>NC_060120.1:907374911-909874911 GCF_021461395.2 Schistocerca americana
ATGTGTGGGACACATTGGGGAGACATATTGCAGCATGTCAACATACACCAACGACGATCCAGCTGTTGTCAGTCACACTGGTGGAGGAATGGAAGCCGGCCGGAGTGGTCGTGCGGTTCTAGGCGCTACAGTCTGGAACCGAGCGACCGCTACGGTCGCAGGTTCGAATCCTGCCTCGGGCATGGATGTGTGTGATGTCCTTAGGTTGGTTAGGTTTAACTATTTCTAAGTTCTAGGCAACTGATGACCTCAGAAGTTAAGTCGCATAGTGCTCACAGCCATTTTTTAAGGAATGGAACACGCTACCACAAAATGGTTCAAATGGCTCTGAACACTATGGAACTTAACATCTGAGGTCATCAGTACCCTAGGCTTAGAACTACTTAAACCTAACTAACCTAAGGACAACACACACACCCATGCCAGAGGCAGGATTCGAACCTGCGACCGTAGCAGCAACGCGGTTCCGGACTGAAGCGCCTAGAACCACAACGGCCGGCTCTACCACAAGAGCTCTGTGCTTTGTGAGATGCATGGGAGCACGTTTCAGAGCATGAAGTGCTGTGTGTTGTAACCACACACCCTATGGATAACCTTGTCCAGCCTTTTGTAATGTCCAGGGGACCATCATAAATCGCAGTGATTTCAGTGTGATTCTTGCCTTTGAATAAAATTGTCTTTCAACAAAAACGTAGGCTTAGTTCCATTACTCACTTTCCTCTGTTCACTTTTACAACCCACTTATTTTTATTACGCCTGCTGTCGCGCGGATTCACCGGGCTGTCTTTCATCTGTTCATTGTTATTCCTGTTGCGTATATTATTTTATCCTTAATTAAGCTTTTAATATTAAAACTTTTTGGCTCTTTAAGACGAGTCTATATTCGAGTACCCTCCTAACAGTTGGCATCTTTCTCCTATCCCACCTCTCCTCTCATTGTCTTATGACTCAAGTTTACCTATATTTTTATATATCATCCGTAATCCTTGTTTAAGTTGTATTTGTATTTTATATCGTTTTAGTCTGGTGCGCTCTGTCACGTTGGCTATATACATTTTTGTCCAATGCTCATGTTTGTGTGTTGTTATATTTATTCTTACATTTGTAGTTCTATTTTTTCATCGATCTTGTGAACCACGCTGGTCTAAGTGGACGGCCGTCAGTCCCTGTTTCCCACTCTTTTGTGGCTATCTACTTCGGTTCTCCAGCTCAATGGCTCCTACGTCAGTCGCTCACGCTACCGCAGTCAGCTGACGACTGGGCTGTCTGCACTAGTCATTGATGTATCGTGCCGTCCAGGTGGGCACCGTGGGTGCTGGTCAACATCTACATCTACATGGATACTCTGCAAATCACATTTAAGTGCCTGGCAGAGGGTTCATCGAACCACCTTCACAAGTCTCTATTGTTCCAATCTCATATTGCGCGCGGGAAGATTGAACACCTATATCTTTCTGTACGAGCTCTGATTTCCCTTACTTTACCTTTGTGGTAGTTCCTCCATATGTAAGTCTGTGTCAAAAAAATATTTTCGCATTCGGAGGAGAAAGTTGGTGATTGGAATTTCGTGAGAAGATTCCGTCGCAACGAAAAACGCCTTTGTTTTAATGAAGTCCATCCCAAATCCTGTATCATTTCTGTGACACTCTCTCCCATATTTCGCGATAATACAAAACGTGCTGCCTTTCTTTGAACTTTTTTGATGTACTCAGTCAGTCCTATCTGGTAAGGATCCCACACCGCCTTCCAAAAGAGGACGGACAAGCGTAGTGTAGATAATCTCCTTAGTAGGTCTGCTACATTTTCTAAGTGTCCTGCCATTGAAAAGCAGTCTTTGGTTAGCCTTCCCCACAACATTTTCTATGTGTTCCTTCCAATTTAAATTGTTCGTAATTGTAATTCCTAGGTATTTAGTTGAATTTACAGCTTTTAGATTAGACTGATTTATCGTGTAACCGAAATTTAACACGTTCTTTTTAGCAATCATGTGGATGGCCTCACACTTTTCGTTATTTAAGGTCAAATGACACTTTTCGCACCATTTCGATATTTCTTCTAAATCGTTTTGCAGTTTGTTTTGATCTTCTGATGACTTTATTAGTCGATAAACGACAGCGTCATCTGCAAACAACCGAAGACGGCTGCTCAGATTGTTTCCCAAATCATTTATATCGATAAGGAACAGCAAAGGGCCTACAACACTACCATGGGGAACGCCTGAAATCACTTCTGTTTTACTCCATGACTTTCCGTCAATTACAACGAACTGTGACCTCTCTGACAGGAAATCACAGATCCGATCACGTAACTGAGACGATATTCCATAAGCACGCAATTTCACAACAAGCCACTTGTGTGGTACAGTGTCAAAAGCCTTCTGGAAATCCGGAAATACGGAATCGATCTGAAATCCCTTTCCAATAGCACTCAGCACTTCATGTGAATAAAGAGCTAGTTGTGTTTCACAAGAACGATGTTTTCTAAACCTATGTTGATTGTGTGTCAATAGATCGTTTTCTTCGAGCTAATTCATTACGTTCGAACACAATACATGTTCTAAAATCCTGCTGCATGTCGATGTTAACGATATGGGCCTGTAATTTAGTGGATTACTCCTAGTACCTTTCTTGAATATTGGTGTGACCTGTGCAACCTTCCAGTCTTTGGGTACAGATCTTTCGTCGAGTGAACGGTTATATTTGATTGTTAAGTATGGAGCTAATCCATCAGCATACTCCAAAAGGAACCTAATTGGTTTGCAGTCTGGACCAGAAGACTTGCTTTTATTAAGTGATTGAAGTTGCTTCACTACTCCAAGGATATTTACTTCTACGTTACTCATGTTGGCAGCTGTTCTCGATTCGAATTGTGGAATATTTACTTCGTGTTCTTTTGTGAAGGCATTTCGGAAGACTGTGTTTAGTAACTCTGCTTTGTCAGCACTGTCTGCGATAGTATCTCCATTGCTATCGAGCAGAGAAGATATTGATTGTTTCTTGTCGCTAACATACTTCACAGACGACCAGAATGTCTTTGGATTTCCTGCCAGGTTTCGAGACAAAGTTTCATTGTGGAAACTGTTATTGGCATCTCGCATTGAAGTCCGCGCAAAATTTCGAGCTTCTGTAAAGGATCACAATCTTGGGGATTTTACATCTGTTGGTCCTATGCGTGAGTTCAGTTACTTACTTGTTTATCTTATTATTGAGCTGATTTCTGTGCAGAATCCTGCCCCAATGTTAGCGTCTTTGTCCCAGTATAGTGCATCCGTTTGACATGGGAATTCGCCCCCCCCCCCCCACCCTATAGCCACCACACATTTATGTTCCCATAATTATGTGAGTACACCACTTTTCACGACTGTAGATTCCTTTCTGGTATATCAGCCCCATAGTACGAGGGTTGTACCAAAAGTAAAGTTCCCATATTTTATACAAATAGAAAACATTGTTTATTGTTATTAATTTATACATCGTTGAAAAGCTTACACGTTTGTCTATTTTTCAACGTAGTCTCCCTTTTTTTCGACATTTTTGAAGATGGTGCTCCAGCTTTTGTATTCCTAAGTCGAAGAAGTCTCCCGCCAAGCCTCTGAGGAAGCGTGTGACCTATGCTCGGACTTCATCGTCGCTCTTGAAGCGTTGCCACCTAAGTGTTCCTTTAGCTTGGGGAAAAGGTGATAATCGCTGGGGCTAAGTCCGGGCTGTACGGGGGATGGGGCATAACAATCCATCCAAATTTCTTCAAAAGCTCCTGCGTTTGACGAGCGACATGGAGTCGAGCGTTGTCGTGAAAAAGCGCTACTCCCTCCTTCAGTCGTCCTCTCCGGCGATTCTGGATTGCTCGCCGGAGTTTGATCAAAGTTCCACAATATCTGTCTGAGTTAACTGTCGTCCCAGATTGCATGAAATTGATGAGAAGTACCCCCTCCGATCCCAAAACATAGAACGCAGTCGCCATAAGCTTTCCTGCCGACTTCGTTTGCTTGAATTTCTTTGGTGGCGGTGAACCAGAGTGACGCCACTGACGAGATTGTTTTTTTGTTTCGGGGGTGTAATAAAACACCCACGTTTCATGTCCCATGACGATGGAGTCCAACTTTTCCTTGTTGCCTCCCGCCTCACATTGTTGAAGAAACTTGCGAGCACAGTCAAGGCGCTGCTCCTTGAGTCTGCCTGTCAGCATACCGCGGACGCAGCGGGCACACACCTTGCGATAATCCAACGTTTCTGTTAAAGTTCGTTCCATTGTGCCGTGGGAAGCTTCAGGAATGCGTTCAATAAGTTCACGGACAGTGAACCTCCGATCTTTGAGCAGCTCACTGTTGATCTTCTGGACAATCGCATCCGAAACTGGCGGTCTTCCACTCCATTCTTCATCATCAACTTTCGTGCGACCCTCAGCAAAATCCCTGCACCATTTGCAGTCGTGCTGAATAGTCATGCACTCTTCACCATAAACCTCAGTCAGTTCCCGATGAATCGCGGTCCTCTGGTTTGGAGCCGAGTAGAAGGCATAACCAAAGGCTCAGACGATTCTGCGGAGATCTGGGGTGCAAATTTCTCGACCTCCGCTATCGGGTGGAGAAATGTAGGGTCCCCCTGAATAGGTCAGGCGTGCACTACACGCCGGAAGCGGCTACAAGTGTAGCGGAGTACGTGTGGAGTGCACATGTTTTTTTTTTTAGGTTAGAGAATTCCCTCCCTAGGCCCGACAAGACGCTTCCTGAGACGCGGCAAGGTAGGAGTAGGTGAAATGCAACAGGGAATAACAATATTAATGTGCTAATAGTAAACTGCAGGAGCGTCTATAGAAAGGTCCCAGAACTGCTCTCATTAATAAATGCATACCGCAGAGACAGGCTGGACCCTGAAGGGGGAGGCGTGTTTATAGCGATAAGAAGTGCAATAGTATCGAAGGAAATCGACGGAGATCCGAAATGTAAAATAATTTTGGTGAAGGTCACGGTTAAAGCAGGCTCAGACATGGTAATTGGATGTCTCTATAGGCCCCCTGGCTCAGTAGCTGTTGTGGCTGAGCACCTGAAGGATAATTTGGAAAATATTTCGAGTAGATCTCCCCACTATGTTATAGTTTTGCGTGGAGATTTTAATTTGCCGGATATAGACTGGGAGACTCAAACGTTCATAACGGGTGGCAGGGACAAAGAATCCAGTGAAATTTTTTTAAGTGCTATATCTGAAAACTACCTTGAGCAGTTAAACAGAGAACCGACAAGTGGCGATGACATATTCGACCTTCTGGTGACAAACAGATCCGAACTATTTGAAACAGTTGACGCAGAACAGGGAATCAGCGATCATAAAGCGGTTACTGCATCGATGATTTCACCTGTAAATAGAAATATTAAAAAAGGTAGGAAGATTTTCCTGTTTAGCAAAATTGACAAAAAGCAGATTACAGAGTACCTGACGGCTCAACACGAAAGTTCAAAATGGTTCAAATGGCTCTGAGCACTATGGGACTTAACATCTGTGGTCATCAGTCCCCTAGAACTTAGAACTACTTATACCTAACTGACCTAAGGACATCACACACATCCATGCCCGAGGCACGATTCGAACCTGCGACCGTAGCGCTAACGCGGTTCCAAACTAAAGCACTTAGAACCGCACGGCCACACCGGCCGGCCAACACGAAAGTTTTGTCTCAAGTACAGATAGTGTTGAGGATCAGTGGGCAAAGTTCAAAACCATGGTACAATATGCGTTAAATGAGCATGTGACAAGCAAGATCGTAGGAGATGGAAAAGAGCCACTGTGGTACAACAACCGAGTTAGAAAACTGCTGCGGAAGCAAAGGGAGCTTCACAGCAAACATAAACATAGCCAAAGCCTTGCAGACAAACAAAAATTACGCGAAGCGAAATGTAGTGTGAGGAGGGCTATGCGAGAGACGTTCAATGAATTCGAAAGTAAAGTTCTATGTACTGACTTGGCAGGAAATCCTAAGAAAATTTGGTCTTATGTCAAAGCGGTATGTGGATCAAAACAAAATGTCCAGACACTCTGTGACCAAAATGGTACTGAAACAGAGAATGACAGAGTAAAGGCCGAAATACTAAATGTCTTTTTCCCAAGCTGTTTCACAGAGGAAGATTGCACTCTAGTTCCTTCTCTAGATTGTCCCACAGATGGCAAAATGGTAGATATCGAAATAGGCGACACAGGGATAGAGAAACAACTAAAATCGCTCAAAAGAGGAAAGGCCGCTGGACCTGATGGGATACCAGTTCGATTTTACACAGAGTACGCGAAGGAACTTGCCCCCCTTCTTGCAGCGGTGTACCGAAGGTCTCTAGAGAAGCTTAGCGTTCCAAAGGATTGGAAAAGGGCACAGGTCATCCCCGTTTTCAAGAAGGGACGTCGAACACATGTGCAGAACTATAGACCTATATCTCTAACGTCGATCAGTTGCAGAATTTTGGAACACGTATTATGTTCGAGTATAACGACTTTTCTGCAGACTAGAAATCTACTCTGTAGGAATCAGCATGAGTTTCGAAAAAGACGGTCGTGTGAAACCCAGCTCGCGCTATTCGTCCACGAGACTCAGAGGGCCATAGACACGGGTTCACAGGTAGATGCCGTTTTTCTTGACTTCCGCAAGGTGTTCGATACAGCTCCCCACAGTCGTTTAGTGAACAAAGTAAGAGCATATGGACGATCAGACCAATTGTGTGACTGGATTGAAGAGTTTCTAGATAACAGAACGCCGCATGTCATTCTCAATGGAGAGAAGTCTTCCGAAGTAAGTGATTTCAGGTGTGCCGCAGGGGAGTGTCGTAGGACCGTTGATATTCACAATATACATAAATGACCTTGTGGATGACATCGGAAGTTCACTGAGGCTTTTTGTGGATGATGCTGTGGTATATCGAGAGGTTGTAACAATGGATAATTGTACTGAAATGCAGGAGGATCTGCAGCCAATTGACGCATGGTGCAGGGAATGGCAATTGAATCTCAATGTAGACAAGTGTAATGTGCTGCGAATACACAGAAGGAAAGATCCCTTTCCATTTAGCTACAATACAGCAGGTAGGCAACTGGAAGCAGTTAATTCCATAAATTATCTGGGAGTAGGCATTAGGAGTGATTTAAAATGGAATGATCATATAAAGTTGATCGTCGGTAAAGCAGATGCCAGACTGAGATTCATTGGAAGAATCCTAAGGAAATGCAATCCGAAAACAAAGGATGTAGATTACAGTACGCTTGTTCGCCCACTGCTTGAATACTGCTCAGCAGTGTGGGATCCGTACCAGATAGGGCTGATAGAAGAGATAGAGAAGATCCAACGGAGAGCAGCGCGCTTCGTTATAGGATCATTTAGTAATCGTGAAAGCGTTACGGAGATGATAGATAAACTCCAGTGGAAGACTCTGCAGGAGAGGCGTTCAGAAGCTCGGTACGGGCTTTTGTTGAAGTTTCGAGAACATACCTTCACCGAGGAGTCAAGCAGTATATTGCTCCCTCCTACGTATAACTCACGAAGAGACCATGAGGATAAAATCAGAGAGATTAGGGCCCACACGGAAGCATACCGACAATCCTTCTTTCCACGAACAATACGAGACTGGAATAGAAGGGAGAACCGATAGAGGTACTCAATGTACCCTCCGCCACACACCGTCAGGTGGCTTGCGGAGTATGGATGCAGATGTAGATGTAGAATCTCTACGGGTGGTAATTTCCTTGCGTGGAGAAACCGGATTACTGCTCGTACCTCGCACTTGGCGTGAGCAGCGATCAACACTTTCACCTTCCATCTCTGACGGCTGCCAAGCCAACACAGAGCGACGTAGCTTACCGCGGATGGGCGGGCTCGAGAGTGGAGGAACCACTGCGCATGGCACTGTTGTCGGCTAGGCTAAGGCCCAGCGTCTTCCCTCGAGGCTGTAGCTCGTTGGGAACCTTACTTTTGGTACAACCCTCGTACTTGTACGCTAGTAGCCCCTCCTCTTGTTGTCACTTGCTGGCGCCTAGAGATGAAGACTTGTGCTTCAAAACTGGTTGTGCAATAAATTACTAAATTTCTGGTAACTGAAACGGATGTTATATTCTATATAAGTATCATTTTCGTACCTCTCATTGCATATTTTTTTCGACTACCTTCTGTAACGTACTGCAGCAGTTCTTAATATGTATGGTCCAAGTTTCGTTGAGCTATGCTACTTGGCAGTAGCACATCATGCGAAAGTTACTTTAGCTTTTAAGTTCAACGCAGCAATTTATTACTAAAGGATTCTGACACGTGGACAGTCGAAAAATAAACATGCCTCACCCATTGCTACTAATGGGGTAATGGGTGTCATTATTCGTACAATGGTAAGAGTAGTGTATGCAGTGTCTTTAGCAGATTTCTCGTATCTTCTAAGTTTTTCTGGTAATAAAACGCGATAGTAGTGTGACATATAGCAATACACATTAGTTTTATATTATACTGCAGACTTGAAATATTTGGGAGGTAGGTAGGCGTGCATATGTTACATTGTATTAGAGATACAGTCACACGTACTGTGGTAGATTTTGCAGAATATGTTGTATAATTATACGAGTATACAGTATGTCCAAAGGATGCAAATGTTTTTTGTTAAAGTTAGACATTACACATTAACATTATATGAGACAAGTAATAGCCAGGTAGGTCAACTCATAATATGGTGGCTATGATTACACCATGATCTTACAACTTCCTTAAAAAAAATACCTGTACTACACAGTTCCGTATCATCCATTAATAAATGTGCATTGTGATGTTGGGAATGGCACAACAGAGGAAATATGTATTCACCGCAAAGCTAGTAGCGACTCAGTACTGTATCAGGGGGCATTGCACGGAAAAGTATTCGATTACATTAACATCCCTAACACAACAATTACAATTACATACATACTAAGCAGTCGGAATTTGTGGCAAAATCTGTGGAGCTTTAATGGAAATCTTACGGATAAGAGGGAGACGACACTACATATATGTACTCCAGTAGAGGAAAGACGAAGCGTTCTAAGTTACTCATCAAATTACATAGTGCTTGGGCCGGATAAATTATACAGATAGACAGAGATTTTGCAGTATATGTCGCTTTACTGTACAATGTCATAGCTCATGCAGCTGTCTATAATAAGATACTAAAGCCAGAAAGATGGAGCAAATTGCATAGAATGGATGATTGCTACAGGGATATGAACACAGGTAAATGTAACTATTGCTCATAAATAGGCGAAAAGGGCCATTACTATTCGGTTATGCTTTTGGTGGAAAGAGTAACAACCCTTATAATACCTAGCAGATCGATATAAAATAGAATGATTGATTGAGGAAGTGTAATTCATTCACAAAAGAAGGGGTTTACGAAACACCTGATTGACAGATTTTTGAATATTGATCGTCAGCCTGAGAACCTTACCCAGTTAGATTAGCAGAAGATCCAACGCAAGTGATCGTTTAGTCTGCCAGATTCCTGTGGTAGATGATAAAGAGGGATGGTTTATTTTTTCCATTATGATATCGGAGCACATAGGTTGGTGGGATAGATAAAGCTTCTTACCGAATGGAATGGTGCTGTTGCATCATGATCGGATTCTGAAAGCGTTACTGAGAATAATACACTATATGAAACACTTAAAATGCATAATACTTTGTACTCTTAAGGTATTCTGCCTTGTTTGTGCCGGCCGCGGTGGTCTAGCGGTTCTAGGCGCTCAGTCCGGAACCGCGCGACTGCTACGGTCGCAGGTTGGAATCCTGCCTCAGACATGGATGTGTGTGATGCCCTTAGGTTAGTTAGGTTTAAGTAGTTATAAGTTCTAGGGGACTGATGACCATAGATGTTAAGTCCCATAGTGCTCAGAGCCATTTGAACCATTTGAATCTTGTTTGTTACCACTTGGTGGCAAGACACTTGTGCATGATATAATGCCTGTTTACTGATGTCTACAAAGCAGTGTGTAACTAGAGGTGCAGCAGGTAGGTCTATTTGATCACTGATCTGGAGAATTATTGATCCACATTTCCACATATTATAGCTACTATGAAGTTCCATTAAAATTAAAGTCTTTGTAAATTTAATTTATCATAAAAATTGTTTAAATATTGAGAGGGGCTTGCTGTTACCACCTAATTGTGCCAGAAAATATGTTGTGGACTAGACGTTGTACATATTGTTATTACAATGATTTGAGAAAAATACTGTTATTCCACAGGTGTTAAGAAAATTAGGCAATGGCAATGACTCGAATAGATTTAAGCGTGTCCCTATTTAAAAAATGAGCTCTACGTTCTCACAACAAATGAATTAACTATACACTACGCTATCCTAAATCGACATTAGACTCATTCCACTCTCGAATAGCGTGTGGGCAATCTTTAAATATCCCATTGTTCTGTGTGTAATACTGTTTAGCGATGCAGAGCTTGTAGTATTAAATCCACTTTCCAACCCATATACATCACTGATCATTGTACATGGCTGAGGGTGCTTGGCCCAAGTTTTAGTGGTTTTTCTGTCCTATATGTATATTGAGCAGTGGATTAGCGATAGTATGCATGCACTCTAATCTTCCTTATCTTTCTGCTGTGGCCTTATGTGAGATATGTGATGGCCATAAAATTATTGCGCAGTCTTCCTCAGATACTTGCTCCCTAAAATTACCCAAAAGAGTTTCACGAGAACTGCATTATCGTTCTTCATGGAAGTCTATTTACTGCGGTGCTGATAATCCGGCACAGGTACCGCAAATGCAAATATTCAAACAAGTTTGAGATTGACCTGTGAAACAGACAAATGTCCCCAGACCTTGTGGACATGTCCCAGACTTGTCAGTAGCGATTTTATTTTTTCAGTATGATCTGCATTTCTACTAGAACACACTCTCAACATTAATTCCCACTAGCAGGTGTTCAGATAATTTTGATTAAATAGCGTATGTATAATGTAGGGTGCACAGTACACTATCAGGTAATTAAAGGATGACAAGTTTGTGCAGCACAGTGTCGATGTGATGGTGGTGGGGGGGTGAGAAGCACTCCACTATCGTCAAAGTGAGGTATCAAGGTCATAATACTCTCGAAAAGTGTGAGAGATAAATTAACAATACATTTGTTAGCACCTCATGGGAAAACGCTGTTGTACAACATAATGCCAATCTGCGCGTGGTATACTAAGTAATGTGTAGTTAAAGATGCAGCAACAAGGCTCATTTGATCATTGCTCTTGAGAAATATTAATCTCCCTTCCCCTATATTCTTGCCGTAGTAAAGTATTACCTCTGAGATACACAGCAAATTTCGTCTTCCTGATTTTGGAATGTAAATTGTTTATTGTCGTCAGAGCTTCTGTTTCTGTAATTCTTATAGCACATTTTGGCAATCGTCTAACACTGAAACCCTCCTGTACGTGGCAGAGGGTGCTTACTATCCCAAAACCTCCACACATCACGCTGGCAGCAGTAACATCCGAGTAACTACATCACCAAGCACACTGAACAATTATTGTGGAAAGCTGTACAAAGAGGATTGAATTGGAAAGCTGGAAGAGTTGTTAATGGTAGGAGTATAGGAAAAGGCAGTACCACACAGCAATACTGTAACTTAAGTTACTACACAACACACAAATGAATAGACAGTGGACTGGACGACAGCGGTACTTCGCTGACATAGATAGATCATTGGTGTGTTGCGTTTTGCTATGCTGGAGCACTGACTATTCTACAAGTTTCAATGTCTCTATTAATATATTTTAATTAAACAAATATCGAAGTAGACTAATTTTTGACCTCTCTGTCGAATGACCAACACTGTTCCTCTAATCGTTTCGATAGGGGAGCTTCAACGAGGGAAAAACTTTGTACAGTGAGATTCATTTTCGTTCGTTTCCTTTCGTTAAAATCAGTGTTACGTTTGGGTTGTCATTTTGTTATTTATGCCAGTAACCACGTGTTTTAAGTGATACAAACGACTGCAGTATTTTATTGAGATGTTAAATTGTGATACTTCCCACTGTTCGAGTACTTTTAAGTATATATTGCACTGATAATGCTGAGGTTGTCTATTGACACGCAGTCAACACAGATTTAGAAAGAATCGTTCTTGTTAAACGCAACTACCTCTTTACAAGCACGAAGTGTTGATTGCTATTGACAAGGGATTAAAAAAAAAAGGCTCTGAGCACTATGGGACTTAACATCTGAGGTCATCAATCACCTAGACTTAGAACTACGTAAACCTAACTAACCTAAGGACATCACACACATCCATGCCCGAGGCAGGATTCGAACCTGCGACCGTAGCAGCAGAGCGATTCCGGACTGAAGCGCCTAGAACCGCTCTGCCACAACGGCCGGCAAGGGATTTCAAATGGATTCCGTATTTCTGGATTTCCGGAAGGCTTTTGACACTGTACTACACAAGCGTATTGTAGTGAAATTGCGTGCTTATGGAATATAGTCTCAGTTATGTGACTGGATTCGTGATTTCCTGTCAGAGAGGTCACAGTTCGTAGTAACTGACGGAAAGTCATCGAGTCCAACAGAAGTGATTTCTGGCGTTCTCCAAGGTAGTGTTATGGGCCCTTTGCTGTTCCTTATTTATATAAACGATTTCGGAGACAATCTGAGCAGCCGTCTTAGGTGTTTGCAGATGACGCTGTCGTTTATCGACTAGTAAAGTCATCAGAAGATCAAAACGAATTGCAAAACGATTTAGAAAAGATATCTGTATGGTGCGAAAATTGGCAATTGACCCTAAATAACGAAAAGTGTGAGTTAACCCACATGAGTGCTAAAAGAAATCCATTATGCTTCGGTTACGCGATAAATCAGTCAAATCTAAAGGCCGTAAATTCAACTAAACACCTAGGAGTAACAATTACGAACAACTTAAATTGGGAGCAACACATAGAAAATGTGAGGAAGGCAACCAAAGACTGCGTTTCATTGGCAGGACAATTATAAAGTGTAACAGGCCTACTAAAGAGACTGCCTACACTACGCTTGTCCATCCTCTTTTAGAATGCTGCTGCGCGGTATGGGATCCTTACCAGATAGGACTGGCGGAGAACATCGAAAAAATTCAAAGAAGGGCAACATATTTTGTATTATCGCGAAATGATACTGGATTTGGGATGGACATCATTAAAACAAAGGCGTTTTTCTTTGCGGAGGAATCTTCTCATGAAATCGCGAACGTAGGAATATTTTGTTGACGCCGACCTACATAGGAAGAAACGATCACCATGAAAAAACAAGGGAAATCAGAGCTCGCACGGAAAGATATAGGAGTTCGTTCTTTCCGCACGCTATAAGAGATTGACATAATAGACAATTGTGAAGGTGTTTCGATGAATCCTCTGTCAGGAACTTAAATGTGATTTGCAGACTATCCATGTAGATGTAGATGGTTTGGGATATGTTTTTGATCTTATGGTACCATCATATGCCTCTGTAAAGTTTAGAGCACCAGTTGTGCTAGCGTTACATAAAGATTTCAATGTGTCTTAAGTTAATTGAGGTACATTCCTTTATATTCTTTGGCGTAGAGTTTTTGAGTGAACATTTATTTTTAAATTATTTGTTGATTGCTTATTAACGTCTTTCATAATTCACACCTTAGTGGTACCACTGATTGCGATGTGGTAGATACCGTAAATTTAAATACTTGCTATAATGTGCTTTGTTTTAAAATGGCTCTGAGCACTATGGGACTTAACATCTGAGGTCATCAGTCCCCTAGAACTTAGAACTACTTAAACCTAATTAACCTAAGGACATCACACACATCCATGCCCGAGGCAGGATTCGAACCTGCGACCGTAGCGGTCGCGCGGTTCCAGACTGAAGTGCCTAGAACTTCTCAGTCACAACGGCCGGCGCTTTGTTTTAACATTTGACATTAGCACTCAGTTTTATTATTACTTTGGTGAATCATTGCGCCTTAATAGTATATGTATGACTAGGTTTTGTTATTTTTTATGCAGTTTGCATGAGAAATCAGAGCTGTATACACTGACGCAAAAAAATATTGTAAAACGACGTAAACAAAAGTTGGTAAGTGTGTTTCTACATATCGAAGAGGACGTCAATTCAAATATCACGTCAGTCACGTAAGAATGGATATAGTAGCTTCACTATGAGAATGCAAATCAGGTTTGCTTTCAATACTCACCGTAACGTTCGTGAGCATTGGTTCTACATCTATATCTACATACATACTCCACAATCCAACATACGGTGAGTGGCGGAGGGTACCTCGTACCACAACTAGCATCTTCTCTCCCTGTTCCACTCCCAAGCAGAACGAGGGAAAAATGACTGCCTGTATGCCTCTGTACGAGCCCTAATCTCTCTTATCTTATCTTTGGGGTCCTTCCGCGAAATGTAAGTTGGCGGCAGTAAAATTGTACTGCAGTCAGCCTCAAATGCTGGTTCTCTAAATTTCCTCAGTAGCGATTCACGAAAAGAACGCCTCCTTTCCTCTAGAGACTCCCACCCGAGTTCCTGAAGCATTTCCGTAACACTCGCGTGATGATAAAACCTACCAGTAACAAATCTAGCAGCCCGCCTCTGAATTGCTTCTATGTCCTCCCTCAATCCGACCGGATAGGGATCCCAAACGCTCGAGCAGTACTCAATAACTGGTCGTATTAGTGTTTTATAAGCGGTCTCCTTTTCAGATGAACCACATCTTTCCAGAATTCTGCCAATGAACCGTAGACGACTATCCGCCTTCCCCACAACTGCTTTTACATGCTTGTACCACTTCACATCGTTCTGCAATGTTACGCCCAAATATTTAATCGACGTGACTGTGCCAAGCGCTACACTACGAATGGAGTATTCAAACATTGCACATTGCTATCCACCCTATCCAAAAGATCATTTATGTAGATAGAAAACAACAGCGGACCTACCACACTTCCCTGGGGCGCTCCAGGTGATACCCTCACCTCCAATGAACACTCACCATCGAGGACAACGTACTGGGTTTTATTACTTAAGAAGTCTTCGAGCCACTCACGTACTTGGGAACCAATCCCATATGCTCGTACCTTAGTTAGGAGTCTGCAGTGGGGCACCGAGTCAAACGCTTTCCGGAAGTCAAGGAATATGGTGTCCGTCTGATACCCTTCATCCATGGTTCGCAAGATATCATGTGAAAAAAGGGCGAGTTGCGTTTCGCAGGAGCGATGCTTTCTAAAGCCGTGCTGATGCATGGATAGCAACTTCGTGATGGACATGGTGAATTAATCTTAGTCAAGAATGCATTTAAGGAGGAAGACGCCACTATCAGCACCTCACTAGGTTTGAAAAAGATCATGTAATAAGGCTACGAGAAGCTGGGTGTTCTTTTTGCGATATCACAGAAAGACGTGACAGGAATGTAGCCACTGTACTGGCAGCGGTGGTCAAGAGAATGTATGGTAGCAAGAAGATCGGGCACTGGACAGTCACTTGACACTACGGAGAGAGAGGACCGCAATGTTCGGCGTATGGCTCTGGCGCATCGTACTGCATTTACAGCAGCAATATGAGAAGCAGTTGGTACCACTGTAACACAACGGACTGTTCCAAATCGGTTACTTCAAGTAAAGCTCCGAGCTAGACGCCCTGTAGCATGCACTCCACTTATCCCAAACCACTTCCATTTGCGACTTCAGTGATGTCAAGCGAGAGCTCATTGAGGCAGGGTGGAGGTCGGTTGTGTTCTCTGATGGAACCTGGTGCTGCCTCGGTGCCAGTGATGGCCGTGTGTTGGTTAGGCAAAGACCAGTTGAGAGCCTGCAACTAACCTGTCTCCATGGTAGACACACTGGCCCTACACTTGGAATTATAGCCTGTCATGCGACTTCGTATGACAGCAGGAGCACTCTCTGACGGGAAATTTGTGCGTCAATCAGGTGATTCGGCGTGTTATGCTGCCATTCATGAACAGCGTTTCAGGGGGTGTTCTCGAACGGGATAACGCTAACCCACATACCTCTGTTGTCAGCCAACACGCTCTACAGAGTGTCGACATGTTGCCTTGGCCTGCTAGTTCAACATATCAGCCTCCAATAGGAAACAAACATCATTGGATTTGGTTTGGATTGGTTTTGGGGGGGAAGAGACAAAACAGCGAGGTCATCGGTCTCATCGGATTAGGGAAGGACGGGGAAGGAAGTCGGCCGTGCCCTTTCAAAGGAACTATCCCGGCATTTGCCTGGAGCGATTTAGGGAAATCACGGAAAACCTAAATCAAGATCGCCGGACGAGGGATTGAACCGTCGTCCTCCCGAATGCGAGTCCAGTGTGCTAACCACTGCGCCACCTCGCTCGGTGTAAACATCATCGGACAACAACTCCTGCGTCATCCACAAACAGCATTAACCGTCCCTGTGTTGACCGACCATGTGTAACAGACATGGAACTCCATCCCACAACTTGGCATCCGGTATATGTACAACGTAATAAATACACGTTTGCATGCTTGCATTCAACAATCTGGCGGCTACACCGGTTATTACTGTGCCAGCAATTCACATTTGTAGTGAACTATCTCACGCATACATTGACTTGTGATCTTGCAATGTTAATCATTAAATATTTTATCTAGACAAATGTATTCCCGGATTTCATCTTTTTCCGTCAGTGGATTGTGCTACCAGATGTAACATGAGAGGTTAAAAAATTTTTGTCCTATGGCCAAAAGTGATAAAATATGGTTCGAAGGTCAAACAGTTGTGATTAGCTAGGGTGGAATTGCTCTTACCGTGATATGTAATCTTCAGATTTTGTTTCTGTTAATATTTGAGGAACTGACATTTGTCCAGTAAAACCACACCAACACCTTCAAATCCCTTTCTTCCATGCTTCCTGTCGTTTCAGCAATGTTGCAAACTAGTGGCATGTGAATAGTCGGAACGTTGGTTCCTGGAGTCGAGTGCAGGTTGGTTTGATGTGCAAGTTATCTGCGAAACACAACATCACGGAAAAAATATAATTTCTTCTGCATGAGAAGGAGAATGTGTGACGACGAGAGAAGTACGTTATTGCAGCCGAAAATAATCCGTATGCCTATGTGCATTAAAAACGAGTTGGGAGCACTAGTTGCAATATGTAAGCTTGTACATCAAGTGCTATTGAACATACTGTTTTCAAACAAATTTGTAGCACCCGTGCTCTAGGGCTAGCGTCTTTGACTAGTAACTGTAACGCCCTCGGTCTCGGTTTTGAACCTCGCCTCTGTTTGAAATTTGAATAAAAATCATTAACAATGGCGGCCGAAGACTTTCGGCACGAGAAGTCACCCTCGTTTTGACAACGGCCTTCTCAAAGAGTGCGGACAAACGGACAGAGGTTCAGGGTACTCTGTTGCCCTTGGGGTGGGACACTGCCCCTATAAGGCGGGAGAATCAGCAATGATTACGGCATGAGAATGCAAAAGACAATGGAAACCACTGCACTAAAGATATATAATGTGTACTCACAGGACATGTGACCTGTGTCGATGATCTCTCCACTGGCAAAAAATCTCTGGGAGGGGACTGCGAAGGGGGAAGTGACCATAAGATAAAGATTTAATAACCAGCGAAAGGGCAGCATTCTACTTGTCGGCAAGGGCGTACCCAAGATCTGAACTGGGGGGGGGGGGGGGGGCAGGTCATACTAGTCTCAGGAAACAAGGACTCGAGACAACATACAGCACTTCTTACTAAATAAAACAGTAAACCAGTGAAAAACTACTTTTAATAAACATTTTAAATACAAGAATGCACTTGTACAATCCGAGAAAACATGCAGCATTTATTATTAAATAAAACAGTAAACTAGTGAAAAACTGCGAATATCTTCGGGGGGGGGGGGGGGGGGACTGCCCCCCCCCCTTCCCCTCGCTGGGTACGCCCATGCGTGTCGGGGTGTGGAACGTCAGAAGTTTGAACGTGGAGGAGAGCTAGAAAATCTGAAAAGGGAAATGCTAAGGCTCAGTCTAGATGTAGAGGGGATCAGTGAAGTGAAACAGAAAGAAGACATGGATTTCTGGTCAGACTGGTATAGGATAATATCAACAGTAGCAGAAAATGGCATAACGGGAGAGGATACGTTATCAATAGGGAAGTAGGACAGAGACTAAGTTACTGTGAACAGTTCGGTGATAGGACTGTTCTCATCAGAATCGATAGGAAACCAACACCGATAACAATATCCAATAAAGTTTTTCTGGGTTTGTGACCGCATCGTCAATACATACAACTACAGACGTTTCGGTCCCTGTTGCAAGTGACCCTGCAGCCGGTAGTTGCAACAGGGATCGAAAAGTCGGTAGTTTTATACATTGACAATGCGGTCACAAAACCAGAAAAAAATTTATTGAATGTGACAATGGCCGCGGGAGCTTACGTTTATATTTAATCGACAACAATAGTTTAGGTATACATGCCGACGTCATTAGCAGGGGATGAAGAGATGCATGAGTATATTGGGCGGGTAATCCAGTTCATAAAGGGAGATGAAAATGTAATAGTCAGGGAAGATAGGAGTGCGGTAGTACGGGAAGGCGTAGAAGAAAGGGTTTTTGGCGAATATGGGCTTGGTAGTAGGAATAAGAGAGGTGAAAGACCAACTGAGCTCTACATTAACTGTCAGTTAGCAATAGCAAATACTCTGCTCAAGAATCACTAGAGGAGTGGGTATACTTGAATTCCAGTATTTGTATTGGATTCCATTTAGATTATATCATGATCAAGCAAAGATTCGGAAATTAGATATTGGACTGTAAGGCGCACCCAAGAGCAGATGGATCGACGTAAAAAGGAAGTACGAAAATGTTCAGAGAAATTCAGGAATACAGAAATACAAGTCACTTAGGAATTAAATACCTGTAACTAGGAAGTGCAGGGAACCTAAGACGAAAAGGGTGTATAAAAAATGTGAAGATATCGAGAAGGACGTGATTGTCAGAAAGACTGACTCGGCATTTAGGTAAGTCAAAACAGTCTCAGGGAAATTAAAAGCAAGGGCAGTAACATTACGAATTCTATGGGAATTCCACTGTTAAATGCAAAGGACAGAGGGAACAGGCGGAAAGAGTACACTTAAGGCCTACGTAAGGGGAAGGACTTATCTGATGACGTGATAGACTAAGAACGACTATAGATCAAGCAAGGCAGAAGGGATGGACATCATTCCATCAGAATTTCTAACATCATTAGGGGAGTGGCAACGAAACGACTATTTACGTTGCTGAGTTGAAGGTAAGAGTTTGGCAATATACCACCTGACTTTCGAAAACTATTGTCCATATTTTTGCGAAGAGAACAAGAGCCACAATGTACGAGAATTATTGCGCAATCAGCTTAGCAGCTCATGCATCCAAGTTGCTGACAAGAATAATACATAGAAAACTGGAAATGGAAAGTGAGGATCAATTAGATGACGACCAGTTGGGATTTAGGAAAGGTAAATGCACCAGACAGGCGGTTCTGACGTTGCCGTTGATAATGGAAGCAAGACCGAAGAAAATCCGAGACCCGCTCATAGGATCTGTTGACCTGGGAAAAGGGTTAGACACTGTAAAATGGTGCAAGATGTTCGAAATTCTGAGAAAAATAGGGTAAGCTAGAAAGAAAGACGGATACTATACAGTACGCATCAGAAGCAAGGGGCAATAATACGATTGCAAGTCCAAGAACTAAGTGCTCGGATTAAAAAGGGTGTAAGACAGGTATTTAGTATTTCGCTCTTAGTGTTCAATCTATACGTCGAAGAGGCAGTGATGGAAATAAAAGAAAGGTTCAAGAATGCGATTAAACTTCAGAGTGAAAGGATATCAATGATATAATTCGCTAAAGAGATTGATATCCTTAGTAAAATGTGAGAAGAAATACAGGATCTGCTGAATGGACTGAGCTGCCTAATGAGTATAGGATATGAGTAACGAGAAATAGGAGGAAGGATTTGGTGAACTGGAAAACGTTCGTTACAGCCAAAATTCTTCAAAATATGTGCAACATTAGTGTCTGATGCCCAGCAGCCCATCAGAACGCAAAAGAAAAAGGATCAACCACAGCAAAACGTAAGTGACAGCAAATATACGCGCGAACTATCGTGCCACAACGAAATTACATTTAAACATAAAAGGATGTGTTAACTCGCCAGGAAAGCTCACATTGACATCGTTTTATTGCAGATGAGATGCTGTCAATACAGGACAAGGCACAAATGATCATGCAAAACCATATAACATAAAATCAAGGCAATAACAAAAATAAAATTGTCTTTAGGCCTAATTTTCTTTGACTGGTTATGAATTAACAAGACGCTCGCAGTTTACCGTCTTGAATAAAGAAAACTCATAGATGAGACCACAGAGGTGCTGAAACTGTGGTAT
Source organism: Schistocerca americana (assembly GCF_021461395.2). Classification (NCBI taxonomy): domain Eukaryota; kingdom Metazoa; phylum Arthropoda; class Insecta; order Orthoptera; family Acrididae; genus Schistocerca; species Schistocerca americana. The sequence continues at coordinate 907,395,300 of NC_060120.1, forward strand.
CGATAGCTGCGATGCCACGGCGTAGGTGCAAGTTCATAGTTTGGCACTACGACACCGACACCGACGACAGCGCCCTCTAGCAGACGCTGTTAAGCTCTACGAGCGCCGCTGCAGATTCTTCCCATTTGATCAAGAGCAGAAGGCAGGGACACGTCGCTTCAGTTTCGCTTCATATAGAGACTTTGCACTACTTACGACGGGTCTAAGATTTCGCACCTACGTGCTCCTCAGTGGAAAGTTAGGTATTCACGTTATTATGTATTGAGTTAATATTGCGATATAGTAAAACCATTTCTTAGAGCAGTACCGAGAGATTTTGACCTTTTCCTGCTCCTACTCACTTCCTACATTCGGCCTACCCTTCAGTTTACAGGAGCAGACCCACGCGCTGCCTTCCAGGAGGAATACAAGAGAAACATGTCTGGGTTACATGAACAGGTGGACCTTATATTCAGTGTTTTGCTGAAAACGCGGCAAATATAAGAGCTGCAAGTCCAAAAGGTGGATTTTTCGTACCTACTTTATAGCTTGCTGTTTTAATTTCTTCCATTCACTGTTGAAGATACCATACGCAGGAAGCAATGTCATCTGTGAAACGGAGGTGGTTCATATCTGTAACAATAGCGCGTATTCCTTCGTTTTCTCAGTTTAAAGGTGTGAAAAAGTACCTTAGTACTGGCGGCAATAGTTTCTCTTTCTTATGAAAATACTTTGCCAAACACTTCTTTTAATTACGAACATGTCACTATCTCGAAGTAGCGTAACTGAAGTTGTATACATGGTGCATCGCAATTAACAACGAATAGTGATACTGCTTGAAGACCTCACCTTTACTGGGCTGTCATTTCACCCAAGACCGTACCAAGAAATAAATTCTAAGGAAAAAACCAAACAAAAAAAGATGCACCACGAAGGAGTTGTCCGAATGGGACGTTAATCGGTAAATGTGATGTGCATGTACAGACAAACAAAAAATTACAGTTTCAGAAAAGTTGGATAATAGCAAGTCAATAACTCTTTGGTCCATCTCTTGCTCTTATGCCTTGGCACTGACTGGTAAGGTTTCGGATGTCCTTCTGACGGATACCGTGCAATATTCTATCCAATTGCCGCAATATATCGTCAAAATTCCATGTTGGTTGGAGGGCACTGCCCATAAAGTTCCAGATGTTCTCAATTGGGAGAGATCCTGCGATCTTTCTGGCATAGGTAGGGTTTGGTAAGCGCAAAGACAAGCAGTAGAAACTCTCGCCGCGTGCAGGCAATCATTATTTTGCTGAAATGTAAGCCCAGGATCGCTTGCCATGAAGGGAAACAAAATGGAGCCTAGAATATCGTCGACGTACCTCTGTACTGTAAGGGTGCTGCGGATGACAACCAAAAGAACATTACTTGGAACCGCGAGACCGCTACGGTCGCTGGTTCGAATCCTGCCTCGGGCATGGAAGTGTGTGATGTCCTTAGGTTGGTTAGGTTTAACTAGTTCCAAGTTCTAGGGGACTGATGACCTAAGAAGTTGAGTCCCATAGTGCTCAGAGCCATTTGAACCATTAGAACATTACTCCTGATTGTCAGACCATATGACAGGTGATAGTCACCGCTGTCTGTGGCGTCTCCAGATACTTCTTCGGCCTCGAATCTCTCTGACTGGAGTAGAATTATCTTCAGTGATAAGCCACGCTTAGAACCGAGCTCCGATATCCAACGAAGACATTCTTGCCAGCGTGGTCGCCAGATTTCTCCCAAAATGGGAATGTATGGAGCATTATGGGCAGAGCCCTCCAACCATATCTGGATTTTGATGATCTAACAAGCCAGCTGGACAGAATTTGGCACTATATCTCTCAGGAGGACAACCAACAACTATGTCAATACCCCTGTCGAATAACTGCTTGCATAAGGGTCAGAGGTGGACCAACGCGTTATTGAATTTTCTACACTACTGGCCATTAAAACTGCTACACCACGAACATGACGTGCTACAGACGCGAAATTTAACCGACAGAAAGAAGATGCTGTGAAATGCAAATGATTAGCTTTTCAGAGCATTCACACAAGGTTGGCACCGGTGGCGACACCTACAACGTGCTGACATGAGGAAAGTTTCCAACCGATTTCTCATACACAAACAGCAGTTGACCAGCATTACCTGCTGAAACGTTATTGTGATGCCTCGTGTAAGGAGGAGAAATGCGTACCATCACGTTTCCGACTTTGATAAAGGTCGGATTGTAGCTTATCGCGATTGCGGTTTACCGTATCGCGACATTGCTGCTCGCTTTGGTTCGGTATCCAATGACTGTTCGCAGAATATGGAATCGCTGGGTTCAGGAGGGTAATACGGAACCCGGTGCTATATCCCAACTGCCTCGTATCACTAGCAGTCGAGATGACAGGCACCTTATCAGCATGGCTGTAACGGATCGTGCAGCCACGTCTCGATCCCTGAGTCGACAGATAGGGACAACAACCATCTGCACGAACAGTTCGACGACGTTTGCAGCAGCATGGACTATCAGCTCGGAGACCATGGCTGCGGTTACCCTTGACGCTGCATCAGAGACAGGAGCGTCTGCGATGGTGTACTCAACGACGAACCTGGGTGCACAAACGGCAAAACGTCATTTTTTCGGATGAATCCAAGTTCTGTTTAAAACATCATGATGGTCGCATTCGTGTTTGGCGACATCGCGGTGAACGCACATTGGAGGCGTGTAATCGTCATCGCCATACTGGCGTATCACCCGGGGTGATGGTATGGGGTGCCATTGGTTGCACGTCACGGTCACCTCTTGTTGGCATTGACGGCACTTTGAACAGTGGACGTTACATTTCAGACGTGTTACGACCTGTGGCTACCCCTCATTCGATCCCTGCGAAACCCTACATTTCAGCAGGATAATGCACGACCGCGTGTTGCACGTCCTGTACGGGCCTTCCTGGATACAGAAAAAGTTCGACTGCTGCCCTGGACAGCACATTCTCCAAATCTCTCAACAATTGAAAACGGCTGGTCAATGGTGACCGAGCAACTGTCTCGTCACAATACTCCAGTCACTACTCTTGATGAACTGTGGTATCGTGTTGAAGCTGCATGGGCAGCTGTACCTGTACACGCCATCTAAGCTCTGTTTCACCCAGTGCCCAGGCGTATCAAGACCGTTATTACGGCCAGAGGTGGTTGTTCTGGGTACTGATTTCTCAGGATCTATGCACCCAAATTGCGTGAAAATGTAATCACATGTCAGTTCTAGTATAATATATTTGTCCGATGAATACCCGTTTATCATCTGCATTTCTTCTTGGTGTAGCAATTTTAATGGCCAGTAGTGTAGCTTTTTTCTGAAAGTGTAATCATCAGTTTGTCTGTACATGTACGTTATATCTACCGATTACCATTCGGATACTATCTCCGTGGTGTGTGTTTTGTTTGTCTTAGAGACTATAAGGAACATTAAACGAAAACGACAAGGATTGGAATAAAGTAAGTTAGTTGTTTATCATTTCAAAACTAATCTCCATAACTGTCAATAAATTAATCCCAATGAGTGCATTTGAACCGGCAATATTCGCATTTTGAAAAGCAGAAAATGTGTCTTGATTTATTTGAGAAAACGGTGAGGACGCAATACCTGAAACTACAGTATTTGCAAGATTGTGTCCTGTCATTTCGGATTCCTGAGGCGAGCTGTTGCCGACCGATCGATCGATAATGCTTCCCTGTTCACTATTTGTTTCACTGTCTATGCCATTATTTGCAGCTCGCTCCATTTCCCTATGCACAATTACCAAATTACTACTTTGAACATTAGTTAATTCATTACTCGGCGGCGCTAACACACTGCTATCGTCTTCACTGTCATTTCTCAGTTTACTTTGGAGCCTAGTATTACGTTTTTCACACGTCATTATTGTCACAATATTTCACACGACAACACAGACAAACACAATTTGAAGAGCAAAATAAGAGAACACATTAACATAGCACTGAAAATAATATCTAGTTAATTGCAAGCGCAGCTGCGAAATACTTGGTGCAAATCTACATGCATGCCACAACTGTTTTACTGTACAACAATGAAAGACTGCAACTACAAAGGAGATTCTCTCTACAATTACGCGCTAGCAATAAACAAAAGCTACACTAATTACACAAACTACAAGAAAAAATCAGAAGATTCCAGTAGGGTATCCTCGGCTAAGGGTCGCCATATGAAACGTCCCCTTTTGAACAATTATACATGACCGTGTTTAAACTGACACACAATACTTTTTAGCGCAACGCATTCTGACTTTCAAAAATCCCTACAAAAGAATGGCCCTGACTAACATTAACCTATTCCTTTCACAAATCACTTATCTCACCAAAAATCTTCGTTACTCGAACTACTGCAATACAGCGAGCGCCACTACTGCCAGCTAAATAAAAGATTCAAACTACTGAAGGCACTAACTACTGATAGGCATAGTTAGCAAATGAAAGATTTTGATAGAGAACAGACAATGTATTTACCTTAATAGTGTTCAAAAGTCATAATGTATATAGCAGTGCATGACATCCAGTCTTACAAATTTCAAAATTCCGCCATTTCTCTCCCCACATCCACCACTGCTGGGGGCTCACCTCCAACTGCGCCACGCTAGGCGCTGTTAACATCCAGCTGCCCAACACTACAACGGCAGATAACAATGCAAACTAGCCACAGACTGCACACAGTACAGCCAGTGATTTTCATACAGAGCGCTACGTGGCGTTACCAATATAAAAACCTAAACAGCCTACTTACAGTTGCAACAACTTAATATTGTCGTAATTCATGGTAGGTGCGTGAGAGATGAAGGAAGAAAAATTGGGTTTAATGTCCCGTCGATATCGAGCTCATTAGAGACGGAGCTCAGGCTCGGATTGTGTCAAAGTTTGGGAGGAACCATACCGGCATTTGTTTGGAGCGATTTAGGGAAATCACGGAAAACTTAAATCTGGATGGCCGGGCAGGTGTTTGAACCGTCGTCCTCCAAAATGCGAGTCCAATGTGTCAACCACTGCACCACGTCGCTCGTAAGTGATGCAGTGTGATGAACAATGGCATGGGAACGTTGCTTACCGGTAGAATCCACGCTGTCCTGAAGAGTTAAATGAAATAAATCAAAAGCATCCATGCAAAAATATTGGGACTAGAACATGAATGAAAAGCTACGAAATGCACTGATGGTAGACGTATCTCTATATTTTGCATTCAAAGAGCACTTTTTAAGAACAAAGACTTTCGCCAATGCAGGGCGTGCTCTGCATGTGTGGGTTCAGGTCCCATCCTTCTCGCCAGTGGGTTCAAATGGCTTCTGAGGTCATCAGTCGCCTAGAACTTAGAACTAATTAAACCTAACTAACCTAAGGACGTCACACACATACATGCCCGAGGCAGGATTCGAACCTGCGACCGTAGCGGTCGCTCGGTTCCAGACTGTAGCGCCTAGAACCGCACTCCGGCCGGCACTCGCCAGTGGGTATCTGGTGTGTTGGTAGTAGGCAAAGGCAATAAAAATAATCACAAATCTACAAAAAGATAGCACACTAATAAGTTAATTTACAATATGCACACTTAATAAGCGAGATACACGTTACTTTGAAGTGCTGCAGAACCATCTTTGGTGCTGAGTTTTGTACAATGAGACTTTGTGATAATCGCTTCACATCTGTGGATTTTCCTCGTTGCAGTCTACCATATTACTGCTTACTGAGTCTGGCCGGGAGGGGGGGGGGGGGGGAGGGGCGAAGCTCTGAGTTGCGGCTGCTTAAAAAGACGCGCGATCAATCAGAATCATAGGCAGCGATGCGTCCTCTAGTAGAGTATATGCACGGCAGCTGCCATTGGAGACAGCGAGTGGTGGAAGAGCGAACTCGCCCAGTGGTGTGTTGGTTGGCGATAAGTTAAATGTACCGTCTCCCCCATAGCTGTGAGAGGGCACTTCACACTGTGTGGGTGACCAATATGCTAGCGATACTAAACAGTGCGCTGCCACAGCGGTCACTGTCAGCTGTTGATTATCTTTGTGGCGTTTACACTCAGTGCATCTCTCCTTCATCGTCCAAATAGTCTGTCCTACACGCAGTTTTCCACATGGACAGTGCGTGGGATAAACTCAAGAATTACACAGTTCTAGGTCATCCTTGACCGATCCCAGCAACGCATTCGTCTTGGCTGATGGTCGGAAGATGCACTTGACGTATATGAAGTATTCTTCCAATTTTTGCTGATGTCTTCCAGACGTGTGGGATAATAGGTGCTCTGCGTTATCCAGGCCATTATTCACAAAGACACACCATGAACGACGGGCCTTGGTGAAGTCCGGAACCGCGCGACCACTATGGTCGCAGGTTCGAATCCTGCCTCGCGCATGGATGTGTGTGATGTCCTTAGGTTGGTTAGGTTTAAGTAGTTCTAAGGTCTAGGGGACTGATGACCTCAGATGTTACGTCCCATAGTGTTCAGAGCCATTTGAACCATTTGAACCTTGGTGAAGTGGGGTGACTGGTATGCCTTAGTGATACAGATAGCCGTACAGTAGGTGCAACCACAACAGAGGGCTATCTGCAGATAGGTCAGACAAACATGTGGTTGCTGAAGAGGGCCTGCAGGCTTTTCACTGGTTATGATCGATTGACCTGGTCTTATAACACTAGCCAGTATGGCCTTGCTATACAGTACTGTGAACGATTGGAAGCAAGGGGATACTACTGCCGTTACTTTTTCCAATGCTATGCAGCTCTACTGTATGGTTAAATTATGATGGTATCCTGTTGCGTAAAATATTCCCGATGTAAAATAGTCCTCCATTCAGATCTCCAGGAGAATACCATCAGAAAAAATAATACTGGTATTATATAGGCTGGGGTGTGGAATGTCCCTTAATCAGGTAAGTTGGTTCGAGAATTCAAATGGGAAATGGATAGTGCGAAGTTGAAAATAGTGCGAATTAGTGAAGTGTGGTGGCAGAAAGAACAGGACTTCTGGTCAGGTCGATATAGGGGTATCAACGCAAATAAAATAGGGGTGATGCAGGTGTAAGCCTAATAGCGAATAAATAGTAGGAGTGTGTGTAGGTTGCTAAGAACAGCATAGAGAACGCAATATAGTAGCCAATATACAGCCAAGAGTCAGCACAGTAGTAGAAGTTTATGTGCCAACTATCTCTGCAAATTATGAAGGTATTGCAAGAACGTGTGATGAGATAAAATAAGTTTTTCAGACAGTTAAGGGAACGGAAATACAGTTGTGATAAGGAATTGGAATTCAATAATATGAAAATGAAAGAGAAGGAAAAATAGTAAGAGAACATTGTCTGGTGGGGGGGGGGGGGGGGGGAGGGAGGGAGGGGGGAGATGATAGTGAAAAAGAGGAAGCTATCTAACAGAAACTTCCAAAGAGCATAATTTAATTACGGCCAACACTTGGTTTAAGAATCATGTAAGAAAGTTATATACCGGGTGATCAATAAGTCAATATAAATTTAAAAACTTAATAAACCACGGAATAATGTAGATAGAGAGGGTAAAAATTGACATACATGCTTGGAATGACATGGGGTTTTATTAGAACAAAAAAAACAAAGTTCACAAAATGTCCGACAGATGGCGCTGGACAGCAAAACGTCAGTAACTGCGAATGACAATCGTGTATAAAAGGAGCTGTAATGATATGTTATAGAATCGCATCATCCCCAGCCTGGCTGATAAATACCTGCTGGGACGTACGATGTTTATGCAGGATGGCGCTCCACCCCATATTGCTAGACGCGTGAAAGATCTCTTGCGCGCGTCGTTTGGTGATGATCGTGTGCTCAGCCGCCACTTACGCCATGCTTGGCCTCCCAGGATCCCAGACCTCAGTCCGTGCGATTATTGCCTCACCCTAACTCCGGACGTGTTTTACAGTGCTGTTCACAACATTATTCCTCGACTACAGCTATTGTTGAGGAATGATGGTGGACGTATTGAGCATTTCCTGTAAAGAACATAATCTCTGCTTTGTCTTACTTTGTTGTGTTAATTATTGCTATTCTGATCAGATGAAGCGCCATTTGTCAAACATTTTTTGAACTTTTGTATTTTTTTTTTGTTCTAATAAAACCCCATGTCATTCCAAGCATGTGAGTCAATTTGTACCTCTCTATCTACATTATTCCGTGATTTATTCAGTTTTCAAATTTATACCGACTTTTTGATCACCCGGTACATGGAAGAGATCTGGAGAGACTGGATGTCTTCAGATTGATTTTGTAATGATGAGACAGATATTTTGAACCAAGGTGTTAAATTGTAAGAAAGAAGACAGTAGCCAAACAATCCACAAAGAAATAAGTTTGGTTTGAAAAGTGCACATCTTATAATTCGTAATAAGTTTCCAAGTAACTGAGATTACTTAGGTGGTGTAAGCGGTGCCACAACGTTCGCTCGTGTCGGCATGAGACTAGTGCAAATAAATCAGCAAACCTGGGGATAATACTGGCTTATTCTGTGGCGTTTAGTGGCTGAATGAGCCTTCTGCAGGGCAATAAGGTCAGCTGTGTCAGCAGGACAAAGAGACCGCTGTCGGCTCCAGCCACGCACAATGGATTCTCGTGGAGAAGTAATGTGGTTGCGGCTGCCTGTGGCAGGGTGACCATTCGTTCTGTTGCGTCGCCCCACCACATTACAACTTCCGCTGGAGAGGCCCGCTCCCAGGGACACAGGGAGCAGCCACCGCCCTGATACTAAGACAACATCAAATCTTATTAAAAGGCCACAACAATACGTCCCTCAGATCTACATCCTTCGGTTACCAATGTGTTAATTAATTCATTCGAAAGGTGGTTAGAAAAATCTATTTTCTGTTACCTACTCTGTTTAACATCTATTTAATTGATTTAGTTACAGACTGTTTCCAACGAAGAGTTGTGTGACAACAGCAGATAAGCTAATCAGATGTATCAATTTGCTGATGACATATGCGTAACCTTACTAGTTCTCATCTGTCCAAAAAAACTCCACATACAATAAGGAGCCAAAACGTTATGATTACCTGCTTAATAGCTTGTTTGTCCGTCTTTGTAACGAAATACAATACTGATTCTGCGTATTGTGGAACCCACAGCTTCTTGGTAGGTTTTTGGAGGTGGCATTAGATGTCTACGCACAGGTCACGTAATTCGCGTAAATAACTGTCCGCTAATTTGCGTACGCGCTGATAGCGCCCGATAGCGAACCAGATGAGTGCTATAGGATTTACACTACTGGCCATTAAAATTGTTACACCAAGAAGAAATGCAGATGATAAACGGGTATTCATTGGACAAATATATTATACTAGCACTGACATGTGATTACATTTTCACGCAATTTGGGTGCATAGATCCTGAGAAATCAGTGCCCAGAACAACCACCTCTGGCCGTAATAATGGCTTTGATGCGCCTGGGCATTGAGTCAAACAGAGCTTGGATGGCGTATACAGGTATAGCTGCCCATGCAGCTTCAACACGATACCACAGTTCATCAAGAGTACTGACTGGCGTATTGTGACGAGCCAATTGCTCGGCCACCATTGACCAGACGTTTACAATTGGTGAGAGATCTGGAGAATGTGCTGGCCAGGACAGCAGTCGAACATTTTCTGTATCCAGAAAGGCCCGTACAGGACCTGCAACATGCAGTCGTGCATTATCCTGCTGAAATGTAGGGTTTCGCAGGGATCGAATGAAGGGTAGAGCCACGGGTCGTAACACATCTGAAATGTAACGACCACTGTTCAAAGTGCCGTCAATGCCAACAAGAGGTGACCGAGACGTGTAAGCAATGGCACCTCATACCATCACGCCGGGTGATACGCCAGCATGGCGATGACGAATACACGCTTCCAATGTGCGTTCGCCGCAATGTCGTCAAACACGGATGCAACCATCATGATGATGTAAACAGAACCTGGATTCATCTGATAAAATGACGTTTTGCCATTCGTGCACCCAGGTTCGACGTTGAGTACACCATCGCAGGCGCTCCTGTCTCTGATGCAGCGTCAAGGGTAACCGCAGCCATGGTCTCCGAGCTGATAGTGCATGCTGCTGCAAACGTCGTCGAACTGTTCGTGCAGATGGTTGTTGTCTTGCAAACGTCCCCATCTGTTGACTCAGCGATCGAGACGTGGCTGCACGATCCGTTACAGCCATGCTGATAAGATGCCTGTCATCTCGACTACTAGTGATACGAGGCCGTTGGGATCCAGAACGGCGTTCCGTATTACCCTCCTGAACCCACCGATTCCATATTCTGCTACCAGTCATTGGATTTCTACCAACGCGAGCAGCAATGTCGCGATATGATAAACCGCAGTCGCGGTAGGCTACAATCCGACCTTTATCAAAGTCGGAAACGCGATGGTACGCATTTCTCCTCCTTACACGAGGCATCACAACAACGTTTCACCAGGCAACAACGATGGTCAACTGCTGTCTGTGTATGAGAAATCGGTTGGAAACTTTCCTCATGTCAGCACGTTGTAGGTGTCGCCACCGGCGCCAACCTTGTGTGAATGCTCTGAAAAGCTAATCATTTCCATATCACAGCAACTTCTTCCTGTCGGTTAAATTTCACGTCTGTAGCACGTCATCTTCGTGGTGTAGCAGTTTTAATGACCAGTAGTGTACATCACGCGAATTTGTCACCGAGTCGGCAACGTGAGTATAATAAAATGCTACTTAAACCACTGTAGCACGGTTGTGGCTTCGAGACATGGACAGTTATATTGCTGAAAGATGACATCGGTGTCGGGGAAGACATCAAGCATGAAGGAATGCAGTTGAATCGCAAATGTCAGCGTGTCTTCTAGTACTACCACATGTCTCATGCAAGCGCAGGACAGTGTCTCCTACCAGCCTCTGTGACCGTGGCCCTCTGCTCGCTTCGAGCCGTCGTTCTCCTCGATGATGGCTCATGGCTCTGAGGACTGTGCGACTTAACTTCTGAGGTCATCAGTCCCCTAGACCTTAGAACTACTTAAACCTAACTAACCTAAGGACATCACACACATTCATGCCCGAGGCAGGATTCGAACCTGCGACCGTAGCGGTCACGCGTTTCCAGAATGTAGCGGAACCGCAAGGCCACTCCGGCCGGCTCGATGATGGCGTTTGTGGAGACGACCATCGACTTTGTGTAACAAAAATGTGTTTCATCCAAAGAGCCGACACGTTTCCATTGATCTACGGTCGAAAATAGATGGTCCCACGCCCACTGCAATCGCAACAGACTATGTCTTTGGGTCAACATGGGAACTCGTAGGGGGTGATCTGCTATAGAGCTCCATGTTCTACTATGTACAATGTATGGTGTGCTCCGAAACACTTGTGCGTGTAACCGCATTTTGCTCTTTCGGCACAGATGCCGCAGACCACCATCTATCCTACTTTACACAGCAGACAAGGCTTCGAACGTTCTGTTAAGAGTCGCGGACGTCCAGCTATTTGGCGTCTAGTGGTAGTTTTACTGTCCTACCTTTTTCCGTAGGGGCTTACAGCAGAAGCACGTGAACATTCGACCAGCTTCGCCGTTTTCGAGATAATCGTTCTGCCTTTTGTCAAAGTCATTTATCTCAACGGATTTCCCCATTTGCAACGCATATCTTCTCTGGAGTGATCCCCTGTCCTTGTCTGCTCCGCTTACATACGTTTGTGCACATACTTCATTTATTTCTGTTTTTCACACAGCAAATTTCTGCCAGATGTAACTCCATCTTCCAACCATCTCCTATACAGCCTGCTCGTACTGTACCAAACACATGAGACTACCCATTTAGCGTGAGAACTATCGATATACGTTTCAAAGATGTGAAGAAATATCGTTAAACATACGTCTTTAACAGAGTATATTGACAAAGTTCGCTTTTGAATTTTCATTTAATTACCGTAAATGTTCCAATTAAAAATTTGGTTTCACAAAGTGAAATAAATCTTTAAATAATTGAAAATTTATAATATGACTAAAGTAGCTGATAACAGACACACACATTTGTTAATTTTATAAAAATTCATTTTGGAAAATATTAATGATGAAACTGAAATCTCACTTCACATATATTGCAAAATGTACTAATCGACACCCAAGTGAAAAGACCGATACCGGGCGAAACGAAATCCAACACCCTTGGAAACATTACACATGGTGTCCCTAAGACAAAATAAAATGAAGAAAAAAACAAATACTAGTTAAAAAACTGAACACCATCTGTGAGGAATATGGATGGATGGTAAATAAAAAAAGACTAGGACAATGGTTTTAACAAATCATTAAAAGTAGATAAAAGTTAAAATCTATGAAACTTTGGTGGAACCGTTTGACAACTTCAGGTGCCTTGGACACAAAGTAGCCGGCAACAACACCTGCAATCTATCTACATCTACATCTACATCTATACTCCGCGAGCCACCTTACGGTGTGTGGCGGAGGGTACTTATTGTACCACTATCTGATCCCCCCTTCCCTGTTCCATTCACGAATTGTGCGTGGAAAGAACGACTGCTTGTAAGTCTCCGTATTTGCTCTAATTTCTCGGATCTTTTCGTTGTGATCATTACGCGAGATATATGTGGGCGGTAGTAATATGTTGCCCATCTCTTCCCGGAATGTGCTCTCTCGTAATTTCGATAATAAACCTCTCCGTATTGCGTAACGCCTTTCTTGAAGTGTCCGCCACTGGAGCTTGTTCAGCATCTCCGTAACGCTCTCGCGCTGACTAAATGTCCCCATGACGAATCGCGCTGCTTTTCGCTGGATCATGTCTATCTCTTCTATTAATCCAACCTGGTAAGGGTCCCATACTGATGAGCAATACTCAAGAATCGGACGAACAAGCGTTTTGTAAGCTACTTCTTTCGTCGATGAGTCACATTTTCTTAGAATTCTTCCTATGAATCTCAACCTGGCGCCTGCTTTTCCCACTATTTGTTTTATGTGATCATTCCACTTCAGATCGCTCCGGATAGTAACTCCTAAGTATTTTACGGTCGTTACCGCTTCCAATGATTTACCACCTATGGCATAATCGTACTGGAATGGATTTCTGCCCCTATGTATGCGCATTATATTACATTTATCTACGTTTAGGGAAAGCTGCCAGCTGTCGCACCATGCATTAATCCTCTGCAGGTCCTCCTGGAGTACGTACGAGTCTTCTGATGTTGCTACTTTCTTGTAGACAACCGTGTCATCTGCAAATAGCCTCACGGAGCTACCGATGTTGTCAACTAAGTCATTTATGTATATTGTAAACAATAAAGGTCCTATCACGCTTCCCTGCGGTACTCCCGAAATTACCTCTACATCTGCAGATTTTGAACCGTTAAGAATGACATGTTGTGTTCTTTCTTCTAGGAAATCCTGAATCCAATCACAAACCTGGTCCGATATTCCGTAAGCTCGTATTTTTTTCACTAAACGTAAGTGCGGAACCGTATCAAATGCCTTCCTGAAGTCCAGGAATACGGCATCAATCTGCTCGCCAGTGTCTACGGCACTGTGAATTTCTTGGGCAAATAGGGCGAGCTGAGTTTGAACAAATGAACAAATGAAAACAACGATACCTATTGCAAAATAAATGTTTTACGGAAGGAGGAATATTTTCTGTGGTTCAGTAAAAGCAATTAAGGAAAAGATTAGTGAATTATTTTATATGGAATGTCTCCCTATATGGTGCCGAAACATCGACACTGCAACGGACAGACGAAAAAATGCTTAGAGGCTTGTTGAGACGTGGATCTGGGGAAGAATGGAAGGTGCGAAATGGATAAATAAAATAAGGTATAAGTAATCTTCTTGAGGTTGAAGCTCTTTTGCCTATGTTTGCTTTAACAATACATATGTTTTTGGATGGAGTCCGCCCTTAGAAAAACACAAGATTGTGTTTTGCAAAAGGCGGATCCCATCCAAAAACATATGTATGAGGTATAAGGTTGTGACACAAAGGGCGAATGAAAAGAGACGAATACTACTTATCTTGCTCAGTTGAATTCCTCCGTTCGTCACTGAAGTTTATGCGCTCTATATGCAAACAATGGAGAGTGTTGTAACTGGAAGATATTTTCTGGTCAGTGTTTCCATCTGGTGACTAATTTGAGAAGTACACGAAGAAAAGCGCAGTAAAGACCACCGTAAACAGTTTCCGCATTTTTCTGTTATGTGACTTGAGGATGTATTTTTTGTAGCGTTGCCGGCCGAAGTGGCCGTGCGTTTCTAGGCGCTATAGTCTGGAGCAGAGCGACAGCTACGGTCGCAGGTTCGAATCCTGCCTCGGGCATGGATGTGTGTGATGTCCTTAGGTTACTTAGGTTTAATTAGGTCTAAGCTCTAGGCGACTGATGACCTCAGAAGTTAAGTCGCATGGTGCTCAGAGCCATTTGAACCATTTTAAATACTACGAGTTCTACATATTTAAATGCTACATAATATATTAAATCTATTTTGAGGATATAGTTAATTCTTCAGTTATAGAGTTTTGTTGAGAGTAAAATCCCGTATATTTTTGAAATTAGTTACATAATGTATGGACGGTTAGACCACACTTTGTCAGTTATGCACCAAGTTGTACCTTCGAACGGAAGATCTTTTTATCAAGGAAAATATGACATTTGCAAATTAATTCTGTGGTTCAGTTGTACACTGCAGTGGACAGATGTTAATGTCGGTTCTTTCGCATTTTTAACAGTCCAGAGGCTGCAAATGTATGCAGGGCACAGCACCAGTAAGGAGTATCCATTAGAATGACTAGAATGGGCTGCATTCATTTCCAATCTCAGGACTGATTAAAAACGCCCAAGAAGCGACATTAACAGCTGTCCACCGCAGTAGGCAACTGCACCGCAGGGTTAACGGAGTTTCTTTAATGTCTTAATAATTTTAACCTGTCTCAGAAATTCATATTTGTGTTAGGAACCAACATCTTCTACAGAAAATATTTTTAAGTTGTAACTGGCTTTTGATATACTTCTTAATTTAGTCTCACTTACTACTTGACTGGATTACAGTAAAAGTATCAGTTAAAACAAAACACTGTGTTTCTGGAAGATAATTCGTCCTTGAATCCAGATCTAATTTCAGAATTTCTGTTTCGTCCTCAGTTTCCAAGTCGTACTGGTGTCTGTAAATGTTTATGTCAGTCTATGAAGCATTAGTGTCTGGCAAAAGGAGAACAAAAAATTCTGCGTCAGTATGCAAATTAATCACAGAAATGAGCAACATAGAGTCAAGAAAAGTGAATAAACAGACTAATTAACGCATTCCTCTTAAGTTTCCGCGATATTTTGCTTCAGGAACGTCTCTCCGTAAGGTCCAGCAGTAATCTGGCAACATTGTAGTAAATTAGTAGCATATTGGACAGTTTTCTTTATTTTAGAGGCGATTCCAGCTATTTGTGGCACACTGAAGTAACATTCCGACAGTCTGTTGTGTGATCCGTTGGTACACACTGAAATAACAGTCTGTTGTGTGATCCGTTGGCTCCCTCCAAATCATGGGGACATCAACGGACATGTGACGTGATCCTCTTAACTAGCCTGTCATGAGCTTAGCACATGTCGAACAGCATATGTGCTGGGCCCATTTTTTGTCTTGGTGGCCAATGTTGCACCCAAAATAAAGTTCACAGGACTCTTTTAAGAGAGGATTACGTTCTCGGTTTTGAGATATCAGAGTTAACTTATCACAGACATAACGAAAAAAATTTGGGTTACTTATAAAGCTACGAGGAATTTCTTCTTCTGAATCCACACGAAACACAAACTTTCACTATCGTACAGAAACTCACTTCACGAGGTCAGAGCTATCTCATTTCTGAGTCTGATGCAACAAGCACAACGCGATACGATACAACGTGAGCAAGACTTATCGGCCTCCTTCGTGTCCTGGCGGTGAATATTATAACCGACGATCATGTATGGAATTTCTTGTATATGTTTGGATTGTTTAACAACAATTACATCCACAAGAAATAAATGAAAACAAATTACTTAAGGAATACCAAAATAACCAAAATACAGTATTTTAAAGTTAATTTATAGATAGAGCGTACTGCATCACGAAAACTGAACCCGGTAGGCCACCGCGGATTTCAATTTAGAATTCAATAACCACTATTCATCTAATTACGACATTGATATTCTTTCTGACCAAAATGCTGTTGGCCGCTGTTATTAGTGTGTAGTAGAGTGATAACGTACACTTACACTATTAAATACAGCACTGAAAAGATTTTCTCGAGCGCAACATTTAATATTGAATGCAATATTTCTTCCTAGATACAGGACCATGTTGTACCTCGGAACAGTTTTTCACATTTGGAAGAACTTCACTTTTGCGGAGTAACTTTTCTTATTTCAGAAAAACACTGCAACACACATAAAGTGAATATATTAAACTTACATTACAGGGCTGGTTAGCAGCGGAAGTCTGAAAAATGTTCGCTGGTACCACACTCTCCTCTGCAAAGTCGTCAGGTAAACCAACGTGATACAGATATGTTCCGTTAACACGCATATCGCCTTCATTTCCCTGTTTAAGAATCTAAAACCTCCCTACAGGTCTGCTGGGAATTGTTTTGTTGATACAGAATCTCCTTGCTTGATTCCCGTTTCAGTAACGAATTTTTCATCACTTTGAAGAAATTTAATAGAAACCGAGCTATTAGAGTCGATAAAAAAAGTAACACTACCATTTCGCCACGAGTAAAACATAAACTCTGCACAAAACAGTAGTAATGCAGATACAAATGAACGAGTAGCACATCAGAATTAGTGCCAAGAAAACAGTTATTTTGTATCGTATCAAGGATTAAAAAAAAAAGAGTTTCTTTGAGGTGTGAGTTACCACACGCCGAGCTCTTTCGATCGGAGCCAAGAGCTCACTAATGCCGGACACTTTGAGTAAGCTGGAAAGATGTCAACGTCGGCATTCTTCGTCTATAAATTTCTGTGTCATCTTCCTTCGCCTTGCCACAGAAGCATCAGTCAGTAGCTTGAATGATCGCAAGCACCAAAGAACCAGGCATGACTCTTTGCAAGGTAAGGCCTTTAAATGTTCAAAGTAATAACCAGCCTGATGTAAGAAAACAACTTTTTTCAACAATGTGGTACTACTAGGGAGTATGACAAGTAATGCTTTGCGAATATGTTCAAAGTTCAACTCTCGTTACGATATTACCGTCACCTTTGACTTTTTAGGGTTCAGCTTAACACCATGGTTTTGTGCTCATCCTGGCACTGAACAAAGGTCAGCATCATAGCCTGGCATGCCAGAAGAGATATGTCGTAAAACTGACATTGATCTGAGGAAGAACACACCGTGATCATTAAAGATAAGTCGCGCCTGGTAGTCTAGTGGTAAAGCATGTGCGTGTAAATCGAAAAGTCCTGGCTGGAGCATCGAATATTTAAATCCGCCTTTAAGCTGGCCTTCTTTTTTCAGTGATGTGAAGATTCCTTAGGATACCACGTTGATTTGTGAGTCTCCTTTCTGCGGTAGGGTTACTAGAATAGGTCAGGGCCAGGCATGTAGCCGAACTGGCGTCCACTTGAGAGACCTGCATGTGACCGTTGTGCCACAAGGAACTACACTCCTGGAAATGGAAAAAAGAACACATTGACACCGGTGTGTCAGACCCACCATACTTGCTCCGGACACTGCGAGAGGGCTGTACAAGCAATGATCACACGCACGGCACAGCGGACACACCAGGAACCGCGGTGTTGGCCGTCGAATGGCGCTAGCTGCGCAGCATTTGTGCACCGCCGCCGTCAGTGTCAGCCAGTTTGCCGTGGCATACGGAGCTCCATCGCAGTCTTTAACACTGGTACCATGCCGCGACAGCGTGGACGTGAACCGTATGTGCAGTTGACGGACTTTGAGCGAGGGCGTATAGTGGGCATGCGGGAGGCCGGGTGGACGTACCGCCGAATTGCTCAACACGTGGGGCGTGAGGTCTCCACAGTACATCGATGTTGTCGCCAGTGGTCGGCGGAAGGTGCACGTGCCCGTCGACCTGGGACCGGACCGCAGCGACGCACGGATGCACGCCAAGACCGTAGCATCCTACGCAGTGCCGTAGGGGACCGCACCGCCACTTCCCAGCAAATTAGGGACACTGTGGCTCCTGGGGTATCGGCGAGGACCATTCGCAACCGTCTCCATGAAGCTGGGCTACGGTCCCGCACACCGTTAGGCCGTCTTCCGCTCACGCCCCAACATCGTGCAGCCCGCCTCCAGTGGTGTCGCGACAGGCGTGAATGGAGGGACGAATGGAGACGTGTCGTCTTCAGCGATGAGAGTCGCTTCTGCCTTGGTGCCAATGATGGTCGTATGCGTGTTTGGCGCCGTGCAGGTGAGCGCCACAATCAGGACTGCATACGACCGAGGCACACAGGGCCAACACCCGGCATCATGGTGTGGGGAGCGATCTCCTACACTGGCCGTACACCACTGGTGATCGTCGAGGGGACACTGAATAGTGCACGGTACATCCAAACCGTCATCGAACCCATCGTTCTACCAATCCTAGACCGGCAAGGGAACTTGCTGTTCCAACAGTACAATGCACGTCCGCATGTATCCCGTGCCACCCAACGTGCTCTAGAAGGTGTAAGTCAACTACCCTGGCCAGCAAGATCTCCGAATCTGTCCCCCATTGAGCATGTTTGGGACTGGATGAAGCGTCGTCTCACGCGGTCTGCACGTCCAGCACGAACGCTGGTCCAACTGAGGCGCCAGGTGGAAATGGCATGGCAAGCCGTTCCACAGGACTACATCCAGCATCTCTACGATCGTCTCCATGGGAGAATAGCAGCCTGCATTGCTGCGAAAGGTGGATATACACTGTACTAGTGCCGACATTGTGCATGCTCTGTTGCCTGTGTCTATGTGCCTGTGGTTCTGTCAGTGTGATCATGTGATGTATCTGACTCCAGGAATGTGTCAATAAAGTTTCCCCTTCCTGGGACAATGAATTCACGGTGTTCTTATTTCAATTTCCAGGAGTGTATTATTATCATTAAACATAAGAACCAACATTTTGTTAAAGAATGTTAGTTGCAGACGTTAGTGTCAAATGGTCGACGTCAACATTTACAACTGCCTTCAGAGATGAAACTTTCCTGGCAGATAGAAATGTGTGCCAGACCGAGACTCGAACTCGGGACCTTTGCCTTTCGCAGGCAAGTGCTCTACAATCTGAGCTACCCAAGCACGACTCACGCACGCAGTTATATTCCGCCAGGGAAGTTTCATATCAGCGCAAACTCCGCTGCAGAGTGAAAATCTCATTCTGGAAACATCACCCTGGCTGTGGCTAAGCCATGTCTCCGCAATATTCTTTCTTTCAGGAGTGCTAGTCCTGCTAGGCTCGCAGGAGAGCTTCTGTAATGTTTGAAACGTAGGAGACGGTGTACTGTGGGAAGTAAAGCTGTGAGGAGGGGCCATGAGTCGTGCTTGGGTAGCTCATATGGTAGAGCACTTTCCCGCGAAAGGCAAAAGTCCCGAGTTCGAGTCTCGGTCCGGCACACAGTTTTAATCTGTCAGGAAAGTTTCATATCAGCGCACACTCCGCTGCAGAGTGAAAATCTCGTTCTGGTCCTCAGAGCTGTATGAAATACAAGAAAAATAAAATAAATTAGTGTTAAAATTTGCTTTCAGAAAAGATAATTACATTACATTTGCATTGAAATTTCAAGTACAAGCATACTACGTCGGAATGATTAAACCGAGTTCGCTCTCATGTTACGCTTATAAGGCAAAAAGTAATTACCACAAAATGTCGCGAAGCAATACGAACAGTTACAAATAAATATCTTATAAGATGCAAATACCACATTTTCAGTTACTGAAACTTAAAGCAAACAGGTTCGGATGGAAACACTGGAAACAACAAATAATTTAATGATAATTTAGCAAAAAGTGATATGATTCAAATTATGTACGTATTTATCTTATTATGCATAAAATTAAAGAACTGAATAATAGTTGAAGTAGATGATTGCGTAAGTGCCTGGAACATATGACTTTATGGCAGGTATAGTATTGGAAATGAAATGAGCCTTTGGCGTCATTGGCCAGGAGGCCCCTTACGGGGCAGGTCCGGCTGCCTTGGTGCAGGTCTTATTACATTCGACGCAACATTGGGCGACCTGCGCGCCGGATGGGGATGAAATGATGAAGACAGCACTCAGTCCTTGAGCGGAGAAAATCGCTGACCCAGCCGGGAATCGAGCCCGCTCGGCTTAGGACAGCAGTCCGTCACGTTGACCACTTTTTTCCCATTTTGTTCCATATAGTTCGTTGCGTTTGGTCTGGCGGACGTCACAAGACATCCGTTCAAGTTGATCGTTGATTCCTTGACTCAGTTTTTTATTACAGAGAGCACGCAGTCCTCTGACCGAACACGCTGAGCTACCGTGCCGGCACCATTCAATATAGGGGCGGACAGTATAGCATTAAAGAGCAGTCTTCTTCTTTTCTTTTTCACTTCTGCTAGCAGAACCTGAGAACCAATCGACGTCTTGACTAAGACTCTTCACTCTGTATACCTATCTCTACGTAGGTATTTCCTCGGCTCTTCAGACATCTGGTACCATGTCCACCGCAGTCTTTGATCTTTCGTTATCCGTACTAACCACGCATCCAGCCTTCTCTACGACCTTGTTCTTCCAAATAAAGCTTCATGTCTGTCTGCTTGTACAGATCCTCCAGCTCTGCATTGCGAAGAACTCTTCGAAACTCGGATTCTCTTTCTGTAATCACTCCGCAGAGTTTTGAAGGGCCTTCTTCTCAAGCTCTTCTGCTCAACATATGGTATAATGTAGAAAATAAAATGGAGTATTAGGGTCTTGTATAGTCTTAACGTGAACTTTCATGACACACTACACGAACTTAGATGTTTTTGAGAGCGCCGTAACATGTAAGAGGAGCGCTGAATAAGTAATTTAAGGTTTTTTTTTTCTAAAAAGGATTGGTTTTATTCCCGATTCCAGTACATCATTTATTCCCAAGTATTTTGGCTACAAAACTCTATTTTTGAACATAATCTCCTTCAGGTGTGTAGACTTATGTGTGGCCTTGCGTTATCATGGAGAAGGAGAAGTTCGTTTGCAGTTTTATGGTGACAAACACGCTCAAGTCGTTTCTTTAGGTTCATGACGGTAACACTATACACTTCAGAGCTCATCGTTCCACCATGAGGGAGAACATCAACAGAGTTTCAGAAGGCCGTCGCATTAACTTTACGGCTGAAGGTGTGGCTTTGAACTTTTTCTTCGAAGGAGAGGTGGTGTGACGCACTGCGTGGATTGCCATATTGTTTCCAGTTCGAAGTGATGAATCTATATTCCCTAGTCTGTAACGATGTTCGATAAAAATTATCACAATCAGCCTCGTAATGCGCAAGTAATTCCGAACAGATGACCCTACTTTGCCCTTTATGGTCTTCTGTCAGAAGGCGAGGCACACATCTTTGAGTGCACCAAAAGGTGGACGAGGGCGCCAGCACTACAAAAAGAGGTGTACAGTTGAGCACTGATGTATTTGTGATGCGTCGATCACCTCGGATGAGAGTGTCTGCACGTTCCAACATTGCAGGAGTCACAGCACGTGAGAGTTCATCTACATCTACCTCCACATCTACATCCATACTCCGCAAGCCACCTGACGGTGTGAGGCGGAGGGTACTTTGAGTACCTCTATCGGTTCTCCCTTCTATTCCAGTCTCGTATAGTTCGTGGAAATAAAGATTGTCGGTATGCCTCTGTTTGGGCTCTAATCTCTCTGATTTTATCCTCATGGTCTCTTCGCGAGATATACGTAGGAGGGAGCAATATACTGCTTGACTCTTCGGTGAAGGTATGTTCTCGAAACTTCAACAAAAGCCTGTACCGAGCTACTGAGCGTCTCTCCTGCAGAGTCTTCCACTGAGGTTTATCTGTCATCTCCGTGACGCTTTCGCGATTACTAAATGATCCTGTAACGAAGCGCGCTGCTCTCCGTTGGATCTTCTCTATCAACCCCACCTGATACGGATCCCACACTGGTGAGCAATATTCAAGCAGTTGCTGAACAAGTGTACTGTAACCTACTCACTTTGTTTTCAGATTGCATTTCCTTAGGATTCTTCCAATGAATCTCAGTCTGGCATCTGCTTTACCGACGATCAACTTTATATGATCATTCCATTTTAAATCACTCCTAATGCCTACTCCCAGATAATTTATGGAATTAACTGCTTCCAGTTACTGACCTGCTGTATTGTAGCTAAATGATAAAGGATCTTTCTTTCTATGCATTCGCAGCACATTAGACTTGTCTACATTGAGATTCAATTGCCATTCCCTGCACCATGCGTCAATTCGTTGCAGATCCTCCAGTTCGGATAGGTTTGCGCGACTTTGTTGCCGTGATGGCGGACTCCTCACCCTCTCCCTGCTTTTGCTCACTGCCAGTCTCCGTAGATATTCTGGAAGCACATTTGAATATCTGCGATGCTCCGGCTTTCCGCTTAAAGAAGCTCAGTGACAGCTCTCTGACTGGATAGTACTTACGTTACAGACGCCATTTTGAAGGCTACGTATAGCGACTATCAGGACTTCATTAAACTATAGCTATAGGAACTGAAGCGGGAATATTCCACGATGTCCAACAACAAATTCCGCATTTTTTCAGCTGAAATTGGGCGTAAAAAATGTTGCATTACTTACTGAACGCCCCTCGTATTACCTGCCTGTATTCTGGCTTTTATTTCACTCGATGTAGTTTCTGCGATTATCGTTACCAGATAATTGATCATCTTAATTATGCCTACATTTGTTGCTATCCTGTTCTAGAGTTTGCAGTTTCTGTTCTTCTCTTCCTACAAATATTTTTGAAGTATCAACGTTTTTGAACTATTGAATTGTAGCATAACTAAAAAATGGTTCAAATGGCTCTGAGCACTATGGGACTTAACATCTATGGTCATCAGTCCCCTAGAACTTAGAACTACTTAAACCTAACTAACCTAAGGACAGCACACAACACCCAGTCATCACGAGGCAGAGAAAATCCCTGACTCCGCCGGGAATCGAACACGGGAACCCGGGCGTGGGAAGCGAGAACGCTACCGCACGACCACCAGCTGCGGACTGTAGCATAACTGTAGCTGCTGCTGTAAGTAGAGTTTGTATAATACATTTTAGTACGGTTTGTGTGCGTGACACCAACACGATAGCATCAGCGGAGTATTAATATGCAATTATTTTGCTAGTTCAAATTGACGTCCCTGACTTATTTATAGACCTGCCAACGTGGAAACAAGGAGTAACTTTATAATCTCTTTTAATCTTCACCTATGTATTTCACATCTATAGCTCTAATAAAATTAGTAGTTTTGTAGTGTGAGAAACTTAGTTAGGGACACAATTAGACTTCTCTCTGAACATTCTCATATTCTCTCTGGAAAAGAGCAAGTCGACTATCGATTTCACGGTCCAAAAAAATTACGAAATTGATTAAAAGGAATTAGAAGTCAGTAGTGTGTTCAAATTTGCGATGCTCAGTCGGTAAGGCACTCTTCCTTTTGTGTGCGTGGGTGGACGGAATAAAACGCTAGGAAAATATTTCATGCAGCCAGGCGGACGATGTAAGTTGGGTTGCCTATCTTAAGGTTATTGAAATATTTTCCGGGCCAGTTTTATTCTGCCCACCCTGCATTTACATTAAATTATGCTCTGTTCTGTGTGTGTGATTCAAAGAGGGAGATCTGGAGGAACAAAGAATCTACGTATGTCTGTCTGTCGAATTGGCTAAATGTATCTGCGATGAAATGAATTTGACAACTGGATTTTGATGTACAACTTTTAAATGAGTCGAGAGCATTCGAGGTTTATTAAACTCCAAGGCGTGTGTAAAATGAATGTGTGCAACGGAAAATAATAACCGCTAAATGAAGATTTGGCCCTGTCTGAGTACCCCCTGAAGTAGATCTTAGGATCTCTTAATTCTATAAATTGCAATCTAAACATAAATGAATAATGAAGGCAACTAATCCTACTAAATGATAAGCGTTATTCCTGCTTATATATTTATTGTAGAAAAAAACCTTAGATTACAAAGTTTACATTTCCTAAGTAAAATTACTAATCAATTGCCCAACTCTGCCCCTTATTATGACTGAGCGGTCTAATATCAATGACGCGAAATGACTGACATCATCTACGTACCAAACACTAGAAGACACTACTTTCAAAGATGATCTACGGTGGTGTGGAAATAAACTAACGTGATAACAGCTGTTCAGCTTTTATAGGCCTAATAATCCGAAGCAATTTGCGATATCACCGTATGTGCTGCGTCCGGTGCGTCGAAGTGATGGTTCTCGTACTCATCTGTGACGATGGAAGAACTCCAGCCACAAATAAACTCTTTCAAACACTAGGACGGCAGAAGGCGGTCCTCTGACTAATATATTCTAATAATATCTTCTCCTCCCTGTGTTCTACAGACGAGAAACGTGAACTCCCAGCCACAAGGACGGAGTTCAGATAACGTCTCAACGTAAGTATAGGCAGAGGAAGTGCTCTCAATTACTGAACACTGCGTGTTCAACGACGACTTCCAATCCGGAGGTGAAGTCCAGAATCGTATAGGTTCGCAACAGTACAGTGCCTAACTGTTCTAACTATAAACTCTCCTGAGAGCAAAGACAGTAAGTCCGTCCATAGCAACAAAGCTGATATCGAGCGACCGTCACACACGGGCGCTCACAACGGAAGACGCTGGCTTCCCAGCAAGGCTTGGCTCCCCACCATCGTAATTCCGAAAACGAATCATATGCTCGAAACCACGGAATATTCTCCCTCTCTACAGATTCTTCTGAACGCCGAGCAACCATATTTTAGTCTTTTGTCGTCCAGTGCGGAAAGTTTGCGAGGAAAAACCCATACTCTTACAATGGTACGCTTCTGAGTAAAAGTCCTTCGAAATGACCCAGCCTGCGTGGTTTCCGAGGTTCCGCTCCCTAGTTCCTCTCACCTGCATCCAATATTTTCAGCGTTCCGAAGTATTATCCGGTTAGCCTTCCGGCCCCTACTGCAATAGCGGCCAGCCGTCACCCTATTGCGCACCAGAGCACATGTGCCACGACGTCCGTCAAGCTACTTTCTGTGTTTAAGCAGGACCAACACATGTGCAGGCCTTCCACCCGGAGGTTGAGTTCTGCCTGCCATTTCATCTCCACTGGCGTTTCAACCTCTACTAGTATAGGCAATCATTCATTGCGCCGTTTTTATAATAAAGACACTCCGACACCTTTGATGCGATAAGCGTTAACAATTATTTACAAGACGCACGTGGCAATGTCAGTCTCCTTTATATATTCATATATACGATGTACAAACCATCACTTGATACCTATTCCTGTTTGTAGATCATGGCAAAGTATGTGGATGAGTTCTTGTAAGGTGCGAAATTATAGCCACCTTAGAATACCCCCACCTAACGAACTATTTTTTACTAGGATGGGGTAATTCTTATACTATTATCTCATCCAGTGCAAAATCATATAACCATCAATTGTCAATACAAGTGAACTAATATGAATACGAGGGCAGAGAAACACTTGAATTATTATAAGCACTTCTACAGTAATTCTGCATTCATTCATAGGTTTACTGCCATAAATTTACTTATGACATGTTTATTGCAGTCTATCTACCCCTTATGTTAGGAACATTGTTCTGAGACATGACAAGTTGAATATACAATATCAAAAGAATTTAACTAACATTACAAAATTTTATTCTCTTTCAAAAATGACAGTTCCCATCTTTCTTTAAACTTAAGGCCCACGCTCTCTGTCATTCATCCACCCCTAGTACGTAGGTTGAGGCAAGAAATATTGAAGTAAAGTATCCTAATCTTTCCAAAGTGGTCGTCCAATAAATTACATGTTCTCCATTTAGCCACTGATATGCAAAACAAGCAGTTACGTCAATTATTCAAGAAGTTACCTATTGGCCATTATACAGTTATATAAATTTCTGTGACACATCCTAAGTAATTTCACTTGGTCATATTTATGCTCTTGGCTTACAAAAGAAAACATCCTTTCACATATTGATTGACCAAGACTAGTTTTTACTCAACGAGTATACCCTTTAAACATTTCCAAAATCTTATGTTCTAAAGCGTTCTTTGACAAACTACATTTACGTTTACTGTGACAAATTAATATTTGTAATATGGGTTCGGATCGACCACCGATTTTTAACTAATGTGTTTGTTCACAGTGTGTAAAATGTAATACATAAAAACATTAAAAACTCATAGTACCATTAATAAAGAAAATGGCAAAAAATAATTTTATATAAGTACATACACAAATAAAATTCTGGAAATACACAAATATATAAAAACAGTGAAGGACATTGCGTCATTATCAAAGACAATGTCACATAATATTTTACATGAATACATACACAAATATTTTCTTAAGACTACCCTGGAAATAAGTACAAAATGTTTCCACGATGATAGATATCGGAAACTGTTAGTTTGTGGGTGTAGCTGTTCAGTGTTCACGACATTGTGCACTTGTTTTTATCAAGAGTCACACACTGATTCGGATTTCACAACACACTTTCGTCTTCATTTGTGTATGGGGATGGAAGCTACAGTTTTCTTGTGAAGTTTAGGACGCGAGGATTATTTGAGATGGGAAATGTTGCCTTTACAAGTCAGTCTTTGGACCCTCAGCGGATTGTTGATCTCGTCAGGTTACCAGTCTTTCACAGAATTGATGATGTGGAAAAATCGTCAAATTATACAGCCAGGTAAGTATATATAATGTACAGCATATCACATGATACCTAATTGTGTTTGTAGATCACGGCAAAGTACGTGAATGAGTTCTTGTAAGGTGCGAAATTATAGCCACCTTACAAAACCGGCACTCGAACTCGAAATGTTGTCTTTCGCAGGGAACGCTCGTATTCAGGTGTTCCGAAAAGGGAAGATGAGGGTTTAACGTTCCGTCGACGGCGATATTATTAGTGATAGGGCATAAACTCGGATTCGGGAAGAATGGGAAGTCGGCCGTGCCTTTTAGAAGAACTGTCCCGTCGTTCGCCTTAAGCGCTTTACAGAACACATGCAAAACCCAAACGGGGACGGCCGGACGGCGATTCGAAACGCCGTCCTTCTGGGTGCGATTCCACTGTGTCACCACTGTCTTAGCTGTCTCGCTCAGTAGCTGCGTTCACAGTTTTAACCTTCCACGAAGTTTCAGAACTCCGCTATGGAGTCAAAGATTCGTTCTGTCAACATTTTTACGGTTAAATAATCTCAGGAATGGCCACTCTCTGTGATGGAAGTGTTCGAGTGCCATCATGGAGAACTCCTCTACAAGTGAAACTTCATACTGAAAACAATCCCCTAGACTGTGGCTACGTCGTGTCTGTGCAATACCCTTTCTTTCAGGAGTGCTACTCCCACAAGGTATGATGGAGAAATTCTGGGAACTTTACAAGGTAGGAGATCAGGTATTGTGGGGGCGGAGGAAAGTTCCACGGGACTGGAAGAAGGCCCAGGTCATAGCAATCTATAAAAAGGGTAGAAAATCGGATGCACATAATTACCTGCCAATTTCACTGAGATCGATTTGTTGTAGAATCATGGAACATATTTTGTGTTCAGACATAATGACGTTTCTAGACTCTGAGAAGCTCATCTGCAGAAACCAGCACGGTTTTAGGAAACAGCGGTCATGTGAAGACACAGCTGGCCCTCTTTGTGCATGATATAAAACAGGCTCTAGATACCGGCTCCCAGGTTGATGCCATACTTCTCGACTTTCGAAAGGTGTCGACTCAGTTCCGCACTGTCGCTTGCTACAAAAAGTGCGCTCTTACGGTCTATCGGATGACATATGCGGTGGGATAGAAAGTTTTCTAACATACAGGGAGCAGTGTGTCGTCCTGAACGGGGTAACTTCAACAGAAACAAGAGTAACTTCAGGTGTGCCCCAGGGCAGCGTAATAGGTCCTCTGCTTTTTACGATTTACATAAACGATCTGGTTGATGGTATTGACAGCGGCCTTACACTGTTTGCCGATGATGCTGTAGTCTACAAGAAAGTAGTATCACACGAAAGTTGTGAACAAATCAAAAAGGATTTGCAGAAAATAAATGACTGTCAGCTATCTCTCAATATTAGTAAGTGTAATCTACTGTGTATAACAAGGAGAAAATCCCCATTAATGTATGAGTACAAAATAAATGATCAATCTTTGGAAGCGGTAACATCGGTCAAGTATCTGGGTGTGACTATTCGAAATGATCTCAAATCGAATGATCAGATTACACAAGTAACGGGTAAGGCGAACTCTAGATTGCGGTTTATTGGTAGAATCCTGAAGCGATGCAGTCCTTCAACAAAGGAAATAGCTTACAATACGTTAGTTCGTCCGGTCTTAGAGTATTGATCGTCTGTATGGGACCCTTACCAGTTTGGTCTGATTCAAGAGATTGAGAAGGTCCAAAGAAGAGCGACAAGATTCGTGACTGGTACATTTAGCCATCGCGAGAGTGTTACAAATCTCATAGAAAGTTTGAAGTGGGACACGTTTGCAGACACAGGCGCGCTTAACAGAAGGGGCTGCTCTCTAAATTCCGAAATCCAATCTTCACCGAGGATGTAGAGCATATATTATTACCACCAACTTTCAAATCGCGTAATGATCATCATTCAAAGATAAGGGAATTAAGAGCTCGTACTGAGGCGTTCAGACACTCGTTTTTCCCTCGCGCGATCCGTGAGTGGAACAGAGGGGGAGAAATATGACTTTGCCGCTAATTGTGCCCTCCACCACACACCGCTTGGTGACTAGTGGAGTATATAAGTAGATGTAGAGGTACAATAAGGCTCTCCTTAGATTGCTTAGTCGATAGAGCACTTGTTTGTAAAGTCAAGGGTCCCAGTTTCGGGTCTCGGTGCGGCGCATAGTTATGATCAGCCAGGAAATTTCAGATCAGTATACACTCTCCCGCAGAGCGACAGTTCGTTTTACAACCATGGAATCGTCCTATGAGTATGAATGTCTACGAGGTACTTGTCAATTCAACTGAAAACTCTTATGTTTTTAGGTAGTTCATGTTCACAATGATTGGGAATATGATCGTCACGATCGTCATCTTCCTCTTCTTCTTCTAGTTCCCCTTCTTCTTCTTATCTGTGCTCCAACACAACTATTGGGGTCTTTGTCATAATTTCTTCAAATGGTTGCTCAGAAGTTCAGAACTCGAGAGATACCTGTAGATCCCAGAATTGGAACACAATAACTGAGATGATGGAAAAAAATGACACGGCCTTAAAAATCAGTTTTTTATTGTTTGTCTCACTGTTATGGAGAAGTTTTATGTACCGGTTGCAACGCTTTAAAAGATGAGTAGACGGCCTAAGAAGAAGAACAAAGTCTGGGGCCTTACCGCAACAACGCGTCTGAACACACTCGCTGGATGGGAGGTTTCCAGACAAAGAGTAATTTCTCTCGCTGGACCTCTAGTTACTTAAGATTTCTCTGAAATGAAATTCCGCTTTAAAGACAAGAGACACAAGAATAGAAGAAATTATTATCCACGTTTCGGCTGGCATAAATCAAGCACCAAAAAGAGGGAAAACTTATCTTATCGCTGCACACGGAGTGAAGGGGAATAATGTGGAAGTTACACTGTAAAAAAAATTATCATTTTCAATACTAGATTCTAGAAAATTTTGGGTAGGAAAACAGTGTCAGGATCTACGTCTACATAACGTAAATACTCCGCAAACGGCTTGGAAGAGCGTGAGAGACCATACTTCCTATCGTTTCAGGTACTACGGGCTTTTCCCGTCACATTACCGTAAGAAGTGCGGGAGGAATGGTTGCTTAAAAGCAACTGCGTGCATTGTAATTAATCTAATCTCTTCTTTGCGGTCGCTGTGGAAACTATACATTTATGGTTGTAGTATGCTGCTACGAATAAAATTTGCTCTTGAATGTTACTAAGTAGGCTTTCATTGGTTAGTTTACATTTATCTTGAAACAGCTGCTAGTTCAGTTTTTTCAGCATCTCTGTGACGCTCTTCCATGGGTTGAACAGACCTGTGACTATTCGTGCTGCACTTCTTCGTGTGCGTTCAATACCCAGTGCTAGTCCTAGTTTGTATCGATCCCGGACAATTGAGCAATATTCTAAGATAGGTGGTCGCACCAGTCTATTGTGAGTAATCTCCTTTTTGACTGATTGAACTTTCTTAAGTTCCTATTAATGAACAGAAGTCTGTCACTAGCTATACGTACGTCTGAGCCTATGCGATTGTTATACTTAATGTTTCTACAAACTTCTACACCCAGGTATTTGTAGCAGCAGACAAATTACAGTTATGACTCACTGAAACTGTTTTTATTTGATACTATGCTTGTTCGTTTTGCGAAGTCCAAAATTTTACATTCTGAGTCGCCAAACTTTACATCACTTTGAAATCTTAACAAGATCTGACTGAACCTTTGTGCAGCTTCTTTCAGACAGTACGTAGTACAGATAACTTGAAGCAACTGCAATTAATATTGGCAGCTAGACTATTAACATATGGCATTTACAGTTATGATCCCATCACACTCCCCAGGGCCAAACAAGTAGGTACTAAGATGGCGACAGAGCGATAATAGAGGCTGAAAGCTATTACAATTTAGTGGAACTTTCACATAGAATCAAAGAGCCTGTGATATAAATAAAGGTAGATCTTACGTCATTAATAAATTCCCTATG
Source organism: Schistocerca americana (assembly GCF_021461395.2). Lineage (NCBI taxonomy): Eukaryota > Metazoa > Arthropoda > Insecta > Orthoptera > Acrididae > Schistocerca > Schistocerca americana. Next base: position 907,426,139 of record NC_060120.1, read on the forward strand.
GGTGTGCTGACATGTATAGCAATTAGTGCCTCTAAACTGTCTCTGTAGATCCACCATTCTTCTTTTCAACATTCTGGTCAGTAGAAACTTAGTGCCCTTTCTTACTTTTAGATGGCCACAGCACGTAAAAGGTCGGCCTTCCCTTGCTCGTTTTAGGAACAAGGCGCTTGATTAGCGAGCTGCCGAGAGAGTCCTGCCTTGTATTTCAAAGGACAGAGGACCGAGACGCTCTGTGGTCGCTTGTGAATAATAGACGCAATTACCCTCGGCGCTTGTGCTACTCGAGAATGTCCTCGCCGAACAGAACAAAGGGCCCGCGAATTGTGTCGCAGACGCTACCACTCAGAAGCGTGGAACGATAATTGGATAACAGGAAGCTTAGCTTTCTGATGTCACAAGCGGCTCTGGTACCTGTGTAGCTCCAGGGCGGCGTTTAGGCCCCCTTTGATATGCTTCTACGTAATTGACAGAAGAATTCACACACTTCTGTGAAACCACGTTCTTCCTCAAGTGGACACCTGCTTCAAGGGCTATAGTGCTGTAATGCAGCTTCTAATTTACCAGTAGCCCCCACCAGCAATTTTTCAAAGAATCTTCTGTTATTCTTCTACTGTCTGATAGTATGAAGTAACAGCGCCACCAATGCCTGATCAATAACGTGATTTACACTGCTATTCACCTGTGGCTGAATACCTTCAATGTATGCCAGAATGGCCGGCCGCTGTGACCGAGCGGTTCTAGGCGCTTCAGTCCGGAACCGTGCTGCTGCTACAGTCGCAGGTTCGAATTCTGCCTCGAGCATGGATGTGTGTGATGTCCTTAGGTTAGTTAGGTTTAAGTAGTTCTAGGTCTAGGGGACTGATGACCTCAGATGTGGAGTCCCGTAATGTTTAGAGCCATTTCATTTTCATACCAGAATGTGGCTTACAGAAACTGACAATAATAAGTAAACCCAATGTTATTGCCTCACTATCTATAATTAATGTTTAAAATTTTAACGTGTTGTACAGAAGTACCTTACTACACCACCCTGAATCCTCCGAACTGGAACTTACCTCAAAATAACACACTTGTAGCGTGATTCAGTCTAAACCAAAATAAATTAACACTATGCTGATAATTCTGCACAGTTGGATATATATATATATATATATATATATATATATATATATATATATATATATATAACCACTCATTAATTTCTATACACCCAGTAAATGACATCTGGTTCTCTGTAGATAAGATCTAATAATGTGGGTACGGTTGAGGAAGCAAAGGAATAGTGCAACAGTTGTACACATGTCATGATTTTTGTTTGTGGTCATCGAGATTCAATAGTATCCAACAAAAAATGTTGTGTAAATAAAAGTTATGTACCTATCTGATATGTTTGTTTACCTATTTGCCGACAGACGCCGCATTTGGTGCACCTGTGTTGTTCCCTGTAGTGATGTGATGTCCGCAGCGAACAGCAAGCATTGCTACGATACATAAGATGTGGTTCCTGCACGTCAGTTCGTGACATTGAAATGTGCACATCGCTAGTATGGCTCCACGAGTGGAGATACCCATAAAAAAGTGCTATAACTGTAGCACTTAGCCAAGCAGGTTTATCTACTCGTCAAACTGCGAAACAGTGTACTGTGTCTGTAGAGGGAGTGCAATATACCCGTCACTGCCAGAAGACAACAGGTAGCAATAAGGACATACCGCGACCAGGATGACCTCGTAAAACAACTAAAAGTGATGATAAATGTATCAGAATTAACAATAAGAGAAATAGATTCAAAACAGCGCCCCAAATTCGTGCAGAACTGGTAGAAATGAACACGACTACAATATCTGTTGCAACAGTAAAAAAGAGGCTGTCTGAAGCCGGCTTGAAAGGATGTGTACAGCAAGAAAACCCCTTCTAAGGTCCATAAATAAACATAAGAGGTTTGAATGGGCTATAAAACATCATAATTGGACATCGGAAGAGTGAACGAAGGTGTTATTCAGCGATGAATCGAAGTTAGAGACTTTTGGAACCAGAAGGAGAATATTTGTTCGTCGATTTGCAGGGGAAAGGGTAGCCCAGCAGTGTTTTCTATCTACAGTTAAACACGGGGGAGGTTCTATTATGGTTTGGGGATGTTTTGCCGGAGACAGAGTTGGCGACATTGTAAAAATAGAAGGATGTATGGATAAGAAGCAATACCACCGCATACTTCAGGTATATTTAATAGGGAAAGGGTTCACCCTACAACAGGATAATGACCCAAAACATCGGTCGGCATACAGTACGAACTACATTGCATCAAAGGAAAAACAGAAAGTACTGAATGGTACGGTAAGGCCGTCCCAAAGCTCCGATTGTAATCCCATTGAAATGATCTGGGATGAAGTGGACAGTCGTATCAGGGAAATTAATATATCCAGCAAGGAACACATTGTTAAGGATTTGTGGAATCATATAGATTCACGATCCCTACAAAAACTGATTGCAGTATGCCTCGAGTTTGTGAGGCAGTCATTAAATCCAAAGGAAGACACTCTGATGAAAGTAAAATATAATGATTGTGATTGTATTATATATTTGGAAGTTAACATAATTATATTTTGTGTGAAATAACGTTTGATTTGTGTTGTAAATCTGACACACCAGGGTGTGTTGAAATTAATAGAGGTTATATATATATTATATATTAAAAACGAAAACACAAAAATGAAGTTTACTAACTGTATTTGTACTGATGTGGCGATATAATTTCATTTCCATGTGTTCGTGGAAACACCTTTGAAATCATGAAATAGTCGTACAAAGAAATATGTATAGTGTACAAATGTATATGTACAGTATCCAAATTAAGAAACATGATACCGGACAGTTTCTGTTCGGTGGGGACAGCTGCTTCGCTATTCTACAACGCGATGTTGTTTACATCTCTATGGAAACACCTCTTCGTAGCTCTTTAGACGGCTATCGTTTTCGCCAACAGCCGTTTGCGCTTTGCTATTAAAAGCTATCAAAAGTGCTCCCAAATGTTAGGGATTTCATTAATTTGACTCGAGTGTAGGAGAGTCTTAATAGTAAATACTGAGTGTATTGAAACTTCATGCAGCATGCGGCATTTTTTCGCTTATCTCAGGGTTTATGATGTCAGATCTCTTGAACTATGAGTCGTACAATGATGTATTTGTGCAGTTATATTCAGCAGCATATGCGGATAATGTATGCGAACTATGTTTTGAATAGAATCAGTAGAAAAGAGCTAATAAATTTAAACGCCGTGTACAATGCGGCAGTTTTTCAGGCACCTCAGCGTTTAAGACATCATTCTTTGTAAAGAATGGTTGGTAGGTGGATCTAGCCCCCAAAGTCTGTTGTCTGAATGTGAGGGGTGCATGTACCAAGTTTTATTGAAATTGGCCCATTAGTTTAGGAGGAGATACATAAACACACACACACACACACACACACACACACACACACACACACACACATTCTTGTAGAATGTAATTATGTAATGAATTATTAATGAGTACAGTCTGATCTGTACGCTTCGAGATATTCAGAAAGAAGTTAACAGCAAACAATGTCTGTTGAAATATGATTTGCATGTGAAAATGTACAATTTCACAAGAGCTATGTTACCGAAGTATAATTACACGTTATAGATAGACGCAAAAGTAATTGTAATATTAAGGTACATATTTTGCTACTTCTGATATATGCTGTGGTACCTTACAGCTTTAGCCCTGTTCTTAAACATATGTGATTATATTAGATTAGATTAGTACTTGTTCCATAGATCATGAATACGACACTTCCTAATGATGTGGAATGTGTCAGGTTAATAAAAGGTGTCTATACAAGATATTACATTACACAAAATATTACATGACACTTAAGATTTTAATTTTTTTGTGGGGTTGGGGAAATTTCCCACTTACTATATCCAAAAATTCATCTAATGAATAGAAGGAGGTGCCATTAAGAAATTCTTTTAATTTCCTTTTAAATGCTTTATGGCTATCTGTCAGACTTTTTATGCTATTAGGTAAGTGACCAAAGACTTTTGTGGCAGTATAATTTACCCTCTTCTGAGCCAAAGTTAGATTTAACCTTGATTAGTGAAGATCATCCTTTCTCCTAGTGTTGTAGTCATGTACACTGCTATTACTTTTGAATTCGACTGTACTGTTAATAACAAATTTCATAAGTGAATATATATATTGTGAGGCTACAGTGAAGGTCTCTAGCTCTTTAAATAAGTGTCTACAGGATGATCTTGGATGAGCTCCAGCAATTATTCTGATTACACGCTTTTGTGCAATGTACACTATTTTACTCAATGATGAGTTACCCCAGAATATGATGCCATACGAAAGCAGAGAATGAAAATAGGCGTGGTAAGCTAATTTACTGAGATGTATACCGCCAAAATTTGCAATGACCCTAATAGCATAAGTAGCTGAACTCAAACGTTTCAGCAGATCTTCAGTGTGTTTTTTCCAGTTCAACCCCTCATCAATGCATACACTTAAAAATTTTGAATATTCTACCTTAGCTACCGATTTCTGATCAATGTCTATATTTATTAATGGTGTCATTCCATTTACTGTGTGGAACTGCATGTACTGTGTTTTGTCAAAGTTTAATGAGAGCCCATTTGCAGAGAACCACTTAATGAATTTCTGAGAAACATTGTTTATAATTTCACCAGTTAATTCTTGTCTGTTGGGTGTGATAGCTATACTTGTATCATCAGCAAAAAGTACCAGCTTTGAATCTTCGTGAATATAGAATGGCAAGTCATTAATATATATTAAGAACAGCAGAGGACCCAAGACCGAACCTTGCGGCACCACATTCTTGATTGCTCCACAGCTTGAGAAATCACCAGTTTTTTGCATATTATGTGAATTGCTTATTTCAAATTTCTGCATTCTTTCAGTTAGGTATGATTTAAATCATTTGAGCGCTGTCCCATTCAGTACTTGAGCCTATCTAGAAGTATTCCATCATTTATACAACCAAAAGCCTTTGAGTGATCACAAAAAATCCCAACAGGTGACTTCCAGTTACTCAGAGCATTTAATATTTCAGTAGTGAAAGTGTATACAGCATTTTTGGCTGAAAATCCTTTCTGGAAACCAAACTGGCATTTTGTTAAAACTTTATTTTTTCAAAGGTGTGAAGCTACTCTACAATACATTACTTTTTCAAGAATTTTGTATAAGGAAGTCAGAAGAGAGATTGGGCTGTAGTTGTTGACAACAGATGTATCCCTTTTTTATGAAGTGGTTTAACAATGGCATACTTCAGTCTATGTGGGAAAACACCCTGCTTCAGAGAGTTATTACATATGTGGCTAAGAATCCCACTTATCTCTTGGAAACAAGCCTTTATTATCCTGCTGGAATTCCATCAATTCCATGTGAGCTTTTATTCTTGAGAGAGTTTATTATCTACCTAATTTCAGAAGGAAAGGTGGGTGGAATTTCAATTGTATCAAATGGTGTGGGCAAGGCCTCTTCCATTGACTGCCTTGCTTCTTCTAATGAACATTTAGATCCTATTTTCTCTACAACATTTAAAAAATAATTATTCAAAATGTTTTGGCCTTCTGGCCTGTTGTTTGTGAAGTTTCCATTCGCTTTGATGGTAGTGCCATCGTCCTGTACTCTTGGTTGCCCTGTCCCCTTTGTAATAATATTCCAAATTGTTTTGATTTTGTTATCAGAGCTATTGATTTAAGACATGATGCATGTGCTTCTGGACTTTTTAATAACCTTTCTTAATGTAGCACAGTAGTTTTTATAATATTTGGCTGTTTCTGGGTAATTACACTTTCTTGGTGTTAGATACAGTTCCCTTTTGTGGTTACAAGATATTTTTATTCCTTTAGTGAGCTAAGGTTTTTTTTGCATGGTTTCTTATAATTAGATTTAACTACTTTCTTGGGGAAATAGTTTTCAAATTCTCTTACAAGTGTATCATGAAATAAGTTATATTTTAAATTAGCATCGGGTTCCTTGTACACCTCATCCCAGTCTAACTGCTGAAGATCTCTGTAATTTCTAATTGTTGAGTCATTGATTGGATGCATAACTTTGGAGGGTAATTTTGAATTACTGAATGGAGCTATGTCATATACTGTAACTAGCTGAGCACCATGATCAGAAAGTCCATTCTCAACAGGGCAGGAATTTAAGTTTTTAAACTTATCTTGGTCTATAAAAGTGTTATCTATCAATGTGCTGCTGTCCTTTACTATCCGAGTAGGAAAATTAATGACAGATGTCAAATTGAAAGAACTGAGCAAGACTTCCAGGTCATTTTTCCTATTACACTCTTTCAGTGAATCAACATTGAAGTCCCTACAAATAATAATTTGCTTTCCACTATCTGTGATATATTCTCTCTTTTATTACACATTAACTTATTTAGAGATCACAGACACATCACAAATTACAATTTCATTTGTTGCAGTAAACGATTATAGCATATGTTATTTTATATGAGAGCACTAATGTTTTCAAACTCCCTTCAAGCAGTGCTATAACAGATTATAGCTTCAAGAAAGTTTTGGATGATAATAAAATGAGGAAGTTTGACCATTTCTTTATTTAACTGATTTGACTTTACTGTTCTCAGAATTTTCTAGATGTCTACGTGATTGCTTTGCTGCTGTAATCACTAGATGCAACAGAGTTCTTAGCACAGTGGACAAATTGCTGGAAGATTCACTTGTCTCACCTGTTTTCGTCGCTGGTTCAGAAAATCTGTGGCGTGGGTGAGCCACAGTGGTTTTTAATTCCTCCTCCAAATTTTTCTTTTCTTTCTTTTACTGCTTGCTCAGTATACAGATTGAATAACATTGGGGATAGCCTACAACCTGTCTCACTCCCTTCTCAACCACTGCTTCCCTTTCATGCCCCTCGACTCCTATAATTGCCATCTGGTTTCTGTACAAATCGCAAATAGCCTTTCGCTCTCTGTATTTTACCCCTGCCACCTTCAGAATTTGAAATAGAGTATTCCAGTCAGCATCGACAAAAGCTTTCTCTCAAGTCTACAAATGCTAGAAACGTAAGTTTGCCTTTCCTTGATCTATCTTGTAAGATAAGTCATAGGGCCAGTATTACCTCGCGTGTTCCAACATTTCTACGGAATCCAAACTGATCTTCTCCGAGGTCGGCTTCTGCCAGCGTTTCCGTTGTCAGTTGTCATTGCCAATGAAAATTAAAACTAAAAAAAGAAATACAGAATACATTCCACTGTTGTTCCGGTGCATCGTCTCATTCTAAAATTCTCACTGCCAAAATGTGGAATTATTCCAGACAGTTGTGGAACTGACATGTACTGGGGTTAGTAGCCAGATACAATATTCGGACATTCAAAAAAGGACCATTGTGTAGCTATATAGTTAATTAGAGAGTCGTCATTTTTGTTGGTTTTCACTTTTAAATATTGTACGCATTAGGTCTTACACTCATAAGTTTAATTTTGACAGATCAGTTCACAGTTCTGTAAACGAAATAATTGATAATAGTCCCTCTTCATAATGCCATTTGTAGAACTGGCGTAGTTCAGAATCTCTTCCCTTTTACAATAAGTTGAAAAAACTGTTCAGTACTCTGTACTTGAGTTTTCTTAATGAGACTGCTTCTGATTCTACAGCTTGATTGCATTGTTAGCTTCAGCCTCTTAAGGTCTCCTGAATCTTAAGAAAATATCTCTCTTGAAAATTTTTTCTTGACATTTATTGCTTCCAAATTTTCACTTTTTGGATCTCCTGTTCTGATTTAAAATTTGAGAACCACATCTCTTCTAAAATTTTTTGCTGTTTTATTGTAACGCCCGTGATACGATAGTTTTCTAGACAGTTCTATGTTGCTCTCATCTCCACACGTTTATATTGCGTTCTCTGTCTCGGTACAATGTCTCTCTGATCTTCGTAATCTTCTCCAGATCACACCACAACGAAAATTGCTTAATCTTCCACAAAATTATTATTTTTCTACCAATGAACACTGCATTCATGTCTGTTCATCTGTAGACTCCTGAGTCCTGACTTATACACTAACTTCAAACCTCATGTTCTCTTTTTCACGTTACTCTGTCTACTCATAACTACAAGAAAACCACCTTCCTCCTATATAACGTAACAGCTACTTAATCATAAGCTATGTCACTTCCATTCATCTTGACACCACTGATTCCTGGCTTTCACTACCCGTTTTCAGTTGTCGTCCACTTTCCTCAAAGTTTTACAGAGATAACCCTTCCTACCAAACCAAAACTTTATTACATATAGGTTGCACATAAATTACATACAATTGTATTTACAAAGCAATAATATAACTGACTCATACAACACTTTACATTTAATTTACGTGAAACCTATGGATAAGAATTAAGGTTGCATACAAAAATACACAATTTTTCTGTGTGTGTTCTGACTGGTGGTAAAGAAGGGCTGAAAACGGGCCTATTATATTGCAGTTGTTGTGGGTCCTGACTCGTGGCCTACCTTTCCGGTGCTGCTGTATATGGACTTCAACTGACGTAATAAAGTGATATCATGGTACTTGTGTCATTCGTTGGAGGCACATTCTCTGCCCTCCGTGTTGCAAGTGTGATGAACCTGAGACAGATTATGGGTTGATTCTCAGTGACGAAACTCTGTGTACAATTTCTCTTATGGTTTGCCGTTACAAAACTTGTTGTTCCATTCTGACTGTAGTAATTCCTGATTGCGTCGATATTCTGGGTTATCATTTAAACCTTGTGGCTTAGTGTGTATTATTTCTAAATCTTGGTGGTAGTTTGTTCGGAAAGCACTGTGTATCATTGAACAGACCGATGCACTAATGTGCCGTCACTCATCCAGATCTTTCTGCAGAGTATGGAATGTTTCGGTCCATCAAGGATGTGTAATTGTTGTAAAGCTAATTTATCATTTGATGCCTTTCCTTGAGATAATCTTATGTTAATGTGACTGGAATTGCTTGTTTAAAGTACCTGGGGTTTGAGTGTGATTTGGTTTCGTTTGGAGACGGTGACAATTTGTTTAACGTGTTTTGGGACCAAGTTAATGTTGTTTTATCTAATATTGTTCTGAGTGCACTGCTTTGGATATTAGGACAGGATTATTTATTTGTTGTAGCGTGTTTGTTATCGCATTGGGAAGCGCGATTATTGGATCATCATTTCTTATGATTTGTTATATCTCTGAGCTTGGTTTGTGGGTTTGACTTACGCTTTCGACCCCTTGCGTGTCTTTCTTATTCAGTAGACTCTAACGTTCCGTTATCTCCAGGTGTACCCAATAAAGTTACCTGTTTTGAAGTTATGCTGTTTGAGGGAGTATATGTGAAACAAAGTCGGCCTGAGACTTGTTACCGTTGCCTACGCTGCCTGTTGTGTACGGCGTTCGTATCTGTACCTGGTTAGTGCCTGGAGCTCAGATATATTTGTAAGATAAGTGTCGTTTATTGGTCCAAGCTTGCGTTAACGTAAATTGGCTTCTGCCGTTTGATCTGTAACGATTCATCCCTTTCAGTCTACTGTTGATTATGAGGCAATAATCCCATGATTGTCGCATTAACGTAAATCTGATGTGTAACTAGTAATCACTATAACGACAAGCTGTTCAGGGAATTGTTATTTAATTCTAGTTTGTTGCTTTTACTAATTGCATCTATATCAGAATTATTGTCTCAAGGGCAAACTTGTGCCTGTTTAGATATCTGTTAATCACTCACTTGGCAAAATTTTTCATTGTAATTGTTATTTGAATTAATTGTTTACATGAATAAAACTTTGTGTGCAATACGAGGTGAATGACGTTCTCCCTCCCCCAAGGTCCAGTTCTTCCACTTAGTCCTTTATGGGCGTTTTGTGAGTAGCCGATGTATTCCCTTATTAATGGGTAAATGCAAGCAATGAATCCAGTGGTCAAGGGTTTGACTCCCCAGATGGTCACAAAATTTTTTTCTGACGCTCGTTGCTTCTTTCATACTTGGCACTGATTTGTCAGCTTGAATAATGTCAAGAGCAATCACATTTCAGACACCACGCTAAGCTATGCCTCTGAGACATCGAGGCACTGTCGTCTAGCTGCACTCTACAGGCTAGGTAACTCAGCCTTATGATCCGCTGCCGTTTCTCGTAACTGGTACGTGTCCCTCGCTTGTCTCTTTCTCGAGAATATAAACCCAGAAAGTAAAATGAACTTTCTGCTCTTTCGGAGCAAATGAGTTGCCGTCTATGACTGATGTGTCGACAGAAGTGCCGACACAGTGTGATTTGAGGGGACCGCAATGCACGCTATAAACACACGAAGGATGGCGTGAGGTCTGAAACAGGATACGTAATGAATGCTATAAAGAAAAGTACGTAGCTTTTAGAATACTTAACTTTAATCCATCCTTGTTGTATACATCGTTCTTGATGAGACATGCTTTATACGATAAGTATCAATTGCTATGTAAGGCTAATGGCGCCTTGCTAGGTCGTAGCCATGGACTTAGCTGAAGGCTATTCTAACTATCTGCTCGGCAAAGGAGCGAGGCTTCGTCAGTGTAGTCGCTAGCAAAGTCGTCCGTACAACTGGGGCGAGTGCTAATCCGTATCTCGAGACCTGCCTTGTGGTGGCGCTCGTCTGCGATCACTGACAGTGGCGACACGCGGGTCTGACATGTACTAATGGACCGCGGCCGATTTAAAGCTACCACCTAGCAAGTGTAGTGTCTAGCGGTGACACCACAATGGCCACACGCAAAGCAGTCATAGTTTTTCACAGCATTTCTTGGCTGAGTGAGTTGTAGCTTTCTGTGTCGCCCTATCTCAGGCTGTGGAGTGTGTGAAGCGTACGGAGGTGAGTAAAACGAGTTCTTGCACACAGCTACACATAACATTTCACAACACTCCATTGCATAAAATCATGCACTGTCGAAGGCTTCCTCTGGGCCCAAAAATGCTGAGAAGGTGTTTCGATTTTCCCTTGGCAGAGCTCTTGTTTTCAGTGGAGAAAGGGAGAAATGCAGCGTATCTTGACTAAAAGAGATTCTACTTTGAAAATAAACACGACAAATTGAGCACGCCTGCTAAATAAACAACTTTAGGGCAGGAGTGTTTTTTATTTGTTTGATTTGTGTCAGACCTCGTACACGACTATTTCTGCAGAGCATTAGAACACCACTGTAGTTAACTATTCGAGCAGTGCACAGATTCTGTTGGTCTGTATGAAACTTGCAACTGCGTAGGGACATTTTCAAAGATTGTAAAAACTGAAAATTAACGACAAATAGTTCCTTAGTAATACTTGCGGTATAAGACTGTAATCAAAGCGTGGCTATTTGATGTCGGTCACTATAATACTTCGGATCAAACGTGAACTGTAAACTACACGTTGGGATAGTCGAGAGCGCTAAAGCTCACACAGCAGTGACGCGGGGAGATGAGCTGGCCCCGGATGGAATCGGCCTCGTGAATTAACGATGTGGGCTGGAGAGGCGGCCAACTTGGATGTGGCTTTTAGGCGGTTTCCCACATCCATCCACGTAAATACTAGGTTGGTACCCACGTCCTGCGTCAGATACACCCTACGCCAACAGGAAACATTATCACACTTGAACACGAGATCTTCAATAGACGCATACAGACGGGGTACATAGGTTCCTTACCGGGGAGAGTGGTGACGTCAGTAATGACACCCGGCTGCCGAATGCCAATGACACTGCCAAAATCTATGACCAACATTGTCAGCGCTGTAGAATAAACGGGAAAAGGCAATGGAATAGGAAACAGAAAGAAAGATCCCTCGACCTTAAACTAATATGCAAGTCCGTCTTACTAAGCATAAAACAAAGAGCTGACGGACTTCAGCTACTAAATGGCCGAGCAGGGAGACTGTATCCTGCCACGTACAAAGCCTTATGTGACCTGTCCGGTCTGATGACACTGTCGCCTGGATTCCCGTTCTACCGAAATTCTGTCACTCCCTCCACGCATTCTGCCCCGCCTTCCATATCAGTCTATGCTGTCTCATTCGAAACCTATATCAACTTATTGATTTCCGTCCTCTCATTCACCGCACGTCTTCGAATTTCCTACACTTCCTGCATATTTGACACCACCCACCCAATTGTTTCATTCGTGATCACCAGCCCTCATACCCAGGCACACTTGTACCATCATATCACCCCCAACCCGACCCCTTCACCCAATCGTGCATCTACACACTCTGCACATCCTGCAGCAACGATATGATATTAACCACATGATCACGAAATTCGCTCACAGATCTACTCATTCATTGGGCTTCAAAAGAATGTTCCTCTTCCTTTTTATATCACTGCTGCCCTTTTACTCATTCTCCTCCCTGCATTACCAACAGCTCTAGCTTCACCCCATTTGTTCGATACCACGTTAAACCCACAACAATAACCTGTACCGAAAATAATATGCATTTATTTTTTGGGTAAACCTCAAGAAAGCATCATTACTTTCACTGCCAGCCTTTACGTGATTCATTAACTTATAATGTTTTCATACATTTTTAAGACTGGTTGAAAAGTGGATGTGTTACCATCGGCAGCTTCCACACCTCCTCCCCCCAGTGCCCCCTCCCTTACCTCTTTTCAAGAGCAAGGTGGGTGAAATAACAGTACAGAAAAGAATAAGAGGCAACTCGTGAAAATGTAATCTCTTCCACAGACGTAAGTGAATGTAAAACTATTGTACCTCACTTTGTTATAGCATTTTACGTTTGCAGAAAAATGGTTCAAATGGCTCTGAGCACTATGGGAATTAACTTCTGAGGTCATCAGTACCATAGAACTTAGAACTACTTAAAGCTAACTAACCTAAGGACATCACACACATCCATGCCCGAGGGAGGATTCGAACCTGTGACCGTAGCGGTCGCGCGGTTCCAGACTGAAGCGCCTCGAACCGCTCGGCCACTCCGGCCGGCTTACTTTTGCATAACTTGCTAGTGCAGGACTACTCACGAGGGTGTGCAACAGACTCGGAACTGTAAACATGGTACTGTTTGCTCAGCGAACGATCCGCCACTTGACAGTTGAGCCCCTATTAGCTGTTACGGAAGAATCGACTGCGTTCAAGCCGTGAGTAACGAACTGCCGGCGCAGAGCCATTGCTGAGTCACGGTTGCGATGTAACAGCTGACTGCTTCGCAAGGATCGTAGACACAGACGCAAGAGTCACGGAAATACCTGAGTGTCGTAACTTCCTAGACGGAACTCAGAGACCGTCTGCTGACAAGGCACGAATGGTACTGTTTTGATAAGAACAAAATCGTTGTAATGAAAATTGAATAAATACCTGGTCAAGACTCTCTTTTCTGTTGGTGAAACAGAACCCCAATAAAATATCATCCATCATCAATTATAATCCCTCAGGCAAGGAGTTAAGATCTGGGAGTAGTGAAGTGCTGAGCGCAAATAAAATAATTTAAAAAATAATTATTTACTCATCACAGAGACCTATTTTACAACTATCAAAAATAGTAAGATTACAAATTTATTCACTACAACGGGCAAACTTTTGATTACATAGGTCAGTAGATTAAAAACAGTACACGTCTGTGAAGCAGCCAATTAAGCAATAAATGCGACATAATTTTTAATGGAAACGAATTGCACCTGTCTGTGAAGCAGACTCAACAGTACGTTTAAAACACATGTGTGAAACCGCTAATGCGCAAACATTTTTCAAGAACAGCATAGTATATGCTTCTGTGAAGCGGACAGAAGGAAAATAAATTGCTCATGTTTGTGAAGCCGACGGAGCAGAATGCTGTAATAGAACTTAAATTTTCAGTCATTAACAATAGCTCTACTTTCGCAGCCCAGGTTGTTGCTCGATTCAGAGAACATTATACAGAATACAAATCAGATTTACGTAGCAACCGAATGAGAAACCGGACGCAGACCCTTTAAACACAACAGTGACATGTGAATATGCAACAGAAAGCTTTTTTTAATTATTTGTTTTCACAAATATTAATCAGTGAGCATTACTGCAAATAGATAGAAGGAACTTTACACTAGACTAAAGACGTGCAAATTAAAAGGCATTGCTGCCTGCTTTCGTGAACACAGAGAACCATTATGTACTCTATAACACACACTCAGAACGAAAATCATATAGCAACTGAAAGACCGCACAGGCCTCCCCCAAAACACCAAGGAAATAGAGCACAAGTGATAAAATTGAGAGGGAATCTTCAACTTCAGGAATACAATATACTAAATTTACAAATGCACGCAAAATTAGTGGAAATTATGAATCCGAATCAAATGAGCGTTAGGCTTAATACCATTCAGGACACTGATCCACTATTAATGCTTTGGCCAAACTATGGCTAGTAGAATGATCAGGCACAAACGACACTTAATGGTAACAGAGTAGAAATCAACACCGAACCATCATTAATACATCAACATCCACCAAATACGGAGCTCATCACCTTTCCCACATTAGGCCAAAGTCAATTATGGGCGATTTATGTTGCCACGCCCACCAACCAAGGCAGCTGGGAACTCGGCAAAACAAACTGCAGCGTGTGGGGTCGTCATCTCTCAGAGAGTGGAAGGCCTTAATCCTTCAGTAGGCGAAGGAGCGGTCCGCCAATTCAGTACCTGCGACCAAAACACATGGAGCACAGCCGATCACGACCCCTCGGCACAAACCACGATTCCAAGCACACCTCAGTCCAACGGCCATCTCACCGCCGACGTCCAGCCTACGGCACCTGATCAGACAGCCCAGCTGTGAGCTGTGAGTGCACTTAAAACGGCCTCATGTTGCTGCAAAAGCGCCACCACACTGGGTGCCTGAGAAGTCATAACTTAGCAACACAACGAAATAGGTTCATCGAGTACCAGAATCGACATCAGGATGCTCGCGGCTGAGTTTCGTGAGGGATTTCATTGGCACAACATGAAATCTCTCTTTCATGGTGCTTGTAACGCCGCATGGCGTAGGCTAAATTGATCTGGTAGGTTGTTTCATTTTAACCTTGTGACTGGATGCCATCCTGTCGCTGCAGTCGTCAATTAATCTAAGGGAAAGTCTTCTGGCCCATCTGTCTGTCAATCGCTTATACTTCGGTCTTTATGTTATCAAATTTTATGAGGCGCAAATTGGGGACCTAAACGAGCGTGGAGAACTTCGCCGCATCAGATAATGATGAGCCAAAACCTGACGACTGTGTCATTAACATCGTGTCTGTCCAATTTTGGAACGCAGGAAAACAGCGATTTTTCGTGGCATGGATTCAGCAAGTCTTTGGTAAGTTTTAAGAGGTAGGTGGCACCAGACGTCTATACAAAATTCACGCAATCAGCGAAATTAATGGTCAATTGCTTTCGGGCATGGAGAGGAGACCGAATAGTGCCCCGTGTGTTCTATCTGGTTCAGGAGGCCGAATTTGGTGGCCAAAGCCTTAACATGAGTTTACTATCATGCTTCTTAAACAACTGTCACACGATCATGTCCTTGTGACAAGGACAGTTAAGCTGCTGGAAGATGCCATTCCTATCGGGGAAACATCCAGCAGGAAGGCATGTACGTGGTCCGCAACAACTGTCGAGACTTCGGTTACTACCACAGATCCCAGATCCCGGATTCCAGTTGGATATCCCACACTGTGTAATACTAACCACAACGGCATGCGTTTGTATCGGGTTGCAAGTTTTCAGCGACTCTTTGCTTAAGTGATGGCGTATCTGCACACGATTATCGTCCGAGTGCAACAATGCTACAACAAAATGGATTCATCTGGTGAGGCGACGCGTTTGGTTTGATGCACGATCCAATAATGATGACCATGATCGACTACAACCGTAAAGACGGCCGAAGTGACCGAGCGGTTCTAGGCGCTTCAGTCTGGAACCGCGCGACCACTACAGTCGCAGGTTCGAATCCTGCCTCGGGCATGGATGTGTGTGATGTCCTTAGGTTAGTTAGGTTTAAGTAGTTCTAAGTTCTAGGGGACCGATGACCTAAGATGTTAAGTTCTATAGTGCTCAGAGCCATTTGAACCATTTGCAACCATAAATGATGATGTCACTGGGTCAACACGAAATCGCATAGGGGTCGTCCGCTGCAAAGCCACTTGTTCAACAAATCTCTATATGTCCATCTTAATCAGAATGGTTGCGGGGCCTTGGCTGTTCGGTATAAAATGTCAAATCAATAACCCTTCAGCTGTCTATATTTAAAACTTTGTTTTATTTTTGCTACCAGTTTCGACGTTACACTAAGCCATCTTCAGGCCCCCTGACCGACATGCAGGAAGAATCCCCACCTCTTGTGCAATCGAAATAGGGACCAGCGTATAGTCACTGATATCCATAGACTTCATTATAACAACGCGATCACTTCGTTCATCAATTGCACACTCTTTGTCCTTTCTAAGCTACTCGTTCCGAGACGCCGAGCCGAAACACTTTGCCCTTATCTTCTCTGCTGCGCTTATATACTTTCCTTTGCCTTGTGGTGCCCCGCAACACAAACAGTCGGCGTTTAATGGTCATTATGTTTTGGCTGATCAACATGAAATACTTCATCAAATCAGATCTGGGCGTTGTGGATGGGCAGCTGGGTCTGGAGCAGCGGCAGCGAGCCGTCTGCCTCTCTCGGTCCCTGCCCCCATCCCCGCCACCGCCTCGTCGCGTCCGGTGGTCGGAGGCGGACCGTGGACGGAACCCTGTGGGACGCCAGCCCCTGGGGACAGCTGCCGGACGCCGGACGCCGAGTGAGTCTCCTTTGGCCGCCGCGGTCGGGCCGTTTCCTTTGGGCTGCACTCTCGCTCTCTTCTCCTGCTGCTCCTGCAGAAAGACTCACATCTTTCAACGCCCATGCTTCCGCCTGTAAAGCGACAGAGGAATACAATATGGATTTTTTAGTATTGTACTCTACTTAACAAACAAGCATAGTCTGGATTACAGCCTCATACGACGGCGTGCTGAGAAGTAATGCCTCCGAATTTTTAGGTGAAAATTGTATAAGCTAAATAAAATGCCAGCAGGCATACTGCATCAGCACAACTTTCCATCTTCATTAACTTTCCATCTTCATTCTCCATCTATGCATACATTGTCCAGTCACATTGTTATGACTACCGCCAATCTTAGACGTCAAGGTGCAAAACCACTCACAGGCTTTGTAAGGGCTTCACCACCCTGCTGGAGCAAATGTAATTTCGATGTATTGCTCACGCGCTGCCTGCCACAGAAAATATCTTTGCTGCAATAGAGTCGCAGGTCAGAGAAGTTGTAGTCGCTTGCTGCTACAGGGCAGTTGTAGTCTGTCGCTGGTGCAGCGCAGTTCATAGCGATGTATTGTAAGGTGACTTTTATTATTTTTATTGGCGTGCACGTAGTTGTGTCACTTGTGTGAGATGTTAATATGAATTTATTACAAGCTTTTTGTGATTCGTCAGCACCAGTTGACCCAGATTTGTAATATTCAGTTTTCCATATAATGGACTGCAGATCTTTATCAAGAATGTAAAGGATTTTCAGAATATAATTTTTACCAGTCTAAAAAAACCAAGTGCAACCTTCCAGTATAAAACAATAAAAATGATAATTTTTTAAAAATATACTAACTCAGGAAAACTGATAAATTTTGACGTAAGCAGCGCTACGCCATGACCCTGTGAAATCAATCTGAAAAATTCTTACCTCATGATGGTGTCGCCGGATAACGATGTTTACAGTATATAGCTGCTCATAAGTGGCACAACTTAGTGCAATGCTGGCCTATATACTGATACTCGACAACATTTGTCTGAGATCTGAGTTATTAGAAAAACTGACTTTGCTTACTGACACAGCTGCACAGCTGGTCGTCTGATTACTAAAGAACACACGACTACGATTTGCGAAAATTTCTGATATGTTTAAATTTAAATAAATGACTGGATCTGGACTGGTAATGACTTAAGGCAAAATTATTCCTTCCTTTTTTGTAGACTGGTAAAAATTATCTAGTGCAGCACTGGTGCAGTACGGGCATTAGATGACAGGGGCGTATGACGACGGCGAAGATTTGTACGAGCGTAGAGACGTGCAATTACTGAGAAACTGACCGCCCAGCTGAACCAAGCGGCTACCAGCAGTGTCTCCTCAACGAGCGTTAAGCGAATGTTGGTGCGTGTGGGCGTCCGGAGCTGGCGCCTGGTTCATGTAACCATGTTGGCTTTTGTTCATCGGTGATGAAGACTGGAATGTTCCAGCGAATGCCACAACTGGACGTGCACTGTGTGCTACAGGTTACCTTTTCAGATGAATCCTGTTTTAAGATCCATGGGACAGGTGGTTCTTGGCGTGTACGGCGTGAAACGTCTGAGAACAAACACCTTGCAACAATCGTCGGAAGGCGGAGGGAGCCTTATGGTCCGAGGAATGTTTTTGTGGCATTTCCTGGGTGATTTGTCATTCCAGCAGGCATACTGCATCAGCACAAGTACACATCTATCCTTGGTGGGGTGCAATGCCCTCCGTGCTGGCATCTACCAGCAGAGCAATGCAACGTCTCACAGGCCTCGCAGTTTATGTTCGTGGCTCGAAGACCACGAGGGGAGTTTACCGTACTTCCTTGTCACCAGTCTCCCCGGATTTACACCACATTGAGAATCTATGTGACCAACTCGATCGGGCTATTAGCGCCATGGGTTCTCAGCCTAGAAACCTTGCGCAGCTGGCCACAGCACTGGGTCGGCGTGGTATTAATGAGTAATGTCGATACCTTCTGGATCCTCATTGGCTCTCATCCTCTACGTCTTGCAGTGGTCCTCGCTACAAATGGTTGTTATTCAGGCTTCTAAGAGGTGGTCACATTAATGTGACTCGACAGCGTACTGGCAGACCTCTGCCGCTAGAGGGCGTCAATTGTAGCGCGTATCAAGGCGGTGTATAACGTAACTATGTCCCTGAGTGAGAAACAGCATGTTGTAATCGAGGTTTTATCTCTAAGAGTTCGGCAAGACACGCAGCACCCTCTCTTTCAGCTTGATAATGACAAACACACAAGGGCGTAATCTGCAACAATCCAGCGCCTTGGGTTTAGTGTCATCGAGCATCCTACGTACAGTCCTGATACGGCCTCGTCCGATTTTCATGTTTCCAAAACTTAAAGAACACCTTCGGTGTAAGTAAAAAAAGTCGAAGATTCTAAGTGGCGGTATCGAGGAACTGGTATCTCGTTTGGAGAAATGTTTGTCGCCAGGGTAACTATATAGAGAAATAAATATAAAGACATGAAGAATAAAGATGTAATATGTTAAAACCGTTTGTTTTATTTAAAACGCTTTGAGAGTTTTCACATAAAAAGTTCAGAGGCATGACTTTCTACCATACCCTCGTATTACCGCCTACCGGTTTCAATTTGCGTTGCAGATCATCCTCACTTGTAAGTGCAACAAGAAAAAAGCAAGAACAATAAAAATTACAAAATATGATATTACAAACATACATTCTCAGGTGCACAGATAACAAAAAATATTATAAACCCACAAATACCTACGCCGCAAAGTACAGTTTGTCAGCACTGGTGTAAAACTAACGTAAAATACGAGGATGTTGTTGGCAAAAATATTTCGTACAGTCACGTGATGTGTGTATAAGTCATACATGAGAAAAAGGAATGTAAAAGAGATTCCTCCATCATAAAACGAAATAAAAATTAAGAATTAAAAAGTACGCTAATGTAATACGTTTCAGCATGTACACTGAAGCTCCAAAGAAAGTGGTATAGGCATGCGTATTCAAATTCAGAGATACGCAAACAGGCAGAATACGGCGCTGCGGTCGGCAATGCCCATGTAAGCCAAGTGTGTGACGAAGTTGTTAGAGTGGTTACTGCTGCTACAGTGGGAGTTTATTAAGATTTAAATAAGTTTGAATGTGGTGTTATAGTCGGACCACGAGCGATGGGACACAGCATCTCCGAGGTAACGATGAAGTGGGGATTTTCCCGTACGACCATTTCACGAGTGTACCGTGAATATCAGAAATCCGGTAAAACATCGAATCTCCGACATCGCTGCAGCCGTGAAAGATCCTGGAAGAACGGGACGAACGACGACAGAAGAGAATCGTTCAACTTGACAAAGTGCAACGCTTCCGCAAATTGCTGCAGATTTCAGTGCTGGGCCATCGGCATGGGAACCATTAAACGAAACATCATCGATGAGGGCTTTCGGAGCCGAAGGCCCACACGCGTTCTCTTGATAACTGCACAACACAAAGTTTTACGCCTCGCCTGGACCCGTCAACATCGACATTGGACTGTTGATGACTGGAAACATGTTGCTTGGTCGGACGAGTCTCGTTTCAAATTGTATCGAGCGGATGGAAGTGTACGGGCATGGAGACAACCTCATGAATCCATGGACCCTGCATGTCAGCAGCAGACTGTTCAAGTTGATGGAGGCTCTGTAATGGTGTAGGGCGTGTGTTGTTGGAGTGATATCGGACCCCTGATAGGCCTAGATACGACTCTGAAAGGTGACACGTCCTCGAATGAAATTTTCACTCTACAGCGGAGTGTGCGCTGATATGAAACTTCCTGCAGATTAAAACTGTCATCCGGACCGAGACTCGAACTCGGGACCTTTGCCTTTCGCGGGCAAGTGCTCTACCAACTGAGCTACCCAAGCACGACTCACACCTCGTCCTCACAGCTATAATTCCGCCAGTACCTCGTCTCCTACCTTCCAAACTTCACAGAAGCTCTCCAGGTAGCGCACTTGCCCGCGAAAGGCAAAGGTCCCGAGTTCGAGTCTCGGTCCGGCACACAGTTTTAATCTACCGGAAGTTTCATGACACGTCCTGTCTAATCACCTGCATCCATTCGTGTCCATTGTGCTTTCTGCCGGACTTGGGCAATTCTAGCACGGCAATGCGACACCCCGCACGTCCAGAATTGCTACAGCGAAGCTCCAGGAACAGTCTTCCTGGTTTAAACACTTCCGCTGGCCACCAAACTCCACAGACACGAAAACCATTGCTCAACGATGTTCGCGTGAGGGGAGTTCGGCGGCCATCTTGGATGCCTTGCAATGTGGTGTTACGAAGAGATCTCCACCCTCTCGTACTCTTACGGATTTATGGACGGCCTTGCAGGATTTATGGTGTCAATGCCCTCCACCACTACTTCAGACGTTAGTCGAGTCCATGCCACGTCGTTTTGCAGGTCTACAAGTTTCTTTGGCTCTTCACTGTATAACGCTTTAGACAGTAAAGAATGCGAGAGAAACAAATGTAATAATCAACATCATAGCATATTGTGCATCGTATATTTCCGTTCTTGTTTATGTACTTCAGTAGACAATGCAATATTAACAAATATACCTAATTTTCACAGCTTAAATAAACTTTAAGAATTTGTATGCATTAAACTAAGGAAAACTAATAATACCCTGACTACTGTTAAGTGAGTTAAAAAAGAGAAAAAAGGAATATAGCTACGAAATAACAATAACTTTTAGCAAGCAATTACTACAATTTGACAAAGGTGTCAAGTGATAATAGCTTTAGAAAATAAAGTGACCTCTTGAGTGCGCAAAGTACCGAATAGCGGGTTGAATGAGGAATGATGCAGTAGTGTGTTTATGCATCTCATAGGTGGCAGTCTGCATCGTCCAGTTTTCAACACTGTCAATTAACATGATAAACAAATTCGTGTTCGGGGAACGAGGAGGAACATCAGGTATTGCATACCTACTGGAGCACAACGTACTAATTACTTCAGTAACTACGGGAAAGTTCATTCTCGTCGTTAACTTTCTTGTTGGGATCTTTTCCTTTGCTACTATAAAGAACGTCAGGATACCGCTCCTTGTGCGCTATGCAAAATTTCAGTGTTATTGTCGATACTAGTGATTTGACGGTTCATTTAAGCGAGTTTTAAATATCCTACTCGTCTGTCCAATACTCGCTTTTCCTTCCTCGGTATGTTCCTTCGAATTTGTGTGTAACATCGTATTTTGCTCTATCTCTCCTCTGTTCCGAAGCAATCCCTACTAGAACAGAAAAAATTTTTATTAGATCTTCATTCAGCCTTGCTATTATCTTGAATAATTTATCATATTATACGTAAAATTTTCAGCTTTTTTCAAATCTTAAATCAAATATTAGTGTTCCCATTTAAATATAAAGAAACATCAGTTTCAATACGTCACTTTTTTATGGCCCATATATATTTTTTCTCCGGAAATGAAAGCTACAGGTACAGTGAGTGACGGTAGATTTATTTTCACTGTTCTAAAAGTCATAACTGTTGAAATACGAGTATTTTAAACGATAGCAACAGTACCACAGTTGAAGACTTCATGCGCGGAAGGAGGCTTGCCTACAGCAGGCTCCAGGACAGTGCAGGCAACCCGCATTACGGCAGTATCTGTGGCGTCGTTGCTTAGTCTATTCCAGAAGCTATAAGGTTACAGCAGTGAAACAAGTCACCCATCACTACTTCTAATTTTCATTTCGTTAGGAGCAAAACTTACATGTGGCATTAAAAGATGTAACTTTGGGCTGAAAGTGATATTTGATTACTTTTAGGGACTGTACATTCCTGTCCCTTATGTGATCCTCTGACATAGCTACATCCCTGGCCGATTGCTTTTTTCATATTTTGGTTCATTTTGGAAATGTATGAGGTGGAAAAGTTAGGTGGGATACCATGTACATGCAGGGTACACGAGGACTGCACTGACAGACTTTTAGAGCTTATTCTGAATGTTTCCTGATTATTTGTATGAGCGACTGTGGTCTCCGGTAGCATGTTACAGAGTGTAGAAACCTAATTATGATTTATTCGGCTTTGTTACCAGAAGTACCACTGTTTCTGTGAAAACACCTTCACAACAATGAAAAGGCCTGTAATAGAAATAACCAAAACGTAAAACACAAAATACAGAGCAATTCACCAAACTACAGGCGCAAAACTACTGCAGTGTGGTTTCTGGCAGGAACAGCTCAGCACAGAGTCGTTGTGCGGATCTTCCATTGCATTCAGTGAACCCGCACAAGAGGAGCACATCGGCCCAAGTAATACTGTCGGAAATCAATCCGAAGACAGTACCTAGCAGGACTGAATGCAAGGTAGAAAAAAAGGAAGGGAGCTTAGCGTTTAACATCCTGTTGATATTGAGGTTTTTAAAGATCGATCGCAAGTTCCGAATTTTTCAAGGACGGGGAAGGGTATCGTTCGTGTCCTTTCAAAGGAACCATCCCGGAATTTGCCTAGAGGGGTTTAGGGAAAACACGGGAAATCAAAATCCGGATGATCGGACGCGGATTTGAGTCCTCGTCCTCCCGAATGCGAGTCCAATGTGCTAACGACTGCGCCACCTCGCTTTGTGCAAGGTAAAGAGCGAAGAATAAAGCGGTCGCCATTGTTTCCAACAGCAATTATGGTGACAGAATGGAACAAGTTTGTTTCCAAACAAGACATACAGCGCATACCATCGACATTGTTCTGTACTAGTTTCAGTATAATGCAGGTACAAAGCTAACTGGGACAAGAAAACAAACGAATTGCGATGATTCTATGACGAGCAGTCAGAGGCTCTGACTCCCTCATACTAAAATACTCAGAAGGTATCTGTGAACTACCTCTGAAAGTTTGTCAGTGGAGTTCTGGTCCATCCTGTGTACGTATGTGTGTACGTATGTGGATGTAGATATATACATTTATGTATGAGATACATATGTATGATGGAGTATGTACGTATGTATGTACATATGTATATGTATAAATGTTTTTATGTCTGTATACGATCAAAACTTTTTAGAAGACTGCTGCAAGTTCACTTTAAAAGTGAATCTCTATTCAGAGGAAGTCCAACAATTATGTTGACATTCACACACTTTCGACACATTACTGAATCCGTGACGACAGTAGAAGTTAGCGAGACATGAAGATGAAGCGTATACTATAGATGGTTAATCATATAATTAAAATAAATTTACAGCAGTTTTCAAATTGGCGATAAGCTACTCAACTTCCTATTAGCCCATAAACTAAGCCGACCGTGGTGGCCACGCGGTTCTAGGCGCTACAGTCCGGAACCGCGCGACTGCTACGATCGCAGGTTCAAAGCCTGCCTCGGGCATGGATGTGTGCGATGTCCTTAGGTTAGTTAGGTTTAATTAGTTCTAAGTTCTAGGGGACTGATAACCTCAGATGTTAAGTCCCATAGTGCTCAGGCCATTTGAACCATGAACTTAAGTAACCATGAACACAAGGATACACAAATAGAGCTCTTTTTGGTAGCAGGACATAACAGTGATGTTGCTCTGTGGCTAGTTTTCGTCTGACACAGCACATACGTTTTCTCATGGTGGTGTTTTAATGAACAAGAATGCAGCAGTTTTGTTTGGATTGGATGAAATTTGTATGTGTAGTATTGAATTTTTTTTCAGACATCACTCTTCCTCTTATGGACCACATGTACAGTTGTATAGTTGTATACACTGCGCCACTTTATTTTCGTCTTAGAAACTCCACAGCCTCACAAAACAGCTTCGTTAGAGGGCATCTGGTACTGACAATTGGTCATTTGGCCCGCTTTATAGTAGTAAGATCGTTCACTAAAATTCTGTATGGACTCACGTCTAGCCTTACACTCCTGCTTGCTTCAGTAGGAGAGAATGAGTCAATGAGCAGGAGCGACTGCAGTGCCACCGTTTTCAGAGTCGTCACATTAGCGGAAGACAGGAAGCTTTGATATCTAATGTATGCAATACTCAACATTCGGCTGATACTCTCTCCATTTCTGATCTCCAAATAACTTACTGGAATCAAAGTTGGCTCCAGATAACTTGCATGGTATTAGAAGGATCTGTAGAGAGAAAACACTGTAGAGAAAATAAACATTACAACATATCTAATAAATCATTGAGGAAGCCGGGTGCAAGAGGTACTCTGAGATGAAGAGTTTGGCACTGCAGATGAAATCGTGACAGGCTGCAACAGACCACTTAGAAAACTGATGACCAAGAAAAAAGATTTATCACGCAGATAAATCATGAAATAAACGTCTCTAGCTGTGATTTTGCTGTATTTTTTACACCATTTTTCAGTGCCAGCACCTTCTGCACCCGTTTTATTCAGCATTAGTATCCATTTCTACTTTTTTATCTTTCTCCACATCTTGAACTCTTTCATGTTACATTTAGTTTAGTCTGTTTTTGGAAAAAAAACTGTGGAATGTTTGGGTTTTGATCTGAAGGAGTTTTTCATGAAAGACTCATATTCAAAATTTTGCCCAGAATTTTGCTTTTATATTGATAGTGGTTCATGGTGTGGGTTCCTGGTATCATGTCCTAGTTCATGAACCACGGGCAACGTATGAGTGGCCAAGTAAGTGGTCCTGATAGCCGGGATACCAGTTACTTTGGAATAAGGCTGGGCATCTCGGACATATTCCGAGTCGTGGCCACCTTTGTGCACAGACGGCAAAGACTACCAAATCCACCGGTTAGTCCCTCAACCGTTAGGCGTAAAACTCAATGGGACCCGGGGCAAGTAAGGCTAGCAACCTGCTTCCCTGGTACTATAAATATGATGCTGGCAACAATCAGAGCAAAATGCCTCCGACCTTTGGAGGTGACGGAGTCCCACCTCTAATTGACAAACCAGGGACTCCTAAGATACGACTCGGCAAACGAATGGTAACGAGATGGGGAGCTATTAATATCAATGGGGGCTACTCTGGCACTCTGGGAAGAAGGTAGAGCTGGCAGAGGCTGCAAGTAAGATGGGGTTGGACGTTTTAGCTGTTAGTGACATTCGGGTAAGGGGTGAGAAAGAAGAGGAAGTGGGAGAATACAAGGTCTAGTAGGAATAGCACAATGGGGTGTAGGGCATTTCATCAGGAAAGAAATGGAACCCGGCGTAGTTGCAATAAGGTATGTAAACGAACGACTGATGTGGATAGATTTGACAGTGTGTCAGTATATTCGCATTGTGAAGGGACAGATCAAGATAAGATGGATAGTTTTTATGACGCACTCAGTGATGTAGTTGTTAGAGTAAAGGACAAGGACAGTGTTCTGCTCATGGTTGATTTTAATGCCAGGATTGGAAATCGAACAGAAGGGTATGAAAAGGTTATGGGTAAATTTGGAGAGGATATGGAGGCCAACAGGAACGGGAAACAACTCTTGGATTTCTGTGCCAGTATGGGCTTAGTAATCACAAACTCCATTTTTAAACATAAGAACATTCACCGGTATACTTGGGAAGGCAGGGGAACCAGATCTGTCATTGACTATATAATAACAGATCAGGGATTCAGGAAGGCTGTGAGGGAGGGACACACGTGTATTCAAGGGATTCTTTGATGACTCTGATCACTATTTAATCTGCAGTGAAATTGGTATTGTGAGGCCGAAAGTGCAAGAGGTCAGGTCCATGTGTAGGAGGATAAGAGTGGAGAAACTTCAGGATAAGGAAATCAGACACAAGTACATAACAGCGATCTCAGAGAGGTACCAGTTAGTTGAATGTAGTCAATTGCAGTCACTGGAAAAGGAACGGACAAGGTACAGGGACACAGTACTAGAAGTGGCCAAAGAATGTCTTGGAACATGTAGTGCTACAACGATGAAAATTAATATTACGACGATGTCTAACCTTATTTTCATGATTTAATGAAGTATTCATGATATTAAAAATGTAATTATAATTTCATTATTTTCATTTTTGTGCTCAGTGTATCAAAGAGTTTCTAGCGCACGGAATAATTAGCATTGTTTGTACTACGAAACTATATATGATTGTTAAGGGTTAAGCATGTAATAATTCGATGTAAGACATTTTGTTGAGTCTGAAGTTTGTTCTCGTACTGGTCGGTAGAGAAGGAAAAGGTCCTTAATCGATGTGAAGGTATAAAGGCTGTAAAAAGGAGAGAGAGAGAGAAGGTAAATACAAGTTATTCAAAACAAATATCTCCCAAGTGTAACGTCTTGTCATTTCCTATAACTAAAAATTGCAAGATCTAATCTGAGCCTGTCCTGAATAACACCGAAGAACATTTATGTTATCATATATTTTCTTCGTTTGATCACGGTTGTGATTCGCATGTTTCTTTTTGTTACGCGACGTGTTATGAATATTTTCAGTATACGCGAAAAAGTGCACACAGCTTTAATCTAACCTGCGTCTTTCGGAAACGATAACTTTTAATCAGTACAATTACGCGAATACCGTCTAAGTCGCAACCGTAATCGCAGAAGTGTTTCCTGGACCAAATAATTCTTATAAAATGCGTATTCTCCAAAGCGAGCAGCACTGCACTGTCGCTGACTCGCAACAATCGAAAGAGTAAAAAAGAATGGTGCTTAAATAAAATTGCCACCTTCTAATAATTATTATTATCCCATTAAATAAATAAATAGCAATTCAGTGGCTATCCAATCAATAAACAGAGGGGGTAATTCAAACAGTAGTGTGTAAAGGTAGGATGAAGCAAACAGCTTGGTGGAATGACACAGTCAAGGCAGCCTGTATATCAAAAAGGCATATCAAAAATGGCTACATACTAGAACGCAGATAATTACAGCATCCAAGAAGAAATCTTGGGAAGACTTTGGAAACAGGTTGGAGACCTTGGGTCAAGCTGCTGGAAAACCATTCTGGAGTGTAATTAGCAGTCTTCGAAAGGGAGGTAAGAAGGAAATGACAAGTATTTTGGACAGGTCAGGAAAACTGCTGGTGAATCCTGTTGATGCCTTGGGCAGATGGAGGGAATATTTTGAAGAGTTGCTCAATGTAAGTGAAAATACGATCAGTAATGTTTCAGATTTCGATGTACAATGATACAGGAATGATGATGGAAATAGGATCACATTTGAGGAAGTGGAGAAAATGGTCAATAGATTGCAGTGCAATATAGCGGCTGGGGTGGATGAAATTAAGTCGGAACTCACCAAATACAGTGGAATGTCAGGTCTTAAATGGCTACACAGGAAAATTGAAATGGCGTGGGAGTCGGAACAGGTTCCATCAGACTGGACGAAAGCAGTAATCACACCAATCTTTAAACATGGAAACAGAAAAGATTGTAACAACTACAGAGTTATCTCTTTGATCAGCGTTTTGGGTAAAATCTTCTCAGGTATTGTTGAACGGAAAGTGCGAATATTAGTTGAGGACAAATTGGATGAAAATCAGTGTGGGTTTAGGCCTCTTAGAGGTTGTCAGGACCAGATCTTTAGCTTACGGTAAATAATATAGAAGTGTTACGAGTGGAATAGGGAATTGTAACTATGTTTTATAGATCTAGAAAAGGCATATGACCGGGTTCCTAGGAGGAAGTTATTGTCTGTTCTACGTGATTATGGAATAGGAGGCAAACCTTTGCAAGCAATTAAAGGTCTTTACATGGATAGTCAGGCAGCAGTTAGAGTTGACGGTAAATTGAGTTCATGGTTCAGAGTAGTTTCAGGGGTAAGACAAGGCTGCAAGCTGTCTCCACTGCTGTTGATATTATTTATGGATCATATGCTGAAAAAATAGACTGGCTGGGTGAGATTAAGATAGGTGAACACAAAATAAGCAGTCTCGCACATGCGGATGACTTAGTTGTGATGGCAGATTCTATTGAAAGTTTGCAAAGTAATATTTCAGAGCTAGATCAGAAATATAAGGACTATGGTATGAAGATTAGCATCTCCAAAACGAAAGTAATGTCAGTGGGAAAGAAATATAAACGGATTGAGTGCCAAATAGGAGGAACAAAGTTAGAACAGGTGGACGGTTTAAAGTACTTAGGATGCATATTCTCACAGGATGGCAACATAGTGAAAGAACTGGAAGCGAGGTGTAGCAAAGTTAATGCAGTGAGCGCTCAGCTACGATCTACTCTCTTCTGCAAGAAGGAAGTCAGTACCAAGACTAAGTTATCTGTGCACCGATCAATCTTTCGACCAACTTTGTTGTATGGGAGCGAAAGCTGGGTGGATTCAGGTTACCTTATCAATAAGGTTGAGGTTACGGATATGAAAGCAGCTAGGATGATTGCAAGTACTAGTAGATGGGAACAATGGCAGGAGGGTGTGCACAATGAGGAAATCAAAGAAAAACTGGGAATGAACTCTATAGATGTAGCAGTCGGGGCGAACAGGCTTAGATGGTGGGGTCATGTTACACGCATGGGAGAAGCAAGGTTACCCAAGAGACTCATGGGTTCAGCAGTAGAGGGTAGGAGGAGTCGGGGTAGACCAAGGAGAAGGTACTTGGATTCGGTTAAGAATGATTTTGAATTAATAGGCTTAACATCAGAAGAGGCACCAATGTTAGCACTGAATAGGGGATCATGGAGGAATTTTATAAGGGGGACTATGCTCCAGACTGAACACTGAAAGGCATAATCAGTCTTAAAGGATGATGATGATGATGATGATTGATAGTGAGACAGATACGCTCAATTGGACCTCAAGTTAGCTATGATACAGAAAAATTGTTCCGAAATTTAGCTTTTTCTGTCCGAAAATAATTATTTTTAATAATCGATAACAAGCTGTAAAAAATCAGCGACAGTTTATTGGCAGACGTTTACGTTTCAATTAAATTATTCCACGAGTTGTTTCTTCTTGACTGTATCGTATAAGCACGTGACACTTTTCCTTCAGATACTTCGAATGACTTTTCATGTTGTTGAGGTTGGGGATACTGGGGTACTTTTTAGCATCTTCATTCGAAATGCCGATAAATCCTTATGGAGTTTTTAGCCTCATTCGACATCCTATGCGATACCCATAAGCCGAAAAGCTGTTTCCTCATCGCCGTCCTCCTCTTCTAACTCACTTTAATTCCCAGAGGTGAAAGATACCAACTGATATTCTTATCTATCTAGCAATTTATTTCTGCTGGAAAACTGTAACGAAGTAGTAATTTTCTGAAGGAATATTTTGATTACGTCTGATGAAAAAGTGAACGTAATTCGGTCACATAATCTGGAATAAGAAATCCAAATAAGAAACCGAAATAAGATATACAAAAGAAATCGATGAAACGCTAATGAAGATGAAGTTCACCCTTTTCTGTTGTTTACGAGAACAAATTTAGAAATGATGAAAAATCTTGTTACGGTAAATATGTCCGTTCCAACAAATGTAGCGGGCACGGTAATTGGAGGGTGCTGTCTCGTGTCCATTCCACAAGGAGGAGTTGTTTGGATGGAAAAAAATTGCAACAAGTAGCGAGTGTATATTGTGTGACGCACTATGTTCTGCTTTTTTTTCTGCATCCAAGATGCTGAAATCCACAACGAGGGTGGAAGAACGTGTAACTTTGTTAAATATTTCAGTAGTGGTGCTAATCAGGGTGGCAGATCTGTTGTAAGGTGTATCGCCTGTAAAGACTCAACTGGGCAGTCGCAGTTCGCGAAAAGCAGCAACCGAATGGAGGTAAATGTGGCAACAGTTCACTGGGGCAGTTATTTACTGACGATTCACTTGCATTTTCAAGTAGAAATGATGTAGTTCGATATTTGAACCAGGCATTAAATTCATTGAAGTATATGAAATTACTTCTATAACATTGGGAAACACAAATGAGAACTACTGCTGACATGACTTAGAGCTTAAACTGCACTTATTTACGAGAATTACAGACCACCAAAGTAAACAATTTATTTTCATTTCTAAATTCGTCAAAAACTCGTTTTTAATATCAAAATCAAAGTCAGCCAAACATTACAGCGATTCCGCGCAATTCATCTTGCAGTTCATAACGTTGTCAGTCTCTGCTGTCACATGGTGTAAGCTTCATTACACTTCGATGAAATAGTTCACTGAACAGTAATAATACATATTCGTGTAGATAAGAATCGAGGGTTATTATGCCTCCAAAAGATTATAGCGATTCCTAGCTAGGGTATTAACTTTCTCTTGCAGTACGAAAGTTTGACGTCGTCTGCTGATAAGGCCGAACGTTACAGTAACAACGCCAGCTT
The DNA here is from genome assembly GCF_021461395.2 of Schistocerca americana. Classification (NCBI taxonomy): domain Eukaryota; kingdom Metazoa; phylum Arthropoda; class Insecta; order Orthoptera; family Acrididae; genus Schistocerca; species Schistocerca americana. The sequence goes on from NC_060120.1 coordinate 907,457,137, forward strand.
AGGCCTGCATTTTATAGTAATTGCCAGTTAATATATTGTATTATATTTTTCTGGTGTAGAAAATGATGCATTTACCTTATTCCTAGTTACGGTGAAATGTTGCTAAAAAAACATGCAAATACCACTGTAATACTTGACAGATATTCCAGAGCAATTTGTGTGTGGAAATATCTAATCTGAGTGTCCCTTGTACCTTATACTGTGTGTAGGCCTAAAAAATGAAATTAATTACATTCTTTCAGCAGCTGGGAGCAATTCAGACCACCTTTTTGTTTGTGTTCTTACCTGTTAGCATAGTATTTTAGCCAACATGTGTTTTCTGTAGTTGTAACCTTGGACAGCATACTTTTGCTACGTTGGCTCATTTAGACCTAGCATGAAATATCAACTGTATGATTAGTGTGTTATTTGTAACCATACTGGGATGAAAATAGCACGGGAGCACTTAATTTGAGATCTCACTATCATGTTTTAGGCAATAATTGGACGTTTGTGTAAGTGTGTGTGCGTGCGTGTGTGTGTGTGTGTTTATGAGTGGGGGGCGGTAAACGACATTGTGACTCTTGATTTAAACATTGATTTTTTTTGTATTGCTAACGTATTTTTGCAGACTTTTAGACGGTGTATTGTCGGATGACACTCAACAAGCATCACACAACAATTTAGATTAGGAAAAATTTATTTTGTGGGACCGTTGTGCCTTACGTTACGTGCAGCAAAGAGGCTGAACCTTTCACAAGCACTAGTGCTGCTTTCCCTGCAAGTTATTGCATAAACACTGCATGTGTGTGTGTGTGTGTGTGTGTGTGTGTGTGTGTATGTGTGTGGTGAGGGGAGGGGGGAGAAGGGATATGCTTGTTTTGCTGACGTATTTTGGATGTGAAAGTACTGCAAGATGCACTGTTCAGTAATTTTTTGGATAAATAATTTTTAACCTGTCACAAAAAAATATTCAAATCATTTGGATGCTACTTTTGAGCATGACCAAGATGGCTGCTTTGGGGCTAAATTGTGACTGGCTGTTTCGTTATAATGGGCTGAAAATTGCTGGGATTTAACTGGCTGTTTTGTTTTAATGATTAGTAAAATATTACTCTCTCATTGAAGAGAGAAGGGCTGAGAAAGGAGGGATGTGGGACAGGAAGGTGGTACAAAGTACAACTGGGATAGTTTCGTCCAATTGGATTTCTAAATTTTCCTCCACTCCCTCATCTTGCATTTTTAAATTTACCACCAGAAACATCTTGAATTTTTCGGCGACTGCAGTGCGACAAGCTGCGGAAAGTGCTTGAATGCTCATAGATATATAACTAGCAATTGCGAATAATTGTTGCTGCCACGATGTAAATCGAAATAGACCAACTGAGAAAAGGTGAGTTTCGTAATAAAGTTCCACAATGGTCTGATTATAATTATTATACTGCTTAGAGCCGCCTTATGTGTTGAGAAATATCGAGAAATGGAGTAATAGGAGTTAATATATTAGAGCTAATTTATTTGACTGTATGGCTATATGTTTACGAGATGGATGATAGATGGAGTCAATCCCCTGAATGTATATGTATTTAGAGCACTGTTCTTCTGTAAACATGAGTCATTTGCCCTCGTATTTTACAGATTTCGAAATTTTTATGTTTATATATTCCCTACGAAATTTCGGAACTGCACAGGTATCGCCGTGGAGCACGAGGCATTTAAGATTTTTGCAAAAATTATGTTTATTACTAGGCAGTCGCAATAAGAGACAATACTACTGGCAACTATGACGTGGAGGACCATTGTGTGTGATTAGTACTTTGATTTCCCTAAGGCTGTACAAAGAGTTAGTTGGCTGTGTGGTACATTTACTCAAAACTTTCAGTTTTCCCACCTAGTATTTATTTAGTAATCTGGCGCATAAAATGTGCCAGATAAATATGGTAATAATACTGTTGTGGTCTTACCTCATAAAGAGAAAATGAATTAAACAATCAGTAAGAAGAATGGACAAGCATAAATCACTAATTTGTGGTTTGTAATAGGTTCATATGCGATGTTTTTTGACGTCCTAGGGCCTCAGTTAGCAATACCGCCGCAACATAATTTAAAAAAATGGCGCAGTAAAACGAACAATTGCAATACTAAATGTAAGAAACTGGAAGAGGAAAAAGTAGCGCCGGCTATCCCTTCTTTTCCTATAACAAAAGAATTACGACCTCAGAGATGTGTCATTGCTGTTGTGTCTGCTTCAGTTCGTGAATAATGGAAACCAGCGGAAAAATGGTCCTGTTGGATCACAGAAACGTGAATATGTTCCTCTATAGCAGATTCTGATAGAAAAGAGGGGTATCAGCTGCCTCGATCCTCATTCCATCATCCTCACCAAATATTTTGGCAACCTATGCTCTCTTTTTTAACACAGACCATTCTAAATCCTTTTATCCAGCCACTCTTTGTAGCTAAGCCCTCATACATAGCTTTCCCCTCTCACTGCCACTCTCTAGATACGTCTCTTTCCCACTGTCTCCGTTTTCTCCCACTGTCTCCTCTCTCACCTGTATACCGTCTCTTTTTGTCTTTCTTTCCCACTGCCACTGCCTCCACCATACACCACTAGCTCAAAAAATTTATGGCGGCAAACTTATTTTTTTTTCCTACGTGAATATGGCCGACTGAATACCATAAAAACAAACACTGTCCGTACAGGCTTTGAAGGCCCAACGACACTGACCGGCCGCCGTGTCATCCTCGGCCCTGAGGCGTCACCGGACCCGGATGCAGAGGGGCTTGTGGTCAGCACACTGCTCTCCAGACTATTGTCAGTTTTCGTGGCGGGTGCCGCTACTTTTCAATCAAGCAACTCCTCAATTAGCCTCACAAGGACTGAGTGCTCTCCGCTCGCGAACAGCACTCGGAAGACGCGGACAGAGACCCTGCCAAGCCTGACAGCGCTTGACTTCGGGGATCCGATGAGAACCATTGCGGCAAGGATGTTGGACGACTGAATATCATCCAGGGACGAAATCACGGCACCTGCTGTGTCATCAGACACCATTGGCAGGCCTCTGCTTACAGCAAGATTAACATCACGTTTGCCTCATGCCAAGCTACCACAGACACCACGTCACTACCAAGCAGAGCTACTCTGCTGTAAAATGGTACTCTGTTGTCTTCAGTGATGAGATTGTGTTCTGTCTACATGCGAATGATTGACTCCTACGTGGATGGCGTAGATCTGGTGAGCTACCTATTCCACAGTGCATACTCCTAAGACACACAGACCCTATCCCAAGCTTTATGTTGTGGAGAGCCACGTAGAAAGCAGCCTTTCTTTGGAGGGCTCCGGACGCCATAAATAACACCAATAAAACTGAGTTAGAGCCCGCAGTCTGGCACCTCTTTATAAGAGTGGGTCCACAAAAACGTTGCCACTCGCTGTCACATTTGGTGTCTCTATAGGGTAAGGTAACCAGTGCCCGCTTCAACGGACAAGCTGCTACCCCGTGCTACTGCCATTACTTCGACAGGAAAGTGATACGCTTTTTTAGCAGGACAGTCCACGTCGCCGGCCGCGGTGGTCTAGCGGTTCTGGCACTGCAGTCCGGAACCGCGGGACTGCTACGGTCGCAGGTTCGAATCCTGCCTCGGGCATGGGTGTGTGTGATGTCCTTAGGTTAGTTAGGTTTAAGTAGTTCTAAGTTCTAGGGGACTTACGACCTAAGATGTTGAGTCCCATAGTGCTCAGAGCCATTTGAAGCCATTGACAGTCCACGTCCCCACAGGCAACATGCTCTTTGTGGTGTACAACAGCTACCGTTGCCTCCAAGATCGCTAGATCTCTCGCCAATTGAACACGCATGGAAGATTAGCGGGAACTTAATCGGTCTCCAGGTGCCGCGACGATCGTTGCTGAATTGCAACAAAAGGCGGAAGATCCTTGGGACAACCTATCGCAGGGTGCCATTTGGCAACTTTATGATGGTTTGCATTCGAGAATCCATGCTTGCTTTGCCACCACAGGATGCTACACTGTGTATTGATGTACTATTTGGACGCTCTTTACTATGACATACCTGCTTTATTTGGTCTGAATTTGTTGCCATATACTTCCACAATTATGAACTACCTATAACCTCACTTGTCAATAAAATGACCTTGTCTTTTCATTTTGTTTCCGGCATTGTAGATCCGTTGCCGCGTTAAGGGAATCAGCAACAGTGTTGACAACCCGGCGTTGCTTCACGCGTTGGTATAATGCCCGTGTGGATGCTTGTCTTTCTGCAAACAAGCTATTTTCTCAACACAGTCTACGAGACGCGGCTGTACTGTTCTGCACAGCAGAGCGAACACTATCTGCCCTCTCAGGCGCTCGTCGCGTGAGACTGTTGAGATCCTGCACGGCACTAAGTTCGACCCTCCTGAACCTACTGACTCCATATTTCCATGACAATTACGGGGTCTCGACGGACGTGAGCAGCAATACTGCGGAATGATAAACCGTTTCCTCGATAGGACACGATCCTGCCGCTATGTGTTTTGACGTGTGCTATTAGACGTTTCTTCTTCTTGTGCAAGGTATAACGTAATCTTCTCACGGACAACCAACATCCAAATGCGATTCTTGAATGACAAATTCACTTCATAATCTTTCCTTACATAAAAAACGTAGATGGCGCTATACGTGCCAACATTCACCTACAACTTGTGGTGTTTAAAAAAATATATTTATTTTTTGATTAAATTATTATTCTCTTGTGAAGATTCAGAAATCTGTTGTGAGTTTTGCACCACTTCTTGGCGGGAAGAGCAAAGACATTTCAAAAACTTAAGTACTGTATGTGATAGTTTATATGTCACCTGAAATCGTTTGCAGAAGGCGTAGCGTTCACAAGATTAAGAACAGAGTTCGCATTGCCACCTAATTTATTTGTGTCGTAATCATGTTCGATCACGACCGGATATGAGACATAGCAACTACCAACAAAGAAACCTAAGGGACTAGACAGAGCTGGAAATTTTCTTTGCTATACTACACCACACGTTAAAAGAAATAGGATTTAAATCACAAACAAGGTACAGTCATACTCAAAAGTATCCGAACGACCTGAATTGCATTTCACCTGATTCGCATGCAACCGGCATAACGCAGCTGTCTAGCAGGTCCTCTAATCGCTCCTTGGTACAGTCGTTTGACTGTTGAAAATGGTTCCAACATGTCACCACTAGAAAACACTGCTCTGTATCGCAGTAACTCAAGATGTAAAGTAATACCATGATGCTACAAATATCATGGAACACCTTATCACAGATAAGACTGTCCTTAAGGCTTGTAAGCTCACATTTATTACAATAAATGACATACCTGAAATGTTACCACGGCCATTATTACGTCAGATAGATAACGCACGTAGTACGTTCGTCGTATTCATGATTTCCTCTTCAAAGTAACATACAGTACTTATTATTTAACACAAAATGACATTAAAAATTTAAGTTATCCACGAGCAGCTAGTTGAGAATATGTATGAACTTCAAATGACACGACGAACCGTCTCGTTCTGCATATGGATTCAAACCCAGGTCAGGCAGACTAAGTAAAGATTTCGTGACTGACGCCAACTAACAGTCATTCCTGATTAGGCATACAGAGAGTGATATACCTCGATTTTAGACAGTATCAGCTAGCAAATATCAACTTTAAATTACGTAACGCAAACATTTTCAACGGACGCGAATTCCTACCTAGCATCTACTGTTCCTGTTAACGAACTACGAGAGATGTTAAATATTGCTTCTTCACAAGTAACTTACTTTAAATGCCGTGAGGCAAAGCTTTGTGTTGGACAGGGATTCCAACCCCGAACCTAAGCGAATTGATATCGAAGCACAACCAACTGTGACATAGCGGATTTCCTCGGCAGTAGCTAGATGTTTTAACTGAAATGACGAGACGAAACATTAATTTTTTCCTACCCAGGACTCCAACCCGGCACCTATCGCTGTTATATTCTAGAGAAAACGTACGTTAAATATGGGTTTGTTGCACCAGCAGCGACATGTGAGCATGTTTGAACTAGAAATAATATGACGAAGAGTTCAGTGCTCACTGGGAATAGAGCCCCCACACATATCGTTGTTGATTACACACAAAGACACGACAGCTAGCGAATTTTTCTCCACCAGCAACTCGGAATAACATCTTGAACTTACAATGATCTCGCAAATAGTTCTGTGTCCCACTGGGAGTCAAAAACGTCAGATATCGTAAGTGTTGAGGACGAATGAAAAAACATCAAAAATCAAAATTATTATCCACCAGCAGATAGGTGTTCTCATGCTAGAGCTTGATAATACATAATGAAATCCTTAGTGCCGGGCCAGGATTCGAACCCATTCACGCGTAATATGTGGAGATGTTGAGGAATCTGCAGTTTTGAACAAACAACAAGTTGTAGCCGAGCAGTATTGTCACGAAGGGATCAAATTCCGCGTTAAGGGCGGTCTGAGTTGCATTCTCAGTTCAGAACCAATTTTATCGACATACAGAAGCTCAGGTAAAAGATGGAATAAGTATCCTGAGACCCCACATAGCGTTTGTTTCGTCACTAGAAATAAATAACTAGTATAAGAAAAATTACTGGTGATAGAGTTTCTACATGTCGTCACTCCACACTTTATTGTGGTTCAACCTAACGTCTACTTGGCAGAGAAGGAATATCATCTTTAATGTGAATTTCAGACCACACTGCCATTATATCTTCGTCCCTTGGTGTAGCCAGAAGAGAATGGAATCTTTCTCTCCCTATCTAAAATTATTGACAAAATTGGGAATCGAACCCAGACCATAGGTATAAGAACCTATCCTCAGTCCCTCAGACCACCAAATCCTCTTTCCTACGCCTCATTTTTCTATCATAACACCGTTGCGCCCCACTGGATGAGCATTCTGACACACAGGCTCCCTGTACTAAACTGCAGCATGTTCAGTAAATTCATTTACTTGGTTGACCCAATCACCATGAACAAGCTGCCTCGGCCACACAGTGCATACATTCGACTCTATTTTGTAATCACCGAAATAAAATCACGTAACTGCCACCTACACAAAATGGTTCAAATGGCTCTGAGCACTATGGGACTCAACTGCTGAGGTCATTAGTCCCCTAGAACTTAGAACTAGTTAAACCTAACTATCTAAGGACATCACAAACATCCATGCCCGAGGCAGGATTCGAACCTGCGACCGTAGCGGTCTTGCGGTTCCAGACTGCAGCGCCTTTAACCACACGGCCACCTTTTTTTTTTTATCGGGCCTCCTTCCTCCCCTACAGCCCGTCCTTCCGCTCGCCATTTGTGCCTTCTTCGGCTAGCTTCTGTGCTATGTTTGTTCCATAAGAGATAGTTGACCAACGAAGTAAATGTGTACAAGTGAACAAAATCCCTTCTTTTGGAGTTGTGGAAAGAAAATAGGTCCGCTACATTCTTCCATCATTATGCGGGAGCGATTTTTATAGGAGAGCCAGGTGTACTTCCGCCCGCTGGCGTCTTCGGTTTGCGTCAGCAACCTATTAGTGCTGCTACACGAGGGCAAAGGGAAAACGAAATAGCCTTCTTGTTGGCGCAAAAGGAATGAGAAACTTAATAGAGAATGTCATTAAAAAAAATAAAATAAAATAAAAAAAAATTAATCCTGAGACTGTACAAAATATCGTTTAATCGTTCTTCAGCTCTGTCGGTAGGACAAAGTTCGGTTCAAGAAATTTGCGTAATTTTCTTTGTATTTCCGTTGTCGTTCCAGCTTTTGAAGTTCTGTCGTCAGGTACATCCAATAGTCTGCTGCACTCTTCGTCATAGCCGTTGAAATGTAATGGACGGTCAGTCCTTTGAGCCAGTTGGCCGACCTTCTTTTAGTGTTAGGATATGGCACGTCATCTGGCAGGAGGACGTGTGTCGGTGTAATGGTGTTAGGAGACGTGCGGAGCACATGTGCTAATTTTTGCCTGAAGAGATTCCACACGTCTTTCACATCGTCACAGACGAAACGATGTTCTTCGGTGTCGACGACGTTGCAGCTGGGACAGTTTGGTGTGTGTGCCAGACGTATCGCGTGCAGTTTATAGTTGGTGGGGATTTTTCTATTGACTGCGAGGTACCACGTCGATCGCACATTGGATGGTAGATGGGGGTCAGAGATGTTTTCCCATATGTTTTTCCAGTTATAACGTCGAAACTTGTTTTCTATTCGATTGCGCAATTTTCCTCCCAGCAAGGTGTTGTAAACCTCCTTAACCTGATATATGTCCTTCTCCGGTATACTATGGCGTACATAGCTGTATTCCACAAGAAAGTGTTTATAGTGGTACAGCTCGTGGGAGATGTGATGCACATCGATTGGTGGATCTCTGCTGACTGGGGTGATTTCACGTAAGAGATGAGCCACTAAGGTCCGCGGTGATCGTTGCCACTGTTTATAAGTTTTGCTAACGTATAGCGCTTGCGCTTTAAGGTAGATGTCTGTTAGATGTAGCCCTCCATTGCGTGTCGATAGCGTCAAGGTATCATAGGAAACCTTAAATAACTGACCTCTGCTGACAAAATAACCAAGCGCTGCTTGCATTTGGTGTGCTATGGTTCGTGGCAGAGGAAGCACTTGGGCAACGTAGTTTACTTTGGAAGTTATATAGGTATTGGCTAGTTGCACTTTTTGTATTGCATTTAAATTATGCAAGCTGTGTTGTTTTATGCTTGCTCGTAATGTGGCAAGTAATTTTCTGTAATTGAGAGCGGCTGTGCGGCGGATATTATTCGTATATTCTATTCCAAGGCATTTTAGTTTGTCCACAGTGTTGATACGTCCAGCGGCTCTGATCTCTATGCCCCTACCAAGGTTCATAATACCAGATTTATTGCGGTTGAGTTTAGCTCCTGACGCCAGTTCGAAGGTCGCCACAACTTCAAGTACTGTTTCTACCTCGCTTTCGTCAGTCACAAGTACCCCTACATCGTCCGCGTAGGCTTGACATATGATCTTCTGTCCGTGTATATGTAGTCCACGGAGTTGCCGAGTCAGGGATACTAAGAGAGGCTCAAGCGCAATCGCGAAAAGCGTCATGGACATGGGGCAACCTTGTCTTACCGAACTGTGAATATTGATCGGGTGACTGAGTTGTCCGTTGACACTGATTCTTGAGGTGCTATTCGTCAGTATCTTTTTCACGGAGGCTATAATTTTCTGTGGGAAATGCATGGATGTCATACACCGGAACAGGTACGAATGATTAACTTTACCAAAAGCTTTTTCAAAGTCAAGCGACATCAGGGCACAGCGAATGTTGCAGGCTTCCGATATCGCTATAATGTCTCTGTAGTCGCATAAGGTCTGAAATATCGTTCTATCCTTTCCCACACTTGTCTGGTAAGCTCCTGTCACTGTACGAATAACTGAATTAAACCTTTGCATCATGATACGGGCGAAGATTTTATAATCACTATTGAGAAGTGTTATGGGTCGAAGATTCTCCACGGTTTTGCCTCTTGGTGTTTTGGGGACTAAGACCACTGTTCCTTCACAGAATTCCTTCGGAAGGTCAGTGTCGGCATTTAGTATTTCATTGCAGACGAGTGTCAATTTAGCAATTATCTTTTCGCGAAAAGTTTGATAAAATTCAGCGGGTAGCCCATCTGGTCCAGGTGATTTATTCTTTGGACTCCTCGAGATGGCATCTTCGACGTCTTCATCCGTTATTCTTGCTGCGAGCACATCAGCTTCTTCTGGAGTGAGTCGCTCTGTCGTCCTAGCAGTGAGAGCTTGCTGCGCTGTTTCATCTGTCTGTGTATCGGCCAGTAACTCACTAAAGTGTCGATGGATCTCGTCTCGTATTGCAGCTTGATCTGTCAAGAGTCTCCCGTCTGAAGTTTTGAGTTCCGTCAGAATTTTCCGGTTTTGTCTTTTGTTCTCTTGGAGGATGTGGTACATCGATGTTGTTTCTTCTCGTGTACCGTTCTGCAAACGCGTTCGTATTTTACAGCCTTCGAGATGGTGTCTCTGCAGGGTGAGCAATTTTGCTTTTATTCTGTTGATTTGCACATAGTTTGTTATGATTGTAGCATCCCGAACGCACAAGTCTCTCAGACAGCTGAAGTAAAATTCTAATGTCCGCTTCCGCCAGGCGACGTTTTCACGGGAGTAAGTTTTCATTGTCTTTATTATTGCGGGCTTCACGCAGTTTAGCCACCAATTCAGCGCCGTACCATACAAGTGGAACTTCCTTTCACATTCTGCCCAAGTGGTGTGGAAGGCGGCGTGACATCCAGGATCCGAAAGATGAGCAACGTTTAGCTTCCACTGACCTCTCGCCCTGTAAGTTCCTTGTTTCTCTAAATTTATCGTACATATGTACGCGATATGATCAGAGAAAATAGTGGGCCATAGCTCGGACTGTAAAACATGTTTCCTTAAATTGGACGTTGCGTAAATCCTGTCGATACGACTGGCAGAATGGCTGGTGATGTAGGTGAAACCGAGCTGATCACCATGTTTTAGTTCCCAAGTATCTAACAGATGGAATTCTCTGACGATGTTCACCAGCTCCAGAGATTTGTTAAAATGTGGCGTCTGATCTTTGGGACTCAGCACGCAATTAAAGTCACCCGCAAATATTATTTGTTCAAATCGCACCGCGAAAAGGGGGGCGATGTCCTCCTTGAAAAATTCGGCTCTGCGGCGCTTGTTTCCGGTTCCTGACGGGGCATATTGTAAGTAGGCTGTTTAGGTTTTTTTATTGGTAACGCCACCTCTGTATGAAAATCACTGGCTGTGCTGTGTGCAGTCTGTGGCTAGTTTGCATTGTTGTCTGCCATTGTAGTGTTGGGCAGCGGCAGCTGGATGTGAACAGCGCGTAGCGTTGCGCAGTTGGAGGTGAGCCGCCAGCAGTGGTGGATGTGGGGAGAGAGATGGCGGAGTTTTGTAATTTGTCATGAACTGCTATATTTATACATGATGATATCAAGGTAAATACATTGTTCGTTCTCTATTAATATCTTTCATTTGCTAACTATCCCTATCAGTAGTTAGTGCCTTCCATAGTTTGAATCTTTTATTTAGCTGGCAGTAGTGGCGCTCGCTGTATTGCAATAGCTTGAGCAGCGAAGATTTTTGTGAGGTAAGTGATTTGTGAAAGGTATAGTTTAATGTTAGTCAGGGCCATTCTTTTGTAGGGAATTTTGAAAGTCAGATTGCGTTGCGCTAACAAAATATTGTGTGTCAGTTTAAGCACAGTCATGTATAATTGTTAAAAGGGGACGTTTCATATGTCGACCCTTAGCCTAGGATACCTCACTGGAATCTTCTGATTTTTTCTTGTAGTTTGTGTATTTAGTGTAGCTTTTGTTTATTGCTAGCGCGTAATTGTAGAGAGAATCTCCTTTGTAGTTGTAGCCTTTCATTGTTGTACAGTAAAACAGTTGTGGCATGCATATAGATTTGCACCAAGTATTTCGCAGCTACGCTTGCAATTAACTAGATATTATTTTCAGTGCTATGTTAATGTGTTCTCCTATTTTTGCACTTCAAATTGTGCTTTTCTGTGTTATCGTGTGAAATATTGTGACAATTATGGCGTGTGAAAAACGTAACACTAGGCTCCAAACTAAACTGAGAAATAATAGTGACGACGAGCGTAGCTTATCAGCGCCGCAGAGTAATGAATTTACAAATGTTCAAAGTAGTAATTTGGTAACTGTGCACAGGGAAATGGAGCGGGCGTCAAACAATGGCGTGGACAGTGAAACAATTAGTGAAGAGGGAAGCATTATCGATCGATCGGTCGGCAATAGCTCGCCTCAGGAAGCCGAAATGACACGACACGATCTCGCAAATACTGTAGATTCAGGTTTTGGATCCTCACCGTTTTCTCAAATAAGTCAAGACACATTTTCTGCTTGTCAAAATGTGAATGTTTCCGGTGTAAATTCACTGCCGAAAAGCACTGAGGAACATGTTTCAGACACCAATGCATTGTTATTACAATTAATACAACAAATGGGACAAACACAGCAAAAGCTTCAAAAGTTAGACACAATGGAACAAAATCTTAAAAAGTTAGACACCACACTTGAACAAACACGTGAAGATTTAACTACTGAGTTACATAACATTGAATCGAAATGACAAAAAGTCTGTAATGACGTAAAAACACAAATTTGTGAGCATTTTCAACCTATTTTTTCGCGGCATGAAAATGCATTACAGAATCACCAAGCAGCCATAAAAGAACTGCAAACCATTGTTCATGAAAATCATGAGACCTTGTGGGCTAAAATTGACTCAGTTGCATCTACCGATTCGGTTAAGCAACTTGCAAAAACTCAGGAAAACTTAAAGGACACAGTAGATTCGATTTCAACACAAATGGACACTTTGAAACTTGGTTCAGAAAAACACACTGAGGAAATGTGTTCACTATCGGAGAAAGTAGCCGAACTTTCGGATCAGGTCACTAACTTATCTACAAAGGTAGATGATGATCTGAATGACACAATACCTGTAGCCTTCACTGACACAGAAGAGTATGAACAAATTAGAAAATTCAAACAGAATCAAAATCAAATCAATACACAGTACAAAAGAGAAATCCGAGAAGTGCAAGATCAGTTGGCACAAGTAGTACAAGAATTACGTATTTCAGAGGACACTCGCGCCCCAATACGGGAAGAGGGACATAGAAATACGGAACAGCCACAAAATAATAACACAGGGCATTTCGGAAGTTATGAAAGAAATTGGCAATGTGCACCGAATTTTGAGATGGAACGGCCGACACGATCTAACAATGACCAATATGCGACTCGCCGACATGATGATTTTGACTATAAGCTGTTCATGACTACACGTAAATTCAAAACATTTAAAAATTCTGGCAACGACATTCATCCACAAGCATGGCTCCATCAATTCTCGCTTTGTTTTCCTCCCAACTGGTCGTTAGAACACAGATTAGAATTTATGTGTGGCTACTTGGAGAATGAACCAGCTGTAAGAATGCGATCGGTAATTCACGATTGCCACAGTGAAGGAGAGTTTTACCATGCCTTCCTCTCAGAATATTGGTATCCAGCCACACAAGACCGAGTAAAACATGGCATCATAATGATGAAACATTTCGAACAATCTGAATTTTCCAGTCTTGTGAAATATTTTGAAGACATGTTGCATAAGAATCAGTATCTTTCAAACCCATACAGCCCCTCAGAACTCATCCGCATTTGCTTAATCAAACTGCCTGAACATTTACGACATATTATTTTGGCAGGACGTTGCAAAGACGACATTGAAGCATTTCAGGGACTCTTACAAGAATTAGAAATTGACACTGACAGTCGCCGGATGCGAAAACAGGAAAACAATCACTACAGGTCACATACGTCACAATTCCGTGACGACAGAAACAATAACTGGACACGACAAGGCTATTCTTACAACGCAAATCGTGACCAAAACAGACACCACCCATATGACAACCACTGGCAGAGTAATAATAGTTACAGAGAAAGATCGCATTTCCGTAGTAATGAATATGACAGAGATTACCTTAGAAACAGACAATATGGGAACCAGAATAATTATTATCAAGGGAAGCAGAATAAATTCAGGCGCAACAGTTCGACGCACAGTTACGATTCAGGGAGAAATTCTCCACCACGTGACCGACACGAAAGAAACTGTGTAAACTACCGACAAAACGACAGACCTGAATTCCATCAGAACTGGCGAGCTTTAAACAGAGCTGGGCCTTCTCGTCAGAGTGAATTTGTAGAAGTTAGGTCTCCTAATCCCAATAACGACGCGCGCCAACAAAGGAACAGACAATGACTCGCACCGCAGGCAGCCGCGTGCGCCGGCTGGCTCCGAGAAAAATAACATTATAACTGGTACTGCTAATGAGATTTTAATGCAACATTTTGGTTACCTGAAAATACATTCTGTATTTAAAGTACTTTCTGTGAGATACCAGATGACACAGCGGTTAGTTTATGTGACAGCTACACGATTTTTATCACGACGCTACTAATGAGTGACAATTTACAATGTTGCTTTTGCGGTGTATCTGTTTTATATCTGCACAGTTTTTCTGAATTCTTCTGGAAAGTGAGACATGTTTTAGTGGTGACTTTTGTGCTATTTCTACAAGGAGACAGCCTTTTTCGTAGGACAACAATACGTTACAGCACAGTACTTTCCTCATCACGGCAATAAGCGTAATAACTAAGTTATCTATACGCAAAGCATTTCACTTTTGTTTATCATGAGGTAAGTACATTGGCTTCTGCAGAACTTAGCTTTTGGAGGACGATAACTACGACACTTCCACAGAGATTAGCTTACAGCAAGACGCACATTTAGCGCTACAGGACACGTATTTGAGTGATTAATTTTGTACTAAAAACATTTATTTTCAAAGATATTTGAAATACAATGATACAAAGGTTTTCCGTAATACATTTCATTCCATTCTTGTAATCTGTAACACCTGAGGGTATAATTACATTAATCCTCAGGGGGGTACACGCTTACTTTGTGTACCATGTGTTTGGCAACCACAAGGAACCCTAGCTAATATGGTATTTGCTTATACAACTTTACACATCGGTACCATATTTCTCTAACACACAAATTACACAGCTATCTGATCATTTAACTGAGAGATAAACATTTTTTTTACTACATCAGTGACACATGTTTACGCGATACACAGTTGGATAACTTCACACTTATGAAACTGTATTTTGTCTGTACTTTGTAAACTATTCATATTTTTTCGGAATCATTGTGATACTATGAGAACTTTGAATGATGTATTTGGTAAGGGAGCATGATTTTAAAGTACGTTTGAGGCAGATGACACTTTTGACATGAGCAGAGAATTTTTTTAATTATTGGAGGAAGCTACGACGATTTTGAGATTTGACTGAGGTGTTATGATGTTATTTTTACGACGACAATGTGTATTATGCTGCTGAGGTATGTTTATGATTAATAGGCTGAGGCTATATGAGTTATTTGATTATGCTTCATATTTATAATGACGAAATATTGACGAGTGTCGATGGATATGTATATGTGTAATAAGGTAAGGAGTAATGAATAGTGGGTAGGGACTCTTGACTTGTGAAAAAGGATGTTGGAAACCAAGAATCGTACTTTAAGAGTTATGACATGTGTGAATCATGTGTGAATGTATCACAATGCCACTGAAAATTTTTTTGGACACTGTGATATTCATAGGATTTTGTTTCTACAGATTTGCAACGCTAATTCTTGACCTGTGAAATATTTTTATGTGAGACTGTCACTGTAGCGGAAACTGCTGTCGTAAATATTTCCGTACGAAAGTTAAGTGACCACCTGCACATAATGCGTCATGGGCACCTAGGTGTGTCAGACGCCTGGAGAACAAGCCATTAGTGTGAGTGCCTCGTCAGAAGCACAGGTAGAAAAAAAAAGAAAGGGAAGGCCATTGTCCACGCTACTGACATCTCCTTGTTGAAAGCATACTGTGGAGCTCGTAATTTATGATATTTACTGAAATGCCTAATGAAACGATGAGAAACATTTCACAGCTATTGTCTTGCTAGTTAAGAAAAATGCCATATGGCTTGCTTTATGTATTTATTTACACATTTTGTTTAATATCAAGTTTCTAGCTGCACTGCAGCATTGGTTAAAATAAAATTTAATATATGTACTAATATAAATATTTTATGCCTACAGATCCAGTAAATAATTTTATGATCTATCCAAAACAAATGAGGGAGCACAAAAAGACATTTCCCTTCACAGGAATTGCATAAATAATTTTTTTACGATTTGGTAACTTATCTACTAGCGTAAGTTTTTGTGATGCATCACTCTAATGTTAAGATGTGACATAGGTATTAGACATGGCCATTTTAGTGTAATATTTTTTCTGCTTGCGCTATGTCATGTTTAGGTATAAGTTGCTGCTGTTTGCCAGGCATAGTGTTATTGAATTTGACTTTTGCTCATTTATGCTGCTAGCTTTGCCAATTTGCATTTTTTTGCATTGCTGTTTGTGTTGATTTGTTATGTGATGCTGCATTGCCTCGTCCCTTAGTTTAGCATCTGAGCTCAGTAGATTTAAGTTAGCTTAAGAGGGGGTAGCCTCTAAGAGAATGAGTTGCGATGAATTGGAAGAAATGCATTGAGAAAACAGGTTTAGGTAGGATTTTCTTGGAAATAAATGTTGAGGTAAGAAATGTGTGAACATATAAATACAGAAAGCATGCTTAGATAGAATTTTTTGGTGGAAACATGGGGGCTATGTAAGTAGGCTGTTTAGGTTTTTTTATTGGTAACGCCACCTCTGTATGAAAATCACTGGCTGTGCTGTGTGCAGTCTGTGGCTAGTTTGCATTGTTGTCTGCCATTGTAGTGTTGGGCAGCGGCAGCTGGATGTGAACAGCGCGTAGCGTTGCGCAGTTGGAGGTGAGCCGCCAGCAGTGGTGGATGTGGGGAGAGAGATGGCGGAGTTTTGTAATTTGTCATGAACTGCTATATTTATACATGATGATATCAAGGTAAATACATTGTTCGTTCTCTATTAATATCTTTCATTTGCTAACTATCCCTATCAGTAGTTAGTGCCTTCCATAGTTTGAATCTTTTATTTAGCTGGCAGTAGTGGCGCTCACTGTATTGCAATAGCTTGAGCAGCGAAGATTTTTGTGAGGTAAGTGATTTGTGAAAGGTATAGTTTAATGTTAGTCAGGGCCATTCTTTTGTAGGGAATTTTGAAAGTCAGATTGCGTTGCGCTAACAAAATATTGTGTGTCAGTTTAAGCACAGTCATGTACAATTGTTTAAAGGGGACGTTTCAATATATGTTGATAAACCTGGTGTTGTTTATCGTGACAGCGAGACCTCTACTGTTCGGCAGTTTCGTCACATCTGTAAGTAGGATCCCCTCTTTAGTCATAATCGCTGTGCCGAGGCTATTGTCATTGCCAGGATTGATGACGGCGTTGTAGCCAGTGATGTCGTCCAAACGGATAGCCGTTACTTCTTGCAGCATTAAGATGTCAACATCAGCGGCGTACAGAAAATCTTGGAGATTTCTCAGATTGAGGGTGCTGCTAATTTTATTTATATTCAAGGTCGCAATTCTGTACGCCTGCAAGGACGACATGTCGACTATACCGTATCAGGTGGGATACTGTTTGCCAGGTGAAGTGGATGTGTGCTCTACTTAGAAGAAGTCGGCATCATCAACTTCTGCACGAGCGTCTTTGATGGTGGTTTGTTGCCGGGTGGACACATCTTGTCGACGGGAGGGTGCCGTCCGTCCTGAAGGTTGTGGTATGTCAGCCATCTCTGCATCATGGTTTTGCTCCTCCATGTCATCCGCCCAATCTCGCGTGCACGTAACTTCCCGCGCGTCCGTTTTTGGTACAGGTGGAGGGTCCTTCGGACTAGCTGTACCGCCTGGAATGTGGATTCCACGGTCGGGTTCAGTGTCCTCGTTTCGGGTCTTCGTTTTTGGTGATCGATCTTCCAGAGGAGCTGCTTGTGTCGTCTCCGCCAATTCTTGGCCTATCTGTTTCGCCTTTTCATGCAAGATTGGCGCGATTTCTGCTGCTCCCTGACGGGCTATTCGACGTTCCTTCCGTTTCTTTGGTGAAACAGTTGTAGGCTGCTGGTCATTATCCTCCGATGTTGCAACTGTGTCCTCTTTGTGGTGCCCGACTGCTTCGAGTGGTTTGCACATGCCTTCTTCTGCCGTCTTAGCCTGGTCTTGTTCTTCACGCCTGTCAGTTTCCTCGTCTTGTGAGTGTGCTGGACCTGTAGCTTCTATGCTGCTAGTATCCATGGCTACGGTACCATCGGGAACGTCGGCATAAGCAACTACCGCCCTGTCGAAACACATATCTGGGGCGACGTCACTGCGAATTGCGGCGGCGTACGTCACAGGTAGCGTGGCCATCTGACTAGGTGGGTCTCGCTCCCCAGTCGGCAGTTGCGTCACACGCCGTTGAACACACTGCGCGCGGACGTGTTGGGTCGAACCACAACCCGAGCAGGTTCTCGGCTGGCCATCGTAAATGATGATCGCTCGATATCCACCAATCCAGAGATACGATGGGATATGTTTCAGCATGTCAATCGTAACTTGCCTGACTCCATTTAATACTGGATACTTGTGCAAGCTAGACCATTTTTCGGCGACATTGCTGATAATGGCGCCATAGTCTCTCAGTTTGTTGTTAATCTCCTCGGGCGTTATTTCAAAGGGGAGCTCAAAGATTCGAACCGTTCTTATTCCCATTCCGGCACGCGGAACCGTGACCTGCCCTATGTGTCCGTGTGAATGTTTGAATTTTGCCACCCCACCACATGTTTCTACAATTTGGTCGCACTTGTCAGAACTGGATAACTTAAGGAACACAGTTGGACTGACAATCGACAGGTGAATTCCAATCAATTCATCCACTTTGATGAAGTTTCTTCGATAAATGCCTCAACTTCGTAAGATTTCGGTCGGGCGTAGCTCGGATCGAAAATCAACTTCAAAGTATCGCGTCGCGTTGTCTGTTCCATTATGCCATTCTACAATGTGATCGTAGACTATGAATAACGCAGAAAGCGCGCACTCACCACACAGCGCCGGCCGCTCGCAGCGACGATGTAAACACCGCAACAGCCGCTCCGCACGTCCGCACAGCACGGCCGCCGGCGGCGGAATTCTGCCACTTCGGCCGGCGCTACCTACACAGAACTGCCAACAGTGTAGGATGCAGAAATTAAAATAGGAAGCGTTCCTTTCCACTTGAGTTATTCTATTGCGCTATCTGTTTGTAAAAAAAGTCGTGCAGTGCAAAAGAAAAGCTGTAATTGCTTCTCTCAGAAGTATAGACCCGGCCATTTGCATTATCTCGCTGCTCTGTGTTATGCAGTAGTTCTGGAGGACTTGTTGTCCAGCTCTGGAGGAATTGTAGCTATGTGTCAGCTAATAGCGAAGTGGTAAGTGTTGTGCACTCTAGATAAGATATCGTGAGTTCGACTACATTTACTGCCAAATTTTTTTAAAACGCAATTCTGCTGTCTGCTGAAGTTACCAATCTAATGTAACTTCGAACATAATTCCCTTCACTTCTCAATCAAAAATAGTCGCATGTTTTTTTCAAGTTTAATAGACAGCCAGGCAGCAGATGCATCTCGAAGCATTTGTATTATGTATGGGAGTGCGCATCATGCCCAAATACGTCAGAAAAGTATTTTCTACAATAGTTGTCGTGTGGTAGTGGCATTTTATTCTCCTTCAAATCTTGTTTGACAGTTTTGACTCAGAACAAGTTTTCTACATGCATATAATCAATAAACTGCATGTGCATCGTCAGACTGTTATAGATAACATCAGAGAATTCGCATATGTCGTTGATGATTAATTTCTCTCTCATGTTTACTATTGTTTTAACAACACTAAAGGAAAACTTACGAAAATTGTGCACTGTATTATAAGAAATGAAATATAGCTACCCACGATAACCTTACGATGAAAGTCTGTTTTAATAAAACTGAGTGTCTGTACACAAGCATGCCTCTATTGACACGAATTAGCAAAATACTACTCACTTAGATTTTGATTGGGTCTGTGTTTAATCGGTATGCTGTGTCATACTCAAGAGGTATGCTAATGTGGCATTTCATAAATATAGTTATGTATTTCTAGAAACCCAAAATTTGCTTGTCAGCAGCGAAAAGAGGCGTTACCTGTTGTGCAGCATTGTAAGGTTTTCACCATTGCACTATGAGCCGAAAGTATTTTCTTGCGATTTCCTTATTGATGTTTGATCTGACTGCTTGTAGCTCTTTCACGTAAGTGGTAAAAACGTTGAAGGCAGTTAGACTGGAACTGTGAACCATAACACACGCTTTTTCACAGGTCAGCACTTTACCACAGAGCTGGCGAAGAGGTATACGACTGTGTTTCCTCTTACGAGGCCAATAGTGGCTAGAACTCATAAACCGCTATTTAAAGGACGAGATTAGTTGCGATTTCCACCTGCAATGACTTTCCTGGGCTGAAAACCGTAAGTTTACAATGTTTTGTTACACCTCAAGCGATAATAACTCAGATTACTCAATGGAAATGACAGGTAAAATCAAGTGAACTTTGAGGCTTAATACCGTGCACACCAGGAAGCAACTCGTCGATCACAGAGTTGCCAAACATACGTTGCCTTGTTGCCAAATCTCAGTTACGGTACCAGCAGGAAGAAGACGAACCGATGTGATCCTACACCGGGCTGGGAAGTGACCACAGCTGGAGTCTTCAAGTCGCAGCTGCTACGGCCTGGAATACGTAATGCGACTGATTCCCATTTTTTTAACTATGTTTAGGGACTGGAGCGTAGTTACTAAAAATACTCAGAATTGACTGCAAATTAAGCATAATAAATCAGTAACTCTCGTAGTTGTTTTTATATTTCTTTCGCAAGTGTACTCAAAACTAAGAAACTTATTCACAGGCGTTTTCGTGCTTCACCGATAGTCGAGCACAACAAACAATTAAAAATAAAAGTGAATATGTGTGTGTGTGTGTGTGTGTGTGTGTGTGTGTGTGTGTGTGTGTGTGTGTGTATGTGTGTGTTTGTGTGTGACAGAGAGAGAGAATGAGAGAGAGAGCGAGAGATAGAGAAAGAGAGAGAAATAAAAAGAATGTGAGAGAGAGTGTGTGAAAAAAATTGTTGTAAAGAAATTGAATCATGGTATGTAAAGAAATCTTTCATTTGAAATGACACCTTCCACATCATTACGAAATGTCGTATTCATGATCTATGGAACAAGAATTAATCTAATCTAATCTAATCACATCATACTGATGACTAGCCATTAAGTATCAGGAATTACCGAAATTTTTGTCAATACCAGTAACCAAATCTAAACTTGAAAATAAAAGACGACAATTTTTGTAATAAACTGGGATTGCTGTCAAGACCCTTTCGTCCCTGTTAGCTAACCACGAAAGATGTCTCATATACCTCGACGCTGATGTAGCAAAGTGTGCATGCATTTAAAGATGAAGTGCATGATGTGAAGTTCTGTGACGGAGATACGAACCCAACACATAATCGGACTGTTAACTGAGGAAAATCAAAGGTTACGTATCGGTTTTTCTTACGAGCTGCTGGGTGTTTGAATCTAAAATAAGGATTCAAACTTTTATGCCTAAGCGACAATCGAACTGCACACCTACCGTGCATCCATGAATATAGCTTAAGTGTCAGTTGCTTACTCACCAACAGTAAGATGTGTGCGTGTCTGACCAGAAACAACGACACCTATTGCGATTGTTGGCAACACATGAACAGACATTAAAAATGCACGTTAATTTTCACTAGCAGATCGTTGTGCACTTGATAGGGCTTGAAATGAAATTATGAATATTTTTGCACTGGATCCATTGGAGGAGACCTAGAGAAGATTCCAGTCTTAGCAAAAAGGAACGAAATGATTGAACTATACTGTTCTCAGAGATTCAGATCCTCGAAAGAGGAGATACGAATTCGAATCACAGTTCAGCACCAAATTTTTCAACGTCTCTATTTCAATCAAGTACAAGTAAAATAAGAGACCTATTCCTTTAAATGGCTATTGGTTCATCAAATAAAATAAAATTTTCTAATGGAAGTAAGTTTACTGGCGACTGTATTTCTGTTTGCCATGACTTCCGCTATGTCATTTCCCAACCTAAACTGGCTCTGCCCAGTTGGTAATGAAAGAACGTGATGTTTAATGCGGATTATGGATTATAACGTCTTTCTCTTGAGGTTACCAGAGGTAAAATAAATTTGTTTCTGCCTCTTAAAAGCAAATGCCTGAACCCACGCAGTGCACTTGTGATAATTCGTTCCACCAGACCTTTGTGGCCACATTTCTCAACCTCAAGAGTGTGCTGAAACGGATGATGTGCTTAGCTTACAAAATTAGTCACGATGGAATAAATGCGAGTCTATTAAATGGTTAAGTAGAAGCAAGCTTCTGACACAGAGATTATGCTATTCTCATGTCAGCAGGATGTAAAGAATCTTCTGGGCCTCATAGGCTCGAAGTAGAGTTATTTTGAATTTTCACAAATTGAGCAAATTTCTTAGTTCGAGAAAATCCACTGTGAAGTTACCAGGTAATTCGATTATTACCGTCTTATTACTATCGTTTTATTCATACTGCTGCTGAAACACATGTTCTTGAAGATCATTTAATGCCTTTTGGTCACTATAGAAGTAGTTTCCCAAGAATAGTTTCTTTCCCTGTCTACGGAATCCTTTTCATGTTAATATCAAACATCAGCAATAACTCGTAGATTACATTAAAACTAAAGTAATTGATGAAGACATTACTTGATAGTAAAAACGCGCTGCCTATCTTCATTTGCTTCTAGAAATGACTATCGAGTACTGCAAAACCAAAAGGCAAGAGATCTTACTGCCTTCCGATATACGTCGCTGTCAGTTCTTCCACACGATTTGGTCGACATGACCTGTTTCAAGTTGTGTATAACAGACAATGTTTTAGAAAATCAATTGTTTTCCTTTGAAATAAACAGAAATATTTTCATTCTAAGCTATCCAAGTACAAAATTTTGGCAATATTAGTTCAAATTTAATATTCGCTTCTATAATGTAGGAAAGTATTTCACAGTTGCGAAACTCGCATCCGAACCATTGACCGTATACTTAGTCACAGACCATAAATTCTAGCTCAGAGTGACCGAGTTACTGGTATTGACAAAAATTTCGGTAATTCATGACTCTTAATGGCTAGTCATCAGTATGATGTGATTAGATTAGATTAGATTAATTCTTATTGCATAGATCATGAATACGACATTTTGTAATGATGTGGAACGTGTCATTTCAAATGAAAGATTTCTTTACATACCATGATTCAATTTCTTTACAACAATTTCTTTTACACACTCTCTCTCACATTATTTTTTATTTCTCTCTCTCTCCCTCTCTCTCTCTCTCTCTCTCTCTCTCTCTCTCTGTCACACACACATACACATTCCTTATTAGTTTTATTTGTTTGTTGTGCTCGACTATTGGCGAGGTACGAAAACGTCTGTGAATGAGTTTTTAGTTTTGAGTACACTTGCGAAAGAAATATAAAAACAGCTATGAGAGTTACTGATTTATGATGCTTATTTTTCAGTCAATTCTGAGTATTATTAGTAACTACGTTCCAGTCCCTAAACATAGTTACAGAAATGCGAATCAGACGCATTACGTATTCCAGGCTGTAGCAGCTGCGACTTGGAGACGCCAGCTATGGTCACTTCCCAGCCCGGTGTAGGATCACATCGGTTCGTCTTCTTCCTGCTGGTACTGTAACTGAGATTTGGCAACAAGGCAACGTATGTTTGGCAACTCTGTGATCGACGAGTTACTTCCTGGTGTGCACTGAATTAAGCCTCAAAGTTCACTTGATTTTACCTGTCATTTCCATTGAGTAATCTGAGTTATTATCGCTTGAGGTGTAACAAAACATTGTAAACTTACGGTTTTCAGCCCAGGAAAGTCATTGCAGGTGGAAATCGCAACTAATCTCGTCCTTTAAATAGCGGTTTATGAGTTCTAGCCACTATTGGCCTCGTAAGAGGAAACACAGTCGTATACCTCTTCGCCAGCTCTGTGGTAAAGTGCTGACCTGTGAAAAAGCGTGTGTTATGGTTCACAGTTCCAGTCTAACTGCCTTCAACGTTTTTACCACTTACGTGAAAGAGCTACAAGCAGTCAGATCAAACATCAATAAGGAAATCGCAAGAAAATACTTTCGGCTCATAGTGCAATGGTGAAAACCTTACAATGCTGCACAACAGGTAACGCCTCTTTTCGCTGCTGACAAGCAAATTTTGGGTTTCTAGAAATACATAACTATATTTATGAAATGCCACATTAGCATACCTCTTGAGTATGACACAGCATACCGATTAAACACAGACCCAATCAAAATCTAAGTGAGTAGTATTTTGCTAATTCGTGTCAATAGAGGCATGCTTGTGTACAGACACTCAGTTTTATTAAAACAGACTTTCATCGTAAGGTTATCGTGGGTAGCTATATTTCATTTCTTATAATACAGTGCACAATTTTCGTAAGTTTTCCTTTAGTGTTGTTAAAACAATAGTAAACATGAGAGAGAAATTAATCATCAACGACATATGCGAATTCTCTGATGTTATCTATAACAGTCTGACAATGCACATGCAGTTTATTGATTATATGCATGTAGAAAACTTGTTCTGAGTCAAAACTGTCAAACAAGATTTGAAGGAGAATAAAATGCCACTACCACACGACAACTATTGTAGAAAATACTTTTCTGACGTATTTGGGCATGATGCGCACTCCCATACATAATACAAATGCTTCGAGATGCATCTGCTGCCTGGCTGTCTATTAAACTTGAAAAGAACAAAATGTCAGAGAAGTTAGCCCTTTTTCCACATGCGACTATTTTTGATTGAGAAGTGAAGGGAATTATGTTCGAAGTTACATTAGATTGGTAACTTCAGCAGACAGCAGAATTGCGTTTTAAAAAAATTTGGCAGTAAATGTAGTCGAACTCACGATATCTTATCTAGAGTGCACAACACTTACCACTTCGCTATTAGCTGACACATACCTACAATTCCTCCAGAGCTGGACAACAAGTCCTCCAGAACTACTGCATAACACAGAGCAGCGAGATAATGCAAATGGCCGGGTCTATACTTCTGAGAGAAGCAATTACAGCTTTTCTTTTGCACTGCACGACTTTTTTTACAAACAGATAGCGCAATAGAATAACTCAAGTGGAAAGGAACGCTTCCTATTTTAATTTCTGCATCCTACACTGTTGGCAGTTCTGTGTATGTAGCGCCGGCCGAAGTGGCCGTGCGGTTAAAGGCGCTGCAGTCTGGAACCGCAAGACCGCTACGGTCGCAGGTTCGAATCCTGCCTCGGGCATGGATGTTTGTGATGTCCTTAGATAGTTAGGTTTAACTAGTTCTAAGTTCTAGGGGACTAATGACCTCAGCAGTTGAGTCCCATAGTGCTCAGAGCCATTTGAACCATTTTGTGTAGGTGGCAGTTACGTGATTTTATTTCGGTGATTACAAAATAGAGTCGAATGTATGCACTGTGTGGCCGAGGCAGCTTGTTCATGGTGATTGGGTCAACCAAGTAAATGAATTTACTGAACATGCTGCAGTTTAGTACAGGGAGCCTGTGTGTCAGAATGCTCATCCAGTGGGGCGCAACGGTGTTATGATAGAAAAATGAGGCGTAGGAAAGAGGATTTGGTGGTCTGAGGGACTGAGGATAGGTTCTTATACCTATGGTCTGGGTTCGATTCCCAATTTTGTCAATAATTTTAGATAGGGAGAGAAAGATTCCATTCTCTTCTGGCTACACCAAGGGACGAAGATATAATGGCAGTGTGGTCTGAAATTCACATTAAAGATGATATTCCTTCTCTGCCAAGTAGACGTTAGGTTGAACCACAATAAAGTGTGGAGTGACGACATGTAGAAACTCTATCACCAGTAATTTTTCTTATACTAGTTATTTATTTCTAGTGACGAAACAAACGCTATGTGGGGTCTCAGGATACTTATTCCATCTTTTACCTGAGCTTCTGTATGTCGATAAAATTGGTTCTGAACTGAGAATGCAACTCAGACCGCCCTTAACGCGGAATTTGATCCCTTCGTGACAATACTGCTCGGCTACAACTTGTTGTTTGTTCAAAACTGCAGATTCCTCAACATCTCCACATATTACGCGTGAATGGGTTCGAATCCTGGCCCGGCACTAAGGATTTCATTATGTATTATCAAGCTCTAGCATGAGAACACCTATCTGCTGGTGGATAATAATTTTGATTTTTGATGTTTTTTCATTCGTCCTCAACACTTACGATATCTGACGTTTTTGACTCCCAGTGGGACACAGAACTATTTGCGAGATCATTGTAAGTTCAAGATGTTATTCCGAGTTGCTGGTGGAGAAAAATTCGCTAGCTGTCGTGTCTTTGTGTGTAATCAACAACGATATGTGTGGGGGCTCTATTCCCAGTGAGCACTGAACTCTTCGTCATATTATTTCTAGTTCAAACATGCTCACATGTCGCTGCTGGTGCAACAAACCCATATTTAACGTACGTTTTCTCTAGAATATAACAGCGATAGGTGCCGGGTTGGAGTCCTGGGTAGGAAAAAATTAATGTTTCGTCTCGTCATTTCAGTTAAAACATCTAGCTACTGCCGAGGAAATCCGCTATGTCACAGTTGGTTGTGCTTCGATATCAATTCGCTTAGGTTCGGGGTTGGAATCCCTGTCCAACACAAAGCTTTGCCTCACGGCATTTAAAGTAAGTTACTTGTGAAGAAGCAATATTTAACATCTCTCGTAGTTCGTTAACAGGAACAGTAGATGCTAGGTAGGAATTCGCGTCCGTTGAAAATGTTTGCGTTACGTAATTTAAAGTTGATATTTGCTAGCTGATACTGTCTAAAATCGAGGTATATCACTCTCTGTATGCCTAATCAGGAATGACTGTTAGTTGGCGTCAGTCACGAAATCTTTACTTAGTCTGCCTGACCTGGGTTTGAATCCATATGCAGAACGAGACGGTTCGTCGTGTCATTTGAAGTTCATACATATTCTCAACTAGCTGCTCGTGGATAACTTAAATTTTTAATGTCATTTTGTGTTAAATAATAAGTACTGTATGTTACTTTGAAGAGGAAATCATGAATACGACGAACGTACTACGTGCGTTATCTATCTGACGTAATAATGGCCGTGGTAACATTTCAGGTATGTCATTTATTGTAATAAATGTGAGCTTACAAGCCTTAAGGACAGTCTTATCTGTGATAAGGTGTTCCATGATATTTGTAGCATCATGGTATTACTTTACATCTTGAGTTACTGCGATACAGAGCAGTGTTTTCTAGTGGTGACATGTTGGAACCATTTTCAACAGTCAAACGACTGTACCAAGGAGCGATTAGAGGACCTGCTAGACAGCTGCGTTATGCCGGTTGCATGCGAATCAGGCGAAATGCAATTCAGGTCGTTCGGATACTTTTGATTATGACTGTACATGGCAATGCGCCTTCTGCCTTAACTACGACGTTTGCCGACATGCTATCGGTCCCTGGTAGATGTATGAAAACTATAAAAACACCGTTATTTTTGTTGCCATTAATAGGAGATGGATAGTATAGAAATACTTCAAGTAATAACCAGGCACTACAGCATTTGAGAGCATAATAACTAATTTAATTACCTCAGTTAGTATTGCTAACACTGGGTTCCGTACAATTTCAGTTTTCTATCTTGCTGGCTGTCTTTTTAAATAAAGTCCTTTAACATCTTCGATATTTCATCTTAGATGCATACATAAATTCTTACATAACACTGAACAACAGTAATATTTCATAACTAATTAGTGATAGCGGCCCACGCTACATATTCGTCTACCGTCTTTAAAAAATATATTAGGACTGTGGTAAGAGAAGAGGATTACAATTCTTCAGCTGTCAAAAAATAAGAAACACAAAATATCGTTATTGATACAATTTCTGAAGAATTCGTATTCTGCGCCGTGGCGCGTAAGATATTCTTTGAAAAATCACGTGGTCGCTGCTCAGCGACGATCTAAGAAATTTTTACACAGATTGTATGGCTTTTATGAGCCTGCATGGTTAGATTATCTAATGTAAGTTTATTTAAGCTATCGAAACAGAAACTAATATTACAATGGCTTCCGTGAGGAGGGGAGGAATACCGGAGGTTTACTTCCGTCCACATGTCACTCGTAATATTGGTGGCTTTCAATACATGTACATTGCTGAAATTGAGTAGTCATATATTACTATACACTTGACGTTCATGAAGTTTCCATAATAGAGAAGATATTCATTGTTAAGACCATTAGTAAAAATTGTCTTTGTGCAGTTCATCTGGGTCTGTGTTTTGGTCACAGGGTTTCTTAACATCTACAACAACATTGAAAGTATTACTATTCACAATAAAGAGCAATATACATTAAGTCGAGACGACAGGCATTGTCGCAGAGAGAAAAAAATACATATGCATAGAAGTATCTATATAATCCTAAAATGCTTACAAACTATGAAATTGGCTTGACATTTTCATTATTCTTTCACATGTTTTTCAAATTTTCAATGTCTCTGCAAGTTCGATAGGCTCGTTTTTATTTCATGGTAATATTCTTTCTTATTTTACACCCGTTGTACATTGGTTTGTGGATCGCAGTGTGCCGTCAAATTGTTTGTCAAGAATCACTCACGGTATCCCTTTTCTACCACTTCACTGAATGGAATATGCCATTTTCCGTCAACTCATGGAATATGGAACACAAATAGAGAATACTCTGCATTAGTATTACTTACAATTATCGGTTTATTTACAATGGGTTCAGGATGACTAAGGATCTTTTCTTTCTTTCTTTCTTTTCGCACTAATTTCTGCTCTTGTTTATGACGGCGGTTAAGGCAAATATCAACCTTATTCTGACCGTGACCGAAATTTATTCTAGTCGTGACCCTTTTATTTCTTGCTTAATATAAATCGTTCTCTTTCAGTTCTAATATATGATGTTTGCTATGTACATATAGAACAATGTCCTTCAAAGTAGTATGAAGTCTCAATAGTTGTCCGAGGGAGCGACGCGGACCCGGCCATTAAAGTTTCAAATATCCATTGTTTAGTCATACGCCGCTGCGCGGCAATGTTGACAGACCAACACCGGTCAGTATCGCGCGCGCAATCGTAGGTTGGATGTGTGTTGTGTTGTCCGCCGATAACGTGCTGCGTTTAAAGCATGTTGTTTGAGGAGTGCTGCTGTTGTTTCACCGAGGAAGCCTGCACGAAGTCATCTCGTCGTACCACTTGTCAACTGTCGTAAAGGACTCACAGGTAAGTGAAAATAAGTTATTTTGCTGGCTTGCGAGGGCTGCATGGCGAACGATACTTATTTACTGACCGTTGCACACCTTAAAAAGGAAACTGATACACGTGAGGTGTGGTATAAAGTGGCGTGACACAGACTGGCTTTTTGACGCACAAATTTTCACAGTCACTTTGATAGGCGTTCGTGAACTAAACGTCGTCCTTAATGTCACTTTCTCTTTGCAAAAAAACACTTTCACAGAAGGATAACAAGATACCTTGACTAGTAATATTTACATAGTTTGCTTATATTTAGATATATATATTCGTAATCTAATGGTCACGTCGTCTACAGAACTGCTGTCGATCATTTTCTTTATGGCTCTCTCTTGCCTTTACGTCTTCCACTTAAGACTATTTTTCAATCTCCTCTTATAAACTTAGCTACCAGTTTCATTTATTCTTTACCGTCAAATTCTTATTACATTTTTTAATTGTCTCAAAGACAAACTAATTGACTTCCTCTTTGAGAATACACCTCTTTTTATCACTCTTTTGATTTATGTGTCCATTAACTTGTGTTTACTGGTTATTTAAATTGAAGACAGACTCCAGACCGAGAGACTGCTTCCTTTTCCATGCGGAATAGTATTCACTTAAAAATATACGGGCGATGACTAAGTAATCGCGCGTTACAAATACAACAAACTCAACTGCATGCTAAACAAGTGGCTTGACTATAATTGGCTTCAACAAGCAAAATTTAACTGATCTCGTCGCGAACCTACATGCTTTTCATATGAGTTGCTTCGCCCAGACAGTAAAAGTAAACCTCTACAAGCTGATGTTGGAATAAGATGTTTAAACGATTATCAGGGGTCGGTATTTTGGATAAGATTTTATAAAGAAACACAAAAATCAGCATTTCAATAATCTGGACATTATAAAAATTATTGCACTAAACAAGAAACATTTATATGTGAGCGCTTATGCTGCTGCAATTGCTTCTTGCGTGTCATTCACTTAGAAAATATAATTGAATCATTTACATGCCTCTATGCATGTGCTTGTTTGACCAATTATTTACTTGGATACTTGAATCTGTACCGTTCTACAAGAAGCTGTCACCCATTCATTATTATTATTATTATTTTTCTGCGGCATCACTTTGTAAAGCATTGCGCACTCCTGTTATTAATCGCTACATTTAGTCTTGCGGCTGTCATTTCTTAAGTATAACATTTCCATGGAACTTCTACTTGCTACACCTTAGAATTTGCGTCAGCATAACTTATCTGTCATAGACTTTAAAATTCTGTTCCTAATGAAGTTTTCCACGTAAATTACTTCTTCTAAGCATCGGATCTTACACATATTCTTTAGTATATTATAATTTACTCTTTTTTATGTAATGTGTCGCTCTCATTACGATATCCTCTGTTATTCTTTGATTCTAGTCACGAAAAGTTATGACCTTTTATTTTACACAGGACTACAGCTTGTCCTCCGAGAGACTTTAGTTTCTCAAAAAAAAAAAAAAAAAACACCTTCATTATAACATTATAAGACCTGAGAGAAGGGCACTGATCACTCCTTCCTCTTTGATTTATACATCTCGGGGGCTGATTACCACACGAGCATGCATCATATACTTATATACTAACTTAAAACTAGTGCAAAAGTTCTCTCTTTGACATTTTCCTTTACCTGTATTCATTTAACAGATCGGTACGAACTTTCCTCATACAGTCAGAACTGTATGATGACCTCCAGACGTATTAACTACTGGTTTGTCATTTTTCTTGAGTTATCATTCGACGTCGACGACTTACCTTGTTCTCTGATGATGCTTTGTAATTGCCTCGTACTACTAACACCTGTAAATTTCTTATGTTACCATTGTGGAATTTTCTTAAGTCACTATGGTGGAACAGACCTTTAATCCTTCCAGCCACGGGGTCGGCTAGCGAGTAACTTCCTGTGTGCGGCTTCCTGACAATAACATATGGGACTTCGTAGCTTCGATGGTTTAAAATGAGTTCTAAGTAAGATGCTCTCACCTTCTCTATATTCAATAACCTTATTCACCTTTTTGTAAAATTCTTTCTTACGGAGGTTTGCATATGTTGTCAGTGAAATCAACGCCTGCCTGATTTTGGTGTCTAAACTAGTTTCTTGGTCTTCCACTATAGGAAGAGGATTGATCCATTCATTTTGCTCTTTGTTGACTGACATGAGTTCATGCGGTGTGAAGCCTGTTGACAAGTATGGGAGATTATCAATAATCTCTTCAAACGGAGTAAGAAATTCGACCTACTTAGTCTGCCTGTTAGAAACATAGGTCCTAATGAATCGATTAAATTAGTTGAATATTCTCTCAGTCGGATTCGATTGAGGTTGGTAATAGGATATTAAAATTTCACGCGAAGTACGACAAGTGAAGGTCGAACCATTGTCGGATAGCATCGACTCGGGTACCCCGTTTCGTGGGAAATAATCACTTTCTAAACGCCGTACAATTGGCCTGGCGCAAGAAGATTTTGCTGCATACAATATAATGTGTTTTGTGAAATTATCTAGAATGGTTATTAGATACTTTGCAACTCCCCGTCCAGTCGGGAACGGTCCAGCAAAACCAATAATCATAAGTTGGTTTGGTTTTTTCGGAAGAATAGGATTGAGGGGAATCAATGTAGAAATACTTGGTGCTTTTGACCTCCGGCAGATGATACAATCTCTTAGCAACTTATGTACTTCGTGATGCAGATTTGGAACATAACAATATGAAGAAATTTTTCTTTTACATTTCTCCGGGCCATAGTGACCCCAGGAAATGTGGGTGTGCCACAATAGATGTTCAACATAATCTTTTGGAATAGATACGCACCCTCTTTCGACCGGTCCGGAAGCTTTGTGAAACAGAACCTTATTATGCAATTTATCTCGACACTTTTGATTAGGCTTTTCTGTGAGAATCTGCTTAACTTTTCTCCATTTTTGATCAGTATCTTGGAGAGCTCGGATATCTTTATACAACTGAAGAAAATATTTTCTATGGATCGGGTCTTTCATTAAGAGTATCCAGTAATTAGACATTTGTTCCACTAACTCGCTGGTTTCAGGCAATCCTTCTGGTAATCGGGATACAGTGTTTGCAATGATATTGTCTTTTCCTTTAATGTATACTATTTGAAAATCATTTTCCTGTAGAAACATACACAACCTGGTTAAGCGGGGATGTTGAAGCTTACACTTTTGAAGAAAAGAGAGTGCCTGATGATGAGAAAAGACTCTTACCTTCTTACCATAGATGTAGTAGTTAAATCTTTTAAATACGCAGATGATGGCAAGGGCTTCGAGCTCCGTAACAGAATACGACTTCTCACATTCTAATAAGACTCGACTAGCGAAGCTGATTACTTGAACTTGCTCACGTTCATCAACGATGTCGATTTGGAACAAACAGCATCCAATGCCCACAAACGAAGCATCGGACA
The DNA here is from genome assembly GCF_021461395.2 of Schistocerca americana. Lineage (NCBI taxonomy): Eukaryota > Metazoa > Arthropoda > Insecta > Orthoptera > Acrididae > Schistocerca > Schistocerca americana. The sequence continues at coordinate 907,489,596 of NC_060120.1, forward strand.
TAATACAAAATTCTTTACCCATCTTAGGATGATGAAGAATATTGCTGTTAACAAGACTATTTCTTAATTTGTTCAAACCCTTTCTGACAACCAGAATCCCAATTCCAATACACTTTCTTTCTTAACAGATTATAAAGAGCTTCATTGTTCATTGCCTGACTCGATATGAAACGTCTGAAAAATGACCCAACGCCTAAAAAAATCTTTCAGCTGTCTTTTGTTGTGGGTGTGGGAAAATTCTTAATCGCTGCCAACTTCTCAGGATCGAGCCTAATCCCTTCTGCTGTGATGTTATGTCCTAAGAACATGATCTCACTCTTACCGAATTTTGACTTTTGAAGATTGGCCGTGACTCCATAATTTATAAATCTTTTAAATACTTTCTGCAGTGTCATCACATGGTCTTCCCATGTTTTCGAAGCTACTAGGACGTCATCCACCTACACAGTTACTTCATCAAATAACTCCGGTAAAACATAGTCTAACGCTGAGATAAAAACTCCCGAACTCACATTCAGTCCAAAGGGCATTACTGTAAAGTGATAAGATCGGCCTGCAAATATGGTTCAAATGGCTCCAAGCACTATGGGAGTTAACAGCCGAGGTCATCAGTCCCCTAAACTTAGAACTACTTAAACCTAACTAACGTAAGGACATCACACACATCCATGCCAGAGGCAGGATTCGAACCTGCGACCGTAGCACCCACGTGGTTCCGGACTGAAGCGCCTAGAACCGCTAGGGCACCGCGGCCGGCTTCAAATATAAATGCCGTGTATTTTCTTGACTCTGGCGCTAATCTCACTTGCCAGTAACTGTTTTTTAAGTCAATTGTGCTGAGGAATTTAACTCCATTAAACTTCTACAAGTGTTCTTCCAGGGATTCGGGTCTCGTTCGAACCGGCACTATTATTTTGTTTATCAGCCTTGCGTCTAAAACCAATCTCACACTTCCATCAGATTTCAAAACTAATAACAAGGGGCTCGAATACGGAGAAAGAGATGGTTCAATCACTTTCCAGTGTAACATTTTCCTAATCTCACGTTGGACAGCTTCACGTCGTGATTGGGAAACTGCGTAGCTCGTTTTGCAGTAGGTCTTATGGGGAAGCACATCTATACGATACTCATATCCATTTATTATTTGTTGGAGAATATCTGCACATGACTAACTAGCAAGTCAAAAAGTTCACTCCTTTGATCCTTAGTCAAACCAGTCGTTTTAAAATCTTTGTTATCCGTCTTGTCAGGTAGTAAGTCAACGTATTCGTCCTCGCAAATATCTCCAGGATTTGTTTCATCATCTGCCCATCCGTAACTTTGTCTGTCAGTGAAGTACCGCACCTTAAATTATTTGTGAAGCACTGGTTTCACCTTGCTGCGTAACAATGTTATTGTTACCTCCTGCTGGTTCACCGTTAATCTACGATTCCCATTTTCAGTGACAATTTCTGCTTTTGTCAGTCTGAGAAACTCCATTCCAAGGAGGCATGGTACCGATAGGTTCTTTACTATAAGGATATTGCACGTAACAGAAATGGAATCAATATTTACTCGAAGTTGCGCTTGCTAGATTACAGGCTGCGTCATATGCCCTATTGCTCCCGACACTGTACAGCCTTGTATAGGGAGCGATAAAACTTTACTCACTGAAGAAATTTGCTTGAACAAACATGAAGATGAAACATTAACTTTGGCGCCCGTATCAATAATAGCTATTATGGGCATGTTGACTATTGAAATCTTGGTAAAGCCTGAACTTGTTCGTCCCATATGTTGTCACTGTCCTTGTTGTCAGTCTCTTGCAATAAGTCATCATTAAGTCGGTGCCTTTGTCATACCTTATTGCATCTACTTAAAACGAGTTGATAGATTCCGTGCCCCCATCTCGTTCTCCAGCATTCTTGTGGAGGCTAGGCTAAAAAATGCTGTTTCTAGTTTTCCTGGTTGTGATAGTTCTCCCTATCGGATCTCGCCATTAACGTCTCCTCCGTTTCGTGTTGGTGTTGTGACTGTGGTACGAAGGGTGGTGGACAAGGATCTTGTCCCGTGCACGATCCACTTTGCGCATAATAGATTTGTCCAGTCTTTTGCCGTTTCGGCTTCGGATTTCCTGCATAATCATTTGAGTAACCGGAAAAAATTTATATTTGTCGGAGGTCGAAATGTGTTCTGGTTCAAATGGCTCTGAGCACTATGGGACTTAACATCTGTGGTTATCAGTCCCCTAGAACTTAGAACTACTTAAACCTAACTAACCTAAGGACATCACACGCATCCATGCCCGATGCAGGATTCGAACCTGCGATCGTAGCAGTCGCGCAATGTGTTCTGGGCCATGTAGTGTATTGTGTTGTCATTGTTAGCAAAATGTTGTCCTTCACTCGTCCCATGCCATTTATTTGATTTCCACTCACGCGCCCTGTTAAAGGCTGCTCCGCTAAGGATAATTTCCTTGTTGTGGTGGTTTGTTTCCGTACTGATTTTGTGGATAATTGTGTTGAGTTTCCGTATTGTGCCCGTAGTGTACTATCCATTGGATTGTACAGTTGTCCGTTATTATGCTTCGGTCGAAACTGTCCGTTTCCGTACGACACCTGTTGATTTTTGTAGCCGCCGGAAGGTTGGTAGTAAGCGTCGCTACCGCGCGGTCTTCCCTGATTGCCATTGTTGACCGCGTAACCTCCACGGTTTCGCCTGCTCACTTCATTCGGAGCGCTACCAACATTTGCTGCCGCGTCTTCGCGAATCGAATCCAGTAAGTCCAATATGGAAAGAAATGCTTCGGTATCGTCCTAGTAAACATTAACTAATGTCTCCCTTATAGAGATGAGCAATTTAGTTTTCAAGATCATGATCGCGTCTTTATTTGTAATTGGCGAATCCCAGAATTTAATTTTTGCTAAATATTTTTCGAAATATTTTCTGAGACTGCCGTGTTTCGAATTGAACATTTCGGCATTGAACACTTCTTTTCTTAAGCGCTGCTGAACACAATCACTCCAAAATTTGTTCAGAAACATCCGCTCGAATTCATTATAGATCCTGCACTTGTCTGTCATTTCTATTCCCCATAAGGTGGCATCTCCTGTTAGATACCCTGTTACAAACTGTATTCTTTGCTTGTCCGTCCAACTGTTCGGAAATACTCCAGAGAAGTTTCGCAAAAATACGATCGGGTGTATGTCACGTTTTTGCGGGTGAAAGGTTGGAAATGTTGTGTGTTTCAATACGCTTTCTTGCTGCATTTGGGTTATGAGTGTTGGTGGGCTGTTCACTTTAGTGTGGTTATGCACTGTGTCTGTCGGACGGTGGTATGACTTGTGATCAAGTGAAGTGCTGTAATGAATTTGCCTATTGACATTTCGGTATGGGGAGTGATTACATTCGTTACCCATCGGATGTGAGGGACTTTCCACTTTGTTCTTTAGTGTCTGCACCTCTTCAATGACCTGCTGCTTCCATTGACGAAATTCGCCTTATCTGTCCTAGCTCAGATAACACGGTGTCTCCCGATTTTCCTGGTTCCGCCAAAAGATCATAAGTAACTTCCGTTACTACTTCATTCAGTTCTGTCTTTACCTTTTTCTTCTATCAGATGGTCTTTGGTTTTTATCCACTCTGTGTAATGTTCGGATAATCCTTTGGCGTGAGCCTTTACCGTAATTTTTACCTACTCCTTTACTTGTTTCGTCAAATCATCCATGCATCTCCTTTCCCATATTAGTGACAACCAGTTTCACGGCGCAGACCTCCTTTGACATGGTATCACAATTACCCTTTAATGCTACAGTTTCAGTATGGTATGCTTCTACCTTGGCATTAATTTCACCCTTGGCAGCTGCTAGTGCTGCATCAAATTTACTAGATACCTTCTTGATCTCAGCCTCAACCTGTTTACGGATCTCAGTTTTTACTGCTTCGATTTGCCCACTTATTTCCGACTTGACCTTGCCCAATTGGGTATCAGATCAGTTTTCAAGTCGGTAGTTATTTCAGTTTTTACTTTGTCAAATTTTCTATTTACCACTTCAAATTTTTCATTTAACGCATCAAATTGTTTATTTAAATCGGTAAAAGCTCGCATTAGCTCTTTTTTGTTTTCTTCCTCTCGTTCAGCCCTCTCTCTTGCTTTTCGTTCCTTTTCTAACCGCAATTGTTCCTTTTCCTGATTTTTCCTTTTCCAACCGCAATTTTTCTTTTCCCTATCATCCAATTTTGGATTTGAAGGAGCATTGCATTCGTATCTACAGTTGGGTTGCTACCCGCGGGAATCGTCTGAACTGTTTGGTCTGTGTCAGTCATATCACAGGCGTTAGCCTCAGCCTCCACTCGCATGCTAATTGCACGTGAGCGCAACGAATATTGAGTGCTGTTCATATCGTCACTATCACCTGCTGTCGGAATTAATTTCTGTTTACCCTCCGCCATTTCGCGGTGTCTGTTGGTCAACAGTATTACGTCAGCTACACGTGGTCTGCAACGCGGTTCGTCTGTCCTTTGCTTGTGACGTCAGGTCACGTGCTGTCTGTCAAGTATGGGAGTTGCACTCGCCTAACAAACGACGGTGAACTGAAGCGGTGAAGACAAGATGGGAGACGGGCACACTAAAAAACTGAATTAGCACACAGCACTAGCATTTTACATGTAACCGGACGCCATTTTTACACATTGAAATCAAGACTCAACAGTGAGATTTAGACACTACGTAGCAAATCCTACTAAAGTGGGACTAAAAATAATATTTTTAAGCAGATTTTTTAAATGTGTATATGGAAATAAAAGGAAGAATGGTAATGTAGCTCGAAAGACAACTGTAGCCTACTACTGAAGCGTCACAACAGCATATGAAAATTTTTTCGTAACTTACGTTTGCTGTCTTGAAAGTCGGCAACTGGATGTAAAATTTCTCAGTTATCCGCCGTCGGCTCGTCTTTCCTCTTTGAAATTTTCGTCCAGAATTTTTTAAGCGCACAGCGTGCACTTGAAAAACAAATGTATGGTTAGATACATCTACACTCCTCGAAATGGAAAAAAGAACACATTGACACCGGTGTGTCAGACCCACCATACTTGCTCCGGACACTGCGAGAGGGCTGTACAAGCAATGATCACACGCACGGCACAGCGGACACACCAGGAACCGCGGTGTTGGCCGTCGAATGGCGCTAGCTGCGCAGCATTTGTGCACCGCCGCCGTCAGTGTCAGCCAGTTTGCCGTGGCATACGGAGCTCCATCGCAGTCTTTAACACTGGTAGCATGCCGCGACAGCGTGGACGTGAACCGTATGTGCAGTTGACGGACTTTGAGCGAGGGCGTATAGTGGGCATGCGGGAGGCCGGGTGGACGTACCGCCGAATTGCTCAACACGTGGGGCATGAGGTCTCCACAGTACATCTATGTTGTCGCCAGTGGTCGGCGGAAGGTGCACGTGCCCGTCGACCTGGGACCGGACCGCAGCGACGCATGGATGCACGCCAAGACCGTAGGATCCTACGCAGTGCCGTAGGGGACCGCACCGCCACTTCCCAACAAATTAGGGACACTGTTGCTCCTGGGGTATCAGCGAGGACCATTCGCAACCGTCTCCATGAAGCTGGGCTACGGTCCCGCACACCGTTAGGCCGTCTTCCGCTCACGCCCCAACATCGTGCAGCCCGCCTCCAGTGGTGTCACGACAGGCGTGAATGGAGGGACGAATGGAGACGTGTCGTCTTCAGCGATGAGAGTCGCTTCTGCCTTGGTGCCAATGATGGTCGTATGCGTGTTTGGCGCCGTGCAGGTGAGCGCCACAATCAGGACTGCATACGACCGAGGCACACAGGGCCAACACCCAGCATCATGGTGTGGGGAGCGATCTCCTACACTGGCCGTACACCTCTGGTGATCGTCGAGGGGACACTGAATAGTGCACGCTACATCCAAACCGTCATCGAACCCATCGTTCTACCATTCCTAGACCGGCAAGGGAACTTGCTGTTCCAACAGGACAATGCACGTCCGCATGTATCCCGTGCCACCCAACGTGCTCTAGAAGGTGTAAGTCAACTACCCTGGCCAGCAAGATCTCCGGATCTGTCCCCCATTGAGCATGTTTGGGACTGGATGAAGCGTCGTCTCACGCGGTCTGCACGTCCAGCACGAACGCTGGTCCAACTGAGGCGCCAGGTGGAAATGGCATGGCAAGCCGTTCCACAGGACTACATCCAGCATCTCTACGATCGTCTGCATGGGAGAATAGCAGCCTGCATAGCTGCGAAAGGTGGATATACACTGTACTAGTGCCGACATTGTGCATGCTCTGTTGCCTGTGTCTATGTGCCTGTGGTTCTGTCAGTGTGATCATGTGATGTATCTGTCCCCAGGAATGTGTCAATAAAGTTTCCCCTTCCTGGGACAATGAATTCACGGTGTTCTTATTTCAATTTCCAGGAGTGTATATTATCAGCAAACACAACAGGACTGATTTTCGTGATTTCAGTTGAATCCCTGTTCGGGTGCCATGTGTGGCGTTTTTTTTAAAAAAAATATTTATATTTTGATTAAATTATTATTCTCTTGTGAAGATTCAGAAATCTGTTGTGAGTTTTGCACCACTTCTTGGCGGGAAGAGCAAAACCTTTTCAAAAACTTAAGTACTGATTGTGATAGTTTATATGTCACCCAAAATCATTTGCAGAAGGCGTAGCGCTCTCAGGATTAAGAACAGAGTTCGCATTGCCACTTAATTTATTTGTGTCGTGATCATGTTCGATCACGACCGGATATGAGTCATAGCAACTACGAACAGAGAAACCTAAGGGGCCAGACAGAGCTGGAAATTTTCTTGGCTGTACTACTCCACACGTTAAAAGAAATTGGATTTAAATCACAAACGAGGTACATGGCAATGCGCCTTCTGCCTTAACTACGACGTTTGCCGACATGTAGTCGATCCCTGTTAGCTGTATGAAAACTATAAAAACACCGTTATTTTTGTTGCCATCAATAGGCGATGGATAGCATAGAAATACTTTAACTAATAAGCAGGCACTACAGCATTTGAGAGAACAATAACCAATTTAATTACCTTAGTCAGTATTGCTAACAATGAGCTAAGTACAATTTCAATTTTCTATCTTGCTGGCTGTTTCTTTAAATAAAGTCCTTTAACTTCTTGGATATTTCATCTTAGATGCATACATAAATTCTTACATAACACTGAACAACAGTAATATTTCATAGTAACTAATTAGTGATTGCGGACCACGCCACATACGCTTCCGCAGTCTTTAAAAAAAAAAATATCAGGACTGTGGTAACAGAAGAGGATTACAATTCTTCAGCTGTCAAAAAAGAAGAAAGGCAAAATATCGTTATCGATACAATTTATGAAGAATTCGTATTCTGCGCCGTGGCGAGTAAGATATTCTTTGAAATATCAGGTGGTCGCTGCTCAGCGACGATCTAAGAAATTTTTACACAGATTGTATGGCTTTTATGAGCCTGCATGGTTAGATTATCGAATGTAAGTTTATTTAAGCTATCGAAACAGATACTAATATTACAGTCTACATCCACATCTATATGAAAACTCAGCAATTCACCATTAAGTGGCTGCCAGAGCGTTCTTCGAACCACTTTCGGACTATTTCTCTACCGGCGAGAGAAAAATCAACACTTAAATTCGAGATCCGATCTCTCTTACTTATTATACTGATCATTTTTCCCTATTTAAGTTCGCGACAGTACAATATTTTCGCATTCAGAGGACAAAGTTGGTGATTGAAATTTCGTAACAAGATCTCGGCGCAATGATTGCCAACCCAGCTCGGTTATGATATCCCTGATACTCTCTCCCCTATTTCTCAGTAATACAAAACGTGCTGCCTTTCTTTGAATTTTTTCGTTGTCCTCCGTCAATCCCACCTGGTAAGCGACACATTGTTGTTGTTGTTGTGGTCTTCAGTCCTGAGACTGGTTTGATGCAGCTCTCCATGCTACTCTATCCTGTGCAAGCTTTTTCATCTCCCAGTACCTACTGCAACCTACATCCTTCTGAATCTGCTTAGTGTATTCATCTCTTGGTCTCCCTCTACGATTTTTACCCTCCACGGTGCCCTCCAATACTAAATTGGTGATCCCTTGATGCCTCAGAACATGTCCTACCAACCGATCCCTTCTTCTGGTCAAGTTGTGCCACAAACTTCTCTTCTCCCCAATCCTATTCAATACTTCCTCATTAGTTATGTGATCTACCCACCTAATCTTCAGCATTCTTCTGTAGCACCACATTTCGAAAGCTTCTATTCTCTTCTTGTCCAAACTATTTATCGTCCATGTTTCACTTCCATACATGGCTACACTCCATACGAATACTTTCAGAAATGACTTCCTGACACTTAAATCAATACTGGATGTTAACAAATTTCTCTTCTTCAGAAACGCTTTCCTTGCCATTGCCAGCCTACATTTTATATCCTCTCTACTTCGACCATCATCAGTTATTTTGTTCCCCAAATAGCAAAACTCCTTTACTACTTTAAGTGCCTCATTTCCTAATCTAATTCCCTCAGCATCACCCGACTTAATTAAACTACATTCCATTATCCTTGTTTTGCTTTTGTTGATGTTCATCTTATATCCTCCTTTCAAGACACTGACCATTCCATTCAACTGTTCCTCCAAGTCCTTTGCTGTCTCTGACAGAATTACAATGTCATCGGCGAACCTCAAAGTTTTTATTTCTTCTCCATGAATTTTAATACCTACTCCGAATTTTTCTTTTGTTTCCTTTACTGCTTGCTCAATATACAGATTGAACAACATCGGGGAGAGGCTACAACCCTGTCTTACTCCCTTCCCAACCACTGCTTCCCTTTCATGTCCCTCGACTCTTATAACTGCCATCTGGTTTATGTTCAAATTGTAAATAGCCTTTCGCTCCCTATATTTTACCCCTGCCACCTTTAGAATTTGAAAGAGAGTATTCCAGTCAACATTGTCAAAAGCTTTCTCTAAGTCTACAAATGCTAGAAACGTAGGTTTGCCTTTCCTTAATCTTTCTTCTAAGATAAGTCGTAAGGTCAGTATTGCCTCACGTGTTCCAGTGTTTCTACGGAATCCAAACTGATCTTCCCCGAGGTTGGCTTCTACTAGTTTTTCCATTCGTCTGTAAAGAATTCGTGTTAGTATTTTGCAGATGTGACTTATTAAGCTGATAGTTCGGTAATTTTCACATCTGTCAACACCTGCTTTCTTTGGAATTGGAATTATTATATTCTTCTTGAAGTCTGAGGGTATTTCGCCTGTTTCATACATCTTGCTCACCAAATGGTAGAGTTTTGTCAGGACTGGCTCTCCCACGGCTGTCAGTAGTTCCAATGGAATATTGTCTACTCCGGGGGCCTTGTTTCGACTCAGGTCTTTCAGTGCTCTGTCAAACTCTTCACGCAGTATCGTATCTCCCATTTCATCTTCATCTACATCCTCTTCCATTTCCATAATATTGTCCTCAAGTACATCGCCCTTGTATAGACCCTCTATATACTCCTTCCACCTTTCTGCTTTGCCTTCTTTGCTTAGAACTGGGTTTCCATCTGAGCTCTTGATATTCGTACAAGTCGTTCTCTTATCTCCAAAGGACTCTTTAATTTTCCTGTAGGCGGTATCTATCTTACCCCTAGTGCGATAGGCCTCTACATCCTTACATTTGTCCTCTAGCCATCCCTGCTTAGCCATTTTGCACTTCCTGTCGATCTCATTTTTGAGACGTTTGTATTCCTTTTTGCCTGTTTCACTTACTGCATTTTTATATTTTCTCCTTCCATCAATTAAATTCAATATTTCTTCTGTTACCCAAGGATTTCTACTAGCCCTCGTCTTTTTACCTACTTGATCCTCTGCTGCCTTCACTACTTCATCCCTCAAAGCTACCCATTCTTCTTCTACTGTATTTATTTCCCCCATTCCTGTCAATTGCTCCCTTATGCTCTCCCTGAATCTCTGTACAACCTCTGGTTCTTTTAGTTTATCCAGGTCCCATCTCCTTAAATTCGCACCTTTTTGCAGTTTCTTCAGTTTTAATCTACAGGTCATAACCAATAGATTGTGGTCAGAGTCCACATCTGCCCCTGGAAATGTCTTACAATTTAAAACCTGGTTCCTAAATCTCTGTCTTACCATTATATAATCTATCTGATACCTTTTAGTATCTCCAGGGTTCTTCCATGTGTACAACCTTCTTTCATGATTCTTAAACCAAGTGTTAGTTATGATTATGTTGTGCTCTGTGCAAAATTCTACCAGGCGGCTTCCTCTTTCATTTCTGTCCCCCAATCCATATTCACCTACTATGTTTCCTTCTCTCCCTTTTCCTACACTCGAATTCCAGTCACCCATGACTATTAAATTTTCGTCTCCCTTCACTACCTGAATAATTTCTTTTATTTCATCATACATTTCTTCAATTTCTTCATCATCTGCAGAGCTAGTTGGCATATAAACTTGTACTACTGTAGTAGGTGTGGGCTTCGTATCTATCTTGGCCACAATAATGCGTTCACTATGCTGTTTGTAGTAGCTTACCCGCATTCCTATTTTCCTATTCATCATTAAACCTACTTCTGCATTACCCCTATTTGATTTTGTGTTTATAACCCTGTAGTCACCTGACCAGAAGTCTTGTTCCTCTTGCCACCGAACTTCACTAATTCCCACTATATCTAACTTCAACCTATCCATTTCCCTTTTTAAATTTTCTAACCTACCTGCCCGATTAAGGGATCTGACATTCCACGCTCCGATCCGTAGAACGCCAGTTTTCTTTCTCCTGATAACGACATCCTCTTGAGTAGTCCCCGCCCGGAGATCCGAATGGGGGACTATTTTACCTCCGGAATATTTTACCCAAGAGGACGCCATCATCATGTAATCATACAGTAAAGCTGCATGCCCTCGGGAAAAATTACGGCTGTAGTTTACCCTTGCTTTCAGCCGTTCGCAGTACCAGCACAGCAAGGCCGTTTTGGTTATTGTTACAAGGCCAGATCAGTCAATCATCCAGACTGTTGCCCTTGCAACTACTGAAAAGGCTGCTGCCCCTCTTCAGGAACCACATGTTTGTCTGGCCTCTCAACAGATACCCCTCCGTTGTGGTTGCACCTACGGTACGGCTATCTGTATCGCTGAGGCACGCAAGCCTCCCCACCAACGGCAAGGTCCATGGTTCATACATACATACAGCACAGAAATACTCTAGCAGAGGACGAACAAGCATGTGTAGGCACTCAATGTAGTGCGCTTTTTCCATCTTCTTAAGTGTTCTGCCAAAAAAAAAACGTAGTCTTTGGTTTGCTTTCCCCATAACAAAATCTATGTGATAGTTCCAACCTAAGTTGTTCGTAACTGTAACTTCTAGGTAGCTTGTCGAATTGACAGCGTTTTCATTTGTGTGATTTGTCTTGTAATCGAAATTTAACGGCTTTATTTTTGTACTCGTGTGGATAAACTCACTATTTGCTTATTGAGACAATTGTCACTTTTTGCATCACAGTGATATCGTGTCTGTCATTTTGCAGTGGGTTTTGATCTTCTGATGACCTTAGTAGACGGTAAATGACATCCTTATGTGCAAAAAATCTATGAAGAGTGCTCATATTATATCCTAAATGGTCTACGAAGTTTAGGGACGGTAGATGATCTATATCACTTCCTTAGGCAACGCTGCGTATCATTTCTATTTTACTCGATGATTTACAGTCGAGTACAACGTATTGTGACGTTTCTCACAGGAAATCACGAATCCAGTCACCAAACTGAAGCGATACTCCATAGGCACGCAATTTGATTAGAATTATCTTCTGAGGAACGGTGTCAGAAATCGAGACATATGGAATCAATTAGAGGTCCCCTGTCGGTAGCACTCGTTACTTCGTGTGAATAAAGAGCTACTTGTGTTTCAAAAGACCGCTGGTGTTCTTTACGTTCGACCATACGAGCAGATATCCAAACACGTAGTAAAATTGATGCCCATTTGATGTATGTTGCACCCTACCTTCATGGTGCTGTAATTTAATGGCCAGCAGAATACTAATAAGTACTGTGAAGTTCACATGTTAGTTCGTGTTTCAACAATTTTTCTTCTGTTGCACATGAGAGGCCGAAACCTGGTACCATTACGTAAAGTCGTAATTTCCGTTAGATTGATGAGTGATACAGTTTCTTCCTAAACAGAGATGTCACTCCCAGCTGTCTACGCCGCTCAATAGGATAATAATACTGCTGTCAGTCCCGTATTATTGACGAGGCCTAAGGGCCTATCAGATGACCCTGGAATTGTTATTTCCGATTAGAGACAGAGCGGTAAGTGGTCTAATGCGAAAACTTGTGTATGCGTAATGCATTGTGCACGATTATTCTTATTCAGACAGGTATCTTTTTAAATGTTTTTATTGCAAAATATCGAACAAAGTGATTAAGTAGTTAAAACGTGTCATATTCGGAAAGAGCACTATTGAACTGCCGTCCATGTATAGTTTTTCCATGGGTTTCCTAAATAATTATAGTTGATACCAATGTGTTGCATTTGAGAGGGATAAATCATAGCTGTCAAGTCAGAACTCGTGCCCTGTCAGTGATAACTTCGATGTCGACGAGGCGATAATCACTAATCATACAGTGCTTTCTTTATTTACTTACATTTACAATAACACATTATTTTATGTGTGTGAAAGGTTTTACCCGTAACAAGATACTCTTTCATCCTGGAATTGCTGTTATTTGAGGTCTCGTATGATTGGAAGATGTAACTTAGTACCTCACTTGTTTCAGTTACAACGAATCACTTGGAAATGAGCCTAAGGCGTTGAAATTGTTTTGAGTAAGAATAACGAAGTATTATTGGAGCGGAGGCGAAATGTTCGTTAGGCATTTCCTGCACACAATCACAGAATGTAAAACAACTTGGAAAATTAATTACCCACAAACGTAATTCCAGTCTCTTGGCGCCTTCTTGAACGCTGTTGTTGCTATTTCTGTAGTTGTCACTAGCGTGGTCTTCAGTCCCAAGACTAGTTTGATACAGCTCTTCATGTTGCTCTGTCTTGTACAAGCCACCTCTTCTCTACATAGCTAACATCCACTTAAACGTGTTTACTGCAATCGAGTCTTGGTCTGCTTCAATTGTTTTTATCCCTCTTCTTCCACTCTTAACTATTACCAAACTGGGCGATTCCTTGCTGACTCAGGAAGTGACGTATCAACGGATCACCTCTTTCAGTCAGATTGTGTTACAGGCTTCTCTTTTCCCCAGTTTTAGTACCTCCTCATTACTTATTCGATCTATCCCTTTGATCTTCACCGTTCTTCTGTACCAGCACTTTCTAAAAGCTTACATCCCATTCTTTTCTGAACTGTTTCTCGTCCACATTTAACTTCCGTACAACGTCACACTCCAGAGAAGACACTTAAGAAAGGACTTCCTAACAATGAAATTAATAGCCGATGTTAATAAATTTCTTGCTATTTCCAGTGTACATTTTATATCCTCTCTACTTCGGCGGCCATCAGTTGTTTTACTGCCCAAATAGTAATACTCATCTACTACTTTTAATGTCTCATTTTCTAATCCAATTCCCTTAGCGTCGCCATATTTCATTTGACTTCATCCCATTACTACTGTTTGACTTTCGTTGACGTTCATCTTAAAACCTCTTTTCAAGACTCTATCCATCCACAATGAATTAATGAAAACCCCGTAACCGTTGAACTGATCCAAGTTCATTGTTGTCTCTGGCAGAATTTGTCATCGCCAACCTTGAAAGGGAACCTCATATTGTCTAAACTGAATGTATTAATGTATTCTAATTGGCCCTATTATCTGAATGGATTATACAGCTCTCAAAATAATGAATTATGAACTTAATGACTACTAAATAGAATAAAAATCGCAATTAATTCGGTTTTTTTACGCTAACGTGGCACATAAATCATCTGACAAACGATAGTAATGCTAAAGTAAAAGCTTGGCAAAACAGACAAAAGGTTCTGGTGTAAGATTCTAATAATGATGTACTGCAGTCTAGAAGTTGTACCTTGACTGGTGAGATGTTAGTATAAAAGACAGATAGAACCAGAGAAGGAATACAGTCCATCTGTGACCAAAGCTTAAAGCAAATTTGTCATTCGATCCGGAATGCAAATCGTCCGATTGACGCTTGAGGTTACTGAAACGGCTTTATTGTCACTACGAATCATCTTGCTGTCGTGGCTCGATTTCACCATATCAGTGTGCAGGTGGAGGCTGAAGCGGCTGCAGAATTAGTCATTCGTAGAGCTCCAATGAGCCACGCCTGCGGCTTAATTCGAGTCAGCCCGAAATCATTCCCTCAGCTCATCTGCTTGTAGGTGGACCCTGGCGGTGAGGCAGGCAAGCAAGGAGACGTCTGGCGGTGAAGGTTCCCAGAGATAAAGAAGTTTAAGAGTCCAATGCCGAAAGTGTAATGAATTTGCACCGACTGATTCTTAATCAGAAAGTTTGTATTTCTGCGTTTTGCGCACTTTGTTTGAATTGGCTGGGATACAGATATTCCGCGTGCCGACCAGTAAAAAGATTCCTTAAAAGATGTTGTTCCCCCTCCCTGAGTTTTCTTCGGGCAGTAAACCATTAGCACATTTCCACCATTTAGTGCTGAAAAACGGCATCCCACTCTCTCTCTCTCTCTGTGGCCAATCCAATGAACTGGACCTCGGAAGCACAGTCGAGTTTCTCAGCTTTTTACGTTTGTTCACATTAGTGCGTAGCCTGGACGTTGCTAAGAACAGCATTTCGTCTCTTTCCACGGTCGAGGCGTAAAACAATCGCTGCCGGAGGCCTTGAGCTACGGGATATTGTATCTATGTTGCCTGTGTGGTGTCCGGCATCTACACTACTGGCCATTAAAATTGCTACACCATGAAGTTGACGTGCTACAGACGCGAAATTTAACCGACAGGAAGAAGATGCTGTGATATGCAGATGATTAGCTTTTCAGAGCATTCACATAAGGTTGGCGCCGGTGGCGACACCTACAACGTGCTGACACGAACAAAGTTTCCAACCGATTTCTCATACACAAACAGCAGTTGACCGGCGTTGCCTGGTGAAACGTTGTTGTGATGCCTCGTGTAAGGAGGAGAAATGTGTACCATCACGTTTCCGACTTTGATAAAGGTCGGATTTTAGCCTATCGCGATTGCGGTTTATCGTTTCGCGACATTGCTGCTCGCGTTGGTCGAGATCCAATGACTGTTAGCAGAATATGGAAACGGTGGGTTCAGGAGGATAATACGGAACGCCGTGGTGGATCCCAATGGCCTCGTATCACTGGCAGTCGAGATGATATGCATCTTATCCGTATGGCTGTAACGGATCGTGCAGCCGCATCTCGGTCCCTAAGTCAACAGATGGGGACGTTTGCAAGACAACAACCATCTGCACGAACAGTTCGACGACGTTTGCAGCAGCATAGACTATCAGCTCGGAGACCATGGCTGCGGTTGCCCTTGACGCTGCATCACAGACAGGAGCGCCTGCGATGCTGTACTCAACGGCGAACCTGGATGCACGGATGGCAAAACATCCATTTTTTCAGATGAATCCAGGTTCTGTTTACAGCATCGTGATGGTCGCATCCGTGTTTGGCGACATCGCGGTGAACGCACATTGGATGCGTGTATTCGTCATCCCCATACTGGCGTATAACCTGGCGTGATGGTATGGGGTGTCATTGGTTACAAGCCTCGGTCACCTCTTGCTCGCATTGACGGTACTTTGGACAGTGGACGTTACGATGTGTTACGACCCGTGGCGTTACCCTTCATTCGATCCCTGCGAAACCCTACATTTCAGCAGGATGATGCAGGGCCGCATGTTTTAGGTCCTGTACGGGCCTTTCTGGATACAGAAAATGTTCGACTGCTGCCCTGGCCAGCACATTCTCCAGATCTCTCACCAATTGAAAACGTCTGGTCAATGGTCGCCGAGCAACTGGCTCATCACAATACGCCAGTCACTACTCTTGATGAACTGTGGTATCGTGTTGAAGCTGCATGTGCAGCCGTACCTGTACACGCCATCCAAGCTCTGTTTGACTCAATCGCCAGGCGTATCAAGGCCGTTATTACGGCCAGAGGTGGTTGTTCTAGGTACTGATTTCTCAGGATCTATGCACCCAAATTTCGTGAAAGTGTAATCACACGTCAGTTCTAGTATAATATATTTGTCCAGTGAATAGCCGTGTATCATCTGCATTTCTTCTTGGTGCAGCAATTTTAATGGCCAGTAGTGTAGATGCAGCATGTCAAAAGGGAAGCCTGGTAAAGATATCGGCATTGACGTGCGGACCTCCTGGTGCGCCCTTTCTGCAATATCACGCAGGGTTGTCCCTCTGGTCAACTACGGAGTCTCGCTGCTCACATGAAGGCAGGCAGCTCACCCTAGTATGCTTTGAAATAGTTTCACATTTATACCCGATGAAAATATGAATAAAAATGTAAATTAATATAATTAGTTACTGACAGTCACCGGTACTACACTGAAGAGCCTAATGTCGTGTAGGGACCCCGCGATCACACAGAAGTATAGCAATCCTGGAAGTGTGGGGTGTCGCATTGTCCTGATGGAATCACTCAAACCCGTCGGAATGTGCAATGGACATCAATGGAGCCAGGTGATCAGACAAGATGCTTACTTACGTGTCAATTGTCAGAGTCGTATCTAGAGGCATCAGAGGTCCCACAACACTCCAACTGCACACGTTCCACACCATTACAGAGCCTTCACCAGCTTGTACAGTCCCATGCTGACATGCAGGGTCCATTGGTTCATGATTTTGTCTCCATACCAGTACGTGTCCATCCGCTCGATACAATTTGAAACGAGACTCATGCGACCAGGCAACATGTTATCAGTCATCAATGCTTCCAGTCCAGTGTAGGTGTTGACCGGTCCAGGCGAGGTGTAAAGCTTTGTGTCGTGTAGTCATCAAGGGTACACGAGTGAGCCTTCGGCTCCGAAAGCCCACATCGATGATGTTTCGTTGAATAGTTCCCATGCCGGTGGCCCAGCACTTAAATCTGCAGCAATTTGCGGAAGCGTTGTACTTTGTCAGGTTGAACGATTATCTATTCAGTCGTCGTTCGTCCCGCTCTTGCATGATCTTATCCGGCCGCAGCGATGTCGGAGATTTGATGTTTTACCGGATTCCTGATATTCACGGTACACTCGTGAAATTGTCGTACGGGAAAAATCACCAGTTCATCGCTATCTCGGAGATGTTAGGTCCTATTGCTCGTGCGCCGACTATAACACCACGTTCAAACACATTTAAATCTTGATAACTTCCCATTGTAGTAGCAGTAGCCGATCTAACAACGGCACCAGAAACTTGTTGCCTTACCTAGGCGGAGCCGACCGCAGCGCCGTATTTCGCCTGTTTACACATCTCTGTATTTGAATGCGCTTGCCTATACCAAAATCCTCGGCGCTTCAGTGAAGAATGCATATCACTTGTTGGAAGTGATTAGTTATTCCAATCTAATTGATCTTTACACTTAGATAACCTGACATGGCATTGACTCACAAGTCGTTGGAAGCCCCACCAGAAATAGTGAATCATCCTGTCTGTACAGTCACCCGCAGCTGCTAAAGTGCTGCCGTGCAGGATTTTGTGCGTGAAAACACTTCACTATTACAAGATTTTAAACATGTTTGCAACAGCAACTGTTGAAATTCTTCACGATAAAGGATGACATCCAAAAGCAGTTGCAGGATAAAAATTTATTAAAATTCTTGACCAAGGTTTCGGTACATATAAATATACCTTCATCAGAAGTAAAAAATCCTGAACAGGAAGACACTTTCATTAGAAAAGCCTTAGCATCGGAAGTGATTTTTTTTCCTTTATTGTCATTTTGAAACCTGTATTACAGGCAGGCCTGCAACAGCACACTACGCCGCTCTTGGGCCGCAGAGAAACACAAATAGACAAATGAAGACATTTCGAGAATAAACAGGGTGGACATATAAACGGAGACAAACACTTTTTAAAATACAAGGTGCCGTTCACGGACGTACAGTCCAAGATAAAATTGTGCATACACTTGGACACAGACAGAGACGAAAATTGTCACACGTGAACGTAGGTGCACAAAACGAATAACACTGAAGCACTTAAGCACAAAACGACGGCACACACAGAACACGAGGCGTTGATCTCCGGCGCGCTAATGTTCACTGACTGTGTACGAGTCCGGGGACCTGCCAAGAGAGGTGGAGGGGGGTGTGGGAGAGGGAGAGGGGAGAGCAGATGCCACGGGCAGGGGAGATAGGGGGAAGGGAGGAAGGTGGAGGGGAAGCCCGGGGGAAGAGGGAAGGAGGGAGGGGATTGGGGAAAAGGAAAGAGAAAGGAGGGAGGTGCCTAAAGGAAAGGACACAGAAAGAGGGGGGGGGAGGATCAAAGTTGATAGGAGGGGTAGATGGAGGGGAGGAGGACATCATCATGGAGGGGGAGCTGCCAGAAGCCACCTTGGGAGAGGGTGTGGAGGGTGGAGAGATGGAGACCGGGTGGGACGTGGGAATACAGGCGCGGCAGCGGGCGGGGGTGGGAGGGGATGGGTGAGACAAGCGGATGAGGAGGATCGAGTTTGCGGGAGGTGTACAGGATCCGTATCCTTTCAAGGAAGAGGAGGAGGTGGGGGAAGGGGATGAGATCATACAGGATCCGCGTGGGGGAGGGGAGACGGATGCGATAGATGAGGCGGAGAGCATGGCGTTCAAGGATTTGGAGGGATTTATAAAAGGTAGGGGAGGCGGAGATCCAAGCCGGATGGGCATAACAAAGGATAGGGCGGATGAGGGATTTATAGGTGTGGAGGATGGTGGAGGGGTCCAGACCCCACGTACGGCCGGAGAGGAGCTTGAGGAGACTGAGTCGGGAGCATGCCTTGTCTTGGATTGTCCGGAGGTGGGGAGTCCAGGAGAGGCGACGGTCAAGGTACTTGAGAGTGGGAGTGAGGGCGATAGGGTGGCCATAGATGGTGATGTAGAAATCAAGGAGGCGGAAGGAAGGGGTGGTTTTGCCTACAATGATCGCCTGGGTTTTGGAGGGATTGACCTTGAGCAACCACTGGTTGCACCAAGCAGTGAACCGGTCAAGATGGGATTGGAGAAGGTGATGGGAGCGCTGCAGGGTGGGGGCAAGGGCAAGGAAGGCAGTGTCATCGGCAAACTGGAGAAGGTGGACGGGGGGTGACGGCGGCGGCATGTCCGCCGTGTACAAAAGGTACAGAAGGGGCGAGAGGACGGAGCCTTGGGGCACACCGGCGGAGGGGAAAAAGGTGTATGAATCTGTGTTATGGATGGTGACATAGGAAGGACGGTGGGAGAGAAAGGAGCCGATCAGACGGACGTAGTTAATGGGAAGGGCAAAGGTTTGGAGCTTGAAGAGGAGACCGGAATGCCATACGCGGTCATAGGCACGTTCGAGGTCCAGGGAGACGAAAATTGCGGAGCGACGGGAATTAAGCTGTTCGCAAAGGAGATGAGTGAGGTGAAGGAGAAGGTCGTCGGAAGAGAAGGACGGCCGAAAGCCACACTGGGTAACGGGAAGGAGGCGGTGCTGGCGGAGATGCTGGTGGATGCGTCGGGTGACGATGGATTCCAGGACCTTGCTGAAGACCGAGGTAAGGCTGATGGGACGGTAGGAGGAGACGGCGGATGGCGGTTTGCCGGGTTTAAGGAACATGAGGATATGGGAGGTTTTCCACAGGTCAGAGTAGTAACCGGTGGACAGGACTACATTGTAGAGCCTGGCCAGGGTGGAGAGGAAAGAGACAGGAGCTTCACGAAGGTGACAGTAGGTGACACGATCGTGACCAGGAGCGGTGTTGCGTTTTGTGCGGAGTGTAGCAATGAGATCCTGTGTAGTGATAGGGGCATTGAGTTTCGTGTGTGCAATGGTGTCCAAGTACTGAAAACCAGGAGCGAGGGGAGGGACAGAGGTGTCAGTTCGATCGCAGATATCCGGGAAGAGGGAGTAATCGAACCGGAGATCATCGGGGATGGAAAATACATCTGAGAGGTAGGAGGCAAAGTGATTGGCCTTGCTAAGGGTGTCAGGGAAAGGGTGATCATCATGGAGAAGAGGATAGTAGGGGGAGGGTTTAGTTCCGTTAAGGCGACGGAAGGCTGACCAGAACTTGGACGAGTTGATAGGTAGGGTAGCAGTTAAACGGGTGCATGTCTGTCGCCAGTCCTGGCGTTTCTTAGCCGCGAGCAAATTACGAATGTGTGCTGGAATTGCCGGTGCCGTCGTAGTGCGTCCGGGTCACGCGTGCGGAGGAAGGCACGGTAGAGACGGTGGGATTCACGGAGGAGGAGGACGGCCTGTGGGGGTAAGGTAGGACGGTGGGGGTGGATGGCGACAGTAGGGATGTGGGCCTCCATGGCCTCAGACAACGTCTGCTGGAGAAAGGAGGCGGCATGGGTGACATCATTGGGGTGGAGGTAGGTGAAATGGTGGCTATCGACCCGGGAGGAGAGGGTATCCCGGTAGGCATTCCAGTTGGCACGGGAATAGCCATGGACGTACTTAGGGGGAGGGTCATGACGGGGGTCGGGGCGGGGGTGACGACCATCTGAAATGGTGAGAAGGACAGGGAGATGGTCGCTACCAATAGGCTCCAGGACATCCACCGTTATGCGGCCAAGGAGGTTGGGGGAGGAGAGGATAACATCGGGAGTGGAGTCGGATTCGTGACGGGTGTGCTGGAGGATGGCAATGAGGTCACCTTGAAGGGAGGAGAGGAACCGATGCCACCGCCGTAACTGGGCAGCGGAACGACTATGGATGTTGAGGTCGGCGGCGATCACGTAGGAGGAGAAGGTACGGTCGACGTGGGAGAGGAAGTCGAAGGGAATAGGGGCGTTGGGGTGGACATAGATGGTGGCGCAGGTAACAGTAAGGCCGGGGAAGAAGAGACTAAGGATCAGGTGTTCAGTGGGGTCGGGAAGGAGAGGTTGGAGCCGAACGGGGATCTGGCGATGGTGCCCAATGGCAACTCCACCACGTGCAATTGGGAGGGGATTATCGGAGTGGTGGAGGAGGTAGGGTGAAGTGTGGACGGTGTGGTGGGGTTGGAGGAAGGTTTCATTAAGGAGGAAGGCGTCCACGCGGTGGGTGGCAAGGGTGTGTAGGAGTGTAGGAGGAGGTTCTTGTTGGCGGGAAGGGAGCGGATGTTGTTGAAAAGGATACAGTGCTGCCGTGCCATGACACGGATTTAAACGAGGGTGTCAATACGGGAGAAGGTGAAATGGGCCTGGTTGTTCGAGTAGGTGGTGTACATTTTGAGGTGGAAAACGGAACGGGCGGCGAGAGAGATCTGTTGGAGGGTGTGTGGGCGCTGAAAAGGGTGAACATTCTGCAGGACAATGGTGAGGAATCTGATTATGTCCTCAGCGGTAGGGGGTGGGCGAAGGGAGTTGCCGGGAGGGGTGGGGGCGTCCAGAGGGTGGACAGGAACGGTGAGTTCAGGAGTGGTAGGAGTGGGTCGGGCCTTACACTTCTGGGAGTAGGTGGGATGAGGGAGGTTACAGGCATTACAGGAGGGGGGGGGGACTGGAGATTGGGGCACTGCCGTAAAAAGTGGGCTTGCCTACAGTGCAGGCAGGTGGGGGCCTCGCAGCACTCAGATGTTGGGTGTGCATTATATCGCAAGCACCTTTGGCAGCGTAGGGATTGAAGAGGGGAACGGGAGGGGTCAACTTTATAACGGTGGTTAAAAAGGAGGGCACCCTCCTTCAGGAGACGGTCTATGGAGGGGGTGTGCTCAGAAAAAACCCGCATAAGGCAGCGTTATGGATGCGGCGAACCACACGCACCTCCAGATGGGGATGGGCCTGAAGCTCCGCCAACACCTCCTCCTCCGTGATCACTGGACTGAGCCAAGTGATCACGGCGGTGAGGGTCGGCGGGCGACGCGGAGGTTGGGGTTGGCGGGAGGGACGTGGCGAAGGAGCAGGGGTGAGAGAGGCATGAGGGCCAAAGCGGGTGACAGGGATGCGGGAAAGGAGGTCTGTGTGGAGGGTGGGGCTGGGGGAGGAGATGAGTACCGAATCACGGCGAGGAGTGAGGAGGGAGATGGGGGCACCAGGACAATTCTGGCGAAGGAAGAGTGTGAGGTTCCGGGCTTCAAGGAGTGAGGGATCAGGACGGGAGAGGAGGTAGCGTTAGGAAGAGGGGGTAGAGGAGGAGGAGGAGGAGGAGGGGGCAGGGACGGGCGGGGAGACATCCATTGCATCAGGGGTGGGGGAAGGGGGACGAGGCGGAGCCTTTTTGGGAGCAGAGGAAGCAGGGGTGCCACTGGGGCGCTTGACGGTGGTGGAGGAGGTGTGGGGGATGGGAACAACTGGAATGTGGCGGGGAGTGGCAGGTCCTGGGGCTGGAGTCGGCGCCGGAGATGGTGAGGGCAGTGGCGGTGCCCTCTCTCGTTTGATGTTCCATAGCGTAAGCTTTATCTGTTTGACACTAAGACACAGGTAAATTGTTTCTATATTTTCTATTTTACATAAATGTTTTTAAATGGTCTGATATGTTTTATTTATTAAGACAGAAAGTTTGAATTAACACAACTTTTAATAATTTTTGATGCACTTATGTATGTATTCATGGATTTTAATATGCCCGAGTGTCTAGCACATACAAGTGCCCTCTCTCAGCGAAACCATCTGCCCTAGTGCTTTCACACTCTTGTCTCGATAGTTCATAGGCGAAGTAATGGTGCTAAAATGTTCGCTTTGACCCTGTGCCCATAGTCATGTTGTACAAATGGAGAAGATGTCCTAATTATTGACGACGCCTTTGGCACAATTGTTTTATTAATCTCCATTGCATGATGTAATTTTAGTAAGTTACTAAAGATTTTATGCCTGTGTTACTCTGGTAACTTCACTATTACTTAAGCTTTTGGGTTTCTCACTTCTGATGCTAAGGCTTTTCTAATGAATGTGTTCCTGTTCAGGATTTTTTATTTCTGATGAAGGTATATTTATATTTACCGAAACCTTGATCAAGAATTTTAATAAATTTTTATCCTGCAACTTTTTTTGGCTGTCATCCTTTATCGTGAAGAACTTCTCTATTACTTACCATAAATGTTCGATGGGTGGCTACTTCATTGTCCGGAATGTTCTTCGAATCAGTCGCTAACAACTGTCACCCATTGACATAATACATTATCATCCGTAAAAATTCCGTCTTTATTTGGAAACATGAAGTTCATGAATAGTTGAAAACGGTCTCCAAATAGCCGATCACAATTATTTCCAGTGAATGATCCATTAACACCACACAACACCATTATAGAGCCACCACCAGCTCGCACAGTCCCTTGCTGACAACTTAAATCTACGGCTTCGTGGGGTTTGTGCCCCACTCGAACCCTACCACCAATTCTTACCAACTGAATCGGGACTGATCTGACCAGACCACGGTTTTCCTATCGCCTGGGGTCCAATCGATGATGTGACGAGCCCAGGAGAGGCGCTGCAGGCAATGTCGTGCTTTTACCAAAGGCACTCGAGTCGATCATCTGCCATCACAGCCCATTAACGCCAAATTTCGCCGCACTGTCCTAACGGATACATTCACCTTACGTCGCACAGTGATTTCTGCGGTTATTTCACGCATTGTTGCTTGTCTGTCTGCTCTGACAACTCTACGCAAGTGCCGCTGCTCTCGGTCGGTAAGTGAAGGCCGTCGGCCACTGTGTTGCACGCGGTGAGAGTTAATGCCTGAAATTTAATATTCTCAGCACAGTCTTGACAGTGAGGATTTCGGAATACTGAATTCCCCATCGCCTTCCGAAATGGAATATCCGATGCGTCTAGATCCAACTGCTATTCCACGTTATAAGTGTTTTAACAACTGTCATGCGGCCATGTTCATGTCAGCAACCTTTTCACGTGAGATCTGTAAGTACAAATGACAGCTTCACAAATGCACTATCCTCTTATATCTTGTGTACGCTATAGTACCGCCATCTGTATGTGTGCATATCGGTGTGCCATTAGTTTTGTCACATAGTTGTATATTCTGATTTTATGTTAGTTTAGGTCAGTTTTGGTAAAAAGGCTTTTGTTTCTTCTCTCAGAACTATAACTTCCTTTCCAAATTTCTCCTAGTCTTTCTTCACAGCTTGCTCGGTGTACAGACTAAACACGACCAGCGAGGATCTAAAACTCTTTCTAACTCCCCTCTCAACTGCTGCTTGCTTTTCATGTCCTTCAGCTCTTATAGCTACATTCTATTCTATACAGTTTGTGAATAACCTTTTGCTCCCTGTACTTTATCCCTGCTACATCAAAAGTTTCAAGGAGTGTAGTCCAAAAACATTGTCAAAAGTTTCTATAAATGTACAAACTCTAAAACTCTATAGAAGGGGATTTGCATCTATCTTCTAAGATAAGTCATACACTACTGGCCATTAAAATTGCTACACCAAGAAGAAATGCAGATGAGAAACGGGTATTCATTGGACAAATATATTATACTAGAACTGACAAGTGATTAAATTTTCAAGTAATTTGGGTGCATAGATCCTGAGAAATCAGTACCCAGAACAATCACCTCTGGCCGTAAAATAACGGCCTTGATACGCATGGGCATTGAGTCAAACAGAGCTTGGATGGCGTGTACAGGTACAGCTGCCCATGCAGCTACAACACGATACCACAGTTCATCATGAGTAGTGACTGGCGTATTGTGACGAGGCAGTTGCTCGGCCACCACTGACCAGACGTTTTCAGTTGGTGAGAGATCTGGAGAATGTGCTGGCCAGGGCAGCAGTCGAACATTTTCTGTATCCAGAACGGCCCCCATAGGACCTGCATCATGCAGTCGTGCATTACCCTGCTGAAATGTACGGTTTCGCAGGGATCGAATGAAGGGTAGAGCCACGGGTGGTAACATATCTGAAATCTAACGTCCCTTGTTCAAAGTTCCGTCAATGCGAACAAGAGGAGACCGAGACGTGTAACCAATGACACCCCATACCATCATGCCGAGTGATACACCAGTATGGCGATGACGAATACACGCTTCCAATGTGCGTTCACCGCGATGTCGCCAAACACGGATACGACCATCATGATGCTGTAAACAGAACCTGAATTCATCCGAAAAAATGACGTTTTGCCATTCGTATGCCCAGGTTCGTCGTTGAGTACACCATCGTAGGCACTCCTGTCTGTGATGCAGCGTCAAGGGCAACCACAGCCATGGTCTCCGGGCTGATAGTCCATGCTGCTGCAAACGTCGTCGAACTGTTCGTGCAGATGGTTGTTGTCTTGCAAACGTCCCCATCTACTGACTCAGGGATCGAGACGTGGCTGCACGGTCCGTTACAGCCATACGGATAAGATGCCTGTCATCTCGACTGCTAGTGAAACGAGGCCGTTGGAACCCAGCACGGCGTTCCGTATTATCCTCCTGAACCCACCATTTCCATATTCTGCTAACAGTCATTGGATCTCGACCAACGCGAGCAGCAATGTCGCGATACGATAAACGGCAATCGCGATAGGCTACAATCCGACCTTTTTCAAAGTCGGAAACGTGATGGTACGCATTTCTCCTCCTTACACGAGGCGTCACAACCAGGCAACGCCGGTCAACTGCTGTTTGTGTATGAGAAATCGCTTGGAAACTTTCCTCATGTCAGCACGTTGTAGGTGTCGCCACCGGGGCCAACCTTGTGTGAATGCTCTGAAAAGCTAATCATTTGCATATCCGTATCACAGCATCTTCTTTCTGTCGGTTAAATTTCGCGTCTGTAGCACGTCATCTTCGTGGTGTCGCAATTTTAATGGTCAGTAGTGTAGTATTGCGTCACTAGTTCCTACATTTCTCTGGAACAGATCTTCCGTGAGGTCAGCTACTACGAATTTGTCTATTCTTGTGTAAATATTTACTGCCAGTATTTTGTGACCATTACTTATTAAACTGATAATTAAATTAACATTCACACCTTTTACTACCCGCCGTTTTAGAATTGCAATTACTCCAGTCTTCATGAGGTCTGAGGGTATCCCAAGATCTTAGTTACTCCTTAAAATTTATATACCCTTAAATGTTACGTACTGTCCACTGAATTTCAGTCAGATGTGGTAATCAAAGAAAAAATACACATTTAGTCTCGGCTGAGATACACACAGTTTAACAATAAAATTAGATTGTAGCAACTTTGGGACCCGATTCCTTCCAGTTTACGTACCAATTATTTCTTTGTATTCAGTTTCTTTTACCGCATTCAGTTGCAGATTGTGTTAAATACTTTATCGCTCACCGTGTGTCAGCACGAGTGGCATTGAATAACTAGTCGCAGAATACCACAGCAGATAATAACGGAGTAACCAAACAATCTGGATACTCTTGGTTTTCAGCAAGACATGACGCTTAAAATGTTTTCTTGTTTTCATGGCGTGACATGAACTACGAATATTTGTATGTAAGAGTGAATAAACAAGCACTGAACAAGTGATGTGGCCGTAATGTTTAGGGATAATTGGATTTCGGCAGTCCTAATCAAGATATTCACAAGTCACGTGTCAAATTTTCGTGGTAACAACTGCATTTTAAAAAGTACAGTAGTCCTTCATATCACAACACTAGAATAAAGTCTTCTGCGAAGTATTTTACTTGCGGATCAGTAAGTATATTACCGACAGCTAAGACTGAAAATGACACTAATGGGTCTCGAGACCATCTAAAATTAAAGAAATTCGAAAGTAAACCTGCGAACTCTCGCGTGAAGAAAATGATAAAAAGTAGTTTCTTGTTTTAACAATGAAAGATCGTAGCCCTCTAGCTTCAACTGCAAAGTTGATGTTAGATAAAAAAAACTTAGCAGCGGATAACTTTCTGCCGTCTCATCCTCTCCACTGGTCTGTTAAAATTAACAAAATACGCACGTTAATGGCGCGAAGTTACTTCAAACGGCGCCCGTCTTTCTTATACAACAACTTTTATTACGTTTTAAATTTCCCACGTCGTTTATAAGTTACTTCAGAGAGTTTTGAAAGCTTTCTGCAAGTCTTTTCATAACGGCACTCGTTTTAATTTGCCTCGAGTCTTTTCCCGCTCAGTTGCTGTAATTAAAAGCAGGGGCGTGCGCTGCCGGCATTATGTGCGTTTCTATGGGTATCAAATTTTCGTGAAGCTCTACACCACTGACTTTATTTTCCTCTCAGGCAAACCGAGTATAAGAAAGAAGTAACAATTCCACCGTGCAGAACACTGATAGCCATTTTGAGTAAAATCGCAGAAGTCACTGCATCGTCAGGACGAAGCACACTGCTGCAGTCTTACTCGTTCATCAGTTCTCTATACGGGGTGTTTTTAAAGTATCATATATTTCTACAGAAGGTAGTATTGGTATAAGCTAGAAGGAAAGCTCATATAGTGATATGACCGGAAACCAATACCCATTGAGATAAGGGCCAATCTGTCTTTTACGTAGAAGTTGACACTATAGGCAGCGATGCATGTGGTCTTCAAGCATTCTGACGTATCCTTCAGCGCTCCCTTGCAATGAATCGCGCATTCAATCAAGAACAACTGGCTTCATTCGGACTGCGTCACACCTCCAGACACACGCTTGTGTAAAGTCTACATATTGTGGATAGCTTTATATTCGAATTTCTACAATTTTAGAAGCTGTCGATTCACATTAGGATCATTTTCAGCATTAGTTGTTGGTAATACACTCACTGATCCGCATGCTTTTAAATACCTCCATCGCCAGAAATCCAACAGATTCAGGTCTGGTGAATGGGAAAGCCATGCAACAGACCTTTTCGATCAGTCCATGTGATGTTGTGGTGAGGTAGTGTCTCACTTCACACAGAAAACGAGGTGGCGCCGCGTCGTGCATAAACTACAGTCGTCTTCCTACAATGGTAACGTTATCCAATAGCACTGCTAATTCATCGCGCTGGCCCACTGAGTCTACAACCGTGAATTCCTGCCCACATATTGACACCAAAGCGATTCTGATGTCTCACTTCCACGACTGCTCGAGGATTCGCATCTGACGAGCCGTGTGTATTGTGATTCACTATGCTATCTATTGCTCATCTTTTCTCATCTGTAAATAAAATGTAGACTGTGAACTGCGGGTCTTCAGTTCATCTATCAACGGGTATTGGTTTCTTGACATATATTACAGGAACGTCTCATTTATCTTTGTCCAATGCCACTTTCTGTAGGAATATGTGATAATTTTTTTAAACATAGTTGGCGATCACCCACAGATTCCCATTTAACTTCCTCGCCACCACTCTTGAACTTTAGTATTAATTATATTGCCGTGTTACAATCCTAGCAAGGTGCCTCTGAGTTCCTTTGATCTCACTTGTCACTCCTGCTTATTAAGGACTCTGACCACTGAAAATACAAGTATCCTTTTTCGGACTACGACGAGCTGTCCGGAATGGCCAAGCGGTTCTAGGCGCTACAGTCTGGAACCACGCGACCGCTACGGTCGCAGGTTCGAATCCTACCTCGGGCATGGATGTGTATGATGTCCTTTTTTTTTTTTTTTTTTTTTTTTTTTTTTTTTTTTTTTTTTTTTTTTTTTTTTTTAGTCATCGGGCTTCTGACTGATTTGATGCGGCCCGCCACGAATTCCTTTCTTGCGGGAACGTTATCAACTCAGAGTAGCCCTTCTAACCTACGTCCTCAACTACACTCCTGGAAATGGAAAAAAGAACACATTGACACCGGTGTGTCAGACCCACCATACTTGCTCCGGACACTGCGAGAGGGCTGTACAAGCAATGATCACACGCACGGCACAGCGGACACACCAGGAACCGCGGTGTTGGCCGTCGAATGGCGCTAGCTGCGCAGCATTTGTGCACCGCCGCCGTCAGTGTCAGCCAGTTTGCCGTGGCATACGGAGCTCCATCGCAGTCTTTAACACTGGTAGCATGCCGCGACAGCGTGGACGTGAACCGTATGTGCAGTTGACGGACTTTGAGCGAGGGCGTATAGTGAGCATGCGGGAGGCCGGGTGGACGTACCGCCGAATTGCTCAACACGTGGGGCGTGAGGTCTCCACAGTACATCGATGTTGTCGCCAGTGGTCGGCAGAAGGTGCACGTGCCCGTCGACCTGGGACCGGACCGCAGCGACGCACGGATGCACGCCAAGACCGTAGGATCCTACGCAGTGCCGTAGGGGACCGCACCGCCACTTCCCAGCAAATTAGGGACACTGTTGCTCCTGGGGTATCGGCGAGGACCATTCGCAACCGTCTCCATGAAGCTGGGCTACGGTCCCGCACACCGTTAGGCCGTCTTCCGCTCACGCCCCAACATCGTGCAGCCCGCCTCCAGTGGTGTCGCGACAGGCGTGAATGGAGGGACGAATGGAGACGTGTCGTCTTCAGCGATGAGAGTCGCTTCTGCCTTGGTGCCAATGATGGTCGTATGCGTGTTTGGCGCCGTGCAGGTGAGCGCCACAATCAGGACTGCATACGACCGAGACACACAGGGCCAACACCCGGCATCATGGTGTGGGGAGCGATCTCCTACACTGGCTGTACACCTCTGGTGATCGTCGAGGGGACACTGAATAGTGCACGGTACATCCAAACCGTCATCGAACCCATCGTTCTACCATTCCTAGGCCGGCAAGGGAACTTGCTGTTCCAACAGGACAATGCACGTCCGCATGTATCCCGTGCCACCCAACGTGCTCTAGAAGGTGTAAGTCAACTACCCTGGCCAGCAAGATCTCCGAATCTGTCCCCCATTGAGCATGTTTGGGACTGGATGAAGCGTCGTCTCACGCGGTCTGCACGTCCAGCACGAACGCTGGTCCAACTGAGGCGCCAGGTGGAAATGGCATGGCAAGCCGTTCCACAGGACTACATTCAGCATCTCTACGATCGTCTCCGTGGGAGAATAGCAAGCAGCCTGCATTGCTGCGAAAGGTGGATATACACTGTACTAGTGCCGACATTGTGCATGCTCTGTTGCCTGTGTCTATGTGCCTGTGGTCCTGTCAGTGTGATCATGTGATGTATCTGACCCCAGGAATGTGTCAATAAAGTTTCCCCTTCCTGGGACAATGAATTCACGGTGTTCTTATTTCAATTTCCAGGAGTGTATTTGATGGATGCATTCCAGACCTTGTCTTCCTCTACAGTCTGTGCCGTCTACAGCTCTCTCTAGTAGCATGGAAGGCATTCTCTGATGTCTCAACAGATGTCCTATTATCCTGTCCCTTCTCCTTGTCAGTGTTTTCCACATATTCCTTTCCTCTCACATTCTGTGCAGAACCTCGTCATGCCTTACTTTATCGGTCCGTCTAATTTTCAAGATTCGTCTATAGCAACGCCTCTCAAATGCTTCGATTCTCTTCTGTTCTTGTTTACCCACAGTCCATGTCTCACTACCACACAATGCTGTGCTCCAGACGTACATTCTTAGAAATTTCTTCCTCAAGTTATGGCCTATGTTTGATACTAGTAGATTTCTCTTGGTCAGGAATGCTCTTTTTGTCAGTGCTAGTCTGCTTTTTACATCCTCTTTGGTTCGTCCATATGGGTTATTTTGCTGCCTAGGTAGCAGAACTCCTTAACTTCGTCTGCTTCCTGATCCCCAATTCTGATGTTAAGTTTTTCACCTTTCTTATTCCTGTTACTTCTCATTACTTTCGTATTTCTTGGATTT
Source organism: Schistocerca americana (assembly GCF_021461395.2). Taxonomy (NCBI): domain Eukaryota; kingdom Metazoa; phylum Arthropoda; class Insecta; order Orthoptera; family Acrididae; genus Schistocerca; species Schistocerca americana. Next base: position 907,520,351 of record NC_060120.1, read on the forward strand.
ACTTTCAATCCATATTCTGTACTCAGTAGACTGTCCATTTCACTCACCGTATCTTGTAACTCTTTTTCACTTTTACTGGGGATAGTAATTTCATCAGTGATACCCTCTCACCTTGACATGAATATATTGTCTGATTTCATTATATAATTTTTTTAAAATTTTGACATATCTAAAGCACGATTGTGATGATGACAAGTATAACTGCCTAATATTTATAAACTTTAGCTAGTGTTAAAGCACGAAACGTTGGTAACATGTTTTGTAATACAGCTGTCAAACAGCGTAGCACTCTGCTAGTGACATAATAGGAGTTACATTGCTGGCAATTAAAACTGTAACACCATGAAGCCTGTGTGCAGAAAATGTCAAATTAAGTGTACTACGTGCTTGGAAGTACAAAATAATGCATCTGCATTTATGTCTGTTGGAATTTCAAGACTGCCATGCGGATAAATAATCAATGGGTTTAGAAGGTCCATACTCAGCGCCAGACAACATTGTTCGCTCAGGCATGCACGGTCGTACAGTTAATTGACATACCGTCAATGGGAAATTAGCTTATGTGCAACAAAACAAGTGCTGTGTAGGCAGTTAGTTTTTACACAGTATTACCACGAGAGATCTCAAACATTCGGGCATTCTCTACGCCAGGTGCCAGCAGCAAAGAACCCCTTGAGTGAGACGTACAGTCTTAAGTAAGTCTTATTTGAAAGTGTTGGACTAACAGCTACGGCAGGATAAATATTAGCTCCTAATGACTCACCATGTGCTTCAGGAGGGCGACAGTAAATGAGTGCTCTAGGGGTGCAGGGATCAACCTTCTATGGGATTTACGTGTTACAGTTCACAAACTGGACATCGTCTACATTCAAGAAATGTTCAAAACAAACCATTTACTTGCACCATGAACACCGAATGAAAAATGATGCTCCACAGTGATCAAAAGGTTAGCGCCATCGAGGTCGAAGGCGAACTTCTTGGGGGTTACAAATCATGCAGGACGTTCAGCTAGATGTCCACTCGTAAGGTATGCGTATAGAATCACATTGGTGTAACGGGATGATGAGAACTGATGGAATGTGATGGCATGTAAGCGAATACGAAACAGTCGGTTGCGGAGATTGTCGTGAAATTGGCTACTCTTGAAGTCATAGCTGCAGATACTGCGATAAGTTTTATAGGCACGGAAAAAACAAACATCCAGAGGCTGAATTTGTCCAGGGTTCCAGGTGATATGAACAGCAACGTCAAATACTTTCCAGGAGGAATGGTTTGCTCTAACGGAGTATGGTGTTTGTACCCAGATCAGGAATCAAGAAAATGCAAGTCATTTTGACCCGGTATCGACCAAAAGCAATACTCATACCGTAATTGTAATTCTCTTACGTCCACTTTCCACTCTTGGATGCTGCGACGTGAATATTCCCTACTTACTTCCCTTTCTAGATCACGCACACGAGAAAGAATCGTAGGGGGCAGAGCGTCTCCAACCTCTCGCTGCACTTTGCAGCCAATTTACCACTCAGATTAACAGTCTGCAGAATTGTATACGAATGCGTTAAGACATTGATGTTAGTTGGCCTTGATACAATTCTCTTGGCACCTCCAATTTCCAGGGTTCCTATCACATGCACCTTCTCTTAAAATCACAGTTGGTTGGAGTTGAAAACAAATTCCTTACTGAACGATGGGATAAGTTTGTTTTCTCATCTACAAAGTTTCGGGACGATTCCGCGGTTTGCTATGCATCGTCAAGTTAGCGCTTTGCTTGAAATTTCGTTATCTTACTTCTTCTAATTCTGTAGCACTTTTTGAAGTTATGCACCCATTCCCTTGAAGTCACTGTAATCTATGTACGTCGCGTGCAATTTGATGTGGATGACGTACTAGGTCACTATCACGCACATCCTGTAAAAGCCGGCCGGGATGGCCGAGCGGTTCTGGGCGCGTCAGTCTGGAACCGCGTGACCGCTACGGTCGCAGGTTCGAATCCTGCCTCGGGCATGGATGTGTGTGATGTCCTTAGGTTAGTTAGGTTTAAGTAGTTCTAAGTTCTACGGGACTGATGACCTCAGATGTTGAGTCCCATAGTGATCAGAGCCATTTGAACCATTTTTGAACATCCTGTAAATCATATCGAACACTCTTGCAACGCGCAAACACGTTTTTGTAACAAGTGCGCCTTGCCCTCTCTTAAGTGTTCGTAGTTCTTCTTTATACAATACACAGTCACCAGAATGAGATTTTCACTCTGCAGCGGAGTGTGCGCTGATATGAAACTTCCTGGCAGATTAAAACTGTGTGCCCGACCGAGACTCGAACTCGGGACCTTTGCCTTTCGCGGGCAAGTGCTCTGCTAGTTCTGCAAGTTTCGCAGGAGAGCTTCTGTAAAGTTTGGAAGGTAGGAGACGAGGTACTGGCAGAAGTAAAGCTGTGAGTACCGAGCGTGAGTCGTGCTTCGGTAGCTCAGTTGGTAGAGCACTTGCCCGCGAGAGGCAAAGGTCACGAGTTCGAGTCTCCGTCGGGCACACAGTTTTAATCTGCCAGGAAGTTTCAATACACAGTCATATTGCGGCGGGCTTACTCGAAATATGCTCATAATTTTTTTACTATGTTGCCGATGTTCTTACATGTACGTAACTATTTTTAGTACCTGCCCCTTGGACAACGATTTTGTTTAACTACGTTTCGCTGGAGTCGCTCCCTGGCAGACAAGGATGATGAGATAAATGGCTCTACACCTATTTCACTATCACTTTCACTTGTTAAGCACTTATCCTCATCATTGTACTCCTCATTTACATTGTCCGCACAGTCGAACGCATACGACCCCACTCATTCCAATGACTCATCTTGCAGAAACGCTAATGTTTCATTTGCCACTTCTTTCTCGCTCTGTTAAATTCCTTAGGCACCCTTCCGGAGCAATATCGCCTTCGGCAACTGTTGTTGTAGTTATAATGAAATTTTTGCTTTCATCTACATCTACATCCATACTCCGCAAGCCACCTGACGGTGTGTGGCGGAGGGTACCCTTGAGTACCTCTATCGGTTCTCCCTTCTATTCCAGTCTCGTATTGTTCGTGGAAAGAAGGATTGTCGGTATGCTTCTGTATGGGCTCTAATCTCTCTGATTTTATCCTCATGGCCTCTTCGCGAGATATACGTAGGAGGGAGCAATATACTGCTTGACTCTTCGGTGAAGGTATGTTCTCTAAACTTTAACAAAAGCCCGTTCCGAGCTACTGAGCGTCTCTCCTGCAGAGTCTTCCACTGGAGTTTATCATCTCCGTAACGCTTTCCCGATTACTAAATGATCCTGTAACGAAGCGCGCTACTCTCCGTTGGATCTTCTCTATCGCTTCTATCAACCCTTTCTGGTACGGATCCCACACTGCTGAGCAGTATTCAAGCAGTGGGCGAACATGTGTACTGTAACGTACTTCCTTTGTTTTCGGATTGCATTTCCTTAGAATTCTTCCAATGAATCTCAGTCTGGCATCTGCTTTACCGACGATCAACTTTATATGATCATTCCATTTTAAATCACTCCTAATGCGTACTCCAGATAATTTATGGAATTAACTGCTTCCAGTTGCTGACCTGCTATGTTGTAGCTAAATGATAAGGGATCTATCTTTCTATGTATTCGCAGCACATTACACTTGTCTACATTGAGATTCAATTGCCATTTCCTGCACCATGCGTCAATTCGCTGCAGATCCTCCTGCATTTCAGCACAATTTTCCATTGTTACAACCTCTCGATACACCACAGCATCATCCGCAAAAAGCCTCAGTGAACTTCGGATGTCATCCACCAGGTCATTTATGTATATTGTGAATAGCAACGGTCCTATAACACTCCCCTGCGGCACACCTGAAATCAGTCTTACTTCGGAAGACTTCTCTCCAATGAGAATGACATGCGGCGTTCTATAATCTAGGAACTCCTCAATCCAATCACACAATTGGTCTGAGAGTCCATATGCTCTTACTTTGTTCATTAAACGACTGTGGGGAACTGTATCGAACGCCTTGCGGAAGTCAAGAAACACGGCATCTACCTGTGAACCCGTGTCTATGGCCTTCTGAGTCTCGCGGACGAATAGCGCGAGCTGGGTTTCACATGACCGTCTTTTTCGAAACCCATGCTGATTCCTACAGAGTAGATTTCTAGTTTCCAGAAAAGTCATTATACTCGAACATAATACGTGTTCCAAAATTCTACAACTGATCGACGTTAGAGATATAGGTCTATAGTTCTGCACATCTGTTCGACGTCCCTTCTTGAAAACGGGGATGACCTGTGCCCTTTTCCAATCCTTTGGAACGCTACGCTCTTCTAGAGACCTACGGTACACCGCTGCAAGAAGGGGGCAAGTTCCTTCGCGTACTCTGTGTAAAACCGAACTGGTATCCAATCACGTCCAGCTGCCTTTCCTCTTTTGAGCGATTTTAATTGTTTCTCTATCCCTCTGTCGTCTTTTTCGTTATCTACCATTTTGTCATCTGTGCGACAATCTAGAGAAGGAACTACAATGCAATCTTCCTCTGTGAAACAGCTTTGGAGAAAGACATTTAGTATTTCGGCCTTTAGTCTGTCATCCTCTGTTTCAGTACCATTTTGGTCACAGAGTGTCTGGACATTTTGTTTTGATCCACCTAGCGCTTTGACGTAAGACCTAAATTTCTTAGGATTTTCTGCCAAGTCAGTACATAGAACTTTACTTTCGAATTCATTGAACGCCTCTCGCATAGCCCTCCTCACACTACATTTCACTTCGCGTAATTTTTGTTTGTGTGCATGGCTTAGTTTATCGTTGCCATTGCTCTGCTTTTTATGAACACCACAAACACTGTAGCACTGTTGTCAGTTCTTCGTCGACTAAGCACTTCAACTACGCACCGTAGCCTCATGCTGTGCTCACCATTGGGTTCCTCCAATCCCGCTCCCTGTTGCCATTAGTAACTAATATTCTGTTTACATAATAGACAGTATGTGGGGCATCGAGTGCCGTAAACATAATTGACCTTTGCAACTTCGCAATCAAGGTGTTCCTTGTAAGCACTTCCGAACGAGTCCTCCAGAATAGTCCGGTCCTACTGTTACGTCAGCTGCCACAGAGGGCCTTGATACCAGAAACTACTTTACTCTTTCACAAAATAGAGCGCAGATGCGCATCATTCCATCAGTCACGGATAAATGTAGCCTCGCAGCCAGAGCACAGAACACCAAATTATATGAACAGGTAGGCCAGTTTACGTTATAGAAGAAGAGGATGACAGCAGTGCTCCTTGTGGCGTGGCAGCGAATTTTGAATATAAAAAAATATGGAGCGAAAATCCGTATTTTTAATTCGAAATGTGAAGTTAAGATGACAATATTTTTCATTTATGCTTGATCGGTGGGCCTCGTTGTCTACTAGTAAAGTACTGCCTGGAAACAGAAAAGTTTTTGTAACCTTTCCAAAGTAATATGTTCGAGAAATCTCAATCAAAACGTAAGATTAACTTTTTGTTGTTGTGATTTACAGTCACGTAAAATTTTGTGAATGATGTCGTGGTCAACGATAATGGTGCTCGTGTTTTGATAGTAAAATTATTTATTTATGAAACCCAGTATTGCAGTTTGCACCGTGTGGGCATTATCAAGTGGAAACTGAACGGTATCTAAATAGAAAATGATCGTTACATGCATGCAATAAATGGTTATATATACGTTATGGGTTTTTATCACTTGATAGAGATATTCAATCTACATTTAATTCAATGATTTAAAATGTCAGTTTGATTCTATGTTAGTTTATTTTATGGTCGCCATTAAATAAAGTAACTGATATCAAGTTTTATATTTAAAATTAATAGTTTAATTGAGCCAGTGGTACGATTGCTGGATACGTCTTAGGCTGAAAATATCTCCAGCACCACATAATTTTCTTGCTCAACACAAAATGTTATGCATCAGAAAATGATTTGCGTTCAATAAGCAGAAGATAGGTCTCTCACCAGTAGATAGTGCAGATTCAAAATACGAGTTCTTTGGTAATAGGGCAGGCAGAAAGTAAATGAGTCGCAGCCAATATTTTCTAGGTTGATTATTTTATAAAATAAGTGTTTAGTCGACAAGACAATAAATAAATGAATCTGTATACATTTTCACAAGGGAAAATGGTGTAGGATGTGCCCTACGGAACAAAGAATGGGATGTGTGGGATGTACTGCCGACAACAGTGATATTCAGTTCAACTTTGACTGAACAATTCTTTTGCTATAGACAGTTAGGGAAGCACTACATATTTATATAAAAACATAATTGTTGCTGGTGCCTGCTATAAATAATTATATGAGTGCAATGAATAATCAGATAGTTTGTTTGAGGGGCTTGCAAATCATCAGGGTCTAATAAAATGGGAATAACTTAATGGTAAGGAATCACACACGCTCTTCGCATTCACACTTAACACTTTGCCGTCCGCACGTCTAGTACAAATTTATTGGCCTGGCGCCGGCGGCGCTAAGTCGGATTACTTGGCCTGTCGTCGGCCGCTTGTCACCTTTCCGTTGATGACAAGCTTCAAAACACGTTGAATTTTGCGCGCTTTAATTTTCCGTAAATCCTCTATTTTGCCGTATCGATCCACAAACTCGAATTTTCTTTTCAAGTAACTTCTCTGCAAGTTCTACACTGTTATAATAATTATCCACGCAGAGGTGATGCCACTTTTCATCAGAAGGTGTCAATAGTTCCATCACTGTTTTTGCTAAAGGTTGTCCAGCGGCGGAATATATCTTGAATGAGGAAATGTATCCCGTACTCGAATCGCACAGCATCCGAATGAGTATGCCGTATTTTGTAGTTTTCGACGGTTTGTAAACTTTAAAATTTAACCGTCCACGCCACGGTATCATTCCTTCATCAGTTGAGATGTTTTGGCTTAGATTAAACGTTTCTTTAAACTTTTTGGAAAAATAATCAATTACGAATTGCACATTGACAAGCCGGTCGGCATTGTCTAGTTTATTGTTGCTGTCGGAAAAATGTAAAAATTATAATATTTGTCTGAATCGGTTGCGGGACATCGTTTTGCGAAATATCGGTGTATCTGTCAACGGATTCGTTGACCAATAATCATTGATCCTTGCTTTTCTTACATTTCCCATAAGGATAGCAAGCCCAAACCATTTTCTAAGTTCGGGTCCCGTAACGTCGACAAATTTGACATTTTTTAAAATCCAGTTTCCTTCTATTGGAATTTTGACTGTAGTACTTTTTGGTTTCGTTGCTAATATATTCAAATACATCGTTCCCAATATATATCATCGACGCTCTGTGTATCTTTGGGAAATGTGTTTGGACCCAGGGAGCCTTCAAATTTATTATTGGTCCTCGTTAAATCAAAGTCTGACCACTGTGTACTGTCTTCTTCGTCTGATTCAGCCAAATCAGTTGGCATCCGTTGCGTTCGCCGAATTCTTCGTGGCCGTATTTTATTATCTACCTACGATTCTGGTTCACTTTCACTTTCTGATATCCAATGTTTTCTTCCCAAACGGCCAAGTCGTCCAGAACGTCAGAGAAGACGTCCGCGCATTCATCGTAAATAATCCTGTTGTCTCTTTCGTCCGCCATGACGAAAGGGCACAAATACTTATAAAAACAAAACATTTGTTGACGTATGTAACTTACTGTTACCTAAACAAAACATCAATATAATGCAAAAGGCACTGACGTGCTGTCGCCGGCCACTGAGCGGTACTATGCTCACGACACCACTGTGGTGTCGCCGGACGGCATAGTGTTAACATCAGGCAGAAGACAGAAAAGGAACTAGAAGAGTTACAACACGAACCCAAGCACATATAATCAGCAGATGATTTGCTCAACCTGCCTAACGCAAAACACAGAAAACTCAAGCTATGAAACTGAAGGAGAATTACGAATCGAAATGCAAAACAGATCAGGAATTCATGTAAGACACTAACACACAATTGAATGTAATTTACACCCTACCAGTATGGAACAGGAACCGAAAACCAACGAACTGAAGGCGCACTCGTTTTTTCAGAGATTCGTCCGTGGAAGCAACTCCCTACGTAAGTAAATTACCGCTAAATACAACTGCAAGATGAAGCAGATTACGAGAACTGAAGGCTCGCCAAACCAACGACGAACACGTCGGGTTGAGCAAAGAAAGCCACACTAGCTAACAGGTAGGAATTACAGAACAGAATTGAAACTCACAAAACAAACGAATTAATAATATACGAAACGCAAGCACACATACATCGACACTAAGAAACACGATTTCTAGCTGAGACTGGCCATAGCTTGCCCACCATGCTCGCACATTCCTAATTTCTGGCTGAACAAAGTAATTATCAGTAAAATCGACCAACTGCAAAAACTCTACCACTTCCTATTGCTTGGTTATAAAGGTCTGAAGCTGAAAAGATAGGGTCGAGACTTCAGTCAACCAGAGACTTAAACTACGTTATCATAGTCACTAATGCAAACGAGTTGCCACAAACAATCCTGCTCTTCAAAATCCCATATAGGATGAAGAACACCCTAACTAAACGGGGTCCGCACAGGTATCGAATGTCGTCAGAGGAAACCCTTTCCGCACTCTGCCAACTCAAGCACAACACCGCTTCGACCTTGAGGAACAAAGCCGCTTTGCCTCAACGGATGCCAACAAAAGAGTCGGCTGAACTGTTCAGTAATTTCTCCGGTACCAAACACGACGGAAGCCCAATATACGGACGCATTCACTCATTACCATTCAGAGGGGATAGGAATGGGAAAGAAGGCTAGAAGTAGAACATTAAAACATCATAATTATGTGTGAGGAAGGTGGAGGAAACTCAGATACTTTTTAAATCGACATATGTGTTTGTAAATTAGTTACAGACCAAACATGAATTTGTTTTTGTCTGATAATGACAAACTCAGCTGTTGACTCTTTCTCCTGAAATAATTTATTAACAGCACCGAAAGTATGAGAAGATAAAGACGTGGGAAATGAAGTTAAATTTTAATGAAAAACTGTGAAATGTCTCACATTGAGACCTTTCAAAATAACTGCGCCTTAGCGCATGTGAAATCCTAAAACTCATTTGACATGAATGAAAGGGAAGCTGGTTTCATCGCATTGTGTTCCTGATCACTTCTCTTTTATATTCAGTTAAATTGTGAAAATTGATCCTGTCCCATACATGCTTAGTCAACATGTGATGTGGTGATCTTGCTGTCCATGGTAGTCGTTGCACACTACGAAGAACAAGTTGTGTCGCTCCAGCCATATAGGGACTTGTCCTGCTGAAGAAGCATATCACCTTCGTGTCGAAAAAATGCCAGTAACACAGGGATAACAGCCTGTGTAATGTACCGGACACTGGTTGCTTCACGGTGTAGTAGAAACGCCAAACATGATTGCGAGTTGTGGCTTAAGCCACACGCCCCCCCCCCCCTCCCCGCCTCATCGTCATGAGGGCGGGATGGGACCTGTGCGTTGTGGGCGAATGTACTCTGGAATAGACAGCTCACCAGGTCTACAGTATAACCTGTATGTCAATCACTCGCATACAGATAGAACTTCCATAACTGAAAAAAAATGAGAGCCATTCCACTTTCCAGTCGACGTTCTCAGTGCTAGCCTGGCCAGATTCACTGGTGCTCTTAGTTCTGCCGCAAGTAGGCACTTACAAATGTCCCTGATGACACAAAAAACGTTGCAAGATGTGACCAGACTTCGTCCGTGGATGATGTTTGGTCGACTGCCGCTGCTCTCACAATGCGTCGATTTTGACGGGTGTTTGTGTGGATGTCCAGAATCTCGTGGTAATGTTCCACAGACCACTATTTAAAATAGCGACACACCACTGGTACATTGTGGCCATTATGCTCAGCAATCCATCGATATGTCCATCCAGCTTGCCGTAAGCCCACAGTGCGACCCCGTTCATATGGGTAAAGCTGTTCAGCATGATTGTGCTCTGCTGGGTGTGGCACGATTGTACCTAGAGTGAATGTTGCAAACACTGTTCACCTCAGCACAGTTACTGCCTGTGAAGGCAACATACAGGGTGCAGAGACAGGCGTCCTGAGTGCCATCTGAACGCCGATGACTAAGACTACAACACCTCGCTTTGCATATACGAGGTGTTGACAAAGTCTCTCCGCAGTGCCGTGTGATTGTTAGCCGCGCGTGCCGTATGATTGTTCGCCTGACCGGGTTTCTTCCCTGCCAACTGGACTCTCCCAACATTCCACTTTTTAGTTTATCTCAGCCAGCGTAAGTAGTATCGTTGGTGTGTGTCGTTACCTGTTGACCAGCAATCCTTCGATATGTCCATCCAGCTTGCCGTAAGCCCACAGTACGACCCCGTTCATATGGGTAAAGCTGTTCAGCATGATGTTTTAAGTTCAGTTCCTTTCTTCGTTTGTTTCGTTTTTGTCGCTGTTGAAATGCTAACCATTGAAGAAAGTGTGTTTTTAGTCGAACAAGTGTTCAAAGCTGGCGGTAAATACACTGTTTCAGTTCATCGAGCATTTAATTCTGTTTTCCCGGAGACAACACTCCCACATCGCGATACTGTGCGAGATTTGATTAACAAATTTCGAAGTACGGGTTCGGTGACAGATGCACCGAGAAGTGGTAGTCCTAGCGTTTTGTCTGAGGATAAATTACTCGATATTTCCCATAAAATGTCCATGAGTCCGAACAAGTCAGTAAGAAAACTCGCCCAGGAAATCGATGTTAGTGTCGGAACGGCCCACACAGCTGTAAGGAAGAAATTAGAACTTTTCCCGTACAAATTGGCAATCGTGCAAGAACTGAAAAATACTGATCATAGCAAGAGACTGCATTATTGTCAATGGTTCAAAAATGGAAGGGATACTCTTAATGAAACGATTTTCACTGATGAGGCGTGGTTTCATTTATCCGGTTACATGAACTCGCAAAATTCTCGTATGTGGAGTACTGCAAATCGATTGTGTATTCATGAGGAACCACTTCATTCAGTGAAAATAGGAGTTTGGATTGCAATTTCTAGACGTCGGATTGTGGGTCCCATATTTTTCAACGAAACAATAAAGGCACAACGATACTGCAGTGATATTCTGTACCCATTCAAAGGAGAACTTGTGTTAAGTGAAATGCTGAACGGTTATTTACAACAAGATGGTGCAACCGCGCATACAGCTCGCGTTTCAATGTCACTGCTTGCTGATGTTTCTGGTGATCGCATAATTTCACAGGAACTTTGGCCTCTATGATCGCCTGACGTAGCACCACCTGACTTTTTCTTCTGGGATGCAGCGAAAGCAACTGTTTATAAACCCGTCCAATATCAATCGGTGAACTGAAAACTGCAATATCCACTTTCACTGCTTCTGTTACAGAAGAAATGTTACAGATTGTATTTGGAAACATGATTAGACGAATCGAATTGTGTATTCAACAACAGGGGAGGGGGGGGGGGGGGCACTTTCAACATTTAATGTGAAAATTTTTAAGTAAAAATGAATATTCAATAAATTAATAACTTGTATTTCACTGAGTTTGGTTCGGTATATTCACTGCGGCATAAGGCACGCGCGGCTAACAATCATACAGCACTGCGGAGAGACTTTTTGAACACCCCGTATTATATCCTTGTACTACTGAACACAGTATTTGAGAGTTTTGCATTTTTTTCCGGCAGTGAATGTGCACTAATGAGCCAAAACATTTTGACCACCGCCAGTGCGAGATTGAAAGCATTGTTGGCACGTGACGCAGTGAGGAATGGATATGGGTGGAGCGTAGTCAAATGGGGAATGTTCTAGTGGCGATACTGGGGACATCCAATGAAATAAGCGACGTAGACAGTGTGTAGATCGTTAAGACCCGCCCATGGCAACGAGTCTCCGGACTGCAAAGCTTGTCTGCTGTTGGCATGCTACTTCAAATGGCTCTGAGCACTATGGGACTCAACTGCTGAGGTCATTAGTCCCCTATAACTTAGAACTAGTTAAACCTAAGGACATCACAAACATCCATGCCCGAGGCAGGATTCGAACCTGCGACCGTAGCGGTCTTGCGGTTCCAGACTGCAGCGCCTTTAACCGCACGGCCACTTCGGCCGGCTGGCATGCTACTGTCGAGAGCTATTACGTAAAGTGGTTGAAGGACGATGAAACCATGTGTAGCCGTCAAGGTGTTGGTTGTCCGCGCCTCATCACAGAACGTGGAGCTCGAAGGCTTGCCCCCTCTCTGATGCAGGATAGGCGAGGATCTGTGGGAGATCCGACGACAGAGTACAGTACCGGTGCAGGTACAAGTGTTTAGGACCACACCGTTGCTGAACTTGAGGTAAGGTATCCCACGCTGAGCCAATGACATCGTAAGTTAACGATTGCAATGGACAGGGGACATAGAGATTGGGCTGTAGATTAATAGAAACTTGTCGCCTGTTCGGATGAATCACGTTTCTTGTCACTCCATGCCGGTGGCGGTGTCTGGATACGCCGTCTTCCACACGAACGACTCTTCGAAACATGTATTGCGACAAGAATGACAACCTGTGGGAATAGTATAGAGCTACGAGTGACATTCACTAGGATTTTAGAATGAAATTTTCACTCTGCAGCGGAGTGTGCGCTGATATGAAACTTCCTGGCAGATTAAAACTGTGTGCCGGACCGAGACTCGAACTCGGGACCTTTGGAAGGTAGGAGACGAGGTACTGGCGGAAGTAAAGCTGTGAGGACGGGGCGTAAGTCGTGCTTGGGTAGCTCAGTCGGTAGAGCACTTGCCCGCGGAAGGCAAAGGTCCCGAGTTCGAGTCTCGGTCCGGCACACAGTTTTAATCTGCCAGGAAGTTTCATATCAGCGCACACTCCGCTGTAGAGTGAAAATTTCATTCTAGAAACATCCCCCAGGCTGTGGCTAAGCCATGTCTCCGCAATATCCTTTCTTTCAGGAGTGCTAGTTCTGAAAGGTTCGCAGGAGAGCTTCTGTAAAGTTTGGCAGGTAGGAGACGAGGTACTGGCGGAAGTAAAGCTGTGAGGACGGGGCGTGAGTCATGCTTCGGTAGCTCAGATGGTAGAGCACTTGCCCGCGGAAGGCAAAGGTCCCGAGTTCGAGTCTCGGTCCGGCACACAGTTTTAATCTGCCAGGAAGTTTCACTAGGATTTACTGTGAAAATTAGGTTGTAATCGAATTCACTGTGTCGCAAGACCAGAATCGTGATACAGTGATCTGACGAAAACGGTAGTGAGCTAACGCTGATTTCTTGACCATATGAGCTGAACCGGACAGAAGGCATCTGGGTAACAACCAGCTGCTAGCATCGCGTCCACTAACAACTGGCTAGCAATTGAGTATATCTGGGTGAACCATGCGTAGACATATGGAGCCACATGTCTTGAAACCTACTATCGACATGCCTAATCCATGATACTCAGAATCGCTGCTGTATTGCGCTTCAGAGGTGGAACAACACGCAGTTAAGTGGATGCTCACAACGTTTTGTCTCGTCAGTGTGTTGTAATAGTGTCAGTGCCCCACCTCTCCATTATGGGATAAGGATAGGAGAGCATAGACAAGTATGGGGTAGTTATAATTAAAATGCGGCTACTCATGGAGGTCCAGTGTGGGCTGCGAAAAATGGTAGTCATCCTAATCGTTAGGGCGGAGACGATTTACACACGTGAGCCGTGGCTGGCTCACATTGGATTAAACCTTGGTTGCTATTCTGTGTTTAGTCTCCGTCGGTTATCGAGATTATGCTGTTATCCTCTCTTTTGTCGAGGGTGGCAGCATCAGTGTGTATCGATATTCGCACCTTGGACTATCTTTGGCCTGGCGCTTACAGTTTCCGGCTGGACTGTATGCGGGCAGTTGTCCGGTTGGCGTGGAGCAACGAGGAAATCTCCGCGGCGCATGGTTTGGCCGGGCCCGCTGGCAGCCTCTATGTGGTGTTGCATGTGTGCTGCTCTTCCCATTTCTATGAGGTTCGTGGCTCACCGATCCTGGGCATAAAAGTTGAGTTTTGACTTAATCTACCAGCAAATCACGACTGTTCACATTGTGTCGTTTGGAGCTCGTTGTCGGCTGTTGAGGTATTCCGGCGAGCAACAACGTGTGTTTTCAAGTCGGCAAATTTTAGTCACCCTCCGGTGGAGTTTAACTGTACTTGGATATTTGAACTGAAGTACACTAGCAGAATCTTCTGCCTTGTGACCACTAACGTTCCGGTTACCTGTCCTGGCTGTTGACGTAAATTCAGGCAGTGTATTTTCCCCATCGAATTGTCGCTGTCCAGCACAGTGTGTAGTTTGACCGCTCAATGTATAATTGGTTGTGGGTGCCAATGTCTTCTACGTTGTTGCATTGAACTCCCTGTTGTGTGCTGATCGGGTGAAGCCGAGGTTATTTTGTCGGTGGGTCTGTTGACTGTCTGGCGGTTGGGTTGTCGTCGGATCGACAATGGTTGGGCTGACTGCCTGTCTCACCTAAGTGAGAGTTAGTGTTTGAATGCCAGGCCGACGCTCGGAACTTCTGAGCGCCCTTGGGTGTACTGCCTTTTCTTGTTTGTTCTTGTTGTTTGTACTTGTATGGCTTCTAACCGATTTTGAGATTAAGGTTGTTTTGCCCTTAAGGCGTCATATGGTTTGGGCCTTCAGCCTAATTTAAGAACTGTTTTCCATAAAGCCTTCGGCATTTTTAAAATTAATGTTATTGAGTCTTTAGTGTTGGGCCTTCAGCCGATTTTAAATTTAAGTTGTTTGCTCTTAATGTGTCAGATTCTTTGGGCCTTCAGCCTAATTAAGGAACTGCCTTAAGATAAGGCCTTACCTTTTAAATTTCTGATTTGCGTTGAGCTTTAGTTATTGGCTTTCAGCCGTTTTTAATTTAAAGTGGTCTTGACCTTAAGGCATGAGATTGTACGGCACATTCAGCCGCTAATTAAGTTCCAAAACTAAAGCTATGTTTTTCTTGGCTCTTGTAATGTTCGGTCAAATGAAAGGTTGTATGTTCGAGTGTAACTGACAGCCGCTTATTTTGGCCCCTTCCCACAACTTAAACTACCTGTCCTGTTCTGCGGGTTTAGCAGGGCGTCTCAACAGGAAAAAAGAAATTGTTCTAATTTCGGCCACCACGTACAAATCTGGCACTGTACGCGCTGTACACTGTATGACGCTATGACATCCACGGTGTCATAATGTGAGTGAACAGTATGGCTATCGATGATGATGATAATGATGATGATGATGATGATGATGTTTGGTTTGTGGGGCGCTCAACTGCGCGGTTATCAGCGCCCGTACAAATTCCCAAACTTTGCTCAGTCCAATCTCTCCACTTTCAGGAATGATGAGGACAAAACAAACTCCCAGTCATATGAAGGCAGGTGAAAAATCCCTGACCCCGCAGGGAATCGAAGCCGGGACCCCGTGCCCAGGAAGCGAGAATGCGACCGCGGGACCACAAGCTGCGGACATGGCTATCGAGAAGACAGGCCGTGCGATGTTAGTGAAACCGTTTTATGTGAACGGCAGCAATTACAGTGCTGCATCGAGAGAGTATCCCGACTGAAAGATATGAGGAGAGGCCTGATGTCGTTAAATGGTTGAAAGATGAAACTGAAATTCGAAAACACGGGTGAGCTTCATATGGTAGAGGGAAGAGGAAGGCGTCCTACGCCGGGGCAAGTTATTGACGAAGTTTCCACTGCTGTAACTGACTATGCAGCACGTGCACCGAGTAGTGCTAGCGCTCGTGCAGTGTCACGAGAATTGTCCATCCCAAGAGTAACAGTATGGAAAATTTTGCGGTCTGTTTTACACTGGTATCCGTACAAGATCCAGATGGTGCTGCAACTGAACCATTATGATCCTAAGCAATTTGCTGTTCGGTTTTTGGCAAGGATCGAAGTTGATGGTATTTAGTCACGAAACATTCTACGGAGTGACGAGCCATATTTTACACTACAGGGCGCAGTGAATACACAAAACCGCCGAGTTTGGAGAAATGTTAAGCCGCGTGTTGTGCATAGGAAGCCTCTGCAGTCGTCGTATGTGACTGCGTGGTGTATGTCCACGTTATTGAGACCTCCTCGTACAGCATGTAATTCCAGCTTGGGAAGAGCGCATCTGAGTGTAAACCACTGTTTTCAAGCAAGGTGGGGCAACACCTCATGTCGCTTGCCCAGTGAAAAATTTGCTTAATTCAGCCTTCCATAAACGCGTTACCTCAAAGACTTTTACAGATGCATAGTCTCCAAGATCACCTGATCGGAATCCATGTGACCTTTGGCTCTGGGGATATCAAAAAAAGAACACTTTTACCAGAGAGACGTTCGATCTCTACCTGATCTGAAGGCCGGTATACAAGAACACGTTGCTCAGATTCCACCAGAACTGCCGCGAGCAATTGTCGATCACGTAGACTAGCTTTACGGGTGTAGAATCTTGTCGACGTATCCGATGCCCATTTTGAATAAATTGTGTTAGCGGTGGTTAATAATAAAATCAACATTACGCATTTCTCGCTTTACCTTTCTCTTGAACTTTTCTGCCCACGTCCCGTTCCTCAGCCATTACATAAGGAAACATTTATATACATCTTTCTTACATTCACAATGCCAGATCTGCACCTGGTGGCCAAAATTGTAACTAATGTTTTGCAGCTTAAATAGGTTCCGCATTAACACATTGGTATATCTATCAAATATCGCTGTTATACAATAATTACAGTCCACACTGGACCCTAGTCAGTTGCTGCACCACGCGGTACATAGTTCAGGCTGATGAACCCAAGCCTTGATAGTGCCATATAAAGAGCAGATCAAGTGTTACTTTCGATCTAGGGGTTTCGATGAGAAGGGTCCAGAGCAACGCGTTCAAACAGCGTCCGCGTCTTCTTCGACAGAACGTCACTACACAGGATATTGCGGCCGGTTTGCTGTTTACTCTACGCCATGTTACTACGTCAGCAGCCCTTTCGTCTGAGATTACAGTTTCCTTTGCGATGATTCTCCCCAATGAACTGCCCTGGAGGACTACAACAGTGTTTCTGTTGTTAGTGAATGAGTTCGTGGAGGCATTTTGTGTACCTTCTGAGGTAGAAGCCCGGGAGATAATTGCCAAAGCTGCGAATTAACAAAGACTGGGCTGCTTGCTTTTACCATCAAGTTTTGGAAAGAGCAATGAAAAAAAGAGAAATTGTTTAGCTACAAGAAAACTGTTTTAGTTTGATAACTTATTCGCACACGTACAATCAAACAAAAAGTTATTGCCGTTCTCAAGAAAGAAAAAAAAATATTCAAACGAGAATTCCAAAGTTAATGTAACAGTTAAAGGCTAGTAACTGATCAAATATGTGATTTCAGCGA
This sequence comes from Schistocerca americana, assembly GCF_021461395.2. Taxonomy (NCBI): domain Eukaryota; kingdom Metazoa; phylum Arthropoda; class Insecta; order Orthoptera; family Acrididae; genus Schistocerca; species Schistocerca americana. The sequence continues at coordinate 907,537,737 of NC_060120.1, forward strand.
GAGTGACGTGGGACCAAAAGCGAGTCAGATTTGAATTAAGAAAAAAATAAGAAAATAAATAATATGTGTATGGGTAAGTACTGAGCGCAACATTCCTAAGCAGTTTAACGATGCTTTATAATGAAATAAGGCCATTTTAATGTAATACTACGAACTGCAGTTGCATAATGTAAATATTTATTGAACCGTGTCAAACAACTATCGGGCATTATTCCTATTTTCAACGGATTGCTAACAGAAGACAGAACTAATAATATTTACCAGTGGACGATAGACGCAGAAGGGCACAGTACCATTGAAAGAAAGAACATGTTCCCAGAATAGAACAACACCCTCCTCCCCCCTCCCCCCCCCCCCCACAAAAAAAACTGATGTCGAAGCAAAACTTCAACATGGATAATTACGAAATTTCCTTTAATTTCGTCTATGGTCACAAACTTTTTGTTAACAGATTACCAGTTTCTGTCTTTAATGACCATGATCATACCTTTTGATAATATTCTTCTCGGGTATGCAGCCGGATCATTACGTCTTCATGACACAATATTTCCGCGGTCCACATGGCCGCCCTCTTCAGGTGAGAGTGCACGATCTCGCCGGAACTGACTTCCCAGCGCAAGCGGCGGCCCCTATATAGGCCGCAGAAGACCCACAACGCGTGCGCGAGAAGGTGCCGTGACTGCCCTCTAGCGCAGTAGACATACCCCGCCGCCAGTGGTGGAAACGGGCGAAATCGAGATATCGCTGTCAAAAATTAAAAAAAAGTTATTCCGACGATCGAACCACAGACCGTTGTTTTTTAATGTCAGATAACACCGGATCCCAAGTCTTACTTAAAAGATAACCCTTGTCTCTATTAATAAGATTGTCAGATAAACGAATCTCTATGGATTCTATTAAAATACAGTCCCAATAGCGAGATGCAGGGGCAACCATTTGTGTCTCGTCATATAACATTCTATGTCCCTCGGTGAGACAGTGTTCCGCCACTGCGGATTTCTCAGGCTGAAGCAGCCGTGTGTGCCGCTGATGCTCAACACATCGGTCCTGAATGGTCCGGATTGTCTGACCAATGTAAGCCTTCCCACAGTAGCAAGGGATCTTATACACACAGGGGTTCCTCAAACCCAAGTCATCCTTAACAGAGCCAAGCAGCGCTCTTACCTTGGCTGGCGGACGGAAAATACTTTTGATATGATATCTTTTCAGAATCCTTCCTATCTTCGAGGAAATGCTCCCAGCAAAAGGCAGAAAGGCCACCGATTTACAGGTATCTTCTGGTGGTTCAGGCGAAGGTCCAAACTGGAAAGCACGACGGATCTGTTTATCTGTATAGCCATCCTGCTTGAACACAATCTTAAGATGGTCCAATTCTTGTGTCAAGCTTTCTCCATCTGAGATGGCATAAGCTCTTCTCGCTAACGTCCGCAGGACCCCCGTACGCTGGAACGGTGGATGACAGCTAGACACATGTAGGTAACGGTCCGTGTGCGTGGGCTTTCGATAAACACTGTGTCCCAGTGTCCCATCATCCTTTCTGTACACCAGAACATCCAGAAACGGAAGCTTCCCATCACTTTCCACCTCCATGGTACACTTGATGCTAGGATGCAGAGAATTAAAATGATCTATGAGGCAGTCAAGAGCTTCTCTCCCATGAGGCCACACCATAAACGTATCGTCAACGTACCTCCAAAAACAGGTTGGTTTTAAGGACGCCGTCTTCAGCGCCATGTCCTCAAAATCTTCCATAAAAAGATTGGCGACTATTGGGGACAATGGACTCCCGATTGCCACTCCGTCAGTCTGTTCAAAATACACTCCTGGAAATGGAAAAAAGAACACATTAACACCGGTGTGTCAGACCCACCATACTTGCTCCGGACACTGCGAGAGGGCTGTACAAGCAATGATCACACGCACGGCACAGCGGACACACCAGGAACCGCGGTGTTGGCCGTCGAATGGCGCTAGCTGCGCAGCATTTGTGCACCGCCGCCGTCAGTGTCAGCCAGTTTGCCGTGGCATACGGAGCTCCATCGCAGTCTTTAACACTGGTAGCATGCCGCGACAGCGTGGACGTGAACCGTATGTGCAGTTGACGGACTTTGAGCGAGGGCGTATAGTGGGCATGCGGGAGGCCGGGTGGACGTACCGCCGAATTGCTCAACACGTGGGGCGTGAGGTCTCCACAGTACATCGATGTTGTCGCCAGTGGTCGGCGGAAGGTGCACGTGCCCGTCGACCTGGGACCGGACCGTAGCGACGCACGGATGCACGCCAAGACCGTAGGATCCTACGCAGTGCCGTAGGGGACCGCACCGCCACTTCCCAGCAAATTAGGGACACTGTTGCTCCTGGGGTATCGGCGAGGACCATTCGCAACCGTCTCCATGAAGCTGGGCTACGGTCCCGCACACCGTTAGGCCGTCTTCCGCTCACGCCCCAACATCGTGCAGCCCGCCTCCAGTGGTGTCGCGTCAGGCGTGAATGGAGGGACGAATGGAGACGTGTCGTCTTCAGCGAAGAGAATCGCTTCTGCCTTGGTGCCAATGATGGTCGTATGCGTGTTTGGCGCCGTGCAGGTGAGCGCCACAATCAGGACTGCATACGACCGAGGCACACAGGGCCAACACCCGGCATCATGGTGTGGGGAGCGATCTCCTACACTGGCCGTACACCACTGGTGATCGTCGAGGGGACACTGAATAGTGCACGGTACATCCAAACCGTCATCGAATCCATCGTTCTACCATTCCTAGACCGGCAAGGGAACTTGCTGTTCCAACAGGACAATGCACGTATCCCGTGCCACCCAACGTTCTCTAGAAGGTGTAAGTCAACTACCCTGGCCAGCAAGATCTCCGGATCTGTCCCCCATGGAGCATGTTTGGGACTGGATGAAGCGTCGTCTCACGCGGTCTGCACGTCCAGCACGAACTCTGGTCCAACTGAGGCGCCAGGTGGAAATGGCATGGCAAGCCGTTCCACAGGACTACATCCAGCATCTCTACGATCGTCTCCATGGGAGAATAGCAGCCTGCATTGCTGCGAAAGGTGGATATACACTGTACTAGTGCCGACATTGTGCATGCTCTGTTGCCTGTGTCTATGTGCCTGTGGTTCTGTCAGTGTGATCATGTGATGTATCTGACCCCAGGAATGTGTCAATAAAGTTTCCCCTTTCTGGGACAATGAATTCACGGTGTTCTTATTTCAATTTCCAGGAGTGTATTTGTTATTGAATAAAAAGTACGTTGACGTCAACACGTGGCGACAAAGCCTGGTTGTTTCCGCATCCAGTTTCTCACCAATTAATTGCAAGGATTCTTCCAGAGGAACCCGGGTAAAAAGCGACACGACATCAAAGCTGACAAGCAAATCCCAGGGACTAAGAGACAAGGACTTCATTCTCTGAATAAACACCATAGAATTGGAAATGTGATGTTCACATTTACCGACGTGAGGGCCAAGAACAGATGCTAAATACTTGGCTAGATTGTAGGTTGGAGCACCCAAATTACTCACGATCGGACGAAGCGGGACCCCTTTCTTATGAATCTTGGGTAGACCGTATAATCTCGGTGGCACGGCAGCACCAGGACGAAGTTTTTTCAGAACGTCGTCAGGTAAATAACTCTTCTTCAGCAGTGAAAGCGTCTTCCGTTTTATCCGTTCACTTGGGTCGTCCTGCAATGTTCTGTATGCTGAGTCTTCAAGTAAGAAATCCATCTTTCCCAGATAGTCATCACGTGACAGAAGAACCGTTGCGTTGCCTTTGTCCGCTGGTAGAATTATCAGATCTTCGTCATCTCTAATGGACCGGACGGCTGCCCCTTCGAGAGAGGAGATGTTACTCCGTGGAGGCGGCGCCCGCCGCAATGTATGTGAGACCTCTTGCCTAATCTCTTCAGCTTGATCCTCCGAAAAGCTGGACACTGCTTGTTCGACTGCGCAGATGAATTCGGTGATAGGCACATTCCTTGGTGTAGGGGCAAAATTCAGGCCTTTCTCCAACATTGACAGCGTGGCGTCGTCCAGTTCTTTACTCGTGAGTTTAATCACTGTCCGTCGACGGGTGTCGTCATCAGATATCATGGGTTGAGCACAAAGCCGTTGAAACTTCGAAGACTGTTTCCTGACGGCGCTCCTATGCGTCCAATCTGATAGTGCCCAAGAAGAACTATCCACCCATTCCCAGGATGCATCCGACAGCAGCGACGATAGCTCCAAGTACAAGAAAAGTAAATCCTTGGATATGAGATCCAGTTGTCTTCGAGTGAAGCGAATGCGCTCCTTGACTAAGGCGAAGCTGGCACGCTTCTTGATGTTGTTGGCCGTTTACGTATCAATAAAATGTTGAAGAGATTAGGCAAGAGGTCTCACATACATTGCGGCGGGCGCTGCCTCCACGGAGTAACATCTCCTCTCTCGAAAGGGCAGCCGTCCGGTCCATTAGAGATGACGAAGATCTGACAGTTCTACCAGCGGACAAAGGCAACGCAACGGTTCTTCTGTCACGTGATGACTATCTGGGAAAGATGGATCTCTTACTTGAAAGCTCAGCATACAGAACATTGCAGGACGACCCAAATGAACGGATAAAACGGAAGACGCTTTCACTGCTGAAGAAGAGTTATTTACCTGACGACGTTCTGAAAAAACTTCGTCCTGGTGCTGCCGTGCCACCGAGATTATACGGTCTACCCAAGATTCATAAGAAAGGGGTCCCGCTTCGTCCGATCGTGAGTAATTTGGGTGCTCCAACCTACAATCTAGCCAAGTATTTAGTATCTGTTCTTGGCCCTCACGTCGGTAAATGCGAACATCACATTTCCAATTCTATGGTGTTTACACAGAGATTGAAGTCCTTGTCTCTTAGTCCCTGGGATTTGCTTGTCAGCTTTGATGTCGTGTCGCTTTTTACCCGGGTTCCTCTGGAAGAATCCTTGCAATTAATTGGTGAGAAACTGGATGAGGAAACAACCAGGCTTTGTCGCCACGTGTTGACGTCGACGTACTTTTTATTCAATAACAAATATTTTGAACAGACTGACGGAGTGGCAGTGGGGAGCCCATTGTCCCCAATAGTTGCCAATCTGTTTAGGGAAGATTTTGAGGACATGGCGCTGAGACGGCGTCCTTAAAACCAACCTGTTTTTGGAGGTACGTTGACGATACGTTTATGGTGTGACCTCATGGGAGAGAAGCTCTTCACCGCCTCCTAGATCATTTTAATTCTCGGCATCCTAGCATCAAGTTTACCATGGAGGTGGAAAGTGATGGAAAGCTTCCGTTTCTGGATGTTCTGGTGTACAGAAAGGATGATGGGACACTGGGACACAGTGTTTATCGAAAGCCTACGCACACGGACCGTTACCTACATGTTTCTAGCTATCATCCACCGTTCCAGCGTACGGGGGTCCTGCGGACGTTGGCGAGAAGAGCTTATGCCATCTCAGATGGAGAAAGCTTGACACAAGAATTGGACCATCTTAAGATTGTGTTCAAGCAGAATGGCTATGCAGATAAACAGATCCGTCGTGCTTTCCAGTTAGGACCTTCACCTGAACCACCAGAAGATACCTGTAAATCGGTGGCTTTTCTGCCTTTTGCTGGGAGAATTTCCTCGAAGATAGGAAGGATTCTGAAAAGATATCATATCAAAAGTATTTTCCGTCCGCCAGCCAAGATAAGAGCGCTGCTTGGCTCTGTTAAGGATGACTTGGGTTTGAGGAAGCCCGGTGTGTATAAGATCCCTTGCCACTGTGGGAAGGCTTACATTGGTCAGACAATCCGGACCATTCAGGACCGATGTGTTGAGCATCAGCGGCACACACGGCTGCTTCAGCCTGAGAAATCCGCAGTGGCGGAACACTGTCTCACCGAGGGACATAGAATGTTATATGACGTGACACAAATGGTTGCCCCTGCATCTCGCTATTGGGACTGTATTTTAATAGAATCCATAGAGATTCGTTTATCTGACAATCTTATTAATAGAGACAAGGGTTATCTTTTAAGTAAGACTTGGGATCCGGTGTTATCTGACATTAAAAAACAACGGTCTGTGGTTCGATCGTCGGAATAACTTTTTTTTAATTTTTGACAGCGATATCTCGATTTCGCCCGTTTCCACCACTGGCGGCGGGGTATGTCTACTGCGCTAGAGGGCAGTCACGGCACCTTCTCGCGCACGCGTTGTGGGTCTTCTGCGGCCTATATAGGGGCCGCCGCTTGCGCTGGGAAGTGAGTTCCGGCGAGTTCGTGCACCAGCACTCTTACCTGAAGATGGCGGCCAGGTGGACCGCGGAAATATTGTGTCATGAAGACGTAATGATCCGGCTGCATACCGGAGAAGAATATTATCAATTATTACGCCGGGAAAGCCTTCGTAGTCACATCATACCTGTTTCGTAAAAAACAAAGTCCTAATGTACTGCAGCCATAGTGGCATCGTCAAATGTTAAATGCGGAATCAGCACCAGCACCGTCAAATACATATAAATAACATCGTATGCACGGGTCATGTTATCAGTAGCCAGAAGCCAAACAACATAACTCGTGCAAATGATGTTATTTATATGTATTTGACGATGCTGGTGCTGATTCAGTATTTAACGTTTGACGATGCCACTATGGCTGCAGTACATTAGGACTTTGTTTTAATGAAACAGATCTGATGTTAATTGAGGACCGAAACCGGTAATTTGTTAACAAAACGTTTGTGACCATAGACGTAAATTAAAAGCAACTTATTACATATACGGGTCACTGTTTTTTTGCAACAATGTCGCAGCTTGTGAAGATGGATAACTACTGTCGTATGTTACCAATCTGGGCCATCTTGACAGCATGTTGGGCAATTACTGTCATTCATTGCACGTACACATTATCAGTAATTCTACACTACCTAATCGAAAGCATCCGGGCACCTACTAGTGGATATTGTTGTTTTTTCTGTGGGACTTAACATCTATGATCATCAGTCCCCTAGAACTCAGAACTACTTAAACCGAACTAACCTAAGGACATCACACAACACCCAGTCATCACGAGACAGAGAAAATCCCTGACCCCGCCGGGAATCGAACCCGGGAACCCGGGCACTAGTGGATATTAACACGAGGTGTAAACACCATTCACCTTCATGGCGACCTGTGCTGCCGACCCTTTCAGTGAGGTATGTGAATGTTTGTGGAGGAATGGCAGCCCGCTATTAATCAAGAGCTAAAACCAGAGAAGATAGTCGCGTCGGCGTTCTTAAAAAAACTGTTGCTGAAAATGACAAGATTGGTCTTTGCGGTGGGCGGAAACGTGTAAGGGAAATGCTGACGTAATCAGTGCTCGGTGATACCAACAGAAACTGCAACGTTTAGCTTCAGCACACAATTTTGACTCTGCAACTGCTAGGTCGCGTTGACAGAAATGAGAAAAAAACAAACAAACAGGGAAGTCGACATGAAGTGTTCCGGAAAAAATCCGATATGTGACGAAACCAAACGACGGACCCATCGAACATCTTTTACTATGCCACTTACATGCGGTAACCATTTTTAGCGAAGTGGTTATACCCAAGCGTGAACATCCATCGTTTTCCTTTCAATTCTTGCTCTAAGTGGGATAGGCAGGCTGTCTGCCTTAAATCAATACTTAAATATACAGCTCTAAAACCGGCAGTGTACTTACTACGTGCAGCCTACATTTTTATAATCAGGTAAGTTGATATCTTCCTGTCTATATACCTATACCTTATCCAATACATAGAGAGACAACAATGACATTTTTAAATATCGATATATCGGATTCCCGATATTTTTAAAAATATCAACAGTCCTAATTGTAATACCAACTTCTCTGTGCCTCAATGTTGATGCTATACATGATCGAAGGTAACCTTCTCCAAGTATTCGCCAAGTCCAAACCCTTTTATCGGGCTGTTAGAGGGTATAGCGTGATTCCCAACGCCAAATCGCTCGTTTTCAGCTGTCCATTGTCCAGTGTCGTCGCTCTGTACAACACCTGCCCAAACATCAGTATGAGGACAACAGGCAAAGAAGGAGCTAGAAAAGTTAAGACAGCATACATACTATGCTAGAACACTTACAAATCCGAATCCCTATCTTATTACGCTACGGTAGCGTAGTTAGACCTGAACAATTATATGACCATAAAGGGATTCTCGGAAAGAGAGAAAAATGTTAACGAAATTTCCGAGGAAGATCCTGAGGCCAAAAAATATGACAACAGGTGAGTTTACATTTTACGAGCTTCCCAGCATAATGGAGTGTCTTGGGTCAACATGTTCTGTTAATCAGTAGAACGAAGAAGCAGCCCAAAGTTGCAAATTTTTACTTTTTATTCACTCAATAACCCATGATTTGAAAATGGGTCTCGGCCCGAAACTAGTCATCGAGTGAATAAAAAGTAAAAATTTGCAAGTTGGGCTGGTTTTTTGTCTGATATCAAACAAGGAATTATAATAAAAGTTTGTAAAGATCTCATTGACAAGAAAGAAAAGCAGACTGAGAACGTGTGGGCACGTTAAAACCCGAAACGGCTGGAAATAAGATAATATCTTACCACGAGAACAGGAAGACAAAAGATCCGCGCGTGAATTAAGTGTACCTGGATCCAAGCAAATGTGGGATCCGTAAAGAAAATATAGGAAACAGCGAATGGTGGATCTATCCTACGAAGAGAATTTGCGAAGGAAGAGCGAGAAAAAGTGAGCCAGAGAACGAAAGAACACTGGCAAAAGAGAAAACAACTGAAGAAGTGAATGCATTTGTTATCTTATCCCATAGGTGGCTGAAACGGTCAAATAAATAACAACAACAACAACAACAACAATAATAATAATAATAATAATAATAATAATAGTGATAAAGGAACCAACGGTTGAATGTTATGAAGCTTAAGCCCAGACGGATGTCGGGAAACGGGATATGTTCTCGAGAACAAGTTCTCGAGCTAAGATAAACTGGTATCGGGTGAGAGGATCCAAATAGCGTATGTGATGTAGCAGACACTGAAGTGGTGGTGGTTAGTGTTTAACGTCCCGTCGACAACGAGGTCATTAGAGATGGAGACACTGAAGTCCTTAGAGTATTGCTGCACAGACTATGATCAAGAGCTGTGTACTGAGTGTCCCCAAGAAAGACAGTTCTATGTCCATTCACACATTCAGCCATCTATTGGTGGTATTTATAGTTTAAAAAAATATCGTGAAGCCGCTACTGCCCCTCCCCCCCCCCTTTCCCTCCCCCCCCCCCCAACTGCACATGTTTTCCCGCCCTCTCCTGTTCAGTTTTTAATTGCACTATTCAGTTAATTTACCGTTCTCTTCGTCTACTCATCATTGTTTGTCACTCTCGACTGTTCCTAGCAAAATGCTTATCAATATTTGTGACCTCCTCCTTTCTCTGACATCTTCCACTTCATCTTTGTTTCCTCTCGTCGTCACAACTGGGGGTATCTCATTTCTGAGTCTGCTTTACAACTCCGATTACTCTTGATCTGGGCATGGCTCATGGTTCCGCGCTCCCCTCTCTCTCTTGACTAAAATCTTCTGCCGAGCCGTCTAACATTGGACTTATTCGGGATTTAAGTGATTTTTCCGCATCTGTAATCGGTAATTACGAAGATGATGAGGTCCGCAGTTCGCAATCACAACATTCCGGCCCACATCAGCCACATCTAGCAGCCACTGAAGTACGGTGCACTGCGACACGTTAGCAGCCAACCCAATCGCAGCCACGGTAAGACTGTGATTGAAATGCTCTCATCAAGTTTCGGGCGTTGGTTACGGAGTGAGGGGAGAGAAATTCATTTCCGACTGATGGAATGAGGTTGTGCATCATATACTCTACCGTATCATGCACTAATGCGCACGTGCTCTGCATTTTAATTTTCTGTTTCAGTGATATCTTTTATGTATTTCGATAGCCATTCATGTTTACATTTTTTTTAATTCATTGACGAGACTTCAAGCAACTTGTGATGAGCTTTTATTGCTTTCATTATTCCCCAACCTGTTGTGCGATCTATTCTTATTCATATGGCTTTTTGTAGTTTTTTAGTGCTATAAATTTGTATATTACGGTTTGAATTCGTAGTCTGTGGCCTTAATGTATATGGACACCAATTGAAACGTAATTTGAAAAGGGTGGAAAAAATCAGCCAAGCAGTAGCAAACCAAAGGTTTATTTAGCCCCTGACATAGGTTTCTATCAGAAAGAGTAGGCCCTAAAAAGTATATAAACGGTTACAAACTTACATAACAAAATATTAATAATAGAGCAATATTTGTGAGGTAAACCTACTCATTTGTTTCGTCACATGGTGATAAATTACATTAGCTGAAGCCGAGGTGCACTTCTCATATATAAAATTGAACTAAAAACCTGAAACGTGCCATGGCTTAAGACAGCAGCCAGATTACATTCAGCGCATGTCAGAATTAATGCACGAATGTATTCGCCCACTGGTAGATGTTCTTGTCTACATAGAATTATAACAGGAGACCAAAGAATAAAATATTTGCATTACATAAATATTCCCCATGCCAGACACAAAGGCCATCTGTTCACAGGTTCATGCTCGAGCGATAACGTTTACATTTACCGGATCAAATTCTTTCATCCCCTAGCGAATAAAGTAACTTATCTGAGAGCCTAGATCCTCCAACAATAAGCAATAGCAAGGCCCTGATAAATTTAGGAACTTTCCAGTTTGCGCGGCAGCTGATTTTACTAGAAATCTATTTACTTCATTGGGGGAATCCATCACTTTATATAATGTGACATTATAGAAATACATGAAATCTGATTTATTTACCCAAGGAGCACCTGTTAAGTTAGGGGCTATGTTGACAGCACAGGTGGCTTTTGGCAAATTCAGTGCAACGATTTCTGGTCTGCAACGAGCCATTGCGATTGCCAGGATTCAACATGCTTTGTGCTGTGATATACTCAGTCTCGATCACGTCTGCCAGAAATCGTTTTCTCAATAGTACATCCGAATCGTGGTCGATCTAAATAAATCACTTTTTCATTCATTTAACTATTCTTGATTTTTTTTTGTAGGATTCTTATACAATTTGTGGGTAATTCTTTATTATATGGTACAACAGAATGGCACGTGGTGGATGTATGAGTAACTGTATTCTCCCTTGCACACTGTGTCGTGTCTTAGTTTGACAGAATCATTAACTTGAATACAACCTCTGCGAATTTACTTACGTTTTAGTGCCAATGATAGTTGAAACATGATGATTGATGTCACGGGCTAAGCATTCGTATGCTTTGCAATTAACGTGCAGCAGAGTTTCTGCTACTATCATCTGCGTTTAGCAAACTTGTTTATTCATACGAATTGCTTTCACAATCATAATTTATTTTTTCAGCAGCACAATTAGTTCTAGCTTCTTTGTTCGATATTTCAGATTTTTGATGGTAGGTTATGTCGATATAATCGTAACAACCGACGATACATTAGGCTCAAATCAGCGATATTTGAGGCTTTGTGTGGAAAAGTGTTAAGATAGCAAATTGGGCCACGTATGCACATTACGCATGCATTTGTCTATAAGAATGCCCATTTACATGTTTCCTTCGTCAGGTTATGAAACTGCTGACAGGAAAATTGCTGACAGGAAATTTGATAATTAACGTTAATTTAAATGTTCTACTATGCCCATAGAGCTACATGTCGCGCAAATTAAGCTTCTCTTTGTGAACTTATTCTTTGAAGTATAGTCAGATAGCGTTTAATAAAAATCGGTGGATCAAGAACTTTCATGTTACAAGAGGCAATTTCAAACAGGGCGACTTACTGTAGATATTCAGAATTTTCCAGCATAGGAGGAGTTTACAGTGTGATCTATTTATTGACCCCGCAAAGTTGTGAACCGTTACTTTTGTCACAATAACATCTAAATTGGTCAAAAAACAATAGCTATACAGTACCTGTTAGTCTACGGATTAGTGTGGACTTAGATTCAAGGAGAGACGGGAAGAGAAAGAACAAATTTTATGAAGCTAAAAAAAAAAATAGTTTACTGTGACACAAAAACAAACCAGTAACCAAAATAAAGGCAATATGTTCGATAGTGCCCATATTTGAACAACTATGAAGTCAGAGTACGCTAATAGTGCTGATAGTGCTAATAGTGCTGTCCTACGCATGGTGTCAAGGCTGACTGAATCTTTTCTGGAGAGCTTCCTGTGGTTTCAGTTGGTCCCAGGGATACTATGTCGACTCATGTCTGCAGATACAGTGGGCGATTCCATTTGGTTGATTCCTACCTCCTGAAGAAATGTGTTCACAAGGTGGGCGAAGTGTGGACGTGCATTATCTACCTACAAGATGATCATAAACAGTCTGAGAACCTAGTAAGGGTGATGCACCATAGAATGAACTGAGAAATAGTAGTTAAGAAGAAAATTCGATGCGTTGTGTCGTCTCCGAGTTAATTAGCACTGAAGTTACCCAATGAGGCCATTGCCAGCGCGAATTCAAGCGGCCCACCAGATATACACTCATGCTCCTAAATTAAGGATAATGTTGATTCATGGTGAAACAAAGTTCTGGTGGGCGGTTTGCGAGTTTAAATCACCTCAGGGTGTGACCATGCAGCGCATTTGCCCTGCGGTCGTCGCACGATGGCGCTGGCAGCAGTCCACATACGCGGTGTTTCGGTGCATGTCAGAGTACGGTGCAGCGAGTAAGTGCGTAAATGTTTTCAGACGTGCTAATGGTGACTGTGTGTTGAAAATGGCTCAAAGAACACATATTGATGACGTTATGGGGGTAGAATACTAGGGCGATTGGAGGCTGGTCAAATACAGCAGGTCGTGGCACGGGCCCTCCGTGTGCCACAAAGTGAGATCTCAGGATTATGCCAACGATTCCAGCAGACAAGAAACGTGTCTAGGCGCTACAGTACGGGACGTCCACAGTGTACAACACCATAAGAAGACCGATATCTCACCATCAGTGCCCGCAGACAGCCATGGAGTACTGCAGGTAGTCTTGCTCCGGACCTTACCGCAGCCACTGGAACAGTTGTCTCCAGACACACAATCTATAAATGACTGAACAGACATGGTTTATTCGCCCGGAGAACTGCAAGGTGCATTCCACTGACGCCTGGTCACAGGAGAGCCCGTAAAGCCTAGTGTCAAGAATACAGTACATGGTCATTGGAACAGTGGTCCCCGTTTGAGGAGTCCAGCTATAGTCTGAACAGTGATTCTTGCCGGGTTTTCATGTAGCGTGAACCAGGAACCAGAAACAAACCCTTCAATGTCCTTGAAAAGAACCTGTATGGACGTCGTGGTTTGATGGTGTGGGATGGGATTATGATTGGTGCACGTACACCCCTGCATATCTTTGACAGAGAAACTGTAACACGTCGGGTGTATCGGGACGTCATTTTGTACCTTCCTCCTGGTGGATAATAACGCAAGGCCTCACCGAGCTGCCTCATGGAGAAGTACCTTGAAACAGAAGATATCAGGCGAATGGAGTGGCCTGCCTGTTCTCCAGACCTAAACCCCATCGATCACGTCTGGGATGCTCTTGGTCGACGTATCGCTGCACGTCTTCAAACCCCTAGTACACTTCAGGAGCTCCGCGGGCACTGGTGCAAGAATGGGAACTTATATCCCAGCAGCTGCTCGACCACCTGATCCAGAGTATGCCAACCCGTTGTACGGCCTGTGTACGTGTGCATGGTGACCATATCCCATATTGACGTCGGGGTAAATGCGCAGGAAACTGGCGTTTTGTAGCACATGTGTTTCGGGACTGTTTTCTCAACTTATCACCAGTACCGTGGACTTACAGATCTGTGCCGTGTGTGTTCCCTATTTGCCTACGCTATTAGCGCCAGTTTTGTGTAGTGCCATGTTGTGTGGCACCACAGTTTGCAATTATTCTTCATAAAGCGTAGATGATGGCGCACGAGACTACTCAGCCCCTGGCTTGGGTTCAGTGCTTACTAACCCCCCCCCCCCTCCCCCTTGTTCATTTTTTGTATCTCTCTCTTGTTCGGTTGTAGTAAACCAAATGAACAACATGACACCGTCTCTGGCGAACAGCTTGAATTTAAGCTTGCAACGGCCTGATTGACAAACTTCAACGCCAGTTAACTGAGAAACGGCGCAACATATCGAATTTTTTTCTCAACAATTATTTTTCAGTACAACCTGCTCTGCAACACCCTTACAAACTTTTCAGACTGTTTGCGACCACCCTGTATGTGTATAACTAAACGGCTAAAACAGTCAGCCAGTCACCCAGACCCTACTGCAGACTGCCTAAATCACAGTTTCCAGAGCCAATAAAAATTAAATTTTCAGTATTTGTATAACTATTGACCAAAGATAAAAATTTACAATGGCGTCAAAAACTACTCATTAAGAGGTAAAATCTTACGTTAAAGCTTAACACAACGAATCGAGTGTTAAACTTGGAAACTGAGTATACGCCTTAAGGCAGTGTAGTTCATGGCGCGCAAATTACCAAGGCTATATTCACTTAGTATTTGAGAATGAGCGCATCTAGCGGCTTCCAACAAACTTTACACATAATTTCAAATCTCTTCGAAACTTTTTCTCGCTAGTACCCCCGACAAAATTTTGGTGTCACCGCCAGACACCACAGTTGCTAGGTGGTAGCCTTTAAATCGGCCGCGGTCCGTTAGTATACGTCGGACCCGCGTGTCGCCACTATCAGTGATTGCAGACCGAGCGCCGCCACACCGCAGGTCTAGAGAGACTTCCTAGCACTCGCCCCAGTTGTACAGCCGACTTTGCTAGCGATGGTTTACCGACAAAATACACTGTCATTTGCCGAGACGATAGTTAGCATAGCCTTAAGCTACGTCATTTGCTACGACCTAGCAAGGCGCCATTACCAGTTACTATTGATGCTGTAAAATATGTACCGTCAAGAGCGATGTTCACCAATTATGGATTAAAGTTAAGTATTCCAGCAGCTACGTACGTTTTTTGTTAGTCTCATTTCCTTGACCTGTTCCAGACCTCACGCCAGCCTGCGTGAGCTAAAACGCGTGCCTTTCGGCTTCCTGTCATAGTGGGTTGGCTGTCTTGCCAAGACACAGCAAAAATAATGAAAGGAAAGAAGTTTGTCCGTTACTACATTTTCGCTGTTCACGCAGTAAAATTTCCCAGCATCAGGAATAGCATTTCAATTTATTATTTCCTTACTACTAACTCTATTCGAAATACATTTTTCAGATCGTATCAACACATAATCGTATATTACTGAGTGTGCCTTTAAACACATGGTTCAGGAGATATGACGCCTAAACATTCAGTGCGTCTTATACATCGGAGTTAGTGGATGGGGTGGGGTGGGGCAGGTTTGGAGGTGGGTCGCTAGCTATCTCGAAAGACGAAACCCTCACCAAAAGTTTGACCGTAGGGCTGAACAGTAGGTTGAAGGATCATAGCTCGTTATTGCACAGCCATCAAATTATCTGCGACGTGCATTGGTATCTGGACGCCTTTGCACTGTTCAACTGCAATAATCAGGTGTTAAACTATTCACTCGTCGATTAAGAGAGACCCATGTCACTGATATCGGTTCCATTCCTGATGTTCATTTGTTCAACTTGTTTGTACACTACGACGCTGGTTTGTTTGTAGTGTTGCTTGTAATGGACGCTTACACCGAAGCCTCCAGAGGTCAGACACTCAGATCGGTACCAAACGATGTATGTAGATTATCAACCAAAACACCGATTGAGTTCGTGCGATGCACTGTCTTCTGGTAGAACATGCGTAAACGATAGTAAAGAGTAACACCAGAACTACAAAGCACATGAAAAGTGTATCTGTGAGTGTGCTCGTTTCGTAGATTTCGCGTGGATGAGTTGGCACAGCGTGAGGTCGTTGTACTCTTACCAATGTGTTCAAATCCCACTGATGACAATTTTTGTAAACTGTTTACGCGTGAAACTGTTAAGTGGGAGAACATTTTCCTGACTCAGCTTTTCGGAGTCTGTAGCAATGTTATTTTGACAGTCGGCTTTCGCTTCGTTGTTTGAAAGTAGCAGACCCATAGAGTACACTTGTATTTGTATATGTGTGCGACAGAACACGCAGCGTTTGTGATGAAGCAGCTACCGTTTATTATTATTACTATTACTTCCGCACGTGTGATACAGGTGTTTCTTTATTTTTCTGTTGTGATTGTATTTTCTGTGAAACTACAAATGTACTCTGTAGGTTTACTACTTTCAAAGAAACGATGCGGAAGCCAAGATAACGTTGCTGTAAACTCCAAAGAGCCCTTTTACATCTCATAAATATGTTGTCCCATATAACACTTTCAAGTATAATACAGTAAAAAAAGAAAAAAGATTGTCATCACGAGGATATTACCCCGGGACCCATGATACGACGACCTAACGCTCTACCAACTTCCCTACATAAACTGTGCAAAATAGTTACTCACAGTTATGCTTTTCCTGTGTTCCGTAGTTCTGGTGTTACTTTTAATTAACGTTTATGCCAATTCTACTGGACGACAGCTCATAGTCCGAACTAAATCGGAGCTTTGGTTGATACACTGTCGACATACAACTTTCGGTACCCATTTGAGTGACATCTGGAGGTTTGGGTGTTTGAGGGCGAACTGACTGTGTGGAGACGAATCTGTACGATATGAGTCGACACAGCCACCCCAATAGCCTGCAGAAGGGTAATTCGTAGTTCTATTGCATTCTCCTTGTTGTATCTGCGAGCAATAATTTGCAGGTATTGTCTAGAGCTCGCGTCATTCACCGCGGATGACCGATACGAAGCGCTGCAGTGCTTTGTGCCTCACGATAGCGTATGCATGTCTGAATGACGCCACTTTGGTGTGTGGCAATTCGGCTGTTCATCTTCCACTGCCGTAACATTAGCATGTGCGGAAGTTCTAGGCCCGAAATGATACTCTGAAGCATGATCACAGACTTTTTTTTGAAAACATAATTATTTAATAGCTTAAAATGCTTGATTATTGACAAAATAACAGCACATTTCAGTCATAAAGATTACTCAAAAACCACTGATAATTAAAATATCGCCACTCAGACTGCGTCCTTCTCCTGCTGCCATTTGCCCCAGCTAACTTAGCACCTTTGCATTACAGCGGAGAGGCTATTACAATTTTCGTCTTGGCTGAAGCAAAGAAAGGAAGATTAAAATTCAACGTTCTGTCGACAGAGAGATCATTGGAGACTGAGCAGAAGCTCAGATTACGAAAGGATGGGGCAGGAAATCGGTCGTGCCTTTTCAAAGGAACAACCCCGGCATTTGACAGGAGCGAGTCAGGTAAATCACGGAAAATCTAAATCTGGATAGCTGGACGGGGTTTGAGCCGTCGTCCTGCCGAATGCGAGCAGAGTGTGCTAACAACTGCGCCACTTCGCTCGGTTTTCGTCTTGCCTGTTTCAAGCAAAAATCGGCATTAAAGTGAAAATAACAAAATGATCAATGACGTCGTCTCATACTACTCGTAAATAAGGTCGGAATTATAGATAACGAAAGTTCGGTGTCGAGCGAATGCAAGAGCTACGGCAGCGTCGAGAGAGAGAGAGAGAGAAAGAGAGAGAGAGAGAGAGAGAGAGAGAGAGAGTGAGAGAGAGCGAGCGCGAAGAAAAGCGATCATGTAGCTGCCCCATCGGCCTTACAGCGGCCAGTGGCAGCCTGACAGCCTGAGATCGGCAGTTAAATTTTTTATGAAAAAACTACGGCGCGGATCGAGCGGCGCATACAGATATCTTTTTCTCTTGTTTTTCGCCTCATTTTTTATTTTCCAGTGCTGAGCTACAGTTTCCATACTTTTGCCTGTATGCAACGTCTCTTGTTAGTACTTGTCCCTGTTTTTCGTTGTATTATGCGTATGCTCGCTCTGTCTGGTTTGCGAGTATATTCAGCCAACCATGTCCGGGTATTTTTCTTAGTTCTTGGATAGGATTTTTCGTTTGGTTGTAGCACCGATGTTAGCCAAATATGTTGTCTACCAAATAAAAGCCAGATTCTTTTTATACCAGTCCCACATGATGTTATTTTCTCCATAGACGTACTGTACGGCAAGTGTCGATAATATTGCATTGTCTACATTTGTCAGTTTGAGGATATCGATCAAAGGTGCAAAGAAAAAGAAACAGAAAGTCGGAAGGTAGCGTAAAACATTTATTGAGGAATTTATAGGCAATGGATCCAGATCGAGAGCAGTGACAACTTGTACAAATGGAGGATAACGCCGCTATTAGACCAGTACAGCAACACCGGAATTGTCCTCCTTCACTCCGAAGACATTTATGAACAATTTTACTGTGTTCCTTGTTTCCTATCTGGAACACCCATCATGTAGTACACGTGACTGTTGGAGTCGTATGGTTGTGCTGACAGTACGGTACTGATTAACAGAAAGATTTTGCCCCGTGTAGCAGGATATATTTGGGGTATTGTAGGTGCACGTGATATAAAACAGCCTTCATTACAGCTGTCGTCCTGGAATTCACAGCAGCACTTGTGGGGCAATATCTTACACTCTCCTGAGTATCCATGACGCTAGGTGTCACCTCCATTAAAAATGTATTATAGATTTGAGTGATGCAGTCGAGTGAAAGCGCATACGCCAGAACTGTTACCTTGCATCCGGTTGTCGTTTCTTGCGTCAAAAGCGTGAATATGTCACTAATGAAGGCTTTGAATTCGCATTATTAACTCCGTGTAAAAAAGCACATTATGGTAACGCAGTCTGTCGAGCGAATACGAGTAAACATTTAGACCGTTCTCGCCAGTTTTAGCAGAAAAGTGTTCAAACTACTCGTTCGTCGCAATATTAAACGTAGTATTTTGACATTTGTCTCCATTGTCTCTCCTGAGGCAAGAGACGAAACGTTACGCAGAAAATTAAGCTAAGGGAGACGACCTGGAGCCTGAAAACGCAGCAGAAACTGAGTACACGCCTTAAGGCTGGCTGGTAGGATCCTAACTGCCTGTCTCCTTCTACAGAAGAAACAGGGGTATTCGAGAAAGACCCCACCATTTAATGCAGCGCAGTAATACAAAGGTGGAGACTGACTGTCGGCACTTTGAACAGCTGTATTGAACGTAGTTGTTACCGTAAGGCGTAAGTTGTTCACGTCAATAATAAACTATACATTCATTTCCAGCCATTGGTTCCTTGCCTCATAGTGCTCTACGGTACGTGAAATTTTGGTCGTAAAAGTTTGGAAGACCATATTTGTCAAGGGAAGCAGTGGAGATGGAACACATTGCTTGAACGTCCCTTCGCTTTACAGCACTCTAATCGGATTCTAATTTCTTCTTATTTTTTTTTTTTTTTTTTTTTTTTTTTTTTTGATACTAGATGGCAAGTTTCTTATCGCTGTCCACTAGATACGAGAGAAACTATTGGTGAGTTATTAAAATGTTATGCTTTTTGATCACTGAATGCTATTCAGTAGGTCAAAGCCTCATTTTTCTCCCTATTACGAGCAAACCATTACACTCTAGAGATGTTGTTGTTGTGGTCTTCAGTCCTGAGACTGGTTTGATGCAGCTCTCCATGCTACTCTATCCTGTGCAAGCTTCTTCATCTCCCAGTACCTATTGCAGCCTACATCCTTCTGAATCTGCTTAGTGTACTCATCTCTTGGTCTCCCTCTACGACTTTTACCCTCCACCCTGCCCTCCAGTACTAAATTTGTGATCCCTTAATGCCTCAGAACATGTCCTACCAACCGATCTCTTCTTCTAGTCAAGCTGTGCCACAAACTCCTCTTCTCCCCAATTCTATTCAATACCTCCTCATTAGTTATGTGATCTACCCATCTAATCTTCAGCATTCTTCTGTAGCACCACATTTCGAAAGCTTCTATTCTCTTGTCTAAACTATTTATCGTCCATGTTTCACTACCATACATGGCTACAATCCATACAAATACTTTCAGAAACGACTTCTTGACACTTAAATCAATACTCGATGTTAACAAATTTTTCTTCTTCAGAATCGCTTTCCTTGCCATTGCCAGTCTACATTTTATATCCTTTCTACTTCGACCATGATCAGTTATTTTGCTTCCCAAATAGAAAACCTCCTTTACTACTTTAAGTGTCTCATTTCCTAATCTAATTCCCTCAGCATCACCCGACTTAATTCGACTCCATTCCATTATCCTCGTTTTGCTTTTGTTGATGTTCATCTTATATTTTCCTTTTAAGACACTGTCCATTCCGTTCAACTGCTCTTCCAAGTCCTTTGCTGTCTCTGACAGAATTACAATGTCATCGGCGAACCTCAAAGTTTTTATTTCTTCTCCATGGATTTTAATAGCTACTCAGAACTTTTCTTTTGTTTCCTTTACTGCTTGCTCAATATACAAATTGAATAGCGTCGGGGAGAGGGTACAACCCTATCTCACTCCCTTCCCAACCACTGCTTCCCTTTCATGTGGTTGGGAAGGGAGTGAGACAGGGTTGTAGCCTCTCCCCGATGCTATTCGAGATATTTATCATTATTGTGGCGTAGGAAACGGTGTGGGTGGAAAGCAGCTGGAGGTTGTGTGGGCATAAATACTCAACAAGTCTTATACGAAATTATCAATATCAGAATTCACTAAATCAGAGAGCACAAGTAAAAGTAAAACATAAGGAAAATGACCAGCGAGCAATCCACAAAAATGCATTAATTTAATACCTAAACAACATAACAGACGGTAAAATTCCTGCCCTTCAAAATAATCGTAGCTTTATAAGAAATAGGAGTGTATCAAAAAAGTTGACAACGATTCCAGTACGAACTATACGAGCAGTGGTGAATAAGTAATATCACATTTTTTCTGTGCCATTTTCGGTTAAAACTTCCAGTATTTTTTGTTGTGGGACATCGTGAAATATTCCCGCTTCAGCTCGCCTCATGCAGTTTCGGTAGATAGCGAAGTATACGCAGCCGTTATAGTGGCATCTGTAACGAAGGTGCGTTCCAAGCAAAGACCTCTCATTGAGCTTCTTTTGCTGGAAACCCAGAGCATCGCATATATTCATAGGTTCTTGCAGAATGTTTACGGAGATCTGACTGTGAACAAAAGCACGGTGAGCCGTTGGGCGAGGCGTCTGTCATCATCGCAACAACGTCGCTTAAACCTGTCCGACCCCTCACGTGCTGATCGCCGCACACAGCTACGACTCCTGCAGTGGTGGAACATGCGGATACTCTCATTCGAGGTGATCGACGGATTACAATCACACGCGTCGCTTCACAATTGAATACTTCTGTTCGTAGTACTGACACCCTCGACTACCAGTTGGGGTACTCAAAGGTGTGTGCCCTCCGGCTTCGTCGCCTCCAACAGATGACCATAAAAAGCAACGAAGGACCATCTGTGCGGAACTGCTTGCGCCTTACGAGGCTGATAGACGCATTTTCTGTCGGGAACAGTCTTCTCGGGGGCTGAAGGGATTACTCTGTTTTATGTCCTCCCTCATAATACAATGATGAACTTTGAAGTGTATTGTGCTACCCTCCGGAAATTGTAGAAACAACTTCAGCGTGTTCGTCGCCACAAAAATGGAAATGAACTTCTCCTTCCCCACGGCAACGCAAGGTCACACACAAATCTGTGCACACGAGAGGAACTCGCAGAACTTCATTGGACTGTTCCCCCTCATCCAGCCTAAAGCACGGCTTTCGTACCTTCCGACTTCCATCTGTTTGACCCAATAAAGGATGAATCTCGCGGGAAGTAGTACACGGATCACAGGGAGGTTACTGATGCAGCGAGACGTTGGCTCTGACGACCAGTAGAATGGTACCATGCGAGCATACAGGCTCTCCCAGTGGGATGCCATAGGGCTGCCGGACTGAGCGGACATTATGTTGATAAACAGGTGTTTGTAGCAAAACAGTGGTGTATAATGTGGCGTATTGGAACCCTGAATGAAAGCAGCCTACTTTCGGAAAAGAAGTGTTGCATTACTTGTTGAATTTCCCTCGTACAAGCTGAAAGAAATAACAAGAAAAATAAAATACCAAGGTTCTATGTCAGGACACAGCTTCCGTATTAAACCAACTGGAGCCGACATACTAAGCTGCAGAACTAATGCGAACACAACCAATGAACGAGAAAAAGAGTAAATAGATAATTAAAGCACTTGGAACTAGGATAGACAATGCTGGCCACAGGACAAAATAAATCAATCCAGTAATTCAACGAAAGCTAGCAATTTGAAATCCGAATGGCACAGTTGAGCACGGTTGACAATGAAATCAGGTAAAGCTTTTGACTTAATTTGTAGTCAATCTCGGTAGACATAATATCTTAGGTCTCGGAGTAGCCCTGCCTTATGACAATGCAATTACTAGCACAGCTTAAGCTGTTACACAGCCAGACACAAGTATCTGTTAAAGTAAATTTTCTTGCCAAACACAACTGGAAAACACTCCTCTTGCAAACCATCATGAGATGGCTAATAATCTGTATGTATCTTGTCAGCATGACCTTTCCTCGATAAGTAGTGGTTGCTGGCCTGGAATAGGAACCGATGCCTCTTGTTGGTAACAAGCCGCTGCAAGCTTAGACCCACACTCCATCAGGCTCCCTCCATTGCTAGACACGCTAACTTGCCGTTTAATCTTGTACAACTGGCTTTCATCTAAGATAGTAGCTGGGCGATGTGCCGACCCATACCAGCTGTCTGCATACTGTCACGTGTCCGATGGAAATGAAAAAAAAAAAGAAAAAGGCTCTGAGCACTATGGGACTTAACTGCTGAGGTCATCAGTCCCCTAGAACTGGGAACTACTTAAACCTAACTAACCTAAGGACATCACACACATCCATGCCTCAGGCAGGATTCGAACCTGCGACCGTAACGGTCATGCGGTTCCAGACTGAAGCGCCTAGAACCGCTCGGCCACTTTTTTTTTTTTTTTTTTTTGCCTTTCTTTTTTTTTTTTTTTTTTTTTTTTTTACCTCTTTCACTTCAGGCGTTGGCCCCTATCACCCATACTACCCACAAAAACCTATCTAGCCTAAAAACAAAAACAAAGCTAGTGCCACCGCCACTTTCATCCTGAAGCTAACTAGGACGGCCGTTCGCCGCCACTTCAGGTTCCGCCAACGAACAAAAATTAAATATGCCTCTGAACTTTGTATGAAAAAAAATAAAATAAAAGAAGAAAGGAAAGGGTATAATACTTTATTAAATTTTATTTGTTGTTCATTTTGTTCTTATTTTGTTCTTGTGTATTTATGTGGATTTGAAAGCAGGTCTCCTGCCAAGGTTCTTTTTTTTTCCAATGTGCGAACAGTCACAGTTAACCAAGCCTGGAAAACTAAAACAGAATGAAGACGCCATCGAAGATATGAGACATAAATGGCATGAAAAGAAAGCTACCACGTCGTAGTGAGGCTTCCCAGCGACTGCGCCCACTGATAAGATTGTTCAATATATGGTCGTTTGCAGTTCGTTCTGACCTCATCTGCCACTGCCTGGAACATTCCAGCTACACGGCGGGCTGTGAAAGGCACTCCATAGGTAGTTTGCGAAGCACTGTCGATATCTGGTATGCCCGGAAATAGCATGATGTCTTTCTTGCAAATAGAGCCAGAAGTCAAGGAAATCCTTGTGTCCGTCACGACAGAGGTAATGGACGGCATGTCCACGTATCCAGGTGACAGAGTTGGTTCGAGTCTTGGGGTAAAATGTCTCATCCGGAAACAATAACGTGCGTGCAAATATATGCTCCGGCCTAACTCGCAAGAGATAAGCCAGCATCTGCCGCACTAGGTGCCAAACCGGTTCCGCCTCTCCACAGCTAAGGCGGTGCTCGTCAGAATCTACTGTATTACAACCCACACAATTGGGAGATTCTGTCATGTGGATATTGTAGAGACGTTCTTGCGTCACGAGCTTCCCATTCACGACGACGTACCATTGAGAAACAACATCGGAATCAAGCATGGCATAGTGTACAGTCTTCCACACCACGCGCCACCGTACGTCAGGATATTGTAGTTCGACCACATTTAGGGGGCGGCGTTGCAGCATGTCATGATATAGGCGTCGAGTTGTGGCCATTTGAGGTGTCGTGAGCGCGACACTGGAATAACTTTGTTCTAAATAGAAACGTCCTATATAAAAGAGGGGCGCTGGGATGTCCTGTAGTGGCACCGGCGCTCTTAGTGAAGCAGGACGTAGCGCCGTCAGAAGCAGACTCGTGAGGCTCGTAGGACAACGGCGCAGCAGACTTAAATGTGAGCTAACATAGAGGGCAATGGCCCTATCATGGACGTTAACTAGGCCGAGACCACCTTTTTCCTTGGGGAGGGTAAGAGATACGTATCTGATCTTCAGTAACATACCAGTGGTGACGAAGTATCCCAGCGCTGCCATAATGCTACGAGCCAAGGGCTTCGGAATGGGTAGCGTTTGGGCGACATGCGGTATGCGGGACGCAAGGTATACATTGGCATAATACGCCCGCTGAACGATGTTGAGGGATCGCAAACGCTGATTTGCAATTCCGGCCCTAATTTGGTTAAGAAGGCGTCGATAATTGAGCGTCGTCGCGCGTCGCATGTCGTTCATGAAATCTAAGCCCAAGCAGCGTACAGTATCACTGAAGCGTAAGGGGGCAATGTGTTCCTGCGGTAGCCCAATCCCGATGCTCAAGGCGACGGACTTGTCAACGTTGATTTGGCTACCAGAAGCTGTACCGTAGGTTGCAATCCAGTCCAAAGCCGCGGCCATATCGTCAGCTCCTCGTATGACGATCATCAAATCATTCGCATATGCGGTGCAGCGATAGATGGAGCCGCCGAACTGTATCCCAGTGAGCCTGTCTCGGAGACCACACAACAAGGGTTCTAAGGCCAATGCAAATAACAATGTTGATAATGGACATCCCTGTCGTACTGATCGGCGGATCGGCATGGGTGCCGTCAGTCTTCCATTGACAAGAACTCGAGAAGTTGCACCATGTAGTAGGCGTGTCAACACTGTGATAAAGGGGTCGGGGTATTCCATGCGCCGTAGAACGGCCGTGAGGAAAGTGTGGCCCACACGGTCAAAAGCCTGGCTAAAGTCGATAGACGCGAGGGCTGCCGGCAAACGTCTCACCCGTGCAAGGGAGATGAGATCTCGGTAACGACATAACGCAGTTCTGATGTTGTTGGGTCCCCCCAAGGACGTCTGATCGCCGGACAAGACGTGCAATAGTGTGCCGCGAATACGTCCTGATAGCAGCCTCGAAAAGATCTTGAAGTCGCTGTTCAATAACGTTAAGGGACGATAGTCGCGGACATGATTCCGTCCCTTCGGTTTATGGATGGGGACAATCAGACCTTCCAGGAATGGTGCAGGCAATGTTATATCCGGGGACATCAATTCCTGGCAAATTTCAATCAAACACGGTAGCAACAGTTGTGTAAAGGCTCGATAGAACTCTAATGGTAACCCATCGATTCCTGGTGATTTATGGGGAGCACCTTTACCAATGGCGTCGAGCACTTCCTCTTCTGTCACTTCTCCCAGTAAATTCGGTACCATGTCTGGTGGAACTGTACCGTGGACATGTGCTGAAACGGTGTCTACCGTTGCCATATCAGGGAGCACTGCTGAATAAAGTTGAGCGTAATGCCCATAGAAGGCTTCTGCTATATCTGCTTGTTCTACCACATGTCGACCGTCGTCGGTTATCATGTCGGTTACCAGTGCCCTGCGGCGCCTCCTGCGTTCTATGAGCACGTGGTGCATAGATGGCCTTTCTGATTGTATCATGTCTGGAGCACGCGACCGTATAACAGCGCCTTGTAAATGATGGCGTGCTAAGGAGACGAGCTGCGCTTTCGCGCGATTGACTATGATCTGCCCGTCAGGTGAGGGCTCCATAGCAAGACATTCCCGTAGGACGGTGTAATAAAAGTTTTCCGTGCTCCTCCTCCATGCCGCTGCTTCCCGGCCGTAAGCCATGAAGGTGCGTCTAAGAGCAGGCTTCGCACATTCAATCCACCAACTGAGGGTCGATCGGTACCGACCACGACGCCGTAAGGACGCGGTCCACGACTCTTCGACAGCACCTTTACATGCCGGCTCGTCCAGATGGGCGACGTTCAGTTTCCAGGGGGGCCTACTGCGCCACACACGTGCAGGTTGGAGGGCAATGGTGCAAATATAGGCTGTGTGGTCGGTGAATGCAGTGGGCCAGAGCTCTGCTCCTCTCGTCGCCGTCGAAAGGGTGCTTGTGACGTAAATCCTGTCCAACCGACTTGATGAATGGCTTGTGTAATGGGTGTAACCAGGAGCTGGGCCATGGATGTGGCGCCACGTGTCAATCAGGTGGAGGTCACGCACTAGCATTTCCAATTCCGCACACGGGACGTGATGTGGCTGCTGATCAGATGGAGATAATGTACAGTTAAAATCTCCTCCGATCACCATATCGTCTATGTGGCCCATAAATAGACGCGTAATATCTTCCGAAAAAAAGCGGGCCCGATCTCTCCGTCTCCCTGATCCTGAAGGGGCATATACATTGATGAGTCGTACACCGTTGACAGTTACTGCCATGGCTCTTGCACTCGGTAAGTACAGTACGTCCGTAGCCGCCAAACCGTCCCTTAACAGAACAGCCACACCACAATCGGTAGAAGAGGCGTGGGAGATGTGGGCGGTATATCCGTAGAAGTCAGGGAAACTAGCGACACATACTTCCTGTAAGAGGGCCACGTCGATGTCCGCCGCATCAAGCATGCGTTGTAGCATTGTCAGTTTGTGTGGTGCCCTTATCGCGTTGATATTGATTGTGGCAAGGCGAAAGGTGTGCTGCCTAGCCTCTTCACCTAGGGTAGACGCCATGGCAATAAAAGCTAACCGCAAGAGATGCCGGACCCACCAAACCCGTTACAAATTATGAGTCGTTCACGCTAGTAGTGGCATCCCCAATGCCGCCCCCTCCCCTGTCACCCGTGCCCTCTTCAGGAAGTTCCTCAACATCGTCCGACCACAGTGGGTGCAACACGATGCTGTGTGGCTGATCAGCACCTAAATCTCTCTCACGTACGTCGTCTTTGGTAGGGGTAGACGGATCGCCATCCATCGACGCGACCTGCCGCGTTTGTGGTGCAAGAAGTAACTGGGCACTCGTAGTATGGGCAAGTGAACCGTCTACACCACTTAGATCCTCAGCAGGCGCAGCATCCATGCCGTCTGATGAGATGTCACCGTCTTGACCGGCCGTGTGTAGGAGGCAATCGTCAGAAGGGGTCCGCCGACGTCGCTTGCGTCGTCGGGGCGAACGTTGCTTACGAACGTGGACATCCGTATCCGAATGTGGGAGGCAATCCAGCGTCGTATCACCTTCCGCTAGGAAAGCCGCGGTCGGGACAATGTTCGCGTCCACGTCCATCGCGTTCTGAATGTTATGTTGCGTCTGGAGTCCGTGGGACTGTTGCTGCTGTTGTTGCTGTGGAGGGGGCGACATATGGGTTGGCACCGAGGGTCCTTCCTCTTCCTCCCGTGGTACTTCTGGCGTCGATGGATGTGTCTGATCGCCCGTTTCGTTCTCAACTATGGTGCGCATCGTCGTCTGAGCGTACGTGAGGGGCAAGATTGTCGTCCCCGTCGGGGAAACGGAGTCTCCCACTGGTATCTGCGTAATTCTACGTTGTAAGCAGCTCGATCGAACATGGCCTTCCTGCCCACATCCGGAACAGGTACGCGGTTGACCGTCGTACATGATGATTGCACGACAGCCACCGATGTTCAAATAGGACGGCACATGTTTCTTGAGCTCAAGTTTAATTTGGCGCACACCGTTGTAGACCTTATACGTCGAGAAAGTTTGCCACTTTTCTGCAACGTGGCTGATAACATTGCCATATGGTCGGAAGGCGTCCTTGACAACTTCCTCTGGGACCTCGAAGGGGAGCTCAAAAACTCTTACAGTCCTTAGGCCCATGCCAGCATGATCCACCGTCACTGCACCGATATGCCCGTCAGAATGTTTGAATCGGAGAGAGTTCGAGTATTTAGAAACCACTGTCGTGCAGACCTCTGCACTGGTCATTTTAACATAAACCACGCTCGCCGTTATAGAAAAATGTATTCCGACGACAGTCGCCGGATCTAAATGTAGATCGTCGCGTATGAACTGTTCTATTTCATAGGCTCGAGGACACGCGTGATCTGGTTGGAAAGTAATTTTGATCGTATCGTGGCGCCATGTGTGTGCCATAATCGGACTGAACTTGGAACAAATACAACTCGCGCCGCGAGAAGGTAAACACAAGCAAGCGCTCACGGTCGCGCACGGCGAGGCGCAGCGGACGTCCTCGCCCCACCGCAGCCGAAAGCAGACTGCTGACTTCGGCCGGCTGATGGAAATGCGCTCTGCACTGCCCATGATGACAGTAGCCATGCCATCCTCACTACACAGGGGACTGTTATCATCAGCTGCCAGCGGCCAAGCGTTACCCGTTTTCCCAGGTGCCAATGGCCACTGGCCATCTCAGAGCCATCCACACCAGGACGTAAACAAGACCGAATGGTGCGCCATCCATGGCCTGGTGCCTCACACAAAGCCTTGTCCCACTGTTGGCTCCGGCAAAGCTTCCAAATTATTGCCGCTTCCTTGTCACACACCAAACGGCTCTTCCCAGTTACGCATGACTGCATCTCGCCTCTCTCTGGTGCTGCGTTCGGATATTTTGCCAATCTAGCAGCAGCATATGAGCAGCACTGCCAAGCAGTGTGAGACTTCAACTGTGTCGTGAATCGTTAATTCACGACACGGCAGCATACCCAAACTGAACTGATCAGCCAGACTATTACGTACAACTACCTAATAGGCATATGACCACCTTTAGCATGGATAACAGCGGCGATGCTGCATGGGGTGAAAACAATGAGGTTTTGGTAAATCGCTGGAGGGAGCTGGCACATCTGCTCATATAGGTCACTTAATTTCCATGAATTCCGAGGAGGGAAGCTATGTTCAACCACATCTGACATATCCGATCGGGTTCAGATCTGGCGAGCTGGAGAGCAAAACACCAACTGGAACTCGCCACTGTGTTCCTCGAACCCCTCCGTCACACAGCTGGCCTTGAGACATGAAGCATTATCTTGCTGAAAAGTGCCACTGCCATGAAGAAACATGATCGTCATGAAATGGCGTACGTGGTCTGCAACCAGTGCACGATACTGCTTGGCCGTCATGGTGTCTTGCATGAGCTCCACTGGACCCATGGATGCCCATGTGAATGTCCCCCAATGCGTGATGGAGCCGCCGCCAGCTGGTCACCATCCCGCAGTAGAGGTGTCAAGGAAGTGTTCCCGTGAAAGACGACGTATTCGTTCTGTAACGCCCCAACGACCACCTTAAAGTCAATTAAGAAAGAACATGAAGTAGGGAAAGTTATCTTGGCAGTTACGACGTCTTTGCCGATGAGCTAACACGAAAGAGTTTTGTCAACGACTACATTGTACATCACTGAGCATATTTGTTAGCGAAAGAGAGAGAAGAAACACCGTATTTCAGCAATTGACAAATATCCATGTGACAAATGTGAAATTAATATCTCAAAAGTTAAGTCCAAAGTAACGTCATCAGAGATAACTTTTATGTGGGAGAGAGTTGTAAGCGCAACGAAGAAAGTCAATGCGCCTACAATGCTCTTCCACAGGAGTCGCTTGCTAGAACTCATCCAGTGCAGACGTACGAGAGCAGTTCTGATCTGAATTATTGAGATTGCGAATCGTGACGAGATTGCTTTCGAGTTTAGAAGTGTTTGTTGCGTGACGGGATTCACGGCTTAAGAAACTGATTTTATGAATTGGGACAGGAACAGATAGACTCATTTAACCGTGCACTACGGGTTAATTGAAATCTAATAACGGAATTAGTGAACATTGGACTTGACTTTAAATTAGTTGGACCTTAAGGAGAAGTGAACATTCTATGAAAGAATACACGCAATTAGTCTCGAGTAGGACCCAAGTACACGACATCATGAAGATAATACAATTACGGTGAATTGTAGTAATTGCCAAGAAACTATAACTCAATCGGACTGACTTAACTAAACTATTCCGTGTGCGTGTGGTGCGGGAGTTATAAGTATTTAGTGATAAAATAACAATAACCTGTTCGTTACCAGTTAAATACCCGGTGTGGACTACATCATTAAATAGTTTGATAAATGACTAAATCAATGATTACTCATGAAAGACTATTTCATTGAAGTGCAAATATTTACATCATTAGTTGAGAAGTGAACTTTAAAATATTTTCGTATTACGAAGCAATCTTACAAAGACTGAATCAAAGAGTATTTCTGGATCTCGCTGCATACCAGCACAACAATTCTACAGCAACGAGGCAGAGCGTAAGAAAAAAACTGTTAACTAAAATATTTCCTCGCGATCAGTGGTGTGTGCTATGCGAACGAGAGAAGAATTAATAACTACTGCAAACCCGGGCAATTAACAACGCAATGTGAATAATAGAAAGCATCAATCATACGAGTTCGCATAAGTGGAAACGTTGCGGACTTGTAATTGAGATACAACGACTACGCGAGCAACGCCTTTTCGGAAATTGTTCAGGTTTTTTTCTCCCGTTAATCTACGGGGACTGACGTTATATCGCATCGTGTCTCTACTCTGCCGCGAGAGCTCTGGCAGTAGCAGCGCTACGGCGTCGACTACATCAGTACGCGGTTGGAGTCCGGGGGCACGCGCCCATCGGCACGACGAAGTAGAAACTGGGATTCGTCAGATCATGCAAAGCTTTGCCGCTGCGCCAACGTCCAGTGTCGACAGTCACGTGTCCATTTCAGTCGTAGTTGTTGATGTCGTGGTGTTAACATTGACATATGGATGGGTCGTCGGCTGCGGACGCCAACGTTTAAAGTGTTCGTTGCACTGTGTGTCCAGACACACTTGTACTCTGGCCCACATTACTGTCTGATGTTAGTTTCGCCACAGTTCGCCGCCTGTCCTGTTTTACCAGCCTGTCCAGGCCTGCGACATCCGACGCCTGTAATGAGGGGTAGCCGCGTAACCCCACGACGTTCGGACTTGGTTTCATCTTGGTTTCACCACGAGTTGAAGATACTCACCACAGCACTCCTAGAACACCCGACAGGTTGTGCAGTTTCCGAAATGCTCGTGCCAAGGCTCCCGGCCATCATAATTTGCCCTCGCTCATAGATGCTACAAGCACCATGCGTGTGTCTGACTAGCACTCATTCCTTGCCAGGTGACGCTGCTATCGCCTGGACAGGTTTGTGTCTATAGCAGGTCGGTGGTCATAATGTTCTGGCTGGTCAGCGCATTTACGTGCTAGGTGCAATAGTAACACTTAGGAGTGGAAAATACCTAATGGGAACTTGGGTGGTGGAATGGAACCTGTCACTGTTATGCAGCTGAATAAGTAGGAACATCCTAGCCAACAAACCTTTCAGTAACCACGAAATATTTGACGACGAATTTGTTGTACTAAATACTCTCATCGCACGTGTTACGTTAATTCTCTTAAAAAGTAGGAGCGTTTGACGGTTTCTGACAGAAAAGTAACTGACTGTCAAAGAAATAACAGAATCATAAAGATGTAAATGATGCTGTGGTACCACAGTCTAATAAATACAGGGTTATTACAAATGATTGAAGCGATTTCACAGCTCTACAATAACTTTATTATTTGAGATATTTTCACAATGCTTTGCACACACATACAAAAACTCAAAGTTTCTTTAGGCATTCACAAATGTTCGATATGTGCCCCTTTAGTGATTCGGCAGACATCAAGCCGATAATCAAGTTCCTCCCACACTCGGCGCAGCATGTCCCCATCAATGAGTTCGAAAGCATCGTTGATGCGAGCTCGCAGTTCTGACACGTTTCTTGATAGAGGAGGTTTAAACACTGAATCTTTCACATAACCCCACAGAAAGAAATCGCATGGGGTTAAGTCGGGAGAGCGTGGAGGCCATGACATGAATTGCTGATCATGATCTCCACCACGACTGATCCATCGGTTTTCCAATCTCCTGTTTAAGAAATGCCGAACATCATGATGGAAGTGCGGTGGAGCACCGTCCTGTTGAAAGATGAAGTCGGCGCTATCCGTCTCCAGTTGTTGCATGAGCCAACTGTGAGTGCATTTCAAGCACGACATACGCTTTCTCGGCTCCTGTCGCCATTTTGTCTCACTGCGCTCTCGAGCGCTCTGGCGGCAGAAACCTGAAGTGCGGCTTCAGCCGAACAAAACTTTATGAGTTTTTCTACGTATCTGTAGTGTGTCGTGACCATATGTTAATGAATGGAGCTACAGTGAATTTATGAAATCGCTTCAATCATTTGTAATAGCCTTGTACGTCCCTGATACTCTTGAATATTTTTGTTACGCGCGTGACCAGTATCACGCACTGCTGAGAACGATATCTGCTCAATTGGAATATATGTTTTGTATTGTTTTGTAATATTTTTAAAAAAAAGATGAGCGTTATAGGGAAATGAAAAAAACAACAAAACGAGGACACTGGATGTGTCATTCATTATGATTGCTAAGGACCTCTAGTGGTAAAAACATTATTTTCAAAGTTGGAAAACCTGATCCAGATAGCAGACGCTGGAACATTGAGTGCGTATAAGTGGTTAATTTTGTAGTAGTTAATATTAAGCCGTACATAAGTTAATTAGCTCCTGCTCTAACTTATGTATTGAAGATTTTACTTTTTCATACACATATTTCGAGATAACAAAGCAGTTAGTATGTGCCGGTTTTCGTGTTTTTCAGATGTATATTTACACAAAGTTGAGACGTTTGCGTAAGTAATAAGTGCAGAATTTAAGCTGTTTTCATTCTACATATGGAAAATAGCGCCTTATCTACTCGGGGAATTAAAGGTTTAAAATCCTATCTTTTATTTCTTTTTAAATCGCAAAAAAAACCGTATCGCGATTTTAGGCCGAATTTTTGGAGTGTACAATTTTAGCGTTTTAACGTAATTTTAAGTGCATTACCTTTCTATATTAATAGTACATGCTTATATTAGTGTCCTACGTAACTTTAGTGTCTCCCGTGATTTGTAGGTAATATAATATTATTGTTACTTTTTAGCTAAATTTCGTAAATAAATTTGTGAACAACCATGAGTGCGAAGTGTCTGATCTGCCGGAGGAAAGCTAGCTCTGGGTTTCTAAACAGCTTTTGTAAGTTTAGTTGGGAGGAATGCAGTGGCATGGGAACTGGGGAAGTAAGTAAGACTCTTCTTCGGCACTCTAAAGTATGTTCAAGATAGCTGAACAGAAAGGGAAGGTTAGGGCCCTTAAGGCTGATCTGTTTAGTGCTAGAGTGGAACTGATGAGATTAAGGGGGGAGATGGGTGAAGATCAGTGGAAAGTGGTAGCAGGGAACAGCGGCCACAGAAAGAGAACAGTATAGTTTCATCAATGACACAAAAAATTGATGTGCTTGTTTATCTCAGTTAAGTAAGGAAGAGCCTGATGTAGACGTGGGTGTAGTGAATACCCAGTTTCATTACGATACTGTTTCAAAAAAAGTAGGAAGTAGGAGGAAAATTATGTTGCTAGGAAGTAGCCATGGAAGAGGTGTGGCAGATTTTGCAAGAAAAATTGGGTGACGGATACCAGGTCACCAACATTTTCAAGCCCTCTGCATGTCTGAGCCAAGCAAGAGAGGATGTAGGACCCTTGTGCAAGGGCTTTACAAAGCAGGATCATGTTGTGATTGTGCGTGGAGCAGTAAATAATTTTGATAGGTATCATGGCTACAATATTGAGAGTGACCTGATAAAAATAGCTTCTGCAAATGTAGGACTGATGCCTGCCATTATACAGTATGAGCAGCCCCAGTTGAACAGCTCTGTAATGAGGTTCAACTGGCTCTGAGCACTATGGGACTTAATATCTGAGGTCATCAGTCCCCTAGAACTTAGAACTACTTAAACCTAACTAACCTAAGGACATCACACACATCCATGCCCAAGGCAGGATTCGAACCTGTGACCGTAGCGGTCGCGTGGTTCGGGACTGAAGCCCCTAGAACCGCTCAGACAAACTGGCCGGCTCTGTGAGAAGGGGTATTATTGATTTGAATAGGCTACTTCGTGTGCCTACTAGGTCAGACATGGGTTTGGTTCCTTTTGAAGCTATCATTAGGTGGAATTTCACTAGGCATGGCCTATATTTCAGTAGAAAAGGGAAGGATAAATTGTTTGGGTTGATAGCTAAATCCTCAATGGGGTGGAGGTACTGAAACTCATTGGAGTTGCTCTTTTTTAGCATAAGATCAGTGTCAGGTAATACAAAATTGAAAGGAATAAAGCATAATGAGAAGCTCGAACAGGCAGGTACTAAACATGTTAAAACATCACAAGATTCTTATAAAAGTACAGTGAAAAATATTGTTAGTATATTGCGTCAGAATATCAGGCTATTAAATAACAAAGTAGATGAACTACTTGTTTGTTTTGGAGCTTTAGAAACAAAGAATGCATTAGATGTACTGTGCCTGTCTGAAGATCACACAGTCACAGATATGGAAAAGGTAAATGCAAGAGGATATCGGCTTTCAGCACATGTAACTGGAGACATTATGAAAAAAGGAGTTGCCATTTACGTTAAAAGTCATAAACTAAAAAATTTTGTATAGAGTAAGCTATAGAAGCATTTGCCTGTGAGGTTAAACTAAATAATGGTAATTTTGTAATTGTAACTGTGTACAGGCCCCAGTGGGAAATTTTTAACTGTTTCTGAAGAACTTGGATTCCTTGTTCTGCTATCTATCAGAGAGAGGGAGGCAAATTATTTTTCTTGAAGAATCTGATAGAAAGAGTGATCTTTAAGTATTGCTCGCTTCTTTCAATCTGACATAAGTCACTGATTTTCCTACTCAGGGTGTACAGGAAAGCAGCGCACTGACAGATAATATTTTCATAGAGCAAGATAAATTTAGTCAAATAAACATTTATCGGGTGTTAAGAATGGCCTTTATGATTACGATGCTCAGCTAGTTACAGTATATGACATAACTCCATACAATGACGTAGAACAGCCCTACAAAATGGTGAAAATTTTGGGGAAAGCTTGAAGCAATTAGATTGGGATGAGGGGTATCGGGAACATGATGATAATTTAAAATATAATTATTTCATAATACGTCTGTACATATTTTGAAAACAGTTTCCCAAAGAAAATAGTGAAATGTAATTGTAAGAAATCATGTATAAAACCCTGGCTTACTAAAGGGACGAAAACATCTTTTAACCAGAAAAGGGAAATGTAATAGCAAGAAATAGTGATGACCCAGAAACAGTCAGGTATTATAAATACTACTGTACTATATTATGGAAAGTTATTAAAAAGTCGGGAACTATGTGTATTATGTCTGAGATTAGCAACTCTGATAATAAAAATAATACAATTTGGAATATAGTTGAAAGAATGAAAAGTTTATTAAGAAAAGTCAGAGGCTGAAAAATATTTTTAACACTCATTTTTTAAATGTTGCGGAGAAAATGGGATCCAGATATTCATTAGAAAAAGCAAGCTATGTATGAAACGGGCAATATCTATGCAATTTGATAAAATTGAAATGAAACCCATCTCTTGTTCTGAAGTTAGTAAAATAATAAACTTACTCAAAGATAAAAGGTCACAGGGAATTGATAGTCTGTCCAACAAAGTACTAAAGTAGGATTCTCAGCCACATCTGTAATATTTCACTGAAACAAGGCATTTTTCCTGATAAACCGAAATATGCCATTGTTAATACATTGCATTAAAAGGGGATACGTCTAATGCCAACAACCAGCGCCGAACCTCACTTCTGACAGCGTGTGGAAAAAGTAGAGTATTCAAGAGTAGCTTCACATATTTGTAAAAATAAAGTGCTAACAAAATGCCATTTTGATTTCCATAAAGGCTTTTCAAAAGAAAATGCTATATATGTTCTCACAGATCAAATTTAGATGTTTTGAACAATCAGAAATCACTAATTTGGATCTTCTGTGATCTCTCAAAGACTTTAGATTGTGTGAATCATAGAATTCTTCTAGATAAGCTTAAATATGCTGTGAGTGGGACAGTGTACAGATGGTTTAATTCATATTTAACTGGAAGAGTACAGAAGGTTGAAATAAACAGTTCATACAATGAACAAAGATCAACAGATTTCTTCAACTGGGGAGGTATCAAGAACGGGTTCTCACAAGATTCAATCTCGAGTCGCTCATTGTTCTTAATATATATTAATGACTTGCCACTCTATATCCACGAAGATGCGCAGCTAGTTCTTTTTTGTTAACGATGCTTCAGCAATAAACATAGCAAACAAGAATTAGTTGAAGAAATTGTAAATATATCGTTCAGAATGTTAAGCGGTTCTCTGCAAATGGGGTCCCATTAAATTGTCATTCGGTTATTTATTTGACAGTCATTTGCTTTCTTGGCGGAGACAATAGTTGATACTGTGAAAATCTGGTTGTTCTTTGTGTGTGTGTGTGTGTGTGTGTGTGTGTGTGTGTGTGTGTGTGTGTGTATTTCCGTGTGATTGATGAACCAACGCGGAAACTGCAACGGAAATAGTAATACAAGAAATACCTCACAATTTTCACATATATTACAGGTTATCTGTTATCCGCTATTTAAACTTAGTAGTCGTTACTGGATGATCAGAGAGGGCTCTGACAAAGCGAGTAGATTATACACTCGGGCAGTTCCCTTGGTTCTCTCTTATCCTGCTGCTGTTGCAGGATACTCCGCTGTTTACCAAGCGAGGGAAGACAAGATTCGATTGACTGCCTGCGAAATAGGCGTTGCCATGGCAACGCTTCCTGAGGCTCACCCTCTCTGCCGAAGCGGGTCTGCAGCCGTGCTCGCTCCGGCCACTAAGCTGCTGCGAAAGGATTCAGCTGCGGTGGATACTTCCTATAAGCTGTGGTTTCCTACTATGGTAATGTCTGTAGTAAAAAGGTGGAAAAATTATGCAGTAGTTTCATTCATCCGGGTTCACATTTACAGGATACCACACAGGCCATTGTACTACAATTTAAAAGCGAGAAAAAAAAAAATGTAATTCATATATACAGGCATCTACATACATACAGTTATTGTTCAGCAAGGATGGGGCAGGTTGTGGTTTCATAGTTGAAACCATCATGGTGTTTGAAGTTATTTAGGGAAACCACGGTAAAGCTAAATCAGGCTGGCTGTATGGACATTGGAGCCTCCATCATTCTGAATACAAGGCCAGTCTGGTTAAAACAGCAAACGTCATTCGGTTTGTGAGTAGTACAATGACTATTGGCAAATAATCTTCATCATTTGAGCCCCCAGCTCTCACTAATCTACATCTACATGGATACTCTGCAAATCGCATTTAAGTGCCTGGCAGAGGGTTCATCGAACCACTTTCACAATTCTGTATTATTCCAATCTTGTATAGCTCGCGGAAGGAATGAACACCTCTTATCTTTCCGTACGAGCTCTGATTTCCCTTATTTTATCTTGGTGATCGTTCCTCCCTATGTACGTCGGTGATTGGAATTTCGTGAGAAGATGCCGTCGCAACGAAAAACGCCCTTCTTTTAATGATGTCCAGCCCAAATCCTGTATCATTTCTATGACACTCTCTCCCATATTTCGCGATAATACAAAACGTGCTGCCTTTCTTTGAACTTTTTTGATGTACTCCGTCAGTCCTATCTGGTAAGGGACCCACACCGTGCAGCAGTATTCTAAAAGAGGACGGACAAGCGTAGTGTAGGCAGTCTCCTTAGTTGGTCTGTTACATTTTCTAAGTGTCCTGCCAATAAAACGCAGTCTTTGGTTAGCCTTCCCCACAACATTTTCTATTCCTTCCAATTTAAGTTGTTCGTTATTGTAATACCTAGGATTTAGTTGAATTTACGGCTTTTAGATTAGACTGATTTATTGTGTAACCGAAGTTTAACGAGTTCATTTGCACTCATGTGGATGGCCTGTCACTTTTCGTTATTTAGGGTCAACTGCCACTTTTCGCACCATTCAGATATATTTTCTTAATCTTTTTGCCGTTTATTTTGATCTTCTGATGACTTTACTAGTCGATAAACGACAGCGCCATCTACAAACAACCGAAGACGGCTGCTCAGATTGTCTCCCAAATCGTTTATATAGATAAGGAACAGAAAAGGGCCTATAACACTACCTTGGGGAACTTTACGTCAATTACTACGAACTGTGTCCTCTCTGACTGGAAATCACAAATCCAGTCACATAACTGAGACAATATTCCATAAGCACGCAATTTCACTACGATCCGCTTGTGTGGTACAGTGTCAAAAGCCTTCCGGAAATCCAGAAAGACGGAATCGTTCTGAAATCCCTTGTTAATAGCACTCAACACTTCATGTGAATAAAGAGATAGTTGTTTTTCACAGGAGTGATGTTTTCTAAACCCATGTTGACTGTGTGTCAATAAACCGTTTTCTTCGAGGTAATTCATAATGTTTGAACACAATATATGTTCAAAAATCCTGCTGCATATCGACGTCAACGATATGGGTCTGTAATTTAGAGGATTACTCCTAGTACCTTTCTTGAAAATTGGTGTGACCTGTGCAACTTTTGATTCTTTGGGTACGGATCTTTCGTCGAGCGAACGGTTGTATATGATTGTTAAGTATGGAGCTAATGCTTCAGCATACTCCGAAAGGAACCTAATTGGTGTACAGTCTGGACCAGAAGACATATTTTTATTAAGTGATTTAAGTTGCTTCACTACTCCGAGGATATTTACTTCTACGTTACTCATGTTGGCAGCTGTTCTCGATTCGAATTTTGGAATATTTACTTCGCCTTCTTTTGTGAAGGCATTTCGGAAGTCTGTGTTTAGTAACTCTGCTTTGGCATCACTGTCTTCGATAGTATCTCCATTGCTATCGTGCAGAGAAGACATTGATTGTTTCTTGCCGCTAATATACTTCACATACGACCAGAATCTCTTTGGATTTTCTGCCAGGTTTCGAGATCAAGTTTCGTTGTGGAAACTGTTATAGGCATCTCGCATTGAGGTCCGAGCTAAATTTCGAGCTTCTGTAAAAGATCGCTAATCTTGGGGATTTAGCGTCTGTTTAAATTTGGCATGTTTGTTTCGTTGTTCCTGCAACAGTGTTCTAACCCGTTTTGTGTAACAAGGAGGACCAGTTCCGTCGTTTGTTAATTTATTTGGTATAAATCTCTCAACTGGTGTCGATACTATTTCTTTGAATTTAAGCCACATCTGGTATACACTAATATTATTAATTTGGAATGAGTGGAGATTGTCTCTCAGGAAGGCGTCAAGTGAATTTTTATCTGCTTTTTTGAATAGATATATTTTTCGCTTATTTTTGGAGGATTTGGGGATTACAGTATTCAGTCTCGCTACGATAACTCTGTGTTCACTAATCCCTGAATCGGTTTTGCTGCTCGTCATTAACTCAGGATCATTTTTTGCTAAGAGATC
Source organism: Schistocerca americana (assembly GCF_021461395.2). Taxonomy (NCBI): domain Eukaryota; kingdom Metazoa; phylum Arthropoda; class Insecta; order Orthoptera; family Acrididae; genus Schistocerca; species Schistocerca americana. Next base: position 907,577,286 of record NC_060120.1, read on the forward strand.
AAGTGTGTTTTCACAACCGTTTGCTATTCGCGTGGGCTCATGAATTAACTGCTCGAAATAATTTTCAGAGAATGCGTTTAGTACAATTTCGGAGGGTAAATTAAAGTCACCACCAACTATTATCGTATGAGTTCGGTACGTGTTTGAAATCAGACTCAAGTTTTCTTTGAACCTTTCAGCAACTGTATCATAGGAATGGGAGGTCGGTAAAAGGATGCAATTATTATTTTATTGCGGTTGCTAACAATGACCTCTGCCTATACGACCACACAGAAAGTACCTACTTCAATTTCGCGATAAGTTGAACTTCTTCTAACAGCAACAAACACTCCACCGCCAACAGTGTTTAGGCTGTCTTTTCGGAACACCGTTAGGTTCTTCGCCAAAATTTCGGCTGAGCTTATATCCGGCTTTAGCCAGCTTTCAGTGCCTATAATGATTTGAGCATCAGTGCTATCTATTAGCGCTTGGAGGTACTTTCCCAACACAGCTACGACAATGTACAACTGTTATACCAATGGTTCTATGTATCTATGTTTTTCCTGTGTTCAGCCTGCACCCTTTGTGACTGAAGCCCTTCTTGTGTTTTCTCGAGACCCTCTAACATAAAAAAACCGCCCAGTCCACGCCACACAGCCCCTGCTACACGTGTAGCCGCCTCCTGCATATAGTGGACACATGACCTATTCAGCGGAACCCGAAACCCAACCATCCTTTGGCGCAAGTCGAGGAATCTGCAGCTTACACGGTCGCAGAACCGTCTGAGCCTCTGATTCAGACCCTCCACTCGGCTCTGCACCAGAGGTCCACAATCGGTCCTGTCGACTATGCTGCAAATGGTCAGTTCTGCTTTCATCTTGCAAGCAAGACTGGCAGCCTTTACCACTTCTGTAGCCGCTCGAAACCAGAGAGAATCTCTTCTCATCTAAAGTGACACACATCATTGGTACCGACGTGAGCCACCACCAGCAGTTGGCTGCACCCTGTGCTCTTCATGACATCTGGGAGGACCCTTTCCACATCTGAATTGACTCCACCCGGTATGCACACGGAGTGCACATTGGATTTCTTACCCTCCCTGTCAGCCAAGTCCCTAAGGGGCCCCATAACGCGCCTAACGTAGGATCTCCCAACTACCAATAATCTCACCCTCTGCGACTGCCCGGATCTTGCAGGCTGAGTGGTTTTCTCTGAAACAGGACAGGCGACAGCGTCTGGCTCAGCGACAGTGTCAGCCACAGACAGCACCTGGAACCTTTTTGTCAGACAAACCGGGGAGGTCTTATGTGCGGCCGCCTGGGAAGTCTTTCACCACCTGTTTCGCCCCGGGGCGACCTCCCACTCGACCACAGGTGAGGGGTCAGCCTCAGTACCAGCAGTAACTGGGCTGGCCACCGGTGAGGACCGACTGGAGAACTCTGACGTGCTGGACGTCCGTTGGATCCCCATGGCCGGCCCACAACACTGGTGCCCATCCACTGCAGCCTCAAGCTCTCTAACCGAAGCCATCACAGCCTGAAGCTGAGAGCGAAGTGTCACCAACTCGGCTCGCATCTGCACACAACAATCGCAGTCCCTGTCCATAATAAAGGCTGTGGAAAACTAAACTATGCAGATAAACGGACTATCGGCACGTGCTGCGCAACTCTACTGTAGACCCTGACGAAAACGGACGAACTGTGTCTAGTAATACGCAGATATTCAAAAAGCTAACTACCGAAGCACTCAGGTGAAACTAAATAATTTTCTCATGATTAGGAACTTTTAATATGTCAAAAAATCAGTTTACTTTCCGAAGCAAACGAAAACGCGACAACTGTGGCTATTAGATATTAAATTTAGACGCAGAAACAAAAGAAACTGAACTATTAAAGCACACAGATGATATAATAAAAATCGCTCCTGGTTAGGAACTCTTAAATGACAAATGCGGTTACTTCTCTGTTGTTACGTCTGTCTCGGCCGGCTGGTACTGCCTGACTGACTGGCTGTCTAACGCTAACAACCAGTCACACTAATGTTAATGATTAATGATAACAGGTGTGTTATTACACATTTATTGTGTAACTACCGTTTTCGTTTCTTGACTTCAGCAAAGTTCAGCAACCTGAAATGTCCGAAGAAACAAAACATATCGTAACGCAGTAAATGTTTAATAATACAACTGAGGTGGATTTTATTAATCTTTAAGTTTCGTATACAAATTATTTAACAGTTTAAAGAGGTAGTGCTACACTGTGCATTCATTCCTCGCTACGAGTCAATACATATACTAAACAAATGATTTCGTATTGTAACGCTGCACACACTATCAGCTGACATCAAGATCATAGCAACTGTGGATGCTTTTCATTTTGTTTAACGCTGCTATCCAGTGGCTTGGCTGAAAAACAGTCATCATCCCTCTACAGTGAGTGAGATGTTGAGCTCGAAAAGGATATAAGTAGTTTTTGAAGCCATTTGGACTATTTTTCGACGGTGACTGTATCAAGAAATATGTAATTTTTTTTTTTAAATTACCGCTACTAGTCACAAACTTTGTCAACTATTGTATTACTTATTTATTTAGCGACATGTTTCGAGGGAATACCTCATCTTCAGGCTAAATGGCATTACAAAAACAACTTTACAATAAGGTCATACTGATGCTACATAGTCTTTTCGTAAATGCTGTGGTGTGTAACATCAGTATGACCTTATTATAAAGCTTTTTTGTAATGCCATGTAGCCTGAAGATGAGGTATTCCCTCGAAACACGAAACATGTCGCTAAATACATAAATAATACAATAGTTGTCAATGCTTGTGACTGGTAGCGGTAATTTAAAAAAAAAACATTTACATATACAAGTTGTTACTGTTACACATTGTAGAGGTCTGGGAATAAGCTATTCCAGGGAAAGAAATGAAAAGTCGTAGTGCGAAAGTATTACGTGAAATGACAAAGATGTTTTATTATTATTATTATCAATATTATTATTCACTTTTGTTACATTTTACCAAACCCGTACTCTGTGTTATTTTAAGTAATGCGTCACGGGTTAGAATGTACTGCTTGACAGATATTCTCCAACTGCCTTTTTAAATAATCTAGTTATAGTAATCGCCTTTATCTCCTTGGACAATTTATTGCACTGTGCATTTTATTCTTATACTTAATTTGTCACTTCGCATTTCGAGGATGTAAGTATTGACGTCTCGAATTAGATCACATTAAGTTAGAACTATACTGTCTATATATACTATATACATGAACTATACTATGAACTACTATGAACTATATATATATATATATATATATATATATATATATATATATATATATATATATATGAACTATACTACAGCGCAAACTTCGAGGGTTCAGACATGTGTGGTATTTTGTAGACTGTTGTGGCATTTCATTTCTATAACATGTGACATTTCTTTAATGTGATTTCTCACGAACTTGCGGCAAGCTAGGTCACCGTCTCAACAGCAGACGTGCCTTCCTGTGCTGACGATTCGCAAGCAGTGATTGTTGACAAGCGTGGGCGCCACCTAACGTCCCGAGTGCTGTGAAACTCAATGCAACGAGTCCTGCTTGCGATGCATCAGCGTAATTTTTGATCATTTGCCAATAAAATAAAATGTCTAACAGGCGGCGAATTAAGCTTCAGATGTACTTTAAAATTATTTCTCCTCGACAACTTCTACTTTTCTACTGAAAAATTTATACTTAAAAACGGGTAGTCAGGGGGAAAAACCCTAGTTTTTAAGTGTAGTTGCATAAGTAGGATTAAAACGATAACGTTTTCATTAATGTTAATACTAATCAGGTATACATATCCTGTAAACTGACTCTTTCCACGTCATTTAGAAAAAAGGATCGTTCAAATGATCTATGGAACATGTAACTAATTAACTAACTCACTTACTATAGAACTATTCTGCCGGAATGGTTGACTAGAAGCAGGCGATGACCTATGTAAATGCGCCTTTCTGTAACGTTATTGTTTGACCTTTCTAAACGGTTTCCTGAAGATACCTTCTGCAACCCCTCGAAGTATGTCGACATCGTATTATTACGCACTCTACGTGCAGACACTACCTGTCGAAAAAGGCGAAGCACCCATGAGAGGAGGAGGCAATGAAAGTTCACGAGTCGAAAGGATATGTGGTATTATTTCAGTGATTACAATATCATATCAAAAACTGACAAAGAAACTTCGCAGTATGAGCCTACCTTTGAATTTGAGGTAGCCTATGGCCTGGATGCAACCACCGATTCGATTGGTAAAGGTGTCATAATGTCATTTTATTCTCTCCTGAGGCGAGCTGCCCCACAACTATTGTAACTCGGATACTGGTCCCGATACGGAGTTGACGTCCGGGTTTGTTCCACCCACGATCTATTAGTAACTGATCTACGGATACTGCTGAGCCTGGGAGTACCTCAACGTAACTCAGTTCATAGGGAACCATGCTATGTATAGACGACCATTGTCCTGTGGAAAAACGGCACTTCGGTTCCGTCGCATGACAGTCAATATTTCAGGAAGCAGGATGCCCGTGACGTGGTGTTGTGCCTTCATAGTTCCCTCAATCACTATAAGCCGTGACCTCATGTCAAATCCGATGGCACCCCGCAGCGTGAACCCCAGAGTAGCACCGCTTTGCTTCTTATGAAATTTTTAGAAGAATGGGACTTTTGACCAGGCTGCTACCTACTCGCTGACTATAGTCGTTTGAGATAGTGAAGAACCATGGTTCACCGCTGACCATAATGCGGCTCATATCATCAGTATTCCAGGCTTTTTGGCCACCGCGCCAGTCAAAACGCACCCTTTTGTGTTGTGGTTTCAACGGCAAACCTGCGTATTGGATGGCCTTACTTCCGCTGCTGCCATTCGCTGAGCAGTGATGCGAGATGATACAGTGTGTTCCATGTGGGCCATTACTTGTTCTTGGACGGCAGTTGCAGATGTGAAGGGGTTATGATGCCTTTCATGTAGAATACGGCGATCCTCCGTTGTGTTGATCACACCTGGTCGACTGGACCCTTGACGACAAGTATGCCAACCCTCACATTCCCACGCATCCCATCAGTGGGCCACTGTCACATCCAAATGTCCCACAAATCTGGATATTGTGCGATCCAACCAGTAGGCCGAGAGGCAATCCACGACTAGGCCCATTTTCAAACTCTGTCAGGTGCTGATAACGCTGTCTCACGTGGGTGAGCAGCATCTCTGTGTCCTTCATGGTGATCACTTAATCTCTGATGCTGTTGATGCTCCTTACATACCATACCAGTCCTGATAGGAACGCTAAAAACAATCAGCAATAAAGCAATGTGGTGGCCGTTCTACCTGTCACAGTGAATTGCATCTTTTAAGCTCAAGTGCCGCACGAAAAGACCTCAGAGGGCTCTATGGCACCGGTCTACCGCCTTGTCATCCCCAGCCGATAGGCGCCACTGGATGCGGATATGGAGGGGCGAAATGGTCAGCACAGCACTCCACCGACGGTTGTCAGATCTTGCGACCGGGCAGCCGCTACGTCTCAGTCAAGTAGCTCCTCAGTTGGCTTCACAAGGACTGAGCGCTCGCCAGATTCGGACGGTCACCCATCAAAGTGCCTGACAAGTTCGACAGCATTTAACTTCGGTGACGTAACGGGAACAGGTGTTACCACTGCCGCAAGGCCGTTGGCCGAATTGCAGCTCTAGTCACATATAGGCCGACGGTCCGTACATGCGTGAATTTACATTGGTATGCGACCGTGTCTTTTGTGAGGTTCACGTTTTTTGTCACTCACACCATTCTGTGATCACATTGGTTGGTAGCTAATTATGGCTGAGTCAGTTTTCGATAACCTTTCAAAGTGATGCAATAATTGACAAATTGCTTTAAATGTACAAAAATGTGAAACTGCACACTTAAAAAAAATGTGGAAAAGATTCAACTTCAATGAGACACAGATGGAGTTAAGTCATATAAATAAGTGAGTATGAAATATGTGAGGATATGAAATGGAATCATTACACAGGCTCAGTTTTAGGTAAAGGAGGTAGAAAACTTCGTTAATAGGATGCTGGACAAATGCATTCTATGTACAAAGGAGACTGCTTACAAAACACTCGAGCGTCTCATCCTAGTACATGTCTCAAGTCTTTGGATCCTATACCAATTTGGATTGAAGGGTGTACGTGGAGAAGTTCAAATGGGAAAATGCGATACGATCAGTCTACAAAGGTAATTCATTAAAAGCCGGTTGTGTGACACATTCTAGAATATTGTTTGTGGAACATATACCAAAATATCACGGGAGTGACTCTTGGCAGAAAGTTCCAGAAGCGTTGAGAAACCTGAATTTGCAGACTCTGTAAGGTAGATGCAAATTATCCGACTATAGCCTATTTACAAAGATTCAAGAGCCAGCATTAAGTGGGGATCCCAGGGATATATTGCTGCCTCCCATGTGTTACTCTCGTAGGTATAGCGAATGCAAAATAAGGCTGATTGTAGATACCACAGAGGCATTTGTACAGTCAGATTTCCAACGTCCTTTATGCGAATGGAACAGGAAAAAAAAAGGCATAATACTTATACAATTTGAAGTAACTTTGCCATACAGTTCACAGCGGTTTGCGCATCAAGTATTTAGTTGCGCACGAGACCCTATACCAGTGATTTCCAACCTTTCTGAAGCCACCACTCGTCAACAGAACTGATAACTACCATTACCCCAAACTAAGATTAATGCGGGAAAAAAAATTTAGATTAAAAATCAAATGATATATAAAACTCCCATTTTTGAAGCGAAAGAAAATCATATGTTGCTATCGTTCAAAAAAATGAAACTCGTGTGATTTTAGGAAATCAAGAAATGCTGAGTCAATAAGGTGACAGGTACTACATATTTCTATTTCATAGTAAGTGTTGCTTCAGATTCATTCTGTTACTCACTTTGGTATTCATAGTCGAACAACTTTAACACTTGCGAATGAAAATCAGCTTTTTACGATAATAATGAATACTCGCCACCTTCCTTTCGCCACAAAGCTGAGACTCTTGTTTTATCGAAATATGTTTTCCGTTTGCTGTTGTAGTGGAGGCCAAGAAAATGGTTTTAGAACTCAGGCATCCATCTGTTGACATTTGAAATCGAGAAAACGCATACCAACATAATTTATCTATAACGACGAGCGGATGATGGCTAAACACGAGTAAGAAGTACTCTGGAGTACTTTAGGTAAAGTACTCCTTAGTACTTTTAAATTAAAGCTTCCGATGCGTGTTTGATATGTGGTAGTCAAATAAAGGTTTTTAATGTGGAAAATTGAAGGTTGCACAACAAAAAATGGAGACACATATGGTAGGACTATTATTAAGAGAACTAATACTAAACTCCGCCCGCACAGACCATGAAGGCCCAACGTTACCGACCGGCCGCCGTGTCATCCTGAGGCAGTAGGCGTCACTGGATTCGGATATGGAGGGGCATGTGGTCAGCACTCCGCTCTCCTGGCCCTATGTCAGTTTACGAGAATGAATACCAAGAGAAACAAGAAAAAAATGTATCAGGTATCTACATCTACAGCTACAGCTACATCTATATCCATACTCCGCAAGCCACCTGATGGTGTGTGGCAGAGGGTACTTTGAGTACTTCTATCGGTTCTCCCTTCTATTTTTAATGAAAAAAATATAGATAAAAAAATACTTATTATGGAAAATGAATGGATGAAAATGGGGATGAAATGGCTTTAAATATTTTTGTTATTTACTCTTTCAGTACGAACTTTGTTGTAGGACCCTTTTTTTTACGTGTGGTAATAAAAATTCATTTAGACGGAATTAAGCACATTTAAAATTACGTGAGCTTTAGCAACCCTCTCACGCTGATAAATTCAAACTAACTGTTTAATAATATTTATGACTTTGAAAATTATTTAAATTAAATTTTTTACGTATTTCGGCCTTGGCACACATTTTCTAAATGCAGTGGGTTTTTTAAATATTTACTGAATTCTTTCCCGGCGTTAGCTATGGAACACAAGACTGTCTCTGTTAACATAAAACGGTTAAATATTGCCAATCCGACCTGAACGTTTAATCATCATTGACAAAACACACTTCACTATACGTTTAAGTTATTTGCTTTAGAAATTGAAAGAACCAACAGATTAACGACTTCAACGTTAATTATCCGCCTATGAATGCACAAATGTAAAACCAGTAATAAATTCAGTCAGCCTCAGGATCGCTGTAAAAGAAAAATATTTCGTAATTCAATGCTAATTTTACCTGCTCCCGATTTACGGGTTTGGTTAATTTTATAGCGGAACAATTTTTTAAATGTGCCGCCGCTGCAAATCGTTCGGTCGCGGCACAGACCAGCAACACCAACGATAATCACTAAAAGTGCTGAAGATTCTTTAAAGAAATATTATAGATGACATGGGCAAGCTAATTTACATTAGTAATACACAATTTTGATAAATTATTATGTATTTAGATCACAACAATAATTAAAATTACTCACCTTTATAATTTCTCCTCTAATGGCGGCTAAAGACAGATACAGACAAAAGAAGTCTACTCATGCATATAATGCTACGTCACAGGTTCCTCTCTCTCTCTCTCAGCTCTCGAGGAAGACGACAAAGAATGCACATTATGTAGTGCTATTTATACTATTGCTGATTATTAATATCTCTTTGTAATCTTACAACATTATTTTCCTCTGTGGCTATATTTTACATTTTTTCATGGCAGATATTAACATATTTCGTAATTACATTATGAGTATAGAAATATTACAATCATAAATACATCGAGAATATTATTACAGATAATATTACAATAATAACCAACGTCCTTTATACAAAATTAAATAATATTTTTTGTTAAACAATTACAGTACATACGGATTGCTTCATAGCGGCGTACATAGTACAATTAAACGTCATTTCAGTTTATTGACAGTGTGTGTGCTGCCTGGGAACGTTACATATTCCAGTCTCTTATTGTTCGTATCGTACCGGAGTAGAGGACGTTTTTTTAATTGTAATGAAAACGAAAAGAATTTCTCGATGAGATTACCCACTTCTTGGGAACATTATTAGTAGGTGTTACAATTCTTCGGCGAGGCTGTGGTAGTGAGGCAACGTTCGAGCTCCATATATGTCGGTGCAAACGCCAAGTTTTTTGAGTAGCATTATTAAGAAATCTGTCGATGTCAGGAACACCTGATAAAACCGGAACGAAGATTTCATTATAAGCAAAGCTTGGGATTCGGCACTCGATTTATAAAGATCTATTTCATTCAGCAGAGCTAGAAAACACTGAAGAATGTTTGCTTCACGGAATAGCAGTTGCTGCGAAAAACAAATGAGGATCAAAGGACATAACCGGGGCAGCGAGTTGGATTCAGCTTTAAACAGCGACGTCACACTGATAGTATTTCAGTCAGCAGGAAGTATGCATAACAAAAGTGCTAGCAGTACTTAAAGGTGAGCCGGCCGGAGTGACCGTGCGGTTCTGGGCGCTGCAGTCTGGAGCCGAGCGCCCGCTACGGTCGCAGGTTCGAATCCTGCCTCGGGCATGGATGTGTGTGCTGTCCTTAGGTTAGTTAGGTTTAATTAGTTCTAAGTTCTAGGCGACTGATGACCTCAGAAGTTAAGTCGCATAGTGCTCAGAGCCATTTGAACTTAAAGGTGATCGCCGGCCGATGTGACCGAGCGGTTCTAGGCGCGTCAGTCTGGAACCGCGCGACCGCTGCGGTAGCAGGTTCGAATCCTGCCTCGGGCATGGATGTGTGTGATATCCTTAGGTTAGTTAGGTTTAAGCGGTTTAAGTTCTAGGGGACTGATGACCTCAGATGTTAAGTCCCATAGTGCTCAGAGCCATATGAACCATTTTTGAACTTAAAGGTGATTACTGGCTGGGTCGCTGAAAAACCGTGCGGAGGAATGGAATCTGCTACATTTTATGTTCAGTATAAACTTTCTGATTATTTGTTGTTTCTGGACTTCGAAGAAATGAATTATATTTAGATTTTACTTGCAATTCATGATTACGCGGTATCATTAACTACTTATGTTGTGTTGAGTAAAATGTATTCCTACCGTGAAGGAAACCTTCTTCACCGTTTTCTAGCTCTGATGAATGAAATAGATCTTTGGTCTTTTTGTGACCACGAGTCTTCTGATCACTCACCGGAACGATCGCATTCCATGACGAAACAACTGAATCGCGAGCTGGAACGATAAAACTCATCTTACAGTACGCTTCGTAAGTTTTCACATCAACCACGCTACACAGATCTACTCGTGAACACCAGTTTCACATAATGAACGCCTACCGCGGAAACGTATAGGCACTCCTCGACACGACGTCAAACTTACTGCACCGACGTACTCAAATACCACGCTCGAATGTAGCGCTATACGGCGACTTATCAAAGTCGCAAACGCGGCGTTCGTTAGAGCAGCTTTTCGACAGCAAGCAATTTCTCAGATTCACAGCCTCTCTCATTCAAGAGAAATAGCTACTGTCCGACATGTGGAAAAGACATTTGTTTGGCCAAATATCGCGAAGGATTGCAAGGCATTTGACAGCCACTACAATGCTTATCAGAGCGACAAAATAACTGGGCACGTTACAGATGCGCTCGGTTCTTTTACCCGACCGAGTAAACGGTTTGAGCATGTTCACATGGACATTATTGAACCTTTACCACCGTCAGAAGGATAGCACTGTTGCCTGGCAGCTACTGATCTTTTCTATTGTTGGCCTCGAGCCTGTCCACTGAAAGACGGAACAGCAGAAATATTAGCCGTTTCCTTCCGTGACTGATTTCCCCACAACGTCACTACGTATCAGGGGAAACAATTCGAGTCCTACTTCTTTAGAGCAGTTTCAACATTGCTTGGTAAGAACCGAATTCGAATGTGTGCCTACAACCCCACCATTAATAGTCTCCTGGAATGGATCCATTGAAATTTAAAGGCGTCTCTCAGATGCCATGCCACAGAGTACTGGATGACTCCCAGTAGGCCTATACAGGGTAAAAACTGCAGATGAAAACAGAGAGTGGAATGCATCCAGCATATGACTGAGGACGTAGGTTGCAAGTGCTACTCTGAGATGAGACAGTTGGCACAGGGGAGGAATTCATGATGGGCCGCATCAAATTAGTCACAAATCTGATGAAAAAAAAGAAAAAAAAAAGGATTCAACGCGAAATCGGCTGAATCAGTGTACGGACAAGCACTTCGACTTTTCACGACATCTATGCTCACTGCAAACTCCACCCGGCTGTTTCAAAAGAAGTTTCTGTCCAGCAAACAATTCGTTTTCGAGGATGTACAGTATATCGAAGACTGTTTTTTTTTTCTGACATGATGACTTCAGAAACTTCCATACCCACCGTGCGATGGATCATACATTGTGTTGGAATACCGTGACAGAACATTCAGTATTCACATCAGTAGCTCTTCTCACGATATACATCGACACACGTACAGTAGCCGTTACCCCAGCTGAAACTCACACCGGGTCAAGCACAGTAGCCAACTAGAGATGCTACCTTTGTGTGGTTCCTCGAAGATTCAGGATGCACCAAACCTTCCACCGCCACAGCATATGCCTCTGAATAAAACCTCCAGTCACCACTCGTTCAGGGTGTTGTGTACGCCTTAAACCCAAACGTTGTTAATACTTTGGGGAGGGGGAGGGGGGGGGGGGGGGAGAGGGGGCGCAGAGTCCTATGGACAGCAAATCGTACTACATTTCTTGTGCAGCGTGAAGTGTTTGGCTATCGGTGTTGTCTCTGAAATTCGAACAAATGAATGATACATAACCGTTCTTTGCAATTTGCGATTACATGATGTGAGTAACTACACTGGCTCAAAAATGGTAAAGCATCCTGGACAGATAGACGGACGTTAGTGTAGTATGGTACACTTACGCATCATTGTTCGTCTTTAGTGTTGTGATTATGCCTGGTAGGATGTATGAGGGGCATGAACCGCATCAGATACGTAATGGTCGTGCTGAAGAATGCGCAGCTGCCATGTACTCAGGTGAGACAGCGTTATCAGCACCTTACAGAGTTTAAAAGGTGCCTTGTTGTGGGGGTCTGTTTGGCCAGCTGGACGAGTGATGTAACACTGGCCTGATGCTGTACTGCATGGGAACGTGTGGGCAAACATACTTAATGTTCCAGTCGACCACGTCTGAACACCACAAGGGAGGGTCGCCGTATTCTTCGCCAAGCACGTCTTAATACCTTTACGCCTGCCATCCGAGAACAAGTAATGGACTTTCTGTAATATTCTGTGCTACCACACGCCATTGGTCGAGGACTATCACCCAACCGGACAAGGTAATTATAAGGCACGATCAGAAAGTCCCATTCGAGACCATTGCTGCAGCATATAATACAACGAAGAGCGGGACGTGAACTACGACGACGTTATTACCAAAAGCGTCCAAACGTCACCAATCTGCTGTTATTCCTTTCTTTGCTGCTGGAGGGCAAACACCGGTAGATATCGAGAAAGAAGAACGTTTGTGGAGCAGCATGTCTGTCGAAAAACCACCATTGCAGAATGGTACGCCAAGGGGTGCTGGAAGTACATCCACATATCGCAAATCTGGTAACACAGAAGTTACAACTCAAGTGGGAGCGCCCGAGCACCCACCCCATAACGCTGATCTCTCCACATACGATTATCACGCCTTAGGTCCCTTGAAATTGGCTTGAAGGCTCGACGATTCCTGTCGGACGAAGATATGCAGCAGGCAGTTGCGAACATCTTCACGTAACAAGGTACAGTGTTTTACGAAGCAGGTATCTTCGACCTGGTGCGTCGGTGGGACGATTGCCTCAATGTTCACGGCGATATTGTCTGATTGGCATACTGATTCTTGTCTTCGAATGGAAACTTTTTGTTCGCTCCTTATGCCAATCCATTCGGAGGCTGTCAACATCACAGCATAAACGGTTGCGTTTGGATTTTCAGGGGAGCATGGAATCCTGATACATGGCGTCGCACTGTGTTCAGCGATGAATCACGGTTCTGCACGACCCTGGATAACGATAATGGATCACTGTGGCAGCGGCCTTGGGAGGGGGTCTCATTATTCGAGTGATTTGTAGAGGCACAGCGGTGTAATTCCTGACGTTGTGGGGGAGCCATCGGGTATAGCTCTTGTGTTGGAGGGAATTCTGATGTGACAACAGGAGTTATAGATATGTGGGTACCTCATGTACTACTTCTCATGCGACAAAATAGTGATGTCATTTCATAATTGGACAATACTCGTTCACACATGGCACGTATATCTACAAACTGTCTGCATGATCTTGAGGCACTTTGTGGCCAGCAGGTTCCCTTGATCAATCCACAATAGAACATGAGTGGGTACCAGCTCACAAGGGGAAGGCCTCAGACACGGTTAACCGATTCGGCTCAGATGTGGCAGGTCGCCTGTGTACAACGAAAAACGAAGGACTCTAAGATAATTTGGCTCCACACTCTCCAGTTTATGTGAAAATCACCCCTAAAGGTTATGATGAGCAATCGAGTCAAAATTGGCGGAATCGATGCATGATTGTAAATAGAGGGTATGGGGTCCGCAAACGCATACTTTTCCAGAAATCGAGGAAAGAAACGTTTACAACTGCAAAAAAATGGTTCATATGGCTCTGAGCACTATGGGACTTAACATCTCAGGTCATCAGTCCCCTAAAACTTAGAACTACTTAAACCTAACTAACCCAAGGACATCAGACACATCCATGCCCGAGGCAGGATTCGAACCTGCGACCGTAGCAGTCGCGCGGTTCCAAACTGAAGCGCCTAGAACCGCTCGGCCACCGCGGCCGGCTTACAACTGCGGCTTATGTACACACGTGGTAAATGCTTTTCGCCGAGAGCGCCGACAGCGCAACGCCCGAGGCAACTGGCTGGGAAGCGGAGAACCCGGATTTGAATCTTGAGAAAACTGTACGGTTTTCATTCTTTTAAACTGTAGTTTTTCGTATCAGAATTCGTAGGGATCGGAGGGTTAATAAGGTATCAACTCAACACGTAATAATAATAGTAGTAAGGTAGGCAAACTAATTTCCCAAACGACGTAAATTAGCAAAGAATTAAACGATTAAGCCTTATCACATGAAAACAACTCCGAGTAAGAGTGCAGCGAATTCCTCACGAGGGACCACAGATAGCCAACCGCGCGACGCTTGTTTACAGCTGGGCATGGGACAGAACCTTGTAGAAGTCAATCGGAAAGAGTTGTTTTCCGTCATTAGGCTGCAGTGAACTTCGAGGATACATGCAATGATTTTTCATCGTTAATCTGCCGAATAAAATATGTTTTGTGAAAGAATACAGTGATCTTCCGTAGGCAACATATGACTTGTATTGTATGTATTTTGTGGTAACTAGCTTTTCCGTTTATGCCGTAGTAACTAGTTATTGTTTGTTGTGTCATATCTTTCAGCTGCATAATCTGAATAATGGAGGATGAACACACTTCAACCAGCGCTGAAATATATAGTTGGGAGCCTGTCACAGACGACGGCAAGCGGGGAGTTACCGACGCTGTGTTTCGGTTTGTAAGAGTATTGCAAGACAGATGTATTATCAATGCACTACCCGAAGCAGGCAGTTCTGTTTCTCGGAATTCCAGAGAGCGTCTGTCGTCCAGTGATACTTGGAGCTGACGAACGAAGTGACTTTTGTTGGTACTGAAGAACGAAACCATGAAGGCGAAGCAGAAGGTGATTCAGTGGAAGATATCACGAGTAGTGAATCGCAAAATGGTCATAACACTTTGGAAATGTCCACGTCGCAGTCAATCTGTGTTTCGTCTGTTTCCGATGAGTATTACGAACCGGTTACTAAACGACTGATTACGGCGCTACACCCCTTGAAGTAAAAGTAAAGGCGGTAGCGCTAGCCAGGAATCATTCAAATTGGATGGAGCAACAACAGCCCTGAATAGGAAGAAGGGCCTAAAATTGTGGGAAAATAATATCGTTAAAAGAGGGACGAGATACGAGAAATATAGGCGATAAATAAGTGGGCATACGACCGATTTGTCGAATCTCGTCGTCGGAACCAGAATGTAACAACGAGAATACTCCAGGAGTGGGCTGCAGGTGCAGCGCTCCAGTATACGATTAACAAGGATTTTACGTTTGCTGCATCATTATCTTGGTCAAGGAATTTCAAATCGGAATGTAAAATTTGTCAGCGGCACATCACTAAATACTTCTCCTTCAAGGAGGTAGAAAATATAGAAGATATACAGAAAGTGGCGGCTCTTTTCAGCACGCAAACAGCGTTACTTACGACTCGTGTCAGTCGTGATTACGTGATCAACACTGATAAAACAGGATGCGAGTACCGGGTGAACATTCGATGTACGTTACGCATAAGGAAGAAAAACGAACCCTTCTCGTAGGTGGTAGTAAAAAAAACTAACACATTCGTACACGGCACAATACGCCATCACAGCCTCTGGAAAAGTATTGCCTAAGGTTTTCCTGTGTTTACAAGAAAGAAATGCTACATTTGGTCCTCAGGTTATAAAAGAGCTTATTCGCTTAACCGACTCGTTGAAAAATGTTTAAATGTGAACATTTTTAGGTTAGGCTTTACCGTGACTGTTACTGACATTAAATGAAACAACAAGTTTACTGTTACCAGTCACCGGTGACTGGTAACAGTAACTTGTTGAAAAATGTTTACATTACTTGCTCCAAATCTGGAAAATTGACAAATGTGATTTACAGAACACTTCTTGAGAATGTTTGTTAACCATACGCTGCCGATAACAAGTTTTGTTTAATATAGGATTCCTGGGGTGGACAAACTAATACTCTAATATATGACACTGTGTTTATAGATGATGAGGATCAACCGACGTGCACGGTAAAAGTAATAGCGCCAAACTGCACACCTGTGTGCCAGCCTTGTGATGTTTATTTATATCACCAGGTTAAAAATTTTATTTCGAGACTTCAGAATTGTAGTGTGCTTCTGGAAACCCAGCGGAAATTAAACAACCGCACGGCTGCAACAACTATTCACAGCATAATTAATAACCAACTTTCAGCACCGATTTTCAGGCAATGATATCGTATGCGTGGTACGCATCAAAATTAATTCCAGAAAAATATATATTTTAAAATGTAAACCAAGTTTGTTTTCCGCCGACTCTTCGGAAGGAACAGTGCAGCTGTCTAAAGACTGCATTCATTAGATGTTCTTGGCGCCGCGAGTATATTTGTTTCGAATGTTTATATGACAAGTTTGAAGAAAAGTGAGGATACGGAACAGTTACTGAAAGAGCCATTTAAAGTGGCCAGGAGTAACATTTTAGTTGTTTACTACCCTAAGAGGTTTGAGAAATTCATTTGCCTACCTTTTTATCATTACTTTTGATTTACTTACCTTATTAACCCTCCTATCCCTATCAATTGGAATATGGAAAAATACAAACGAGAAGAATAACATCCGCTAGGTTTCCTCGTTATTCGAACCCGGGTTTTCCGCTTCCCTGCTAGTTACCTTTCTTTACTACCCTTTGTTTACTACCCTAAGAGGTGTGAGAAATTCATTTGCCTACCTTTTTATCATTACTTTTGATTTA
Source organism: Schistocerca americana (assembly GCF_021461395.2). Lineage (NCBI taxonomy): Eukaryota > Metazoa > Arthropoda > Insecta > Orthoptera > Acrididae > Schistocerca > Schistocerca americana. The sequence continues at coordinate 907,593,943 of NC_060120.1, forward strand.
TTTACCTTATTAACCCTCCTATCCCTATCAATTGGAATATGGAAAAATACAAACGAGAAGAATAACATCCGCTAGGTTTCCTCGTTACTCGAACCCAGGTTTTCCGCTTCCCTGCTAGTTACCTTATTTTCTTTTTTTGTTAAATTGATCATTTTGTTCGTTTCGTTCGTTGTATATGGTCGCGATGGATGCCAAAAGACACCCGTTCAGGTTCGTAGTTTAGCGTTTGGCTCTGTTTTTTATTTCATAGAACCGTGCCGGCATATCTTGGCCGTTGCGCTATCGGTGCTCTCGGCGAAAAGCAAATACCATGAGGGTACATAAGCGGCAGTTGTAAATGTTCCTTTCCTCGATTTCTGGAAAAGTATGCATTTGTGAACCCCATGCCTGACTATGAAAAACGATCTGTTTACAATTATCTATCGATCCCGCCGATTTTGAGGCGATTGTTCCCCACAACCTTTAGGGGTGATTTTCTCAAAAACGGGAGGGTGTGGAGCCAAAATATCTCAGAGTCCTTCGTTTTACGTTGTACACAAGCGACATCCCAAATATGAGCCGAATCGGTTAGCCGTGTCTGAGGTCTTCCCTTGTCAGACGACAATTCCGTCCCAGTGCCAGTATACCAGTTACATCTGTGGTAACGTTGTCGCAGTAAAGGAGACACTGCTCAATAGTTTTAGGGGAAAATGATTTTAGGCGTCTGTTATACTCCAATGAACAATAGTTGTGGACCGGATATGTTACCAAATTATGCCTTTACCTTTCATAAATTAAGTACACAACTAAACATCATTACATCCTTATGGTTTACATACTAAGAACTAAAATGACCCACCGGTGTTGAAATCAAAGTGCAAAAAATCATCCCATCATCCTGAGTGCTTTTCATTGAACTTTGAGAGCTTCAAAACGTGTGTGCCTTCCATGAGCGATTATCACTGCCTGACACCTATGTGGGATGCTCCATGTGAGTTTACTGAGGTCACCCTGTGTACCCGTTTCCATTCTTCAGTGAGAGCCTAAGGGAGTTCTTGGAGGGTCTATGGGTTGGGTTGGGTTGGGTTGGGTTGGGTTGGGTTGCTTGGGGAAGACCAGACAGTGAGGTCATCGGTCTCATCGGATTAGGGAAGGGCGGGGAAGGAAGTCGGCCATGCCCTTTCAAAGGAACCATCCCGGCATTCGCCTGGAGCGATTTAGGGAAATCACGGAAAACCTAAATCAGGATGGCTGGACGCGGGATTGAAACGTCGTCCTCCCGAATGCGAGTCCAGTGTGCTAGTCACTGCGCCACCTCGCTCGGTGGAGGGTCTATGGTGGAACAAGACGACCACGAAATCCGGAACGTATTTGTCAAGCATGTCCGACATAAGCACAATCTGGTTTAGATAGGGAATATGCGCCGGCCATTCCAGCGCCGGTCATTTCATGACTCCCATGTGTAGGGGTTGCAGAATATCCTTGCTGAAACCCTCTGCATGGATCCTGGGATTAGAAAGAATTTAGGGGCACAAACGTATGCGGCATCCACCACATGATTCAACAGAATCTGTTCCATGTACTGCCTGGGGATAAGACGACCATGGACAAGAAGAAGAACTATATGGCTGTCAACGCTGAAGCCTCCCCACAACATCCCAGAACTTTGCAAATCTGTCGATTACCTGGACAACATTCGGCAGGTACCGCTCACCACATGTCACCGCATGCGAACACGGCCATCTCCTTGCGTCAGAGGATATCTGGATTCTCCTGTGAATAACACGTTTCGGCAGTGACAAAGTTGCCAGTTGACATGGGAATAGAACTGAAGGTGACCTGCAAGATGTATCAAAGCGAGGTTCTGGAACTGGACGTTTAGCTCGTAAGGTCATTTCTCGTAACCTCTTCATTACAGTCTGATGTGACACAGTGGCTCCATTGACCTTTCTGCCATTGTTTTGCACTGCTTTGGCGGTAGCCGTACGATGGCGCAACGTAGAGAAGGCCACATATCGGTCTTCACGAGGGATTGTAATGCGTCAGCGACCATATCCAAATCGCATTGTGGGAGAGCCTCTGGCATCTGTAGCAACACGGCCAAGAGTCCAATCTTTTTGGATAAAAAGACCGCGCTTGCAACATGCACTGAATTAAGATGGCACATTGCTTGGTTTAATAGAACATCAAAAAACGACGGCTGCCATCTGTTAACCTCGCTATAAAACTCTGAGAAAACTGAACTTACTCTCTTCTAGGGGCCGGTCGTTGTGGCCGAGCGGTTCTAGGCGCTTCAGTCCGGAACTGCGCGACCGCTACGGTCGCAGGTTCGAATCCTGCCTCGGGCATGGATGTGTGTGATGTCCTTCGGTTAGTTAGGTTTAAGTAGTTCTAAGTTCTAGGGGACTGATGACCTCAGATGTTAAGTCCAATAGTGCTCAGAGCCATTTGAACCATTTTCTCTTCTAGGGAGGTCACCTACATCGTAATGTACAACATAGACAATAGATGGAGAATGATTGTAATTGTTACCTAAACTGAAAGGGAATATCTCAAGCCATGCAATAAGGCCACATATACCATGTGTATGAAAATAGATGTAACATACTGGATGCTGATACATGCGTTCCCCTAATTCTTTTGAACAATGTACAACGTTTTTATGAAACCCTTCCTAGCCGAATCAGTGCATGCTTCCAGGTTAGACAAAGTGCAACGATTACTGATAGATGGACTCAGAGCCCCAAATTCTTCGTAAATTTGGTTCGTTTTGGTAATCACTTAAATTGTATCAAATACCCCGTCAATCAGTGAATCTGAGTTTCCTCTTCTTCTGAATGCCTCACATTTTTGAAGGCGGTGTATTTTCACACGACAAATCGGCAAAGAGGCTGAACACTAGAAAGCGCTCCATTAATTTGTTAGTAACTTCTTGCTTGGTATCCGCGCTGTGGATAGCCGTGATGATGTCAGAGAGGGGCTTGTAGTATGGGGCTAGTCCTTGCAGCATGGCACAGTGCTTTGCAGTCAGACAGGGCCTGTGTGTTTGTGTGTGTGTGTGTGTGTGTGTGTGTGTGTGTGTGTGCCGCAGGCTGGCGGTGCCCGGGGCGCCGCGGCCACAGACGCTGGCTAATGCGGCTGTCCTGTCCTGTCCAGCTCAGCACTGAACCGTGTGGTCGGCTGCCGGGAATACTGCCTCTGGCCTACCAGAGGTCTGCGGTGAGCCGCGCGTTCCCCACAAGCTGTGCTCTGAAAACTTTGCTGAAAAATACCAGCCCTGCACCGAAATTCCGCCCGCACTAGCTAAACACCAGAGGGATGACAGAGCTTTGAGAACGTACGCGTTCTAAAGCTGTGTGTCAACGGTGGGAGTGAGGCTTTACTTGAGTGTTTCCTCCGTAGGAACAGTTGTAATACCTGAAGTGTTTAGCGAGAGACAGCATTAGCCTATAACAACTGCTACCTGGAAACTGACCATTCAGAAAAGCTGACTAATTTAAGACAAATTTAGGCAGAGGATGAAATTTCTCAGCAGAGAAATAGGAAATTTTCGGTTTACCGACGATATTGTAATTCTGCGAGGTACGGCGAAGAACATGGAAGATCAGTCGATCGAATTGCGTAGTTACCTTGAAAAGAAATTACAGGAAAAAATCGTTAATTGGATGTAGAATTAAATAAAGCAGCTCTGAGCGTAACATATTAGTCAGATAAAATGTTCAAATGTGTGTGAAATCGTATGGGACTTAACTGCTGCCGGCCGGAGTGGCCGTGCGGTTCTAGCCGCTACAGTCTGGAACCGAGCGACCGCTACGGTCGCAGGTACGAATCCTGCCTCGGGAATGGATGTGTGTGATGTCCTTAGGTTAGTTAGGTTTAATTAGTTCTAAGTTCTAGGCGACTGATGACCTCAGAAGTTAAGTCGGATAGTGCTCAGAGCCATTTGAACCATTTGAACTTAACTGCTAAGGTCATCAATCCCTGAGCTTATACACTACTTAACCTAAATTATCCTAAGGACAAACACACACACCCATGTCCGAGGGGGACTCGAACCTCCGCCGGGACCAGCCGCACAGTCCATGACTGCAGCGCCTTAGACCGCACGGCTAATCCCGCGCGGCTATTAAAAGTAGTTGACGTTTCTTCGTATTTCAGTAGGAAAATAACGGGCAATGGCAGAACGAAACCGGACGTGTACCATTTGATCAAAAGAATCCACACAGCTATCAGTAAGGATTAATGTGGGGTATGCACACCCTTTGCCTTCTTGACGGCTCGAATGCCGCTGAGGACGCTTTTAGAGAGGTGTCTGAATGTCTATGAAGGAATGGCTAACCATTCCTCCTCAAACGGCAAAACGAGAAAAGCAGTGATATCGACGATATGACTCAACCAAAACGTGTTTCATTGGGTTCAGATTTGGACTATGCACTCGCCGGTCCCTTTCAGCAATGTTATTCTTCGAAAACCGTTCTCCCGCAGGTGATACTTTATGACTTGATGCATTGTCATGCTGATACAAACTGTAAATTTTTGTCCACATCCTACGTTATTTAGCATTTCCTTAGGCAAAATAAGAGAATCACACCACAATCACGAACAACTCCCCCATGCAATAACACCATCTCCAATTGGCACTATGCAAGATAACCAGTAATTTTCTTCAGACATTCACCAAACCCAGAGTCTTCCATCAGGTGTGCAGAGGGTACAGCGGAATTCATCATTCCAGATCACTCGTTTCCTGTCATCTACCGTCCAGTGGCGTTTTTACATCGCCTCAAGTGTCAGCTATCAATGAGTACAGAAATGTGTGGCGACCTATGAGGGACCTGGTCGACTATTGTACCCATTATTCTTAACTCACTGCACGCAGGCATTGTGTTCGCTGGAGTACTGCTAGCACACTGGGAATCACGAGTTATTAATCACATGTTATTCCTTCAGCTCGTTTCATGCGATTTCTCACAATTACTGTCCGCAGTGCTCCACGGGCCCTCTCTGGCAGTACATGAGACCTGCTCCGTCATGTTTTAGCTGCAGTTGTTCCTCCGCGTTCATTTGTAGGATAAACCAAAATGCAGGTGTACCAGCCACGAAAGAATTGGCAGTTGGGCAAATATGTCCATTCTTGCAATTGTGCTTTTGTATTAAAATGTGGATTAATGGTCGCTGAACGTCTGGTATCCACATGCGCTATAGCGAGAGTTAACGTATGATAATTTCACTTAATGGTATGTGTGGCTTCTACAAAAATTTTAGTTGTTTGGCTGACTCTAAAAATGGTAGCCAATAGTACCATAGTTAATGATTTTCGTATCAAGCAAGAAAGTATTGAACACTTACTATAAGCACTCCATAGATATAGAGACCGTGTAACGCATTTACATTAAATGCATCACGTATGTTAGAGACTCAGGACGAACATTCAGACTACTGCCGTTGTGTAGACCAGTGTCTATGTCACTACTCAAGTCTTACAGCGGTAGGAGAAACATTATTTTTACCACAACTGTGTCAAGTAATGTTATTTCGTAGGTCTTAAGAAAAAGAACCACTGTATTTAATGAAATCTATTACCTATCTGTCCATAGTTTTTATTATTGAACGAGGAAGTCAAGACGCTGTTGTATGGGTAATGGTACCATGTCTTGCAGCGTATAGTTGATCTGTTTTATGTGTTAAGCTTCAGTTTATAACAACAGTATTTACCCTACACATATGAAGAAAACATAATTTGGATAATTGAAAAAACTTGGAAATTTGTGGTAAGGTCTTATGGGACCAAATTTCTGAGGTCATCGGTTCCTAAGCTTATACACTACTTAATCTAACCTAAACTAACTTAGGTTAAGGACGACGCATACACCCATGCCGAGAGAGGACTCTAACCTCCGACGAGGGGAGCCCTACGGACCGCAACAAGACGCCCTAGACCGCGCAGCTACCCCCGCGGCTTGGATAATGGAATTTTCCCAGATATTGTACTACTGTAGATGGGCTGAAACGAAAATGACGCCGGCATGTCCACTTCTCGCCCTGGTCAAGTTTGATCAGCTGTAAAAAAGTGGTCAAATAGACAAAAATCCAAGCGTAAAAAATTGGTAGAGTTAGCTGCCCGATGTTAAGATAACACCCTCTCCTTTTGAGTTATTGCATGGCTGCCTTTAATTCGAGTATGGGCACTACCTCCAATACAACTTCCTCTATGAAGAGAGACAAACATTTATCATTCAACAAAATGTCAGTGCGTTGCCTACAAATACTACAAAGGATGACCACTACATATTTACATGTTAATATTACATCCTAGCAAAGTAAAGAGATATCTATAGCTAAAAGGTTCCATGCATCTACAAACTCTCTGATGATTGTGATTCGCCCTGTCATGTGACGCCACCACCAAGTGCTCAGGACATACACTGTCTATGTCACGATCACCCCACCTGCCAAAACACGCAGCTATGCTACCAACTATAGACAACCTTCCAAATGGGTAACAATAACGTAATTGTATAACAGGCAAGTTTTTCATTTATTCCCCATTTGCTATTCGAGAATGAAATGAGTTCAGAGGGCATATGATACTGCGTGAAGAGTTTGACAGAGCACTGAAAGACCAAAGTCGAAACAAGGCCCCGGGAGTAGACAACATTCCATTAGAACTACTGACAGCCTTGGGAGAGCCAGCCCAGACAAAACTCTACCATCTGGTGAGAAAGATGTACGAGACAGGTGAAATACCCTGAGACTTCAAGAAGAATTGTAATAATTCCAATCCCAAAGAAAGCAGGTGTTGACAGACGTGAAAATAACCGAACTATCAGTTTAATAAATCATGGTTAGAAAATACTAACACTAATTTTTTACAGACGAATGGAAAAAGTGGTAGAAGTCGACCGCGGGGAAGATCAGTTTGGATTCCGTAGAAACGTTGCTACATGTGAGGCAATGCTGACCCTACGACTTATCTTAGAGAATAGATTAAGAAAAGGCAAACCTTTAGACTTAGAGAAAGCTTTTCACAATGTTGACTGGAATACTCTCTTTCAAATTACGAAGGTGACAGGGGTAAGATACAGGGAGTGAAAGGCTATTTACAATTTGTACAGAAACCAGATGGCAGTTATAAGAGTCGAGGGACATGAAAGGGAAGCAGTGGTTGAGAAGGGAGTGAGATAGGGTTGTAGCCTATCCCCGATGTTATTCAATCTGTATATTGAGCAAGCAGTAAAGGAAACAAAAGAAAAATTCGGAGCAGGAATTAAAATCAATGGAGAAGAAATAAAAACTTTGAGGTTCGCCGATGACATTGTGATTCTGTCAGAGACAGCAAAGGACCTGGAAGAGCAGATGAATGGAATAGAGTGTCTTGAAAGGAGGATACAAGATGAACATCAACAAAAGCAAAACGAGGATAATGGAATGTAGTCGAATTAAATCGGGCGATACTGAGGGAATTAGATTAGGAAATGAGGCGCTTAAATTAGTAAATGAGTTTTGCTATTAGGCAAACAAAATAACTGATGACTGTAGAAGCAGGGAGGATATAAAATGTAGACAGGCCATGGCGAGGAAAGCGTTTCTGAAGAAGAGAAATTTGTTAACATCGAGTATAGATTTAAGTATCAGGAAGTCGTTTCTGAAAGTATTTGTATGGAGTGTAGCCATGTATGGAAGTGAAACGTGGACGATAAATAGTTTAGACAAGAAGAGAATAGAAGCTTTCGAAATGTGGTGCTACAGAAGGATGCTGTAGATTAGATGGGTAGATCACATAACTAATGAGGAGGTATTGAATAGAAATGGGGAGAATGGAAATTTGTGGCCCTACTTGACTAGAAGAAGGGATCGGTTGGTATGACATATTATGAGGCATCAAGGGATCACCAATTTAGTATTGGAGGGCAGCGTGGAGGGTAAAAATCGTAGAGGGAGACCGAAAGATGAATACACTAAACAGATTCAGAAGGATGTAGGTTGCAGTAAGTACTGGGAGATGAAGAAGCTTGCACAGGATAGAGTAGTATGGAGAACTGCATCAAATCAGTCTCTGGACTGAAGACCACAACAACAACAACAACAACAACTCAATCTTAGTTACTAGTAGTGCAATACACCAAATAGTAATAGTAATAGTAGTAGTAGTAGTAGTAGTAATAGTAGTAGTAGCAGTGGTAGCAGCAGCAGTATCAGTAATAATAATTACTGAACCCATTATCCAACATTCTAAATAATACAAATTATGCATACAATATTACTGGTACACACCCACACATTTGCTATGCATGGATGATCTAAAACTACTGGCAGCAACAAATCAACAACTCAACCAATTACTAAAGATAACAGAAGTATTCAGCAATGATATAAATATGGCTTTTGGAACAGATAAATGTAGGAAAAGTAGCATAGTCAAGGGAAAACACACTAAACAAGAAAATTACATATTGGATAACCACAGCGACTGCATAGAAGCGATGGAAAAAACAGATGCCTATAAATATCTAGGATACAGACAAAAAATAGGAATAGATAATACAAATATTAAAGAAGAACTAAAAGAAAAATATGGACAAAGACTAACAAAAATACTGAAAACAGAATTGACAGCAAGAAACAAGACAAAAGCTATAAATACTTATGCTACTCATTTGGAGTAGTGAAATGGAGTAACACAGACATAGAAGCACTCAACACACTTACACGATCACAATGCCACCAATATAGAATACATCACATACATTCAGCAACAGAAAGATTCACATTAAGCAGAAAGGAAGGAGGAAGGGGATTTAACGACATAAAAAAACCTACATTATGGACAGGTAGACTATTTATGAAAATTCTTTATAGAACAAGCAGAAACTAGAAAAATACACAAAGCAATCACTCATATAAATACATCGGCTACACCACTACAATTTCATAACCACCTCTACAACCCTTTAGATCACATAACATCAACAGATACGAAGAAAGTAAAGTGGAAAAAGAAAACACTACATGGCAAGCACCCGTATCATCTAACACAACCACACTTCGATCAAGACGCATCCAACACATGGCTAAGAAAAGGCAATATATACAGTGAGCCGGAAGGATTCATGATTGCAATACAGGATCAAACAATAAACACCAGATATTACAGCAAGCATATTATTAAAGATCCCAATACCACAACAGATAAATGTAGACTTTGCAAACAACAAATAGAAACAGTAGATCACATCACAAGCGGATGTACAATACTAGCAAATACAGAATACCCCAGATGACATGACAATGTAGCAAAAATAATACATCAACAGCTTGCCTTACAACATAAACTAATAAAACAACACGTTCCCACATACAAGTATGCACCACAAAATGTACTGGAGAATGATGAATACAAATTATACTGGAACAGAACCATTATAACGGATAAAACAACACCACATAACAAACCTGACATCATACTCACCAACAAAAAGAAGAAATTAACACAACTAATCGAAATATCCGTACCCAATACAACAAATATACAAAAGAAAACAGGAGAAAAAGTTGAAAAATACATCCAACTGGCTGAGGAAGTCAAGGACATGTGGCATCAGGATAAAGTTGACATTATACCAATTATACTATCAACTACAGGAGTCATACCACACAATATCCACCAGTACATCAATGCAATACAGCTGCATCCAAACTTATATATACAACTACAGAAATCCGTAATTATTGATACATGTTCAATTACCCGAAAGTTCCTAAATTCAATATAACATATACCGTACAGTTAAAAGGAAGTCACGCTTGATCAAGGTCCGCGTCACTTTCCATTTTTGACCAGACATAACGCCTGAGAAAAGAAAGAAATAATGATGACAATAATCATAACAATAATAATATATTAAGGCACTGTGCAAGCTGCAGATGTGGTAAAGCACGTGTGTGGTAAATCAGGGCCAAGTATTCTCTTGTGGTTTCGGAATACTGGAGTAATGCACGTCCTGCATCCATGTATGTGTCAGCACCACATCTTAATGCATACCTATAAACTAACACAGAGAGACTGCACAACATCAGGATGTCAAACAACCAGTGGATATCAACCGGCACTGCGTCCCACTCCCTGCCTAAATTCGCCACCGCACCACACGTACATGGAAATGCTCTTGACAGTCCGTTACTGATAACAAAAACCATGTGATGCTAGATGACTTCATGATAAATATTTTATGGTCTACGAGAGAGGACCTAGGGCAAAATTTGTAATGAACCAAATGCTAAAATAATATTTAGTCTGTTCCATGATAAATCCATATCATTATTTGAAAATAACTTTTTTGCATAAGGTAATCGGAAAGGATATTAAACAGTCATATAAAAACCAAGGTCCACTAGCGGGATTAAACTATCTCTTGAAAGTGAAAGGGACGTGTATCTGTTGGCAAGAACAAATAGGAATACTGCAGTAGATGCACACTACAAAAACAACTCAAAATTGCTAAGAAATGTTATTAAAAATAGAGGAACACACACATAATCTCATAAATCAATGATTCTAACGACTTAATGCTATACTGAGTGTAGTGAAATGAGAAACAGGGTAACCAGCTAAAGAACAGGATAACATCATTGTTGAACTGAACGGAAGGGCTATAAATGGTGAGTCACACGTAGAAATTGTATGTAATAATCATCTTTTAAATACAGTAGAAAGTACAGGGACAAACAGTTCAAGAGAAAAATCACAGCAGTATGCTATATCGACGTGCATCGTAGCTGAACAGCGCTGGGGCGTGCTGACTAAATGCGTTTCTGCTCCTTCCACTTGCCACACAACCCAAACATACAGAACTGGCACCCACCAGCCAGGGGACACGAGCCAGTCATCTAGGCCCGTGATGTATCTGAGAAAAAATTATTCTATGATTTAGCAACATGAAAACCGCATGACTGATATTAACGTGAGAACTATAGATCATGATTGTCTCGGATAGCCTTCAACACTTTCCAAGTTCGAATTCACTTAGCTCTCAGCCTGCACGTCTTATTCGCGCTAAAAAGCACGCGCAGCTACGCGTGAAGCATGGATTCAGGACGCAGCTGAGTTTCGAAAGTCGATTCACTGCCGTTCGGAGGCATATAGACAGTAGTATTTACTTCAGCTTCGTTTGCGAATTGAACAGGAAACCGAATTACTGTAAAATATAGACTTTATAATGTTTTTTTTTTTTGTAAGCACTCACCACCCATTGCTACAAATGCTAAACAAGTAGTTTACAAGTAAATGTACACACATCAAAAGAAGTTTTGCGCATCATCCCGGCTCCCAGAGCTCCTGAAGATAGACATTGACTGTGGATATTGTCTCACAGACTCAGTCCCTTTGACTGTTCAGAGATGTCACTAAACTCATCTAATGATGTAAACAACCAAGCAAGAGGAGCGCCTATTAGACGGAGGGGGTCCGACTACCAATCAGTTCCAATCATTCCACCCGGAAGGAGGTACACGGTTCGTACTGCCTGTAGTCCAACCACGCCTAGACGGTCAATATTGCGGTTCGATCGCGTCCAAATTGTTGCTTTGTGCCAGGAAGGGCTCTCAACAAGGGAAGTGTCCAGGCGATGTTGTTCGGACATGGAGATACAGAGAGACATGAACTTTGGATGACATGCCTCGCTCAGGCCGCACAAGGGCTACTATTGCAGTGGGGCATTTTGTGGGGCCGACGTACGCCGCTGTTGGTTGCGGAAGGCACCGTAACAGCTGTACGATACGTGAGTGCTGACTATGCCATAACTCCTTCAGGATTACGACATCGCTCGACTAGAGAGGCCAGCATGTTCTCCAGACGTGAACCCTGTCGAACATGCCTGAGATAAATTGAAAAGGACTGTTTATGGACGACGTGACCCACCAACCAATCTGAGTGATCTACACCGAACCGCCGTTGAGAAGTGGGACAATCTGGACCAACAGTGCCTTGATGAACTAGTGGATAGTATGCCACGACGAATACAGGCATGTATCAATGGAAGAGGACATGCTAATCGGTAGTAGAGGCACCGGTGTGTAGAGCAATCTGGACTACCACCTCTGGAGATCTCACTGTATGGTGGTACAACACGCACTGTGTGGTTTTCATGAGCAGTAAAAAGGGCAGAAATGATGTCTATGTTGATCTCTATTCCAATTTTCTGTACAGGTTCCGGAACTCTCGGAACCAAGGTGATGCAAAACTTTTTTTGATGTGCGTATATGCTCTTATTGCAGGCGCTGGGTTGGTATTCTCACCATCCAGCCAGAGTACCGCCAAACCGCACTTCTTCCAAATGTAACTCAATACAATGCTTACTATCAGAGCCAATACTCACATACTTGTTACAATGCCATATCTTAAATACGGTTTTATGCCTGCTGATACTTACAAAGTATCACTCCATGACCACATAGCAACGTGTGTCAACATCAGTACATGTATAAAGCCGTGGTAGGCTAGAGGCACTACTAATAGTTGGAACTGTGTTGTCATTGTAGTTTCCGGTATTGACAGGTGTTGCTCACACTTTTTCTACATTACGTATATTTGTGAAAGCCATTTGTTCTTTCAGAGACCGTGCTAGGGTTATCAGAAGCAGTGTTTTCTTCTTCTTGACATCTGCATTTACATGCACAAAGTGTTTCCAGCTACATTGTGTATGCATGACATCAAACTGTGCTAGGTCGCAGTAGACTCATCAGTGGAAAATAAGTCTATTTAGATAATTAAACGCCCCAACAGGGAGCATGTCTTTTCTTTGAACGACATGTTATGTGTTCCTGTATCCGGAATACAACTGGGCTCGCCTGGGGCAATACGCCAGACCATTAGCGAGTCAAGATGCTCAGGGAAAAAAATGGCTCTGAGCACTATGCGACTTAACTTCTGAGGTCATCAATCGCCTGGAACTTAGAACTAATTAAACCTAACTAACCTAAGGACATCACACGCATCCATGCCCGAGGCAGGATTCGAACCTGCGACCGTAGCGGTCGCTCGGCTCCAGACTGTAGCGCCTAGAAAAGCACGGCCACTCCGGCCGGCGATGCTCAGGGAGAAAATTCGTTTTGTGTCAGGACAAAAACCGAAACAGCAGAGAGGGAGGAAAGGGTAAAAGTCATAGCTGAAATCAAAGAGAGTGTCCTGTCTTGGACCAACGCTCCGGCTGCATCATGCATGTGATTTCTCTCTCACACCACTCATTAGCTGTTCAAAAAGTGGTGCTTAGGGGCTTTTATGATCAGCGCATTTTGCGTTAGCAAACATCCACTGCTGAGGTAGCAATCCTACTCGGTACGTAACCCGCAAAGAATTGTACTCAAAAATCGCAAAGGAAATTCAAATTTAAAAAAAAATTAGAAATATAAATAAAAATTCTTGATACCCCCGAGACTGGCCATGTGACTTGCACATCACATACAAAGGAATCTCATTAATGCGCTCAAACTTTGTTCTTCTTCTACAATTTTTGTCCTCTTCAATCACTTCCATTTCCAAATTGACGACACTCTGATGTTTCAGGATGTACTGTCTACCGATTCCTTCCTTTATTCAAGTTGTGCCATAAATTTCTTTATCACCCAGTTAGATACAGTATTTCTTCATTAGTGAATCGACATATCCATCTGATCTTCAGCATTTTTCTGTAGCACCAGCATATCAAATGTTTCTGTTCTCTTCTTGTCAGAATTGCTTCTCGTCCTCGTTTTACTTCCATACAAGACTGCACTCCACACAAATACCTACAGAAAAGACTCCCAAACACTTAAATTCGTATTCGATCTTAAGAAATTTCTCTTTTTCGGAAAAGATTTTCTTGCTACTGCCAATCCGCATTTATATGTGCCTAAATTATTGAATTTGCCGCTGGCTCCGCTGCGTGTTACGAGTTTTGTTTCTGTGTCGTGTTGCCTGTGCGGATTCCTTTCTGAAGTTCTGTTTCTCTAATACGTTGCCTACTTTGTGTACTGTTTTGTTGCATTATAGCTGACTGTAGAGTGTGTAGCCGTTCGTTTCACAGTGTTTGTTGTGTTACGTGTGCAGTCCTTCCCTGCATGTACTGTTCTCATGTGTCGTAGCATTTCGTCTGCAAATAATGTGTTCTTTTAGTATCCACTTGCATATAAATGGGTTTTCCTGCTACGTTGTGTTGCTGTCCCTGCCTTCAGTCTATTTGCTTTATCGTTTGTTCACTGTGAGTAATCGTTTGGGTAGGTTCTGTACAATTTGTGGAGAATGTATAAGTTTTGGTTCATCTTGTGTAACTGGGGGACTGACTGATACGTTTCGCGTGAAGTGCCTACTGTAAACATTTACTCCACCCTCCTCCATGAACCATGACCTTGTCACTGGCGGGAGGCTTGCGTGCCTCAGCGACACAGGTAGCTGTACTACTGCTGCAACCACAATTGAGGGGTATCTGTTGAGAGAGCAGACAAACGAGTTCATCCTGAAGAGGGACAGCAGCCTTTTCAGTAGTTGCGAAGGGTAGAGCCACGGGTCGTAACACATCTGAAATGTAACGTCCACTGTTCAAAGCGCCATCAATGCGAACAAGAGGTGACCGATACGTGTAACCAATGGCACCCCATACCATCACGCCGGGTGATACGCCAGAATGGCGACGACGAATACACGCTTCCAATGTGCGTTCACCGTGATGTCGGCAAATACGGATGCGGCCATCATGATGCTGTAAATGAAACCTGGATTCATTCGAAGAAATGACGTTTTGCCATTCGTGCACCCAGGTTCGTCGTTGAGTACACCATCGCGGGCGCTCCTGTCTGTGATGCAGCGTCAAGGGTAACCGCAGCCACGGTCCCCGAGCTGATAGTCCATGCTGCTGCAAACGTCGTCGAACTGTTCGTGCAGATGGTTGTTGTCTTGCAAACGTCCCCATCTGCTGACTCAGGGATCGAGACGTGGCTGCAGGGTCCGTTACAACCATGCGGATAAGATGCCTCTCATTTCGACTGCTAGTGATACGAGGCCGCTGGGATCCAGCACGGCCTTCCGTATTACCCTCCTGAACCCATCGATTCCATATTCTGCAAAGTCATTGGATCTCGACCAACGCGATCAGCAGTGTCACGATACGATAAACCGCAATCGCGATAGGCTACAATCCGACCTTTATGAAAGTCGGAAACGTGATGGTACACATTTCTCCTCCTTACACGAGGCATCACAACAACGTTTCACCAGGCAACGCCGGTCAACTGCTGTTTGTGTATGAGAAATCTGTTGGAAACGTTCCTCATGTCAGCACGCTGTAGGTGTCACCACCGGCGCCAACATTGTGTGAATGCTCTGAAAAGCTAATCATTTGCATATCACAGCATCTTCTTCCAGTCGGTTAAATTTTGCGTCTGTAGCACGTCATCTTCGTGGTGTAGCAATTTTAATGGCCAGTAGTGTATATATCGAATAAATAATTAATGGAAAGCTAGCGATATATATATATATATATATATATATATATATATATATACACTCCTGGAAATGGAAAAAAGAACACATTGACACCGGTGTGTCAGACCCACCATACTTGCTCCGGACACTGCGAGAGGGCTGTACAAGCAATGATCACACGCACGGCACAGCGGACACACCAGGAACCGCGGTGTTGGCCGTCGAAGGCGCTAGCTGCGCAGCATTTGTGCACAGCCGCCGTCAGTGTCAGCCAGTTTGCCGTGGCATACGGAGCTCCATCGCAGTCTTTAACACTGGTAGCATGCCGCGACAGCGTGGACGTGAACCGTATGTGCAGTTGACGGACTTTGAGCGAGGGCGTATAGTGGGCATTCGGGAGGCCGGGTGGACGTACCGCCGAATTGCTCAACACGTGGGGCGTGAGGTCTCCACAGTACATCAATGTTGTCGCCAGTGGTCGGCGGAAGGTGCACGTGCCCGTCGACCTGGGACCGGACCGCAGCGACGCACGGATGCACGCCAAGACCGTAGGATCCTACGCAGTGCCGTAGGGGACCGCACCGCCACTTCCCAGCAAATTAGGGACACTGTTGCTCCTGGGGTATCGGCGAGGACCATTCGCAACCGTCTCCATGAAGCTGGGCTACGGTCCCGCACACCGTTAGGCCGTCTTCCGCTCACGCCCCAACATCGTGCAGCCCGCCTCCAGTGGTGTCGCGACAGGCGTGAATGGAGGGACGAATGGAGACGTGTCGTCTTCAGCGATGAGAGTCGCTTCTGCCTTGGTGCCAATGATGGTCGTATGCGTGTTTGGCGCCGTGCAGGTGAGCGCCACAATCAGGACTGCATACGACCGAGGCACACAGGGCCACCACCCGGCATCATGGTGTGGGGAGCGATCTCCTACACTGGCCGTACACCACTGGTGATCGTCGAGGGGACACTGAATAGTGCATGGTACATCCAAACCGTCATCGAACCCATCGATCTACCATTCCTAGACCGGCAAGGGAACTTGCTGTTCCAACAGGACAATGCACGTCCGCATGTATCCCGTGCCACCCAACGTGCTCTAGAAGGTGTAAGTCAACTACCCTGGCCAGCAAGATCTCCGGATCTGTCCCCCATTGAGCTTGTTTGGGACTGGATGAAGCGTCGTCTCACGCGGTCTGCACGTCCAGCACGAACGCTGGTCCAACTGAGGCGCCAGGTGGAAATGGCATGGCAAGCCGTTCCACAGGACTACATCCAGCATCTCTACGATCGTCTCCATGGGAGAATAGCAGCCTGCATTGCTGCGAAAGGTGGATATATACTGTACTAGTGCCGACATTGTGCATGCTCTGTTGCCTGTGTCTATGTGCCTGTGGTTCTGTCAGTGTGATCATGTGATGTATCTGACCCCAGGAATGTGTCAATAAAGTTTCCCCTTCCTGGGACAATGAATTCACGGTGTTCTTATTTCAATTTCCCGGAGTATATATATATATATATATATATATATATATATATATATATATATATATATATATGGTTAGCCATAACGTTGTGACCACCTGCCTAATAGCCTGCATGTCCACCTTTGCCACGAATAACAGCGGCGACAAGTCGCAGCATGGAAGCAATGAGGCGTTGATAGGTCGTTGGAGGTCTGCACATCCAAGTCACCTGATTTACGTTTGATTTTCTCAGCGGATGCAGCTACGATTATGGGTTTAGGTTTATTTTCTTGGCAAAGAGCTGTGCTTCCATTCTGTTAAATAATTTCTTACGGTTTTATTAATTATAACGATCAAAAAATGACCTCGAAAAATTTGTACTTTTGTTGGACGTGTTTCTCATTTTTTGTTATGAAAACATCTTTTAAAGAAAGAAATTGCTGACATTTTCTCACGAACTGAAAAAAAATCTATGACCTTCTGCAAATAAAATAATTTAAAAAATATGGTGGATGCATTTAACACTATACCGCAACGTGATGTCGAACACTTATGTTTTCAAGAAAAAGCTAGGATATGGTTCAGTAAATTTTTTTAATATAGTAATTGAGCAATAAAGTGAAGCGTGCAAGCGCGGAACTGTGTCAGCCAGATTGAGCGGCAGCGTCAGGGGCGAGGAAAGTGCGGTGAGGGGGGGGGGGGGGGGGGGAGGGTTGGGGGGAGCAACCGTTGCTGTAGGGAAAATATTTATTCAATTATCGGGAACGTCTTTTTTTTTTTAAGAAAATTGTCATAACCCGGATAAAAATATTTTTTTTAATTTTTGAAAGAAGTATTTTTTTGGGTTGACCGCGGGCTATACTTACAGTAGATGGCAAGCAAGTATTGACGGTAAACGTTAACAGCTGATGGTGAACACATTTTTATCGTTTTCTTCGATACCTCTCGAAACAGTAAGACAGTAATCGATAGTTATAAAAAACAATTGATAGATCTTTTTAAGCCGTATAATGTTCTCTTCTAACATTTTTCGATTTGCTTTTTTTTTACTTATTTACGTAAAACCCTTTTTTTGCAGCTTCGCAGATTTTTTGTACATGTTCGTCATCTGGCGTCTAATTTTATGGAAAAGAAATTCCGCTTAAAATTTAATTTTCTATACGCTCATGTTTCTCTTTTTTTCTCTTCGAATAATAATTTTTGCAAATCACTTCTCCATAATGCTTGGACTAACAGCATCGGCAACTTCCGAGGCCTTGACGCTGCACCACCGCCGGCCTGGGCCACAGTGGAGAAAATACGATTGTAAACTTACATAAACAAATAATATTCCGCTAATGCTGTGCCATTAGCGCCCAGTGCGCCAAAGGCATGCTTCACAGCAATTCACAGTGAGTCATCCCAGGCAATTAACGCTGTGATGTGGTTCGGCTGGACACAAGTAGTGGAAACTCCCGACGACTTGAACTACCGATGAACTCTTCTGTAATACTCTTATTTATATGCAACATTCGGTTGGTTGATCATTTCAGCCCTTCCCCTAGTCAGTTCCAGTGGATGTGATCGAACAGATGACATGATTTTCACACGGTCTATTTACTTCACCGATTTCTTACCAATGGTGCCCCCAATAACTCTCTTCACTTATCAGATACCTATCATAATTCCATGACTACAATACTATATCTGCTGTACCTCTGTATAACATTAAATCTTTCTGCACCTCAGCCATACGACTGCGGAACAAATGATATTGCTCCTTGCATTTTATCCAAAACCATTCTCTAAGCAAGAGGAGATTAAAGCTTTATTGGTTATCATCGGCGTGACATCTCTTCCGACAAACCACCGGTGTTTTCTTTCTGTCCAACAGGAAACCAGTACCTATACCACATTGCAAACTACCTATGGCTTTCTCACTTTTTTCTGTTTCTGTTTTCTGCCTTCCATCTCATCTGTTAATCATACCTTACTATTTCTCGTTCTTCTTCTCACCAATCAACTTGCCTGCGGTATTACCTTATGTGCTGTTGTCATTAGTTTCTCTAAGATGTTACTATCCGCATTCGAGAAGAACGTAATGGGAATTGCTTAAAGTCAGTAAGACTGTCATTTCGTAAATTATACAAATTCATCTTCATATTTATTATTATTTTTATTGTTCCAGTACTAACTGAGCCGTGGCGCCATTGAGTTAGAAGACTGTTCTGTCTGGCGCCACTAGCTCAAGGATAGTATCGACTGTCTCCAGTGAGCTCAAAGAAGATAATCTGGAGGCAGCACTGTGTGTTATGAAGTCGTGACGCTCGACATCTTTGGCAGCCATGTTGCTGAACGGATTCTGTATCTCTATATCCAACTCATAGTACACAGCTGTTCCGCAAGTAGACGAGTAAAATTTTATTTTGCCATTATTATGGGCACAAAACATCGCATTTTATCTGAATTTTGTATTTTTTGACATTTCTGACTCCTCTGTCTGGCAAGCCGGCCGAAGTGGCCGTGCGGTTCTAGGCGCTACAGTCTGGAGCCGCGTGACCGCTACGGTCGCAGGTTCGAATCCGGCCTTGGGCATGGATGTGTGTGATGTCCTTAGGTTAGTTAGGTTAGTAGTTCTAAGTTCTAGGGGACTGATGACCTCAGAAGTTAAGTCCCATAGTGCTCAGAGCCATTTGAACCATTTTTTTCTGTCTGGAAATTATTTGAACAGTAAGCGTTAAATACCTACAGAAAATAAAGAACCGTAGCCACTGTTTAAAAATATCCTCTCCACATTATCAGCTGAAAAACAGTAAAGCAAAACTTCCTTGAAGACACAGCAATTCTGTAATTTGATTGTAACTATTATTACATGTTTCGTTAAAAGTTTGACGACCTTCATTCGAAATAAAATGCAGGTAGTGGGTAGTGTTAGTACAAACAGTTTTTATATTTCACGAATTATCTCGAAATAGTTTGAGACAGATTTTTTAGACTTAATGTATTTCGATTAACCAGTTTTCATTCTAAAAGAATCATTAAAGTGATTCTATGTTTCTTCAATAGTTTGATCACCAAATGGAAAAATCTAAACAAATGCAATTTGTCCACGTTTACCCAATTGTAAAGTGCTGCCATTAACTGAAATGGCATTGGGTAAAAGTGGATACTGTTTTTTTTATATGTAAATAAGACCAGTTTTCCCAAAACAAAAAGATTATTTAGTTTAAATTATTTTGTGTCCACTTTTATCATCTCCATTCTCCTCTACATAAACAAAAGTTTCTTCTTTCTTAAATTTGTTTTTTTGATGAAGGGAGGTTTGCCTGAATTGCTTTATTTTCAGCAACTGCTTCAGGAGACTCTTCCAGCTGTACACCTGCGTGATTTACAACCTGCAAGAAAGGAGGTCATTGTAATTTTGCATACATCACAACAATTCAAAATTATAAAACCATTATAAGAATGCTTAAAACAATAATTATAAATACAGGCCTATTGACGTTTATTTTGTTTAGGCCTGTACAATTATAATTCAAAGCTTGTAATATATTCCACTTACTTGAGTACTAGCAGGTTCTTTATGAACCAACTGCCGCCTTGCATTCATCTTTTTCCGCATATGTTTCTGAAAATCAAGGACGGATGGGACGGCATGCTCTTTTAACAGTCTTAATTATGATCCTGGTCTCACTTGATAGCAATTTTCGGTAAAGTGTCTGCTGCATATCGTACTGTACGCAGTAGGTGACCACTTGTCTCTGCGAATTGCTTGCACCCATAATTTCAGAATTTCCAGACGAGAAAATGGAAACCTACATAAACAAGAGGCAAATACAGAACTGAATCCCAGAAATATCGTCTGCAGTAGTGCAATTTATACATGAAATACAGTGCGGCAGTAACATTAGTTCTGAACTAAAATATAACTTGCCTAAGAAACTGAACTCCACTGCCTTTTCTCTGGAGTTCTTTACAACCATAAGCTACACAATATATCACCATTATAGCTTCACAAACTCACTAAATCGCTCACGAATGAATAATTATCAAACAACGAAAGCACAAAACAACACGACCTATACGTACGCAGTTGCCAACCTAACAGAAATTGATCGTCACGATTTCCAAGGGTCCATAGCACAGCAGTTGTGTATCGTGTTTTTATTGAGATCACTGACTATCCCTCTTGCGACTCCGTTGCCAGTATCGATGAGGAAGAGTTGGTATCTGTGGGCTGTGCCCTCAGAAGCTCTTTGATTGCCGATATATGACGTTCGCTGGCCCGAAGGAGAAGGCACCAAGTTTGGGGATTGGCGGTAGCGTCGCGACAAGAGGCGGTCACGTGGTCCGAGCGGCCGAAGCCACGAGCTGCGCAAGGAGGGCCTGCGCGGAGTAAAGATACCGGAGTAATTTACCGAGGTCAGCGTCAACTACCAGCAGCAGGTCGACATCCCGTCGGTTGGTTGGCAACGTTCGTGTAGGACCACCGCCCGTGGCCTGGCTGCCCCCGTCTACCTGGCTGTAATCGGCACTACTCAGTAACCGCCGCGACGCACCGTCGCACCGTGGATCCATGGAACTACTTGCTGATAAAGGGGAGTAACAATCTGTAATCCTCGTGGTGATTGGTGTCATTGTCTACCCGATCTCTTAATTATTTTCTGGTTTGTACCCGACCCTCAGCCCTTTACTCGGTCGGCTCTTTGGCCGTAAATATAGGCCGTAGTATTCTACTAAGACACTGGTTGTCGTTTAAAAATTTCTCCCGTTATTATACTGCCTTTCTTTATTGTTTTATGGTTTACATCCGCCCCCCAGAGTTTAACTCGGTCGGCTCTTTGGTCGTAAATATAGACTGTAGTATTGTACTAGGCACTAGTTATCGTTCCAAAATTCATTCTGATATTATATTGCCATTCCTTTCTAGCTTATACTCAATCATTAATGTTTTAATGAATAAGCTCCTGGTCGGAAATACAGACGAAACAATTGTACCAAGGTACACGCTGCCGTTAAACAAACAGGGGTCTTATGGTTAGATTTAGATCTTAACCGGTTCAATTCCTTGATTGTAACTGAATTTGAGATAATCTCAATTACCTGTTGTACTAAGCTGTGCGTTCCTGTCTTTGAATGACCAGGTCATTATTGGTGTATTTTTAACTGAATTTTGTGGTTCCGCTGAGTGAGTTCTCTCGTAATAAGTGCTCATACGTAATGTTTTAATACTTTCATTCAGAGCGGACGTCAGAACTGACAAGCAGTTTAACTTTTGATACATTAGCAGCCAGCTGTCAACAGGGCTTTAGTCAGAATAAGATTGCCAAAAGGTACAGGTTGGGATCCAGTCGCACCTTGGTTGCTGATTAAAATGAAAAGGTTGCTCGCTTTGAAGCAAGCATTATCATTGTCATAATTGTTTCAGCCGGCCGCGGTGGCCGAGCGGGTATAAGCGATCAGTCCGGAACCGCGCAACTGCTACAGTCGCAGGTTCGAATCCTACCTTGGGCATGGATGTATCTGATGTCCTTAGGTTAGATAGGTTTAAGTAGGTCTAAGTTTTAGGGAACTGGTGACCTCAGATGTTAAGCCCCATAGTGCTCAGAGCCATTTGAACCATAATTGTTTTCAAATTTGTTTAACCTTTATGCATAGGTATGCTCTTAACCCCAAAACCTTCGACATACAGTATCCAAATTAAAAAAAAATACTTCAGCTGTTTGAGTAATTGAAACAATTTTGCCATCAATATTACTTATGTTTTCATGTGTTGCAGAAGCGCATTTAATAAGAGGAACTGTGTCCAGCGCGGTAGTAAACACCGCTGTTTCGCCCAATAATGGGCGGGTTGCAGGTCTGGGACCTTGTAATTATTGTCATGTTATTCTTGTTTTGGTTTTTCTTGCAAAAGCTTATTCATTTCACAAATTTGTTAACTTGTAAATAAAACAAAATTACGATTTTATACATAGTTAAATAAACAGGTTGTGTGAAAAGATTTCATTACAACCTGACACACTTTGAGTGAGACTCTAGAAAATTAACGATCTGAACAGATGTTGTTGGAGCCTGGTGGGGCACTAAAAGCATGAGGCATTTCTTATGATTCTCAGGTCGTAGAAACGGGTTGTTGGGAGTTGAAAGAGATTGGCGGCGAGCCCATCCCTTAGTAAATCTTGCTGGACAGGCCCACAGCCATACAGGGCACACAGGGCAGCCCTCATTGAGACTGGACTCCAGTAGAACAATGCCACACTACCTGCCACAGTGTCATCAGAAGCCTGTGCTGGGGCAGTGGTCTAAAGGAACACATCTACACAGTAGAGTCATAAACCATGCATTGTGTGCAGAGCCATATGTAATAAAAATTCACATTTTCCATGTTAGCCGACAGTGCAAATAGGCCAGTAAACCACTTCCCTCGACCGCCTCGTTTGTATAAGAAAAATCTGGCGAAACGTTTAGAGAGAATCTTTATTACCCTCATAGCTGGGACTAACAAGCTCCAAGGCGCAGGTTATTTAGATAAAGATCTTTAAGACTGTATCTGTTTGCTTGTTGCCTTGGGAAGCGACACGACTTGAGAGAAAATCATCTCTTCCTCCTCTACGAAAAATTGAAAAAGACAGTAATTGGTGGTTTCCTTTTTTTGCAGAGATGCAGGTTTCTTAAATCTTGCCCTGGTTCCACATGAGTTTGTGCTGGCTTTTTTATGTTTTTGCAGAGGGGGAAGAGACGATTTCCTAGTCCTAGCTATGAGGGTAATAAAGATTTTATCTCTAAACGTTTCTCAGAAGCCAGAGTTTTCTTATACAAACGAGGCAGCTGGGGGAAGTGGTTCATTGGCCTATTTTCACCGTCGGCGAACATAGAAACTTGTGAATTTGTATTATGTATGGCTCTGCACACAACGCGCAGTTTACAGCTTTACTGTGTAGATGTGTTCCTGTAGACCATCACCCCAGCGCAGGCTTCTGCTGGCACCATGGCAGGTAGTGCGGCATTGTTCTGCTGGAGTCCTGTCTCAACGAGAGGCTTCCCTGTGTGGCCTGTATGGCTGTGGGCCTGCCCGGCAAGATATACTAAGGAATGGTCCTCTAGAGCCCTGTGATTGGCTCAAGACGGTGTGAAGGTGGTGTCGTTCATGCACTTTGCTGGAAAAACGGATATTTTTTTCTGGAATAGTGCAAAACACTCAGGTGCAGGACTTTGATCTGGTAAGCACATATGGTCGAAGCTCTGGCATCTGTGGTTGGTACTTGGGACCTGTCCTGAGACTGACTTCACTTGCGAGTAGTTTAGACTGGGGAGCCTGTGGTGAAGTTCTTACCATACTGACAGTGTGACTTCAAATGTGTTAAAGGCGCTACAGTCTGGAACCGCACGACCGCTACGGTAGCAGGTTCGAATCCTGCCTCGGGCATGGATGTGTGTGATGTCCTTAGGTTAGTTAGGTTTAAGTAGTTCTAAGTTCTAGGGGACTTATGACCTCAACAGTTGAGTCCCATAGTGCTCAGAGCCATTTGAACCTTCAAATGTGTCGGACTATTCGTTTGCCGAGGGGAAACTTACTCGTTTATGGTTTACCCGTCTTGACGTTTGGTATACTTGTGCACTCTGTCGCATAAGTGAGCCAAATTGGTCCTTGGTATGACCAGTGAATGGGTGTGTCATGCACTGAAATCGACCATGATTCTGCCTGATCGTTAGACCATGAGATTTTTGCATTTCTTTCATGGCCACGATCGATTCACAGGTGCCGCCTCCACGTCTCACCTCCGCCACACACATCTCGGCAGCTGCAAGTCACATCTCCACACGAAGTATACAGGATATTGTACTCCAGATCCAGCATTGTCACGGCGCACAGTTCTTAATCGACACTTGCTCTCAACTGCACCTATGTAGAGAAACTTCAGTAGATTTGATCATACAAAGTCTGCTCAGCGTCAGATCAAATCAGCTTGCGTTATCCACATTTTTAGGGCCAGAATACTTGACTCACTGTTCACCTAGTTAAACTGTCTCTGCCACCCAGGATCCACCCAGTGGAGTAGAAAATAACCTGTTATTTGTTTCGGGTACTCAATCGATAACTTGTTTTGTGTAATTTATGACTTATTTTGGAAAAATAAATGTTGTTAGTACACTAACTTTTGCCTACATTCTCAATCATTTAAATAGTCCCTCCAGGGTTACCAGTCAATACCACGTATTACTAACCTACTGATGTAATGTAGCGCGCAGTGCGTTGACTTGCAGGACAGGAAGATGAGCCAGACCAGGATCGAATCCATGTGAGAATTAACGACCGTGGCCTGGTGCTCCAGCAACTTTGAATTTGGTTCTTAGATGGTTTTTCACGGTCATTTGGGCAAATGATGGGCTGTTCCCAACTTTCCGCCATATATGGTCCAGTCACATTAATGTGACTACCGCCTATGTTCAACGTCAATGCACAAAACCCACTCACAGATGGCGGTGGCAGCACCAGCAGTGGGGGGTATATAAAGCGTGTCGCCAGAACGAGTAAAATAATGCAGTCATTGTCCTCAAGCAGAAAATGAGCGATTTAATTGACGTCGAAAAGAGCATGATCATTAATTTTCGTGACAAGGGTGGAAGCATTTCCGAAACGGCTATGTTTATAAAATATTCGGATGCTGCTGTGGTGAATGTATACCATGCAGGCAAAATGCCGCTATCCAAAACCGGCACTGAAGAAACTGTGGTGCACCCCGGGCCGTAGATGACTGAAGTGAACGACGGCTGTAGGTATGTGTACCAGCGAGTAACGTGCAAATGTTGAGCAACTGACTGCCCATACGAAACATGGTGCTACCAACAGTATCTCCTCAACGACTGTTCAGCGTGAGAGATTCCCGTCAAACTTCCTTGCCTAGGGACGCCAGATGAAAGTTGATGTCGTCAAGTCCTGAATGAAAATTGCGCAACGGATAACTGGGGAGGGGAGCTTGAGAGCGCTACCTAGAGAGCGTGCCCTTTCTGTACGATACTAGGCAAGGGGCTGGAGGGCCCACACGCTGATGTGTGGGTCCCTGCATTCCATATCTTTTATTTTAAATGAATTCCTTTAACTTGACTACTCCTATGTGATTTTTAGGGTTTGTTAAAGATTGATGACAATTGATTACCTATTTATTTTAAACATTATCACTCGACTTTAAAGCGATTGTTCCAGTTTACATATACTAAAATTTTACAACTTATAGCTCTGGTATATTATATACTAATGTGCACGCACATTTCTACGGGCAAGACGGATTGCGTTGTCCAAATGTATACCACCAAAGTCTCCCAATGTTTTACCTGAGACATCCACTGTGTGAGGAGGATAACGGACAAACTGGGGACAAGATACATTAACACAGGGGTCAAATTTCCGAAATTAAACGAGAACATTCATTTCCAAACACGATCCGAAGCTGGAAATAAAAGAATTAGTGCAAATATTCAAATACCTCCCTTCCACGCGTGAACCGAGGCAGACGCACTGAGGGCATGCCTGTTCGCTTACCCGTCTTCTGTAACACTCCCAGAATATCGCGGGCACCCAGAGGCCTTCCTGGGCCCCGGTGGAGGGGATGGTCGAACCACTTGGCCGTGACCAACCTCTCCACCCCAAATCTTGTGACACTGGAACGTCTTTGACTTTGCCCTGTCTGTGCAGTCTCTATGATCCCCTACCCAGGAGTAAGGTTGGCACTACCGTACTACAGAACTACTTCCCAATTAAGATTTGGCCACGCTTTATGGAAAGGTATGAAGAGGGCTAGGAAAGTTCAATTGCAGATTCACATTCACGTACAAGAAATCTATAGTACATGACACATAAATACGTATTATGAAGCCTGAAACATTTCTTTCCACCCGTCCACATGGGTTCTGTTGCACCCGCGGCCGGCGGCGTCGTGCAATAAAATTGGCGGCGGAGCCGCCTCCGTTTGTATTTCCCGGTGCGAGCGAGCAGCGAAACCTGCTGCTTATGGAGCGGAAGCTACTGTACCGTTTCAAGCGAACGTCTGTAGTTCACACGCCAACACTGCAATGGACGTCCACTGAGTGGCGACAGTTCGCCTTTTCAGACAGATAATACTTTATGTTCCATCGGACAGAGGGCTGTTGGCGTGTACGGTGTGAATCGTCTGATAGCAAATACTCTGCAACAGTCATCGAAGGTTTACGGTCTGGGGAATGTTTTCATGGCATTCACTGGGTAACCTCGTCATTCTGATAGGCACAATGCATCAACACTAGTATGCATCTGTCCTTGTGGACCATGTCCACCCCTCCATGCAGTTTGTTTTTCCTCGGCACGATGGCATCTAACAGAAGGACAATGTGACGTGTCACACAGCTGAAGGTGAATGTAATTGATCTGAAGAGCACTGCGATACGTTTGCCGCACTCCTCTGGTCACCAAACTCCCCGGATTTAAATGCAGTCGAGAGATTTTGGGACCATTAGATTGGGCTGTTCATGCCACGGATCCTCAACTGAGACGCCTTGAGCAGCTGGCAACGGGCCTGGAGTTGGCATAATTCCACATCCCTGTCGCTGTCTCCCAGAACCTCACTGACCGTCGCCCTGTATGTGTCGCAGCGGTTTGCGCCATAAAAGATAGTTGATGAGGATCTCCCACGTTGTCATAGTTATGTGACTGGACAGTGTAGTTCACACAATTATAGACGGGGGCACACACGACCTGCCATCCCCCCGCTAGGCATCCGACAAAGGCGGTAACAATAAGGGTATCCAACTACAAAAATAAATAATTTAGCCAAGTGCAAACGATACAGTGGAGCCCGTACCATAAAGGGGAAAACCCACACGCAAAAGGTGTAGAAGAAGGCTGCTAACGTACTATACAAATTCTAGTGTTTACTCAATGAGGAAGTTTGGTTAGCCGTAAGAGAGGACCAGAGTGCCCTAATTTTGCCAGGTGAAACAAAAACGTCAATAAATAAATAAACAAAGTGAACGTTTTGCGATTATTCATGTTTCTTTGCCGTTGCCAGGAATGGAATGCTGTTACCCAAGCTGCAGTGATGGGATGAGCAACAGTAAATTGCATTACAGACAGGATTTCTCGCCAAACTGCTGGACTTTTGCTGACACGTAAATCCTGCGTTGAATGTTGATGCAGGGGTTGTACGAGACGGACACGTTGTTAGCCGCCAGGTGTAACACAGAAGCAGGGAAGTGCTTCCCCTCCACCTCACACCGGCAGTTCCGCGTATCCGTGGAATCTCGCCGGTTGCCTGTGTTGCCTTTTCATTTATTCCAGCTCGGGAGTGCTCAAACGCTGCGCTTCTTTTGCGCCAAATTTGCATCTTAATAAGGGCTCGGTCGTACCGGTGCCGGATCTATTTCTCGCAACACAGACTTACAGTGACTCTGCTGTATCTCCAAAAGCGGCTTACTGCGCTTAAGATACAAGTCTACAACGGTCTAATATCAGATGAGCTGGTAGTATTATTTTATATTTGTGCAACACATTTTATGCGCGCCAAGTCACTTTCGATGCTTGCCATTCATTGATACGATAGAGATACGTTAATTAGGTTGGGCATAGATCCTGGACATTATCTTGTCGATTATTCGAGTCAAAACAGTTGCATCTGTAGGTCTCAAATATCCAAGTTTCATTTGCGACGAATACAGGGATTATCCAACACAAGGCAATTGCTGCTAGGCTGAATACCGTAACACCTACAACCATCAAAAAGAAACGCAAAGTATATCTATTTAAAAAAGCTGATAAAAATTCTCTTAACGCCTTTTTAAGAGACAGTCTTCACTCTTTCCGATCTGATCATCCAAGCGTAGAAAAGTTGTGGAATGTTTTCAAAGAGATAGTATCGACACCAATTGAGAGATATATACCACATAAATTAATAAGTGATGATATTGATCCACCATGGTACACAAAACGGGTCAGATCGCTGTTGCAGAAGCAGCGAAAAAAAGCATGCCAAATTTAAAAGGACCCAAAATCCCCAAGATTGGCAAAGTTTTACAGAAGTTCGAAATATGGCGCGTACTTCAATGCGAGATGCTTTTAAGAATTTCCACAACGAAATTCTGTCTCGAAATCTGGCAGAAAACCCAAAGAGATTTGGTCATACATAAAGCAAACCAGTGGCAAGATGCAATCAATACCTTTACTGCGCGATAACAACGGTGAAGTCAGTGATGACTGTGCCACTAAAGCAGAGTTATTAAACACAGTTTTCCGAAACTCCTTCACCAAAGAAGACGAAGAAAATATTCCTGAATCCCAATCAACAACAATTGCCAAGATAAGAAACATAGAAGTAGATATCCTCGGAGTAACGAAGCAGCTTAAATCAATAAAGGCAAGACCTCCGGTCCAGATTGTATACCAGTCACGTTCCTCTCAGAGTATGCTGATAAAATAGCTCCATATTTAGCAATTATCTACAACCACTCGCTCACAGAAAGATCCGCACCTAAAGACTGGAAAATTGCTCAAGTCACACCAATACCCAAAAAGGAAAGTACGAGTAATCTACTGAATTACAGGCCTATATCACTAACGTCTATTTTCAGTAGGGTTTTGGAACATATACTGTATTCGAACATCATGAAGTACCTCGAAGAAAACGGGTTATTGACACATAGTCAGCACGGTTTCAGAAAATATCGTTCTTGTGAAACACAACTAGCTCTTTATACTCATTAAGTAATAGGTGCTATCGACCGGGTATGTCAAATTGATTCCATATTTTTAGATTTCCAGAATTCTTCCGACACCATTCCTCACAAGCGTCTTCTAACCCAACTGCGTGCCTACGGAGTATCACCTCAGTTGTGCGACTGGATTCGTGATTTCCTGTCAGAAAGGTCACAGCTCGTAGTAATGGACAGAAAGTCATCGAGTAAAACAGAAGTAATATCCGGCGTTCCCCAAGGAAGTGTTACACGCCCTCTGTTGTTCCTGGTCTATATTGACGACATAGGAGCCAATCTGAGTAGCCGTCTTAGATTGTTTGCAGATGATGCTGTCATTTACCGTCATGTAAAGTCATCAGATGATCAAAACGACTTGCAAAATGTTTTAGATAAGATATCTGCATTTTGCAAAATGTGGAAATTGATCCTGAATAAGGAAAAGTGTGAAGTTATTCACATGAGTACTAAAAGAAATCAGCTAAATTTCGATTACGCGATAAGTCACACAAATATGAAGGCTGTAAATTCAACTAAATAGTTAGGGATTACAATTACAAATAACCTAAATTGGAACTCTCACATACATAATATTGTGGGTAGAGCAAACCAAAGACTGCGATTTATTGGCAGAACACTTAGAAGATGCACCAGGTATGCTAAAGAGGCTTCTTACACCACGCTTGTCCGCCTTATTCTGGAGTATTGCTGTGCGGTGTGGGATCCGTATCAGGTGGGACTGACGGATGACATCGAAAAAGTACAAAGAAGGGCAGCTCGTTTTGTATTATCGCGAAATAGGGTAGATAGTGTCACAGACATGATACGTGAATTGGAGTGCAATCATTAAAACAAAGGCGTTTTTCGTTGCGACGGGATCTTCTCATGAAATTTCAATCACCAGTTTTTTCGTCCGATTGCGAAAACATTCTGTTGGCACCCACCTACATAGGGAGAAATGATTATCACGGTAAAATAAGAGAAATCAGGACTCGCACAGAAAAATTTAAGTGCTCGTTTTTCCCGCGTGCCGTTCGAGAGTGGAACGGCAGAGAGACAGCTTCAAGGTGGTTCATTTAACCCTCTGCCAGGCACTTTATTATGAATAGCAAAGTAATCACATAGATGTAGACGTAGATTGGGTTCCACTAGATGATCGAAAAACTGTTAAACACGACTAGAAAGAAGCCGAAGACATTTAACTCGAAAAGGAATTACAAAATATAGAAATGAGAATAGATGTGTGTGTGTGTGTGTGTGTGTGTGTGTGTAAGCAAGAAAGAAAGAGAGAGAGAGAGAAAGAGAGAGAGAGGGAGGGGGGAGGGAGATGGAAGGAGACCTAGTGCGATCCAAAGCTTTGCGGTGTGAAATCTGTATTTTACTGATCTTCCGCTGAATGGGCTTTTGGCTGCCTGCCAACATTCGCTTTTCATACACCTTTCACAACAGCTTTAACACGCCCGGTTGAGCACGAAAAGCTGTAGGCAGAACGGCGGCAACAGCTAAGCTACCGAGACATCGACAATAGGTGTGGTGAGCAGCGTGAAGGGGATGTCGCAGTCACATGTACTAAGTGTCTGACGGACGCTATTCACTGAGATAACTTTCTGCAGATACTTCTTTCATTTGTTTACTTATCTTTTAAGCAATATTAATACATAAATTAAAAAAATAAGGAATAATCGGAAGAGGAAACTGCTTCAGGTGAAAGCAATGCAAAATAAGCAGCATTCAGCTCCCTGACTCGAGTAACGAGCTTCGACGTTCTTCCTTCGGGCTCTTTACGCAAACATCGAGATAATTCAAGTCCTCTGTCATAGTTGCATCTAAAAATATCAATGACTTATTTTTATTACTTTTATGCTCTTCGTTTGTAACTTGACATCTAGCACCTGAGACAGTCGTACTCCTTACTGTTAAAAATCGTAGATTTTTATTAATTAACATTTGGTAATATTTACCCGTTTTACAAAACCCAACTAAACTCAATTTCTACGGCGCATGGGGTTGCCGCGCGGTCTGATGCGCCTTGTCGCGCTCCGTGCGGCTCCCCCTGTCGGAGGTTCGAGTCCTCCCTCGGGCATGGGTGTGTGTGTTGTCCATAGCGTAAGTTAGTTTATGTTACATTAAGTAGTGTATAGTCTTAGGGACCGATGACCTCAGCAGTTTGGTCCCATAAGATCTTACCACAAATTTCCATTTCAATTTCTACTTACGAAACAATTACTCCAAATTTAAAGTGGTAATAAATAGAAAAAGGTTAACATTGAAGTCACGAATAAGAGTACTGAGTTGCCTAATTTCACAGTTTAAAATGAACACAGCTAATGTTAAAAATATGTATATGTAATACTTTATCACTATTTCCTATTTTCCATGGCTTTTTTACTGAAAACATTTTTCCACAATCAACACAAAATAAACAAAACAACTTTATTTGTATTCACATAAAAGACAATTACTAAAAGTGTACTATTTTACAATTAACGTTGAAAATCAAATGTAACAATGGATAATTTTGAGACACCGTGTAAATAATGCTACAGCTACTAACGATAGGCGGCGAGAACCTTAAGGGTCCAAAGCACACTCTTGTCGAGTTTGGCAATGCAGCATATATATGCGTATCCTGACATCTGTTGATTTATGCTGAACCAGTCTCGTCTGTGCAGAAAGCCCACATGTTACATATGAACAATTCACGAATAGCTGACTCACTGATTTCTCTGATATTCCGATGTGCCCAAAGCACTAAGTATAATTCTGTTGCTATGCCCTTCTCAATAACCTCACTACCAAACCAAAGGTTATTATACATGGTAACAACGTACATTTTAGAATTTTTACAATGATGAAGGTTTCAAATGGTTGCCGGAAGCTGTTGTTTACAGTAACGTATTCGTCATTGGAATCTTGAGACACCATCATTTTCTGCCAGTCATTTCGAAAAACACCACAGTTTGTCGTTTCCGCACACTTTGTAGATGCCTTGCAAAATCTAGTCCCAAAATACGTAGGTGGAAGGTAAATACGAATCTTGACACACAAAGACTTAACAAAACTACTAGATTAGATGCCTGGAGTGGACAGAGAGTTTTATATGAATATCAACCCACAGATTGTGCTTAATGAAAAGATGATAACGAGGACCATGATGAAGTGTTGGAATAGGTCATAATTGTGTATGTGGTGCCCTTACTAACTGTTCTTTATTTTCTGATTATCTGTTTTTAGTTTCACATTAAGTGCAAACTTAACAACTGTCAAAAAATCACTATTTTGTGAATTAGCGGTAACGATAATAATATCATAGAAAATTTGTGCTTACTTCATCGATTTCTTAGCCACTGGTGCCCCCAATACTTATCTCCTCACGTTAAACACCTATCATCATTCCACAACCGCAATACCAGATCGGATACGTCTAGCATCTTGGCTGTACCTTTACATAACACAAAATCTTTCTCCGTGTCATTCTCCATCTCAGCCATACGACTATGGAACGCGCTCCCCTGTGATCTGCGTCTTATCCAAAACCACTCAGCATTCAAGAGGGAACTTAAGACTTACATATTAGGGACGGTATAGCCACCATTGTTGTGCCCCTCTCATCTTTTTCTTCCTCCTCTCCATCATAGCTTCGAATTTTACCATTCTCTTTCTCTTCCTCTAACCTATCTACCTCTTCTATATCTCTTTCACCCCATTCCATCGTCTTATGTCTCTGCTTGATGAGAATAACTCACAAGCTGAAAGAATATAACGAGAAAATTCCCAACTAGCAATAGGACTGACATTCATAATAGAAAAATATGTTTACTTTCATATACATAGTCATTATTATTATTATTATTATTATTATTCTTGATTGTTACAATTATTTTTTGATTGTTATAATTATCATTGTACTACTTTTATAATCTCTATTTTTTTCTTTAACATTAATACTGTATAACATGTTATATGTCCTTAATGTTCTGTAGAAACTGAAATTTGTTGAATCTGAGTATGCCTGGTTAGGTGTAAGAGAGGGTCTGAAGGCCCTAATCTTGCCAGGTAAAATAAATGCATAAATAAATAAATAAATAAAATAAAGAGGAAATGCGGGGTGTAGAGACGTGGTTCAAAAATACGCCAAACATGTGGGACTGATGGTTAACCTATAATTTCGATTTTCACAAACATCTATGTTTATCGAAACTTTGTGTCTACGATTTGGGCCCTTATGGCTCCCAGTGCCTCACGTATTGAGTGGTTCATAGATGTGAAACTACCCTTCTAAAACAAAAACAGGTGGAGAGTAAGAAATGTAAAGCAAGTGTGTGGGGCGACAGCCGATGAAAATCTGTGAGACCGTGTTACCAACACAGAGGGAATTTTCGAAGCCGTTATCTGGATGAAAAACGTAATTTCCAAATGTAAACAAGTCATGTCCTATATCAAACAGAAAAACGCATAAGAAAAACAATGCTCTCTTTCTTTCGAGCTTAAGTTTATTCTGTATCGAATTATGTCGTATTTGTACAAAACGAGGCAAATACTGGTGTGAACATATGAAGATTACCAGAACGTTGTGAGGTTGTGGATATCCGCATCATCCATTCCTCATGGACTTGAACCAGCTTATACATGGTGAATTATTCAAAACTTGCACCGCAAATATTGTGGAAAGGGAAAGTGCTATTGACGTGTGGTTTCCACACAGTGGGTTGGTAGCCAGTAATTCGTATCGTTAACCAATGAACAGATTGTAATGATACTTAGAAAGTGCTTTTTGTGCAAAAATACACATTTTTAAATTGAACAATCCTTATTGGCACAAACTAAAATTAGGATAAATTAGCTTGTCACTGACGTTTGTTGCGGCATTCT
The DNA here is from genome assembly GCF_021461395.2 of Schistocerca americana. NCBI lineage: Eukaryota > Metazoa > Arthropoda > Insecta > Orthoptera > Acrididae > Schistocerca > Schistocerca americana. The sequence goes on from NC_060120.1 coordinate 907,628,404, forward strand.
AGTGCGAGTCGTTTACGAGATATCATTTTTTCAAAAGATCCCACACTGACGCTTGTGCAATACCTGTGGTAGCACACACTAAATGACAACACAGCTGCATACACTAGTTATGTGGATTCTGATCAGTAACGAGACACTTGACCATCACAGGTGGTGTTCAAAATGCCCGTGGGCAGCGACAATGCATTCTTCCATTCTGGTAAGGAACTACTACTGCACACGTTCTAGCATTTCAGTGGAGGTTTCCGAGCACGCTACAGTAATACGTCGTTGAATATCATCGAGTGTAATTGGTATGTCCTTGTAGACAGCGTCTTTCAGCTTTCCCCACAGAAAAAAGGGCTACAGGCGCCAAATATGGGGAAAGAGCCGGTGAAGACGAGCGTCGTTTGCCTCCAATCCAACGACTTGGAAAAAATTCTTGAAGATATGTTCTAGTAATTCGTGCAGTATGGGCTGGACAGCCGTCATTTGGTACCACAGGTTCCATCTAGTCTACAGAGGAATGTCCTTTAGCAACCTTGGAAGATGCTCTCCTAGGAGGCTGCGACACTTGTGCGCGTTCAGTACTCCGACCATGAAAAACAGGCCTACGAGCTGATGGTTCACTACACCACACCGTATGTTTACACTCCATGGACGCTGAATACCACGTGACGAAGCCAAGGGGGATTGTCTACAGACCAAAAGTGCATGTTTCGCTGGTTTAACTGGACATGATTGGTAAATGTCGCTTCGTCACCAAACAAGATACGTGATACTCCTGGAGTATCCTGCTTTAATGCCCATGTACAGAAGTTAACACGTTTCTCATTATCGTCTCCATGCAGCTATTGATGGAGAGAGATGTGATAGGGGTAGAACCTTTCTCGATGGAGAAGGCGTAGGACACTTGCCTGATGCCTGCCTCTTCCTGCATGGGAGCTAATGTGTGGATCAACTGCAACAGGAGCGAGAACGTTAATTTGACCCCTCTTCTGTCGTGAGTTGTTTCGTTCCGTTGCGTTGTCTAGGTGTTACACTACCACTTTCACGTAACTGGTTCAAGAGGATGAAAAGTAACTGCCGAGATAGTTGACGTCTATTGGGATATTTTTCCACATACACCGTACAAGATAGAACTGAATTCTTCCTACACTCTCCATACTCAATGAGCATGTCTTTTTTTTGTGCACAGGTAAATTCTATTGTCCACTTACGCCCTCCTGCTTGGACTGTTACGCACAAACTGACTAGCAAGTGGCAATGCACTCAAGGAACGCATAAGCACACTGAAAGCAACAACGTAAGTAACAACTACGCTGGTTGAATGGCACAAACAAGTATTGGTGAGGAAACTTTACACAATACGATATTTCGCAAACAACTCACTCTAGAATCCTGCAGCAAGCACCGCTGACAATCTAATTTACCCTATTTTAGTTTGTTAATGTCAACAGGCATTGTTAGATTTAAAAAGTGTATATTTGCTCATAAATACACCAAGTATTATTCCATTCTGCTTATTGGCTAACAATCCGAACCCCTGACAATCAGTTCATTATATATAAACCACATATCAATAGTTCTTCCGATTTACCTGTATTTGCAGTGCAAATTTTAGGTGGTTTACTCTATATACTGGAGTAGGAACACAATTATCAACAGTTCGCTCTTGAATTCTGACGTTAACCGCGCACAGGCCACGTTATGTGTCGGGTTTAAGGATATGATACAAAAAACAAAAATATAATGTCTCACAAAGTGGCATGTAGTCGATACATTGGTTCAACATTAAGCAACAGGCACGAATAGGTTAGTCCTTGTGGCGACAAGATGATGTACAACGATTTCTCTCTGGCACCTAATCTGTAGCCGTGATTCTTCCAAAGTCAACATGTATTTAATACCTGGTTTTTTGATTTAACAAATCTTGCAGTATTCGTCTGAATAAGGAGGGGACAGGAATGTGAACGATTTCAAGTAATGTGATGGCTTCGAGAACGTAGTACCCAAGGTCTGCTGCTGGAGTAAGCTCGCATGTCAAGCCACCCAAATCGCCAAGCCTGAAGCGCAGCGGTCAAAGATCACGCAAATCTCTAATATCAAAGAATTTAGGGCGCCAAGGATCTAGCTCCCGCAAGTTTATAGCGAGAAAAATTCACCAAACCTCAATTCGTCTATGATGGAAGGAAATGAGTGATGCTGAAAGGAGAGAAGATAAAACAGATTGGGAAGATAAAACAGATTCTTTTCAGGAAGAGTGGATACAGGGCTTGAACTCTACCACATAAACTGTGATGCAGTTCGCAGAACGAGGTAACATGCAAAAGTTGTACCTCAGGACAAAACCATAAGTAAAGACAGTCGATGCCCGACGCATCAGCAGATCGGAGACGTCGGCGCAGACTCGCCCCTACGTGCTTCATCACGCCGAGCGCAGTGCAGCTCAGCCCAGTCTCTACGCAATCAGCGACGACTTGCAATCATGGCTGATGACGACCTCATTCTGCTGTGTTCAAGCAGAACAGTTGTTCAAGACTTTATGACCAGTTAAAGACAGTTATACTCTCATGTGAAATTGTCATTCTGTGGTGAGAAAGTGTTGTTACGTCAGCGACAGTACCAAAAACATATCATCTGTGTGGACACTAACTGTTTCCCATCTTAAGTATTTACAACGTTAGCAACAAATTGTGTGTGCGTGTGTTGTAGTATCTGCTCGGCCCCCTTCTGAAGTAATCTAGTTGCAACTATACACCACAGAAATAAGTGAAATAAAGAAATGTATAAATCGCTAGTCTTTTAAACAAGACCGACCATCTACTGATTAGGCTGAAGTGGACTCTGAGAATTCTGGTCACTGTGCTAGTATTATAGCTGCTGCTAATGAATGCGATATTAGTGGAACAAATGGTATGCATCCCATTTTTGTTAGTATGTTAATAAATGTATTTTTGTATGAAATTTTTGTCACGTTCCGTATGATTTCATCAGAATCGCCAGCTAATGGGTGATCAGTGTACGTCCAAGAGTAAAGTCCCTAGGTCAACTTGGGATCACATTCGAGCTGTTTGATGTAGAACTGCATGTTCAACAATGTACAGTGAACGGTGTGCTCTGTCGTCAGATGGGGCACAGTTCGCCGGCTATCCTGCTTTACTGAGCGAACAAGCCTCCTACTCCACCTTCATTAATGATGTGTGGACGTCCAACATCTTGTCGCCTATTCGTGGTTTCACTGACGTTCAGAAACTTTCCGTAGATGCTGACGACAGTAAAATACCAACAGTCAACCTGCTTCGACGCTTCTGAGATGCTTTTTCCCTTGTAGCACTGATATATTGTGCTGCCTAGCCACAAAGGTTATGGAAGCACGATAACAGCTAGACCAGCCCTCTGTTGAAGGAAATAAAAATTTAGTTACTACTTCCGATTACATATTAGGATTTCCTTTCAAACAAGAGTGCACTGATATAGGTGACGGGTTAACCGGCCTCGAGATTTAAAAGTCGATGTAATTAAATGCAAATTTAATCATATCAAATGAATTTTCCCCTGAAATTGGGGACCTCAGTAGGCTTGCCTAATCACATGACTCCTGGCTCACGGAGAGATTATAGTTTTCTGACGCCTGGTTTAATTTATATAGAATTTATGCAATATGACTTATTTCTGGAAGGCTAAGGTAGCTGTTTGAATTTCAGTCCTTCTTCACCATCCGTTTTATTGATATAGAATTTGTGCAATACAGCGTATTTTTGAAGGCCAAGGCAGCCGTTATTTCTAATTTCAGTCCTTCACGAAAGGCAGAGGGACGCATTCCACCCTCCATTTTAGCAGAAGACCCGCGGTTTCATGTCTTTCAACGTGTGGGCCGCAGGCATTCCATTACGGGCCAAAACAAATTTTCAAGAGGCGCACCTGTTAGAGTTGGTCACAGGGCTTGCTGGCGGAGTTATACATTGTCTTTGGGTCTTTATACACGAAACTGACGAGAGACGCCATCGATGCCCCAGATGAAGTCAGTTCTTAGCTGGAGCAGTGTCATGATCATCATCACTGAGTGAGCTGCCGCCATTATGCACGGATGTGCATGCTTGTCACATCGACAGTGGCCATTTATCACGCGGCTTACTACAGTTTGGATGTTAAGCAGTTTCGATGTGCTGATCGGTACCGACGTGATGCAATACGTGTGCACCGTACTGTAAGAGTGGTGATAGCATCATGTTTCCGGAATAGCAATCTAAACCGCCCCTGCCTGGTCCAGTCTCCTCAGTTCTCAAGACTGTTAGTATTCGAATATGTCTCGGCGTACTCTCTTGTAATTCATTGGCTATAGCATGCAGCACATTGCTTGTAATGGTTTTCTGCTTAATTGCTCTTGTCTTGGACTGCAGCAAGAACAGAGTCATCAGTTTCTTGGTTTAATTTGTGTTAAGGTAAGGAGTGAGGATGTAAGGCAAGGAATAAGGAGGTAGGGTAAGGAGTGAGGAGATTCTCGACAGAATCGGCGAGGAAAGAAATGTATGGAAAATACTGACAAGAATAAGGGACAGAATAATAAGATATTTGTTAAGACATCAGGGAATAACTTTCAATAACTTCCATGGTGCTAGAGGGAGCTGTACAGACTAAAAACTGTAGAGGAAGACTGAGATTGGGATACATCCACAAAATAATTAAGGACAAACAAGTTCTGAGATGGAAAGGTTGGCCTAGGAGAGGAATTCGTGGTGGCCCACATCAAATCAATCAGAATACTGATGACTCAAAAGAAAAAAAAAATACCGTTATTCAATTGTAACAGGCTGCATCTCATTTAATGTGTTCTTCTGAGACAATGCATCGGTTTACCAAATCTTGTTGTTTTTCTTTGGTCTGTGGTTTCCGCCCCGTCGTCTCTTTCTCTTATCATTTGAATATTAAAACCGTACTTAGACGAGATGGAACCTGATGCCGGCCTTGGTCGGGGCAGCAGCAGAACTGTAGGTGAGGTTTGACATCGCCAGTTCATTAGGGGAACAAGGAAACTGAGAGCCAATTTAATCATTGCTAATATTTTTTCAATTAATCTCATCATCTCACAATATTTAAAGAGTCGTTGCAGCCTAACCCTGGCGCTTGATCATAATAATCTGCCCTTAGTCAAACGCACTTGCCAATGGATTTCCCCATTTGCGGCCCATATTAATGCTACAATGATTCCCAAACTTTTCTTTTTTTTCATTATTGAATGTCATCTCCCATCAGCATAGGCGCTGCTCTTCAGCCGAGAGACAGGAAGACATTTAAAACAACAGAAAGGAGAAAATATGGCTGAACATAGATATAAAAAGGGGGAACATTACGGGAGAGAGCACGTTTGAGGAGAAGTTCAAGAATAACCACTAATGACCAAAAATGGATGAAATAGTTCCACAGGAAATGCGAGAAAAGAAAGAACCACTGAAATTTATAGGCCAATGCAAAGCAAAATCGTTGGACTCTTAATCAGGCATTATATTCTTACCAGAACATCTTCGAAGGGAAGATTGTACGTTAGAAAACTTGGGAACGACCGAGAACATCCTGTTTAAAAAATATGATCAGTGAGATGGGATGATTTTTATACGCAGAGATGAAAAAGACTGCTGAAGAGAGGTAGGTGTGGCTGCAGAGGTAAGGCTTAGGTGTATTGATCAAGATATATGGTGTTATATTAAAGGTTTAAAACAGTAAAATTTGTATTAAGGGCAGAAACTATATATGTCTTGAGGCAGCCTAAATTAATATGTGCAAATGACCTAGACTATTTTGAGAGTATTTGAGGATGAGAGCACGTAGTGACTTCCAGCAAACTTTAAAATAATATGAAAGCTTTTCGAAACTTTTCCTCGCTAAAGCCCCACGCAAGATAATAGAAGGAAAAATGTTTATCGCTTATTACATTTTAGCTCTACATGCAGTAGACGCTTTGTTTTATTACATCTCCACTACTAAATCTATTCGCAACAAATTTTGCAGACAGTATCCGTGTATGTACAAGGTGCCCCAGAGTAATTCTAGAGGGAGTCTTGATGAACAGATCGAGGATAGGAACCCATGTCTGTAAAAATCATCCAACGAATCTACAGAGTGTCAAAGTTGTAGGCCCGGCGCCTGCTGCCAAGCCACCCCTTTGGTAGGAAACTTGACTTCGAACGCTGACGAATCGTAGGCGGAACGTTTCTTAATGTTATTGGTTATTCAGTGGTCGCGACGGATTATCACGATCACTAGTGGAGAAGATGGAGCTGGCTGCTGCGTAGACAGACTTGGTCTCCTACGAATAGATGCTCTGTTGCGTCGGTGGATGACGGTTTAGGACACGGGTTACCATCCGCAGTTTATTTTTCTCCTGGAACAATCTAAAATTTCCAATGTTTTTTCGGTATACTGGAGAAAAATAACCTGCAGATAGAAATCTGTGTCAGAAATGCCATTCACCAAGACAACAGAACATCGCATTCATATGAGACAAGGCCTGTCTACGCAGCAGGCTATCCTAACGTCCGTGGATAATGTTTGGGTATGGGTTTTTATCTTCGATTTCTTCCTCAAGACCCTCACTACAAACCCTCGAAGTTTGTCCCAACATTTCTAGGACATCCCGTACATGGGAGTTCAATTCTTTGAAAAAGCAGTAATGTAGGTTTGCTGGTATAATATTCTTTTGAATTTCGTTTACTTATTGAAGGCTCTTGAATTGATGCGAACTATAATTTACTTTTTGTAAAGAAAAACTTTACAGAAGGTTGTAATAGCAGGATCGAATCCTATAACAACTCTGAAGTCAAATGCATGACTCGACCAATATATTAATTTAAGACACAGTACAGTATAGCGGTAATGCGAATATACAGACAGTTATCAGCGAATGTACTAATGCGATTACAAGACAAGAGTATCTTGTATAGTGGCAGGCAGTTTATTTTGTAATTTTCGCTAAAACTTCAAGAAAACATGATTGACACCGATTTAAAACCTTTCGCGCATTCCTCTTTGGAAACTATAGATCACAGTGATTCTTAATATACAAATTTCCGATATAAGATTTACATAATGGTTTACTATATATCGTGGGAATATAAGCCATAGAATTATGGTTTTAGAATACAAAAAAGAAGAATTTCATCCGTGTAAAGTATTCAGAAATGTTGTTTAAACGCTTCACAGAAGATTGCTTTTATACAGAAATAGTAAACATATGCCTGAAGGATTACACTCTATAGGTTTTCATTTTTCTCAACACTTACTACCGAAAGTTTCTTCACGAAACTCACCAGTAAAAAGAAATTGCCCACATATACGTAAATACACTCCTGGAAATTGAAATAAGAACACCGTGAATTCATTGTCCCAGGAAGGGGAAACTTTATTGACACATTCCTGGGGTCAGATACATCACATGATCACACTGACAGAACCACAGGCACATAGACACAGGCAACAGAGCATGCACAATGTCGGCACTAGTACAGTGTATATCCGCCTTTCGCAGCAATGCAGGCTGCTATTCTCCCATGGAGACGATCGTAGAGATGCTGGATGTAGTCCTGTGGAACGGCTTGCCATGCCATTTCCGCCTGGCACCTCAGTTGGACCAGCGTTCGTGCTGGACGTGCAGACCGCGTGGGACGACGCTTCATCCAGTCCCAAACATGCACAATGGGGGACAGATCCGGAGATCTTGCTGGCCAGGGTAGTTGACTTACACCTTCTAGAGCACGTTGGGTGGCACGGGATACATGCGGACGTGCATTGTCCTGTTGGAACAGCAAGTTCCGTTGCCGGTCTAGGAATGGTAGAACGATGGGTTCGATGACGGTTTGGATGTACCGTGCACTATTCAGTGTCCCCTCGACGATCACCAGTGGTGTACGGCCAGTGTAGGATATCGCTCCCCACACCATGATGCCGGGTGTTGGCCCTGTGTGCCTCGGTCGTATGCAGTCCTGATTGTGGCGCTCACCTGCACGGCGCCAAACACGCATACGACCATCATTGGCACCAAGGCAGAAGCGACTCTCATCGCTGAAGACGACACATCTCCATTCGTCCCTCCATTCACGCCTGTCGCGACACCACTGGAGGCGGGCTGCACGATGTTGGGGCGTGAGCGGAAGACGGCCTAACGGTGTGCGGGACCGTGGCCCAGCTTCATGGAGACGGTTGCGAATGGTCCTTGTCGATACCCCAGGAGCAACAGTGTCGCTAATTTGCTGGGAAGTGGCGGTGCGGTCCCTTACGGCACTGCGTAGGATCCTACGGTCTTGGCGTGCATCCGTGCGTCGCTGCGGTCCGGTCCCAGGTCGCCGGGCACGTGCACCTTCCGCCGACCACTGGCGACAACATCGATGTACTGTGGAGACCTCAGGCCCCACGTGTTGAGCAATTCGGCGGTACGTCCACCCGGCATCCCGCATGCCCACTATACGCCCTCGCCCAAAGTCCGTCAACTGCACATACGGTTCACGTCCACGCTGTCGCGGCATGCTACCAGTGTTAAAGACTGCGATGGAGCTCCGTATGCCATGGCAAACTGGCTGACACTGACGGCGGCGGTGCACAAATGCTGCGCAGCTAGCGCCATTCGACGGCCAACACCGCGGTTCCTGGTGTGTCCGCTGTGCCGTGCGTGTGATCATTGCTTGTACAGCCTTCTCGCAGTGTCCGGAGCAAGTATGGTGGGTCTGACACACCGGTGTCAATGTGTTCTTTTTTCCATTTCCAGGAGTGTATTTCGTTACTTGTGATTTTATTTTACACTTTTTTCTAGTCATACAAGCTTAACTTCTTCTGATTTGGAATTATGCAGGACGTTATATAATGACGTTTTAGAAGTTTGGTAGTTTGTGGAGACTGAAATTTTGATTATTTTAACATAAGGACCCTATAAGCAGAAATGTGAAATAAAGTGTCTACAGTCATCACTGGGCTGTTGAAAACCCGCACACTAACTGTAAGAAAAGGTACCCATAGAGATTCTCAGTGGAAATTTCGACTGGAATTCTAGGAGATCACCTTACTCAACCACACAGCTTACCAGATCATTTGAATGACGCATGGCATTTGATCGTTCTGGGCAATGCCTTTCCTGAACTTCTGGAGGACATTCTCCTGCAAATGCGCATTAATTTGCTCTTTCAGGAAGATGGTGCTCCAGTACACATCGATCATAGGGCCAGGGAATACCTCACAGACAACTCCAGGAGTCAGGTAATTCAAAGGGGTGCCCAGCGGCCAGTCAGTGTGGCCGAGCGGTTCTAGGCGCGTCAGTCTGGAAACGCGCGACCGCTACGGTCGCAGGTTCGAATCCTGCCTCGGGCATGGATGTGTGTGATGTCCTTAGGTAAGTTAGGTTTAAGTAGTTCTAAGTTCTAGGGGACTGATGACCTCAGATGTTAAGTCCCATAGTGCTCAGAGCCATTTTGGTGCCCAGCGCCTTGGTCTTTCCGCTCAGGTGATGTCAACCCTCTTGACTTTTTCCTGATGAGTTATGTAAATTATCTTATGTACTCAGTTCCAGTAGGAACAGCACCTGAGCTTACTGAGCTCATCTTTACAACGTTTGATACCATTATAGGGCACGCGGAATTTCACGGAAAATCAGACAAAACATGATTCGTCGATTCACATCACGTAACGAAGTTGATGGTCGTCAATTTGAACATTTACTCTACAGTAATGAAGCCATCGATTCAGGTTACAGTGTTTGATTGTACACTTTACAGTGTTTGATTGTGCATTTATGTGAATAAACATGTTCCAGACTACAGTATTCTAGTGTTTCATTTAGCATATCGAATTCGTAGAAAGAACATAGTGCTATCGAAACTTCACATTTCTGGCGATAAGTCCCTGTTACCAAAACATTCAAAATTTCATTTCCTACAACTTCCCAAACTTTTCAAATGTCATTTTGTAACATCCTGTGCGCTGACATGTAATGAAGGCATTTCACGAAATCAGTATTTGTACCCGCAAAACTGTTTTGGATCAAACGGTTTTGATTAGGCAGTACGATCAAGTGCAGCATACACACTAAAAAAAGTAACAATGGCTATCTTTCAGCAAGATATAGGCGTGACATTTGCATAAAGAAGCGAAATGACCTAGTACTTGACTCTTGAATGTTTATTCCATTTCAGATATCGAAAATAAATGAGTAAGATGGGTATGAAATGTACTTGTTTATTTAGTCCCGTAACGCAAGCTATCGGATAGCCGTTGTTTGGGAGAGATCTGTTGATCAACTACAGATTCGGTCATTTCATGAGTTCTGGATCGTCTGTGCTGCCTTCATCGTACTGTGGAGCGGAGGTCATACACCATAGGATGATGATTGGTTTGTGGGGCGCTCAACTGCGCGGTTATCAGCGCCCGTACGATTTTCCAACATTTGCTCAGTCCAGTCTCGCCACATTCATGAATGTGGATGAAATGATTAGGACAACACAAAAGACCCAGTCATCTCGAGTCAGGTGAAAACCCCTGACCCCGCCGGGAATCGAACACGGGATCCCGCGCTCGGGAAGCGAGAACGCGACCGCGAGACCACGAGCTGCGGACTATAGCATAGGAGCCAAATACTGAAAACAAATACTGGAAAACCGAAGCCAAGCGTATGAAAGGAGTGTAACGAAATGCTTTTGGAAAGGATCTGTCTGTGCCAGCAATATAATGCCATCAATATCTGTAGAACGCTTACAGATAAACGATACGCGTTACAAAATTTGGGTGACTTGGGAGGCAAAATAGATTGGCGAGAGAGGGTCCGTTCTTAGGATCTGAATGATCATTCCTATTCTCTCAAATCATATTGTGGCACTACTTATTCTGAATTTACTACTGTGTTGATGGTACTAATTTTGTTGTTGTTTGTTTTGTGGATGTTACTAACATTGCGAATGAAATATGTATGCGTTAACATTCGTATTACTGTGTGTGTGTGTGTGTGTGTGTGTGTGTGTGTGTGTGTGTGTGTGTGTGTGTGTGTGTGCGCATTGTAATGTCAAAAACTAATGTGTGATTTTTTTTAATACAGCAGCCGACCAAGTGTATGCAGTAAGCTGTTTTAAAAAGATTTATCATGTTTATACAGGGTGTTACAAAAAGGTACGGCCAAACACACTAATGTGTCCGGAAACGCTTAATTTCCATGTTAGACCTAATTTTAGTTTCGTCCACCTACGCTCAATGGAGCACGTTATCATGATTTCATACGGGATACTCTACCTCTGCTGATAGAACATGTGCCTTTACAAGTACGACACAACATGTGGTTCATGCACGATGGAGCTCCTGCACATTTCAGTCGAAGTGTTCGTACGCTTCTCAACAACAGATTCGGTGACCGATAGATTGGTAGAGGCGGACCAATTCCATGGCCTCCACGCTCTCCTGACCTCAACCCTCTTGACTTTCATTTATGGGGGCATTTGATAGCTCTTGTCTACGCAACCCCGGTACCATATGTAGAGACTCTTCGTGCTCGTACTGTGGACGGCTGTGATACAATATGCCATTCTCCAGGGCTGCATCAGCGCATCAGGGATTCCATGCGACGGAGGGTGGATGCATGTATCCTCGCTAACGGAGGACGTTTTGAACATTTCCTGTAACAAAGTGTTTGAAGTCACGCTGGTACGTTCTGTTGCTGTGTGTTTCCATTCCATGATTAATGTGATTTGAAGAGAAGTAATAAAATGAGCTCTAACATGGAAAGTAAGCGTTTCCGGACACATGTCCACATAACATATTTTTTTCTTTGTGTGTGAGGAATATTTCCTGAAAGTTTGGCCGTACCTTTTTGTAACACCCTGTATACTGTAACTTCAGAAAATTGTGTTGTTTCTTTTTCATGTAAATGGCCATCACCATAAGAGTGCGTGGCGCCTGCGCAGGTCGAGCTGTGCAGAGTCCCTGCCCATCAGCGGCAAAGGCGGCGAAGGTCTTCGCTCGTCGCAGAAGTGCGTCCGTGTTGTGCTCGGGAGTTTCCTTCGTTGTTCATACTGGAATTTTTTTTTCTGTTACTTTCTTTGAAATTGTATTATTGTCTGAAGAATGAAACTTATCCAGTTGTTATGGCTGAGAAGCGGTAGAGAGACGATCAGCTGTACGTCACTGTTAATAAGGGTAAATACTGACCACAAGTCGAAAATATTTATTTCTGTGCTGTTAAACATTATCTGAGACTAATTTGTAACGAATGATATATTTATATTTTCATCTTCTTCGAGGTTAGAAGAAATCTTAGAAATATCTTAAGTGGAAGCAAAATCACATTTTCACTCGAGGGAAGGATGTTACTACTGAAAAAATTCGAAATCTTCTTATACATATACATTATTTGCTGATCTGAGGCATATATTTTACTTAGTTGACGACGGTTTATATAGAAAAAGTTAATCAGTGTCATCATCCGTGCTGTTTGTCACACCACCCATTCTCTCTCGTGTCGAAAACCGAATCTGCAACGATATTTTGAAATTAATTTCGAAACCAGAGAAGCAGGTGTGGACAGAAGCAGAGACAGTATACACAGGATGAACTAGAGCGTGCCAGAACCGCACCGACTAACTTTCCAACATTGGAGAAATAAAAGCCGCCCAGGGCAGTTTTGTTAACAATGGTAAAAGGAAATCGATCATGTCTTTTCAAAGGAACCATCCCGACATTTGTCTGTAGCAATTCAGGGAAATCATGGAAAACCTATATCTGGATGGCTGGTGGCAGATTTGAACCATCATCCTCTCGATTACGAGTCCCGGTGCTAGCCACTGTTCCAACTCGCTTGGTAAGGTTGTTCAGGGATACCATCAGAGTACTTTGATACAAGGGACCTACGGCCTCCGGCGACTCATTAGGCAGTAATAATATAATTATGATTTACTGAATGAGAAAACTGTAGGCGAGACTTCGAAAACGTGGAATTTATGTTTTGCTAGTAAAACTTCTATGTATAGGACTATGGAAGTAGAATGACTGAAGACATGAGGGAAGACCTTGTCCGCTTCGTTAATATAGGAGAGAACTATGAAGAGTTGATTGTGCGAGTATAGCATAACACATGCTAACTGAGAATTGTACACTTTTAATGCGAAATGGTAAACTGTTACGAATAACCGAGAATGTGGGGTATAGAACCACGCTCGCATGAGCCATTTCCCGGTAAAATTTCCGCTTCTACAATGTTACGTTGGAGAGAAGTAATTAGGTTGGAGAGAAGTAACTTTACGCCTCTATCAGTAAAGGGTTCTGAGAAGCGAGGAAATGCATGACGCTCTCGATAGAGATAGACCCCGCCCTGCCTTTGTAAAGAGATTCCAAAGAGAGAGTCAAATCCTAATATTCACGAACCTCACAGTCTTCATTGGATTCTTGTGACCACATGGTCCTCGGCCTTTTTGTCGTTCTGGTGTGTTCAGAAAGACTCAGTTTTCTAGACGTTTTTATTCGCAAACAAAACGAAATCGAACTCTAATGAGTACGCACCCAAATCACAAAGTAAAGTTAACAAATTCTTTTCTCCTAGCAAACAATATAAATAGAATCTATAGAAAGAAGAAAAGCAATGTCATTAAGTTGTTAATACACAAAGCGAAATCATTAAATCCAAAAATACTAGCCAAGTAATTTCAATGTTAGTTTATATTCGTACAGATAAGATTGTGGTGATGAATTCTGTCACTGATGTAAACTTGTGAAAATACTTCTGTCAATGAGGGAAAAAAGGAAAAATCTTTCTTGGAAAGTACTTAGATATAAATAAAATATATCGAAGGAAGCTGAGAAATACCGTTAATTTTTTAACACATGAAGCAAAATCAAGAAATCTTTGTATCCAAGCCGAGCAAATTCGCTGTTAGTTTGTATTCGTAAAGATAAGATTGCAGCGCTTAATTCTGTCACTGAGGTACCGAAAATGTATGTCACTGAGTTAAAATAACCTCACAGAGCCGTCTATTTGCTCATTTTTGTACGAGAAAACTAACAACGTCATGTATTGGTTCTTTGGTGTACTACACTGTAATCATTAAACATTCAAATTACTAAGCCGAGCAGACGATTTTAGAGAAAACTTTAAATTACAGTAATTTTTTCAGTGTTTAGGTTTTGCTGATACAAAGCCTATGTGTTGCCCCAAGCTATGCTACCTGTGAAATCCCCATGATCGTTCTAGTAGTTATGGAAATTAACATGTTAAAACAGACATACAGACGCTACAGTTTTACAGTTTTATTACTAGTATAGACAGTATAGATTCTGTGCCTTCCGTATACGTCTCCCGTCCCCCATGTGGATCCTCTACGACCTCATTCCTTTCCCCCATTCTGCTCCTATTCCTCGAACATATCCGCGTACTCTACACCTCCCGCCGCCTTGATCCCACCACCACCTGGTTGCTCCTCTCCTCTCCAACCCCCGCCATTTGCCACGCCTTCACTGTTGTGCCCCCCCCTACCCTCTATCACTACACCCTTCATCTCCTTTCCCAAGGTGGCTTCCGTCAACTCCCCCTCCCGGATGATGCCCTCTCTCCCTCCATTTATACCTCCTATCAACCATGATCCTCACCCCCTCCTTTCCTGTCCTTTCCCCAGGCTCCCTCTTCCCCCCCTTCCATCCTGTTTTCTCCCCACCTCACCTCTCTCTGCCTACCCTCTCCCCCCCCCCCCCCCGAGTCCTTTTGTATACCCCTCCTCTGCCTTTCCCCCCTCCCTGTCACGTCTGCCCTGCATCCGGCCCCCCTCTTATGGGTCCTTGTCCTCCATCGGCTCCTTTCCCCCCTCCCCCCACTTCGTTTTCTCCTCTCCTTCCCCCCGCCCCTTTCCTTTCCCGTCATCTGTCCAGGTTTCCCCCATCTGCCCTCGGCTGTGGTATATCATATTTGTGCCAATTTTTTAGTGCAGTGTTCAAGAGAATGTTCAGTGTTGTTCGTCTTTCCAAAGTGTTGTGAACAGAAACCATACTGTCGCTGGGTGTAAATTTTATATCTCTTGCGAACACAAACCAGACTGTCGCCGTGTTTTTTTTTTTTAAATATTGTCTGTCTATTCTTTTACTTGTCTGCTTCATATGTATTTTATTAGCATCATCAACCCCTTTGTTCTATGTTTTAAGTTCCACGATTTCCACCATTATACCATTATACCATTTTATAGCCTGCTTTTATTATTTATTATTTTTATCTTTTTAAAACAAATTCTGTAGGCTGAAGAGCGGCATACTAAGCTGCTGACAGCCCGCCTCCTTCGGGGGAATCGAAACTCAATAAAGAAAAAAAGAAAAAAAAATACATGGATTGGGTTTGTTAGTGCCGTCACCCTAATTTTCAATGGAAATATCTTCACAACAGTAAAGTATCCTGTAATATGCATTCATCCAAACGTACAAGAGAGAACATGGAGTAATGCAACAACTGTAGAATGAAACAAATATAAGAAAAACTGAGCAGTACTGAATGCAAGCTTGAGTACGGAAAGTAAAGTGGCCATTATTGTTGTCAACAAGAGGTACCGTGAGAGAACAGATCATGTTTCTTTCCAAACAAGCGTCAGAGAGAGTTCCGTGGACATTTTCAGTGTCGTGCACTATTTTCAGGGCAATACAGATGCAAAGCTAACTGGTGCAAGAAACCAAACGGAAGACAATAATTATGTCACAAGTTGCAGGAGACAGTGTTCCCTTATGCCAAAATATTCTGAAGATATCCCACAACTGTCTCTGAAAGTTTATCAATGGAGTTCACCCTCTATAAAGGTGTTAATAAGCTTTGATAGGTCTCTGTTGGATTCCTTTCATGTTAATTTCTTAAATCTGTTGTCATTTACACTTCTAAATTTACTGTGGTGTTTCTGACTCTATCTGAGATGAGACTGAGCAGTGGAACGTGTTACTTTTACACATAAAGAAGAACGATCTGTCACACGACTACACTTTAAAACACAGTTTATATGTAATTCATGTCACACAGACTCATATCGAACCTACATGCCCTTTCTCTTATATACTGTAAATGATAAGATACTGTCATCCCCCTTCCCTTCTGCGTGAAAGGATGAATGAATAAATGTATCTCTAGTTGCATGCTTGATGGTAGCAGACAAGCCTGTCTGCTAGAGAACAGTAGAACCAATGTTGGAACAGGTAGCTACGCTTTCTAAAAGCAAAGAGGTTTCTATTCTTGGTATGGTCCTGTCCGTCACTTGTCATGTTGGTATAGGAAGCTGCCTCTCTGGTCACTTCCGTTTGTATCTGTGAGGCACCCTCAGGAGGGGGCCCACGGCAGTCTGTCCACAGCGAGTGTCTGAAGTGATAAGATCTCCAGCTAAGTGCGTCTCTGCTAAGTCCACAGGACAATGGATTTCTTAAGTTCAGCCTATCTGAAAATTTAATCACCTTTATTTCAGGTTTAGATGTAAAATATCTTATGTTATCTTAAATTACAATGCAGTGTAATTTGAGTGTGAAGTTCAGAATATCTTCCAGTAGTTGCTTTGTCACTACTTTGTGAGTAAAGTGGAACCATGTGTTGATGATCCGTAACTCTAACTAAGATCATCAATCTTAAATGCGAATGTGCGTGAGATTATAACGTCTCGTCTTGACAATACTTTTCAATATAGCAACTTTTCTTTATGTTCAACCCACGTGGGGTGTACTTTGTGAGACCAGTACCATGTACTTATACAATTGTTTGACCCATCAGGTTAATAGTAAGACAATAGTAACCAGTTTGAGGTTTTTCTTTTGTAAATTGCGTTTCGATGTAATTTATTTTAATTATCAAAATTATTGTGGAATTACAGTCTTTGTGTAAACCAAGTTGTCTACGTGAAGCACAGCTATTCTTTTCAGGAAGATTTCACAGAGAGTTAGTATGAATTTAGTACACCAGTGTGTGGTAATTTCATGACGGACAGGATTGCACTACGAACGTAACTTCTTTGGGTGAAAATTAAATCGGTTGGTTGTGGTTAATTTCCTCTTGCATATGTTTCAGCGTTCTTCGTGTGTTATTTTATGAATGCAGTGTTGTATGCAGTCTCCCAATCTTGGATCCATATTTGATGTGTTCTGTAAGATTGCAAACTCACATTTTCACAATCCTAAATAAGGCACCAGTTTAGTTATGAATCAAGTTTAATATGCTGAAATTTTAACGGAACAATGATCAGTGTTAAAATAAATGTCCAAATATAAACTGATTTATTTCTTTTTATTTAAATTATATATATATATATATATATATATATATATATATAAAAGAGAATTTAATATAACGGGTTGTCGTAAGATGACTATTAAAAGATTATAATTATTAATAATAGTCTGGTGGGGAATTTGGTAAGCTAGACTGGCTCCTGGTGAAACAGTTGCTCGGTAATGCAAGGTTAACTTCCCCAGATAGCTCACAGCTTTTAACCCGCTTTTATTGTCTTGAATATCAGCACCGCTTTCAGACAACTTAATGCATCAACATTACAGCTTTCTTGACGGACGGAGTTGACTGTTCTAAGTGGGTTATAAAACAACAGTTAAAATAATTAAATAAACATAACACCATTGTGTGTGTGTGTGTGTGTGTGTGTGTGTGTGTGTGTGTGTGTGTGCGGGTGTAACAAAATTATAGTGGATTAATCAGGATAATACTTGTTATCTGTCAACTGCTGTCGGAAATAGCCATCCAAACAAACGCATTACAGTATGAGTGTATGAATGGACGAAAACAGTACACGGTTGCGGAACAGTGGCGATTTGGCGACGCCCTGATTAATGCCAGACACGGAGGCCAACGGGTAGCCAATTACGCTCTACACGAGGACGAATCCCACGCAGGCGCCGGGCACCGTGTCGCCCGCTAATTGGCTCTTACGGCCGTTTTAAACCCGCCGCCGGCTAGGTTAATTACACTCGATGCGACCGCTTCTTGCCGACGAATCCGGACGCAATCCCGCGAAGAGCTCTATTGTAATCGCGAACGCGATGCTAATGTGCAGCGCCACGGGGACACTCTTCTGTTAACTGGGAAGTGTTTTCTCACCTAGACGGCTCCGCTCGAAAACATTTTTCAGCTTCGAAAACGTCAGAAAGAACTTTAATCCATCACAAGATAGGATCTGCAAGTCAACCACGAAACAAATTCTTTTTATATACAGGGTGGTGGGAAAATCCCGTTACAAACTTCTAGGACATGTAGAGGATAGTGAGTACATAACATTTTGAATAGAAACCCATATCCGGAAACGTATCGTTTCCGTTCTACGACAGTTTCAATGCAGATGATTATCTTATCCACAACCTCGTGAGGAATGTACTTAGGCGTGACCCAGTAAAATTGTTGCAATCCATTTGACAAGAATACTGACTCGTTCCGTTATTACTTATGCATTTGCATTACAATGTACACCTTATGGTTTACATTAGTCGACAACAACAAAAACCCAGCATCTACAGCACCAGCCGCAACGTACCGATGCATTACAACAGCGGCTCGATGTGGCGACCACCAACGTGGTTACACACATTGTACCTCCGAAGCATGTTCTGGTACACTCTCTCCATCCTACCTGGTGTCTCTTCAGTGTCTTGTGGAGCGGCCAGAACTCGTGCCAGCAGATCTTCCTCTGTCTCTACAAGTGTCTCATAAATTAGGCTCATCATACGACCCCACAAGAAGTAGACCATAGGGGTTAAACCCGGCGATGGTGGCGGCCACGCGGTTGGAACACCACGACCCATCCATGTTTCACCATACCGTCTATTAAGATGTTCCGGACAGCCAGTGAAAAGTGAGGTGGTGCTCCATCGTGCTCAAACCACATTTCCTGACGGACATTCAATGGCACACCTTCCAAGAACGAGTCCATTACGTGTAGTAGGAAGACTAAGCATGCGGGACCCGTGAGCGTGGATGGAAGGAGGTATGGTCCAGACACATGACCGTCCAGAATACCTGCCCACACGTTAATTCCAAAACTGTCTTGAAATCCCTGAACATGCGTGGCATGAGGCTTTACGTCCGCCCACACATGGCTACTTCGAGCTTTCAGAACACAATCCCTTGTGAACCTACATTCATATATGAAAAGAACTCGACGTGGAAACAGGGGCGCGTCGATGCAACGGTGCAGGAACCATGTGCGGAAGGCGACGCGTTGTGGAATGTCTGCTGGACCCATAGCGTGTGCCCTTTGTAAGTGGTACGGATGTAATTGTTGCTCATGCAGGACGTCCAAGACGGTAGTGTGTCTAACAGCCACTGGACGCGCAATTGTACGCGAACTCGTTGACGGGCTATCTTCAATGCGACGCAGTACACCTTCTACAAAGTCGGGAATGCGGCGTCGCCGTGGAGCACCACAGTCCTGCCTCCTCACGGCGAAGGTACCCGTTTCTCGTAGCCGTTGTCTAACTTGGGCAAACAGTTTGTGCGAGGGAGTGTGACGGTGTGGAAAACGTTCGTGATACAGCCGACTAGCACCTCTTCCGTTACCTCCAGATTCGCCATACACAAGGAGCATGTCTGTGTATTCCGGAAACGTGTACTGCACCATGTTTCCTCTATCGGTGATGCACAGGTATTGACTCGGTCTCACAGCAAAGCAGACAATAAGTGACATCTGGGGATCGTTTGACGTAGTACACGTCATCGTGTCTACCCTGTTGCATACCAGGACAGGGAACTCTTGCCCTAAGCAGACGTTGAATAGGTACACATCTGCATTGAAACTGTCGTAGTACGGAAACGATACAATACCGGACATGGGTTCCTGTTGAATATGTTATGTACTCACTACCCTCTACATGTCCCAGAAGTCAGTAACGGGAATTTCCGCCCACCATCTATACACAAAATATACATCGTCGATAAGCTTGCAATTAGCAGCGATGATTCATCCCAAATACACAGTGTGGCCCAAACGTTACGAAGGGTTATAACTGTTCTTAACATTTTTGTTTATCAGTAGATTCCATTGCTATTTCACATTCTTCCAAACCAATGTTGGTCAATCACCCGTCATTTTTCAGACAGAATCTGAAACAAAATAAAGGAGAAAAGAATGAAGAAACATGTTATTCACTGTTATAAGCCGTATGTGAGTTTCGGACCACCCTGTCCATGAAATACGGCTACATACACTGAATTCAAGTACACTCTAAACTGTCTGATCAAAGTATCCGGACACCCTTATTTAATTCCTAACTGACAACTAGATATCATGAAAGGCGGCCCCACCGGTATAAAACGAGGGTATTATGTTGTCAGTGGAGAAGCAATGACAGTAAAATGGCTCGGTCAGGAGAACTCGTTACCTGAGGAACAAATTTGTCAGGGACATTTCAACTCTACTGAGGCTGCCCAAGTTAACTGCTGGCGATCTGACTATGAAGTGGAAACGTGAAAGAGTAACCACACCTTAAGGTGAGGTTTACTATCTTTGATCCGAAAAAAAGCATCTTCTTTGAGAATTTTTTTTTCTCGGGATTTGTTAAAGATATCAATGTCAAATTTGCTCAAAATGGTTATTGATATTTCCTCTACAAAATGGAATTTTTTCGACCGGAAATGTCGACGATCAATGGCGCAAGTGCCGTCGGAACGAAATATCAAAATTTCGATGTAGACCTCCACGCGTGGTATGTCACAGGTCAGCCGGCTCGTCTGAAATCAAAATTGAGTTGACGTTAGCGAAGTATATAAGATTCTTTAGGAGTTCTACCTCGCTTAAGTTATTTGGACCATAGGAAACAAAATGGCGGCCATTTGAAAAAGAAAGGGTTTTTTCATCGATTTTTCGACTTCGTCGGGTAAGTAAAACTAATTTATAGTTGATCGAAATAAAAGTGGTAAATTCCTAGACAATTTAGTTAGCTTCGTCGGAAACAAAGAATCATGCCAATCGGTTCAGTAGATTTGAAGTTACCATACCGCTCCATAAAAAAAAAAAAAAAAAAAAAAAAAAAAAAAAAAAAAAAAAAACCGTTATTTCGAGAAAAACGAGTTTGAAGTTTTGACTACATATAAATGCAATATTAGGCAGCGTACGTTCAATCTGCTATTCCGGGTCCATAAACTAGTCCTTCCTCTTCCTCATAGAGGGCGTTCTGCTCGATCTGGGCCATCCTGCGCTGCTCCAGAGCCGCTCGTACGGCCGGTGACAAGCGGTTTTCGGCCGCTTGAATCCGGTGGTCGTCCGAATGCTTAGCGAACTGCGTCGAATAGACGTGACGTCCATCGTTGTCATGGTCTTCAGAACTGCTGAATACCCTTCATTGAAGCTGCTCACTGCCAGGAAAGTCGCAATCTCCTCAGTCTTCGCACCAGAATGCAAATGATTGGGGGCTAACTTCCAGACACCCGCGTTCAAACTTTCATTTGAATTTTGTGTGTTTCCTCCGAAGCACCGGTACAATAACTCGTCCTCCGAAAGCAAAAAAACTGGTGCGTGAAAAAAGCCGATTTCAGGCAGGTGCAATTTTTTGTTCAATCGCGAATAACAAACATTTCCGTTCCGTATTCGGAAAAACCGATTCAGGAGTGGATTCTAAACACTTTTATGGATCCAAAAATCCAATTAAAAATCGATTTTTTGAACCAAAATATAGTAAAACTCCCCTTAACGAAGACCGGGCAGACCTCAGGTACTGTCGGAGAGGGACCGTCGAGAATACGAAGGGTATGAAATCAGCGGAAGGAATCACTCCTAAGTTCCAAAGTCCCTCCAACAGCTCAGCTAGCACAATTACTGGGCGTGAGGAGTTAAAAAGAACGGGATACAATGGTCGAGCAACACATGATGAGCCGTACATTTCTGTAGTCATTTGAGGTGATGTGAAGAGCGAAGTCATTAGAGAGTAGATGATTGAAAACGAATGATTTGGAGTGATGAGTCACTCTGTACTCTGTGGCAATCCGATTGAAGGGTTTTGTTAGGATTATGTGCTCTTTTTGTTGTCCTATACTGGTTCCTTTTCTTTTTACGTATAGTAGTAAAAACATTCTGCTTACACATGATGTAAGTCAAGTGCAGGCCTACAGGGCTCCAGTGTGACAAATATTTGCTGTATGGATAGAATATGACCTCACGTCGGTAACATACAAGATGTAACAACTGTGCAGCTTCACGTAGTACTAAAAATTGCGAAGACTATATGTACTCACTGCACAGGTACCCCTGAAGCCACTGATAGGATCTATTCAGAATTCCATATGTTCAGAACTCAATATGTAAAGGGAGAATAGTAGAATTAAAGCCATGAACAACATGACGTATCAGAAAGCGCTGCATTTCCTTGGCAACAAAACATATGCTAAGGCTTTTGGGGTTTGATTCATTGGAAGGAGTTGTGCCCAGCGACCATATTTATTTCAAGTAGTAAAGAGAACAGCAGTCAATCGCAAATTGGATATCCAGTTTTCGGTCACCGTGTAGATTTGTTTGATGCATACTGAAGCCAGGTGTGTCAAAATGGCATTATGTGCATGTACTATGTAAATGGTTTTAACTTACATTTACTGGTATGTATTTTATGACTAACACACATTTAAAGATTATGCATTTACTAAGGCGTGCATGTTACATTATTGTAAGTGGTTCTTCACAAATGTTTTAGCACTGAAGCTGACCGCCTAGTGACCGTGATCTGGGTGTGCAGTACACATATTTTGCGACTCATTGATGTACCCTTTACTACTTGATATGCTAAGTCCACCGCAAGGGCACCTTCATGCTTATCAGTCCAACCGTTACTTCCTTTATCAACGCACGTGTAACCGATATCCAAGTAAATATTTCCACATACTGGCAAAAATATGATACAGTCAGCCTAGCAGAGGTTTATGGAGGCGACAACCTCCTATCAGTATGGGAAACAGATAAAAAGGTCGTTCCTCGGGCACAGATAGAATGTGCCATCCAACAAAAACCACCCGACATGTCGATAATAGACAGTGCGCTGCTGAACTTTCAAAATCTGTATCCTGATTATCACCTTAACACGCAACTAAACAACCTTAATGAATATTTATCAACTCCTAAGATGATTCTTACCCACACAGCGCTTTGAAGAAGAGTGTTATCATCGTGAGCAGGAAATGTTTGATGAAACAGCATTATCTCCTTGAAAGTGATTGGCTTAAAAACCATTATTTTTCAGGAGTTGCTGGAAACTTGTGCAATCGTGGAGATAGTGAGCAGCCTCCTGGGCTGTAGGAAGAAAGTCGTGAGCTCTATGGGGCGAATATGATGTTTGAAGACTGTCGAGTGTATCATGTTGGGTGTACGTGATCCCAGCGATCAAGAACGTGATTCTAACTCTACGGAAAGCCTTAAAAGAATTCTCAAGTGCGTTCCCGTGCGCGGGCCTGGAATTCTGCTTAGCCTTTAGAGTAGGGCTTGTGCCCCATGTCCTCATTTTTTTGGATGTATTCCAATTTCTCTCTTCCATCGCAGATTTTATCCTCTATATCACCCTCTCGTACTACGGAAATTATTGCCTCAATCCCAGATGCCTTAACATGGGCCCTGTCATACTGTCCCTGCTTCTTGCCAGAGTTTTCCATAAGCTTCCTTCTTCCCTGATTCTGTGGAGAATCGCATTATTCCTTATTTTATACTGACAGAAAAAAATCACAATACCAAGAAGAGCAAAAAACTTTCGGTAATACGTTTGCCCTAGGTAACCTGGAGCGTCTTCTATCTCTCCTTGTCCTAGGCATGTAGTACACCGCTGCTTCAGGAAGTCTGGTGTTTTCCAATATTTGCAAGTGGTCGACCCAGTCCTGTCCATTATTTAATATTTTTTTATGTGCTAATCTGCAGTTACTTCTTTCCTAATATCTTCCTTACCTATCCATCGTCATGAATCCTTTAACACCCTTTAATATCTAATCTCTGCTGACTGTATTTTAATCATTTGCTTTTGAGTCGGTACCGAGGTTTCTCTGCCATACAGCAACGTGTGTAACCCCATTACTTTACAAAATTTCATTTTACTTTCTTTTCTAACCTTATATTTAAATATTCTTTGAGTTATCCCTCAAACACCTAGAAAGTTTCTAACTTATTACTCAATGTCCTTGTCATTATAAAAACTTCTTGCACAAACAAGACATTTAAAAATAGCACTAGTTTTGATCTGACTGGACCCCTTCCTTTGAAAGCCATAATTTTCTTTTTATTAACTCAGATTTAAAAACTACAAGACTTACATAGACTATTTAAAACATATGTAGATTTGTGTAACTGTGTATCATTTACTTGAACCATTATTTAATCGTCTGCAAATAAAAGAACGAATAGACTCTGTGTGATAACTTAGTTATTGGACCTGCAAGCAATTTCCACTTCCGTAAAATCTTACCAGTGTGTAGATTACAATACGTCGATGATAAGCTAGATCCTTGTCTAAGTCCTGCATTTGCTAAAATCCGTTGTGTTGTTTTAATTTATATGGTTGTGATAAAATTAGTATTTCTGTAGAGACTCTTTATTACCAAAATTGGGTGAACAGCCATGATTTTCTAGTATTTACTATAATTTTACTCTCGAAAGGACATAGTAAGTAAGGTCCAGTATCACTGCTTAAAACATTTATTGAGTGCTACGACAGCTATTTCGGAAGATTTCCATTTTCAAGTGCCTGCATATATAAAGTTTGAGAATTACAATGTACTAAAGTTCTACAGGAATTTTAGACTTAATTTTTATAACTGAAGAATTCCGTGAGTTTTTGTGATATAAAGGAAACTAGTCGTAATTTTCGTTATCACAAATTGCACGAACAACTATGTTGTAAATAATTTTTATATTTCTCAGTTATGTAAGTAAGAAGGAGACTTAGGTCTACCTTGTCCTGACGTATATATAACATCTGGCTGAAATGTTGCTTTTTGAATAATTAATAGAATATGCCTCAATCGTTTAATTAAGTTTGAAATACAGTAAGAATTATTTTTCTCTGTGTAGATAAATCTCTAAAGTAAGGAGAAAAGGTCATGATTTAATGTACGGATTGTATTTTTTTGCTGTTGCGATAAAGAATGTTCCAGAGAAATGTTTATGTATCGAAGCTGTAAACCAAGTTGAAGGCAGTCGCCGTAATTTGTTTTTGGATCATATAAAAGCAGGAGCTGAGAGCTCTCTCGCTATTTCGTTTGTTTTGGATGACTGTTTCACAAAATGTAAATGTTGCTCTTGGACAAATAATTTCGCTAATTTAATTACAAAAGCCGTGTTTGAATTAAGAATCTGCTTTCTTTCTCCATTAATGCCACATCTCAATTATTATGCTTCATTTTTGAACTTTTCCAGGCTGCAGCGAAGGAGAGTTGCCGACGAAATGTTTCAGCGTCCCTGAGATCTCTTTTACCAATCTTTTGTATTAGTACCCGTGCAAGGTAATTACGCAAGCTGCGTAATTTTGAGACGGTCAGTGACCTCTAAAAATTGCGTCGGTCAAAGTTCTAGTCGGTCTGATGGGAATCTGACGCTGGTTGGCAGAATATAGTTTCATCATCAACAATTAAAAATTTTCTGTGCACCATTTCGGGAGCATTGCCACAAGCAAAGGCGATAAAATATAGTATTAAATAATTTTTTTTAAATACCAGTAATATTATATGGTGTGAATGTATCTGGTGACTGTTTTAGTTAAAATTCACATGAATTCTAAAATACAGATTTCACGTCGAATCTGAGCTGTTTTATACAGTGTGGCATAATATTTGGATGTAAAATTGTAGATAATTGCTGTAATTTTTGACACTTCACACCATAGATCTTTTATATTTACATGGTAACAGACTATGGTCAGAGATGATTTCATCTTTAGATATCTCAAGTACATAGACCATAGACAATATAGACTTCGAGTGACGTCATTACACTGAAACCAACATTTAAGTGACGTGACTCGGGGCAGGACACCGAGTTCCTCTAATTAAGCACTGTGTGAAGTTGACACAGTTTTTCTCATTTATAGTTGAAATCAAGCATTGGTTTTAACGAAAAAAAATTGCCTCATTGCTACTACACATGTTGTAGCGCAGCTACTCTGATTTCTCCGCAATTCCTTATACTAATGTGATGATTATCGTTTTTATTTGAGGCAAGATAAAACGTAAAGACAGTTCTGATTACAAGCAACAAAATTGCAGTTTTTCTGTGAATTCTTGTTTTTGTTGCACTGTGAGTATTTTAGTGCACCGTTTCTACAAGAGTGGAACACAAAATATCAGTTTGACATGTATCACTACTGTTCTGACGATTCCTCAACACATGTTTGAAATGTTTTGTAATGCTTTTATGATAAATGAAACCCATTTATAACCATAAGATCCGATTTTTACGCAACATAAGCGTTCATATTTTGTGACTTTTGCCACGTAGTGATGCAGGTAGGGAAGCAAGTAACTTAACTGGTTCACTCAACAACTGATTTTCTAGGTGCAATCAACAGTTTACATTCATATTTAGTTGTGTATGACGCTGTCAGAAGCAGATCTGCACCATGAAGGATTTTCCCACTGGTGAAGTGCTTTATAATGCTGTGGTAAATCGTGGAGGAGCAGAATATCAATCCAACAGTCTGAAGAGGGATGTTTCGCACACATTCAGACAGGTACATCAACTAGTGCTAACTGCTCTGTCATTGTAATTAATAACGACTATGATTACATACCTCATTCTTTCACTTTGTATTTGGCTAGGAAACTGAACAAAAACTGGATTGCCACATTTGGAAAATTTCATCGAGTTTTAAAATTTCTGTTACCAGTATCTTGAACAGAAAAAACAGGCTTATCTAATATTCAATGATCATGTTTGTCTGTGCAAAATTGGTCAGAAAGTAATAGGCAAATGTCTATTTTTAATGTGATTTCCTTTTAAGAAATTAGTCACCTCATTTTTGCAGGACATAAGGAATGATGTTTTCCTTCAGCTTGATGAACAAGGTCCAGTCCTCGCCTTGATAATCACATTCATCAACTGAGAAAAAGCTGTACTCATTAAATATTGTAAAACAAGGCTACATGATGAAGTGAGACTCCACAGCAAGAAACTACATAATTGTCTGATTAGAAGTGTCCATACAAAAATAGTTTTGTTTAATAATTAGTGGTTTTGTGATTGTTTTGAAAATAGTGTTGCATACACATGTGGTGGCATCTACAGTTGCAGAATTCAAGTCACCTATATGTGTACTGTAGTTTTTTGTTTGTTTATGTGAAATAAATTAATGAATTTGAATCCCATTCTGTAGACTTGCTCTGTATTTTTCTTAAACTCTGTTGCTGACAAGTGAGAAACTGATGCCTTATATTTGTTTCAGTGTGTAATTCAGAATGTCAGTTTTAAAATTTCTATGCCTTTAAATTGTGTTATGATCTTACTTTCTAAGATAACTGAACCATTTTTTCTTCTTTGCTCTCATACAGAGTTTCCACTGCAGCAAACATTAGGTTAAATAAATGTGATTCTAAAACGCCTGTGTTAAGTGATACAGTAATAACAGTACAGTGTTGTACGTTTTGTGTAAGAAGTGCTGTTTTTCTGTGGTAAATTAAGTGCTTGTATTATTACCGTCAGTAGTTTCATTTGTTTTGATTTTAGAATTCTGTTCAGCTTTTTCCACTGGTCAGAAAGTGATAACGTTGCCAGCGGAAATGTAGTCGTCCCCCTGACACTTTACCAGAAAAAGCTGCAACCTTACTAAAGATAATATAGCCTATTACAGATCCTAAAGAAGTTATGAAACTGATAACGATCCTATTGAAAAAAAGGCGGCTTACCACATTCTTCTGAGAGAGAAGTTCATCCTTAAGAAATATACAACAATATTAAGGCAAACACACTTGTGTCAGGCTTGATTAATGTCTGTATAAAGTGTTTTGGGTGTACATTGCTGTCCATGTAAATGATGATTTTTTGGGGGGAGGGGGGGGATGTGTGTTGGGCATTGATTTTGGCATATTTTCACTCTGTTGTAAATGAATCCTCTGGTGCAGGGCACTTTAAGTAAATAATGCATTTGTGCATGTCTAGTAAATAGTGTCTATTCACCAGAAGTAAACAGCAGGATTATTGTGTAAAGCAGATAAAAACACATTGTGCAGAGTGCTTTTTAGGGTTCTTGGAATGCTTACTTCTCAATATCTGTACTCTTTAATGGTTTTCTTACTGACAACAGAACAATTGTCAGCTGAATTCTGATGTACCTTACACAATATAAGACAGTCAAAATCGTTTTCATGTGCACTTTGTATTCTTGCCAAGGTCATACCAGATATTATTTATATGACAGAAAAATGCTTATATAAGTTGAGAACCAAAGACAGGATACACATACATGTGATGCCTAAAGACAGAATCACTTCTGACCATAGTCTGTTACTATGTAAATACAAAATATCTATGGTGTGAACTGTCAAAAGTTGCAGTAAATATCTACAGTATTATATCAAAAGATTACGCCACACTATATAAAACAGTACAAAATCGACGCGAAATCGATATTTTAGAATTTCACTTGAAATTTAACTAAAATAGCCACTAGAGACAGTCATATCAGATGTCACTATACATGTCTGGACAACATAGACGTAAGTCTCCCCCTTACTTAAATAATTCTGAAATATAAAAATTAATTACAACTTAGTTGTTTGTGTAATTCCTGAAAATGAAAATTGCGACTGCAATTTCAGTTGTACCTCAATAACTCACGAAATTCTTCACTTATAAAACTTAAGTCTAAAATTCCTGTAGAACTATAGCACACTGTAATTCTCAAACTTTATATATGCAGGTACTTGAAGATGGAAATCCGTAACAGCTGTCTTAATACTCAATAAACATTTTAAGTAGTTATACTGCAACCTTATTTACAATGCCCTTTCAAGACATACATTTCAATAAAGGCCCAGTCATCAAGAAATAATTTTATTCGTTTCATCCTGTCAAACAACTCATAAAAATCTGTAAAAGCGAGACCCGTTTTCAAATCCCCTTCTCCTTTTTGTTTTATTATTTGCCTAATGATGAAGACAATATCGATGGACGATGTCCCTTTCCTAAGACATCTTTCCTCTTCTCCTAACAGACAATATGCAACAGTTTTCAATCTGTCACTCATTATTTTAGTACAGATTTTATATTCTTTGTTATGAAATTAGTTCCTCTACAATTTTTACAGTTTTCGCTGTCTCTTCTTTTGAGTAAATTTCTGATTATTGGTCAAGTTAAAGGTATTTGGCAATTTTCCCAGCATTTATTGAGAAGATGTAAAAATTTTAATTTGTGTATTATACCACTATACTTAATAAATTCCAATTTCACTCCACCTAATTCAGGTACCATCCTGTTTTTTACAGAGCTTAATACTATATCTAATTCTTATAACGTTATGGAGTATTGCAACTTTATTTCCATTGGCACTGTATATTTCTTTCACATCCAATTATTCGTACCATAAATCTTTTTAATGTTTTACCCATTTTTGTTTACATATTTGGTTTAATCTTCTTCTGAATTAATTGTGTTCTTAATTAGTTAATATACAGGTAGTTACCTCCTATGTACATCACATTCTGCTTAGTTTATCAACTTATTCTATGCCTCCTTGTGACTCTTTCTGGTAATTCTCTTGGAATTATTCTTTTCTCTTTGTATACTTTGTAGGATACATCAGTTGTATTTTGTAAATGAATATATATAGTTTCCGTTTTCCTTCAATTACTTGCTTTACTTCTGCAGTCCATATTCTCAAACTCTTTTAATTATTTCTTATTTTGTTCCTAAAACTTCATTTGCAGATTTATAAGTTGTGTGTGTTATATCTGACCATTGATTATTTATGTCTTAATCAGTGGTTGTTCACATTACATAATTAGAAGGTCTATTCTCTTACACTTTCCTGTTGTGGAAAATAAATCTAATAAGCTCCATTTCCTCTTTTGTGTTATTTTTCCTCCACTTTGCGATTTTTAAAATTATTAGATACTGGTTCGAATACACGAGTGTATTACTGCTTCTGTGTGCAGTAACATCCTGTACCATGGAACTTTACTTATGTTGACTAATATATAATCTATTAATGAATGTGATTTTCACTCTGCAGCGTCGTGTGCGCTGATATGAAACTTCCTTGCAGATTAAAACTGTATGCTGGACTGAGACTCGAACTCGGGACCTTTGCCTTTCGAAGGTAAGTGCTGTACAACTGAGCTACCCAATCATGACTCACGCACCATCCTCACAGCTTTACTTCCGCTAGTGAATGATCTGTGCCTTGGCTATTCCAAGCAGACTTTTGAAGATAAGTAATTTAAGCTAGTTGAAGTTATAAATTCAGTAAGATACTCTCCATATCTATTTATTGTCACTGCTCCAAAAGTCCCCACAACATTTGGAATATATATTTCACCTACTAGAGGACTTAAATCTCCACTGATAATCAGCTGCTCAATCTCGATACATTTATCTGTTTTGTTTCTCTTTTTTCCCTTCTTCAGGAGTGTACACCACTATCAGTTCATAGGTTCTTGTTACACTTCAAGTCATGATGTTATCTTTATTTGTGTATTTATATATTTATTTTTTGTGTAACCTGCTGAGATTAGGACATTCAGGCACTCTCTTACATCATACCACTGTTTGACATATACGATATTTTTTACACCACAGCTAAACAAATGGCAATAATTTTAAAATGAGAAATAGTAGTGTATGTAGAGACAATGTGAATAAATGATAGTGACTAAGAACTAATAAAGTTAATACTGTCTGTGCTTTTACTACTTGTGCTGCTGCTTCTGCCACTAATAGTAATAATAATTATAATGACAATAATAATAATGTTGATAGTGGCAGATATAGATAGTATTTATAAGTGTACAAAATATATATTTTCTGATATAGCGAGTTCTGGGGAAAGGAAATACAAGTGGACTGCACCAGCTTAAAGAACTGGGAACTGAGGAAGATCTGGTTGGAAGGAAGGATGTAATGGGGTAACAAGTGTACAGAGACAAACATTATTGTTGCTGCAGTAGATATGTCATCAACTGTTTACTGAAACTGGAGGTGTTATTTAGTTCTCTGATGTAATCAGGAAGGTTATTTCAGAATCAGATCCCCACTACTGTAAAGGACTTCGAGTAAGTGGCTGAGCGATGGAGTGTGACAGATAGAAATTTACTCTGATGGCGACAGATGTTTATGTCATGCTATTCACACAAGAGCGTCGAGGAGAGACATGAGAGACAGTGTATGTTGATAAGACAACAGAGATGACAGAATGCATGTAAATATCTGTGCTTGTCTAACACAACTAGAGTAGCTATGCATATGATGGTGAAACATGATCAAAAAGTCTAACGTCATGGATATACCGAATACAGGTGTTCATAAGAAGTTCCAGGCGATATCTTTCATCACCTTGCTCTTGCTGCATAACATCGCTGTAATCAGTAATTGGAAGTATTGAACGAATGTTAGGACAAATTTCTTTTTCAGATCAAAAGAGAAAAGCTTTTTATATTTTTGTATGGCACGGTGAGATGCTGATGCCTTCTTGCACATTGCAACTATGTGCTTAGTCCAATTTACATTTTCGTCTGCTGGTACTAGACTCTTTTCTGAGGGAGACAAGTTGATATTTGTCCCATTTAGAAGGGAAAATGGTAGAGGTTCCCGATATGTTGGGCTAACGATCCTATAATGACCAACCAGTACTGATGGATTTTGGATGGGTTGATCTTTAACTCTATGTTCTGTGCCCATTTTGATAGTACACAGATTCTGGATAGCTGACTTCAGGTTTATTGGTTTTGCACTTACATACAACTGGAGGTCATCAGATACATGTAGTAGAACAAAACTGATGACGCAATGGACATAGCATTTACATACAATGAAAAGAGTAGCGCACCTAATACCGAACCCTGGGGGTCGCCTGATGTTATCAGTCTCCATTGTGACATTATGGTGGCGGACACAAAACGTCAGATACGAGTGCAACCACTCCACTTCACTTGCCGAAAAATTTAGGTTACTAAATTTGGCAACTAAAATGTCGAAGTTTTCAGTATCTAAGGCCTTGCTGAAACTTAAGAAGCACATGATAATTGCCTGTTGTCCATCCAACGCAAGCTTTAGGTCATTTGTTCCCTTTATTAAGGCAGATGTTATGCTGCGATGTTTACAAAAACCTGGTTAGTATCCGTCTAGTACGTTGTTTGTAGTTACGTAGCTGGCTAGCTGGTTGTGGAGGCCTTGGACAGTGCAAAAACGATGCAAATATAAGACGGCAATCGGAAACTGCTATGGCCACTCCCATTTTAGGTAGTGGCTTAACTAGTCACTGTTTCCAGGTCTCAGGAAAAACACTTGTGGTTAAATTTTTGTATGTCCGTCCTTGTGATTGGAGGTCTGAGTGACTCCGACCATGAATATGCAGAATGTATGTTATTATTTAATGAGGAGAATGAGGGGTTAAAGAGAATTTTTTAGGCATTGAACGCTCCACATCGCAATACACAGTTTAAATATGAAACTGAAGTAAACAGTAAAATGAATTTCCTGGATATTACATTACTAAATACTAAAAAAAAATTTCAATTTGTAGGACACGAACAGTTACACATGCGACTATCTTATGTCATTTTGATCATCATGACACATATAAAACTTCTTTCTTTTGCTGTTCATTCAGCAGACTGACAAAGATTCTATTAGAAGTTGATGAAAGAGAATTGGAAAAACATTTTTAAACATACACTTATAGCATTCGGTAAAGGGTTTCAGCCTGAATTAATTGATCAAATATGCTCAACGGTCATTAAGAAGCGTTCTGATTCCCTACACAAATTTTCTTTAGAGCAGTATAAAAATAGACAGAAGTTTTTTACCAGTGTGAGTTACATTGGCCCACTGTCAAATGATGTGGCACGTGTTTGTCGCAATTAGCGTTAATGTAAGATTCAGAAATAACAACACATTATCAAAGTTGCTGACACATTGAGTGGAACATTTCGAACCGCTATAGAGATCAGGTGCGTACAAAACAACCTGCGCTGATTGTGAATCCTTATACATAGACCAAACTGGTGGAGCTTTCAGAGAGAGGTATAGAGAACATACTTCCCTGAATACTACTAAACATTCGACGTTCAAAGTATATTTAAAGGCAATGAAACATACTGTCGTAGCTATGGATGAGAATCTAAGAGTTTTACGTTTCACAGATAAAAGGAGGTACACTGTAAACCGTAGAAGATTTGGAAATTTATAATCATTCCCAAAGAAGCTATTGTTTGCTGAACCTAAAAACTATTCTTTGACTGTTTTCGTAATTTTTTATGCACATGTGACTTGAATGTTAGAAACACCCCGACATAGTAATCATACGTATCGTTATTAATATTGCACAGAGAGGCTGCAATCTCGGTGTATTGGCCAAAATGGTTCTGATGTGAACCATTAAGAATTTCCACTTACTATTTTCTATTATTGGTTTGACTACTACCCCTTATTTTTCTTTCATACTTTCATCCTCTTATCTAAATATTTCAGTTACGATATTCCTTATACACGTTTTTGTTTCCGATTATTAATGTCGATGGTGAGATACTCTTACATTGTGTTTT
Organism: Schistocerca americana; assembly: GCF_021461395.2. Taxonomy (NCBI): domain Eukaryota; kingdom Metazoa; phylum Arthropoda; class Insecta; order Orthoptera; family Acrididae; genus Schistocerca; species Schistocerca americana. The sequence continues at coordinate 907,662,062 of NC_060120.1, forward strand.
GATGTCGACCAACTTCTTTAAATATTCGCTGACTCATATTTTTGGACTTTCTATTCTGGATGTTTCTCGAGTCAGTTGATAGTTGCTGGTTGGAGAGAGAACACTGCTGTTACAGGTACTTGTGGCATTCATTTAATGCTGGTTGTTTTGAGTTGTACGTTCTGGTATTCATTGTCTTCATGTCGTTCTGAAGGTAGTCTGCAAAAACCAGTCATAGATGTTGGCCACTGATTCATCGTGTATAAAGATGGTTGTATACGGATGGCGTTAACCTCTTCAACATAGCCACGGAGAGTTCTTCAGTGTTTTCGGTGTTTTTGTGCTCATTTTGCGTATGGGTGGGAAGGGCAATCCTGTATTGACGTACGCTTTCTTGATAAAGCGTCGAAATTGTTGGGATTTCTGCCTTGTTCTCACATAAGAGATAGGTCATATCTAATTGTGGATTAGTACGCTCTCTTTTCTCTCTTCTTCGCCCCACCTTCCACCCACCACGTATTACAGGTCACGTACCCTCCCCTGCCCTCTTTTTGTAACTTCTGTAGCATCGACTATGTATGTGCCTCTTACTCATTCTCATTGGTTGTTGGGTGTTTCATGATACAATTGTTATTTAGTTTGGGTTATCTGATCACGCTCGGTTCGTACATGCTAAATACTTTGTAGCGTACGTTAGAGGATTTTCGGGTAATGATCTGTGCTGGCGAGTACATTGCTGTCAGTGGCCTCTAGTTAGGTGCTTGGTGGTAGAAATGTGTGCGTTAGTCCTAGAATTATAGCTAGATATTCTTGAATGTCTCCTTCCCTTTAGTATGCAATTACTTTAGTTGTAAGTGCCTCATTTAGCGGTTATGCAACAGGCTTCAATTTTACATGGATTTGCATTTACCCTCATTTGGAATCCGCTGGACATGACTTGTGGGATTGCCAGTGTTTTTGTTGTAATAGTGTACGTACTGCCAACTCATAGATTGCTGTTACATGTCCATTAAACGGACGAATTGGATATACTTATGATTTGATTACTGGCATGTTGTATGGCCTCCTCACTGGTCAATTAATAATGTGGTTTGGCTGTTAGACGGCATTTATGGCCAGTATGTTTCTTCTGAAATTTTGATTACATGGATGTAATGAGTTTTGGTTTTAATGTGGTTGAAAGACCAAGGTGTGTACTGGTTACAGTACATTTATGCGTAGGTATATGTAATATTTAATTTCATTTCATTTTTTGTGTTCACTTATGTTTTATACATATGAGTACTTTTTGAGTGCTTTGCTAGTCAGATACCTCATGAATAGATACTACTGAGTTATCCCTTATGGTGCTCTGCATTCTCATTGGATTCTTAGTTGTCCTTGTGCATTATTGTTTCATGATAATAAATGCTATGTGGATGCATTCGCACATGAGTGTTGTTCACTGTGAATAGTTACATGTGTTTTTTTTCATATATTCTGGTGGTATCCTATATTTGGTCCAATAACATCTCTTGGATATTCATTTCATGTATATTGCATAAGTATGCCCCTCAACGTTTTACACCTCAGCATTTTATACTTTGGCATCACACATAGATGTATTTGTAGTGTCATTTTGACAACTTACGATACTGAAATTTAGATTTTATTGAGGTTGTCTTTCAGCAGGGGCTACTTTCTCACAGATACGCAGATGTTTTTCATCCTGAACAATATCTTGACTGTATATTCAGTGTATGGTACGACACAAGTGGTTCTGTACATTTGGTCACTTGACACGTTCTTGGTCTTTCATTTTATACATGTGATATAAATATGCCTATATTCGATTTTAATCTTAGCATTTTATGACTTTGATGTGATGCTGTCCTTGTGCAAGGACTACTTGCACATGGATGGATGTTTCTTCACTTTACTTATTTCTGAAGTTGTAGTTTCAGTCATATATTTATCTTTTTCTACTGTTATTTTTGTCCTTTAGTAGGTTATTTCAGGATTGTGTAGTCAATGTATCGACCACCTGGCCAATACAAATAATGGAATATTTGATTAATAAGGTTATAAGTAAATAGCATATTTGTACGTTGTATAGAGTGGAAATTCCTTATGGTATACTTTAGGTTTGTGACAATGGATGTATATATTGGTTTCTTCGAATGATTATTGTAAATTCACTTGAAGAGCCTTGCCCTTGATTCTTATTCTGTTCTAAATCTGTCTTTGTACTGCATGGTTGGTAAGTTGGTGGTGCTGTTGTTACGGTTTATGCATATGGGACTGAAGACTGTACAATGAAGCACCCACAATGAAGTAGCCACATAATAAACGACGTCATAAGGTCGGCTGAAAATGCTTCATTTTATCAAATATTTGTGATTAATGTTTGGGGGTACCGAGCGAGGTGGTGCAGTGGCTAGCACACCGGACTCGCATTCGGGCAGACGACGGTTCAAACTCGCATCCGACCATTCTGATTTAGGTTTTACATAATTTCCCTAAATCGCTTCGTTCAAATGCCGGGATGGTTCCTTTGAAAGAGAATGCCCGTCTTCCATCCATATCGTTCTCTAATTCGATAGGACCGATGAACTCGCTGTTCGTGCCCCTACCCGGAATAGCCAGCCAACCAATATTTGATTAACTGACAACCAACAGGTGTTAAATAACTGAAAAATGCATTTCAACCATCAGCTGTTTATTTTAAAAAGGTTGAGATATCTGTCTATACATAAATTATATGCAAGTAGATGTCAGGAACCGCTGTAGCGACTTTTGTCCGGTTTTGATTAATAAATACACTAATCCACGAGGTAGTTTTCTGCAAATAATTTAGAAATATTTCGTACAAATTGTATGAAATATGATGAATTAAAATTAAGACATGAAAACGGCGCCATTGCCACTAAGCAAACAATCACTGTAACTCAAGACAGCAGCAGTGCCTTGAGAGCGCATTAAGCGTCACCAAATTCGCATATGGCGTGGTGATTAATGGTGGACAGTGTCGATGAAAGGTTGTGGGGTCGAACCTCAGCTAGGTAACTTTTTTCACACTTCCTTTTAACCTAGCATTCAGCCCTTAATGATATGGAGATACACATTTCGAAATATAATAATTTGAGGCTTCCAGTTTCTACTTCGCTCACATTAGCAATTGCAATTCACACTTTTAATTCACTGTAATTTCTTGCAATAACAGTCAGTAAGTTACTCACCTTGGAAGTAGCATGATATATACGACAAATAACGAAGAGATAACTGCCTATTCATCAAGCTGTTTGGAATTTGAAATAATCAAATTATTTTAACCAATAGTTTCCCTGCAATAGTTTGAGAACAATTGTATACCAAAAAAGCATGCAGATACACAATTTTTATCATTTTATTTTTAACGCTACAAGTAAAACGTTTTACGCAACACTTCTTCAGTAACTTTGCTTCGTTCTTTCAGCAGCGCAGCAGATGACTCAACTTTCAGCTTTTAGCCTTTGTTGAATTACACCTAGGCGTGGACACAATTCTTTGCTTGGCATGGCGAAGAATTCTACCGTAAAGAGCTCACCGCGAAGAATTGCGGCAACGAGTTTCAGCTACGCATCACAACACGTACTAAGGTTCACAAGAGTTGTGCTGTAACATGGGTGAAAAACGTACATCACGCATGTATTATCTACGGTTTTCTTTAATTTGTGCCACCTCAGCCAGACTCCGATACATATTCATACACACACACACACACACACACACAAATGGTTTAAATGGCACTATGGGACTTAACTTCTGAGGTCATCAGTCCCATAGAACTTAGAACTACTTAAACCTAACTAACGTAAGGACATCACACACATCCATGCCTTAGAGAAAGAGAGAGAGAGAGAGAGAGAGAGAGAGAGAGAGAGAGAGAGAGTGAGACCCATGATTCGCAAATAATATTTACAGTGGTTGTAAACATAATATTTACATCATGATGTGGTCTCATCATTGCTGCGAGATGGCACGCCAGTTCAGTATGGAACATACAACATTCATGCCTCCAGATAACATTCCTGTTGTGTGCTGCTTACATCGCGTAAGTTGTATGGAAGTGATGATATTCACTTATTTAACGTTATTCACTGAAATTTATTCATAGCTCTACCAAAACCCGATATACCACATTACTCGTTTGGCAGCAGATACTTAATGCTAACAGTGCGAAGCCGGGTCGGGTCGTTAGCAGGTTTTAAAAGAAACAGCTGATTATTAAACATTCATTTTTTTCCAGCCATTGTGATTAAGAGATGGTTGAAGAAATCTCTTATAGTAGGCGGTTGTGGCTCAATAATAAGCTTTTTTTTTTTTTTTTTTTTTTTGCGGTACTGCTCGCAACGTGCTTTAGGTAGAATTTCTGTTTCTACCGTCGTTTATCAATAAGTCTGTGTTTAGTCTGCGGTTCAGTTGTGGTTGTAGGAAATATGAAGTACCAGTTCAGTTCTTCGGCTGGCGCAATGGGATCGTCCTTAGCATTTACATTGTCTATAACAAAACCACGCACGTTCTTCCACAGCACAGCTGCTATATCTGTTGTCACTTAATGTATGGGCATGCCTCGCTTTAGCATTCCTTACAGGTTGACTGACTGTATTCCACTCTTGCTTATAAGCAATACGATTGTAGAGCGGAGTTTGTGTGCCCGATTCGTTGCGTCTTTCAGATCCACGAACTGCTTAGTTCAACATTTAAGCCAAGGTGCAGATTTCCTTCTTACTTTTCCGGCCTTTAGAGGAGCGTATTTGGCATATAGTTGACTGTGTTTGTTAATAAATCCATGAAGTTTTTCGTTTATGTCCGGGAAGGGAATGAAAGTCGCCTCCCTAACTATTTCTTTCGCCTCAGTTGCAAGTTCTGGCTCTGCATTTCGCCAGTTGTGGTTTCTTTCCGGAACATTCTATTGAGTCCGTTATGAAAATTATGTCCTGGGCGCATGTGCCAGGTGCAGAAATATAAGAGGTACGAGTCACTATTTGGGAATTTCGTTGTAAATTTATCTATGAGAGTGTGACTTCTGGTCGTGTGATGCATAGGATCAAAACTGCAGTAGTGTCAAATTTAACCAGAAATCATATTTTTAAACTTAGAAATAACTTTCTAATTTCTTCGTCCACTTTAAATCTGTTAATATTGCTACTCCACATCAAGATTTTTCCTTCTGCTCTATTCCGTTATACAGGGTGAAGCAGAACTCCACCGAGAAATTTAGAGGTTGTTGAGGGATACCCTCTGTGTATTTTGGTCTAAGGTATCCACGCTACCACCAGGGCCAGAACGTAATAGAACAGAGCGAACACAGCTTTGTTCCCTTTCAACTTGCAGGCCATGCAGTCGTTATCACCGCCTTCAATTATCATTGGCCGATCCCACACTCGCCTCACAGATTTTAGTTTAGACAAATCAGCACTGCAGGGACAGGAGTGACTAAACGTATAGTCCAGTCGACCAGGGGCCGCAGGTATTACAACAAAGACTGCTCGCAAGTGAAAGCCGTGTAAAACATGATACTTGAAAGTTGGCAGATTATAACAACAGACAACATTGAAGTGTGTGTATTCTTCCAAACGTCTAGGTAAAGTGTTTTCTTTAGTGTGAAATGTTAATTTTACTGTATTCCGGGAAATTTTATGTTAATGCACGTGTGCTATTATTATGCAGTACTAACGTTTGTGGGTCTTCAGATTGCATTATTTCCTATAGGTTTAAACAGTAATCTTACATCTTGTACTGTATTATTTTTATCAGTAGTTCCAATTTATGTGTCTTATTTTCCACAGAATAATTCGATTAAATAATAACTATAATGGTTATCTACAAACAAAATTGTAAACGATTTATCGGAGCAAAAGTGTTCTATATTTTTCTTCTTCTTTTAGTTTGGTACCTAATTTAAAACACTCTTGCAGCAGTCAGTAGTAGTGAAGAATAGACTCAGGTTGAAACATTAGGTGAAAGGTGCCTGAGAATCAGATCAAACGACTCTGTGATCCAACGTGAGTATAGAGATCTTAATGTTATAGGTAAGACGCGAAGCCTGTCTCTGATTTTTTTAAGCAACAGTTCACGCTTGTCAGCCTGAAACTTTAATACCCTGTTTATGGCTTTATTGGTCATGTTTTACATCATTTTAGGCATTTCCAATTATATTTTCTGCATCTTCTACTTTCTGCCTAGTTGTTCGTAAAATAACGTGTTGAAATGGAGGGAATGTAATAATGATATATGTTCATAGTGCGACTACCTCTAAATACAAATTTGTGCAGAAAGAACAGGAATTTTAAATTTACAAGATAAGGAACCTAGTATACGCCGTTTTCGTTTATCCTCTTCATCTACTATCAAATGGTCTAGGCTATAGACCTGTTCCCTGGTTCTAGGTGCTTCAGTCCGGAACCGCGCTGCTGTTACGATCGCAGGTTCGAATCCTGCCTCAGGCATGGATGTGTGTGATGTCCTTAGGTTAGTTAGGTTTGAGTAGTTCTAAGTCTAGGGGACTGATGACCTCAGATGTTAAGTCCTATAGTGCTTAGAGACATTTGAACCATTTGAGCCTATTCGTTCTCCTAAGTATCCAACCTCTTTTTCTTGATGTTCCTACTGATGTTGTACCTAAAACTCTGATATTTAAGGCATGTTTTGGTAGACTAGAATCTCGCATTCTTTGTGGATAACTACCTTTGTCGATTAGATTTGATCTTCTCATTTATAGCATATGTTCCAGGCTCTGCTTTTATGTCTTCATTTCTTAGTCTATCTAGTCTTGTGCAGCCCTTCGCTCCTCTTAGAAATTTTATTTCTGCTTCTTGGATTTTATTTTCATACTTTTTAGTATCTGTCCTAGTTTCACTTCCCAATAGCAATGTGGGGCTGCCATTATTTTATAAAACTTAATTTTTGTGTCTTTTCTCACTTTATTTCTCGATGTTCTATTGAATGTTTCGCTTATCATTTGATATTTCTTCGATTTGTTGTCAATGTAGAGTTGATTCTGGTAGCTTATATTCTCCAATTAATTGAAATGACTAAATTGTTCAATGGTTTTGTTTCCTATTATGATTTAGCCTTCAATGGGACAAAATCTTAGCCTTCACCGGTTTCGTCCCTTTGAAGGCTATAAGCTTCGTCTTTCGTATGGATGTTTTCATATTCTTTTGAAATCTGGATAAGTTTGTAGGTGCGTCTTTGTAGCGAATTGTCGTTATCCTGTAAAATTGCAAGGCCCTCTGCAAAAAGCATTGTATTAAAATATACGTTGTGGGATAATCTTAAGCCAGGACTAATCTGTAGTTTCCATGTTTCGATCAGATCGTCAACATATATATTCAAAAGTGTTGGTGATAAGCTACACGATTTATGGACCCCTTGGTTTGCAGGTATGTCTTCTGATATAGCATTGTTAGTATTTATTCTTATTTTTGCATCTCTATATAGATTTTCTATCATCTTTATTATTTACTGAGGATATGATTTCTTGTGCAATATGTTTCACAAAATTTTCCTATCTATATGGTCGAAGGTTTTCGCAAAGTCTTTAATTGCAATGAGTGTTTCCCTATTGAACTCATGTTTTATCTATAATTTTTTTAACTTTGAAAAGATTGGTACAGGATCCCAGTTTTCTGAAACCTTTTGTTCTTCAGGTAACCGATTTTTGGCAATAATTTGTAGACATTGGTTATTAATCTTGGCGTAAATGTTATACAATGTGTCTGCTAATTATTGCATTCATTTCGTTTACTTTTTTTAAAGAGTGATATCTGTGACTGTCTATGGTTTTTGGATTTGGCGTCTTTTCCAACACATATTGTATAAATGCAGAAGTTTAAAAACTATTTTTAAGTAACTCTGCGTTTATACCGTCAGGTTGCGTTGTTTTCCGCTTTCTTGTTTTATTCAGAGCCTCGTTTATGTTTTAGAAATATGAGTTGTTGAGCGATGTACTGAAAGTTACCTGCTTCTAAAAAACTACTGGAAGGTAAAACTCTGTGGGAGCGATCCATCATCTGAAGACGTGAGGGAGTTCAGCGGTGGGAAGATGCCATCATCAGTTGTTTCGGCGGATAAAGTTTCCACATAGAAAACGATAACGCTTTCACAGAGGTATCGCTCTTGTTGCCTCGTTGGTAGGGCTTCAACCATTATATCGCGTCGGATCAATTTACGTGTACCCTTCCGTGACACCTCGCGTAATCTGAAAACATTTGCACACACACACACGCAGACACACACACACCACACACACACACACACACACACACACACACACACGCTGCGCGTGGGCGCACATGTACAACCCACCATTGCAAACTTGTGTACGGTACTGAAATTGCTCTAGCTTAAGTCAATACAGTTTAAAATATTTTTTTCGTGTGTTCTGATTCGTTGTGATGCTTGTCCGGACATTTCGAATTCTCCGCGCGGCCGATCGGCTGTTGGAAAACTGGTTTCGCGCCATCTGGTGGAAATGGCCAACTTCTGCTTGCCGGCGTACGAGAGCTTTGCGGACCAGTAGAGAGAAACGGAGCAATCGTTTGGTGTGGAAGCGCGAGAGACAGGTAAGAACGCTGTCGGCGTGGAGAGGAGAGCCGGCGATAAAAGCTTACAGAAGATGCCGTGGTTCGGCTGGGGGAGTCCCGTTGCCGCAATGGGTGCAAATCAGAGTGTGCGGAAGGACGATTGCTTCTGTTTAAAGTGACGTTGCCGACGCGGATTGTTTGATGCAGTGAGAAATAATATATTTTATGGCGCTTGCTCTCTTAATTCGTGGGAGGCCTGCAAATGCCTCTAAACTTTGGATACGAAGCCAGCTCCAGCTGTACTTGTGTTGAGGGCATCAAATGTCGAAATGAGCTACCAGTCCCCCTGTTGCCGATAATGACTGTCCGTACCAGTTTTTGTTGGTTGTCTTCAAGACAGCATTAACTGGAGTCCAAACATATCCAATTCGTCCCTTCCAGACTTCAAAACGTTTCTTTATGTCGTTTTTCCTGGTGCCAAGAAGACCCCATAGGCACAACGTCAACTTGCTCGTGAAAACGTACACCACAATGAATGAAGGTGCTAGTGACAGTGTGTTGGGAAAGCCCGACCACCTGTGGCCCGAAATGTTGCGCCAGAAATGCTATTGAAGTTCTCAGGCCACAAGGGTAAATTATGGCTATTCATCAGAGATCTTCAGCAGATCATCTTTTTCGAGTCGAATGTCCACTAACAATTTCACAAACTCACACTATTCTCGATGTGGTTGCTAAGTGTTCCACTAAAGTTTTCGATAACGTTGCCAGGTATTTGCCCGTTACATAGGTCGGTCAGCTGATATTTACTATCGGATGATGGGGCTTTCCAACCTTCTCTTCTGTGACCCTACACATGTGGAGGTGCTAGAGCTTAAGGTTGTGGTTGTTTTAACCTTTCCGATTGCAAATCAAAGTTCTTAAGAAAAGCAATGATATTCTTGTAATGGCTGATGTTACATCCTTCGTGATTTCCTTGTATGCTGGCTCCTGCATGTAGATTCTCTGGTGATATACGGTGCGAAACAATGAAATCGTCGCATTGCTTATACCCGCCAACAGCACTATAGTATCTTTATCCTCATGCAGGGTGTGAAGCGCAACGCACCCAGTGTCCGAGAAGACAGACGTATTAATTTATTCGTTGTACAGGATCGTACTGCCATATCAGGAAGCAAGACAAGTCTCCACATGGACAGTTCAGTGACGTCTGGATCACCACGAACTATTAGCATGGCGAATATTGATGCGGGTTCCCTTGACACGCAGCATAGACGTGCATCTACAGTGGTGTTGCACCGAACGACGGCTCTGGACGTAGGATTGACACCGCGCTGTTTTTTTTTTTATGATTCCTGACTTTGCGTACATGATAACCATGGGTCTATTCTTGTGTGGAGGCTCGTCAGATTGAATTCGTCATCGTCATATGGGTGACACTGAGTACACAACGTGTTTACTTCCGGTTCGCATAGCCGGTAATTTGGGCAGTAGACACTACTTTTCTTATGTGTTGAGGGCTATGGCTGTGCCTGTCTCCAATGTCAAACAAGATAAGATCGCATGTTGCCCAAGCTGTCCTTACCTACCTCGGTACAGAGAGGCCTAGGTTGTTTTCCTTGCCTCTACGTTCTTCGATCTTTCACCCCTTGAAAACATCTGGTTATGAGTTGAGTGACTGACACGCCAGCACTTTACAGTCACTGCGATTGTAGAACTCTGCCGTAGAGTTAGCGCTGCATGAAATGATGCATGCATGTCTGTCATCCAAGCTCAGTTCGACTCGGTGTACAGACGGAGTGGAGCCGTCGTTGCCGTGGTACCACTGTGTGCTTCATTTCACACCCTGTGTACAACAACACCGACTACAACAGGATGATGATAAAATTTTCTCGAGCTTCCAGCCGCGTCAAGTGGTTAAAAATTCACGAGCTTCCGGCCGAGTACTCTGAGGCCATTGTCAAGTGGTGACTGTCTTCTGGTTCCTGCCACCGTCCTTGCATAGCCGCCTGCCTTTTGTGACGTTACCGGTGCTCGCTCCAGCCCCATACATGCCACTGTCTTTGTTGCAAGCTCGCCGCGCCCGCTTCAACGTTTAAACGGTCGGGTCCCAAGCTGTGCTTAACTGTAGGCCACCTTCATTGAGGGTGTCATCATAAATTTTTATCTCGACTACTTCTTCTACAACGCTATCCCAGAAACTATTAGTCCGCGTCATAAAAGATGTTTAGTCGAATGCAATAAGATGTCCGTTTTCTAGAGCATGCTCTGCTATCGCTGATTTTTCAGGGTACCGAAGGCGAAAACATCACTCGTGTTCTACAAGGCGCTGTTCAATAGTGGGCACAGTTTGACATAAAACTCTCCACGCCAACACGGTATTTTACATAATCCAGATTTTCTAAACCCAGGATGCTTTGTGCTTCACACCCAGCATGAGGATAAAAACGCTATTGTGCTACTGGCGGATAAAAACAATGCGATTATTATATTTTTTCACACCCGAAAATCTGCAAACTGTACCAGAAGTAACCATACATGAATGGCATGAGCCATGTTAAAGAAGAGCGTTGCTCTTTTGAAGAACTTTGGTTTGTCACCAGGAGTTAAACAATCATAAATTTAGACACCAGCACCTCCCCATTCGTATGGGCATAGTACATGAGGTAGGAAAGCCTTGGCTCCCGATAATAAATGACACTCACTGAAGTACGGACGGGCCAAATATCTGGCAGCATTATTGAAGCCTTCAGTGCAACACTGTACACACCACATCTAGAGCTCGTATGAGTTTGTGAAATTACTGAAGCACTTTCGACCCGAAAAAGATGACCTTCTGGAGAGCTTAGATGTATTCATTATTTATCGCAGTGCACCTGAAAGCTTCATTGGCATATCTATATATGATGCAATATTTTGAGCCACAAATGGTGAGGTTCTTCCAGCACCCTCTCAGTGCTACTTACTTTCAGTGTGGTGGGTGTTTTTACGACCAAGTGGACGTTGTGGCTGTAGGACATGTCGTGCCACCGGAAACAGACAATCTATACATGGTATTTTTGAGGAAATGATTAGAGACAGTACGCCTCAAATCCAAACACTTTCACAGCTATGTGGATGACACTGTTATGTGTCCACATTCCATGGAATCCCTCGACAAATTTCTTGGACATGTCAACGCCATTCACGAGAACATAAAATTCAGTTTGGAGGTGGAGAAAGACGGCTGTCCTCTTTCGTGGACATCTGGGTACGGAAGAAACAAGATGGCACGTTAGGTCAGTTCAAAATGGTTCAAATGGCTCTGAGCACTATGCAACTTAACTTCTGAGGTCATCAGTCGCCTAGAACTTAGAACTAATTAAACCTAACTAACCTAAGGACATCACACACATCCATGCCCGAGGCAGGATTCGAACCTGCGACCGTAGCGGTCGCCCGGCTCCAGACTGTAGCGCCTAGAACCGCACGGCCACTCCGGCCGGCCGTTAGGTCAGGTCATGTACAAGAAATCGACACACGCTGATCTGTATTTGCATGCATCTAGCTGGTATTCAAATGTTCAAATGTGTGTGAAATCTTATGGGACTTAACTGCTAAGGTCATCAGCCCCTAAGCTTACACACTACCCATGCCCGATGGAGGACTCGAACCTCCGCCGGGACTAGCTGGTACTAGTTTTGTTTTGTCAGACGGAAGTAAGACAATAACAACAGCAGCAGAAAATCCTGTAATGGGGTGGGATACGTCATGAACAGAAAGCTAAGGAAGGGATAGAAGTGCTGCGAATAGTTCAGTGATAGGATTACTATCACCAAAATCGACAGAAAACCAATGCCACCAACAGTACTTAAGTTGCACATGCCGACATCACAAGCAAAAGATGAAAAAACAGAGAAAATACATTACGATACTGAATGGGTAGTTCAGTATGCAAGGGGAAAGTAAAATCTAGTAATCCTGGGGGGGGGGGGGGGGGGGGGGAGGGGGGAGGGGGTCTGGAATGCTTTAGTAGGGGACAGTATAGGTTAGTAATATGGAAGATAGAGGAGAGGGACCAAATACTTCTGCAATAAATTAGTAATAGGGAATACACTTTCAAAAATCACAAGGCAAGGTGGTATAGTACTTGGAAACGCGTAGAGGTATAAGAAAATTACAGCTGGATTACATCATTGTGACGCAGAGATTAGTAAATAAAGTAGTGGCTGTAAAGCATACCCAGGATCAAATTTAGATTCAGATCACAATTTAGCATTGAGCGGACTGAATTTTAACAGAATCGTCAGGAAGAATCAATGTAGGGAGGCGTGGGATACTGAGGTACTGAGGAATGATGAGACGCATTTAAAGTCATCCAACGCTGTTGATACTCCGATAATGAATACCACCGTATGCTGCTCAGTTGAAGAGGCATGGACATAAATGAAAAAGGCAATCCAGAATGAGATTTTCACTCTGCAGCGGAGTGTGCGCTGATATGAAACTTCTTGGCAGATTAAAACTGTGTGCCCGACCGAGACTCGAACACGGGACCTTTGCCTTTCGCGGACAAGTGCTCTACCAACTGAGCTACCGAAGCACGACTCAGACCCGGTACTCACAGCTTTACTTCTGCCAGTATCTCGTCTCCCACCTTCCAAACTTTACAGAAGCTCTCCTGCGAACCTTGCAGAACTAGCACTCCTTTCGCAGGAGAGCTTCTGTAAAGTTTGGAAGGTGGGAGACGAGATACTGGCAGAAGTAAAGCTGTGAGTACCGGGCGTGAGTCGTGCTTCGGTAGCTCAGTTGGCGAAAAAGGCAATGACGGAAGTTGGACAAATATATACAACACAAGGAAGTTGTTTAGAAACATTGGGTATAGAAGAAATACTTTAACTTATCAGCGAAAGAAGGGAGTACAAGAACGCCCAGGAAAAGAGAGGAATACGCAGTATAAATCCCTTAAGAATGAGATAAATGGAAAGCGCAGGGAAGATAAAGTGAAATGGCTGCAGGAAAAATGTGAAGATACCGAAAAAGAAAAGGTCGTCGGAAGGACAGATTCTGCGTATACAAAATTCAAAACAGTGAAATTAAAAGTAAAAGCGGTAACATTAAATGCCTAAGAGTTACTCTGCTGTTAAATGCAGAGGACAGAGAGCCGATAAGGGGAAAGAGTACTGTGATTGTCTCCACAAGGGGGAGGAACTGTTTGATGATGTGATAGAGGAGATGGGTGTCGATATGGAAGACATAAGGGGACCAGTATTAGAGTAGAACAGAACTTGCAGTCAAATAAGGCGAAAATCATATATAACATTCTTTTGGAATTTCTGCAATCCTTTGGGGACTGCCAAGCTGACAAGAAAACGACTATTCAAGCTGTTATTTAAAATCTGTGAGACTGGACATATACCCTCAGACTCTTGGTAATATGTCATCCACACGAGCCTGAAAAGAGCAAGGGCAGATAATTACGAAAACCATCGTAGTTAGCTTAAAGTCTCATCCATGTAAGCTGCGAACAGGAAGAATAAACAGAAGAATGGATAAGAAAATAGACTAACTGTTAGATAACGATCAGTTTAATCTTAGGAAAGGTAAAGGAACCAGACACGGATTTCTCAAGTTGTGCTTAATAATGGAAGCAAGACTTGAGGAAAATCAAGATACGTTCCCACGGTACGTCAACCTAGAAGAAACTCTCGACAATTCTCAGAAAAATAGATGTAAACCATGGGAAAGACGGCTAGTATGCAGTAAGTAAAGAAACAAGTGGAAACAATCAGAATAGAATTAAACAGGGTGTAACACAGGGATGTTGCCCTTCGCCTCTATTTTTCGATTTGTGCATCTAAGGAGCAATGTGGTAATAAAATAAAAGTTCAAGAATGGGAATAAAATTCGGGATGAAAGGATATCAGTGATAACATTCGCTGATGACTCTGCTATCCTCAGTGAAAGTGAAGTAAATGAAGTGAATGAATACTGCTACTTTGGAAGCAAGATAACACTTAACGGACGACAGAAGGGAAAATAAAGAGTTGAATAGTACAGGTAAAGAGGATATTTCTTATAAAATAAGTGTACTAGTAGTAAACATTGGTCTTAATGTAGGGAAGGAATTTCTGAGAAGTACAATATGGACTTTGGAGAACCGCATAGGAAGAGATCCAGAGCGTCTGAGATGTTCAGAGAAGGATGTTGAAAATTAGGTTGGCTACTGAGACCAAAAATGAGGAAGTTCTCCGCAGAATCGGCAAGGAAAGGACGGTAAGACGTGTGTGAAGACGTCAGGGAATATTTTCCATAGTACTAGAGATAGTTGTAGAGGGTTAAAGCTGTTAGGAGAGACAGACTGGAATATCGTAAGAGCTCAGATGGAAACCCAGTTCTAAGCAAAGAAGGTAAAGCAGAAAGGTGGAAGGAGTATATAGAGGGTCCATACAAGGGCAATGTACTTGAAGACAATATTATGGAAATGGAAGAGGATGTAGATGAGGATGAAATGGGAGATACGATACTGCGTGAAGAGCTTGACAAAGCACTGAAAGACCTGAGATGAAACAAGGCCTCCGGAGTATATAGCATTCCATTAGAACTACTGACAGCCTTGGGAAAGCCGGTCCTGACAAAACTCTACCACCTGGTGAGCAAGATTTATGAGACTGGCGAAATACCCTCAGACTTCAAGAAGAATATAATAATTCCAATCCCAGAGAGAGCAGGTGTTGGCAGATGTGAAAATCACCGAACTATCAGTTTAATAAGTCACAGCTGCAAAATACTAACGCGAATTCTTTACAGACGAATGGAAAAACTGGTAGAAGCCGACCTAGGGGAAGATCAGTTTGGATTCCGTAGAAATGTTGGAACACGGGAGCAATACTGACCCTACGACTTATCTTAGAAGAAAGATTAAGGAAAGGTAAGCCTACGTTTCTAGCATTTGTAGACTTAGAGAAAGCTTTTGACAATGTTGATTGGACTACTCTCTTTCAAATTCTGAAGGTGGCAGGGGTAAAATACAGGGAGCGAAAGACTACTAACTATTTGTACAGAAAGCAGATGGCAGTTATAAGAGTCGAGGGGCATGAAAGGGAAGCAGTGGTTGGGAAGGGAGTGAGACAGGGTTCTAGCCTATCCCCGATGTTATTCAATCTGTGTATTGAGCAAGCAGTAAAGGAAACAAAAGAAAAGTTCGGAGTAGGTATTAAAATCCATGGAGAAGAAATAAAAACTTTGAGGTTCTCCGATGACATCGTAATTCTGTCAGAGACAGCAAAGGACTTGGAAGAGCAGTTGAACGGAATGGACAGTGTCTTGAAAGGAGGGTATAAGATGAACATCAACAAAAGCAAAACGAGGATAATGGAATGTAGTCGAATTAAGTCGGGTGATGCTGAGGGAATTAGATTAGGAAATGAGACACTTAAAGTAGCAAAGGAGTTTTGCTATTTGGGGAGCAAATAACTGATGATGGTCGAAGAAGACGATATAAAATGTAGACTGGCAATGGCAAGGAAAGCGTTTCTGAAGAAGAAAAATTTGTTAACATCGAGTATAGATTCAAATGTCAGGAATTCGTTTCTGAAAGTATTTGTATGGAGTGTAACCATGTATGGAAGTGAAACGTGGACGATATATAGTTTAGACAAGAAGAGAATAGAAGCTTTCGAAGTGTGGTGCTAAAGAAAAATGCTGAAGATTAAATGGGTAGATCACATAACTAATGAGGAGGTATTGAATAGAATTGGGGAGAAGAGGAGGTTGTGGCACAACTTGACTAGAAGAAGGGATCGGTTGGTAGGACATGTTCGGAGACATCAAGGGATCACCAATTTAGTATTGGAGGGCAGCGTAGAGGGTAAAAATCGAACAGGGAGACCAATAGATGAATACACTAGCAGATTCAGAAGGATGTAGGCTGCAGTAGGTACTGGGAGATTAAGAAGCTTGCACAAGATAGAGTAGCATGGAGAGCTGCATCAAACCAGTCTCTGGACTGAAGACCACAACAACAACAACAACAGTTAGAAAGGTGAGTCCAAGTGTTATTATAAGTTGAAGAAGTTGTCATATGAGGGAAAGTCGTAGCAGGACGCATCAAACCAGTCAGAGGACCGATGACTCAAGAAATAAAAGAATAACACGTCTGACGAACCTGTATTTAATACGTGTAAGAGCAATGCAGCTGGGATATGCCAACTGAGGTTAAAAAAGGAAATGAGCAATGTGAGTTAGCATTCGAATATTCTACGGGTGTCGAGCAACAGCAGAGATTACCAACGTGCCAGTTAAAAGTAGGGATATAGCAGCACAAAGAAGATAACCTATTTCTGATGAATTTCAGGTACTTATAAAAATGATCTCTTTATAAGGCAAAATTGACAGGCATCTTATAAGGTACAGGGTGGACAAAATGAAACTGACCTAGAATGACATTTCATGCTTCTTAAGATAGGTAACCCAGCTTATAGATCCGCTCCTGGAGCAAATGATGTAAACTGGGTTGCCTATCTTAACGTGTATGAAATATTTCCGGAGCCAGTTTTATTTGGCCAAACTCTGTGTTTGTTCAGGGGGCCTACCGTCTCGAAATATATCTAATAATATTCTCTTAAGCTTTTGGGTGATACGATTAGGGTCACACACTAAGATATAACGACGTCGTGTCGCTCGGTGATGAGGTGGCGCGGCTGCGGGTGCCCTGGCAACAGGCCAAAGGAAAGCTAATGGCCTGAGCGAGATTAGCCGTCCAGAGGATGGGTGGATCGCCTGCTTCAGGCCGACGAGATAAAACGGTGCGGCGACCGCATCAGGGTAAATACCCCCCAAAACACAGCGCCATTGGAATATCAACTGAGAAATAATTTCTGCCACTGCCAGCGTCTTTCAATAGATCATTCTTAAAGGTGAGTGCTCAGTCTAGGGGATGTTCTCTGACACAGGCACCCTCAGCTACCTGGTTAAGTGGAATTTGAAATTGGAGGAAACTACTGTAATCATTCACTAGCTTTTGCAATATTCTGTAGAAAACTTGTGGTAGGTAATGGGGCAATCAAAGAGTAGATACCTTATATTTGGTACATTCAGAACATACAAGGAAACTTCAAGAGGAAAGATATTATGGCATTATTATGTCATGTCAAGTACATGATACTGAATGCTGCACTACATTTCACTATGTCACAGATACAAGACAGTATTTTTCAACGTGAAGTCTCTTCAAACAAAGATCTGACCGTTCTATCAGTCGTTCAGATCCTCGACGATAGAAATCCGCCCCTTGGTCACGGAGCTATTCGAGAACCGCTGTGTGAAAGTCCTCGCCGTCGGAAAAATCTGCGGCTGCTGTGATATAGCTAGTCTTCGATTGCCTGGACATTGCCGACTATGGTCTATGTCGATGGCCTTCCTTCCCGCTTAGCAACACTCACGTTTCTGTGTCCTTGGTAAAATTGTTGACACCATTTCAGTACGCCTGGACCCGACACTGCATTGGGTTCATATACTGCCAGAATTTTCCAATGAGTCTACGTGGAATTTAAACGTTTTATCGCCAAGAATCGTACTGTCTGTCGTAATTAGAAGTGCGTTTCCAGTTGCCTCACCAATTCGCTCCCACACTGTGATGCACCTGTTATCCGTATCGCCCAGAACTGTGTCTGCAGGAAACCCAGAAATGAGCTGCCTTCTGACAATGAGACAATTCTGTTGCGCAATGGTTGTAGCGGGCACGAAATGTGGAACTTACTTCCTCAAGTCGCTTTGCACATTGTCCATATCGTACAGAATGTGAAAAAGTCTGCGCTGCAACTCTCCCTATCATACGAATTTCTCCTTCTGAAAATTGCTTGATATCCACGGCGTAGGGACAGCCCGCGTAACTGAATAAATGATCATAAAATTATTACGCGAAATTATACTGGAGTAGACCTATTGGGAACAGCCGTGTATCTTGTGTGTCGAAATAAAATACTCGTATTTATTCAGACAGAGACACGCGCTGTCGTTTATCCTACCGCTCATTTGGCCTACAGTTTCTAATAATTGGCAATCGAACTAGTCACGGATAAGAATAAAAAAAAGTCGCAGGTAATAGTATTTAACACAGTCAATATATGTGCGGTTTAGTGCTCCGTCAATACCAAAACATGTGTAATATCACAGACAAATACTTCACGATGCTTTTCAATTAAGGAAAGTTCTTGCATCCACATGGATGAAACCCACCTGCTCTGTGGTATAGCAAAATATGGGGGGAAAATATCTGCTTAAGCAATCTCGTCAGTAGAGTTATTCATCATTCAGACACACACACACACACACACACACACAAAACAGCAGTTACAAAACATTGTAGTGTTGATTAAAATGCATCATAGTATGAATTAAAATGTTAAAATATTGTTAACAACGGTGGTGTAGTGCTGCTGTTTCAGTTCCATTCTCAACAGCTGCGTATTTCAATATTTTTAGAAATTTTGTGAAATTGTCTGTGAATAAAATTATCTCTTTAGGTGAAATTTGAATCTGGCGTGCTGTTTTAGTAATTGCTATACCTAGTTACTGTTCAGAGTAGAGGAACTATGTTGCAACAGGCAAAATCATTTAAATGAACTTGGTAACCCATATATTATTCAAATTTCAAACTGACAGAGGTGAGAATCTGATTCTATCCTGTGAACGATACGAAAAAGGCATATTATCAGAACATTGCATCCATGGAGTTGCAGTCCATGCAATCAGCCACGCGATTACTTTAGTATCTCCGTTCATAAGCACCACCCTCTCCATCTGACTGAATCTCTTCCTAACATCAATGGGTGACTTACTATGCCCATCGCAACATTCCCCCACGCCAAGTTACAGGAGGATAAAGACAACCCCAACGACAAATGAAAACACTATAGCAAATCTAATATTATCGAGAAATATTTTACATTACGTCTGCAGCTTTTGTGTTACAAGTTAGGCAAATAACACCATTGTGCGGCCATTACTTGCATCAGAAATAGAGACCACCCAGCATTTCAGTGAGTGTAGCGGGCTGATATGAAACTGAAACACCCACAGTGCTCGTGCGTGTACGCGGCGGAGGTTTCGCATTCGTGAGAGATATGGCAATGTCGAGAGAATGTCAGTCATCATAACATTTTTAAGTGACGTATTATTTTACGCTTTATTATGTCACTTTCCTGTCTGAATGTTCGGTAAAAAATGTAAAACTGATTTTAAACTAACTTCGCGCTGAGCTACACTCTTGAAATTTTAAAAGTAGCTCAGAGCTGGACTTCTTTTCTTTTTGAATCATCATATTTATGACTGGTTTGATACGGCCCGCCACGAATTTTTCTCCTGTGCCAACCTCTCCATCTCAGAGTATCACTTCCCACCAAAGTCCTCAACTGTTTATTGTATGTATTCCAATCTTTGACTACAGATTTTACTCTATGCAGCTCCCTTCAGCACCACAGAAGCTTTCCCGTGATGTCTTAACAGATGTCCTATCATCCTGACTCTTCTTCTTGTCACTGTTTCCCATATATTCCTTTCCTCCCCGATTCTTTGAGGAACCCCTCGTCATTCCTTACCTTATCATTCCACCTAATTTTGAACATTCTTCTGTAGCACAAGATCTCAGACGCTTCTATACCCTTCTGTTCCGATTTTCCCACAGACCATGTTTCACTACCGCACAATGCTGTGCTCCAAACGTACATTCTCAATTTGTTACTGAAATTAAGGCCTATGTTTGATAACAGTAGATTTCTCTTGGCCAGTGTGCCCTTCTTGCCAGTGGTAGGCTGCTTTCGATGCCGTCATTGCTCCGTTCGTCATGGGTTATTTTGCTGTCTAGGTAGCAGAATTTCTTAACTTCATCTACTTCCTGATCAACAAGCCTGATGTTAAGCTTCTCGCTGTTCTCATTTCTGCTGTATCTCATTACTTTCTCCTTCCTTCGATTTACTCTCAGTACATTTCTGTACTCATTAGACTGTTCATTCCATTCAGCAGCTCATGTAATTTTTCTTCGGCGTCACTGAGGGTAGCAATGTCATCAGAGAATGTTACCACTTATATCATTTCACCTTGCATTTTATTTCTACTTTTGCACCTTTCTTTAAATTCTGTCATTGCTTCTTCGATGTACAGATTGAACAGTAGGGGCGAAAGATTAAATCCCTGTCCTCCTTCTTTTTAATCCAAGAACTTCGTTCTTGGTTTTGCACTCTTATTGTTCTGTCTTGGCTCTTGTACGTATGTATATTATGAGTCTTCCCTATAGATTATCCTTACTTTTCTCAGAATTTTAAACATCTTGATCCATTTCACAAGGTCGACAGCTTCTTCCAGGTCAACAAGTCCTATGAACGCGTCAGCATTATTCATTAGCCTTGCTTCCATTACCATTCGCAACGTCAGAATTGCCCCTCTGGACCTTTTGACTTTCCTAAAGCCGGACTGATCGTCATCCAACACATTCTCAATTTCCTTTTTATTCTTCTGTATATTATTCTTGTCAGCAGCTTGATGCATGAGCTGTTAAGCTGATCGTGCAATAATTGTCCCACTTGTCGGCTTTTACAATCTTCGGAATTGTGTGGATGATGTTTTTCCGAAAGTCAGATTCACCAACGTGTATAGTCGCTTTGATGCCACTTCCCACGAAGATTTTAGAATCTCTGGTGGAATGTTATCTGTCCCTTTTCTCTTATTTGATCACAAGTCTTCCAATGCTCTTTTAAATTCTGATTCTAAAACTGGAGCCCTTTTTTCTTCTACATCGACTCCTGTTTCTTCTTCTTCTATCAAATCAGATAAGTCTTCCCCTCATAGAGGTCATCATCGTATTCCTTTCACCTATTCGATCTCTCCACTGCATTTAACGGTGGAATTTCCGTTCCACCCACAATTTTATCACCTTTGCTTTTAATTTCACCGAAGAATGTTTCGACTTTACTATATGCTGAGTCAGTCGTTCCGACGAGCATTTCTTTTTCGTTTTCTTCATACTTTTCAGCAGCCGCTTCACCTTAGCTTACCTGCGCTTCATATTTATTTCATTTCTAAGTGATTATATTTTCGTGTTCCAGAATTTCCCTGAACATTTTTGTCCTTCCTTCTTTCATCGATCGATTCAAGTTCTTCTTCTGTTACCCATGGTTTTCTGGCAGTTACCTTCTTCGTACCTACGTTTTTCTTCCCAACTTCTGTGAATGGTCTTTTAGAGCTGTAAATTCCTCTTAAACGAACTGTCTACTGAGCTATTGCTTATTGCAGTATCTGTAGAGAACTTAAAGTATATTTCTTCATACCTTAGTGCTTGCTTACCCAATTTCTTTGCACATTGATTCTTCCTGGCTATTCTGTTGTATGTCAACCGAATCCTCATTACTAAATTGTGATCTGAGTCTATATCTGCTCCTGCGTATGCCTTACAATCCACTATCTGATTTCAGAATATCTGCCACACCATGATATAATCTAACCGAAAACTTCTCTTATCTCCTGGCATGTTCCATGTATACCTCTTCCTTTTATGATTATTGAACAGAGTATTCGCTGTCTCTAGCCGAAATTTATTGCATAACTCAATTAGTCCTCCTCATCTCTCATTTCTAGTACCAAGCACATATTGTAGAGTAACCCTTTCTACTACTCCTTCCCCTACGACTGCATTCCATTCCCCCATGACTATTAGATTTTCGCCTCCATTTACGTACTGTATTATCCGTTAAATGTCCACATATACTTTCTCTAACTCTTCATCTTCGGCTTGCAATGTCGGCACGTATATCGGAACTGTTGTTGTCTTTGTTGGTTTGGTGTCGAGTCTGATGAGAACTACTTATCACTGAGCTGTTCGCGGTGACTCACTCTCTGTCATAGCTTCCTATTCATAATGAATTCTGTTCCCGTTACACCGTTTACTGCTGCTGTTGATTTTCCCTACTCTCATCTGACCATAAATCCTTGTCTTCTATACATTTCACTTCACTGACCCGCTCCATATCTAGATTGAGCCTTAGCATTTCAATTTTCAGATTTTCTAGCTTCCCTACTTTGTTCAAACTTCTGACATTCCAGGCCCCGAGTCGTAGAACGTTATCCTTTCGTTGGTTTCTCATGGCCACCTCCTCCTTGGAAGTCCCCACCCGGAGATCCGATTGGAGGACTAGTCCGGAATCTTTTGCCTATGGAGAGATCATCATTATACTTTCTATTACAGGCCACATGTTCTGTGGATACACATATTGCGTCTTCAGTGCGGTAGTTTCCATTGCCTTCTGCATCCTCATGCCGTTGATCATTGCATTCGTCTGCCTTTAGTGGGAGTTTCCCACCTCAAGGACAAGAGAGTTCTCTGAACCTGTGTCTGCTCCTCCGCTCTCTCTGACAAGGCCGTTGGTTGGAAGTCTTCGCCTGCCACTGCTGAGTTTTTTATCCAAAAATTAAGTGGTGGCAGGGTTCCAGCGGGGCCGTTTTGATTACTAATCAAAGACACTACCACTAGACCACTGTATAGGGCTCATTCAGCTTCGACGTACTGCATTCACGACACAGAACATTACTGCGTCCGCGACTGACCCTTGCAACGTTTTGAGGACACTGCATTGATACCGTTCATGGTCATATAGTACAGCGCAATTTGCAGTTATGGCTAACATTAGCAGTTATGTTCAGGCATGCATTTTCTCGAGGTAGCCATATTT
Organism: Schistocerca americana; assembly: GCF_021461395.2. Classification (NCBI taxonomy): domain Eukaryota; kingdom Metazoa; phylum Arthropoda; class Insecta; order Orthoptera; family Acrididae; genus Schistocerca; species Schistocerca americana. Next base: position 907,685,289 of record NC_060120.1, read on the forward strand.
TTATCCAACCCATGTATATGGGTCGAAGGACACGGACAAGAAGCAGCAGGTTGGGAGTGACAGAGGTTATACCATCTCCCCGATGTGCTTCAACCAGTACGCTGAGGGAGACGTGAATGAAACGTAGAAGTTTAGAAAGGGAATTAAAATTCAAGGAGGAATAATTGAAATATGTTCGCTGATGACCCAGTAATTCTTACAGATATTGCTAGGTCCAGGAAGAGCTGTTGAATGAATTCGACAGCATCTAGAAAAAGAGTTTGTAAGATGAACGTGAACATTAGTATAACAATGATAATGGAATATAGGCGAATTAAAATGACACGTTAGAAATAGTTAATGATATGATAGGTTACATCAATAATGAGAAGGTACTGAATGGATCTGGGGAAAAAATTGATGCACAAGCTGACAAGTAAAGAGGGATCATTTGACAGCATTCTGAAGCATAAAAGTATTGTCAGTTTGGTCATAGAAGGAAGTGTGAGAGGGGAGGATATTGAAGAGACAGACAGGGGCTCGAATACGGAGAATGGGTTAAGGTGAATGTAGATTGCAGTAGCTATGCAGAGATCAAGAAATTTGCAGAGGACAGAGAAGCATGGAGAGTTGCATGAAACCAGTCTCGGGCTGATGACCGCATCAGCAACAACAATACGTCCGTTATACGAATGAAAATCTCTCTCCGTCATTTCTTTTATTGACTGTTACCATGACAGAACTGGAACACTAGCAGGCAGACTATAATAAGAGTGCTTTAAGGGGCTCCGGAACGCCCTATACTTGCAATGTTAAAATAACGCTTATAAATTACATCTTTCCTCACAAAGTATTTGAGGTAGGAAGTTGAACTTTTTACAGATTATTTATTGGAATATGGGCTACAACTTAACGCAGGGATTTTACAAAATTTTAGTTCAGTTATTAAAGATGATTTTTTTCAATTGTAATGAAAATTCACAACTTTTTTTGCAATTTTTATTTATATATTCAAAAATATACAGTTTTTTGGAAAAAGGCTGTGTTAAATTATGCAGAAGGTACTGTGTAACATTTACTGAAAGTTTGAAACAAATATGTTTGGAAGATCCTTAGAAAACATGTAATTAGTATGAGAAAATAAAACTTTTGGGAATCGAGCGACAAAGATTGGATTAACTTTTTAGTGCATTCCAGGTCCATAGGATGGATTATCTTCATCCTCTGCAAACTCCTCCTCCAGTTTCCTCTTGTTACTCCTCCTGTTTACTCTTGCTTGTATTTCTAGACTCTTTACAGCCCTGTCTGCAGCCCGAAGGCGTTCCTTGTCTAAAGCAAGCATTGCTCGTTGTTGTGTTCGTAGATTTTGCTACCAATTTCTTCAGTTGCAGTTACTGCAACACTGTTCCAAAAGGTGGTCATGTATGAACACTTATCACATTTCAGTTGTATTTCACTAGCAAGTCCTACGTGTTTTATTATGGAGAGCTCCAGACCAACTTCACTACAATGAATACATCTTACACAGTTTGAAAAAATTCCTTTGAGAACTGACATAGCAAATATTTCATTCACATCCGATTCGCCCATAAAACATTCATAGTTTTCACTCATTGAACCAAGCTTCTTCTGTGAAGTATTTTCTTTCCCACTTTGACTGCTATGGGCAGGTGTACTTGAGAGGTTAGGTTCACTCACTTGGTTATCGTCTTTATTGTTTACAGTAATAACACATACCTTTGGCTTTCCAACATTTCTCCTTTTCTTAAAAGCCTTCAGAGGATTTCTAATAACTTTACTTTTACTCATTATTATACTTCAACAAAACAGAGACTCAAGAAACAGAATTAATTACGAATATTTTCGAGATAACGACAGAGTAAATAAACATGAAACAATCGACAATCACACCAGCGATATATATTGAACCATCACAGGTTAGCCACAACACATACTTTATCTCACATCACTAAAATGTACCTGATGAACACGGACGTTAATAATAACACCATTTGACAGCAGTTTAACAGCGCCACAGTGGGTCACGCCCATGTAGAACACATTTCAAAAAAAATTTAAAAATAGTGGTAGTCTTCGGAATTGAATAAATTATATATCTATTAAAAGGTAATAGTCTGCAGATTCAGAAAACGCAAAAAAGTAAAAATTGAACTTTTCATGATTTTGAGCCTTTCCGGAGCCCCATAATGCATCTCATTACCACGCAATGATCTGTCTGACTGCAGAATCTGCTAGATATGTACAAGAACTGACAAGCCGCCCCAAATGGCAGTTTGGAGGCTGTGGACAGTGTGTGATGTGCGTGCAACCAAGCCTCAACATAGCCGGGTGTCAGTCGGCTATTCGCTGACGATCACTGCTGTTGGAACGAAGGTCCTGAGCGGCCTTCAAGGTGTAGAGTATGTGCTTTACATCAGTTCCAGTAGCCTGTCTCATGAAGCATTCTGAAGTCTGTCTCCATGTCATTTAAGGACATGTTCTTAAATCCGATTGATAAGCTTAAAGCCTTTGTGTTACTAATAGTAATTTTAACAATTTTCCTAGTTGTTCCATAATAATCTCCTTTCGTGTGCTGAAAGACACAGTCGCCATGGAAAGTCGAATGTCGAATGTTACGTTTAGTTTCTCCAATGAGTCCATTTATCAGCTCTGTCCGTATACATTTCATCAATAACAACCCCCCTCCCATCGACATTCTGAAGAATCTAATCCTGGATGAGTAAGTTTGGGCAATTTGCACTGCATTTTAAGGAAAGCTAGTTTTTCACTCATCTCAGTGTTTATGACATAATATCTCGCAAATTGACGTGTCGAACAATGATACAATTTTCAGGTGCATTCAGTTGTGTGTGTGATTAGTGTCTGATAAATTTATTACTAATAGAGTAAGTAGTAGCGAAGTAATAAAATCAACCGTCATGTTAGGTGCAGAGATTTTACTACATGAACAGCGAAAATGTGAAAGTGATAAACTTTTTGTCTTTCATTGTTTTTGTAGAGTTTGGCAGCGAGTAAAAGTCTGAAACAGTTCCAGATTACGTGTACAGTTCTTTAGCTGTCCCTAAGTACTTTCATTTTCCAATACTAGGTGGATATAGACTGGGTAATTTGCACTCCGCTAGTTACATGACATCAAGACATACACACAGTTTCCTACTTTAATACTTGACTTGTTGCCTTAAATTGTAACATAAGATCATACTTTTTAGTGAGCAGATGTTTTAAATTTATAAATTTTGATCAATAATTGTACAAAATACTGAAAATCAAACTTTTGTTGTCCCAGGAAGCTGTTAGCTAGAAAATCTGGTTTTGGACGCTTGGTAATATAGATGGTGTAAACGTCTTGAGTCGCTGAAGCCAATCAAATCACGAACAGGGATCGCTATCAACCACTTTCTGTCCGACAGTGAGGCTTAGAACACTCCTGTTGTGACTACTGTCGTCCCAGCTCCAGTTTCCAGACAGTTTACTGACGGACAGACCAAAGACGAATCTGATGAATAGTAGCTGAAAGGAGAAAAAAAAGGCAGAGAGGATAAAAACGACCCACGCAGAAGTGGAAAAAGTGAGAGACATCTCTCATATGGGAAGCTAGATTACACAGGATCAGCTAGGGCAGGACGTTGTGAAAGAGAGCAGCAGAATATTTGAGTGAAATATGGACCATTGAAATTCTGAACAGGAAGAAGCTAGAAGCTTCATGAAAATTATAAGCAACTATATTGAAAATTACATAGATAAAAAAGTTGATATAGGGAAACGTAAATGAAGCTATAGAACACAAAAAAGTATACGACAGTTCAATCTTGAACACCTGCATTACACTGCTCCGATTCGGCGCATCACCAGTACCTTCGTAAATACGAGGGCGTGTTGGAAAGTTAATGCCTCTTAATTTTTTATTCCGTTCTCAATATCGGTTGACGTATCACATGTCACGCATGTTATTCGGCCGACTTTTCTACTTCGCTGACATGAATTGCAACTCTCTGCCGCTAGAGAGCTCCGAATTGAAGCGTGTAATGTGGCGGTGTGTAAAGGAAATATGTCGGCTCGCGAGGAACAGCGTGTTGTAATAGACTTTCTAACCGCAGAAAACATTCATCCACACATGGAGCTTCCTTTACTTCTGGCCGGCCGGGGTGGCCGAGCGGTTCTAGGCGCTACAGTCTGGAACCGCGCGACCGCTACGGTCGCAGGTTCGAATCCTGCCTCGGGCATGGATGTGTGTGATATCCTTAAGTTAGTTCGGTTTAAGTAGTTCTAAGTTCTAGGGGACTGATGACCTCAGATGTTAAGTCCCATAGCGCTCAGAGCCATTCGAACCATTTTCCTTCTACATGACAGTGCCAGATCATATACGAGCGCTGTGACGTTTGCAACAGTCCTACGCCTTGGGTTCACAGTCACCGCTAATCCTCCATACAGGCCCGAATTGGCTCTGGCCGATTTGCACCTCTTTCTAGTACTTAAAGAACACTTTCGAGGGTTTCACTTTGATCGTGGCGAAGCGGTGCAAGCGGAGGTGGGGCTGTGCCTCCGTCAACAAAGTCAAATATCATTAGTAATTTTCCTGATCATGCCGTTGTAATATTGGGTGATTTCAACTTGCCAGGTACAGCTTGAGTGTGTTATGCCATCAAAACTGGTGCCAGAGACAGGGAATCGTGTGACATTGTTCTGGATGTCTTGTCTAGAAATTAATTTGAGCAGATAGTTAGAGTACCAACTCACGAGGGTAACGTCTTAGACCTCCTGGCAACAAAGAGATCTGAACTTATCCAATCAGTTAACGTAGAGGAAGGTATCAGATATCATAAGGCTGTGACAGCATCTATGACGATGGGTCCTACAAAGAATGTTAAGAAAGAGGGAAGATATACAGGGTTATTACAAATGATTGAAGCGATTTCACAGCTCTACAATAACTTTATTATTTGAGATATTTTCACAATGCTTTGCACACACATACAAAAACTCAAAAAGTTTTTTTAGGCACTCACAAATGTTCGATATGTGGCCCTTTAGTGATTCGGCAGACATCAAGCCGATAATCAAATTCCTCCCACACTCGGCGCAGCATGTCCCCATCAATGAGTTCGAAAGCATTGTTGATGCGAGCTCGCAGTTCTGGCACGTTTCTTGGTAGAGAAGGTTTAAACACTGAATCTTTCACATAACCCCACAGAAAGAAATCGCCTGGGGTTAAGTCGGGAGAGCGTGGAGGCCATGACATGAATTGCTGATCATGATCTGCACCACGACCGATCCATCGGTTTTCCAATCTCCTGTTTAAGAATTGCCGAACATCATGATGGAAGTGCGGTGGAGCACCATCCTGTTGAAAGATGAAGTCGGCGCTGTCGGTCTCCAGTTGTGGCATGAGTCAATTTTCCAGCATGTCCAGATACACGTGTCCTGTAACGTTTATTTCACAGAAGAAAAAGGGGCCGTAAACTTTAAACCGTGAGATTGCACAAAACACGTTAACTTTTGGTGAATTGCGAATTTGCTGCACGAATGCGTGAGGATTCTCTACCGCCCAGATTCGCACATTGTGTCTGTTCACTTCACCATTAAGAAACAATGTTGCTTCATCACTGAAAACAAGTTTCGCACTGAACGCATCCTCTTCCATGAGCTGTTGCAACCGCGCCGAAAATTCAAAGCGTTTGACTATGTCATCGGGTGTCAGGGCTTGTAGCAACTGTAAACGGTAAGGCTTCTGCTTTAGCCTTTTCCGTAAGATTTTCCAAAACGTCGGCTGTGGTACATTTAGCTCCCTGCCTGCTTTATTCGTCGCGGGCTACGCGTGAAACTTGCCCGCACGCGTTCAACCGTTTCTTCGCTCACTGCAGGCCGACCCGTTGATTTCCCCTTACAGAGGCATCCAGAAGCTTTAAACTGCGCATACCATCGCCGAATGGAGTTAGCAGTTGGTGGATCTTTGTTGAACTTCGTCCTGAAGTGTCGTTGCACTGTTATGACTGACTGATGTGAGTGCATTTCAAGCACGACGTACGCTTTCTCGGCTCCTGTCGCCATTTTGTCTCACTGCGCTCTCGAGCCCTCTGGCGGCAGAAACCTGAAGTGTGGCTTCAGCCGAACAAAACTTTATGAGTTTTTCTACGTATCTGTAGTGTGTCGTGACCATATGTCAATGAATGGAGCTACAGTGAATTTATGAAATCGCTTCAATCATTTGTAATAGCCCTGTATTTGCTCAGCAAGGGTGACAGGATACAAATTTCAGAATATCTCAGCAGTCAGAATCAAATAATCGGTGATGAGGACGAAGATGTGGAGATCAAGTGGAAAAATTTCAAAGGCATCATTCAATATGCCCTAGAAAAGTATGTTCCGAAAAAGGTTTTAAGGGATGGGAAAGATCCACCATGGTTTAATAGCCGTGTTAGAAAAGCGCTACGTAAACAAAAAGCACTTCATCTCAGATTCAAGAGAAGTAAAAACCTAGCTGACAAACAAAAGCTGAACGAGGCGAAAATGAGGGTAAGGAGAGAAGCTTTCAATGATTTCGAAAGTAAGTCGCTGATTAAAAACCGTAAGAGATTTTGGTCGTATGTAAAATCAGTAAGTGGGTCAAAATCATCCACTCATTCTCTCAGCGACCACACCGGCACTGAAACCGAAGATAACAGAGAGAAGGCCGAACTACCGAATTCGGTCTTCCGAAGTTGTTTCACCGCGGAAGATCGTAACACTGTCCCTCCGTTCAATCGTCGTGCGAACGTCGAAATGGCAGATATTGAGATAACTGATCGCGGAATTGAAAAGCAGCTACAAACCCTTAGCAGTGGAAAGGCGTCAGGACCAGATGAGATACCTATAAGATTCTATAAACATTATGCGAAAGAACTTGCTCCCCTTCTAGCAGTAATTTATCGTAGGTCACTTGAGCAACGAAAGGTACCTAAGGACTGGAAAAAAGCGCAGGTCATTCCCGTTTTTAAGAAAGGTCGTAAGACAGATCCACACAATTATAGACCTATATCGTTGACGTCAATGTGTTGTAGAATTATGGAACATGTTTTATGCTCAAGAATTATGACGTTCATGGAAAATGAACAGCTCCTCTATAAAAGTGAACATGGATTTCGCAAACAGAGCTCCTGCGAAACTCAGCTCGCTCTGTTCCTCCATGAGATCCACAGCGCAGTGGACAACGGCGCCCAGGTTGATGCTGTGTTCCTTGATTTGAGTAAGGCATTTGACACCGTCCCGCATTGCCGCTTAATGAGAAAAATACGATGTTACGGAGTATCGGAGCAGACCAGCGATTGGATTCAAGACTTTCTTGCAAATAGAACTCAACACGTCGCTCTTAACGGAACTAAATCGACAAAATGTGATATCCGGTCACTTCGCACCTCTCTGCTGAACTTCAGGTGCTACGGAACACTGAACACATCAGCAAAGGCTTCAACACTGCCAAGTCGACAGCTGCCGTTTTTCTGGACTTGCAAAACGCCTACGATAAGATCTGGCAAGACAACCTCGTACACAAGATGCTGACACAGACCCTTATACCGGATATTTATGTCAAGATCGTGGATGACTTCCTCCGTGGTAGGACTTTCCTAGTGGCTCAACGGGGAATGCGTTCTGGCATTCGCCAGTTGTCGGCAGGCACTCCGCAAGGATCGGTGCTATCTCCCATCCTATTTAATATCTATGTCAATGATATGCCGGTCATCCCCGAGTGCCACCTTGCACAATACGCTGACGACACGGCGCTATACACCACTGGCCGCATTACTGACGCAGTCGTCGCCCGCCTCCAGCGACAGGTGGACGCCACTATCACCTGGTGCCGGACAAACAAAATAGCTCTCAATGCCGCCAAAACTACGGCAGTTTACTTCACGAAACGGCGCCCAGTCCTCCGCCGCAATATTTCGATTGCAGGTGTGCAGGTGCCCTGGTCCCCGACAACCACCTATCTCGGGGTCCAGATGGACCACAAGTTGCTCTTCCACTGTCATGCTGAGTATGTCACCAACAAGGGGCAAAAACTAACCAGGGCTTTGTACCCGGTCTTTCGCAGTAGGGAACTTAACCTGCATACCAAGCTCCGCATTTACCGAACAGTTATCCTGCTTGCCCTCACGTATGGATCTGCTGCATGGGCCACGATTAGTGTCACCAGGACGCGGACATTGGAGCGCCTGCAGAACAAGGTGCTCAGGTGGAGCCTGCACGCCCTGCCACTCACGAGAATTGTCACTCTCCACGAGGAAGCGGATATCGTCCCCCTAAAGACGACCATACGCAACAACGCGCGGCGGCTCTATGAGAAAGTGGATGCCTTGCGGGACACTGTCCATGGGTTACGCCACGTTGGGACCACACTTCCACGCCGCTGGCATCGACATCCGGTTCCCCTAACCATCCTAGAGGAAACGGAATCCGACCATGGCTAACGATAGGTCTGGCACGCCCACCACGGACGCATCCTTTGGCGGGACTAGCCCCCATTCTAAGTCCAATACTTTCCAATCATACCTGCCCATGTTAGGCTAAATTTTTCTGCCTGACTCATGTAGTACTGTCACCGTCAGAGGGTGGTACGGGACTACAAGTCCCACCGCCACACCTCCAAAGTGAATGCAGTGACGCAGTCACTGCCCTGTGGAAATTTACTGCCTCACCAACACAGTTAGACCGCAATAGACCGGATATCACAAAAAAAAAGAAACACAGGGAAGTACGATAGGACCGTTGCTCCGAGTAGAAAGCGTCGGATGGTCTTTAAGGCTATTCGCAGATGATGCAGTTGTTTATACCAAAGTAGAAACGCCAGAAGGTAGTAAGAATTTGCAGAACGACCTGCAGAGAACTGATGAATGGTGCAGAATCTGGCAGTTGACCATAAACGTAAATAAATGTAACATATTGCGCATACGTAGGAAAAGAAATTCACTACTGACAGCTACACTATTGATGACAAACATCTGGAGACAGCGTATGCCGTAAAATATCTAGGCGTAACTATCCAGACCGACCTTAAGTGGAATGACCATATGAAACAGATAGTGGGAAAAGCAGACATATACTCAGATTCATCGGAAGAATCTTAAGGAAATGTAAATCATCCAGTGGCTTATAAGGTGCTCGTTCGCCCGATTCTAGAGTTTTGTTCATCTATGTGGGATCTATATCAGGTAGGACTGATACAAGAGATAGAGAAGATCCAACGAAGAGCGGCGCATTTCGTCACGAGATCTTTTAACTGACGAAAGAGTGTTACGGAGGTGGTAAACAAACTCCACTGGCAGACGTTACAAGAGAGGCGTTGTGCATCACGGAGAGATTTACTATTGAAATTTGGGGACAGCACTTTTGAGGAGAAGTCAGAAAACATGTTGCTTCCCCCTGACGTACATCTCGCGTATTGACCACGAGGAGAAAATTCGAGAAATTAGAGCTAATACAAAGGCTTAGCTACAATCATTCTCCCACGTACTATTCGCGAGTGGAACAGCCTTGGAAGGATCAGATAGTGGTACCGAAAGTACCCTCCGCTAGACACCATGAGGTGGCTTGCTGAGTATGACGTAGATGTAGATGAAACATTCTACAGTTATCGGAACAACAAACTTGTATACTTTGAAATGAACGTAAAGAGTCTCGACCCTAAGAAACATTTATTTTTGTGGTTACCGGTTTCGGTCAGTTGCTGACCATCTTCAGATTTCATACCATGTTGGTAGGCGGTGACGGTGAACGGAGCATGCGTTACGAACCCCACGAACGTCAACTACTCGTGGAGTTCGTAACGCCTGCACCGTTCAGCGCCATCGCCTACCAACATGGTATGAGGTCTGAAGATGGTCAGTAACTGACCGAAACCGGTAACCACTAAAACAGAGGTTTCTTCCTGTCGAGATTCTTTATGTTCACCTTAAAGTACTAAGAAAAACCGCTGTTCTCCGCGAGAAATATTCTCAAAAATTACAAAATTGTCTGTCGTTGGGATGAATGTGTTTGCCGCTGTGGTGACTATGTTGAGAAACAGATACGTAGACACGAGTAATCAAGATGTAGAATGTTAGTGAAATTAATTTTATTTGGAAAGCTTTAAGAGTTTTTACATAAAAATTTATGAGGGAATACTTTGCAGCACGCCCTCGTAAATTGATTTCCTCTGGTGTAGCAGCGATCGACAGCCGTCACTTGTTCTTTCTATAGTTCTTATACTTTGTTCAAAACGTAACGTACCTGACTGACATAGTATGTGATATGCCCTGATAGTCCCAGTGTCATGATTTGCAACCGGTATTAGTTCCTCTAAGTGCCGGCCGGGGTGGCCGAGCGGTTCTATGCGCTACAATCTGGAACCGCGCCACCGCTACCGTCGCAGGTTCGAACCCTGCCTCGGGCATAGATGTTTGTGATGTCCTTAGGTTAGTTAGGTTTAAGTACTTCTAAGTTCTAGGGGACTGATGACCTCAGAAGTGAAGTCCCATAGTGCTCAGAGCCATTTGAACCATTTTTAGTTCCGCTAAGTACTACTGCATTGTTAAGTGACGCAATATACAGGGTGACCATAAAGTCTTACCTGAATTACAAAAATTTATTTCTAAGGAACTATGCTCGATACAGCTTTGTGATTTGCTGAAAATCGTAGCTTAATTCATAATATTTTTGATGGATTCACATCCACAAGTATATGCGTATTTTTAGCAAATGGTAGCATATCTCGTGCTTTTGAACCATGAGTAGTGTTTGAACAAGATGGTGTACCACCACATTGGAGACTATTTGTAACCGGCTCTTGGATGGAAGCTTTCTGGACAGACGGCTCGTTAGAGAGAGCCCGATATCACAGCCAGCACGTCCACTACATATAACTATTGACTTTTCGTGGGGTAGCATTCAGTTCACCAGATACCAACGTGCATACGCTTAAGACTCGACCACTAGAATTGGTTGGGCGGTGGCGGTAGAGATTTTGTCGAAGATATGGATGGTTCAAATGGCTCTAAGCACTATGGGACTTAACATCTGAGGTCATCAGTCCCCTAGACTTAGAACTACTGAAACCTAACTAACCTAATGACATCACACACATCCATGCCCGAGGCAGGATTCGAACCTGCGACCGTAGCAGCAGCGCGGTTCCAGACTGAAGCGAAGAAAATGAATATCGCCTAGACATACTCGAACAACAGATGCAGCACACATGGAAGTGTATCCGTTAAAAACTTTGTTACTTAAGCTACCAACTGCCACAAACTGCATAGCTGTATCTAGCAGAGTGCCCCAAATGAATTTTTGTGGTCAGGGAATACTTTTTATTCACCCTATACTTCGAAACACTTCACTTCAGTTCAAGATGTTCATGTGTGAAAGTTCGTAAAATTTTGACCCATTTCCACGCCCTCTTATGCTTCATTTAATAGCTTTTTAGCAGCATATACCTCACGCTGCATGAAGGAGTAAACAAAAGCAATGTGCACGTGATTGGTTAAACTTCCTGAAATATTATTTGTGTCCTTCTCTGACGCACTGCAGTCGAAACTGCGGTCGCGCTTTCAGCCACTCGAGTGGCATGCCAGCCGCAAGCCAGTCAGGCCCCAGCGAACGTGTCTGCCCATCATACTCTCCGCCTCCCTTTGTCGCCACCTCTTTCTACTATGTACGCTTTACTGCTTCTTTTTAATAGCTGTCGTAAAGCCAGGTTAATGGATGGTGGGACGTCAGAGAGCGGATTATTGCACGGGCCACCCAGCTGTCTCTCCACGAGGAGCACCGGCTGCACCATCCATCATCTCCCCTGTGAACCCCGACTCTCTGCACTACCGGCCGGGCGCTCTAGCAGTATCTCCTCTCAGGCAATACTTTAACACAGCATCAGTTTGTTGTTAAATGTTATTGTTCTGCTCTTCAATCCGAAGAATGACTTCCTGCAGGTCGTATCCTGAACAGGTTTCATTATCTCTGCTTAACTGACACCGCTAATAATAGCATTCAAATGAAAAGAAGACAGATGGATTAAAATTCAATACTTCAAAAGCAATTTCCATAATACATTTATCCCACCGTGAGACAAGACGGTTAGTGCCTTCACGGAAAAACGTTTGCGGTTTCCTACGGAAAGATAATTATACTCAGACTTGCACCTCTTCGTCCGAAGCAAATCAACGGACACCCGTGTCTCTCTTCTGGGCTCCAATATTATGGAAATCGCTTTGGGAGGTAGGGGAGGAGGGGGGTGTTGTTTTGGGGAGGAGACCGGAGTGCGTAGTTCAAAATGGTTCAAATGGCTCTGAGCACAATGGGACTTAACATCTGCGGTCATCAGTCCCCTAGAACTTAAAAAGCACTCCGTCTTCAGGCCACGAGTGGCCTACCGGGACCATCCGACCGCCGGAATGCTGAATTCGGTAACTATTTCCGAAACTGCCATTCAGCGTTTAGTCTGTTAATTTCCGTCATGTGGCCATGATCAGGTCGGAAATCTTTTCACATGAATCACCTGAGTACAAATGACAGCTTCGCCAATGCACTGTTCTTTTATGCCTTGTGTTAGCGATATTACCGCCATGTCGCTATCCCATGTCTTCTGTCGCCTCAGTGTATATCTAGTCATAAACCGGAGAGGCGACGTGAGCGAGGTCATACATGTGCCACCCTGCGGTGGCTAGGATAGCAGTTGTTGACAAGCAGCGCCTCAAAAACTAGTCGAAAATTATGTTAATTGTTAATACAACGGCTTTCAGCGGTATTAAGGCATCTTATCTGACATTTCATATGATGGTATGAAACAACTCAATACTTGGTACCGATAGCGATGACAGGTTCTGAGAAACAGGGACCATTACTTAATCATATCGGTAATATGACAATGCCCCTACGCAGCAGTATACAGCAAAATTCCGAAAATTTATCTTTATAGAATTTGAGTGTAAGATGACACCATGGTATTGAAACACGTATGTAACATAGCAGCGATGGCGAGGCATTGTAGCATCTGTGACCAGAGAGTTTGCGCTTGACCGCGCGAGTGTTGCGAGCGGTTCTCAGTCTGTCAGTCAGTCGTTGCGAGTCGGTCAGTAGTCGTTGCGAGTCTGTAGCTCTGTCTAGTTGTCGCTATGCAGAGCAGTACTCTGTCAGTAGTCGTCGCGTGCAGTACGTTAATAGTCGTCATGCAGAGCGGTCGGTCAGTAGTAGCAGCCCAGTGCGGTTGTGTGATGTAGGCGGTCGGCAACACTGGTCAAGATGGTGAATAAGGTATACTATTAATTAATATAATAATTAGATAATGAAAAAATTTATTTATTGTAATTATTCTCCAACAAGTCCCCCAATAATAATTTTTATTTCAAAAGCATTTTCTCAAAAAATTTTATTTTTTATTGAACTAAAGATTTCGTTGCACTTCCCATTTCACTCCATTTTTTTTAAAGAAAAATTTCAGTAAAATCACCAAAAAAAGAAATATTATTATTTGCAATGCAGTTCCTCCAAGCCGTGCGCACAAAAAAGAGCAGAAATGTGACATCCATTTATTCTGAGGTAAGACTTTAATTCTGATTGTTTTGCACAGGGCCAAAGACCGATGTTTCGGTTTAATTGAATTTTCTTATCACTGAATAGACTTTAATTTTTTGTGAAGAATTTATATTTGAGTCAGATTGCTAATTTTTGTTTAATTGTCATTGTCACTAGATTCCATTGTGGGCAGGTTACGCTTAGCGCAATGTCCATTAGCATTCCTAAATAATATTGTCATTCTTCTTTAAATTTTTGTGGGGAGGTTACACTCGGCTCCCATTTGTATTGAGTATTGTCACTTTATTTCTTATAAAATTACGGTGGGAAGGTTACACTTGGCGACACCCAGTCCAGGATCGTATTTCGTTGAGAGTCTTTTGAGCGACAGTCAGATATCTGCTCTTATTTGCTTAGATATAATTAGGATTTGGCGCAACGCTTTTATTAATCTTGTGACTTTCTTTCTACAGGTCAACGACAATTCGTTGCTCTGTTGTATTTGTGTGTTGCTTTTGCATTGTGCTCATTTGTTTTGTGAATAATTGTGACTATTGCAAAAATGCCGCGAAAGACTATGAATAGTGTATCGCGAGGTATTACGAACGAAACTACCGATTTAAACAACTTTACCGATAGGACATGTGACACGCAGTGTAATCATGACATTCCTGCGTTCACTGACAATCAGTGCATTCCAGCCACTAATGATGACTTTTACCTTAATGATGAACAAACGAACTCAATTGTCTCGTCTGTTAATTTGACGACAATTGATGACGCGGGACGCTCTATTGCAATGAGCGCTGCCGAGCTTAACACACCCGATTTGGAAAATTCAAGTAACATACAAACAAATTTTTCGAATGAAAATGGTCAGTGTAGTGAAAGTACGACGGATTTATTTAATTCCGAAATAGGGACTGACAGTGTATGTTTAACTGGCAAACCTTTTTGTAAATTACAGAATGACCAAATGGTCACGCAAAAAGAGACAATTCCAGATCGACCATTGAACAGCACAGAGAATAGAAATGCTAATTTTGAATCGGATCCAATTATGGCATTTTTGCGGCAAAATTTCAAACAACAGAACGAAAAACAAGACAAACTTAGTGAACAGGTCAAACAACAGAATGAAAATTTCAAACAACTTAGGGAAGATAACAAACACTTAAATGAGAAACTTGACAATAATAACGAAAATCTCAAACAACTTAGTGAACAGATCAGACAACAGAGTGAACAGATCAAACAAGATTACGAAAAACTCAAACAACAACTTGATGAAATTTTCGACAACCATTTCAGACAACCTAGCGAAACAATTGATAAAAGTTTCGAACTCACAAACGAAAAACAAGACGATCTTAAAGAACAGAACAAACAAGTTAGTGAACAGAATACAGCTATTACTGTGCAATGTCGGGACAATAAAGTACAATTACGTGTAGATACTAAGACTTGTGCTAATAACAGTAATGAAGAAGTTGGCACTGTTGTACAAGAATTAAGTAGCACACGTGTAGACACAACAGAATCACATAAAGACGGGATTAATGCAGTCACCAAACAATGCCGTAAAAACGCAGTACAGATACGCGACGAGTTTAATTTGGAGTCAGTGGAAGTTTCACACACTACGAATACGGAAGTCAATAATAAAGGTGAACGACAGAACAACCAAAATGTCGAAAGTTTTCAAGTAACAGAATTAAAAACTATTTCAGTCACCAATACGTCACAGAACCCGCCACGTTGTGAACATTTGTCAGACTTACGCAGCGTGTATAATGTGAGCAATTTACAGAGACTGCGAGGATTAAAATCCGAAAAGCCACGCGACTTAAAATCTGAAAAGCTATGCAACTTGAAATTAGAAATGACACAGACAAACAGATTCACACACAAACCTGAACGTGTTCTCAAACTGAGTGACGAGAACGTAGATTTCGAGCAATTTGCATTTGTAAGAAAATCTAAGGAATTTAATAATGACAGCGTACAGGTACACGCTTTGCACTGTATACGACAATTTATTTTTGTACTTTCACCGCTATTGCCTGTAATGCAGAAGCTAGCTTTGAAACAGATGCGACAATTTATTTTTGTATTTACAACAGCATTGCCTGTAATGAGGAAACTTGAATTAACATGGATACAACTATTTGCTTTTGAATTTGTACCGCCATTGCCTACAACGCAAAAGCTAAAATTTATTTGCAGTGCGTAAATGACCTCAGGGGATTCATTACGCTTTAATGAATATGTGCCGTAGCGAGCATAGGGCCCCGAGCTGTAGTAGTGCTGTTTCATCTTTAGTTTTCTGCACTGCTGCCTTCTCTTCTACTATCCTTTATATCTATCAAAACTGCTCTTTAACTATTGCTCTATCTAGTATTAAGAAATATGTAATGAATACCCGATGTGACAAACTTTTACCGAATGTGACAATTTTCATTAGGCACTCCAGAATCACGAGAATTTTTATAACAGATAAAATCGTAATCACCAGTATGTGTAAAAATTTTGAGCAATCGGAACCACATTTTTTTTTGTAACAATAGACGTTTTTCACCGCAACAGCATGAAAGTCAGCCGCTTAGCATACCTAACCAACAATGCAGTCTACAAGGTCAACCAAACTTTAATGTTTCGCCGCGTGCACGTATAGTCCCAGCTCCAACAAATAGTAACGCATGGCAGCAAAGAAATAACTACGTACAGACAACACACTATTTCAACTCGTATCGCAATGCGCCGTATAGAAATTACTATCTTGACAGACGTAAAAATAACGAGCACAATTTTCAGCGTACATTTAATAACAGTCGATATTATGAGCAGCAAGAACATTAGCAACAACATATTATCACGAATGAAACAGACAATAGGTGTCATCGATAGCGTAATACGTCAGTAAGAAATAACAGAGCAGTTCAAATAGTCGAAATGCCACAGCATCCTCCCGTAAATAATAGTACGTACGACAGAATTTCACCAGACACAGTACAGGTTTTATATTACAGTAACGCAAACATTACTTTTGACACGCAGAATTTTGCTCACGAGAATGTTATTTGAAAAATGCTCTGTTGAATGCTCCACTATTATCGCACCCAGATCTTACTAGAAATTTTTCCATTGGTACCGACAGTTCCAACACCGCTTTAGGCGTACACATTTTTCAGGAAATAGAAGAAGATGGCTCTACAGTAATTAAAAACATCGCATTTGCAAGCCGCATTCTGTCACCGGCTGAACGAAATTACTCCGTTACAGAACTTGAAACATTATGTGTTGTATGGGCTTTTACGAGATTTCGGCACTTTCTTTATGGCAGACATACCACCATCTACACAGACCACAGAGCAATACAATTTTTGCTTTCAGCTAAATTTACTCACGACAGATTGAGCAGATGGAAACTATATTTGCAGGAATTTAATTTTACAATAGTTCACATTCCCGGTACACAAAATGTTATAGCAGACGCACTATCGCGTTCTCTCGGCAACAATCAGCAAGACGTAGCAACCAACTTCTGTAAAACAAATTTCAGTGTCATGTACATTCAGCAAGTTGCATTTGAAAACTTTATTTCGTCGTCATTACAGGACATAGCAAAGGAGCAAAATAAAGACAATGTGTGGAAAGAAATTAAACACCTTTGGCTAGATAAGAATAATGTTACGATTAGGAACCATTACACTGTGCGCAATGACATTCTGTTTCGCCGCTCTCATCCTGATAGCAACAATTGGTTATTATGCATTCCTGACGAACTGGTTAACAAATTAATTTGGTACACTCATTTAAGTTACGCACATTACGGAGCACGAAAATGTTTTCTTATACTGAGACAGAACTGTTATTTTACCAACATGGAGAAACGTATACGACGAGTTTTAGCGTCTTGTAAAATTTGCCAGAAAGCTAAATCAGACACCACATCACATATTCCTCCTTTATATCCTATTATACCTGTTAAATTAAGACATATGGCCGCAGTAGATATTTTTGGTCCGATTCCGAGAACTAACAGAGGTTTTTGCTACATTTTTGTCGCTGTTGAGCTCACTTCAAAATTTGTTACTTTCACTCCGTTACGCAAAGCTACTGCTAAAACTGTTTCGAAAGCATTTGTAAAACATTTTCTATTTCATGTAGGGCATGTGATGAAAGTAATTTCTGACAATGGATCTCAATTTCGTAGTAACGTATGGACACGCATGTTACGAGCCAGAAACATTTCTCCGATCTATATATCCAAGTACCACGCTTCTTCGAACCCCTGTGAAAGATTAATGAAAGAAATTGGTAAACTGTGTAGAATATACTGCCACAAAAGACATATTGATTGGGATACACACATACTCTCATTCCAAGATGTAATTAATTCCATTCCAAATGAATCCACTATGCTATCTCCGTCTGTTATACTGAAAAACGTTGAACCACCAAACAAAATTAAAGAATTAGTAAAATTCCCCAAAAGTCGTCGCCTACGACACCACGAAATAATTGACATTGCGCTGAACAACATCAAACGTGCCGCAGAGCGCCGGAGAAGACAGCAAAAACAGGTTTGTACACGCCGCGACTTTCACGTTGGACAGAAGATACTAGTACGTACACACTATTTATCCAGCAAATTAAAAGGTAAGTGCAGTAAATTTGAACTTCTATACGCAGGTCCGTATCGGATTCGCAGCATCCCTCACCCCAATGTTGTACACGTCGAAACTTTGAGAACCAGAAAATCGAAAGGCAATCACCATATCTCAAACATTAAACCGTTTATTGAGTGAAACCACTGTATGATTCAACACACTATGATGTCATTTACTAATGCAATTATTTCACGTGACTAATTACTGATGATTATCGTATTTTTTCTTGGCAAGTGCCCGGCAAGGTAAGGTTAGCAGGTCGCTTTTCTTGTCGTTACACATCAGACCGTGCACATTTTCCACTTTTTTTTTGTGTGTATGATTGTACTCCAGTTTTGTTTGTATGCACTATGAAATAGTTAAGATATAACACACACCAGTCGACTTTGACATTTTTTTTGCCTTATGACATCTCAACATCGTGACTGTTTCACATTTTTTTTTTTTTTGCTGCTGCATTGTATTATTCTGTGTACATTTTTGCATCTGAACACTGTCAACGTCTTTAACATATTACGTTTTCTGTCATGTTATGCTGTATGGTTAATTGTGTCACCATAAACCAGTCATTATTTAGTGGGTATATGCTTTAAATGCAGGACATTAATCTTTGTTCATCAATTTCAGAAAGGAATGATGATTCTAAGAAATAAATTTAACATAAATGGGAATTTCACCTACGGAATAAACGAAAGGAGATGCAATAACTTTATGAAGAAGAGTAAATGGATCAGGATTAACAAACATTAACAAGAATATACTATACTCATCACAGAATAGCAGTCTTAACTAATTTTTTCTTTCAGAATACAAGGTGATTGATGCAGGCTGTCAGAGAGAACTACACATCTTAGTTTTAGTGATGAAATATGCTAGAGATAAGGAATAGTTATGTAATGAGTAACGAAGTGATTTTTTGCAGATGATAATGAATACTGATGAATAATGATGAAGGATATGATGTTATGAATAATGAAGTTTTTCTTTACAGATGATGATAATAGTGAAGTTATGATGATATGGATAATGAAGTTTTCTTTACAGATGAGGATAATGTTGAAGTTATGTATTTATGTTATGTAGTTATTTAAGTATTTGTTGCAGTTTGCTTTGACAGCAGGTGTTATATTGCATAGTAGGATGACGGAAAGTTTTGGAAAGGACAGCTATGGAACACATTTTTATACACATTTCACTACCTGTTAATTCGAAGTTCACTACTTTTCAGCATAGTGTGCGTTTCTTCTTTCAGGTTAATAATCCATTTTGTAATTTTTCCAGGAGAAGTTTTTTCATGATACTTACTAAACCTGTTACTTATTATACCTGTTCTAGTACTTGCATTTTTATATTTTTACCCATTTGTGTCTATCGTTTATAAATGTGATCACATGTACTGCCTTGTTACATAATCTTGCTACAGCTGACTCATGACGAATGACGTTACCTATCCTCATTTGCTGCAATAGGTCAAAAGCAAATAGTGTTATGTATCAGCAATTAATTATCGATCCCAACGCAATGCATTGCTACCAAAAAAATGTATTACCAGTCCCACATAATGTCACTAGTTTATGATAATTCTGAATAATACTGATCAACTCTGAATAGCATGTCACTTGAGTAATGACCTCTTAATGAGACTATATTCAAAATAATGCTTTGTCACTAGCTAATAACTGACACTGTTTATTGTAATGATACTACTTATAATGCCTGTGATTATTAATGATTTGACTGTAATTAACTGATTTTTAATAATGACTTCGTAATAATCTGAATAATACTGAATGATGATTCTATTCAATACTTGCTGGCCACTGAGTGCCAATAATTAATGTCACTTGAAGAATTGTTATTAATTATGCCATTAATTAGCCCTTTTTTTTTTCCATGTTGAGTTTTCATGTTTTGGTTAATGGCCAATGAGTGCCAATAATTTGTATCACTCAATGTATTATGTTAATGCTAGGCCAATAATTGACTCTCCTTTTCAATTAAGGCTTCTGATGAACATTATTCTGTCTTACTAAATATACTTTGTAACTGGCCAAGGACCGGCACTGTTTATTGTAATACGATTACCCATGATGCCAGCTAGTGATTCTTAATAGATTGGAATGACACATAATTAATTAACTATGGTACTGTTTAATAATGCTTTGTAATTAGGAGAAGACTAATGATTCTTACTATATTAGAATGACAAATGATTAATTATCGACAAATGATTAATTAACTGTAATTAGACAAATGATTAATTAACTGTAATTAGACAAATGATTAATTAACTGTAATTAGACAAATGATCAATTAACGACAAATGATTAATTAACTGTAATTAGGAAAAGGCTAATGATTATTATTGGAATGACAAATGATTAATTAACTGTAATTAGGAGAAGGTTAATGATTCTTAATTATACTCTGTAACTGAAAAGAATGCGATTATTTCATAATACTTTGTAACCAGGAAAAGAAGGCTACTGATTCTATGTAAAACAATTAATGAACATTTTTCTGTAATACTACATACTTGGTACAGAAATGTTCAATAACTGGGCTATGAATGCCACAAACTACTAATTAAGTCTGTAAATGTCAATATTATGTGACTTGATGTCCTTCACCTCATAAGCTGACTACCCTGAATTACTGCAATGTCCATTTGTCATGTTTATCCTACTGATCATGGAGCACTATATTTGGTTTTTGCACTAATTCTACGTTGGTGTGCCTTGTAAGAGCGTGGTGTTGACACGACATGCTGTCCACCACCGTGAGCGATGAAGACATTATTATGGTCCCACTGTTTGGTGTACGTAATGTACTGCCAAAATGAAAACATGGAACATTACTACGACAGTTCAGTGTCTTGGCTACACTGATAAATTCTGATGGGAAAAGAACTTCAAGTTGTGTCACTTGGTGTTGTACTTCTGTGGAAAGATATGGACTTTCAGAACAGCTGTGTGCAATCTAAAGTGCTACAACCATGATGCAATCCTTCCCTTTCCTATCCTGATTCTTGTCACATAAAGGAAAAAATTTTTTTGGTAACATCATTTATGTTCATAGGTTATACTTTTTTCGATTCGCTGAACTCCAATGCGAGTACACTTATGTCACTTGTCAACATAATATTTTTTGCCAGTCTGTTTATTTGTTCTGAATATGCTAAAGAATTTTTTCAGTGCCTGTGCACTTTGTTATCTGTAAAAAAAATTTGTATATACATTTTTCTGATTTGCTACTATGTTTTGTATTCACATTTTGTCTTTGTCTGATATATTTTGTACTTAGTGCATGTGCACAACATTTAAATATTCTGTAAGTTGTAGGATTTTGTTAATTAATGAAAAATTTTGCCGCGCTTGGCAAGTCCAAATGACTCACCATCGCTGCCAAATTTTTGCCCCCCCAGTGGAGGGTTATGAAACACGTATGTAACATAGCAGCGATGGCGAGGCATTGTAGCATCTGTGACCAGAGAGTTTGCGCTTGACCGCGCGAGTGTTGCGAGCGGTTCTCAGTCTGTCAGTCAGTCGTTGCGAGTCGGTCAGTAGTCGTTGCGAGTCTGTAGCTCTGTCTAGTTGTCGCTATGCAGAGCAGTACTCTGTCAGTAGTCGTCGCGTGCAGTACGTTAATAGTCGTCATGCAGAGCGGTCGGTCAGTAGTAGCAGCCCAGTGCGGTTGTGTGATGTAGGCGGTCGGCAACACTGGTCAAGATGGTGAATAAGGTATACTATTAATTAATATAATAATTAGATAATGAAAAAATTTATTTATTGTAATTATTCTCCAACAAGTCCCCCAATAATAATTTTTATTTCAAAAGCATTTTCTCAAAAAATTTTATTTTTTATTGAACTAAAGATTTCGTTGCACTTCCCATTTCACTCCATTTTTTTTAAAGAAAAATTTCAGTAAAATCACCAAAAAAAGAAATATTATTATTTGCAATGCAGTTCCTCCAAGCCGTGCGCACAAAAAAGAGCAGAAATGTGACATCCATTTATTCTGAGGTAAGACTTTAATTCTGATTGTTTTGCACAGGGCCAAAGACCGATGTTTCGGTTTAATTGAATTTTCTTATCACTGAATAGACTTTAATTTTTTGTGAAGAATTTATATTTGAGTCAGATTGCTAATTTTTGTTTAATTGTCATTGTCACTAGATTCCATTGTGGGCAGGTTACGCTTAGCGCAATGTCCATTAGCATTCCTAAATAATATTGTCATTCTTCTTTAAATTTTTGTGGGGAGGTTACACTCGGCTCCCATTTGTATTGAGTATTGTCACTTTATTTCTTATAAAATTACGGTGGGAAGGTTACAGTATGTAGCAGCTCGTTGGAGTACCCATTACGCCTACTTTTTTTTTTTTTTTTAATGTTGATGCTAACACTTGGGCACGTCATTAAGCTGAACTCATAGTCCTTTTCTTATGAAGATATTTGGAAGAAAACCACTACCTGTGGGAGACTTGGCAACGCTGAAGAGATAAATCGCGCATTCGAGAAAGATTGAGAGCATGTGGCGGTCACTGTTGGAAAAAGTGAACTTACGTAAGCATTTTCATTGGATTGTTTGCTGAGTATTAGCATCTGAACTCATTTTTAGAAAATGGAGAAAGGTCTCCGAAATCGAAACGCCAATAACGGTACACGTGATTCATACGAATTCGGTATCAAAAAAAGTGCTGTTCCGGAACTGTAAGGGAACTTTCACTTTTACAGTCCTGTAGGCCTATGTCGTGTTGCCTCTACATTCTTAGGTATGACCTAAATCTCCTCTGCTAGAATCAATATGGACTCCGCAGACGACGGTCGTGTGAAATCCAGCTTGATCTGTTGGTCCACAAGGCCCAGAGGGTAATAGACGCCAGCGCCCGGGTTGATACCTGGGCATTCGCTTCTGCAAGGAGTTCAATACGGATCCACAGTGTCGTCTAATGAACAGAATACGAGAGCACGCAACATCAGACTATCTTTGTTTTTGGCTGAAGAGTTCCTGTCAAATAGAACAGAATATATAATTCTCAAGAACCAGACATCTTAATACATGCCACAACGGAATGTTACCAAACGATTACTGTTCGCAATATAAAGGCTGTTAGGCGTAACAGTTAAGATATTATGACTACTGGTACCTTAATACACTACTGGCCATTAAAATCGCTGCACCAGGAAGAAATGCAGATGATAAACGGGTATTCATTGGACAAATATTTTATAATAGAACAGACATGTGGTTACATTTTCACGCAATTTGGGTCCATAGATCCTGAGAAATCAGTACCCAGAACAACCACCTCTGGTCGTAATAACGACCTTTATACGCCTGGGCATTGAGTCAAACACAGCTTGGATGGCGTGTACAGGTACAGCTGCCCATGCAGCTTCAACACTATACCACAGTTCATCAAGAGTAGTGACTAGCGTATTGTGACGAGGCAGTTGCTAGGCCACCATTGACCAGACGTTTTCAATTGGTGAGAGATCTGGAGAACGTGCTGGCCAGGACAGCAGTCGACAATTTTTTTGTATCCAGAAAGGCCCGTACAGGACCTGCAAAGTGCGGTCGTGCATTATCCTGCAGAAATGTAGGGTTTCGCAGGGATCGAATGATGGGTAGAGCCACGGGTCGTAACACATCTGAAATGTAACGTCCACTGTTCAAAGTGCGGTCAGTGCGAACAAGAGGTGACCGAGACGTGTAATCAATGGCACCCCATACCATTACGCCGGGTGATACGCCAGTATGGCGATGACGAATACACGCTTCCATTGAGCATTCACCGCAATGTCACCAAACACAGATGCGACCATGACGATGATGTAAACAGAACCTGGATTCATGCGAAAAAATGACGTTTTGCCATTCGCGCACCCAGGTTCGTTGTTGAGTACACCATCGCAGGCGTTCCTGTCTGTGAGCAGCGTCAAAGGTAACCGCAGCCATGGTCTCCGAGCTGATAGTCCATGCTGCTGCAAACGTCGTCGAACTGTTCGTGCTGATGGTTGTTGTCTTGCAAATGTCCCCATCTGTTGACTCAGGGATCGAGACGTGGCTGCACGATCCGTTACAGCCATGCGGATACGATGCCTGTCATTTCGACTGCTAGTAATACGAGGCCGTTGGGATCCAGCACGGCGTGCCGTATTACCCTCCTGAACGCACCGATTCCATATTCTGCTAACAGTTATTGGATTTCGACCAACGCGAGCAGCAATTTCGCGATACGAAAAACCGGAATTGCGATAGGCTACAATCCGACCTTTATAAAAGTCGGAAACGTGATGGTACGCATTTCTCCTCCTTACACGAGGCATCACAACAACGTTTCACCATGCGAAGTCGGTCAATTGCTGTTTGTGTATGAGAAATTGGTTGGAAACTTTCCTCATGTCAGCACGTTGTAGGTGTCGCCACCAGCGCCAACTTTGTGTGAATGCTCTGAAAAGCTAATCATTTGCATATCACAGCATCTTCTTCCTGTAGCTTAAATTTCGCGTCTGTAGCAAGTCGTCTTCGTTGTGTAGCAATTTTAATGGCCAGTAGTGTATGTACCCACTTCGATGTGTTGGTTGTTACTGCACCACTACGTAGACTACGCCTGTCTGTATAGACTATCCGTTTTGCGTTCACGCATCCACACCTCATTACCGGACTTGTTACCCTCTGGAAAATAGGGATTAATGGTTCACGCTTGTCACATACACTTGGAGGAAATAACCGACCTAAATAAACATACTACTCCTAATAGCTGTAATTATTAGTACGCGAACGAAGAAAACACTGATGTAATGGTATTCAGTACACTGTCCTCAGCCAATAAGAAAAATATCTGCACTTATACACCTAATACCGTATTCATAAATGACGTTGTGGATGACATTAGAAGTTCCATGAGGCTGTTCGCGGATTAAACGTTTGCATACAGACAAGCCGAAACGCCAGAAAATTACCTTGAAATCCAAGATTGACACTTTATACGGCGATTGGCAGTTGACGTTGAACATTAACAAATACACAGATCTATGGGTTTTTGGTGGTCTTCAGTCCTAAGACTGGTTTGATGTAGCTTTCCATGCTATTGCATACTGTGCAACCTCTTCATCTTCGAACACCTACTACGCTGAAGGGCCAAAGAAACTGGTATACGCATGCGTATTCAAATACAGAGATATGTAAACAGCCAAAATACATAGGCGTTTCCGACCGCAGCGCCGTGAGTCGCCAGGTGTCTGGCGGAGTTCTTAGATCGGTTAATGCTGCTACAATGGCAGGTTACCAAGATTTAAGTGAGTTTGAACGTGGTGTTATAGTCGGTCCACGAGCGATGGGACACAGCATCTCCGAGGTAGCGATGAAGTGGGAATTTTCCCGTACGAGCATTTCACGAGTGTACAGTGAATACAAGGAATCCGGTAAAACATCAAATCTCCGACATCGCTGTGGCCAGAAGAAGATCCTTGCAATAACGGGGCCAACGCCGACTGAAAATAATCGTTCAGCGTGACAGAATTGCAACACTTGTGCACGCTCGCGGAGGCCCTACACGATAATACGCAGGTGTAACAGTTTCTTTGGCTCTTCAGTGTATAACTTACATCCTTCTGAACCTGTTTACTGTATTCATCTCTTGTTCTTCCACTATGAGTCCAACTGGTGGTCCCCTGACGTCTCAGAATGTGTCCTATCAAGCTACCTTTTCTTCTAGTCAGGTTGTCCACAAATTTCTTTCCTCCCGAATTCCATTCAGTACCTCCCCATCAGTTATGTGATCTGCCCATGTAATCTTCAGCGTTCTTCTGTAGCATCACATTCAGAAGCTTCTATTTTGGTCTAAAATCATCCATATTCCGCTTCCATATATGATTCACTCCAAAGACCTTCAAAAAAGCCTTCCTAACATTTAAATCTATATTATTTTGGTGTTAACAAATTTGTATTCTTCAGAAACACTTTTCTCGCCATTGTCAGTCTACCTTTCATATCCTCTCTACTTCGGACATCATTAGTTATTTTGCTGCCCAAGTAACAAAACTCATCTACTACTTTAAGTGTCTCATTTCCCTCAGTATCACCTGATGCAATTAGACTGCATTTCATTACTCATGTTTTAGTGCTTTTGGTTCATCTTATATAATTCTTTCAAGACATTGTCCATTTCGTTCAACTGCTCTTCAAAGTCAGTGTCATAGTCAAACTTCATAGATTTTATTTCTTCTCCCTGAACTTTAACTCCTGCTCCAGATCTAAAGACTGAATAAACTAAATACTGAACAATTACGAATGCTGAAATGATCACATAGATAATGTAGTGGTGAAAGCGAACCAAAGACTACATTTTATTGGCAGAACGCTTACGTAGAAGATGCAACAGATCTGCTAAAGAGTCTGGCTACACTACACTTGTCCGTCCTATCTACATCTACATTTATACTCCGAAAGCGACCCAACGGTGTGTGGCGGAGGGCACTTTACGTGCCACTGTCATTACGTCCCTTTCCTGTTCCAGTCGCGTATGGTTCGCGGGAAGGACGACTGCCGGAAAGCCTCCGTGCGCGCTCGAATCTCTGTGGAGTACTGCTGCGCAGTGTAGGGTTCTTACCAGATAGGACTGACAGAGAACAACGAAAAATTTCAAAGTAGAGCAACCTTTTTATATTATTGTGAAATACACGAGAGAGAGTATCATGGATAAGGTACGCAAGTTGGGATGATAATCATTAAAACACTTGCGTTTTTCATTGTAGCAAGTCTTTGTTGTGAAATTTCAGTCGTCAATTTTTTCCTCTAATTGCGAAGAATTTTTGCTGACACCTACCTACATAAAAAATAAGATAAATCAGAGCTCTGTGGGAAGATATAAGTGTTCGATTTTCCCACGCTTTGTCCTGTAGTAGAACAGTGGAGAAATAGTCAGATGTGGAACGATGAACATTCTGCCAGGCATTTAAGTGTGAATTTCAGAGTAGTCATGTAGATGTGGATGTAGATGTAGATGTACTGAATTTATTCGTCTATGTGGCGCGTCATTATGCGAGTTCGGTTAGCGAAGATTGTAATTCATTTTTCCAACGGGAAACACTGACTGCACGGTTTATTGCATCCCCTCCGCCCGACTCGCTTTATACAGGGTGTTACAAAAAGGTACGCCCAAACTTTCAGGAAACATTCCTCACACACAAATAAAGAAAAGATGTTATGTGGACATGTGTCCGGAAACGCTTAATTTCCATGTTAGAGTTCATTTTAGATGTATTGTACTTCCTCCTTTCACCGCCAGTTGGCCCAATTGAAGGAAGGTTATGTTAACTTCGTTGCTTGTGTTGACATGCGACTCATTGCTCTACAGTACTAGCATCAAGCACATCAGTACGTAGCATCAACAGTTTAGTGTTCATCACAAACGTGGTTTTGCAGTCAGTGCAATGTTTACAAATGCGGAGTTGGTAGATGCCCATTTGATGTATGGATTAGCACGGGGCAATAGCCATGGCGCGGTACGTTTGTATGGAGACAGATTTCCAGAACGAAGGTGTCTCGACAGGAAGACGTTCGAAGCAATTGATCGGCGTCTTAGGGAGCATGGAACATTCCAGCCTATGACTCGCGACTGGGGAAGACCTAGAACGACTAGGACCCCTGCAATGGACGAGGCAATTCTTCGTGCAGTTGACGATAATCCTAATGTCAGCGTCAGAGAAGTTGCTGCTTTACAAGGTAACGTTGACCACGTCACTGTATGGAGAGTGCTACGGGAGAACCAGTTGTTTCCGTACCATGTACAGCGTGTGCAGGCATTATCAGCAGCTGATTGGCCTCCACGGGTACACTTCTGCGAATGGTTCATCCAACAATGTGTCAATCCTCATTTCAGTGCAAATGTTCTCTTTATGGATGAGGCTCCATTCCAACGTGATCAAATTGTAAATTTTCACAATCAACATGTGTGGGCTGACGAGAATCCGCACGCTATTGTGCAATCACGTCATCAACACAGATTTTCTGTGAACGTTTGGGCAGGCATTGTTGGTGATGTCTTGATTGGGCCCCATGTTCTTCTACCTACGATCAATGGAGCGCGTTATCATGATTTCATACGGGATATTCTACCTGTGCTGCAAGAACATGTGCCTTTACAAGTACGACACAGCATGTGGTTCATGCACGATGGAGCCCCTGCACATTTCAGTCGATATATTCGTACGCTTCTCAACAACAGATTCGGTGACCGATGGATTGGTAGAGGCGGACCAATTCCATGGCCTCCACGCTCTCCTGACCTCAACCCTCTTGACTTTCATTTATGGGGGCATTTGAAAGCTCTTGTCTACGCAACCCCGGTACCAAATGTAGAGACTCTTCGAGCTCGTATTGTGGACAGCTGTGATACAATACGCCATTCTCCAGGGCTGCATCAGCGCATCAGGGATTCCATGCGACGGAGGGCGGATGCATGTATCCTCGCTAACGGAGGACATTTTGAACATTTCCTGTAACAAAGTGTTTGAAGTCACGCTAATACGTTCTGTTGCTGTGTGTTTCCATTCCATGATTAATGTGATTTGAAGAGAAGTAATAAAATGAGCTCTAACATGGAAAGTAAGCGTTTCCGGACACATGTCCACATAACATATTTTCTTTCTTTGTGTGTGAGGAATGTTTCCTGAAAGTTTGGCCGTACCTTTTTGTAACACCCTATATACCTTCCATTGCTTGTGCTGCCACTTGCCGTCTTTGAGTATTTGTTGGATGTTGACCTCGAACGTAGGCAGTGGTCACATTAATGTATCTGGACCATGCATAAAATTAAAAACACGAAAGTAGACATCGGTACCGGAATTCGGGTTCTGTAGAAGGTGTTTGTAACTGTGGTAAAAGAAAGTGTGTTAGTGTGTGTGTGTGTGTGTGTGTGTGTGTGTGTGTGTTTTACGTGTGCGTGTCCACGTTGCGTTACTTTACCTGTGCTGTTGCGGCGCAGCGCTGTTAATGCCATTGTCCTCCTGTGTTAGGGCCTTTCAGCAGTCCCTTTACTGGTGGTCCGGCGCGCGACCCCCTGAGGCGTGGCTGCAACAAGCCCACACCGCGGAACAAAGAGTAATCGAGCTATTGTGCGGCTAACCGCATTTATAATGGAGACAAATGGCACGCCGTCCACGGCAAAGAGCTGCGGGAGGCACCGGCCATCAGCTCACGTGTGTAGCAGTTTCTCCTCAAGTCATTAACTTAAGAAACAACTTGATTTAGCTCCGTGACCGTCTCGCGTACGTTGAAGAATAGCCCGTGCGCGAGGCTTGATGAGGTCACGGATTCGTAAGCGGTCGCCTCCCTTTTAACTGATGTTAATCTGTTGTGCCTCTGCCACCCGGCTACGGGAGATTAGCTGCCTTCTGTGCACCAAGGGAAAAGCGCCTCGACTCATTTTCACTCGGCTGTCATATATGAAGAACACAAACGATCTCAATTATGATCACTCGTCACGTTTTAGATTGCTCCAGTATCGACACTCACTCCACAAACGCCCAACAATCAACTTCCGACAGGGTAACCCGGGACGTGACTATGTCACATACACGGCGCGGTAACGGTTTAAGAGTTCGAGATTATCTCGGCCTATTTGCGTAACTATACTTGAACTTGACTGAGCTGCTTCAAATCAGTCAGTTTGTTTATGAATACCGCGAGTCAACCTCCTTCTCACAAGTTATTGATTTTTCAGGTTAAAATAAATACGCATTATAAAAATGTATGTATGTTTATTTGTATATATGTATGTTCCACAACTGCTCCCCAGCCAATGACAGATTTCAACCAAACTTGGTACACATATTGTTTACTGTCTGGAAAGAATCGCTGTGGAGGTAAGGGCCACCTACCTGCGAAAAGTGAAAAATTTATTGAAGCTCATGGTACGCCAATACTCATACGTTAATCATACAGTATTAGAGAATGAGAGGACTTTGTGACTTCCAATAATTTCAGATCTCTACACGATATTTTCTCTGTGACAGCCCCCAGAAAATCGTGAAAGGAAAAAAGTTTACCGCTGTTCACACAGTAAAATTGTCGTATGAATTTTAATTTGTTGCTTCTTTACTACTAATTGTATTCGCGAAACATTTTTCAGACAAATTCACATAAACCACTGAATGTCCAGCAATATAATATCATTGTACGACACATTATTCCGGAGATATGACATCATAAACAAATAGATGCGTGAAAAACAGATGCGTCATGCACAACGTTTAAATTTATTATTTCTTTCCTACTAATTCTATTCGCAACACATTTCACATGCAGCAGCCACGAACACCACTGGATGTACTTGCAAAATTGTATCATTCTACGCCACATAGTTCAGCAGATATTTCATAAACATTGAGCTACATGACAATGAAAGCGGAGGATGGAATGCGCTAGAGACATAGATGAAATACGTGTATAAATACGTGTGAAAGGTCTTAAATATATGTCATATATATTTGCCACGTGCGTACGCTGACAAAGACAAGGGTGAAAAGGACATCCTGAACCACTGAAACGATTTCAAACAAATTTGGTAGACATATTAGTTACGATTTGAAAATAAGTATTGTGGGTGTAGCAGCAGCCTGCTATTGTGGTGAGGGTGACGATAAGAGGGGGAGGAGAAGAAAGAGAAGGGAGAGGAGGAAATGGACATAAAAAGAGGGGCAGACGGACACTGGTAGAAGGGGGTGGGGGAGGTGGACAGGCGGGTACAGAAGAAGAGGGGGAGGAGAAGGTACACAGAGAGGGGAAAAGAGGAATGGACATACAGAGAGGGACAGTAGGACAAGGGCAGATGGGGGGCGAGGATGTGGACTGAGGGGGTAGAGGAGATGGACAGAGAGAGGAGAGGGAAGGAGGAGATGGACAGAGAGTGGGTGAAGGAGGAGGACAAATAGAAAATTGAAACAAATTCATACCTGGGCAACACTGGGTGCTCAGCTAGTAATCAAACAAAATCAATGAACCTGTTGTCTAAAGGGCTAGTGTAATAATCACTTTCTATAATTTTGTTATATCTTATCTCTATTTATGTTTTTTACGTCTGTACCTATATGCCAGATACTGTTGCACATCTGTCGTATATTACCAAACGGCTAGAACGGTCACCGGGTCACTTAGTAACACGTTGTAGGTTGCAACGGCTTCGAGGCGTAACAAAAACGTGATTTTCAGTATTTCATATAATTATTGATCGAAGTTAAAAAAATTAAAGTGCTGTCATAATCCATTCATTAAGAGGTGTAATCTTACGTTAAAGTTTTAGCACAGTAAGTCAGATATTACAGTTAGAAATTATGTCCATGTCTTGGGACACTGTAGCTACGGTGCACAAACTATCAGATTATATTCATCCAGCGTTTGAGAGTGACAGCACCTAGGAACTTCAAAGTTTACACACTCTTTGAAAGCTGTTTGAAACTTTTTGTCGCTGACACTGTCGTCAAAATAACAAAAGCAGAAAAGGCATCGTTTACGGAATTTTCACTGTTCAAGCAGTAATGCTTCAACACCAGGTATGAACATTTAATTTAACATATCTTTACTACAAAGTATCTGCAAAACATTTTACGGACTGTATTCACATGTACCTCTACCGGTAGCTGCAAAATTGTTCGATTTTACGACAGTATAAACAACGAGGTTTGGTTTTGACATTTTCGTTAGGTAGGTCTACACTGTAGGTGAATAACTCTAAAGTAATAATCCCAACGTAATTAAGATTTTACGTCGTCAACCATGCTTACCGCTAAATAGTTAACGCATCTGTAAATTAATCAGACGTTTGAAGCTGTTTTATACATCGGATTTCGTTGTTTAATGAATCAGGGATGTGGTTACTGGTTACAATTATTCGAACAAATCTATAGGTCGTTATATTCATCGCAAGTCGACTACCTTGTGAGTAAAATGTAAATGCCAGTCACTAGAGTATTTTTTTTTAAATGCTGTAACATTGCTGGCTCTTGCAGCCATGGTTACTTCATTAAAAGTCATAGCATCTTCCGTGCTGTATCAGGCAACTGACATCATTAGGACGTATCGTTTGGTGTGTGCGACCATGAAACGCAAGGCAAGTCATACGCAAGCAGCACCATTGGTTGGCACTTTTATGTAGCTGCCGTAACACGAGGGTAGCTGTCCTAAACTCTGATGGGCTGCTCAGGTGCTGCAAGCGCGCCAAAACTAATAACGCCATTACTTATTACTTGTCAAATAAAACGTCGGATACGATTTTTTATGCTTAAGAAACTGTCACTAGTAAATATCGAGAATGTGGGTTAGGGAAGCGAAGTCGATAGCGTATCCTGACACTCTGAACCTAGTGCCACTTGGAGCCCTCAAGAAACTAGTGGTTATAAAACTCCGTGCATGAAGATACTTGACTTGGAACCCTACAATGGATAATGCAAGAAATGGCCGCAACAGGTAAGTTATACTGGTGGGTTCGTTACAAAATTAAGGTGGTCACACTATCCGCTGAATGAATATCAATGATTCAGCAATATTAAATTATTAACAAAAACACAAGAAAAGTAGTGTCATCGCATGCAATAACACGCTGGAAAATAATAAACTATACTGATCTCTGTAACGCAAGTTACGCACAGCGTTACTATCAAATAACACATAACAGACATTTATCTGAAGACTGTGGACTAAAGATGTGGTTGTTATGGTTAAGGATACAATGCCGTTATTTCTCTCATGAGTCAACAAAGAGTATTCCCTCACTTTAACTATTAATTATCGCTACGTTGCTTAACCTGGAAAATAACCGCCCTCCCCCTCGTTGGTGACTGAAAACGTAGCATTTCATGCTGTTCTCACTGCAGCTGGTTCGATGATTGTAGCTGCAGACAACGAGATGCGGCTGCAAGTTTGCATATAGAGTGCTAGTCTATTATGACTCTGCAGGGCAACAAAGCTTATGGTTAAAGCCTGCTGCGCCACCCAGTGCAGGATGGAAAACTTCCGTCTCGATTCAAGGCAAGAAGGTGCTCATCGGAAACTTCCTGACTCCGAATATGAGCAACTTCTCTCCACAACCGGACAGTATTCCAAGACTTCTCACCACTGAATCAGCGCGACCTGCTCTGTGTGACTCGAAATCTAAGCTCGGAGCAATGCACCCTTTCCGTCTCCACGACCAGTTGCGAGGCAGGCGCAAGACACAGCTCGCAAACAAAAAAATTGACAATAGTATTTGATTCCCACCAGTGTGGTCAGCACAGAAGCGCCAGTCGAACGCGCTACCGCCCGAAGTTTCTCAAGCAGGCATCGAGTTCACAAGAATGGACGTCAAAAACCAAACATGTAACTAAGTGCCTTATGCTTTCACAATACTCTGGAAAAGATGATATCTGTTTTAAAACGCCCTGCCGCCGCATATCGAAGGATCATGAATTAACAAACAATTTTCTGAGTCCCTTCAGCCAACTGAAGGCTCAGTTTTATTATCCAGGTGGTCTCTCTGCATTGTCCACTGCAGATCATGGTCAGACAGACATCTCCCTGCTTTGTCTGGACACCAATGGGCGCCACAACAGCCCAGCTAGTGTCGTGGCCAGGCAATGCCTGCCTCCTTGTGCCTGTTGTAAATTCTTCACTTTCCACTAGTGCAGGACAACAGAACTTTTGGAAGATACTAGCCTGCCGCCTATTGTACCACAAGCACTGATATTATACACAACAAAACGGAAGCAAGGAGATGATATCAACTGAAGAACTCATTACACATGAGCCTAGTAATCACTCATGAGCTGTTGATACGTTAATCAGATATCAAATAAGAAAAAACTCACGCAAACTAGACTTTAATTTAGGGACCTATTGAATTAAAAACGATGTAGGAGGACCAGACAAGGCTGACATCTCTCAGAACTAATGAAAATAATCTGAGAGCAACATTTAAAAGACAAGAAAATTTACAAACAGCACGAAACACTTCGCCCATGGTCGTGTTCTTACGAACAATGTCTGGCTTGAGTGGCCGGCACTGACAGAAGGACCTAGTAATGTCGGCAGCCGAAACTTTGAATACTGGCGAGCTAGGCGATTAAACTTCAGATCAAGTTGGCCGTCCGTATAGTTTTATTTGCTGACGCGAGTCTGTAAGCAACGCATACCAGTTACATCCTTGAAAAATTTCCTCCAGTTTTAGTGTATGGAAAGCACGCTAGTTACATGTGACGATTATTTTCCATTTTTTCAGGCAGAAAATCTTAATTATCTTTCACTGGAAAAAAAAGTATTATATGCACTCGTAGAAAATAATTTTAAACTGTACTTAGCTTTCGAAATATGTTAATATGTTCTAGAGCTGATCATCAGTTAAGACAATGTTTCTGCGATTATCACTTTCAACCTGACTGATTGCATTTGTAAGGTGGCAGAATAAATGGTCAGATTCGCACCTTACATGAGACCTTTGTACATCGCAGCAGGACGGTGAATATGACACCTAACTTAATTTGGCGGTTATGAGTAAATTTGCCTATCACGATGTAATGCAAAAAGGGATGACACTCAACTGACAATAATTAACACACTGTTCCTACATAACGCATGTCTATGAGCAGAAGGTGCAACAAGCAGCGAGAGGTGTTTTAGTTTGGAATTCAGAGGGGCGAGAGCAGAGACAAGGCCGCGCCTTGGGAGATACAACGGAAATCACTTAAAGGGGCGTCCCAAGTGAGGTCAACGACCGACCAGGTGACTCAGAAGGGGAGAGCAAGTTTACGGGCCATCTGAGGGAGGACAGGAAAGAAAGCTTTTAAAAACTGCGTTTCAAAATTCCAAATGGATACTAACAAGACCACTGACGCATTTTCGATCACTTGTCCAGTGAGTGGTACACATGAGAGACAATGTACGCATTTTGACATCTGGTGCAGGCTCAAAGGGCGGAGTGGCCGAGCGGTTCTAGGCGCTACAGTCTAGAACCACGCGACCGCTACGGCCGCAGGTTCGAATCGTGCCTCGGGCATGGATGTGTGTGATGTCCTTAGGTTAGTTAGGTTTGAGTAGTTCTAAGTTCCAGGGGACTGATGACCTCAGAAGTTAAGTCCCATAGTGCTCAGAGCCATTTTTTTGCAGGCACAAAACGTCCGATTGGCGGAAACGCACTAGGAAAGAGTAAAGAGCCCTTGCGATTGGCAGAGAGAGTTCCCACAAAATAACAGGAACGCTCCTATTGGACGAAAAAAGCTGTGACGTTAATAACAAGAGCTCAGGTGGGGAGACAATTCGGCTATGAGAAAGACGGAAATTTTGAGGGTACTCTTCTCTGAATTGGCTTAAAGAACAAAACGGAAAACATAATGCTCTGTACGACACAGAGAAGAAATTTGGGTGAACAACTGTGGAGAAACGAACCAGCCACTTAGTTAATTGTTATTGCGAGAACTGAGAGGGCATTGTAATATGCACGCTGCTGCAGCCATGCGGTTGTATATAGCCATATTCTAAGACTAGGGATGAGTACATATTTTCTCGCATAACAAACGACATAGGGAGAGTTTATGCTGAAAAAAATTCAGCAAAGGTTTTAATTAGTTTTATAGGAATTTCAAAGGAAGGAGCAGCCTAGCAGACGATAGCTCGTCGCAGCTTAAGGTAAATATCGTGTGCAGAGGCATGAACTTCTGGCTCACTAGCTTGCGTCCACCGTAAACTCGAGTGACCTTGCGTAATCTTTTGTCAATTTGTCACATAACTAACCATCCACCGTAGACTTGATTGTCATCCTAAATATAGTACTGAACTTTGAACTGGAATCGGATGATTTATTGTAGTACTGATCAACATCATAAGGAAATCTTAAGAATAATTTTGTAAAGAAACTTAAACTTTAATATTGTTGTGTTTAGGATAATTTAACTTTCTGAGGGTTAATAATTAATATTGTTGTGTTTAGGATTATTTCACTTTTTGATGTTGACGAAATGCGTTATCCTGACAACTGTTTTAACATTCTCACATTGTAAACTGTGTAAAAGCGTCTATTTCTATGCAAATATTGCGACATTAAACAAGTCAATACAGCTCACACAGTTGTGTTCAATCCTAGAATAAGTAAACCAAATATATATCACCTTACACACGTTTATAATAGATTATAATCATGTTGATTAAGAGGCATGTATTACAGATGGCTATAAATTCATTAGTCAGTTAGGAGCTCCCATTGTCTATGGAGCATTACGTCTTAAACTTGTTACAAGACATTATGAAACGAGGACTGTTGTGGTAAATATTGTAAACAAAAATGTCAATCTCATGGTAGTTGAGAAAGAAACATCACAACAGTTTTATGAAAGAAATTTTAAATGTTTTTGCTACAAGAAAAAGAACAAGGTCATAAGGTATCAGAGTCATTCGTTTCCGTCTAACGAAAAGACGAGGAATAATAGGTACATTTCAAGCAATGATGCCAGAATTAATGTGAAAACTGAACTTAGTTGACTGCGTCTTAATTTTCTCCAATTGTATATGTGTGTTTATATATATCTACAACGATGTAAATGGCTTTAAGATGATCAAACTAATTTATAACTCACAGGTAATTATCAGCCAAAGTTATGATAATGCACAACAGTCAATAGCTCAAATCTGCAGGAAGATTTGCTTCCAAAATTATGGAAATGACCTTACTATATAAAAGCGAAGTCTAAGGTGAAGCTTATAAACAATATTCCATCAAAAGTATGGTGTTTCGTTATGGTCATAGCTCCAAGTCTTAGACAATCACTAATGTTTATCTTGTTTTGAAAATATCTATTCGTGACAAGACACAGAAGAACAAGTCAAAACACTGAAAAGTCCAAAAATACGTGTGATAAAAGTTAGCTTCTATTCCTTGGGGAATTCTTTAAGGGCTCTAAGAAGCAGCTGGGGTCACTCAGTTTAATAGTTTTCTTTGATTTTGTATCACTGCACTGGTGAATAATTGTTAAGATGGTGATTTAAAGATGAAAATGGATCTGGTGCACGCCCATACTTCTCCAGCGAAAGCAGCACTGTAGTAGCAAATAAGGAAATTAGTATTCACTAGTATAAGCGACTTTGGGAAAGCGCAGATTGTTATGATTAGCGTCTGGGAACGCATCTCGGAAACGGCGAAACTGGTCGGTTGTTTACGTGCTACCATCGTGAGGAGCTGTGGAGACTGATTGGACGGCGGTGAGGCCAAGAGTAGGTGAAAAAAAATTTTGGACACCCACGAATCGTCGCAGAATATGGAGGTTGGAGACTTGATTGCATTGTGAAGTAGGGTAGATTGCGCTTTGTGGCAGACCTGACGAAAGAGAAGAATGCTGGTGGAAGCACACCGTCGAGCTCGCATTCTTGAACATGGGGCTCCGGGGCAGACGACCCCTATGTGTTCCAATGTTGACCCACCGACTTCGACTATTATGATTACAGTGGGTACGCGATCATCGAATTCGGGCAGTGGATCAATAGAAACGTTTCATGTTGAAACGTCCCCTTAGAAAAATTTATGTATGATTGTGCTGATAAACCCCTTACGTTATTTGATTTCAAAACAGCTGAACAAAACTGAACGTACTCAGACATTTCTATCTTTACTTATTCTGATCATCACTAAACTGACACACAATATTTTTAGCGCAACGCAATCTGACTTTCAATAATCCCTACAAAAGAATGGCCCTGACTAACAATAACCTATGCCTTTCATGAATCACTTACCTCACAAAAATCTTCGTTACTCGAACTACTGCAATACAGCGAGCGCCAATACTGCCAGCTAAATAAAAAATTCTAACTACTGAAGTCACTAACTACTGATAGGCATAGTTAGCAAATGAAAGATTTTGATAAAGAACAAACAATGTATTTACCTTAATAATGTTCAAAAGTCATAATATATATATCAGTTTGTGACATCCAGTCTTACGAATTTACTGTCTCTGATGGACACACGTCCAGATCATCCGCTCTCAAAACTCCGCCTTCTCTCTCCCCACATCCACCACTGCTGGCGGCTCATCTCCAACTGCGCAACGCTACGCACTAGAATTGGGGCGATTCGTGAATGAGTCGTTCATTTGAACGACCCTAAATAAAGAATCGTAAGAATCGAATCGTGATACGGACGAATCATCGTTCAAAAGAATCGTAAGAACGATTGCCTGTTTCCGAGTCGTGACGATTCCAAGTTCCAACGATTCATCGATTCTTAGTACGCTATGCTTCGAAGGCAACTTCCGAATCATGCCGAGTCGTGCCGAATGATTACGACCGCCAGATGGCAGTCAAGTGGAGGATGCGTGTGAACAAAGGAAGCTCGGAACGAACAAACGAAGTTCGTGGGCCGTAATATTACTCGTGAAAACCAAGCTGATACTTGGCGGTGGCTGACGGGAACGAGCGTAAAAGCATTTCCCATTTACTATCGCTACGATCAGCCACCGTGCCGACGTCAGCTTAGTTTGTGCGAGTAATACACGATCTAGTGATGACAGAAACGATATACAGCGAGTACACAGCTCCCAATACACACGATTAATATCAAGAAATCCAAGTATGATGAATAAATAGGTACCTCTTATTTGATGCAGATGCAATGCAAAACACACACCTTCTTTACACACGAGTAATAGCACTTGGATTATGTATTATATTTCTCGTATCTCGAAAACGTCCCTAACGATTTGGATGAAATTTTGTATTTATACTGGTTTTTGCTTTTTGAGTTCACCTACATAGTTCCATACTATTTCTGGCATATCTTATCATGACACAGTTCGATTCTAACCCCATTGACAATTTCAGACATGTCCTGCCATCTGTGAGTAAGATGTAGAACTTTCTGCATTCCGTACGAGTCGTGCCATCGCAGACTAGAATGAATCGTGAAAGAATCGTGAACGAATCGTAGGAATCGATTCGCGGTGTGAGATAGAATCGTAGGAATCGAATCGGGAAAAAGAATCGTGTTGCCCAACTCTACTACGCACTGTTCACATCCAAGTGCCCAACACTAGAATAGCGACTATTTCAGCAATGCCAACCAGCCACAGATTGCACACATCACAGCCAGTGATTTTCATATAGAGCGTTACGAGGCGTTACCAACATAAAAACCTAAGCAGCCTACTTACATAGCCCCCATGCTCCCCACAAAAAATTTTACAAATTGCTTTGGGCAGTCGGCAATACAGATTTCAATTTTTTTTCAAATTACAATAAGAAAGAAATCAAATGCACACACTTATTGATATACTGCTGGTCAAAAGCAAAGATTTTCTCACAGTTCATAAAGACAGTCCTGATCGTTCATCACAGTAAAATTGCAGTGTTTTTCTCAAAGTCTGAGCAGTAAAAGAAAATGCACACGGAAGCAATGGATTTCCATGCAGTCTTGAATAAGTAGTATTGTCCTTCCAACGGGAAGACAGTGCTGTCTCTTGATATGCAGACAGGTAATGGGCCACAACAGAGCAACCCACAACAGAGTCAGTCGAAGTTTTGAAGAATATTGGTAGGTAGGTCATCACAGAGTACACCCACTGTAGTCCTGGTAGAAATTATGGTACTGGTGGGCCACTAAAGGTGCAGACCCACTGCAGTCCTTGTAGAGATGGCCAGCAGGCATCTGTTGCGACTGTGCAGGTGCACAGTCACCATTAAAGAGTCTTGCAGACAATATAGCAAGTCAATAAACCACCGCTTGTGCACTTACAAACTGTGTGGTATGTCCTTAGAACCAGCACTGCTGTTAACTAGTCCCTTGCTGAATAAACATATACATCAGAGTTACAGAAATGATAACATAAGAAAATACATAAAACAATGAGAATAGTTTTCGAAACATTAATTTCACACATGAGCATTGAAACTGAACAGAATTAATAATGTCTAAATATCTTTATAAAGTAAATAACATAGTATTACAATAAATCTACAACAAAACTCTTATCAGATAAACACATAAACACAGGAAAAACACAAATACATGAGGGTACACAAACACATAGCGGAATAACACAAAAGGAAAGAACAGGGGTCGTTTTCAGTGTAACATTTGGTACTGCAGTCCAACCCAAAACTTCATTCCATAGATCTTTCCTTTTATTTCAACATTTGCTCCTGCAAGAAAAAAAAGGAAAAGAAAAGAAATCCTATCTGACCCTGTTGTCCCTAAACCCTACTGTTTTGATCATATCCTCTTTTAAAATAAATATTTCTCATTGTACAATATTCATTTTTGCCCAAATCTTTTTCATATAACTTCTCAATGCATTCTTTCCCTATTCTTCATAGTTTCTTATATAGTCTACCCCCTCTTAAGCTAACTTAAATCTACTGAGCTCACATATATATACTAAGGGACAAGGCAATGAAGCAGCAATGACAAAAAAATGCAAATTGGCAAAGCAAGCAGCAGTATATCTAAATTAGCAAAGCAATTGCAACATTACAACTAATATGAGCCAATGTGCAGCAACAAGAAAAATAAATCAGTAGTAAAACTGGCTTAACACAGTAATACAAAGTGAAATTTAGTAGCACTATGCCTGGCAAATAGCAGCAGCAAATGCTATAACTTATATCTAAACATGACAAAGCTCAAGCAGAAAAAGTATTACAGTAAAGATAGGAAATGTCTAATAACTATGTCACATCTTAACACTAGAGTGATGCATCACCTTGACTTACTCTACGAAACAAGTTACCCAGTCATTGACAAAAATTAATGTATGCAGTTCCTGTGAAGGGAAATGTCTTTTTGTGCTCCCGCGTTTTTTTGGAAGTAGATCATAAAATTATTATTTACTGGATCTGCAGGCATAAAATATCTGTATTAGTACATCTATTAAATTTAGTTTTAACCAATGCTGCAGTGCAGCTAGAAACTAGATATGAAACGAAATGAGCAAATATATATATAAAGCAAGCCATGGAACATCATTCACTAGGCATATGGCATTTCATAAGGCTTCTCTCAACTAGAAAGACAGTAGTCATACTCAGGTGCATAGACATAAAATATTTCTCAAGTATGAGCGTGTCTTATTAGAAATGCTTTCTACAAAGAAATGTCAATAGCGAGGTTAATGGCTACTTTTTTTCTTTCACCTAATGGCTTTTTCTCCAGGTGACTGGTACAGCTGGGCGCCCATAACGCATTACATCAAGTCACTTAGCTTTCTTACTGAAATATTTATGACATCAGTTTGC
The DNA here is from genome assembly GCF_021461395.2 of Schistocerca americana. Lineage (NCBI taxonomy): Eukaryota > Metazoa > Arthropoda > Insecta > Orthoptera > Acrididae > Schistocerca > Schistocerca americana. The sequence continues at coordinate 907,726,736 of NC_060120.1, forward strand.
GTTACAGTGACAGTCTCATATAAAAATTTCGCAAATCGAGAATTTGTGTTACAAATGTGTAGAAACAAAATCCTATAAAAATAACAGCGCCCAAAAAATTTTCGCCGCCATTGTGATACGTTCACACATTTACACACATTTCATAACTCTTAAAGTACGATTCTTGGTTTCCAACATCCTTTTTCACAAATCAGAGTCCCTAACCACTACTCATTATTCCTTACCTTATTACACATATACATATTTGTCTACACTTCTTCAATATTTCATCATAATAAATATGTAGCATAATCAAATTCCTCATTTAGCATCAGCTTATTGATCATAAACATACAACAGCATAATACACACCGTCGTCGTAAGAATAAGATCATAGCACTTCAGTCAAATCTCAAAAATGTCATAGCTTTCTGCAATAATTTCAAAACCTAAAAAAAAAAAAAAAAAAAAATTTCTCTGCTCATTTCAGTAGCGCCATCTACCTCAAATTTACTTTAAAAATCATGATCCCATACCAAATACATCATTCAAAGCTCTCATAATTTCGCAATGGTTCCAAAAAAATATGAAGAGTTCACAAAGTACAGACAAAATACAATTTCATAAGTGTGAAGTTATCCAACTGTGTAATTGCGTATACATGTGTCACTGACATAGTAAAAAAATGTTCGTCTCTCTCAGTTAAATGATCAGATAGCTGTGTAATTTATGTGTTAGAGAAATACCGATGTGTAAAGTTGTATAAGCAAATACCACATTAGCTAGGGCTCCTTGTGCTTGCCAATCACATGGCACAGAAAGTAAGTGTGTACCCCCTGAGGATTAATGTAATTATACCCTCAGGTGTTACAGATTACAGCAATGGAATGAAATATATCACGGAAAACCTTTGAATCTTTGTAATTCAAAAATCTTTAAAAATAAATGTTTTAAGTACACAATTAATCACTCAAATACGTGTACTGTAGCGCTAAACTGTGCGCCTTGTAAGATAGTTCTGTCGAAGTGTCGTAGTTACCGTCCTCTGTAAGCAAAGTTCTGCAGAAGTCACTGTACTTACCTCGTAATATACATAAGTGAAATGCTGTGCATATAGATGTCGTAGTTATTACGTACATTACCGTGATCAAGAAAGTGCTATACTGTAAAGTATTGTTGTGCCACGGAAAAGGCTGTCTCATTGTAGCTATACCACAAAAGTTACTACTAAAACATGGTTTACTTTCCAGAAGAATTCAGAAAAACTGTGCAGATATGAAACAGATACAGCCCAAAAGCAATAATATAAATTTTGTCACTCATTAGTAATGTCATGATATAATCGTGTAGATGTCAAATAAACTAACCACTGTGTCATCTGGTATCTCTCAGAAAGTACTTTAAATCTAGAATGTATTTTCAAGATTTTGTTGCATTAAAATCTCATTAGCATTACTGGTATATGTTCTAAGTATGTGAGCCTTATAGTTGTTGCGCAATCATGCAACTAACAAGCAAGAATGTACACACACAATAATACTGTGTCGTCTGCTCACTGTAACAATGCATTCATAAATACTGTCTAAATATGTTCCCTTGGTTCTTGACTGGATAGTTAACTTCGAAACATTGTTGCAAGTTAATAGTTTCTAAGTGTGTCAAAGCGTACTAGTAATTTGAAGTGAAATATTTTATGGCAAAGACTAAGTTAAAAAGCAGATTATCTCTCAATAAACGGTTTTACATGTGAAATGTGGTGAAAACCTTTACTCTTCTTAGTGCACAGGGTTTCAACGTCAATGCAATTATCATGTGGTATACGTCGGATTCTGTAAGGTCCATTGTAAATCAGAAAGAATTTGTGACTCAAGTGTTTCTTCTTATGTGACAATGAATGAGCTACAATGAGAACTTTCTGACCAATATATAATTTCTTTGCATTTGCTTTACCGTGTAGTTTTCTCCTTTTGTCTGCTGCAGAATTTATATTTTTAATAGCCAAATCAGTTATGTCTTTGTGTCGAAGTTTATGTGTATTCGGAAAAGGTACAAGCTCTCTGATTATGTTCAGTGGTTCTTCATTCTTCAGTACAAGAATAGGTGGTAAAGCAGTGGACTCATGAAGAATTTCATTCAGCACGTTTTGAAATAAGTGTAAATATCTGTCCCAATGCTGATGATTTCTGTGACAATAAAGTCTGCAAAGCTTATTGATTTCTTTCATAATCCGTTCAGATGGGTTACAATGTGGTGAGTACAATGAAATAAAAACAGGTTTGATTTTATGATTCCGAAGCATGCATGACCAAACAGCAGATTTGAATTGCGGTCCGTTGTCTGAAATGACTTTGCTAACGTGTCCAACTTCACGTAAGAAATTTTTAACAAAGGCGTTGGATACAGCCGTCCAGTGGCTTTATGTAATGGTGTGAGAGAAACAAATTTTGAAGGAAGTTCAACAGCGACTAGAACGTACAAAAATCCATTGGATGTTCTGACAAGGGGTCCCAAGAGATCAACAGCAGCAAATACTTTTAATTCAGAAGGAATGATAGGAAACAACGGAGCATGATGTGAGATGGTAGATGGTTTAGCTTTTTGACAAAGTTTACAAATAGACAAGACTCTCCGAATTCTCTTTTCCATATTGTTAAAATAACAAGTCGTTCGAAGATTATGATAACATTTTTTTGGACCAAAATGTGCGTAGCTTAAATGAATATACCAAATGAGCTTATTAACTAAATCGTCAGGAATGCAAAGTACCCATAGCTTGTCATCAACAGTGCAACGTTTGAAGATTATGTTGTTTCTAACAAGATAATAATGCCGAATCTGTGTGTGTGTCTTTTCATACCATTTACTTTTGATGTCTTTCCAAATCGGATCTTTATCTTGTTCATGAGCAATGTCCTTTAAAGATGTGGTGATGAAATTTTCAAAGGCGACTTTCTGAATATAAAGAATACTGAAATTTTTCTCGAGGTTGCCTTCTGTGTTACTTTTCTCAAGCCCAGCCGGTGCGCGTGACAGGGTGTCCGCAACAATGTTCTCCTTGCCAGGAATGTAGACTATTGTGAAGTGGAATTCTTGGAGAAACAATACCCAACGTTTTAACCTGTCATGATTTAATTTTGAAGACATAAGAAATTGTAATGCACGATGATCACTGTATACTTTTATGTGCATACCAGAAAGAAAGAAAGAAACGAAATTTGTTAAATGTCCAAATGATAGCCAAAGCTTGTAATTCAGTAACAGAAATTTTTTTTTCAGATTTTGTTAGCACACGGCTAGCAAAAGCAATGGTTTTCTGAACAATAGTGTCATTTTCTATGGCTTCTTGAAATAAATGGGCACCAAGACCGACTTTAGAAGAATCCGTGCTAAGTCAGAATTCTTGTGACAGATTGGCGCGTTAAGTAGCGCTTCTTTCAAAGAATTGAATTCCAGCTGTGCCTGTTCGTCCCAGTTCCAAATAGTATTTTTCCAGTGAGAGAACAAAGTTTTTGTGTAACTAGAATTTGCATATTCAGAAAGCGACGGTAAAAATTTACGAGATCTAGAAAACTGCGGGCTTGTCTTCTTGTGGATGGAACTGGAATGGCTCTGATTGCTTCTAACTTTTCAGGATCCGGCTAAATGCCTTCAGAAGAAATAATGTGTCCCAAAAACCTCACCTTTGACCTACCGAATTCTGACTTTTTCAAGTTAACTGTAATTCCAGATTCTGCAAAAATACGTAACACACTGCTGAGGATGCGATTATGTTATTCCCATGAGGCTTCTGCTATTAGAATATCGTCCACATATAAGGTGATATGACGTTTCAAGAACTCAGGTAATACAGAATTTTGCCTGTGAATGAATGCTGCCGAAGAAATGTTCAAACCAAAATGGAAGTTTCCGAAACTGATAACAAACGCCGAAACGAAGGATAGCTGTGTATTTCCTACATTCTGGATGAAGTTCGATCTGATAAAAGCTGGATCTGAGATCAATAGAAGACAACACTTTTAAACCATTAAAATTTTGAAGAAGTTCTTCCAACGTTTGTGGCCTATCTGTTTCAGGAATGATGATAGTACTGATTTGTCTCGAATCTAAGAAAAGCCTGATCGATCCATTTTTCTTCTCAACAACATGTAATGGTTTGTTGTATGAGCTTACTGCAGGATCAATAATGCCCTCATCAAGCATAGATTTTATTTCTGTTTTAACACGGTCCCTATAATGTGCCGGAATTACGTATGGTCTATACACAAAATTTAGTATGCGCACGAACACGAAATTGGTATTGAAATCCCTTGATTGTTTCTGTTTTGTGAGTAAAAACTGTGGAATGTGCTTGTAAAATCTCAGAGGTCCTGCCTATCAGTGTCATTACAATTCTCAATTGTTTGAGTTTTATTCTGAATTAACTCATTAGTATCAAATACGACGTCAAAATCATCCCTGTCAGTACTTGCAGAGTGATTGTTAGCGTCTAGTTTCGTCGAAAATTTCGAACTGTTGTCTAACAGAAGGTAAAGCCGATTAATTTCCTCGTCATGGTTTGAGAGCCAATCTTCAAATTTAAAAGCTATTGACTTTCCTTGTTTCTCTAAACTTATTTCAGCATCGTGAAAATTTAAGATTGCATTGTATTCATTCAAAAAGTCTACTCCAAATATAATTTCCGTCGACAGTAATGGAACAACAAGAAAGCTCATAGAGAAACTGTGGCTTCGACAAAAGAATTCTAAGTTGATATGTTGGCGTACATTTACCCTTTTTTTCCAGAAATTGCACCTTGTAATTTAATCTTACATACAGGAAGTGTGGGGCAATCGTTCGATTTGTTGCATTTGCTAAAAGCTGTTTCACTAATTACTGAAATTGGACTGCCAGAGTTTAGTACTGCCATAAATTTTACGCCATTTACTGTAATATGAATTACAGGATATGCAATGTTGTTATGTTTTACGTCGTGTTCCTGGAGTAGGATGTCCCTAATGTCTTCCATTTTTACGTATTTACTAGCCACGGCAGCTACGTCGACAGCTTCATAAGTACGTTTTGTTGCTGCCAGCGGTGTGAGTCACTGCCTATTGCCTCTTTGTTGGCGCGCGTCGTTATTGGGATTTGGAGACCTAACTTCTACAAATTCACCTTGTCGAGAGGGTCCTGCCCTATTTGAATCCCGCCAGTTCTGATGAAATTCAGGTCTGTCGTTATGTCGGTAGTTTTCATAGTTTCTTGTTTGTCGGTCATGCGGTGGAGAATTTCTCCCGGAATTGTAACTGCGCGGTGGACCGTTGCATCTGAAGTTATGCTGTCTCCCTTGATAACGATCATTTTGGTTCCCATATTGTCCGTTTCTCTTATTGTCTCTGTGATAGTCATTGCCGCGGAGATGTGGTTTTTTCCTGTAATTATTACTACTCTGCCAACGGTTGTCATACGAGTAGTGTCTGTTGTGGTCGCGATTTACGTTGTAAGAATAGCTTTGTCGTGTCCGGTTATTATCTCTTTCATCACGGAATTCTGACGAATGTGACCTGTAATTGTTGTGTTCCTGTTTTCGCGTCCCGCGATTGTCAGTGTCAATTTCCAATTCTTGTGAGAGTCCCAGAAAAGCTTCAATGTCGTCTTTGCAACGTCCTGCCAAAGTAATATGTCGTAAATGTTCAGGCAATTTGTTTAAGCAAATGTGGGTGAGTTCTGAGGGGCTGTATGGGTTTGACAGGTACCGATTCTTGTGAAACATATGTTCAAAATACACTCCTGGAAATGGAAGAAAGAACACATTGACACCGGTGTGTCAGACCCACCATACTTGCTCCGGACACTGCGAGAGGGCTGTACAAGCAATGATCACACGCACGGCACAGCGGACACACCAGGAACCGCGGTGTTGGCCGTCGAATGGCGCTAGCTGCGCAGCATTTGTGCACCGCCGCCGTCAGTGTCAGCCAGTTTGCCGTGGTATACGGAGCTCCATCGCAGTCTTTAACACTGGTAGCATGCCGCGACAGCGTGGACGTGAACCGTATGTGCAGTTGACGGACTTTGAGCGAGGGCGTATAGTGGGCATGCGGGAGGCCGGGTGGAGGTACCGCCGAATTGCTCAACACGTGGGGCGTGAGGTCTCCACAGTACATCGAGGTTGTCGCCAGTGGTCGGCGGAAGGTGCACGTCCCCGTCGACCTGGGACCGGACCGCAGCGACGCACGGATGCACGCCAAGACCGTAGGATCCTACGCAGTGCCGTAGGGGACCGCACCGCCACTTCCCAGCAAATTAAGGACACTGTTGCTCCTGGGGTGTCGGCGAGGACCATTCGCAACCGTCTCCATGAAGCTGGGCTACGGTCCCGCACACCGTTAGGCCGTCTTCCGCTCACGCCCCAACATCGTGCAGCCCACCTCCAGTGGTGTCGCGACAGGCGTGAATGGAGGGACGAATGGAGACGTGTCGTCTTCAGAGATGAGAGTCGCTTCTGCCTTGGTGCCAATGATGGTCGTATGCGTGTTTGGCGCCGTGCAGGTGAGCGCCACAATCAGGACTGCATACGACCGAGGCACACAGGGCCAACACCCGGCATCATGGTGTGGGGAGCGATCTCCTACACTGGCTGTACACCACTGGTGATCGTCGAGGGGACACTGAATAGTGCACGGTACATCCAAACCGTCATCGAACCCATCGTTCTACCATTCCTAGACCGGCAAGGGAACTTGCTGTTCCAACAGGACAATGCATGTCCGCATGTATCCCGTGCCACCCAACGTGCTCTAGAAGGTGTAAGTCAACTACCCTGGCCAGCAAGATCTCCGGATCTGTCCCCCATTGAGCATGTTTGGGACTGGATGAAGCGTCGTCTCACGCGGTCTGCACGTCCAGCACGAACGCTGGTCCAACTGAGGCGCCAGGTGGAAATGGCATGGCAAGCCGTTCCACAGGACTACATCCAGCATCTCCACGATCGTCTCCATGGGAGAATAGCAGCCTGCATTGCTGCGAAAGGTGGATATACACTGTACTAGTGCCGACATTGTGCATGCTCTGTTGCCTGTGTCTATGTGCCTGTGGTTCTGTCAGTGTGATCATGTGATGTATCTGACCCCAGGAACGTGTCAATAAAGTTTCCCCTTTCTGGGACAATGAATTCACGGTGTTCTTATTTCAATTTCCAGGAGTGTATTTCACAAGACTGGAAAATTCAGATTGTTCGAAATGTTTCATCATTATGATGCTATGTTTTACTCGGACTTGTGTAGCTTGAGAGCAATATGCTGAGAGGAAGGCATGACAAAATTCTCCTTCACTGTGACCATCGTGAATGATCGATCGCATTCTTGCAGCTGGTAGCCACACATAAATTCTAGTGTGTGCTCCAGTGACCAGTTGGGAGGAAAACAATGTGAGAATTAATGAAGCCACGCTTGTGGATGAATGTCGTTGCCGGAATTCTTAAATGTTTTGAATTTACGTGTAGTAATGAACAGCTTATAGCCAAAATCATTATGTCGGCGAGTCGCATATCGGTCATTGGTACTTCGTTTCGGCGGTTCAATCTCAAAATTCGATGTACCTTGAAAATTTCTTTCATAATTTCCGAAGTGGCCTGTGTTATTATTTTGTGGCTGTTCCGTATTTCTAAGTCCCTCATCCCGTATTGGAGCGCGAGTGTCCTCTGAAATATGTAATTTTTGTAGTACATGTGTCAACTGATCTTGTACTTCCCGGATTTCTCTTTTGTACTGTGTGTTGATTTGATTTTGATTTTGTTTGAATTTTCTAATTTGTTCATACTCTTCTGTGTCAGTGAAGGCTACCGGTCTTGTGTCATTCAGATCATCGTCTGCCTTTGCAGATTAATTAGTGAACTGATCCGAAAGTTCGGCTACTTTCTCCGATAATGAACTGATTTCCTCAGTGTGATTTTCTGAAGCGTTTCAGAGTGTCCATTTGTGTTGAAAGCGTATCTACTGTGTCCTTTAAGTTTTCCTGAGTTTTTGCAAGTTGCGTAACCGAAACGGTCGATGCAACTCAGTCAATTTTAGCTTTCAAGGTGTCGTGATTTTCATGAACAATAGTTTGCAGTTCTTTTATGGCTGCTTCGTGATTTCGTAAAACATTTTCATGACGCGAAAAAATAGGTGAAAATGCTCACAAATTTGTGATTTTACGTCATTACAGACTTTTTGACATTTCGATTCGATTTTAAGTAACTCAGCAGTTAAACCTTCGCGTGTTTACATCTTCAACTTTTGTGGTCCTGACCTCCTCAGTTGCGCGTAATACTACGGTATATTGATAATTTTCACTTACAGGTTGCGTAGACAGTTTCTTACATATTACGCTCCTGTTGCATTTTTGGTGTTGCTCTTCTTCCTACGAGCGCCAATTTGCTGTTTTTTCCGCATTCCATAGCACTATGCACTGAACGCTTGTTTTAATGCAATGTTTTGGTTTCTGTTGCCGACTGTCAAATGTTTTTGCCAAAGATCGAATATTACTGCCAAATTTATGAGTGTAACTATTGAAGTATCTGTGGTCTGTTCGTGTATGCATTTGTGTGTGTGTGTGTGTGTGTGCGTGTGTGTGTGTGTTTTGGTGTCGTATTAATTTAATTTAATTTAGTTTTATTGTATTTATTTATTTATTTTTGTTTTTGTCCTGTGTATGTGTGTGTGTTTTGGTGTGATATATATATTTTTTGTGCTGTGTGTGTGTGTCTGTCTGTATTTAGGTGTTATTTAATTTTTTTTTGGGAGGGGCGCTGTGTGTGTCAGTGTGTATGTATGGTTGTGTGTGTGTGTGTGTCTGTCTGTCTGTATTTTGGTGTTTTATATATATATATTTCTTATGTTATCATTTCCTTTATTAAGTGTAGTAGGGAGACTGTGCTGATGTGTGTTTGTTCATTTATCACATGTTTGTTTTCTGTTATGGCTTTCTGGATGTGGAGGTTTTCTTGCATTTGTATAAGATGTTTGTCATGGTTGCTTACTCTCATTATTTTCATTTCTTGTTCCATGTTTGTAGGATGATGGTTGTAGTGTTTTAAATGCTCTGCAAATGTGGAATGGTTTGTTTCATACTTCCAACATCTGATATGTTCTTTGCATCTTGTTTCAAAATTCCTGCATGTCATGCCTATGTATACTGCATCACAACTTTGACATTCAAGTTTATATATTCCTGATTGATGGAATTTGTCCCTCTTGGTAGCTGGCTGGCTTAGGTGTGATTGAAGGGTTTGCCCAGGCTTATATGCTATTTTGAAGCCCTATCTCTTTAGGATGTTTGCAACTCTGTGTGTTAGTTTATGTGTGTAGGTCATGGTGTACCATCTGGTTCTTTTCTGTGTGGTGTTGTCATTGTGTGTGTTTGTTGAGTGTGTTTGTAAGTTTTCAGCTTGTGAGTTCTTTTGTATTGTGGAAATGTTGTGTTTGTTTTTTATTTGTGTTTTTATTTTTTGATTGAGCCTGTGTACCACATGTGTGTCATACCCGTTGTTCCTAGGTATTTGTATGATCGTGTTCATGTCTTGTTCATAGTTTCTCTTGCTGAGTGGGATTCTGTTTAATCTATGTAACATGTGTCTTAGTGCTGCAAGTTTTTGGCTTTGGGGGTGGTTGGATGTGGAATGTATTACTGTGTCCGTGGCTGTTGGTTTTCTGAAGATGTTAAATGTATGTTTTCCATTTTATTTTTTAATTGTAATCTCAAGAAAATTTATTTGATTTTCTTTTTCTTTTTCAAGTGTGAATTTTATGTTCTTATGAGCTTTGTTTATTTCTGAATGGAGTTCATCTATTTTTTCACTTGGCTCGTCTACCAGACAAATAATGTCATCCACGTATCTGCACCAATATATGATTTTGAAACTTTCATTTGTGGTAATCTTATCAAATATCTGATTTTCAAGGTGACTGATGAAAATGTTTGCTAGTGTTCCTGATGTTGGGGATCCCATGGGCAGTCCATCAGTTTGTAGATAATATTCTTCCTCAAACTGAAAGTAGTTTTGTTCAGTTGTCAGTCTGAGCATATCCGTTACTTCTTATATTGTGTCTGTGGTGAGGTTGCTGTGGGATGAGAGATTTTGTTCTATGATTTCTATTGTTTCTGTGAGAGGGATGGAGGTATACATATTTTCTATATAAAATGAAATCAGTGATGCTGTGTGTGGTACCTGTATGTTCTTTATGTTTTCTATTAGGTTTCCTGTGTTTATCACTGTTTTGTTGTTTTCTACTTTATAGTGTTTTGTAACTAACTTTTGGAAGTGTTTGGCTATGTGGTACGTTGGGGCTTTCTTGAAGTTGATAAAAGTTTCATTGGCATTCCATCTTTATGTACTTTCGGTTGACTGCGGAGTGTTGGTGCTTGTGGGTTTTTCTGTGTTAAGTAGTATTTCAGTGTTCGTTTCACATTTGCCTGGAATCGTGTAGTTGGATCTGACTTCAGTTTTTGTATTGCGTTGGTGTTTATGTATTCCTTGGTTTTTGTGATGTATTGCTCTTTATCCATGAGTACTGTTACATTTCCCTTGTCTGCTCTTGTTATTAATATGTTGTTGTTTGTTAACTTTTGTTTTAACCTTTTCATAGTAGCTGCTTCTGTTTGGTTGTTCTTATTGTGTGTCTGCTGTGTTTGTTTTATTATGCCTTTTATTTCTTCTTTTACTAGTTCTCTTGTCAGTCCTATGTTTATTTCACAATTATTTTGTTGTTCTTCACTTGTAAGCAAGAGTCCGGTTTCTACTATGAGATTTTCTATGTATTGATTGTTCACTTTGCTATTGGTGCAGTGTTTCAAACCTTTTTCCAAGAGCATTTTTTCGTTTTCGTGCAGTTCTGCCTCTGTTAGGTTAACTAAGCGTGGATGGAATGTGTGTTGGTGTTCATGTGGTTTCACATTTAAAATGTAAATGTGTTTTTGAGTCTTTTTTACTGTTAGTTTCATTATCTTGTGTTTATGTTTGTTTTGTAAATGTTTCATTGCTATGTAAGTGTTGTGCTCAGTTTTTTCTACTAGTGCCATGAAAACTGTGGCGTTACCTACGTTTTTTGCCAATTCTAGATGAGTCTCATAGAGCATCATGTTTAGGTGCTGTTTTTTCAAATGGAGCATCTTTATTTCATGTAGTAACCAATATCGTTCTGCAAATGATTTCGACTTTTGTGCCACTGTAGAACTGTTTTTAACTTTTACATTAATGTAACTTGGAATTAAATCGTTCTTTTTGCATGTTCTGTTGAATTTTATATGCTGTATCGTCTTATGGAATCTCAGATGTATTTTCTTGAACATGTTGTACACGTTGACAGGTAATGCTTGACATAGCTGTATTGACATCTTCAACTTTTGTGGTCCTGTCCTCCTACGTTGCGGGTAATACTACGGTATATTGATAACTTTCACTTATGGAGCGTCTGACAGCAACTGAATAAAACACAATTTTAGTGCCATACGCGTTTCGCCTTTATTTTCTGCAAGGCATCATCAGTGGCCTGGAATATGTACATATGTTAGCTATTTTAATTACATTTTTGTCACTGTGCCTATAGGTTATAAACAGTTCTGGTGGTTGGTGTTTCCTATTAAGTAGTAATGTTTTGAACTGTACTTACAGGTTGCGTAGACAGTTTCTTACATATAACGCACCTGTTGCATTTTTGGGGTTGTTCTTCTTCCTATGAGCGCCAATTTGCTGTTTTTTCCGCATTCCACAGCACTATGCACTGAACGCTTGTTTTAATGCAATGTTTTGGTTTCTGTTGCCAACTGTCAAATGTTTTTGCCAAAGATCGAATATTACTGCCAAACTTATGAGTGTAACTATTGAAGTATCTGTGGTCTGTTCGTGTATGCATTTGTGTGTGTGTGTGTGTGTGTGTGTGTGTGTGTGTGTGTGTGTGAGTGTGTTTTGGTATCGTATTAATTTAATTTAATTTAGTTTTATTGTATTTATTTACTTATTTTTGTTTTTGTCCTGTGTATGTGTGTGTGTGTGTGTGTTTTGGTGTGATATATATATTTTTTGTGCTCTGTGTGTGTGTGTGTCTGTCTGTATTTTGGTGTTATTTAATTTTTTTTTTGGGAGGGGCGCTGTGTGTGTGAGTGTGTGTGTGTGTGTGTGTGTGTGTGTGTGTGTGTGTGTGTGTGTGTGTGTGTGTGTGTGTGAGTGTATGTCTGTATTTTGGTGTTTTATACATATATATATTTCTTATGTTATCATTTCCTTTATTAAGTGTAGTAGGGAGCTTTTGCTGATGTGTGTTTGTTCATTTATCACATGTTTGTTTTCTGCTATGGCTTTCTGGATGTGGAAGTTTTCTTGCATTTGTATTAGATGTTTGTCATTGTTGCTTATTCTCATTATTTTCATTTCTTGTTCCATGTTTGTAGGATGATGGTTGTAGTGTTTTAAATGCTCTGCAAATGTGGAATGGTTTGTTTCATACTTCCAACATCTGATATGTTCTTTGTATTTTGTCTCAAAATTCCTGCATGTCATGCCTATGTATACTGCATCACAACTTTGACATTCAAGTTTATATATTCCTGATTGATGGAATTTGTCCCTCTTGGTAGCTGGCTGGCTTAGGTGTGATTGAAGGGTTTGCCCAGGCTTATATGCTATTTTGAAGCCCTGTCTCTTTAGGATGTTTGCAACTCTGTGTGTTAGTTTATGTGTGTAGTTCATGGTGTACCATCTGGTTCTTTTCTGTGTGGTGTTGTCATTGTGTGTGTTTGTTGAGTGTGTTTGTAAGTTTTCAGCTTGTGAGTTCTTTTGTATTGTGGAAATGTTGTGTTTGTTTTTTATTTGTGTTTTTATTTTTTGATTGAGCCTGTATACCACATGTGTGTCATACCCGTTGTTCCTAGCCATTTGTATGATCGTGTTCATGTCTTGTTCATAGTTTCTCTTGCTGAGTGGGATTCTGTTTAATCTATGTAACATGTGTCTTAGTGCTGCAAGTTTCTGGCTTTGGGGGTGGTTGGATGTGGAATGTATTATTGTGTCCGTGGCTGTTGGTTTTCTAAAGATGTTAAATGTATGTTTTCCATTTTATTTTTTAATTGTAATGTCAAGAAAATTTATTTGATTTTATTTTTATTTTTCAAGTGTGAATTTTATGTTCTTATGAGCTTTGTTTATTTCTGAATGGAGTTCATCTATTTTTTCACTTGGCTCGTCTACCAGACAAATAATATCATCCATGTATCTGAACCAATATATGATTCTGAATCTTTCATTTGTGGCTATCTTATCAAATATCTGATTTTCAAGGTGACTGATGAAAATGTCTGCTAGCATTCCTGATGTTGGGGATCCCATGGGCAGTCCATCAGTTTGTAGATAATATTCTTCCTCAAACTGAAAGTAGTTTTGTTCAGTTGTCAGTCTGAGCATATCCGTTATTTCTTTTATTGCGTCTGTGGTGAGGTTACTGTGGGATGAGAGATTTTGTTCTATGATTTCTATTGTTTCTGTGAGAGGGATGGAGGTATACATATTTTCTATATAAAATGAAATCAGTGATGCTGTGTGTGGTACCTGTGTGTTCTGTATGTTTTCTATTAGGTTTCCTGTGTTTATCACTGTGTTATTGTTTTCTACTTTATAGTGTTTTGTAACTAACTTTTGGAAGTGTTTGGCTATGCGGTATGTTGGGGCTTTCTTGAAGTTGATAACAGGTCTCATTGGCATTCCGTCTTTATGTACATTCTGTTGACTGCGGAGTGTTGGTGCTTGTGGGTTTTTCTGTGTTAAGTAGTATTTCTGTTTGTCTGTGAGTGTGTGTTCAATGTTTTTCAGTGTTCGTTTCACATTTGCCTGGAATCGTGTAGTTTGATCTGACTTCAGTTTTTGTATTGTGTTGGTTTTTATGTATTCCTTGGGTTTTGTGATGTATTGCTCTTTATCCATGAGTACTGTTACATTTCCCTTGTCTGCTCTTGTTATTAATACGTTGTTGTTTGGTAACATTTGTTTGAACCTTTTCATAGTAGCTGCTTCTGTTTGGTTGTTCTTATTATGTGTCTGCTGTGTTTGTTTTATTATGCCTTTTATTTCTTCTTTTACTAGTTCTCTTGTCAGTCCTATGTTTATTTCACAATTATTTTGTTGTTCTTCACGTGTAAGGATGTGTCCGGTTTCTACTATGAGATTTTCTATGTATTGATTGTTCACTTTGCTATTGGTGCAGTGTTTCAAACCTTTTTCCAAGAGCATTTTTTCGTTTTCGTGTAGTTCTGCCTCTGTTAGGTTAACTAAGCGTGGATGGAATGTGTGTTGGTGTTCATGTGGTTTCACATTTAAAATGTAAATGTGTTTTTGAGTCTTTTTTACTGTTAGTTTCATTATCTTGTGTTTATGTTTGTTTTGTAAATGTTTCATTGCTATGTAAGTGCTGTGCTCAGTTTTTTCTACTAGTGCCATGAAAACTGTGGCGTTTCCTACGTTTTTTGCCAATTCTAGATGAGTCTCATAGAGCATCATATTTAGGTGTTGTTTTTTCGAATGGAGCATCTTAATTTCATGTAGTAACCAATATCGTTCTGCAAATGATTTCGACTTTTGTGTCACTGTAGAACTGTTTTTAACTTTTACATTAATGTAACTTGGAATTAAATCGTTCTTTTTGCATGTTCTGTTGAATTTTATATGCTGTATCGTCTTATGGAGTCTCAGATGTATTTTCTTGAACATGTTGTACACGTTGACAGGTAATGCTTGACATAGCTGTATTGACATCTTCAACTTTTGTGGTCCTGTCCTCCTACGTTGCGGGTAATACTACGGTATATTGATAACTTTCACTTATGGAGCGTCTGACAGCAACTGAATAAAACACAATTTTAGTGCCATACGCGTTTCGCCTTTATTTTCTGCAAGGCATCATCAGTGGCCTGGAATATGTACATATGTTAGCTATTTTAATTACATTTTTGTCACTGTGCCTATAGGTTATAAACAGTTCTGGTGGTTGGTGTTTCCTATTAAGTAGTAATGTTTTGAACTGTACTTACAGGTTGCGTAGACAGTTTCTTACATATAACGCACCTGTTGCATTTTTGGGGTTGTTCTTCTTCCTATGAGCGCCAATTTGCTGTTTTTTCCGCATTCCACAGCACTATGCACTGAACGCTTGTTTTAATGCAATGTTTTGGTTTCTGTTGCCAACTGTCAAATGTTTTTGCCAAAGATCGAATATTACTGCCAAACTTATGAGTGTAACTATTGAAGTATCTGTGGTCTGTTCGTGTATGCATTTGTGTGTGTGTGTGTGTGTGTGTGTGTGTGTGTGTGTGTGTGTGTGTGAGTGTGTTTTGGTATCGTATTAATTTAATTTAATTTAGTTTTATTGTATTTATTTACTTATTTTTGTTTTTGTCCTGTGTATGTGTGTGTGTGTGTGTGTTTTGGTGTGATATATATATTTTTTGTGCTCTGTGTGTGTGTGTGTCTGTCTGTATTTTGGTGTTATTTAATTTTTTTTTTGGGAGGGGCGCTGTGTGTGTGAGTGTGTGTGTGTGTGTGTGTGTGTGTGTGTGTGTGTGTGTGTGTGTGTGTGTGTGTATGTCTGTATTTTGGTGTTTTATACATATATATATTTCTTATGTTATCATTTCCTTTATTAAGTGTAGTAGGGAGCTTTTGCTGATGTGTGTTTGTTCATTTATCACATGTTTGTTTTCTGCTATGGCTTTCTGGATGTGGAAGTTTTCTTGCATTTGTATTAGATGTTTGTCATTGTTGCTTATTCTCATTATTTTCATTTCTTGTTCCATGTTTGTAGGATGATGGTTGTAGTGTTTTAAATGCTCTGCAAATGTGGAATGGTTTGTTTCATACTTCCAACATCTGATATGTTCTTTGTATTTTGTCTCAAAATTCCTGCATGTCATGCCTATGTATACTGCATCACAACTTTGACATTCAAGTTTATATATTCCTGATTGATGGAATTTGTCCCTCTTGGTAGCTGGCTGGCTTAGGTGTGATTGAAGGGTTTGCCCAGGCTTATATGCTATTTTGAAGCCCTGTCTCTTTAGGATGTTTGCAACTCTGTGTGTTAGTTTATGTGTGTAGTTCATGGTGTACCATCTGGTTCTTTTCTGTGTGGTGTTGTCATTGTGTGTGTTTGTTGAGTGTGTTTGTAAGTTTTCAGCTTGTGAGTTCTTTTGTATTGTGGAAATGTTGTGTTTGTTTTTTATTTGTGTTTTTATTTTTTGATTGAGCCTGTATACCACATGTGTGTCATACCCGTTGTTCCTAGCCATTTGTATGATCGTGTTCATGTCTTGTTCATAGTTTCTCTTGCTGAGTGGGATTCTGTTTAATCTATGTAACATGTGTCTTAGTGCTGCAAGTTTCTGGCTTTGGGGGTGGTTGGATGTGGAATGTATTATTGTGTCCGTGGCTGTTGGTTTTCTAAAGATGTTAAATGTATGTTTTCCATTTTATTTTTTAATTGTAATGTCAAGAAAATTTATTTGATTTTATTTTTATTTTTCAAGTGTGAATTTTATGTTCTTATGAGCTTTGTTTATTTCTGAATGGAGTTCATCTATTTTTTCACTTGGCTCGTCTACCAGACAAATAATATCATCCATGTATCTGAACCAATATATGATTCTGAATCTTTCATTTGTGGCTATCTTATCAAATATCTGATTTTCAAGGTGACTGATGAAAATGTCTGCTAGCATTCCTGATGTTGGGGATCCCATGGGCAGTCCATCAGTTTGTAGATAATATTCTTCCTCAAACTGAAAGTAGTTTTGTTCAGTTGTCAGTCTGAGCATATCCGTTATTTCTTTTATTGCGTCTGTGGTGAGGTTACTGTGGGATGAGAGATTTTGTTCTATGATTTCTATTGTTTCTGTGAGAGGGATGGAGGTATACATATTTTCTATATAAAATGAAATCAGTGATGCTGTGTGTGGTACCTGTATGTTCTGTATGTTTTCTATTAGGTTTCCTGTGTTTATCACTGTGTTATTGTTTTCTACTTTATAGTGTTTTGTAACTAACTTTTGGAAGTGTTTGGCTATGCGGTATGTTGGGGCTTTCTTGAAGTTGATAACAGGTCTCATTGGCATTCCGTCTTTATGTACATTCTGTTGACTGCGGAGTGTTGGTGCTTGTGGGTTTTTCTGTGTTAAGTAGTATTTCTGTTTGTCTGTGAGTGTGTGTTCAATGTTTTTCAGTGTTCGTTTCACATTTGCCTGGAATCGTGTAGTTTGATCTGACTTCAGTTTTTGTATTGTGTTGGTTTTTATGTATTCCTTGGGTTTTGTGATGTATTGCTCTTTATCCATGAGTACTGTTACATTTCCCTTGTCTGCTCTTGTTATTAATACGTTGTTGTTTGGTAACATTTGTTTGAACCTTTTCATAGTAGCTGCTTCTGTTTGGTTGTTCTTATTATGTGTCTGCTGTGTTTGTTTTATTATGCCTCTTATTTCTTCTTTTACTAGTTCTCTTGTCAGTCCTATGTTTATTTCACAATTATTTTGTTGTTCTTCACGTGTAAGGATGTGTCCGGTTTCTACTATGAGATTTTCTATGTATTGATTGTTCACTTTGCTATTGGTGCAGTGTTTCAAACCTTTTTCCAAGAGCATTTTTTCGTTTTCGTGTAGTTCTGCCTCTGTTAGGTTAACTAAGCGTGGATGGAATGTGTGTTGGTGTTCATGTGGTTTCACATTTAAAATGTAAATGTGTTTTTGAGTCTTTTTTACTGTTAGTTTCATTATCTTGTGTTTATGTTTGTTTTGTAAATGTTTCATTGCTATGTAAGTGCTGTGCTCAGTTTTTTCTACTAGTGCCATGAAAACTGTGGCGTTTCCTACGTTTTTTGCCAATTCTAGATGAGTCTCATAGAGCATCATATTTAGGTGTTGTTTTTTCGAATGGAGCATCTTAATTTCATGTAGTAACCAATATCGTTCTGCAAATGATTTCGACTTTTGTGTCACTGTAGAACTGTTTTTAACTTTTACATTAATGTAACTTGGAATTAAATCGTTCTTTTTGCATGTTCTGTTGAATTTTATATGCTGTATCGTCTTATGGAGTCTCAGATGTATTTTCTTGAACCTACCTAAGCCAGCCAGCTACCAAGAGGGACAAATTCCATCAATCAGGAATATATAAACTTGAATGTCAAAGTTGTGATGCAGTATACATAGGCATGACATGCAGGAATTTTGAAACAAAATACAAAGAACATATCAGATGTTGGAAGTATGAAACAAAACATTCCACATTTGCAGAGCATTTAAAATACTACAACCATCATCCTACAAACATGGAACAAGAAATGAAAAAATGAGAATAAGCAACCATGACAAACATGTTATACAAATGCAAGAAAACTTCCACATCCAGAAAGCCATAACAGAAAGCAAACATGTGATAAATGAACAAACACACATCAGCACAGTCTCCCTACTACACTTAATAAAGGAAATGATAACATATGAAATATATATATATATATATATATATATATAAAACACCAAAATACAGACATACACACACACACACACACACACACACACACACACACACACACACACACACACACAGCGCCCCTCCCAAAAAAAATTAAATAACACCAAAATACAGACAGACACACACACACAGCACAAAAAAATATATATATCACACCAAAACACACACACACACACACATACACAGGACAAAAACAAAAATAAATAAATAAATACAATAAAACTAAATTAAATTAAATTAATACGACACCAAAACACACACACACACACACACACACACACACACACACAAATGCATACACGAACAGACCACAGATACTTCAATAGTTACACTCATAAGTTTGGCAGTAATATTCGAACTTTGGCAAAAACATTTGACAGTCGGCAACAGAAACCAAAACATTGCATTAAAACAAGCGTTCAGTGCATAGTGCTGTGGAATGCGGAAAAAAACAGCAAATTGACGCTCGTAGGAAGAAGAACAACACCAAAAATGCAACAGGAGCGTAATATGTACGAAACTGTCTACGCAACCTGTAAGTACAGTTCAAAACATTACTACTTAATATGAAATACCAACCACCAGAACTGTTTATAACCTATAGGCACAGTGACAAAGATGTATATAAAATAGATAACATATGTACATATTCCAGGCCACTGATGATGCCTTGCAGAAAATAAAGGCGAAACGCGTATGGCACTAAAATTGTGTTTTATTCAGTTGCTGTCAGACGCTCCATAAGTGAAAGTTATCAATATACCGTAGTATTACGCGCAACTGAGGAGGACAGGACCACAAAAGTTGAAGATGTCAATACAGCCTTGTCAAGCATTCCCTGTCAACGTGTACAACAGGTTCAAGAAAATACATCTGAGACTCCGTAAGACGATACAGCATATAAAATTCAACAGAACATGCAAAAAGAACGACTTAATTCCAAGTTACATTAATGTAAAAGTTAAAAACAGTTCTACAGTGACACAAAAGTCGAAATCATTTGCAGAACGATATTGGTTACTACATGAAATTAAGATGCTCCATTCGAAAAAACAGCACCTAAACATGATGCTCTATGAGACTCATCTAGAATTGGCAAAAAACGTAGGAAACGCCACAGTTTTCATGGCACTAGTAGAAAAACTGAGCACAACACTTACATAGCAATGAAACATTTACAAAACAAACATAAACACAAGATAATGAAACTAACAGTAAAAAAGACGCAAAAACACATTTACATTTTAAATGTGAAACCACATGAACACCAACACACATTCCATCCACGCTTAGTTAACCTAACAGAGGCAGAACTGCACGAAAACGAAAAAATGCTCTTGGAAAAAGGTTTGAAACACTGCACCAATAGCAAAGTGAACAATCAATACATAGAAAATCTCATAGTAGAAACCGGACTCTTGCTTACAAGTGAAGAACAACAAAATAATTGTGAAATAAACATAGGACTGACAAGAGAACTAGTAAAAGAAGAAATAAAAGGCATAATAAAACAAACACAGCAGACACACAATAAGAACAACCAAACAGAAGCAGCTACTATGAAAAGGTTAAAACAAAAGTTAACAAACAACAACATATTAATAACAAAAGCAGACAAGGGAAATGTAACAGTACTCATGGATAAAGAGCAATACATCACAAAAACCAAGGAATACATAAACACCAACGCAATACAAAAACTGAAGTCAGATCCAACTACACGATTCCAGGGAAATGTGAAACGAACACTGAAATACTACTTAACACAGAAAAACCCACAAGCACCAACACTCCGCAGTCAACCGAAAGTACATAAAGATGGAATGCCAATGAAACCAGTTATCAACTTCAAGAAAGACCCAACATACCACATAGCCAAACACTTCCAAAAGTTAGTTACTAACACTATAAAGTAGAAAACAACCAAACAGTGATAAACACAGGAAACCTAATAGAAAACATACAGAACATACAGGTACCACACACAGCATCACTGATTTCATTTTATATAGAAAATATGTATACCTCCATCCCTCTCACAGAAACAATAGAAATCATAGAACAAAATCTCTCAACCCACAGCAACCTCACCACAGACGCAATAAAAGAAATAACAGATATGCTCAGACTGACAACTGAACAAAGCTACTTTCAGTTTGAGGAAGAATATTATCTACAAACTGATGGACTGCCCATGGGATCCCCAACATCAGGAACACTAGCAAACATTTTCATCAGTCACCTTCAAAATCAGATATTTGATAAGATAGCCACAAATGAAAGTTTCAAAATCATATATTGGTGCAGATACGTGGATGACATTATTTGTCTGGTAGACGAGCCAAGTGAAAAAATAGATGAACTCCATTCAGAAATAAACAAAGCTCATAAGAACATAAAATTCACACTTGAAAAAGAAAATGAAAATCAAATAAATTTTCTTGACATTACAATTAAAAAAGAAAATGGAAAACATACATTTAACATCTTTAGAAAACCAACAGCCACGGACACAATAATACATTCCACATCCAACCACCCCCAAAGCCAAAAACTTGCAGCACTAAGACACATGTTACATAGATTAAACAGAATCCCACTCAGCAAGAGAAACTATGAACAAGACATGAACACGATCATACAAATGGCTAGGAACAACGGGTATGACACACATGTGGTACACAGGCTCAATCAAAAAATAAAAACACAAATAAAAAACAAACACAACATTTCCACAAAACAAAAGAACTCACAAGCTGAAAACTTACAAACACACTCAACAAACACACACAATGACAACACCACACAGAAAAGAACAAGATGGTACACCATGACCTACACACATAAACTAACACACAGAGTTGCAAACATCCTATAGAGACTGGGCTTCAAAATAGCATATAAGCCTGGGCAAACCCTTCAATCACACCTAAGCCAGCCAGCTACCAAGAGGGACAAATTCCATCAATCAGGAATATATAAACTTGAATATCAAAGTTGTGATGCAGTGTACATAGGCATGACATGCAGGAATTTTGAGACAAAATACAAAGAACATATCAGATGTTGGAAGTATGAAACAAACCATTCCACATTTGCAGAGCGTTTAAAACACTACAACCATCATCCTACAAACATGGAACAAGAAATGAAAATAATGAGAATAAGCAACAATGACAAACATCTAATACAAATGCAAGAAAACTTCCACATCCAGAAAGCCATAGCAGAAAACAAACATGTGATAAATGAACAAACACACATCAGCAAAGGCTCCCTACTACACTTAATAAAGGAAATGATAACATAAGAAATATATATATATATATATATATAAAACACCAAAATACTGACACACACACACACACACACACACACACACACAGCGCCCCTCCGAAAAAAAAAAAAAAAATTAAATAACGCCAAAATACAGCAGACACACACACAGCACAAAAAAATATATATATCATACCAAAACACACACACACACACACACACATACACAGGACAAAAACAAAAATAAATAAATAAATACAATAAAACTAAATTAAATTAAATTAATACGACACCAAAACACACACACACACACACACACACACACACACACACACACACACAACGCACACACAAATGCATACACGAACAGACCACAGATACTTCAATAGTTACACTCATAAGTTTGGCAGTAATATTCGATCTTTGGCAAAAACATTTGACAGTCGGCAACAGAAACCAAAACATTGCATTAAAACAAGCGTTCAGTGCATAGTGCTGTGGAATGCGGAAAAAACAGCAAATTGGGGCTGATAGGAAGAAGAACAACACCAAAAATGCAACAGGAGCGTAATATGTAAGAAACTGTCTACGCAACCTGTAAGTACAGTTCAAAACATTACTACTTAATAGGAAACACCAACCACCAGAACTGTTTATAACCTATAGGCACTGTGACAAAAATGTAAATAAAATAGCTAACATATGTACATATTCCAGGCCACTGATGATGTCTTGCAGAAAATAAAGGAGAAACGCGTATGGCACTAAAATTGTGCTTTATTCAGTTGCTGTCAGACGGTCCATATGTGAAAATTATCAATATACTTCGCGTGTTTGTTCAAGCGGTTTCCATTGAGTCTAACTTTTGAAGCTGTTGCTGTGTTTGTCTCTGATTTTGTTCCATCGTGTCTAACTTTTGTAGCCTTTGTCCCATTTGTTGCATTAACTGTACTAACAATGCACTGGTGTCTGAAACATGTTCCTCAGGGCTATTCGGCAGTGCATTTGAACCGGCAATATTCGCATTTTGAGAAGCAGAAAATGTGTCTTGACTTATCTGAGAAAACGGTGAGGACGCCAAACCTGAATCTACGGTTTTTGCAAGATTGTGTCCTGTCATTTAGGATTCCTGAGGCGAGCTGTTGCCGACCGATCGATCGATAATGGTTCCCTTTCCACTAAATTGTTTCACTGTCTACACCATTATTTGCAGCCCGCTCCATTTCCCTATGCACAATTACCAAATTACTACTTTGAACGTTAACTCACTGCTTTCGTCTTCACTGTCATTCCTCAGTTTACTTTGGAACCTAGTATTACGTTTTTCACACGCCATTATTGTCACAATATTTCACACGATAACACAGAAAAGTACAATTTGAAGAGCAAAATAAGAAAACACATTAACATAGCATTGAAAATAATATCTCGTTAATTGCAAGCGCAGCTGCGAAATACTTGGTGCAAATCTACGTGCATGCCACAACTGTTTTACTGTACAACAATGAAAGACTACAACTACAAAGGAAATTCTCTCTGTAATTACGCGCTAGCAATAAACATTAGCGACACTAATTACACAAACTACAAGAAAAAAATCATAAGATTACAATGAGGTATCCTCGGCTAAGGGTCGACATATGAAACGTCCCCTTAGAAAAATTTATGAGTGATTGCGTTGATAAACCCCTTACTTTATTTGATTTTCAAACAGCTGAGCAAAACTGAACGTACTCAGACATTTCTATCTTTACATATTCTGATCATCACTAAACTGACACACAATATTTTTGGCGGAACGCAATCTGACTTACAATAATCCCTACAAAAGAATGGCCCTGACTAACAATATCCTATACCTTTCATGAATCACTTACCTCACAAAAATCTTCGTTACTCAAACTACTGCATTACAGTGAGCGCCAATACTGCCGGATAAATAAAAGATTCTAACTACTGAAGTCACTAACTACTGATAAGCATAGTTAGCAAATGAAATATTTTGATAAAGAACAAACAATTTATTTACATTAATAGTGTTCAAAAGTCATAAGATATACATATATATATATATCAGTTCATGACATCCAGTCTTACAAATTTACTGTCTCTGATGGATACACGTCCAGATCATCCGCTCTCAAAACTCCTCCATCTCTCTCCCCACATCCACCACTGCTGGCGGCTCACCTCCAACTGAGCAACACTACGCGCTGTTCACATCCAACGCCCAACACTACAATAGCGACTATTCCAACAACGCCACCCAGCCGCAGACCGCACACAGCACAGCCAGTGATTTTAATATAGAGCGCTACATGGCGTTACCAACATGAAAACCTAAACAGCCTACTTATAATGTGGTAGGATCAATAACATTTTTTCTTAAACCAAATGGAAGGTCGTGTTCTGATGTGACGTCACCCAGACGAACGGTTGCTCGAAACATGAAACTCAGCACAGACAATGGGGACGGTATTATCCCGTGGAGGACCATATCCTAGACTCCCATGGGACCTGTGGTAGTGATCGAAGACTTACTGACAGCTGTGGACTACATGAACATTGTTGCGGAACTTAATGACTTACCCAACAGCGATGGAATCTTCCAGCACGATAATCGTCCGTGTCAGAATCGTGCTACAGTGGTTTGAGGAGCGTTAGAGTGACCTCACGTTGATTTCTTAGCTACTAGATTTGCCTGATTTGAGGCCAATGGAACATACCTGGGGCGGTATCGGGTGCCAGCACCGCTGCCACAAACCACCAGTACGAAATTTAAGAGAATTTCGTGACCTGTGCGTAGATATCTGATGCCACTTAATGCTGGAAACCTACCACGTAGTTGTGGAATCCATACCACGCTGATCGCTACCATATCCCGTCACAAAGATGGACCAACATGGTGTTAAGCAGGCTGTGCTAATGCAGTTGTTGATGTAGATGTACTCATTTTGTTCAAGAGAATAAGGTCCAAATAATGCAGCAAATTAATAAATCAGTATTAATTCTAAGGTCGTAGTTTGCTATTTAAGAAGGAATACTCATCAATAATTCTTAAGACCCGCCAGGTTACCCGAGAGCGCTAATGCACTGCTTCCTGGACTCGGGAAGGCGGCCGGTGTGTCGGCCAGCCTGGATGTTGTTTTTGGGCTGTTTTCCACATCCCGCTAGGTGAATCCGGGCTGGTCGCCACGTTCCGCCTCAGTTACACGACTCGGAGACATCTGAACACGTTCGCACTGTTCCATGGAGTACACTAGGCGCAGACAGCTGGCGCACACTAATTCCGTCCTAGGGGGTACGGGGTGGCGGCAGGAAGGGCATCCAGCCATCCCCTAAAACTAACCTCGCCAAATCCGTTCCTAACCATGCCGACCCTACGAATCCGCGGGACAAGGCACCGGAAAAAGAAAGAAAGACTCATCAGTAATTCTTAACTACGTTCAAGGTCTAGAATATTTTCCTGTAAGGGAAAGTGACTCTATTGTTGCACAAAACAACCGTCGGTTTTGAAGCAATCAATTACAATTAATTACAGAACCCGAATTCTCCTGTATAAATTGTCTACTGACTACATGCATAGCAGTTAGAAGATTAGGTGCCCATTTTAAAGAGATGTTTTTCTAAGCTGGGAATTCTTTTCATTTGCTGCCTCCAGTATTTGCTTTCGCAAAACCATTGCTTAATTAGAAATTTTATTCCAGAATAACAGTTATACTCTTGATGATCATATACTCAATCACGATCGGCTTTGGAATAGCGAGATCCGATCATCACGACCTTTAACCGTCGTCATGAAATCATTGATGCGACATGCGTTTGCTCAAATGGACGATCGAATAAACCATCCAAGATTCATGTTGACCAACAGCATATCTAGTATATTGGGTGTTGCAATATGACAGTACTTCTGACCAATCATTTACGATATAAGTGATTTCATGGTGTCTGAATATTTGCCTGTTGATGCGTATTAACTATCCCGAAATCGCATCAAGTACGCAGATTGGTCCATCATATTTCGGGCTTGCAGCCGGATCACGTTGACATCTTGGCACGATATTTCGGCTAACAATCATGCAGCCATCTTCAGGTGAGTACGAGACTGAAGATTACTTGTGCGCGTCGTTCTATATATACCGAAAATTGGCGCGGCGGCGCCTGCGCAGTGGAGAAGGCTAATACCGCGCCACCTATCTAATTTGGCGCGCTCTGCAGAAGAAGCGGGCCGCGCATGCGTAGTGGTGTACCTACATTTGCGCTATCTGTCGTAAAGCGCCTTCGCGCAGCTGAGGCGCGGGAGTCGAAAGTATAAAATCAATTTTCGTCAGCCGTCGCACTAGATGCAAACCCATGTCTCTGTAAAGCGATTAAAGAAATTACAGGATCCCATGCTTTATCCATCTGAAAGCCGCCGTCTCGATTAATAAGATCTTTTGCCAATCGTATCTCCACGGACTCCTTGATAATGGATTCCCAAAAAGATCTAGTTGTCACTAAAATTTTTGTTCCACAATAATCCATGGAATGTCCCGTCGAAATACAGTGTTCTGCTATGGCTGATTTGTTGGGCTGTAGTAGACGTGTGTGGCGCTCATGCTCCATGCATCTTTCCCGTACTGTGCGAGTAGTTTGGCCAATGTAGGATTTGCCACATTGACAGGGGATCTTATAAATACCCGCCTTCCTCAGACCCAGATCGTCCTTCACAGAGCCAAGCAAAGCCGATATTTTCGTAGGTGGTCGGAAGATCACTTTAATACAATGCTTCTTTAAAATCCTTCCTATTTTAGAGGAGAGGTTACCCACATACGGAAGAAACGCCCTGGACCTGACCACCTCTTTGTCTTCTTCTTCTTGTTTCTCTTTACATTTCTTCTTTGTTACAGCTGTGCGGATTTGGCGTGTAGAATATCCATTCTCCCTGAAGACGGATTGCAAATGTTCTAATTCTTTAGGAAGGCTGTCCTTATCAGATACCACATGTGCCCGGTGCACCAGCGTACGCAGCAAACCCATGGTTTGTGCAGGGTGGTGGCAGCTTGTCACCTGCAAATACAGATCTGTGTGTGTGGGCTTCCGGTAGACGGAGTGCCCCAAAGATCCATCGGTTCTACAATTGACAAGGACATCCAGAAACGGCAGACATCTATCTTTTTCGACCTCCATGGTAAACTGAATATTCTTTTGAATTGAATTCAGATGTTTTAAGAATCCTGCCAGTTTTTCTTCTCCATGGGGCCAAACTACAAATGTGTCATCCACGTAACGCCAGAAGACTTTCGGTTTAAATTCAGCCGACTCGAGTGCCTTCTACTCAAAGTCCTCCATAAAAAGGTTTGCTACCAGAGGGGACAAAGGACTTCCCATGGCAACACCGTCAACTTGTTCAAAATATTCATTATTGAATAAGAAAAAAGTTGAGGACAGGCAATGATGAAATAAAGCAGTTATGTCGGCTTTGAACCTTCTGCTAATGAGTACCAGTGAATCCATCAGTGGAACCTTAGTAAATAAAGAGACGACATCAAAACTCACTAATAAGTCAGAATTGTGGAGTCTACTAATAAAATCGGCGGAATTACGAATGTGATGTGGACACTTGCCCACATAAGGTCTCAGTAACGAAGACAGATGTTGTGCTAAGTCATAGGTTGGCGCATCGATATAACTAACAATAAGGCGTAATGGTAGTCCCTCTTTATGAATTTTCGGAAGACCATAAAGCCTCGGTGGAGCAGAGCTATGCGGTTTCAGTCTTTTAATGACTTCAGGTAGAAGCGTAGAAGAGTTTAACGAAACTGTCGTTTTTCTTTCTACTCTGCTCGTCGGATCCTTGCCGATCTTCCGATATGTGGATTCACAAGGACGCAGGTAATAACCGGAAGTAAATTTTGTAAAGAAGAGAAATGAAATTCATTATAGATGAGCTGCCCTATACTACCCATAAACTGAGTTTCATAATTTCATTTGAAACAAAAAATTCTACAAATGGTATATCCAGGACTTGTAAAACGCAAGCAAGTATTGCAAGTTCTATATTTATAACATCAGAGATCACGGTTTTTAGCTCTTTTAATACAGCCCGTGTTCGTACGTCAAGAGAAAACAAGTGAGAAACGCATAAAATCTGTCGAATACGGATAGCAACAGACGTCCTGTTGCAAAACAGCTTATTTCGTTTTCTACGATTTAAGTTGAACTTGCCAAAGGAACTAACTTCATCTGTCTTTACTAAATGACTAGTTTCGAGAAAAACACAAAAATTCTGTTTTGAATCAGACCGTTGGTCCCTGAATAACTGTTTTCGTTTACATCAATAGTAAACATAATACAAGATACTCTGTAACAAAATTGTTTTTTTTTACGCTCACTTGGAAGAAGATATATGCTACCGAATTTTTTGCAATTATGGTCTTTGAGCAATGACATCAGAAATTTGCTTTTTTATGCAGCGTGTTTAAGGGTTTATCTTTATACAAGGAGATTTACAGACTACAGTTTAGAACATTTACTATGTTTTGTTATGAATTATATATGATAGTAGTACGTGTTATAGCAGCTAGAGTGTACAATACACGATACCAGTCTTCATCAACAGGGACATCAATAATAGCGCACATTAGTTTATGCGATGTACCCCGCAACTTTCTTGAAATCTTCTGTTTCCATATGTTTCATTGGGGCACTTTTGTTTTACAACGACTACAAAGAAGAGTTTTTTTAATTGGTAAAGGTAAGTCGCAAGTGCGATTTACACATCTACCAATTAAATGAAAAGTGGTCGTTACATGTGTACTTTTTTTTAACTATATATGGTTTCTGCATAACAAATAGAATTGAACGCTATATTCTCTAAGAGAAAGAGTCTTTCAGAAATAAATGTAAACAATGGAGTAACTTATGGATATGTAGCCAGATAACACACTCCACAACATCCCATATTTTAACAGGAGAACGCCCCATCACTTGCAGGGCACAGATGAAACTAGATATTGTTGTTCAGGGAAAATTAAGTGGTCAAGGGGTAACATTATCTTGGAACAATTAGATCGCGTATGCAGAAAGACGGCATACACCGTAAACAACTACCGCCACCACACAATCAAAGAAAATCACCGTCAGACGTTATCGATAGTGAAATATTAATTACCAACAGATGAATGCCTAGCGTTAACTCTGTCTGCCTTTAGTTTGACCAGGCATAGACTCAGACTTTCAGCAAAAACCTCCATCCCTGTTCACATGGTCACTTTCTAATTTAATATCAACGCCTATCTCAATAAGACATACCCAGTACCTTGAGGGCACGGCAGAATCTTTGTTAGTATATTCCATGACCGATACCAGGGAAATGTTCTACAGTAGTAAATTTTCTCATCTGTGATAAGCATGTATCACGCTTATATTCTGTATACAATTCTTTCGCTGTCTTTAATGGTAATCTCGTCTTCTGCTGTACGAATGTTGCTGAATTTGTTTCTGACACTAAAATACTGGATGATTTGCTTCAAGAAGCTGATAAAGACACTGACAATGGGGAATTTAGCGAAGAGGAAGATTTTCTTCAAAAAGATAATGATGTGTGTACAGATGACAGTGGCGTAGGCCCAGTCATTGAAACAGTAAATGAGGAATCGGATGAAGAATCACTGAGTGACCATAGAAAAAGCGGAAGACTCTGTACTCATTTGGTGTGTAAAATACTCTTGGAGTCATACTAACTATAATAATTTGTAACTGGCAGACAGGATAGACTATGACTGCTTTTCCCGTAGCATTTTGATCAGTGAAATTGTCATTATGGGGTATAAAACAGGGCTCTAGGGTTATTCAAATGCTTCAAGTATCCTCGATAAATTCCCATGAAAGACGTAATTCGTGACGACCAAAGAGGTGTTGCAAAAACAGACATAATGTCTAATAGGATAGCCGCAATCAGTGATTTTACAATGTTAACTTTTAATCCATCTTGATTGCAAAGTGTTTATTCATATGACCTGTTTCGGTTCCATTAGAACCATCCTCAGATCTGATATTTGGGTTACAGGAGTAATCCGTCCAAACACAGCAACTTTCACATGCTGCGTCACATCAGTTGCTGTATTTGGACTGGTTACTCATGTAACCCAAATACCAGATCTGAAGTTGGTTCTAAAGGAACCGAAATCGCTCTTATGAATAAAAATTTTGCAATCAAGACGGATTAAAAGTTACATTGTAAAGAGGTGTTGAGCACGAAGGAACTCTGAAAGGGGTGTCCAAAGGCAACTGCAGATGTTCGTCGCTCAAGTCCACACGGAAGAGGTTCTGGCTCTGTTAAAGCTTCGAGACCAAGGCCTCTGGACGCGGAGACGAATCCGTGTTACATTTAGCACTAACTGTCTTTAAAATCACCGCAAAGGCGCATGGTGTCATTTGACTTCTGAATCATTACCAAGGAGATGGCCCACTGACAATACGAAGTAGTAGAAACGACGCTGAGGTTCTGCCAACCCTGAAAATCGTCCAGGGCAAAGGGAATGGTGCCAAAATGTAGAAATGGCTCACGCATTAAGGAAGACATGGATCTCAAAATTTTCTGACCGACCTAAGGTATGCTTAGACAGCTCTCTCATACGACCGTGGTAAAAAATCCAATTCTTGAAAAAGGGCTGTTGGAACACTAAATGGACTTTGTCAACGATTTAGAAGCCAAAAACGGAAAAGGCTTGTAGGCCAAAAAGTTTTTCGCCAACGGCGAATTAACCACCAACAACGTAAGTTGCCACTTCACATTCTTATAGCTTACTGAGATGGACAATTTCCCTCGCAATGGAATACACTGCTTACTATACGACACAACTTGACGTATAAGCCCTTGCACCGCAGGGAAGCCCAGTAGCCTGTACCTTCCTAAGCTAATTAGCCAGACCGTTACCCCATATTTACTCAGTCGGTCGTCCATCCTCGACCAATTTTAGTGGAATACTCTGGGGCTATGCTTGTGGAACGTCAGAGAGTCTCCGACGGCTCATGCACTGTCAGAAACTGATGTTTTCGGACGCCCCACACATGCATTCTACATGCGGACAATACTGTCTAATATGTACCAAATGACAGATGCAGCAGGACCACTGACGTGTGTGTTGAGCAGAAACAGACGCGGAAGGAGAGTGATGTCAAGAGCCCGAAAGACGTCCCGAGTGAGGACCACGACTCTTCGACTTACTTGTATCCATTGAATTCGCCGCATGCCAACGTGGGTAGCACCATGATGTCACCGCATACAGATCGTCACAGCGCCATCACCAGGTGGCTTAGTGGAAGGCAAGGTCACTTGGGCAGCCCCACACCGCTCCGCGATCTGTTTGCCGTGTGTATCTAACTTCGCCACTTGCCGGATATCGTAAAGAACGTCCCCTGATACTGCCGTATATTCATGTGATTTTGCAAAATCAGCAGTATCGGCTGAAGAAGAGACGAACAAGGCCAATGCCCCAGTTTTGATCTCGGGGTCAGCTGTTTAACGGAGAATCAAGTCCCTAATTAGCGAGCCCAGGTATTTGGTAGTACATTGGGTGCCTTCACATTGATGGTAGCGTGAGGTTGGTGATCAAGGCCGTGTACAATACCTGGGGCGCTTAAGGTGACTGGAAGCTGCAACCCCGCCACCACCACATGGATCTGACGCCCAAAATACTGTGTGAGCAGCTGGCAGAGTTCCTCAAAGTTAAGTTCCTCGGGCTCAGTTGAGTGCTTCACCCGGCCGTTGTGGCCGAGTGGTTCTAAGCGCTTCAGTCCGTTATCGCGCTGCTGCCACGGTCGCAGACTCGAATCCTGCCTCGGACGCGGATGTGTGTGATGTCCTTAGGTTAGTTAGATTTAAACAGTTCTAAGTCTAGGGGACTGATGACCTCAGATGTTAAGTCCCATAGTGCTTAGGGCCATTTAAACCATTTGAGTGCTTCAGATTATGCACGATTTCATACAACCCTGCACCGCTAGACAATTGCAAGGTGTTCTATGAGGTTTCGGGATTGGCGCCGGATCATGTTGACTTCTTGCTACAATATTTTGGCTGGCAGTCGTCCACCCATCTTCAAGTGAGCGTCCGACAATGGAGACTGCTGGTTCACTGTGTTGGCCCTATAGCAAAAATTGGTGAGGAAACGTATGCGTAAGGCGGCCGTCACAGGAGCGTCTTCTATCGAAATCCACGCTCTCTGCAAGTGCTGTTCCATCTGTGGCCCGCAGTCGTTAAGGTGAAAGTCCACGTCCGCCCAATGTAGGAACGCGCGGTCGCGTTCTAAAAACAAACGTCCGATGCCACCAGACGTATCATTACGAATAAAATAATCATTTCTCTTACAAGAAATTAAAGAGATCACCAGGTCACGAGCCTTGTCCAGTTGAAAGCTGAAGTCACGATTTGTAAGGTTTTGTGCTAGACGTATTTCCACAGCTTCTTCTGCTCCCTCCAGTTCCGTGCGTCATTCCCTGATGTCTTAACAGATATCCTATCAGACTGTCCGTTCTCCTTGGCAGTGCATTCTGCATAGTCTTTTCTCTCCGATTTACGCAGAACCTCCTAATGCCTACCTCACCAGTCCACCTAATTTTCAACATTCGTCTGTAGCACCACATCTCAAATGCTTCCATTCTCTTCCGTTCTGGTTTACCCACAGTCCACATATTCACTGGGAACAGCAATGTCATCACGGAATCGTATCATTGATATCCTTTCACCTTGTATCTTAATTCTGAAACTCTTTCTTACTTCCGTCATTGCTTCTTCTATGTACAGATTGAACAGTAGAACTGAAAAACTACATCACTGTCTTACACCCTTTTAAATCCGAGCACTTCGTTCTTGGTCGCCCACTCTTGTTATTCCCTCTTGGCTCTTGTACATATTGTGTATTACCCGTCTCTCCGTACTCTCCGAAGAGCTTACCCCTATTTTTTTCTTGGGATCTCGAACATCTGGCACCATTTTATATTGTCGAGCGCTTTTTCCAGCTTGACAAATCCTGTACGTCTCTTGATTTTTCTTGAGTCTTGCTTCTATTACCAACCGCAACGTCAGAATTGCCTCTGTGGTGCACCTGCCTTTCCTAAAGACAAACTGGCCGTCATCTAACATATCCTCAGTTTTCTTTCCCATTCTTCTGTGTATTGTTCTTGTCAGCAACTTGGATACATGAGCTGTTAAGCTCACTGTGCGATAATTCTCGCTCTTGTCAGCTTTTGTAGTCTTCGGAATTGTGTGAACGATGTTTTTCCGAAAGTCAGATGGTATGTCGCCAGACTCATACATTCTACGCACCAATGTGAATAGTCATTTTGTTGTCTGTTCCCCCCAATGATTTTATAAATGCTGATGGAGCATTATCTATCCTTTGTGGCTTATTTGATATTAAGACCTCCAAAGCTCTCTTAAATTCTGATTCTAATATAGGATCCCCTATCTGTTCTAAATCGACTCCTGTTTCTTCTTCTATCACACCAGACAAATCTTCCCCTCATAGAGGCCTTCAGTGTACTCTTTCCACCTATCCGCTCTCTCCTCTGTATTTAACAGTGGAAACCCCGTACACTCTTAGTGTTTCCACACTTATTTTTAATTTCACCTAAGGTTGTTTTCAGTTTCCTCTATGATGAGTTAGTCCTTCCGACTATCATTTCTTTTTCGATTTCCTCACATTTTTCTTGCAGCCATTTCGTCTCAGCTTCCCTCTCTTCCTATTTATTTCATTTCTCGGCAACTTGTATTTCTATATTCCTGAATTCCCCTAAACGGTTTTGTACTTCCTTCTTTCATCGACCGACTGAAGTATTTCTTCTGTTAACCATGGTTTCTTCGCAGTTACCTTCTTTGTACCTTCGTCTTTCTTTCCAACTTCTGTGATTGCCCTTTTTAGAGATGTCTATTCCTCTTCAGCTGTACTGCCTACTGAGCCATTGCTTATTGCTGTATCTATAGCCATAGAGAAGTTCAAGCGTATCTGGTTAATCCTTAGAACTTCCGTATCTCACTTCTTTGCATATTGATGCTTCTTGACTAATATCTTATACTTCAGCCTACTCTTCATCACTATTAAATTGTGATCTGAGCCTATATTTACTCCTTGGTACATCTTACAATCGAGTATCTGATTTCGGAATTACTGCCTGAGCATGACGTGATCTAACTGAAATCTTCCCTTATCTTCTCCTCCTCTTGTGGTTCTTGAACAGAGTATTCGCTATTAATAGTTGAAATTTATTGCAGAAATCAATTAGTCTCTCCTCTCTCATTCCTTGTTCCAAGCCCAAATTCTCCTGTAACCTTTCCTTCTACTCCTTCCCCTAGAAATGGATTCCAGTCTCCCACGACTATTAGATATTCATCTCCATTTATGTACTGTGTTACCATTTCGATATCCTCGTATACTTTCTCTATCTCTTCATCTCCAGCTTGTGACGTCTGCATGCATACCTGAACAATCGTTGTCGGTGTTGGTTTGCTGTCGATTGTGATAAGAACAACCCCATCACTGAACTGTTAACAGTAATACTCTCTCTGCCGTACCTTCCTATTCACAACGAATCCAACTCCCGTTACACCATTTCCTGCTGTTGTTGATATTACTGTATATTCATATGACCAGAAATCCTTGTCTTCATTCCATTTCACTTCACTGACCTCTACTATATCTAGATTCAGCCTTTGCATTTCCCTTTTCATATTCTCTAGATTCCCTTCCTTTCGTTGGTTATTCAATCTTTTTCTCATGGTCACCTCCCCCTTAGCAGTGCCCTTCCGAAGATCCGAATGGGGGCTGTTCCGGAATCTTTTGTCAATGGAGAGATCATCATGACACTTTTTCAATTACAGGCTACGTGTCCTGTGAATACACATTACGTGTCTTTAATGCAGTGGTTTCCATTGCCTTCTGTACCCTCATGCCCTTGATCACTGCTGATTCTTGCGCCCTTAGGGGCAGTTTCTCACCCCAAGAACAAGAGAGTGCCTTGGACCATTTGTCCACTCCACCGCCCTCTTTGACAAGGCCGCTGGCAGAATGAAGGTGACTTCTTATGCCGGAAGCCTTCCTCCTCCAATGTCGGTTATTAATTAGAATTTAAGCGGTGGCGTGTTTGGAACCCAGGATCGAGCAAATTTTTGTTACTAATCAAAGAAGCTGCCCCTAGACCACGAGTAGCTTCTTTAATTACTGCATCCCAAAAGGATCTCGCTGGAGCCGAGATTTTGTGTCAAAATAATCAATAGAGCGTCCTGTGGTAATACAATACTCAGCTATGGCCGACTAATTAGGCTGAAAGAAGCAAGTGTGGGGCTCATGCTCAACGCACCTTTCACGTACTGTGCATATCGTATGACCTATGTAGGATAGGAATTTTTATGTCCCGGCCTTCCGCAGGCCCAGATCGTCCTTTGCCGAACCGAGAAGTCCACTAATGTTCGACGGTGGCCGGAAGATTATTTTTACTTGATGTTTCCTTAGGGTCCTGCTTACTTTAGACGAAAAGTTGTGACGTGTGCAAAGAACGCCCTTGGCTTGAGCAGCTTCTTCTCTTTTTGATGTTGTGGGTGGTCACGTTTCTTCCTCATTAGCGCTGTACTAATCTGATGTGCAGAGTAGCCATTATGTTTGAACACTGACTGTAGATGTTCTAGTTCCTTTGTATGGCTGTCTCCATCAGAAACAACATGAGCCCTGTGCACCAGAGTTCTAAGGACGCCAGTAATTTCTGAAGGGTGATAGCAGCTCGACGCTTGCAGATAAAGGTCTGTATGTGTGGGCTTACAGTAGACAAAATGCCATACTGACCCATCCACTCTCCTAGTAACGAAGACGTCCAAAAAACGCTAAGTAACCATCCTTCTCTGTTCGCATCGTAAACAGGATGTTTTTGTGGATGAATTCATATGTTCCAAGAAGCGTGACAGTTCTTCAGCATGGGGCCACAATACAAAAGAGTGATGAGCTTTGCCTCGATATTTATCCTTCCTTCCAGCTCTAATCTTACTCCTCGTCTCCTCTTCTCCCTAGGGCTCCCTCCACCTCTGCTGTTTCCTCCCTCTTACCCCCCCCCCCCTTCCTCCCCGCCTGTCATTCACACTTCTCCTTTCCCAATCTATGCTCCTTGTTGGATTGTTCCCTTCCCCATCCTTCCCCTCCCTACTCCCTGTGTGCCACCGGCACCTCACCCCCCCCTTCCTCCCCTACCGCCGCTTCCTGTTCCCCCTGCTCCATTGACGCCCCGCCTCTTTCCCTCCTCTATGGCTCCCATGGCAGGTCCTTCCAGTTTTAATCTAGTTTACTCTACGTCGTGTTTTGGTGCTCACCGTATCTGTTACTTAAGTGCAGCGTTTTAAAGTGTCGTCACCCCGTGTGGCTTTAAATACTGTGGACACTATTTTTTTAAGTGTTCTCTGTGCTGCCATTATTTCTGTACTACGGCTTCGTCGAGTATGATTTGTTTTAAATGTGAACTTTATGCGAATGTACCTCATTAAACTCCTCCTTTTTTGAGTATTTTGACCCCAATTGTTTCCCTTTATCATGTATTAAATTCGTCTTATATCCCTTCATTGTCTGTTTTTAACGTTCTCCTGTGTTATTTGTACAGTCTCTTGGCTGAAGAGCGACGAATTGCGCCGCTGCCAGCCAACTCCTGCCCACATGGAGCAGAGGTATGAAATTACAGTAAAAAAAAAAGAACTAGATGTCTCTAGAGACGTACATTCACCTGAAGATGGCTGGAAGTTTTCCAGCCGCAATATTGTGGCAAGAAGTCAACATGATACGGCTGGAATCCGCGAAAACTTAAAAAATCACAATAGCAAGACGATTTGTCAGCTTAATAGATAATACACTGCAACTGGCAGTGCAGCAAGAACCGGCGCAGATAATGCTTCCACTTCTGTAGACTTACCGAAACCGGCGAACGGCACTGGGAGCAGCATGGCTTCTCTGCCATCCTCTGGCCCGGCGTGAGAGCCGAGCAATTCCGCATTCTGTTTCAACAAAATGGTTCAAATGGCTCTGACCACTATGCGACTTAACTTCTGAGGTCATCAGTCGCCTAGGACTTACAACTAATTAAACCTAACTAACCTAAGGACATCACACACATCCATGCCCGAGGCAGTATTCGAACCTGCGACCGTAGCAGTCGCGCGGTTCCGGACTGAAGCGCCTAGAACCGCACGGCCACTCCGGCCGGCTGTTTCAACAACTCTTGCCACTGCTGTTGCACCAGCTTTTGATGATGGTCCTGGAGGCGCAACTGCTGCTTCCAGCACTGGAAAACTGCCGGGTCTCTGGTGACCAAGAATTAACTCTATGAAAAATACGTAAATAAATAAATAAAGCCTCACACACATCAGAGCGTCCTCCACTGCCACTTTTGTACCTGCACGAGGTGACAACGCCGCGAAACCGTCCTTTCAGCGTAATGCAATTAATCTAGCCGAAGTTGGTTTCGCTGGGGTAGCTGTGCAGCCTGACCCCAGAAGAAGAGATTGCGAATAATGCGTACAAACGGGAAAGGGAATAGACTCAAAATGCGACACCGTCAATGGCTTATAAATATCATGTGGAACCAAGAGCACAGCACGATGCGAAGGCCAATTTGCTTTTATTTATTTATCTTCGGCTTTGGACAGCAAAGACCATGCAGCAGACAGTAGTTACAAGAGTGCCGTATTAACGTAACTGCCATGTTCACAGAAGAATAATAAAAAAGAGCTCGATGTACAAACGTAGGTTCTTAATATAAAATAAAACACTAAAATCGAAAAATAGTTAGTGCTAAGTTAACATCAGGGCAATTTTCACTGTGGAACAACGATAGGACTGTCAAGTACAAAGGTAAGTTCGTTGTATGAATTAAAAGCCACAAATTACGTCCCAGGTTTCGAACTGGGCCGGTTCCATGCGGCATTTCGCGGATGAAGCTGTAGTATACAGAGAAGTTGCAGCATTACAAAATTGCAGCGAAATGCAGGAAGATCAGCAGCGGATAGGCACTTTGTGCAGGGAGTGGCAACTGACCCTTAACAAAGACAAATGTAATGTATTGCGAATACACAGAAAGAAGGATCCTTTATTGTATGATTATATGATAACGGAACAAACACTGGTAGCAGTTACTTCTGTAGAATACCTGGGAGTATGCGTATGGAACGATTTCAAGGGGAAGGATCATATAAAATTAATTGTTGGTAAGGCGGGTGCCAGGTTGAGATTCATTGTGAGAGTCCTTAGAAAATGTAGTCCATCAAAAAAGGAGGTGGCTTACAAAACACTCGTTCGATCTGTACTTGAATATTGCTCATCAGCGTGGGATCCATACCAGGTCGGGTTGACAGAGGAGATAGAGAGGATCCAAAGAAGAGCTGCGCGTTTCGTCACAGGGTTATTTGGTAAGCGTGATAGCGTTACGGAGATATTTAGCAAACTCTATTTGCAGACTCTGCAAGAGAGGCGCTCTGCATCGCGGTGTAGCTTGCTGTCCAGGTTTCGAGAGGGTGCGTTTATGGATGAGGTATTGAATATATTGCTTCCCCCTACTTATACCTCCCGAGGAGATCACGAATGTAAAATTAGAGAGATTCGATCGCGCACGGAGGCTTTCCGGCAGTCGTTCTTCCCGCGAACCGTACGCAACTGCA
Organism: Schistocerca americana; assembly: GCF_021461395.2. NCBI lineage: Eukaryota > Metazoa > Arthropoda > Insecta > Orthoptera > Acrididae > Schistocerca > Schistocerca americana. The sequence continues at coordinate 907,765,186 of NC_060120.1, forward strand.
ACAGGAAAGGGAGGCTTGCGGTGTATAAATGTAAACGTAGATGTAGAATTACTACCTCGGAAACTTATAACTGAAAACTGGACAACGGTGTCGTTTACAAAGATAAATTCTTAATGCAAAGTAAAAATCCAGACAGATCAGTTTTCGAACCAGTCTGGTTCCACGGGACATCAAGAATACTGACATGCTTTAGTTTTAAAAGAAGTTATGTTCCGACACGTCCGAAATTTCAGACTGCACGATTTGCGAATAGAAAGTTAGATGTAGTTGTTTAGGTTAAATAAAATTCTAAAATAGTTGTAATGAATGGATGGTGCGTCCAGATCGACTGTAAAGTTACGTCTCCTAGCATGAGCGGTCAAAAATGAAAACACAGGGAACCGGGAAGGTACTGGCGTGGACATGATGTTGACCGTTTACAAGAAAATGTTTACTATCATCTAGATGTAGATATGAACTTGGCGATTTTCTTTAAAGAAATTGACAATAATGGGGCTTCAGATGAACAAGGAACTAAGGTTTCATAGTTTGCACTATTCGTTGAGCGCCTCTTTCATGTTTTTTTCTTTTTCTTATTTTTTTTGTTTTTGTTTTTTTTTTGAGGTGGATGTGAATTTCCGTTTCTTGAAAAAATGTACATAAGGCACCCCTTTCTCATTGCATAAAAGAATGCATTTCTATCTCGGAAAGCACTGGCTCTGTCTTTTAGGTGAATCACTATCTGCATCTACACTCGGCCTTATGGACTGTGGTGGAGAGTACTTCTTGTACCACTACGAGGTGCATTCAAGTTCTAAGGCCTCCGATTTTTTTTCTAATTAACTACTCACCCCAAAATCGATGAAACTGGCGTTACTTCTCGACGTAATCGCCCTGCAGACGTACACATTTTTCACAACGCTGACGCCATGATTCCATGGCGGCGGCGAAGGCTTCTTTAGGGGTCTGTTTTGACCACTGGAAAATCGCTGAGTCAATAGCAGCACAGCTGGTGAATGTGCGGCCACAGAGAGTGTCTTTCATTGTTGGAAAAAGCCAAAAGTCACTAGGAGCCAGGTCAGGTGAGTAGGGAGCATGAGGAATCACTTCAAAGTTGTTACCACGAAGAAACTGTTGCGTAACGTTAGCTCGATGTGCGGGTGCGTTGTCTTGGTGAAACAGCACACGCGCAGCCCTTCCCGGGCGATTTTGTTGCAGTGCAGGAAGGAATTTGTTCTTCAAAACATTTTCGTAGGATGCACCCGTTGCCGTAGTGCCCTTTGGAACGCAATGGGTATGGATTACGCACTCGCTGTCCCAGAACATGGACACCATCATTTTTTCAGCACTGGCGGTTACCCGAAATTTTTTTGGCGGCAGTGAATCTGTGTGCTTCCATTGAGCTGACTGGCGCTTTGATTCTGGACTGAAAAATGGCATCCACGTCTCATCCATTGTCACAACCGACGAAAAGAAAGTCCCATTGATGCTGTCGTTGCGTGTCAACATTGCTTGGCAACATGCGACATGGGCAGCCTTGTGGTCGTCCGTCAGCATTCGTGGCACCCACCTGGATGACACTTATCGCATTTTCAGGTCGTCATGCAGGATTGTGTGTACAGAACCCACAGAAATGCCAACTCTGGAGGCGATCTGTTCAACAGTCATTCGGCGATCTCCCAAAACAATTCTCTCCACTTTCTCGATAATGTCGTCAGACCGGCTTGTGCGAGCCCGAGGTTGTTTCGGTTTGTTGTCACACGATGTTCTGCCTTCATTAAACCGTCGCACCCACGAACGCACTTTCAACACATTCATAACTCCATCACCACATGTCTCCTTCAACTGTCTATGAATTTCAGTTGGTTTCACATCACGCAAATTCAGAAAACGAATGATTGCATGCTGTTCAAGTAAGGAAAACGTCGCCATTTTAAGTATTTAAAACAGTTCTCATTCTCGCCGCTGTCGGTAAAATTCCATCTGCCGTACGGTGCTGCCATCTCTGGGACGTATTGACAATGAAAGCGGCCTCATTTTAAAACAAGGCGCATGTTTCTATCTCTTTCCAGTCCGGAGAAAAAAAATCGGAGGCCTTAGAACTTGAATGCACCTCATATAACTGCGTTATATCCCCCACCCCCACCCCCTCCTTTCGCTGTCCCATTCGCGAATGGAGCGTGAGAATGACGATTGTCGGTAAGCCTAGAGCTGTAATTTCTCTAATTTTTCTCGGCGTGGAAATTTTGTGAGACGCACGTGGGAGGACTCCACTTTGAGCTTACGCTCCTGGAATTTTAACAGTAATCATCGTCGTGATGGACAGCGCCTCCCTGTAGCGCCTGCCACTGGATTTCGTTGAACATTTCAGAAAGTTTATTTTCGATGCTGTGCACTGGGAGACTATCTTGTACGATGTTATCTGCGAAGGCGGATTTACTTCCTGCGATTTTACATTTTATTTCTGTGTATTCGTTGTATCGCGTTTTAAGTTTCCTTCCCATTCTCCAATGTACCTAGCCGTACAACCAGAGCAGTTAGTTTTATATAGGCAAAGGTTTTTCTGTAGGTCTTATGTTGTTTAGTGTCGTATAGTTAAAGATGTAACCGTGAGAATTGAGATTTATACCACATGTGTACATTACGTTTTTTTAAAAATGACTGCTGAGTCTATGTGAGACCTGGCCATAGAACTCTCAGGGTCTGAGCTAACATGGGCCGAATTAATGAAGGTATGTAGTACGCCTTGACACTGAGCTGGATGGTGACAACTCTTTGCCCAAACACATCACCCTTCTTCCTGACCAACCTATGAAGTAAGGGAAGACAACAATAGCACACAGATTCATAAGTGTAAGGAATGTTAGGTTGGATCGAATTGATGCGATGAGGCCGAACAACGAAAGTGTACTCTGCCAACTCTAGAGCACATTACTCGAGGGCTTCCTTACAAACATTGGAAGTACAGTTGACAAACGGCTTTCCATTGCAACACTGTCTGTCTGCCCACAGAACTGGTCAGTAAGTGGAAGTCAACAGGTGCGTAAACACATTAGTTAAATCAACGCCAGACCTAATCTAAGCCGGCCGAAGTGGGCGAGCGGTTCTAGGCGCTTCAGTCTGGAACCGCGCGACCGCTACGGTCGCAGGTTCGAATCCTGCTTCGGGCATGGTTGTGTGTGACGTCCTTAGGTTAGTTAGGTTTAAGTAGTTCTAAGTTCTAGGGGACTAATGACCTCTGCTGCTAACTCTCATAGTGCTCAGAGCCATTTGAACCATGTGAACCTAATCCTAAATAACCATAACGTATCGGAGAGAGGTACGCGAGTGAAGAGACAACATCAAAAATTACTATAACGTCGGATTCAATAAAAAGCAACCTCTTTAATCGGCGTATAAAATGTGCCGATCTCCTGATCTAGTGTTCATATTAATCTACCAGTGGTCTTAATGGAGTAGTTAAGTCCTTTCTTACAAGATATCTTGGGCTATTTATATTACTGAGAAAGCACTTCCTTGTGAATCTTCGAATACGCCCGGAAATGCTCAAGTTTGGCAACAGACACTACTGGCCATTAAAATTGCTACACCACGAAGAAGACGTGCTACAGACGCGAAATTTAACCGACAGGAAGAAGATTCTGTGATATGTAAATGATTGGCTTTTCAGAGCATTCACACAAGATTGGCGCCGGTGGCGACACCTACAACGTGCTGACATGAGGAAAGGTTCCAACCGATTTCTCATACACAAACAGCAGTTGACCGGTGTTGCCTGGTGAAACGTTGTTGTGATGCCTCGTGTAAGGAGGAGAAATGCGTACCATCACGTTTCCGACTTTGATAAAGGTCGGATTGCAGCCTATCGCGGTTGCGGTTTATCGTATCGCTACATTGCTGCTCGCGTTGGTCGAGATCCAATGACTGTTAGCAGAATATGGAATCGGTGGGTTCGGGAGGGTAATACGGAACGCCGTGCTGGATCCCAACGGCCTCGTATCACTAGCAGTCGAGATGACAGGCATCTTATCCGCATGGCTGTAACGGATCGTGCAGCCACGTCTCGGTCCCTGAGTCAACAGATGGGGACGTTTCCAAGACAACAACCATCTGCACGAACAGTTCGACGACGTTTACAGCAGCATGGACTATCAGATCGGAGACCATGGCTGCGGTTACCCTTGACGCTGCATCACAGACAGGAGCGCCTGCGATGGCGTACTCAACGACGAACCTGGGTGCACGAATAGCAAAACGTCATTTTTTCGGATGAATCCAGGCTCTGTTTACAGCATCATGATGGTCGCATCCGTATTTGGCGACATCGCGGTGAACGCACATTGGAAGCGTGTATTCGTCATCGCCATACTGGCGTATCACCCGCGTTGATGGTATGGGGTGCCATTGGTTACACGTCTCGGTCACCTCTTGTTCACATTGACGGAACTTTGAACAGTGGACATTACATTTCAGATGTGTTACGACCCGTGGCTCTACGCTTCATTCAATCCCTACTAAACCCTACATTTCAGCAGGATAATGCACGACCGCATGTTGCAGGTCCTGTACGGGCCTTTCTCTATACGGAAAATGTTCGACTGCTGCCCTGGCCAGCACATTCCGCAGATCTCTCACCAATTGAAAACGTCTGGTTAATGGTGGCCGAGCAACTGGCTCGTCACAATACCCGTCACTACTCTTGGTGAACTATGGTATCGTCTTGAAGCTGCATGGGCAGCTGTACCCGTACACGCCATCCAAGCTGTGTTTGACTCAATGACCAGTCGTTTCAAGGCCGTTATTGCAGCCAGAGGTGGTTGTTCTGGGTACTGATTTCTCAGGATCTATGCACCCAAATTGCGTGAAAAAGTAATCACATGTCAGTTCTAGTATAATATATTTGTCCAATGAATACCCGTTTATCATCTGCATTTCTTCTTTAGCGTGAAGAACAAGAAAATAAAGTAATAAATCTTTATTAAAAAAGTAGAAAGGAATTTTAAAAAAGTGGAAGATCATGAGGCACGAGTAAAACTGTACCGGAATTATGTGGAGGTTTAAAGGCAAAAGCGACCTCTCGTGAGCAGATAACCTGAGAAACTGGAAGGCTTCATCAATATTTTGCCCGAGTCCCAAAGTGGAGAGAAAGTCGACGACAACTTTGCCTTTAGACCTTCCGTTTCCGCTGGAGACGCCGCCTTCTGCGTTCCACCGCGCGAGCGCTTAGACTTTGGGTTGTACAACCAGCCCACGCACAGGCGGAAGTCGTTCAACAATTACCAAGTAGCTGGAGAAGCGGGAGCCTCATCCCACCCTACCTGCGGCAGCTTACCCTGTAAACAGTCTGCCGCTCTCAAAGTTCGCGAACGTGGGACGTTACCGGGCGCAGAGCCGAAACACACGAACCTCAGAGGAACTTTCAGTCTGGGAGTTTGTGCCTCCAGTTGCAGGCCGCTTGGGGAGACTGAAGTATACGGTTGGTGATCCATACAGATAAAGCAAATTCAGTACCAACATTCTGGTTCCTTTCGGGGTGTCTTAAGTTTTTCACCTAATGCGCAGTAAATTGACTGTGTCCTAAAACTGAACCGGAAATCTTAGATCGTAGTAAGAATAGCAATAGCTGAAAAACAAGGAAAAAAGCTAAGTCAGTACTGTCATGTTGCTTTCATTTCGAAGAATAATTTCTCCACGATGTATACAAGGTGTTCATTTTAACTGCAATTCTGAGGCAAAATCTACATACGTTTTGTCTGAAGCATCTTCTTCGTTTCGCCACAGATGGCGCTGTAATCGGATGAACAGAAATGGGTAAACAATAGTAATTTACGACATGGTACTCAATGGCACTTGAATATCCAATGGCACACGCGACTTCGCCTCCACGTAGGGCAGGCCAGTATTTCCTAACTTGTAACTGGAAACCCCGCCGGTAACGTTGTACTCCTCTGACATATCGAACAGGGGACTACTCGACGCGCCACTGTGGCCGCGTAGCGAATTACGATGTATCATAACAGGCAATACACTGCGACAGCTCGCCTATAGTGGTGACGTAGAACAGATAGCAGCTCTAAACAGTGCAGTGGCGTACCACAGGGGAGTGTTATGGGACCATTGCTTTTCACAATATATGTAAATGACCAAGTAGATAGTGTCGGAAGTTCCATGCGGTTGTTCAGTCTGGGACCGCGCGACCGCTACGGTCGCACGTTCGAATCCTGCCTCGGGCATGGATGTGTGTGATGTCCTTAGGTTAGTTAGGTTTAAGTAGTTCTAAGTTCTAGGGGACTGATGACCTCAGAAGTTAAGTCCCATAGTGCTCAGAGCCATTTGAACCATTTTTCCATGCGGCTTTTCGCGGATGATGCTGTAGTATACAGAGAAGTTGCAGCATTAGAAAATTGCAGCGAAATGCAGCAATATCTGCAGCGGATAGGCACTTGGCGCAGGGAGTGGCAACTGACCCTTAACTTAGACAAATGTAATGTATTGCGAATTCATAGAAAGAAGGATCCCTTATTGTATGATTACATGATAGCGGAACAAACACTGGTAGCAGTTACTTCTGTAAAATATCTCGGAATATGCGTACGGAATGATTTGAAATGGAATGATCATATAAAATTAATTGTTGGTAAGGCGGATGCCAGGTTGAGATTCATTGTGAGAGTCCTTAGAAAATGTAATCCATCAAAAAAGGAGTTGGCTTACAAAACACTCGCTCGACCTATACTTCTACATCTACATCTACATTCATACTCCGCAAGCCACCCAACGGTGTGTGGCGGAGGGCACTTTACGTGCCACTGTCATTACCTCCCCTTTCTGTTCCAGTCGCGTATGGTTCACGGGAAGAACGACTTTCGGAAAGCCTCAGTGCGCGCTCGAATCTCTCTAATTTTACATTCGTGATCTCCTCGGGAGGTATAAGTAGGGGGAAGCAATATATTCGATACCTCATCCAGAAACCTGGACAGCAAGCTACGCCGTGATGCAGAGCGCCTCTCTTGCAGAGTCTGCCACTTGAGTTTGCTAAATATCTCCGTAACGCTATCACGCTTACCAAATAACCCTGTGACGAAACGCGCAGCTCTTCTTTGGATCTTCTCTATCTCCTCCGTCAGACCGATCTGGTACGGATCCCACACTGATGAGCAATACTCAAGTATAGGTCGAACGAGTGTTTTGTAAGCCACCACATTTGTTGATGGACTACATTTTCTAAGGACTCTCACAATGAATCTCAACCTGGTACCCGCCTTACCAACAATTAATTTTATATGATCTTTCCACTTCAAATCGCTCCGCACGCATACTCCCAGATATTTTACAGAAGTAACTGCTACCAGTGTTTGTTCCGCTATCATGTAATCATACAATAAAGGGTCCTTCTTTCTATGTATTCGCAATACATTACGTTTGTCTATGTTAAGGGTCAGTTGCCACTCCCTGCACCAAGTGCGTATCCGCTGCAGATCTTCCTGCATTTCGCTACAATTTTCTAATGCTGCAACTTCTCTGTGTACTACAGCATCATCCGCGAAAAGCAGCATGGAACTTCCGACACTATCTACTAGGTCATTTATATATATTGTGAAAAGCAATGGTCCCATAACACTCCCCTGTGGCACGCCAGAGGTTACTTTAACGTCTGTAGAAGTCTCTCCATTAATAACAACATGCTGTGTTCTGTTTGCTAAAAACTCTTCAATCCAGCCACACAGCTGGTCTGATATTCCGTAGGCTCTTACTTTGTTTATTAGGCGACAGTGCGGAACTGTATCGAACGCCTTCCGGAAGTCAAGGAAAATAGCATCTACCTGGGAGCCTGTATCTAGTATTTTCTGGGTCTCATGAACAAATAAAGCGAGTTGGGTCTCACACGATCGCTGCTTCCGGAATCCATGTTGGTTCCCACAGAGTAGATTCTGGGTTTCCAAAAACGACATGATACGCGAGCAAAAAACATGTTCTAAAATTCTACAACAGATCGACGTCAGAGATATAGGTTTATAGTTTTGCGCATCTGCTCGATGACCCTTCTTGAAGACTGGGACTACCTGTGCTCTTTTCCAATCATTTGGAACCTTCCGTTCCTCTAGACTTGCGGTACACGGCTGTTAGAAGGGGTGCAAGTGCTTTCGCGTACTCTGTGTAGAGTCGAATTGCTATCCCGTCAGGTCCAGTGGACTTTCCTCTATTGAGTGAGTCCAGTTGCTTTTCTATTCCTTGGACACTTATTTCGATGTAAGCCATTTTTTCGTTTGTGCGAGGATTTAGAGAAGGAACTGCAGTGCGGTCTTCCTCTATGAAACAGCTTTGGAAAATGGTGTTTAGTATTTCGGCTTTATGCGTGTCATCCTCTGTTTCAATGCCATCATCATCCCGGAGTGTCTGGATATGCTGTTTCGAGCCACTTACTGATTTAACGTAAGACCAGAGCTTCCTAGGATTTTCTGTCAAGTCGGTACATAGAATTTTACTTTCGAATTCACTGAACGCTTCACGCATAGCCCTCCTTACCCTAACTTTGATATCGTTTAGCTTCTGTTTGTCTGAAAGGTTTTGGCTGCGTTTAAACTTGGAGTGAAGCTCTGTTTGCTTTCGCAGTAGTTTCCTAACTAATACTTGAGTATTGCTCATCAGTGTGGGATCCGTACCAGGTCAGGTTGACAGAGGAGATAGAGAAAATCCAAAGAAGAGCTGCGCGTCTCGTCACAGGGTTATTTGGTAAGCGTGATAGTGTTACGGAGATGTTTAGCAAACTCAAGTGGCAGACTCTACAAGAAAGGCGCTCTTCATCGCGGTGTAGCTTGCTCTCCAGGTTTCGAGAGGGTGCGTTTCTGGATGAAATATCGAATATATTGCTTCCCCCTACTTATACCTCTCGAGGAGATCACGAATGTAAAATTAGAGAGATTCGAGCGCGCACTGAGGCTTTCCGGCAGTCGTTCTTCCCGCGAGCCATACGCGACTGGAACAGGAAAGGGAGGTAATAACAGTGGCACATAAAGTGTCCTCCGCCACACACCGTTGGGTGGCTTGCGGAGTATAAATGTAGATGTAGATGTAGAGTACTTGCGCAGTGTTTATTGCCTGCACACCTACCTGTCATTTGGATAACACACCTGAAAGTGGACGATAAATGTTGCAACCACAGAAGAATAAACTGAAATGATTCTGATTTGCTGAGAATGTTGGAGAAATGTTGAGGCTCGTGTTGCCTTGTATGCCGACCGTTTTCCAGAGACAGCTCGCTCTCTTTCTTTTACAAGCTTATGAACGCCTTTATGTATGAAGGCAGCGTACAGAGCGGCAAAAGGAAACGAAGCAAACGTGTTACAGGAGAAACTAATGAAATAGCTGTACTTCTGGTAGTGCACCACAACCCACGGATAAGCGCCCAGCAATTACATCGCGTTTCAGTATGTCCAAGGGTAGTTTTGTCACAATTCAGTGCCATAAGTATCATCCGCACCACGTGTCACTGCGACAAACACTTCATGGCGCCGATTTCCATAACCAGGCAGTGTTTTGGGAACGGGCACGTCAGCAAATGTAAAAGACCCCCACTTTCTTTGTCGAGGTGCTATTTTCCCATGAGTCTACTTTCACAAACCATGCTACCGTTGACAGGCATCCCCCACAAGTTGATCATCGACGTCCTTCGTCGCTTAACGTACGGTGAGGCATCATGGGGAACAAACTCATTAGTCCGTATCTTATCTACGGCACTTTGAATGGACGCAGATATCAAACGTTTCTGGAACAGAAACTACCGGTACTAGTGCAGGATGTTGCACTGGAGGTTCCACAACGTATGTGGCTTCAGCATGCGAGCTTCCCAGCACATCACGCAACTGAAGCATGGAAATTATTAGACCGTATTTACGCTTGTCAGTGGATCCGCAGAGGTGGCGTATTAATTGGCCCGCTAGGTCTCCAGATTTAAAAAAAGAATATAAATAAAAATAAATAAATAATTTGGAAATTTTTGGTAAGTTCCCTTGGGTCCAAACTGCTGAGGGCATCGGACCCTAGGTTTACATACTACTTAATCTAACTTAAACTAACTTACACTAAGTACAACACACACACACACACACACACACACACACACACAGGCCCGAGGAAGGACTCGAACCTCCGAGAGGGGTGGGCGCGCGAACCGTGGCAAAGTGCCTGAGACCACGCGGTTACACCACGCGGCTCTCCATATTTGAATCGCCGGATTTATTTCTGTGGGGATATTTGAAAGATAGGATGTATCAGCAAGTGCCAACAGGCCGTGAAGACATGGTCGAGCGCATCAGAAACGCCTCTGTTGACATTCCCAAAGGTATGCTTCTGTTCTATGTACGACCACTTGAAAAGAGGATCACTAAGTGTATTGACTTTGGCTGTAGTACGTTTCAACCCTAACTGTAATTGAAAAGGTAGAATAGCGTTCGCCTGGAGCAACAACCACAGTGGCGCGTCGGATAGTTCCCTGTTCGATATGTCGGAGGAATACAACGTTGCGAATGGTGTTTGCAATTATAAGTTATGAAATACTGCCCTTCCTACCCTCGTAGCGTTGAGGTGGGGTCCCACGTACCATTACGGTTGTGTTCCCATTTCTATTCCTCCGATTACAGTGCCATCTGTGGCGAAGCGAAGAAAATGCTTCAGACAAAACGCAGGCGGATTTTGCCGTAGGATGGTAAACTGCAATAAAAAACGGGGGTTCCCACTGAAGATTTCAAAGTTGTCCCCGCCACTCATGCGGCTCGAATGTGATACCGTTGGATGTCCCCCTCCGAGACAAACAAATTGGAATTATATCATTTTTTTTTTGATCCAATGTGTAGTTTTCGAGATATTTCAATGTCTTCAGTTAAAATGAACACCCTGTATATGCAGACTGCAGAGATGAATGAAAATTTATACCAAGGCTGGGATTCTGACCCTGGCCCCCTGTTCACTACGCAGATGCACTAATCACTACATCACCCTGGCATAGTGGTTTTGCTAGTCCGTGTAGTTGTATAATCCACTGTGCCAGGATGACGTAGTGGTTAGTGCATCTGCCTAAGCCACTTCAGTCTGTATGTGTACATCACAGGTGCTCGAGGCTTGAAAAGGTCTCTGGAACCATATATTTTCACTTGAATAATTTTTCTCTTTAGTTCATAACATAATCATCTATAATAGAATCCATCCAGATGATTTTTTTTGTACTGAAATACCTCAGTGTAAAATATCTGTATATTCCTGTTTCTTTATTCTTTCCTTGGGTAATCACTTTTCTATTTACTTTTATGCTGCAACGATTTCTTTTCCCGTGTCGGGTCTCGTCATCTCAAAGTAGGACTTACAACCATTTTATTCTAAATTTTTCACTGAATGTGAATTTCATGAAATGAGCTGCGATGGGTGTAGATGTATTATCCGGTTGTACCATATGAAAATTTATGTCGAACCGAGACTCGAACCCGATATCCCGCCGCTCTCGAGTGGTCGCCTTAACCGTTTCAGTCATCCATGTACCCTCGCCGGCCCAATCTAAACTTACAAGTGTCACTGTCCACGTCCTTATATCGTAGTTTTATTCGTCTCTCTTTAGGAACACAACACTGCTTGATCCTCGCTCAGGGAGGATGACACTGCCACAAGGAATTGAGATGATTTTTACTGACGTATGCCCCATCTCGGTTTGTGATACATATGATTTGACGGTCAGCAGCTGTCTCGGTCCAGTACAAATGTTCATATTTCAAAATTGGGTAATACATCTATATTCACTGCAGCTGAAGACATGAAATTCCCATTCAGCGAATAATTTGGAATAATATTTCATACAGATGTCGATCGTCAAATCATTTGAAACTTACAACCAACATCCTTAATAATTTGTTTTGCATTTGTGTACAGTGCGTTGCAAAGTGTTTCTTTCAAACGGCTGGGAGTGATCTATCAACAAATGCTAGTCTCTAACAATTTCTGTTAGAGAGAAATTGTTTGCTGACGGTTTCAGGGATGAATTAAACAAGGAGCTAAACTGACACTATTTGCTGATGATACAAGCATCATTATTAATGCAGTAAAAGAAATTCCAACAGAAAATGACACAAATAATGTCTTTGGCTTTCTGTGAATTGGCTTGCTCTGAACTTTGAAAAAACACAGTATATCCAATTTTCTACTACAAGGAGTACTGTTTCTTCAATAAATATTTCACACCAACAGAAGGCAGTAGCCAGGATAGAGCATACTAACATTTTGGGTGTATATATAGAGGAGGATCTTCGTTGGAGAATTCATATCTTGGCTCTCCTGAAGTGACTAGGTTCAGCAACTTTTGCAATCAGAATAATTGACGATTTTGGTGTTATAGAAATTAGTAAGCTAACGTACTTTGCATACTTTCACATCCTGATGTCACACGGAATAATATTTTGGCGTAACTCAACACCTAGGCAAAAAATATTCACAGGTCAAAAGAAAATGTTTAGAATATAATGTGTGGGGTCTCATAGTCGCACATCATGTAGTCATTTGTTAAAGGTTAGGTATCTTACAACAGCCTTGCAGTACATCTACTCAGTAATGAAATTTCTTCTCAACAGCATGCACCACTTTAAAAACAACAGTGACATTCATGATTATAGTAGCAGACGGAAGATAGACTTACACTATCTTCTACATAACCTGTCTTTCGCACAGAAAGGGGTAAAATATGCTGCTGTAAAACTTTTCGATAAATTACCAGATGAAATAAAATGTCTGACAGACAGCAGCAGTAGTTTGAAAAATAAATTGAAATCATATCACCTTGACATCTCCTCCCGTACCATAGATGAATTCTTGAAAAGGAATATATATAATATACGCATTTTGTATTATTTAAGGGAATGGGGTAGGTAATAAAAATTTTAGGTTAAAAAAAGAAAGAAAGAATGAAAAGAAAAAATACTTAAATCACGTGTGCGTTTTTTACGCATTTGACACATTCCACATTATGATGGTTACCGTGAGACTGATCAATGCAAGTTTCTTAGGTGATGAAGTAAATTCATATTGCAATTTCTAGCTGAACTGTTTAACATCATTAATTTGTTCCTGAAATGTTAGCTTAAGAATTGTCTTATCAAATTCGTACTATCAGATCATTTACATTCCAACTTGCTATCTTCAGAGTTGTGTGGATAATAATTTTCCGAAAGTCTGATAGTAAGTAGAATATATGAGACTGGCAACATACTAACTTGAATAGTCATTTTTTTCGCAACTTCCCTCAATGAATGTAGAAATTCCATTGAAATGTTGCCTATTCCTTTTGCCTCGTTTATCTTTAATTTTCCAGAGATCTTTAAAATTCTCTAGGATCGTCTACATCGTTCATCTCGATTCCAATATCTTCTTCTATCATGTCCTTAGGTATTAGCCGAATGGGACGACGAGATATCATCCAGCTAGAAAGATCTAATAACCACACATGCGTCATACTTCCCACCCCATTAAATTGATAGAGCAGTCTTAAACAGGAAGAATGAGTGTCTCGAAGAGGAGAAAGAGATTTCAGAAGCTAATCAGAAACTTTAATTGGCTTGGCCTACCCACTTTCACGTAGAGGCGATGACTGGATTATAGACAATAGGCACTGGATCCTAAGATCGCAGAATATCTATACACAGCCATCCCTCAGCGGCATAATCAATACATAAGGACGCCTAGTGTCTCCGGGAAGCGTCAGCGAAAATTTTGAATCGAACAAAAGTTGTTCCCCAGGGCGTAATGTACCATCCCCAGACGTTTGATTAAAAAGCCTTTGAAACACCATGTATATATATAAGAAATACTTCTACCTTTACGTTGTAACGTCTCAATATCGTACTCAGTACTTATAGATCCTTTTCTTTGCGGGAACATTGTCTCGCTGCAAAATTACGACAGTGTCCCGGGGCTAATTGTCATGCGCCACATTGACGTGTGTATTGGAGTCGGTGTTGAGGCTTCATATGTAGCGGTGGCGCGCCTCCTCGTCATTGACAGGTAACATGAATAATCTGGTGGTAAGATAATTAACCCTTGGGAGCATAAAAGCGGTCTTTTGGACCCAGCAACCCTCCATTTTATCAATCAACTCTCTTAAAAATTGTTTATTTTAGTTTACATTCTGTGCAATCCTGGAAGCACAATTTATTTACTTTAGGAAAAACATTATTTGGTGCAGGTCAAATTAATTACTTTTCTGTATTAATTTTGTAATTCTAGTCATCTAATCTACGGCAGGGGTCTCTTAGACCCCTTAGTGAACACCTCATTTTCGAGTAGCTCATTTATCTTTAGTCTGAATGGCACAACAACTAATAGGTCAGCACAGCTACACTCATTGCTGAAAAAGCAGAATATCTGCAAAACCTACAATGGAGTATTCTTTTGGAAAGTAAGTATATTTCTTCACGCCAAAATTGCTTCAGATGAGCATAGGTTGAGTTTCATGAACGGATTAATTATATAAGGTATTTGGATCCCTTACATATGCCACCAGTTCCATTTCTTCTGTCAGAAGCAAAGGACATCATCTGAAGTTAGCACAGTTGGTCAGAATTTTGAATCAACAGTTTCCTGAATCCACGCAATGTATTGGCAGTTGTGAATGCGAACAACCATAAAGTGCATAAGGGAGTGACGACAATGAAAATTTGTGCTGTATCTGGACTCGAACTCGGATTTCCCACTTTACGCGAACGGTCACCTGAACCACCTTGTCTTTTTGTGCACGGCTAACTGCCAGACCCAAACTTCCTGAATCAAAACCTTTACTCGTACACACATTACGTAATTCCCGTACAGGGGAGGATGTTTTAACTGAAAGTTTCTACCTGATATTGGCTGATAAATATCATATTGGATTACCTGTCATGTTAAGAATAACGATGTAATGTTCCTTCGGCCACGCACGTCGTCCTTCCCTGTACACTTTTTACATGATGTATGTACGAGTACAGGTGGTGACGGTGGAACGAAACATAGGGGAGTTTCGGTGCTCGTGAGTCATGCTTGGAGAGCCAAAGCTATTAAGGTGACCGCTCGTGTAAAGTGGGAAATCCTGGTTCGAGTCTCGGTCTGGCACAAATTTTCACTGTCATCATTCGCCTATATAAATGAAGGAAGTTCGTGTTCGTATTCGCAACTTTTAATACTTTTTACTTGTTCAACAACGGCTTATTTGTCGCAGTGACTGTTCCTTCGGACATGCATGCATTATCTCCAAGCCATTGAGAAACTACGACATTGCATAGTTCTTCTTAACAACACAGGCACTGCGATGTCACAGTTCCTGAGTGGCTTGGAGAGGAAGCTTTTTTTGACTAGGAAGACGACAGAACATCCCCAGAATAATGAATCCGCACTTTCTGTCATTCCAAGTGAAGACAGAATACAGAGGTTATGATTTCTTTGTTAGTTGTGACGTAACTCAATGCAATAAAAACACCGCAACCCTACAGCGGAATTCGAGGACAAAATATAATGAAAATTCTAGCTGGAACAGTAACAGATACAGTAAGTAGCACAGATGGGATCAGCCAATCTAAGAACGGATGGAACTATTTTATCTCACAAAGAATGTTAGAAGAGATCGTGTATTGATCTAGATATTTAGATGGTATGCGCAATGCTAGTATCAAGAGCAGAATCGGCAGAATAATACGTCTGAGGAAATTGATGCATTTTTTGAAACCTGATCAGACAACTCAAACCAGAGTTGCTTCTACTACCACAAAGACACTAACAAAGGCAATGAGAACACCTTCAACCACTATTACAGTGGCTAATTTTTTTTATTAGTCTTCCATTATTTAAATAACTATTGCAGGAAAATGTTACAGAAACGGGAATTTTAAGAAAAAAAAAGGCAAGGAAATTCCAACAGAAATGAAGGCTTCCAATTCCAGAGAAGTTTTGTCCACATCCTACAGTTATGAAAACAATTTGGCAACTGTAAGTGATCTGCCCAAAAAGAACGAAAGCGTTATATGCTCTGGTCCTTGCACCACAGTGCTGCAGATAGTGAAGGACGTAAAAATAAGCCAGATGTAGTTTTACTCAATAACAAAACTAAATCGGGAGACGATTCTCTTGACCAGAAGGACGTTCCGTACAAAACCGAGAGTCAGTCAAAAAGATAGCCATTTGAGTTACGGACAGATGTAATGGATGCAGCGCCCAAAACACTCTGTGTATACTTTCACAGCAACGTCGCAACTATCAAGAAGGCACATCTGAGAAAAGAATTTTTTTCGTGGAATTAATAGAAAAATGATACGTCGTCATATGGAGAAGAGTCGACAATCCACGCCTCCAAAAAATGTTATACAAACCACGGAAAGTTGTGGGGTTCCTCGCCAACATCTGAAGATTGCACGAACTGGAATATCATAAAAAAGAAGACGTTCCATGTGCCCACATAGATTACACGGAAAAATTGATCTAACATGCACAAATGCACAAAAGGTAATTGCAAAAACACGGTGACATTATTTGTAAAGTGGGTGTTTTTCATGAATATAAGTTCTGCTAGATGGCCAATAAAACGAAGTCTTCTGTTTAATCCCAAAGAAATTATAACTTAATTCATGCTACTTTATTTTATAACAAAATGAATGTCACAGCATTATAATTAATACTTCATTATTCATTTTCCGTCATAAAACCTATCATAATTTGACAATGTTGCTTTAACAAGCAGCTTCTTGTATCTGCTCTGAAATAATGGTCTCGTGGACCTCTCTCAATCATTTTTACCAGTCCAGCCACTCACGTATCCAAGGGTTAACAGTTAAAAGTGTTTGTCGTGTAGTGGAAGGAATGTGTTGGAGTAATTCAGTTATTTCACGGAAAGGCATACGGGATTGATTATGAGGTTTATGGTTAAAACAACGTCGTATTTCTCAACCGATAACTGTAGTGGAGAAACATATTGATAGCAAAACGTAAATGAAAAGGCTCCCGTGACCAATGACTATCTGTTTAATCAATGTGGAAACGGAACGTAGAAGTGGTTACTTCAGTATAAATATGAAACAAATGCAACTGTTAAGGGAAATTGGATGACCATAAGCATTGTTAGGGAAGTGCGTTACGTGCGAAAGGGACAATAAACCGAAGCAATTTAGCCTGTTCTGTTTTTATTTCAAAGTCACATTTTCATGTTTTACTTAGTAGCTTTAATATCTGAAAAATACAGAGACATCTATTCATAATAGGCACATTGTTGTTGTTGTCGTCTTCAGTCCTGAGACTGGTTTGATGCAGCTCTCCATGCTACTCTGTCCTGTGCAAGCTTCTTCATCTCCCAGTACCTACTGCAACCTACATCCTTCTGAATCCGCTTAGTGTATTCATCTCTTGGTCTCCCTCTACGATTTTTACCCCCTACGCTGCCCTCCAAAACTACATTGGTGATCCCTTGATGCCTCAGAACATGTCCTACCAACCGATTCCTTCTTCTGGTCAAGTTGTGCCACAAACTTCTCTTCTCCCCAATCCTATTCAATACTTCCTCATTAGTTATGTGATCTACCCATCTAATCTTCAGCATTCTTCTGTAGCATCACATTTCAAAAGCTTCTATTCTCTTCTTGTCCAAACTATTTATCGTCCATGTTCACTTCCATACATGGCTACACTCCATACAAATACTTTCAGAAATGACTTCCTGACACTTAAATCTATACTCGATGTAAACAAATTTCTCTTCTTCAGAAACGCTTTCCTTGCCATTGCCAGTCTACATTTTATATCCTCTCTACTTCGACCATCATCACTTATTTTGCTCCCCAAATAGCAAAACTCCTTTACTACTTTAAGTGTCTCATTTCCTAATCTAATTCCCTCAGTATCACCCGACTTAATTCGACTACATTCCAATAGGCACATGGTCAGGTTTATTTCGTAACGAAGCGTGTTCTCTATGTAAAATTTCTCTACTTTTTTCCGATAACTGCAAAATTAATCAAAAATAAACTGAAAAGACGTTTAATAACGAGAAAGGAGCTTCACATATTCCAATCTCTGTCTTTCACTAAAATTTTTGCTTTCTGCGGCCCCCTGCAGTATATTTTAAGTTACTCATTCCCTGGTATCTTAACCATGTCCCGTCCTACTGTCCTTTCTTCTAGTGCCTTTCGCATATTACTTTGCTCACCGAGTTTGCGGACAACCTCCTCATTTATTATCTTGTCTTCTCGGTTTACAGTATGTCACACAGTAACGCCACATCTCAGACGCATCGATTCCGTTCTTTTCGATGTTTACAGCAGTTCACTATTCACTTTCATACAATGCTGTGCTCCACACGTATCCTCTCAGAAAATTCTTTCTCAAATTAGTGCCTATACTTGATACTTTCGGAAAACGCTAAAAAGTCATTATAGTAGAGGTAGTGATAAAGGTTTCCTTTTCATCTCGAAAAGCTAAAGCTTCATTCATGAAAGCCGGTGACGGTCCTTCTGTACGTATTCACCCTTCAATCAGACACGTTTTCCTCAACGAAGGATAACTTAATCCAGATCTTACATGTAGATGTCAGAATCTTGGTTGGTAAAAGACGATGATTCCTTCATCTGAGGAAAGAAAAAGAATTCTGGACAATATGGGTGATGAGACAAACTGTGATTGCCCAACGAAGAAGTACAGGGCAGTGTGTACGGTGCAAAATAAGCTGTGGTGTTGTCGTAGAGCAAAAGCAGGCACTTGGACAGCTCTCTCCGACGCTTCATCTTGAGAACCTTTTCTAACGTCATCACGACATTTCGGTAGCTTGCTGCTGTGATGGTTTGCCCCTTTCGAGTATAATCTATAAGTTTCGCACCATGGTAGCCTTAAAAAACCTCAGACGAGCGAGGTGGCGCAGTGGTTAGCACACTGGACTCGCATTCGGGAGGACGACGGTTCAAACCTGAGTCCGGCCATCCAGATTCAGGTTTTTCGTGATTTCCCTAAATCGCATCAGGGAAATACCGGGATGGTTCCTTTGAAAGGGCATGGTCGATTACCTTTCCAATCTTTGAGCTTGTGCTCCGTCTCTAATGACCTCGAAGTCGACGGGACGTTAAACACTAATCTCCTCACCATCTCAGCGCAAGGGCGCTGCTGTACAGAGAGAGAGAGAGAGAGAGAGAGAGAAAGAGCGTGTCTTCGCGAGTGTCTCACATTGGTTGTTGCGATTTGAAGCGAGCCCTCGCTAATATCTGTGGTATTGATCTGCGTTGCCGATTTTGTCGTGGCATCCAGATCTCTGGACGATGTCACAACTGATACAAACAGATCTGAAGATCAATCATTTGTAACCGAAACAGATCAGCTCAAAAACTGAAAGCAGTCCACACGGACAATTAATTCTGTTTAAAATGCTGCAGATCTTATCTTGGTCTAATTTGGTCCCTACAGATAAGTAGCAATAATAATAATAGTAATAGTAATAACAGTAATAATAATAATAATATTCAAATAACTTCCATAGTTGTGTCTTCTAACTCTCCCAACTTGTGGAACCGCCTGTAGATGTTCTAAAATGAGCCCGACTTGTTCGCGTCATAATGAAACGGGACTGTAAGAGGTAAGGCGGGTTATTTCGGACGAACAATAATTTTTCGTTTTTACATGTAATCAAATGATTCATTTGCTGAACTAATGACCCAGATGACCCAGAAAGACTGTCGAAGTTCCTCCTTATTCATGCACAATACTGAATAAGAGAAGTTAACTTTCAGAACATCTATGAAGTTCTCACATGTTATGCTGTTATTAATTCGTAACAGTAAGACGATGACTTAATGGTATTTGAGGTATTATTTACTTTAAAATATGGAGGCAAAGATACCTGACAAAGAGGCATTCGAGCTTACTTATAAGAAAATGCGCAACATCCGCATAAAGGAGCATCTAAGCTGTAGAGCAGCCAAGTTTGCATTTTTTTAAGGTGCAAGTTAAGAACTAGAACAACAAACAGAAATAGATGCCTTTCATTCGGAAAGGTGGTTTGTCAAGCGTTTTACTACACTGAAAAGTATACATGAAATGAGGGAGTTCACTGGTTGGGGAAGAGAGAGAATATGAAGTTATTACTCAAGCGATGGCAGCTAATCAATGAAAGTAGGCCAGTCTCTTGTAGATGATGGGTGATATATCTTCCGCTCTAAAACAGAACCTGTCGAGAAACATGATATATTCGTTTCCGTAGCCCACTCATACCTCATCAATAACTTTAGTTGCAGTATTCAGTCTAATATAGAGATTATTTTCTTACAGAATGGCCCATACTTCATTTTAGGGACATGCAAGCTCCTTCTACTGTTGAATATACTGGTGATAGTTTGAAAGCGTATGAGTAATATGCTATGGTTGCAACAGGGTCCACAAACGTTATAAATTGTCTGAATGAAAGCATGTTACCACATTGGCCTTCTCTGGACGTGGATAAAATTTCCTTTCCTGTGCTTGCGTTCATGTATAGATTCGATTGTGAACCTGTTTTCAAAAGTGTGCATAATATAGTATAGCGAAACCACCTGCTGTCTATTACAATACTCCAATGTGACGACTTTGTCGTCTGCCATAATTTACTAATCCTGCGAATGCACCATCACGACGTTTTTGTAAACAAACTGATTTCTCTGGTGGCGGCTTAGGCTTGTCACGGGAACTAGATCACTGCAGTTGGCACAGTAGACAGTGCCTGTGGCCAGCAATGACAGTTTCTACGTAACAGAAACAATAAAGAGAGGCTCCGTTTTAAGAAAAACTAGTTTTGGCGTATCTCAATGTTTACGAGTTATGTCTCCTGAACTATGTGTCGACAAATGATATAGTTTTGGAGGCTTATTCAGTGGCTAATGTCGATACCGTGAGCAAAATGTATTTCGAGTATAATTAGTAGTTAGAGCGTAATAAATTAAAGTGGGGTGTTTGATGCTAAAGTTTTACTGAATGAGCAGCATAATGTAGTAAGCGATCGAACTTTTTCCTTCAATAATCTTATAGGGAATGTCAGCGAGAAAAAATTTCGAAAACGTTTGAAATTATGTGTAAAGTTTGTTGGAAATGGTAAAGTGCTCTCACTCCCGAATACCTTAAGCGCCGTGAGCTACATTCCCAAGACATGTACACAGTTTCTAACTTTAATACTTGAGTTGTTATGATAAACCTCTAATGTAAGATTATACCTTCTAATAAATAGTTTACTATAGCATTTAAAATTTTTAAATTCCGTTAATAATTAGATGAAATCATGGAAATCAAACTTTTGTTTCCTGTGTTAGACGTTACGTAAGCAACCGCAACTGGTCAGCGGGTGACGTTTTAGCCATTTATGACCTGTAATACAAGTCACTGCATACACGTACAAACTGTCGCAGCTGGTAAAAGTAAATCCCAAGCTGACGTAAAGCCGTACAGATGGTCGCAAAGAAATTTTTTGCAACCGATTTCCTTAGCTATTTTCTTCCTTCGTTCTAAACCATTACTCTATGGAATACTTTTTGGCTGTTGTCTCCAAGATTGGACTCTATCAGTGAGTGTAGAAATCAGACGTCAATGCACACGTAAACCGTGTTACTCCCCGACAGCAGTTACCCTTTTTGCAGAAATGACAGTAAATATTTTTTGTGATAGCGACCGTACACGTGAGGTCGAGCAGAGACTCGAATTCTTTCAAAAATAAAAGAAAAATGTAGACGCTACAAACACATAAGATGTCACTTCACAGTACACCTGACATAAAATAACCATCGAAACAAATGCAAAGCGTTGTAACCTGACATAAAATATTCATAGATATAAATGTAAAACATTGTAGCAATTGTCATTAGTAATTGACTCTAAACTCGAACTGAAGTGTGGTATCCAGCGAAATGACCCAGTTTAACACTTCATTTGTGCTAACGAACCAATAAACGTTTGTATTCCATGCGCAGAAGATTCTGGAATATTCAACTGCTGTGTATGAAGATCGGGCAATTCTTGATACCCCAGCGCCATTATTCTTCGACTTATCAATACCTCAACTTCAGTTTCTTGACATATGGTAACATCTCTCCGTACATTGCCTGGAATTTCTTCTCAGCTTTGAGAGCAGTAAATTATATTAGACCCTGCTTTTATCCTGAACGATGAACATTTCGAATTTCGTGAACGCTATATCTCGGACACACCACACACCTTAATAAAACCTGCAAAACGAAAATAATTAGATCGCTTTTTTTGAGAGCGCTTTCACTTTTCTGCCTTAGTAGTAGCCCATATACGGAAAGCATGCAGCATATTCAAACATTACCACGAAGTGTTGGTCTCAATAATTATGTCACGTCATATCAGAATAAAAATTTGAGGTTGCCGTTGAGACGTCCATCCTCCTTATTTGGCAACAGCTGACTGTTCTGCGAGTATATGTTTTGTCTCTCAAAGACGAAAGACCACTTCAGAGCTCCACTAACATTATAGTCCGTGCCGCCGATACAATTATTGTTAACGTCATGACTTCTACGACCTGTTTGAAGGCAGAGGATCAAAAGCAGATTAGTGTGACTTTTTTTTCGTCAAAGGAATTATTATACTTACTCCAAAGGCTGTACTACACAACAGTTTACTTTATAAATCCACGATTTTTAATGTGCAGTTGGCATTCTGCACAACATTAGGAATGTGTACGGACCGACTGGATGGAGTAGTTGCTTAAACACTGGCAGACGATCCTGTTAATTCCAGTGTTCTTTAGACATGAATACCCTTCTTGGACGGTCGAAAAATATATCTTATGCCTTACTTGCCCAGGTCAGCACCAATACTGCTGGAGGTTGCCTTGTGGACAGAGCGTACGAAGTGTTGACTGAAGAGGTAAAATTGTTTTCTTCGCTTCCTGTGCGATTGAAATTAACTTGTAAGTTACAGATACACTACATAAAGAATCTGAAAATTTGAGAACACTACATTAACACGAAATAAACGTTAAGAGGCCCACTATTTGTGAGCGGTGTGCGCAGGTAGACCGCCAACGACGCAAGTGCACTAAAATAAAAAAAAATGTTCAAATGTGTGTGAAATCATATGGGACTTAACTGCTAAGGTCATCAGTCCCTAAGTTTACACACTACTTCACCTAAATTATCCTAAGGACAAACACACACACCCATGCCCGAGGGAGGACTCGAACCTCCGCCGGGACCAGCCGCACAGGCAATTAAATCACCCTAGGTAACAGGAGCTGAGTATATGCAACAGAGTTTTTTACGATCCCTGCGGACCAGTCAACTCGTTAGTGTGTGTGTGTGGGGGGGGGGGGGGAGGGGGGGGGTTGTGTGTATGGTTGAGAGAGAGAGAATATACAGGCAGCACGCTGTTACTCACGGCAGGCATATAAGCGCGTCTTTCGTGTAATCATCCGAAATATGATACAGCGAGAAGAATTTGACAGCACATTTAATAAACTAAGTGGAAAAAAGGTATCTGGAGTATACGACATTTGCTCTGAATTACTGAGATCTTTTCGAGAGTCACCCATGACAAAAGTATTCCACTTGGTATGAGAGTTATATGAGACAGACGAAAAACTTTAAGAAGAACGTAGTAATTCCAGCACTTGTGCGCCGTAGGAATGTGGGAACATGCGAAGCAATACTGAGCCTACGATCTGTCTTAGAAGACTGAGGGAAGGGAAGCCTACATTTACACCATTTGTAAATGTAGAGGGCAAAAGCTGTAGAGGGATACATGCCAGGAATAACCGGGGACGTTAAGTGGAAGTGCTACTCTAAGATGAAGTGGTTGGCACAGAAGAACAAGTCATGATGAGCCCCGCCAAACCAGTCACAATACAGCTGACACCATAAGCAGACTGTGAAATAGGCTATGCGCTTTTGTATTAGAGGCCAGAGGGACTTTGAGCCGTGGTAAAAATTGCTGTTTTGAAGAGCGCGCCGCAGCGCGTAGTGTGAAGCAGTCGCCCTCCGTTTCTGGCGGTGGCGCCTCTGTGGCAATCGCAGCTATGGTTTCTCCCTTTGGTGGGAAAGGGGAAAGGTTGCCTGTTCAAGTGTATTTAAGTGGCGCTGTGAGCTCGCCAGATGATCAGTCTGGGTGAGCCTGGAGTCAGTCTGGAGTCAGTCGGTCTGTTGGGCCAGGCTGGGTGAGTTTGGAGTCAGTCTAGGGTCAGCCTCTCATCCCCAGCTTGCTAGTCTGTATCTCGTCCGAATTTGTGGCGCAGTGAGAGAACTCAACGAGTGGTCGCTCGGTCGGGGGCTTAGTTCCTGCATCTGAGTCTGCACGTTAGGCCGCCAGTCTGCTCGAATAGCTCAGGCAACGGTCATTGGCTGTTGAATCGATCGGTTGGTCGGTCGTGCACTGAGACACAAGATGACTTGTCCGCCTGGAGCGTCGGCGCATGTGAGGTCGCCACGTGAGTCCAGTGGGCCGCGCCGTATAGCGAGGGGTAGTGGCTTCGCGGCCGACACGAGAACAACAGGAGTAAATCCACGACATCGGTCTGGCCGGTGCGAGCTGCGACGCCGTGAGACGGGAGATCGGCGAGCCTTCCTGCATCCGTTGAAGCCGCTGGCAGCGGACGGTTCGGGAGAGCGTTTTTAGAGGTGCTGCGCCAGGTCTTCGCCAGTAATCGCAGTTTATTAGAAGTTAAGTGATTGGTGATATGTTGTTTCATTTACTTGTTAAATTCTACTTGTTTTCTTGGTGAGGTCACCAGCCGCTTTGTTTTGGGGTCGTCCCACCATTCTTCTCCGTTTACCCACCCGCGGGAAGGTGGTTATTTATGAAATGGGTGGTCCGTTTTTCCCTTGTGGAGTAGGGACGGGTTAGAGCAGCTTGCGGTTCGGGTTGTTCGGTAATCGCCCTATCAGTCTTCCGTACGTTAATAGCTGCCTCTGTCATGTTCGTCGGATTCGGTGTGTTAACGAATTTATTGCTTGAAGTGTAACGGCCTAATTCTTGAAAGATGTTTTTATCTTGCCTATCATCTTGAGAGGCGGTATATGTTGTGGATTGGCAGGAGCCAACCCACGGGGTTTGGAGGAAGCCGAAAGGCACGCGTTTAAGCTCACGCAGGCTGGCGTGAGGTCTGGAACAGGACAAGGAATTCAGACTTCAGAAAAAAGGTGGTACTTGGTGGAATACTTAACTTTAATCCATCAATGTTGAACGTAGCTCTTGTCTGTACATTCTTCACAATATCAATAGCAACTGATAATGGCGCCTTGCTAGGTCATAGCAGATGACGTAGGTGAAGGCTATGCTAACTATCGTCTCGGCAAATGAGAACGTATTTTGTCAGTGAATCATCGCTAGCAAAGTCGGTTGTACAACTGGGGAGAGTGCTAGGAAGTCTCTCTAGACCTGCCGTGTGGCGGCGCTCGGTCTGCAATCTCTGATAGTGGCGACGCGCGGGTCCGACGTATACTAACGGACCGCGGCCGATTTAAAGGCTACCACCTAGCAAGTGTGGTGTCTGGCGGTGACACCACAGTATATGTGTACTGTAGAGCATGTTTGGCCAACCTTGTATTTTTTATGTAAGATTGTATTTCATGGACTTCTATTTAAATGGTCATTTTAATATATAAAGTTGCCACCCTTCCACCATAAGACTTTTCTTAGAAGTTAAAATCAAGTTGCACCGTCGGTGGCAAGTTAATCTTTTAATTTTAATGTTTTGTACCATTTCCATCCCTCCTACGGGGTGCATAGTTTGTGTGCTTGTCTGAATTGTTAAAACTTTTACTTTAAGGTAATCTGGTGTGTTGCAGATTTGCACCATTGTAGTCTTTCAAAGGTTGTTGTGAGCGTTCATGACTACGGCCGTATTGGTAGTACCAGATAACATATTTCACAGCATAACAGTGCCGCTTTGGCCATACGAGCAGTGAAGAAGACGAAAATCTTTGTCGAGTAAGTGCCTCGTTCCATTGCGAAGATTTTTATTACAATCTCAAGAAGACTCATTAAGTCACTGACGCTTTGACTCTTCCACTGGTGTAACTGAATTATTGAAGAGCGATAGTTAAAATCACTGTTGAAGTTAGTTCATGCACGATCGTCAGAGCAAGATCCCATTTTACTACGGTAGATGCCCTGCAGTTATTTTAAATTAATTTGTTTGATGTGTATTGTGTTAATTTAAGACGTCTCTAAGAGCTCCCCTTTTGACACACAGGATATGTAAATGGGTAATTTGTATTTTTAATTTCAGGAAGAATTCTATTTTAACACAGCCGCTGTCTAAGATTTCAATTTTCTACAAAATACGGCTACTAACATTTTTTATGACGTCCTGTACATTGATCAGTTGAAATTTATGCACTCATTACAATTTTGAGCCCGCTAGACCAAGTCCACGCAGTATAAAATATTAAGAGGGTACTTCGAATGCAAATAGATCATTTGTTGCTTTTCGTGTGCAGAGAAAAGTAAAGCATCTGATATGAGAGCAGAACATAATCGCTCGGTTTTCTGGAAATGAACATCATGGAGAGGATGAGGTTCATGGCATGCTGATGTGGTACTGTCGCTAGCGTTCACCACAACCGAACGGACGCTGATGACATTGCTGATAGAGACCAGACTCTGTATACTGGAATAGGTGGACCCAAACTCAGATAGTTCTGTGTTGCTAAGGTCAGTGTCACAAACCCTATCGAAGTGATGTGGCACGATGATTGTTTTGTGTGTATGATACATCTTTGACAATTTACGAACTATTAAATAGCATAGTCACTTAATTTTAACAAAATTGAAGAGATCAATACTTCACATAATTCATGTTATAAAGCAATATAGTTAAATTTAACAAAATATACGAACATCTATACTACTAATGCTACGAGTTTTCACTTAAAAACTTCGCGAGTGAAATGACAGTTCCAGCAGAAATTATCAATAACCCGCATTTCCATAAGTCAAACCTTTCATGTTATTGCGAAAAAAGAGTGAAACGCCAATGGTTGTATGTCGTAGGCAAGCGTTTGAAGCGTTCAGTGGTGAGTAATGAAGTACACTTATCTCTTATTGTACGGGGTGGACATAGCAGAGACCAAGTTATCTGAAGTTCAAAATGGGTTTAGGACAGGAAGGTCTCAGAATTTTGGAATAGTGGAGAGAATATGCCAACTGATATACACACATCAAAAAAAGATTTGCATCACCCTGGTTGACACTGACTGTGGGCATTGTATCACAGACACAGTGCCTTTGACTGTTCAGAGATGTCAATAAACCCGCCCAAAGATGTAAACAACCATGCATGAGCAGCGGCTATTAGACTGAGGGGGTCCGATAGCCTATTGGTTCCAGTCATTCCACCAGGAAGGAGTTACACGGCTCCTGTTGTCTGTAATTCAACCATGCCTAGACAGTCAACACCGCGGTTCGGTCGTGTCCGCATTGTTACTTCGTGCCAGGGAGGGCTCTCAACAAGGAAAATGACCAGTCGTCTTGGAGTGAACCAAAGCAATGTTGTATGGACATGGAGGAGATGCAGAGAGTCAGGAACTGTCGATGACATGCCTCGCTCAGGCCGCCGAAAGGCTACTGCTGCAGTGGATGACCGCTATCTACGGATTATGGCTCTGAGGAACCCTGACAGCAACGCCAGCATGTCGAATAATGTTTTTCTTGCAGCCGTGTTACGACTCAAACTGTGCACAACAGGCTGCATCATGCACAACTTCAGTCCCGACGTCCATGGCGAGATCCATCTTAGCAACCACGACGCCAGGCAGCGCGATACAGATGGACCCAAGAACATACCCAACGGACCGCTCAGGATTGGCATCACGTTCTATTCACCGATAAGTGTCGCATATGCCTTCAACCAGACAATCGTTGGAGAAGTCTTTGAAGGCAACCCGGTCAAGCTGAACGACTTAGACACACTGTCCAGCGAGTGTAGCAAAGTGGAGGTTCCCTGCTGTTTAGGGATGGCATTATGTGGGGCCAATGTACGCCGCGGGTGTTCATGGAAGGCGCCGTAACGACTGTACGATACGTGAATGCCTTCCTCCGACCGATAGTGCAACCATACCGGCAGCATGTTGGCGAGGCATTTGTCTTCATGGACAACAATTCACCGTTAAGGAGTGGGACAATCTGGACTAACAATGCCTTGATGAACTTGTGGATAGTATGCCACGACGAATACAGGCATGGGTCAATGCAAGAGGACGTGCTACTGGGTATTATAGGTATCGGTGTGTACAGCAGTCTGGACCACCACCTCTGAAGGGTTCGCTGTATGGTGATACAACACGCAATATGTGGTTTTCACGAGCAATAAAAAGGGCGAAATGATGTTTATGTTGATCTCTATTCCAGTTTTCTGTACAGGCTCTGGAACTGTCGGAACCGAGGTGATGCAAAAGTTTTTTGATAAGTGTATATCGCTTTCGACGATTTTGAAATGGCGTTCCAACAAGGGACGAGTACATAGGAAGATACTATCGGAAATTTTACAAATACATGGAAACCCTAAAACGTATTATATCAGGAATAAAAGGCCGGTATTTGAACAGACAAATAGTTTTGCAAAAAGTGAAAGAAGAGCAGATGTTGACTACAAATCAAGGAGTAAGACAAAGATGTAACCTTTGTCCAGCACTTTTTAAAATGTGTTTAGGCACGTCACTCGCGTATGGAAAAGTAAACTTTCTACGAAAGAATGATATTAACCTAGGACAAAGTAACATTTATTGACATGGTGCTATTTTATGACAACCTGGTGCTCATAGATAAAACTGGAGATTTATTGCAAAGAGAATAAAATAAGTTGCAGCTGTGTTCAGCTAAATATGATCTGAATATTTCCATAAACAAAACGAATGTGATGGCTTTCATAGGAAGAAATCCCGTAAGAGCCAAAACAACGATAAATAACTAACTAATTGAACAAGTCTCTAACTCTATATGCTTTGGATGAATCTTTTGACGACAGCCAAGACATTGATATTGAATTAAATACGTTCCAAATGATACGCGGCACCATAAGAAGAACATTAAAAAATAAAATCTGGAAAGACAACCACTTCAAGTTTGATAATGTGATGGCTGCTTTATGGAAGTGAGTCATGAATAGAGAGAGAAAGGTAAAAGCCACCTGAAAACAGCAGAAATGAAATTTCTAAGTTCTGTGTGAAGGTGTTCTAAACGAGATCGGTGTAGAAATAAAAATAATAGAGAAGAGTTGCAAAAGTGTAACCTACATGATAAAATACAACTACATAAAAGAGCAAAAAGGCAATCTACAACGTACGTGAAAGAAGACTACTAAAAGCAGAAAACAGATACCAGTATAAGCCAATCGGAAGAAGAAATGTGGGAAGACTAAAGAAGAGATTGGAATAAATTCTGACAAGCCAGAGCAGGTCACGAAGGCATAATTCATGCTGGGAAGAAGAAGGAAAAGAAGAAGGAGAAGAACAAGTACGGGGTGGGCAAAAGAAAACTACCCTAGAAGTTCTTTCGCACACCTTTACGTAGGCAGCCCAACTTACATCATCCAGCTCAGGGCGGATAATGTAAGTTGGTTTTGCATATTTTAGTGTGCATGAAAGGTTTTCCCGGCCAGATCTTTTTATTTTTATTTTTTCCCTCACTCTGTCTGTTACTAGTAATGTAAAATATCAGTGTACTGACTGAAACGAATTTCACTTGTGACTTTTCTACAGATACAGAAAATAAAACGACAAACATATGACGCTGAAAGAAATAGATAAGTTATG
The DNA here is from genome assembly GCF_021461395.2 of Schistocerca americana. Lineage (NCBI taxonomy): Eukaryota > Metazoa > Arthropoda > Insecta > Orthoptera > Acrididae > Schistocerca > Schistocerca americana. Next base: position 907,794,930 of record NC_060120.1, read on the forward strand.
AACCATTCCTAACTCAAATCAGTATTTACGGGGATCACTAACCCCTCGCATCTCACAAACGAAATTCGAAAGAACATAAAACCTGCTAATCACAATATTAAAATGCTTGGAGATGTTTGGTCTAAGCGAAGCACATTCGTCACAAAATTCACGAGGTGTTTAAGGAGTGAACCAAATGAGAGGAGCTCGCAACTTTAAATATATCATACGTCGTCTGGGCTTGGATGGAACAGCTACTTCGGGTGTGTTAGAGCGAGTGAGGAGCGAATTTTTCTTCTTGTAAGTATCCGCCAAATATTGTCAACAGGAGCCAGGAATTCTATTGTGCGGCTGTTTTTTACCGTCGTAGCCAGTTCCCAAAGGTCACTGCCATAACGTAAAAACACTTTGGCCTTACTTATTGCTACTACAATTTCAGTCTGACACAACTCCGTCCATTACCAAATCGGCTGTTTCTTGACCCCTCAGGATGTCCTCTATTAACTAACCCATTCCTTTTTGGCAAATTGTCCATAAATTTCTTTAGTTCCTGAGTCGACTGACAACCTCTCCATTTGTGAACCGGTTTACGCATCTAATCTTCAGCACTTTTCTCCAGCACCAACATTTCAAAAGCCTCTCTTGTCTTCTTACCTGTATTGTAAACTGTCTAATTTTCACTTGCTGACAATGCTACACTAATAACAAATCCCTTCAGAAATCACTTTCTGCCGCTTAGATTACTCTTTTTTCAGAAACGTCTTTTCTTGATATTGCCAGTCTGCATTTTATACCCTTTCTATTTCGAGCGTTGTCAGTTGCCAAACAACCCCTGACATCGTCTCCCGGCCAATAAAACCATGCGATCACTTCATTTCATCAACGTCATTACAATAATCGTCACTATTATCAGTCATCCCCTAATCGGTATACATTTCACGACTTCTCCACCCATTACGATCTTTATCTGTTCACAACCAAGTCTATCCTGCTTGTTCCCTTGCGTCGTGAATTCATTTGCCATCACGTCGATTTGTAGATCGTTCTGTTATCACAAGGGATCATGAAATCCTGTACAGAATTTCCTTAGCCCCTCTGACATTTCGTCTAGCTATATCTACAGCCCGTCTCCATTTCAGTTTCGTTAACGATCACTGTCACATCCTCAACTTGAGTCTCTTCTCTCAGCCGTTCTTTTTATGCTCAGTATGGATCTATTCGGTAGGCAATCCTGAATTTTCAAACTGTTTTTTCTCGTTTAGCAGCCATTTTTCACTACAGTTTCCCGTGCAAGTCCTGCTTGAAAATCAGCGCCATAGGAGCGCTGCGTGTACGACGGAAGGTTAAAATGCGGGGAAACATTGTAAATGTGGATGTGTCGTTAAGGTGACACTGCCCGGTCAGAAGCAGCTACCTCTTCCCCATTTCCTGACGCCTGCCACGGGAGTGGCTCCCCTTTCGCTGGCTACCTGCCCGTAAGGGAGGCAACAGGTCCCTAACTAGAAGCCAGTTAGGCCACCCGGCAAACAGCTCCTTCACGACGCTACACGGGGGACGTCTGTTGTGAAGGCTAAGGTGGGTTGTTTATCGTTCACAGAGACAAGTTACGTATCCAGTTTCGAAACTATCAGCTACTGCGCACGCAAGACTTCCGTTAGTATTCGTGCGTATTTATTTATTTCCTCTTTTTCTTCGTCAATAATGTCATTCTGGAAATTTTCCTTCGCCCGGTTGTACAACTAAGATTGATGTCGTACAATACCGTAAACTAGCTCTCTTTTGTGACTTGGGATGGTTTTAGTTACGACGGAAACAGCAGATACCTTGTGAAGATTAAGCGTAACATGTTGGGGAAAAATAATCCATGACCTTCTTTATTATTTAAATGATAGCGATTTTAGGAAATGCCCTCCCTCCTCATTAGAGTAACTCGCCTCACTGATTCATTCACAAAATTCTTGGTCGATTTACCTCAAATTTGTACACTCAGATGAAGGAACGAAGTAAATGAATGAAAAACAACCGCCTTGGATATGGTACCACCAGACTTCACAACAGTGCGGGACGAGCAGCAAGCTCGAGAATTCGACAGAAACATGACTACGAACACTTATTTTTTGATTGTCGTTGTTACGTCTGAAACATACCGTAGAAGTTATTTTAGTCCATGTTGAACAGCTTTTATTTGTAAAATCCACAGTGCCTTACAACCGCTAAGGTAGGTCGTGGATATAGAACCAACAAAATACACTAAGACCGCAGGTCGAACGAAGGATCGAACAGAATCCTAGATTCCCCCAACTGTGTATTCGATCACTTCGACTCGTGAAACAGTGAGAACTGAACTGAAATAACGGAGGACGAATTCTCCAAAAACCACAAAAAGGTACTCATTGCAAAATGTAACAACACATGGCACAACTTATCATCTTTGTCTGGAACCTCGCGGCCGCTACGGTCGCAGGTTCGAATCCTGCCTCGGGCATGGATGTGTGTGATGTCCTTAGGTTAGTTAGGTTTAAGTAGTTCTAAGTTCTAGGGGGCTGATGACCTGAGAAGTTAAGTCCCATAATACTCAGAGCCATTTGAACCATAATCATCTTTCCACACACGTAAAGACGTATTAATTCGTCATTAGACTCACACCCAGTGATTCAAATATACCCTTCGGTATAAAGGGACTGCAGTTTGCAGTGTTGCTTGCATTCGCTAGAGTATCAACAGGGCACAGGGCCAATCAGATACTGAACATCCCGTGAAATGCTGGGCACTGGAGCTAGTTTCTCGTAACAGTGGAATGTTTTCGGACATGACACTATTTTCCTTAATGTCTTATCCCAGTACGTACTCTTGAGTCTTTTATCATCATTATCAGTCAGTCCGATATCTGTTCCTAAATTGTACTAAACTTTTCATCTCTACGTGGTTACTTCAAGCAACTTTGTCTATAAGCTACTGCATAATAACGGGTGGGCAAAATAAAACTACCCCGTACAGTATTTCATGCACCTTAAGATAGGTAACCAAGCTTACATTAGTTGCCCCGGTTGTGGATGATGTAAGTTGGATTACCTCTCGTAAGGTGCATGAAGTATTTTATGCACCAGTTTTATTTTGCCTACTCAGTACTGGTAGTTGTATGACCCTAGTGTTTTTTGCCTCTGCTGTTCCTCTAGCACCACCTCTGTAATTTCTAGAAGCCGTACCAGAAGTCCCACTAATCTGTCCTTCCTCCTAGTAAGGATCTCCCATAGACTTCTTTCCTAACTTATTCTTTCCAGTGTTCTTTCAATATTTACCTTATCGGCCCACTAAATTTTTAACGTTCTTCCCTAGTAACTGATATGAAATGCATACAGTATCCAGATTTACGATCTTCCACGTTCCATTTTGATACACTACTGCAGTACAGACCTAGACTTTCTGAATTTCTTTCCTCATATCCGTAACAATACCTGGTATCAGTGCAGATCTTTTTAATGGAAGAAAATTTTCGTCGCGTGTGCCTATTTGCTTTTGATATCTTCCTTGCCCCTGTAATCCTCTATGATTTTGCTTCTTAAAAAGAAGAATTAATCCACTAGTCTGACGTTCCGAATTTTAATGTTGAACAAGTCGCCATGCTCCTTTCTACTACTCTTCATCTTACTCCTCAGTGCTTTAACCACCCTTAACCCACGTTCGGTGCTACGCTGCCCTTTCCTTTCAACACGTATTCTAAGTTTCCCTTCATCCGACCAAACCTTTGCATTGCTGTCTGTCTCTCTTACACTTCTATTCCTCTCCCGAAACTTCTTCACGTCTTTCATAGTTTTTCAACGTAAAAGCTGAACAACACTGATCACAAGCTATAACCTGCGTTACCCCCACCTCAACACAAGGTTGTATATGTTGATCTTCCACTTTTACTACTTAGAACTGGCTATTGTAGATGTTGTAAGATATTCGTCCATCGCTGTACTTTACCCTTATCTTGTAAGAATTATAAACAATTTATTCCACTTTATAATATCTAAGACCTCATCTAGGTGCTCATATACTAAGAAAGTATTTTGATTGCTCTTGAATCTTACTTCCATGACTGAGTGCAACATCAGAATTGCTTATCTGATACATTTTCCCTTGCTGAAAGCATACTGGCTATTTTTTAGTACTTAGCCTGACAACCCTTTAGGACGTGTTTGCCCAAAATAACACAGTCTGTAAGAGTTCTTACATTATTGGAATGCTAAGGGAAGTAACTTTCTTCATGATGAGAAGTACTGTCTACACATTTTCTTGGACCTTTCATTCATAGTGACTTCTTTTCACCGAAAAGAACGTCATTGTTTACGACCATGTTCCCTTAGATCAAAAAATGCTTACGAGATTCCGTCTGAAGCGAAAGACAATTTCTTGTTATTCACTATTTTTCATACAGAATGTACTGCCGTTGAATACCCTTCAATTTCTATTCATTTAACTGCAAAAATTTTGACAAACAAATCCATACACGTAATCAATTTCTCCTACAAATTTTACAAAACGTATATCTCAGCAGCATATTTGCTTGCTCTTGTTTACTGTCTGCCTTATTTCTTACACATGATGGTGTAGTAAGGTCATGTGCAAATAATAATGTTTTTTTCTTAGGCTGCCCTTTATGACAAACAAAAAAATGACTAAAATATGAAACTATGAATGTCTTTGTTGGTCATAGTATTTGCGTAGTAATGTTGCTGATGGTGTTGATCATGGAGCAGCTGCTGTTCGACTGTGGCCATCTTTAGTGGCTCGATTACCATGTCTTTGTGGAAAATATTACGTTGCATGGAATTCTGGGACAGCAAAGGATGCAAGAGCCGGAGTGAATGTGTGGGTTGTAGAAGTGAATTCAAGTTATGTACTGCGAGGGTTGGAGTAGTGTAACTGTATCTGGCTGTACCCATGGTTGCGATTGATTGCAGTAGGATAAGGATGCTGCATAGGGTAAGATGGCATTGGTATCAGATAAGGGCATTTAGGTGGGAGAAAGTGAAACAAGAGTGACACTGCGACTGTATGGTTGTGACATCAAATATAAAGATGGAATGGGCTTCTATTGTAATTTGTTGGAGGAAATGGAGTCGCTTAAAATGGATATTTTGGAGTAGTAAGTCAGTAGATTGTAATTTTTGCAGTGAGGACAAATTTGAGGGTTTTTACAGTCTTCAGTGAGGTGATAAATGTATTTTAGGTACTTTAGACATCAGTGTGATTGGCCGTTGTATCTGGTGTGATCAACACTGTGTCTCCTGTGGTAAATGCAGGTGCCATTGGTAGTGAGGCGATTGGTGGGGGAGAGGGTTTTAGAGAAAATTCAGACAAGGAGGGTAGTGACGTAGTTATTGTGAATATGGAGAACTTTTTGAAAGAGGTGTCTGGGTTTGAATTTAGCTTCAAATGGCTTGGTTCAAATGGCCCCGAGCACTATGGGACTTAACTGCTGTGGTCATCAGTCCCCTAGAACTAAGAACAACTTAAACCTAACTAACCTAAGGACATCACACACATCCATGCCCAAGGCAGGATTCGAACCTGCGACCGTAGCGGTTACCTGAGAGCTACAGGTGCATGAGGAAGCAGGGAAGCTTGAGGACCAAAGATTATGCTGTTATGGCAGCGAGTCTGTGCAGCTGGAGATAGTGGAATTTTGGATTTTTGAATGTAAAGTACAGGTGCGTGAGGAAGCAAGGAAGCTTGATGACGAAAGATTATGCTGTTATGGCACCGAGTCTGTGCAGCTGGAGATAGTGGAATTTTGCATTTGTGAATGTAATATTCACAGTACTGATATGGCTTGAGTTAAAGCTGGAGAGACACTTTTCAAAGATCTGTAGGATAGAAAGTTTGGTTCACGAAAGTACAGGACACAGAAAATTTGCTCAGACATTCGTGAGTGTTGTCATGAATGATAGAATCTTCTGAATCGTTAGGCTGCGACATATTTTTCTTCAGACTTCTCTGATACTCTACAGATCTTTTCACGATTACAGTGGTGTTCCTGGATGGCTGATCACTGTGTTTACCCATCCATGGATACTAGTGGAGTCCTGAATAAAACTGAACAAAGCTCCATGGTCCGAAGAAATCTTTATCACATTGTATACCGAATTTGAGGCTGATTAGCCCTTTATTTTAACTATAACTTATCGTAGATCCATCGAGATAAAACCGCTGCGGTAGTTGTAAGAAAGCACAGGTTTCACCCGTCTAGCAGAATGGTAGCAGAAGCAATCCAGAAAAGTGCCGACGAACACATTCTGAACTCAAACATAATGAGTTATCTCAAACGGAATGACCTCCTTCACACCAACTATAGTGTGAATCCCATCTCGCATTTTTCTCTCACAACAGCCTGAAAGTCTTCGATGAATGATGTTGTATTTCTCGATTTTCGAAAACAATCAGCTCCACAGTTACGCTATTAGCAAAAGTGCAATCGTGTCTGGTATTAAGTAAAATTTGTGACTGGGTTTAGGATTTCTTGATAGAAAGAAAGCAGGATTTGATCATGGATGGAGAGTCATCGACGATGTAGAAGTACCTTCGGGAAGTCTATTTGGACCCTCGGTGCTTATGTTTTACTTTAATGACCTTGCAGACAATATTAATAATAACCTCAGGCTTTTCGCAGATGAAACAGTTATACATAATAAAGTACTAATCTCTGGAGGAAGTGCCGATATTCAGTCGGATCTTGATAAGTTTACGAAGTTATGTAAAGATTGTTTTAAATATAAAATTGTGCACATCACTAAACGAAAAAGCATAGTATCCTATGTCTAGAATATCAGCTAGTCAGAACTTGTATCAGTCAACTCATACAAATACCTCGATGTAACACTTTGTCGGTAAACGGAATGGAACGATCACACAATCTCAGTCGCAGGTGAGACAGGTGGCATACTTCTGTTTGTTGGTAGAACACTAGGTCAGTGCAGTTTGTCTAAAATGAGATTGCTTACAAATCATTCTTGCGGCCCACCCTAGAATAATACTCAAGTGTATGCATCCATATTAAATAAGAGTAATACGGGGTACTGAATGTATACAGAGGACAGCATGAATGGTCACATGTTTGTTTGTCCGTTGGGAGAGTCTCCTTGAGATGATGAGAAACTGAACAGGTTGACATTTTAAAGTAAATGCAATTTATCTCGAGAAAGCCTACTTACAAGTTGAATCTAGGAGCGTAATGCAACCCCATAAACTCACTACTGTACGCGTGAAGAGAAGATTAGATTATTTGCAGCATGCACAGAGGCATTTAAAAAGTCACTCTTTCCGTCGTCCAAGTGTGAATGGAATGGGAGGATGGCTAATAAACGGTAGAATGGGAAGTAACGTATGCCGTTCACTTCACAGTAGTTCGTAGAGTACCGATGTAGATGTACACGAAGAAGATCCCAGCAGATGGGATCGAAAAGTCGAGCATCAAAGAAGTTTGAAGAGGAATGTGATGTGGTCTAACGACTGAGATTTTACCGTTTTGGAGGAGAAGTTTAGAGAGTGATAGGTGTCGTGCTCAAGCAGTTCCAATATATTAAGACACATAGGTATAGAAGCAGTGTCAGATAGCGATTATGTGCTAATGTGCTATAGCACACTGTAAATATCGCTCTAGAATTACGCCATCTCTCTATGAATACGTGCTGATATGCAAATAAAATGGACGAAAACATGTTTTGTGGCGCTATCTCCACAACAAAAATGGTTCAAATGGCTCTGAGCACTATGGGACTTAACATATCTCCACAACAGCTAGAAACCAGTGTTGAATACTGGAATGATGGTCAGCCATGTTATGGTAAACTCAGAGAAGGGAGGCAGTTGTCTGCTTTCGGTTGCGAATGTCTCTGCCGGCATTAAGGGTGCTACTTTACTCACAGCACATCTTCTGTAAAACTTCGTGTAAAGAACTGTGCAAGCAACTTGGAAAATTTTACATGATACCCTAGAGAGATTATTTTCCAGTAGATCTTAGGAGGAGAAAGCAAGAAGTAAAGAGTTGGGAAAACCTGCTCCGAATTTAAATCTGATAAGAGAAGAGTGTGGGATGTGGTTCACCGACTTGGCTCAAACTGTGTGAGTAGAAATATGTACATAGATGCTTCTTTCAAGTTCCTAGTATATTTCGTGTAAGTGGGCTGCAGGAAAAGGTAAAATGCTCTCTAAAGATTTACGAGTATCAGGAATTTTTGAGTAGTTGTTAACGAATTGGTGTTGTGGCGCAGTGTTAAGTGCAGAGACTGACAATTCGTCGGTCTGGATTCGATTCATTTTGCTACAATTTTTTTCATTCAACTTTATTACTTGCAATGTTAAACTATTAATTACAAAATTTAAATATATTACAATAGTTCCGTATATATACTTAAAATTAATATATTCAGTGTTAAAGCAACAAACCGCTCTTTCCCCGTGTTGTGTCTGATTCATGGTATAATCATGTAAAATGTCAACAGATGTCTGTACAATTGTGTTCTTCATGGAAAATGGCATTCCGGTCAATGGACAACCACATCAACGATTACGTCATGGCACCTGTCAAACGAGGCAGTATTTGCCAAGTAGTCCCATATCCACAATCGCTGTGTTTACAGTCACAGACGGTGCAGTATAGCACACGCCTACCAGACTCTCTGCGGTGGAGCGCCGTAAGAAGAATGGAAGCGGGACAGTCACAAACTGATGTGGCCTAAAGGCTTAATTCGAATCGCTCTGTTATTTCTCGGATGTGGCGACGGTTTACAGAGACCGAAACAGTATTCCGAAGACCAAAGCATGGCCGAACACGTGTGAGATCAAAGGAAATGACGTTATTTGACCGTAAGGGTACGGCGGTACCGCCTGGGTACTGGAAGGCAACTGGATTCTGACTTCGCAGCATCCACTGGACGTGTTGTATCGAGACAAAAGGTGTACATAAGGATTCGACAGAGTGGCCTTTATTGTTGGATACCTTCTGTATGTGAACCTCTGATGCGTCTTCACAGAAGAGAACGTGTAGAGTGGAGTCGTCAACATGTCACATGGACGGTTGAACAGTAGACCAATGTTCTTTCCGCAGATGAGTTCCTATTTGGTCTGCAGAGTGATTCTCGACACATTCGCATCTGGAGGGAACGTGGAACACGATTTCGGAATCCAATTATTGTGGAAAGAGACCGATATCGGGGAGGATCCTTAATACTGTGGGAAGAGTTACGCTGACCACTCGAACACCGCTTCATGAAACTGTGCGGATGAATCGGCAAGGTTTAACTGCTGTCAGGTATCGTGACTAGATCTTGGGACCTGATGTGCGGTTGTTGCGAGGTGATGTGGACCCAGACTTCGTACTGATGAACGATAACGCTCGACCTCTAAGAGCAAGGGTGGTTGATGTTTTCTTGGAAACGGAAGATACTGAAAGTATTGCATGGCCAGTCGCTCTCCCGATTTGAATCCCATAGAGCATGCCTGGGATGCGCTAGGGAGAGAGGTTGTATCACGCCAGCATTCACCAACCACTTTGTAGGAACAATGGGCGTTAGTGCCTCAACATGAGACTGATGACGTCACTCACAGCATGCCCCGTCCTTGTCAGGCCTGTTTCCAGCCAGAAGTGATAACATCCCATTCTGAGCACATTAACCAGTTGTCGGAATGTGTGTGCAAATTCGTTAAGTTGGAAAAAACGAAGAACACTGTTATCTACCGTTATGCATGTCGCAATTTGTAGTTTCTACTTTACTATCACTTGCTTATACTGCTTTGTGGCAAAATAAGAGCAACCTTGCAAAATTTCCGTTCGTTGGATTAATTTTGAATACCAGAGCTGTTACTACTACTAACCTGGTTACGTCAAAATACAGTGCACTATTTTGCTTTCCGTGTTTGTTACTCAGTAACAGTGATGCGTAGGGGGCAGGGGGGAGTGAACATCTAGGACATATTTACGCATTAATTAAAAAACAACATAGCAGAAATCCTAAACATATAAATAATTTACGTTAGGTAAAGCAAATTTTACATGCCATTTTACATGTCATGCCTATCATGAGAATATATCGAAACACAGTATGTAAAGTGAGTTTTTCACTCTGCTACAGAGTGATTGCTGAATGAGACTTCCTGGGGGATTAAAACTGTGTGTCAGACTGAGACTCAAGCTTGGAACCTTCGCCTTTCGTGGGCAAATGCTCTACCAACTGAGCCACCCACGTATGACTCACGACCCATCCTCACAGCTGTACCTCATCTCCTACCTTCCATACTTCACAGGTCTTCTCCTACAAAACTTGAAGGACTAACTATCATGGAATAAAGGACATTGCTAAGACATGGGTTAGCCACAGCCTGGGGAATGTATCCAGAATGAAATTTCCACTCTGCAGTGGAAATTTCATATCAGTGCACTCTCCACTGCAGAGTGAAAATTTCATTCTGGAAACATCCGCCACACTGTGGCTAAGCCGTCTCTCCACAGTATCCTTTATTCCGCGAGTGTTAGTTCCCCAAGTTTCGCAGGAGACCTTCTGTGAAGTTTTGATGGTAGGAGATGAGGTGCTGACGCAAGCAAATCTGTGAGGACAGTTGGTTCAAAATGGCTCTGAGTACTATGGGACTTAACATCTGAGGTCATCAGTCCCCTAGAACTATAAAACTACTTAAACCTAACTAACCTACGGACATCACACACATCTATGCCCAAGGCAGGATTCGAACCTGCGACCGTAGTGGCCCCGCGGTTCCAGACTGCAGCTCAGTTGGTATAGCAGTTGCCTGCAAAAGGCAAAGGCCCCACAATTGAGTCTCAGTCTGATACACAGTTTTAATCTGTGGGAAGTTTGAAACGCGGTCTGTTTATTTATGTAATATAGTAACACACTGGTGAAATTTTTCACAAGCCACCACTGTAGAGAAGTGAGAGAGAGGGACGATAGAGGTGGTAAGCGGGAGACGGTTGTTGTTTGTTGTGGTCTTCAGTCCTGAGACTGGTTTGATGCAGCTTTCCATACTACTCTATCCTGTGCAAGCTTCTTCATCTCCCAGTACTTACTGCAACGTACATCCTTCTGAATCTGCTTAGTGTATTCATCTCTTGGTCTCCCTCTACGATTTTTACCCTCCATGCTGCCCTCAAATGCTAAATTTGTGATCCCTTTATGCCTCAGAACATGTCCTACCAACTAGTCCCTTCTTCTTATCAAGTTGTGCCACAAACTCCTCTTCTCCCCAATTCTATTCAATACCTCCTCATTAGTTATGTGATCTACCCATCTAATCTTCAGCATTCTTCTGTAGCACCAAATTCCGAAAGCTTCTATTCTCTTCTTGTCCAAACTATCTATCGTCCATGTTTCACTTCCATACATGGCTACACTCCATACAAATACTTTCAGAAACGACTTCCTGACACTTAAGTCTATACTCGATGTTAACAAATTTCTCTTCTTCAGAAACGCTTTCCTTGCCATTGCCGCCGGCCGAAGTGGCCGCGCGGTTAAAGGCGCTTCAGTCTGGAACCGCACGACCGCTACGGTCGCAGGTTCGAATCCTGCCTCGGGCGTGGATGTGTGTGATGTCCTTAGGTTAGTTAGGTTTAAGTAGTTCTAAGTTCTAGGGGACTTATGACCACAGCGGTTGAGTCCCATAGTGCTCAGAGCCATTTGAACCATCTTGCCATTGCCAGTCTACATTATCTGAAAGTAATCTTTGTCAGATACTGCCAGCTTGATGGTTCCAGATTGGGGAGTAGAACAGAGGAGCTGTCGCCGCTGGTTTCCCATGATGCCGGACGACGCGGCAGTTTCCCGCGCGCGGGAAGCCAGAGCTGCGGCGTTGCCACGTCGCCAGGGCCCGACCGGGGTGTGACGCGCGGCGCTCCCCCGCTCCCGGCTCGCTCCGCAGTCGATCGCCGGCAGCCGCAGCTGGTGGTCGCTCTCTCCGCGGCACGCTACCCCACTGCTCTCCCGTCCCGTCTCGCGCCGCTCGTGTTCGCGACCCCACGCGCACGTGCGCCCAGTTGCTGCGTGACTCCAGGCGTCAGCGTATTCTGTCTTCGCCAGCCTGAGCGTCGCGTCAGTACCACCTTCTCTTTCCTGTGGTGAGTCGATCACAGTGGCTAAAATATTGTTGCTGTTTGCAGGCATCATCGGAAATATCAGACGTGCCTTGCGACATACATTGCAACAATGCCTTCCGTACATTCACTGGAAATGCCAGCTGAGTGTGACCGATTACACCACCTACTGCTTACATTTTCGTTCAGTACGACTGCTGCTGCTCATAACACGTTTCTGTCTTTCAGCAGTGAGCGAATGCACATGGAACTACACACCTTCCCGCTCACTCCATTATGAAAACAAGAGCATTCTGCAATCTAGGTTCTTTAAAAAAAAATCATTGTTTACTAAACCACCAACAGGTTACTTATGAAAAGGACCTGTTCAACAAACTCAATACCTTTTTTTGTGTCAGAGGTTTTTGTGTTGTGTAAGGTGCCACTACCCCTGTTTAACAAATATCTGCAACCTTCGTTGTACGGCTGCTTTAGCGCCTGCAGTGGACAGCGTGCAAAAGAATTTATAAAGCGCTGCACACGGAGACAAATTTAAAGAAATTATACTCAGACCAATCATATTTTAGAGCAGTGGTCTGTGGAATTTGGTGTTATTAAGAGTTTCGATAAATTTTTACGGCAACTATTTGGTTCTAAATAAACATATAATAAATTTATACTGCGACTATTTGGTTCTTAATAAAAACATAATATTTTAGGGAATTGAATACAAAACGCAAAGTCAACAATGTTTCCATTGTCTGTCTACAACAGATTATTACAACGAAAACTAAATAATAATTGGTACTGCCCTTTCTGTAATTACCATATATCCTGACTACAAGTCTTCTTCTTCACGAACAAAACTGAACAGTGTACTTGCAGTGTACACAGAGAATGATTTGAACACGTTTGCTCTCCTATGAGATACTGTTCAAGGATTGGCCCTTCAGTAGATAGCGATATTTAGAAAAACATTTTTATGAAGTTTTTTAATGTTTTGTTTGGTCTTGCTGCTCTCGTCTTCTACGTATAAGAAATAAGTTCATTTGCAAACCAATTTCACATCTTTAGAGCTACATTTTCAGAGTATCTGAATACCAAAAGTATAACACCTATGTTATTATGTCAATAGCTGCGAAATTAAAACATAAATAACTTCCACTCAGGTGAAAGTTGTTTATACTTAATTGCTTTTCAGTTTCTGTGAGACAATCTGAGCTACTCACTCATGGAACAAATCACTGCAGAACTGACAACACTCTGCGATAAGTTAAAAATATATAATAAAAAAATGCGGGAACAAAAGATTTGTGACTCTTTAAAATTTAATTTTCTGTTCCAAGTAATAGAGTGGGCTGTCGGGCGTCCATTATGTTATAGAATGACGGTTTTTTCACTCAGCTACAAAGCGAACTAACAGTGAGCCAGGTAGGTCCCCAATTGGGAATAAATGGAGGGAATCTAATTATGGCGTCTGTCTTAATGACGAGACCCAGGTCGGAATGCGGCCAATGTTGTACATTGTGTCAGACATAAATGAAAAGCTTCTGCACATGTGTACGCTGATGCACTCGCGTGCGGGCGAGCATGTGTATTTGTGTGTGTTTATGTGTTTGAAACATTTGCGAAGAACGCAATACACTGGTCTGTATAAACAGCAAAAGGCTACAGACGACTGTAGGTTCAGAATAAAATGGTACAGTTACAGAACGAAGAGAATGATCCACAAATAATCCTTTAAATTTGTATTTGAAAATCTGGGCTATATCACTGGACATTTTAGGGCTACTGCTCGAAGATTATTGAAACTGGAACTTGTAGGACAGGGTACGTTCATCTTTACAGTCGTTAAACAGGTATTAATAAAGTACAGCTCTTGTTTCATTGGAGAACTGATTAACTGAAACCTTCAGTACTTATTAATGAAGTTCATATTATTAATCACAAATCTTCTCAACGCATAATTACATGGGGGTCATAAGTAATAGCGAAAACTTATACGCCTGAAAATATTCGATAAAACGACGAAAACCTTTGCGGGAAATATGGTACCGCAAACGTGTGTGTGGTTACGATTCATTGACTTCACTGTGAAATTCGTCCTAGTTAACGCAAATGTAAATGAACTGTTTACTTTTATATACACTTCTGACATCATCAGCGTGGAAGTGATCTGTAGTATTACGAACACTGAATAAATTATCATCTGCTAAGATCGCTAAAATCAATTATTCATATAGATGATCGTTTTCGGCAATTCTTTGTTGCCATTGTCGGATCTCCAACAGTGGGAATGAAAACGCTAGGATACAGCAACTAACATAACAGCACACATAACTATATCCACGATTTGCAGTACACAGAACGGCAGCTTTCCCTATGTTTACGTTGTTGTGCAATCTTCTGCCTCAATATAGTAAGAGGTGCTGTATAATATATGTCCATGTTGGTATCATGAGCTACTCTAAAAGTCTGCAAGTCAGTTTTAAAATAAAAGATAAAACACATGAACAAGTTTTCACATTCATCGCCACATTACAACTTACAGATCTCACCGTAAATAGTCTTAGTAATACAGAAGTACATCAGATGATATATGATGCAGTGGTTGTACGAATCGGTATCATCATCTCTCATTAGATTAAGGCATGGATCTACTATCCCATATAATACATATGACTAAATTATTATCATAATATATGGCCAAGTCAGTATTCTACATTTTCAAAAAACTGTTTCTAAAATCATATGCAACATTCATAAAGCATAATTATAAATAAATACTTTTCTATCATTGTAGAAAATTTTAAAAACATTTTACAAAAATTTTAATAATTCCTTATCGAATTTTTTAATACAAAATCACAAGCAATATGACAACCTATAACCACGCAAAGCCTCTCTATTTACAGCTAATGGTATTATGTGTAGTTTGATTTTAAAACATCTAGGAACAGCTCGATATCTGCATATATCCTGAATGTGTTGTTGATGATATATCATATCTGTGCCTGTAGATGTCGATCTATTCCTGGGTGTATTAAAGTCAACCTACATATGATACCCTTAGCTATAAACAGAGAGTTTTTAAGTGGTTATAGGCTGTCATATTTCGTGTGGTTTTGTGCAAAGGAAAATTTGGTAAGTAATTATTGAAATTTTTAAAAATGTATGTTTATAAACTGTAGTTCATGAATGTTGCACATGATTTTGCAAACAGTTTTAAAAAAATGTAGAATACTGGCTTCGCTTATTCGTTGTGATAATAATTTAGGCACATGTAATTATGTGGAGTAGTATATCCATACCTTAATGTAATGTGAGAACGTGGTGGTGATTCGTGCTACTACTGCGCCATCTGATGTACTTCTGTATCACTAAGGATGTTTACGGTGGGTTTTGTCAGTTGTAATGACGTGATGAATGTGAGCACTTGTAACCAGCGCAATAACCTGTGTATTATTTTAAAACTGACTTCCTGACTTCAAGTATGCTCATGATACCAACATGGACACACATTGTATAGCACCACTTACTGTACTGAGGAATAAGATTGTATAATGATGTGAACATAGTTATGTTACTATTTCATGTATTGCGAATCTTGGATGTAATTATGTGTGCTGTTTTGTTAATTGCAGTATCCTAGCATTTTCGGAACCATCTTTTGTAGACCCCAAGATGGCAACAGAGAATTGCCGAAACCGATCATGTATATGAATAAATGATTTTAACGATCTTGACACCTGAAAATTTATTCCGTACTGTAAACTTTTCGATTAAGCCCCATCTAATTGGATTCAAATTAAAACTATCTGATAGGCAAGTGCCTTATCAAATGAGTCTTTCGCTTATGCCTCATGAACGGACCCACAGCATCGATTTGGCCATATCTCTGTGTTTGGTCCTAAAATCCTTACAAGTCCTCCTCCATATCTCGCTGGACTAGTAGTCTTGGGTCAGGTCGATAAACGTGCACGGATCACTTAGTAAGGATCTTCCAAGAAAGGGAGCATGGGTTATTTTCGCAGGATGCAGGTCGAACACAGGAAGAGGGTAGACAGAGCAACAACAAATATTGTAGTTGTAAACTGTCGTAGCTGGATTGGGAAACAACGAGAGATCTAAGCGTTAATATAAAACGTTGAGTCTTAAACAGTCATAGGTACAGAAATCTGGCTGAAGCGGAAATAAGTTCAGCGGAAGATTTTACAAAGGACCTAACCGTGTCGAGAAAGTATAGGTTAAATTCAGTTGGTGTTGGAGTGTTTATTTTTATAAGAAGTAGATTACCTTCTAGTGAAACTGAAGTAGTTAGAATGGGTATAGGTTAAACTCGACAACCGAAACAAATTAATAATTGTTTCCTTTCACCGACCCCCCCACCACCCTCGACTCAGATGATATAGTTATTGAACAGTTCAAAGAAAACTTTAGTTTAGTTTCAAATAGGTACGTCACTCAAATAGTAATTCAGGTGGTAACTTTTATCTGCCCTCGATATGATGGTGAAAAACTTGTTTAAAGTTGGTGGTAGGCACAAAACGCCGTCCGAAATCGTACTGAATGCCTTCTTGGAAAATTATTTTGAACAGTATTTCAGGAGCCCACTCGAAGTGTAAATGCTTGCAAAAACAAACTTGACGTCTTAGTAACAAATAATCGTTATCAGATAGGGACCATCATGATGGATGTAGGGATTAGTGACCAAAGGGTAATTCTTGTTAGACTAGATATGTAACATCCAAACCACCAAAAATAAACGCAAGACACATCTATTTAAAAAAGAAGATAAAAATTCGCTCGACACCTTCCTAAGAGACAGTGTCCAATCCCTCTAGCCTGAGTGTGTAAGTGTAAACCAGATGTGGTTTCAGTTCAAAGAAATAGTATCGATGGAAATTGAGAGATATACACCAAATAAATTAATATGGTACTGATCTCCCATGATAGACGAAACAGGCCAGAAAATAATAATATAATAATAATATAATTAAATAATATAAATCAAATAGTGTGACCAGTGATAAATAAAATACAGATTAACGGTAAGTATCAGCGGGATACTTCTTCCGTAATGAGAACGCTAACCACTTTACGTATCCTTAAACCTTTCCTGGTGAGGGGACATCTAGTAAAAGGGTCTGAAGAAGAATTAGAAAAATTCCTAGCCACTGCAGATTCCCTCGATCTTGAACATTAAGGTCGTAAGAAGAATAACACAAATAACGGTAGTTATTCGCCGCCATACGGGAGGAATAAGAAAAGCATTGGTAACGGTAACGGGAATCCAAAGAGGAGCGATTACCACAACAACAATAACAATGTTGGTTATAGGCAACCAAGAAATAATGTTGCGTATCAGAATTCAAAATTGAATGGATACAATAGTCAACAATGTGGTTACAGGAAGAGACGCGGACACATCATAGGGAACAATAGTCCCAACTTCCATCAGTCAAAAACAAATAGATTCAATTCCAATAGGTGACCAAAGCAACAGGCAGGTCAGTGTAATCCGAATTGTGAGCCACCTGCTGAATCAAATTAATACGAGAATAATCGTGAGCACAGTAAAGTGCAGGGACAACAGCATCAAGATGAAAGAGCAAGAATCGTGGAAGTGGTAGATGATAGCCAACCCAACCCATCCAAACCTCTAAAGTCGACCATCATTTCGGTAGTGGTCATGACAGGACCTCTATGAATGATATAAACATTTTGCGATATAACGACGGCAAGGATATACGCCATGAATTATGCTCTGAGCCGAAAGTCTGTAGTTAGACGGGTAAATCCGTGTTGCAAGCTACAGCGCACTCTCAGATAGGCAGTATACCGATTACTGTGATTTTAGACACAGAGCAATGACAGGTGTGACGAGTTTTGCTTTATATAAAGAGTTATGTCAGTTATATAAGATACCAGATTTTCCAGTACGAGGTGTAGGGTAATCGGTGTTATTAACGCCGGTGCAGGTCGAACTTTTAATGGAAAATTGAGCCTTTAAGTGCACGTTTCTGCTGATAAAAAACTTATCAGTGGCCTTTATCCTGGGTTGGGATTTTATCAGAGAGAGGAAAGCGACGATCAAATGGTTCAAATGGCTCTGAGCACTATGGGACTTAACTACTGTGGTCATCAGTCCCCTAGAACTTAGAACCACTTAAACCTAACTAACCTAAGGACATCACACACATCCATGCCCGAGGCAGGATTCGAACCTGCGACCGTAGCGGTCACGCGGTTCCAGACTGTAGCGCCTATAACCGCACGGCCACTCCGGCCGGCCAAAGCGACGATCGACCTCTAGTCTGGTACCTGTACCGTGGATAATTTAGAAAAAAGAATAGTAATGGAACTGATTGATACAGAAGAGATACACGGCAAGTATTGCCAGAATATCTATTTTAAGTACATCCGACTTCAGTTGCCATGTGTAAACACTAATTTTCCCACTCAGGAACACTGTAGCTCACGACTTAGTCAAAGCAGTGAGATAATTGCCACTAAAGAACTGATTCAACAAAAGGTTGCCGAGACAGAGTGCTTACATATACACCATCAGACACAATTAATGGGTTTACTAAGTAATTATACACAGGTCTTTTCTGAGAACCTAGGAGCCATAAACGGTTATGTTTATAAAACATTCACATGAAACTGCCGCGTGACTTATTCCGTCCCTTGGATGAAAAGGGAAGTAGTAATCGGAGAAACCAGGAAGACATTAGAATGAAATATTATACGTCCTTTCTGTTCTCCGTATAGCAGTCCACTATTGGTATACCAAAGGCAGATGTGTTGGATGCGAGGGATATTAACAGATTTATACGAACCTACAGCCCTAGACAACATATGCGATGGGTAGACTATGTGGGTGAATTTCAGCATTTATACAATAATTTGCCCCATTTTCCGCTGGGTATACCCCAGAGGAGATTATGTTAGTGGGATCAGAAGTAACTCGGGAAGCAAAGATCAGTCAAACATTAATTAAATTAACTCAAGAAGCAGAAAATCGCAAGAGGAAGTACGATAAGGGAGTAAAGACAGTAAGAGAGTATGACATTGGAGAATTAGTGCTGCTACGAACCCGTCCCAGAGCTTCTAACCTTAAAATTCAGAACAAAGAATGGCAAATTTTGTACACTAGTTGTAGATATTACCCGTGGGGGCAGTTACAGGCTGGCACAACCTGACAGCATGACTGTCAAAGCTTTGTATCCATATAAGGACTCGAAAAAATTTGAAGAATGACTTGCAAGAAGAAATGTGAGACTTCTCTAAGCAGTATTTGTTTTCTCTGTATGTGTATTATTATTATGTAAATATTTTTAATATATAGGTAGTATATAGTCGATTTTTATCTTATGTAACATTTTCAATGTAATTGTTAATAGAATGTTCAAGGTGGAAACTGAAGCAGAAATGAGTCTAGACAAATAATCGCTATTGCATTTAAGAATTGACTTGAAGTTTTTCCAAATTTTTGATTATGTCTGTCGTATAATATTCTGAACAGGGATAGAACGTCATTAAAGGCAAGTCACATGAAATGTAAATTGTTGATGGTTAATCCATCTTTTATTTCAGATTCTTTTTCTTAAAAGTTTCAGTTAGAATAAAATAGTAATCTTATGTTAAAGTCTTATAAACCTTTACGATTTATAAACTTTTTTAACATCTGTCTTACCTGTTTTCCTCTGTCCTCCATTGATTTAGTTTTACACGAAAGATGCAGCCTACAAGTGAAGTAATTTTTTAAAAACAGCTCTGTCAGAATACACTAATGACATTTATCTCCAAATTCATGTGATAATACGCAGCAAATAAACTCACTCTATATCCAAACAATTGTAATTCATCAAGATATAAACTTAAGAGAAAATTATTCTCCACTCCTGACGCTTGCCAATTCCTTAATACCGTTCCCCGCCACTTTGAACATACAGGACACTGGGCACAATTTTTGATTCAGAAATACCGCTTTACGTTGGATTTCGATCACAAAACACAGCTTACGTTGTATCAGAGAGGTATATAATTTTTATATAGGTCGTTGTGTTGTATCCACTTAACTAATATACCGAGTGTGTTGAAGTTATAAAATAGGCGGGTTGAGCATCCTTCTCCGTTGCAGATTCCAAACTACCATCTTACCAATTTCACCATTACCATTCACCACTCCGTCGACAGAATACTGATGACACCCTTATACAAATCTACAACAGAAACGAACTTCATAAAACGAAATACTGTGACATCTTTTTCGTATGCACCAATTTCCATCATTTTTTGCAAAAGACTACACTGTTAAGTGCAGTTTAACAACGTACTCGCCAGATAACACATTTTTATCTAAGAAATTGAACTTCGAGAAAATTATTTACAATGTTATGAACTTTTTCAACAATGATAATCAGTTCCATCTAACAACATCGAAAATCAGTATTCTTGTGTTAATATTTTCTGTGTTTAACTATCTGTATAATCAATGACACAGTTTAACACACTCCAGCACACACTGCAATTTTCAGTTCTGAAAGCCTCAATGCGGATTTTCCTTATTTTACCGTTCATCCATGCTCGAATGAAGAGGCAAGCTATAGTCCAGGGTAGTCTATTCCAGCTTTCAGAACTGTAATCAAACGTAGTTAGTTGTGCACTATACAACCAACTTTTGCACCATTACAATCGCAATAGCTGTAGACTTTTTAAGTCACACATAAATGAGACTTGATTCTA
This sequence comes from Schistocerca americana, assembly GCF_021461395.2. Classification (NCBI taxonomy): domain Eukaryota; kingdom Metazoa; phylum Arthropoda; class Insecta; order Orthoptera; family Acrididae; genus Schistocerca; species Schistocerca americana. Next base: position 907,815,727 of record NC_060120.1, read on the forward strand.
CACTTCAATTTAACGCCACGATTTTAGAAATCTATTACGCGATATTATTATCAGTGATCAGATAGGATAAGAGCTAAAATTATAGAATCTCATTAGCATTATTAAGTGGTCTGTATATGAAAAGAATATGTGACATTCGAATCAACAATGAAAGGTGAACTTAATACTATTTGGCGCAGGGGTTCAGCATAAAGTTATACTTCATTATGCAGTATTCCTGTGGAAGTGTATGTAGCAAAATATACATGGGTAGCATGGGAAACATAAGAAACACAGACAGCATTATTTGTTGACTGTGTTATGAACCAGAGACATTATTAATAAAGAATATCTTTGACTCTCTGCAGATGTGGGACATGGCAGCGAAATAATGTAGATAATTTTTGTTCTGTGTATTAATCAAGAACTGGAGAATAAATCGGTGAAACCACCGAATAACAAGTGAGGCAGGGGCTTAACATCTCTCTTATCAAGTGATTTCTAATCTTCTAGAGCACTCACAGAACTTCTAAGAAGATATGGTGTCAGAAAGAAAGTAACAGACCTTGGAATGAATCTGCGCTACATACACGGCAATCGTAACGCTAGGCAGTCTCTGGCACAGGTTGCGTTGTTGGCAGATTTACCTAAGATGACAGCCACAGGTGCAGCAACGGCCAACTGACGCCACTGTGAGAAATTAAAATTTTGGTTGGAAATTGGGCAGTTGGGGTAAATCCAATAAACAAACACCTCCCCCCCCCCCCCCCAACTCTCCCCAAACCCTATGACGTCGTCCACCCCCATCACCACCCCGCCCCCATAAATGGCAAGAAACAGTCTCTTCCAGCCGCCAGAGAGGTTGGTTATGTTAGTGAACGTTATTTATTTTTGGTGCGAAACTGAAGTAAACATCGCTCCTAATTATACATCTATGTGTGTAGCGCTACTTATGAGTGCCTAAAATAGCAATATCGCTCAAAATTGACGACGCCGCACAATTGGTGTTATCATTCTAGGAAAAAAAGTCACAATACCACTCGAAACTAGCAAAAATGGTTCAAATGGCTCTGAGCACTATGGGACTCAACTGCTGAGGTCATTAGTCCCCTAGAACTTAGAACTAGTTAAACCTAACTAACCTAAGGACATCACAAACATTCATGCCCGAGGCAGGATTCGAACCTGCGACCGTAGCGGTCTTGCGGTTCCAGACTGCAGCGCCTTTAACCGCACGGCCACTCCGGCCGGCTCGAAACTAGCAGCAGGCGGACTCAAAATAAATAGTAACTCTATGTATGACGTTTCCTTGACATAAAATTAGAAATAAATCTCATTGCCCCGCTTGTGAATTGATGGGAAAAAGAGTCTGTGTCAATAAATTCTTATACGCATAGAAATTATGTGGTATTAAGAAACGAGAACTGCAGTTGATGTTAAAAAGTCAGACTACGCATACCTACTACTGATAATATCACCGTGCTAAAAAGAGTGTGCAAAGAGTAATACCACTTCGTCCGTAAATTACAACCGTAAGCTGTAGAACATAAAAACAACACAAAAAAGCTTTGTAAGTTACTGGGTGCTAGCGCAGCGGAGGTTAAAATCTTCTACACACGACGCTCGTAATAGTGTATGTAATGCACGGCGTTAGGTCCTGATCGCCGCGCAGGGAGGGGGGGAGGGGGGAGGGGGGGGAGGGGGGGAGGGAGGGTGTAGACGCATGACGCATCGCGTTGGGGTGGTGGTGTGACTTGCTCGGTGCTCTCCCAGGAACTGCGGCTTCTAGTAGGACTGCCACACACGGTGCTGACCGTTGCGATATCTGACAGCCACCGACGGTACTATAGCCTCGGCTCACAGCGAGTCGGGCAACATCCGAATATGAGGACACCTATCCGTGGCTATTTTTAATGCCGGCTCACTTCCCCCCTCAGGCCACGTGTTTCAAAATAAGATGGAATTCACAGCACAGTCCTAAAGACGAGAAAACTGCGAAAGAAATGGAAGTTACGGAGTGCTAAAAAACCACAATTACAGTGACGTTGAAGAATCGGACTACCGACATCTGCTACTGATAACACCATGCTAAAAAGAATTGCGTCAAGAGTAACACCATTTCGTCTATAAAATTACAGCCGTCTGCTGTGGGATATAAAAAGCAACCAAAAAAAGCTTTGTAAATTACTGCATGCTAGCATAGCAAAGGATAAAAACTAGTACACACGATGCTCGTAATCGCGAATTTAACGCACAGCGTGGCGCGGTGCGAGGTCCTGGGTCAGTGGCGGAACTGTAGCTGTAGGTCGCTCGACACTCTGCCGGCGACCGCGGTTTGTAGCTGGACTGCCGGGTGTGCTGCCAACTGTCCCTATACGTGACAACTGCTGGCAGAATTATAGCCTTGGTCTACAGCGAGTCGGGCAGCATCCGAATAGCAGGTCCCGTTAACTATGACTATTTTTGACGCTAGCTCGCTTCCCCACCCCCACCCCCCCCACCCCCCCGCCCCCCCTCAGGTCACTTGTTTCAAAAGACAATGGAAATTGAGGATCAGTCTAACAGACGAGAAAACTGCGAATGAAGACAACGTGCTGTCGTACTCACGAGAGACAAAACACCTCCATGGCAATAATAAACATGAGGGATACCTCACCATCCAGGAGAAGCCTCAAATACTGCATCCCACTGCCGTGCCTTGTAACGGACTACGAATCCAGTGCAAATACCTGCTGGATGGTGAGAGAGAGAGAGAGAGAGAGAGAGACTTGTCTCACTCTGGCAAACAAGTATGACATTATGGGTCACATCACCTTACAGTCAAACGAGGGATTTCTCGAACTTTCGATCAAAGTCTGAATATCATTGGTTCCTGAAAATACTGCTTCAGAACTTCCCATCAACTGCCTTTCCTGATTGGACATCGATTTAAAATGCAGTCTGATTGGCTGCCTGTGAAACGTGGTGAATCTATATAAACCCTACCCCCTGCCTCATTCTCAATCTGCTCCTGTCCACGGCGGTGGCTACAGTTATTTGTCTGTTTTGTCTGTCTATGCATCTTTCTTTGTATCGCTACTGTCCTTATCGCGCATTGGGCGCAGGGTCAGCAGGGTTAAGTACGGATTTGGCATGGTAAAGTGAAGGGGTGGCCGGATGCCCTTCCTGCCGCCACCCCATACCCCCCGGGATGGAATTAGTGTACCCCAGCTGTCTGCATCTAGTGTAAATCGTTAAAGAGTGTGAATGTGTTGCAAATGTCTGCGAGTCGTGTAACTGAGGCGGGACGTAGGGACCAGCCCGGTATTCACCTAGTATGATGTGGGAAACCGCCTAAAAACCACGTCCAGGCTGGCCAGCACACCGGCCGCCGCCGTTAATCCGCTGGGCGGATTCGATACGGGGCCGGCGCGCCTACCCGAGTCCAGGAAGCAGCGCGTTAGGGATCTCGGCTACCCTGGCCGATTTCGTCTGTCTGTGCATGTGGTGTACCTTCAAAATGAAACGCAGCAGCAACAACTCCAACGTTCGCAGCAAGCGCAGTAGATTTGATGAGGACGAACTATCATGTAAGTAAATGCTTTTCTTTCGAAGATGTGTGGTTATGGTGTAAAAATTGCAAAAATTCCATTTCTTAAATTCTATAGTGAACTTCTCGTCAGTAATTCCGTTTCTTTTGGCTCGTTACAGTAAAGCTCTAGGATTTTATTCTGGAGTGTGAGGAGAGAGAGAGAGGGAGGAGAGAAGCCTCGACCATGGAAGACTCTTCTGTCTTTTCCTGTCAAGATCCAGCCTCCTGTGGAAAACCCACAGCCAGGGCTGCCTTGTAAGCACAAAAATAATTCTGTAATTTATTCTCGTAGAATAGTTTGGCGTTAAAAATTTTATTTCATGCTTTTTGTTATTACAGCTTACATGCCAGAACTGCAGGCTGAGCTGGAGGAATGTTGGAGGCTGTAAAAAAAAGTAACATCGACATGCTGCGGAACACCCTCCAGCAGAGAATACTCAGCAGTAACAATCCCGTTAGTACATGCAGAAAAGAATATCTCTGTAGTAGCCGTGCAGTCTTTCTCTGCATGTAATTCAACAGTCAAAACAAGAATTATTTCATCTTATCACAGCAACCATTCTAGAGAAGCTTCACTTTGTAGACAGGTAGCTGGAGGCCGTTCACCAGCAACAACAGATACTGAAACAGCCTCCAGTAGACAAGAGTCATCTGCGCAGCCTTGTAACTAGTAATGATAAAAAATAATTCTGTTGTACTAAAATATATTGCGTTTGTGGCCACAATATAGGACAGAGGCGGTCTTTCTCTACTAAATCGGTTTAGCTGACCAGCGGCAGCCGGGTAACTCGGACTCTGAGATATCGAGATTACCCGAGAGCCAGGTTGAATCAAGGTTCGAGCTGCCACTACCTGAATGGGCCCATGCAGTGCCTGAGGGTTTGGGGGAGATGATCGCCTACTGCACCAGAACCATGACAGCGGCGCTGCTGGCTCAGGTACCTTATTATATTCGCAGGTTTTCTCTCTTTGCGGTATCTGTGTTCTTTTAATGAATATATTTTTCTTATTCCCTCTACATCTGATGGTTTTATGTGTTTCATTAATGTTCTTTTTCATTCTACAGTTAGACAGCTGGCAGTATCTGGCGGCGGGCTACCTCCACACTTGACCCATGCGTGGATGCTGTGTATGCGGCCTGCTGTACCTGTCATGGACAGCCCCGTACGCCACTGGCCAGAGAAACAGTGGCACCGCACCCAGCAGCTACAGCCACAATGTCCGGCATTTCCACAACCTGGATATTCGTTCTGCCCAAGCCACGGGTGCATCCTCAGCACTGGAATCCTACAACATTGCCACCACCATATCCTTCCGTTAGTTCTAGAAGTAGTAGTAATAGTGACAGTGGTAAGACTAGTAGCAGCCCCCTCCCCCGCCCCCCCCCCCCTCCTATTACAGAACATGAGTTTACAAACATCATGCCAGACTGGACTATGTAGTGATCGAGGACGCATTTGATGAACACGTCTCGTTTAGAAGGATGGAAGATCCGCAGGGCAGTACAAGGATGTTACAAGTTTCCTTTTGGCATGCTACCCTTTCGCGGAGAGAGAGAGAGCTCATCAAAATCATAAATGACCTGCAATATCCATCTATGAAATGCAGTCAGTACTATGCTGTGAACTATCGCATCCTCCCAAAGAGGGAGGCGCTCTTGAAGAGAAAAGTATTGTATATAATTGGTGGGAAAACGGTGTGATATCGCAGAGCACCTCGATCACTGAGTGGTTCCATGCATTCATCATGGGTGCTATTAGGACCAGGCTTTCAGAAATGGTGGTACAGGATTCGGTAAAGCACTCAACCGTGTTCTACATGTTGATATCCACTCACATTTCCATGACCCTATAAATGGAGGGTGCAGATGTATCAAGCTACCGAAAGATATAGTTGACAAGAAGATGTGTACTGGTGTCCAGAATAAAACAGACAACGCCTTTGTCAATCCTGGCTTGTGAAAAAAATTACAAGACACATCCGCAGCATCCTAAACAATACAAGGTAGGTGATAACATTCATGGGTATTACAACGTTGATGGTATCGATTTCCCTGCCAAACTTCAGGACATACCCAGTTTCGATAGGTAGAATGAGGGTGTTTCGATCAACGTTTTTGGCCTGAAGAAGAACAAGCCAGATGACAGACGACGATGACGATATCAATGGTGTAATCGCCCACAAAGTCGTCAGCTAGCCCCCGCCCCCCTCCCCATTTATACGATTTTACATATTATTGCAAGCTGTATGTTAATATGCTACTAATCTCACATGAATTCAAATCAACACTGCATGTGGATCGAGGATATGTCCCATTTCCTTTCCTCCCAAAAGAATAAACACAAGAATAAAAAGTATATTTGTTACAGGCGCCTCAAAGTTAAAGAACCACCACCACAAGGAATCATGTCTCTATGGTGACTTTGAGTGCCGCCTCGCTCCTGTGACACGATGTGAAGGGGATACTACAACGTCAAATACGAACTTCACTGATAAACGCATACTGTATATGATGGCGTACCAGATGTATGATTTCAATTTCAGCCGCCACAAATCATATGTCGGGGATAATATTGCGATTTGATTGATCTTTGGTCTCAAGAAACTTTCGAGGGATGTCGATAAGCTTTAGAGCACCAACATTTCCATGACCGAATCATAGTAGAATATTGATCTGTACAACAAAATGGTTGACTGTCATATTTAGGTGTTGGTGTTAGATCAGAAAGCGGAAATCCTCATAAGAACCATTGTCACTATTTGTAAAAATCTCATCATGTGGTTCACAATGCATGCAACTGGAAGTATTAATTACATTGACACATACCCTTTTACTTCCATAATTTGAACGGGTGTGATGCTCACCTTCTTGTCGAGAGTTTGTCTAAATTCGGTATGAAGAAAGATCAGTTCAGTGTCCTGCCCGAGACCGTTGAGAAATACATTTCACTCTCCAACCAAATGAAGCCTAGAATTACCCGCCATTTCCTCCAGGTGGTTGGAGCATGGTTATGATGTAGGGTATGTTGTGAAGGCAGACCTCACATACCCTACTAGTTTGTATGATGCACATGCCAGTATGCTGCTATGTCCAGTGCGACTAGTTGTGTGAGGACAGGTTCCATCCCTAAGCTGATGACATCGCCCACCAGAAACCCTGGTTGAAGGAGTATATTGATTTGAACACGAGACGAGGCGTGATATGTGACTCTGAAAAAGATTTTTTAAGTTAATGAATAATACAGTTTACAGCAAAAATATGGATAATTTAAGAAACCGCCATGATATTCCTATTAGAAGCAAATTGGATGGGCGTTATGAGGTAAGGAAATGCATTGCCAGGCCAAATTTCAAATGGGTCACCATATTCAATAAGAACTTTGGCACTGTGAGGATGGCTAAGGTTGCAGTAGAGTTTAGAAGACCTCTCTATGTGGGAATGTGTGTACTAGACCTATCCAGACTCGACATGTTCGTCTTTCATTATGAGTCCAAAGTTACGTTATATGTATGCACATAGTTTCATTTACTAGGTGAAGGACTGCAATGCATATCAAGTTTTGAGGTACCACAGAGATGAATTCAACATGTCTTCACGATAATCCTTACAGTATTGTTCCGCAGAACAAGAAGGTTATTGGCCTAATCAAAGACAAGGCGAGTGGACTACCGATTGTGGAGTGTGCCGGTTTAAGATCCAAGATATATGTGTATCGCTCATTGGGGGATGCTATCTAGAGATGTGTGTTGTGTTGTGTCAAGGGCCCTCATTACTCAAGATTACTTGTGGTGCCTGTGCGATGGTGCCCATAGGGCTGCACTGCAGGCGCAACAAACGAGTATTCACTCAAAAGGGAATGAGATGAACACTGTGCTGCAGTCTAAAATCGGCCTGTCACCTAATGACAATAAGCGAGTCATTTGTGAGAATGGGATTGAAACCCGCCCGTACTCACACTATTTACTTCATGATAAGGGTGGAAAGTACGATAGGGATTGATTCAGGACGTAAGAGGAACGAATGTGTGTGCAGTAGTGTGGCCTGTTTATCATGGTGTGTAAATGGTAGTAGATTGCACACTGTGTGTGCTATAGGATAAACAGTTCTTTTTTACAGGCTCACAGCACCATGTAAGTATTTCTTTTTCGTGCACACCATGTGTGTCAGACTTTGCCTGCACACTTTGCTTGCCATGTATATATTTTGATGTGTCTATATAGAAAAAAATTATAAAACTGAAAAAAATATTGAAAAATCTTAATAAAAATAATGAAGTGCAATGTATTTTACTTTTGTAAACTGATTGACAGCACGTCATATAAAAAATGGTTACCAGGTAGACATGTAAATAGTCTAGGTTTTAAGTTTCACCTGTTACTAGCCATCGCAGTCTGATTAGGCTTTTAGAATTTTTTTCCCCTGTTCAATGCAACTTGTAGATATTTCGAACACATCCACTGCCACTATTGTAATATTGTCCATGGAAATATACTGTATCGTAAAAATATTTGTTGCTCAAAATTGCTTGGATGTAGACTATAGTTATTTTTGGTAATAGTAATAGTAGTAGTTTAAGGGAAAAAACCACCTATGCTTGACTGTTCGATCTCATTGTAAAATATGATGGTACCTGTTTTCTAAAAGAAGCAAATTGTAGCTGTTTCACAAAGAATCAAATATATATCTTTTTCCTAAAAATGAGCTAATTTGTATCTCATGAAACAAATATATGTAAATTTTAAATGCGTGAAAAAAACAAATTGTATCACTGAACACTGACATGCATCTGTGTCTGTGTATAAAAGAACCAAGTTGTATGAAATTGTAAGAGTTTTAAAAGCATCAAAAAAAGTATCTATTCCCTGAGAGAACAAACTGTATCACATGAAACAAATACTTTCTGTGAATTGTATCTCAGCAACCATTGTGTAGAAGTAACCAAATTGTATCAGTGAACATTGTCATGCATCTGTGCCAAGGTCCAAAAGAACCAAATTGTGTCTCAAGAACTAGTTTGTGCCTCTGGAATCAAACTGTACCTGTATTAAGTAAATAAATGAAAAAAATTCGTTACCATAAGTCTTTGTTGTTTTTATTTACAGAAACCCTATCCCAGCTGTATATATAAAGAACGTGAAGGAGACAAGTGACATTACTTTTGGACAGGAGTCCTATTAAGGAGATGAAGTTTGAAATGGAGATTAACGAAATATATTTAATGGTTACATGGGACTATACCTATCAGCTGTAAGTGTTTCGTTATGGGATTGGGTGGCACGTGACCATGCCTACATCTAGAGACATATACCAAAGATATCTTAAATTATATCTCCTGTGCTTGAGAAGAACCACAGACTTAGTATCCAGCATACTGACAACGTGTGAAGGAAATAATGTGCACACAGATTATGAGGTAAAAATTTCTGTATTTCTCATCCAACTTAAAAGTAATTTTACATTTCCATAAGCAGAGACAACACTGTTTCCACACAATGTCTTCTTCTTAAGTCGATGGACAGCAGGGTACCCATAGAACTATAGGTTTTGAATAGCAGCAAACTTGAATATTCGACGCATTAATGTGACCTTCTCCTCACTTTTGATGTTGATGATGGTTTATGTGTCGTTAAATAACCGAAACGGTCACCTTTTCTTTGTACTGTGTATCAGGATCATCCCAGTGAACTCCATGGTGGAAATGTGCTAACCACTCTGAACTCCTCTGTGTTTTAAAACTCTTCACATCCTTGAAAGACCTCTATAATGCATTGTGTGCTGACAATGTCACTATTATGCATCTTCTGTGTACACTATGAACACAACATCTTTAAATATGATCTCTCCATGCTCTTCATCATGGAAACCCTGAACGTCTGCAGTGATGTCCTCACCCTGAGATGCCACTGTCAAATACTTTAGGTAAGGCACAGAACTTGTTTTTTTATACACCTCATTGCACAGCATTAGTAAACAGGCAATAGTAAATCACGCATCAGAACTATAGCATACACTGCAGTATGTTCAGGGAAATTTGCCGAAGATTAAAATTCAATTCTCACCTCTATAGGCCCCAATGTAACTATCTCATTCTGTTTTGAGCAGTCTGTTATGATAATTGGCGGCAGCTCCTTGAATTTCCATGGGCCGAGTCGAAATCCTTCCTCTTCATTGTAAGAACCACGTGAATGCAAATACATGTCAAATGCTAGACCATACACATTTGCATTCCACTTCAGATGTAAATTACCATTCTGGTAGAAGTGAGAGATCAGGAAGAGTCTGGCATTATTTAACCTTCAGTTACCAAATGTGGTGGAATCATTTGCTATAGTACTTCTTCTGTTGGTGTGCAAAGCTAGGTGTCTCCAATTGAGCAGAGGTCTCAGTAGCCCATATTTGTTTAGCTGCCGTCATAGCACTGGGTGTTCAAAAATCTCCCATGAGCGGAAAGATAATAGTAGAAATACACCTGCATTTAAAAGTTTTAAAAACTTCAAAAGCTCCTCATCTGATACAATGGTATTTTCCATATTATTTTATTAATTGTGTTCTAGTTCTCTTCTTGTGCTCCCTGAATGTGTGAGGTGTTATCTGTAGCACCCTTCACCAGAACAAGTTCCTTTTAAGCAATCAAAATAAGTCGTCGTATGTCTTCAAAGTGTCCGACAAGCAATTTTGGAGGTACACATGCAGTAAATTTCCCATACTCTTCAGCTGTTCTACCCACTGGCTCATCTATGAACCATCCAGCATTTTCTAAATCGTTCAGAACCAAAGGAGAAGCAGAGACATATGTTTAAGAGTTGATGCCATGCCTGCAAGGTCACTCTCAACCCCATTAAGTTTATAGTGTATCTCATCAAACAGGAGTGCTAAAACATTACTTGTAAGCTTCAGTCTCACTATAGTAGTGCCATCCCTTTTGTAAATGATCCCTCAAGATTTATGAGGGAGGGATAAAGCGTCTTGATGTTGCATGGCAATCCTAATTTCATCATTGTTCTTAAACGTGCTTGAAGCATAAGATTTATCCGAGAAATATTCCTGACACGCAATACACTTGTCACGTTCCACTGTCTTAGCTATAGCAAACGATGTCTTTGCAAGGTTTCAGACCTACTGATTTAAGAAACTCGTAGTTTACACGTATTTTCACCTTGTGGTTCTGCTGTGAAGTATCACGTTGTCCATTGTGTACTTCGGTTTTGTATCCTATCCCCATCGTTGCTTTCTGACCGCTACCACCACTCAAGTCTCGGCTGGTTGAAGGTCGCCACTACCGGTCTCCTAGCAAGGTGGTGTCTTTGTTCTCACTGGGAGGTAGAGGGCTGGTCCACAGTTAAGTCCTGATCGGATGCAGGTCTCTGCACGTTTGAGGTCACTGGTGGTTCCTCTTTAGACATGGTCATACAGTTATGCTCACCATGAAACTCGACAAGTTAATTATCCTGGTCCACAGTACGCAGCTCGATATAGACCACTGTCTGGACTATTACTGGGAAATATATAGCGGTTGGTAGGGATGTTTGCACATAGCACGATTACTTTTCCTGACTGTTTTAAAACTTCGTTCAGATCATCAGTATCGTATGCACCAGGTTCTATTTCCACAATTTCGTTTCGACCATTAATTTCCAGATGAGGTTTATTGTTAGCCTCTGTAATATTCGGAATGATATTGTACGCCTCCAGTCCAATCAACGCAATGCTCCACTTTTCACTGCTGAAATCAATCGGTGGGAAGTAATTTGCGCGTAATACAAACGATTATTATTTTAAAGTCATTGTGTACGACGTTGCATCTGAACCTCAACTGATAATACACCTTCTTAACTATACTTCTTTGTAAACGTTACGAAGAAGACGACGCATAGATGCCTGCACAGGCAAGTACTAATGTCATAGTAGGGATGAAAATTGCAGAACACACGTATTCTGTTGGTGAAGTATCGTGATTCTTCTTGTGGTTGCATGTCTCCAAATGCTTCGAAATAGTAGACACTATTTGTATTTTTCTTAACATACGCCACCCAACGGATTCCAGGTCTTCCAGCAACATCTAAATTCACAATTCCACATTCTCTGGATTTGTATTCAGTAATGTATCCTGTGTAAACTCATCGCGGAATCTTGTAATGCTGAATTCTTCCCGAACAAACTTGAGCAGATTTGTATTTGTAAGCGGTATAACCAGTAGGGTGGCTAAGTGTTTTACTTTTTTATTTACGAAGAGACCTAGTCCTTTCTGGTGTGGTTTCAGTTATAGTCCTTTTCCGATAGCTGCTGCTTCCATCATGTGGTTATGGCCCCTTGCGTCCTCTAGCTGCTCCTGTGAGTTCTGTGCGCTCTTGACTGTTCTGGCAATAGCCGCAGCACCGCCAGCCACTGAACCCACTGCTGAGAGATCTGCGTGGGGAAGAATGAGGAAGGGGATAATTTCACCCGATATCTTGGGTATTGGCACAACCCATGGTTCTTAACTGGTCCTTTATTCTTCAGGGTGCTTTTATCTACATTCGTCTTTGTCAGCATACGGTTTTTGAGACACCTCTTCTTCTTCTTTCCCTTCTTCTTCAGTGCACGACATGCGGCATTCATAACTCGGTTGAAATCCAAGCCCAACTTAATTTTATCATTCATGATTTTTCAACGACAAATGCTGCAGTGCACTGCCCTATACTCGTATCCTTTCTCACACGTATTGGCTTGGCTTTGTCAGCTAAAATTCTATCTTCAGCGTGAAGACATGGGAGATCTTTATGTTTTACATACGCAATGTTGTGTTCCAAACACGTCTCGTCATGCAAAAAAAAAAAAAAAAAAAAAAAAAAATGTTCTGAGCACTATAGCACTATGGGACTTAACTTCTAAGGTCATCAGTCCCCTAGAACTAAGAACTACCTAAACATAACTAACCTAAGGACATCACACACATCCATGCCCGAGGCAGGATTCGAACCTGCGACCGTAGCAGTCGCTCGGTTCCACGCTGTACCGCCTAGAACCGCTCGGCCACCCCAGCCGGCGCCTAGTCAAGCAGGTTAATCTCCTTACTCCTTACCACTACAAGCCAAACGTTTTTAAAGCTTTGTGACAGGGCCGCAGTAATCGTACCCCGGAATGTGTCTCCTATTGTGCATGTTATGCTACTGTGCTGGTTGTGCTCTGTACATTCCACTATATAGCAAACCGTCAGCGTCAATCCAGCTGTTTTGTGTTGAAGGCAAACGAAGCCATTCAACTAGTTCTCTGTTCCCTCGATATCTTAAGACATCCTCTACGAGAAACACGTGTGGTTCTGAGCTCTTCTGCATTTCCTCTGTGTAAAAGCATCCTGAAATGTTAGTGCTAATGCTCTTCTTTAAGATGTAAGTTTTGGGGCGTGTTCTCTGCACTTTGGAAACTCGACCAGTTTGGGAGGTATGACTTCTCAAATGCTGTTTTGAGATACATTCCAGATTATCCACAAAGATTTCTGTTTATGTGGATCCAGCATTTTAATACCGCAACACACCATATCTATGAGTCCATTATCACGAGCGTTAATTGGCCTCATATTTATTGTGTTATGTTTGGTTCAATTATACTGTGCAATTATTTCTGGGAGGATATCTGTCCATTTGTATGAACCATGAATATTAATATGTACCCACATTTGACTTTTTATTGTTGTTCAGACATTCCATGATATCCGCCTTCAGGTGGGTGAATGTTGAATAGTGGTGTATTCCATACTGTTGCATCACAGTCTTGAAATAACTAGTATAAAAGTCTCCATCACGATCAGTTTGAAGGTTGTCCGAACATCAGTTCACCCCTGTCTGTGACAAAACGCTCAAACATCCATGCAAGATCCTTCCCTGGTTTTGCTTTAACAGGGAATGCCAAGGCGAATTTAGAATATGTATCACTGACTATTAAAATATATTTGAATCCATTATTGGCATGAGCAGAAGATGAGTCATGCAAACCTCAATGATAACATGTCTACGAGTGCATGTTTTATATGCTGATTTATGCAACTGTGAAGCTACTGCCTCCATTCTTATTCGATTATACCTCTCTCTATAAGCTCAGAAATTACAGAAACGACCTCATTCGAATGAGAAGTATTACCGGCAGCAGCCGATGCCATGATCAGGCGTAGTCAATCTATTAGCTCATTGGGATCGCCGTAGTTTATACAGTATACTGTAGGAGTTCATTGCTGGCTCTTTTTTCCTGGATGTCAGTACCATCATCATTGTTATATCAAGCATCTAATATAGGTCTTATAATGATTTTGTGTTTCGACTGCATTGGTTTCCTACTTTCCTATGTACACCAGTCATTTGCAGTGTTTGACCATACATCTCCAGAGCTTTGGGTGAATAATTAACAGTTTTTGCGGGGTTTAGGAATGAGGTTCATTAGACCAGTTATTCCCTGAAATTCTTTTCTTTTAAACTTATAGTTTGCATGCGTAACGTGTATTGTTTTTTACCACTGACACCATATAATTTGTCTATCCTATTATCGCTGTGGCGGTTAATGAAATCAGCAACTTCATCGTCAATGTGTAATTTTGTTGAGAGTTCATCGAAAGACTCTGTAACCAGGTTAAAGTTTCTCTCTCTCTCTCTCTCTCTCTCTCTCTCTCTCTCTCAGTGTATGTTCTCGATCCAATTGCCTTAGCCTTAACAGTCGTAAACTTCTCTCGAACTGCCTTCCACGCAACGATGACCTTATGCTTAATCGTCATCTTGTTACCAATTGGACTGCACCTTACATACATTTCGCACAGTTCTATCAGCTTTTATAGTTACGTCAAGTACTTCCATTTCAACTGAATCAACCTTTACAGCTACCCCATTTACATCCTTGGTATTGTGAAAAATGGTTCAAATGGCTCTAACCACTATGGTACTCAACATCTGAGGTCATCAGACCTCTAGACTTAGAACTACTTAAACCTAACTAATCTCAGGACAACACACACATCCATGCCCGAGGCAGGATTCGAACCTACGACTGTAGCAGCATTGGGGTTCTAGACAGATGCGCCTAGAACCGCTCGACCACCGCGGCCGGCACTGAGTATTGTGAAATCACTAAGATAGAAACAGGAACTTTGTATTCAGGACAATTTGTTTCACTGCATAATTGTTCGTTGCTTGTAACTTTAGGACGGTTTAGTGTATCAAAGCATGGCACTCTCAGGCTATAGTATAAATAAGTCTATTTAATTTGCCATCTTGTATAAGTTTGTAGAAACTCGAATTTTCGTACATTTGATTTGTTAACTACACTCCTGGAAATGGAAAAAAGAACACATTGACACCGGTGTGTCAGACCCACCATACTTGCTCCGGACACTGCGAGAGGGCTGTAGAAGCAATGATCACACGCACGGCACAGCGGACACACCAGGAACCGCGGTGTTGGCCGTCGAATGGCGCTAGCTGCGCAGCATTTGTGCACCGCCGCCGTCAGTGTCAGCCAGTTTGCCGTGGCATACGGAGCTCCATCGCAGTCTTTAACACTGGTAGCATGCCGCGACAGCGTGGACGTGAACCGTATGTGCAGTTGACGGACTTTGAGCGAGGGCGTATAGTGGGCATGCGGGAGGCCGGGTGGACGTACCGCCGAATTGCTCAACACGTGGGGCGTGAGGTCTCCACAGTACATCGATGTTGTCGCCAGTGGTCGGCGGAAGGTGCACGTGCCCGTCGACCTGGGACCGGACCGCAGCGACGCACGGATGCACGCCAAGACCGTAGGATCCTACGCAGTGCCGCAGGGGGCCGCACCGCCACTTCCCAGCAAATTAGGGACACTGTTGCTCCTGGGGTATCGGCGAGGACCATTCGCAACCGTCTCCATGAAGTTAGGCTACGGTCCCGCACACCGTTAGGCCGTCTTCCGCTCACGCCCCAACATCGTGCAGCCCGCCTCCAGTGGTGTCGCGACAGGCGTGAATGGAGGGACGAATGGAGACGTGTCGTCTTCAGCGATGAGAGTCGCTTCTGCCTTGGTGCCAATGATGGTCGTATGCGTGTTTGGCGCCGTGCAGGTGAGCGCCACAATCAGGACTGCATACGACCGAGGCACACAGGGCCAACACTCGGCATCATGGTGTGGGGAGCGATCTCCTACACTGGCCGTACACCACTGGTGATCGTCGAGGGGACACTGAATAGTGCACGGTACATCCAAACCGTCATCGAACCCATCGTTCTACCATTCCTAGACCGGCAAGGGAACTTGCTGTTCCAACAGGACAATGCACGTCCGCATGTATCCCGTGCCACCCAACGTGCTCTACAAGGTGTAAGTCAACTACCCTGGCCAGCAAGATCTCCGGATCTGTCCCCCATTGAGCATGTTTGGGACTGGATGAAGCGTCGTCTCACGCGGTCTGCACGTCCAGCACGAACGCTGGTCCAACTGAGGCGCCAGGTGGAAATGGCATGGCAAGCTGTTCCACAGGACTACATCCAGCATCTCTACGATCGTCTCCATGGGAGAATAGCAGCCTGCATTGTTGCGAAAGGTGGATATACACTGTACTAGTGCCGACATTGTGCATGCTCTGTTGCCTGTGTCTATGTGCCTGTGGTTCTGTCAGTGTGATCATGTGATGTATCTGACCCCAGGAATGTGTCAATAAAGTTTCCCCTTCCTGGGACAATGAATTCACGGTGTTCTTATTTCAATTTCCAGGAGTGTATATTAGCGTAAATAACGGCTATTTATATAGCAATCACTTGTGTAGTTTTTTGTGTACAAAAGCATTCTAAAGGCGATGGACTCGTCTCATACACATATTTAGTTTAGTAGCTTCGAAATTAATGTAGTGATACTGGATCGTCTGACACTAAATAGCCAAGAATTTTTATGTAGAACTATTTTATTTCAGTGAACATTCACGCAATGACACGGCTTTCCTTCCGAGTGTGTGGATCTCATGCGTCTTGTCTGTAGAGAAATCCGCCTTGTGCTCAGCGTCTCTCGCTCCTTGTCATTTACGTGGTCTATCACCACACTTTCTAACAGGATCACGCGTTCAGAACCAGCACTCTTCTGAGTATCCTCAGTATCGGTTATGTTACACGACCTTGGCGCTCAATCCTGTCCCATACTTAGACGGACGGAAATGCGTGGATAGGGTTCTTCCATTGACGACTGTTATTTTCAACTGGTCCTAAGTATGTTCAGGCGGGCTAGTACCAGCAGACACCGCAGACCAGACTATTCGGTTCATCACTGCCTTCTACGGTGAGACCTTCATGAAATGGGCGCACTCTGCTGGTGTGTGAGCCGTGGTAAAATTTGCTGTTTTGAAGAGCGCGCCGCAGCGCGTAGTGTGAAGAAGTCGCCCTCCGTTTCTGGCGGTGGCGCCGCTGTGGCAATCGCAGCTTTGGTATCTCCCTCTGGGGGGAAAGGGGAAAGGTTGCATGCTCACGTGCGTTTAAGGGGCGCTATGACCTCGCTAGGCAGGAGTCTGGTCAGTTGGTCAGCCGGGTCAGTCAGTGTGTCTGTCGTCCGGAGTGCTACTATGTGTTAGACCTCCAGTCTGCTCGAGTTTGTTCAGGCAATGGTCATGGGCGGTTGGATCGATCGGTTGGTCGGTCGCGCACCGGGACACAAGATGACTTGTCCGTCTTGAGCGTCGGTGCATGTGAGGTCGCCACGTCAGTCTAGTGGGCCGCGCCGTATAGCGAAGGGTAGTGGCTTCGCGGCCGACACGAGAGCAACAGGAGCCAACCCACGACATCGGTCTGGCCGGCGCGAGCTACGACGCCGTGAGACGGGAGATGGGCGGGCCTTCCTGCGTCCGTTGAAGCGGCTGGCAGCGGACGGTTCGGGAGAGCGTTTTGGGGGTGCTGCGCTAGGTTTTCGCCGTGTTTTTATGTTGCCTATCATCTTGAGAGGCGGTGTATGTGTAATGAAGAGCATGTTTTGCCATCCTTGTATATTTTATGTAAGACTGCATTTCATGGGTTTTTATTTAAATGGTCATTTTAGTATATAAAGTTGCCACCCTTCCACCGTAAGAGTTTTTTTTTTTTTAATCAAGTTGCACGTTCGGTGGCAAGTTAATATTTTAGTGTTAGTGTTTGTACCATTTCCATCCCTCCTATGGAGTGCATAGTTTATGTGCTTGTGAGATTTGTTATAATTTTTAGTTTAAAGTAATCTGGTGTGTTGCAGATTTGCACCAGTATAGTCTTTCAGAGGTTATTGTGAGCGGTCGTGACTACGGAAGTGTCAAAAGGGAGCGGCAAGGTTCTCAGCCCGAAAGCTCATACAGTCAAAATTTGTTCTTTCTGCGTCTGAGTAAATTGTAACTTGATATTTAGAGGGTGCTTTCTGTTTATAATTTTAAATCTGTTTAAGAAAATAGGCTTTTTTAAATAAAATTTCCATTTCTTGAAAGAAATTTGATTTGTTTTCATCAGTTACCCACTGGCAACTACTTCTACGCTCACATAGTGTGATTAAATGTGTTAATGTTCGTGATGAATCGCTAGTAAATAAACTAAATTCTTAAGAAAAAGTTTTGAAAGAAAATTCACGGTTCAGTGTGCTAATTTTGTAAGTTCCTCACATTAGGAGAAGCGCAGTTTTGTTTGTGATACTTGCAACAGGAAGCACATTTTCAGAGTACATGTATAAAGGAGACTCTCTGGTTTCCAAGGTTTATATTGTTGTCAAGCAGTCAGTCGGCAGCTGGCGGGCCTTTCTCTGACGAGCATTTGTCGAATCGGGTGTTGCCTGACATCGGAATGCTGTTGCTGTAGCTTGGAACATATTAATAAGGTAATATCTGGCTACCCATTTTCGTGCTCCGTCCTTCAAGAAAACCATATGTTGCGTTTAGGGAGCACTTTTAGTTTTGGTTTGTCAGTGCTGTTATTAGTGCTTTAACTACTAGGACATTGTTGGTTCAAGCACTTCGTAATATGCATTAACTCAGGAATTGTTCACATCACCCTTTAGCCCTCTTTATGTTAAAACAAATTCAGAAGTAGTTGTATCTAAATTTTAATTTCATGAAATTTGTGCGCAATATCCACAATTATTGGCTTTATCAACAACAAAGGTTAATAATGTATACATATTCACTTTCTTTCATCTGGATGATTAATATACTACTGAATTATAGCGGATTTCTAAGTCTCCGACATCGAGCATCTCCATCACAGTTGCCAATTCAGAAGTTTCAAAAGTAAAATTATTCGAATATACATTGCCTTTTGCGTGGTCTGATTACTAACTAATGATCTGCTGGGGCTAGGCGTACTTGCAGTTCCCTCCGCAAGGCTTACACAAGCAATACCAAAAGCGTCTTGGTTTGTTTCAGTTCATCTAGTTGCAGATGACTTTAATTGCATTTTACAGTGTAGCTACGTATCCGTTGTTGCAGAGCTAAACCACGTCATTATTAGGACCAGATATTTCTTAGTGCATTAGAGCACTGTGAGGAATTATTCGTTTTGCACACTGCCTTGAGTGAAATATTATTTTGGTTTACATATCGATGTCGTACTATTAAAAGGATTGTGTAAACGTTTAGTATTTGAAGTCCAAGGTCACAGATTAGATACAGTTAGACAGCAACCATATCTACAGGGTGTCTCAGAATGTTTAGAACAATTTCAAATTTAAGTAACACAAACAAACGCGAAACGAAGTCGAACATTTTACGCAAGGTACAACATTTATTCAAGTTTATTTGTGAAACACTGCATCGGACAAATAACCATTCGCGGCTATATAATACTCGCGGCATATCATCCAGTTTTTCAACACATCTTTCGTATTTGCTATAGGAATTCTGGAAATTTATCATGAATTCGATCTTCTAAATGTCGTAAGCTTCTCGGCTGGAATATTATAGTACCTGTGTCCTAGTGTTAAACAGATGAAGCTTGCGCTATGGAACACATTTAACGAGAGAGGGCACTAGTGTAATGCGCTAGAATCTCGCATATTGGTTGTTTTCGCTGGTATGTATTTTACCGCTTACGTTACGCGAGATTCTCGCGCATTACTCTAGTGCCCCCTCTCTTTAGATGTGATCCGTAGCGCAAGCTTCATCTGTTTGACACTAGGACACAGGTAAATTGGTTCCTTATTTTCTATTTTACATAGAAGTTTTTAAATTGTCTGATATGTTTTATTTATGAAGACAGAGGGTTTGAATTAGCACAACTTTTAATAATTTTGATGTGCTTGTGTATGCATCCATGGATTTTAATATGCGCGAGTGTCTGGTGCATACCACAAGCGCTCTCTCTCTCTGCGAAACCTCTCTCTCTGCGAAACCATCTGCCCTAGTGCTTTCACACTCTCGTCACGATACTTCATAGTCGAGGTACTGATGCTAAACTGTGTTCGCATTGACCCTGTGTCCATAATCATGTTGTACAAATGGGGATGATGTCTTAACTACTGAAGACGCCTTTTGGCACAATTGTTTTATTAATCTCCATTGCAGGATGTAATTTTAGTAAGTAACTAAAAGATTTTTTGCCTGTAATACTCTGGTAATTTTACGGTTACTTAAGCTTTAGTGTTTTTCCTTTCTCGTTCCGGTGCTAAGTTTTTGGTAATGAAAGTGTCTTCCTGTTCAGGATTTTTTACTTCTGATGAAGGTATATTTATGTATACCGAAACCTTGGTCAAGAATTTTAATAAATCTTCATCCCGCAACTGTTTTGGCTGTCATCATTTACCGTGTGGAGCTTTACTGAAGTAGTTTTCAATATGATTACGCATGCTACCAAGTCTTGAGTTGTACATTGTGGGGATGTCCTGTCTCAATCGTTCTTGGATGCACTTGGCCCAGTACTTGGCTAAGAACACCTTCTCAACTTGTTCTAGAGTCTGTCAGCCATCTGCTGACTCTGTGGGCCACAGTGCCGCTTCACTGACAATGGGCGAAGCTACAAACTGTATATTCTGATGTTATCTCCAGACTTTGGGCAGAACGTGTCTAAGACTGTTGACAAAAATAACGGGGCCGGCATCTGTGGCCGAGCGCTTCTAGGCACTTCAGTACTGAAAAGCGCTGCTGCTACGGTCGCAGGTTCGAATCCTGCCTCGAGCATGGATGTGTGTGGTGCTTAGAGCCATTTGAACCATTTTTTTTTCAAAAATGACGGGATGTATAGCCTTTTTCTCAGCTGAGAAAGTCTGAAATTGCCTATGTTTTTTAAGGCTTTCCTGTTGTTTGATATCTGCGTAGCTTGGTTTTTCTTCCTCTCTGGACCGGACTATAGTTAATCCTCTCTGGGAGAGCTATCGGTTTATAACAACTTTCGTTCTCGTATGGTTTACGATCTTACGTAATTTTATGATCAATGACTTGCACACTAGATTCCTTTCGTTCTAGACGTGCAGTACGTGCTGTAATACCGTTTTTCCACTGTGGAAGTTTCCCATCTAATGTTTGTTGTACTTGGTATAATTCGGTTGCAGATTGACCACGACCGAATGCGGCTTCAGTCGTGATTCTTTGTACTACCGCTTACACTTAAGTGGTTATGTGTTCTCTAATCTCAACATCTTTCTTGTCTAACCACTGAGTTATTTCAGTTACTATTTTCTCAGTTCGAGCTTTTATGTGCTCTTATACCTGCTCAGTTTGTTGCAGAGAAAGCTAGTTTAATCTACTAGTGATCTCCTGTACTCTGGTGCCCAAGGCATTTTGCGGTTCCTGACACTTTTGTACCTCTTTCGTGACCTCGGTTACTGCATGAGGTAGTCCGCGATTATCTTACTTCATAGCAGTCTCCTCAGATCTTGTGGTTGCTAACTGTTCATCTAGTTTTTGTAATAAAGCTTCATCACGCTTTTTTAAAGCTTCATTTAACTAACCGGTGATGTTTTCATACCGCAGTTTCTCTCTAGACTCTAACCTCCCGTCGCGTCCTTTTCCTTTAAGAGCTAACCTCTCTTTTCGTTCCCTTTCTTTAATGGTTAATTTCCCCTCACGTTCCCTTTCTTAAGAGCGAATGTTTCATTCATTTGTTTATCGCGATCCTCTTGTTGTAGACTTAGGTTTGCTAGAAGAGCTTCGTCACGTTCCTCTCCTCTAAGTTCTAATTTTTGAAAAATAATTAAAGAAATCACTGTAACGCCACTACTTGTTAACAGCTGCACGTAAAATTATAATTGTACAGGTTAGAACCTACTAATTACTTAGGTGATAGGTTATTATTGTATCATCATTTATGTTAAAAATAAAGAATCTTTTTTTAGAAAGAAAGAACTCAGCGTCGAACTGTCCTGCCGAAGATGGTTTACTACTGAATTTGACCTCGCTTCTGCAGAGGTCGATGCTGCTGATGTAGTATTGCTTGCTGACGTATTGGTTGCAGCCTCGCTGTGCATCAGCTGCTCAGATTCCTGTTGCCATCATGTTTTCTTGGGAAAAGGGTTCGGTTAATTCACTGCCTTCACCATGTAATACTTGCAAATTACCTAGAGATTTGGAATCAGACATTTCTGTTTCCTTTTTCCCTTGTTGACGTGTTTTAGCACGGTTCATAATGTGAACAAATACAAAATTTATCTTGATAGCTGTAGAGTATAAAACCACAGTCAGTTGTTGAGTCAGCTGTTATTTGAATGCGAGTGTGACGCGCTAGTAATGGCAGTAAAACTGTAACTCAAGCTTCACACGGTTACAGCCTGTTGCTATTATCCTCAAGGTGCATACGATACAAGGTCTAACACATAATAAGTGAAAATGTACGATGGGCTATCACAGTAAATTCCTACACTATCGCCACAAAAACCGTAGGAACAAACACTAGTGCCCTTACCTTATTTAAGTGCAGCAATAGATTCAGATCGTTAGGAATTTGATCTTACCCGGTAATATTTAGTTCCTTGCAGTGAAATCTCTCGTCAGAGTAGGGAAATATTCTTATTAATTTTCCGTAAGTCGATAAGCATGTGGAAAAACATGCAAAAATTAATTTCATGTACAATACAACTAACCAATGTTATCAAATATGCAGCAACCAGTCGCAAAATCATGTTTTTTTATTCACTTTTGCAAATCGATTTCAACCGATTTCAGTTGAAATCGATTTACAAAAGTGAATAAATAAAACATGATTTTGCGACTTGTTGCTGCATATTTGATAATTTTATGGTTTACGATCGCTGCACGACTTGGCAACCACATGGAGCCCACCATTCATAACTAATCAATGTATTTTCTATTTTTCTATTCCGGTGGAAATCTCACTACTGGCCCTACGCTTGGCGGCAGTTATATCGTCTCTCTCTTTTTTCTCTTTTTTGTAATGACTGGTATCGGTTTGTTACCTCCAGAATCGTTGATGGAAATGTTTATGGGTCGTGACGTCGCGTATATTTCGCACACTCGTAGTAGCGGCTAAAATATGTTCTAACAATAATCAATGTTGCTACATAGACAAATAATTCTAAGTAAAAGTACTACGTTCGGTTGTAACAATTCACTTATTTTGTCAACACGCACTGCTAGCTCAAAAATACTCGTGGTTTGTTTGAAACTGTAGTAGTTAAGACCCGATAAATATTGTTGCAGAGAGAGAGACATGATATAATCTCCTAAGTAGCTCCACTATTATTCTGAATGTTACATAAATTTTTTGCTAAACACTGATCTTTTATACTGTTAAGTATGATTCGAACAATATTTACGGCCGTAAAAACAAGATGATTTTACCAGTCAGCGATTTATTCATAAGCAAGCCTGAACCTTGTATTATTATTTATTATCTTTGCGTTCGTCGTGTATATTAGTGAAAACTTGCGCCATTACGACAAAAGAATTGCAGACTGCCAACGATAAAACTAGAATCCTAGAGATAATTAATTAGTTCCAATTAATTATTTTCACATGGAGGGAGAGGCGTGTGATGGCATAACAAGGAGAAATACATTTTATACATTCATTGCCGCGGTGGATCAGCCGAGCGGTCTAAGGCGCTGCAGTCATGGACTGTGCGGCTGGTCCCGGCGGAGGGTCGAGTCCTCCCTCGGGCATGGGTGTGTGTGTTTGTCCTTAGGATAATTTAGGTTAAGTAGTGTGTAAGCCTAGGGACTGATGATCTTAGCAGTTAAGTCCCACAAGATTTCACACACATTTGAATATATACATGTATTCTGAAAAAAAACTTACGTACAATTAACAGAATCGTGCTTTCAGAAGTAAAGTCGTACAAAAGCTTGAATGAATCCAATTCGCTTCTGCTCCGCTTATATACTATCAACGCATCACATACCCGCAGCGCCACCTGGCATGATTCATTCTCACGATGTGCATTCTTATAATGGCCAATATCTTTGCGGAAAACACACGTGTTTTCTTAGGGATGAAGTACGTCATTACGTTATGACTGATAAGTTATCTTACCGGCGTCAGTGACTATTTTATTTGTATTTGCAAGACTGACATGAAAAGGTTTTTCATATGTTATCTCTATGAATAACATTCCTTCGACTGTCTGTGTTTAACTTTTTAAGTATTTATTTGTGATATGTATTTCTGAACGAAAGTATTATCTTTATGGTTTTCAACACTGACACAAGGATTTTCATCTTGAACTGGCGAAATAAACGCACTTGCTCCGCCGATGGCCTTTAGCGAAATTTATCGATTTATTTTGCAATACGTCCTTCTCACGGTTTTTACGATAAGCGTATAATAAAAAGCAAAATAATTTTGGAAAATTTCACCATGGACCGGCAGCGAAGAAGTTTCGCACAGCATTCAGCGACGACTGCTTCACCAGTTCGGGACGAAAAGCCTCGTGCGAATATTGACAACATGACGATGCCACTTGCTCTCCGAAACACATATGAGAAAAAAAAAAAATGAAAAAATGATAAAATACAAATGGCGGACTTTTAATCATAAGATACAGGAGGTTTCAAAATGGTAGCAAGGGTTTTAAGTCTTTGTAGCCTACACACAGTTTACAATAATAGATAATAAATCAGATGAAGCAGCAACTCAAACAGTTTTGTTTGTGTACCTTTGCGCAAAGGGAAAAGTATGAATGACTGAAAAACGTGTTGAACGAATGAGAGTCTTTCACGAGTAGCCCCAAGAAATCATTGCGGATGCCTAGTCGTGAACTAGCAATTCCAGTGACTTCTGTAGGAGACTTTTAAGCAGACGCTTATGACAATTTCCTTATAGTTTGTAGCTGTTATAAACTCTAAAGCATTCAGACTGCAGTTTACGTGCCAACTTTGCAAACGAAATGTTGCTGCCTGGCGATGAAGATTTTTCTGGATCGTGTCGTCTTCAGTGATGAATTGACATTTCACTTAAGTGAAGATGTGAACACCCACAACGTGCGCATCTGTGACGTCAGCAAATCCCCGCGAGGTGGTACAGTTGCAACGAGACTCCCCTAAATTGAACGGTTTTTGTGCCATATCGCGGCAAAAAGTTTATGGGTCTTTCTTTTTCTGCGAAGAAGCTGTAGTGGTGTTTCTTATCTTGATGCCCTAGAACTATGGTTCTTTCCTCAATTGGAAGAAGCTGAACCACAGAACTTTATCTGCCACCGCCTCACTGGCATAACTCAGTACGCGACTGGTTAAACGCCATTGTACCCGACCGCTGGATTGGTGGCTCGAGTGGCTCTGAGCACTATGGGTCTTAACATCTGAGGTCATCAGTCCCCTAGAACTTAGAACTACTTAAACCTAGCTAACCTAAAGACATCACACACACCCATGCCCGAGGCAGGATTCGAACCTGCGACCGCAGCGGTCACGCGGTTCCATACTGAAGCGCCTAGAACCGCTCGGCCACTTCGGCCGGCGCTGGATTGCTCGCATGGGGCTGGATGACACAGCTTGTTTCGCATGACCACCACGTTCACACGTGATCTGACGCCTCGAGATTTTTACCTTTTGGGCTTTGTACACAGCCACAAAATGCGAGGTAAATTCTACGCTGCCTGGCTCTTTCCACAGTCCAAACGAATGCATACACTCGTTGCAAAGGAAAGGCGGTTGAAATTAAAGTACATACATGATTGGTAAAAGTGGAATGTATTTAGAGACTACATTGTGAATCACAGTGGTGCGTGCGCGCTGCTTGGCGGTGACGGTCGGTCTCCCCTGTACCGGCCAGTTCCGTCTGTGCATTGCGTGGTCGGCCGGGCACAAAAAAATCCTTACCTGTAGCGAGCGTCCGGTCGCTGCTGCGACCTTGTGGCACGTTGCAATAATACATAACATTCCGCCCACCTAGTTTATATAAATTACCCAAATACAAATAACCACATGCAGCACAAATTACGCCAAACGAACAAAGAAACAAAATGATTGAAGAAATTATCCACTGTAAACCCAAAATGAAGCAGGAAAAAAGGAATACAAACGTCTCAAAAATGAGATCGGCAGGAAGTGCAAAATTGCCAAGCAGGGATGGCTAGAGGACAAATGTAAGGATGTAGAGGCTTATCTCACTAGGGGTAAGATAGATACTGTCTACAGGAAAATTAAAGAGACCTTTGGAGAAAGGAGAACCACTTGCATGAATATCAAGACCTTTGATGGAAACC
The DNA here is from genome assembly GCF_021461395.2 of Schistocerca americana. NCBI lineage: Eukaryota > Metazoa > Arthropoda > Insecta > Orthoptera > Acrididae > Schistocerca > Schistocerca americana. The sequence continues at coordinate 907,841,849 of NC_060120.1, forward strand.
CAGTTCTAAGCAATGAAGGGAAAGCAGAAAGGTGGAAGGAGTATATAGACGGTCTATACAAGAGCGGTGTACTTGAGCACAATATTATGGAAATGGAAGGGGATGTAGATGTAGATGAAATGGGAGATACGATACTGCGTGAAGAGTTTGACAGAGCACTAAATGACCTGAGTCGAAACAAGGCCCCCGGAGTAGACAAAATTCCATTAGAACTACTGACAGCCTTGGGAGAGCCAGTCCTGACAAAACTCTACCATCTGGTGAGCAAGATGTATGAGACAGCCGAAATACCCTCAGACTTCAAGAAGAATATAGTAATTCCAATCCCAAAGAAAGCAGGTGTTGACAGATGTGAAAATTACCGAACTATCAGTTCAGTAAGTCACAACTGCAAAATACTAACTCGAATTCTTTACAGACGAATGGAAAAACTGATAGAAGCCGTAGATTCCGTAGAAATGTTGGAACATGTGAGGCAATACTGACCCTACGACTTATCGTAGAAGAAGATTAAGGAAAGGCAAACCTACGTTTCTAGCATTTGTAGACTTAGAGAAAGCTTTTGACAATGTTGATTGGAACACTCTCTTTCAAATTCTGAAGGTGGCAGGGGTAAAATACAGGGAGCGAAAGGATATTCACAATTTGTACAGAAAGCAGATGGAAGTTATAAGAGTTGAGGGACATGAAAAGGAAGCAGTGGTTGGGAAAGGGTGTGAGACAGGGTTGTAGCCTATCCCCGATGTTATTCAATCTGTATATTGAGCAAGCAGTAAAGGAAACAAAAGAAAATTTCGGAGTAGGTATTAAAATCCATGGTGAATAAATAAAAACTTTGAGGTTCGCCGATGACTTTGTAATTCTGTCAGAGACAGCAAAGGGCTTGGAAGAGCAGTTGAACGGAATGGACAGTGTCTTGAAAGGAGGGTATAAGATGAACATCAACAAAAGCAAAACGAGGATATTGGAATGTAGTCGTATTAAATCGGGTGATGCTGAGGGAACTAGAGTAGGAAATGAGACACTTAAAGTAGTAAAGGAGTTTTGCTATTTGGGCAGCAAAATAACTGATGATGGTCGAAGTAGAGAGGATATAAAATGTAGACTGGCAATGGCAAGAAAAGCGTTGCTGAAGAAGAGAAATTTGTTAACATCGAGTATAGATTTAAATGTCAGGAAGTCGTTTCTAAAAGTATTTGTATGGAGTGTAGCCATTTATGGAAGTGAAACATGGACGATAAATAGTTTAGACAAGAAGAGAATAGAGGCTTTTGAAATGTGGTGCTACAGAAGAATGCTGAAGATTGGATGGGTAGATCACATAACTAATGAGGAGGTATTGAATAGGACTGGGGAGAAGGGGAGTTTGTGGCGTGAAGACTAGAAGAAAGGATCGGTTGGTAGGACATGTTCTGAGGCATCAAGAGATCGGTTGGTAGGACATGTCCTGAGGCATCAAAGGATCACCAATTTAGTATTGGAGGGCAGCGTGGAGGGTAAAAATCGTAGAGGAAGACCAAAAGATGAATACACTAAGCAAATTCAGAAGGATGTAGGCTGCAGTAGGTACTGGAGAAGAAGAAGCTTGCACAGGGTAGAGTAGCATGGAAGACCACCACAACAACAACAACAAACCCAAAAAACACTTCATGTAGTAATTTGATAATTACGTGCACTAGATTCTATGTCTCCTGTGGAACAACACAGATCTTCGACAGTGGTCGTTTATAAGTTCCCGCTGCTGTGCGCAGTGAAACAACTCTTACCATACGATCAGGACCAGGGTGTGTACTAACAACAGGACCAGACCGCCACACGAGTGGTGGCAAATTGTCTTCCTTCCGTTGGACCAATGTACCTGGCTGTAGATTGTCCTTTGTTGATCACCATTCAATTCTCTATGGAAGTTGTGACAGGTAATCCCTTGACCACCGTTTCCAGATGTGCTGCATGCACTGCTGGATGAGCTGCCATCTTGACAACCTGGATGATGGCTCTGAAAGCAAGCCTGGCTCTGGGATAGTTGTTAAGGGTTTCACCAATAAGAAAATGGCCTGGAGTAAGGTAAGAGAATTCATCTGGGTTGTCGGGGATTTTTGTAATGGGTCGGGAATTCAAACATGCTTAAATTTGTGTTAGAAGTGTGTATAATTATTCAGACGTCAGCACTTGGTTTCCCACGACTCTTTTCAAATGTGTCTTGATTGATTTTATGCCTGCTTCCCACAGACCACCAAAATGCGTGACATGAGGAGGGATAAAATGATAGGGGATACCATTCTACGATGCCGGCCGCGGTGGCAAAGTGGTTCTAGGCGCTTCAGTCCGGAACCGCGCGACTGCTACGGTCGCAGGTTCGAATCCTGCCTCGGGCATGGGTGTGTGTGATGTCTTTAGATTAGCTAGGTTTAAGTAGTTCTAAGTTCTAGGGGACTGATGACCTCAGATGTTAAGTCCCATAGTGATAAGAGCCATTTGAACCATTTGAACCATTCTGCGATGCATAGTTCTGGATTTGGGTTGTGTGAAACTGACAGCTGAGCAGTTTATGCAGTTCGCTCAGCTCATTCCTTGCACCGACAAACTTCTTCCCATTGTCACTATACAAGGTGGTCCATTGATCGTGATCGGGCCAAATATCTCACGAAATAAGCGTCAAACGAAAACTACGAAGAACGAAACTTGTCTAGCTTGAAGGGGGAAACCAGATGGCGCTATGGTTGGTCCGCTAGATGGCGCTGCCATAGGTCAATCGTGTATCAATTGCGTTTTTTTTAATTGGGAACCCCCATTTTTTATTACATATTCGTGTAGTACGTAAGGAAATATGAATTTTTTAGTTTGACCACTTTTTTCGCTTTGTTAAAGATGGCGCTATAATAGTCACAAACATATGGCTCACAATTTTAGACGAACGGTTGGTAACAGGTAGGTATTTTAAATTAAAATACAGAACGTAGGTACTTTTGAACATTTTATTTCGGTTGTTCCAATGTGATACAAGTACCTTTGTGAACTTATCATTTCTGAGAACGCATGCTGTTACAGCGTGATTACCTGTAAAAACCACATTAATGCAATAAATGCTCAAAATGATGTCCTTCAACCTCAGTGGATTTGGCAATACGTGTAACAACATTCCTCTCAACAGCGAGAAGTTTGCCTTCCGTAATGTTCGCACATGCATTGACAATGCGCTGACGCATGTTGTCAGGCGTTGTCGGTGGATCACGATAGCAAATATCCTTCAACTTTCCTCACAGAAAGAAATCCGGGGACGTCAGATCCGGTGAACGTGCGGGCCATGCTTCGACGACCAATCCACCTGCCATGAAATATGCTATTCAATACCGCTTCAACCACACGCGAGGTATGTGCCAGACTCACATCATGTTGGAAGTACATCGCCATTCTGTCATGCAGTGAAACATCTTGTAGTAACTCGGTAGAACATTACGTAGGAAATCAGCATACACTGCAGCATTTAGATTGCCACAGATAAAATGGGGGCCAATTATCCTTCCTCTCATAATGCCGCACCATACATTAACCCGCCAAGGTCGCTGATGTTCCACTTGTCGCAACCATCGAGGATTTTCCGTTGCGCAGTAGTGCATATTATGCCGGTTTGCCTTACCGCTGTTGGTGAACGACGCTCCGTCGCTAAATAGAACACCTGCAACAAATCTGTCACGTCCCGTAATTTCCCCTGTGCCCAGTGGCAGAACTGTACACGACGTTCAAAGTCGTCGCTATGCAATTCCTGGTGCATAGAAATATGGTACGGGTGCAGTCGATGTTGATGTAGCATTCTGAACACTGACATTTTTGAGATTCCCGATTCTCGCGCCATTAGTCTTCTACTGATGTGCGGATTAGCCGCGACAGCAGCTAAAACACCTACTTGGGCATCATCATTTGTTGTAGGTCGTGGCTGACGTTTAACATGTGGCTGAACACTTCCTGTTTCCTTAAATAACGTAACTATCCGGCGAACGGTCCGGACACTTGGAAGATGTCGTCCAGGATACCGAGCAGCATACATAGCGCGCACCCATTGGGCATTTTGATCACAATAGCCATACATCAACACGATATCGACCTTTTCTGCTATTGTTAAATGGTCCATTTTAACACGGGTAATGTATCACGAAGCAAATACCGTCCGCACTGGTGGAATGTTACGTGATACCACGTACTTATACGTTTGTGACTATTACAGCGCCATCTGTCACAAAGCGAAAAAAGTGGTCCAACTAAAACATTCATATTTCTTTACGCATTACACGAATATGCAATAAAAATGGGGGTTCATATTAAAAAAAACGCAGTTGTTATCCGTTTGACCTATGGCAGTCCCATCTAGCGGGCCAACCATAGCGCCATCTGGTTTCCCTCTTCAAGCTAGACGAATTTCGTTCTTTGTAGTTTTTTCGTTTGAGCTTATTTCGGGAGATATTTGGCCCAGTCACTATCAATGGACCACCCTGTATACGTTTGTGCAAACACCTCGTCGTGAAATGAACCTTCGAAGAGCAGCAATGAAAGCTTGGGAGGACAAATCACTGAAAAGCTCGATGTGTACTGACTATGTTGCCATGAAGACGAACAAGGCAATGTAGACCTTTGTCCTAGTTTTGCTCCTCTCTCCTCTTTTCCTTATTTGTAGTTGCCCTCCATAATCAACCCCAAATTAAGAAAAGGTCTGCTTTGCTCTACGCGCACTAACAGAAGTTTTCCCATGAGCTGTGTTGCAGTGGTTGCCTTCAAGCGGTAAAAGAGAGGTACTTGTGGATTATTCGCCTGATTACAAATCTTCCATTGGGTATCCAGTAGCTTTGTCTCAGGCTTGCTAACAGCAGCTAAGATCCTGCATGCAACAAACGAAGATGCTCGCTCATGACTATTAATTTAGTGACATGGTGCTTAGGAAGAAGAATCATGAGGTGCTTCTGACTGTAAGAAACTTTCGATTGTTCCAATCTGCCGCCTACTCTTAACAACCATTCCTCGTCCAGAAAGGGTTGAAGTGAGTTCAGTTTGCTTTTCTTGGGGATTGGTCGGTCATATTGTAGTTCTTCAATTTCCTTGTAATAATCTTGCTTTTGCACCATGCGAATGGCTGCCTTCGATGCTGTGTGAAGTTCTCCTGCTGATACGTTTCCATTAAGCTTCTCAGTGGGTTGCTGCCTAAGATAGTTTATATATCTCAGCACATACTCCATTACTCTTTGCAGTTTTGACCATGAGGAATAATGCTGGGCTATCTCATTCACAATGCAAGTAGTTGTGAGCAAGCAAACATGTTGAATACGTTTCTCTGGTGCGTCAGCTGATTCGTGTGCATACTTCATGGTGTTAACAGGCCATGCTGATGGTGGCTGATGGAGCCAGCAAGGACCTGTCCACCATAGCTTACTGTCGGCAAGCTGTAGTGGTGCAATTCCTCTCTAAATGATGTCAGCGGGATTACTCTTAGAGGATACGTGGTTCCAGTCTTCTACTGCAGAGAGTTGCTGGATATCAGAGACACGATTTCCAACAAACGTTTTCCATGACGTTGGTTCCTTCGCCAACCATGCTAAGACAACAGTAGAATCTGTCCAAAAGTAAGTTTTGGCGATGTTTAAGTGTAGCCCAGATTTGACCTTCTGCATTAATCTAGACAGTAGTAGGGCTGCACACAATTCAGGTCTTGTCAGCGATATTTGCTTGATTGGCGCTACTCTGGATTCCGAAGTTAAAAGCTTGATGGAGAAATTATTTTCTGCACAGACACTTCTAACGTAACTGCAGGCTCCATATGCTTGCTCGGAGGCATCTGAGAATCCATGTAGCTCCAGCCACTTAACTCCGTTGCTGATCACCCTTAGTTCGATATGAATGCTATTCAGTGATGGTAGATGATTATTTACCTATTCCCTGTGTGTCTTCAGGTCATCTGGTAACAGCGTGTCCCACTCTATTTGTCTTTACCAGAGATGTTGCAGAAACACCTTGAACGTCACTACTACAGGTCCCAGAAGCCCCAATGGATCGAATATAGAGACAACCCGAGAAAGTATACGTCGTTTAGTCCAGCTTGCGTTACTGTTTTCCGCATCAGTGGCTAGGAATTGGAAGGTATCGCTATGAGGATGCTACAACAGATCCAAAGTCTTCACTGTTTCTTGCTGATCGTTGGCCAGACTCCACGGTATTTGCGCTTCACGATGTTCAGGTGGGATGTTTTCAAGCAATCGTTGACACACCGTTTACGAAGAGGAAACCCTCCACTGTGAAGTAATCTAATAAGCTCTTCCTGCAGACTGAGTGTCTCCTCTAAGGTGTCCGCTGAAAACATCGTCTACATAGAACTCCCTTTCCAAAGTATTTGCAGCTCTTGGATATGTTGTTCTCTCATCTTCTGCTAGTTGTAATAGACATCTTGTTGCTAAAAAGGGCACTGCTGCTGTACCATAGGCGACTGTATTTAAACGATAAGCCTTGATTGGTTCGTTGGGAGACTCACGCCATAGAATCCTTTGTAGGCCTTGACTTCCTCTTCTGACTTCAATCTGCACATTTTTGTAAAGTCAGCAGTGACAGCATATCTGTGTGTTCGGAACCGCAGAACAATTGAATATAAGTCTTCTTGTACTGTTGGCCCTGCTATCAAGATGTCATTGAGGGAAGTGTTCGACAATGTCTTTGCTGAGGCGTTAAACACCACTCGAAGTTTAGTAGTACTGCTTGATTCTCTAAGTACTGCGTGATGTGGCATGTAATACGTGCAGTTCTGCTTATTTGTGGTCACCAGTTCCATACGACCCAAGTCTTCATATTGTCTCATGAAAGTGACATACTGTGCTCTTGATTCTGGCTGTCGCTGTAGCCTTCTCTCTAAGCGTTGTAAGCAGCATACAGCATTATTTACGGACTCTCCTAGTCCTGCATGATTATCTTTCACTGGTAGTTTCACCACGAATCTGCCATTTGCATTCCTCTGAATGGTTTTCTCAAAATGCTCCTCACACAATGGCTCTTCTTTTGTGATCACAGAAACAGACTTCACTTCTTCTTGCTGCCTGAACCTTTCGACCTGAATGTTAAGGTTGGTGTTGCGTGCAAGGCATGACAATACTCTTCGAGCATTGGACTTAACTGAATGAGGAGGTATCTTTCCTGACACAATACAACCAAATGATGTTTCCAGTCAGGTTGGGTGGTGATCCCTTTTCGGTTGGCCAGGCTGCACTACATCAAAAAAGATCGCTGCTCTAAGCAGAAGATCAATATCACCAGGTTTTTAAATGATGGGTTTGATAACCTTACATGCGTAGGAAGTTGCCAGGTGGAGGTTTCAAGGGATGCTGTTGAGAGTGGCCCTGTTATACGCAGACAGCATGTGTGCCGTAGTCAGCAACTCTTGAGGAAATGTACACACTGCAAACGTGCGACGATTCTACCGTCTGAACCTCGCTGATGCCACATATTGGTATCGGATACCGACTAAGCTGTAGTCCCATTCGATCTCCTAAGTTCCTAAACGTAAAGTTCATTTGTGAGGAACTGTCAAGAAGTGCCCTGCATTTGTACACCTTCCCATTTTTGTCGGCGATGTTAACAAATGCAGCAGATAATAATACTTCTGCACGTTGGTGGTCTCCTTTCACTGTGCGGTATGTTTGCTACTGTTGTACATTCGTTTCTTGGTTTCTACTGTCACTATTACTGGCTTGTTCCTTGTGCAATAATGTGTTGTTATGCTCGTTACAAATACGGCAGTTGCCAGCACGGCATTCCTTCTGCCTATGATTCGAGCCTAGACAGTTGAAACAAAGAATGAGATTTTCACTCTGCAGCGGAGTGTGCGCGGATATGAAAATTCCTGGCAGATAAAAATTGTGTACCAGACCGAGACTGGAACTCGGGACTTTTGCCTTTCGCGGGCAAGTGCTCTACCAACTTTTTTTTGTGTTGTGTTTTTTTCTTTGGTTTTTTATTTTATTTTGTTTCTTTTTTTTTGTTCAAAAGAAATAAAACAAAATCATAGCCATCCCTACCGGGCACCGCCACTTGTGTCCCCGCCAAACAAAAATGAACTCTTACCTCTTCAGGTGTTGCCTTCCTAACAGTACGTAACCACCCCCCATCGAAAACGTGTAGAAACTACACTATACGGGACTAACGTGTATGCATCAACCCACAAAAACACTATGAAAAGAATGGGGGAAGAGTATTTCTAGTAGGGTGAGGATGGTATTTTTTTAATTGTTTTATATTTTATTTTTTGTTTGTTTTTCATTTTGTTTTTAAATTTTTTTGTTTATTTAGATATCAATGTGCGAACAGTCATAGTTAATCAAGCCTGGAAAACTAAAACAGAATGAAGACACAATCGAAGATAGTAAACATAAATAACATGAAAATAAAGCCACCACTTCGTAGTTAGGCTTCTCAGCGCCTGCGCCCACTGATAAAGATTGTTCAATATATGATCGTTTGCAGTTCGTTCTGACCTCATATACCACTGCCTGGAACATTCCAGCTACACGGCGGGCTGTGAAAGGCACTCCAGAGGTAGTTTGCGAAGCATTGTCGATATCTGGTATGCCCGGAAATAGCATGATGTCTTTCTTGCAAATAGAGCCAGAAGTCAAGTAAATTCTTGTGTCCGTCACGACAGAGGTAATGGACCGCATGTCCACGTATCCAGGTGACAGAGTTGGTTCGCGTCGTGGGGTACAATGTCTCATCCGGAAACAATAACGTGCGTGCAGATATATGCTCCGGCCTAACTCGCAAGAGATAAGCCAGCATCTGCCACACTAGGTGCCAAACCGGTTCCGCCTCTCCACAGCTGAGGCGGTGTTCGTCAGAATCTACTTTATTACAACCCACACAATTGGGAGATTCTGCCATGTGAATATTGTAGAGACGTTCTTGCGTCACCAGCTTCCCATTAACGACTACGTACCAAAGGGAAACAACATCGGAATCAAGCATGGCATCGTGTACAGTCTTCCACACCACGCGCCACCGTACGTCAGGATATTTTAGTTCGACCACATTGAGGGGGCGGCGTTGCTGCATGTCGTGATATAGGGGTCGAGTTGTGGCCATTCGCGGTGTCGTGAGCGCTACACTGCAATAACTTTGTTCTAAATAGAAACGTCCTATATAAAAGAGGGGCGCTGGGATGTCCTGTAATGGCACGGGCGCTCTTAGTGAAGCAGGTCGCAGCGCCGTCAGAAGCAGACTCGTGAGGCTCCTAGGACAACGGCGCAGCAGACGTAAATGTGAGCTGTGGCCCTATCATGGACGTTAACTAGGCCGAGACCACCTTTTACCTTGGGGAGGGTAAGAGACAGGTATCTGATCTTCAGTAACATACCAGCGGTGACGAAGTATCCCAGCGCTACCATAATGCTACGAGCCAAGGGTTTCGGAATGGGTAGCGTCTGGGCGACATGCGGTATGCGGCACGCAAGGTATACATTGACATAATACGCCCACTGAACGATGTTGAGGGATCGCAAGTGATCCCAGTGAGCCTGTCTCGGAGACCACACAACAAAGGTTCTAAGGTCAATGCAAATAACAATGTTGATAATGGACATCCCTGTCGTACTGATCGGCGGATCGGCATGGGTGCCGTCAGTCTTCCATTAACAAGAACTCGAGAAGTAGCACCATGCAGAAGGCGTGTCAACACTGTGATACAGGGGTCGGGGGATTCCATGCGCCGTAGAACGGCCGTGAGGAAAGTGTGGCCCACACGGTCAAAAGCCTGGCTAAAGTCGATAGACGCCAGGGCTGCCGGCAAACGTCTCACCCGTGCAAGGGAGATGAGATGAGATCTCTGTAACGACATGACGCTGCTCTGATGTTGTTGGGTCCCCCCAAGGACGTCTGATCGCTGGACAGGACGTGCTATAGCGTGCCGCGAATACGGTCTGATAGCAGCCTCGAAAAGATCTTGAAGTCGCTGTTCAATAACGTTAAGGGGCGATAATCGCGGACATGATTCCGTCCCTTCGGCTTATGGATGGGGACAATCAGACCTTCCAAGAATGGTGCAGGCAAATACCCGGGGACATCAATTCCTGACAAATTTCAATCAAACACGGTACTAACACTTGTTTAAAGGCTCGATAGAACTCTAATGGTAATCCGTCGATTCCTGGTGATTTATGGGGAGCACCTTTACGAATGGCGTCGAGCACTTCCTCTTCTGTCACGTCTCCCAGTAAAGTAGGTACCATGTCTGGTGGAACTGTACCGTGGACATGTGCTGAAACGGTGTCTACCGTCGCCATGTCAGGGAGAACTGCTGAATAAAGCTGAGCATAATGCCCATAGAAGGCTTCTGCTATATCTGCTTGTTCTACCACGTGTCGACCGTCGTCTGCTATCATGTCGGTTACCAGTGCCCTATGGCGCCTCCTGCGTTCTAGGAGCACGTGGTGCATAGATGGCCTTTCTGATTGTATCATGTCTGGAGCACGCGACCGTACAACTGCGCCCTGTAAATGATGGCGTGCTAAGGAGACGAGCTGCGCGCGATTGACTATGATCTGCCTGTCAGGTGAGGGCTCCATAGCAAGACATTCCCGTAGGACGGTGTAATAAAAGTTTTCCGTGCTCCCTCTCCATGCCGCTGCTTCCCGGCCGTAAGCCATGAAGGTGCGCCTAAGAGAGGGCTTCGCACATTCAATCCACCAACTGAGGGTCGATCGGTAACGACCACGACGCTGTAAGGACGCGTTCCGGCTCGTCCAGGTGGGCGACGTTCAGTTTCCAGGGGGGCCTACTGCGCCACACACGTGCAGGTTGGAGGGCAATGGTGCAAATATAGGCTGTGTGGTCGGTGAATGCAGTGGGCCAGAGCTCTGCTCCTCTCGTCGCCGTAGAAAGGGCGCGTGTGACATAAATCCTGTCTAACCGACTTGATGAATGACTCGTATAATGGGTGTAACCAGGAGCTGGGCCATGGATGTGGCGCCACGTGTCGATCAGGTGGAGATCACGCACTAGCATTTCCAATTCCGCACACGGGACGTGATGTGGCTGCTGATCAGACGAGATAATGTACAGTTAAAATCTCCTCCGATCACCATATCGTCTATGCGGCCCAGAAATAGACGCGTAATATCTTTCGAAGAAAAGCGAGCCCGATCTCTCCGTCTCCCTGATCCTGAAGGGGCATATATATTGATGAGTCGCACACCGTTGACAGTTACTGCCATGGCTCTTGCACTCGGTAAGTACAGTACGTCCGTAGCCGCCAAGCCGTCCCGTAGCAGGACAGCCACACCACAATCGGTAGAAGAGGCGTGGGAGATGTGGGCGGTATATCCGTAGAAGTCAGGGAAACTAGCGACACATACTTCCTGCAAGAGGGCCACGTCGATGTCCGCCGCATCGAGCATGCGTTGTAGCATTGTCAGTTTGTGTGGTGCCCTTATCGCGTTGATATTGATTGTGCCAAGGCGAAAGGTGTGCTGCCTAGCCTCTTCACCTAGGGTAGACGCCATGGCAATCGAGGATAACCGCAAGAGATGCCAGACCCACCGAACCCGTGACAAATTATGAGTCTTTCACGCTAGGAGTGGCATCCCCAATGCCACCCCCTCCCCTGTCACCCGTGCCCTCTCCAGGAAGTTCCTCAACATCGTCCGACCACAGTGGGTGCAACTCGATGCTGTGTAGCTGATCGGCACCTAAATGTCTCTCACGCACGTTGTCTTTGGTAGAGATAGACGGAGCGCTATCCATCGATGCGACCTGCTGCATCTGTGGGGCAAGAAGTAACTGGGCACTCGTAGTATGGGCAAGTGAACCGTCTACACCACTTAGATCCTCAACAGGCGCAGTATCCATGCCGTCTGATGAGATGTCACCTTCTTGACCGGCCGTGTGTAGGAGGCAATCGTCAGAAGGGGTCCGCCGACGTCGCTTGCGTCGTCGAGGCGAACGTTGCTTTCGAACGTGGACATCCGTATCCAGGAGACAATCCAGCGTCGTATCACCTTCCGCTAGGAAAGCCGCGGTCGGGACAATGCTCGCGTCCACGTCCATCTCGTTCTGATTGTCATGTTGCGTCTGGATTCCGTGGGACTGTTGCTGCTGTTGTTGCTGTGGAGGAGGCGACATATGGGTTGGCATCTGGGGTCCTTTCTCTTCCTCCCTTGGTCCTTCTGACGTCGATGGATGTGCCCGATCGCCCGTGTCTTCGTCATCTATGGTGCGCATCGTCGTCTGAGCGTACGTGAGGGGCAGGATTGTCGTCCCCGTCGGGGAAACGGAGTCTCCCACTGGTGTCTGTGTAATTCTACGTTGTAAGCAGCTCGATCGAACATGGCATTCCTGCCCACATCCGGAACAGGTGCGCGGTTGACCATCATACATTATGATTGCACGACAGCCACCGATGTTCAAATAGGACGGCACATGTTTCTTAAGCTCAAGTTTAATTTGGCGCACACCATTGTAGACCTTATACGTCGAGAAGGTTTGCCACTTTTCTGCAAGGTGACTGATGACATTGCCGTATGGTCGGAAGGCGTCCTTGACAACTTCCTCTGGGACCTCGAACGGGAGCTCAAAAACCCGTACAGTCCTTAGGCCCATGCCTGCATGATCCACCGTCACTGCACCGATATGCCCGTCAGAATGTTTGAAACTGAGTGAGTTCGAGTATTTAGACACCACTGTCGCGCAGAGCTCTGCACTGGTCATTTTATCACAAACCACGCTCGCTGTAGATAAATGTATTCCGACGACAGTCGCCGGATCTAAACGTAGATCGTCGAGTATGAACTGTTCTATTTCATAGGCTCGAGGACGCGCGTGATTTGGTTGGAAAGTAATTTTGATCGTTTCGTGACGCCATGTGTGTGCCATAGTCGCACTGAACTTGGAACAAATACAACTCGCGCCGCGAGAAGGTAAACAGAAGCAAGCGCTCACGGTCGCGCACAGCGGGGCGCAGCGGACGTCCTCGCCCCACCGCAGCCGAAAGCAGACTGCCCAACTGAGCTACCCAAGCACGACTCACGCCCCGTCCTCACAGCTTCCCTTTGCCAGTACCTCGTCTCCTACCTTCCAAACTTTACAGAAGCTCTCCTGCGAACCTATCAGAACTAGCACTCCTGAAAGAAAGGATATAGCAGAGACATGGCTTAGCCACAGCCTGGGGGATATTTCCAGAATGAGATTTTCACTCTGCAGCAGAGTGTGCGCTGATATGAAACTTCCTAGCAGATTAAAACTGTGTGCCATTCGTGGGCAAGTGCTGTGAGGACGGGGAGCGAGTAGTGCTTGGGTTGCTCAGATGGTAGAGCAGTTTCCAGAGAAAGGCAAAGGTCCCGAGTTCGAGTTTCGGTCCGGAACACAGTTTTAATCTGCCATGAAGTTTCAAATGGCTCAAATGGCTGTTAGCACCATGGGACTTAACTTCTGAGGTCATCAGTCCCCTAGAACTTAGAACTACTTAAACCTAACTAACCTAAGGACATCACACACATCCATGCCCGATGCAGGATTCGAACCTGCGACCGCCGCGGTCGCGCGGTTCCTGACTGTAGCGCCTAGAACCGCTCAACCACTCCGGCCGGCCATGAAGTTTCAGTTGAAACAAAGTTTTTGTCTGTTCACGAAGTCTATTCTGCTAGCAGAGTCGCTCTCTTTGAACTTAGGGCACCTACTTAGCTTATGCGTTGAGTTGCAGGACGCACAGTCGGGAGCAGTCGCGAGAAATGTACGTCGAGAACTGTACCCTTCTGCCTTAGTATGCTTTGCGGTCTGATGCTGGGACTGGGGCAGCATTTTGTCTGGATGAATGAGCTCTAACGTCTGACAGCTGGTTTCTAGAAATACCACCAGATCTTTCAGACGCGGAAATGTGGTGTCAGCTGTTTTACAGTCCCATTGTTTCCTCAGAGTCACACTAATATGATCCAACAAAATGTGCGAGAGCAATATTTCATGCAATGGGATGCCGACCTACATTACCTAAATCGCGTTCAGATTTCTCATTAGCTGATTAATTAACATCTGTAAGTCCCAAGCACATTCAACTTTTACGATGGGCAGATACAGATCAACAATTAACTTGGGATTTTATTATTATTATTATTCTTATTATTATTATTATTATTTATTTTATGGCCTTCATTGGACCACTTTAGTCAAAAGCACAAAGTTGTAAACAAGGTGTTACACAGGGATACAATTTGGCTCAACAATAACTTAATATGATATTTAAGTAATATAATTATTAGAGTCTATTCTTATATGAGAGGTGTTTTGCTTTTCTGTCTGCCCAATATTTCTTCATTCTTTCAGATATTTTCTTTCTTTCTTCATCTGAGACCACTCTTCCTGCACTCCTTTTATTGATTTTAATTTATAGTCTGGCTTGCGGGTCTTGCAGTATTCTGGTTTTCTCTGTTCTTGTTTTATAGGTCATCTACTGTAATTTGGAGTTCTTTTATATCTTCCTTAATTTCTATGATCCATTTAATGCCGCTCTTGCTATTCCACAATTTTTGTATTATTTTTTTACTAATTCTGTTTTCTGAAGTTCTCATCAGATGTCTAAAGAATGAGATGCGTTTCTTCCTGATCGTGCTCATGACTGGTTCTATTTTCTTATATACTGTTTCATTTGATGCTATTCTCCAATGTCCATTTATTTTATACTGTATATTCATACATGTCCTAATTATTCTTCTTTCTATTTTTAGTATTCTGTGAATTTCTGCTGTATTTGTTGTTTTGAAGATAATGCATGCAGCTGAAATTATTTCTGGTTGTGTAATTGTTTTATAGTGTTTTAATTTTGCATGCATAGATAGGCTTTTTTTGTTGTATGTAGTTTTGTAAATGTAATTTGCGCAGTTCAGTTTTTTTATTCTATTCTGCCACGATGGCTTCTCATTTAGATTGTGTGTTATTATTTCGCCTAAATATTTAAATTTATCAACAGTTTTGATTTCCTGTTCTCCTATTGTAATTTTGTTTGCAAGTGGTGGATCAGTTAGCATAATCTCCGTTTTCTCAAATGATATTCTAAGGCCCACTTTCTCTGCTATTTCTTGTAGTGATTTCACTTGTTGCCTGGCTTCTTGGACGGTGTTGGCTAGGAGAGCAAGATCATCAGCAAATCCCAAGCAGTTTAAGCTAATATCATCTTTTGCACTTCCAATTCTTATCATCTTTAGATTGCCCTTGTACCATTCTTTCATTATGTATTCCATTGCACAGTTGAACAGTGATGGTGATAGGCAGTCACCTTGTCTTAAGCCTGTTTTTCTGAGGAATGGTTCCGAAATTTCTCCTCTAAACTTCACTTTTGATTTGGTGTTAGTTACAGTGAGTTATATTATTTTAATTAGTTTTGGATGGAGTCCTAGATTTCTTAAAATTTTCAATACTGAAGGTCTGTAGAGACAGTCATATGCCTTCTTAAAATCAACAAATGTTATTGCCAGAGGTTTGTTCCGTTTCTTGTAGTATGCCATAATCAATTTTAAACTAATCATCTTCTCTGCACAGCTTCTCCATGGTCTGAAACCTCCCTGATATTCCCATAACTTGGTATTATTATACCTTTGAATGATCAAATCCCATACAATCTTGAAGTTACTTTCTGTAACCGGTAAGTTTTCAACTAGCTTACGAGGTTCACCAGACACACATGACAATAAATAATAATATCGATGGACATCAGTTAACGCTTCATTGATAATAATTAATGCCTTAAAGGTATCGAAGAAGTCGATGAATTCTGCTATGTTACCATTGAATTTTGGTACTGAAATTGCTGGGAGCTTTATTTACGTGCACTGCATGAACTTGCAGACTTAGGTGGTAATACGACATTTGACTGTGGCAGTGTTGCTATCTTTGATTCTAAATCTAAGCATAAGTCTTCAAACGAGTCCCTGTCTGCATCATGTGATCCCTCTACATCGTTAATCTCTAACTGAGTTTGGATGTCGTCGTATTTATCTTTGCTTGTATTTAGCAGTCGCTGCCTTACTCTGATGTCGTTGAGATTGGTTCCTTCTTGAAAGCTGTTAACAAATGTGGTGAGGCTAGTATGCTCTTTTCTTAACTAAATTTTGTTTCTCCACAGGATCCGTGCTTCAGGAGATTAGCACAAAGGATAATACATTAAGGAAATAGAGCCAGGCTGCTCAGTGTGCAATTTGCAGGGGGGATGGGGGAATTTGCCCCCCTCTGCATCAGACCATCCCCTCCTCTGGTTTTAGTTTATGCATCCCAACCTGGGATGTATATTTCCACGCACTGGAGTAAAGCTTTACATATAATTTAAATTTGTGGAGCCAAACACTGAAAGTCTATAATACAGTCTTACTATTAATACTATTAATATGTTTGCTTATTAATTTTGAGAAAGTGTTATGTAGTAAGTAAGCATTTCAAAACATTTAGAACGAAACGACAAGACGTCGCCCCGGCGTAAACGAGGCTTTAGAGCCAGGTCTGTATTGTATGGTGGATGTAATGTCTTGCGTACGAAACTGAAACCTGCAATCAGATCCAAACGTCGTGGAAAACTGTGAAGAGGTGTCATCCTACAGCAAGATAACGCTCGCCCACATTCTGCCAAACGGACAGCCGACGCAATAAAGGAGCTGAGATTCGAGGTGCTGGAACATCCACCATACAGTCAAGACCTAGCTCCAAGCGATTTTCATATGTTTGGACCCTTAACGGAAGCACTACGGGGAAGAAGATTTGAAAGTGATGAAGACGTTATTGCTGCGGTGCGGTGCGGTGCAGCCGATAAACGTATTTTCTGATGAAATAAAAAAAAACCTCGTAAAAACGTCGGGAAAACTGCATTGATGTCCAGGGAGGTTACGAAGAAGAATAACGCATGTTTCAGTTTTCTATCATCAGAATAAGTACAGCTTTTCACAAATGTGCCTTTACTTTTTGAATTCCCCTCGTATACCTGTATGCAGATGATTCTGTAGATAAGCTTTACCTATAATGTACTTTTAAAGATATAACAAAGGATGGCTTTTCTGATAGTGCTTACGCGTGAATAGTGAGTTTCGGCATTAACATCTATTTATAAATAACTGTTTGACCATGGGTAACGTCACGGTCCAAGCTAATAACATATATAATTATACTAACCCCCTAAGACAATCACCCCACTGGTAAAAGCACAAATCTAACACTGCGGCTGCTCACAGAGCAGGACGATGGTATCTGTAGAGCGATGGCTGTGCTGCAGGTATTGGAGGAGACGGCAACGGACGGCGCTCACTGATGCACTGGTGTCGCGCTGTCGGAACTGCTTGGCTGTGTTACGACGTCTGCTGGCTTGAGGTGCTCTTCACAACACGGTTCTCGCGGCGTTTGCACTTTGGAGAGCTCTAGGTTCAACTGGTTCAAATGGCTCTGAGCACTATGGGACTTAACAGCTATGGTCATCAGTCCCCTAGAACCCCACTCTTTTGTGGATACGTGCGTAGCGAGCACTGGACCCCGAGCTAATGTGGCCCTCCTTCCTTTCCGGGCTGCATACCTTCCTTTTCCGCATCCTTCCCTATCCCCCATCTTCGCCCCCCCTCCCCTCACCTCTGCCTCTTTCCTTCCCTTTCTCCCCCTTTGGGAGTATGGTTTGTACCTACGTCTGGAGACGGACGCTCGTAAATTTAACGCATTCTTCGCCTTCTCTGCTTGTATGTCTTCATCCTTCCTTTGTCCTTCTCTTTTCCTTACCTCTTCTCTTTACCCTTTTCTCAGCTGCGGCGTTTGAGACCTCTCTTCTTTCCTTTCCCTTTCTTTGTTTTTCCCTTTCTCTTTCTTCCTCCCTGTGCGTGTCTGAAGGCCGACCCACGCATTTTCGTGCGTAGCCGGTGACGGGGTAACGCGTAATTCCCCGCCCCGGGTAGACAGGTAGGACACATACGTACCCCCTGGTAATGGCCAGGCCCAGGGAGGGGTGATTACCCGAGCTGATACCTTCCGAAAGTGCCGATTGGTCCCTCCATCCGTTTGTCGGGAGGTGTGACCTGAGGTGTGAACAATCACCTAAGGCGGGAGTGCCCTCAGAGAGGGCCCCCACAAGGGAGGAGCGCGCCATCGGAGACGCCGGTAATCATGGGGGATTCTTCCGCAATGGTTTCCTCACCTTCCACTATGTCTGCTCACAAGCGTAAGTTCACTGAGTCTCAGCCTCAGACAGTTCTTCCATCGTTGCCACAGTTCCTTGTTGCTTCTCGGTCTGATGAAGGTCACGACTTCTCCACGGTCAACCCTTTCATTATTCAGAAAGGTGTCGACGCAATTGCAGGTCCAGTAAAGTCTTGTTCCAGATTGCGGAATGGCACCTTGTTTTTAGAAACAGTCAGTGCCCTCCAGGCACAAAAATTGGTGTGTACTTCACTTCTCCACACCTTCCCTGTCTGGGTGGAACCACACCATACTTTGAATTCCTCGCATGGAGTCGCTTATACACACTCCCTCGATGGATTGTCTGACGACGAAAATCAGCACTACCTGTTTGAGCAGGGTGTAACGGCTGTTCATAGAGTTACGAAAAGGGTTGACATGAACATCATTCCAACCCGCACTGTCTTCTTGACATTTGACAAAGTTCAACTCCCATCCAAAATCAAAGCAGGCTAAGAGATAATTTCCGTTCGCCCTTATGTCCCAAACCCCACGCGTTGCTATCGGTGTCAGCGGTTCAATCACACCAGCCAGTCCTGTTCCAATCCGGCCAAATGTGTTACGTGTGGCAAGGATGCCCATGAGGGTGCTTGTCCACCTCCATCCCCTCGCTGCATCAACTGTATGGGTGACCATGCTGCTTTCTCTCGAGATTGTCCCGTTTTTAAAGACGAAAAGCTCATCCAGGAAATCAGAGTGAAGGAAAAGGTGTCGACCTTTGCTGCTCGAAAATTATTTGCCAGTCGACAGCCCACCGTGCCTCAGACAGGAAAATACAGCACTGTCCTTGCTTCTCCTCGGCCAACAAAGGAGGCGGCCACGCACACTTGCGACCTCACCTTTAGTGCCACGGTCGTCAGATCGGCCGGCGCAAAGATCGCCCGTTCAACCTCACCACTTTCGCCTGCCCACTCTACGGCTCACCCTTCATCGGGTTCTGCTAAATCTCGAGCCCAAAAGTCAGACACCAAGACTTCGAAAAAAGAGCATACTCGTGAAGATTTTTTACGTACCCCAACTTCACAACCATCGGTTCCTCCTTCATCTAAACATCATATTTCCAAGAAGGCTGATAAGAAACCCAGTTCATCTCCTTCTCCGCCAAGGCGTGTCTCATCTACAGCACCACCTGGCGAAAATCGCCCTCGGCCGTCTTCTGTGTCGCCGTGGCGCACTGCTGGCGGCTGATCAACCGGCCGATTGCTGGCTGGCTATGGATCAGGATCTTCTGCCTTCGGCTGAATACCATTCCATGCTGTCGGTCGCAAGCGCTGAGCAGTCGTTGAGTTGACGGCAACTTGGTCACATTCCTCCATTTTCTGTTCACCCTATGTCCATTATCCACTGGAATATCCACGGCATTCGAGCCAATCGGGATGAATTGTCGATCCTCTTACGATCCTACTCGCCGGTCATCTTCTGTCTTCAGGAAACAAAGATGTGCCCCCATGACCGCTTTGTTCTCCCCCATTTTCAGTCTGTCCAATTTGATCTCCCCTCTGTTGAAGGCACTCCAGCCCATGAAGGACTCATGATTCTTCTCCATGATACTCTCCATTATCACCCAATCCACTTAAACACTTCCTTCCAAGCTGTCGCTGTCCATCATTCCCTTTCTGGATATACCTTTTCTCTTTGTACTGTATACATTCCATCGTCCACACAAATGGCACGAGTTGATCTCCTTCATCTTCTTGGTCAGCTTCCACCCCCCCTATTTGCTGGTTAGGGACTTCAATGCCCACCACCCGCTTTGGGGATCTCCACATCCTTGTCCACGTGGCTCACTATTGCTAGACTTCTTCCACCAAGCGGATCTATTTTGCCTCAACACTGGGGTCCCTACATTTTTGTCTGCCTCCACGACAAATGTCTTTTGGACCTTTCAGTCGGTACTGTTCCGCTAGCTCGGCGCTTCGAATGGTTCGCCCTTGATGATACACACTCGAGTGATCACTTTCCATGTGTCCTTAGACTGCAGCCTCAACTGCGCTATATGCGCCCGCGACGCTGAAAGTTTGCCCAAGCCGATTGGACACTTTTTTCGTCTCTAGCGACATTCGATGACCGTCACTTTCCTAGCGTCGACGATGTCACACATATTACCGACGTTATTCTTACAGCTGCGGAACGTTCAATACCACGCACCTCTGAATTGCCCCGGCGCCCCCCAGTTCCTTGGTGGAACTAGGCATGCCGTGACGCAATACGTGAGCGGCGACGTGCTCTTCGCGTTTTCCGCCACCATCCTACTTTGGCCAACTGTATCCGCTATAAGCAGTTCCGTGCGCGATGCCGTCGCGTCATCCGCGATAGCAAGAAGGCAAGCTGGAAATTCTTTATTAGCTCATTTAACACCTTCACTGCCTCCTCGGAAGTTTGGAGTCGGATTCGACGGTTATCAGGCGCGCCTAGTTTCTCCCCGGTCTCTGGGCTCACTGTCGCGCGTGATACGTTAGTGGACCCCGTCGCACTTTCTAACTCCTTGGGTAAACACTTTGCTGAGATTTCGAGCTCTTCAAATTTCCCGCCAGCGTTTCTCCCGAAAGCTATAATACTGTTTTCTCCATGCAGGAACTCCAACATGCACTCTATTCTTCTCGCTCCTCCGCCCCAGGAACGGATAGTATCCACATCCAAATGTTGCTGCATTTATCAATCCATAGTCTGCGTTACCTCCTTCGCATTTATAATCGAATTTGGACCGACAGTACTTTTCCCAGACGATGGCGGGAAGCTATCGTCGTTCCTGTTCCGAAACCTGGAAAGGACAAACATCTCCCCTCTAGCTATCGCCCCATTTCTCTCACGAGTAGTGTATGTAAGGTTTTGGAGCGTATGGTGAATTGCCGTTTAGCTTGGTGGCTGGAGTCCCGCAGTCTTTCAACACCTGCCAAATGCAGTTTCCGAAAGCACCGTTCTGCAGTTGACCATCTTGTTTCTCTCTCCACTTATATCATGAGCAATTTTCTCCGGAAACGCCAAACAGTAGCAATATTTTTTGATCTGGAGAGAGCATACGATACCTGTTGGAGGACAGGCATCCTGCGCACATTGTTCTCTTGGGGCTTTCGAGGTCGGCTGCCCCTTTTTCTTCGTGAATTTATGGTAGAGCGCACATTTCGAGTGCGGGTGAACACTACTCTCTCCCGTACTTTCTCCCAAGAAAACGGGGTACCCCAGGGCTCCGTGCTAAGTGTTGTACTGTTTGTTATTGCCATAAATCCAATTATGGATTGTCTCCTTCCTGATGTTCGGGCTCCCTCTTTGTGGACGATTTTGCGATCTACTACAGCTCTCAACGGACCAGCCTTCTTGAACGACGGCTTCAAGGATGTCTCGATCGCCTCTACTCTTGGAGCGCCGAAACCGGCTTCCGTTTTTCTCCCAGTAAGACCGTTTGTGTTAATTTTTGGCGACGTAAGGAGTTTCTTCCACCCTCCTTACATCTAGGACCTGTCAATCTTCCGTTTTCGGACGTCGCTAAATTCTTGGGTCTTACGTTTGACAGAAAACTGTGCTGGTCCTACCACGTTTCCTATCTTTCGGCTCGCTGCCTGCGATCGCTCAACACCCTCCGTGCCCTGAATGGTACCTCCTGGGAAGCGGACCGAGTGGTCCTTCTCCGCCTCTATCGCGCCTTAGTGCGCTCGACATTGGACTATGGAAGCATAGTTTACTCGTCTGCTCGGCCGTCTATTCTTCGTCGTCTCGACTCTATTCACCACCGTGGATTACGTTTAGTGTCTGGAGCTTTTTACACCAGCCCTGTGGAAAGTCTTTATGCTGAGACTGCTGAACCTCCGCTGTCCAATCGGCGAGCAGTCCTTCTGAGTCGTTATGCTAGCCATCTGTCTTCCATGCCTGCTAATCCAGCCCATGACATTTTTTTCGACGCCTCCTTTGATGTAGGGTATGCAGGCCGCCCCTCCTCCCTACTACCACCGGGAGTCCGCTTCCGTCAACTGCTCCATTCTCTTTCCTTCCGCTTTCCTAAAACCTTCTTGACAACTTGGGGTACAGCACCGCCTTGGCTCCGTCCCCGGATCTGCCCGCTCCGTGACCTTTGTCAATTTCCCAAGGATGGTACCCCTTCACTTGTTTATCGTCGGGCATTTGCTGCTCTATGTGCACAAATGAAGGAAGCCATATTTATTTACACTGATGGCTCGAAAACATCGTTAGTTGTAAGGAGTGCCCATATTGTTGGCGACACCCCAAATCAATTTCGGCTTCCCGACCAGTGTTCGGTTTATACTGCGGAGCTTTACGCTGTTCTCCAGGCTGTCCACTACATCCGCCGCCATCAGCGGATACAGTACGTTATCTGCTCAGATTCTCTCAGCTCTCTCCTCAGTCTCCAAGCTCTTTACCCTGTGCACCCTCTGGTCCACCGGATTCAGGACTATCTGCGCTTGCTCCACCTGGGGGGCGTCTCGGTGGCGTTCCTCTGGCTCCCGGGACACGTTGGTATCGGTGGAAATGAGGCGGCCGATATTGCGGCCAAGGCTGCAGTCTCTCTTCTTCGGCCAGCTATTCAATCGATTCCCTTCACCGATCTACGGAGCGTTTTTTGTCGTCGTGTTGTTCTTTTATGGCACGCACATTGGTCGACACTTCCCCATAATAAATTGCGGGACGTGAAAGCTCTTCCCTGTGCTTGGACCTCTTCCTCCTGAACTCGTCGTCGCGAGGAGGTAATTTTAACTAGACTCCGGATAGGGCACTGTCTTTTTAGCCATCGACATCTTTTAAGCGGTGATCCTCCCCCACTCTGTCCCCACTGCTCTCAGCTGTGGACGGTAAGACACCTTTTAATTGAGTGCCCCTATTTTACTCCGTTACGCGCCCGTCTACAGCTGTCGCCTGATATATCATCAATTTTAGCAGATGACACGCGCTCGGCCGATCGCGTTCTCGAGTTCATTAGTGTCAGTGAAATGACGTCAGTCATTTGAAGCTTTTTTTTTGGGGGGACAACCAACCCCTTTCTGTAGTGGATTTTTAAGCCTTCCTTCTGCTTTTAGTTTCTCCAATTTTTTGAGTTTCGTTCCCATTGCTGCTGGTTTCCATTTTCGGTTTTTACTGTTTCCTAAGTCACGGACCGGGCGCTAATGACCATGGCAGTTTTGTGCCCTAAAACCAAAATAAAAAAAACAAAAAAAGTCCCCTAGAACTTAGAACTACTTAAACATAACTAACCTAAGGACGTCACACAACACCCAGTCATCACGAGGCAGAGAAAATCCCTGACCCCGCTGGGAATCGAGGAGAGCTCTAGTGCGGACGTCTATCACTGCTGATGCTTGAGAGAGATGCGGAGCGTATGGTAATCTCGGAGAATCACACAGAAAGCCACGATAATCGGATAATCGTAATTCGCGGTACGTGCAAATCGAAGCACAGAACTTTTGTGCTGGAACATGTTCGACTAGTTATACCCGGCCCGGAGGACCAAAAATGTAGACAGCCGCAAAACGAGCGGTTAATTCTGCGCTGCCTCGCTGTTTACGCAGTCCAAACGAATTCATACACTCGCTGCAAAGGAAAGGCGGTTGAAATTAAAGTACATAAATGACTGGTAAAAGTTGACTGTATTTAGAGACTACATTGCGAAACACAGTGGTCCGTGTGCGCTGCTTGGCAGTGTAACACCATAGCTCTAATGTTGTACTGATTTATTTCGCCTTTGTTTCATTTAATGTTACATCGCTGAGCTTTTGTAAATGTGTGTGATTGAATCGATAACATAAAACTGTATATTTATTTCTTTGCACAAACTTTGATGTCATGGTTTGGTTCTATGCAGTCGTTTAAATGCTTTGTCCCATTTGGAGGGAACAAAACTTACTGTATATAATTGTAATTTTGTGTGAATAATTTTTGGTAGAAATGTCAATATGTGCAAATGTTCTGTTTTATTTAATGTATTTGTTTACTGTTATGTAAACTGCTGATCCTCACTTATGGTTCTTAGTTAGTTTGTATGTAAACGGTGTAGTGGTTCCCCTCGGGAACGGAACTGTGTAGCGCGCGCAAATTGTGGTTGGCCTAGGTGGAAAAGGTGGAACTGATAGTCAGTCGGAGGCGAGCTACGAGTCGGGGACGAGCTACGAGTCCGTCACTGCCATGTGAAAGATGCATATTGTGCTGATTCCGAGAGAGGCTTTTCCTGCTTCTTTCCAAGGCCTCGGATGGATGGATAAATAGCTGGAACTATTCTGGAATTTGTATCTATCATCGCCACCAAGAAATGACAGAGTCCAGCAATTCTGCCTGCAATTCCACCTACCAACATGCAGTTGCCACCACATTGCGCAATCAATGCAACGTAATACTATAATGATGTACAGTGAAGGATCAGCTTAATGGATGTGCTAATGTGCTGAAATATAAGGTAATTTATATCTGAATTTAAGTACCTACCTTGATTTTTCTCCTCATCATAACACCTCTCAGGGTCCTCTCCGTTTGAACTAAAGTGATTTCCGAGTGTCCTTACTGAAAGTACATTAAAACCCAGTTTTCTAATTAATGCCTCCTGAACATAGTAAAGAGAAAGTTAAAGTTAATGTGGCCAGAGAGTGAGTGAAAGTTAATGATGCTTGCTGAAAATAATTTTCCTAGTAAAACTGCTTATTAATGTGTTGTTGCCAACTTCAAATTAAAAGTTCTTAAGACTGAGGCTTATAAAGTTTTGCTTAGTAAATGATCACATTACTGCCTGTTGTAAATCGCAGAAAGTGAGTCAGTATCTTACATAAATGTTAATTTTATGTCTCACGGTAGTAAAAGTGGAAAACTGCATAGTAGGAAATTATATGTTCATGATTACTAAGTGTTTGTCTCTCTTGTGTATTATAAGTGCATATTAACAGTATAACAGGATCCACAGTTTGTCTAGTGGACTAATGCGAGATAACAAATAACGGAAAGAGCTGTATTTATGAAAATCATAATCTATTTATTAGAAAAAGTGTTAAGTAACCTGTCAGTGAATTTCAACTAACTCTAATTTTAAATAGTGAAGTATTTAACTGAGAGAGACTTAACCTAAACCTATGTCCAATTTATGATCCTAGAGGGAATGTTAATGGTAGTGTTATAAAGACCACTCAGTTTGTGTAAGCCTTGAAAGTGATAGTGTTTTTCTGTACCTGTTATAATTTTGCAAATAGTTTGCGCTGCTCCAACTATTAGTTTCAATCTTACCGTAGACATATGAGTGTGTCAGAGTTCATTGCACTCGCGTGTGGCCAAGTATAGTTTGTATTTATCCATTAAAGTTACTAATAACTATTTTCTTGAACGAGAATGTTAATCATTCTCTTGCCTAGTTAGGCTGGCGACCGTTTTCGTTATCCGTTAAACAGTGCAGATAGGCAATATTTTGTTTGTCACTGTTTGATTATTTAGTAATTCTGACTTTCATTTCCGATAAGCCACCTCCGTTAGGAATACCACGGTCAACATAACAAAATTCCTCTCAGAGGGTAACACTGCTCTGTTGCTTTATACCATAATTGCTATAACAAAATAGTTTTATTTCACAACCTGTTTCCAGCTTTAAGGTTATGGTACAGTAGTAGCAGACAGGAGTGTTATACGTGGCTTTTCCGTGATAGGACTGATTTGTTCTGTTGGGGCATACTACGTAATAAACCAAATTTGGTTTTCATAGTACAAGCTACGTAAATGCTGCTGTTGCAGTGTTATAGCAGTCATGACCCGTCTCCTCTGTCCCGGCCAGTTCCGGCTGTGCATTGCGTGGACCGCCGAGCAGAAAAAAATCTTTAGATTAGATGATTAGATTAGATTAGTTTTTTGTTCCATAGATCCGTGCTGAGGAGATCCTCGTGGATGTGGAACATGTCAATATTTTTTAAGCTAAAATAACAATACTAATAAAACTTTGAACATAGCTTCTAAGGTTCAGTGATCGTGTCAGAATTATATTAAAACAAATAAGCCTCGGTCACAAATATTAAGTCAAAATCGACCAGGTTTCGATGCTACTATGAGCGTCGTCTTCAG
Source organism: Schistocerca americana (assembly GCF_021461395.2). Lineage (NCBI taxonomy): Eukaryota > Metazoa > Arthropoda > Insecta > Orthoptera > Acrididae > Schistocerca > Schistocerca americana. The sequence goes on from NC_060120.1 coordinate 907,868,087, forward strand.
AATTAAACTAACTGTTCTAAAACGTATTAGGTATATAATACATTAATAAAATTAAAGTTTGTACTGACTGGAAAGAGATGCAGTACTTACAAGTCACATTTAAAAAATGATCTAAGCCGGAAAGGCGACGTCATGAATAATTGTAAATAAGATGGCGAGCCGCTAAGGGCTGCTCGTACTTGAGTGAACAAGGGTTGCAACAAGACTGAGGTGCCCACGTTAGAAAGTGTGGGCAAGTAAACATGGTGTTGGTACGAGTAATTTAATTTACTTAAACCATAGCAGTCAATAGTGAATATAAGCCTAACATAGTGGACGATATCCTAAAAAAGAAAACTGCAAGAACTATCACGCTCAACACCTCATGCACTGAAATTAACCCAAAAACACGTTTTTCTGTTCCTTTCATAGGACCCATTTCCTATCAGATTCAGCGCATGTTTCGCAACAGATACGACTGCAATGTTGCCTTCTCTACTAATAATAATCTGAAGAGAAACTTCAGTCATAATTTGAAATCCATTCGCTCCCCCACAGAAAGTTCTGGCGTTTATAAGATAATCTGTGATACCTGCTCCTCCTGTTATATAGGGCAAACTGGACGTGCTTTCACCATCAGATATAAAGAACATCTTTTGAGAAAGAACGGCACCAGTCCCCTAAATTCATCCTTTGCCGATTATCTTTTAATTACTGGACACGTGCCTACAGCCATAGGCGATAACAATATTCTGCATACCGAAAAGAAGGGGCGTAGGTTAGATGTTTTAGAGGAATTGGAGATTTTCAAACATCTCTCTCGTCATGATGGCCTCATTCTCAACAGACAGCTGCAGATGCGAAATAAAAAATTTTTCGACTGTATAAAGCCATTGCTTGATCTTTGATTCAGATTTCCTCATGCAGTTTACCGAAATGTTGTTTTCCTGTTACATCTTTGCTGTTTTCTTGTATGTCATAAGTGACGTTTTTTTACGTTACAAAATGTATCTCTGTTTAAGGCAGATAAATATGTAACTTCATCCTATTATTATTAGTGTTTACGTTATGCCTGAATCAGCTGCATCACAATTTCATTTGTCTAATTTTGAATGTACAATAGCCTAGTTGTTTCTGCGGCTACTAGATGGCACTCGTAGCAACACCATGTTTACTTGCCCACACTTTCTAACGTGGGCACCTCAGTCTTGTTGCAACCCTTGTTCACCCAAGTACGAGCAGCCCTTAGCGGCTCGCCATCTTATTTACAACTATTCATGACGTCGCCTTTGCGGCTTAGATCTTTTTTAAAATGTGACTTGTAAGTACTGCATCTCCTTCCAGTCAGTACAAACTTTAATTTTATTAATGTATTGTATACCTAATATGTTTTAGAACAGTTAGTCTCATTCTGAAGACGACGCTCATAGTAGCGTCGAAATCTGTTCAATTTTGACGTAATATTTGTGACCGAGGGCTTATTTGTTCTAATATAACAGTACTAATAGTATGAATATATACAGTACATCATTTGTTTCTATTAAAAGATTCGTCAATGGAGCAGAAGGAGTTGGCCACTAGTAAGTCTTTCAGGCTCCTTTTAAACTGATCTTTATTTGTAACTAAATTTTTTATGTTTGCTTGCAAATTATGAAGATGAGTGTTCCTGAGTAGTGGACCCCTTTTTGAACTAAAGTAAGTGGTTTTAAGTCCTTGTGCAGATAATTTTTGTTCCTGGTATTGTATGTATGAACTGAGCTGTTTGTTGGAAAAGAGATATATTATTTATGACAAATTTCATTAAGGAGTGAATATACTGAGAGGCAGTAGTTGGTATACCCAGTTCTTTGAAGAGGTTTTTACAGGACGTCCGTGAATTTACTCCACAAATAATACGTATTACTAGGGTGACCAGATGCAATTGTGTAAAAAGGAGGACAAACAGCTTCAAAAAGGAGGACAAAGGAAGAAAAAAAAAACACACATCAAACGGGTCAAGTGCAGATGAGAATACCACTCGCCAGCTTTGGACAAGTCACGTGACTGCCGGGAATTACCGGAAAAACTAGTAGTTAATTGCTACTGATGGTCAGGTTATGGTTAACTGAACAATATAAAAAAAAGAAAAACATTGATTGTGGTGACAGTGTGGCGTCAATTGTTTTGTTATGTCAACAACACGGAATTGTTTACAAAGCGAAAAACGTAAGACCATTCACCTCCCTTCATTTGACGCACCGCTACCAACATCTACAATTCAAGCAGCAGCTGACGACATGTAAACTGCACTTTGACCTTCCGAATACAAATAAATTGAATGACTATGAAACAATGAAATAAAACCATGACAGTTAATCTGTCAAGTTATTTCTTACCTACATTGGCCACTGAGACGTTCGTTCCAGCTCCACATATCTTAAATTCCGCGTCAAATTCATTTCTCCCTTTCTTAAAGCCGGATATTTAGAGGAAAGGACATCAGAAAATGTACACTTATGTTTAGGCATAGCCAAATATTTTATATAACTCACTCGGTTAAAAATTACACTCACAAATCACACGTGCACCACAGGAAGCCAAGCCAATACAAAGCCAAGATACGAAACGAATATTTTAAGTAATCGATATTTGCATTCACTTATGGGTCGATCAACGATAACATCGACGATCCTGGTGCCACCTACTAACACCGCCTTCGTGCGTGTTTATCAAGAAAGCTGTGCTAATAGTTAAAGTATTTAAGAAAAGAGCAATAGAACGGGACGAATTGTAAATTTAACTGTATTACGCTCAACTTTGCGAAAAAGCCGGACACTGTAAAAATCCGCCCGGACCCCGGACAAAGACCTAAAAAGGAGGACATGTCCGGATTAATCCGGACGTCAGGTCACCCTACGTATTACACGCTTTTGGACTCTGAAAACTTTTGTTTGACTTGAAGAGTTACCCCAAAATATTATACCATATGACATTATGAAATGAAATTAGGCAAAGTATGCAACCTTTTTCATTTTTATGTCACCTATGTCAGCTAACACTCGAATTGCAAATACAGATTTGTTAAGGCGTTTCTGCAGTTAGCGTCCGGTCGCTGCTGCGACCTTGTGGCACGTTGTACTAGTACAGAACAGGGATATTAAATGGTCATGTGTGTGTGTGTGTGTGTGTGTGTGTGTGTGTGTGTGTGTGTGTGTGTGCGCCTCCGCTACCAGCCGATCTACCCGACTTTAGATTCAGCATTATTGCAACAATTACTGCAGACACACTGATCAAGCTCCGTAAGAACTCGCGTATCGACTCGATGTGGGACGAATGGTGCCTACATTGAGCACTTGTAAGAAAAACTGGTTGAGTTCTTCTTTCATTTGGTGCATTATTTAAACTTGTAAGCTGAATGTAATAAATGCTACAAAGTCTTAAAACCCGTATATCCATTTTGGAACACCCTGCACATATCTTTAAATGTGTCTGTGTTCCACGTGCGTTCGTCGTGGATTCGTTAAAAAGATGATGCTTTACGTTCGGTCGTACAGGCAGATGCTGCAACAACGAACAGCCGAAGAAAAATGGATTTTCGGGCTGCTAGTTCGTCTGGTGAACTGGACTGTAAAGAATCGTTCCTGGGTAGACACTTTGTGCGCGCCGGCCTCCAATTTTGGGACCCGAGCTGCCCTTCGGGTTTTCCCAGCTGTTAATGTGACGCGCGCACTAACGTGAAGCGGAGAGGTGACTTGCTCACAGCCGACAACTGTTATGGCGTCCCGCCCGTATTTAATCGGAGCTGCCGGCGACAGAACCAGTTCTTGTGGCAGCCGCGAACAAGCTATCGGAAACCAATGGCTGTAATTTAGTGTCGCTCGCCGCTGCAGCTGCCGCCTAAGCTATTGAGTGAAGCTATGAGTGGCGAGTGAGCGAGTCGCGCCCACACTGAACGAGGAGCTGACCAGGTGGTCTCTGGCAGTCTGCTCCCCGGTCTTCCCCTGTTAGGCGAGGAAGGGACACCGCTACTTGTGAGCTCGCAGACAAAGCCACTACCGAGCCTTTTAGGAGTTGCTGGAGATGGTGACTGACCCCAGTCTCATTTCGGTGAACAGACAGTTCAGATTTATTTTCACAGTCTGCACAGTAATCTCGCATGTAGTAATTGAATCTGTCACGCTAGTCGACGATAGTATCACATGATCATGGTAACAGCGTGGAGCAATGAAGGTATGTAAGACGGCAAGTAGAGTGACGTCGTGAACTGGCAGACCAACCGAAATCCAATAACAAATCAAAATCAGCGCCAGACAAGGTTCGAAGTTCGAGAGCAGAAATCCACAAGAGTAAGCCAAATAACAGAGGCGGGACGAGTAACAGGTTCTGTGTTTCGTACTGAATATTAGCTTTAGCCTTGCATTCTTCGGCTGAGATACGGTTAAGTTTTTCCTGACGTTTCACCGACACAAGTGGCTGGCGTTGTCAAACACTTCACCGACCATTGCTGGTGGCGGACTAGAGTCGAGTTCGCAGCTGTAGATTAAGAATACCTATCAACGCCAAAGTTAGAGGGTTTTTCCCCGATCACTGCTGCTGTGGTTCTCCACTTTTTTTCTGCTAAGGGAAATTGCTGCAGCACAGGAATTCAGGATATGTTTCTCTTGCCGCTACTGCCACAAAAGCGTTCTTTTCACGAGCGTTTGTGGCGAAATTCACGTCTACAATATACGACTCTGTTGGTTGAATAGGACTGACCATACGCTGCGTTTTCGCACAGCGAGGGCCCGCCGTATAAGAAATTATATTTATTTATGTATAAGAGTTTAATTGGCAATGGCCTTTCCGCAGTGGTTACGCCGGTTCCCGTGAGATCACCGCAGTTAAGCGCTGTCGGGCGTGGTCGGCACTTGGATGGGTGACCATCCAGGCCACCATGCGCTGTTGCCATTTTTTCGGGGTGCACTCAGCCTCGTGATGCCAATTGAGGAGCTACTCGACCGAATAGTAGCGGCTTCGGTCAAGAATACAATCATAACGACCGGGAGAGCGGTGTGCTGACCCCACGCCCCTCCTATCAGCATCCTCCACTGAGGATGACACGGCGGTCGGATGATCCCGGTAAGCCACTCATGGCCTGAAGACGGAGTGCTTTTTTTTCATAAGAGTTTAGTTATCACAACATTTGATATACTAGATGAATATCGAATTTGTTGCACGTTTACGTTTCCGTACCGTTAGCTGGACCGTCATGCATGTAATATAACTAAAACCGTCACTGGCTTCGGCTTCTCCAAACAACCATACAAAAAAGAAAGAAAAGGAAAGAAAAGAAAACCATACGATGAACCAGGAAGCAATAAGCCGAGTGGGACGGAATTCGGTAGACGTACACATCTCTAACAAATTATCAAAATTTCAGATCCCCGAGATGGATTAGTCAGGGTTGCGGAAGCACGAAGACAAACAGAACACTTCTGAAGAAGGCTACATTATTATAGTCGAAACCTAAGTAAAGTTTCTTTGCTTATGCAACTGGAGGCTGAAATTTAATATAGTTACATTTCACAGTTGCTGACTCTGCTGGACCATGCTAAAAATATACAAACAGAAAAAACTCTTGCCATGTGCGGGCGGGCATTATCTTGCTGAGATATAAGACGCAAGTCCAGGATGGTTTGCCGTAAAAGGTAACTAAACTGGGTGTAGAATATCGCAGACGTATCACTGTGCTGTACGGACGCCGCGGATGACAACCAAAGCGGTCCTGCTATGAAAAGAAACGACACACCAATCTTCGCTGATTATCGGTACTCAGTTCTAAGCGGAAATCATCCTTGAAGACAACTCTATTCGAGTCCTTGATATTCCAGACCGACGACGTACCTAGAGACGTCCTGAACCGGGGCTGCATACCAACCTCACTTTCGCACGCAATATTTTATAACAACTACACTACTGGTCATTAAAATTGCTACACCATAAAGATGACGTGCTAAAGACGCGAAATTTAACCGACAGGAAGAAGATGCTGAGATATGCAAATGATTAGCTTTTCAGAGCATTCACACAAGGATGGCGCCGGTGGCGACACATACAACGTGCTGACATGAGGAAAGTTCTCAACCGATTTCTCATACACAAACAGCAGTTGACCGGCGTTGCCTGGTGAAACGTTGTTGTGATGCCACGTGTAAGGAGGAGAAATGCGTACCACCACGTATCCGACTTTGGTAAAGGTCGGATTATAGCCTATCGCGATTGCGGTTTATCGTATCGCGACACTGCTGCTCGCGTTGGTCGAGATCCAATGACTGTTAGCAGAATATGGAATCGGTGGGTTCAGGAGGGTAATACGGAGCGCTGTGCTGGATCCCAACTGCCTCGTATCACTAGCAGTTGAGGTGACAGGCATCTTATCCGCATGGCTGTAACAGATCGCGCAGCCACGTCTCGATCCCTGAGTCAACAGATGGGGACGTTTGCAAGACAACAACCATCTGCACAAAGAAGTTCGACGACGTTTGCAGCAGCATGGACTATCAGCTCGGAGACCATGGCTGCGGTTACCCTTGACGCTGCATGACAGACAGGAGCGCCTGCTATGGTGTACTCAACGACGAACTTGTGTGCACGAATGGCAAAACGTCATTTTTTCGGATGAATCCAGGTTCTGTTTACAGCGTCATGATGGTCGCATCCGTGTTTGGCGACATCGCGGTGAACGCACATTGGAAGCGTGTTTTCGTCATCGCCATACTGGCGTATCACCATGCGTGATGGTATGGGTTACACGTCTCGGTCACCTCTTGTTCGCATTGACGGCACTGTGAACAGTGGGCGTCACATTTCAGATGTGTTACGACCCGTGGCTCTACCCTTCATTCGATCCCTTCGAAACCCTACATTTCAGCAGGATAATGCACGACCGCATGTTGCAGGTCCTGTACGGGCCTTTCTGGATACAGAAAATGTTCGACTACTGCCCTGGCCAGCACATTCTCCAGATCTCTCACCAACTGAAAACGTCTTGTCAATGGTGACCGAGCAACTGGCTCGTCACAATACGCCAGTCACTACTCATGATGAACTGTGTTATCGTGTTGAAGCTGCAGGGACAGCTGTATCTGTACACGCCATGCAAGCTCTGTTTGACTCAATGCCCAGGTGTATCAAGGCCGTTATTACGGCGAGAGGTGGTTGTTCTGGGTACTGATTTCTCAGGATCTATGCTCCCAAATTGCGTGAAAATGTAATCACATGTCAGTTCTAGTATAATACATTTGTCCAATGAATACCCATTTATCATCTGCATTTTCCCCTGGTGTAGCAATTTTAATGGCCAGTAGTGTACTTTATCTAATGTTGTGCAGTGTTGATATGAAAACGTAACGTCCTAGGCGGTATTGATCAAGAGTAATGTATTCTCCATGTCTGGCTGCGAAAATGCTACCTGGTCACGTCCATGCCCTCTTAAAGTTACGGTTTTTTATTTTGGACTGATACATTTAATAATGGTTGCCATTCTTTAAGAAATTCTGTCTCTGACCATGCTCGAAAGTCTCACAAATGAATCAGCAGGTACCCTATAATACTGAAGAAACTTGTCTCAATTTGCCTTCAGTTTCACGTGTAGGAGTGAAAGCTTTCCAATATCCAATGAATCTAATATTTGTTCTCTTGCAGTAGTGCCCGGCGCCTGTGGACAACTTATGTATAACAGCACATAATGCAAGGACTGTACTCTACTTTAACCAATTTTCCACCATAGCTGACACTGTGCATTGTAAACCTTACCGCTGCTTGCACCAAGTCACTTTTGACTGGATTTCTATTCCCTGGGTTTCGCGCTGCGTAACAAAAGCGCCCGTGTGGTCAGCACTGACAGAGCATGCGTGTTGCGTGTAACAAGGGCAAACCGCCGTCTGGAAAACACGCTCCTACGGCTATAGACTCAGGCTATTGGAGCTGTTGTCACGTTTGTGAATTTGTTTGACTTCCGTGATCGAAAGGGCATGGGAGCTCTTCTCCAAAGCGAGAACCTACGTGTGGGAATCGCACAGCACATGTTACGCTACAGCCTATTTCCCCACCTGTCCCAGCCTACACTACAGTTTATGTTCGATGATACTGCTATTGATGGATCGTCCAGTCATTCCAACATACACTGAAGTGCCAAAGAAACTGGTATAGGTATGCGTATTCAAATACAGAGAAACGTAAGAAAGCAGACAAAGGCGCTGCGGTCGGCAACGCCTATATAGGACAACAAGTGTCTGGCGCTGTGGTTAGATCGGCTACTGCTGCCACAATGGCACGTTATCAAAATTTAAGAGAGTCTGAACGTGGTTTTATAGTCGGCGTACGAGCTGTGGGACACAGCATCTCCAAGGTAGCGATGAAGTGGGGATTTTCCCGCACGACCATTTCACGAATGTTCCGCAAATATCAGGAATCCGGTAAAACATCAAATCTCCGATATCACTGCGGCCTGGTAAAGATCCTCCAAGAACGAGAGCAACGACGACTGACGAGAATCAGCTTCCAACGTGACGGAAGTGTAACCCTTCCGCAAATTGCTGCAGATTTTAGCGCTGGGCGATCAACAAGTGTCAGCATGCAGACCATTCAACGAAACATCCTCGATATGGACTTCCGGAGCACAAGGCCCACTTGGGCACCTTCGATGACTGCACGACACAAAGCTTTGCGCCTCGCTTCGGCCCGTCAGTACCGATACCGGACTGTTGATGACTGGAAACATGTTGTCTGGTCGGACGAGTCTTGTATCAGATTGTATCGAGCGGATTTACGTGGACGGGTATGGAGACAACCTTATGAATCCATGGACCTAACATGTCAGGAAGGGGCTGTTCAAGCTGATGGAGGCTCTGTAATGATGTGGGGCGTGTACAGTTGGAGTGCTATGGGACCCATAGTACGTCTAGATACGACTCTGACAGGTGACAAGTACGTAAGCATCTTGCCTGATCACCTGCATTCATTCATGTCCTTTGTGCATCCAGACGGATTGGGAAATTCCAACAGGACTATGCGACACCCCACACGTTCACAATTGCTACAGAATGACTCCAGGAACACTCTTCTGTTTAAACTCTTCCCCTGGCCACCAAACTCCACAGACATGAAATTATTGAGTATATCTGGGGTGCCTTGCAACGTGCTGTTCAGAAGAGGTCGTACTCTTTACGGTTTTAAGGACAACCCTGCAGGATTCAGTTATCAATTTCCACCAGCACCACTTCAAACATTGCGCAAGTCCACGCCACGTCGTGCTGCGGCACTTCTATGTTCCCGCGGGGGTCCTACACGATATTAGGCAGGTGTGCCAGTTTCTTTTGCACTTCTTTCTAGCTTTTCCGCATGTAGACGGTATGCGGTTCATTCCCGTCGTTGCGAGTGGGCCGCATTTGTGCCTTGTCGATCTGCGACGTTCTTCGTTCTTCTTCGTCGGTTTTTAAATGCAATCCTTACACCGTGATTGCGCAATGTATGGCCCATGCCCTCAGACACTCTGGGGGATGTACGCTGCGTGTCACATATTCGTCTTGCACGCGCTACAAGTCTGTTAATCATTCTTCTTTTCTGTATCGGGTGATGATTAGAAATTTGTGCAGGTATCGGGCCCTGTGTGTCGGTTTTCGATATACGCTGCTGCCCACCTTTCTCACTGTCCCTCGTAAACAGCACGTCTAGAAGGGGTAGCTGCTGATCCTTTCTTACCTGCACAGGACATGTAATGTTGGTATGGAGACCGTTAAGATGTCTGAAGAGGTTACCGAGCTGTCTGTTACCATGTGTCCACATCACGACGGTGACGTCGACGTAACTGTAGCACACCTTTGGTTTACGATGCCAGCCACTCCAACTGGCGAAACGTCAGAAAGATGGTTGTACAAACGTCGTCCAAGGATCCTAAGACAAGAGCCAAAAGGCAGTGTCCATCAAGTGGCCACGAAAATCTCGACAGTTTTGTAGACACCGAGACGTTTCGCTCACTACTTTGAAATTTCGAATCGCGAGCAGTGCCAGCTATTAACGCAGTTCACCAGAGGAAAATAACTCTTCTGGCACTGTATCACTACGCCAGATATCGCGCCCACTTTACTCTCCATTGGCACATTGCGTGGGCAGGCCGCAAGGCCGTAACTCCTAATGACTCCGCTTGCAACGCAGACTACTGGGATACAGAACCCGTTATAATAACATATAAAATAAACATCTGTTACGTGCATTTGTAAGCACTACACTGGGGAACTACTTTTTTTTCTACTCCACCCACCTTGAAAATGTAATACAGATTAATTTTCTAAAAGCTGAACTTGAGTGTGACTTTAGCGGTCAATACCCTTTCGCGACCAACGTGAAATATGTATCTCACACAAAAATTTATTTCCCAGAGTTCACAGGGAAATGAAAATCCTGAATCTGTGTGGTGCTGTGATCTAGCGTCAAATGTCTCATTTATTTATAGCTAACAGGCTTGTTGTTTGGAGCCTAATGCGCGAAATATCGCTTAATGGGACATTGTGTACCTTGCGTTTCGGCAGCGTTTTCGTATTTCTTTCCTGTGTGCAATAGATAAGCTCTGTAAAGGTATTTATTGTTTTTTTGCACTGTTTGCTAAAAATATACGGATACGTGCACATATTTATAATAAAACACTTTTAAATTAGTATAATGGTTTTGCCTTACGGGCAATGTGTGTAGAGAGTTTCTGTTTCCACCTACTGTACATATTTGTGTCTAAAGTTTTACATTTATATATTTCTTTCGCTTCAATTTTGCTCTGTTTTCTATGGTTTAATATTAAACGGACTAACCTCATATCCTAGGTTTAAGCTTGTTACTGATACGTATTGGAAGCCACGACATCGCATTCAGCTGTGTCGTTAGAAACTAAGAAGGTGAATTGAATTTCACTTTCGCCAAAACGCACAAACAGTATAAGTTATGCAACTTTTCTGAATATTTTGTTATCTCCTGTTTTTTGAAATTTCGTGATTGACAGAAGAGAAAATTTTGGACAATGGCATGTTTGTTTTCTCTGACCGATGGTGAAGCGTACTCTGAAGACGAATGTGACGAAGAGGCAGGAAAAGAACTTTTATCATTTGATGACTCAAATGTGAGCTTGACAGGAGTACCCCTAATGACAGCTATACATTAAAAGAAAATAGCCTACCAGTGTCTAGTTTGGATGACGCAGTGTTGGAATTAATAGAACCAAATCCAAATGCGAATCATTGTTCTGATGAGGCAACTTATTTTTATAGAATTTATTGTGGCTTTAATAAAATTGTTACTCCTGCAGATAAGGAAATTGATTACTTCCATTTAAGTGTTCACTGACTCTGTTACTTAAACGCTTTGTGAGGAAACAAATCGCTATGCCTCACAAGAAAGAGAACCACATACTGAAGGACAGATGGTAGAAGTGATGAATCGTAATTGGTCTCCAGCTACTGCAGAGGAAATGGAGACATTCATTACTTTTCATATCTTGATAGGTATACACGTTTCACCTGCACTGGCACGGTATTGGTCGAGTGATTCTCTTCCAGGCGTCACTGTTGTCTCTTCGCACATGACAAAGATAAGATTCAGGAAAACTGTGGAAATAATTGCATTGCAATGCCTAGAGGTGCTGTTGGATACGACCGCCTTCACGAGCTAAGATCCATAGTTGATAAGCCCGATGTTCGTTTAAAACAAGTTTACGTTTCACCAAGTGTCATTATTGTTGACGAGAGCATGATACCTTTCAAAGGCTGATAGTCCAGCAAGCAGTATATGCTGATGAACCCAGTAAGGCGAGGCTATTAATTTTTGTTTCAGGCGACTCTAAAACAGGCTTTTGTTTCTCAGTTCGAAATTTATGCTGGAAAATGTAAAGAAAAAGAAGAATCAAGATTTTCTCTTGGAGAGGGTGTTCTAATGAAACTATGTGATAGGTACATGAACTCTCATTGTCTTTTTGCTTTCGACAATTTTTTCACCTCGCACAGAGTAATGGTATCCTTACATGAATCTGGCCTTTATGCAGTGCGTATAGTCAGAAAAAATGGAAACGACCTACATGACACTATGAAGAGGAAGGACCAAATACAACGTGGAGAGTTTTCCTTCCGACCAAAAGCGTAGTGAAAATGGCTAGATAATATGCCAGTTACAGTTCTGTCAGCTATTCATCACCTGAAGGACATAAGATTCGTCACCAGAAAAAAATAAAGATCTCAGCTATTTCCTGCCCTGCATCCATAGCAGAGATCATACCTGTAATTGGAGCTGTAGACTGGTTCGACCAGTAGAGAGAAAAATATGCTATTGGCAGAAGGTCACTCATATGGCGGCGTCCTCTTGACGGTTGCAATAGTAAACTGCTTAATCATGCGGAACTGTAATAATAGAGGAAAATGTGGAAGAACTTCTTTTCTGCCTTCCATTTGTAAGGCAACTTTCAACTGGGAGAAATATAAACAGAAGGTGAAGGCAAGCATTCTCCACAAAAAGGAGTTTGTGCACTTACGTGCCGCTGATAAATATTTTCTAACATGGAGCACAAGGAGGGGATGCAAGCAATGCAGCACATGGAAGCACGATATAAGGATTAATTTCATGTGTAGCTACTGCAAAGTACCATTATGTCTTCGGACATGTTTTGAAGAATTTCATAAAAATGTTGGCAACGACCTTGCCGCAGTGGGTACACCGGTTCCCGTGAGATCACCGAAGTTAAGCGCTGTCGGTCATGGCCGGCACTTGGATGGCTGACCATTCGGGCCGCCATGCGTTGTTGCGTTTTTTCGGGGTGCACTCAGCCTCGTGAGGAGCTACTCGACCGAATAGTAGCGGCTCCGGTCACAGAAAACCATCATAACGACCGGGAGAGCGGTGTGCTGACCACACGCCCTCCTATCTGCATCCTCAGTTTAGGATGACACGGCGGTCGGATGATTCCGATGGGCCACTTGTGGCCTGAAGACGGAGTGCATAAAAATGTTAAGTTATGAACAAATATATTTGTTTGACATAATAATTGTATTACCTCCTGCTTTAGATCACAGTCCCTAGTAAAAAAACTGGTTCCTTAAATTTATTCCTCCTGAGTCAAACAGGACACATACATCTCACTTAAAATAATTGTAAATAGAAAACATCGAAACTTAAAAAACATGGCTTGACTTAGTATACATTCCAAAAGCAGGAAACCCATTTTTACAGTAATACGCGAGTTTTTAATTTATTCGGTTATGAAAGGATTGAATGGCAGAGTTACATGGCTATCTTTAAAAGTATTACAATTACGTTTATTTTCAGAAAAAAATGTTATTCTGCTGCACATCTAAATTGATTGCAAGTACACTTAACAGCATTTATTCTGAAACAATTAACATACAGCCATCCAACGCTAAGATGTAAAGAATACTTGGTATACTCTGGTATGATTTGGAGATATTGTTTCCTTCTTTTTTTTAATTGGAATGCGCACCACAGCCGGGACAAATATTCTGAGTGACAATAATCTGTGCACTAGCTGTCGTTCACAGGATTACAATATCATGCTGCACATTTAATTAATTGACGGAAAGAGAAAATATAAATATGCAGCATACGAAGCAGGCGCAAGGGAATACACACGTATAAAATGAGATTGACGGAAAGGGCAAAGTGGCTATGCGGGAATAGCTATCGAACTATTCGAGGTTGCAGAAACATGAATAATTTCAAGAAAGATAGATGCCGTGTGTAGGAAAATTAGACAGAGCTTTTGAAAAGCGAGAAGCAGATCTCTGAATATCAAGAACTCACAAGGCAAGCCAATACTATGCAAAGAAGGAAAAACCGAAAGGTGGAAGGAATATGGATGAAGGAAATGAACATCAAGCATACATAAAGCACACCAGTGGCAAGACGGAATCAATACCTTCACTGCGCGATAACGACGGTGAAGTCACTGATGACAGCGCCACTAAAGCAGAGTTATTAAACACAGTTTTCCGAAACTCCTTCACCAAAGAAGACGAAGAAAATATTCCTGAATCCCAATCAACAACAACTGCCAAGATGAGAAACATAGAAGTAGATATCCTCGGAGTAACGAAGCAGCTTAAATCAATAAAGGCAAGGCCTCCGGTCCAGACTGTATACCAGTCAGGTTCCTCTCAGAGTATGCTGATAAAATAGCTCCATATTTAGCAATTATCTACAACCACTCGCTCACAGAAAGATCAGTACCTAAAGACTGGAAAATTGCTCAAGTCACACCAATACCCACTGAATTACAGGCCTATATCATTAACGTCGATCACAGTAGGGTTTTGGAACATATACTGTATTCGAAAATTATGAAGTACCTCGAAGAAAACGATTTATTGACACATAGCACGGATTCAGAAAATCTCGTTTTTGTGAAACACAACTAGCTCTTTATACTCACGAAGTAATAAGTTCTATCAACAGGGGATGTCAAATTGATTCCATATTTTTAGATTTCCAGAAGGCTTTCGACACCGTTCCTCAGAAGCTTCTTCTAACCATACTGTGTGCCTACGGTTTATTGCCTCAGTTGTGCGACTAGATTCAAGATTTCCTGTCAGAAAGGTCACAGTTCATAGTAAAAGACAGAAAGTCATCGAGTAAAACAGAAGTAATATCCGGCGTTCCCCAAGGAAGTGTTATAGGCCTTCTATTGTTCCTGACCTATATAACGACATAGGAGACAATCTGAGTGGTCGTCTTAGATTGTTTGCAGATGATGCTGTCATTTACCGTCTTGTAAAGTCATCAGATGATCAAAACGACTTGCAAAATGATTTAGATAAGATATCTGTATGGTGCGAAAAGTGGCAATTGACCCTGATCAACGAAAAGTGTGAAGTTATTCACATGAGTACTAAAAGAAATCAGCTAAATTTCGATTACGCGATGAGTCACACAAATCTGAAGGCCGTAAATTCAGCTAAATACTTAGGGACTACAATTACAAATAACCTAAATTGGAACGATCACATAGATAATATTGTGGGTAGAGCAAACCAAAGACTGCGATTCCTTGGCAGAACATTTAGAAGGTGCAACAGGTCTACTAAAGAGACTGCTTACACCACGCTTGTCCGCCCTAATCTGGAGTATTGCCGTGCGGTGTGGGATCAGCATCTGGTAGGACTGACGGATGACATCGAAAAAGTACAAAGAAGGGCAGCTCGTTTGGTATTATCGCGAAATAGGGGAGATAGTGTCACAGACATGGTACGTGAATTGGAGTGGCAATCATTAATACAAAGGCGTTTTTCGTTGCGACGGGATCTTCTCATGGAATTTCAATCATCAGTTTTCTCCTACGATTGCGAAAACATTCTGTTGCCACCCACCTACATAGGGAGAAATGATCATCACGATAAAATAAGAGAAATCAGGATTCGCATAGAAAAATTTAAGTGCTCGTTTTTCCCACGTGCCCTTGTAGAGTGGAACGGTAGAGAGACAGCTTGAAGGTGGTTCATTGAATTCTCTGCCAGGCACTTTATTGTGAACAGCAGAGTAATGACGTAGATGTAGATGTAGTATTGTAGAAAGGGAAGAGGAAGTATATGAAGATGAGATGAGGGGTATAACACTACGACGACAATTCGACTCAGCACTGATAGGCCTAAATGGAAACGAGGCCACAGGAGTAAACGATATTTCTTCAGAATGATTAAATCGCAACCATGAGAAGACCCATCTCGCGTGCAGAGGATAAGCGAATGAGACAACTCCATTCACGAAAATATTGCACATGATGTAAGGACAAAATGGTCCCTGACAGTCGCCAACGTGTCACAGGTCACTCCTCTCCGACGGACTCTCAGAACCTGTTCACATCTGTTCATACTCATTCATGCCTCTAGGTTGACAGGCTTTGAAAGAAGAGACCTGTTTGATGGTGTCGCGTTACTCCTGTATTCGTATCTCCTCTGATGCGTGGCCTCTAATGTGTATGTAAGTATCTGTGTACTGAACGTGCAACTATCTGGCTGAGGTTGCAGTGCGTCTCTTGAATTTGCGCGGACTGTAGGTGGGTTGTTGACCCCTCTTACCCCCCCTCCCGCCCCCCCCTCCCCCACTGCCACGGTCACACAGGCCTCCGTAATGATATTCTGTCCACGTCTGCGGCACACCGCACCGTGAATCAAACGGCGTGTCTGCCTTACGACAGCTGATGTCCACCCAGTGGGCCCCCGGTGGCATAGGCATAGGGAAATACCGTAATAGAAAAGTCTTGTTGCTATCGCATGTATGTAGAAGCTACACTAATTTCATTTGAGGGAACAGAAAAATAAACAGACACATGCCACACACAATAAAATAACTTCCACGAAAATATCACACTTACAACGGAGCACGAACGGTAGTACAAAATAAACAGTATAAGTCTCTAAATCACAAGAAGTGGACAACTGCACACATTTTCCGGAAAAATACAATTACTTACTACATAATTCACAATACTTCTTGTCAATCAAAAGCACATAAGGAAGCATATTTTTGGACTGGCATAAAGTGACTCATAAAATATCCACTTAGTACAGACAAAATAAGAAGGTGGTTACGCTCCCACCTTAATCGACAAAATTTATACTAAAAAGCTACAAGCCACAGCAAAATAAAATAAGTCAGCATTACCCTTGTAACATCAGATGATTACCAGAAAGCTCTCATTTCACTGTCGTACTATGTTGCGGAAAAATTTCAGATAAAATAAAACTTGCGTCTAAAAAAGACCAATTTGAGAATATCCTTCAGAACACACAACACAATACTATCACGAATATGTCATCCCTTAGAACAGTTCTGTAAATTTGCCTGTTCAGGTCTTCTTCAGTCGAAATACGATAGCTGCGAGAAAGTATACACAGGCTAGACAGGAAGGAATTTCGATACAAGATTCAAAGAACATCTAACTCTCACTGGCATAAACCTATCTTCATTTAGCTCACACCCGAAACAACAAAAACACACAGCAACTGACATAACACGACGCTGAATCTTATAAGGAATCATTACTTTCCATTTTTTAAAAAAAGTTGTACGATGAAGTAATTAATCTGTAAGAGAACCATGTCATAAAATATGTATATAACGACAAAGGCTTGAAAATGAATATTGGCTATAATTCAAAAGCAGTGTAAATTATACGAGAAATGTTAAAAGAAATCTATAAGCTTCATTAATTTTTTTTTTTTGGTAAAAGAAAAGATTCGAAAGGGAGGCCTTTCTCTCGCTTTAACGCGTTCCAGATGTTGCCTACGAAACTATAGGAGGTACATATGACTGAGCTCAGTAATTTAGGCTATTTATTGAATAAAAATTCTCATATTGACAGTAAATGCGTCTCTAGTCATTGCAGAAACTTTACGGTAATGATATATTCATTTTACGGTATGAATATTTTGTTCCAGATGAATGTGTCAGGAATCGTGCACACATTGTTTGAAGGCAGAACGACCGATAGATTATGGCGTCGTGTCTTTTAAATAAGAGGGAGTACTCGAAAAAACTGGAATTATTTTTTAAAAGCTAAATATTTTCAAATTGTGTACAAAACAAACTTAAACCATTCAAAACACTATCCATTACAACTAATACATTTGTCCCACTGGTGCTTCGACTGTTCGAAACATTTTTTGTAGTCACCTTTAGAAATGGCCGACAGCTCCTCCCTCAGCTCAGCTCAGTAAGGTGCATGGGGTAGTGGAACCATGGAATTTTAGCCAAAAAGTGTCTAGCAGAGATGGCTTAGTGTGCAGGTGCGTTGTCGTGGTTGAAGAACCAGTCTCCTGTCTGCCAGAAATCGGGTCTTTTTTGACGACCAATATTGCGCAAACTTAAAACTTCCAAATAAAAGTTTTGATTGATGGTCTGACCTGGGGGAACAGACTCTGAATGACCTGTGCTCTTGGCATCAAAAAAAGCAAACCAACATTGTTTTGATGTTTCATTTGACTTGTCGACATTTTTTTGGACAAGGTGTTGATATCTTCCACTGGCTACACTATTGTTGTGTTTCTGCGTCGTAGCCATAGCACCATGACTCATCACCACTAATAACAACTGACAGGAAATATGCATCTGTTTCAAGCTGTTGTTTCAAAGCACGACATGTTTCAACCCAGCGTTCCTTTTGATTGTCAGTCAGAATTCGAGGAACAAACTTGGCAGCAACCCTTTTCATTCCCAAATATTCCGTTAAAATTCACTGAACTGAACTCCAAGATAATCCACTAAACTCTGACAGTTTATCAATTGTCTGTCGACGGTCTGTGAACACAAGCTCCTGCATTTTTTCAATATTTTCATCAATTCGGCAATTTATGAACACGCAGAACCAGGCTTCTCATTAATCGACATGTCGCCATTTTTAAATCGAGCAAACCAATCGTACACTTGAGTTTCTACCGTAGCGCCATCTTGGTAAGCTGTTTTCAAAATTAAAACAGTTTCAGCAGCATTTTTAGCCAGCAGAAAACAAAATTTCACAGCTGAATGTTGTTCACCCGAAACTGCCATCACAGAAAACGGAACAAGAACAAAACAGCGCTACCAGTAACGATCACTGCAGATGAACAGAACAAGCCAGGTCGACAACACAGGCGG
The DNA here is from genome assembly GCF_021461395.2 of Schistocerca americana. NCBI lineage: Eukaryota > Metazoa > Arthropoda > Insecta > Orthoptera > Acrididae > Schistocerca > Schistocerca americana. The sequence goes on from NC_060120.1 coordinate 907,886,702, forward strand.
CAGTGACCTGGCAATGAGTTGCACCATACACGCCTAGCGGCAGAAATGAGTACAACACATGCTCCGCCCTCGGCAGTGTTATTGCGGTTTTTTTTTTGGGGGGGTATCCCCTCGTACCACATTCTCGAAAATTCGAAGCTGTGCATTCTTTTCTGCAAAGTCGGAACTAGTAATAGTATTATGCTTTGTATATTTTCCGCTCGATGTAATTATCTTTCTCACTTTATTTTCTGCCAGGAAGGAAGGATACGTTACAACGCCTTTTAATACTAAATACCGCAGAAAAAGGCAGTCAGCTAAATATTTTCCAAGAAACAGAAATTTTTACATATTTGATGAAACAGTCTGACATTATTCTGAACGAACAGACCAACATAAAAAACTAAAAATTCATCCCAGAATTTTAGCGATATTCTCATAAATCTTCAGTACTGAAATATATTCATTTGCTCAGAAATTTCGTCAACATAGATAATACAATTTAGAAATGAAATTATATAATATGTGAAATAATGAACTAAATATGGTTTGATCACCAATGAAAAGTTCATAATATCCTGATTGGAAGTGTCGTATTGCCAGACGACTTCCACACGTTCTAAGAAACCAATGTATAAGCAAGTTAAATTATATAGAAAAGTAGCAGTCACATTAAGTAACAGGAAAAGCTACACAATAGAGCTAACGCACTGTGAAAGATATTTTGTCTTTTGTAACGCAGATGCCGCATATTAGTCAGGCAATAATTCCACAAATAAAAGAAATCTCTATTGGACAGCTTATTTCATGTATATAAACTTGTTTTTAACTTGAAACAACTAAATACCTCGAAAATGATGCATTGTACGAAAAAAAAATTCTCCACGACATCTGCCTGTGCTACAACAGGCCCACCTCCTAACTACCCCTCCTGCAAGAGAGGGATCAGTTTTTTAATTTCATATGGGAACCCCTCATTTTGTTCCATATTCGGATTCTACGCCAAAACTATTGCTTGCCATTGGTGGTAGACGGTGCTGTAATTGACAAATATCAAGCGCGCCTGTTGTTTTAAGAACCGACATATTTGATTCTACGTTTCAGTTAGTAAGTAAATGTAAACATTTGTGTTCTAGCGGTTGATTTTTATGTTCAAAATGTACGTTAGTGTTGCAAATTTGATTGTACAGTACAATACGATTACTGGTCAACTGTCTGCTTCGAAACAACGTTTAGCGTGATTGAGGACCAAAGACGTGGATGTAATAATTTCCTGTTCGCATCGGGATACTTGGTCTCGGTGAGTATCTTTGCCATTAGCCATTGAGGTGCTCGATTTAGGCGAGTATCCATGACAGATGCACATGTCACTATCTCTTCATGGACATTTTGTCCTATTACAGTGGTTGATGTTTGAGTTTCACATTCTGTCGGTAGCCGTATAGTGGCCAGCTTAAGAGTTATGGCGATTAGATTGAAACACGCCGAAATCAGTCCCCGTGACGACGGGGTTCGAGGGCGGCCACCAAAATCAATCAATCCGACGGTTTGGGGACTCACCACAATCAACCTCGTAGGTAACCGGAAACTACTTTACCATACAAGCAGCTAATTTGCCAGTAACTCCATTGTATAGCCATATTACACTACTGGCCATTACAATTGCTACACCAAGAAGAAATGCAGATGATATACGAGTATTCAATGGACAAATATAATATACTAGAACTGACATGTGATTACATCTTCACGCAGTTTGGGTGCATAGATCCTGAGAAATCAGTACCCAGAACAACCACCTCTGGCCGTAATAACGGCCTTGATACACCTGGGCATTGAGTTAAACAGAGCTTGGATGGCGTGTACGGGTACAGCTACCCATGCAGCTTCAACACGATACCACAGTTCATCAAGAGTAGTGACTGGCGGATTGTGACGCGCCAGTTGCTCGGCCACCATTGACCAGACATTTTCAATCGGTGAGAGATCTGGAGAATGTGCTGGCCAGGGCAGCAGTCGAACATTTTCTGTATCCAGAAAGGCCCGTACAGGACCTGCAACATGCGGTCGTGCATTATCCTGCTGAAATGTAAGGTTTCGAAGGGATCGAATGAAGGGTAGAGCCACGGGTCGTAACACATCTGAAATGTAACGCCCACTGTTCACAGTGCCGTCAATGCGAACAAGAGGTGACCGAGACGTGTAACCCATACCATCACGCATGGTGATACGCCAGTATGGCGATGACGAAAACACGCTTCCAATGTGCGTTCACCGCGATGTCGCCAAACACGGATGCGACCATCATGACGCTGTAAACAGAACCTGGATTCATCCGAGAAAATGACGTTTTGCCATTCGTGCACCCAGGTTCGTCGTTGAGTACACGATCGCAGGCGCTCCTGTCTGAGATGCAGCGTCAAAGGTAACCGCAGCTGATAATCCATGCTGCTGCAAACGTCGTCAAACTGTTCGTGCAGATGGTTGTTGTCTTGCAAACGTCCCCATCTGTTGACTCAGGGATCGAGACGTGGCTGCACGATCCGTTACAGCCATGCGGATGAGATGCCTGTCATCTCGACTGCTAGTGACACGAGGCCTCCTGAACCCACCGATTCCATATTCTGCTAACAGTCATTGGAGCTCGACCAACTCGAGCAGCAGTGTTGGGATACGATAAACCGCAATCGCGATAGGCTACAATCTGACCTTTATCAAAGTCGTGATGGTACGCAACTGTCCTCCTTAGGTGAGGCATCACAACAACGTTTCACTAGGCAAGGCCGGTCAACTGCTGTTTGTGTATGAGAAATCGGTTGGAAACTTTAATCATGTCAGCACGTTGTAGGTGTGGCCACCGGAGCCAACCTAGTGTGAATGCTCTGAAAAGCTAATCATTTCCATATCACAGCATCTTCTTCCTGTCGGTTAAATTTCGCGTCTGTAGCATGTCATCTTCGTGGTGTAGCAATTTTAATGGCCAATAGTGTATTTGTGTTCTACAATCTCATTTGCAACCTGGACGGGTTGGGGATTTTCTCTGCCCAGGGACTGGGTGTTTGTGTTGTCCTCATCATTTCATCATCATCATCATCATTCGTGACAGTGGCTAGATTGGACTGTGAAAAAATTGGGACTTTGTACGGGCGCTGATGACCGTGCAGTTGAGCACCCCACAAACCAAACATCATCATCAACATTTGCAACTCTCTAATTTCGTTTGAACATCAATATCGACCATTAGAAGAGAAGAGTTGTTTACTAATGTTGACTTTACACCCAGCACATTTTTTTTGGACGACGTTTTCGAGGGTCTGAGGGGTACATGTGCAGATACTGTGATCACCCGCTTCAGTGTGTTAGCGGTTTTTTTTATTGCATGTAACAGTCTTCCTGCAAACCTGATGTTTTCTGCACAGTCGTAACTGCACCAGTAAGTGGGCCACGCCTGTCATCATAGCAGATTAGTAGCTATAGCTATCAGGAGTAGTATGTTTTTATCTCGAACAAACTATTAATGTTTATTTTCCCTGAGCTGCAGGTCAAATGTTGAACTGTTGACTTGTAGACACCAAGAGGTCAGTCTGTACTGAGGATGCAGACCACTTTGTGGTGCAGTTACGATCGTGCAGATACCATCAGGTAGTATATTATGTGACTTGTTGTGAGAAGACTGTTAGCTGCAGAGAAAAAAACAACTAAAACACTGAAGTGGGTACATATTGGTGCCTTAATATGCACCAATAATCACAATATCTGCACTTATTCCTCTAACACACTGCACACACGGTGAACCAGAACTCCTACATCTACTTCTACATCTACATATATACTCGGCTAGCCATCAAGCGGTGTGTGGCGGAGGGCATAATTCGTGCCAAAGTCATATTTGTCCCCCTCTGTTCCACTCGCGGATCGTGCGAGGGAAAAACGATTGTCTGAACGCCTCAGTACGAGCTCTATTTTCCCTTATCTTTGAATGGTGATCATTGCACGATTTGAAAGTTGGTGGTAATAATATATGCTCTACATCCTCGGTGAAGATCGGAATTTAGTGAGCAGCCCCTTCCGTTTATCGCGCCGTCTATCTGCAAGTGTGTCCCACTACACACTTTCTATGAGATTTGTAACGCTCTCACGATGGCTAAATGTACCAGTCACGAATCTTGCCGCTCTTGTTTGGACCTTCTCAATCTTTTGAATCAGACCCAACTGGTAAGGGTCCCATACAGACGAACAATACTCTAAGACTGGACGAAATAACGTATTGTAAGCTATTTCTTTTGTTGAAGGACTGTATCGCTTCAGGATCCTACCAATAAACCGCAGTCTAGAGTTCACCTTACCCGTTACTTGCGTAATCTGGTCATTCCATTTGAGATCATTTCGAACAGTCATACCTAGATACTTGACGGGTGTTACCGCTTCCAAAGACTGGGCATTTAGTTTGTACTCGTACATTAAGGGGGATTTCCGCATTGTTATACGCAGTAGGTTATACTTACTAATATTGAGAGATAAATGCCAGTCATTACACCACACATTTGTTTTCTGCAAATCCTCATTGATTTGTTCACAGTTTTCGTGTGATACTACTTTCCTATAGACTACAGCATCATCAGCAAACAGTCTAATGCCGCTGTCAGTACCATCAACCAGATCCTCTGACAATCTTTCGGAGGTTCTTCCGGGATATTTTCCCAGTCTCTTTTTATTGAGGACGCATGGGGAGGCTCGTAGCAGAGTAATTACATTTCGTTTGATTGCTTACCCCCTGTACTGGTGCTGCACTGAAAATATCTGCACAACAGTGCAAATGTCGATAGTATGCGCTATGTGTCTTGTCTGGAAACAAAATTGCTGCAGACAACAGTAATGCGTACTAAACTCTTGGTCCTCGAGACTGCGTTCAGTAGTCTTCGATTCTGTCTCGGGATTTGTATTTCCGGCAGTGTTGGCTGTACGTTAAAGCGATACACTGTAGCAAGGAGAAAACTCATGAGAATTTTACCCATACTCACCTCGATTATGCAAGGAAAAAATGACACGAGGATGTTAAGCTGAGGCGTTTTCGCAGTGACTGCAAGCACATCACAGTACACCTGTGTCTGAAATTAACGCAACAAACCACAGTTTCCCCCTCTTGTGTCTGATTCATGATATAATCATCAAACTGTCAACAGATTTACGTGTGTTCTGCACGGAAGATGGCATCCAGTCAACGGACAACAACGCCAACGATGACGTCAGGTCACTTATCAGAGGGAATAGCGTTTGTCAGGTACCCCTACATCCTCAATCGCTGTATACACAGTCACAGACGGTGCAGTATGGCACAGAGGAGATGCCTACCAGACTCTCTGCGGTGGTAAATGGAAATGAGCGTTTGGCGCCATTGGCCGGGAGCCTGTTACGGGGCAGGTCCGGCCGCCTTGGTGCAGGTCTTATTACATTCGACGCAACATTGGGCGACCTGCGCGCCGGATGTGGATGAAATGATGATGAAGACAACACAACACCCAGTCCCTGAGCGGAGAAAATCCCCCGACCCAGCCGGGAATCGAACCCGAGCCCGTAGGACGGCAATCTGTCACGCTGACCACTTTTTTATATATATTTTTTTGCTGACCACTTTTTTTTCGTACCAGAGATTTTCTGTTTTTAAGGAAAAAGCGTCTGTCAGTTACGACAAGCAAAATTAGCGTTTCCATCCATAGCAATAACAGAACTATGATATGGAATTTGAAACTAATCGTATAATGATAGATAATAGAGAAAGAAAAATGTAAGGAAGTCTTGCATGGCCCATCTGCGTACAGATTCCATGCAGCGTGTGGAGCTCCATAACGGCGGTCAACCTATGCCCGGTACTCCCCAATTGTGAGGGGGGATAGCGAAGACACTGCGCAAGTAGTTCGCAAGTAGCTGTTGGTGTCGGAGTGTACGCTCAAGTGTGCTGTGATTGCCCTGGAGAAATTGCCAGTAATCGAGTACCATCTTCTCATCATCTGGAAAGAGGTAGTATATGGACATGCCTTTAAACCATGTGAGAGCGTGGGTCTTCGCAGGCGGTAAATAAGTATCCTCCGGACAAAGGAGGAGCCGTGGCTCAATTGTGCGAGGCGCGATACGTAGGTAGCAGGTGAGGATCTTCTGCACTAACAGCCATACATCTAATGCCGACCCACATGTCCTGCTGCGGTGGACCACTCAGCTACCGGGGCAGACTCTGCGGTGGTGGGCCATAAGAAGAATGGAAGCAGGACAGTCGCAGACTAACGTGGCCTGACGGCTTAATGTGAATCACTCTGTTGTTTCGCGGACGTGGCGACAATTTATAGGGACCGAAATTGTATCACGAAGATCAGAGGAGACCGAACACGTGTGACTTCAGAAAGAGAAGACCGTTATTTGGCTGTAAGTGCTCGACGGTACCGCGTTAATGGTGCACGGGAACTGGCATCTGATCTGGCAGCACCCAGTGGACACGATGTATCGAGGCAAACGGTGCACAGAAGGCTACGGCAGAGTGGCCTCTATTATCGAAGACCTGCTATATGTGTACCTCTGATGCGTCTTCACGGAAGGGAAGGTCTAGAGTGCAGTCGTCAACATGCCACCTGGACGGTCGAACAGTGGACCAATATTCTTTTCACAGATAAGTTACGACTTGGTCTTGAGCGTGATTCTCGACGGATTCGCATCTGTAGGGAAAGTGGAACACGATTTCGCGACCCATTGAGGGAAGAGACTGATATCGAGGACGATCCCTAATGGTGTGGGCAGGAATTGGGGTGAGCAATCGAATACCTCCTCATGAAACTGTATGGATGAATCGGCATGGTTTAACTGCTGTCACGTTTCTGACGAGATCTTGGGTGTGGTTATTGCGAGGTGCTGTGGGCCCAGACCTCGTACTGGTGGACGATAACGCTCGATCTCATAGAGCGCGGATGGTTGATGTTTTATTGCAAACGCGAAATATTGCATGCGTGGCGTGGACTGCTCACTCTCCCGATTTGAATCCCACAGAATAAGTCTGTGATGCACTAGGGAGACGGGCTGCATCGTGTCAGCATTCACCAACCACACCCCGAGACTTGCAAGCAGCTCTGCAGGAAGAATGGGCGTTATTGTCTCAACATGAGACTGATGACATCATTCACCGCAATTCCGTCGTCGTTGCCGTGGCGCGCACGGCCACGCAAACACAACGGGCGGCTACCGCTGCAGAATAATCCACACCTGCAACGTAGTTTCGGCGCGTTCCGCCAGCCGGCACTAGAGGCGTTTCCCGCCAAACATGAAAGCAGCCGCGGAATACGCACGTGCGCGACCCCTTTTTCCGACACGGATGGTAATACGATGACATCACCATCCGCCAATCGGGTATCGCCAACGGCCGCCAATCCTCACGAGAGAATCCGCTGAGGAAGACTAGAGCCGCCGGGTTAAATAGCCGGCAGGAAAGGAAACAGGCTCCTCTGTTACGCCCATCCAGCCTGGATCTCCGCCCCCCCTTCCTTTTATAAATCCCTCCAAATCCTTGAACGCCATGCTCTCCGCCTTGCCTATCGCATCCGTCTCCCTTCCCCCACGCGGATCCTGTATGACCTTATCCCCTTCCCCCGCCTCCTCCTCTTCCTCGAAAGGATACGAATCCTCTACACCTCCCGTAAACTCGATCCACCTCACCCGCTCGTCTCCCCGGTCCTCTCCCACCCCCGCCCGCTGCCGCGCCTGTACTCCCATGTCCCACCCGGTCTCCATCTCTCCACCCTCCTTACCCTCTCCCAAGGTGGCTTCCGCCAGCTCCCCCTCCCTGATGATGTCCTCCTCCCCTGCATCTACCCCTCCTATCAACTTTGATCCTCCCCCCCCCTCCTGTGTCCTTTCCTTCAGGCACCCTCCCTCCCCCCCCTTTTCCCTTCCCTTCTCTTTCCTTTCCCCCCTCCCTCCTACCCTCTCCTCCGGGCTCCACTCCCCCTTCCTCCCTCCCCCTCTCTCCTTTGCCCATGGCATCTCTGCTCTCCCCTCTCCCATTTCCCCTTCCTCCTCCTCCGCCTCCTCTCTTGGCAGGTCCCCGGACTCGTACACGCTGAGTGGACATTCGCGCGCCGGAGATCCTCGCCATCAGTGTCTCGTGAGTGCCGTCGTGTTTCGTGTTCAGTGTTCCCGTCATACTCCATCGTTCACCTGTGCCATCGCCATCTTCAGTGTTAGTGCGTCGTGACAACAGTTTGTAGTGAATTTTCGTCAAGTGTGAACGGCTCCGTGTTTGTCTTTATGTGTATACTGTTTTATTACCCACCGTTATGTCACATTTGTGTATTCTTTCTGTTCTATCTTTATCTCCTCTACGGCTGAAGAGCGGCGTACCATGCTGCTGACAGCCTGCCTGTTTGTACGGGTTTGAAAATAACAATAAAGAAAAAAAAAAAAAAAGGAAACAGGCGTCTTTCGACCCGGCGCGGACCGCCGCTAGGAGGAAACATCGTCGCAGCCGGATCGACCAGGTGCCCGTCTTCAATACGCCAGTCTTCGACCCGGAAGCGGCGCCCGTCTAACTCCTCGGCATCCGTTAGAGAGCATCGAGAGAGCACTACCAAGGAACGTAAAATCAGTTCAGTTATAAAAGTCAATTTTATTAAGTTTATATATTCGTGTTTTGATACTAAATTTCTGGGCAGGAGAAAAGCCTTTTTATTTTCCAAAGAAGGTTATCTGTTGTAAAATTAAGTGGTGTCCTGGCTATACCTAATAAACAAATTTTATTATCACGTGGGTGTTGATCAGTGTCTATAACAGTCGTCGTGCCTCTATTGCTGAAACAGGTGGTCACACCCTATATCGAGCACATTAACCAGTTATCGGAATGTGTTCACTAATTCGTTAAAATTGGAGAAAACGAAAAACATTTCTGTCTATCGTTGTGTGTATTGCTGTTGTTTACGTTCTGTATTCTTCACATTGTTTCTACTTTACAATCAACTGTGTATACTGTTTTGTGGCAAAATAAACGCAACCTGGCAAAATTTCCGTTTTTTGCTTTAATTTTGGACACCAGTGTACTCTCACATCTGTACTTTGGCGCTCATGAATAGCCCGATCATTTCATGTTACTATGTTGTGGTGCTTACGTATTAAAGATTTTTCCAGTGTTATGAAGACATTTTCACAGAAACAGAATTAGTTCTTGTAACAAAGCCGAATAAATCTTAATTACATTATTACTTTGGAACGAGTCGCTGGAAACCAGAGGTCCCTTAAACACAAGTACTTACAATGTGTCCATGGACAACGTACTATACACAATACAGAGGAATGGTCAGTTTTCAGGGATACGACAGGAATGGTCAAGGGCTCATAGCTCTTAAGATATACTCTTTAGAGAACATGTTTACTTGAGTTTTTTCTTGTTTTCGTTCATACTACTTCCACCCGAAATATCGAAAGCAAATAGCTTTCAGTAGAAGACACTGCTTCACAGGACTGAAGATGAAGCAGTGCTCCTAAATGTAAGTCATGCGTTTTAGAGACCATGTTATACAGTTTTGCTTCGAATGGTCGTTCCTGTCACGTCGCTGAATACTGACCATTCCTCCTGGAATATGTTCCATATGTTTCGAATACCGTAATGCTGATAATCTGAACTTAACTAAAAAAAAAACGCACCACTGAATCTATGTACGTTACTTTCATAAACTGCGTCTAAACATCGGATTAACAATAGACGGTTTATTTCCTTTTACTTCTATTGAATATCCAGGAGCGACTCTTCTACGCAAGGTATGCGCGAAGCTTCCTGTGAAGTATGGTAGAATTGAAGCAGAGTGAAGTGGTCGTGGGTCGTGAGAGCACTGAATTACTGTATCACACAATTTCTCGACTTCAACTTCCATCTACTCTTCTATGACACTTCAAGACAGTTCTCATTCATTGTGCAGGCTAGTGGTGAATCCCTCACATCTGCCTGCTCTTTCGTCATCATTTAATAAACGATTTTCATATGCTCCCAGTAATTTAACACCTTTACGTTACCTTTTCCAAAGTACCTCATGTGCATTTTGTCTATTTTTCCTAAAAGTATATCTTTCTCAGTGTCTTTGTACGTTTTCCTCGTCACTTCTATCTAATTTTTTCCCCCTACCTGTTGATTACATCTGTAAATAAGCTTTACTGCTTTAAAACTTCCAGGTAAAGCAAACCTGGGTACCGCATAGTGAACAGTACATGGAATCTGGCCTTCCATATACTTTCCTAACCGCGTGGGCTACCCAGCCATGAAGCACGACTCGCCCCAAGGGCTTTTCTTCCATCAGTTCCTCTCTTCCACCTTCCAGATTTCACAAAATTATCCTGAATAGCTTGCGGGATTAGCACCCCTGGAAGAAAGTAAAGAGTCGGTAGAGAACTAACCGGGAATACAAATTCTGGGTTCGAGTCCTGGTCATGCACTTAGTTTTATTCTCCCGGAAAGTTTCAGTACAGCTTAAATTCCGCTGCAGAGTCTCCCCAACGCATTCTTCAGATTTTCGATTTATATCGAAAGATCCTAAATTCATCCACGGCTTCTACGTCTCTTCGTTCGCTAGGCCTACGATGTGATTCATTACTAATGATGGTTTTTCGTATATTTACGTGCTCTGTATTACTTTTATTATCTGTTGAGTGAGCTTTCAGTCTTTATTCGAAGCGCTGGTCGTCATTACGTGTCTCGTAAGAATTTCTAACGACGCTTCCAAGTCCATTTAGTTTTCCATTAATTTACTTTTTCTCGCAGGCTCCTACCGCTACAACAGACAGCTGTGAAAACTCGAATAAGAACTTCTTATATCTGTTAATACAGGGGGACAATTATTGAACTACATGAAATAAAATCGTCATAACTTCTGACTTAGGACGTTCAAACTGCACGGTTGGCCGCGGGGCATGATGGGAATTGGTACGCGCATGTATGGTCTGCTTTAGCGACGAAACCCACTTTCATTTGGATGGATTTCGTCAATAAGCAAAACTGGCGCATTTTGGGGCTGAGAACCCACATTTCGAGATCGAGAAGTCTCTTCACCCTCAACGGGTGACTGTGTGGTGTGTAGTGTACAGTCAAGGAATAGTCAGTGCGATATTCCTTGATGGCACGGTGACTACCGAACGATACGTGAAGGATCTGGAAGAAGATTTCATCCCCACCACCTAACGTCACCCTGATTTAGACAAGATGTGGTTCATGCAAGACGGAGCTAGACCCAATCGAAGCAGGAGAGTGTTTGATGTCTTGAAGGAGCTGTTTGGGGAACGCATTCTGGTTTTGGAGTACCCAGACGCCATATTCTCCAGATCTGAACCCATGCGACTCCTTTTTGTGAGCTATATTAAAGACTAGGTGTACAGCAATAGCCCCAAAACAATTGCTGAGCTAAGATAAGCCATTCAGGAGGTCATTGACAGTATCGATGTCCCGACACATCTAGCGGGTCATGCGGAATGTCGCTATTTGTCAGCGCTACGTCATCGCCAATGAGGGCAGGCGTATCGAACATCTTAACCTAAATCAGAGTATCTGTAGCGACGTTATATGTCGAATAAAGTGTGTGCACGCCGTAGTTTGTAGCTAACTTACGTTTTTATCATATACTTCAATAATTGTCTCCCTGTACAACTGTACCGCATTTATGTCTTAATAAATAGTAATACTCTCTGAGATAAAGAAAAATGGACACACCACGAAGGAATTATCCGAATGAGACGGAAATCGGTAGACGTGTTGTACATGTACAGTCAAACAAATGATTGCGGTTTCAGAAAAAGTGGATGATTTATTCAAGAGAGCGAGCGTCACAAATTGAGCAAGTGGTCCACCTCTGGCCCTTATGCAAGCCTTTATTCAGCTTGGTGTTAATTGACAGAGTTGTTGGACGCCCTCCTGAGGGACATCGGGCCAAGTTCTGTCCAAATGGTGCGTTAGATTATCAAAATCCCGAGCTGATTATAGGGCCCTGTCCATAATGTTCAAAACGTTCTCCGTAGGGGAGACATCCGGCGATCGTGCTGGCCAAAGTAAGGTCTGGCAATCACGATGAGAAATAGCAGAAGCTCTCGCATTATTTTGCTGAAAAGTAAGCTCAGAATGGTTTGCCATGAAGAGCAACGAAACAGGGCGTAGAACATCTTCGAAGGACCGTTGTGCTGTGGGAGTGCCGCGAATGACAACCAACGGTGTGCTACGGAAAGAAATGGGACCTCAAACGATCTATCAATCCTGGTTGTCAGAGCATACAGTGGGCGACAGTCAGCGTGGTATCCCACCGCTGTCTGGTGCATCTCCAGACACGTCTTCGCCGGTCATCGGGATCAGCTCGAAGCGGGGCTCATCAGTGAAGACAATTCTACTCCGGTCAATGAGATTCCAGAGCGAAGACGTGTTTGGAGACGCTCCAGACACTGCTGGGATACCAATCTGAATGTCACCCGCTGTACGGCCCGACAACCAGGAATGACGGTCTGGGGCGCCATTTACTTCTATAGTAGGACCCCTTTGGCTATCATCCGCGGCGCCCTTACAGTGGTGCTTCGACAGTGTTCTACCCTGGTAAGTCACATTGGGCTTAAATTTAAACAAGCTAATGGCCGCCCTCACGCGACTACAGTTTCTACTGCCTGTCTTCGTGCTTGCCACACCCTACCTTGGCCAGGAAGGTCACCGGGTCTCTGCTAAACTCAGAATGTCTGGAGCGTAATGGACAGGATTCTTCAAGCAGCTCTGGTTCAAACGGCTCTAAGCACTATGGGACCTAACATCTGAAGTCATCAGTCCCCTAGACTTAGAACTACTTAAACCTAACTAACCTAAGTACATCACACACATCCATGCCCGAGGCAGGATTCGAACCTGCGACCGTAGCTGCAGCTCGGTTCCGGACTGAAGCGCCTAGAACCGCTCGGCCACACCGCCCGGCTCTGGCATACCAGTTGGACAGAGTTTGGCATGATATCCCTCAGGAGGACATCCAGAACTGTATCAATCAAAGCTAAACCGAATAACTGCTTGCATAAAGGCCAGAGGTACGCCAACGCGTTATTTATTTGCTTTTTTGTCTGAGATTATGGTCTATAGTTTGTCTGTACATGTTCATCACATCTATCGATTTTCGTGCCATTAGAATAATTCCTTCGTGGTGTGTTGCGTCTTTCCACTCCTCCCTCCCCCCCCCCCCCCTCACTACCCCCCCTCCCCCTCGCCACCCCCGCAACCGTTACAGTGTACATGTTCATAGAACGAAAGCAAAAGCGACCAAATTGTACAATATTTTTAACTTTTTTTTTTTTTGTTTTTTTTTTTTTTATTAAAATGGCTCTGAGCACTATGGGACTCAACTGCTGTGGTCATAAGTCCCCTAGAACTTAGAACTACTTAAACCTAACTAACCTAAGGACAGCACACAACACCCAGCCATCACGAGGCAGAGAAAATCCCTGACCCCGCCGGGAATCGAACCCGGGAACCCGGGCGTGGGAAGCGAGAACGCTACCGCACGACCACGAGATGCGGGCAATATTTTTAACTGTTAAATTAAGCTCCTAAACTATGTCCCTTGGGCTCCACATGGGTCTTAGCTATTAATAAGTTTTTGAAAGGTAGGTTGAAGTTCAAATGGTTCAAATGGCTCTGAGCACTATGGGACTCAACTGCTGAGGTCATTAGTCCCCTAGAACTTAGAACTAGTTAAACCTAACTAACCTAAGGACATCACATACATCCATGCCCGAGGCAGGATTCGAACCTGCGACCGTAGCGGTCTTGCGGTTCCAGACTGCAGCGCCTTTAACCGCACGGCCACTTCGGCCGGCTTAGGTTGAAGTAATAATGTTGAAATATTAGTTTTCATTGAATACTCAGGCGAGAGTTTGATCAATTAACAGCAATTTTTCGGTGTTTCCAACATTTAAACATCCACAGTCCTTGGCCACTTTATGATAAATGGCGGGTTTTACTAAAGAGTCCTCTTGAGCAGTACCAGCAATTCTTGTCTTCTTTTCTTACGACGAGGAACAGCCTTCAGTGTCACATGGGGTTCCACGTTTGTGATCAACTGAAGCGAAATTTAATTTTAAAACTAACTGTGTTTTGTGCTAAAACTGTTGGCAATGGATATCTGCATAAACAAAAGCAGAAACTACAATAATTGCGGCGAAGGTTTACTATGTTCGATTCTTCAGTTGCGGCAATGCATTTGCGGTTGGTGGACAGGAGAGGAAGGATGAAAGGGGAGAACCATCCGAAATCTGCCTTTTGGAGGTTTACAAACTATCGCTACAAAAAGTTCTTTATAAGCTCAGCACTCATTAAATTAAAAGAGAACGACATGACGATGAAGGAATTTCTGCTTCAGTTATGTAGAGGGAAATGACGACTGCCATTTCATCTTAGACAAGTTGTTCGAACAAGTACCTTGTGTAAAGTCAGTCGGAGGCAGTTTGAGATACAAGCGTGAGGACCACAGTGTTTGCAGCACAATTCGTACGAGAAAAACTGTTGTGTGCTTTCGTAGTTCACGTGAAAATTTTTGAATTATGTGTACTATTTTTTGGAGTGCAAAGGCGAATAGGCAGAACGGGACAGAATCTTAAAAGCGGTGCCACAATAATCTTGGAAGATACTGAGCCAATGGTGTCTGAGAAACCTGTTTTCTCACCTTATGTCAAATTTTTTTGTGGGATTGAACAAATGGTACCCCTCTGTACGTTGTTCCTTTACGGACCGCATTTCGGCGAAAAAAAAAGAAAACTGATATCTGTATTCTACCCCCTGTTTGCAGTCATTCTCCGTCTATGATGCTCTTCGTTCACAGAAATTTTGCATCAAAAAATTTGATCGTCTACTTGCTGTGTTGGGACTCAGTGGAATCCATCATTAAGCTCAACTGTTGGAGCTATCAACTTCTACCAGACTGAGGAGCTTGCTCTGAGTGCAACATTCTGTAATTATGAATTCGTCAATGTCGATTTCATTGTCCCTGTTATAGTGAAAGACCAAAGCTGGAGAATGTCGACTTTCTTTGGTGAATGTAAACTCATGCAAAATACGTCGTTGAAAGACAGAATATTTGATAAAAAAATTTTATTGCTTGTTTAGCCTCATCATATTAGGGCCTTGAGGTCTCTCTTACATCTGACGAGGAACAACACTTACCAAAGATATTACAAAATCATTCACAGAAATAATAATAGTAATAATGATAATAATAATATAACTGATGCTAATAATGATAACTGAAAATTATAGTAATAATAACGAAAATAATTGTTGACAATCGTGTTAATAATAATGGTAACAACAGTAAAGAGCATTAGGAATGATACAGATTACTGTAGCACGTTTAAAAACGATTTATTTCTGAAATTTGGCTGAATTTCTCCTAGGGCATGTCCGAAAGGAGTAATAGAAAAAATTTTTATTTTAATTTACTAATTAGTTTTTGCAAAAAAGTGACCAAAACACACGATATACCTACATTCTTGCTTCAAACGTTTGCCATTTTATTATTGTTTCAAATTAAAAAAACTGTGCTATTACTCCGTGCACAGTACCGTATAGATTAAGAAAATTGTTTGTTTTTTTATTTTAGTTAAGTGTTACAGACTGCAGGACTTCTTTCGACGACACAACTTCATGATAACTGAATTCCTTAAAAAATCAGAAAATCAGAAAGTGTTGTTCAAGAATCAATAAATAATGTGGAAAGAGATTTACGTACAATAATCCATTAGTTCTAAAAAAAAACATAGATACCGCTTGTTTTATTTGCTGTCTGAGCAGAGAGAACCTACTTCTAGAGTAAAAATGAATAAGACCTTTTGTTGTAGGATATTTAATGTAGTCTAATTTTTTACTGTAAAACACTTCCTCTTGAGGAACTGGTTTTCGAGCTATTACAGAAATACGTAAACAACTGATCTTTCAACATTCTCCCCTCCTCCCCCCCCCTCTCCCCCCCCCCCCCCCGTCCTCGTTCACACCCCCACCAGACAATTTAAGAATGTTGTTCACGGCACTCTCTTTTAGAATTACACAAAAATTTGTAACTAAAGCTATTATTGGAACTTCCAGGTAGATTACAACTGTGTGCCGGAGCGAGACTCGAACTCGGGAACCATGCCTTTCGCGGGCAGGTACTCTACGACTCACGACCCGTCCTCATAGCTTCAATTCTGCCAGTACCTCGTCTCCTACCTTGAAGCTGCGAGGATGGGTCGCGAATCGGGTAGCTCAGTCGGTGCAGCACTTGCAGCTGACAGTCTGCCTTTGACAGGGCAGCAGCTCGGAGTGTTTGTTTACTTCCCGTCACTGCGCTTCTCAGCCGAACAAGCTATAATGGCCATCTCTTACAGGAAGAACACTCTTAAGTTTACCTTGTAAAATGAACACGCACGACCCAAAGCACAGGCCGTCGAACGCTTCCTACGCGAAGATGTGAACATCCCCCGTGACGATCTCATCGGCATACACCTATCGATCATTACCAGCGTCGCCCATGTTAAGATTATTTCCGACGCTGCCTGTAACGAGATTATTCAATGGACGCGACATGGAATAAAATTTCGACAGTCCGACGGCAACGTCGGGCCTTTGGTTATCGACCTTCGAACTATCCGAGTACCTTTGGATGTCGACCTTCGAACGATCCGAGTATTCGAACTGCCTTTCGAGGTGAATGAAGATAAAGTCATCGCGGCACTAAGCCCGTACGGTAAAGTCCACAGTCACGTAGCAGAGACATGGGCGCAGTTTACGACGTATCCGGTGCTTAATTGAATCAGGCACATCCCATCGTATAGTTCTATAGACGGCTGCCGTGAAGTGGTCATTTACGACGGAAAACCTCGAACATGTTCCGGTTGCAGCATTAGAAAACTGCAGAAAAATGCAGGAAGGCCTGCAGCGGATAGGCACTTGGTGCAGGGAGTGGCAACTGACCCTTAACATAGACAAATGTAATGTATTGCGAATACATAGTAAGAAGGATCCTTTATTGTATGATTATATGACAGCGGAACAAACACTGGTAGCAGTTACTTCTGTAAAGTATCTGGGAATATGCGTACGGAATGATTTGAAGTGGAATGATCATATAAAATTAATTGTTTGTAAGGCGAGTGCCAGGTTGAGATTCATTGGGAGAGTCCTTAGAAAATGTAGTCCATCAACAAATGAGGTGGCTTACAAAACACTCGTTCGACCTATAGTGGAATATTGCTCATCAGCGTGGGATCCGTACCAGGTCGGGTTGACGGAGGGGATAGAGAAGATCCAAAGAAGAGCGGCACTTTTCGTCACAGGGTTATTTGGTAAGCGTGATAGCGTTACGGAGATGTTTAGCAAACTGAAGTGGCAGACTCTGCAAGAGAGGCGCTCTGCATCGCGGTGTAGCTTGCTGTCCAGGTTTCGAGAGGGTACGTTTCTGGATGAGGTATCGAATATATTGGTTCCCTCTAATTATTCCTCCCGAGGAGATCACGAATGTGAAATTAGAGAGATTCGAGCGCGCACGGAGGCTTTCCGGCAGTCGTTCTTCACGCGATCCATACGCGACTGGAACAGGAAAGGGAGGTAATGACAGTGGCACGTGAAGTGCCCTTCGCCACACACCGTTGGATGGTTTGCGGAGTATAAATGTAGATGTAGATATAGATGTGGCAAAGAAGGCCACGTCCGTAATGAACGCCTGCAACACCGCATCACACAACTGCGGTACGACGATACGAACACCAACCGAACCACAACCGCCCTTCCAATCGCCTATGCGGCGACACTGCACGTCCAGCCCTTACAAGACGCAGCTTATGAGCGGCTCTCTGGACCGATACAGCCGGAGGTGTCACAGCACCTCCCCACCGGCAGTGCTGCCCACGAACATGAGTTACAGCCGGACACACTCACGCTAGAAGATCACAAGGATACCAGCGAGAGTCTTATGGAAACTGGAGACCGCATCATAGCATCCGCGGCTTTTGTACCAGAGCGACGCGAGTCCCTTCCTTCCTCAGACGCCGAAATACATTGTCGGAAGCAAAAATCACCCAAACAACGAAAAAAACGCCGCAAGACATCAGAATCGTCCACTGAGCCCCTCCGCAGGACGAAGAGGTGGAGCATAAACCTGACGGAGTACTCGATAAATCCTTTTCCTCTGCCACGGAGACGAGTCATCCACAAGATGGTGAGCCATCCAACAGAGATCGCGAGCAAGCCCCGCGCCCAGAAGCCGTGGAACATAGCACGCCCGTCGTCACTGAAGCAATTGAGCCGACGCGGCCAGCGCTGCCACCTCTCACCAATGTTGAAACTGACGGACATTTTTCATGGGTGGATGACGCTGTCTTACCACCTCCACCCGATGAGGAAATGAGGTCCGTTCCTCCGTTAGACCAACACTAAAATGGGGGGACGACTCCTGCGACTACTATGGACTTCCATAATCCACCATGACAACCTTCACCTATCGACAGCACGGATCCCCATCAGGTATACCGAGTAGCTACCATCAACACCAATAATATCGGCTCCCACATTAGACTTCAACGTCCCGCGACAAGGTAAGAGCAGCGGACATCTACATCGCCCTGCTGCAAGAACCGAGGACAGCAACGTGGTCCGGGTGTTATGGATACGATACGTAAACCGCCCCGGCGGCTATGTAACACACAGGCGCAGTTATCCTCCTCCGAGAAGGGGTTGCAATTTCCGGTGTTGCGAATCTCCCAACGGGGAGAGGGATGGCCATAACAGCTGAGGCAATCAAAATCATAAATCTCTACGCCCCATCGGGCACTGATAAACAGAGGGATCGCTCCCAGTTCTATTCAGAAGATATCACGCCTTTATTCCTCGTCAGATACGATCATCTCATCGTAGGTGGAGATTTCAACTGTGTTCTCGAGCGTACAGACCAATACCCCCATTTCACCACATGTCCGGAACTTCGCTACCTCGTCCGCCGCCATCGTCTCCTCGGCACTTGGAGAGTGGTACACGACGACTGGCCGGAGCACACACACACCACGAGCCACTCCGCCAGCCGACTCGATAGAATATATATCTCTGACGCTCTAAAACTTGTTCTCCTCGACGCGGAACTTTGGCCGTCTGCCTTTTCGGATCATGACATCTACATCTATACCACGAACTTATGTAGACAATCTATATGGTGCGGTGCAGGACCTTGGAACTCAGCGTCACGCTACTGTGGGACCCTGAATGTCGACAACAGGTCACCGACACGTGGCACGCTTATGTTCAACACACCATGCGTTACGAGACCACACTGCAATGGTGGCTACTGTGAGCCAAATCGGCCATCCGACGCACCTTGACACACTATGGCAGAGCCAAGGCCAAGTGGAATCACCACACAAGGTTTCTACTATAGCGCTCTACGCGAGCTCATGTACCATCCTCCATCCCTGGACCGTCTAAAAGAAGCTCAACGCATCAAGGAAAAGATTTTAACCTTGACCAGATGCCGTCTAGAAGGAGCTATTATATGGGCACGCAGCCAAGATAGGATTAGCAGTGAAGAACCTCCTATGCATCATATTGTTCAAAATGTTCCCCGACGCCGACAGGCCTTAATGAGAACTTCAGACCTACCTGAGGGATGACGGCTGACTTCGCAAGCTACCATTGAGGATGCCTTTACAACGCACTACAGACTTCTCTATCAAGAAGTACCTCCCGGTGCAGAGGCCATTGCTGAGATTACCCAGGAGGTACATTGTACACTAAACGCCGCGACTGAAACACTCCTGACTGCGGAAGTGACCACCGACGACGTAAATGGCGCTGTGGCCAAAGGATCACTGGATCGGTCTCCCGGTCCGGATGGTTTACCGCTCGAATTTTAAAGAACCTTCCAAGATCTGATGCTGCCACGATGGAGAGACGTGTACCGGGAACTTTTGTCCGGCGCGACACGTTCATGGAAGGCTTATTCATACCAGACCAGAAACCTGCAGGAGGAACACGACTCGTCTGTTATCGGCCGATCACGTTCCTCAATACCGAGAAATTTTTTCTCACAAACAAATATCCTTAGGCGGCGATCGTAATAAACAGACTGCCCTCAGTGAATGTCGAGATGTGGTCGCTGTGGCAACACACTCGCGACTACCAGGCGTTTTAATCTCTATCGACTTTAATCAAGCGTTTGACCGCGTCAGTTATGCATTTCTCAACGCAGCGCTTGACCGAATGGCGATTCCCCCGACGTTCAGGCGGGTGATTATGCGGCTCCTTCGTGGGGCAACGTCCAGGCTTCTCGTCAACGACAGACTTACAGAACCTATATGGATTGAACGTTCAGTACGGCATGGTTACCCGCTGTCGACGGTGCTTTATGCAAGTGCGATGGAACCACTCATTTGCGGATTACGGCGACGTTTGACGGGTATTCTACTCCGGGATCACGTGTTCCGCTGCCGAGCCTACGCGGCCGACTTGGCCCTCGACGCTAGTTCAGCGGCCGACGTACAAGCTGCGATGCAGTGGATTACCCGTTACAGTGCAGGGGCACGGAGCGCTATGAACGTCGCAAGATCATGCGCCATGAAGTTCGGCCGCGGCCTTCCCGCAGACAGCGTAGTCCCCTTTCAACTGGTGAACACCCTTCACTGTCTCGGATTGACGTCACGCGAGACATTTGCCGCTCCTCGGCGATCAATTTTCGGGAGCTACTGCAACGCATGCGGGCAAACATGCAAAATCACCTACTATGACCGCTGAATATGTGCCAGAGAGTCACCTTCGTAAATACACAACTGGCAGCCCGGATACCCCACATCTCGCAGATTCTGCCCATCA
Organism: Schistocerca americana; assembly: GCF_021461395.2. Lineage (NCBI taxonomy): Eukaryota > Metazoa > Arthropoda > Insecta > Orthoptera > Acrididae > Schistocerca > Schistocerca americana. Next base: position 907,907,541 of record NC_060120.1, read on the forward strand.
CTGCGACAATTGCAGCTAGACTACAGGCGGCTTTCGTGTATTTTATAAGTTCTGAACACATTTTCAAAGTCCAGTATGGTGCCCTCACCTAACCGAGGCGGGATGGTGGCCTCGATCTGGTTAGCCTGAGAGCCAGGAATACGGCACTTTACACCAATACTATGCTCCGGTTATGCAAAATCCAAAATGCTAGTTTTACTCGAATGTTGACCACCGAGCTCGCACCTGTTTTGGGATGCCCACCGACGACTTTGGCACCCATCCCACCTCCGATATCGCACATCGGCCATTTCTACATATGCTACATATGCATCGAGCTCCCCAGGACCGGGAAGACGACCACACGCGAACATCTACCGCCTTCTCCGAAAGTAGCCACACCGAAACCCCGTCGAAGCACGTCATCCCCAGTTCTCACGGCCTACAGTTTGGAAAAGGATACACCAACCATACCACACCACTGACACCACCGCGAGGTGGTACCTTCTCGTTAAGGACAAATGCACTACAAGACAGACACTGCATCGCATCGCGCTGGTGGACTCATCCCTATGCCTCAAGTGCAATGTTGAAGATACAGATTTGGGGGCAGCAGGAGCTGTCTGGACCCTCGTAAAGAAGATAGTGGCTTCCTACCTCCGAGTACCCCCACATCACGTCTCTTCTACCATGCTGATGTATCCAGACACGACCTACTTTCCATCGTCTAAGTGACACGCCATTACATGGACCAGTGGCATGGGTATCAACTAACTCTTCCGGGACGACATCGTCCATCCGGCGGACTTCTGGACAGGTCTCCAACTACACCACCACACTCTTTGCCGACATCGACACTATCGGGCGAACTTCGGAACTATTTACAGATTATTTTCGGCAACCCGCCTCTGAGTTGGAATCTCAACGAAACGTGCCAGCCAAGACGGGACGATCCCACGTCTTCTTCTAATGGTCAATGATAGAATGAACGTTGTGCTGTCGGCACGCCAAAGTGGAGCATGGCGCATTAGGTATTCCCAATTTCTTTCACTTCTCTTTTCTCTTCATCTTCTAATTTTTCCCCCTTACGGATAGCTCTGTATCTGCAGCCTATTTGTTTTCTTTCTCATGTGTTCCACCCATAAAGCAAAAAACAAAACAAAAAAGAGGTTGGGTTGCTGAAGATCTTGAAACTATACATACTTACGTTAGCAAAAAAAAAGGATGTTTAGAAGGTAAACTTATTCATGTTTTACGTTTTCAAGGAATATTGTTTCATTTTATAAAGAACGTCGTCTTTTATTTTCGAATAACAGAGGTTTTTGTTTTCTCATTATCTGAAGTAAGTGATCGTCTGATGCGAAAATTAATCAACTTTGCTCATTTACATTCGCTAATGTCATACGGCATTGTGTTTGGGGCAACTCTTCCTATTCTCAAAGGATATTTTTGGTTCAGAAACGGGCAGTCGGGCAATAAGTGGCGGAAGTTCGCGAACCCCTTGTCGACCGCTGTTCACTAGTCTAGGTATTCTGACATTGGTCTCTCAATGTATATATTCTTGATTGTCGTTTCTTGTTAACAATATCAGCTTATCCGCAAGAATTAATACCTTTCACTCAGTTAAGATTAGGCAGAAATCCAATCTGCAATTGGTTCGCATTTCCTTAACTCTTCACCTATATCTTTCCGTACGAGCTCTGATTTCCCTTATTTTATCGTGGTGATCGTTCCTCCCTATGTAGGTCGGTGTCAACAAAATATTTTCGCATTCGGAGGAGAAATTTGGTGATTGGAATTTCGTGAGAAGATTCCGTCGTAACGAAAAACGCCTTTCTTTTAATGATATCCAGCCCATAATTCGCGATAATACAAAACGTGCTGCCTTTCTTTGAACTTTTTCGATGTACTCCGTCAGTCCTATCTGGTAAGGACCCCATACCGTGCAGCAGCAATCTAAAAGGGGACGGACAAGGGTAGTATAGGCAGTCTCCTTAGTAGGTCTGTTACATTTTCTAAGTGTCCTGCCAATAAAACACAGTCGTTGGTTAGCCTTCTCCACAACATTTTCTATGTGTTCCTTCCCATTTAAGTTGCTCGTAATTGTTATACCTAGGCATTTAGTTGAATTTACGGCTTTTAGATTAGGCTGTTTTGTCGTGTAACCGAAGTTTAACGAGTTCCTTTTAGCACTCATGGCCTCACACTTTTCGTTATTTAGGGCCAACTGCCAATCTTCGCACCATTCAGATATCTTTTTTAAATCGCTTTGCAGTTTGTTCTGATCTTCTGATGACTTTGTTAGTCGATGAACGACAGCTTCATCTGCAAACAACATAAGACGGCTGCTCAGATTGTCTCCCAAATCGTTTATATAGATAAGGAACAGTGAAGGCCCTATAACACTACTTTGGGGAACGCTAGACATCACTTCTGTTTTACTCGACGACTTCCCGTCTATAACTACGAACTGTGACCTGTCTGACAGGAAATCAAAAATCGCCGGCCGCTGGTGGCCGAGCGGTTCTGGCGCTATAGTCTGGAACCGCGCGACCGCTACAGTCGCAGGTTCGAATCCTGCCTCGGGCATGGATGTGTGTCTTGTCCTTAGGTTCGTTAGGTTTAAGTAGTTCTAAGTTCTAGGGGACTTATGACCTCAGCAGTTGAGTCCCATAGTGCTCAGAGCTATTTGAACCATTTGAAATCAAAAATCCAGTCACATAACTGAGACGATATTCCATGAGCACGCATTTTCACTACGAGCCGCTTGCGTGGTACAGTGTCAAAAGCCTTCCGGAAATCCAGAAATACGGAATCAGTATGAAATCCCTCTTCAATAGCATTCAACACTTCATGTGAATAAAGAGCTAGTTGTATTTCACAGGAACGATGTTTTCTAAACCAATGTTAACTGTGTGTCAATAGACCGTTTTCTTCGAGGTAATTCATAATGTTCGAACACAATATATGTTCGAAAATCCTGCTGCATATCGACGTTAAGGATATGGGCCTGTAATTTAGTGGATTACTCCTACTACCTTTCTTGAATATTGGTGTGTCCTGTGCAACTTTCCAGTCTTTGGGTACGGATCTTTCAAATGTTCAAATGGCTCCGAGCACTATGGAATAACACCTGAGGTCAGCAGTCAGCTAGAACGTAGAACTACTTAAACTAACTAACCTAAGGACATCACACACATCCATGCCGGAGGCAGGATTCGAACCTGCGACCGCAGTAGTCGCGCGGTTCCGGACTGAAGTGCCTAGAACATCACGGCCACCGCTGCCGGCTACGGATCTTTCGTCGAGCGAACGGTTCTATATGATTGTTAAGTATGGAGCTAATGCATCAGCGCCGGCCGAGGTGGCCGTGCGGCTCTAGCCGCTTCAGTCTGGAACCGCGTGACCGCTACGGTCGCAGGTTCGAATCCTGCCTCTGGCATTGGTGTGTGTGATGTCCTTTGGTTAGTTAGGTTTAAGTAGTTCTAAGTTCTAGGGGAATGATGACCTCAGAAGTTAAGTCCCATAGTGCTCAGAGCCATTTGAATCATTTTTAATGCATCAGCATACTCGGAAAGGAACCTAATTGGTATACAGTCTGGACCTGAAGACTTGCTTTTATTAAGTGATTAACTTGATTCACTTCTCCGAGGATATTTACTTCTACGATACTCATGTTGGCAGCTGTTCTTGATTCGAATTCTGGAATATTTACTTCGTCTTCTTTTGTGAAGGCATACCGGAAGGCTGTGTTTAGTGTATGCAGAAAGATGTGCATCCATTTTCAATAAGCTACCACAAGAATTCAAAAATCTTATCAGTAATCCACGCGCTTTCAAATCCAAACTAAAGAGTTTCCTCATGGGTCACTTTATCTATTCCATCACGTAGTTCCTTGAAAAATTGCTCTGATTCTTACATTATATTGTTGATTGCATTTACTTAAACTTATGGCTTGACATTTTTGGGTTCATAAACATTTTAATTTATCTGTTATTAGGTTTTTGTTGTAATTTCATTTACTTAAATGTTCCGTGACCTTGGAGATTTGTTTCTCACTTTGGTCCTAGACGAGTAAATATAAAAAAAAGCACAAGACAAAATACGGCTGTCGTTCCAAGGCGCCAACAACATGTCAGAGTGCAGTGCTGCGCTCGCTGTGAGATTAGGTGGTGTTTAAATGAGAGCCGCGGGTCGAGGTATCGTAGGCACAGCACGGCGCCCAGCTCATTGGTATTCTCTGCCGGCGGCTGTGGGCTGGAAGCTCTGGTGCTGCCATTAGCAGGCGGCGGGCGTCGCTGGAGGCCGGCGGAACCCACAGGTGTGCGGGCGGAGTGTGCCAGGCGGCACGGTCTGCTAGCTAGACTACTCCTCACTCAATGTCTACATCTACATCTGCACCTATACTGCGCGAAGTGCATGGCAAAGGGTACGTCCCACTGTACCGGTTATTAGGGCTTTCCCTCATTCCATTCACGTATGGAGCGCCGGAAAAATGAGTGCTTAAATGCCTCTGTGCATGCTGTAATTAATCTAATCTTGTCCTCATGACCACTATGAGACCGATATGTAGGGGGTTGTAGTACAGGGCGCAAAAAAAATAACAGTTCACTTTTTCGGAACCCAGATAACTGTCTTCCTCTGCGACGCGTAAGTTTGAAACTTGATTCAAAGGTGCCTACCATCTTCCTCTGTGATGGTGCAAGAGCGTGGTGTCCTGCGACGTTATTCTCTGGCTCAGTGACGCTTTAAACAGCAAGATGTTGACACATGCGTGAAAAGGCCTCAGCTCAAGATTTCATCTGAGCTGTGAGGTAGGTTAAATATGTCACATTGAAACCAAACTTTACCGGAATTATCCCCAACGCCATCTTGAATGTGTCAAACAATGTGTCACAGCCCCTCTTACTCAAATTTCACCCCTTCTTCTGAGGTCTCTGCAAATGAAGTCAGAACCGTGATACCCAGCGTTGAAATCAAGCGGTTGTCCTATAAGTGGCCAAGGAAAGCATTTCACACACACCGCCGCTGAGGGAGTGGCATAAAGGGCGTCTACGAAACCACCTCTTTCCCAGGGGCATTGATTCCCACACATTTCACGTTTCAAAATGACAGTTCGCAATGTGATGACCAACAGGAAGGTTCTCTTGAAAACCTTTGACACTGCTAACACCCTCGAACGCTTCAACACTTATCGAAGAATATTTAACACCATGGCACCCCTTTGGAATGCCCCTCAACTTTTTGCTTTGATGTACAGACTGGAAGTAATTGGGGCCGTTCAAAACCATTCCACAGAGTTGAACATGACCCGAAGCGGCAAAGGGTACTTCACTTTTTCAGCCCTCCTGTTTTTTGCCCTCCCGTGGCGTGAGCAAGAGGGAGTGCAACATTAATACTCACGTGAATAAGACACCGATGGATCCTTCTGATTTCCCCAGTTCGACAACAACACCATCCGCGCCAATGACGCAACTTTGTTGAGAATGTTGCAGATATACTTGTCAGAAACACGAATTCAGTCTGGCAGTTTCTCTAGTGCCTGAAGGAACACAAACGCCAGCCAAGAGGGATCGAACTCGTAGCTTAACCCTCAGCCAGAGACGTAAACGTCTGGCCGTATTATTTGTCTGACAAATCACATTAGCAACACTCAAGTAATTTTTGATAATCAATATCAACCGTCAGAACACAAATTTTTAAATTTATTTATATGAATGCACAATGTCTGTTTTTTCGGCCATGCCTAGAAGAACAGATCACACGGCATTCCGCACCTGTGATACATATTACGTAACGTGAAGGTGGAGGGAGGAGAAGGGAAAGGAACGAAAGTAATAATATCAGCTGCAACGGGACTTTAGAGTCATCTGTGGCGACGAGTTAAAATTTGTGTGGTACCATGATTCGAGCCCGAGATCTTCTGCTTACTAGAAAGTTGCGTTAACCACTACGCCCTCCAGATATAGTATGCATCGCCAATGCACCGGTTATCTGAGCACACTCCCAGGCAGCATCACATTCCCACCTAGTGCAACTATCCGCTGTCCCTATCCATCACGTTCACTAACATTTTTAGATTCTCGCTGGAGGTTGAACGATATTGTGCATCCGCACTGTAGGCTGTAGATTCATTGCCCATCGAGGCGAATCGATTATCCCAACAATACTGGCCGTATTTTACGGGAATATGTTGTGAAATGTGCTTCTGATCTCCATCTAAGGTTAGGGTCCTCTTAGGTTAGGGTCCTCGGTGCTACCCACGCTGCTTTGTTGAACATGTTACAAATATACTTGTCAGAAACTTAGTACCAGTACAGCCTGGCTGTTGCTCTACTGCCTGAAGGTAGACAAACGCCACGCACAGGGCGTCGAATTGATTGCCTAACCCTCAGCCAGAAACGTAATGTCAGCCATATTATTTGTCTGGATAACACTTTGCTTGTAGTTATGGCATGTTATACGTATTTTGGTTAGACTATCAGGATCGTGGAGGACCAGTGTACGAAGTATAAGTGTCATACGCGCATGTCGGCTGTTGCAGAACATATCTGGCACAGGTCATTCTATGGACTGTAACAACACGGAAAACCTGACATGCAGTTCCGCCTTTTGAGATAATGTTATGAAGAAAGCAGTCGAGATTAAATTAGCGTGTAACTTTGTAAATAGGAATGGAGGTTTTAGCTTAAATTCTGCTTTGAATCGTGCTCTCTTCCTTGTCAAAAAGCATAGGGACAAATCTAATGCTACCTCGCTCTTGTTTACTAATTTTCATTGTCGACAACTTCTGGCGGTGGTCGTGTTTGGCTACGTATGGACGTTAGTATTAATAGTGCGTGTGTGTGTTTGAGTTTTATCTTTGGGGAGTTGCTCTAAGAACTGACGTTTTAAAGTCACTTGCACAGCGCTTACTTGCTGCAGTTTTGCCATGAGAATAACAGTGTGGTCACCTGTCCAAATATCGGCCGTTGTCGACAATCCATGTACATTCCTGTAAGTTATTTGTACGCCAGAGTTGCTTTTCTTGGTACCTAGGTTGTAATAAATTGCATGGAGTTCACTACTGAACAGTTTCAACTAACATAACCTGACGAGCCAAAACATTATAACCACTGCCCATTGAGATACTGAACGCTGCTTGGTGACGTCGTGGACACGTGACGCGGTAAAGACAATGTATAAACGTAACTGAGACGAATGGGGAATCATCCTACCGACGATACGGGTCTCAAATGGAGAAATCGAGTGCTGTAGATGACTTTGAGAAAGGGTAAACTGTTATGGCCCGGCCCTTGAGAACAAACGTTTCAGAAACGGCGAAGATGCTCAGGTACTCAGGTGCTATTGTCGTTAACATTTCTTGACAGAGGTTGAAGCACTGTGGAGCCACGAGTAGGCGTAAGGTGTTGAACATCTACGTAGGCACGTTTCGGCCATTGATCACAGCAAGTCGTTGTACACTGAACTCTGCAGCAGATGGCCGATACATGTTCCTATGTTGACCCAATTATATTCTCAATTTCGATCATGGAGATTGGATCGTGGATGGGTGGAAAGTCGTCACCTGACGAGATGAATCACGTTTGTGGTTACACCATATCGATGGTCGCGTCGACATACGCCATCATCCAGGCGAATGTCTGCTCGAAACATTCACTGCGGCACGGACGCAAGCCGTGGGAGCAGTATTTCGCTATATGGAATAGTCATCTGAGCTTTCGCGAGATCCGTAGTAGGCTCCATGATGGTAGTGGAGTGCGTGAACACTTTTGAGGACCATCTTCATCGTTTCATTTTTCATGACTTCTCCCATGGCGATGAGATCTTCAAAAAAATGGTTCAAATGGCTCTGAGCACTATGGGACTTAACATCTGAGGTCATCAGTCCCCTAGAACGTAGAACTACTTATACGCAACTAACCTAAGGACATCACACACATCCATGCCCGAGGCAGGATTCGAACCTGCAACCGTAGCGGTCGCGCGGTTCCAGACTGAAGCGCCTAGGAACGCTCGGCCACAGCGGCCGGCGATGGGATCTTCTAGTACTGTCCATGTCACAAGGTCTGAAAGTCTGAATTGTGCCAGAGTGTTATGAGGAGAACGTTGGTGAAGTTACTGTGATGTCTCGCCCGCCAAATCCGCCTGATCTTAATCCAATGGAACACATCTGGGACGCTATTGGGCAAGCTTCGCTCCCACAAACCGTCGTCCAATAATTTACAGGAACTGCTTGACCTGTTCGAAATATCTACTGCTACATGCCCCAGGAATCGTACCAAGGACTTGTTGAATCCACATCATGCAGAATCATTGCTGTATTGCGTTCCAAAGGTGGATCGACACGCTGTTAATCAGGTGATCATAACGTTTCGCCTCATCAGTGTACATTCTTGTATGGACTGGTCACTACACCCTTAAATTTAGTAAAAGTACATTCAACAGTTACATGTTGTTTATGCATAGCTGCTGTTCTCGATCTTTATGCTTTTCTACAGGACTGATGAAGACGTGTCCTTGGGTATAACAGCAATCAAATATCAACCGGTACAGTTCAAACAGAAGAGGTGGGATGTCCCGTCCCGTTTCTACTCGTGACGCTGTCTTCCACTGGCTGCGTACCCTCTCCTCTAATTTAATCTGAATAATTAAATGCCTGTTTGCCTACAGTAGCTCACAGAGCCCGGACGGTGTATTCAGCGTATGATAAAACGTATCCTGTTCCTTCAAATATACCAAAATTTAAAAGATTCTTTCCGATGTTATAAATGAGCGTTATAATCGATGGACCACACCTCACCATAAATAGTTTCATATCTTCTTCAATATGAAATATATTCCATGGTGTCTTTCTCTGATGTTTCGGCTAATATTTGCAATTTTATTTTTGCAACGTGAAGCTGGAGTCATCCCAAACAAATCCTGCTCATCATGTCTTTCATGTGACCCCCATCGTCGATGGAAACCATCGGTTTTGTTTCCTGTTGCAAAGAAAATGATTTTGAAAGTGTTATTTTGCGGGTCCATTAGATAGAGCGTTCCCAAGTTAGTCTGGTGCGGTATTCCTTTTAACGAGCTGTATTAGCAGGGACAGCATAGAACAAGAGGAATAACCAGTACTCCACCAGCGACCGTATTGCTGTGGCCCGTGCTGACTGCTACCTCCATGCAGAAGTGATGCTCAAGTACTGTTTATTCTTCATGTTTGACTGTTACTTTTCTCACGTACCGTTAAAACGAATATCGCACTAGACTAATCTGGTAGAGCTCTATCGAATGGATACCAAAAATTCCGATTTCAAAATCATTCTCTTTGAAACGGGAAACAAACCGAAACATTCCATCGACGCTAGGAGTCGTGTAAAAGACGTGATGAGCATAATTTGTTTGATCTGACTCCGGCTACACGTTGCCGCAACTAAACTGAAAATATCTGCCGAAACAGCAGAGTAATTACGTCTTACTACCCATAGACCCATAGGAGAAACACCCGCTTCATAAATCAGGATCGTTTAGCCTATGTAGTTCAGAAGGGAATGTCTTTAAATTTGCAGTAACTTGTCGTCGTCATGTGAGTGTTACTGTTTCCGTTCCACAAAAATAATGACACATCTACTTAACAAAATTCGATTGGTCACAGATATTCTTCAACAGCTCTCCTGCGTAACAGTGAAATATATCACTTAGAGCTGTGTCTTCTTGCCGGCCGAAGTGCCCGAACGGTTCTAGACGCTTCAGTCTGGAACCGCGCGACCGCTACGGTCGCAGTTTCGAATCCTGCCTTGGGCATGGATGTGTGTGATGTCCTTAGGTTGGTTAGGTTTAAGTAGTTCTAAGTTCTAGGGGACTGATGACCTCAGATGTTAAGTCCCATAGTGCTCAGAGCCATTTGAACCAATTTTTGTGTCTTCTTACATGCCAGTTAATATCTAATACGAGAGCGTAGGAAGTAAGCTTCACTGATGCAGGAATAAAAGTTAGAATAGCTGTATTGCCAGTGATTACTTTTGAATGATCACAAAGGTCAAATTTTCAATCGAGCAATAAAATGAAACTATTTTGATATGTCATTGAAAATTTGTCACTCTAAAAGAAGTTAAAATTATCAGTAATTTATCCTTTCCCAGATCCATTTCAGGCAATTCTTCTCAAATCGAAAAAACATTTAATGTATTTTCCGATGTACATCATATTTACAAAATTAACCTACTTGTCAACCAATTCAAAGTTGTTCTCAATAATCAGCACAAGATTAAAGTATAAGATCTATCTTTACAACAGGGTATCACTCATATACTTTTAAGCGTTATCTTAAAGTAAGTCCAACTGCAAATAGCCTCAGTCTTGATCAGTGGTACACTTATTACGCTTTCAGCAGACATAGTTAACACACATTTAATTAACACTTTTATTTACAAAACGTTGACAGCATAGAATGGTCATACAGGCTCGAGACCTTCTGTAGAACTGATACACTTTCATATATTCATTCAAACATCACTTGTTAACAGTATACAGAGCTGATGCTAATAATGATGAACCGATGTTCTCGCCGTCACAGACGGTCGGCATTCTTGTGATTAGTGACCCGCCCTGGCAGTTTGCTGCGTCGATGGAACAACGATGCATAAGCTGCCAGGATCTCCTCCGTATGACATAAAACAGACAGAAACACAACAATATTTCGGTACACACATTATATAATGGAAGTTACATAGTTAGATCATATACTATTATGGCCTACGTGATGTTACTCATGCGATAAATAAGGACTATGCTGCTCACCGAAATCTGGAGCACCACACAGCTAAGGTCACAAACACGCAACTACACCACCAAAACATCGCCCCGTGATCAGCGGTACTGTGCCCAGATATGTACAAAACAGTTTATCAAAAGTCTTTGATTTCAGAATATTAATGTTTTTTTTCTATTTCAGGTGTAAATACAAAATGGTTTTAAATAAAAGTATTTTAATACAAAATGCAAAATACCTTTACTCAAATAAAATATCCGTTGTTACTGAACATTTTGCATGCCATTTATTTAACCGATTTTAACACCAGTAACTGTTCAAATATTTCATCGTCCATATATGTGTTCTATAATGAACAAACTTGGTAAACAAGCATTTTATTTAAGGAAAAAAAATTCTGGCTGGATATGTTCAAGGAATCTGAACTATTGTCATGATCTTTTAAACATTGTAGAGTTTCCCCGATCTATTGTGGTGTTGGCACTACCACTGGCTACATATAAATCAGAATCCTCAATGAAGGTATAATAAGATTTAACATCTTTTTACCAGAATGTTGCAAGATTTCCCCACCTTCTTTTTCTTGTTTCATCTTCCGAACTTTTCAAACAAACAGTTCCTTAACGTAATCCCTGCAGGCATTCGGTAGCCGTTTTAAATCGAAAAAACAATAAGGGACGGATGCTAATACACCATCCTTTACTTTTGGTTCCTCTAATTTATTGACTCTCTCATAACGCGTATTAAGACTTTTTTAAGCAATTTCTATCAGCACAACACATTATGGAGGTTTATCTATTTGTAAGCTCCTTAATATTCTTCGCATTCTCGTTAGTTCTGGCAGAGGACACCCATAATAGCTATCTCTGTCACCTTCTAAACTTCTGATGCCATCGCCAATAGGCTTTGAACAGCTTATGTTCTGATTAAGAAATTGTACTTTCGTTTCTTTAAAATCTGCTAAGTACGCGTTTTCCAGATGATTCTAAATAGGTTACACAAGCTGTATGAGACCTTGGACACACATTCCAAGATTTTGACATGGCCGCATCATAAACTTTTCGTACGAATTACTTTGAGATAAGGCCTTACACATACCTCTTGAAGCTATTAAATGTAATGTGTGTGATCTTTCTCCCTCCTTTTTTCAATTCCTTTGCCATTATCGGATGCTTTTGGTACGTTTTACACTAAAACAACAGCAATGGAAAATATATAATGTGTACTGCCTTTTGTAATAAATTACTGGTTATGGCTATATGCACTTCACACGTGTACCTCTGGTGTTCATTGTGTCTTCTGTATCCGTCGTGGAACTACTTTCGTTTAAAGAAATGGCTCGGTCAATGAATGAAAACTACGAAGTAACAGGTTAGGCAAATAAAAGTAGTCCAGAGAACGGAGTTCATCTACATCTACGTGATTACTCTGCTATTCACAATAATGTGCCTGGCAGAGGGTTCAGTGAACCACCTTTATGCTGTCTCTCTACCGTTCCACTCTCTAACGGCACGCGGGTGAAACGAGCACTTAAATTTTTCCGTACGACCCCTGATTTCTCTTATTTTATCGTGATAATCATTTTTCCCCATGTAGGTGGGTGCCAACAGAATGTTTTTGCAGTCGGAGGAGAAAACTGGTGATTGAAATTTCATGGGAAGATGTCGCAACGAAAAACGCCTTTGTTTTAATGATTGCCACTCCAATTCACGTATCATGTCTGTGACACTATCTCCCCTATTTCGTGATAATACAAAACGAGCTGCCCTTCTTTGTACTTTTTCGATGTCATCCCTCACTCCCACACCGCACAGCAGTACTCCAGAATAGGGTGGACAAGCGTAGTGTAAGCAGTCTCTTTAGTAGACCTGTTGCACCTTCTAAGTGTTTTGCCAATGAATCGCAGTCTTTGGTAGCTCTACGCACAATATTATCTATGTGATCGTTCCAATTTAGGTTATTTGTAATTATAATCCCTAAGTATTTAGTTGAATTTACAGCCCTCAGATTTGTGTGACTTATCGCGTAATCAAAATTTAGCTGATTTCTTTTAGTACTCATGTGAATAACTTCGCACTTTTCTTTATTCAGGGTCAATTGGCACTTTTTGCACCATAGAGATATCTTATCTAAATCATTTTGCAAGTCGTTTTGATCATCTGATGACTTCACAAGACGGTAAATGACAGCATCATCTGCAAACAATCTAAGACGGCTACTCAGATTGTCTCCTATGTCGTTAATATAGATCAGGAACAATAGAGGGCCTATAACACGTCCTTGGGGAACGCCGGATATTACTTCTGTTTTACTCGATGACTTTCCGTCTATTACTACGAACTGTGACCTTTCTGACAGGAAATCACGAATCCAGTCACACAACTCAGGCGATACCCCGTAGGCACGCAGTTTGATTAGAAGACGCTTGTGAGAAACGGTGTCAAAAGCCTTCTGGAAATCTAAAAATATGGAATCAATTTGACATCCCCTGTCGATATTATTTTATGAGCGTAATGAGCTCCACGGTACAAAGAGTTCCAGGGTACAAAGAAACACAGCACAGAAAAGGAAATACAATACTATGCCGACTATGGCACATGTTCAAAAAGATCACCATTCATCTCTTGGCACTTTTGGGCACTGGTCAGCAAGTTGCTGGGGGTAGATCCAAGCTGGACTGTTGGAATTTCTGCAGTCTCATCCGAAATGATCTGCTGCAGTTCTTGAAGACTACGAGGGTTACTGCGATACCCCTTAGACTTGAGAGCTCCTCACACAAAGGCATCGCACACTGACATATCAGGTGACCAGGGTGGCCATCTAGGGCCACCACCAGACTGACCTCTACTGACAACTTTGTCAGGCGTGAAGATTGTGTAAATGTTTACCAAGGTTCGGCCGGCTGTATGGGCTGTTATTCCGTCCTGTTGGAGGAAACTGTACGTCTTTCCCTCCTCCGTCAATACTGCCACAATGGTTTCAGAATGTTGGCAATGTAACTCGCGGAACTCAGTGTCTGATGAAAGAAGACTGGGCCAATAATGAGGCATGCTGACACTGCACTCCAAATCTTCTGATCGTGCAATGGTGTTTCGTGGAAGCTATGCGGATTCTCCACTGACCAGATCCTGTGATTGTGTGTAGTTGGATTGTGTGTTGTTGGCATAACCACTCAGACATAAAGAACAGATCCAAGTCCAAGTAGTTCATAGTTATCTCAGTGAACAGCCACTCACAAAACTGGAGGCGCTGAGGATCATCTGCTGGTTTTAATATATGAACGAAAGATACCCGAGAGGGATGCATGTGGAGGTCCAGGTGGAGTACTCGTACGCTAGATCGACGTGATATGGCTATCTCTTGATTTGTAGGACTCTGAAACATTTTCTAGTGACTGCAGCCATATTTTCTGTTTAAGGGAACGTTTCGGAATGTTTTTTGGCTGGTTCAAAACTGTTCTGTCTGACGCTATTTTGTGACTAAGCGTTGCATAGCACTCTTTGCTGGCACATTGACGCCATTAAACTTCTCAGCAAACAATCGACCATATCGACTCCACGTCTTTGTTGTCACTAACTTGCCACAACAAACACCCGCTGCTCCACTGCAAGAACCATCACACCCCACGCACAACTCCACTCAGGCTGACACAGCCCGCATTGCACTCTGAAGCGGTGTGGATCACGTGGTGGGCGTACACGTGGTGTGAGGGTCGCGGGATGTGGTTATATACATACATTCACGTCCAGTCGTGTCCACTCTTCCTGGCCACTTTCTTCTTTTTCTTGCCGCATCCTGTATGAAATATAAACACTCAAGCGAAGCCCTTTGCCTCTTACAAGTACACTGAAGCACCAAAGAAACTAATACAGACATGCGTATTCAGATACGGAGATATGCAAACAGGCAGGAATCCGGTAAAAGGGCATTTTTTTTTAGGAAATTTGTGGTAAATTCCTATGGAACCAAACTGCTGAGGTCATCGGTCCCTAGCCTTACACTTTACTTAATATAACTTAAACTAACTTATGCTAAGGACAACACACACACCCATACCCCGATGGAGACTCGAACCTCCGACGGGGGGGGAGACGTTCGAACCGTGGCTAGGCGCCTCAGAACGCGCGGCGACCCCGCGTGGCAGCAAATCTCTGATATCGCTGCAAGAACGGGACAAACGACGACTTAAGAGAATAGTTCAACCTGACAGAAGTGCAACCAATCCCTCCTCAAATTGCTTCAGATTTCAGTGCTGGGCCATCAACAAGTGTCAGCGTGCGAACTATTCAACGAATCATCATCGATACGGGCATTCGAAGCCGAAGGCCCACTCGTGTACCCTTGATGACAGCACGACGCAAATCTTTATGCCTCGCCTGTAAGAGAATGGAGACAACCTCTCATGAATCCAAATATCCAATGATCCTGCATGTCGACAGGGAACTGTTCAAACTGGGGAGGCTCTGGGTGTGCAGTTGGAGTGACAGGGGACGCCCCATACTTTTAGATACCACTTTAGTTGGTGAAACGTACGCAAGCATCCTGTCTGATCACCTGCATCCATTCATGCCCATTGTGCATTCCGGCGGACTTGGACAATTCCATCAGGACAATGCGAAAGCCCCACACGTCCAGAATTGCTACAGAGTGGCTCCAAGAACACTGAGTTTAAGTACTTCCGCTGGCCACCAAAACTCCCCAAACGTGAACATTGTTGAACACATCTGGGATGCCTTGCACCGTGCTGTTCAGGAGAGATCTCCACCTCTCGTACTCTTACGGGTTTATGGTCAGCCCTGCAGAATTCGTGGTGTCAGCTCCCTCCAGCCCTACTTCAGACATTAGTGCAGCACATGCCACGTCGTGTTGCGGCCTTCTATGTGCTTGCGATCGCCCTACTCGATATTACGCAGGTGTACTAGTTTCTTTCTACAAATTATCTATATTTTAAGTATTTCAAATGAAATAGAAAATACTTGTTTAAGAAAGGTATTTAAAATGCAAAAGAAGAATTGGTATTTTGCATTTTGTATGTGCTTTTCAGATAAATGTAATTCACATAATTCACACCTCTGACTATGGAGATATTGCGATTACAGCTGATGGCGTGAGAGTTCGGGTTGCGTGCCTTGGCAGTGTCCGGGCTATCTAGCAGTCAGCCTCCTCTTCCTACGGAGCCGACGTTGAGATGGCAGATAACCGGGCAGCCCGCTCCACGCCGCTGCCCGTATTAATATGTCCTGATGGCAACACGGCTACCGGCGTGTGCGGAGGCAGCGGCGGTCCAGCGCGGCGTGGGTTTAACCTCTGCCAATTATTTTCCACGTGGCCTGTTCTCCTCTCGCGCGCTGTTGCTCCTTTTCTCCCCGCCGTCCCACGCGACCGTTGCTCACGCAGTGGGCGCCCCGGAAAAGATATTTCCTGTCGTTTGCAACCGGATAAGAGGGCAAACGCATCGGCTATAGAAGCCTCCCCGCGCAGTTCTCTCGGGCAGTAGTAGTCTGTCGCTGTTGCGAAGCTGAATACCTCGCATTTGCATACGGCAGACTAATGTGTAAGGTTTGCTGAGCCCGTTCTGAGAACACGAGCACGACGGACGAGCGTCCGCATGTTGCCCATCCATAGAGGTCGCTGATGTACTGGTCGGGATAACAGAAATGGCTTGCCAGGAACTTCTTCGTATAGCGTGTACGGGTTGCGAGCGATTCGTGTAGCGTGTACGGGTTGCGGGCGAGAGATAAAGCACTGCGGGCAGGTTTGGGTCGGTCCAGTGGTCTGCTCTTTTTCTATTCTTTTCTCTTCCTTTCTTTTTAGGATTCCGTACCTCAAACGGTAAAAATGGATCCCTGATAGGATCACTTTTTTGCCCGTCTGTCAGTTCGTCTGACTAACCGTTAAGACCCTCTTTCTCAGGAACGGGTAGAGGCATCAGGTTCAAATTTTCGTCATATACCACGGTTTGTGGTCCCATGATGGTGTGAAAAATTTAGGTTTCTAAGTTGTAGCAACGAAAAGATACGGCCATTTGTACGAGGATCATATATTTCGATACTCGCAAACTAACTCACCAAAACCTATAGGAAACTTCCTGTTAACTTGGAATAACTAAATTTTACGTGAAGCAAGCACAGTATAAGTAAAGGAAGAAATCCGAAAATTTGTAATTATGAATGTATCACACAAAAATATTTTTTTACCATTTGTTGTCCGTTTGTCTGTCCATCCGCCTGTTAAAACCCATTTTCTCAGTAGCGGTTAGAGGTATCTACTTAGGTTTATGTTAGGTACTAACGCTTACAGTCTATTGGAGGTGCAAAAATTTACGCTACTAAATTGATGCAGCCACATATGTCTCATACTTCTGTGTCTTCTCATTGTCACTGTAGGCTTGTACTATGGGAACCAAGAAGAGGATGTTGTGTTCTATAACGCAACTGCACACATGTATTAACAGGGTTCTCTATTCATGAGAACGAGAAGTGACTTATCTTATAGCCTGCCGGTGTGGCCGAGCGGTTCTAGGCGCTACAGTCTGGAACCGCGAGACCGCTACGGTCGCAGGTTCGAATCCTGCCTCGGGCATGGATGTGTGTGATGTCCAAAGGTTAGTTAGGTTTAAGTAGTTCTAAGTTCTAGGGGACTGATGACCTCAGAAGTTAAGTCCCATAGTGCTCATAGCCTTTTGAACCATTTTTTGACCTTATGTTAAACTAGCTCATGAATTGTGGTACAAGCTCTTCCGTAGTAGTCTACGTTAACCTCAATACTAGTGGAGTACAAGTCTCGCTCTAAACGCTAGTGACTAAGCTAGTATCTGCGATTGCAGCTGGGTGTGACTGACTGGAACCGGAATGACTGTCTGCGACTGACTGCATGAGTGACTAGTCCCGCCAGTCCGCGGCGGCGAACTAAATATTGGCGGTTGAGGGGGCATTGGCTGTGTGTTTCTTACGAGTTTGCCTTTGGCCTCTCTCGTGATAGGCTCGCTTGCTCCGGTGCCTACTATCGGTCTTCTCGCAGCGTCTTTGCCGATCGGAGTGCTGGCGACAGCGTAAGCCAGCACACATACTTTAATAATCGCAAACTTATTCATAAAAAACAATAGACAAACTTACCATTTTTAGAATATTGTCTGTGGAAAACAGAGATCGATAAAACTATCGTAAAATTATTTCAACAGAAACACTTCTGATAGCGTATTATTTTTCTATTTTTATAGGATCATCATTGAACCATTTTACATTGTGAAAAAGAGTAATGTACATTCTTAGAGGTCAAACAACTCGATTACAATCATAAGAATAACATAATTTAAAACTATGGCTGATACATCCTTGATGACATCAGGAGACGATGGCATGCAGCAGGGCAGTCGTGGTCACTCGAGAAGAATACTGCTGGTTGAGGCTCAGTCGCTGGTAGTTTAATCCTAGAAATAGTAAGGAATTTTCCATAATGCGGATTACCAAGGGGGAAGAGTGAGGACGGCTCATTATGCCCACATTAAAAAAATTTAAAAAACATAAAATTAGTTTATTGTTGTTTTGTATTAACAACTGACTTTTTAAAGTGTTGTTGATGTGTAAGTAGTGTACAGTCACTGAAAATGTCTTTTCGCACTTTCAGTAACGTGTGCTACCAAAGGGGAGGAGGCTACTTCATGACCACCACAAAAATTAACAAATGCCAATTTCGTTATTTGTTGTTGAGTTTTACCCATAACACCCTTTTTATCGAAATATTGATGGGCAAGTAAGAACTTGAAACCGAAAATATTATGACATTCATTCGAGATAGCGATATTAACTACAAAGACTTAATGTTTGGTTTAATTTTAATAACAAATTTAAAAGACATACGGGATCTGTTACAATAATTCACTAAAAACAATAAACATTTATTTCAGAATTTTGAAATGTGTCGTAACTGACTACATTGCAATGTTTTCAAAAGGGAGGTATAAAATACTGAGACAGCTCCGCCCACCACCTGTGGCATAACGTCACTAACGTTCCGTGGAATCCGTTTGTAAAACATATAATTACTGAAAGTCTGACTGAAGAATCAACGGTTAAGGAAGTATTTAAGTATTACGTAAAAGATGTGCATTACAGAAAGATAAAAACAGAGAGAACTCTATTACCCAACAACACTGTCTACTTTAAATATAATCTACCCCATATGAGGACTTGTGATAAGCGTAAGCCTAGCGAAGTTGCTTGGTGCGACACCAACTGATATCCACAGATACAAAATGTGTTCTATCGTAAGTCGAAGATGTTGCTGAACGCAGGCGGTAGAAAGGACCCCAGCTGGTAACCAAGGAGCCGGCCGGAGTGGCCGAGCGGTTCTAGGCGCTAGTGTGGAACCGCGCGACCACTACTGTCGCAGGTTCGAATCTTGCCTCGGGCATGGATGTGTGTGATGCCCGTAGGTTAGTTAGGTTTAAGTAGTTCTAGGTTCTAGGGGACTGATGACCTCAGAAGTTAAGTCCCATGGTGCACAGAGCCATTTGAACTTCTGGTAACCAAGGAAACAATATGGGAAACGACAAATACCACAATCCATCACGCCTGTTGAGTGATTGCCTGAAGTTACATTTTAATATGCATTTATTTATCCGTACTTACACATACTACATGTGGTATGAATCCATTCACAGAGTTAACGCCGATTACGGTTATAACATGAATAAGTACACTTCTAGCTCAGTTTTTCTCTATGGATGATGTCATTTATATTACGATAAGAGAACAGTGCGAAATTCATGTTTTATCACCTGGTGATAATGATTTTATATTTCGTATCATATACATTGAAGGGGGAGTGGGGAGAAAGGAAGGGAAAGAGGAGAAACTAATGATATCAGGTGCATGGGACTTCATACGGAATCAGCAGCGACGAATGAAAATGTGTATCAGACCGGGACTCGATACCGGGATCTCATGCTTACTAGGCATCGCGTTAACCAATGCGCCATCCGGACACAGTGTTCATGGAAAATGTGCGGACTATCCCGATAGGCTGCCCGGAGCCATCAGTATCTCGACTCTGTGAATCAGTATTTGGAGTGTTTATTTCGGAAACTTGACAACAACAACGGAGTTGTTGGCAAGTCTTCGAAGTAATCACTTCAAAACAGTTCACAGAAACCAGATATAGATGGCTCCAGTTTGCAAGTATCGATATATCTGATTGTCTATACATGGAGTGCATAGGGGCCTGAAGATGACGTTACTCAGATGCCGGAACTAGTTGTCTAAATAAAATAAATTCTCCAAACATACGGCTGTTCCTTCGCTGATCCATTATGGATCATGGGACGACGGCTGGCATGAACTTCTTGATGCAATAATTTACCCACAGCCGTATGTATTGCAGAAATTTATTTTATTTTATGAACTTCTATGCGCTAACAGTTTCGCTATTACATTGATGCTATCTTCAGGCCCCACTAGTCATGGTCGTAAAATCGCTATACACAGAAGGAGCCATATGTATAGCGATTTTACACGACTATGACGAGTGGGGCCTGAAGATAGCATCAATGTAATGCCGAAACTGTTAGCACATAGAAGTTCATAAAATAAAATAAATTTCTACAATACATACGGCTGTGGGTAAATTATTGCATACGGCTGTTTGGCGAATTACCTTGGTAAATAGACAATCATTGTATGTGGTGGACCAGTTGGATTTGCGGAAGCAGTGGCCTGAATGGCTAACTTCAATGCTAATTAATTTGGAGACGGCACCACGTATAGATTTTTTTTAACAATTGTTTCTCAGCACAAACTACCGTACAATACCCTTACAGGCTATTCCGACTGTTCCTGGCCAGCCTGTACGACACTTGTGCGATGCACTGTTGGGTACTGCTCGAGTGTTTGGCATCTCCACCAGGTCGGATTAAAGAAAAACATCGAAGGAGTTTTAAAAGACGGCTGCTAGATAGATCTTTTGCCGGTACGTTTCATCAAGTCACAAGCATGACAGAAATGCTCTCCAAATTCAAATGGCAATCCCTGGAGCGAAGAAAACTTGTTTTTCCTGAAACACTATTGAGAAAGTATATAGAACCTGCATTTTCGGCACACTGTGGAACAATCCTAATTCGATCAAGCCGGCCGGTGTGGCCAAGCGGTTCTAGGCGTTACAGTCTGGAACCGCGCGGCCACTACGGTCGTAGGTTCGAATCCTGCCTCGGGCATGGATGTGTGTGATGTCCTTAGGTTAGTTAGGTTTAGGTAGTTCTAAGTTATAGGGGACTGATGATCTCAGATGTTAAGTCCCATTGTGCTCAGAGCCATTTACCATATTAACAAAGTGGTCTCACGTTGGGAGCACTGTGTTGGTCGCCAGAGTGACTATATCGAGAAATAAATATGCGGGCATGAAGAATAAAGAAGTTAAATCTTAATTACTTTTGTTATATTTAAAAATCTTTAAGAATTTGGTCATAAAAGTTCGGAGGATTTACTTTGTGCAACAGGAAACGTAATTACTAGCGACGGTACAAAGTACCCTCGGCGTGCACTAAATGACGGCTTGTGGAGTATGTCTGTAGATGTAAATGTAGATATATACATAGAGGGAAAGCAGCTTCAGCAATTTATAGCAATACGCAGGAAATTCTGAGGGGGATCGACAATTTGTGCAGGTACTGTCTTGTGACTCTGCAAACAAAGAAATCTGACATACGATGTATATATCTACGGGAACTCTCATAGTGTTCGATTATACTATTAGTCATAAATCATTGTAAACAGTAACTATCGTAAAAATGTAGCAGTATCTGTCAGGAGTTAAGTAAGCTGAAACGACGAAATAAAACTAGTTGTAGCAAAGCATATGAGATCCTCAGCAGGTAAATGAAGAGAGAAGGTAGAGAGGATTAAAAAAGCGGCATATGTCGGGAGAAAAGCGACACATTTCCGCACGGATTCGTTGAAAGTGAGGCAGACCGTCATGGAGATTCTCGTCAAACTTCAGCTAGCCGGCACGATAGACACATGTGTATCACAGAGGGGTTTGTAGGTAAAATTCCATATGTCTTCCTTCCAGTAACAGTCGGGCCACTTAGTACATCCTAACGATCCTCGTTCCTCCCACACATTATTCGCGAACGATACGGCGGGAAAGGGGAGGAAACAAACGGATAGTCCCTAAAATACCACCCGTCACACACTGTACTGTAATGTGGCCTGAAGAGTGTAGATGTCAAGTAAAGAGCATTCGTACACTTTGGTTGTCTCCGGTCGTCAAAGACAGCTTGTTCTTTGCACTAGCGGCGTCTTCTGACAGCAAAACGAGGACCAACCAGAGGGCACTGCGCTCTTTTGTTTGCAGTCATTAATATGCAGAATAGCCGAGAGTAGATTTTACGGGTGTACGCGTCGCTGCGATTTCCATCTGACAGATTCCAGGCAGACACGGGATTAAGTGAATCCATTAGCGAGAACGGCTTCTGGTTAGGACGCGAGGAGCCAGTTTCGCTGAGCATTGCCGAGAGGTGTTCGTGTCCAAACGTCAGAAACATGCCAGTGGGATAGGCTCTGCTAGCAGCCAATGGGATCGCTGGGATGGCCATCGGTGGGTCGACGCACTGCCGTTTCTGCAGAGGAAGGCTCGTTATTCTCCGCTGCCGCTGTACTGGAGGTTAGATTGTGACCCAACTGTCTTTTTATTCTTTCCCACATACAAAATTTTGCAAGACGAAGCCCGTAAAAACCCTAAAGATGCGTGAAAGTACTTTGAGAAACTAATTAACGCATAAATCGTGTGCTGCAAATATTTAATATTTCGATTTGTTCTCATGTGCCTTACGTGTATTTTTACACTACTGGCCATTAAAATTGCTACACCACGAAGATGACGTGCTACAGATGCGAAATTCGACCGACAGTAAGACGATGCTGGATATGCAAATGATAAGCTTTTCAGAGGATTCACACAAGGTTGGCGCCGGTGGCGACACCTACAACGTGATGAAATGAGGAAAGTTTCCAACCGATTTCTCGTACACAAACAGCAGTTGACCGGCATTGTCTGGTGCAACGTTGTTGTGATGTCTCGTGTAAGGAGGAGAAATGCGTACCATCACGTTTCCGACTTTGATAAAGGTCGGATTGTAGCCTATCGCGATTGCGGTTTATCGTATCACGACATTGCTGCTCGCGTTGTTCGAGATCCAATGACTGTTAGCAGAATATGGAATTGGTGGGTTCAGGAGGGTAATACGGAACGCCGTGCTGGGTCCCAACGGCCTCGTATCACTAGCAGTCGAGATGACAGGCATCTTATCCTAATGGCTGTAACAGATCGTGCAGCCAAGTCTCGATCCCTGAGTCAACAGATGGGAACGTTTGCAAGAGAACATCTGCACGAACAGTTCGTCGACGTTTGCAACAGCATGGACTATCAGCTCGGAGACCATGGCTGCGGTACGCTTGACGCTGCATCACAGACAGAAGCGCCTGCGATGGTGTACTCAACGACGAACCTGGGTGCACGAATGACAAAACGTCATTTTTTCGGATGAATCCAGGTTCTGTTTACACCATCATGATGATCGCATCCGTATTTGGCGACATCGCGGTGAACGCACATTGGAAGCGTGTATTCGTCATCGCCATACTGGCGTATCACCCGGCCTGGTGGTATGGGGTGCGATTGGTTACACGTCTCGGTCACCTCTTGTTCGCATTGACGGCACTTTGAACAGTGGACGTTACATTTCAGATGTGTTAAGAGCCGTGGCTCTACCCTGTCCTGTACGGGCCTTTCTGGATACAGAAAATGTTCGACTGCTGCCCTGGCCAGCACATTCTCCAGATCTCTCACCAATTGAAAACGTCTGGTCAATGGTGGCCGAGCAACTGGCTCGTCACAATACGCCAGTCACTACTCTTGATGAACTGTGGTATCGTGTTGAAGCTGCATGGGCAGCTGTAGCTGTACACGCCATCCAAGCTCTGTTTGACTCAATGCCCAGGCGTATCAAGAACGTTATTGCAGCCAGAGGTGGTTGTTCTGGGTACTGATTTCTCAGGATCTATGCACTCAAATTGTGTGAAAATGTAATCACATGTTAGTTCTAGTATAATATATCTGTGGAATGAATACCCCTTTATCATCTGCATTTCTTCTTGGCGTAGCAATTTTAATGGCCAGTAGTGTATATGTAATGTTGTTGCTTTAATTTGAGGTGTAAGTGGTGCTGATGTTCAAGACCATAAAAGTGGGCTAAAGGCTATGAGCTGTCTGGGGAAGTTAACCTTGCATTACTGAGCAACTGTTTCACCAGGTATCCAGTCTAGCTTACCAAATTCCCAACCAGACTAACATTAATTATACTCTTTTAATTGTCATACGACAACCGGTGATATATATATATAAAAGAGAATTTAAATAAAAAGAAATAAATCAGTTTATATTTGGAAATTTATTTTAACATTGATCATTGAAATTTGAGCATATTAAACTTGATTCATAACTAAACTGGTGCCTTATTTAGGATAGTGAAAATGTGAGTTTGTAATCTTACGGAACACATCAAATAGGGAGCCAAGATTGGGAGACTACATACAACACTGCATTCATAAAATAATACACGAAGAACGTTGAAACATATGCAAGAGGAAATTAACCACAACCAACCGATTTAATTTTCATCCGAAGAAGTTACGTTCATAGCGCAATCCTGTCCGTCATGAAATTACCACACACTGGTATACTAAATTCATACTAACTCTCTGTGAAATCTTCCAGAAAAGAATATCTGAGGGCTACTTTGATGCTTACACCACATGCTTCACGTGGTCAATTTGGTTTACACAAAGAGTGCAACTCCACAATAATTTTGATAACTAAAATAAATTACATCGAAACGCAATTTACAAAAGAAAAACCCCGAACTGGTTACTATCGTCTTACTATTAACCTGATGGGTGAAACAATTGTATAAGCACGTGGTACTGCTCTCACAAAGTACACCCCACGTGGGTTGAACATAAAGAAAAGTTGCTATATTGAAAAATATTGTCAAGACGAGACGTTATAATCTCACGCACATTCGTATTTAAGATTGATGATCTTAATTAGAGTTACTGATCAACACGTGGTTCCACTATACTCACAAAGTAGTTAAAAAGCAACTACTGGAAGATATTCTGAACTTCAGACTTGAATTACACTGCATTGCAATTTAAGATAACATTAGATATTTTAGATCTAAACCTGAAACAAAGGTGATTAAATTTTCAGTTAGGCTGAACTTAAGAAATCCATTGTCCTGCGGACTTAGCAGACACGCGCTTAGCTGGAGATCTTACCACTTCAGACGCTCGCCGCGGACAGACTGCCCTGGGCTCCTACGGAGCGTGTTTCCCAAATACAAACGGAAGTGACCAGAGAAGCAGCTTCCTATACCAACATGACAAGGGATGGACAGGACCATACTAAGAATAGAAACCTCTCTGCTTCTAGAAAGCGTGGCTACCTGTTCTGACGTTGGTCCTACTGTTCTCTAGCAGACAGGCTTGTCTGTTGCCATCAAGCATGCAAGTAGAAATACATTTGCTCATTCATTCTCTCACACAGAAGGGAAGGGGGATGACAGTATCTTATCATATACAGTATATAAAAGAAAGCGGATGTAGGTTCCGTATGTGACTGTGTGACATGAATTACATATAAACTGTGTTTTAAAGTGTAGTAGTGTGACAGATCGTTCTTGTTTATGTGTAAAAGTAACACGTTTCACTGCTCAGTCTCCTCCCAGATAGTCAGAAACACCACAGTAAATTTAGAAGAGGAATTTATGCCGTAAATGACAACAGATTTAAGAAATTAACATGAAAGGAATCCAACAGAGACCTTTCATATAAGCTTCTGTTGCGTTTCACCAGTGTACCAATATTCGATCGTCAAGAAGTGGATTACCTATACCTACTCTGATACCTCCCCTAAAGAAACGGAGATTTTTTTTCCTATTTACAATTTAGATTCAGACTAATTACCTGGTAAATATTAAAATGACTTCACAGCCTATGTGTTTCAAATTTTTGTTATTTTGGCAACAAGATATGTTTTGATGGAATTAAATTTAGTTTGAGTCATATGAGTCCCAATTTTGTCTTCGATAATTGTGTGCTTTGCTGAGTCCTGTACAGTATTTACTTCTGATAAAAAAAATTAATTTTACATAGTAACTTTAACACTACATTGTGAACAAAAGGTTAAGACACTGCTTGTAAATCTGTTTTGTTTCACTGATCTACGCTGTTATAGAGAACTGCATTTCTTGGTAATATAAATGTTTGATTTCACCTAATCTGAAGTAATGTGGAAGTTCCTTTTATTCGAAGATTTAATTGTTTATATAAAAAGTAAACATGGATACTGTTTAAATTGAGCTTCAAAAATGGTTCAAATGGCTCTGAGCACTATGGGACTAAACATCTGTGGTCATCAGTCCCCTAGAACGTAGAACTACTTAAACCTAACTAACCTAAGGAAATCACACACATCCATGCCCGATGCAAGATTCGAACCGGCGACCGTAGCAGTCGTGCGGTTCCGGACTGAGCGCCTAGAACCGCTAGACCAGCGCGGCCGGCGAGCTTCGAAAAGTAGGATCTCATTGATCAATATTAAAAGGAAAATAGCTATAGATACAAAGAATTGTGTTAATTGTATAGCATTATTAAGTAAAACTAAGTTACTGTAATCTGATCAAGTAAGGCTATTCAAAAATTTTCGAAAAACTTATACAAAATCGCTCTGGAAGTCGTTATACATGAACTTTGGGACAAGGCGGAGTCGGTGTTGTTATACAGTATTCTCTGAAGTACCGACTAATGCTCGGTATTTACGTAGTGTATAGTGTTTCGCATTAATTGTCAATCAATGGCTGTAATTTATTAACTCATGGTAAATGTCTTTGTAAGGTCTGCAACCAGAATTCTCCAACAAAATCACGTGATAGTAACGTGATATTTGTGTATGAATCATACCCTTACCTTTATTTCGAACAATCATCGAAGAATTCGTTCGCTATTGAACAAATACTAGTGGAAGGGAAAGGTTATTCAAAACTGACTTTACTATGTCTGAAGACCTTTATTGTGAACTGTGAAACGAACTGAACGATAAAAATTCCAGCTTAAATAAACATCGAACTTTACAATATTATTGCATAGAACCAAAACAATAAATTACCGATAAAGTCACAATGATCATTTTTTTTAAATCATGTATTTAAACCTCAAATCCCATAAATATTACAATACCGGTTCTGAATTGTTAGCAAGCCAATCAGACAAACTGTTTATAAAGAAAGAGGAAGTGGGGCAGTGAAATACACTGGTTTTCGAGACAAAAGGACGAAATCAGTATACTACAGAAGATAAATGAAGGAAATACGGAATGACTATAAAAGAAATAACACTTTTATTCAAAGATAATATATACAATGAAGTCACACTATCTACCGTGGTCCCCTCGACATTAGAAAAGGTGATACGTGATTCTTAATGGAGTTTGTGATCACCATGGACGGCAGTGAAAGCTCTGCAACGTGTACAACGTGCTCCCATGCTGGCCACAATGTTGGTGTCGAGAACATACATTACAGACGGATTGGGGGTGGGTGGGTTTTTTGGGGGAGGAGACCAGACAGCGAGGTCATCGGTCTCATCGGATTAGGGAAGGACGGCGAAGGAAGTCGGCCGTGTCCTTTCAAAGGAACCATCCCGGCATTTGCCTGGAGCGATATAGGGAAATCACGGAAAACCTAAATCAGGATGGCCGGACGCGGGATTGAACCGTCGTCCTCCCGAATGCGCCACGTCACTCGGTGAGACGGATGCAAGCAACTGTATCTTGGCCCTTACAAAATGCAACCTATGTATTACAGAAGACTCCTAATGACAAGTACCATACGACGGGGATAAGAATTAGAAACGTTCTGAAGAAAACTCCATGTGTTCCAGCATGCCAAATTAAACATAGAGACTTGAGGTGGAAGACAGTATGATGGAACCTCAGACAGCTGCATCATCTGAAAACATCCAACATCCAAACAAATATCCAGCTGTACAATACATGGTGGAGGGTACATCGTAGCAGTATCATCGATTTTCCATCTGTTCCACTTTCACGCACTGGTCGAGTAATTATCTGAATACGTGTATACAGTACGAATCTCCGTTATGTTTTATGGGAAGTACATCGTCTTTTCCCGAGTCCTTTTCTGTTATATATTCGAACGGGGGTAGATGATCCTAATATCCACAAGATCCGGTGTGGTTGATGGGTCAGCCTCAGCCAACCACGTAACGCAATTTATGAGTAGGTAAGTTGGTGTTAGAAACCATTTCATCTGTGGATGAATTACATTTCTCTCGATGGGAAATCTGCTTCCACTTTTTTTAGGTAAGTCACTCTTACGTATGTTACGGTAATTACTATTTCCAGCAGTACCTAATTCCTTCTTCCTCTACGCATTGCACATTACGTCACGTCCAGTGTCAACTATTTGCAGAAATTATAGGAACGGCCAATTTCGTAGTTGTGGATAAAGTATAATAGTACAGGAAATAGGAAAATAGTGGAGGAATAGTACACTTTTGGATGACTTCCCACATCTTGCGGAATGATTTTAACAACGACACTTCCTGGGAATACACTTGGGAATTAGAGAGACATATAATTAAAAAAAACATTCGTTGGTTTTTTTAAAACTGCCTGCATTCTGAAAGTTGCTGTCTGCTTCTAATAGCCTTCCAGTCTCATATCTGTTGTGTAGTATCTCAGCTACTGACTATCTCCATTGCATTTGGTGGTTTGGCAAAGATGCTATTCGCCAACTTTCCCCCTCTCTCTTGTCCACTGTGTAAGGCAGGATGGGGGACGATCTGTGTCAGAACTGACGACTAATACAGTGCAACTCCTGACACAAGTATTTCAGTACACACGGTTCAGCGTGCATTGTTGAACAATGGATCCCGCAGACGAATGCTACGCATTTCCATGTCGAGTCAACGACGTCGACAATTACATCGCACTGTACTTAAAATGATCGACGCTGGACCGTATATCAATAGAAACTTGCCGACTGGACAGGCTAATAACTTTTATTCAAACACAAGGTCGATGGTCGTGTGTAGATGCGCCGTCATCCAGGCAAGCTGCTCATCGAAATACGCACTGCACTTCAGACGCGGGCTGGTGAGGGCAGTTTTATGCTGTAGGGCTGCTGGGTTTACACGGTACCGGTGGTAGTAATCAAAGGCAACATGACTGCAGTGGATTCCGTGAACATTATTGCTGACCACCTGTATTGTGTTCCCCAAAGGCGACGTCATCTTCCAGCAGCGTAACTGTCCATGCCAGAATTTCGCTGCAGTGGTTTGAGAAGCTCGATAAGTGAACTCACTTTCAGAATTCTGGAAACATCCCCCAGGCTGTGGCTAAGCCATGTCTCCGCAGTATCCTTTCTTCCAGGAGTGCTAGTTCTGAAAGTGAAGTTTGGAAGGTAGGGGACGAGGTACTGGTGGAATTAAAGCTGTGAGGACTGGTCGTGAGTCGTGCTTGGGTAGCTCAGATGGTAGAGCACTTGCCCGCGAAAGGCAAAGGTTCCGAGTTCGAGTCTCGGTCCGGCACACAGTTTTAATCTGCCAGGAAGTTTCGAAATGATTTTCATTTCTTTGCCACTGAACTGGGCTGGTCTGAAGCCGATGGCAACGCCTCTGGGACGCTATCGGATGCCTCCTCCTGGCACACAAATCATCGTCCCCTAACTTAGGGGGATTACTCGTGCTGTGCTCAGAGATCTGATGCTACATACCACAGGAAACCTACCAAGGACTTGTCGTATTCGTACCATGCGGAATGACTGCAGTGTTGGAATGCAAATGTGGATCAGTACGCTCTTAGGCAGGTGGTCATAATATTTTCGCTCATCAGTGAATATATCAAAGAAGAAAGAAAGAGAAGAAGAAGAACCTTTGGAATCCAGTGTCGCGTCCCGGCACAGGTTCACTACGCCAGACTGGATCTGCTTGGCGCAATCAGGATGTCAACGACAGTGTAGATCTGGCTGGATTTTTGCTTTCGTTAACGTTTACAATAGAGATGAGAGAGAGTAAATCTCCTTCGTTGGAGAAGGTTACGTTACAGAAGATTGGCAATTCTGCGAAGCTGACAGGAACGGTTGGCCGAAGTTGCAAGCTGACACTCTTTCTTTAATCAATTTATTGTTTTAACAAACACATTTATCTGGTGAGGTGTCGAACCAGAACCTCAGAATGACAAATGCTTTCAATAATTACTAGAAAGGCTCTCTATCAGAGATGAGTCCTTGCACTGTCACTCGGCCTGGTAACTACTGGCCACTTGGCCTAACTAGTCAATCATCAGCACTCCGAACAAATTCACTACTACTCGGGGGGCACTTGGCCTATCGTAAAAGAGACAAATACCAAGCAGTAGCTTGTTCTTCTTTGGGACGGAGACAGGCAGTCTCTCTTCAGCACTATTCCAACGAATACTGTAAAAGGCAACTTAGCTTGCAGTTGCTGTGTGTCACCAGAGTCTATCACCGTGTTCCCATAGTTGAAGTGTCTATTGTTCTATGAGGTGCTGCTGCAGAGCGTCACTGCCCTCTGGAAGCTCGGAGTCGAAACTAAATACTGAGTACTTAATCTGCTGCTGAATGACCTCTTGGAGTACTCTTATACACTACTGCCCATTAAAATTGCTACACCAAGAAGAAATGCAGATGGTAAACGGGTACTCATTGGACAAATATACTATACTAGAACTGACATGCGATTACATTTTCACGCAATTTGCGTGCATAGATCCTGAGAAATCAGTACCCAGAACAACCACCTCTGGCCGTAATAACGACCTTGATACGCCTGGACATTGAGTCCAACACAGCTTGGATGGCGTGTACAGGTACAGTTGCCCATGCAGTTCAACACGATACCACAGTTCATCAAGAGTAGTGACTGGCGTATTGTGACGAGCCAGTTGCTCGCCCACCATTGACCAGACGTTTTCAACTGGTGAGAGATCTGGAGAATGTGCTGGCCAGGGCAGCAGTCGAACATTTTCTGTATCCAGAAATGCCCGTACAGGACCTGAAACATGCGGTCGTGCATTATCCTGCTGAAATGTAGGGTTTCGCAGGGGTCGAATGAAGGGTAGAGCCACGGGTCGTAACACATCTGACATGTAACGTCCACTGCTCAAAGTGCCGTCAATGCGAACAAGAGGTGACCGAGAAGTGCAACCAATGGCATCCCATACCATCACGCCAGGTGATACGCCAGTATGGCGATGACGAATACACGCTTCCAATGTGCGTTCACCGCGATGTCGCTAAACACGGATGCGACCATCATGATGCTGTAAACAGTACCTGGATTAATCCGAAAAAATGACGTTTTGCCATTCGTGCACCCAGGTTCGTCGTTGAGTACACCATCGCAGGCGGTCCTGTTTGTGATGCAGCGTCAAGGGTAACCGCAGCCATGGTCTCCGAGCTGATAGTCCATGCTGTTGCAAACGTTCGTGCAGATGTTGTCTTGCAAACGTCCCCGTGTGTTGACTCAGGGATCGAGACGTGGCTGCACGATCCGTTACAGCCATGCGGATAAGATGCCTGTCATTTCGACTGCTAGTGATACGAGGCCGTTGGGATCCAGCACGGCATTCCGTATTACCCTCCTGAACCCGCCGATTCCATATTTTGCTAACAGTCATTGGATCTCGACCAATGCGAGCAGCAATGTCGCGATACGATAAACCGTAATCGCTGTAGGCTACAATCCGACCTTTATCAAAGTAGGAAACGTGATGGAGCGCATTTCTCCTCCTTACGCTAGGCATCACAACAACGTTTCACCTGGCAACGCTGGTCAATTGCTGTTATGTCAATTGCATTTCAGCACGTTGTAGGTGTCGTCACCGGCGCCAACCTTGTGTGAATGCTGTGAAAAGCTATTCATTTGCATATCATAGCATCTTCTTCCTGTCGGTTAAATTTCGCGTCTGTAGCACGTCATCTTCGTGATGTAGCAATTTTAATGGCCAGTAGTGTATATGGCGCCCGAATGTTGTAATGATACTGATGTAAACTAAAATGAAACTATTGTATTATAAACGATGTATGTCCGTGATGGGCTCAATAATGCGGATCACTGACATTGCACTACCGTAGAGCCTAAGATACTGCTTCTGGTCTGACATTGTAGTGTTGGAGCAAGAGAGCGCTTGGGGCACAGCGGTGGGTAGCTGTCTGTGAGGGAAAGGGGATGGAGTTTTTGTGGTGTGCTCCGCGAAAGCACCACTTGTTATATTATAATGCATGAATTACCAGTACATGTATTATTAGAAACATAAATGTGGAAGCAGGAGTCTTCTAGCAAGCAAGGTAAATAAATTAAGTATTTATGACTTTTTTAAACAGATTTTATGTAAAGGCTAGTTATATATTTCCCTTTTGTAATGTTTCTAAGATTTGTTAACACAGTTATACGTAATTTGATGATTTCTCATTATTGCTCTTTTAGTGAGGTTAGATAAGACTTGCTGTATAAGTCTCATTGTTTGTGACTCAATTAGTAAATAGGATGTAATTTTTCTGAGTAATGTAATTGCAGTTGTCAGATGTTTTGGAAAGCCAAACTTAACTTCGCATACCGAAATCAGTACCGTCTCCCTCTCCAGGTCATATATTTTTCAAATATATTGAATTTTTCTTAAATGTTTTCGTTTATCAGCCAAAAGACTTTTATGTTCATTTAAAATACGGCCAGCATTGTACACCGCTGAGCCTGTAGATAGTATATTTTATTCTTCTTCATGAGATACCAGAATATATCGCATCCACCGTTGCTGCTTCAGAGGTGGGACAATTTTATCTATTTTTTATGTGCACAGCGACCAGAGTTACCAGTTTTGAACAGCGCCAGACATTTAGTGCCTCAGGTGCTGAATGTATTTTGCAGTGACTGTATTTCTTTATTGCCGCGCGGGATAGCCGTGCGGTCTAAGGGCGTATTGTCACGGCTCGCGTGGTGTGTTGTCCTTAGCGTAAGTTAGTTTAAGTTAGATTAAGTAGTGCGTAGGCCTCGGAAACGATGACCTGAGCAGTTTGGTCCCATAGTCCTTATCACAAATTTCAAAAAAACTTCTTTATTGGTACTGGGAGTTGCACTGCCCAGTGAGTTCATATAAAGTTTTTGCTAACAATAACAGAGTAAGTACACCACTTCAATTACAACACGGTACATAATAACTCCAGTTTTGTATGCGTTCCGAGTCTGCAGGCCACAAATGGCACATCGGGACCGTCCGACCGCCGTGTCGTCCTCAGCTGAGGATGCGGATGGAAGGGGCGTGTGGTCAGCACACCGCACTCCCAGTCGTTATGATGGCTTTCTGTGACCAGAGCGGCTGATATTCGGCTCATTTGGCATCACGAGGCTGAGTGTACCCCGAAAAATGGCAATAGCGCATGACGGCCCGGTTGGTCACCTATCCAAGTGCCCGCCAAGCCCAACAGCGCTTAACTTCGGTGATCTGTCGGGAACCCGTGTATCCATTGCGGCCAGGCCGTTGCCCTGTTCCGAGTTTAGGCCTTCATTTAATGTACTACAAAGTAAAATTTTAAAGAACATTACAACATTTGGGTATGAAATACACCTAGCCTGAACAAGTGTAGTAAAAAAACAAACATGAAAATACAGTAGTCAAAAATCTGAACCTAAACACTTTTATCCAGATCAGAGAGCCATGCGATTGCTGCCTGAGAAGTGGAGTGCAGTTCCATTATGCTACCTGGAAACGATCTGCCGGGGCGCTCATTTGGGATGTAGTCCATGATAAGATTCGGTGCTCCTAAATTGCACTCTGGCGAGCTATCCATACCCGATTTGAACAACATGTCTCGACATCTCCCAGTGTCTACTCTAAACCAGTTCAAGCGGCTCCACATTTGGCCGAGTAGATCCATTCTCGGAGTTCTGTTTGCTGCTTGTGAGATAATGCTCAAGTTCCTAATTCCTTTATTGTGGACAACATGCTCACTCCATTTGGCAATAATGTCACAGTTGTTCTCCAGATCAGTGTCTCTCTAGATAGGGCGACGAGACATAAGACAGTTTGGTGGAGGAGGGTGTAATGTTTTCTGGATGGGGTGATAATTTTCCTGGCTGGTTACTTCCAACCACTCCTTTTCAGCCGTGGCCGTTCTGCGGGATTCTTCCATCTCGAGCGTCGAAACGTTCCCTCTCTTTCGACTGACCTCAACGCTCAGTGCCTTTGGCGAGGTGTCAAATGTAATGTTTACTGGCGTATCTGACCAGCCTCTTAGACATAAATAGTGTCCATCTGCTTAGGGAAGCTCGATCTTTTACCGACATCCTGTTTGTCTTCCATCAGTCATGTACGCGGGTCTGCTTGACTATGACTAAGGTATCCTGCGCACTCTTCTCATTATGATCTGACATATAATTAAATTTAAATAAATTAATGTAAGAATATTTAGCACTGACGGATGTATAGAAGAGGTGTTGCGAGATCCAGGATCATGAGCTGAAATCGGTCTCGAAAAAAATCGTTCAAATGGCTCTGAGCACTATGGGACTTAACTGCTGAGATCATCAGTCCCCTAGAAGTTAGAACTACTTAAACCTAACCAAACTAAGGACATCACACACATCCATGCCCGAGGCAGGATTCGAATCTGCGACCGTAGCGGTCGCGCGGTTCCAGACTGTAGCGCCTAGAACCGAATCGGTCTGCAAATCTAAATACTTGGGGTCGTACATACAGAGGGATGGAAGACTGGAAAGCGAGATACAACACCGAATAAATTGCGGTTGGAACAACTGCAGGAAAATGAGTGGAGTGTTGTTTGACAAGAAGGTGAGCATTGGGTTGAAAGGGATAGTGTACAAGTCGGTGGTAAGGCCTGCTATGATACACGGGGCAGAGACATGGCCAGTCACAGGAAAGGAAGATGGAAGTGGCGGAAATGAGGATGCTGAGGTGGATGTGTGGGGTAACAAGGAAGGACAGGATTAGAAATGAATTTGTTAGAGGGGCTGTGAAAGTAGGACCCACGGGGGAAAAGATACAAGAGAGCAGACTAAAATGGTTTTTTATTCCAGTCTCTGATCACAAATGAATTCTTTAGACGATGACCGGTTTCATTCTGTAATGACCATCTTCAGATCTTTTTTACACCGTGTCCTAAAGTGATACGGCCATAATGGCATCGTCGAAACATCTTTTTTATCCCATGTCCTAAAGTGAAACGGCCATAATGGCATCGTCAAAACATATGGCCATATAATTTTAGGCCATGGTGTAAAAAAGATCTGAAGATGGTTATTACAGACTGAAACCGTTCATCGTCTAAAGAATTCATTTGTGATCAGAGAATGGAATAAAAAAGCATTTTACAGTATTGGATCACTGTTTGTACAGGCGATTATGTCACAGTTGGTGAGAGCAGACTAAGGTGGTACGGACACTTACAGAGAAAAGGGGAAGAGTATATCGGAAACAGAGTTGAAGATATAAAGATTGAAGGAGCGAGAAGGAGAGGAAGACCGAAGACGAGGTGGAACGATAAGATATCTGGGGACCTAAGGGAGAAACGATGGAAGAAGGAAGAGGCAATGGATAGAGAACTATGGAGGAGAAGGATCCAGAAGAGCGACACTACGTGACGGGGGACAAGGCGACGATAAAGAAGAAGAACGTATAATTAAATTTATTAAAATTGTCTACGGTCGCAACAACCAGTCCGTAGGTACATTTTCCAGTACACTACGCAAATACAGAATAATTTATCGGCATAAAACCGATATAACCCAGCTTAATCAACGATTTTGAATTGACAATTAAAGCCAAGAACACCTTTGTAATACTCGGTCGATACCTTCGGCATTTGACTGCGCAGCGTCAGCGGTGAGGGAGGGTTAGTGACACGAGAGCGTTTAGCGTGACGCCTGAGTGAGCGTCTGATAATGTCGCCGGCGGCAGAGCCATTCATCTGCTCCGTCAGCCGGGCCCGCCGTTCACACAATGGCCCGATTACTCACAGCTCTTAATGAGGCGCCGTATTGAAGGAGCAGCGTGAGCTAACGGAACGGAACGGAACCCTGTAATGTGACGCATGCTTGAACAGCTCAGTTAGCGGGCCTGCCCTCCGCACGCTGTTTAGTCAGGCCAGCCTGCAACACACGGACGCGGCGAACTCGGAACACTGGCTGCATACTGCCCAGGCACCACTCACACGGAACGGGCTAGTCGCGCTGAGCTTGTCCGTAATTCCGCCGCTGATTGAGTCATCAGCCACTACGGCATCTCACTCGCATCTAAGCATTAGTGGCCTTGATTCCTGCTCTGGCACTGAATATTTGTTTCGTGTTGTCTTCTCTTTCGTCTGTTTCGATTTCGTCAGGACCAAGATAAAACACCATCCTCTACAGCGACGATTGTTCCTGTTTTGTCATTAATCTAAATTATTTTTAAAAAACTGTATTTTAACGATTCTGTAAGACTTGTTGTATCAAGGAAAAGAAGGGAACCAGGGGAACAATGCTCCTACGAGAGCCAAATTCTTGTCAGGGTGGCCGTAGGCTTATGAAATAGGTACATACACTATGCGATCAAAAGTATCCTGACTTCACCAAAACCATACGTTTCTCGTATTGGATGCATTGTGCTGCTACAGGGTGTTTCAAAAATGACCGGTATATTTGAAACGGCAATAAAAACTAAACGAGCAGCGATAGAAATACACCGTTTGTTGCAATATGCTTGGGACAACAGTACATTTTCAGGCAGACAAACTTTCGAAATTACAGTAGTTACAATTTTCAACAAAAGATGGCGCTGCGGTCTGGGAAACTCTATAGTACGATATTTTCCACATATCCACCATGCGTAGCAATAATATGGCGTAGTCTCTGAATGAAATTACCCGAAACCTTTGACAACGTGTCTGGCGGAATGGCTTCACATGCAGATGAGATGTACTGCTTCAGCTGTTCAATTGTTTCTGGATTCTGGCGGTACAGCTGGTCTTTCAAGTGTCCCCACAGAAAGAAGTCACAGGGGTTCATGTCTGGCGAATAGGGAGGCCAATCCACGCGGCCTCCTGTATGTTTCGGATAGCCCAAAGCAATCACACGAT
This sequence comes from Schistocerca americana, assembly GCF_021461395.2. Taxonomy (NCBI): domain Eukaryota; kingdom Metazoa; phylum Arthropoda; class Insecta; order Orthoptera; family Acrididae; genus Schistocerca; species Schistocerca americana. The sequence continues at coordinate 907,944,503 of NC_060120.1, forward strand.
CATCGAAATATTCATTCAGGAAATTAAAGACGTCGGCCGTGCGATGTGGCCGGGCACCATCTTGCATAAACCACGAGGTGTTCGCAGTGTCGTCTAAGGCAGTTTGTACCGCCACAAATTCACGAAGAATGTCCAGATAGCGTGATGCAGTAATCGTTTCGGATCTGAAAAATGGGCCAATGATTCCTTTGGAAGAAATGGCGGCCCAGACCAGTACTTTTTGAGGATGCAGGGACGATGGGACTGCAACATGGGGCTTTTCGGTTCCCCATATGCGCCAGTTCTGTTTATTGACGAAGCCGTCCAGGTAAAAATAAGCTTCGTCAGTAAACCAAATGCTGCCCACATGCATATCGCCGTCATCAGTCCTGTGCACTATATCGTTAGCGAATGTCTCTCGTGCAGCAATGGTAGTGGCGCTGAGGGGTTGCCGCGTTTGAATTTTGTATGGATAGAGGTGTAAACTCTGGCGCATGAGACGATACGTGGACGTTGGCGTCATTTGGACCGCAGCTGCAACACGGCGAACGGAAACCCGAGGCCGCTGTTGGATCACCTGCTGCACTAGCTGCGCGTTGCCCTCTGTGGTTGCCGTACGCGGTCGCCCTACCTTTCCAGCACGTTCATCCGTCACGTTCCCAGTCCGTTGAAATTTTTCAAACAAATCCTTTAATGTATCGCTTTACGGTCCTTTGGTTACATTAAACCTTCGTTGAAAACTTCGTCTTGTTGCAACAACACTGTGTTCTAGGCGGTGGAATTCCAACACCAGGAAAATCCTCTGTTCTAAGGAATAAACCATGTTGTCTACAGCACACTTGCACGTTGTGAACAGCACACGCTTACAGCAGAAAGACGACGTACAGAATGGCGCACCCACAGACTGTGTTGTCTTCTATATCTTTCACATCACTTGCAGCGCCATCTGTTGTTGAAAATTGTAACTACTGTAATTTCGAAAGTTTGTCCGCCTGAAAATGTACTGTTGTCCCAAGCATATTGCAACGAACGGTGTATTTCTATCGCTGCTCGTTTAGTTTTTATTGCCGTTTCATATATACCGGTCATTTTTGAAACACCCTGTACCTACTGCCAGGTACTCCGTATCAGCGACCTCAGTAGCCATTACACATGGCGAGAGAGCAGAATGCCAGCGTGTGTAGAGCCAACGGTAAAATTCGGAGGCGGTGGTGTTACGGTTTGGTCGAGTTTTTTATGAAGGGGGCTTGCACACTCACGGACTTCGAACGTGGTCACGTGATTGGATGTCACTTGTGTCATACGTCTCTACGCGAGATTTCCACACTCCGAAACATCCTTAGCTTCACTGTTTCCGATGTGATAGTGAAGTGGAAACGTGAAGGGACACGTACAGCACAAAAGCGTACAGACCGACCTCGTCTATTGACTGACAGAGACCGCCGACAGTTGAAGAGGGTCGTAATGTGTAATAGGCAGCCATCTATGCAAAACACCACACAGGAATTCCAAACTGCATCAGGTACCACTGGAAGTGCTATAAAAGATAGGCGGGAGGGAAGAAAACTTGGATTTCATGGACGAGTGGCTGCTCATAAGCCACACATCACACCGGTAAATGCAAAACGACCTCTCGCTTGGTGTAAGGAGCGTAAACATTGGACGATTGAACAGTCGGAAAACGTTGTGTGGAGTGACGAATCACGGTACAGAATGTGGCGATCCCATAGCAGAAGGTGGGTATGGCGAATGCCCGGTGAACGTGATCTGCCAGCGTGTGTAGTGCCAACAGTAAAATTCGGAGGCGGTGGTGTTATGGTTTGGTCGTGTTTATCATGGAGGGGGCTTGCACCCCTTGTTGTTTTGCGTGCCACTATCACAACACAGGCCTACATTAATATTTTAAGCACCTTCTTGCTTTCCACTGTTGAAGAGCAATTCGGTGATGGCGAGTGCATCTTTCACCTCAATCGAGCTCCTTTTCATAATCACGGCCTGTGGCGGGGTGGTTACACGACAATAACAACGCTTTAATGGACTGACCTGCCCAGAGTCCTGACCTGAATCCTACTGAACACCTGTGGGATGTTTTGGAACGCCAGCTTCGTGCCAGGCCTCACCGTCCGACATCGATACCTCTCCTCAGTGCCGCACTGCACTCCGTGAAGAATGGGCTGCCATTCCGCAAGAAACCTCCCAGCACCTGATTGAACGTACGCCTGCGAGAGTGGAAGCTGTCATCAAGGCTATGCGTGGGCCAACACCATATTGAATTCCAGCATTACAGATGGAGGGCGCCACGAACTTGTAAGTCATTTTGACAGGTGTCCGGATCCTTTTGATCACATAACGTATAGTGAAAATTATAAATTTTAATGTATTATTCAAGGCATAAGTGATATATCGATTACAAAGAAGTACGTGTGAAAGAACGCTACAAATACTGTTATGAAATTCTGATGAATCATCTTTCACATATTGTTACATCGATCTACAATAAGGAAATCAATATTCATGTACTTATGCCCTATGCTGTAGAACGTTTTTGAAAGAGGCCAGCTATGTATACAACCCCAAGTTTTTATTGTATTTTTTTGTATTTTTTTTGTAAAGATCATTTGTTTCCATAAATGTAAATTTTGTGATATGGCTTAACAACTAGAAATCAAATTCACAGTATAGTAAGACTTTCAAGTACGATATTACAGTCATTCCCCTCAGTCATGTTCCGCACCTAATTCCAAGTCGTTTTTATTTAAACAAATTCTAAATGTGTCCCAGTCAAATATCTTGCATTTTGGATTTTGAAACTGTTGTTAGTTTAGTAGTGCTGAGAGCAGAACGACGCGTTATCCAAGGCGACACCAATAGGAGGTAAGAAATTTATTTCACACAGTTTATGGATTTTCGCATAGGGACAACTTTTGTACTTATTCAGATGTACGGAGCTGTAGTAAGATCGAATAGATCTGTATGTACTTACCTCTAATTTTTCATTATAGCCCACAGGTTTTAATTAGTTTGGGTTTATTGGTGCTGCTTTCTTGCTAGTAGACAGATTGTTTAAAACAAAGTCAGGTAAATATACAGATGCATGTAATCAGATACGCAGCCTGCACACCACTTGAATAACTGTTCTGTTGTTAGACATAAGTATCAAACCTTACTTTAGACATAAACGTTACACTAGACATATACGTTGCACACTTTTTATGCTGAGAGAGATGGAGGCAGTGGCAGCGGGAAAGAAACGGAAAAGTAGTAAATACTGTAAGATAAAAGAGCGTGGTTGTGGTACAGAAAGAGCGAAGGAGACAATGGCAGTGTGGGGCAAAGAGACGGATATAGTGCCAGTGCTAGAAAAAGATCAAAGAGGCAGTGCCAGTGGGTGACGAATAAAAAGACGAAGAAAGTGGAAGTGGGTGAGAGCCAATGAAAATAAGAGAAAATGTTATGACACTGAGGTACAGAGAGATAGTGACAGTGAGGGGAGGCAGCAGTAATGGGAAGGAATAAACGACATAGTAGCAGTAAGGGAGAGCAGAAGGGCAGCTGTAACATTGAGAGGAGACAATTGTTGTTTGACAAAACGAAGGAAACTGTGATTTTAAGATAGACAATAGTGACAGAAAGACGCTAAGAGATAATGACATCGAGTTGGGCTAATTGAGTGAGTGAGAATGGGCAAACGGGAGTGAATGGGTATGAATGATTTACAGCGATGGACTTATGGTTGAGAGCAAGTTACAATTGGGGGAGCTTGTGCGAGTGAGAGGTAATTTCCATGTTAAAACCGGTAAAATCTTAGCATGCCAAAATATTTTGGGAAAATTTTTAAAGGTGCTGAAAAAGGTGGAATGAGGCAGCTGGTACCCTACTGTTCAGCCGCAGTCTTTTAAATAAACAGGAGCATATTGGCCTTTTTGTGCTCCGTAGGAACATTTTCCCGCTGGTTCATAATCATAATCAGAAGCATGACATCCACTTTGCCATCAAGGTCTCCTGTAACTTCTCCATACACTGTAGTTTTCCGCTTCATGTTATGTAGTGACGTTCGTTCTACACCTTAGGTAGCAACATTTTGTCAAGGGCCACCACAGCAACAACAATGCTTTCTCTGAGCTGTTCCAGTGTTCTTAGTGTAACGCAAATGGTAAGGCCACAAGGCGAGTAGGTCAGGCGACTTCATCACTGCGTCGTTTACACAGCGACGAACATCGATGTTCCAATGATGGGTTGCCCGAGCTTGTTGGAAGATGAAGTTCTCGGGGTCACCAGTCAGTTGTGGAAGTAATCACATCTGCCACATATGAGTATACCAGCTACCCGCCACAATGTTCTTACAGAAGGAAAAAGGCTCATACGGTTTCGTCTGTAACAATCAGAGAAAACAGTTACCTTCGGCGAATCTCGTCCGTGCGCCAAAATTTTATGAGGATTTACAGTGCTCCACATTCTCAAATTGTGGCGATTAACCTTTCTAGATAAATGGAAGGTTGCTTCATCGGTGAATATCAATTTGGAGGTGAAATGTTCATTCTCAAGTGCTTGCTGCATTCTGATGCAAAATGAAGGTGTTGGCAGGCAGCTATCTTCCGGTATTAATTCTTGCACGAGCTGCAGACAGTACGGTTCCTTAAACTAACCGCCATCGTAAAATCTTCTACATATCTTGCTGCGGTATTCCGTGTTATGGCTTGTCATATCGTTGAATTTTTTTTTCTGGACCGGTTACGAAACTTTCCTTCACCCTCTCTACTGCTGCATCAGGCACATCTGGTAGACCAGTACTTCACCATTTACAGAGACAAACAAGTGTCCATAGCTTGTCGATATCAACGCATAATGTTCGGGTTACACAGCGGTTCTTTTCCATAAATCCTTCTGAAGGAGCGCTGCACTGTTGTAACAGATAAACATCTCGCATTTTCAAAACACGAAACTTCTTTTCTTGCTTTGCACAATTTTCTCAAAGCATGGTAAGGCCAGCTGGTGAGCACAACGCAAATCCGGTGATGTTACGGCTCTATTAATTCATCAGTCATATTTATACACGCAGTACTTTGGAAAATATAAAACTCTGAAAAAGAATATCTCATTTACAGTAGCCCTATATTTTCCTGATTTGGACAATCTGCTGATATATGCCTGCGTTCTAAGGCAATTTTCCTGTATTCTGAAAGGGCAACATACTGTATAAGAGATTTTATTGAAAGACAAGAGGAAACATTTTGTCGAAAGTATGGATAAATGTCTCAAGAATACAGCTTCTATTTGTTATGAATCAGATTTTCGACGATGGTTGGAATGAAAACAAAATGAAGGAACTGAATATGTTGGAGCATGAACTAGACGCGTATTGGCCAATATAAAACCGAAATAATAAAAAATAGATATTGCATCAGTCATCTCATGTACTTGTTACTCCTCAGTTTAATAAAAAACAGCAAAAACGCTGTTTTTCTTAAACATAAATATTAGGCAGTCACGTTAAGAATAGAAATATTACTTTTTTCAGTCTAAACTCATAAAACTTGGTAACCACAGGTGAAGACGCACAGGCATCGACCAACAGAGCTATTTGAGGATTTGACACCTGGCTAGAATGGCAGCTCCAACTTGTAATGCCGGAAATACATATCCTCCTATTTACATCTATTGTACCATAAATTTTTTCCTTATTTTGTTACCTGAAGATATGACATTTCTGTGTCTTCATATATTGTAATTGTTTAACTGTTTGTATATATATATATATATATATATATATATATATATATATATATATATATATATACCCCATGTCAGGGGCAGCCTGGAAATTATATCGCCAATCCGTTCTGAAGCAAGCGTGGCGATTATGCTTCTCACCTTCGAGTTATGTTGTGTGACATTAATGTTAAATTTTCCGGAGTAATAGCCCCACAGTCGGATCTCCGGGCGGGAGCAACTTTGATGTCCCAAACACCAAGTGGTGCTGAGAAGAAGATACAGACTCTTCAATTCTGTATATATAACTGTCGCTCTCTAATAGGCAACGACAGACTAGAAGAGATCGAGAAAGAGCTTACAAAAATCAACTGGAGTATTGTTCGTTTAAGCGAAGTTCGCCGAAAAGGGGAAGACTGTCTCCGTTTGCGCTCTGGCAACTTGTTTTACTTTTGTGGCGATCCAGAAGGAAAACTCAATGGAGTTGGGTTCTTAATCAACAAGAATATTGCTGATAGAGTATCTGTCTTAGAAGGAACTTCCAGCAGGACAGCTCGAATGGTCCTGAAGGTAGGTATAAAATACAGATTGTTCAGGTGTACGCTCCCACCTCAAGTCACCCTGACGAAAAAATTGAATCCTTTTACGAAAGTCTGGATAACACCTGTAAAAAAGGTAACGATTGTCACTTCCAGATGGTCATTGGAGATTTCAATGCAAAAGCTGGCACCAAGAAACAAGGCGACACAGTGGTGGGCAACTATGGGATTGACGACCGAAACGATAGAGGTGAGAGATTAGCCCAGTTCGCTGAGTACACTAGTATGTCCATCATGAATACGTTCTTTAAGAAGCACCCTGACCGAAAATGGACTTGGAGGAGCCCAAATTTCAGTGTCAAAAATGAGATAGACTTTATTCTGTCAAATATTCCGCAGATTGTAAAAGACGTATCAGTGCTAAATCAGTTCAACACTGGCAGTGATAACCGTCTTGTGAGAGCAAGGGTCGAACTCAATGTAAGAAATGAAAGGAGTAAACTTATGAAAGGGAAGAGAAGGGTAATCAACCTCAAAAACCTGGAAGAACATTCCTCGAAATTCCAAGGAGTCCTCCAAAGCAAGTTCCACGTAACTAAAGTTTGTGATTTGGCGGAAATGATTGTTTCAAGTGCACAAGAAGTCGGTGGCCTATGCCAAAAAAATAAACAACCAAAGAAATTCAGTGCCAAAACTGAAACCCTTTTACAACAGAGGAGGGAAATGAAAATCCAAACCGATCGTGACATGGTGGCGTATTCCGAACTATATAAGACAGTGCGAAGAGAAATGAAAACTGACATACAGAAATTCACTGAAGACACCTTACGAGCAAGCGTGGAGAACAAGACAAGTTTAAAGTCAGCCAAACGCAAACTCACAATAGGTAAAAAGCAGATTATCGCACTCGATGGAAATGACAGTCGAATCACTGAAAACGAGGCGGTTTTGAAGTTCATCAGAGACTTTTATAGCAATTTGTATAGCAATCCAGGGGAAAATTTGAGTGTATCTAATTTAAATGATATATCTAGTGTTCCAGATATACTCCCATCGGAAGTAAAGTGTGCTCTAGATAGCATGAAGAAGGGAACAGTGCCAGGTGATGATGAGCTCAGCGTTGACATCCTCAAACTGGCAGGAGAGGTAACAATAAATCACTTGGCAAAAGTATTTACTTCCTGCCTGCACTATGCTTCAATCCCACTATCGTGGAACAAGGCTAAGATTATTTTGATACACAAGAAAGGAAGTATTCACAATATTAAAAACTACCGTCCTATCAGCTTGCTCTCAATTTTGTACAAAATTTTTGCAAAGATCTTGTTAAACCGAATTAGTTCCACCCTAGACTCAGCCCAACCTATAGAACAAGCTGGATTCCGAAGCAATTTTAGCACTATTGACCACATTCTGACCGTTAGTGAAGTGATAAGCAGAGCGAATGAATACCAACTGCCTCTCTGCATTGCCTTTGTTGACTTTGAAAAGGCATTTGACTCCGTTAGCCATGTAGCTGTCCTGCAAGCTTTGAGTGAGCAAGGAGTGGGAGCAGCATACATTGAAGTGCTCAGGAAAATCTACGAGAATTCTTCAGCTTATGTTAACATCGGCGAATCAACTCAAGAATTCCGCATCATGAGGGGTGTCAAGCAAGGCGATCCCATCTCCCCAAAACTGTTCTCTGCTGTATTGGAAATGGCTATGTCAAAGCTGAGCTGGGAAGGTAAGGGAATTAGAATTAATGGAAGAAGGCTTACCAACTTGAGATTTGCTGATGATATTGCTTTACTGGCCAAAGACTTCGCAGAGCTCCAAAACTTAGTTACAGATCTTGCATCGGAATGTCAGCTGGTTGGCTTGAACATGAACCTTTCCAAAACAAAAGTAATATCCAACAAATGGATCCCAGCTGGAGATGTGAAAGTCAAGGACAGTCTACTAGAAGAGGTCAGTGAATATGTCTACCTTGGCCAGATTATAAATATGGAGACATAAGACCAGAAATCTATCGACGCATCAAGCTTGGCTGGCAAGCATTTGGGAAGAATTCAAAAGTATTCAGATCAAAAATGCCAGTAAATCTGAAGAAAGCAGTATTTGATCAATGCATTCTTCCTGTGATGACGTACGGATGCGAGACATGGACACTGAACTCATTCACAAAAGGGAAACTTAGGACAGCACAGAGAGCCATGGAGAGATCAATGCTGGGCTATACAAGAAAGGACAGGAAAAGGGCAGATGACATCCGGTCTGTGACGAAGGTTAATGACATCTTAGAGAGAGTAGGTTCCTTGAAATGGCAGTGGGCTGGCCACGTCGCAAGAAGAAAAGACAACAGATGGACGAAGTTAGTACTGGAGTGGAGTCCGAGAGAGCACTGGAAACCTAGAGGAAGACCACCAGACAGATGGGACAAAGACATCAAGAAGATCGCTGGTAACACCTGGCAGAGAACTGCCCAAGACCGTCCCACTTGGAGAAGACTTCTGAAAGCCTACCTGAATCCACGACTCGAAGAGGCCACATCATCTAATGATTGAATTGGCTGATGATGATGATGATGATGATGATGATGATGATGATGATGGTGATGATGATGATATATATATATATATATTTATGTCGATGTATAATTGGTTTGTTTGGTAAATATTATTTGTATTTTTACGTTGGGTCTGGCCTAGGGAAAACTATGCTATCGAACGACTACATCGATATGTCATATGAAGAACCAAAGTGTTTAGGATCTTTGGTAGTATTAACTCTGCCGCATGGAGCGCGGGCAGAGAGATGCTGTCGGGAGTAGGGTGGTGGAGCAGGTGTGACGCTCCCGCGAGTTGCCGCGCTTTAGGGGTTTGGCAGCATGTAATTGCGCTCGACTTGCTATGGTAGTTTCTGATACGGTGTCGCGGACGGGAAGCATTAGCTGGCGCGCATCAAGAGCCCGTTTCGCCTGGTGACCGTGTCGAGAAGAAGGCGCGCCAACATCCAATTTCTGCAACAGCGACGGCCGACAATGAGTGACTGTCGCCATCTCCCTGATCGACGACTGCAAACCTTCAATCAACCAAGAAGGAAGACTAAAAGCAGGTAAAGTTTTAGAACTGTATGGCAGACCTCAGCTTTTTCAAACTGTTGCATCACAAAAATACAGCAACTTAGCATGAACCTCTCTGTATTAAAGTAATATCATTTCATTTCACTGCTTTAATTTCAAAGTTCGGTTAAAGTGTTCATAGCTGGCTACAATATTTAGATTACACAAGCGGAAATTAAGAGTGCGAGTTTTGTTACCATATTTTGGCTTACCTGTGACTGCAGCTCAGCTTGGTACGTACTAAATTTTACTATTGTTAATTGTTCAGAATAATTTAATTCAAGTTCAAAGTTAAATCTCTTATTTCTAAATTGCGTAGATTCAAGTAGCTTTTGAAATGATTGTTGAGGTAACCCAAGATTAACCTTATTATTGAATTTCGTAGTGCTTCAGAAACAAAGTTAACTATTAATTTCAGTCACTAAATTAACTTTCAATTTTCCGGTTTTAATAATTCTTTCCCTAAATTAAGTCAGAGTGTAGCGAAATTTATTACTTCTGACAAACATTCAGTTTTCACACAACACGTGTAAACCTTCAGTTGCCACGCTTTTAGTGCTAATTATATGTGCATTAAACTTTCATTTTCAGTTATTATAGTAGTTGTCAATAGGACTGGCGACCGTAATTTTCCCCAATTCTCAAATATCTAATTAACGCCAATTAATTGTTAACGTAACGACTGCACATTTACTTTCTTTATTAATTTTACCCTTTTCTCAAAATTAATTTCCACCAATTTGATTTGCATTTTTCCTTTCATTTAGATGTAACCCTTTCCTCCTTGTTTACCGACAAATTAACTTCGGTGACGATTGCTTTTCCCAAATTTCCATTAGATGCACGCGGTTCAATTTTTCACTGTCATTAAGGTCGATAAGTGAGGGGGCGGTTACACGTGGCGACCTGGTGACAGGACAATCTTCGGACTTGAGGTTGTTCTGGGCACGAATTTCGCATTGTGCAAATCTCATAAGAAAGTAATTGGTACGACAGGTAGTTATGTCAACGAGAATAAGTAGTGGGAGGAATCCTAATTGGATTTGAGATTTGGCATTTTCATTGAAAATTATTAAAATGAGTGAAGGCAACAATTACCAAAATTTGGTAGACTTGGGTACGAAACAATCGGTCGAACAGTGGGAAACGCTCACTGCGGAACCCATTGTTCAGGGGCAGGCGGCTAGCATGAAAGACGCGAACGCCGAAACGCGACAAAGAACAGAAATGGAATTCCAAACTTTAGAAAATGTTTCGGAATCGGAAGTGAAAATCAAATCTGAACCCCTTGACGACGAATACGGGGGGACAATTAGAGAGGCACCCGCTACGGAAGTAAAACCGCTGGTTTCCGGGAATTTAACTGATTTATTGAGCCGGCCGTTGTGGCCGAGCGGTTCTAGGCGCTACAGTCTGGAACCACGCGACCACTACGGTCGCAGGTTCGAATCCTGACTCGGGCATGGATGTGTGTGATGTCCTTAGGTTAGTTAGGTTTAATTAGTTCTAAGTTCTAGGGGACTGATGATTTCAGAAGTCAAGTCCCATAGTGCTCAGAGCCATTTGAACCATTTTTTTGATTTATTGAATGTTTTGATTAACGAAATCAAGGCTCAGTCTAGCAAGATAGAAACTCAATCGGTAGAAATTAAAGCTCAGTCTGCCAAGCAAGAAGCTCAGTCTGCCAAGCAAGAAGCTCAGTCTGAAAAAATTGACAGGAAGCTAGACAATCAGAACAAAGCTATTAATATTGTTAACAAAAATGCTGGAGTTGTTAACACAAGAGTTGATAAAATCAAAGAAGATATTGTTGTTATTAATACCGAAATCGGTAATCTTAAACAGGAAATATAGGCATTCAGGCAGAAATTGCGAGCATAAATACTCGTTTTGATTCCGAAATTAGCAGAATCGAGAAAAGTTTAGGAGAAGCAGTTGCTGCAATCATCCAGAATAAGGTGACGGAACAAATTCAGTTAGTGAAAAAAGAGGATCAACAGAAGGTGGAAACTTTAAAGGCTTTAGTGTCCGAAGTAGATACTAAAGTGAGGAAGCAGGCTAATACCTGCGAAGAGAAAAATAGGGAAGTGGAAACGCTTGCGACAACCACTTACCAAGTAATTACGAGAGTGTCGGAATTAGAAAAGAAACTTGACGAAAAACAGAGCTATGTGCCAATCTGTGCACATAGTTCGGAATTGTTGACGAAAGAGGAGCGGTTCGACCCCTTGAAAAAAGGCGGTATACACGCGACGGATTCCATTAAAAATTAAGAAAGAGTTTTACCCAGATCATGGACTAATGAGAAAAAAATTAATGCGGTTATTAACGTGTTGGTTGGTGATGCCAAGCGTTGGGGCTTAAACCTCAACATTACGAACCTGACTTTTGACGAGTTAAGAAATTTGTTTCTGGCTGAATACTGGTGAGAGCAAAAACAACAAAGTGTCTGGCGCGAATTTGTCGTATCGAGGCCTTTCGATGCGAATTCGCGTGGCTCGATGAAGGAGTTTTGTGAGGGCTGGATCCGCAAGTTGGAATATTTGCGTGATCGCCGCACGGAAACCGAAATAGTATGGGGACTCTACAAGAAGCTTCCAGATGATACAAAACGCTACGTAGGTAGCAATTATAAGTTTCTTTGGTAATTTTAAGAGAAAAGTAAAACGAAAACAATCTAAAAATGGCTAGGTGTTATTGAAGTCCAGAAATCCTCCAATCCCTGAGTATTTAATGAATCGAATTACTACGTATAAAACAGTTTCAGTCGTCTGATTAATTTAGAAATGCGTCATTGTGTTAAATATTTGACGCTTACTATGTAAAACATTTATGGCTAAACAGTTACAAACCTGACTACCTACATTTATGGTTAAACCAAGTTATGTTGTTTTATTCGTCGACAGACTAATGAAAAGTGAAAATCAACCTTCGTAAGTTGCCCCCGTTTTAACAAAAGCTAGATTTTATGCATCTCAAATTTTGTGTCTTCATATCTCCTACAATGTGTGTCCCACGAAAATATAATTCCGCAGATGTATTCAGTGGTATATGTGGATACTGTCTGCAAAACGTGTTGCGAACCGCGTTTTTAGCAAGGAAGTAATAAATTAAAACATCCTGTCCGATGATGAAGTTTTCCTGCACGAACAGCAAAAATGTGATCAACTCTTTCCTTTCATTATTTTCATTATATTGTGTGTGTGTGTGTGTGTGTGTGTGTGTGTGTGTGTGTGTGTGTATAGGGGGGGGGGGGGGAACTTTCGAAATGGTTTGAAATCAGGTGTAAAGTTTGTTGAAAGTCACTAAGTGCTCTCATTTTCAAATTCTGGATTCATATAGTCTGAGTAATTTGCGAGCCAGGAGCTTCAATTTCTAATTTAATACCTGAGTTGTTGCGTCGATCCTTTAATGTACGAGGGGCGTTCAACAAGTAATGCAACACATTTCCTGGTAAACCAGGTTGGTTTTATTCGGGATTCCAGTACAACATATTATTCCCCACACTTTTGGCTACGTAACCCTATTTTTCAACATAATCTTCGTTCAATGCGATGGCATTACGCCATCTTACTGGGACGGCTGTATGCCGACATGGTACCACTACGCTGGTGCGAGTGCATCCTCCATTTGCCAAACAGATAGAAGTCAGAAGGGGCGACATCCATGCTGTAAGATGGGTTAAGAAGAACAGTCAAATGAAGTTTCATGAGCTTCTCTCGGATGCACAAGTTTGCGTGAGGTCTGGTCTTGTCACGCAGAAGAAGTTCGTTCGTATTCTTGTGGCGACGAAAGCACTGCAGTCGTTTCTTCAATTTCTTGAGGGTAGCATAATACGCTTCCGAGTTGATAGTTGCACCATGAGGGAGGACACCAAACAGAATGACCCCTTCAGAGTCCAAGCAGACCGTCGCCATGAGTTTACCCACTGAGGGTGTGGCTTTGAAGTTTTTCTTCGGTGGAGAGATGTGAAGCCATTCCATGGATTGCCGTCCTGTTCTGGGTTCAAATTAATGAACCCATGTTTTGTTTAATAGTCTGTGAGGATAATCGACAAAAAAAATCCCCATGGGAAGGTGAGCAAAGTAAGACAGAATGGTAGACACAACCCCCATCCACGTTAAGAAATAAATAACATGATGACGGACCTGTCAAACGTACGTGGAAACTTCTGAAAGGCACAACACCGTTCTTATAACCTTGCACGCATAATCATAATCTGCAGACACATGTTCACAAGCACATTGCAACACCAATGATGGTGAATATACTTTTCGATTTCAAGCATTGAAACTAATGATGCTGTCAAAATTATGAGAGTTTGCTGCTATCATAACTCTGCTGCGTTACACTTGATCTTTTCAAAATTATTTTTCCTCTATCATAGTTTCTTGCAAGTTATGCTAAAGCGAAGTGTGAGCACTAATCTCAAAAAAATAATTATTTTATTGTTAATATATTTGAAAGCAGTTCATTACAATTGTCTTCCAAATTATTTATCTTTAAGCGAAATATTAGTCGCTGGTATGGAAGCAATGTGGCGTTGGTAGGCCGCTGTAGCGAGATGGCACCACAACTGCACACCAAGTTACCTAGTTCCAGTAAATTCCCGGGAGGCAGGCGATGAGATCGGACGCCACATTCAGTCACATCTCAAAAGTGTTCGATCGGGATCAGAGGGACCAGCACATCAACTGGAACTCGACACTGTGTTCCTCAAACGACTTCATCACACTGGTGGCGTTTTGATGTGTCACATTATCTCGTTGAAAAATGCCACTGCCGTTTGGAAACATGATAGTCTTTAGGGATTATACGTGGTCTGCAACCAGTGTACGATATTCCTTGGCCGAACACGAGCTCCACTGACCTCACCAATGCCCACGTGAATGTTCCGCTGAGCATAACGGAGCCGCCATCAGCTATTCTCCTTCCCGCCGTACAGATGTCCAGGAGCTATCCTACTGGAAGACAACGAATTCGCGCCCTTCCATCAGCATGACGAAGAAGGTATCGTGATTCATCAGACCATGAAACGCTCTGCCACTGCGCCAACGTCCAATGCCGATGCTAACTTGCCTATTCCAGTCGCAGCTGCCGATGGCGTGGTGTTAACATTGGCACAGTCATGGGTCGTCAGCTGCCGAGACCCACCACTGGGATTGTTCGATGCACTGTGCGTCCAGACACTCTTGTATTCTGCCCAGCATTTAAGCCGGTGTTAGTTCCGCCATAGTTTGCCGCCTGTCCTGTTTTACCAGTCTACGACATCAAATATTTGTAATGAGGGGCTGCCGCCCAACGCTACGACGTCCGGAAGTGGTTTCACTTGATTGTGCCACGTGCTGAAGACACTCACCACAGGACTCCTCACACAACCGAAAAGTCGTACAGTTTACAAAATGCTCGCACTGAGCCTCTGGGCCATCACAATCTGCCCTAGGTCAAACTCAGATAGATTGCGCGCCTTATACATTTTACCTCGCCTGGTGACGCTGATATTGCCTGGACGGTTTTTTTTGTTTTTTTTTTTTCATCAGTCTTCTGACTGGTTTGATGCGGCCCGCCACGAATTCCTTTCCTGTGCTATCCTCTTCATCTCAGAGTAGCACTTGCAACCTACGTCCTCAATTATTTGCTTGACGTGTTCCAATCTCTGTCTTTCTCTACAGTTTTTGCCCTCTACAGCTCCCTCTAGTACCATGGAAGTCATTCCCTCCTGTCTTAGCAGATGTCCTATCATCCTGTCCCTTCTCCTTATCAGTGTTTTCCACATATTCCTTTCCTCTCCGATTCTGCATAGAACCTCCTCATTCCTTACCTTACCAGTCCACCTAATTTTCAACATTCGTCTACAGCACCACATCTCAAATGCTTCGATTCTCTTCTGTTCCGGTTTTCCCACAGTCCATGTTTCACTACCATACAATGCTGTACTCCAGACGCACATCCTCAGAAATTTATTCCTCAAATTTATATCGACAGTAGATTGGTGGTCATAATGTTCTGGCTCATCAGTGTATTGTATATGATAATGGCAGCCTTACAATTTCGAAGCATAGAAGAATATTAAATTGTACTTTACAGAATGAATAATATAGAACGAGCTCACATAACATGTCATAGCGACAAGAAAGATCGTAAGAGATGGAAAAGAGCCACCATGGTACAACAACCGAGTTAGGAAACTGCTACGGAAGCAAAGGGAACTTCACAGGAAACATAAACATAGCAAAAGCCTTGCAGACAAACAAAAATTACACGAAGCGAAATGTCGTGTGAGGAGGACTATGCGAGAGGCGTTCAACAAATTCGAAAGTAAAGTTCTATGTACTGACTTGGCAGAAAGTCCTAAGAAATTTTGGTCTTATGTCAAAGCGGTAGGTGGATCAAAACATGTCCAAACACTCTGTGACCAAAATGGTACTGAAACAGTGGATGACAGACTAAAGGCCGAAATTCTAAATGTCTTTTTCCAAAGCTGTTTCACAGAGGAACACTCCACTGTACTTCCATCTCTAGATTGTCGCACAGATGACAAAATGGTAGATATCGAAACAGATGACAGATGGATAGAAAAACAATTAATATCGCTCAAAAGAGGAAAGGACGCTGGACCTGATGGGATACCAGTTCGATTTTACACAGAGTACGCGAAGGAACTTGCCCCCCTTCTTGCAGCGGTGTACCGCAGGTCTCTAGAAGAGCGCAGCGTTCCAAAAGATTGGAAAAGGGCACAGGTAATCCCCGTTCCCAAGAAGGGAAATCGAACAAATGTGCAGAACTATAGACCTATATCTCTAACGTCGATCAGTTGTAGAATTTTGGAACACTTATTATGTTCGAGTATAATGAATTTTCTGGAGACTAGAAATCTACTCTGTAGGAATCAGGATGGGTTTAGAAAAAGACAATCGTGTAAAACTCAGCTCGCACTATTCCTCCACGAGACTCAGAGGGCCATAGACACGGGTTCCCAGGTAGATCACGTGTTTCTTGATTTCCGCAAAGCGTTTGATACAGTTTCCCACAGTCGTTTAATGAACAAAGTAAGAGCATACGGACTATCAGACCAATTGTGTGACTGGATTGAAGAGTTCCTAGATAACAAAACGCAGCATGTCATTCTCAATGGAGAGAAATCTTCCGAAGTAAAAGTGATTTCAGGTGTGCTACAGGGGAGTGTCGTAGGACCGTTGCTATTCACAATATATATAAATGACCTTGTGGATAACATCGGAAGTTCACTGAGGCTTTTTGCAGATGACGCTGCAGTATATCGAAAGGTTGTAACAATGGAAAATGGTACTGAAATGTAGGAGGGTCTGCAACGATTTGACGTATGCTGCAGGGAATGGCAATTGAATGTCAATGTAGACAAGTGTAATGTGCTGCAAATACATAGAAAGAAAGATCCCTTATCATTTAGCTACAAAATATCAGGTCAGCAACTGGACGCAGTTAATTCCATAAATTATCTGGGAGTAGGCATTAGGAGTGATTTAAAATGGAATGACCATATGAAATTAATCGCCGGTAAAGCAAATGCCAGACAGATTCATTGGAAGAATCCTAAGGAAATGCAGTCCGAAAACAATGGTTCGCCAACTGCTTGAATACTGTTCACTGGTGTGGGATCCGTACCAGATAGGGTTCATAGAAGAGGTAGAGAAGATCCAACGCAGAGCAGGACGCTTCGTTACGGGATCATTTAGTAATCGCGCAAGCGTTACGGAGATGATAGATAAACTCAAGTGGAAGACTCTGCAACAGAAACGCTCAGTAGCTCCTACGGGCTTTTGTTGAAGTTTCGAGAACATACCTTCATCGAGGAGTCAAGCAGTATATTGCTCCCTCCTACGTATATCTCGCGAAGAGACCATGAGGATAAAGTCAGAGAGATTAGAGCTCACACAGAGGCATACCGAAAATCTTTCTTTCCACGAACAATACGAGACTGGAATAGAAGGGAGAACCGATAGAGGTACTCAAGGTGCCCTCCGCCACACTCTGTGAGATGGCTTGGGGAGTATGGATGTAGATGTAGATGTAGAAGCGTAAAGATTGAGTGGGTGTAGTACAAAGAAAATGTAGATATTGTAGCAGAGGAAAGACAGCACGAACTATAGATTATACGAATCGCAACAGGGAAGAGTGACGAACGCAAGTTACATTAGGCCCACACAGAATGTAAAAAAACTGAATTTTAATAGACTAAGTGTGAGTATTTCAACAGAAGGTAACGTGTTACTTCTGAACTCTGGTATGGGCCTCTACTTGCCATTTTGAGGGACTTAGTCCCTCGACATAACAGCTTTTAGCCCAGGACTACTTCTCTGTATTTTTGGCTTACAATAGTCATAAAGGCATATCTCAGTCGCACGGTTAACTGATACAGTTAATTGCGTCGAGTCTCTCTCTCTTTCTTTTTCTCTCTGTCTGTCCCTCGTCATTCATGGCCTTTGAGCTGTGTTAAATAACCAGGAATCGCTTTCTGGTGGCTTGAGCCAAGAGACATCTGCAAAGCCGCCCCCGCTCAGCAGTTGGAGAACTCGATAAAGGAGGGCAGACAGTTCCGCGCTAAAGGGAAGCTGCTGCTTGTTATGCAGTGCGGGGGGAAGGCACAAGTCGGAATGGCAGCAATTTCATTCCTCTTGTCTGCCCACGCAGGCTTTTCGCTTGCCCAGGGGGAGATACAGTCAGGGACTCGAACGGCCAGGGAATATCTCGCGTTGATTGCCTATTACGAAATTAATGTTCTGAACGACAATGCAGTTTTATCCACTACTAAAATCCGCCTGCATGAGTCCTGGTTTTCGTGAAGATTTCTAATCTACATCCAAATTCACATCTGTAGCCCGTATATCTCCATACGGTACATTGCGGAGGGTGCTTTACGCACCACTATCAGTCACACCACTCAGTCACAACACCCCCACCCCAGCAACTTTCGTGCTGTGGTCGCGAGTCATAAGAGAGGATAATAATCATCCGTAGCCCGTCGTGTGACCTGAAATCTCTCTAACTGCATAGTCGTCGTCTTTGGGCAAAAAGTACTCTCCCGGAATTTCAGGAGTTAACTAATGCGAGATCCACAACGCCTCATTTTTATTCCACTGGAGATGGATGGGAATCACCAGGGTGCTTTCGGGCTCACTGACAGAACCTGAGGCGCAGTTCGCTGTCCTTCTTTGTATTGCAACATTCTGTTTCCAGGAAGGCTCTAAGAGAGAGAGTAATACTCTAGTATTGGTCGAACGAGGATTTTGAAAGCTGAAACTTTTTGATGTGAGCTTCTAATTGAAAATCTGTGTCGTACAGCTTCTGTGAAAGCTACTCGTTAAATTCTAATAGACTGTTCTGTTCAAACTTCCTATTTTTCTGTACTTCTCTTATCATAATTCTTTTATACCCTGTATACTATAGCCTATGTGTTAACTTTAATATTACTCTTCTCTCTGTATAACATTTCAGTATGCTTCTCTGTACCACGAGCTAGAAGTGGTCAGCAGTGCTACTTTGTGTAAGATAACGTAAATTGTTAAACGTGAAATACACTCCTGGAAATGGAAAAAAGAACACATTGACACCGGTGCGTCAGACCCACCATACTTGCTCCGGACACTGCGAGAGGGCTGTACAAGCAATGATCACACGCACGGCACAGCGGACACACCAGGAACCGCGGTGTTGGCCGTCGAATGGCGCTAGCTGCGCAGCATTTGTGCACCGCCGCCGTCAGTGTCAGCCAGTTTGCCGTGGCATACGGAGCTCCATCGCAGTCTTTAACACTGATAGCAGGCCGCGACAGCGTGGACGTGAACCGTATGTGCAGTTGACGGACTTTGAGCGAGGGCGTATAGTGGGCATGCGGGAGGCCGGGTGGACGTACCGCCGAATTGCTTAACACGTGGGGCGTGAGGTCTCCACAGTACATCGATGTTGTCGCCAGTGGTCGGCGGAAGGTGCACGTGCCCGTCGACCTGGGACCGGACCGCAACGACGCACGGATGCACGCCAAGACCGTAGGGTCCTACGCAGTGCCGTAGGGGACCGCACCGCCACTTCCCAGCAAATTAGGGACACTGTTGCTCCTGGGGTATCGGCGAGGACCATTCGCAACCGACTCCATGAAGCTGGGCTACGGTCCCGCACACAGTTAGGCCGTCTTCCGCTCACGCCCCAACATCGTGCAGCCCGCCTCCTGTGGTGTCGCGACAGGCGTGAATGGAGGGACGAATGGAGACATGTCGTCTTCAGCGATGAGAGTCGCTTCTGGCTTGGTGCCAATGATGGTCGTATGCGTGTTTGGCGCCGTGCAGGTGAGCGCCACAATCAGGACTGCATACGACCGAGGCACACAGGGCCAACACCCGGCATCATGGTGTGGGGAGCGATCTCCTACACTGGCCGTACACCACTGGTGATCGTCGAGGGGACACTGAATAGTGCACGGTACATCCAAACCGTCATCGAACCCATCGTTCTACCATTCCTAGACCGGCAAGGGAACTTGCTGCTCCAACAGGACAATGCACGTCCGCATGTATCCCGTGCCACCCAACGTGCTCTAGAAGGTGTAAGTCAACTACCCTGGCCAGCAAGATCCCCGGATCTGTCCCCCATTGAGCATGTTTGGGACTGGATGAAGCGTCGTCTCACGCGGTCTGCGCGTCCAGCACGAACGCTGGTCCAACTGAGGCGCCAGGTGGAAATGGCATGGCAAGCCGTTCCACAGGACTACATCCAGCATCTCTACGATCGTCCCCATGGGAGAATAGCAGCCTGCATTGCTCGAAAGGTGGATATACACTGTACTAGTGCCGACATTGTGCATGCTCTGTTGCCTGTGTCTATGTGCCTGTGGTTCTGTCAGTGTGATCATGTGATGTATCTGACCCCAGGAATGTGTCAATAAAGTTTCCCCTTCCTGGGACAATGAATTCACGGTGTTCTTATTTCAATTTCCAGGAGTGTAATATTGGAATTTCTAAAAGTGATACTCAAATGTTTAATCGAACGATTTTGAAAAGATACGTAGTAATCAAGAACACTTTACATGAAACCTCGTTAACGATCATTATTCTCTCACTGCGATTCTTGAAGTTCATATGTTACAAATCTGGTAAACTGCAATGATTAACCATTGAACACAAAGGGTAATTATCTGTAATACACTGAATTACTTTGGCATTAACAGTCAAAACGCAAAGCTATTAAGAGTCGCGAGTTAAATGTGCCTGCTGACCTGAAATGCATATTTTCAATTGTATAGAAAAATTACTGATGATCGCTGCTCACTAATCATATCATACGAAAGTTTATCTTGGCCCTTTAGTCGATTCCGACCCTCGCGATGGAAAACACTGCTCTACTCTGCTTTAATTTCTGAATGCTGAACTGCATGTCCATGTAAGAAATCACGCCGCCCCAAGTTTGCTTGAAATTAGCCCAACTGATTTTTAGATCTGTTTATAAAGGATGCTGCTAGTTGATCACATAACAGTGCAAGGGGTGCCAGCAAAGTTAAGATTGCAAGAGGAAAACTTGACGAACAGAGTGCAAGTAAATGAATAGATTCGTTGCAAACTGAAATTATGTTGAGATTCCTAGTTACAAAGAATCTGAATTACATTAGCATAAGAGCCATAGTTTTCTTCAGACATTGTCGCAAACAAGGAAACGGATCCACACAGAAATCAAAACACACTCAGTACTTGAATTACATAAAATTTTCTCCTCCGCTTCTTGGAAATATGTTAACAGGTGGGAGGTGAAAAATAGTTTACCAGTATTCTAAACACATGATTCATAATTTTGAAATGGATACCAAATTAAATATCTTCAACATTTCGCGGCCTTGTCAGTAACTGTGTAAATATTAATTTTAATTTTAATAATTAACAGCCTCAGCTGCACTGTTTGCCTAGAATTTACGTAGGTTTCAATCGGGATAACTCAACCTTCTTCAGAATAACAGTAACTACCGTCCACTATGGAAAGGCGGTAGTTACTGTTATTCTGAAGAAGGTTGGGTTATCCCGACTGAAACCCAGGTAAATTCTAGGTAAATAGTGCAACTGAGGCTGTTAATTATTAAAATTAAAATTAATGGATACCAAATTATCGATTGTCTGTCGGAAATTTAGTTTTTACATTACGACAACTCGCGGTAGGTTAAATGTGACTCACAACATCTTCCATAGGTGTTACAATAAGCGTACTCAGCACATAATAACGCTACCCATATTACCTTATTCCAAAAGCAGAGTCAGCCAAGGAAGCATCTCAAGGATAATCCTCTGCCCACCATGTCCACCACCTGCACTGCACTAACACCGACCACATCTAAACCTACATCTACATGAATACTCTGCAAATCACACTTAAGTGCCTTTCAGAGGGTTCATCGAAGCACCTTCACAATAATTACCGTTCCCATCTCGAACAGTATGGGAAAAACGAACACCTACATCTTTCAGTGCGACAACCAACTACTCGCTGCACAACTCGAGACCCGCAAGAGAAAGAGGCCGTGGCTCTTACGTCACAGCACGTGACACTGCAGGTCTTAAAGAGTCCCAGCAGCCGTCTCTGGCGTGGAACGAGTAACTATTTCAGACGAGTTTAATAATTCTTAGCTGCACGTTTAAATACATGCAAGTTGTCGATATTACACGACAAACTTAAGACCTTCAATGGGTATCTTTTCAATTATCAATTTCCTGCGCGCCCTGCGTGGAGCCGGGCGTTCGTGAAGTGTGGTAAGCTAGCCAACTAGTGTGACGTCACAAGTTCGTTACAAGGTCCGTATTTCTCATGAGCCTCCGGCAGAATGACTGTGACATCGTCTGCTCCTAACACAACCTCTGGTAACCAAAGAATTACGTATCACCCGTGCGTTCAGGTAACCAAAGGCACCCTCTGTGGCCAATATTACAAACAAAAGTGCCAAGTCTCGTATCATAGAAACCTTTCAAGGCTACTTCCTTCGTGGCTGGTATAAGCTTCCTCAGGATTCTCCCAATGAATCTCAGTCTGGCATCTAACTTACCAGTGATTAGTTTTATGTGGTCGTTCCACTTTTCATCGCTTCGTACACATACACCCCGATACTTAGTGGATCATCAACAAAAGCAAAACGAGGATGATGGAATGTAGTCGAATTAAATCGGGTGATGGTGCGGGAATTAGATCAGGAAATGAGAAGCTTAAAGTAGAAAATGAGTTTGGGGAGCAAAATAACTGATTATGGTCGAAGTAGAGATGATATAAAATGTAGACTGGCAATGGCAAGGAAAGCGTTTCTGATGAAGATACATTTGTTAACATCGAGTATAGATTTAAGTTCAGGAAGTCGTTTCTGAAAGTATTTGTGTGCAGTGTAGCCATGTATGGAAGTGAAATGTGGACGATAAATAGTTTAGACAAGAAGAGAATAGAAGCTTTCGAAATGTGGTGCTACAGAAGAATGCTGAAGATTAAATGGGTAGATCATATAACTAATGAGAAGGTATTGAGTAGAGTTGGAGAGAAGATTCAAATGTTCAAATGTGTGTGAAATCTTATGGGACTTAACTGCTAAGGTCATCAGTCCCCAAGCTTACACACTACTTAACCTAAATTATCCTAAGGACAAACACACACACCCATGCCCGAGGTAGGACTCGAACCTCCGCCGGGACTAGCCGCACAGTCCATGACTGCAGCGCCTTAGACCGCACGGCTAATCCAGCGCTGCGGAGAGAAGAGAAATTTGTGGGACAACTTGACTAGAAGAAGGGATCGGTTGGTAGGGCATATTCTGCGGCATCAAGTGATCACCAATTTAGTATTGGAGGGCAGCGTGGAGGGTAAAAATCGTAGAGAGAGACCAAGAGATGAATACACTAAGCAGATTCAGAAGGATGTGGGTTGTGGTAGGTACTGGGAGATGAAGAAGCTTGCACAGGATAGAGTAGCATGGAGAGCTACATCAAACCAGTCTCTGGACTGAAGACCTCAATAACAACATTTAATGGACGTGAATGGTTCCTGTAACGGATTAGCAACTGTTAAATCATAATGCAATGGGTCTTGCCACTCATTTATCCACAGTTATGAGAAGTGATGGTGGTAAAGTCAAAAGTTCTTTCATATTTAAAATTTTGGGCTGTTTATTGTGTGCTGATTCATGAAACTTACTAAAAACATAAACCTAAACATAAACCTAAAGCGAACATGAATTCGCTCACTGATGACAGAAATGATTTTGTTCTGACAAATCAAGAAAGTCTAATTTTCTTCATGTTGTTAAAAAGTTGTTCTGTTTGTAATGTCGGCATGTGTACTCGCTTTATGCCATGTTCTCAGTGAATTTGGCGACCCAGTCTTACACAGCTATACGGATACCTGTGATGGAGGATATTACGCAGCTCTCGTTTTATAGCTCCTTAAATCATGCATGACTACAAATAACTTTTATTTTCATCTACGTACTCGTTGCTATATCTGTATAATTTACATCATTGTTACCCACCCATGTGTTGCATGCAAACATGCTGGGCAGAAAAGTCTGTTTAATGTGCCCACTTGTAATTAGTTACATTACTTTTTGTAGCTTACATTAGCTCCGTTGAGTTAGTTACGATTGTTATTTTCTGTTTTTACATCAATATTTGACAGACTACTGTCATCCCAATAGTTCCAGTTTGGACTATTTTCACAGTGCAATATTCAGTAAATGGATTCAATTTCTGCAATTGCTAAAAAAGTCGTGATGGTACTCTTAGTTATCTAATTATGCAGGATGGTAAGTATTGAACTGTCCTATGCTAAATAATTTTCATTAGGCACCATTGTGTTACAATGCCTTGAAGCTGGCTAATATGCCAATTCCATTTTTGTTACAAGCTTGACAACTAAGTTGGCAAAGTATCATTCAGCCTGTCTTCAGGCTCAAAACTAAACGATTTATTGGTTATGGTACAAAAAACAGAACAGGCCAGGACGCACTCATAGATCTTTTGTAGGAACGTACTTTCTCAAGCATTAGGCACAGCTGCACGAGCCTATTCCAGACACGCTTGGGTAACGGTCCTGTCTTTTAGTTATTGGTTGCAGCTACCGACAGTTATCACCGCAACGATCGAGCTCACACCAAACGAAGCACGCGTTAGCCGATGTGCGCCTGGTAAGGAAAGTATTTACCATACATTTTTTTCGATTTCATATCTAAAATTCACTTGCTAAAATGTTCCACAAAAATATAGTCAAGCTTTTCTTAACCTTTTGTAGATAATCTTGAGATCAAAGAAAACTTTCTCTCGTTTCAGAACGCCTACCCCTTCTAATGAAAAATACGCATAAATTTGATAAAAAATATGTTTACACACTAATAACAAATTAAATACATACAAGTAACTTCTTTAGTTCAGTAGAATTGGTAACAAGTGACTTCCCTCCGGAATTTCTAGAGAACAGCCAATATGATTTGTCCAAAAATTACTGCAATGAAAAACGGTTTGATAAATCGTTGCAATTTCGAACTAATTTAACGAAAAAGATGACTGACTCCGTACTGAAATGGATCTAAATGTCGTTATGACTTTGCGTTTGGTCCGTGTTACTCCCTGTGTTGCTGCGTACGAAATAGTCACATTGAATTTTTCTTTAAACTTGATACGAGGTCTCTATCTATCGCCAATCTCGAGGAAACGTATTTGATGCAGCGTACTCACGTCCGATCGTCTGGACAAAAGTGAGTGGAAGTGCAATATTCACATCATCCCTCAGATCTCATAAACTGTTTGAGATATCGAAAAGAAATTTTGACAAATGCAGCGAGTATTTTGCCACATAGGTAACATACGTAAATTCCTCATCTACTGCGATATACAAGTAACGATAAATTTTTTCAATGAAATAATTGTAATTCTTCCAAGGGCTATCGATAGCTAGTGAGATAAGAATTAGTATGGATTTTGTAACGCAATAGATGAAGGAATCATACTTACTTTTATACCAAGCATGAGCTTCTCATAAGTTATTGATCTTCGCATGTCCTCAGCTGTTTGATATATGGTTGACTGTTTCAGGATTATGTCGCAACTGCAGTTGCATTAGCATTTTAGTGAGGTAAAATTGTTTTAATATCGTTGTGTTTTGGGAAATAAGTTAACTTTAGCAAGGCAAGGAAAGAAAGGAAAAACGATGTACAACAGAGATAAAAATAGATCGCCCACTCTGACCCAATTTCAGCGTAATCCTGTACGCAATGTGTTTTTAATAATAAACTGTCGATTTATCGAATTATTTGTCGTATTGACATAATTTGTTAATATGGACTTTTGAAGACTCGCTAGCCACAAGTTAACAAGTAGGGCGTTTGTGCGAAGGGTTATCCTGTAGAACTGCACCTGGCGTCCCAACTGCGATAGAGCCCCACATCATAATCGGTGTTCCCTGTGTTCCCTCCTCTACCGCACCATCTGCACGGCTACCCGTCAAGTAATACTGCACGAACTCTACTGCTTATCTTCCGATGGTGTATATTTTTAAGTTGCAAACCACAATTTTCAAACGTTAAACGAGTTATTGTTCTCGATTTCCGGTACATCGGCGTGAACTCAATCAAGGAATACAGATTAGTGCACAGTACTGTGTTAAAGATAGTGAAGCGTGTGGCCTTTGGTGGGCATACGGCGTGAGACATGAACCACTGCTGTGTTCGGCGGCTATCTCACGGCAGCCAGCGTGTTAAGGGACCTCAAATATGAACAGGAGTGTTGTTGATCTCACACAACGTGTTTGGATCTCCTACTCAAAGTCTCGTAGAAACATTTTTATTTATTTATTTGTATATTATTTAGCTCAAGTGTTTGCACATCTCGATTTTATTCTACCCGCCAGTGCAATTTAATGTTTCAGATGTTCCACATAGTCTCCCATAACTTGAGTACAACGCACAGACTCTTGTAGAAGCGTGCAACTCTCAGAAGCGTCTTTGTTTGGGAAGTTGTCCAACTAGCGCATTATTGCCTGAATGTCGGTTGTACCTCTTATTCCTGCCAATTTCTGCACTTTATCGTTTCTGCTAAGTTCGTATTGGAAACATCAAGTCTTGTCACCCGTGACGATTTCTTCCCAGGAAAGAATCGTCCGCATTTTGTTTTTCAATCAAGTATCGACAGGTGTACAAGCAACGTTGTTTTTGTTAGGATTCATGTATATTGCATTAACGCATTATACTAAATATACTTAAGTAAATTCTATACCTTTTCAAATTATTCACAACATATTGAAACGTTATTTGTGTTTCTGGACGTAAAAGTTCTTGGTCATTAAAATTAGTTATCCTATAGATTTTACTTTCCATAAATTACAACAAATGCCATCTGGTTTGAATATTTTTTATCTGATTTGCATATTATTGCATGGAAGTTTATTGTTCAATAAACAGAAAAATATTGCTATATTCTATAAAAACCTCTTAAATTTTTAGTAAGTGATTTACTGATGCGTAAAAGCTAAATATATACCGTCCTTTTAACGTGGCATATTTTAGAATCCCAAAGTCAACGGTTTTCAGTTTTATAAACTAACTTTTACCATTATTTTTTTACTTTGAGTTTTGAAAGAATGAAAAAAGATAAGGTTACATAAAACTGTTAATAATTCAATAACCGGATGTCATTATAATAATTAATTTATGCAGTACAGTATCTAGAACATACTAGAACTTATATAATTGAATACACACCAAATTGTGTCAATAGTTGTCGGTCTGTATGTGCATCAGTCTTTGTTTCAGCGCACCTACAGCATGCCTTTTGTCTCATAAAGGCGCTAGTAAAAAACTCTCTTTGGTGCTAAAAAGCTAAATGCATTTTTTTACTGTTGTGGCAAGTTAAAATGTGAAATAAATCATGTGATGTGACATCGCGAAAAAAAGTCTTTACTTTACCTGTAAAAAAAGAAAAAGGCATAAGATCAGATTCTAGCAAAACGACTTGGCACTGTATGTCTTCCTTTGTATTAATATTAATCAAATTTTTTAGTGAATAATATCACTATCCTTGAATTTTAAAAATGTACTACATCAGTAATTTGTGATGTTATAAGAGTACATAATTTGAATACGAAATTGCTAGAGTTTTTCTCACGTTATTTTGGAAAGAGGATCGTTTTAGCGAGACATACTTTGCACTCACATTTCTCTTCTTCAAGAAATTCTGGAGAAGTCTTGAACACTTGATTTAGGTATGTCGTTCCACTGCGATTCGTGATATACCAAATTTGCTGCCTACGACCGTACGACGGCTACTTAGCACAACTAGTTCACAACTGACTGGTCGAAAGCATGTTTTATTTACAGTTGTTCGTTCAAGCTGGCGCCGCAGTTACTGCCTGACGTCGCTTCTACGCCATGCATAAAATCGGTCTCGGACCTGCTTCGACGCCGGCCGGGTGGCCGAGCGGTTCTAGGCGCTACAATCTGGAACCACGCGACCGCTACGGTCGCAGGTTCGAATCCTGCCTCGGACATGGATGTGTGTGATGTACTTCGGTTAGTTAGGTTTAAGTAGTTCTAAGTTCTAGGGGACTGATGACCTCAGAAGTTGAATCTCATGAATTACATGCAGCAATAAATTTGTGGAAAAAACTGCTGATATCATATCGATCTCTAGGCTTACACACTACTTGAAATAACTTGCGCTAACTGCAACACACACACTCATGCCCGAGGGAGGACTCTGACCTCTGACGGGGGGTGGGGGGTTGGCGGGGACGGGGGTGCGAACCGTGGCAAGATGCCCCTGACCGCGAGGCTACCCCGCGTGGCAATAAATTAGTGTTTGCATTATTTTGACTGTAAAAGTTTCAGCAGTCCCATTACTATTAATGCTTTCCCTTATAACTGATCTATTGACTTTTAATGCAGATTTAGTGTATCTGAGGTTTACAACATTGCACTGCATAGTTCGTTGCTGGAAGAGATATCTTTTTAATTCTATATTTAATTTCTCTTGAGCCACATTGTACCACAGAATCCCAGCAAGTGCATTGGATCTTAATAATACTAGGCAGTTCTGTTAGGACAGTTCAGTGACTTTGAACGTGGACCAGTCATTGGATGTCACCTGAGTAACACATAAAACAGGGACTCCAGTCCTTGTAGAACCACCCAGGTCGACTGTTGGTGATGTGCCTGTGAAGTGTAAATGCGAAGAATCAATTACAATGAAACCAAGACCAGGCAGGCAGGGACGTTGAGCGTTGTGGGGAATGGGGCGAGGTTGTAAGAAATCGCATGAAATCAGCGGAAGGAATCACTCGCGAGTCCCCAAGTATGAGGAATGTTCGAAAGAAAAGACACGAAACAACGCTCTGGATATAACTGAAATCTTTGTTCACAAGTAATCACCTAAGGTCTGAGCACATCTAGCCAACTGTTTCACGAGCTGAAGTATTCTCTGTTCCCAGAGTTCCTGTGGCTATGGGAGGAGTCAGTCTTCCAATCTGTCGTTCAATTCGTCTTCAGAGTTGAAGCACATTCCCTTGAATGTTCTTTTAGCGGACCGAACACATGGAAGTAGCAGGGCAAAACATACGCGCTGTAAGGGGGATGATCAAGCTGTTTCCCCTTGAACTTGATCCTTACGCTTTTTGTGACGTTGGAGACGTTTGGTCGCGTGTTATCTTGGAGCAGAATCACTCTCTTCGTGAGCAGCTCAGGCCGTTTGATCTCGATAGACCTGAATAGGCTACGGAGTGTCTTACAGTACACGTCATTGTTAATGGTTTTTACGTGCTCGGACGTCAAAAAAGATGGTGAGCATCACTTTGTCTGCTGAGGACACAGCTTTGAATTTTCAAGGAGAGTTGACGTTGCATGCACATATCTCTACGTTAGCCCAAAGTGGCATATACACTACGTGATCAAAAGTATCCGGACACCAACAGAAACATACGTTTTTGATATAGGGTGGATTGTGCTGCCACCTACTGCCAGGTTCTCCATATCAGCGACCTCAGTAGTCATTAGACATCGTGAGAGAGCAGAATGGGGCGCTCCATGGATCTCATGGACTTCGAACGTGGTCACGTGATTGGGTGACACTTATGTCATACGTCTGTACGTGAGATTTCCACATTCCTAAACATCCCTAGGTCTACTGTTTCCGCTGTGATACTGACGTGGTAACGTGAAGGGACACATACAGCACAAAAGCGTACAGGCCGACCTCGTCTGTTGACTGACAGACACCGCCGGCGGCTGAGGAAGGTCGTAATGCGTAATAGGCAGACATCTATCTATCCAGACCATCACAGAGGAATTCCAAACTGCGTCAGGATCCAGTGCAAGTACTATGACAGTTAGGCAGGAGGTGATAAAACTTAGATTTCATGGTCGACCAGCTGCTGATAAGCCACACATGACGCTGGTAAATGCCAACAGACGCCTCGCTTGATGTAAGCAGCGTAAACATTGGACGATTGAACAGTGGAAGAACGTTGTTTAGAGTGACGAATCACGGTACACAATGTGGAGACCCAAAGGCAGGGTGTGGGTATGGCGAATGCCTGGTAAACGTCATCTGCCAGCGTGTGTGACAGACATCGATACCTCTCCTCAGTGCAGCACTCCGTGAAGAATGCCTTTCCCCAAGAAACCTTCCATCACCCGATTGAACGTATATCTTCGAGAGTGGAAGCTGTCATCAAGGCTAAGGGTGGGCGAACGTTATATTCAATACCAGGGTAACGGATGGAGGGCGCCACGAACTTGTAAGTCATTTTCAGCCAGGTGTCCGGATACTTTTGATCACGTAGTGTACAAATTTCAGCTGGTTTGGGTGTTACGATGTTTCATACTCTTCATTGGGACATTCCTTACACTACCAGCAGTTCAATTACCGTAATTCCAATGCTCAGGAAGCAAAAAATAGTGGGGTACAAGACATTTCGGTGGTCAGTAATGAACAGCGCTTGAGTTGGTGTAAACAGCAACTCCACCCGACAGGGGATGACTCGAAATGAGTCATTTAGAGTGATGAACCAAGCTATAGCATGTATAAATCCGATGGAAGGGTATGGGCTTGGCGAATGCAGTGCCAACAGCGAAGTACAGAGCATGTAGTGTTAGCGCATGTGGGTGTTGATTGTCGTTAGGTTGTAACCTCCTTATTGCGCTTAGAAAATTCTAAATGGGGAAGGTTCTGAATGCATTTTACAGCAATGTGTACTGCGTACGGTAGACGAGCAGTTGGGAGACGATTATTCTTTGCACCATGATGACTGTGCACCCTCTCGCGAATCAACATCTGTGAGTGAAAGTTTGTGGACAACAGTATTTCTGAAATGGAATGGCCTGCGCAGAGTCCCGGGCTGAATCCAATAGGACAGCTTTGGGATGAGTTAGAACGTCGTCTTCGCTCCAGGCCCCTGCGTCTAACACCGTTGCATCCAATACATCGACACTCAAATTGACGAAGTGCCGTCAAATAGGAAGATCTGCACCAGGCGATCTAACAAATCCAGACGGGTTCTGTTAGCCAACAATGCCATACTATCGTTTCATTTTTTGTCTGGCTTTGGCTTTTGAGGAAGAATTCATAGTACACACATCAAAAATACTGCACAACTCTAAAAACATACGCTATTCTGCGCCAGTTCGAAACGAAGACTTGCTTACTCCAGCTCCAAGCCAGCACTGCCCCACTTGAAAGCGAATCAGGCTAACTCTTTGGTACAAAACACGAATGATATATTTTACAGTATGGAAATCTATAAACATTTGGTGGTGATTGTGTCGCTGACTAGCTACCAACACAAAAATCCAACAGCTTCACGTAAGGTATGTAAACTAATGCAGACATCCATACTTCTGCCAATCAAGATATAACTATGAACTTTAGACATAATGTAATAAATAATATACAGTGTATCAGGTCGTTAATACATATCTCAACAGTGAATTGTAAACAAATGATATATGATATTTTACAACAATTATTAATTCACAATTGTAAATATTTTGTACCAAAAGTTTCTCTAAATGTTAATATGTAACAACAATTTTACAGTAAGAAAATAAAATACGAGTAGCCTACTGAAGATAGCACAAAAAGTGCTGAAACATGTCTGAGTAAAATGAACTGAAGGTGTCTTGCATAAGGTGAAATTCCTCTTCCTATTGAAAATCTATATTATTCCAGATTCAACAATTAAGCAAATCTTGCACATGTGTTTTTTGCATACTTGAGTTAACATTTACCAAGAAAACATGACTCGACACAAACACAAAACAACTGTATATTATAGAACATAATTTGAAAATGGAATTTTCTTAAAGCTTATGAAGCATATTATATTGCTAAAATAACAAATATCTTATACTTTCTTCCATGTGAGCGGTTTTTTATGAAAAATTAAAGCAGATCTTTATTTAACGAATGGTGAAATGTTATGAGAGATTTTTGGAACTAAATATTGCAAAATGCGAAATACGTGCCAATTGTGATCAAATGAAACAATCTGAATTTGTAGGATAACTTACTTCTTTAGATTCAGAGATAAAAATGAAGTTCGAAAATATTGCAGAGAACATGAAAATAAATGAAATTTACATAAATGTTCCCATACAATACATCGGTCTCATAGGCTGCCTATTAGAATATCAGACTTACAATTTCAGATAAACATAACTGAAAAAAGAATGGACTCGCAAGGATATGTACTGAACAAAGGTCCCTGTAAAACAGGTTCGTTATAAGATGAAGAACAATTGTTTAAGGAGGTCAGTGTACATGTTAAAAAAGTCAATATTCCCTTCTTGTAATAAAGAAGAACACTGTATCTACTTGTTTAAGAACAATACCGTAGGTATTTCAAAAAACGAATAGTTAAAATGTAATAATGTGTCACTGTTTGTATAACTATGCTATTTTCTGTATGTTTTAGATTAAAAAACCCATGTTGATGGTGATATTTGTCTCCGAAACTAGTTTGGGAAAATAAACAAGTAAACAAAAACAAGGTGTAGTGCATCAAGGCGGACTCAGTTCCCGATATTGATGTTGTAAAAAACAGCTTCCTTCATAGAATCGAAAGCGAAAGAAAGTAATCAGTCTTCGAGCAGACTCCTAGTTTTTTGTATAACAGCGTCCTTAAAACCATTTTTGAGGACAAGATACTTGTGAAGAGAGGGACAGGAAAACGAATAGAGGAAAAGTATACTTATATGGATATGGTGTCTGTTCTTTCGGACATGTCCGAAAGAACAGACACCATATCCATATAAGTATATAGTTCTGGCAATACCGGCCATGACCTTCTTCTGTGCGGATGCACACATATTCCCCGGATTCTTACGGGACTTGGTAAGAATGTCTTCCACGAGTAATGAGTGTGTTGGGGTGGGACACCACGAATGTGTCTGGACATACAAGGTGAGCATGTGGGTGTCGCGGGAGACGTGCGCGAGATAGTCCCTGCAGTCGCGCTGTTCTCTGTGCCCTCGGTGGCTCAGATGGATAGAACGTCTGTCATCTAAGCAGCAGATCCCATGTTCGAGTCCTGGTCGGGACACACATTTTCACCTGTCCCCGTTGATATACATCAACGCCCGTCAGCTGCTGGAGGTATTAATATAATTCTAATTTCAATGAAGGAGAAGTGGTACAGAGTGTGTGTTACCGGAACTACGAATGAAGATACATGCAGAAAAAAAAAGTATATGATCCATCAATTTATGGAACCTTTACTTTTTTTGGCACGGAGTGCTTTTCTTCTATAATGTGTTTAACCAAATAACTCGTGAAGTATACTTCATCGGAAAATCTCTAAAGTCCATTTACTACGCTCACTATACTTGATCAAGAACTAAAAAACATTGAATGATAAAATCTCTAGTTTATTTATTTTAAATATATTTTTTGCGCTGTTCAGTACTGTAATTGGGAAGAGAAGCGCGTAAGTGTTATCTGATGCATTTATTACGGCTGTGGTATCGATCACTGCAGCTGCTGACGTTAATCGTGTTTCGGTAAATATTCACAGAGGCTTTACGCCATACACTGCATGTTATTATATTGTTTCTGTTCGACGAGTACAAATTTATTGGTGCTAAAACAGGCTTTCCGGAAAACAAACAAAAAAAGAAGGCAGTATACATACCTAAATTTAATTTGAAATTTGTTGTGGAAAAACATCCTCTTCGATAATATACTTAACAAATTCAGAATGCAGTTAATGAAGTTAGTGTACAGATTAAATACGTGAATTGGTTTCCGCTGTGCAGTGCAATGTGCTGTTGTATGCTTATTACTGCAAAAATCAGGGACCGATGCATAAATATGTTCAGATAACCTGAAATTTAAAAACTACGATAACAGACGAAATAAAACACTTTGTGAGCAGTATAGTGTCTAAGATCATATTCAGTGTCTGGCAGAAATATTCATACTTAATAGTGCCTTTGCTTCAGTAGTGACATGTTTGTTTTCATCACCGACTGAGTAGGGAAAGTACTTCAGTATCGTAGAGCAATATTATTAAATTTTAGGAAGTAGAGGTGTTAAACAAGAAGAAACATCAAGGAATCGGACGATAGTGGAATATTAAGTCCTTTAAAAATAAAAGACAAATTTGTGTTTGGAAAATGAAAAAAAAGTACACTGCTCAACATAACGTAATTGTAAAGCTATGAACTCCACAAAACGGAACAATGAAGTATTCTATGACTGACGGTAGTGAGTTACGGTTGCCATCAGTTGACTCCTACGAATAGGTGGGCTGCAACAATTTGTGGGGCTGTGAAATGGAATGAACACATAAGCTAAATCGTAAATGGAGTAACTGGTAGACTTTGGTTCTTTGGTATTATAAGGCGAAAACTTAGTCACTTTACAAATGAGACAGCTTACAATCTACACGCACGACCCATCCTAGAATTTTGCACAAGAGTGTGGAATCCATATCAGTGATACCGAGAACAATGAAATGCAGCACGAATGGTAACAGGTTTGCTTAATTCACCGAAGAGTGACACAGAAGTACTGAGAAATCTGACTGGCTCATGAAACCATTCATCGAAAGCACGTGTATAGAATTCAAAAACCCATGTTAGGAGAAGAATCTGGGAATATGCGCCAGGTCTCCATGAATCGTTCCCATAGGGGTCGCCGTAATATTAGGCTAATTACTGCGAGCCCAGAGGGATTTAAGTGGAGAATCTTCTAATCGTTTATACATGAACAGGGCTGGCCGAAACTCTTGCAAGTGGTATAATGGGGAGCACTCTCTGCCATACACTTCACTGTAGTTTCCACTGTATGGATGACTAACGCTTGAAATTCAGTGATTTCATTGGTAGGACACTGGAAAAATGCAGTCAGCTTACAAAGTAGATTCCTTTCAACGACCATTCTAGACTACTGCCCATGTGTGTTACATCCATATTGGTAAGGTTAATAGGGATACTGAATATGTGCAGAGAAATGCACCATGAATTGTCACATATTTGTTTGATCCACCAGAGTAGTACCCTATGACTGCAATATAAATGTTCAATCAGTTCAATGAGTTAAATCGTAAAATACCTTAATGTAACCACAATCGAACATCTGAAACAGAAACGTCACATAGGCAAGTGACAACCTCAGTTAGTTGGTAGGATACTGCGAAAATGCAATGATTCTACGAAGGAGAGTGCCTACATAGCCCACTCCAAAATACTGCTTGTGTGTGTGTGTGTGTGTGTGTGTGTGTGTGTGTGTTGCATATCAAATAGGACGAACAGGGCATATTGAGCGTATACAAAGAAGCGCAGCAGGAATGGAAATAGGCAGAAGCTTAAAGGTTGACGTCAGCTACCCCGCAGAAGCATATTTACATCAACTGTTTCGATGTCAAGAGCTTCGCTATCGAGAGCCAGTTTCTCTTCTTCCATTGCCACCTAATAGAGGCCGCCCATGGACTAACTGTACTTCAGCTAACGCAGAAGCCATTCTAGAAATTATACACCAGGAATCCCAGTGAAATACACTTGAGGTAGGAAGGCTACAGCACAACACATGGCTGTTGGCTTGTTGCACGATGGAGAGCAGTCATTTTGTGATTACGACACAAATGAATTACAGAAATTGGCTGTGAATGGGCTTTGATTTAAATCAATGGGTAAAGTTGAAAATTTGTGCCGTAGCAAAACTCGAAACGGGGTCTCCTGCTTGCTATGCAGATAAACTGACCACTCCTCCAGCCAAGCACAGTGGTCATCGCAACTGCACGGACTACCATAACATGCCTTCCAAAGGACCCAAATTCTCAACTTATCCACTCATTACCAATGCTTTGCCCCTTACCCAGTACACTCATTATTCGCGGCATTTCGCCGATTCCCGTAAAAGTTCGAGGCTGGTGTGCAGCCACACTGAAGAGATCGTTGGCAATCCTCCTCACCTTAGTTTTATATATATATATATGTGTGTGGTTTCTGTTCTAGTGTACTCCATGCAATTGCGATGGTCAGCGCATTTGCCTAGTAAGCAGAAGACTCGGGCTCGAGTCCCAGTCCGACATTAATTTTCAACTTTCACCATTGACTTAAATCAAAGTTCACTCGTAGCCAACTTCTGTAATTTCTTTGTGTCTTAATTCAAAGCTGATGCTGGGTCAAAATGGCATCTGCTGTTTCAAACATGTCCAAAAGAACAGACAGGTATATATAACTAATTAAGGCAAAGACAGACAATGATCTTTGCTGTGCGGATGCACACCAGGCTCTACCTCTTACGAATCGGTGAAACGTCGCGATTAATGGGAATGATGGGTAAGGGGAACTACATTAGTAGTCAGAATGAGATTTTCACTCTGCAGCGGAGTGTGCGCTGATATGAAACTTCCTGGCAGATTAAAACTGTGTGCCCGACCGAGACTCGAGCTCGGGACCTTTGCCTTTCGCGGGCAAGTGCTCTACCAACTGAGCTACCGAAGCACGACTCACGCCCGGTACTCACAGCTTTACTTCTGCCAGTACCTCGTCTCCTACCTTCCAAACTTTACAGAAGCTCTCCTACGAAAATTGCAGAACTAGCACTCCTGAAAGAAAGGATATTGCGGAGTCATGGCTTAGCCACAGCCTGGGGGATGTTTCCAGAATGAGATTTTCACTCTGCAGCGGAGTGTGCGCTGATATGAAACTTCCTGGCAGATTAAAACTGTGTGCCCGACCGAGACTCGAACTCGGGACCTTTGCCTTTCGCGGGCAAGTGCTCTCAGGAGAGCTTCTGTAAAGTTTGGAAGGTAGGAGACGAGGTACTGGCAGAAGTAAAGCTGTGAGTACCGGGCGTGTCGTGCTTCGGTAGCTCAGTTGGTAGAGCACTTGCCCGCGAAAGGCAAAGGTTCCGAGTCCGAGTCTCGGTCGGGCACACAGTTTTAATCTGCCAGGAAGTTACATTAGTAGTGTTTGGATAAGTTCAGAATTTGGGTCTGGTGGAAGGCATGTTAGGGTAGTCCTTGCAGTTGTGCCCAGATGGCACAGTGGTCAACACTTCTGCCTAGGAAGCAGGAGACCCGGGTTCGAATCCCAGTCCGATACTAATTTTCAGCTTTCACCATTGATTTAAATGAATGTCCACTTGCAGCTAATTTCTGTAATGCCTCTGAGTCTTCATTCCTAGTGGCTGCTGGATCAATACTGTCTATTACTTCACTACTTTATTATTTCAGTTACTGTTAATACATTTCCTCTACTGTGATACAAGTCGATCAATGTCTTCATGGAAAAATGTTCGCGGTTGTCTGCGAAATCATGATTGTGCCCAGGCGTGAGCCTCCTCGTAGAAATCGCATGGGGAGAGGTCGGGACTATGGAGA
Source organism: Schistocerca americana (assembly GCF_021461395.2). Lineage (NCBI taxonomy): Eukaryota > Metazoa > Arthropoda > Insecta > Orthoptera > Acrididae > Schistocerca > Schistocerca americana. The sequence goes on from NC_060120.1 coordinate 907,981,691, forward strand.
AAGCGAAGCGTCTGCGGGAATTACCCTCCAGCAGAATGTTACCGGTCGTCAATATTCATGGGCGTTTGGACTTGACGGCTGCCTTCAATTTTTACTGAGTATCCACGTGCCGCTGTGCATTAATTGTGGCGCCGTGTTCTAGATAGTTAGTGAGCGGTGGGTTGGCGGGTGGCATCATTCTGTAGTAACATAGTTCCCGCCCACATGTTGCGAAGGCTGTTTCCACCACGGTAAAGACGTTTCGCTGGGAAGCCATTATGCATCCTTCACACAGTCCCGATTTCTCCCCACACGATTTCCTAATTTTTAGAGCCCTGAAAAAAAGCATTCGATTTGGTTCGAACGAAGAGGAGCATTCCTAGGTACAATCACTGTTGCGGTATCAACAGGAAACGTTTTTCTATGCAGACACTGACCGTCTTGTCGAAGTGTGAGCTAAATGTGTTAAGAGTTATGGCGATTACTTTTGAAATAATAAACAGTTTACTTACTTTTTTCCATATCTCTCGTTTTGATCTGACTGCCTCTCATACATTTACTGAATGTTCTTAATAAGCAGCGTAAGATACGTACAGCAAGTAAGATGGCAGTAACTAGACTGCTTCGCAGAAAATGTGCTTTTAGTGCTAATGGCATGATATGATATGCTGTCTGTAATTATTTCATTAAATGTTGATTTGTATTACATGAAAAAATGGTAGTAGGCATTTCGTATCGGATAACATACTTCATGAAATTAATACTGAAAGAGGACAGCTTGGGTAATATAACGGTCTAAACGAAGAAGGGTTGGGTCGTTCTGTAAGTAGCGATCAAAAAGTTTCCGTTCGATGGCCGTACAATTCAGAATCGATACGTCAACCAGGTATAATCGCCCGTGAGAATTGAGGCCGAAATCCCACCATGTTATTGGGATCCCTCGTTTTTTCAAGATATTTTCAATTCTATGTGATATTTTGTTACTGTATGTTGGTGTGTACCATCTGTCTCTTTTTCCTGATGTGGTATGGTCTGCTATTCCTTCATAACATTCAGAACAAACAACACAGTTCTAAAAAGGCTAAGACCAGGCAAGAGAACCTCAGACAAATTCAGCAATGCTGGAATGTACCAACTCACATGTAACTCCTGTCAGGCCCAATACATAGGACAAACAAGCAGAAACTTCCGAACCAGGTGCACAGGTGTAAGAGCTCTAAAGAGTGATAGCACACATTCAACTTTCGCAGAAAACCTAATGAACAAAAACCATAACCACACTTGTATCGAAAGCGATCCACACACCCTGAAACGGTAACAGTGTATACCAACAACAAACGAAAGAAGAAAATTACTACGTACAAAAGGCTATAGTGGAAGGGAGAAACGTAATAAACGAAAACACAACACTTTGCAACAACACACTCTTTAGCGCTCTGTGAGATCTGACCCAGGACACAACAAAAAGCACACACACGCAAAAGAATCACTCCTCCATAACACATAGTGACATAAATAAGGAACAGAAGTCGTCAGATTTCCCGCTAAAATTTTCATAGCATTCTCGCCACATGTGATACATTTCTTGCGACACACGCCAACATTTAGATGGCGTAATGTTTTTGATCATAAACAAAGTGCGAAAGTTTTGCTTTTCTGTGTGTAAAATTAGCTACAAGCCGTCCAACGAACGTGAGTACACGACAAACTAAGTAACAGCCCAGTACACACCAAAACTGTATCCACAATACTACCGCAATCCGAATTGTATAACGCTGACATATGTAATTTCACGTTTCAGTACTTGTTACTAACAGCTGCTCAAACTGTTGCAGATGGGAGGAAAGCGACAACAGAAAAAGCACAGTATATACGCCGCCAACAGCGACAACAGATCTTAAAAACATGCTATAACGTACAATAAAAAGGTAGTATGAAAGTATCCACAGGAAACTATATTCAAAAAACTAAACAGTAGGAGTGTAACACTTTGTTACGGTGTCTGAATAACTATGCTATTTTCTGCATGTTTTAGATTTAAAGAACCCACTGATGATGTGATATTTGTCGCTGAAACTAGTTTGGGGATTAAATAAGTAAATAAATAACGAAAAGTGTTTTCCATCAAGGCGGACTCACAATTCCCATATTGTTGTTTGTCTAATTACATGTTTAGTGGAGGAGCTTTCTGTGTATATTTCACGTAAATGAATACACAGACGACTTTTGTATGCGAAACGGATGGAACACATAAAATCAATCAGTGAATTAACCAGGAACGGTAAACAGGAAACTTACATCGTCACCTGTCCTCCCCCTTGCCGCAATGTTGCGAGTACGAAGCGGTCTTGACAGTAGCGAGCACCGACGGTTCTAAGGAAAGAGGCATACTTTTTTGCCATACTTGGAAATCTAACAACATTTGAAGAGACTAGTGCTTGGGTAATGTTCTCTGTAATTTATTCTGTAGGGGTTTGCGGCCTAAATCTGTAGACGCAGATGTAGCGCCAATACTCGAAAGAAACTTCACGGATACAAGGGTTCATGTGATGTCTGTCACCCAAAAGATGTCGGTGTTCGCTTCTGGGGTCCAAACGCCCAATATTCGTCGGACCATTAGCTCAAACAGCGCGCTACAGCCGCTGCGTTAGGTCGTTTACGAGGAGCTATATCGTTACGCGAGAATAGTCGTTCCCGTAAACTGGGCATTCGCCCCTTTTGAGAACTGCCATTTGCTTATATTCCGCTCTATTATATACTCTGGAAAGGCCGCTCTGACAAATATGAGGGATCAGATCTTGCTGCCTTTAGAGTTACTACTATTTTTGACCGATAAACAGCTGTGCGTGCATTCACTATGACCGTCCAAAATACAAGGCTCCCCCACGAACATAAACTGTGAAGGCGACCAGTTGTCTCCTTAATTTTACTTAAATGCCCAACAGGAAATTTTGAAACAACTTTAAACTAATTCATTGTCATTTTTCAGGAAAAACCGTCTGGTAACGGAATCTGACGATGAAAGATCTGCGCAGACAATTTCACTTTCTCTAGAGCAACTTAAATTTCATAAATATCCTTAGAAGGAAACTGATTGATTAATCTATGCACCGAATTATGTAAGGCAAATGAATGCTTCATGTAATCAATTCTTTCTTATAGACACGACTTGTCTTCGCAGCTTGCATAGTCTGAATATATATAAAATGAATTTTAAAACCTTAAGTATTATCGATGGTATTACGTAGAAGACTCATTTATGATGTGTTTGCCAATAGAAACTGCATTCGGCGACAAATTGTGACGGCACGACTCAACGTGGAGTTGAAATTATTACTGAAGATACAGCGTACTGCGTGGAAATACAAAGTGTGCTTATTACCTGCAAGGAAAGAGCAGTTCGATATGAAAAGGATTATGCGAAAGCCAATGCTGGTGATGAATAAGCAAAGACACATGATTTCATTTTCACACAAACTCACTGTGAGAAGAAAAATTCTAAAAGTTTTTATGAAAGCGATCTACTGTTCGAATAATTTGTTACCTGATAAGCTGCCCACTTGAATAAATGGAACTCGTTTCAAATGTTACACAAAAACTGTCAAATTCGTAAATTTGCTACATAGGCAAATAAATAAGATGAGCAGTATAATCTTTCTGCTAACAAGGAAGCCGGCCGTAGTGGCCGAGCGATTCTAGGCGCTACTGTCTGGAGCTGCGCGACCGCTACGGTGGCAGGTTCGAATCCTGCCTCGGGCATGGATCTGTGTGATGTCCTTAGGTTAGTTAGGTTTAAGTAGTTATAAGTTATAGGGGACTGATGACCTCAGAAGTTAAGTCCCATAGTGCTGAGAGCCATTTGAACCATTTTTTGCTAACAAGTAAGAGAGACAGAGAGAGGGACTGATTTTCAAGAGAGCTCAAGCATGTGTGATGCACAGTTGTTGTATCTTTTATCCGTGTTATCCCATCCATCCGAACCTACTATAGATGAATTCTGTGATGTATAAGAGACAAGAGAAATTACCCAACAACATATATGAATGAAAATATTACTTACTGCGAGAAATGCAAATGAAGCAAGCATGGAACACCCAATTTAAGCCAGGAGCATATACTATATGACGAAAAATATCCAGACGCTTCTATGTAGTGCAGAATTGACCACAAGATGTCACGAGAGGCGGGTCCGTCATTACTAAAAGAGGCGTGTGTTATTGTGTTGGCAGTAGACAAGCTGTAAGAACAGGGTGTGGCGGTCAATAGGGGTCAGTGACTTCGAACGCGCACTGGCCGTTGGACGTCACCTGAGTAACAGATATATTAGAGACATTTCAACTTTTCCAAAGCACTGAGAGGGGTGGTTGTAAAAAATCGGGTGAAATCAGCGGGAGAGGCACAATGATAGAGTGTTGGGAAAGGGGGGAGGGGAAGGGGTTAAAAAGAATGGCCTATTCTGGTAGCTCCTCATAAGCCATTCATTTCTATAGTCAGTGATAAACGACGCTTGGAGTAGAGGGTAACGTCACAGGACAATGGGTGACTGAAAATTAGTGATCTGAAGCGATGAAACACGCTGCACTTTTGCCAATCCAATGAAAGACTGTGAGTTTGGCGAATATCTGGAGAACATGCGACCATTTTAATGCCAAACGTGAACACATAGGAGACGGTGTTAGAATATGTCCCGATTATTATACTATAGAAAATGATAAAGATAATGAACATATTTTACAGAATTTACTCATGCATACGATGGAGAAACAGTTCGGAGACGAAGATTGCTTGTATCAGCATGATCCTGCCAGTTGTATGTTGATACGAAACATGGACTGCGAATATGCCAGATTAATGTCGAGGGATTTAGCTGAGCTATAGGAGAAATCCTCGCTGGCTATCGACGAAGACATTGACGTACTGGCTCTCCAAGAGAAACACCCACAAAATATTTGCAGTCTGTAGTGAACTGTAATGAACACGATAAATTTGGAATAGCCATACTTGTAAGAATGGGTTTCAAAATATGACAGACACCCTACCGTCAGTACATGAACACGCATTTGGAATAAAAATAAATGTAGTAAATATCTACAATGTACATAAGATTTCATCACAAAGTTGTAAAAAACGTTAGTGCTAGCCAACCCAGAGCACCGAACCATCTACATAGGTGACTTACCTCGCACAATCGTGCGACCTGCACTGAAGATGGCCTGAAACTAATGGACTGGGTAGACTTGAACAACTGCCACTTAGTATACGATGCTAAAGATAAAGATATCTTCCAGTCAAGAACTTGGAGCACAACAATATCACCCGACCAGTGCTTTGTGACAAAATCAACATCAGATATAGCCCTACCAATAACAGGAAAACCATTAGTTCCGTTCCCAGCACTGTCAGTCATCTCAAGATCGGGTTATAGTTACCCGCTGTGAAAGGTAATCCTCTTCAGCCGTGGAACTTCAGAAAAGTCAACTGGCAACTATTTTCAGAAACTATTGGAAAAACAATAAGGAGAACAGCTCTGATACCAAACAGCTACATACGATTTGTGAAGCTGATACTAAGATCTGAATAAAGGTCTGCACCTCGAAGATGCTATAAGGAATATATCCCTTGCCGACTAAACAATGCACAGCCCTACTGGAAGAGTGAAACGGATGTGGAAGCTACAATATCGAAGAAGAATTAATCAACCTTCTGGGTGAAGAAGGAAAGAAAACATGGCATGAAGTGATGAAAAATATCGATTTCACATACCAAAGTTGCGAAAGTTGGCAGAAGCCATCCACCAACCCAGACAAATGGGCAAAGTTCCAGCACACTTAAGAACTCAAAAACATCTATGAGTACAGAACAAAAGAAAACAATGGCAGAGAATATGAAAGAAGCAATGAATAACTGTGAGGATGAAACTACGCTCGCCTGTGAAGTAATAGGTAGAAAAGTAAAAGATGCCCTGAAACACACCGAAAATGGGAAAGCAGCTGGCGTGGATGAACTGCTTCCTGAATTCTTGAAGGATATTGGTGAGGATGGAGTGAAATGGCCAGCAGAATTGCTTACAACGATCATAAATACTTGCAAGGTTCTAAAAATGTCGAAGGAATCTACAGTCATTGCTACTCAAAAGCTTGAAAAAACTGGAGATCCTGCAAAAGTCTACAGGCCAATTTCACTACTGTGCACTATCTATACACTTTTTGAGAGAATACTAATGGGCAGAAGAGGACTAATTATCGATTGGATACCACCAATACACAGGGAGGATTCGGAAAAATAGAAGTTGCTGTGACTAGGTCCTAGCCCTCACAGCCTACGTACAGCGACGTTTTCAAATAATTTGAGGACTGGAGTGGTGCTGCTTGACCTCACATGTACCTATGACACAATCTGGATACAGGGTCTTGACTATAAATTAATGAAGGCTCTCAGATCCAAGAAAACTATGAAACTCGTAACTAATATATAAAGAGAACAGTGGAACTAAATGGTGGATTAAGTAAACATAGAGTTCTAAAATCGTAATACCTCAAGGATCAGTACTTAAACCAGCTCTGTTCAGTCTCTACGTACCTCATATCCCAGTTTTAAAGTCGCAGGTACTGATTATAGCAGTTGGCACAATAGTGTCCACTCGTCACTGGTCGTCGTTTAATTGCTCAATTATAAATTAATGTGACCGTCACCTATCTTCGAAGTCAACATTCAATAACTACTCACAAACAGTAGTAGTCCAAGGCGAGAGGCCAACAAAAGCAACAGATTATTTTCTGCAGATTGCAACAACATGCTTTGGATGTAACTTTGAAAAACATTTCTCCCATTTTTCCAGATTTTTGCTACATCGGTTACAGGATGTTTGCAAGTAAACAGTCATTTTTTCTAATTTTTGGTCCTAATTGACTTTGATGTTCCTGAAGACAGACGCAAAGCTACGGAAACAATAGTATGTGTCGCAGTATTCATGCACTGCACAAACGACTCTCTCTTTTTTTCACTAGAAATGATGTAGTGCGGTCTGCACGAATCCTGACTGACGGGCTTCATCGCAGCATTTTCAGGGATAACATAAAGCTTCGTCTTCAGGTCAGCTAAGAATTTCTCTATAGCATTACCTTATACCAAGGAAGAAACCACAAAAAAACAGTTTTATATCCATTGTTAACACTTCTCAATAATGATGAACCATCTGCTAATTATTGTTCACATTAAATGAGTTGCAAATACGAGCGAATACTAAGTATGAACAATTGTGTCAGCGCAATTATCATCAGAACTTTGCTTTACAAACTGCGATCGTGTTGTTCATGTTAAGTGTTTACCTATTTGCCAGCAACTTAAGGATACGTGCTTGCAGTGTTGGGCATGAGCTGCCAGCTACAGTTGCGGCAGAGGTATATATTCTTCCACCCGCCTAGCGAGCTACGAATGTGGCACACGTCAACAATACCTGCAACCTATCTTAGCAGCTAAAATTTTGGCATTGTGTTTCTTGCGGTGCATTCTTCCTGTACAGCAAATTTCAGGGCAGATCTCGACATGTCGGATTGTACAGTTCACTTGTTAGACGAAAACCAGAATATAGCCTACAATAACTGATTAACATAAACGAAACTAGTACTCTCACCTCACGACTTTAATGCACTATTATTAAGAGTTCGGTGGACCGTCACAAATATTTACTACATCAGTGGCACAATTTACCATATAGTCGAGACGGCGTAAGTTGATCTCTTCAGTTACAGCAGACTGCGTGGGACAGCTTCGCCCACCTACCGCAACGTGTAACGTAACATGATTCTGTAAGCGTGTCTATGGCAGCGCCTCATTGTTGGCACAGCTCTGTAGAAGGTCATTGTTCTCACCTGTAGCCGTTTGAGGTTCGCTGTTAAAAGCTCTACTAACTGTTCGGGCCTCGCGGGGTAGCCACACGGTCTGAGGCGTCTTGTCACTGTCCGTGCGGCTGCCCCCGTCGGAGGTTTGAGTCCTCCCTCGGGCTTGGGTGTATGTGTCGTCCTTAGCGTAAGTTAGTTTAAGTTAGGTTAGTGTATAAGCTTAGAGACCGATTATCTCAGCAGTTTGGTCCCATAAGACCTTACCACAAATTTCCAATTTCCTAACTGTCGGGGATCATTTAACGCAGTCCCAACTTCACTGAAAATTATATTACAGTTCGTATTATGCTGTAAGATAAAAAAATTATAGCTACGACAGAGTTTTATACTGATTAAGAAATGATATGGAGTGAAATTCAGATCCTTTCTCAAGGAAAGCAGAATTCACTTCCTGTGCCTTCATCGACGTCTTCGTAATAGTTAAAATGCTGTTTTAGTACGTTGCGAAACAAAATTGGTGCCGTTGTTGAAATTACAGAGATGCAAAGTTTTATACGGGAAAAAATGGGAAACAAAATCAACTACTGCGTTGTGGGAACCATCCCAGAATTCGTTTAATGTTATCAACCGAAACGAAAATGCTGGAATCTGTATGGACTCGATTCTGTATCGCAAAATAACGTCCCAATATTCTTAGTGACCTACGTGGAACACTGCTAAGACGCTGGACTCGAATTCGCTTGAACAGCTACGCAGGTCCTCCACCGGACGTCCATATTTAGGTTTTCCATTTCTTAAGTAATTGTCTGGACGGTTCTTTGGAGGAACACCTAACTGATTCCCTTCACCATCCACACACAATTCTCTTGTCCACCCACATGCAATTCGAGCTTGCGCTTCCTCTCTTATCTCGTTACGAGTTGGGTATTCAATCTTAACCCGTCGCCTTCCAGTGGTCTGTAACGACCCACCAGGATGTTGGTTTCGTTATAAGTGTTAAATGTTCACTAAACTACAGTGTTAAAAAAATGGTTCAAATGGCTCTGAGCATTATGGGACTTAACTTCTGAGGTCATCAGTCCCCTAGAACTTAGAACTAATTAAACCTAACTAATCTAAGGACATCACACACATCCATGCCCGGGGCAGGATTCGAACCTGCGACCGTAGCGGTCGCTCGGCTCCAGACTGTAGCGTCTAGAACCGCTCGTCAGTTCCGGTCGGCTACTGTGACATCCCGACAGACGCCTGAATAATACCTTTCGGGGCGCGGACTGATACGAGACATCCAGGAAGATAGTCAATGGTTGTTGAAGGTACAGACACGGATATGGAGCTATGCCGACTCCAGTTCTTTAGCCAGCTGCTCTAGATTTCTCTGTTGAGGATCTATGACGCGAACGGCCCGATCGAGGTGGGCCAACAGATTCTCTATTGGGTTTAAATCCGCGGAGTTTGGAGACCAGGGGAGTACGGTAAACTCATTCTGGTGCTCTTCAAACTACGAAACTACACTGCGAACGGAGCGAGGTGGCGCAGTGGTTTGCACACTTGACTTGCATTCGGGAGAAGGACGGTTCAAACACGTCTCCGGCCATCCTGATTGTTTTCCGTGATTTCTCTAGATCGTTTCAGGGAAGTGCCGGGATGGTCCTTTGAAAGGGTACGGCCGATTTCCTTCCCAGTCCTTCCCTAATCCGAGCTTGTGCTCCGTCTCTAATGACCTCATTGTCGACGGGACGTTAATCTCCTCCTACTCCTCCTACAGTGCGAGCTGTGTCCAACGTTGCAGTGTCCCGTTGATTGATGCCATCGTACCGTGGAAAAAAAACTGCATTTAGAGGTGAACATTGTACACAAGGATAGATGAATAATAGTGTTGATCCATTGTGTCTTCCGGAATCACGAGATCATCCACGCAATGCTATGAAAACGTTCCCCAGACGATAACCCTCCTCCTGCATGTTGGATCCCTCCGATGATTGTTGCAAGGTGTTTGATTTCAGACGTTTGACGCCGAAAACGCTGACGGCCATCTGTCCGGTTGAGCGTAAAACGTGATTCATCTGGAAACGTCACCTGTCGCCACTCAGTGGACGTCCGGTTGCTGTATTGGCGTCCAAATTGCAGTCTTCATCGCCGATGAAGAGCAGTCAGCATGGGTGCACGAGCAACGCGCCTACTGCGGAAGCCCATACTCAGCAACGGTCGCTGTGCGGTGGTTGGGGAGAAACTGATTGTAGCCTCTTGGTTTATCTGAGTGGTCAGTTGGCTCAACAGTTGTACGTCAATTCCCCGGTACACATCTCCACAGGCCTCGTTCACTCATCATTTATGGCCCTTGGTGCACCGCACTTGCCCTCGGCACCAGTTTTGGACAGCGCTTTTATGCCATTCACGGTATATTTTAGCCTCGGCAGCAGGCGAACAGTTTACAAACTTAACTATCTGGTAAATGCTCCCGCTCTTGGCCCGAAAGCCAATGATCGTGCCCTTTTGACCGGCAAACAAATCGCTCCTTTTCCGATACGACAACACTCGATGTGCACTATATACCTTTCACTGATAGTGCTACCACCTGCCGTCTGCCAGTAGCTATTGCACGTTGACATCAGACATAGGCGTTGTCATGTCAATGTGACTGAACCGTGTAACTTCCAAAGGGATCGTTCTACATCTACATTTATACTCCGCAAGCCACCCAACGGTGTGTGGCGGAGAGCACTTTACGTGCCACTGTCATTACCTCCATCTCCTGTTCCAGTCGCGTATGGTTCGCGGGAAGAACGACTGCCGGAAAGCCTCCCTGCGCTCTCGAATCTCTCTGATTTTCCATTCGTGATCTCCTCGGGGAAGCAATATATTCGATACCTCATCCAGAAACGCACCCTCTCGAAACCTGGCCAGCAAGCTACACCGCGATGCAGAGCGCCTCACTTGCAGAGTCTGCCACTTGAGTTTGCTAAACATCTCCGTAACGCTATCACGCTTACCAAATAACCCTGTGACGAAACGCGCCGCTCTCCTTTGGATCTTCTCTATCTCCTCCGTCAACCCGACCTGGTACGGATCCCACACTGATGAGCAATACTCAAGTATAGGTCGAACGAGTGTTTTGTAAGCCACCTCCTTTGTTGATGGACAACATTTTCTAAGGACTCTCCCAATGAATCTCAACCTGGTACCCGCCTTACCAACAATTAATTTTATGTGATCATTCCACTTCAAATCGTCCCACACGCATCCTCCCAGATATTTTACAGAAGTAACTGCTACCAGTGTTTGTTCCGCTATCATATAATCATACAAAAAAGGATCCATCTTTCTATGTAATCGCAATACATTACATTTGTCTATGTTAAGGGTCAGTTGCCACTCCCTGCACCAAGAGCCTATCCTCTGCAGATCTCCCTGCATTTCGCTCCAATTTTATAATGCTGCAACTTCTCTGTATGCTACACCATCATTCGCGAAAAGCCGCATGGAACTTCCGACACTATCTACTAGGTCATTTATATGTATTGTGAAAAGCAATGGTCCCATAACACTCCCCTGTGGCACGCCAGAGGTTACTTTAACGTCTGTAGACGTCTCTCATTTGAGAACAACATGCTCTGTTCTGTTTGCTAAAAGCTATTCAATCCAGCCACACAGCTGGTCTGATATTCCGTAGGCTCTTACTTTGTTTATCAGGCGACAGTGCGGAACTGTATCGAACGCCTTCTGGAAGTCAAGGGAAATGGCATCTACCTGGGAGCCTGTATCTAATATTTTCTGGGTTTCATGAACAAATAAAGCGAGTTGGGTCTCACACGATCGCTGTTTCCGGAATCCATGTTGATTCTTACAGAGCAGATTCTGGGTTTCCAGAAACGGCATGATACTCGAGCAAGAAACATTTTCTAAAATTCTACAACAGATCGACGTCAGAGTTATAGGTCTATAGTTTGCGCATCTGCTCGACGACCCTTATTGAAGACTGGGACTACCTGTGCTTTTTTCCAATCATTTGGAACCTTCCGTTCCTGTAGAGACTTGCGGTACACGGCTGTTAGAAGGGGGGCAAGTTCTTTCGCGTACTCTGTGTAGAATCGAATTGGTACGGTAGACTGTGAAAAAAATGGTTCAAGTGGTTTGTCCACGACAATTGGTTCAAATGGCTCTGAACACTATGGAACTTAACAGCTGAGGTCATCAGTTCCCTAGACTTAGAACAACTTAAACCTAACTTAACCTAAGGACATCACACACATCCATGCCCGAGGCACGATTCGAACCTGCGACCGTAGCAACAGTGCGGTTCCGGACTGAAGCGCCTAGAACCGCTCGGCCACAGCGGCCTGCTAGACTGTGAAAAGTAAAGTAGATTTCAAAGGGGTCAGTCACACTGATCATCGTATTTTTTACAAAAAAAGTAAATACATTCTTCATTCGTAATGAGAATTTGTAATCCGTAAATCGTAACACAGTGAAGTCGTTTAATTAGTGTATCTATCAAGTGCTGTGGGATCTTACGAGCCAAAGCTACTTGATCAGAAGCGAGTCAGTACGTAGTTTACAGAACGCTGATTAAAAAATTTATAGACTGGGAATTAAAGTATTAATAAAGCACCAAAAAACGTGAAAGAGTATACAAAGAAACAAAAATTTAGAGAGAAGTTCTCAAGCACTGCTTGGAACTGCTTCACAGAATAGGAGTATGCCGCAGCTGAACCTGTCAACTTGTGTTTGGGTACCCCGGGTTTATCGCTCAATTTTTTCAGGTTTGCTGGACGACTATTGAAAATGAAACCTGCTAAATAACGCACATCATTCTCTGTACAATGCGTGGCAGGTACTGCACAAGTGTATAACGTATCTTCGTCCAGTATTCAGTGCACGAATGTTGCAGTTTCTTCTGAATGAGTCAATATTGTCAACAACAATTCTTGTGATTGAATGTACAGTGTGTGCCAGATTGGCGTTTAGTGGTTAGAACTTTAATAACTGAGGATGTATTAATAATAACCTGATCGAAATATGATTATATGGTGCTCTCATGTCTAGTACACGTAGAAATTCATTTGTTTCTGTTTATTTTCTTTTGCAAGTAACAACGCGAAAATAAAAAGATGGCTGAAAACTTGTCCTTGGAGCAAAGAAAGTGGATTTTAAACTGTTACTGGAAATTTGAAAACATGAAAGAAGTGCAGAGACGATGGTGGACTGGTTTTGATACCTATCCACGGTCACGTGTAACAATAACTAAATTATGCGATAAATTTGAGGGGAAACGAAGTGTGCATGTTCTGAAGAAGGGACAGTGCGGCAGGTAGAAATCGGCAGCGGCTGAAAGAGTGGCGGACACAGTGGTACAAGCTTTCACAAGATCTTCAGAGAAATCTTAAAGAACGCAAAGTGGAAATCTACATTCCCAGGATGGTTCACGCGATGAATGAGGACGACCCGGATGGGCCCCTCGAATTTTGTGAATGGATTTGCGGTAATGATATCATCGTTTGGTCTGATGCGGCGACGCTGAAACTGCATGGAACCATCAGTAGCTATAACTGTGTGTACTGGGCGAGAGGTAATCCCATGTAATGGAAGAATGAGCTGGCTGATCAGTGTGGTGAGGCATGACTGTCACAGGATTTTTATGGCCTTTCTTTTTTGAATGAACAGCGACATGTGTAAAGTATCTTACCATGTTGCAGGAACGAACTATAGCTGCAGTTCACCAACTGTACCGATATGAAGTCTGTTTTTTCCAGCAAAACGGTGCACCGTCATGTGACGTACTGCAATTCCTGGATGAAACATTTGTTGAAAGGTGACAGGCCGCCGAGGAAGTGTTGAACTTCCACCCATTTCTCCCCATCTGAAGGACATTGTCAACTCCACAATGCCACGTACGCTAGGTGACATTAGAGAGGGGACATCGTTAATCCATTCTAGTTGGAACCATAACATATGTGTATGGATGTGTTCCGCGACGATGGAAACGTTGTATTGCTGCCGATGGAGGGTATTTTGAACATCTTCAACAGTAAAACGTCAGCATTAACGTCGTGACCATCTATGAGATTTAAAAAATTCGTAAATTTTGTTATTCTTGTTGGTGTTATTAAAGTTTAAACAATGTAAAACTCTACGTGGGACAGCAGAACTGGAATTCCGAGACACCTGAACAAACGTCCTACACGAAGCTCACAGACTGCCACAAATCTGTTTCTGGTCTACGAATATTGTTGGTGAGTGCACAAAATTGCCCAAAAATGACAAGGTGCGACAGAACAGACTATACAGTTTCCTCGGATACTTTTTAGGACGGCAGGGCCGGGGGGGTGGAGGGGGTGGGGGAGAAGTTACACATTCTCTCCCTTTCTGTCGGTGACCCCATTTCAGTAGTCAACATGGTTTGGACCGGAGCACATCGGACTTTTCCGTATGTGCATATTTTGCAAACAACCGATCCGTGATCGCGTTGCAAAGCGCTTTTAGGCGACGGTTTAACATTCCGCGCAACAATTCCGTTCCTAATGCGAACACAGTTCGTGGTTGGAGGAAACTAGTAGCACACCAAGAAGATGCACGTGGACGACACAGGTCGATCAGAACACCAGAAAATCTGCAACAGTTGAACAATCGTCAAGATGTTCCGCTCCAAGGCAAGTTGTTGCATTGGGAAATTCACATCGCAATTTTCACTACTGGACTAAAAATAGCTCCGAATTATTCACGAAAGACCGCTACATTCCCCTAAACTAATGAGATGGTCTGCCTCATCATAATTTGGCTCGACAGGTCCGTCCTTCTTTGAGGAGCAAGGCGCGAACGTGATGGTGAATTACGTTTGAATGTTGCTGAATTTTATGAGCCCAGAATTGTTGAAGAAGAGCGATTAGAGGACTTGTGATTCCAAAAGTATGGGTCTACAGCTCACACAGCCCGAAATTCATTTAATGTTTAAGGGAAGTGTTTTCGGGACGTCTGGTCTCTTTGGGCCGTGATGTGTAGCCTGTGCGGTCACCACATCTGAGCATTTGTGACTTCTTTCTTTGGGGATATCTGAACGAAAAAGTGTTTAAAACTCGCCCCCACACTCTGCCAGAGTTACGAGCGCTCGGATTATTGAAAGTGTGAAAGCCATTTCCCGCTATAAGCCTGAACGAGCAGTTGAAAACTTCACAGATCGTCTCCAGAAGTGTATTGCTGCTAATGTCTGCCACCTTGAGAACATTATTTTCAACACTGAAATAATATAAAATAGTATAAACTGTTGTTGTTGTGGTCTTCAGTCCTGAGACTGGTTTGATGCAGCTCTCCATGCTACTCTATCCTGTGCAATCTTCTTCAACTCCCAGTACCTACCGCAACCTATATCCTTCTGAATCTGCTTAGTGTATTCATCTCTTGGTCTCCCTCTATGATTTTTACCCTCGACGCTGCCCTCCAATACTAAATTGGTGATCCCTCAATGTCTCAGAACATGTCCTACCAACCGATCCCTTCTTCTAGTCAAGTTGTGCCACCAGGTCCTCTTCTCCCCAATTCTATTCAATACCTCCTCATTAGTTATGTGATCTACCCATCTAATCTTCAGCATTCTTCTGTAGCACCACATTTCGAAAGCTTCTATTCTCTTCTTGTCCAAACTATTTATCGTCCACGTTTCACTTCCATACATGGCTACACTCCATACAAACACTCTCAGAAACGACATCCTGACATTTAAATCTATACTTGATGTTAACAAATTTCTCTTCTTCAGAAACGCTTTCCTTGCCATTGCCAGTCTACATTTTATATCCTCTCTACTTCGACCATCATCAGTTATTTTGCTCCCCCAATAGCGAAACTCCTTTACTGGTTTAAGTGTCTCATTTCCTAATCTAATTCCCACAGCGTCACCCGACTTAATTCGACTACATTCCATTATCCTCGTTTTGCTTTTGTTGATGTTCATCTTATACCCTCCTTTCAAGACACTGTCCATTCCTCTCAACTGCTCTTCCAACTCCTTTGCTGTCTCTGACAGAATTGCAATGTCATCGGCGAACCTCAAAGTTTTTATTTTTTCTACATGGGTTTTAATACCTACTCCGAACTTTTCTTGAACTACTAACTTCTAAAATAACAGTAATTTTTTTCTTTATAGGCCAATTTCTTTTTTACAACCCCTCAAAACAGTTTAATTGGTTCTGTCACACCCTATGCAAGATATTTTTCTTAATGTCTTACATTCGAAAGTAATATTTTGTAGATACAACGTAAGCTTCAAAGCTGAATGATAACTAGTTGGCTATTTTAGTCTTATTTATTAGTGACATATTTTATGAAACTTCTCATTAGGTTTGAAATGTAATTTAATTCATCACATTTTTCAGTAGTTAAACCATGTTTATCAAGTGGTAAAGGTGACTAATTTCTGATACTGCTAGGTTACGTAACGTCAATCATCTGACAAATATGCGCCTTTATAGATTTCGCCTTTTCTTTAACTGCAGGCGATGTCTGGGAAGAAAGAAAGTATTGGGCAGACGAAAATATGAGGAAGGCAAAATAAACAAATTCTCGTGTTTCTTTGTCAGAAAAAGCGGATATCTTTCCCCTTCTTTTTTTGTGAGGGTAGTGAAGACAGCAGTTCTACTGATTTAATGACAACTGAATAAGGTCAGGCACAATTAGATACTAACAACTATTTACTATTAAAAGCAGTCTTGATCACGACTTATCTATTCCGGTGACCGGTTTCGACCACAACTGCGGTCATCTTCAGACCAATAAGTAATAACCTCCTTCTGGGCGATTCAAGGCGCTAAAGTCTGGAAGCGCGAACCGCTTCGGTCGCAGGTTCGAATCCTGCCTCGGGCATGGATGTGTGTGACGTCCTTAGGTTAGTTAGGTTTAAGTAGTTCTATGTTCTAGGGGACTGATGACCTCAGAAGTTAAGTCCCATAGTGCTCAGAGCTATTTGAACCTCCTCCTGGTGGTAAATCACTTTGAGTAGTGATTTACCACCAGAAGGATGTTCTTACTCATTGGTCTGAAGATGACCACAGTTGTGGTCGAAACCGGTCACTGGAATAAATGATTTGTGATCAAGACTGTTTTTGATAGTAAGTATTTGTAATAAAATTGATAACTGTATACTCTCGGAATGTATTAGAAAGATACTAACAACGCTGAGAATAGCACACAGTGGAGCTTTTGAGTCGCTGCTGCTGCATGATCAAGTAATTAAACTGAATTGTGTTAAAATGCCAACCTGAGCACACGGAGTCACTGCGTGTCTCCCTGTGGGGCAGTATTCGGAAGTAGGTCGTCTCATACGTGAGAACTTTGCCACAACAGTTTCCGAGAGCACCTGAAACCACTCCTGCCATGTTCGCGGGCGGGCTCGTGCTTTGGTCTTATTGGATCTCCAGAACGAACGTCATTTCTTTCTATACGGTTTCTTCAGAAACGAGGTTTATTTCGCTCCACTTGCAGCGACTTTGCGAAGACACGGCAAGAACACAACGGCGGTCCCGCATCAGACGGTTTGCTGAAGCTGGTCCTACTGTCTGCCTACACGTTTACTGTATTATACATGTGGTTCGTATCAAGTGATTGTAACGTAAAAAGCTTCAAACTTCACCACTTACAGAGGCATTTCAACTTTTATTTTCAGTGTTGGAGGTAGTAAGAAGGTAATGTGCAGTGTAATACGCCAGTAACGGTGGTAACCACCGTATTATATAAGTTCTAAATAAATGATCAAGTTCCAGATTACCGTAATAAATCACACGTAAGTTATATCCTCAAAACAGATAATACAGGTGCCTGTAATTCAGCAGAGTGGAAAAAATAAAGGTGACCCGGAAAACACGCTGATGCGTACAAGTGAAAGACGGAAGTAGCTTTCGCACTACCAAGCAACACAATTCAGTGAAAGTTAAACTATACACAGAAAGAAGTGCTACAGCATAGTATAGTGTAGTACAAAAGGGAACTAAAAGAAATACCCAATGACACGAACAAAAGTGACAACTTCAATCAAAGACAAAAATCACACTGAAGTCGCCGCGATTTATGATGGTACCCTGGACATCACAAAAGGCGAGACATGTTTCGTAAGTGTGAACACCACGGACGCCACTGCATACCCTGCAACGTGGTCCCTTGCTTGCCACATGGTTGGTAAGTTCTTGTGGTAGTGCGTACAGTAGGGAGTGGTGCTTATGTTAATTTTCGCAGGAGAAAGAATGTGGAGGATGTGTGGAGAGCGATGTGTGGCTGCAGTACGTCCTCCTATTGCACCCCACATGTGCTCGTTGGGATTTCAGTCGGGGACGGGCAGGGTAATCCGTTCGCCGAATATCCTTTCGGTCTAAGAGCTCCTCCACGTGAACATTTCGATGGCGTTGCACATTGTCACCCGTAAAAACAAACTTATAATCGAATACACTTCTGAAAAGACGCACAACAGTCTGACGCTGACCGGAGGGTGTATGGTTGAAAGACGTATGTATTCATTACCAGCGATGGCGAGGCATGACAGAATCTCTGACGAGAGAGTTATTTATCGTTGCTAGTCTGCGCTTGACCGCGCGAGACGACAGTGCTGGTCAGTTGCGTGTAGCGAGTCGGCAGGAACAGTGCTAGTATGTAGCGAGTCGGGAGACGGAGTAGTCAGTCGACAGTAGTAGCGAGTGGACGGTTGTACTGAGCAGAAGTCGGCATGCGTCGGCGGCGTGCTCTTCTCGCGACTCTGGTCACGATTCGGGACGATATGTATTGTTGTAGAAGGTAAAGACGCAGCATTGCGCACATCTAATAATTCATGTTAATTGTAATTAATTTGTTCAAAGAATGCCCTAATAATAATTTTTTACAAACTAACTCTTTTAAAGAAAAACATTCATTTAAATTTAAAGAATGTTTCCTATGCATTTCCTCCAAGAATCAAAATTAAATATACGCCAGCACTGCACGAAGCTGTGTCGATAGATAAGAGCAGATATAGAATTTTTGCTTTTTTATTCAGAATACAGGGCCGAAGGTCAGCGCTGCTGTCCCTATAAAATTTGTCAGGTTTAATTATTTCACAGGGCCGAAGGTCAGCGCTGCTGCCCTTACAAAATTTATCAGGTTTAATTATTTCTGTTGAGATGTTACATACGGTTGATGGTTCATTATCTAATTAATATTATTGTGTGGGTTTTTGGTCTATTTTCTTGTTTATCATTTTTACTAAAATTCTGCGGGGCGGTTACATAGTGTTCAAGAATACGAAGATCAGCAACATTATGCCTCCCCACAACATAATACCTGTAACACCAAGAAGAACACGGTCTACAATGTTCCTGGGTGCTCTGAGCGTATCCATCTCTCTTTCGCCATATGAGGGTACGTCCACAGTTTTTCAATTCTTCAGAATTTTATTTCGTCACAAATTGTACTTCCTTCTCTCCACACATCCCTCGCCCTATTCCCCTGCGAAAATTAACGTAAGTACCACTCCATCCTGCTAATTCAAATCCTATACACGCTTTTGTTAAAAAATTTCATAATGATATTAGCGGATGACGCTGTTGTATGCAGAAAACATGGAACATGGAACTAACAAAACGCAGAAAGCTCTGCAGAAGATCAACGCTTCATTCAGGGACTGTCAGATGACGCTCAACGGAATGGCACAGTGTGACATGTTTTCGAACATGTCTTGAGAAGAGGAAGTAGATAACCAAATAAAAAAAAATAGAACGAAATTTAAAAAAGGACGTAGGATGTGCCCTATTTTCGGATAGCTAAGTAAATCTAAAGATGATGATGAGGTCCCATACTCCGAGGAGCGTATAGGACGATGAGGGATTGATTTATTTTATTTATCTTATGGCATCGTATAGAAAAGACATAAAAATCATAAGACACAGAAATAAAGAGTAGTCACAGTGTGTAACATATAGTTGTAGATATAAAAGTGTTTAAAAATAGTGTATATAACAAACAAAAGTTCACAAACAAACATCCAGATTTGTGACATAGTCTATTGCACTTTCAGTCGCGGTCAGAAACTCATTGGGGTCTCCTGCAAAACGTCTCAGAGGGCAATCTTCCACGATGTGACGAATCGTCTGCCGGTCCGCACCGCAGTCACATCTCGGAGTGGTGATTTTACCCCACCTGTGGAGGCTGTCTGCACATCTGCCGTTATTTGTCCGAATTAGATTCAGGGTCGTCCAAGTTTTCCTTGGCAAATTGAATCCTGGTGGTTGGACATTGATGCATGGCATATTCTGCAGGTTTTGGGGCACAGATTCTCTCCACCGCATTTTCCAGAGGTTGCCATAATCCGGGTTGAGAGGATGCGTATTTTTTGCCTTTTTTAAAGAGGGGTGTCTTGAGCGCAATCTGTTCATCTCCAGGGCAGGAACATCCTTATGGATTGGCTGTTTCTCGTTGTTCAGCACTTTTCCATACTCGCGTAAGAGAGCGTTCTCTCTGCGCAGGTCCGGTGGGGGAATGTTTCTCAGTATAGGTAGCCAGTGTAAAGGCGTTGGCTTTATTGTTCCTCATATCATCCTCATTGTGTAGTTTAGTTGAGCATCGATCAAGCCTGTGTGTTTACTGTTTAGCCATACCGGTGCGGCATATTCTGCTGTTGTGTAGACAAGTCCCAGAGCCGAAGATCTCAGTACAGCCGCGGAAGAGCCCCACGTGGTCCCACATAGCTTCTGTATGATATTATTTCGAGTTTTAAGTTTTGCGGCTGTATTACGTAGGTGTTCCTTGAAAGGGTTCTGTCAAAGGTGACGCCTAGATATCTGGGGTAATTATTATGGTTTAGCTGCCTGTTTTCAAAATGAACGTTGAGCTTTCTTTTTGCTCGGGCATTGTTGAGGTGAAAGCATGTCACCTCCGTTTTTGTCGCGTTTGGCCGTAATCTCCACCTTCGGAAGTAATCTCCCAGCTTTGTTAGATCCGCAGTTAATGTGTTTTCCGTTGCCTCCATTGATCTGCTTCTTGCAGCTATTGCCCAGTCGTCGGCATATCCGAATTTTTGAGAAGTGGTTTCAGGTAAGTCAGATATGTAGAGGTTAAACATGAATGGCGCCAGAACGGAGCCTTGTGGTAAACCATTGTTGAGCTTCATTTGGTCACTTTTTAAGTCGCCCATTATGACTCTGAAACTTCTATCTGTGAGCATGTTATCAATGAGGTTGGCCAGCTTATTACATGGTATGACCCGCAGCAACTTAAATATCAGGCCTTGTCGCCAAACGGTGTCATAAGCGGCTGATAGGTCAATAAAGGCTACTGATGTTTTGAGTTTTTTCTGAAAGCTCGCCTCTATATGAGTTGCTATGGAGAGGATCTGGCAACTCATATAGAGGCGAGCTTTCAGAAAAAAAAACTCAAAACATCAGTAGCCTTTATTGACCTATCAGCCGCTTATGATACCGTTTGGCGGCAAGGCCTGATATTTAAGTTGCTGCGGGTCATACCATGTAATAAGCTGGCTAACCTCATTGATAACATGCTCACAGATGAGGGAGACTCGCACCGCTGTAATAGGCAAGGTCCTACTGGAGGTGGTTTGCTACTTCCTTCCTCCGACCATTATGGGGTTGAATGATGATTATGAAGACGACACAACACCCACTCATCACGAGGCAGGTAAAATCCCTGGCCCCGTCGGGAATCGAACCCGGGACCCTCTGCGCGTGAAGCGAGAACGCTACCGCAAGACCACGAGCGGCGTTTCATAACCGCTAGCCATATACTATAAATAATTACACCAGTATAATTGTTAGTAAAATTTTGCAGTTATAGTTGGTTAAAAATCAGCTAAAAGCTCTCGAAGATTACGGAAGTATGTAAAACATAATAGATTTTGTTTATATGCAACGTTTTACAGCAAAAGTCAACAGATTACATTTCATAATTTATGTCAAAGAAATTTGTGTATTTTGGAGAGTGTGCAAAAAAGGGTGCGCAATATAGGATAGCGTGGTTCTTAGCTTCAGATAGGGTTATTTCACAAGGAAAATTCAATATTTCATCACTATAGGGATACTGTTTTATTACAAAGAAGTACAAAAAGTAATGTTGAGATATTCCACTTTGATTATAATCACTATATGCTTATAACTGCATTGACGCTGCATTTGCATTTTTCACATTTGTGCGCGTTCCAGCTATGTTTCTCAGTCCAGCACGCAGTTCACGTATCCAACGCAAACGTCCTAAGCACCTTACCCGACCTTCTCCAGAGTTATCTTCGCGGTATGGGACAGACGAGTAGATGCATTCCTCACCTGCACTATCTCCATCTGTCGAAACGAGGGAAGCAGGACTTAGGAATCGTCAGCAGATAATTCATACGTCGATTTTCTTTGTAGCCTACTCATTTTAGCCACCTTTGCGTTCTTCTAGTTGGCCTTTTGTGTACTTGGATGTTTTCCCCTTTCTGAATCACATTCTTGCATTTTAGGTTCTCTTGAGCTAAAGGCTCTTCCTAAAGCACATTTTCTGCCTAACCTAGCGCCTAGTTTCTCTTTCAAATTCCTTATCTCTACGTAATCTAAAAGTGTAGTTTTTTGCACTTGAAACACTTTGGACGCCTTCAAGAATCCTATTTCTTTAATTCTAATGGTTACCGTTGCCTTCCTCATATTTTCGTCTGCCCAATACTTTCTTTCTACCCAGACATCGCCTGCAGTTAAAGAAAAGGCGAACTCTATAAAGGCGCATATTTGTCAGATGATTGACATTACGTAACCTAGCAGTATCCGAAATTAGTCACCTTTACCACTTGACAAACATGGTTTAACTACTGAAAAATGTGATGAATTACATTACATTTCAAACCTAATGAGAAGTTTCATAAAATACGTCACTAATAAATAAGAGTAAAATAGCCAACTAGTTATCATTCAGCTTTGAAGCTTACGTTGTATCTACAAAATATTACTTTCGAATGTAAGACATTAAGAAAAATATCAACTGCGAGCAGCGAACGCGACTGATGCGCTTGGCAGTGTCAGAACACTAGGGTAGCGGAAGTACAAGGATTTCAGCTAGTTTCCGCTTCGGCAGCGTTGTCCAGGGAGCAAATATACACCTATTCGAAACCAAGCAACCGTCTGAAAACAGGGACCTTACCCTTCTGCTGCTCGTATCTTCGTAACGAAGAAAACTACAAGAAAGGCAGACATTCTGGCCAGTGTCCACCTGGTAGCCAACATTTGCCTGATATATTTTGTTTTATTTTGGTTCTGGACAAAAAGTTATTTTGGAAGGTCAAGATAAATTCAACACCAGTTTAACGAGTCAAGTTCCACAACAGTTCGATTACACCATGGGTGATAACTCCCTGGAGACAGGACCCAATGTAAAAACATCCAGTACTGTGAGTCAAGAGCGACCTAAAGTGAAACGATCATTTTAGAGGCCTCGTGGAAGAACGCATTATCGGGGCACATCAGGAGTGTGCTGTTGTGTAGAGTGGAGAGTGCTGCAACCCACTGAGATGACATCTAGCTATTTCTCTGAATGGAAGGGAAGGTGCGACTCACGTTTTGACTTGGTTTGGGACCCGACTTGTCCTTCACTTTTCCAGTTGCGTTTTGAAACTTTTGGTGAATTTAAACGCAAGATAAGCAGGTAATTCTTAATCGTACGCCATTAAATGACGAATAATTGTTAAGTGCATGCCATTCACTATACATCACACACATAACAGTTCAAATCCGCCAGTTATTGCGCTCCATAAAATTTATTAATCTGAAATTAGTTATTGTGGTGAAACCAGATGGGTTCGTAAAGATAAAAATAATCCCAACTAGAGAGCTGACAAATCAGATGAGAATGAATGTGTTCACTGCAGAACAAAATGTCGAGCTGGTAGTATACATTAATGGAGAGTAGACGTTTTAGTCCACAGATGAAACATCTCACTGTCAGATCAGTAGCCTATCAGGTAGAGGAAATAAATGGCCTACCATTCAGATTTGGCAAAGAAACTTGTCTTCCAGGGTACGGCTGGGTTATAAGATTTATTACGAGACATCGTATGTTGTCCATTCGCGAGACCGAAAATACGTCTGATATTGCAGTGCCTGTGTTATTCTGATTACGACGCAAAGTTCCTTTGGACATGCATTTATTCGCCGACACACACAGGTTTACTTTTAAGTAATATGTGTCACCTGTATGGAAATATGCACGATGGCTGAAGACGCATGGTTGACGACATATGGAAGTTTCGGTTTGGTCGTGCGTCTTGCACGGATAGCCAAATGGTACGGCGACCGCTCGCGAAAGCGAGAAATCCGGGTTAGAGTTCCGAAGAGGCACAAACTTTCATTGTCGTCATTCCACTATACAACTCATGGTTGTCCTTATTTGCAATTGCGAATGTAGCAGCTGTGGTCGCCGCAGTGCCTGTTCCTTTGGACATGCATGCGTGTCCAAAGGAGCTTTGCATGATAATCAGAATAACACAGACACTACAATAACGTATTCATCTGCTGATACCGGGCAAGCGAATTTCATACGACGTACGGGAATACACGTATACATGGATATACGAGTACAGATCGTAGACGCAGGGTTGACGATATATGGAAGTTTGGGTCTGGACGTGCACAGATAGCCAAATGGAGCCCTCTGTAATAATAATAAAAAAAACTGAGTTAAGGTGTCACCGATGAACTTCAACATGTGTCACAGGACGTCAGCCCCGAAAACATACAACGATCAATTAAGAACAAAATCAGATTAAAAAAAAAAAAAAAAGGTAAGGTGACCGCTCGCGATAAGCCGGAAATTCGAGTTCGAGTCCTGGTCCGGCACGAATTTTCACTGTCGTCATTCCATTCTACATCTGATGGTTGTCCTTATTCGCAACTGCGAATTCATTTAATGGAAATACATCTGATGCATAAGCGATGGGAATTAACAAAGTAACAGTAGCAGTAACTGGATATTAAACACTAAAAATAATTATATTTTTCAAAATGACATTAAAATGCATTCTCATTGTTAACGGTTTTGTTGAAGATTCCATATTCTTTGGTCTAAATTGTTTAATCAACAACTTTAGGTTTTTTTTAAAGATGGTATTCCTAATTTAAATAAAAAATTTTGGTCGTACTTAAAATCTATGAACGCTACAAATAATTCAATACCTTCTCTTGCTGACAGTACGGGTAATGTAACTGATGATGATAATCAGAAGGCCGAAATTCTAAACCTAGCTTTCAAAAACTCGTTTACGATAGAGGACTGCAGCACCATTCCCCCTTTCAATTATCGAACAAACGAAAGGATGGCTGACAGAGTGTTTAGTGTATCCGGGACTGTAAAACAGTTAAGATCCTTAGACGCCAAAAAGGCATCTGGCCCAGACGGTATCCCCGTAAGATTTTATGTTGACTATGCTACAAATATAGCACCATTCTTATCCGTCATCTATCAGAGATCATTGCAACGGCGGAAAGCTCCACGGGACTGGAAGAAGGCCCAGGTCAATGCAATCTATAAAAACGGTAGAAAATCGGATGTTCATAATTTACCGGCCAATTTCACTGACATTGATTTGTTGTAGAATCATGGAACATATTTTTTGTTCACACACAATGACCTTTCTAGACTCTGAGAAGCTCATCTGCAGAAATCAGCACGGTTTTGGGAAACAGCGGTCATGTGAGACACAGCTGGCCCTCTTTGTGGACAATATACAACAGGCTCTAGATCCCTGCTCCCAGGATGATGTCATATTTCTCGACTTTCGAAAGGCGTTCGACTCAGTTCTGCACTGTCGCTTGCAACAGAAAGGGCGCGCTTACGCTCTATCCAATGACATATGCGGTTGGATAGAAATTTTTCTAACAGACAGGGAGCAGTATGTCGTCCTGAACGGGGTAACTTCAACAGAAACAAGAGTAACTTCAGGTGTGCCCCAGGGCAGCGTTATAGGTCCTCTGCTTTTTACGATTTACATAAACGATCTGGTTGATGGTATTGACAGCGGCCTTCGACTGTTTGCCGATGATGCTGTAGTCTATAGGAAAGTAGTATCACACGAAAGTTGTGAACAAATCAATGAGGATTTGCAGAAAATAAATGCGTGATGTAATGACTGGCAGTTATCTCTCAATATTAGTAAGTGTAACCTCCTGCGTGTAACAAGGCGAAAATCGCCATTAATGTATGAGTACAAAATAATAGATCAGTCTTTGGAAGCGGTCAAGTATCTGGGTGTGACTATTCGAAATGATCTGAAATGGAGTGATCAGATTACACAAGTAACGGGTAAGGCGAACTCTAGACTGCGGTTTATTGGTAGAATCCTGAAGCGATGCAGTCCTTCAAGAAAGGAAATAGCTTACAATACGTTATTTCGTCCAGTCTTAGAGTATTGTTCGTCTGTATGGGACCCTTCAAGAGATTGAGAAGGTCCAAACAAGAGCGGCAAGATTCGTGACTGGTACATTTAGCCATCGTGAGAGCGTTACAAATCTCATAGAAAGTTTTAAATGGGACACACTTGCAGATAGACGGCGCGCTAAACATTAGGGGCTGCTCACTAAAATTCCGAAATTCGATCTTCGCCGAGGATCTTTCAAATCGTGTAATGATCATCATTCAAAGATAAGGGAAATAAGAGCTCGTACTGAGGCGTTCAGACAATCGTTTTTCCCTCGCGCGATCCGCGTGTGGAACAGTGGAGTCCGAGGGGGTGGGGGTGGGGGTGACTTTAGCGCAGATTGCGCCCTCCGCCACACACCGATTGGTGGCTAGCGGAGTATATATGTAGATGTAATAATTTCAACGTTTAGGTTAAAATTTCACAAAAAATGCCTTATCGAATTTTGCCCTGTGGATGGTGCAGAACAGCAAATATGCAAGAATTTCTTTGAAAAAATGAAAAAAGTACATAATATATAGTTATAAATGCTTTTTCAAGTAAGATAGGTTTACATTGCAAAGTGATTTTTATACCTTTAAGAAGTGTTTTCTAGAGCTCCTTCTTTTTACAAAAATTGTTGAACCTTAAATATTGCCGTTTGTAACGGAACATATCAAAGGCTTTACTTTAATGAAGTATGTGATACCCTCCAAATTCAACCAGTTTAACGAGTATTTATGATTATAGAAGAGTTATTGTGTATGTTAACACTGATTGCACAACATGTCTCCATAAACAGTCAACCCATTAAATTATACTAAATAACTGACCCACACAAAAGTTAATATCACTTGATCACTGATACAGCAAATGTCATCATGCAAAAACACTAAGTTTATCTTAAATAATTAATATGAAGTACGAAAAATAGTGGCCAACTTAGGTATTTTGGATCTCCTTAAATAAAAATCACCCAGTGAAACCTATTTATTCACTAGGAGCGTTTTCACTCAGTATTCACGTAATCAATCCTATTTTAGACGAAAACCAATGTAATTCTTAATAATTTATGTTACTTACTTATTTATGCAAATTAGAGAAGTCAATTGACAAACTTCTAAAAAATGGCCTTTTTGTAACAGAGAATTATTCTGTCAAGTCAACAAATTTGTCTGTCATTTTCATAACATGTTAAATTATGTCACTCTATGCAAATTAATAACTTATCTGCACAAATTATGATAACAGATGTACATGTGACTTATAAACTATATCTCTTTTTAGTAGTTCTTTGACAATGTTATAAATACAAGCAGCAAGAAGGGTCGAGGAGGCAGTCGGAATGTCACTTTGGTAAAGTGTGTTTGTGTGTTATTGTTTGAGGTGGATAAACAATGCAAAGAACATGTAAAGGAAGTACTATTTTGTGTTGTGTCATGGTCTTTGGTGGACAGTGGAATTAAGATGGCCACCAGAGTAATAAATATTTGAAGGTTACATATTTGTTGGTTTCGCTCGTTCATTATCATCAAAAGCACATAAAAAACACGGGACCTCATATTTTTAACCCTAGACAACCAGATTTAGAGCCAGAATCAACATCGAGACACAGCAGCGATCCAGCAAGCAGCATTGATTACTACAATGCATTTTAATGGCGCCAACCTAACATCAAGTGCTAACAAGCTCCGTAAATGGGAGTGAAATAGTGCGATTATAGCAATTAGCAATATCTACGACTAGGCGACCATTACACGTTCCACCTTGAGTTCGCCCACGTAGGAACAAAAAAAAAATGCAAGACAGAAATTCATTGGAAAAATTCCAAGGAAAAGTAGCGAGCACACGAAAGAGTCAGTTGTCAAATCTCTCGTTCCTCAGTTTTATTTGGTAAGAAATTCTATTTCATTTCCTCCACTTATCCTCGTTAAACAAAATTAATAAGGGTTTTCCCAGTCCTCCACGAAGGTCTTGACACGAATTATTCACCGACCTAAAAATTGGCATAGCACACATCGGAATTCGCCAAACAAGGCTATCGTATGAACAGGGAAGAGCTGTGGTGGTGGCAGCGCGTGCTCTTCCACTGATGAGTTATCGACCGTGGCCACACGTGCGCGCAGATAACGCCCCAACTGCGGCCGTTCCTCCGCGGTGGCGATAGCTACGCGACTATAGAGGAGACGCGTCTATTTTGGCGCGCAGTTGCGCAGCCTGGCGCTTCTCCCTGCGGAGATTGGACGTCGAGAGGTCTTCTTCTTCCCTGTAGTCCGCGCCCCGCGAAAGCCGTAAATGTTATTTCCGGGGCAGTTCTGCTGAAAAGTCACCCTACTCCGCTAAGCGGATTGCCCTCTCTGTTCCGCACCGGACTGACAGTTACCGTAAGACTGAAAGAGCTGCGCGCTCCCTTATCGTGCCTCGCAGGAAACAAAGGCAGCAGTTTTACGAGAGGGCGCTCCAATCCCTCCTCCCCGAGACACACTGATATTTTCAATTTATCTCTGCTAGCAGAAGTTAAGTGATTGTGAAAAAATGCGAACAACGTTGGAGGTGAAGTGACAGACTCCTACAAGTTGTTTACTGAGTACTTCTGAAAAAAGAACGCTTGATCCCACATAACATTGTTATTGTTCTAATCTTCAGTCCGAAAACTGGTCTACTGCAGCTCTGCACGCTAGTCTATCCTGTGTAAGCCTCACCATTTCTACATAAATAATCCATTTTAACCTGCTTACTGCAGTCAAACGTGTCATTCCTCTTCAATTTTTACTCCCCCCATTTCCCTACATAACGAAGGGAAGTTAACAAACTTTTGATGCATCAGAATGTGTCCTGTGTCCCCCTCAGCGGATCCTTACATTCCGTCAAATTGTGTCATCAACTTCTTTCCCCCTCAAACCGATTCAGTGCCTCCTGCATAGTTATCCGATTTACAAAACTAATCTTCTGCTCCCTGCCATATTTACAGCACCTAATTTCCAAGTTTCTGCGTACTTGTTCTCTGCACTAGAAATCAGAACTGAGGTCTCTATTCTAGAGACCAGAAATGAGCTCTGTATACTTACTTTAAACTCGCCAGCGAGTCCTATAACGTCGTCTCGAACTCGATGTCTCCGTGTGCTCGAAGAATCCACTAGCGAATCTCGCTCCACATTTAGCTGAAATCTCGTCTGTTGTCAGGTACAAGAAAATACTTCAGGTGTAACCGCGGGCCCTCGGCATTGCCGGTAAATACGCAGCTGTTGGTTGGGCATCACGATTATTATACACTACTGGCCATTAAAATTGCTACACCACGAAGATGACGTGCTACAGACGCGAAATTTAACCGACAGGAAAAAGATGCTGTGATATGCAAATGGTTAGCTTTTCAGAGCATTTACACAAGGTTGGCCCCGATGGCGACACCTACAACGTGCTGACAGGAGGAAAGTTTCCAACCGATTTCTCATACACAAACAGCAGTTGACCGGCGTTACCTGGTGAAACGTTGTTGTGATGCCTTGTGTAAGGAGAAAAAATGCGTACCATCACGTTTCCGACTTTGATAAAGGTCGGATTGTAGCCTATCGCGACTGCGGTTTATCGTATCGCGACAGTGCTGCTCGCGTTGGTCGAGATCCAATGACTATTAGCAGAATATGGAGTCGGTGGGTTCAGGAGGATAATACGGAATGCCGTGCAGGATCCCAATGGCTTCGTATCACTAGCAGTCGAGATGACAGGCATCTTGTCTGCATGGCTGTAACGGGTCGTGCAGCCACGTATCGATCCTTGAGTCAACAGATGGGGACGCTTGCAAGACAACAACCATCTGCACGAACAGTTCGACGACGTTTGCAGCAGCATGGACTGTTAGCTCGGAGACCATGGCTGCGGTTACCGTTGACGCTGCATCACAGACAGGAGCGCCTGCGATGGTGTACTCGACGACGAACCTGGGTGCACGAATGGCAAAACGTAATTTTTTCGGATAAATCCAGTTCTGTTTACAGCATCATTATGGTCGCATCCGTGTTTGGCGACAGCGCAGTGAACGCACTTTGGAAGCGTGTATTCGTCATCGCCATACTGGCGTATCACCCGGCGTGATGGTATGGGGTGCCATTAGTTACACGTCTCGGTCACCTCTTGTTCACATTGACGGCACTTTGAACAGTGGACGTTACATTTCAGATGTATTACGACCCGTGGCTCTACCCTTCATTCGATCCCTGCGAAACCCTACATTTCAGCAGGATAATGCACGATCGCAAGTTGCAGGTCCTGTACGCGCCTTTCTGGATACAGAAAATGTTCGACTGCTGCCTTGGCCAGCACATTCTCCAGATCTCTCACCAATTGAAAACGTCTGGTCAATGGTGGCCGAGCAACTGGCTCGTCACAATTCGCCAGTCACTACTCTTGATGAACTGTGGTATCGTGTTGAAGCTGCATGGGCAGCTGTACCCGTACACGCCATCCAAGCTCTGTTTCACTCAATGCCCAGGCGTATCAAGGCCATTGTTACGGTCAGAGGTAGTTGTTCTGGGTACTGATTTCTCAGGATCTATGCAAGCAAATTGCGTGAAAATGTAATCACATATCAGTTCTAGTATAACATATTTGTCCAATGAATACCCGTTTATCATCTGCATTTCTTCTTGGTGCAGCACTTTTAATGGCCAGTAGTGTACGTATTAAAAATGCACCACGAAGCGATGGTCAGAATGCGATAGAAATTCGTAGATCTCATTTACATGTACAGATGAACAAACGGTTACAATGTCAGAATAATTGGATGATTCATTCAAGAGAAAAAGCTTCACAAACTGAGCAGGTCAATTTCGCATTGATCCACCTCTGGCCATTAAGCAACCAATTATTCACCTTGGCATTGATTGATAGAGTTTTGAATATTCTTCTTAGTGATATCGTGCCAAATTCTGTCCATCTGACGAGTTAGATCGTCAGAATCCAGCGATGGTAGGAGCGCCCTGCCTACAGTGTTCTAAACGTTCTCACTTAGGGAGAGATCCAGCGACCTTGCTGGTCAAGATAGGGATTGTCAAGCGCGAAGACAAGCATAGGGATTGTCAAGCACGAAGACAAGCGGTGTAGACTCTCCCCGTGGTATCCCACCGCTGTCTGGGTCGTCACCAGAAGCGTCTTCGGCCAAGAATGTCTTTGACCGGAGTGGACTTGCCTTCAATGGTGAGTTGCTCTTTTAATTGCGCCCCGATGACCTGCTGTCCAAAATGAAATGGAATAGGCTGTATCTTTAGGTATGTATCTGTATATGTGTAGATACATGTATACGTGTGTATACATAAATATGTACGTTGTATATATGTATATGTGTGTTTATATGTATGTAGATAAATGTATTTGTACGTATTTGTATGCATGTGTATGCATGTATATGTGTATAAAAAAATTGAAGACTGCTGTAAATTTATTATTTGTTTGCACTGAACTAACTTTTTACGCTTTCCGTCCACTACAGCACTGAAAAATTCGCAGTAATTATTGTACCCACAGCATCGCTTAGTTTTCGTCTTATACCCTTCCGTCTCCCAAATCACAGCTTAATTAGAGGCCATATGATACCAAGAATGGCCAATGCTACACTGCGACGGCAAGATCATGCACTCAACTTGCGAGTTACGTCACACCTTTACACTTGCGCCTAATTGAATAAGAGGGAAAGTATAGAAAAGTAGGAAAAGCCTGTAGCGCAGCTGTACTCACTCTCATCACACTCAAGAGTCTCTAGCAGGAAGGAAGGACTGCATTATAGCTCTGGCGTAACAGCGGTGCCTTCATCTCTAATGTATGCACCCCTCAACACTGGACTTGTGTCTGTTCTGTTTCAGATCTCTACTCTATACAGCTCACAGTCCACATCTTATTTCTGTGCAAAACTATACTCCACAAATATAACTTCAGAAAAGACTTACCAAAGCTTAAATTTGTATTATGCATCACAGTAAAGGTATTTGTCAGCCAGTCTGCATTTTATGTCGTCTTTATTTCGAACATTCTCATTGAGTTTGCTGCCCAAATAGCAAATTTGTTTACTGCTTTCAGTCTGTGATCCTCCAAGTCCATTGCTGCATCTAAAAAAAAAAAAATATCATCAGCACACTTTAGTTTCTGTTTCTTCTACATGAATTCTCTTTCCGAGTTTCTATTTAGTTTCCTTTACTGCTTTTTCGGCAAGCGGATCGAATAATAGTCCTGTCTCACTCCAGTTTCAAATACTGATTCACTTTTTTACTTCCATCTGCCGTTATAAATTCTGGTTTCAATACAAGTTAAAAATAACCATTCGCTCCCTCTATTTTATCCCTGCTACATTCACAATTTCAGTGTATTCTAGTCACCATTGCGGAAAGCCTACTCTAAATTTGTAGATGCTGTGAATGTGGCTTGGCCTTTATTCAGTTTTTCTTTTAAGTCGTAGGACCAGTATCAGATGGCATGATTTTCTGGAACAAAAACTAATCTCCACCGATGTCACTTTATAGCAGTACTTCCATTCTTTTGTAAATAATTCGAGTCCTATGTAAATTAACGCACAACATTTAAGTGTTGGTGTTAATATTTATTGTTACGTCCGTTGTCCAAATGGTTCAAATGGCTCTGAGCACTGCTGAGGTCATCAGTCCCCTAAACTTAGAACTACTTAAACCTAACTAACCTAAGGACATCACACACATCCATGCCCGAGGTAGGATTCGAACCTGCGACCGTAGCGGTCGCGCGGTTCCAGACTGAAGCGCCTAGAACCGCTCGGCCACTCTGGCCGGCACGTCCGTTGTTGTTACTCGTAAGTGAAATTCTATAGTAATTGCCGAAGGGATTGTATGTAGGAGGCATACCATTTGAGGAATCACTCTTATATGACTTCCTGCCTCAAGACTGTACAAAACTGTTGCCAAAACGCGACGTGTCGTCAAATGTGTGTTATGTTGTTTCTGCGTCATCTTCATAGCTCACGCCATAACAGTATGAGTATCAGTAGCTCACTGGCTTATTGTCACATGTCCTGATTTGTGGTGACTAATCAAAATATTCGTGTCATCAAAATGTTAAGTTCTGTATCTGGAACTATAACTAAAGCGCCGGTCGGTGTGGCCGAGCAGTTCTAGCCGCTTCAGTCTGGAACCGCGCCACCGCTTCGGTCGCAGGTTCGAATCCAGCCTCGGGCATGGATGTGTATGATGTCCTTAGGTTAGTTAGATTTAGGTAATTCTAAGTTATAGGGGACTGATGACCTCAGATGTTGAGTCCCATAGTACTCAGAGCCATTTTATAACTAAAGCGGCATATGAGTTGCATTCTATTGGTTCTACAATTAGAACATTACGCCATTCAACCGGAATATGAGACGCCGTTAGATGTTGATGTTCTAAGTAGTGTCTTAATCCTGGACTACTGACAGATGGGAGCAGACTGATGGTCGTTAAAATTGCAAAACCACGAGAACGACATTCAACAAACATTAAATTGGCATGAAGTGAACTACATACATGGATATAAAAATGATTAATATTTCACCATAACTGCACAAAGTGGGAGGATGGTTTGATAAGCCTGGTAAAAAGGCAAGGAAAAAATGTTGGTTTCGTAAATAACTCACCTCACTTCTCGACACATTCTCCTTTGAAGGATGTATGTACACTTGGTTCAGCGATCCTCCAGCTTTTTTATTACATCGTAAAAACAAGTTCTGTCAAACTCTGCAAAATATTCTTTGGCTGCAACTATCAGTTACCCATTTGATAAAAATTTCTTCCCGGCAAGCCGAACTCTCAAGTTAGGGATTGAGAAGAAATCGCTCGGGACTAAGTTTGTTGAATAGAGTTGATGAGGAACCAATTCAAAGCCTATTTCATGCATTATTGCCATTGATGTCGGCTATTTGTGGTATGGTAGATTTGCCTGTTAAAAGAGCACTTCCTTGCGTACCAACCTTGATCTTTTTCTCAGCCAACGCAAGTGTCAGAGTTTCAGTAATGAAGCAAAATAGGGCCTAGTTACGTTTCTATCTTTTACCAAGTAATATATGAGGATTATTCGTTGGGAATGCCAAAAAAACAGTGGTCGTCACCTTACCGGCTGACAAACTGATCTCTCCCTTCTTTGGTGCACTTTCAGCGTCTTTTATCCATTGTTCTAACTACTGTTTTGACTCTGGTGCGTAATGATGGATCCAGGTTTCCTTAACAGTCACAAATTGGTGCAAAACGTCTTGCAGATTGCGATCAAACATCGCCAGACATAGCTTGAAATGTTATGCTGTATGCGTTTTGGTCGACTGTGAACAATCACGACACCCATTTCGCACACA
This sequence comes from Schistocerca americana, assembly GCF_021461395.2. NCBI lineage: Eukaryota > Metazoa > Arthropoda > Insecta > Orthoptera > Acrididae > Schistocerca > Schistocerca americana. The sequence continues at coordinate 908,016,228 of NC_060120.1, forward strand.
GCTTTTTCATAGGCAGTTCTCCATACAGGATATTACGCACTCGGTCAGTTAAGATGCCTACAGTCCCTGTAATCTCACTAATTTTTATTCATCCGCCTTGCCATTCATGGATTTTGCCGATGGTTTCATTTATGGTGACGTCAAGTAGAAAGTCGGAGTGCGCTTCATCTTGGTGCCAGTCCGACCACGTTTAAGGTTATTAACCCAAAAGCAAACGATATTCAATACTGGTGCCGGGATCGCGTGAACTTCATCCAATTCTGTTTTGAAAAGTGAGACAGTCCAACTCTTCAAGGGAAAATGTTTAATAACGTTACGAAACTGAGTTTTCTCCATTTCCAATCGCAGTTGACACACTAACTCAGACGTTTGTGCCGGCCGGAGTGGCCGAGCGGTACTAGGCGCTTCAGTCTGGAACCGCGAGACCGCTACGGTCGCAGGTACGAATCCTGCCTCGGCCATGGATGTGTATGTTGTCCTTAGGTTAGTTAAGTTTAAGTAGTTCTAGGTTCTAGGGGACTGATGACGTCAGATGTTAAGCCCCATAGTGCTCAGAGCCATTTGAACCATTGTTTTTCAGACGTCTGTCAACAACGAACTGTACGCTGAACGTTGTTGAAACTCTTTATACGATCCTGGGAATGATCAATATTAGCAACCAAGAAAACTCAATAAAATGTTCCATTTTTCTTTGGAAATTTACCAGACATATCAAATCACCCTCATGTATAGGAATAAAGGCATCTACGTTCTGTGTGTAAGGAGAGATCAGGCACGGCTTTTATTGTTCAGAAATCGAGTTTGCATTTGTTTGTTTGTGAGAAGATCATGTTATACCTTGTGTAAGGAGAGGAAGTCTCTACCGATGCATGTCGTGATTCGAGACAGCAGGATCGTGGGCTATCGAGACTGCAGTGATACTGCTGTTCACGTTGCTTGGACTCCCACAACTGCTATGCGGATATGGAATCGATGAGTTTCGGAGGACCATACAAAACATAATGCAAAGTCTCAGCGGCCCCCGGGAGGAGACAGATACAGTTGGCTCAGGTGTGCAGCACTGTTACATGACGTCATATAGTATTTTTCTTTTTTATTTCATCTTGACATTTAAGCAGGACTCATCCAGCCAAATCAATGTACAAGGCTTAACACGTCACCATAAAAATAAAATTATGGCAGAATCGTATACTGTCGAAAAAAGACGCAGTCGCATCACAAAGAAGGAGATATCCGACATAAGTAAAAGTTGGCAGGTGTGTTCCTACATCTGAAAGATGATGTCTATTAAACCGGAACCACTACGAGGATGCAAATCAGGTTTGCCTTAAATATACATCGTAACGGTCTTTAACACTGAGATTGAGTCAATGTTGGTATGCCTTTAAGGTGACAAAGACATCATTATCAACACCTCACAGAGTTTAAACGAGGTCGTGTAACAGTGCAACAAGAAGCTGGATGTTCCTTCTGCGACTTCACAGGAATGTACCCAGTATGCACGACTGCTGGCACCCGTGGTCACGAGAACGTACGGTCCCGAGAAAACTGGGCTCGGGATGGCCATGTGGCACTACCGAGAGGAAAGACAACTGCGTTGTTAGGTGTATGGCCCTGGCGCATTGTATTGCATCTGCAACAGCAATTCTACAGTGGTTGGTACCATAACGAGCTGTTACAAATCGGTTACTTCAAGGACAGCTCCGAGCCGAACGCCCTGTAGCGTGTATTGCCCTGACTCCAACAGACCGCCAACCGCCATTTACGACCTCATTGGTGTCAAGCGAGAGCTCATTGGAGGACAGCGTGGAGGTCTATTGTGCTTTCTGATGAAAACTGGTTCTGTTTCGATGCCAGTGATGACGGTGTGTTGGTTAGAAGGACGCCAGCTGACGGAATGTAACCAACCCGTCAGCGAGATAGACACACTGGACCTACACCTGGAGTTATGGTCTGGGATCTGATTTCGTATGACAGCAGGAGCATTCTCGTGGTTATCCCACGCATTCTGACTTCAAATCTGTACGTCAATCTGGTAATTCGACCTGTTGTGCTGCCATTCATGAATAGAATTCCACGAGGTGTTTTCCAACAGGATGAAGTTCACCCACTTACCGCTGTTGTAGCCTAGCATGTTGTACAGAGGTCGACTTGTTGCTTTGGCCTGCTCGATCACCAGATCTATCTTCAATGGAGCACTTGTGGGACATCATCGGATGACAATTACAGCGTCATCCACAACCACCATTAACCGACTCTGTATTGACTGACCAAGTGCCACAGGCATGGAAATCCTACTCACAAACTGACACCCGGCACCTGTACAGCACAATGCATGCACGTTTGCATGCTTGCGCTCAACATTCTGGCGGTTATTAATGTACCAGCATTTCACATTTGCAAAAGCTCATCTTGAGCTTACATTAACCTGTGGTCTTCTAATATTCATCACCTAAATGTGTTACCTAGTGAAACATATTCACGAAATGTCATTAATTATTTTTTGGAGTTACGATTTTTTTTTCATCTGTGTGTAAGTTGAGCTGCTCTTCTACACCTGCACCTGCTTGGATACTCTACAAATCACATTTAAGTGCCTGGAAGAGCGTTCATTGGAGCTCCCTCACAATAATTCTCTATTATTCCAATCACGAACAGCGCTCGGGGAAAACGGAAACCTATACATTTCCGTGCGATCTCTGATTTCTCTTTTTTTATGATGTTCGTTGTATGTATTGTATTGTATGTTAACCGGGGACCTAACGACAGAGATACTCCGTCCCCGCCGCAGCCGCAGTGGTCCACAACCTCACGACGACTACCGCAGGCCGGCCGAAGTGGCCGTGCGGTTAAAGGCGCTGCAGTCTGGAACCGCAAGACCGCTACGGTCGCAGGTTCGAATCCTGCCTCGGGCATGGATGTTTGTGATGTCCTTAGGTTAGTTAGGTATAACTAGTTCTAAGTTATAGCGGACTAATGACCTCAGCAGTTGAGTCCCATAGTGCTCAGAGCCATTTGAACCATTTGACTACCGCAGTCCACCCCTCCGCCGCCCCACACCGAACCCAGGGTTATTGTGCGGTTCGGCCCCCGGTGGACCCCCCGAGGGAACGTCTCCCACCAGACGAGTGTAACCCCTATGTTTATGTAGTAGAGAAATGGTGGTGTACGCGTACAGGAAGAACTTGTTTGTGCAGCAATCGGCGACATAGTGTAAATGAGGCGGAATAAGGGAAACCAGCCCGCATTCGCTGAGACAGATGGAAAACCGCCTAAAAACCATCCACAGACTGGCTGGTTCATTGGACCTCGACACAAATCCGCCGGGCGGATTCGTGCCGGGGACCAGGCGCTCCTTCCTGCCCGGACAGCCGTGCGTTAGACCGCAGGACCAACCGGACGGGCATGATGATCGTTTCTCCCTATGTAGGTCGGCGTCAACAATATATTTTCGCATTCAGAGGAGAAAGTTGATGATTGAAATTTCCTGAGAAGAACCCGGTGCAACCATAAACGCCTTTGTTTTAATTATGTCCACCCCAGTTGCTGTATCATCTCAGTGACACGCTCTCCCCCATTTGTCGATGTTACAAAACGTGCTGCTCTTCTTTGGAATTTCTCCATGAACTCCGTTAATTCAATCTGGTAAGGATCCCACACCGCGCAGCGGTTCTCCAAAAGAGGACGGAAAAGCGTAGTGTGGGCTGTCTCTATTGTACAGCTGTTTTACCTTCTAAGTGTTCTGCCAATAAACGGTAGTCTTTGGTTCGCCTTCCCCATGACATTTTGTATGTGTTCTTTCCCATTAATGTTGTTCATAATTGAAATTACTAGGCATTGTCCGGCCCCAGTAGCTGAAAAATGGTCAGCGCGACTGAATGTCAATCCTAAGAGCCCGGGTTCGATTCCCGGGTGGGTCGGGGATTTTCTCCGCTCTGGGACTGGGTGTTGTGTTGTCCTAATCATCACCGTCTCATTCCCATCGACGCGCAAGTCGCCGACGTGGCGTCAAATCGAAAGGCTTGCACCAGGCGAACGCTCTACCAGAGGGAGGCCCTAGTCACACGACATTCAATTTATTCCTAGGCATTTAGTTGAATTTACGCCTTTAGATTTTGTGGTATCGATAGCAACGATGCTACGAAGTTAATACGAGTTCTAAAGTTGGCAGTACGACAGACACCGACGACAGCGCACTCTAGCCGGAGCGGGAGAGATCTACGAGCTCCGCTCCTAATTCTGCCCATTTAATCAAAAGCAGACGGCCGGGACACTTCGCTTCAGCTTCGCACCTCTGGGTAAAGTTATGTATTACTCTTGTTGCTAAAGTAAAGGTGATTTTAATTCATACTGCAGTACCGAGAGATTTTCACCTTTTCCTGCTTCTACCCACGCGCCGCCTTCCAGGCGGGATACAAAAGATTTGACTGATCCATCGCGTAACTGAAGTTCGATGGATTCCTTTTAGCACTCATGTGGATGACCTTACAATTTTCAATATTTAAGACAATTGTCAATATTCGCAACGCCGGCCGAAGTGGCCGTGCGGTTAAAGGCGCTGCAGTCTGGAACTGCAAGACCGCTACGGTCGCAGGTTCGAATCCTGCCTCGGGCATGGATGTTTGTGATGTCCTTAGGTTAGTTAGGTTTAACTAGTTCTAAGTTCTAGGGGACTAATGACCTCAGCAGTTGAGTCCCATAGTGCTCAGAGCCATTTGAACCAATATTCGCAACATACACATATCTTTTCGAAATCTTTTTGCGATTGATTTTGATCTTCTGATGACTTTACTAGATGACAAACGGGCGCTCAGATTGGATCTTTGGCTGACAGCGTAAATGAACAATGACATTATAATAACTCCTAAAAATAACTTTAAATGTGAATTTGAGTTGCTTGCAAGAGTGTAAAATTAAGTTGGACAGGACTTCCTGAAAGATTATCGACTTTACTCGTTGATTAATCCATCAGAGTTAATCAGAGAAAGCCGGCCGCGCTGGCCGTGCGGTTCTAGGCGCTACAGTCTGGAACCGCGCAACCGCTACGGTCGCAGGTTCGAATCCTGCCTCGGGCATGGATGTGTGTGTTGTACTTACGTTAAAGTGGTTCTAAGTCCTAGGGGACTGATGACGTCAGAAGTTAAGTCCCATAGTGCTCAGAGCCATAGCCATTTAAACAGAGAAAGGTACTACGAAATATTTCGTTCTACTACGAACCCCGTTTTACCACAAATTTTAAAGACAGCAATTGTGGTGTCTTCTCGCACAGAAAATTAACTATTACCACATCCTGAAATCAGAAAGAACCGATATTAATGACGACTATCCACTACCTACTAGTCAAGGAATATCAGGAGCCGTCACACACTTAATGTACGCACATCAAAAAAAGTTTTGTATCACCCTGGTTTCCAGAACTCCTGAAGATAGACATTGACTGCGGACATTGTGTCACAGACACAGTGGCTTTGACTGTTCATAGAGCTCACTAAATCTGCCCACAGATGTAACCAACCATGCATGAGCAGCGCTTATTAGACGGAGGGGATACGACAGCCGATCAGTTTCAGTAATTCCACTGGGAGAAGGTACTCGGTGCGTGTTGTCTGTAGTTCAACCATGCCTAGACGGTCAATATCGCGGTTCGATCTCGTCCGCATTGTTACTTTTTGCCAGGAAGGGCTCTTAACAATGGAAGTGTCCAGGTGCCTCGGAGTTAACAAAATCGATGTTGTTCGGACACGGAGGAGATACAGAGAGAGAGAAACTGTTGATGACATGCCTCGCTCAGACCGCCCAAGGCATACTACTGCAGTGGATAACCGCTACCTACGGAGGAACCCTGACAGCAACGCCACCATCTTGAATAATCTTTTCGTGAAGCCACAGGACGTCGTGTTACGACTCAAACTTTGCGCAACTTCACTCCCGACGTCCATGGCGAGGTACATCTTTGCAACCACGACACCATGCAACGCGGTACAGATGGACCCAACAACATGCCGAATGGACCGCTCAGGATTGGCATCACGTTCTCTTCATCGATGGGTGTCGCATATGCCTTCAACCAGACAATCGTCAGAGACGTGTTTGGAGGCAGCCTGTCAGGCTGAAAGCTTTAGACACACTGTCCAGCGAGTGCAGGAAAGTGGAGGTTCTCTGCTGTTTTGGGGTGACATTATGTGGGGCTGACGTACGCCGCTGGTGGTCATGGAAGGCACCGTAACGGCTGTACGATACGTGAATGCCATCCTTCGACTGATAGTGCAACCATATTGGCAGCATATTGGCGAGGCATTCTTCTTCATGGATGACAATTCGCACCCCTATCGTGCACATCTTGTGAATGACTTGCGTCAGGATAACGACATCGCTCGACTAGGGTGGCCAGCATGTGCTCCAGACATGAACCCCATCGAAAATGCCTGGGATAGAAAAGGGTTGTTTATGGACTACGTGACCGACCAACCACTCTGAAGGATCTACGCCGAATCGCCATTAAGGAGTGGGACAATCTGGACCAACAGTGCCTTGGTGAACGTGTGGTCAGTATGCTATGACGAGTACAGGCATGCATCAATGCAAGAGGACGTGCAACTGGGTATTAGAGGTACCAGGGTGTACGGCAGTCTGGACCACCACCTCTCAAGGTCTCGCTGTATGGTGGTACAACATACAGTGTGTGGTTTTCATGAGCAATAAAAAGGGCGGAAATATGTTGATCTCTATTCCAATTTTCCGTACAGGTTCAAGAACTCTCGGAAACGAGGTGCTGGAAAACATTTTTTGATGCGTGTATAAACCTTTCAATCTTCTCTCGACGCAGCAGCATAGACTGGTGTCCAACAAAGCAATGAACACAGAAGTGGCACCATGTAGTCGTTTGTGACGAGTCCCGGCTCTGTACATGGTATCACAATGGAAGTATCGATAAGTGGAGACATCGAGGAGAGCGAACATTAAATATCTTCAACATTTCGCGGCCCTGTCAGCAACTGTATAAATAGTAATTTTAATTTTAATAATGAACAGCCTCAGTTGCACCGTTACCCTAGAAATTTACCTAAGTTTCAGTCGGGATAACCCAACCTTCTTCAGAATAACAGTATCTACCGTTTGTCTATAGTGGACATCGTCAACCTAAAACTACAAATCCGCAAATTATCGTCATGTAAGTTTTACACTTTGACGATAATTTATGGATTTTTAGTTTTAGGTTGACGATGTCCACTGTAGACAAACGATAGATACTGTTATTCTGATGAAGGTTGGGTTATCCCGACTGAAACCTAGGTAAATTTCTAGGGTAACGGTGCAACTGAGGCTGTTCATTATTAACATTAAAATTAAGAACGAACATTACCAAATTGCATTAATCATCATCATACTGGTCCAGCATCTTGCATCATGGTATGGCGTGCTTTTGGGTAAACAACACAGTCACTTTCGATTTTCATAGCTGCTACTTTGGACAGCAACTAGTGTATTTCCGACGTATTATTGTTGTAAGCGGCTGTGACTTCGAGGTCTCCGTGCGTTAGCTTTCAGCAAGATAATATAGGGCCTCAGTTTGACCATGCTGTCCAGATCTACTTCTACACAGAGAATGTTCTGCTATTGCCATGGCTAGCACAGTGGCCAAATATTTCACCACATTTGACCATGCCTTACCAAGAGACTCGCAGGCTACTACTCACCATTCACTACAACTGATGAAGTCTGTCATAGAGTCGAAGCATCATGATATTGTGTAGTCGTAACTATCACCCAAACTTGTTTCCACTTAGTCTGTTGGGTTACAATCATTTTTGGTGCTGCAGGTGACAGCTCTTTGTACTAAAATTAGCAGCCTGCATATCTCCAAATGGCCTGTAGTCTTGTATTCTTCCTACTAAACTGTAATCGCACGATAAATAACGTTTTTGCTAGTTGTGTGACGTAGCAGTTATAATGGCCAGCAATGTACACGGTCCATCACATTACTTTCCTTCTCTAAATCTTCGTACGAACGAAAAAATGGCTGACATCGAAATAAGTGTCCAAGGAATAGAAAAGCAACTGAAATCACTCAACAGAGGAAAGTCCACTGGACCTGACGGGATACCAATTCGATTCTACACAGAGAACGCGAAAGAACTTGCCCCCTTCTAACAGCCGTGTACCGCAAGTCTCTAGAGGAACGGAAGGTTCCAAATGATTGGAAAAGAGCACAGGCAGTCCCCGTTTTCAAGAAGGGTCGTCGAGCAGATGCGCATAAGTATAGGCCTATATCTGTGACATCGATCTGTTGTAGAATTTTAGAACATTTTTCAAAAAAATGGCTCTGAGCACTATGGGACTTAACATCTATGGTCATCAGTCCCCTAGAACTTAGAACTACTTAAACCTAACTAACCTAAGGACAGCACACAACACCCAGCCATCACGAGGAAGAGAATAGAACATTTTTGCTCGCGTATCATGTCATTTCTGGAAACTCAGAATCTACTCTGTAGGAATCAACATGGATTCCGGAAACAGCCATCGTGTGAGACCCAACTCGCTTTATTTGTTCATGAGACCCAGAAAATATTAGATACAGGCTACCAGGTAGATGCCATTTTCCTCGACGTCCGGAAGGCGCTCGATACAATTCCGCACTGTCGCCTGATGAAGTAAGAGCCTACGGAATATCAGACCAGCTGTGTGGCTGGATTGAAGAGTTTTTAGCATACAGAATACAGCATGTTGTTCTCAAAGGAGAGACGTCTACAGACGTTAAAATAACCTCTGGCGTGCCACAGGGGAGTGTTATGGGGCCATTGCTTTTCACAATATATATAAATGACCTAGTAGATAATGTCGTAAGTTTCATGCGGCTTTTCGCGAATGATGCTGTAGTATACAGAGAAGATGCAGCATTAGAAAATTGCAGCGAAATTCAGGAAAATCTGCAGCGGATAGGCACTTGGTGCAGGGAGTGGCAACTGACCTTTAACATAGACAAATGTAATGTATTGAAAATACATAGAAAGAAGGATCCTTTATTGTACGATTATATGATAACGGAACAAACACTTGTAGCAGTTACTTCTGTAAAATACCTGGGAGTATGCGTATGGAACGATTTCAAGAGGAAGGATCACATAAAATTAATTGTTGGTAAGGCGGGTACCAGGTTGAGATTCATTGTGAGAGTCCTCAGAAAATAAGAGTCCATCAACAAAGGAGGTGGCTTACAAAACACTCGTTCGACCTATACTTGAGTATTGCTCATCATTGTGGGATCCGTACCAGGTCGGGTTGACAGAGGAGATAGAGAAGATCCAAAGAAGAGCGGCGCGTTTCGTCTTAGGGTTATTTGGTAAGCGTGATAGCCTTACGGAAATGTTTAGCAAACTCAAGTGGCAGACTCTGCAAGAGAGGCGCTCTGCATCTCGGTGTAGCTTCATGTCCAGGTTTCGAGAGGGTGCGTTTGTGGATGAGGTATCGAATATATTACTTCCCCCTACTTATACCTCCCGAGGAGATCACGAATGTAAAATTAGAGAGAATCGAGCTCTCACGGAGGCTTTCCGGCAGTCGTTCTTCCCGCGAACCATACGCGACTGGAACAGGAAAGGGAGGTAATTGCAGTGGCATGTAAAGTGCGCTCCGCCATTCACCGTTGGGTGGCTTGCGGAGTATAAATGTAGATATAGAATTTCACCAGTGCCTACATTCGATGTCAAAGTGGAATAACCACTTACAGATATAGGTGGCAGCACTAATATATATATATAGCGTGACCGAGGGACGCGAAAAATAGTGCAGTCGTTGTCGTAACGCGGAAACAGAGCGACTTATCTGACATCCGAAACTACTAAGTTTGTAAACTGCTCGTGTGCTGCTGTTGTTAAAGTACATCGCGCATGCCAAAATGGTGCTGTCCAAAACTGATGCCGAGACAACTTTGGTGCACGAAGGGACACAGATGACAGGGTTGAACGGCGGACGAATAGACGTTCTACTGTTGAGCAGCAGCCCGTCCATATAAACCGAGGGGCTGCCAACAGTGTCTCCTCAACAACTGTTCCGAGAACGGTGCTGCTTTTGGGCTCCTGGCTCATGCACGCATGCTGAATACTGTTCATCGGCGACGAAGGCAGGAATTTGCACGTCAGTCCCGAACTGGAGGCCGCTTGGTAATGACAACTGGCATTTTCAGATGAATCCCGGTTTATAATCCATCTGACAGATAGGTGTGTGAGTGTATGGCGTGAAACGTCTGAAAGCAAACACTTTGCAACAATCTTCGGAAGCGTCAAGGACGGAGTGTCGTGGACTGGGGAATGTTACCGTGGATTTCCCTGGGTGATATAGTCATTTTGGAACGCAAAGTGGCTGAAAAAAATATGCATGTACCCTAGGGGACCATGTCCACCATTACATGAAGTTTATTTTTCCTCGGCAGTATGGTATCTACCAGTAGGACAATGCAACGTGTAACACATCTCGCTATTCACGTACGTGGTTGGAAGAGCTCCAGAATGAGTTTACTGTTCACCCCTGGCTTCCAAACTCCATGAATTTAAAAACAATCGAGGATCGGTGGTACCACTTTTATCGGGCTGTAAGTTCCACGATCCTCAACCGGGAAACCTAGCGCAACTGGCCCGGCACTGGAAACGTCATGGCCCCGCATCCCATTCTAAAATTTCCTGAACCTCGTTAACACTCTTCCTCCACACCTTGCAGTGGTTCGCACTGCAAAAAGTGCTTATTCAGGCTATTCACGGGTGTTCATATTAATGTGACTGAACAGCGTATGCAACTTTTTCCTCGGCAGTATGGTATCTATCAGTAGGACAATGCAACGTGTAACACAGCTCGCTATTCACGTACGTGGTTGGAGGAGCTCCAGAATGAGTTTACTGTTCTTACCTGGCCACCAAACTCCATGAATTTAAAAACAATCGAGGACCGGTGGTACCACTTTTATCGGGCTGTAAGTTCGAGGATCCTCAACCGGGAAACCTAGCGCAACTGGCCCGGCACTGGAAACGTCATGGCCCCACATCCCATTCTAAAATTTCCTGAACCTCGTTAACACTCTTCCTCCACACCTCGCAGTGGTTCGCACTGCAAAAAGTGCTTATTCAGGCTTTTCACGGGTGTTCATATTAATGTGACTGAACAGCATATGCAACTTTATTACTGAGTGATGATAATCGTTTATGCTAAAGGAGATGGAAGAGCTCATTTTTGTGGAAATGAAGTGTTTGCTCCAAAAAAAGAAAAAATATTCTCTCACAGCAGAATTGTATCTACAAGAAAGATAATGTAACGGTGGACTCGAGCGCAAATAAGTCAGTATGGAAAGATTCTCAAGAATATTCACTCAGATAACTTTGTGGCGTCTGCATCTCCTTAAAGTTGACACGACTCGATGGTGATGGTTGTTCCAGTCGGTATGACGTGGAACGGCGTCCGTCGCTCGCAACAACGCCACCCTGTAACTACTAGAAAAACACAAACTCCTCGCGTGGTTTGGTCATATTTCAGATACCGTCTTACGTGATAAATGTCAATGTTTCGATAGAGCAGCGATAAACTTGGCAATTGCACCGCTCGATGACGCGATGACTCCCTTGACCTGAAAGGTTGACCATCAGTTTTCTTTTGTTGTGAGTCCGCGACAGACTTTCAGCTTGCGCGAACTGGTTTACTGTATTTCTTCTTTTTACTATGCCTGGTTAGTTCAAATGGTTCTGAGCACTATGGGACTTAACACCTGAGGTCATCAGTCCCCTAGATTTGGAACTACGTAAACCTAACTAAACTAAGGACATCACACACATCCATACCCGAGGCAGGGTTCGAACCTGCGACCGTAGCAGTCACGCGGTTTCGGGCTGAAGCGCCTAGGACCGCTCGGTCACTGCGGCCGGCCTGCCCGGTTAGATAATGGATGTTGAATATTAATAATATTAAGTCTCGAATCTTCAATTCATCACCCAAGTCGTGGTCACATTATGGAATTGCGAAGATGTTAAGAAATTGTTATTCCGTCGTCAAGACGTCGCTACGTCGCGTGCTCGATAACTTCACGACGTAATTCCAGAGATAACATATACTTAAGCAATGTTCAGAATGTGTCGTAATCTTGGGACAAATTGATGACTGTTCACTGTTAATTAACCATTAATTCACTTTTCACCTCATAATATTTTAATAGCCAATTAATTGTCACTAATACATGATAACGTCTGTTCAATTATGTAGGTGACACGAAGAATTAAAGTTTGAATCCAGTTTTATTGTTCCTTGTAAATAATTGTCCCTACGCTGAGCACGCACACCAATTTCTCACTCAGGGAATTGCTTCAGTAATCCTGTCGTTGACGACAATTTCTGACAACTCGGCGCAATTGTACGTTCTTCGTGTTTGCGTTTGTCTGTTAGCTACTGGATAAATGTTCAAATGTGTGTGAAATCTTATGGGACTTAACTGCTAAGGTCATCAGTCGCTAAGCTTACACACTACTTAACCTAAATTATCCTAAGGACAACCACACACACCCATGCCCGAGGGAGGACTCTGAACATCCGCCGGGACCAGCCGCACAGTCTATGACTGCAGCGCCTGAGACCGCTCGGCTAATCCCGCGCGGCAGCTACTCGAGACTAATAATTGTCTTTCTGTCGGCGATCTTCCCTTTTCAATGCCCTTGAATGTTCGTGCTTATTCAATATCATGAAGACTAAGTCCCATGACAAATCTCACACGAGTTAATTTCGTCGCGAATCTCCGTATCCCGTTATCTTCCTAACGATAAAGATGACTTTGCTTTAGTATGACTTCTAAATAATACTTCAGTCTGTATCGCAAAACTTTCAAACTTCAGATTATCTTAAAACAACCTAGTAGCACTTACGCGCATGCTACTATCGCGATGTATACATGGAAGAACCCTGGAGGTACTAAAAGGTATCAGATAGATTATATAATGGTAAGACAGAGATTTAGGAACCAAGTTTTAAATTGTAAGACATTTGCAGGGGCAGATGTGGACTCTGACCACGATCTACTGGTTATGGCCTGTAGATGAAAACTGAAGAAACTGCAAAAAGGTGGGAATTTAAGGAGATGGGACCTGGATAAGCTGAAAGAACCAGAGGTTGTACAGAGTTTCAGGGAGAGCATAAGGGAACAATTGACAGGAATGGGGGAAAGAAATACAGTAGAAGAAGAATGGGTAGCTTTGAGGGATGAAGTAGCGAAGGCAGCAGAGGATCAAGTAGGTAAAAAGACGAGGGCTAGTAGAAATCCTTGGGTAACAGAAGAAATATTGAATTTAATTGATGAATGGAGAAAATATAAAAATGCAGCAAATGAAGCGGGCAAAAAGGAATACAAACGTCTGAAAAATGAGATCGACAGGAAGTGCAAAATGGCTAAGCAGGGATGGCTATAGGACAAATGTAAGGATGTAGAGGCCTATCTCACTAGGGGTAAGATAGATACTGCCTACAGGAAAATTAAAGAGACCTTTGGAGATAAGAGAACGACTTGTATGAATATCAAGAGCTCAGATGGAAACTCAGTTCTAAGCAAAGAAGGGAAAGCAGAAAGGTGGAAGGAGTATATAGAGGGTCTATACAAGGGTGATGTACTTGAGGACAATATTATGGAAATGGAAGAGGATGTAGATGAAGATGAAATGGGAGATATGATACTGCGTGAAGAGTTTGACAGAGCACTGAAAGACCTGAGTCGAAACAAGGCCCCCGGAGTAGACAACATTAAATTGGAACTACTGACGGCCTTGGGAGAGCCAGTCCTGACAAAACTCTACCATCTGGTGAGCAAGATGTATGAAACAGGCGAAATACCCTCAGACTTCAAGAAGAATATAATAATTCCAATCCCAAAGAAAGCAGGTGTTGGCAGATGTAAAAATTACCGAACTATCAGTTTAATAAGTCACAGCTGCAAAATACTTACACGAATTCTTTACAGACGAATGGAAAAACTAGTAGAAGCGGACCTCGGGGAAGATCAGTTTGGATTCCGCAGAAACACTGGAACACGTGAGGCAATACTGACCTTACGACTTATCTTAGAAGAAAGATTAAGGAAAGGCAAACCTACGTTTCTAGCATTTGTAGACTTAGAGAAAGCTTTTGACAATGTTGACTGGAATACTCTCTTTCAAATTCTAAAGGTGGCAGGGGTAAAATACAGGAAGCGAAAGACTATTTACAATTTGTACAGAAACCAGATGGCAGTTATAAGAGTCGAGGGGCATGAAAGGAAAGCAGTGGTAGGGAAGGGAGTGAGACAGGGTTGTAGCCTCTCCCCGATGTTGTTCAATCTGTATATTGAGCAAGCAGTAAAGGAAACAAAAGAAAAATTCGGAGTAGGTATTAAAATTCATGGAGAAGAAATAAAAACTTTGAGGTTCGCCGATGACATTGTAATTCTGTCAGAGACAGCAAAGGACTTGGAAGAGCAGTTGAATGGACTGGACAGTGTCTTGAAAGGAGGATATAAGATGAACATCAACAAAAGCAAAACAAGGGTAATGGAATGTAATCTAATTAAGTCGGGTGATGCTGAGGGAATTAGATTAGGAAATGAGGCACTTAAAGTAGTAAAGGAGTTTTGCTATTTGGGGAGCAAAATAACTGATGATGGTCGAAGTAGAGAGGATATAAAATGTAGGCTGGCAATGGCAAGGAAAGCGTTTCTGAAGAAGAGAAATTTGTTAACATCCAGTATTGATTTAAGTGTCAGGAAGTCATTTCTGAAAGTATTCGTATGGAGTGCAGCCATGTATGGAAGTGAAACATGGACGATAAATAGTTTGGACAAGAAGAGAATAGAAGATTTCGAAATGTGGTGCTACAGAAGAATGCTGAAGATTAGATGGGTAGATCACATAACTAATTAGGAAGTATTAAATAGGATTGGGGAGAAAAGAAGTTTGTGGCACAACTTGACCAGAAGAAGGGATCGGTTGGTAGGTCATGTTCTGAGGCATCAAGGGATCACCAATTTAGTATTGGAGGGCAGCGTGGAGGGTAAAAATCGTAGAGGGAGACCAAGAGATGAATACACTAAGCAGATTCAGAAGGATGTAGGTTGCAGTAGGTACTGGGAGATGAAAAAGCTTGCACAGGATAGAGTAGCATGGAGAGCTGCATCAAACCAGTCTCAGGACTGAAGACCACAACAACAACTATCGCAATAGTACTAGAGAGCGACTAGATAGCAACTGAAGCTAATATTTCCATTTCCGAGTTACATTGTAGTCATATCGAACCTCCTTTTCGATGCGGCTACAACTCTCTTCTATGGTAAATGTTATCTTTGGCCAATTTACCATCTGGGATTTAACCTTTGTTATTAATTATTTTCAAATTCTTTCTTTGATGTTTTTGTTGCGTATCCTATCATATTATTTCATTCAGTCTGTATTTCATGATAAATATTATTATTCTATGAATATGATACAGATCTGCATTTCCTATTCATCGATTTCAAACAAGCCTTTGACAGCATAAATCCGCAAGAACTATACAGAGTACTGAATGAAGTTGGTATATGTGCTAAATTAATAAGACTAATCAGAATGACAATGACAGAGACAAGAACAAAAGTAAAGGTCCTTAGCAGAACAAGTGATAGCTTTGACTTTAATAAAGGTGTGAAGCACGGGGATAGTCTCTCCACTGTCCTATTCAACATAGCCCTGCATAGTGTAGTAAATAAAATCAACAAAAGAGGCACCATATTTATGAAAACTAGCCAGATATGTGCATACGCTGATGACATTGCTATAGTAGGAAGAAATACCAATACACTCCTAGAAACATACCGGGCAATGGAAACAGAAGCCTTAAAAATTGGCCTCATAGTAAATGAAAACAAAACAAAATATATGATAATGTCACAATCTGAGGCCAGAAGAACCCTTACAAACCTAAACATCAATGGGAAATGCTTCAATGGAATGTCCTCTTTTAACTACTTGGGAGCCCTAACAACAAATGATAACAGTATTGGAAAGGCTATAAGGGAAAGAATACTAGCAGGAAACAGAGCTTACTTTGCAAATACGCAGCGTTTCAAAAATTGCCTTGTTACAAGAAAAACTAAACTGCTAATATATAATTCGATAGTCCGCCCCGTTATCACATACGGCTCAGAGGTATGGACGTTGACAGAGTACGATAAAAATGCACTAAGAAGCATTGAGCGGAAAATACTACGCAAAATCTGTGGGCCAATAAGGGAGGAAGAAGGCTGGAGAATACGCTACAATGCCGAATTACAAGAGTTAATACCAGGCAGGGACATAGTAAAATTTGTGGAATCACAGCGAATACGATGGCTAGGAGACTTGGAGAGAATGGCAGAGGACAGAATTCCAAAGAAAATGATGAAAGGTATGATCCATTCAGTTAGGCGAAAAGGGAGACCTAGAAGAAGATGGATCGATGAGGTAATAATGGATATCACAAATATGGGAGTCCGGGGGTGGGAAAGAGCAGCAAATAACCGAGAAGTGTGGAGGAAGATTGTTGAAGAAGCCATGGCTCACCAAGGGCTGCAGCGCTACTGAAGAAGAAGAAGATTATTATTCACATGACATCATGTGAATTATCATATTATCAAATTCATCAAATTATCACAAGTGTAAATTTTGTCGTCAGTAGCTGCTGTCACTCTCAGGATGTCTAATTTTCGTACTTCTTTTACCACAAACGTTTTTTTATTTTATTAGGGTTTCTGTAATTGCGGTGTTAGAACTTGTCATTAATTCTTTCATTAAGAGTCGTAATGATGCTGGTATCATTGGGTACTCGACACCACAGAACGGTGACCACTGAGTGAGGAAGGGAATCTGGATGGGAATTTGCTAAACGTGCTGTCGCGGACGTCGGCGCCTCTTCCCGCACTCCGGCCAACGCGGCTGGGCGTGTAATTGGCCGCGCCCTGCCCCAGGGGGGCCGGCTCGCTTTGTTAGTGTCATTTTGCAACGCGCCGGCTGTGGCGCTGCAAGCGGAGCCGCGATTTAACGGGCCGCACCGTCACCAACTGGCGGGGCGTATTAGAGCGCTCCGCGGGTTTGACGTCACGCTAGACTCACTCCGCTCTCACTGGCGCAGATGGAATTGACACGTCAGCTCGACATGCCGCGTTAAAACAAAGCGCGAACAGCATCACCGCTGAAAGTCATCGGTGCGCGGCAGTCTGAAAACAGTTTGCCTTCTAAGCTAATAAAACAAGCTCAACTGCCAGCGCTGTTGTTTATTAGCTTTCGCCACTGCCGGTTTCCAGATCACCGTTCATCGTCATGGACAAATAAACTAAGAGTTTGCGGCGCGTGTTGGTCTTTATCACTAACGATCTTTTATATCTACAATTATTGTAATCTGCTTAAAATCCCAGCATTAACATTACTGATACAACTGCTTGAACTTACACTACTGGCCATTAAAATTGCTGCACCACGACGATGACGTGCTACAGACGCGAAATTTAACCGACAGGAAGACGATGCTGTGATATGCAAATGATTACCTTTCCAGAGCATTCACACAAGGTTGGCACACCTACAACGTGCTGACATGAGGAAAATTTCCAACCGATTTCTCATTCACAAACAGCAGTTGACCGGCGTTGCCTGGTGAAACGTTGATGTGAAGCCTCGTGTAAGGAGGAGAAATGCGTACCTTCACGTTTCCGACTTTGATAAAGGTCGGATTGTAGCCTATCGCGATTGCGGTTTATCGGGCATTGCAGATCGCGTTGGTCGAGATGCAATAACGGTTAGCAGAATATGGAATCGGTGTGTTCAGGAGGGTAATACGGAACGCCGTGCTGGATCCCAACGGCCTCGTATCACTAGCAGTCGAGATGACAGGTATCTTATCCGCATGGCTGTAACGGATCGTGCAGCCACGTCTCGATCCCTGAGTCAACAGATGGGGACGTTTGCGAGACAACAACCATCTGCACGAACAGGTCGACGACGTTTGCAGCAGCATGGACTATCAGTTCGGAGACCATGGCTGCGGTTACCCTTGACGCTGCATCACAGACGGGCGCGCCTGCGATGGTGTACTCAACGATGAACCTGGGTGCACGAATGGCAAAACGTCATTTTTTGGATGAATACAAGCATCATGATGGTCGCATCCGTGTTTGGCCACATCGCGGTGAATGCACATTGGAAGTGTGTATTCGTCATCGCCATACTGGCGTATCACCCGGCGTGATGGTACGGGGTGCCATTGGTTACACGTCTCGGTCACCTCTTGTTCGTGTTGACTGCACCTTGAACAGTGGACGTTACATTTCAGATGTGATACGACCTGTGGCTCTACCCTTCATTTGATCGCTGCCCAACCCTACATTTCAGCAGGATAATGCACGGCCGCATGTTGCAGGTCCTGTACGGACCATTCTGGATACAGGAAATGTTAGATTGCTGCCCTGGTCAGCACATTCTCCAGATCTCTCACCAATTGAAAACGTCTGGTCAATGGTGGCCGAGCAACTGGCTCGTCACAATACGCCAGTCGCTACTCTTGATAAACTGTGGAATCGTGTTGAAGCTGCATGGGCAGCTGTACCTGTACACGCCATCCAAGCTCTGTTTGACTCAATACCCAGGCGTATCGTTATTATGGCCAGAGGTGGTTGTTCTGGGTACTGATTTCTTAGGATTTATGCACCCAAATGGCGTGAAAATATAATCACATGTCAGTTCTAGTATAATATATTTGTCCAATGAATACCCGTTTATCAACTGCATTTCTTCTTGGTGTAGCAATTTTAATGGCCAGCAGTGTATTTGTTGAAACACACCTATATGCATACAGTTATCGACGGAAAATGGAAAATTGTAAACTTTGGCGGCCAATGGAGGAACGTGTGAAGTTCCAGCCTATTCTACCGCGGACCTGCCAACGACAGTAAACAGGGGACGGGTCGATACAGTTCATGAAGTCTTTGCCGGCCGAAGTGGCCGTGCGGTTAAAGGCGCTGCAGTCTGGAACCGCAGGACCGCTACCGTCGCAGGTTCGAATCCTGCCTCGGGCATGGATGTTTGTGATGTCCTTAGGTTAGTTAGGTTTAACTAGTTCTAAGTTCTAGGGGACTAATGACCTCAGCAGTTGAGTCCCATAGTGCTCAGAGCCATTTGAACCATGACGTCTTTGCGACTTGCCGGCCGGTGTGACCGAGCGGTTCTAGGTGCTTCAGTCTGGAACCACGCGACCGCTACGGTCGCAGGTTCCATTCCTGCCTTGGGCATGGATATGTGTGATGTCCTTATGTTAGTTAGGTTTAAGTGGTCCTAAGTTCTAGGGGACTGATGAGCTCAGTCCCATAGTGCTCAGAGCCATTTGAGCCATTCTTTGAGAATTTAATTCAGTGTACTGAATTGGACAATAACTGTGCCTCACAAAGAGGTGCGGGAAAAGTAAACGCAGATGCCAGCATTTGAGAAAGGATGATTAGTTGGGACCAAAGAACTCAATTGGAGTAAGGGGTGAATCCCTCGACATTTAATAGGAACGATGCTACTATTCGACGATGTTGGTAGGAATTAGTGAAACGTGGCCGAAAGCAGAGTCGAGAATGTAGCGGTCAACCTGGAAAGAAGACAGAAAGTGAGGACCAAGCAATAGTCAGAGAGGCACTCAATGCCCCGGATTCATGTACACTTTTGCGATGTACAGAGTGGTCAGAAATAGTCTGAAAATCTTGTAAGGGTTTTGCAAGGAAGGTTGTGCTGATGAATAATTGTTAAGAAAAAAAAACGATAGGTTGCACCTTTTTCGAGATATTTAGCAGTGAAGTTAGCCAAATAGGCCGTTGCGTGCTGGTATTCAAGAGGCCAGCCAGAAACGATGTCGCCTAATGTATTTTTCGTTTGGTTTCTTAAAACCGAACAAGAGAGCGACACAATAATTGGACATGGGATGGTGGTGAGGATCGAACCCGAGCCAGAGGCTCAGCACTATAGTGCACTATCGTCTACACTATTAGAACAACTGACACTGATTGGTATCAGTATGAAGTTGCACCCACTCTGGCCTGGATGCAGGCATTGACTCTGTTCTGGATGCAGGCATTGATTCAGTTGGAAAGAGTGTCAAAACCATTGTATCCTGTTGTGAGGCAAGCTGGCCCACAGCTGTTGTAACTGCTCCTTGATATCATGGATACTAGCCCTCGCATGGTCCGGTCCACACGTTCTATTGGGATAGACCTGACCGAGCGACGTGGCGCAGTGGTTAGCACACTGGACTCGCATTCGGGAGGACGACGGTTCAATCCCGCGTCCGACCAATTTGATTTAGCTTTTCCGTGATTTCCCTAAATCGCTCCAGGCAAATGCTAGGATGGTTCCTTCGAAAGGGCACGGCCGACTTCCATCCCGGTCCTTCCCTAATCCGATGAGACCGATGACCTCGATGTCTGGTCTCCTCCCTCAAAACAATCCCAACAGACCTGACGATTTTGGTAGCGCTGGGTGTATCTCAACAACTAACAGAGAGTTCATAGGGACACGGACCACGTGTGGACGAGCATTGTCCTGTTGAAAAATACCACCACAATATCGTCCCGTGAGTGGTAGCACATGCATGATGTCTGAGACGTACTGCTGTGGCGTCTGAGTTTCCAGTTGTGTCCTGAAGTCATATCCGATGGCTCTTCATACCACAACACCAGGAGTAACACTGCCGTGCATCTCCAGCGCTTTGGAACAATGGGGTCTCTTCACATGTCGGCGCCATACTCGCCGACGACGGTCATTTGGGCTAGTGCAGAAATGCAATTCATCGCCTAACACAACGCAACGCCCTTCGTCAGCAGTCCATCATTCCTGGTCACAACACCAAATGCAGTGGGGTATGTTATGGTGTTAAGGCAGCCCACGCATGGAACGGTAATTCCCCAGTCTGGTAACTGCTATTCTCCAACCAATGGTGTGGGATGACACAGAACGTTTCAGGGAAGCCAATGTTTGTTCTCGAATAGCACGTGCAGATGTGAAAGGGTTACAATGTGCTTGGTGTACAACGGCAGATCACCCTTAAGATGGTCAAATGTGGACGATCGGAACCCCGATGTTTCTGTGCAGTCTAATATCGGGCGACTGTCACATCTGAATGCCCTACAAATCTCGATACTGAACGACTCCGACCAGCGAAATGGAGACCTTTACAAATTCTGCCAGGTACTGATTATGCTGTCTCACACTCATATGCAGCACCTACGTGTTCTTGATTTCTCAACATCTGATGCGTTTCAGACCCTTTTTATACCCTACCATACTTTGTAATAACACTAAACATAAAAACAAACAATCACAGTCTGAACAGGCCTTGAAGGCGTAATGGTACCAACTGGCCATTGTTTCATCCTCACCCCTTAGACGTCACTGGATGCAGATACGGAGGGGCATGTGGTCAACACACCACTTTCCTGCCTGTTGTCAGTTTTTATGACTGGAGCCGCTACTTCTCAATAAAGCAGCTCCTCGATTGGCCTCACAAGGGCTGAGTGCACCCCACTTGCCAACAGCACTCTGCAGACCCAGACAGCGACAGACTCAATGCTAGGCAAGCTCGACAGCTTTTTACTTCGGTGATCTGACAGGAACTGGTGGTATCACTGCGGCAAGGCCGTTGGCAATAACGCTAAACACGAACAACACTAATGCACACTGGTGGGTGTTCTACCTGTCACAGAGAAGAGCAATTTTAGTCGTTTACATACATCCAGTGACAGCATATCTGTGTGTGTATGTGTGTACGAAGTTACACTGCCAATATACCATTTCGTTTGGGAATTTAAATTAAAACAAAAAGTTTATAGGCCCTGTGTTCCTAACTGAAACGTCTTTTGTAATATTTATCAGTAAATAAGGTAAAAAGGCATTCTTTAAATATTGAATGTTAACTTCAAAAAGGTTTTAGGGTTCAGCATACTAAAAACCACAAGAGTATTTTTCGTCGTTAGCCTGTGTTATTCCCATAACGTAGCATTTCTACAACAACATGGTCATTTATTCTGAGATGGAAGGGAAAGCGATGTGTACGACTCGTCTGCGAATCGTGTAACTTTGGTTAGTTTGTTTGTGTGTGTGTGTGTGTGTGATCGTGTCTGACTGCTCTTTTGCCGTGTATCAGCAACAGACATAGCCGGCCGAAGTGGCCGTGCGGTTAAAGGCGCTGCAGTCTGGTACCGCAAGACCGCTACGGTCGCAGGTTCGAATCCTGCCTCGGGCATGGATGTTTGTGATGTCTTTAGGTTAGTTAGGTTTAACTAGTTCTAAGTTCTAGGGGACTAATGACCTCAGCCGTTGAGTCCCATAGTGCTTAGAGCCAGAGCAACAGACATAGGGACCACAACTGCCTTTGGGGAGGCAAGTTGGCGGAAACTGTCTATATTTAACTGTCTATATTTCAGTCTTCTTCGTCTTTAAGCGCCACTGTGAAATACACTGTCGCTCGAAATGTATTAATGTGCCCATGGGATATTTAGAAGCTAGCGACTAGAAGCAGGGTATCATGTCGCTTCTTAGGAGCTGCTGAATGTACGCCATCCTGCACGGGGCAAGGATGACTCTGACGTCATTCGGGATGGAGGGGTTGACAGGAGGGGAGAGTGCAGACGTCAAGTGGTCCTGCGACCTAAGAGCGCTCTCCGATGGCTTCTGAGGGTATCGGTCGAGCATGAAGAGGCAGGGTGGCGCGATCTGCAGCGTAGCGAGGTCAGCCAAGTGCTTCCTGGCCGTGTCGAGATGGTACAGTACCTTCACGTTCGTTCCGTAGTACATAGGCGTCACATGAACATGAAACGGCATAATTAATTTCCCGTAAGGGACTTCAGCGCTGTGTTGGATAGGAATTAATACACTACTGGCCATTAAAATTGCTACTCCACGAAGATGACGTGCTACAGATGCGAAATTTAACCGACAGGAAGACGATGCTGTGATATGCAAATGCTTAGCTTTTCAGAGCATTCACACAAGGTTGCCGCCGGTGGCGACACCTACAACGTGCTGACATGAGGAAAGTTTCCAACCGATTTCTCATACACAAACAGCAGTTGACCGGCGTTGCCTGGTGAAACGTTGTTGTGATGCCTCGTGTAAGGAGGAGAAATGCCTACCATCACATTTCCGACTTTGATAAAGGTCGGATTGTAGCCTATCGCGATTGCGGTTTATCGGACATTGCAGCTCGCGTTGGTCGAGATCCAATGACTTTAGCAGAA
The DNA here is from genome assembly GCF_021461395.2 of Schistocerca americana. Taxonomy (NCBI): domain Eukaryota; kingdom Metazoa; phylum Arthropoda; class Insecta; order Orthoptera; family Acrididae; genus Schistocerca; species Schistocerca americana. The sequence goes on from NC_060120.1 coordinate 908,039,497, forward strand.
TATGGAATCGGTGTGAACAGGAGGGTAATACGGAACGCCGTGCTGGATCCCAACGGCTTCGTATCGCTAGCAGTCGAGATGACAGGAATCTTATGCGCATGGCTGTAACGGATCGTGCAGCCACGTCTCGATCCCTGAGTCAACAGATGGGGACGTTTGCAAGACAACAACCATTTACACGAACAGTTCGACGACGTTTCCAGCAGCATGGACTATCAGCTCGGAGACCATGGCTGCGGTTACACTTGACGCTTCATCAAAGACAGGAGAGCCTGCGATGGTGTACTCAACGACGAACCTGGGTGCACGAATGGCAAAACGTCATTTTTTCGGATGAATCCAAGTTCTGTTTACAGCATCACGATGGTCGCATCCGTGATTCTCGACATCGCGGTAAACGCACATTGGAAGCGTGTATTCGTCATCGCCATGCTGGCGTACCACCCGGCGTAATGGTATGAGGTGCCATTGGTTACACGTCTCGGTCACCTCTTGTTCGCATTGACGGAACTTTGAACAGTGGACGTTACATTTCAGATGTGTTACGACCTGTGGCTCTACCCTTCATTTGATCCCTGCGAAACCCTACATTTCAGCAGGATAATGCACGACCGCATGTTACAGGTCCTGTACGGGTCTTTCTGGATACAGAAATTGTTCGATTGGTGCCCTGGTCAGCAAATTCTCAAGATCTCTCACCACATGAAAACATCTGGTCAATGGTGGTCGAGCAACTGGCTCGTCACAATACGCCAGTCACTACTCTTGATGAACTGTGGTATCGTGTTGAAGCTGCATTGGCAGCTGTACCTGTACACGCCATCCAAGCTCTGTTTCACTCAATGTCCAAGCGTATCAAGGCCGTTACTACGGCCAGAGCTGGTTGTTATGGTTACTGATTTCTCAGGATCTATGCACCTAAATTGCGTGAAAATGTAGTCACTTGTCAGCTCTAGTATAATATATTTGTTCAATGAATACCCGTTTATCATCTGCATTTCTTCTTGGTGCAGCAATTTTAATGGCTAGTAGTGTAGATGTATTACGTTTTGGTGTGACATGTTTATCTGTTGAACATACATCAGTATTGGCTGTAGCTTCATGAGATAAAATTAAAAGATAACTTATGCCTCTGTTTGTGGTAACCGCATATTTTTTAAATTAATTGACTGTTTTTCAAATGAGCACTTCCATCAGTATTTTTCGTTGTTCTTGTTTCAGCGCACTAGCTAGTGTCAGACGGAGAGTGAAATGTTGCATACCGCGTTTCAATACGGAACTTTACAACAGCAAGGGTTGGCTGACACGGTGCTCTAATATTCAAAAGCTGCAATGTTGGTCGCGTTCAGATGGTGCTAATGGCTCTGACTACTATGGGACTTGACAGCTGAGGTCATCAGTCACCTAGAACTTAGAACTACTTAAACCTAACTAACCTAAGGACATCACACACATCCATGCCCGAGGCAGGCTTCGAACCTGCGACCGTAGCGGTTGCGCGGTTCCCGACTGAAGCGCCTAGAACCGCTCGGCCACAGCAGCCGGAAAGCTGGTCATGTCTTTTGTACATCAATTATAAATCAGTTGGGAAGACTGTTGGCTATTGTGACATGACTAACTTCAATAAAGCTATTAGAAACAGTCTCTGAAAAATTTTCTGTCCGTAATCAATTAAAATACATTAGTGAAGACAAAAACAGAATTAATATAATATAAACTGAAGTGGATGGGGAAGAAAGGAAAGGAAAAGAAGGAATTATTGATCTCGGCTACATCGGGACTTTATGCACAATCAGCGGCGACTAGGGATAATGTGTCCACACTGGTATTAGAACCTGGGCTTTCGTACTTACTAAGCAGCTGCGTTAACAACCGCACCATTAGGACAAAGTGCTTTTCGCAATTGCATGGATTACCTCGGCAAACGGCCGACCCATGCTCCCACCTAACGGCTCCTATCAAAATGGTTCAAATGGCTCTGAGCACTATGGGACTTAACATCTGAGGTCATCAGTCCCCTAGAACTCAGAACTACTTAAACCTAACTAACCTAAGGACATCACACACATCCATGCCCGAGGCAGGATTCGAACCTGCGACCGTAGCGTCGCGCGGTTCCAGACTGAAGCGCCTAGAACCGCTCGGCCACCAGTGGCCGGCTAACGGCTCCTATCCGAAGTCCCCCTCCATGTCTGCATATTCGCTATTTTGTGATTCCCACAGGAGGTCGAACCTAATTGTGCATCTGCTCTGAAGGCAGTGGATTCGTTGCCCATCGAGACGGATCCATTATATGAATGCGGGATGTCTGTTCTTTCGGAGGAGTGTGGCTTGGCCGGGAGGTGTGCCGAGATATTCCGCGCATTTATGATAAACACTGTCTTCGGATGGCGCAGTGGTTAACGCAAGTGCCTAGTAAGCAGGAAATCCAGGTTTAGATTCCCGCTCCGGCACACAGTTTTACTCGTCACCTCTGATTCTGTCCCGATGCCGCTGACATACATAATTCCCTCACTTTCCATTCCCTTGTTTTCCCTCCACCTTCAGTTTACATACAATAATATGTATCACAGCTTTTCAGCGCAAGAGATGACGTTTAGATGACATAAACATCATGGCCTCTGAATATAGGCAGATTACTTTGAAATCGTACAACTGCTCAGTGAATACCACGAAAATCTGAAACAGCATTTAGAATTTATTTCCATGTTGACAGGAGTGTCAAACCTAACACAGGAGGACTTACACTGAAGCGCCAAACAAACTGGCATAGCCATGCATATTCAAATACAGAGATATGTAAACAGGAAGAACACGGCGCTGCGGTCGGCAACGCCTATATAAGACAACAAGTGTCTGGCGCAGTTGTTAGATCGGTTACTGCTGCTACAATGGCAGGTTATCAAGATTAAAGTGAGTTTGAACGTGATGTTATAGTCGGCGCATGAGCGATAGAACACAGCATCTCCGAGGCAACGATGAAGTGGGGATTTTCCTGTACGACCATTTCACGAGAATACTGTGAATATCATGAATCCAGTATAACATGAAATCTCAGACATCGCTGCTGCCGAAAGAGATCCTGCAAGAACGGGACCAACGACGACTGAAAAGAATAGTTCAACGTGACAGAAGTGCAACCCTTCTGCAAATTGCTGCAGATTTCAATGCTGGCCATCAACAAATATCAACATGCGAACCATTCAACGAAACATCATCGATATGGGCTTTCGGAGCCGAAGCCAACTCGTATAACCTTGATGACTGCGCGACACAAAGCTTTACTCCTCGCCTGGGCCCGTCAACACCGACATTGGACAGTTGACGACTGGAAACATGTTGTCTGGACGAACGAGTCTCGTTTCAAATTATTTCGGACGGATGAACGTGTACGTGTAAGGAGACAACCCCATGAATCGATGGACCCTATATGTCAGCAGGGGACTGTTCAAGCTGGTGGTCTCTCTGTAATGGTGTGAGGTGGGTGCAGTTGGAGTGATATGGGACGCCTGACACGTCTAGATATGACTCTGTCAGGGGACACGTACGTAAGCATCCTATCTGTCCACCTGCATCCATTCATGTCCATTGTGCATTCCAACGGACTTGGACAATTCCAGCAGGGCGATGCGACACCCCAGTCGCCCAGAAATGCTGCATAGTGGCTCCAGGGACACTCTTCTGAATTTAAACACTTCCACTGGCCACCAAACTCCCGAGACACGAACGTTATTGAGCGTATCTTTGGTTGACTTGCGAAGTGCTTTTCAGAAGATAACTCCACTTCCCTCGTACTCTTACGGATTTGTGGACAGCCCTACAGGATCCATAGCGCCAATTCCCAATTCCCTACAGCACAACTTCAGCCATTAGTCGAGTCGATGCCACATCATGTTTGGCACTTCTGCGTGCTCGCGGGGGGCTCTACACAGTATTAGGCAGATGTACCAGTTTCTTTGGCTCTTCAGTGTAATTGTTTCTGTTTCAAACAGGCCTATGAATAAAATAGGAAAGGAGGCAGCTGAAACGAATTTTGTCTCAGTTATTCTGTATGGACAAACTGACGCAAAGAATTCTTCAGAGGTCCACTCAGTATTTTCCTACCTCAAAGCTGGCGGTTAGATCCATGACAGATTTTAAAAAAAAATCATTAACATTTCTGAAGACAGACCAACCGAGGCACGACTATGAGTGCAATGGAAAAGTAATCGGTCAAAGTTACAAAATTACGACGGATCTGCGATTATGGTTGTCCATTTGAATTGATGTCGGACCAGAGCGAAAATATATTTCCTAGTACAATTTTCGTTCACTGACTGGATTTAGTGCTGTTGCAAGTTGGGTCAGAGATCTGCTCTAAATGGCCCAGCTACTATTTCTCCAAGTCACCTAAAGAACCAAGGCTCTGCAGGAGGAAGCAAGGAAACGGTTCCCCAAAGTGGGGTTCTGTGTTTCGTTTGGTGACAGGCATACACAAGTTCGTAGCGGAACGGTTTAACTTTTCAAGAAGATTATAGATACAGACGAGAAGAGGGACGCAGATGCCTACGCTGCTGCTCATGTATTTGAAATCACGATGCTAATGCCAGTTTCAACTGGTTACTTCCTTCTTATAGTGCGGATATTTTTCCCTCTCTTTGACACATTATTTTATGTACTGCAACACTGTTTACTGGATAACAAATATAATGAACTCAAAGCAATGTGAAGTCCAAATGCGACGGATTTGATAGAATACGGGGAAACAGCCGACCATGACCTACTTATGGGTGAACAAGTAAGTAAAAGCCCTAGTCATGATGCTGCAGTAAACGAAAAGGGGTTGCCGAAAATTTCAGATACCTACACCGATGCACTCAGATTCAAGCCACAAGAAACTCACTTTACAACAAAGGAGGCAAACTATCTATTGGACGTATTGCCGGTCAATGATACAAAGATTATGCAGTCTACTACTTAATTTGGACGAGAATGCCATGAACTTGACGTAACAAAGGATGTAGCTATGACCATCGGTTATAAATTTATAAATCAACGGGAGTCATTAACGTCCATAAGAAACTAATTAAGACGTGTGCGAACAGTGCAGAAGATAATCGTGAAACATAAAAAAGGAATTCTTTGTCGGAAAATATAGCTTGTTCTTTCCCCAAGAATAAAGCAAGACTACTCTTCAGTACTGATTACCAATTTCAAATTAAAATACGGCATAGGGAAATAATGTGTATAAGATGAAATACGGCAACTGTCCAATAATTTTACATATGTCACACGTGCTGATCTTTTGATGTTCCTTTACAGAACATTATAATCTGTCTAGTAATAAAAGAACTCCTTCATGAGTTACAGCAGTAGTTTACACAGGGTAATGTGCCACCTGCGTAGCCGCAAGGTTAGCGTTGCTGCGGAAGGATGCGGGATCGATTCCCGGTACTTTTTTTCTGACGTAGAGAGGTCTGGAACGGGACCCACTCAGACTCATACAAAGCTCTGTTTCTTATGTCTGTGTAAAATACTTAAAACACTTGAGAGACGGTAAAGACAATATAGTTTTCAAAGAGTTGCGCCGTGGAGGGCCTACCCTGACGTCCGCTGTTGTAAATCTGTTGTAATTAATCTAAACGTGACTGCGACACTCGCATTTAAAAGGAAAAAAAGAGTACATTCCGATGCTATAAGCCACTGTAATTTTCCTTGCAGATGACTGACTGTAACTATACAGAGCTTGCGTAGTCATCCCAAAGAGTATTACTTGACACTAGTCAAAATTGAATGATCGCGTTCTCGCAAAATCGCTGATCACTGTACATATGCAACACATAATGCGTAATGTTCTCTCTCTATCTCTCTCTTGCTCCCTCCCTCTATTCTCTCTCTCTCTCTCTCTCTCTCTCTCTCTCTCTCTAGCCGACCCGGGGCACGCTTTGCTATGGCTCAATAGTTATAATAGGTTGAATTAATTTTGTACTCATCTTTTTAATACAATCAAATTAACAATCACTAATAAAGTTGATAATAGTTTAGCCGATTTTAAAACATACGAGATTGGGAATACGTCAAGATTTGAAAGTTATTGGTAAAGTATCACAATACTAAAATTAAAAACAAACCAACATATAATTTTTAAATTTATATTTTAGTCATCTCATATTCAACTATAGTTTGTAATCAATGACCTATTTATAAAATACTTAATATATTAATAACATATAGAAACTGAATTTTATAAATGAGGTAGATAACATTGATTTTTAACTATTATTTCCATTATTTTACATTACTAAAATGTAAAATTTTCGATTATCTAAGCTCTAATTGCTGCACATATTTTTCGTTAAGCTGTATTTTGCTAACACGAATAGATTTGACGGTTTTCCCACACGTGAGCATGCGACATATAGTTGCCCAAGGGAGAAACACATATTTTTCAAGTCCAGACCGCAAATAGACATTGTTTGGTCTTGAGACTTATTGATGGTAATCGCGAAAGCCAAAAGATTCAGAAACTGAAGCCTTCTTAGTGGTATTGGAGATTCTGACGGTATCATTTGAATACGTGGCAAAAGAACAATTTCTCCTTTAAACTTCCCCGCAAAAATGGATGCTTCGAGAACATTTCCGGTGATCGTTTTGATGACAAAGCGCGTACCGTTGCATAATCTAGGTGGGTTTAAATTGCAGAGAAGAATAATCGGTGAACCGATCTTCAACCGAAGGTTGTGTGGTGGCATTCCTGGTATATCCCGAGAAGAATAATTGCCGAATCAATCTTCCATCGAAGATTGTGTGGTGACGTACCTGGTACATCCCGAGAAGAATAATCATTGAACCAATCTTCTACCGAAGATTATGTGGTGGCATTCCTGGTATATCCCGAGAAGAAAAATCGGTGAACCAATTTTCAACCGAAGATTGTGTGGTGGCGTTCCTGGTATATCCAGAGAAGTATAATCGTTGAACCAATCTTCAACCGAAGATTGTGTGCTGGAATTCCTGGTATATCCAGAGAATTTAAAAACTCCGTTGGAAAATTTACGGCTTCGTTTTCATTAACTATTGCGTCGATTGATTCAAGAGACATCAAATCACCGGGCAACAACTGTTGCATATGGACATTAATTTCGCCAACATGAACATTTCTTGTTGCCAAAAAGGCACGATACTGAGCCAATTATGATGTACGTAATTATTCAATATATTCGCGAAGACATTATCAATTAGTTCACTTTTTGTCTTAACAACAGTGTAGAAATTGTCTGGTAATTTGATGTATTGTGTATTTTGACGCAGTTCAATTTCACCGTTTCCAGTATCCAGCAACTGCTTAGAAAATACTTGTGCCGATGGATCATCTTGCAATTGTACTCGCATGTTCATGGTCAATCGAACAGTCAAAGTGTCTCAACATTTCACCACAAAAACGATTGTTTGAAACATGTGTTAATCTCACTGGCAAAAGTAGAGCGAGAAATGACTGGTAATATCAGCCGGAAGTCACCAGACAGTGGTTAGACAGTACCACCGAAAAGTTTATCGTTACTTTTTAAACCTTGCATAGTTCTATGAAATGCTTCGAGCGAATGTTTATGAGCCATAGTACACTCATCCCAAATTATACCTGAACTTTTTTCAATCACTGCAGCCATTCCGTTCTTTCTTCTTAATGTTACTCATTGCTTTTGATTTGTTATGAATGTCTAATGGCAACTTAAACGCTGAATGTGCCGTTCTTCCACCATATAACAATGTGGCAGCAATGCTGATGATACAATTGCCAATGCGATTTGCTGTTTCGACCGTATCTTCACAAGGATTAACGATAAAAGAATGTCAGTTCCAGCTTTTAAGTCTAAGAAAAAAAAATCCGCCTTGTTCAGCATCAGCGGTCAACACAAACTGATTATGAATATTTTTTGTTCTACTGTCAGTAATGGCTCATTATTCGCAATAACTGTAGCTAAGTCGACGTCGTTACGCTGTTTTTCTCGTTGCAAATCACTATTAAGTAAGTCGGTGGCCGGAAGATCACGTGATGACATACCATAATGACTAAGCGGCAAATTTTAAATTAAAATACGTAAATCTCCGATCAACACTAATGCTTCATTACACAGTTCCGGTGAGAAATTTAGATTTGGACATTGGTTTGTTTGCTTAACTCGGAGTAATATGTCTTCAATCATATAGTTTTAATATTTTTCCCACAAAGTCGATGATTGTGTTGGATAACACGTCGTCAAAACAATTCCAAATAGATGACGAATACGATTCGGTGTGGATGTCAACATATCATCAGTAAGTGTCATGTCCCAATGATTGTCTTCTTCCTTTATTTGCAACTCGCGATATGCATCTTGATATGTACTGAACATTCGACCATTAACTGTTTGCAAAAATTCGAAAGATGTTGGTCCGGGGATATTCACCAACAACAAACGCAAAAGAAAGCATTCAAGTTGTTTTCGATGTAATGTGTGAAGTGTCCCAACGTCATAGCTTCAGATATACCTGGGATTGATGGATGTGGTTTTCCTTGTTTGCGTCACTTCGGCATATAATAATGTTTCTGCAAATAGGGCAAACACATAAGGTTTTTGACACAATGTGAAAAATTCAGTTAGTGGCTCAAGAGCTCTTTGGAGAATATTTGCTTCGGTAAAATATACACGCTGATCGTTTCCGAGATGTACTGCAAGAGGCTGGATAGAAGGGTCTCTTTCGTGTGTGAGAAGACTAAAAATACGCCACATAGCTTCGTTGCTGCTGATATAGCTACCCGTCTGGTATCGCGTTATTTCGTCATTTTCGTATATAGTGTGTACTTCAAATACGGCCAGATCACTACCTTTATTAATGTATCTGCAAATGCACTCAATGGATTTTACGGAACTGCAAATATCGACATTAATGTGACCCTTACACGTTTTTAAAAGCAATGGTGAGTATGGTACTACCCTCTGATTGTCAGTTTCAACTTGATTTGTAGAGTTTGACATTCGCATTGTAAATGTGTGAGCACCATTTACAGCGTTTCTGCGGCGATGCAATGGATAACCGTCGATATCCGTAATATTAGTAGTATCATTTGTATATTGTTTTGGGAAACGCTTCTTACATTTTCTATCTTCCACGCTTGACGATGTCATATTAAAAGCACCGCACGGTCTGTGAATCATGTGACTGGTAACAATATGAAATCATTCTGGGTCAATTAATGGCTCCAGAATTTCGGAAGAAATTATTTGATCATTTTATTCTGGACGTGTCTTAAAGCCAGATCAAAATGTGAGAATGGGGAAAACCACACTTTTGCCACTCAACAGAATACAACCAGTAACGTGTGTTACCGAAAATCGAATGGTTTACCGTTAAATCATTCAATGATTTTAATTTTTGTTTGAACAGACGTGCAGTGATATCATGGCAATTTATTGATTGTTGGCCGGGTAATAACAAAGTTTGTATTCCTCCTAAATTCGGATTACATGTAAATGTAATAAACAAATGAAGACGACCGTAACGACGTGCGTAAGCCATCACATATTGTATGCATTCCTGCCATGTTCTGTGGACTGTCGATGTAGTTTGGAGGTAAATTCAGTACCAATGTCATTGATGTTTAAATTTTCATCGATGTTTCCGATAACACAGGTCTGCGACTAAAAAACTGCACAGGATTTTTTAACATTTTCTAATAGATTTTGACCTCACAAAAACAGGAAAAATATTCAAAAAGATTCTGTCACATAGATTTTTATGTATATTGAAGTATTTATGTCCATTAGTAATAAACCCATGTGGTTTTTTGAATATAATAATTATTAAAAATTATATCAATTATAATTGATAAAGTAAACTTAAATTTAAAAGCTTTACAATGTTAACTATTCTTTGTTGCAACTTGCAGGTTTTAGCGTGAACTCCTGGGCGCCAGAAAAAAATGCAAACAATATTATTGTTCAGTTTTATCGTGTTGCCACAAGTCAAAACGACGATTTGTATCTCGCATGAAATGAAGAGAAACTCTCAGTAGACATATTGCTACTCAAGTGAACAGTGCTGTTGTTTCTGTCTAGTTATGGTTACAAGAGGTTGTATTATTTCTCCAAACTGTTTTGTTATATGTGGTGAATACACTATTAAAAGTCAGCAGTGAAACATAAGTTTATTTTGCTTACTTTAAACTGAAGCTTGGTGATCAAGATAAACCATGGTCGCCGCATAAGGTGTGTAGAAGATGTGAAGATCTTAGTTTGTGGTTTAAGGGTAAGAAAAATGCATTTCGATTTGGAATTCCTATGATCTGGCGTGAGCAGAAAAACCATACCACTGATTGCCACTTCTGCTCAGTTGACGTAAAGGGATTCAATTCAAAAAATAAAAGAAGCATAAGTTATCCTAAACTTGACTCAGCTATACGTCCAGTGCCCCATAGATCTGGAATACCTATCGCACAGCCACCTTCCAGTTTGGATGAATATCCGAGTGAGTTGGAGGACGAGGTTACATTACATCCTCAGGGTGAATCAAGCTCAGATTTTTTTTCAGATGAAGATGAAAGGCCTCAACTATTTTCTCAGAGTGAGCTCAATGATCTAGTTAGAGATTTAGGTCTTTCAAAAGATGCAGCCGAACTGTTAGGTACCAGATTAAAAAATAAAAATCTTTTATCATCTGGTACCTTATTTTCATGGTACAGAGACAGAGAAAAAGAATTTACCCAGTTATTCTCAGAAGAAGGAAATTTAGTTTTTTGCAGTGATGTGGAAGGACTCATGCATTACTTTGATATGCAGTATAACTTATCTGAATGGCGACTATTCATTGAGTCATCCAAAACTAGTTTTAAGGTAGTATTATTGCAGAATGGAAATAAATTTGCATCTCTTCCGATGGGAGATTTGGTGCATACGGACGAAAACTATAGCGATTTGGCCATTATCCCGGAAAAAATCAAATATCAGGACCATCATTGGATGGTTTGTGGGGACTTCGAAATACTCACGATGCTTTTGGGTGAGTAAGCAGGCTATACTAAATACCAATGCTTCTTATGCTTATGGAATAGTAGAGCCAGAGAACAGCACTGGACAAAAAGTGATTGGCCACCACAAAAAACTTTAAAACCTGGAGAGAAAAATGTTATCAATACTTCTTTGGTACCACCGGATAAGGTTTTTTTGCTCCCTCTCCATATCAAATTGGGATTGATGAAACAATTTGTAAAATCGCTGCAAGAGGATGCGGACTGTTTTAAATATCTATGTACAAAATTCTTGAAGCTGACAGAAGAAAAGTTGAAAGAGGGAGTTTTCACTGGCCCCGATATGGGAAGGAAAAAGAAGCTTGGGTATCGTTCAAGGATGTAGTGCGAAAGTTTTTAGGAAATACTAAGGATCCTGACTACAAAACCATTGTTCAACGGATGCTAGCAGCACACGAAGCTCAAGGCTGCAAAATGAGCTTGAAGGTCCATTTTTTAGACTTTCACAGAGACAGTTTTCCTGAAAACCTGGGAGCTTACAGTGAAGAACAGGGTGAGCGGTTTCACCAGGATGTCCGTGATATTGAGAGCTGGTACCGAGGAAGACGGGATGTCACTATGCTTGATGACTACTGTTGGATGCTTAAGCGGGAAACTAAAGATGGAAATCGGAAAAGGACTCGGAGAAGTATCAAGGAAAAGAAGAAAAGGTTTTATAAAAAAACATGAATAAGAATAATATTGTTACTATATGTCTCAAAATAATGTTTCATTGCTTGTAAAAAAATATTATGTTTGATAATTTTGAATAAACGTGTGTTTTACCAATTTGTTGTGTTTGAATTTGCAAAGAAACCTTATGTGATAGAAAAAAATGGACATCACTTCTGAAATCAGCGCATTCTAAAACATATAATTCAGTAAAAATGTCTCATGCAGTTGACAATTTTTTTTATTATTATTGTGGTTTTTTTTTTTTTTTTTTTTTGCAGACCTCTGTAATAGCATCTCTTAAATGGATGAATTCCTCCGATCGTAATGTAGCTAGGTCGCGTCTAATAAATCTTAAACGTTCACTTTCTATCTCAGCATACACATCCACAACGTACTGATGACGATATCGAAGGACATAATTATCCTGATTGAGTCTAATCATCACATATTAGTACACTGAACTAACTTTTTTATTCGTTTCATTACCTAAAAGGATGAATAATTAAATAGTCAAAAAATTAAGAATAAGATACTAAAATCAATAAAATAAGGAATTAAATAGTTGAATATCAAACGTACCAGTAACTGGATCACCCTATTTGATATTGGTATGATATTCATCCTGTACCAAATGTGTTGTCTGGACTTGTGATTTTGATGGTCTGTTGTCAGCTGGATCAACAACCTCAATAATATTAACTCCTTCTACGGTTGGCTCGTTGAACGTGCCAGCATGTTCTCCTGATGGTGCTGTGTCGCCTTTGTTGACTATTTGATAGTTGTAATTTCTTATTTGTGGGGACACTCTTTTAAACAACTGAATAAGTTGATTACAACTTTCCAAAAAAATTTCCAAGGATTTCGCTGCTACTCTCTCTTGTGGTTGTTCGATAAAATTATACTGGCACCGAGTTGTCACGCTTTCCTCACAACTGCCCGTAAAATAAATTTAGAGAAAATTCGGATCCTCACTAGGCATCGGCATCAGCGATCCAATCTTATGATACACCTGGCATTGGATTTTTAATGCAGTTTCAAAATTATGCCCATCAGAAGTGAGATCGCAAATTTTATTTCCCCAAGGGACGTTTCTTGAAAACAAAAACTGAATTTCCGTGTCTTGCATAAAAACAATTTCGCGTGGCCTGATTCGCAAGCAAGAAGTGATTGTAAAGGTTCCGGCGGAGTAGGAAGAGGTGACAGCGCAACTTTTCCTGATGCACAACACATACCGAATCTTTCATTGCCGAATTTTAACGTTGGACAATGTTGGCATATTTTGTCCATCGCACCAATTATAATTTTAGGATGTGCATAGCAATCAATGTCTGATATATATTCGGACGCAAGGTGAACGAATGAGGCACGGTTAGTTCGCTGCCTCTCTTTTTCGCATTCTCTGAATGTGGCTATCCGCCGTTCTCACGCCGTTCTTGTTGTCGATATATTTTGTCGCAGACGTTCATCAGGCTGTTCTCGAGATTCTTGTCCACGAATTTCCGCTGAGTTGCGTTTCTTGCCGCGATTTGTTCTTCCGGTCCAGGAGCTCTCTCAAGGCGCTCGCTTCGTGCTTCTCTGCTACACGGATAGTTAAGGTTAGATTTCTTCCGCGGCATTATACAGAAATTGAAAAAAATATTAACATTTTTTATTTTAATGAGTAATTTAGATAAAAATCAAAGAATGAATGAATTAATAATTAACAGATTGAAAAATCAGAATAAAATAAAACTAATAAAATAGAAAGTAAGCGTGAAATACTTACATGTTTTCGAGGTGGTATGAAGATCAACGGAAAAAAATTATCTACAAAGTTTTGTGTTATTTTTATTTTTCTGTTGAAAATGATAATAATATCCAACGACACACAGAACGATTATAACACAATCTGCAGTATAGCTATAAAAATGATACATGAAAAATTAAAATAGCACGATTATGTCGTATACGTAAACAAATACCACGTGAAATAGATTGCAGCATCTAGAAATCGAAACACGACGCCATCTACAGGATGTCTACCCAACGTAGATGTTATAGCGTTGTGCCCATGAATTAAACTATACCGCCATCTATTAGGAATCATAGAACTTACAAACGAATTCTCTCTATTGTCGTGTAATAAAAATTTAAATTTCAAAACAAATATTGAGGTCAATAATCGAGATAAAATTTTTTAAGTTGGACCAAATTATACATGCTTGCAAAATTTCATCAAGATCGGTTTAATAATTTCGGAGTTTATCCTGTAATCTCTATAATTTGAGACTTAAGGTGAATAAAACACTAGGAGCGTGTTGCGTTATACTTTACATTATCTACTTCTATCAAAAACATTTGCGTCCTTGTAAATATAGTTATGATGGGTCTTCTGCGTTTTTTGCCTTTCACTTTGCCGAGGTATCTTTTCTGGGATATCGCACTTGTTTATTAATAGATTCAGCAGCTGTTCTGTTTTGTGCGTTTAGGGTACACTTGAGACACCCAGCTACTAGTTTGCTACCCGTAGATCGCGTCTGCAGATGAGCTTCATGTACCTAACTCCTTGTGCACTTCTGTCTTCCGTACACCAGTAATTATGTAATTTTTTTTCTAGTTTCCACTTTTGAGAAGACTTACTCTTTAAATCAATTTTGTATTGTGAATATTTTTAATTTTATTTTTGCCATTTTAAGATATAGTCTACACTGTTACGAAGCCTTAATTTCTAACACTCAGGGAGCATAGATATGTTTACATTGTGAGCGAGTTCCCGAGCCTGTTCAGTTGACGAGTTACTAGGTAAGGAATTCAAGAGCATATAGTCACGTATAGATTTAATTCTATTTTTAATTTAGTCTCCCAGTAAGTCACTAATCCCTTTCTTCTTTCATTTAATGGATCATCTGGTGATGATTTGATAAGTAGAGACCCTTAATGGTACCATTTCTGTGATATAAGGATGAAATAAATAATAAGAAAAGAGTGAATAAACATAAAAAAGATGGGTATACCTGTTGTACGGTAGAGATCTAGCAGCATGAGCATGAGCAAGAGAAATGAGGTTCAGGATCTGGAGTGCAGTCAGATGTCATCATTTGGAAGCGGATTAATGTTTTACTGTCGGGGGTGAGTTATGTGTGCTGTCAGTATGGAGTACCACTGGTGATACTGAGAGTATTTAAAAAGAAGTGTTTTGGACTTGACTTTATTGTAACACACGCGATAGTGAAGCTATATGAAATGCTATATGTGAAACTTTTAAGCTACTCATGATTAATGCACAGATGTGTTGTGAAGATAGAAAGAATACGCTAATAGTTTCATTTTGCAAACCTAATGAAACGTAAGTCAGCTTGTTTTTTAAACGCGCGATGAAGAGGGAACATTAGAGAACCCACTACGGTTAGCGAACGTCCCATCTTAACCGTGGAATCCAGTCGTGAGTCGGTCCAGGTACCACGCAGTTCCTGTAGACGGAGATGGCAATTAAGATAGCAAGCAACACCACGAGGCATGGAACTTACACTTTTAAGTCACGGGGCCAGTGAAGCCGTTACTTTGGCGTCTGGTAGTAGCTAATTAAGAGGCAACTACAACGGTCTCTGACCTCTGCTTTAACACCGCTGTAAGGGTCGTCGAGCAGATGCGCAAAACTATCGGCCTATATCTCTGACATCGATCTGTTGTAGAATTTTAGAACATGTTTTCTGCTCGCGTATCATGTCATTTCGGGAAACCCAGAATCTACTCTGTAGGAATCAACATGGATTCCGGAAACAGCCATGGTGTGAGACCCAACTCGATTTATTTATTCGAGAGACCCAGAAAATATTTGATACAGGCTCCCAGGTAGATGCCATTTTCCTTGACTTCGGGAAGGCGTTCGATACAGTTCCGATCTGTCGCCTGATAAAGTAAGAGCCTACGGAATATCATACCAGCTGTGTGGCTTGATTGAAGAGTTTTTAGCAAACAGAACAGAGCATGTTGTTCTCAATGGATAGACGTCTACAGACGTTAAAGTAACCTCTGGCGTGCCACGAGGGAGTGTTATGGGACCATTGCTTTTCACAATATATACAAATGACCTAGTAGATAGTGTCGGAAGTTGCATGCGGCTTTTCGCGGATGATGCTGTAGTATACAGAGAGGTTGCAGCATTAGAAAATTGCAGCGAAATGCAGGAAGGTCTGCAGCCTATAGGCACTTGGTGCAGGGAGTGGCAACTGACCCTTAACATAGACAAATCTAGTGTATTGCGAATATGTAGAAAGGAGGATCCTTTATTGTATGATTATATGACAGCGGAACAAACACTGGTAGCAGTTACTTCTGTAAAATATCTAGGAGTATGCGTACGGAACGATTTGAAGTGGAATGATCATATAAAATTAATTGTTGGTAAGGCGGATGCCAGGTTGAGATTCATTGGGAGAGTCCATAGAATACTTGAGTATTGCTCATCGGTGTGGGATCCGTACAGCTCGGGTTAACGGAGCAGATAGAGAAGATTCAAAGAAGAGCGGCGCTTTTAGTCACAGGGTTATTTGGTAAGCGTGATAGCGTTACAGAGATGTTAAGCAAACTCAAGTGGCAGACTCTGCAAGAGAGGCGCTCTGCATCGCGGTGTAGCTTGCTGTCCAGATTTCGAGAGGGTGCGTTTCTGGATGAAGTATCGAATATATTTCTTCCCCCAACTTATACCTCCCGAGGAGATCACGAATGTAAAATCAGAGATATTCGAGCGCGCAGGGACGCTTTCCGGCAGTCGTTCTTCCCGCGAACCATACGCGACTGGAACAGGAAAGGGAGGTAATGACAGTGGCATGTAAAGTGCCCTCCGCCATACACCGTTGGGTGGCTTGCGTAGCATAAATGTAGATGTAGCTACTTCATATTGTCATATCTCCTCAGCACTCCCACCGAGTGAGGTGGCTGGGGATACTGGACTAAAAATCGAGAAGACTATAGTGTTATTAACAGTTCGGTCATCCAGGTTTTGAACTTCTGTGAATTTCTAAAATCGCTGAAGGACATGGCCAATTACCTGTCCATCCTTCCCCAGTCCGAGCTTCATCACCGATGACCTAGCCGCCGACGGGAAAAAATTCTAATCTTCATTTTCCTAGCTCAGCTCGGCCTCTGTTGTCGACCATAACGTCAACTGTTGTCCTGTTTCACGTGCAACCGGTTGTATTGCTTTGGATTAAGATTAGTTTTGGATGCGTAAATCCTACACGACACATCCGGATGCCGTCAATATAGGGAATATTCTCATTTCCCCGATCATACTCTGATCATGAAATGGTTCAAATCTCTCTGAGCACTATGGGACTTAACTTCTGAGGTTATCAGACCCCTAGAACTTAGAACTACTTAAACCTAACTAACCTAAGGACATCACACACATCCATGCCCGAGGCAGGATTCGAACCTGCGACCGTAGCGGTCTCGCAGTTCCAGACTGTAGCGCCTAGAACCGCTCGGCCACTCCGGCCGGCACTCTGATCATCCATGGATACTTTAGTCATTCAAACATCAACAGGAAATTGAGAACTGCGAATTTGTCAATAGCGGACGTGGCGAGACAGCCAGCTAAGCATTTAAACGCCATCTCTGAAAACTAACTGGATAGAACTAATAGTTCGGAATCACACTGATGATGGAAATATGTTACATTTAATGGCAACGAATAGACCTGACCACTCTGAAAATGTCCGCACCTAAACTGGTCTCAACGATCATGAGGTGGTTGTGGCAACAACGATTACCACAGTATGAAAGGCAACTGAAGCACTTAGAAATCTACATACACTGAGGCGACAGAAATCATAGGATAGTATATGCACTTACACCGATGGCGGTAGGAGCGTGTATATAAGTTATAAAAGGGCATTGCATTTGCAGAGCTGTCAGTTTTACTCAACTGTTTCCGGAGTGATTATGGACCCACGACTGGAATTAACAGACCTTGAATGCGGTATGGTAGTTGCAGCTATACGCATCGGACATTCAATTTCGGAAATCGTTACGGAACTCAAAATTCCGAAATCCACAGAGTCGAGAGTGTGGCGAGAATACCAAATTTCAGGAATCTCTCACCACCGACAACGCTGTAGCCGACAGCCTTCACTTAACGACCGAGAGCAGTGGCGTTTGCGTAGATTTTTCAGTGCTAACGGACAAGCAACACTACGTGAAACAACAGCAGAAATCAGTGTGGGGCGTACGACGAACTTAAACGTTAGGACAGGGTAGCGAAATTTGCCGTTGATGGACTATGGTAGCAGGCGACCGACGCAAGTGCCTCTGCTAACAGCACGACACCGCCTGCGGGTCTCCTGCGCTCGGGACCTTATTGGTTAGACCCTAGACGATTGGGAAACCGTCGAATGGTCCGATCAACCCCGATTTCAGTTTTTAAGAGCTGATGGTAGGGTTCATGTGTGGTACAGGTCCCACGAGGCCATGGACCCAAATTGTCAACAAAGCACTGTGCAAGCTGCTGGTGGCTGCATAATGGTGTGGGCTGTGTTTAGATGGAATGGATTGCGTCCTCTCGTCCAACTGAACCGACTGGAAATGGTCTTTTTCGGCTACTTTGAGACCATTTTCAGCCTTTCATGGACTTCGTATTCCCAAACAACGATATAAATTTTGTGGATGATAATGCACTATTCACCGGGACACAGATGTTTGCGATTGGTTTGAAGAACATTCTGGGCAGTTCGAGCGAATGGTTTGGCCATCCAGATCGCCCAGCATGAATCTCATCGAAAAATTAAGTGACATAATTGAGAGGTCAGTTCGTGCACAAAATCATGCACCGGCAAAACTTTCGCAATTATGGACGGCTTTAGAGGCAGCATGGTTCAGTTTTCTGGAGGAGACTTCCAACTAGTTCTTGAATTAATGCCAAGTCAAGTTGTTGCACTACCTCGGGCAAATGGGGGTCCGACACGACATTAGGAGGTATAACATGACTTTTGTCACCTCGGTGTATGTTCAGTGAACTATATAAAAAACAGTAGTTTCATATATCAATGAAGTACTTTAAACTTTTAGGACAGCCCAGGATCATGTAATGGAACTGTGGCTCCAATTTAAAAGTGTAGTTGCCTGTGCACTAGACAGAACAGTTCATAATGCGAGGGACCCTCAATAGTATACAGTCTCTGTAAAAAAACTTGTAAAGAAACCGAGACTACTGTAATTAGGTGTTAAACACAGCCGGCCGGAGTGGCTGAGCGGTTATAGGCGCTACAGTCTGGAACCGCGCGACCACTACGGTCGCAGGTTCTAATCCTGCCTCGGGCATGGATGTGTGTGATGTCCTTAGGTTAGTTAGGTTTAAGTAGTTCTAAGTTCTAGGGGACTGATGACCTCAGAAATTAAGTCCCATAGTGCTCAGAGCCATTTGAACCATTTGTTAAACACATCATAGAGCTGTTATGGATAGAGGTGCTTAATGAGTGGCATTCGGCTGTGAAGAGAATAATGCGTAAAGTCTTCAACGACTACTGTAGCAGAATATTGCCAAATGATCATCCACAAAACCCAAAGTAATTCTAGTAATATATAAAGGCTGCTAGTGGCACCAAAGTTAGTCTCTAGTCACTTGTGAATGGGGCAGGAATTGAAACTGAGGGCAGCAAAGCAAATGCAAAGGAGAAATGCTTGTTGTTGTTGTGGTCTTCAGTCCTGAGACTGGTTTGATGCAGCTCTCCATGCTACTCTATCTTGTGCAAGCTTCTTCATCTCCCAGTACCTACTGCAACCTACATCCTTCTGAATCTGCTTAGTGTATTGATCTCTTGGTCTCCCTCTACGATTTTTACCCTCCACGCTGCCCTCCAATGCTAAATTTGTGATCCCTTGATGCCTCAAAACATGTCCTACCAACCGATCCCTTCTTCTAGTCAAGTTGTGCCACAAACTTCTCTTCTCCCCAATCCTATTCAATACCTCCTCATTAGTTACGTGATTACCCACCTTATCATAAGGATTCTTCTGTAGCACCACATTTCGAAAGCTTCTATTCTCTTCTTGTCCAAACTGGTTATCGTCTATGTTTCACTTCCATACATGGCTACACTCCATACAAATACTTTCAGAAACGACTTCCTGACACTTAAATCTATACTCGATGTTAACAAATTTCTCTTCTTCAGAAACGATTTCCTTGCCATTGCCAGTCTACATTTTATATCCTCTCTACTTCGACCATCATCAGTTATTTTACTCCCTAAATAGCAAAGCTCCTTTACTACTTTAAGTGTCTCATTTCCTAATCTAATCCCCTCAGCATCACCCGATTTAATTTGACTACATTCCATTATCCTCGTTTTGCTTTTGTTGATGTTCATCTTATATCCTCCTTTCAAGGTACTGTCCATTATGTTCAACTGCTCTTCCAAGTCCTTTGCTGTCTCTGACAGAATTACAATGTCATCGGCAAACCTCAAAGTTTTTACTTCTTCTCCATGAATTTTAATACCTACTCCGAATTTTTCTTTTGTTTCCTTTACTGCTTGCTCAATATACAGATTGAATAACATCGGGGAGAGGCTACAACCCTGTCTCACTCCTCTCCCAACCACTGCTTCCCTTTCATGCCCCTCGACTCTTATAACTGCCATCTGGTTTCTGTACAAATTGTAAATAGCCTTTCGCTCCCTGTATTTTACCCCTGCCACCTTCAGAATTTGAAAGAGAGTATTCCAGTTAACGTTGTCAAAAGCTTTCTCTAAGTCTACAAATGCTAGAAACGTAGGTTTGCCTTTTCTTAATCTTTCTTCTAAGATAAGTCGTAAGGTTAGTATTGCCTCACGTGTTCCAAAGGCTTAACTCCATTTTAAAATGTTCATTTATAGTCCTACACCGAGGAAAACCCAAAATTGACCTGATTTAATCCTTACACTGCTGAAGAGTAATGTTGAAAACAGCCGAAATCGTTAAAAATGAACAAATCTCCATAGCCCGATGGAATACCTGTCAGATACTGAGTGTACTGAGTTAGCGGCTAAGTTAAATCCTCTTTTAGTTATAATCTATTGCAGATTCCTCGAACAAAGAAACTGTGCCAAGTAGTTGGACGAAAGCACCGGTCCCTCTCATTTACAAGAAGGGTAGTAGAAGTGATTCACATAACTAGCGCCCATTATCGTTGACATACAAAAAAAAAAAAAAATGACTCTGAGCACTATGGGACTTAACTGCTGAGGTCATCAGTCCCCTAGAACTTAGAACTACTTAAACCTAAGTAAACTAAGGACATCGCACACATCCATGCCCGAGGCAGGATTGCAGGATTCGAACTTGCGACCGTAGCGGTCGCGTGGTTCCAGACTGTAGCGCCTAGAACCGCTCGGCCACTCCGGCCAGCCGTTGACATACATTTGTTGTAGAAACTTACAAGGTAGTCTGAGTTGAAACATAAGGAGATATCCCGAACACAACGACCTCCTCCATGCAAACCAGCATGGATTCCTGAAAACATCGAATTGTTGAAACCCAACTAGCACTTTTCTCACATGATATACTGAAAGCTTTGCTTTGGCTCAAGGCAGTCAGATAGATGTGGTATTTATTTATTTCCGAAAAGCATTTGATTCATTACCACATCGTCACTTTTTAACAAAAGTCCGATAGTATGGGGTATGAAAGGAAACTTGTGACTGGACTGACGATTTTTTGCTAGGGAGGACACAGCATGTTATACTGGATGGAAAGTCATCGGCAGATGACCACAGGGAAGTGTGATGGGAGTCTTGCTGTTCATATTAGTACTAGGGCAAGGAGAGAACGAACCCAAAAGGCACTGATGTCAGCATCCCCGCTTTGTTATCAGTAGTGTGGTACTGCAGTTGAGACAACTTGTGATAATTGGCTGATAGCAGCATCAACACTTTCTTGTTATTCCAGAAACCAAATGTCAAGGCCAAGGAGGGTAGAGCCCACCGCCACGTTTCCCCAACGCCGAACGTTCCAGCAATTTGTACGCAAATTATTAGTAAAAGGCACCCCCTGCCCCAAGTGCCACCGTTGTGTAGCAAACACGATAAAGCAACTGAATTTCCGAATATTTTGACAACTATGTTTCCATTACTGACTTTCAAAAATTCGTTTAATGACTGGCTCACCAGTCACACTGGTAAATTTCATTTGAAGCTATAACTCGTTTGCCATCGATTGTTGAAACGAGTAGACAGGCATTTCTCTATAAATAATAAAAACCGACATTACTTTTCAGCGTCTGCCACTGGAATTGATTAAGCATCTCCATGACACTTTCGCACATACTAAGTGAAGCTGTATTGAAATGCGCTGCTCTTATTTGGATCTTCTATATTTGCTCTATTATTTGTATCTGGTGCGGATCCTTGACTGACGAGCAATATTCGAGTATTAGACGAAAGAGGTCATTGTAAGCTACCTCTTTGTGGGTGGGCTATATTTCCTTTCTTCCAATGAATCTCAGTCTGGTATCTGCCTTACCCACGGTAATTTTATATAGTTTTTTGACTTCGGATAACTCACTATGCATATTTATATATACTATGTGTAAGATACTGCTCCCAGTGTTTTTTCTGCAATAGCGTAGACATACAATTATAGGTTTTCTTTCTATTTATGCGCACTCCGTTATATTTGTTAATGTTCAGGGTCAATTGACAATCCCCGTAACGAGCATTGATTCTCTGCCGGTCTTCCGTCATTTTTCTAGAGTTGCGACTTCTCTGTATACAACAACATCATCCGTGAAAATCGTAGACGAACTTCTGACTTGATCCATTTATGTATATTAGGTTGGTGCATAAGTTCATAGCGTTTTTGTTGTGCATGTTGGTATTCCAGTTGCTGTATGTTCATTTATCGATTGTCATTTTTTATTTGTAGTTCAATGTTGCTATTTGAGTTTACATATTCTAATTTCGTCATTTGGAGGTAGCGATTGGAGCTGTGGATGATAGAAAATGGAGTACCAATTGGAGAAATCGAAACATTTCCGACAAATTCTTCGGTTTCAGTTCAATAGAGGGGTGACAACTGCACAGGCGGCCAGAAACATTGGCGCCGCATATGCAGATAAAGCCATTGGACAGAACATGGCAAGAAATTAGTTTTCACGTTTTAAAGAGGATCGTTTTGACAGTGACTCTTCACGTTCGGAAGCCCCTTCGGAGTTTGATGAAGATTGTTTAAACCCATTAATTCACAACGATCCACGTCAGTGTGCTCGAGAACTGGCAAATGTGATGGACTGTGATCATTCCAACCTCGTACCAGTTGCATGCAATGTGGAAGGTTCAAATATCCCGTATATGATAACCGCTCGCTCTAAGCAAAAATAAAAAAAAATACGCGGGTGGCCCTATGTCCATCTCTGCTCGCCCGTCATCAATGGGCTCAGATGATATAATAGCTGAACGGTTCAAAGATAACTCGAATCTCATTACAAACAAGTACCCCACTCATACAGTTATAATTGGTGGAGACTTCAATCTACCCTCTATTTGTTGGCGAAAATACATGTTCAAAGACGGTGGAAGACAGAAAACATCTTCCAAAATTGTACTAAATGCTATCTCTGAGAATTACTTTGAACTATTAGTTCATAAGCCCACATCAATTGTAAATGGTTGCGAAAACACACTTGACCTCTTAGCCACAAATAATCCTGATCTAATAGAGAGTGTCATCACGGATACAAGGATTAGTGAACACAAGATCATTGTAGCGAGGCTTAAAATCATATTAACCAAAACCATTAAAAATAAATGCAAAATATATCTATTTAAAACAGCAGATAAAAATTCGCTTGATGCAGTCCTAAGAGAGAGTCTCCATTTCTTCCAAGTTAATTATGTAAGTGTAGACCAGTTATGGCTCAAATTCAAAGATACAGTATCGACAGCAATAGATAGATTCATACCGCATAAAGTAATAAGAGACGGGACTGATCCACCATTGTACACAAAACACTTCAGAACACTGTTGCAGAAGCAACGAAAAAAGCATGCCAAATTCAGAAGACCGTAAAATCCCCAAGTCTGGCTACGTTTCACGGAATATAGGAATTTAGTGCGGACGTCAATGCGAGATGCTTTTAATAGTTTCCACAATGAAACATTGTCTCAAAATATAGTAGAAAACCCAAACAGATTCGGGTAATATGTAAAGTACACCAGTGGAAAAAAACAGTCAATACCGTCACTGCGCGATAGCGATGGAAATGTTACTGATGATGGTGTCACTAAAGCGGAGTTACTAAATACAGTTTTCCGTAATTCTTTCACGAAAGAAGACGAAGTAAATATTCCAGAATTCGAAACCAGAACAGCTGTTAGCATAGTAGATATCTTAGGCGTTGCGAAGCAACTCAAATCACTTAAGAAAGGCAAGTCCTCCGGTCCTGATGGTATACCAGTCAGGTTCCTTTCTTAGCACTCATATACAACCGCTCACTTGACGAAAGGTCTGTTGATAAAGACTGGAAAGTATCACAGGTCACACCAATACTCAAGAAAGGAAATAGCAGTAACCCATTGAATTACAGACCCATATTACTTACCTGGAAGAATCCTGGAGATACTAGAAGGTATCAGATAGATTATATAATGGTAAGACAGAGATTTAGGAACCAGGTTTTAAATTGTAAGACATTTCCAGGGGCAGATGTGGACTCTGACCACAATCTATTGGTTATGAACTGTAGATTAAAACTGAACAAACTGCAAAAAGGTGGGAATTTAAGAAGATGGGACCTGGATAAACTGACTAAACCAGAGGTTGTACAGAGTTTCAGAGAGAGCATAAGGGAACAACTGACAGGAAAAGGGGAAAGAAATACA
The DNA here is from genome assembly GCF_021461395.2 of Schistocerca americana. Lineage (NCBI taxonomy): Eukaryota > Metazoa > Arthropoda > Insecta > Orthoptera > Acrididae > Schistocerca > Schistocerca americana. The sequence goes on from NC_060120.1 coordinate 908,064,031, forward strand.
GTAGAAGAAGAATGGGTAGCTCTGATGAATGAAGTAGTGAAGGCACCAGAGGACCAATTAGGTAAAAAGACGAGGGTTAGTAGAAATCCTTGGGTAACAGAAGAAATATTGAATTTAATTGATGAATGGAGAAAATATAAAAATGCAGCAAATGAAGCGGGCAAAAAGGAATACAAACGTCTCAAAAATGACATCGACAGGAAGTGCAAAATGGCTAAGCAGGAATGAATAGAGGACAAATATAAGGATGTGGAGGCTTATCTCACTAGGGGCAAGATAGATACTGCCTACAGGAAAATTAAAGAGACCTTTGGAGAAAAGAGAGCCACTTGTATGAATATCAAGAGCTCAGACGGAAACCCAGTTCTAAGCAAAGAAGGGAAAGCAGAAAGGTGGAAGTAGAATACAGAGGGACTATACAAGGGTGATGTACTTGAGGACAATATTATGGAAATGGAAGAGGATGTAGATGAAGATGAAATGGGAGAGACGATACTGTGTGAAAAGTTTAACAGAGCACCGAAAGACCTGAGTCGAAACACGGTCCTGGAAGTAGACAACATTCCATTAGATCTACTGGCGGCCTTGGGAGAGCCAGTCCTGACAAAAATCTACCATCTGGTGAGCAAGATGTATGAGACAGGCGAAATCCCCTCAGACTTCAAGAAGAATATAATAATTCCAATCCCAAAGAAAGCAGGTGTTGACAGAAGTGAAAATTACCGAACTATCAGTTTAATAAGTCACAGCTGCAAAATAATAACGCGAATTCTTTACAGACGAAAGGAAAAACTGGTAGAAGCCGACCTCGGGGAAGATCAGTTTGGATTCCGTAGAAATGTTGGAACACGTGAGGCAACACTGACCTTACGACTTATCTTAGAAGCTAGATTAAGGAAGGGCAAACCTACGTTTCTAGCATTTGTAGACTTAGAGAAAGCTTTTGACAATGTCGACTGGAATACTCTCTTTCAATTTCTAAAGGTGTCAGGGGTAAAATACAGGAAGCGAAAGGCTATTTACAATTTGTACAGAAACCAGATGGCAGTTATAAGAGTCGGGGGGCATGAAAGGAAAGCAGTGGTTGGGAAGGGAGTGAGACAGGGTTGTGGCCTCTCCCCGATGTTATTCAATCTGTATATTAAGCAAGCAGTAAAGGAAACAAAAGAAAAATTTGGAGTAGGTATTAAAATCCATGGAGAAGAAATAAAAGCTTTGAGGTTCGCCGATGACATTGTAATTCTGTCAGAGACAGCAAAGGACTTGGAAGAGCAGTTGAACGGAATGGACAGTGTCTTGAAAGGAGGATATAAGATGGACATCAACAAAAGCAAAACGAGGATAATGGAATGTAGTCGAATTAAGTCGGGTGATGCTGAGGGAATTAGATTAGGAAATGAGACACTTAAAGTAGTAAAGGAGTTTTGCTATTTGGGGAGTAAAATAACTGATGATGGTCTAAGTAGAGAGGATATAAAATGTAGACTGGCAATGGCAAGGAAAGCATTTCTGGAGAAGAGAAATTTGTTAGCATCGAGTATAGATTTAAGTGTCAGGAAGTCATTTCTGAAAGTATTTGTATGGAGTGTAGCCATGTATGAAAATGAAACATGGACGATAAATAGTTCGGACAATAAGAGAATAGAAGCTTTCGAAATGTGGTGCTACAGAAGAATGCTGAAGATTAGAAGGGTAGATCACATAACTAATGAGGAGGTATTGAATAGAATTGGGGAGAAGAGAAGTTTGTGGCACAACTTGACAAGAAGAAGGGACCGGTTGGTAGGAGATGTTCTGAGGCATCAGGGTATCACAAATTTAGCATTGGAGGGCAGCGTGGAGGGTAAAAATCGTAGAGGGAGACCAAGAGATGGACACACTTAGCAGATTCAGAAGGATGTAGGTTGCAGTAGGTACTGAGAGATGAAGAAGCTTGCACAGGATAGAGTAGCATGGAGAGCTGCATCAAAACAGTCTCACTACTGCAGACCACAACAACAACAACATCACTGACCTCAATTTGCAGTAGGATTTTGGAGCATATACTATACTCGAACATTATGAATCACCTTGAAGAAATTGACTTATTGATATATAACCAACACGGATTCAGAAAATATCGTTCTTGTACAACACAGCTAGCTCTTTATTCCCATGAAGTAATGAGTGCTGTCGACAAGGGATCTGAGATCGATTCCATATTCCTATATTTCCAGAAGGCTTTTGAACCCTCCCTCACAAGCGACTATTAATCAAATTGCGTGCATATGGAGTATCGTCTCAGTCATGTGACTGGATTCGTGATTTCTTCTCAGAGACGTCACAGTTCGTAGTGATAGAGGGTAAATCATCGAGTAGAACAGATGTGATATCCGGCGATGCGCAAGGCAGTGTCATAGGCCCTCTGCTTTTCCTTATTTACATAAATGATCTAGGTGAGAATGTGAGCAGCCCCCTTAGATTGTTTGCAGATGATGCCGAAATTTACCGTCTAGTAAAATCATCAGACGATCAATTCCAATTACAAAATAATCTAGAGAGGATTTCTGTATGGTGCGAAAAGTAGCAATTGACACTAAACAAAGGAAAGTGCGAGGTCATCCACATGGGTACTAAAAGAACTCCGATAAATTTTGGGTATACGATAAATCGACTAAATACCTAGGAATTACAATTACGAGCAACTTAAATTGGAAAGTCAACATAGATAATATTGTGGGGAAGGCGAAACAAAGACTGCGCTTTGTTGGCAGAACACCTAGAAGATGCGACAAACCCACTAAAGAGACAGCCTACATTACACTTCTCCGTCCTCTGCTGGAATATTGCTGCGGAATTTGGGATCTTTACCAGGTGGGATTGACGGAGGACATCGAAAAAGTGCAGAGAAGGGCAGCTCGTTTCGTGTTATCGCACAGTAGGGGTGATAGTGTCACTCATATCATATGCGAGTTGGGGTGGCAGTCACTGAAACAAAGGCGGTTTTCTTTGCGGCGAGATCTGTTTACGAAATTTCAATTACCAACTTTCTCTTCCGAATGCGAAAATATTTTGTTGTCACCCACCTACGTAGGGAGAAATGATCATCATAATAAAATAAGAGAACTCAGAGCTGGAACGGAAAGATTTAGGTGTTTCTTTTCCCACGCGCCATTCGAGAGTGGAATGGTAGAGAAGTAGTATGAAAATGGTTCGATGAACCCTCTGCCAGGTACTTAATTGTGAAATGCAGAGTAACCATGTAGATGTAGATGTAGATGTAGATGAAGAGCAACACCAACCACTCGTGAACAACATCGACCATTCCTAGTTCGAATCATTACTGGTGACGAGAAATGGCGTATTTATGGTAACATAAGGAAAAGAAAGGAATGGTTGAGCCCAAACAGAGCAGCAACTCCCCGTACATAGGCCCGGGCGCATCGGCAAAAGATGTTGTTATGCATCTGGTGGAACAGCGACATTGTGGTGTACTACGAATTGCTTCTTCGAGGTGTAACCATCTCTGCTGACATTTATTGTCAACAACTGAGACGTCTTGGGTACGCAATCCCGTAACAGTGACAGGGAAGACTGCGTGAAGTTGTACTACTCCACGATAACGTCAGTCTGCATTCTATTAGATTGATAAAGGCACTGTACAGGAGTTGGGCTGGGACGTCATTTTGCGCCCACTTTATTCACCTGATTTTGGGCCTCAAATGTTCGCCTTTTCCTCTCACTGTCGAACAGCCTTTCAGGAACTTCCTTTTCGGATGAAAATGCGTTCCGAACATGGCTCGACGATATCTTCTCGCTGGCCGCGGTGGCCGAGCGGTTCTAGGTGTTCAGTTCGGAACCGCGCGACTGCTACGGTCGCAGGTTCGAATCCTGCCTCGGGCATGTATGTGTGTGATGTCCTTAGGTTAGTTAGGTTTAAGTAGTTCTCAGTTCTAGGGGACTGATGACCTCAAATGTTAAGTCCCATAGTGCTCAGAGCCATTTGAACCATTTTTTGATTTCTTCTCCTCGGATCCACGTTATTCCTACAGGCGCGAAATCGGTTACCCCAGTGTTGGTAGACTGTTGCGAATAGTGAACGTGAATATACTTTTGATGACTAAATCTCTGTTATGTGGTGTCTGTTGTGTTACCGAAGAACGCCACGAACTTATGTGCCTGCCTAACTACATTGAAAAGATCTCTTCTAACGTTACCTTGGGGCTAACCTGTGGTTCTTTTACCTATGGAGATTCGTCTCCGTTGAGAATGTCACGCAGTGTTATGGTTGCTAAAAAGTCTTCAGTCTAATCACAGACCTGGTCTGACATTCCGTACGCTCGTATTAAGTTGACTAGGTGTCCAGCCGGAACTCTTTTGAAAGCCCTCCGCAAGTCAGCGAACACGATATCTACGTGGGTGGCCGGTCTCTACTGTTTTCTGGGTCACGTGGACGAACAGAGCGATACGATTGGGCGCTTTCTTCATGTTCCAACTGTTACTAGGATCTGCATGCGGACTTGAGAAAAATCTATGTTGCAACTGTTCCATTGATTCCTCATCGTCAGTAACAGATTGCAGTGAGGCACAGACACAACTTACTCACTGCGAAGCTGCTGACTATCTTTCTTCGAGACGCTCGATTGCTGAATATACCTCCATACTGCCAAGTCCACTTCGCGGTGTTTTCTGGACGGTACTTCGTCCCCTGCTTATGACATTATGGAAGATGCGGTCGTAGCTCGCAGGTTGGTCGCCAGTATGCTCCGATGCTACGCCTCGTGGCCTGACACAGAAACAGTCTGCTGACGTCACCGGGTGTCTGGCATTCACAACACGTCTGGCGATTAAGTGAAAGCTAATGGCGTCTGCTGGAAACGATGAACACTTCCCCAGCAGCGCACATTCGTAATTTGCACGGAAAGGTACAACTATCTTAATGTACACTGGTACGAATTAGAGAAGAACAAAATTTCGAAAGTCGTGAAATATTTTATTCTCTCAAGCAACTTCATGTGTCAGCTCATCTAAAAGATGCACCCAGATAAAGGTTAAAAGTTATAAAAATCATTCTTCTTGTTTATTTCATGGATGGAGTAGACTCAAAGCCTGTTCCATGTGCAATGAAGCCTTTCTCTCTCTCTCTCTCTCTCTCTCTCTTTATTTATTTATTTATTTTGAGTCATCACCCAACTGACTGGATCTGACTGGTTTGATGCAGCCCGCCACGAGTTCCTCTCCTGTGCGAAAATCTCTTCATCTCAGAGTAGCAATTGCAACCTACGTTCTCAGCTATTTGCTAGATGTATTTTAATCTGCGTCTTCCGCTACAGTTTTTAGCCTGTACAACTCCCTCTAGGACCATGGAAGCTACTCCCTGATGTCTTAACGGATGTCCTATCTTCCTCTCCCTTGTTCTTGTCAGTGGTTTACATAGTTTCCGCCCAGAATCTCCGCCGAACTTCCGCATTCCTTACCTTACCACTCCACCTAATTTTCACCACGTATCAAATTCTTCGATTCCCTTCTGTTCCAATTTTGCCATAATCAATGATTCACTTCCTTACAATGCTGTGCTCCAAACGAACATTCTCAGAAACTTCCTTCTCAACGTACGGCCAATGTTTGATACTAGTGGACATCTCTTGACCTTAAATGCCCCTTTTTGCCAGTGCTGGTCTGTTTTTGATGTCCTATTTGCTCTGTCCGTCATGGTTATTTTGCTGCCTAGACAGCAAAACTCCTTAACTTCATCCACCCTTTCTTCTTAAAACCGTATTCCAGTCCCCTATGACTGCTAGAACTTCGTCTCCCTTTACGTACTGAATCAGCGGTTCAATATCCTCTTATACTTTCTATGTCTCTTCTTCTTCAGCTTGCGATGTCGACATGTATACCTGAACTACCGTTGTTGGTGTTTGTTTGCTGTCGATTCCAATGAGAACAACCATATCACTTAACTGTGCACTCTCTGTAACGAATCCTACTCCCGTTATACCATTTTCTGCTGCTGTTGCTATTACCGTATGCTCATCTGACCATAAATCGTCTTCCTTCCACTTCACTTCGCTGATCCTCACTATATTTAGATTGAGTCTTTTTATTTCCAACCGCGGGACTGCTACGGTCGCAGGTTCGAATCCTGCCTCGGGCATGGGTGTGTGTGATGTCCTTAGGTTAGTTAGGTTTAAGTAGTTCTAAGTTCTAGGGGACTTATGACCTAAGATGTTGAGTCCCATAGTGCTCAGAGCCATTTGAACCATTTTTTTTTTTATTTCCCTTTTCAGGTTTTCTAGCTTCCCTACCACGTTCAAACTTCTGACAATCCATGCCCGACTCGCAGAACGTTATCCTTTTTTTGGCTATTCAATTTTTTCTCATAGTTAGTTCCCCCTTTGCAGTGCCCTCCCAGAAATCCGAATTGGGGACTATTCCGGACTCTGTGGACGCACTTTGAGTGTTTCTAATGTAGTGGTTTCGATTGCGTTCTGCACCCTCATGGCGTTGATCATTGATGATTCTTCCGCATTTAGGGGCGGTTTCCCATCCCAAGGCCAAGAGTGTGCCCTGAATCTCTGTCCGCTCCTCTACCCTCTTTGACAAGCCCATTGACAGAATGAGGGTGATTTCTTATGTCAGAAGTCTTCGGTCGCCAACACTGATGATTTTTATTTACAATTGTTTATATGATGGCGGGTTCGACCAGGGACGCAGAACCTTTTAATTAGTAATGAAAGACGACACTCCTAGACCATCGGCTTGTATTGTATGTATTATGTTCTTCTCTTATAATATCTACCAGCAAACCCTGATTATTTAAAGAACTGAACTGTCGTGTATAAAACAGCTTCAGTTGTCTGATTACTTTAAAAATGAGTTAATGTGCTAGATATTTCAGGTCAAGTACGTAAGTGAGAAAATGTTTGCGAAAGGATTGAAATTATAATTTACTATTACATTTACATAATGGGTAAATTATGATAGCATTTTAACCTTCATTTCATTCTGTAACTACATGAAATACTGAATATCTAATTTCTGTAGCCCCAGGAAGCCCTTAGGCAACTAGCAAGCGCTAGCAGTTCTGAGTTCCGGCATAGCCTTTTAGTAATGTATAAATTGTGTTCAAAACAAAAGGTGTTAAACAACGCTGTGGGTGTAACTGAAGTCCTTATTCATAAATAATCACCAGAAGCCTGAGCACAACTATCCCACTGTGCCTTGAGCCGAAGGATTTCCTGTTCCCAGAATTCCTGTGACTGTGGCAGGAGCCAGTCCTCCGTGACTCCACTGTGTCCTTTAGTTCGTAGTCCAAGTTGAAACGCTTACCTTTGAGATGTTTCTTTAGCGGGCAAACACATGGAAGTCACAGGGCATCATGTCCGCGTGGTCAACCTGATGTTGAAGCTGATCCCAATTGAAGCTGGCCGATAATTTTTTGTGATCTTGGAGACGCTTGGACGCGTGTTATCGTGGCGCAGAATAACTCCCCCCGTGAGCAGGCCAGACCGTTTGATCTTGGGCTAGAGTAGGCTACGGAGTGTCTCACACTGCAAGTCACTGCTAATGGTTTCTCCGTGCTCGAGAAATTCCATGAGTATCGGACGTCGTTTGTCAAGAAAGTCGGTGAGCATCGCCATATCGTAAACATGTAAACTGCTTATCTCTTTTTAGTTTCACCAGTTTTGATTTCGACTTTTACACTTTGGGTGAATAATCAGAAACCAATAAAGCCAGCATAATTAGTGTTTGCCATATTTAACCACAGATGTCTTGCGTCCTTTACGTCGAGCATCTAACACATTAACTCATTTGTGAAGTAATCAGACGTTTGAAGGTGTTTCACATACGGGAGGTAGAGTGAGAGGGTTACTGGTTGTTTTCTGTTTGATTCCTGATGGCACATCTATCAACTCTGCTTAAAATTTCATATCACTCGATTGTCGTCTTCTTCTTTTGTGTTTCTTATATGTTATTCTAGATTCGCTTCCATCCGTTAGAGTAGCGACAGCCGTTACAAAGTAGTGGCTAACTAAAACAATTAACCCACTGAAAATTCTTCGTGAAAAAGGTAGAACAGTTGTGGGTGTAGGAATAAAATTTTTAAAAAATCGTATGAGGTATATGCGACGTTGTAATGCAGACGTGCTGCCTAAAATGTTTGCGCATAATGTTTATTGTAAATATGATGTACTTGTGATTCTTGAGTTTCTCCCGGCGTATTTGATAATCAAAATATCCACGGGTGTACTGCCGGTCTACAGTGTCCAACGGGCACAATATTTCGGCGATCATACATGTCGCCATCATCAGGTGAACTGACGGACTGAGCTCCTGTGAACGTGCTGGCACGGTGATCCGTACGCTATGGCTGCTCGGAGGCAACTGGATTCGGTAGCGGCGGCGGCCGATTTAAATACCCTCCGCCCGCGGCGCGCTCCCTCCGCCGTCCGCGCCCCGCGCCACTTTCGCGCGGTGGAACAGATTGCGACGGCGTCTGGGATGACGTCGGTGTGATGGCTCTGTCCCCCGTGGTCGTCACAACTATACGTTTGCTCGATTTACTCTTGATTAATTGTTGTCTTACCGGCTGACAAAGGCAATGCTACAGTTGTTGTCTCCCATAAGGACTACACTGATAAGATGCAGAGCCTGCTAAATGACGATTCCTACCGGAAGATCAGCGTTGACCCTACAGAGAAGGTGGACAACAAGACGAGGTCGCTTCTCAAGGACGCAGATTTACCGGAGGGTGACGCTAAGAAATTGTTACCCCAAGGTCCGGTACCGCCTAGGCTATATGGACTCCCGAAGGTTCACAAAGAGGGGGTACCATTACGCCCCATTGTCAGCAACATCAGGGCACCTACATATTTGTTGGCCAAATACCTGACGGGGATATTAAGTCCTTATGTGGGTAAATGCCCTCATCAAATCCGTAATTCCGTGGATTTTGTTAAACGCCTTGATAGCTTCAGGTTGGATGAGTCAGATATCATGGTGAGTTTTGACGTCGTTTCCTTGTTTACGAGGGTACCCCTGCGAGAGTCACTACAATTGATTAGTCAAAAGTTTGACGAGAAGACCACTGAACTTTTTAGGCATGTCTTGACTTCCCCGTATTTTCTTTTTAATGGAGAATACTACGAACAAACGGAGGGAGTCGCCATGGGTAGCCCACTCTCACCGGTGGTAGCGAATTTGTACATGGAGAACTTCGAGGAGGAAGCCCTGTCGTCATCCGAATGGAAACCTACTTGCTTTTTCCGTTACGTGGACGACACGTTCGTCATCTGGCCACATGGTATGGATAAACTCCATGACTTCCTTACACATCTAAACTCCATACACCCCAACATAAAATTCACTATGGAGACTGAAACGGAGGGTAAATTACCTTTCCTTGACGTCTTGGTCAAGAGAAGAGTTGACGGCACCCTAGGTCATGGGGTGTATCGGAAGACAACGCACACTGATCTGTATTTGCACGCAGACAGCTGACACCACCCTTCACAGAGGAATGGGGTACTTAAAACTCTAGTACATAGGGCGCGCACTATCTCTGACGCAGAGAGTCTACCCCAGGAATTGGAACATCTGAGAACTGTATTTCGAAAAAATGGGTACTCAGAGTGGCAGATTCAACGTGCTCTCCGCCCAACCACTACAGCACAACCTGTGGAGATGGATGAAATCACGAGGGAGGAGGTAGGCACTGCGTTTATTCCACATACAGGCGCACTCTCGGGGAAAATCGCCCGCATTTTGAAGAAACACCGGGGTGCAACTGTGTTTTGTCCTCCGAATAAAACTCGTGCACTGGTGAGGAGCGCCAAAGACGACCTTGGTTTGAGGAAGGCCGGCGTGTACCAGATTCCGTGTCAATGTGGCAAGTCGTATATTGGTCAGACGATGCGTACCGTCGAGGATCGATGCCGTGAACACCAGAGGCACACTCGACTGGTGTATCCGAGCAAGTCAGCGGTCGCTGAACATTCGTCGGAAAATCACGCTATGGAGTACGAACGCACGAGGATTCTGGTACAGACGTCGAGGTACTGGGACAGTGTTGTTAGAAATTCGCACCAATGACGACCTCATAAACCGTGACTGTGGCTACAATCTTAGCAAGGCTTGGGAACCAGCGATTGGGTTAATCAAGAGTAAATCGAGCAAACGTATAGTTGTGACGACCACGGCGGACATAGCCGTCACACCGACGTCATCCCAGACGCCGTCCAATCTGTTCCACCGCGCGACCGAGGCGCAGGGCGCGTACTGTGGAGGGAGCGCGCCTGCGGGCGGAGGGTATTTAAATCGGCCGCCGCCGCGACCGAACCCAGTTCCCTCCGAGCAGCCATAGCGTACAGATCTCCGTGCCGGCACGTTCACAGGAGCTCAGTCCGTCAGTTCACCTGATGATGGCGACATGTATGATCGCCGAAATATTGTGCCCGTTGGACACTGTAGACCGGCAGTACACCCGTGGATATTTTGATTATGATGTACTTGATTTGTTCTGTAAATCCTTAGATACAATGTGCTGATTAGAAATGTCATAAGTGCAGTAAACTGTATAAATTATATTGCACTGTGCTGATTTATTTTGGGTTAGTACCGCTAAGCCTAGTTTACACGACAACATTGGGTTGCGCCACTCGCCACGTGGAATGAGTTGCACGCAAATGGTTTCGTATTTGACTGTCGACGCGGCGAAACCAATATACACTTCAGTTTCGTCATTTTGTGGGCTCCTAAGTCGTGTCTGAAATGAAAGTTTCGGCAGCTGCACGTCGCACGAGTTGTGATGAAGTTTAAGCTTGTTGCGTGCAATCGCTGCATAAGAAAAAAATAAGAAACGTGTTTCGATTCGTGACTGAATGAAGAAAAGACGTCAGCTCGGTTGCTCAGCATTCTTGCTGAAATAATTTCTAATGGAAGACTCAAGAAGTTCTTTTAACTGTCTTAGAATGTCACACGAACTGTGCACGTCTCTTCTAAATGGAGTTAATTTTGCGATAAGGAGTAAAGATACTGTAATGAATGAAGCACTTCGCCAAAACTGTAATTAAATATCACATTGCGTGCATTACAATCGAGAACACTCGGCATGCTGGAAGATGCGGATTTAGTTGGTGATGACACTTTTTCATTAACACCAATAATTATTAAAATTAACAGTAATAATTATTAACATTAACAACAGTCGTTATTCGAACAGGCCGCATTAACAAGAGAATGGTTTGCAAACTACTCTCTTGAAGATAGATTTGTACAGTGGCAATATTGCAAAATTCAAACGTATGTGAGTGGAGAGCACTGCTGCGACGTTTTAAATAGATGAATATTGAATAAAGAATGCAGCTTCTTGATTTGAGTAGCCTTTCCTCCTGTCAACAATATTCTTTAAAAAAATAAAAGTCGGCCAGCTCGAACGATGAGATTTTAGTCTTGTAGACGAGAGCATTTCCACAGCTAGAATTACATTTGCTTCTAATTTTCTTAAATCAGTTGTATATGTGCTTCTAACTCAATAAATTTTGCCCTGCAGCTCAGATATTGTCAAACTTTCTGTGTTCTGATCGCACGCGAATGTTTCAGGAGCAGCAATATATTGCTTATTTTTGTAATCAGCATCACTGAACTCGCACAAACACCTATGCAAAGCATAGATTTCCAAGAAGCGAACATTATTCTCCGTTCCTCACTGCATATTTCAGTTTGTCTACACTCTGCGAACAAACATAACCTCAAAACTCATGCAACTAGTGTCGCCATAGTTGGAACACGCCGAAAGTGTTTAGTGTCACCGACGAATTGCGCAAACGCGTGGCGCGCATGCGCAGTGGCCGTTAGCGCAGTTGGCTGCAACCTAGTGTCGTCGTGTAAACTAGGCTTTACGGATAGCTGGGAAATGCAATATCGTTGGCAGGGAATAAAGACTTGCGTAGGAGCGCATCTCTGGACGAGAGTGTGACGTCAGATAAGAACGCGCAGGAAGCTTACTTGGTTGTGAGACGTGAGAATGAGCAACACGCAAATGGCCTATGTGAGGCACCAAGAGCGTGATGAGAGATAATGAGCTCCAGCATCGTCAAGATCATGCCCCATAATGGCCATTGCGAATCAAGGTATGCTCGCAATATTATTTGTACAAGGATCAACGGGAGCGATGTCAATGTCGAAGACGTCTTAACATCTGCAACGAGCCGTAGGGTTGTTCGGGTCTAGTGTAGCAGGGGATTCAACCCGTCGGCTTTGAACAATGACGTCACAAGTCGCCAGAGAGCATGTATTACAAAGATGAAAGAGCTGAGGAGAATGTTGAGAAACAAAGGAATGCGAGAGAGATAAACATTGATCTTGTCAGAAGCCGAGAAGCGATTCTTCTTAGTGTTGTAGCTCCCTTCAGTAGCTGATAAGTGTTTTTTGGCTTTTAAAAAAAAAAACTCACGAGATAGAATAAACTGATCCTACTTTATTAAGCAATCAATAAAAAACAGCAAAAGCTGTTATGTTTTAGTTTAGTTTTTTTATTGATTGCTTAATGAAGTAGGATCAGTTTATTCTATCTCGTGAGATTTTTTTTCTTAAAGCCAAAAAACACTTATCAGCTACTGAAGCATCTGTATCTTAGGATCAGTTTATTCTATCTCGTGGTTTTTTTTTTTTTTAATAAGCCAAAAAACACTTATCAGCTACTGAAGCATATTGGTGGAATAAGAAAGTGAAATATGGTAAAATAGTGAAATATAGATAAACGATCGCTTTTAATTCACATTCAATTATTTTAATGATTGCGCTTATTAGAACACAGAACTGCTTTATTATCTATGCCTCGAAGTGAAGACATTACTATCTACGACTAAGGAATGACGTCATTGTTCAAAGCCGACGGGTTGTATCCCTTGCTACACTAGACCCGGTTGTTCTGTTTTGTTTCACGTTAGAAAGTGGGGAATTACCCAGTGACATTCTCAATGAATTTTATTTCAATAATAAGTGCTCTACGTAAAAACTGCAGGTGCCGATTTTGCCATTGTCCTCAGTTATTGTTACCTGCTGAGGATTCCATTAGCTGCCAACTGATAACTACCCGAGTAGCGTTGTTTAAATAGTTATAAGAAAAGTATTAAAAAACAATCATTGCCAGTTTTATTTATTTACTAAAAGATAATTGAAAATAATTAATAGTAAAATCTCAGTAACTTAAGAGTGTTGTTCAATAACAAAGTCACTCTTGCTAATTAAGTGAAAACAAAGTAAAGTAAAGCAACTTAAAATTAAAGTAAATCTGTCAATTGCAAATCCAAGGAAAGGCTAAGTTAATTTCGCATATTTCCTATGTGCCTATATATTATAGTGTTCTGGCACGGTTCGTATTCGGCGTTTGCGGTAGCGTTCTCGCTTCCCACGCCCGGGTTCCCGGGTTCGATTCCCGGCGGGGTCAGGGATTTTCTCTGCCTCGTGATGACTGGGTGTTGTGTGCTGTCCTTAGGTTAGTTAGGTTTAAGTAGTTCTAAGTTCTAGGGGACTGATGACCATAGATGTTAAGTCCCATAGTGTTCAGAGCCATTTGAACCATTTTTTTATTCGGCGTTGTCAATCTATTGAAAGCCAACAGTTGTTTATTTGATCCAGTAAATTTTGATAGTAATTACAGTCTACTCAAAGTACTTAGCTTGTCATACCCAGGAAACTAGTGTATGTAAGCAAACATAAATCTGAGGTTACGTAGACTGTCATAATAAACCAGTAAAACATTGACTTCTGGACGTTCCAAGTTAAAATACCTGATTATTGACTATTGCTCTCTTTATTCATTATTATTAGGTAACGCACTGTATTGTCAGAAACGTGTCAACCTACTGTTGCCATATGTACAGCCATTCCTTTACGTATTCATTACTGTCCTCATTATCGAGCAGGTGTTGGGCAGACAGTGCCGAATCGGGCTGGCGACCTTATTAACTGATTTCTGTATTTCAGTTGGTTTTGTTGTGGACTCAGGGTAATATGATGCCTTCTTCGTTTCCTATTTCATGTGAACAATAGCACTGTTATAAGCGTTAAACAAAATACAAATCAACAGGAAGTTGAGGAGTAGAATAGTTTGTTAGAACAACTTCTTGTACACTTCTGTCCTTTAACAGGTCATATTTTCTTCAGACACGACAGACTTGTCGAAAATCAAATTCATTAGGCATAAGCGATCACGGGTTTATTATCGCATTAAGACCGATTAGTAAGGGCGGAGATTACACGTGTACTCCAGCAGCCATGGATTCATTATGGATTGTCATTCTTGATTTGAAGTTCAAGTGTTGACATTGTCCTTGTTCCACAGTTGAATTTTTCAAATGTAATTGCGGTTTGTCGGCCGTTTCTACTATATCGTTTAAGCAAAAAAATGGTTCAAATGGCTCTGAGCACTATGGGACTCAACTGCTGTGGTCATAAGGCCCCTAGAACTTAGAACTACATAAACCGAACTAACCTAAGGACAGCACACAACACCCAGCCATCACGAGGCAGAGAAAATCCCTGACCCCGCCGGGAATCGGAGCCGGGAACCCGGGCGTGGGAAGCGAGAACGCTACCGCACGACCACGAGATGCGGGCTCGTTTAAGCAAGCTGCACGTATTTACAAATGCTGAGTATGCCAATATGGTACTTGTGTACTGGTATTGTAATGGACTCGCCGCTGCTTTATATACAAAATACGGTAGACGGTTTCCGAACGGCAAAGTACCCAATTCAAGAGCTTTCAGTCGTGTTTTCACTGGTGCCGTTCCCAGCAGCCAAATTTCATCTGAAACTATAAATTAATAGAGTGTGGACAGAGACGAATAATTTATTCAATTGGCAAAACGTAGTCCTTCTCCAAGCACACTCGGAATTTCTACAAACAACGATGTTCCACGCACAAGAATATGGCGGCCATTACGTACGCTTGACCTCTGTTCTTATCACTTACTGGGGATTCAACAGCTCCAAGAAGAATATAGAAGTAGATGTTGGGAATTTTCTCGTTGGCTATCGAAAATCTCAGAACAATGCAATTAGGCCACATTCACTCGTGAAGGTATCAATAATACTCGTAACATGTATCCGTGGACCGATGAAAACCCGCATGTTTCTGGAGAAACATTTTCAAGAACGTTTCTCTGGGAACGTTTTCGTCTTACAACGCCCTGCTTCCGAAACTTTAAGTACAATAGATTTTCCCAGGAGATAGATCAGCAAAAATGGCCACGTTTCATGGCTACGGAGGTCCCTGGACTTTACCCCTTTGCATTTTTGCTAGTGGGGATGGCTGAAAGGCGAAGGAAAAAAAAAGAAAAGCAGACGATTTCAGAAGAGCTACATGTGGTGCTGTAAACAGAATTGGAAAGTTTATTGAAGAGTAAGACGTAATTTACGAAAACAAATTTTGAACTCAAATATTTGTCATTGTTCACCACATTCTTTGAGCTTTGATTTTTGGGTATTTATTTGGTTTAAATTTTGCTGTTAACTTTCTAATAGTAAAAACTGGACATGTGTTATATGGAATGCTACATTTTTAGTATCCGACGGTAATTATAATTCTTCGGGTAGCTCAATTATCGGCAAGAACAACGCGTCAGTGATCACGAGCCGCAGCAGCAAACCACGGCAAGCCGATGAGGCAGCGTCGCCTACCGACGAGTGTTTACAGCTAAATACCGCGGCTCTGCTACTGCTAGCCATTCGCTCACTAGGCACTGATGCCTTTAGTCAATCGTCATTTAACTGTGAAGTTTTGGCCTTGCCTGATTCAGGTTTGTGTTTTGAACTGCCCCCCGGATTTCTTTATACGCTTAAAACGACTTTGCTACGCTCTGGACTAGTTTTGGTTATTCGTTCACTTCGTGATCTCTAATGTCATTTATCTCTGGAACCGCCTGTTTCATTTCGTCCGTCTCTACCTTACTACCAGTGCGTTTTGTCATAACTGTGTTCTACCTATGCAGAGTAAGACAGAAGAATATTCGAATTAGTCCATAATTCCATGTCCTAAAACATATACAATTGCTCCTGAAATATCCTGCATTTGGTTCATCTAATGGACTGTACGGCTGGTCCCGGCGGAGGTTCGACTCCTGCCTCAGGCATGGGTGTGTGTGTTTGTCCATAGGATAATTTAGGTTAAGTAGTGTGTACGCTTATGGACTGATGACCTTATCAGTTAAGTCCCATAAGATTTCACACACACATTTTTCATCTACACGTTGTCTACACAACAAACACAATTCACGGATGAAATACGAATT
This sequence comes from Schistocerca americana, assembly GCF_021461395.2. NCBI lineage: Eukaryota > Metazoa > Arthropoda > Insecta > Orthoptera > Acrididae > Schistocerca > Schistocerca americana. Next base: position 908,080,306 of record NC_060120.1, read on the forward strand.
GTCAATATTTATCTCGCACACCCAATTGCGTTACATGGGTAAAATATAATTAGAGCACATATCACAAACACGAAACGTCTAATAAGCGTTATTGTATACTTATTATTTTATAGAAAAAAACCTGAATACGGCTTTGAAACAGTCTCCTACCGTCACCTAATAACCTAATACTTACCAGATAATTGCTTAAACAACACCCGAACAGTTATTCGACATCGGCCGGCCGAAGTGGGCGTGCGGTTAAAGGCGCTGCAGTCTGGAACCGCAAGACCACTACGGTCGCAGGTTCGAATCCGGCCTCGGGCATGGATGTTTGTGATGTCCTTAGGTTCGTTAGGTTTAACTAGTTCTAAGTTCTAGGGGACTAATGACCTCAGCAGTTGAGTCCCATAGTGTTCAGAGCCATTTAGTTATTCGACATCTCTGCGCGATAGCAATGGAAATACTATCGGCGACAGTGAAGCTAGAGCAGAATTACTCAAGACAGCCTTCCGAAATTCCTTCAACAACGAAGACGAAGCAAATATTCCAGAATTCGAATCATGAACAGCTGCCACGATGAATAAGTTAGAAGCAGATGTCTTCGGATTAGTGAAGTAACTCAGATCACTTAGTTAAGGAAAGTCTTACAGTCCAGAATGTATACCAAACGTTCTTTCAGAGATTGCTGATGCAGTAGCTCCCAACAATCACAGACAACCGCTCGCTCGACGAAAGATCCGCACCCAAAGACTGGAAAGTTGCGCAGGTCACACGAATATTCGAGGAAGGCAATAGGAATCTACTAAATTACAGGCTCATATCATTAACGTCGAATATGCAGCAGGCTTTTGGAACGTGTACTGTTTTCGAACATTATTATTTACTTCGAAGAGAACGGTCTATTGTCACATATTCAACACAGATTTAGAAAACATTAATCTTGTGAAAAACAACTGTCTGCTATTCACACGAAGTGTTGAGGCCTATCGACAAGGGATTTCAAATTGGTTCCGTATTTCTTTACATCCAGAAGGCTTTTGACACCATACTTAAAGAGCGGCTTAAAATCAAATTGAATGTTAATGGAATATATTCTCAGTTAGATTCGTGATTTCCTCACAGAGAGGTCAGTCTTTAGTAAATAACGGAAAGTCATTGAGTAAAATGGAAGTAATGTCTGGCGTTCCCCAAGGTAGTGTTCCATATCGTTATAAACGATTTAGGAAACAATCTAACAGCCGTCTTAGGTTGTCTGTAGATGTCGTCTAGTAAGGTCATCAGAAGATCAAAACCAATTGCAAAACGATTTCGATAAAATATGTGTGGTGCGAAAATTAGTAATTGACTCTAAATAATGGAAAGTGCGATGTCATCCATATGATTGCTAAAATGAATCCATTAAAGTTCGGTTACACGATAAATCAGTCATCTAAAGACCGTAGTTTCAACTAAATACCCAGGAATTACAGTCACGAACAACTTAAATTGGAAAGAACATATAGAAAATTTTGTGGAAAAGACGAACGAAAGCCTGCGTTTTATTGCAGAACACTTAGAAGATGCAACAGATCTACGAAAGAGACTGCCAACACCACGCATGGCCGCTCCCTTTTGGAATACTGCTGCGCGGTGCGATATCCTTACGAGGTAGTATTAACGGAGTACACCGAGGAGGTTTAAGGAAGATAGCGTATTTTTTATCGTCTAGAAATTGGAGAGAGAGCGTCACGGACATGATACAGGAGTTGGGGTGGATATAATTAAAGCCATTTTTCGTTCCAGCGGAATCTTCTCAGGAAACATCAGTCACCAATTTTGCGCTCCAAGTGCGAAAATATTTAGTTGACGCGAACTACTTAGCGAGGAACGATCATCAAATGAAAGAAGGGAATTCGGAGCTCGCACGGAAAGATACAGGTGTTCCTTTTTTCTGCGCGGTATTCGGGAGAAGAATGATAATTAGTGTGAAGGTGGTTCGATGAACCCTCTGCTAGGTACTTAACTGTGATGTGCAGAATAGCCATGTAAATGTACATGTAGAAACTTCAGCTTCCTTACACAAAAAGTTTTTCCTTACAGAGAAACGTCCCCAGAAGCAAAGGTACCGTCTGGCGTGAGTCAATGTAATGTGATGGATGAAGTCTGTAGTGTTTCCCTGTGTAGCTGTTCGCAAACGGTGCAGACTTATGGATAATCACAGCCTACTGCAAAACTTTCGCAGCATATTCTGAACACAAATATAATAAAATGTGAGTAGCTACAGGAAAACATGGGATACATCTCGCCTAGATGGCTGGCGGTCAGAGACTCACAGCTCCAGAATTCTAGTATATAGGAGCACCTGTCCAGAAAGATTTAAAATGCAACAACCATGTTAGCAAAACGGAGGAGAGTGCAGATGCCAGAGTCCGATTTATTGGACAAATTGTGTGGAATTAAAATTCATGTACGAAACATGATGACACCGAATATTTTGTTGTCAGTGGAATAAATAAATAGTGTGTGATTAGTTTTAATGTTGGTTGGCTACGTCTGGCGTTCACACACCCACGTATCGCCGATTACTATTCTGCTCTATCCAGGGAACTGACCAAATTAGACAGAATACGACTGTCCGACAACAATCGTCCACAACGTAGTGTGACTATAGGTTACTTACTTCACACCTTCGCAGAAGCTGTTAGTGCAACGACAGACTGATTTTCCTTGCTATCAATAGTCCAGTATTACATACCATACCTTGCTAAATAATTTAAATTCTCATCATCTATGGTATTGCATGAAATAATGACAAGTCTGTTAAGCGCACAGCAAATTCGTGTAGTGATTTTACTGAATCTTGAATACAAAGCTGCAGTTGAAAGCTGAAGTCTGCAAATATACAGTGGAAAAGTCCTTGGGGAGACAAAGGAATTTTGTAAGTTTCTAGACCTGTCAAACGAAAATTTTCAGATGCCTTCACAAGCGTCTGACGCGTCATATGTCATTAGGTTCTGCTGGCTATCAGTAGGTCCAACCTGGCCCCGTAAGTGCATACAGCAGGTTGGCACGAGCAACCTGGCCCGTATCCCTTATACAGCTGCCAATTTATAGTTGGAGTTAGCACAAAAAATTCATTTATTTTTGTTACTATATTCAAAGTATAAATCTGAATACAGGACATTACCGGCATTTAGGGCATGATTGTTCTGTGTCCCTATATGCCAATTTGTTTGAGATTAACTAGGAAATGTTGCATATAATGTCACGTCTGTCACGCGAGAACACTTTAATGAAAAAAAAGTTAAAACATTTAAAACATATCGCTAAGTGTTTTGTATCAGACTGCACTACAATGTCAATATCTTTTATATGGCGTCCAAGGGTTTTTGCTGAGGCACGTAGTACGGGCTTCATTTGCATTTTATTGTCATTAATCGATTAAAATAGGAATTACTCTTAACGAACTAAACCTAAGAGTTTAGTAGCTTTCTTGTAATTTTTACCACACAAACGGTAACAAAAGTATGGATGCGTAGATAATTAAAATTGTCAATGCACAAATAATGATCATTTGCTACACTTCAGCTGCGACAAGTTTTGAAATCTCTATGCAAAATGTTAAATTAAAATTTTGGAACCATTTTACTCTGATTTTAAGCAAATTTTCAGCCTACGGGTTAGTCATTGTTACGATCTGAACGCTCTTGTCCTGACCGTTTAGTTTCAGAACGTGCAGATGACACGGGTTTCCTCTAGAAGGCGCTCATTATACAGCTCTGTATTAACGGAACAGTATTTCTGATTACAGCTTATTAATCTATTTCTTTGAAAAAATTTTAAATGAAGCTCAGTCAGACTCGGCAGTTCTAACGATAACGGTAGTGCTTTCGCAAGCACAGCTTTTCATATTCTTTCAAAACTCTACGAAAGATTTACTTGCTAACACTATTCACAAAATGATAAAAGGAAATAAAGTTTATCGCTTGCATCACTTTCCCTGTACCAACAAGTGGTTGTAAGTTAAAACAAAGAAAATATTTAAATGCAATGAAAAAACGAACGCAGATTGCATTAGAAAGATATTGTAATGGTCCAAAAGATCCCTTACACAATAACCAACACCATGTGGGTGATTATAGTTCGACCGAAATACCACGTAGTAATCATCGGTAGTTATTCAACAAGGCCAAAAAACAGTACAATGAAATCGTTATTCCTAGTTTTTGTTGAGAGACAGATATAATTTTTCAGGTACATAGAGTAACATACGTATGTTACTTATACGTAGAAAGAAGGATCCTTTATTGTATGATTATATGATAGCGGAACAAACACTGGTAGCAGTTACTTCTGTAAAATATCTTGGAGTATGTGTGCGGAACGATTTGAAGTGGAATGATCATATAAAATTAATTGTTGGTAAGGCGGGTACCAGCTTGAGATTCATTGGGAGAGTCCTTAGAAAATGTAGTCCATCAACAAAGGAGGTGGCTTACAAAACACTCGTTCTACCTATACTTGAGTATTGCTCATCAGTGTGGGATCCGTACCAGATCGGGTTGACGGAGGAGATAGAGAAGATCCAAAGAAGAGCGGCGCATTTCGTCACAGGGTTATTTGGTAACCGTGATAGCGTTACGGAGATGTTTAGCAAACTCAAGTGGCAGACTCTGTAAGAGAGGCGCTCTGCATCGCGGTGTAGCTTGCTCGCCAGTTTCGAGAGGGTGCGTTTCTGGATGAGGTATTGAATATATTGATTCCCCCTACTTATACCTCCCGAGGAGATCACGAATGTAAAATTAGGAAGATTAGAGCGCGCACGGAGGCTTTCAGACAGTCGTTCTTCCCGCGAACCATACGCGACTGGAACAGAAAAGGGAGGTAATGACAGTGACACGTAAAGTGCCCTCCGCCACACACCGTTGGGTGGCTTGCAGAGTATAAATGTAGATGTATATGTAGATGTAGACTTCGTCCACAAAGTATCTTGTGACCATAGGTAGTAGTAAAGATGTTGAAGTTTAGCTGCGCGCCTTTTAAGCATAGGCTAATTTTTCACACAACTAAACGTCTATAACGTCATAGCTCCTGACCTATATATCGTACAATGATGTAACTTTGCAGACACATTCAGTGATATATGTAGATACCGTCTGTAAAGTCTGGTGCGAATAGAATTAGTAATAAAGAAGTAACAAATTGAGAACTCTTATATGGTGCTCAAGTTTAACTGCATCAACAGTGAAATGCAGATGCAGACTCTACATGTTTCATCATCTCTATTTAATAATCAGATGTTAGAAGCTGCTACATTCGTGGAAGTTCGATTCTTGAGAGAATCGGGTGGAGGGAGGGAGGGAGGTTGAAGAGCTATACGCTTGCGTTAAACACGTTCTGCAACAGAACAGATTGACCTGAGTAAAAGTCTTATGCTAAAGCATATCTTTCTGAAAATCCCTCTAGTAAACAACAACCTGAAGCCGAAATGAAAAATCTTCAACTTCAGCTAAAGATGGAGCCATTTCTTCCTCACAGTCTATACAGAATCTACAAGTATGCCAACACGTCCAGTATTCTTTCCTCTGATGAGAGATCTTCGCTGAATTTTTATTTCACTGTTATACTAGGTGCGACAATAAAGTAATGAGACTGATTTTCTTTGCAAGATGTGGCAACCCTGCAGGCTTGTGTAGGCACAATATCTTTGACCTTGGTCTATAAGCTGCTTCTAGTCCAAGCAGCACATCGATGCAACTGCTCAGTTGTGAGCTGTGCTGTAAGTTTACACGATTTCGTGTCTCTCGTCACGGAAATGGAACCGCATAATATTGCGTAACGGTATGCCATTTCTTTTTTCATTAAATTGGGTGAAAACGCGACAACTTACAGTAAGCTTCAGAAGGCTTTTGGAGAGGAGGTTATGTCAAGAGCTCATGTTTTCCGTTGGCATAAAATGTTTAGTGAAGGCAGAACAAATGTTGAAGATGAAGACCGTAGTGGAAGACCAACTTCACAGACGGATGTCAACTTAGCCAGGGTGCGTGAACTCGTACGATCTGATCGAAGATTATCCGTGAAAATGATTGCAGAAGAACTGAACATCAATCGCGAATCGGTTTGTCTAGTAATAACTGAAGATCTCGGCATGAGAAAGATTTGAGCAAAAATGGTCCCCAAAAATCTCACATCGCAACAGCGAGAAACACGGAAGAAATTGGCAGCCGATCTGGTAGAGCAAACGAAATCAATCCAGAATTGTTGAGCCGTGTTATCACTGGTGATGAAAGTCGGTTTTTTTCAGTACGATCCAGAGACAAAACGCCAAAGTTAGCAATGGTGCTCAAAGAGATCACCCTAACCAAGAAAAGCTCGCATGTCAAAGTCAAAAGTGAAATGTATGCTTGAGTGCTTCTTTAATACCAAGGGAATTGTTCATAGAGGGTGGGTGCCTCCTGGACAAACAGTTAACCAATATTACTACAAAGAAATTTTAGAAAGACTTCGTGAAAGAGTTCTTCGTATCCATGCTAACTTTGCAGATAATTGTATTCTGCATCACGATAATGCGCCATCCCATATTGCTGTCAGTGCAGCAATTTTTAACATAAAAAAATTCTGTACTACCACAGCCACCTTATTCACCAGATATCACTCCGTGCGACTTTTTTCTATTTCAAAGAGTCAAAACGGCGGTCAAGGGACACCATTTTCAAACAACACAAGATGTCCAAAAAGCTGTGACGAGGGTCTTCTAGGATATTACGAAAGACGAGTTCCAAAAATGTTACCATCAATGGCAGAAGCCCTGGAAAAAGTGTGTCCAATCAGAAGGGAACTTCTTTCAAGGTGACAACAATAAACTTAAATAAAACGGTAAGCAACATTTTTTTCACACCAGTCTCATTACTGTATTGTCGCTCCTCACGGTGTTTCGCGGAGGGTATTTGTGGTACCAGTATTATTTTTCTCCCCTTCCCTAAACTATTCGCAAAGGGCGATAGGGAAGAACGATAGTCCACAAACCACCAATTTCCAATTTAGCTCGAATTTCTCGTATTTTCTCGCTATGAATACTTCGCGGACGAATTTGGTGAGAAGCAGTATGCTGCTTGGAGAGAGAGAGAGAGAGAGAGAGAGAGAGAGAGAGAGAGAGAGAAGGGGAAGAGACTGAAATGGTACTAGACTGGTTGTAAGGGTACTTGATGTTATTCCATTGACAGCAAAATCGAGTCAAATTTATTAAGAACTTGGCAGTATTAGCTCACTTACCAGTATGACAGTGCGCTCTCCATGGTCTCTATACATACACTGATTCAATTGGGAAAGGTGTCGTAAAGCCTTTGTATCCTCTCCTTAGGTAACACATCCATGCCCGAGGCAGGATTCGAACCTGCGACCGTAGCTGTCGCGCGGTTCTGGACTGAAGCGCCTAGAACCGCTCGGCCACAGCGGCCGGCTCAGAGAATTTCAAATCTGTCATTTACACAGGGCGATCAGAAACAGTCTGGAATCCTTGAAGGGTTCTGCAGGGGAAGTTGTGCTGAAAACAACTGTTAAGAAAAAAATTGATACAAAGCTTCGTTTCCGAGCTATTTATCACTGAAGTTAGTCAGTGAGGGAATTGTCTGCGAAACGCACGAGCTAAAATGCGTTAATGCACAGAGTACGTGTGTTACCACGTGTTGAGATGCTCATTAACATTTAAAATGTGCCCCTTGCAGAAGTAGGCATCGGCCTTGCCGCAGTGGATACACCCGTTGCCGTGAGATCACCGAAGTTAAGCGCTGTCGGACGTGGCCAGCACTTGGATGGGTCACCATCCAGCCGCCATGCGCTGTTGCTATTTTTAATGGTGCTCTCAGCCTCGTGATGCCATCTGAGGAGCTATTCGACTGAATAGTAGCGGCTCCGGTCAAAGAAAACCATCATAACGACCGAGAGAGTGGTATGCTGACCACACGCTGACCACACGCCCCTCCTATCCGCATCCTCAGCTGAAGATGACACGGCGGTCGGATGGTCCCGATGGGCCCTTGTGGCCTGAAGACGGAGTACTTTTCAGAAGTCTTCACGATAAAGGATGACAGCCAAAAACAGTTGCAGGATAAAAATTTATTAAAATTATTGACTAAGATTTCGGTACATACACTCCTGGAAATGGAAAAAAGAACACATTGACACCGGTGTGTCAGACCCACCATACTTGCTCCGGACACTGCGAGAGGGCTGTACAAGCAATGATCACACGCACGGCACAGCGGTGTTGGCCGTCGAATGGCGCTAGCTGCGCAGCATTTGTGCACCGCCGCCGTCAGTGTCAGCCAGTTTGCCGTGGCATACGGAGCTCCATCGCAGTCTTTAACACTGGTAGCATGCCGCGACAGCGTGGACGTGAACCGTATGTGCAGTTGACGGACTTTGAGCGAGGGCGTATAGTGGGCATGCGGGAGGCCGGGTGGACGTACCGCCGAATTGCTCAACACGTGGGGCGTGAGGTCTCCACAGTACATCGATGTTGTCGCCAGTGGTCGGCGGAAGGTGCACGTGCCCGTCGACCTGGGACCGGACCGCAGCGACGCACGGATGCACGCCAAGACCGTAGGATCCTACGCAGTGCCGTAGGGGACCGCACCGCCACTTCCCAGCAAATTAGGGACACTGTTGCTCCTGGGGTATCGGCGAGGACCATTCGCAACCGTCTCCATGAAGCTGGGCTACGGTCCCGCACACCGTTAGGCCGTCTTCCGCTCACGCCCCAACATCGTGCAACCCGCCTCCAGTGGTGTCGCGACAGGCGTGAATGGAGGGACGAATGGAGACGTGTCGTCTTCAGCGATGAGAGTCGCTTCTGCCTTGGTGCCAATGATGGTCGTATGCGTGTTTGGCGCCGTGCAGGTGAGCGCCACAATCAGGACTGCATACGACCAAGGCACACAGGGCCAACACCCGGCATCATGGTGTGGGGAGCGATCTCCTACACTGGCCGTACACCACTGGTGATCGTCGAGGGGACACTGAATAGTGCACGGTACATCCAAACCGTCATCGAACCCATCGTTCTACCATTCCTAGACCGGCAAGGGAACTTGCTGTTCCAACAGGACAATGCACGTCCGCATGTATCCCGTGCCACCCAACGTGCTCTAGAAGGTGTAAGTCAACTACCCTGGCCAGCAAGATCTCCGGATCTGTCCCCCATTGAGCATGTTTGGGACTGGATGAAGCGTCGTCTCACGCGGTCTGCACGTCCAGCACGAACGCTGGTCCAACTGAGGCGCCAGGTGGAAATGGCATGGCAAGCCGTTCCACAGGACTACATCCAGCATCTCTACGATCGTCTCCATGGGAGAATAGCAGCCTGCATTGCTGCGAAAGGTGGATATACACTGTACTAGTGCCGACATTGTACATGCTCTGTTGCCTGTGTCTATGTGCCTGTGGTTCTGTCAGTGTGATCATGTGATGTATCTGACCCCAGGAATGTGTCAATAAAGTTTCCCCTTCCTGGGACAATGAATTCACGGTGTTCTTATTTCAATTTCCAGGAGTGTATAAATATACCTTCATCAGAAGTAAAAAATCTAAAATTACATCATGCAATGGAGATTAATAAAACAATTGTGCCAAAGGCGTCGTCAATAATTAAGACATCTTCTCCATTTGTATAACATGACTATGGGCACAGGGTCAAAGCGAACAATTTAGCACCATTACTTCGCCTATGAACATGTCTTAATTATTGACGATGCCTTTGGCACAATTGTTTTATTAATCTCCATTGCATGATGTAATTTTAGATTTTTTACTTCTGATGAAGGTATATTTATATGTAACGAAACCTTAGTCAAGAATTTTAATAAATTTTTATCCTGCAACTGTTTTTGGCTGTCATCCTTTATCGTGAAGAATTTCAACAGTTGCTGTTGCAGCCATGTTTAAAATCTTAACTTTTCAGAAGTGATAGATCTAAATTGAATGAGAAAATGTTACGTTTATCCTTTCTGAGGAAACTTGGCGGCACTGCCCGTGGCAGGCTGCATGAATTTAGGCGCTCGACTACCTGACTGGCTAACTACAATGGTAAATAACTTGGAAACGGCGTAACCCATCGAACTGTTTTCGTAACAGTTATTTCTCAGCAGAATCTCCCATTCAGCACCCTTACAAGCTTTTCAGGCTGCTTCTGACCTCCCTGTATACCTGCAAATGTTTTATATGTATAAGAATTTACATTGACATCAGAGCATGTCTTCTCGGTGTTTCACTTTGATTGTCAAGCAGTGTATGTGGGCCGACCCTTCCTGAACGAGTTGCCTCGAAATTTCAGTAGCGAACCTCTCCGTGACGGACAACGTCTTCCAGTAGCGTCTGCCATTCGAGTTTCTCTGGCATCTCTGTTATGCTCTCGCGCCGACTAAACGATCCCTTTACAAAGCTTGCAACTCTTCGTTGCACCTTCTCTCTCTCTTCTTCTATCTCTGCTTCTATCTCTTCTGTTAATACAGGCTGGTACGGCTGCGAGGCTGAGCAATACTCAAGAACCGATGGGGCAAATGTACTTGTTTCGTTGATGATTTACATTTTGAAAAGAATCTTTTGAATGAATTCAGCCAAGCATCTGCTTTTCCTAGAGTTAATTTCATGTGCTGATTCCAGTCTGTCCATCCGGAAGGTTACTCCTAAGCACATTACGATAGTTACTGTATTCAATGATTCGTCGCCAGTAATAGAATCGTACAGTAGTGGATTTCCTCTTATATTATACCAATATTTGCCATTTCGGCTTTCGGTTGCCACTTAGAGAGAAGAACCGTAGTACAATTTTTCTGAATCGGGGTCGAATTTAATATTTCTTTGTTGTAAATGTCATCGTCCAGTCCGCGGAAAGATCTTCTTCCCTGCAAAGATGCCGTCTGAGCTTATGGAGTATTTACGGGACACTATTGTACTGTTCGAATCGACCGGTAACAAACCTAGCAGCGTTCCTCTCAATTGTATCTATGTCATCCTGGTGATAATAGCAGACATTTTGACGGCTCTCAAGAATGAGTCTCACAAGCTCCTGTATGTACTCTTGTTTACGCGCAGATCATACGTTTCGGGACTTTCCCAGTAAACGGTACTCAGCTGTTCGCACACCCTACAACAGGTAAAGTTCTAATTCCACTTCACATCGTTCCTCCCCGATAGTCTTGTCGGCCGAAGTGGCCGTGCGGTTAAAGGCGCTGCAGTCTGGAACCGCAAGACCGCTACGGTCGCAGGTTCGAATCCTGCCTCGGGCATGGATGTTTGTGATGTCCTTAGGTTAGTTAGGTTTAACAAGTTCTAAGTTCTAGGGGACTAATGACCTCAGCAGTTGAGTCCCATAGTGCTCAGAGCCATTTGAATCATTTGAACCCGATAGTCTTAATAAATAATAGAATCAAGCAGCACACCATTGACACTGCATTCGAGCAATAGCGGCATTTTTCTCTTAACTGTACGCATTAAATTACATTTATTCACATACAAAGCAAGCTTCCATTCATCGAAGTAAAAATGTTGTCTAAGTCATGCTACGAGTAAATGTCCTTTTTGTATCATCATTCTTATAATAAACTTTCCATAATTTAGCTTAGATCTTCAGCTCTGATTGTCGTTGTTTTAGATCCAAATTAGTAAATATTTAAACACATAAGAGAAGTTCCTCAGAAATTTTCGAAGGTAAATTCAATGTTCTCTTTACGGAACATAGAACAACTAAAACGGTATGAGAACCGCCAGCCAGCTAGAGGCAGAGACCCCAGGGCAACGTCAGGTGCGATTAGACTCTGATGTCAGCAGAGTGTCATCCCGGCGTTCTTAAAGCTGCAGAAAAGCGCCAGGAGCTGCTAGACGCTAACGTTAATCGGATTTAGAAACACCCAGGGTTCCCTCAGAAAAACTGCAGAAGAGAGTGGGCGTTCCAGCCATGCGATCCCGGACCTTGTAGACACCCAGGTTATGCAAAAGAACGAGGATTTCGGTAAAATCTTTAGACCAGAATGTAACTGTGAAGCCACCGTTTTTAATTGTATGTGTTGATACTGTCAGTAACTTTATTAAAATGTGTGTTGGGCAACGCTAATTTCGGTGAAACCTTCTTTTCAGTTCTTTGTGTGTCCATATCGGTAGAAGATGGTGGCTGGGACGGCTGGTCGGTTTGAAGTAAATAGCAGTGCACCTTCAGCCGTAAATTTTGGTCCCTTTTATTACGCCATCGGTTTCGATTGTACATTACATCATCAGGCCGCTGCATAAATAATATAGTCAAGTACAATAATTAACAGTAATGAAAACGACAATTATCTGACGAACGAACAATAGTTTGAGGCACGTGGATATTGTCAGCGGGTCATAAAATAGATATATAAGCATCATATAATAGGAAGGGTAACAGAAAATCATAGCCAAAATTTAATTTAAGCAATGTGTCTCACAAATATGGATGTAATAATTAGTAATGATAAAGTGCAATCTATATAAAATAATTAAAAGTAATAAGGAATAAGTCTACATTGTACGCAAGTCACATATAAGGACCGAGCGAGGTGGCGCAGTGGTTAGACACTGGACTCGCATTCGGGAGGACGACGGTTCAATCCCGCGTCCGGCCATCCTGATTTAGGTTTTCCGTGATTTCCCTAAATCGCTCCAGGCAAATGCCGAGATGGTTCCTTTCAAAGGGCACGGCCGACTTCCTTCCCCGTCCTTCCCTCATCCGATGAGACCGATGACCTCGCTGTCTGGTCTCCTTCCCCAAACCAACCAACCAACCAATCACATATAAGGTATAGAATAACAAGAATCGCCACATATCACTTGCATGTTAACAGACGGCAAATAATACCGAAAAATGTATGGTGTTTCATCTTTGTAATCATAAAATAACTTGCAAAGGTCTGTCAGAGGTAACTGCGAAGAAGTTCCACTACGGGAAAATACCTATGAACCATTTAGACGATATATAGGTAAAATCACGATTAAAATCATAACCAGATGAAGAGTAAATTCATTAAGTGACTAAACCATGTGTGGGAAGATACGTACCAGATCGAGTGAAAATTACTTCACATCCTCACAAATAATGACTAAATTTATGTTGAGGAGACTGGTCGCACGATGTCGTTGTTCCAAAATGCTTGCTTCCGCGACCATAAAAAGTCAAATGGTTTTAAGTTCAAACAAACAATGAAATAACAATTATGATAAAGATATTCTGATGTTCCAAAATATTCTTTACAGGATAATTAACTCTATGTGGTTAATTAAAATTAGTCTCAAATACCGCACAATAATCATAGATAGCTTAGATATTTAAAACGACCAAAAAAATAATACAATGAAATCGTTCTACATACTGTTTGTTGACAGACAATGTTCTGATTCCTACCGGTGTTCACGGATGTGTTAACCAAGAACTGAATCGACATGTACTTGGGCACATGATCACGAACAATTTGAACAAATACATTACACGAGAATTAATTCTCGATAAGGATCATTCAAAAGCAACATGATCTGCAAGAAACGGAAGTGATACGCACGCAATGCATAGATTTAAAAAAGACTATGCACTTGTGAAAGAAGTCGGCACAGGTAGACGGCGTCTTTCAAACTACTCCCGAAGTTTCTTTAAAGTCAGTACCGCCATTGGACTGTTGTTTATTTGCAGTTTTGCATTTACACTTTCACAATCGTGATTTCGGCTTCAAAGTGTCATCTTAGGCACTGTATAACACTTAAAACACTTGATAATGACACTTTGAAGCCGAAATGCTGATCGTGTAGGTGTAAATGTAACACTGCAAATAAATAAGTCTAATGGCGGTACTGACTTTAAAGAAAGATATTATGACTGTGACCCTGTATTATGAAAAAATACTCCCGAAGTATATTTCTGTCACCTTATGCATATTTCCATTATCAAGACAGGCAACAGACAACCCAGAAGTGCAGATTATTTCTGAAGAACTGACATTTAATATCCATACGCGAGAAATACTGTAACACTTTCCGTACGTGCCTCAATGATATTCGCGTAACATAAATAGTTGTAGGTACTGTTGAAAACATGTAAAAACGCAGTTAGCTTTACGCCGAGATGTAGATCAATTCGCAATTTTTCTTATCAGTAGTCTAACGCCTGACAAAACGATGTCAGCAGTGTTCAAGGGGGTCTTCAATAATTGGAGCACTTGATTCCACTAATTACTTTTACTTACTTTACTCATGATAACACCAAATTTAATTTATCGATTTCCACTATAGCTTATGAACGATAATAGGAGAAAAGGATAAATGGTATAAGAGTTAGAATCAAGTTGCTGGTCAGCCTGTCAATGTCCGGATAGCAAACGAATTTTGAAACAAAATAAGAGAAGCGTCACCTTTCCCTTGCACTGGTTTTGAGGCCATGCGTTTTGTTATACGTCAGAAGTACTGAAAACTTGATTTAATAGATTAATGTCGAAAGTATTTCCGGAAACTATTTTCACTTGTGTTCAAGGGAAGCTGTTTATCGCCTAACTGTTAAAGGATGGCCAGCAAGTACAAGGATATTTGGCCAATACGGTCAGTGAGCGGCACTTAGACGTCCAGTTACACAAGAGATCAGAGGTCTGGGTCGTATTGGATACGCTGAGAAATCATAAAATAAGCTAAAATATCAGTCATCAGAGGGATGTGTACCGAACCTAATTGGATACCTATACAAGTCTACATACAAACACTTGCTATCAAGTGCTAATAAAAAATCAGGTCAAGTGTATATCAGAAAAAGACAGGTTAGCTTGTAGTCGCTTACCATTTGCAGCTCCGACGTTCTGTATGATGCTATAATTACGCTTGCAAAATTCCATTCCACCATGTTACAAAGTTTGTAGCATCTGAAGAAAACCAAAAGACGTTCTATGAGAACTGAAAACTCACAAAATGGAACATGTATGACTTCAAGACTGAACGGAGACATGACTTTGTTATTAAAGACGAGAATCTACGAAGGGTAGCCGTGAAGCTTTAATTATCACCTCGAAAAAAATTTGCAACCAGGAAATGTGGTGGTAGTAGGCCTTCTTTCTCAACATATTCGGCGTTAAGTGCGATACGTTATCCCCAACGACGGGTGTCTTGGCGAAAACCTTGACTGCAGCAGACTCTTAGCACGACGCCATGGAGTTCCCAAAAAACAAGCAACACCCCATGTTCCGCACTTTTCGTTGGTGGTGTATCCGCGCGTTTCCGATGCTTACTTTGCTCCATTGACTCTGGGTCGTGGCGACACACCCAGCACTCGTGCTCTGTGATTAGGCGACTCCAGGTATCGCCTGGATTGGCTTGACACGAGATACAACATTTCCGCTTCTGCCTCGGTGCAGTGGGGATTTTGATTGTTAGCCTTCGCACAACACAGCGGGCGGTGACCTTTCTCACCTCCAAAAAATCGTGCAAGATGTCGGTAAGTGATCCAAGACTGAATTCGTCTTGAGTTTGATATACCGGCCTTCAAGTAAAATGGCCTCCTCTTGCTGTTAGAAATTACGATTCGTTTTTCTTAATTCATACTTGTTTGACTACGCTGGAAGCGTCAGCACCACCTAACTTCTGTGTTAGTGCATTGCTTGCCACTCTTCTAGCAATAGTGTATCGTAGGTCTCTTGAGAGCTAAGCGTGCCTGAGGATTGGAAAAACATCATGGGTCATTCCTGTTTCCAAGAACGGTCGTCGAAGATACCCACAAAGCCTTGGGCCTATAACTCTGACGTCGGTCTGTTGTAGACTTTTTTTTATCAGTTTCATTCTCGCGTGATGTAAGATTTCTGAAGACCGAGAATCTCCTCTTAGGAACCAACACGAATTCCGAAAACGATCGTCTGAAAACCACCGTGACTGGATTGAAGAGTTCACAGTAAACAGAACACAGAATGCTGTTGTGAACGGAGAGGCGTCTTCAGACGCAGGAGTAACTACGGACGTGATCCATGGGAATGTTATAGGACCATTGCTTTCCAGAATATATATAAATGACCTAGCAGATAAAGTCGGAAGTTCCATGAGGCCTCTCACACATCACGCTGTTGTATACAGAGAAGTTCCTACGCTAGAAAATTGTAGCGAAATGCAGAAGACAAGCAGTGGATCAACGTTTCGTGCAGGGAGTGGTAAATGACGTTCACCATAAACAAATATCATGTATTGGAAATAGACAGAAGGAGATTGTGCTCTATGAGTACACGACTGCACAATTTCTGGAAGCAGTTACTCCCATAAAATATCTAGAAGTATGCGTACTGAGCGATTTGATGTGAAACGACCACATAAATATAACTGTGAGCAAGGTAGATGCCAGCAGATTAATCGGTAGACTTCTTAGGAAATGTAGTCTATCAACAAAGGAAGTAGCTTACAAAACACATGTTCGACCAGCACTTTAATATTGCTCGTCAGTGTGGGATCTGTACCAGATAGGAGCGACAAAAGAAACAGAAGTTCTAAAGAAGAGCAGCACGATTCGTTGCAGGTTCATTTAGGAAGCGCGGAAGCAACACAGAGAGGCTCAGTCAACTCCATGGCAGATGCTGCAAAATAGGCGTTCTGCATCACGTTCCGAGAGCATACATTACTAGAAGAGTGAACGTATATATTGCTTCCTCCTACGTATATCCCGCGAAAAGACCGTGGAGATACAATCACAAAGATTCGACCCCACATGGAAGCATACCAGCGATCATTCTTCCTATGAACCATACACAACTGGAACAGGAAGAATGGGAAAGTGAGACAGACATAAAGCACCCTCCGACACACACCTTAAGGCGACTTGCAGAGTGTAGATGTAGACTTGCTGCGGCACTTGGAATCAGGACTGCAGACTTGTGCCTGAAAACAATATAAAATTAACTGCATCACTATTTTTTTCTTGATAATAATTAAAACTTACGATCGTACGTCGTAGAATGTGTATAACATTAACAGGTGTATTATAACTGAGACGTGCTTGTAATCGATTCCTGCTGCTCATGTAATTTCTTTATTGGGCGTTTCCATGCATCGAGCTATTTGGCATCTCGCGAGCGGGTACGGAGTCGATCGCAAAGCTCCTTCCTGGTCTGTGTGTGTCTGGCTTTAGGTTTAGTAGTAACAGGGGTCACTAACCGAGAACGGAGGTCCGATTAATAGTGTTGTAGGTAGCTGTGGAAAAGGTGTACGTTCGACAGTTGAAGCATTATTGCTTCCCTCGGCTTGTATGGTAGCGGATTTGCGTCTTTGGAGTTCGAACAATTCTAATTTTGGAAGCCTTGTTGGTGGATGCCGTGGCGCCAGCATTTGCTTACAGCCAAGGATGGGCGTACAAGGGAAACGGTGTGCATACCATAGTTGAATAATCCAGTGCTTCTTTCTGCCTTCATCGATGGGGGTTTACGTCTTCGGAGTCGGCACATTTCTTGTTTCTGTTGCCTTGATTGTGGACGCTGTGCCGTAGGAATTAACGTACTGGCAAAGACGGTCGTAACAAGAAAACGGCGAGCACCTCTCTTAAAAATAACTAAAGTGCCTAAAAGACTGTAGGTATTCTTGAAATCCCATGTTCGCTGAGAAAAGTTCGTTAGAGTTTCTCGCATAACGTCGCTTACCTTTCTTCAGTGACGATTAAATCTGCCACAGATCGAGCAGCCTTTCCTGCGAACATTTCAGCTTGAGTTATTTTGAGTCTGGTTGTAAAAGGCAAACAGAATTTGGTATATTAATATGAATTGTTTAGTGAAAGTCCTATTCATTCATTTACATGACATTAATTTTTTGAATTGTGTGTTTTCGTTTAACGGCCCAACTGTTGAAACCGCCAACTGTTCTGCATTTTTTCTTCCTTAAATAGTTAAATTAATTGATTTAATTCAAGACTACTGTGGCAATGAACGCAAAATTAAATTTTGTTAGAGTTGCAAGGGCCTTGTAACATCTGGATGCAATTTTTGCTTATCTGGTTTTAATATTACTGTGTGTGTTTTAGATTTGAAGGGACCGAACAGTATCTGAGCAAGATGAAGCTGGTAGGCTTATGTTAAAACACCATTTGTTTGCAGCTCTTTTATCATTGTTTGGAAATTTGTGAGCTCGGTGACACTGATTCTGTTGCTGTTTATATTATCTGAAAGTCATGTGTACAAACATTAAAGTCTTTTGTAAATGTTGTCACATTCACTGTCTTAATTATATAGTGGCTGTTATGATGCCTCTTGAGAGTTATTTCCTCAACGTTAAAATGCCGTCGAGGCAAATAAATATATTAAAAGTTCTTTTTTAAATTTTAATTCAGAACCTTACCGCTCCCAGATCGAAGCTGCGTACCATTTCAATAACATCTGCCACATAAATAAGGACGTTACTCGTCCAATAAAAAGTCTGATGCCAGAATCAATAGCATAAGGCTTATATTACTTGATAGTTACTTTATAAACACAAAATTCACCTGATTAGGTTTTAAAGTAAAGTTTCATACGGCGTGGTAGAGAAACGTGCTGCCAAATCTGGAAAATGGATAGTATTGACCGCAGATAGCAAACATTGGCATTACATGTGTGTTGCGTAATGGACAAACAGCGTTTCAGTTCAGTGAGTAGCTCAAAGAGCGCTTTGTATAATTTACCGTCGTGTGCATTTGCAGTTGCACTGTGTGGAAAGCGCTATGCGTCCGTCCACAACCACTCTCCATTAGTTTACTTTAGCGGTATACAGCAAGAGCCTTAAATAAATAATAATCGCGAGAAGCAGGCCATAGTTGTCCCTGCAACATTTGTTGACAAAATGTAGCCACTCTGGCTATATATTAGTGGAGTGTGTCTTTTTGAAAACGATGCCTTTGTGTGCTTGTTTTAGACATCTTGCCCTACACAATAAGCTGCATGTAAAATATTTAACTACCAGGCCAGTAATCAGGCATAGAGCCCATCGTCAATGGCATCTGGTATAGGGGAGCAACGAACAATTACGTATATGTATCGATATGTATAACATAATATTTGTATACGTAACAGTGAGAACAGAAGATTACTTACATATTTTGCACGTCCTTATCAAATGATGTGCGTGTAAATCATAAAATCTCTATGATGTTATAAATGATGCTGATTAGGAACATAGAACGCAGTAAATATTTAAAATCAAAAATGTCTCTTAACAAAAACTTATAAGCTGTTGATCATTAAGCATATTAGGTCTTTGTGTGTAATTTTTGCGAAATCTGCATCGCGCTACTAGCAGCTGAACTCAAATTCCAGATTACGTTCTTTTTGTCAATAAATGAATCCCAATCAGCCAATCAGTTGCAACAAAATGTGGTGTTAGTCAACCTTCAGCCATATATTCGGTGGATATAAACCAGTCCTCTTCAGAAATACATGTAACCTGAAGACAATTTCACAGTAGTAACTAAAAATCCGGAAACATAAATGTCAGAATTACGCGTTATTCAAAGACTAGATCGGCACAAAGGAGTGGGAATATCGTATATCGTAAAAAATTATTAAAAGAATAAAAACTAGTGCTTACTGAAATTTAACATTGGGAAAACACCAAATAAGGAAGCGATTTGACATTTCTCCAAATAAAACATGCTAAATGACCTAAATGTGATTAACTTTGTCGCAGTCAACAACATATATGACCAGGGCATGATACATTACGTCTTCAGTAAGAAAACCTCTCAAAAATGCTCGACTTTGAGTAACAACACTTCTTCAATTGGTTCAAATGGCTCTGAGCACTATGGGATTCAACATCTGAGGCCATCAGTCCTGTACAACTTAGAACTGGTTAAACCTAACTAACCTAAGCACATCACGCAAATCCATACCCGAGGCAGAAGTCGAAGCTGTTACCGCAGCGGTCGCGCGGTTCCCGACAGAAGCGCCTAGAACCACTCGGCCACAGTGGCCGGCAACACTTCTTCCAATAATAACGAACATGCTAGTTAACTGATATCGATTCCATTCTTGGGAACGGTTTATAACAGGAATAAGAACCTTCCAGTAAAAATTGTAACTGCAATGTTTCCTTCTCTACGAAAACAGTTTAAAGGAAAAACTTCTGCATAAAGTGGAAAATACTGGTGATTGGTTTTCCAATGCAAACGTCTCTAAATTGACCTGTAATAATAGCCCACGCTGCTACATCTTTCAAACAGGCAGAGCTGTTAATACACGATATAAAGAGCATAAAAAGCATCTGTTTCGAAAGGAAATAGTACTTACTTACTCTCTTGGTCCCATAAACCGCAGTCGGTTTTTGGCCTCGTCAAGTAGCCTCTCCCACAGTATTGCCTTCGGCATCTTCTTTCCTTGCTGCAGTACCTGGAGATCCTTGGCAACTTCGTCTCTCCATCTCATTTTCGGCCTGCCTAGAGGTCTTCGTTCTTCCGGTTTATTCTCTGAGACTTCTCTCAGTAAAGATCGGTGCTCTCTTTTACAAATGTGGCCGGCCCAGCTTAGTCTTCTTGTCTTGGCTTCTGCAACTGCATCTGGTTCATTGTATAGCTCCCTGAGCTCCCTCTTCTTTCTTCTGCGGCCTTCTCCTCCCTCGTAGATTGTTCCAAATATCTTGCGCCGGATTTTATTTTCAAAAACCTTTACTTTTCTTTCCGTGTATTTATCTGTTCTCTATATTTCCACTTCATATAGAAATACTGGCCTAATTATAGTTTTATATGTTCTTACTTTGGATCCTCTTGAAAAAATTTTAGATGACAATAGTTTGTTGAGTACGTTTGATGCTCTGGGTGCAGCTTTGATCCTCATCTCTATTTCTTGCTTCTCATTGTTTTTATTGTTTACTACTACCCCCCCCCCCCCCCAGATATTTAAACACATCTGCTTCTTCAAACATGTGGTTAGGGATAAGCAGGGTTTCCTGTCTTTTTGTTCTGTGATTTCTGTCTACCCTCATGAATTTTGTTTTCCCGTCATTTCTAATCTAACTTTATTTTCTTTCTGAAAGTCTTTCTGTCAGTATTTTAAGGTCATCCTGATTTTCGGCGACAAGTGCTACGCCATCTGCAAAGACCGGTACATTTACTTTTGTTCCTATTTTCATTCCCTCTTCTGCTTCACTTGCTGCGTCCGGTGCTTCCTGTAACACAATGTTGAACAATAAGGGTGATATTCCATCTCCTTGCGCGACTCCTGTTTTTTTTAAGTCAAACGCCTTGGAATATTCTCTATCCAGCCTTTCAGTGTCATTTTCCAAGATTTATAATCTTCTTCGGTATTCCAAATTTCTGAATTTTCTTCCACAACTTGTCACTGGATATAATGTTATAGGCTTTCTTAAAATCAACAAGTAGTGTTGCCATATTCCCAACATTTGGGTATAGCTTCTATCAGTATGAATATCTGGTTGGTTGTTGAACGATTCTTTATAAATCCAGCTTGTTTCTCATTCAATATCTCTTTTAAATATGTTGCTAATTTTTTCTGGAGGATGTTGGAGGACACTTTATAGGCGGTGCTAATTAATGAGATACTTTGCAGTTCGAGCATTTTTATTTGTCGCCCTTTTTATGGACTGCTGTTATTATCGCTTCTGTCCACTCCTCTGGCATTCTTTCTTCATTTCAGAGGTTCATAACAAGTTTGTGTATTTGTTTTGCAGCTTTTATTCCTCCCATCTTAAACAATTCGGCTGTTATTCCATTTCTCTGTGTAGCTTTGCTTTTTGGTATTTTGATTAAGTCTATTGTCTCTTTAATTGTCGGTGGTTCCAAGAAGGGATCTACACTCTGATAATCATGTTGTTGCTACATTTCTGCAATTCTGTATTAAAAAAATTAGAAACTCATCAAAATATTCCCTACAAATTTCCATACCTTTGGATCTTTCCAGAACTGTATTGCCACTTTGATCTTTAATGCCATACATCCGTGGTATATATCTTTTCCTGAAAAATCTGATCTGTAGAAGTATCCTGCATTCCCTCACTTTTATCCTCCTCTGCTCTTTTGATTAAGCTAACCACATGTTCTCTCTTTTTCCTTCTGAGAAGATTTTTAGTTTCTCTATTAACATTTTCATATGCTTCTTTACTTTCTTTGGAATCCTCTTGTAGGTGTTTTTCCTTCGCTACTCTCCTTTCTTTCACTCTTTGCTCACATTCTCCTGAAAACGATAGATTTTTCTTCCTTTTTCTCTCTCTCCATACTTCTAGTGCCGCTTCTTCCACATTTTTCTCCTTTCCCAGTTGTCTTCAGTGTCAAGGTTGTCTTCCATTGTTAGAACATCAAATTTGTTTTGCAGCTCAATGACAAACTGATGTGATTTGCCGTTATCCTTCAAGCTGCCTATGTCAGTGTTATGGTCTTTTCTTTCCCCCCTCCCCCCCTTGGCCTTTCTATGGCTATTCTTTGGTATACCTCTGCTACGACTAGATAGTGGTCTGTGCTGCCTCGGTTCATCTTATGGTTTTCACATTCTTTATACTGCTTTTATGTCTTTGATCTACCAGGAAATGGTATGATTGGTTCTTTGTTCTGCCATCTGGTGATACTCAAGTTACCTTGTGAAGGTTCTTCCGATGAAAGTGTGTGCTCATAACGTGAAACATTACGGCTTTGGCAACACCTGGAACTCTCAATCTTCTGTCAGAAGAACTCCACAGATATGAAATGGATCTTGTAGCACTGCAAGAACTTAGACATCCAGGAACAGGAAAAGTGTAAACTGAAAGAAAGTAGTGAAAATTCACAATTCTACGTTTGGCGAACACTTCCTGATCACTAACCACAGAACGAAAAATTTGGAAAACAGTTGTTTTACACAGAGAAATCAAAGGGCGCAAGTAAGATCTTCGGTAAGGACTAGAAATCTTTAAACGTCTAGAGCTGAGGGACGGAAATTTACTGAAAGACCAGCTGAATCTTGC
Organism: Schistocerca americana; assembly: GCF_021461395.2. Classification (NCBI taxonomy): domain Eukaryota; kingdom Metazoa; phylum Arthropoda; class Insecta; order Orthoptera; family Acrididae; genus Schistocerca; species Schistocerca americana. The sequence continues at coordinate 908,103,199 of NC_060120.1, forward strand.
ATGTAGACATTTTCTAAAAGGCTTCAAACCTCTACTGTGCATTTCATCTTCATACGGTTGCCATCAGCCTTTAAGAGTTGCTCATTCCTCAAAGTTCTTAAATACGTTGTTTGTACAAATGTGTTCGTTTTCCCCGTTACATATTTTCCCCGTTTTATATCTTACCTACTCTCATTAATGTGTCACTATGCGACGACCCATGCACTTACCTAATTCTTTGTCACGTACGTTTATCACAGCCTGTTCACGCATCAACTATGTTACAGTTAGCACGATAATGTACTTGTGGTTTTATAAGGATTTTAATGTAAGTTTACATATTTTACTTTACAATAGCGTAGTTTAACATTCTTGACTTCTCACTGTTCTCGCTTCCCCCTTCTCACCTCAATTCGTTTCCACTCATTGGCCGTTTATGCCACAAGCGTTCTTCGATCTCGGCTCATGCACCACGTGCCTTGTTTTCCTGGTGTTCACACTCTCCGTTCCCAGCCAGTCGGCGAGCAGCTCGCATCATCATCATCATCATCATCATCATCATCAACATCATCCTCACAAGGATCAGCTGTTGCCTGTTCCGAACTCTCAAACAAAATCATTCCCATCTTTTCCTGGGTCTCCCAAATATCTCTTCCCATTCGGCTTGTAGTTCAGGACCTTCAGAGGAATTATGTGACCTGGCATTCTCATAAGGTGGTGTTTCCAAGCTTCAGGATATTTTTTAATTTTTTTAATTATGCTGAAAATATTTAATTCTAATGCCTTCATTTCTGGTCATAACTGTTTTTGTGTAGCCCTTCGTCTTTCTTAGGAAGCTCATCTCTGCTGTTTGAATTTTATTTTCTTGTCTTTTTTTGTGTTAACGCAGCTTTCGCTTCTGCAGGATAACACTGGAAACGCCAATAATTTATAGAATTTCATAATGGTTTCTTTTTGTAATTTAAGGTCCAATGTTCTGCTAATGGTACCACAGACTGCTTGGAATTTGTGTATTTTATGTTCATTATAAGGGTCCGAATCAAAACTTAAAGCACAGCCTATAGAAGAGTTCTGAGACACTTGTTCTAAAACTGAATTATCCAAAAAAATTTTCGGTCTGACTGGATATTTTCCTCGGAATGCCATTATTTTTGTTTCGTTACCAGAAATTTTAAAGTAGTATTTCTTGCAAATTTCGTTCTCCTGATATACTGATCTTTGGAGGTCAGCTTCATTCTTTCGAATAATATCAATGTCATCTGTAAACAAAAGTACATTTACTTGTTCCTCACCCGTTATCTTAATTCCTTTGTTTACTTTATATTTTCATTTCAAAAGAATGAAGTCAATGTAGGTATTAAAAAGGGTAAGTGACGCTCCACATCCTTGTCTAACGCTTTGGTTAAACGTCTAATCGATTCCTGCCTGTGTTTATTACAAAGTATGTAGTTGCGTAAAGACTTTTCACTACCTCCATTAGGTGACAAGGATATCCACATTCAGACATCTGAGAATTGATTTGATTGGTTTTATTGCTTGATTTTTTTTACTATACTTACTTGACTAGCCCTGATCATAGGGTAAGCATATTTAATAATGTATACAATGACGTGTGCTGACAGGACAAATGTCAGATCGCTTCGTTATTTGATGTTTCTCCAGCGTGAAATTTTATGAAGTTTTCGATTTTATTCTTCTGGATACATTTTATGATATATGCGAGGATGTAGTCTCTGTAATTTAGACTTGTATGTTTCTAGGTTTGTAGTTATTGCTGTTAGATTGTCTTCAGGTTACATGTATTTCTGAAGAAGACGGGTTTACGCCCGTCGAAACCATAGTTGAATAAAATCACCTTTTTTTGGGGTTGGTTGGCTAATTTAGATTCATTTACTGATCTTTAACCGTTGCTGAAGCACAGCCATGTTCAAAATATTCTTTTGTTACTTTGAGACTATGTGGTATTATGCCTACGAGAAGAGATCCAAATTAAGCCATAGAAACTTTTGTGGCATACCGCTCCCCTCGCCTATGTCAATAATTTATAAATTTGAAAAATGCTGACATGTTTCGTGGCTCGGAGACCACGTTACGTTGCAGGTTCCCCAACAACTGGCTCGATAAGTAGTTAAATAGTCGTAAGAAGGAAAGGGTATACCACCACCAGTTGTATCATACGTAGTAAGTCCTAGAAGTACTCAAGCTAATTTTCGGGTTGAGGACAGTTCTTTGTATTCTTTTTCTTTGTTACCGAAGCCTACGGTACAGTTCTTCCGATGGTACACAACCAAGCTTAATATCTGCCGAGAAAAAATTTTTATCCGCATTCCTCAAACATTTTACGGAATGGAAACCCAAATTGTTTTAGGAAACAGATCACATTCAGACTAACGTAGAACGTACATAAATAACCAAGAAAAAGAAGTGTTTAATTTGCCCATTTGCTTTTCGTTCGTATGTCATTTTCCATGTCATATTCAGGCCCATTTATTTTTTATTATACTAAGACTCTTACCTTACGGTACTGTCTCGAGCAGTAGCTTACAGAACTACGGACCGTTGGCTGGAGGGAACTTGAGCAGTACATACGTCACGACGTGTGTTGCTTATGGCATGCTGCTGATGTGAGGAGCGGTCTGCTATGCGAGAAAACATCATCCAACCTCTCACATACTTTGGGGATGAGTCAGAGTATGGGCACCAAACAGTAGACAGTTGAAACAGAAATATAATAATAAACCATGTTTCATACAGGAAATTTCAGATATCGATTATAATTCTGGCATCATACGATCAAAAGTATCCCCACATCCCTATGTAATGGGGACTTAACCACCAGAATGTCAAATGAAACACCTATCAGCCGTCTGATTTCTAAAGGGTTATTTTATTTGGCTATGAGTTTTGGCGCTTTACTATGGCGGGGACCTTAAGATGGCGTAGTAAAGCGCCGAAACTGGTAGCGACATAAAATAACAGTTTAGAAATTAGACCGCTGAAGGTGTTCCATTCTGTACTGAACGGCCTAGTACTTGCAACCATCTCTGAAAAGATGGACATATAGAGACTTGAGCTCTAGATGTCACGAGGCGCGCCCACCAGTATAAAAGGAAGTGAGGCGTATTGTGTTGCCAGTAGAGAATCATTAAAATCAGAATGGGTCGGTCGGAACAGCTCTTTAAGTAAAAAAATCCATCAGGGACAGCTCAGATCTCCTAATGGTGCCCGAGTCGATTATTGCTGCCATGAGTCTGAAGTGGGAAAGCGGAGGAACAACCACTGCTAAACTAAGACCTCATGCATTAACGGACAGGAACAGTCGAACGTTGCGGAGGGTGGCTCTAAAAATCACATGAAATCAACGAAAACAATCTTTCACGAATTCTGAAGTGCTACCAGTAATCCAGTTAATGCAGTCACTATGCATAAGGAGCTAAAAAGTATGGGTTACAATGGTCGAGCAACTCCTCATAAGACAAATTTCTGAAGCCAATGTTAAGCAGCATTTGAGGTGGTGTAAAGAGCGACGACCTGGATAGTGGATGACTGATTTGGAATGATGAATCACACTACACCGTGTGGCAATCGGATTCTGGAGGTAAAATAGTCCCCCATTGGGATCTCCGGGCGGGAACGACGTCGTTATCAGGAGAAACAAAACTGGCGTTCTACGATTCGGAGCGTGGAATGTCAGATCCTTTCATCGGGCAGGTTAAAAGCAGATATAGTGGAATTAGCAGGAGGAACAGGACTTCTGGTGAGGTGAAAACAGGACTATAAATAAAAAGTAGGGGTAATGCAGGAGTTGGTTTAATAATGAATAAAAAGTAGGAATGCGAATAAGCTAGCGAACGCATTATTGAAGCAAAGATAGACACGAGACCCACACCCGACATAGTAGTGTAAGTTTATGTGCTGACTAGCTCTGCAGATTGAGGAAATACATGATGAGGTAAAAGAAATTATTCATATACTTAAGGGAGCCGAAAATTTAGTAGTCATGTGGAATGGGGGACTGGAATTCAATAGTAGGAAAAGGAAAAGAAAGAAAAGTAGTAGGTGAACATCGACTCGGGGTAAGGAATGAAAGAGGAAACCGCCTGGTAGAATTTTGCACAGAGCATAATTTAATCATAGCTAACACTTGGTTTAAGAATCATAAGAGACGGTTGTATACGTGGAAGAGACCTGGAGGCACCGGAAGATTTAAAATTTACGAACCAGATTTTACGTTGTAAGACATTTCAAGGGGATAGATGTGGACTCTCGCCACAATTTATTGGTGATGAACAGCAGATTAAAACTGAAGAAACTGCAAAAAGTCAGCAATTTCTGAAATGAGATCTGGATAAACTGAAAGAACCAGAGGTTGTAGAGGGTTTCAGAAGGAGCATTAGGGAACGATTGCCAAGTACAGGGAAAAGGAATACAATAGAAGAAGATTGGGTAGCTTTGAGAGATGAAATATTGAAGGCAGCAGAGGATCAAGTTGATAAAAAGACAAGGGCCAGTACAAGTCCTTGGGGAAACAAGATATACTGAATTTAAACGATGAAGGGAGAAAATATAAAAATGCAATAAATGAAGCGGACGAAAGGCAACACAAACGTCTAAAAAGTGAGATTAAAAGGAAGTGCAAAATGGCTAAGCAGAAGTGGCTAGAGGAGAAATATAAGAATGTACAAGCATATATCACTAGGGGTAAGATAGATATTGCCTAAAGGAAAATTAGAGACATTTGGAGAAGAGAGAACCGCGTGTATGAATATCAAAAGCTCAGATGGAAAACTAGACCTAAGCAAAGAAGGGAAAGCAGAAGGCGGCAGGAGTATATAGAGGGTCTATACAAGGGAAATGCACCTGAGGGCAATATTATGGAAATGGAAGGGGACGTAGAGGAAGAACAGGCAGATATGACATTGCATGAAGAATTTGACAAAGCACTGAAACACCTAAGTCGAAACGAAGCCCTGGGAGTGGACATCATTCCATTAGAGCTACTGATGGCCTTGGGGGAGCCAGCCCTGATAAAACTCCCACATTTGGGGTGTAAGATGTATGAGACAGGTGAAATACCCTCAGACTTCAAGAAGAATATAATAATCCCAATTTCAACGAAAGCAGGTGCTGACTGGTGTGAAAATTATCGAACTATCAGTTTAATAAATCACGGTTGCAAAATATTATCGCGAATCCTTTACATAAGAATGGAAAAACTCAGAGGCTGACCTTGGGGAAGACCAGTTTGAATTGCCGAGAAATGTAGGCACAAGCGAGGCAATACTGACCAAACGACATCTCATAGAAGATAGGTTAATGAAAGACAAATCTACGTTTATAGCATTTGTAGACTTAGAGAGCTTTGGACAATATTGACTAGAATATCCTCTTTCAAATTGTAAAGGTGGCAGGGGTAAAATACAGGAAGCGAAAGGCTACATACAATTTGAAAAGAACCAGATGGCAGTTATGAGTCGAAGGGCATGGAAGAGAAGCAGTGGTTGAGAACGGAATGAGACAGGGTTGTAGCCGATCCCCGATGTCATTCAGTCAGTATACTGAGCAAGCAGTAAAGGAAACAAAAGAAAAATTTGGAATAGGAATGACATTGCAGTTTTGTCAGAGACAGGAAAGGACTTGGAAGAGCAGTTGAACGGAATTGATAGAACCTTGAAAGTAATATATTAGATGAACATCAACAGAATCAAAACGAGGGTAATGGAATGTAGTCAAATTAAATCAGATATGCTGAAGGAAATAGATTACGAAATGAGACACTTAAAGTAGTAGATGGGCTTTGCTATTTGGGGAGAAAAATAACTGATGATGGTCAAAGTAGAGAGGAAATAAAATGTAGACTGGCAATGGCAAGCAAAGCGTTTCTGAAGAACAGTTTAACATCGAGTATAGATTTGTCAGGAAGTCCTTTCTGAAAGTATTTGTATGGAGTGTAGCCATGTACGGACGTGAAACATGGACGATAAACAGTTGAGACAAGAAGAGAAAAGAAGCTTTTGAAATGTGGTACTGCGAAAGAATACTGACGATTATATGGGTAGATCACGTAACTAATGAAGTACTGAATAGAATTGACGAGAAGAGCAATTTGTGGTACAGCCTGACCAAAAGACCGGATCGGTCGGTAGGACACATTCTGAGACATCAGGGATCATCAATTTCCTTCTGGAGGGAAGAGTGGGGGCTAAAAATCGTAGAGGGAGTTTAAGAGATGAATACAGTAAGCAGTTTCATAGGGATGTAGGTTGCAGTAGTTATTCGGATATGAATAGGCTTGCACAGGTTGGAGTAGCATGGAGTGCTGCAACAAACCAGTCTTTGGACTGAAGACCACAACAACAAATACGCTTGTAAGAGCATTGTGTGCCAACTGTCTAGCCAGAGTGGTTACACCGGTTCCTGTCAGTCAGATCACCAAAACGGGCAATGGCCGGGAGAACGGTGTGGCCACCACATGCCCCTCCGTGTCCGCATCTGGTGACGCCATTGTCTGAGGTTGACACGGCGGTCGGTCGGTTCCGCTGCGCCTTCAAGACCTGTTCTGGCGTGTTTGTTTTGTTTTAAGAGCATTGTGTACTGCGTACAGTAGAAGAACAGTTCCGAAACGTTAATTTTTATCAGCATGCCAATACACATCGCCATAAACCGGCATCTGTGAGACAGTGGTCTGTGGACAATTACATTCCCGAAACGGAGTATCCAGCCCGGATTCGCGATCTGAACCCAATAGAGCACCTTTGGGATGAGTTAGAACATCAGCGTCGCTCCAGACTCCTGCGTCCAAAGTCTATGCTTTAGGAAGAACGGGCTGCCGTTCTTCAACAGACATTCAGACACCTCACAGAAAGTGTCCCCAGCAGAGTTCAAGCCGTCACAAAGGCGAATGGTGGACACACCATATATTAATGTTCGTTAATAGGTGTCCGGATACTTCTGATCAGAGAGTGTAACAGCGCGCCAAGTCTATCAGTTGTTGGTTAGACACGATCCAGCCTAGATTTCTGTGTGAGCTACTGCTTCCTATTTGTTTTACTTGCCTTAGTTATTACGAGAGGCGCATTTTTGCGAAGTACTAGGTGAGTATTTTCAATAAACTCGGAATGATGGTAGCCTATTTTTCATTTTCTATTGATAGTTATCCGCATTCCTGTCAGAAGCTGCACTGCATTTGCTTGTAACACAATATCAACAGGTAGCAATGATAAAATACAGGGAGTGAAAGGTTATTTACGAATTTAAAAGAAAGTAGACTACAGTAATATGTGACGAAAGACATGCTTGAAGGTGGAGTGAGACACGTTTCTAGCCTACCCCTGACGTTATTCAGTCTGTACAGTCGGCAATCAGTGAAGGAAACGACGGTGAACTTCGGAAGGGCACTAAAGTTAAGGAAGAAGAAATAATACGTTTGAGGTTTGTCGATGAGGTAATTCAGTCACGGACGCAAAGGCGTTGAACGGAATGGATAATTATAAGATGAACATCGACAAAAAAGAAAAAAAAGTAATGTACCTGTAGTAAGATTAATATAGATGATACTGTGGGAATTGAATTAGTAAATGGGAAACTAAAAGTATTAAATTAGTTTTATCACTTGACAGCAAAGTAACTGAACGATGGTCGCTGTAGAGAAGCTGTAAAATGAAGACGTCAGCAAGAGGAGCATTTTTGCAAAACGGGAATTTGTTAAATTTGTACTGCTATATAAATACAAGTGGTTGTTTAAAGTTGTTTTCAAAAATCTAGAAACGTTCGTGACCAATTTACTTAAAGTTCTTGCAAGTGATTCTAATGAACAGCCGGAGCGACGCAGGCTGTGTATTTCCTTTTATATTTTTGATATATAAATATATACGTACTACACAAAGGGGAAACTTTTTTAGCAAAAATCTCGAAAAGTAGCTGAACCCTTTGAAAGTAAATCTGTCAAGAAATTTTCGAGATTTTTGATAACAATGTTTCCCTTGTGCACATTAATTGTATATATGATGTCTACAGAGGAAAAGTTGTTAGCAAATAGCTCGAAAATTTCTTGACCACTTTAGTTAAAATTTTTACACAATATTCTAATAAACATTTCAACGGACACAAATTATATATTTAATATGGATGATAAGTATATTACAATACAGAATAAAGAAAAGTTATTAAACATTTTGTAACGTCCTTGACTTCAAAGTTCTTACACAGTACTGTAACCAACATTCAGACGGACATTGGCTAGCCGGCCGTTGTGGTCGAGCGGTTCTAGGCACTTCAGTCCGCGCTGCTGCTACGGTCGCAGGTTCGAATCCTGCCTCGGGCAAGGATGTGTGTGCACTTCAGACCGGAACCGCGCTGCTGCCACGGTCGCAGGTTCGAATCCTGCCTCGGGCATGGATGAGTGTGATGTACTTAGATTAGTTAGGTTTAAGTAGTTCTAAGTCCCAACGTGCTTAGAGCCATTAGAACCATTTCTTTGACATTGGCTAAAATCTTTTAAGCAATAATGAAGAAGTGTTCTCTTAAAACAAAAATTGTATTCGCAACTATACGCTATTTTTGTCGTCTTCCTCGCAGTCGGTTTTAATAGAAAACAGGAAAGATGTAGTTATGTCTTATCGGTTTATGATTAGGATATATGTACTGGATCTGAATCGTCTGAAACTTCGTAATCCTGCCGGTATGCAGAAATACTCTCACTGAAACTACTATCCCCACAGAGCCAGCAGTATGAGAGATCTCTGATATCCCACATACGAATGATCCGACCGATTTACCAATTCACTTTAAACTATTTCAATTTCCAATGAATGTTTCATTGGCAATAATAACAAACAAGGCTTAAAGCCAGAGAGAGGGGGAAAGAGGAGATTTGCAGAGTGGGGGAGGGGAGGAGACGTAAATAGCGAGGGAGAAGGGCGTGACAGACAGAGAGAGGGGATGTAGAGCAGAGGGGGGGGGGGGGGGGGGAAGGAGATGGAAAGAGAGAGGGGAACGGAGTAGTTCAGGACGCATACCTAATTTCCATAAATATTTACCATTTGCGTAGGAGTGCCGGGTTCGCTAGTTCTAATATAAATTGAAGTGTTAGAAATTCTTTTCTGTAGGCATTTTTCTGGATTTTATCCTTGACGATAGTGAAACGTGGGCGATAAGCAGTTCAGGCAAGAAGAGAATAGAAGCTTTTAAAAAATGTTGCTACAGAACATTGCTGAAGATTAGACAGATCGAGTAACTAACGAGGAAATGCCGAACCGAACTCTGGAAAAAGGAAATTAATGGCAAATTTGACTAAGACAAGTTATTAGTTCATAGGACACTCAATGAGGCATCAAGAAATCGTCAGTTTGGTAATGGAGGGAAATGTCGGAAGTCAAAACTGCAGAGGGAGACAGAGATATGACTTCAATAAACAGTTTCAAGTAAATTTAGGTCGCAGTAGTTCATCGTAGAGAAAGAGGCTTGAACAGCATAGACAATCGTGGTAAGGTATATCTTCGGAATGAAGACGACAATAACAGCTGAACGTATCGCTAAGCACAACATCGCAACACTGCAACACGCAGCGGATAGGAGAAGGTTTGACTTCTACTCGAGAGGTCTCATCTCGCCTTCCTCAGTGATATAGTTCTACCTGGTAAATTTGATTTGCACTATGGTCACTACGAAAGGGCAAAGCTTTTGCTTCTATTTAACAATGTTAAGGGCAAAGCCTGAGAGGGATATTGTACAAAGCGTACGAGAAGGGATTTTATAATACCAAATACGCAGCTAATTTTGATTGCTTCTACTTTTAAAACAGGCCTGTTTCGGCTGAACTGCCATCGGGTTACCTGTAAATAAATGATATATATTTTTGGTACGACGGTTTTCATATCCATATGATGTAGGTGGTTATCTCAGTGTCTATTTGTTTGTTAATTTCGTTGGTTTGGTGTTATTGGAACAATAATGGTTGCTTATCTCCTTACCTGACTTGTGGCTTTATCTAGTTACCAGATTGTATTCTTTGTCAGCAATCTCATGAACGCTAATTTGACAGATTATCCACGGGTACTATATGGTTACAGGCAGTACTTTTTATCATTGCTGTTGCTGGGTATTGATCTTCGCTACTGTCATACTTTTTCTGTGCATCATACCTACGTGTATGTATTTTCTTATAATTAATGCTTGTTTTTTAACTTCTGGTTTTGTTAACCAAATTTTGGTAGTCCCATTATCTTAGTTAATACTTACTTTGCTTATTATTTGCACGTCCAAAGGAAAGTAATTAATAGACAAATAGACAGTGACAGACCAACCGACATCAAGTGGATGTCAAAAGCATCAGACGTATGTAAAAATCAATATTAACGAAATCCATTTAATAACTACCTATAAAATTAATGTGCCAGAACTGTGTACCAATTATTTGTAGATAACCTGAGTTCAGCCGAAATTGGCCTATTGTATAAACATAAGCAATCAATGTCCTTAAAAGACATACTACTCAGCGAGTCCAGAAAACTATAAACTGAAAAGGTAAATTAACTGGGTGAATCGAAACTTACTAGAGAAATCACTACAAAAATTAGAAATCACAGCGCACTTAACCTCAGCTGTTTTGAAATACTGTAGCAAGCAGGGAGAGGGGACTGATAAGGTATCAGGCCAAAAAACGTCATCCAGAAAAAAACGTTTTTTAACAAAAAATTATATTTCCCTTTTTTCCTTTTAAAGTAATGAACTTTAAGAATCACAGCAAAGTGCAAGAACAAAAGCAAAAGATTTAATAATTGAAGTTAGAGAACTTTGCCAGTATATTTGGGAGCACTATACAGCGTGGACGTTCTATCTACACGATTTCAAATGGCGCAGAATGAAATCCAGGCTCTACTAGAATAGACAAGAAGGTTTCAGCTTACACATTTTCCGACGAAAAAAAATGTCAATATTCAACACATCAACTGAGACCTGTAAACTCAGCAAATGAAAAGAAGGAATCGGCAGTCGTAGTATACAAGTTCAGCTAAATCGAGGAAATATAAATTAAACGCTTTAGGTAAGATGAAAATTACTCAGGCTGGTTGCATAAAAGAATGTACAAATAAAATTGAAAGAACGACCACATGGCTTCCAATGAAACAACAAACAGGTATTAGGTTGGTACAAATGTTCGTAGCGTTTTTGTTTTCAATGTTAGTATTGCGGTTGCTGTGGGTTTCTTTAACGATTTTCAATTTGTTTTTAATTCACTGTTGCTATTTTTTTATGTAGTCATTTTGTCATTTGTAGATACAGAGTGGAACTGCGGACGCTAGAAAAGGGTGTGCAGAGTGGAGAAATCGGAACATTTCCAACATATTCTTCTGTTTCAGTTTGAGAGGTGACAGCAGCGGAGGCAGCCAGACATATTTGCACCGCATTTGGAGATAACGCCAATCGACAGAGCATGGCAAGAAAATAGTTCTCTAGGCTCAAGGAGGATCTTTCTGACATTAGTGACTCTCCATGTTCAGGAAGAGCTTCGGGTTTAATGAAGATAGTTTAAACGCATTAATCCATAATGATCCACGTCAGTGTAATTGATGAACCAACATGTGTGATGAACTGTGATCATTTTACCATTGAGTGACATTTGTAAGCAATGTGGTGGGAAGTTAAAAAATCAGGTTCTGAGTACCACAGACTCTAAATCAAAATGACTAAAATCTGCAGTTGGCCATATGTGCATCTTTGCTTGCTCGTCGTCAATAGGCTCGAGAACAACGCCGACCAACCCTATCCTGTATAATTACTGGTAAAGAGAAATGGTGTCTTCACTCTAACACAGGAAAAGAAAGGAACGGTTGAGCCCAAACGAAGCAGCAATCCCCCGTACAAAGATCCGGTGGAAGAGAGACAGTACGGTGCACTAAGAATTGTTTTCCCGAGTTGTAGCCATCGCTGCTATCTGTCAACTGAGACGCCTCGTGCATACAATCCAAGAACAAGGAAAACTGTGAGAAGGGATGCTACTCCACGATAACTCCTGCCGAAATTCAGCTAGACTGAGAAGAAATGCTATATAGGAGTTGAGCTGGGACATTATTCCGTACTCATCTTATTCACCAGTTCTTGCGTCATCAAATCTTCGAACAAGCTTCGAAAAACTACACTACTGGCCATTAAAATTACTACACCAAGAAGAAATGCAGATGATAAGCGGGTATTCATTGAACAAATATTAGATTAGACACGACATGTGATTACAATTTCACGCAATTTGGATGTATAGATCCTGAGAAATCAGTACCCACAACAACCACCTCTGGCCGTAATAACGGCCTTGATACGCCTGGGCTTGAGTGAAACAGAGCTTGGATGGCGGGTACAGGTACAGCTGCCCATGCAGCTTCAACACGATACCACAGATCATCAACAGTTGTAACTGGGGTATTGTGACGAGCCAGTTGAACCAACGTTTTCAGTTGGTGACAGATCTGGAGAATGTGCTGGCCAGGGCAGCGGTCGAACATTTTCTGTATCCAGAAAGACAAGTACAGGACCTGCAACATGTGGTTGTGCATTATCCTGCTAAATGTAGGGTTTCGCAGGGATCGAATGAAGGGTAGAGCCACGGGTCGTAACACATCTGAAATGTAACGTCTGCTGAAACTTCCTGGCAGACTCGAACTCGGGACCTTTGCCTTTCGCGGGCAAGTACTCTACCAACTGAGCTACCGAAGCACGACTCACGCTCGGTACTCACAGCTTTACTTCTGCCAGTACCTCGTCTCCTACCTTCCAAACTTTACAGAAGCTCTCCTGCGAACCTTGCAGAACTAGCACTCCTGAAAGAAAGGATATTGCGGAGACATGGCTTACCCACAGCCTGGGGGATGGTTCCAGAATGAGATTTTCACTCTCCAGCGGAGTGTGCGCTGATATGAAACTTCCTGACAGATTAAAACTGTGTGCCCGACCGAGACTCGAACTCGGGACCTTTGCCTTTCGCGGGCAAGTGCTCTACCAACTGAGCTACCGAAGCACGACTCACGCTCGGTACTCACAGCTTTACTTCTGCCAGTACCTCGTCTCCTACCTTCCAAACTTTACAGAAGCTCTCCTGCGAACCTTGCAGAACTAACACTCCTGAAAGAAAGGATATTGCGGAGACATGGCTTTGTCACAGCCTGGGGGATGTTTCCAGAATGAGATTTACACTCTGCAGCGGATTGTGCGCTGATATGAAACTTCCTGGCAGATTAAAACTGTGTGCCCGACCGAGACTCGAACTCGGGACCTTTGCCTTTCGCAGGCAAGTGCTCTAACTGAGCTCCCGAAGCACGACTCACGCTCGGTACTCACAGCTTTACTTCTGCCAGTACCTCGTCTCCTACCTTCCAAACTTTACAGAAGCTCTCCTGCGAACCTTGCAGAACTAACACTCCTGAAAGAAAGGATATTGCGGAGACATGGCTTTGTCACAGCCTGGGGGATGTTTCCAGAATGAGATTTACACTCTGCAGCGGATTGTGCGCTGATATGAAACTTCCTGGCAGATTAAAACTGTGTGCCCGACCGAGACTCGAACTCGGGACCTTTGCCTTTCGCAGGCAAGTGCTCTAACTGAGCTCCCGAAGCACGACTCACGCTCGGTACTCACAGCTTTACTTCTGCCAGTACCTCGTCTCCTACCTTCCAAACTTTACAGAAGCTCTCCTGCGAACCTTGCAGAAAATCTCATTCTGGAAACATCCCCCAGGCTGTGGCTAAGCCATGTCTCCGCAATATCCTTTCTTTCAGGAGTGCTAGTTCTGCAAGGTTCGCAGGAGAGCTTCTGTAAAGTTTGGAAGGTAGGAGACGAGGTACTGGCAGAAGTAAAGCTGTGAGTACCGAGCGTGAGTCGTGCTTCGGTAGCTCAGTTGGTAGAGCACTTGTCCGCGAAAGGAAAAGGTCCCGAGTTCGAGTCTCGGTCGGGCACACAGTTTTAATCTGCCAGTATGTTTCATATCAGCGCACACTCCGCTGCAGTGTGAAAATCTTACTCTGTAACGTCCACTGTTCAATGTGCCGTCAATGCGAACAGGAGGTGACCGAGACGTGTAACCAATGGCACCCTATACCATCAGGCCGGGTGATACGCCAGTATGGCGATGACGAATACACGCTTCCAATGTGCGTTCACCGCGATGTCGCCAAACACGGATGCGACCGTCATGATTCTGTAAAGAGAACCTGGATTCATCCGAGAAAATGACGTTTTGCCATCCGTGCAGCCAGGGTCATCGTTGAGTACACCATCGCAGGCGCTCCTGTCTGTGATGCAGCGTCAAGGGTAACCGCAGCCATGGTCTCCGAGCCGATAGTCCATGCTGCTGCAAACGTCGTCGAACTGTTCGTGCAGATGGTTGTTGTCTTGCAAATGTCCCATTCTGTTGACTCAGGGATCGAGACGTGGCTGCACGATTCGTTACAGCCATGCGGATAAGATGCCTGTCATCTCGACTGCTAGTGATACGAAGCCATTGGGATCCAACGCGGCCTTCCGTATTGCTCTCCTGAACCCACCGATTCCATATTCTGCTAACAGTAATTGGATCTCGACCAACGCGAGCAGCAGTGTCGCGATACGATAAACCGCAATCGCGATAGGCTACAATCCGACCTTTATGAAAGTCATAAACGTGATGTTACGCATTTCTCCTCCTTACACGAGGCATCACAACAACGTTTCACCAGGCAACGCCGGTCAACTGCTGTTTGTGTATGAGAAATCGGTTGGAAACTTTCCTCATGTCAATACGTTGGAGGTGTCGCCACCGGCGCCAACCTTGTGTGAATGCTCTGAAAAGCTAATTATTTGCACATCATGGCATCTTGTTCCTGTCGGTTCAATTTGGCGTCTGTAGCACGTCGTCTTCGTGGTGTAGCAATTTTAATGGCCAGTAGTGTACCTTTGCAGATTAAAATGCGCTTCGAACATGGCTCGAAGAGTTATTCGTATCAGAACCACGTGATTTCTACAATCGCGGAATCGAAAAGGTGTACCAGCGTTGCCAGACTACTATAAATAGTGAAGGACCATGTATTATTGATGACTAAAGTCGCTGTTACGTGTATCAGTTGCGTTTATTGAACTTATGGAATAACGATAGTAACTTCTGCACCATCCCAATCCTGAGTACAAAATTACATCACGCAAAGGCAGCAAGAATGCTGAACAAAATTGACAGTGTCATGGACAGAAAGCTTCAGCAACGTAAGTTAGGCACCGGTAAACCTTTTAAGTAAAATCAGATTAACACAAACCTAAAAACACACAATCCAGATAAGCTAGTGGATAGCTTCGATTATTAGTATTGCTTGGACGCTGCTGTGCTCACCGAGCAAATCCAATGAGCCCCAATGCCTGTGATCCACTAACTCCATTTTGCCCGTAAATGCTGGAGCCATAAATAGCAAATTAAGTTTCGTGGCCGTTACCGACCAAATACGAACGACGTGATTCTCGGGCGTATGGTTTAATAGAAAAGCACTATCCACTCTCTCGTAATAATATTCAAATCCAGCAATTTCTCAGAGCACTCATGTCCAACATGGCTGCCAGCTAATGCAGACCGCCGCTAACTCATCCCAGCAGAGCGCTCGGAAAGCAAACCGTTGTTTATCTACAAACAAAAATATTACTTACCGAAACAGCGTGCCGTTCGTATTCAATACCTGTACGTGAATAATAAGATAAAGAAAAATCTTTAGAACGTGAATAAGTATCGGCAAACATAATGCTATGCGATCTTTTTAATTTCCGTGCTGATGAGGTCATAAAAAACCGTGTTATACCGATGTAAGTTTCGCAATTTAACTTCTGACGACTGGGTCATAATAGGGACTGCTGTAAATGAAATATAGGCAGCAGCGCATAAATTTGGTAAGGTTCCTGCTACTTAGGGTACGAAAATTATCATAGGTAAAACTAATGTGAAAATTTATAGAGAATTAGAACCAAGAAGGGAAAAAATCTAATAAACGAACAAATGAGTTAATTTAAATATCTGAGGAATCTTATTAAGTATAAAAAAAATCAGATGATGTTCGTTCCTAGATCATTTTAAGGATAGCTATATTGGAAGAGCATTAAATGTCGATTCAGCTACTGATATTATAAGGAAATGCGAAATAAACTGGGTGGATAATGGTAGACTTCTGGAAGGCAATAGCATCGCTAAGATGCTTTGCAATATGATCGCAGAGGAAAGCGGAATATCAGTCATCTTTTCAAAAGAGGGCATGAACAATTGTGAGGCGGAACAAAAACAAATCTAAACCTCCTGGCAGATTAAAACTGTGTGCCGGACCGAGAATCCAACTCGGGACCTTTGCCTTTCGGGGGCAAGTGCTCTACCTACTGAGCTACCCAAGCACGACTCACGCCCCGTCCTCACAGCTTTACGTCTGCCAGTACCTCGTCTCCTACCTTCCAAACTTTAAGGCAAAGGTCCCGAGTTCCAGTCTCGGTCCGGCACACAGTTTTAATCTGCCAGGAAGTTTCATATCAGCGCACTCTCCGCTACAGAGTGAAAATCTCATTCTGGAAAAATAGATCTAATTCGTGAGGTACTTGGCAATAGAGATCAATGTTTACAAATGGATGGTGTTATTTAATGATCAATTCACATATGGCCAGCTTCCGAGCCTGGTCTTCTGGTTTCCGCTCCTACTGTTCTCTCTTTATTGAATACAACTTTTTGATCATGTTTGTATGCTGTCAATAGCTGAAATGCCTGCAAGTTTGAAACTTTCTTTTCAGTTCGCATAATCTGTTTGTGTTTGCGCTAAGGCGTTGTTGGATGTGTTTCCCATGCTTGACCACGATTTTGCTATTCACTTCCGTATGCAGTAGTAAACCGTAGACAACTTTTTCTACATTACAGCTGTGGGTCATACTGCCCGAAACAAAACCAATAGTTTCTCATTAGAGTATCATATCGAATAAACTAAGGATCAATCAAAGCAAAATAATAACGATGAAACACTGCCAGAACGGATCTCGGAAAACAAAAAAACTGGTGAAAAATGTAGTGAGGCCGACCACGTCCTTCATTACGATACTGACCGTATACATAAAAGAAAATACATGCGTGTCCGAAGGAACTTCGCATCGTAATTCGGAATAATACAAGCACTGCAGTATTGTATTTACCCGCCGACACCGGACAGGCGACTTAAAAAAAAAAAATGTCTCCTCTGTACCGGAATATACATAATGGATGTAAGAGTGCAGGTTTTAGACACATGGCTGACGACATATGGAAGCTTGGGTGAAGCCCTGACTCGTGCTTGCATAGCCACATGGCAAGGCGACCGCTCGCGACAAGCGGAAAATCCGGGTTCCAGTCCCGGTCCGGTACAAATTTTCATTGTCATTCTATTATATAGTTGTTTGCCCATATTCACAACTGTGATTACTCTTCATGAGCTTATAGCTATTTTATCCTCTTTTATTCTCTTCACTGAGCGACTGGAATAACTAGCAGTTCGTGCAACCCTCTATAGCTCAATTTTTTACGAGATGTTCGCTTCCTTGTCTGCACCTGATGACAAAAATTTAATCGCATTGCAAATTATCACATGCAGCTATGGTGCCTGAAGACTGTGCTGCCGTGCTACGTACTGAAGTGAGAGCTGCGAGAGCAACCCAATTACACAGTTTGGCGGTTCTGAGGTACCAGGTATTGACCCCTGCAGGAACACTGATGTTGGTACGTGGTGTAAACTCCATGGGTGGCTATGCGGGTGCTGACTCTGGCATCCAGCCACTCGTGCGGATGACGAACACCGTTCCGCGACACGTTATGCCACGCGCACTCGAACTGTTCACGTAGTTCTGTAAGAGTTGTTGGCTGACGAGTCGCTCGAGTCACTTCTCGTCCCAACATCTCCCAAACGTGCTCCGTTGGAGACCTGTCCGGAGACAGTGCTGGACAGGGAAGTTACTGCCTTACAGAGCACGCTGAGCTTCAAGGGCATTGTGTGGGCGCGCATTATCCTGTTGGAACAACACATTACCTTCCTGTTGTGAGAAGGCAAAAGAACGGATGTAATAACATTCTGCATGTACCGAGCGCTGGTTAGTTTCCCCGCTGTATACACCAAAGATGGAGAGTTATAGCTTGTCACACCACAGACCAAAGGCGCGGGACGGGCCAGTGCGTATTGGACAAAGGCACTCCACGAGACAGCACTCACCAGGTCTGTGCTGTACATGCGAACGACCATCACTTGCCTGCTTCCATCGCTGAAGATGAAGGCACGCCATTCCATCTTTCTAGAGATCCTCTGATGGCAGCTATCGAGCCGTTCACGTCGGTACTGTTGTGTGACTGGAAGCAGAGCTAGAGGCGTGCGTACCCGTAGGCCCATGCTACTAACCAGTTCGTAATAGTCCTCGATGACACGTCTGGGCTCGCAAGCCATCTTATCTGCGCTGTGGTCACTTACAATACAATACTTGGGGGCGTTGTGTTGCGTGGACGTGCAAAACGTCGTCTACGTGTGAGAATGTTCACGTGACCGCCGATACTACTACCATCGTTGCACAACAGACGCATTGCTTGGAAAGGGCCATCCAGCCAGTCGGAAGGCCACAGTTTGACCCCTTCCAAATTCGCTCAGTTGGCTCTAGGAAGCACGAGTACGTTTCTATGGCATGGTTGCCTGGTTGCTTCACACGTTTACGGCACAATGAGCCTTTTGGGTGTGAGAATTTCCTATTAAACGGTGGACACAGATGGTGCTCTGGTAGCTACGCCTCAACGCGGTCTGTTGGCGGGCGACGTTGAAACCGTTGGCAGTACACCTACTATCCCTCAGGTGGAGGCCTTAGTATCAAAATGGACGTCGTCTTTCAAGGTGTACTAACTTCCTTCTGGCAATGTATTATGCCAAGCCGGCTGGTGTGGCCGACCGGTACTAGGCGCTTCAGTCTGGAACAGCGCTGCTACTACGGTCGCAGGTTCGAATCCTGCCTGGGGCATGGATGTGTGTGATGTCCTTAGGTTAGTTAGGTTTAAGTAGTTCTAATTTCTAGGGGACTGATGACCTCAGATATTAAGCCCCGTAGTGCTCAGAGCCATTTGAGCCATATTATGGCAACTTAAATTGATAGCAATTGTAATTCCTAGGCATTCAGCAGAGGTTGAAAATGCCGCTTCAGTTGTAAAGTACTTTATTTTCACGCGACCGGTTTCGGACTGTTATAAGCCCATCTTCAGGTGTCGTATCTGTGCTGTGGTCCCCGAGGGACTTCCTGTTCTGCGCTCATAGGCAGCACACCGCGCCTGGTACACGCGGCGCCCGGGGTCTACAGCACAGCTACGACACCTGAGGATGGGCTTATAACAGTCCGAAACCGGTCGTGTGAAAGTAAAGTAATTTTCAACTGAAGCGGTATTTTCAACCTCCGCTACAATATTCAGTTGTGGATGTTCTGCCAAGTGGATTGCCTAGGCATTTAGTAGAACTGACGACTTTTACATTCCTGTGATTTAAGATGTAACAGAAATTTTACGACTTTCTTTTTGTACTCATAAGGATGCACTATCGTATCACTCCGCTCAATACACATTGAACCACCAAGCCACCATAATCGAAGAGCAAGCAGAAAATTGTTGTCAGACGTAAATGAACTTCATTCGCTAACAGTACTCGTGTCTGACTTGCTATCTGTTCGTGTTGTTTATCGCCCAGCGCACAACCTGCAAGAGATGGAGGTGACCCAGACCAGCATATTAACGAAGAAAACTGTAAGACAATGGCTAGCCAGAGTACGGTTTATGAGTGGCTTCATTTAGATAAGTGCAGACTCGTTCCCAGTTTCCGCCTCATTAAACACGATGCATAAAAAGTTCAAATGTGGTGGCGCAACTACATTACATTAACTCGATTCATAGACAGACGGCACGCAATACTTTAAGTCTTTCTACGCTAAGCTGTGTAATAAAACAGCGGACCTCTCATCATTGGACAATCATTGGGACGAGGCATCACATCTAGCTGGCAATACAGCTATATAAACGATGGAGAATGAAAGCCTTAAAGCATTGACCCCATACTGTGCTTCAATATTTCCCAGTACGACATAAAGGCGTCATAACGGCACGTCGTATGAAGCAGAATGTAGCTAGTCGTTAAGCCGACGATGAAAACAGCCACAAAGGCTATATGACGCTACGCCACCAGATGAAATGACGTAGTGGCATATTCATTGTTCCTATATTGGGCACTATTGCTTCGCAGAATAACACCCAGGACAAATTGTACAGCTTTCACAGCTTCTTTTATTACCTCTTTCACTCTTCAACTAGATCTGATAATTCCCACACCCGAAGATTTCCCTAGGTACGTTCACATTGAGCTGAAAGCGAAAGGACTTTTTCTCCTGTCCCATCTCTTTAAAAGTGACGAAATTAGTCTTATTAGGAATATTTAGTTGAGGCAAACATATATCGTCTAAGAATATTTTAGTAAGTAGAAAAAAGTCCACAAATAGAATTTTGTAACATGAAAGATAAGATTTGCGAGTCTTCAACGCTTTATTTGCTTTCTTTTTAAGGTTGCCAGTATACGAAGCTACAGTAGATACATAGCACTGAATAAGTACTGTAGAGTAATTATGTTGGGGTAAAACTAATAAAAATGGCTATGTTCTGTGCTTCTGATGCTGAAAACATGACGGAAATCATATTCTTCACATGTTCTGAGTATGTAAATCACAGGGCAGATGTAATCCATCGAATGAAAGAATCCCATTTAGCTTTGGTAAACCAGCTTGCTAACCGGCGACGATTGATATAGAATAGTTCGGGTACCGCGTGCGGTCGAAATTCGACCAACTGCGTCAGTGGACCTCATCTGTGATAGCAAATGCCGTGTAATTTCAAAGTGAAATTTTAGCAGCAGAACTGATCCGTGGCAAATGCTGTGTTGTAGCTAAATGTATTCCAGAAATGATTACTTGATTTCTCTTTAACGGAATGGAGCCTTTGACACACTGTTGAAAAATAAATTTTGCGTTAAATGGCGGCATATTAACTTGTCCCCTTTTAACAATACAATCTGAAAGCCGTTGTATCACGTATAGTCACTTTAGACGCGATATGATTTGCATTACAAAATCTGCACTGTGAATTCATCAAACCGCAATTACAGTTCTCAAAATTATTTGAAATCATGTTCAGTGTCCATTTAAACGTATCTCTTAGAACGATAGTAGTATTATCGATATCGACATCTGCATTATTCCTATTACCTTCTCTACGCAAAAATTCTCTCTGTAGCTCCTCCTCTTTCAGTCGGACCCGTTAATATTCTTCTTCGATGCATAGGAAAGAACAAAGATAGTTTCCTTTTAATACGGGACGTTGTGGCTACTCAGAATCAACATAATCAAAATTAGGAACACAGAATTAGTTCCGTTTACTCTTACACCAAAGTGAAAAAACGACGTTAATAAAAAAAGAGTTTGCTGTCTCCGACGGCTTCGTTACTACGTTTCGTTTTCCACTGTCGACGACAGCAACGACGTAGCAGGTGCAGTATACGCGTGTTACTGCAAATGAACTGTCCGCAACACTTGAACGTCGTCATCCCTAGGAATGCAACTGAACGAAAGATTCTTACTTTCGTGTGTCGTTTCTACCACAGCACATGATCGTTATGAGTTGTAGTTGGTAGCAATGTCAGAGACAAAAGGAAAACTTTCTCATATATATATATATATATATATATATAATTAATTTTAAAAATCGGTACTTCAGTTTTCGATGCTCACGTATTAATGTCCTTGTTGTGGTCTTCAGTCCAGAGACTGGTTTGATGCAGATCTCCATGCGTATTGATATTATGATCGATAAACAAAACAGATTCATAATTATGAATGTCCACATTGCTATTACTTTCTCTAAGCAGAATTGTGTCTGTCTAGCTGTGCGTCTTTCACTCTGACCCGTCAGCTTTCTCGTTCTAGACATACCCTAAAAAAAATGTACTTTTCACCTAATAACAGCAGTCGGAAGTCGAAGTTATTCAAAATGAAGAAATTAAAAATTAGGAACTTACTTCAAAATTTCTGGTAATGGCAGCGAATGACCACAATGTTCCTCTTATATAAAAGTAAGCGAAATAACGACACCAGTATATAATGTTATTTACAGACTTCGTTACTGCGATATGTTGATTTTCACTGCTGACGACACCACTGTTGTTGTTGCACTGTAGCTGCCCGGTATGCACGTCTTACTATAAATGAAACAAGTAAATATGAAAACATCTAGAATGTGATTCCACGAAATGTTGTTACTTTCGTGCGTCATTTGTACCACCGTACCTGATCGTTGCACAGGGCAGAGGTTGGGAGCTCTTCAACTTTAAATGTTCAGGTATTGCTGATTTTAATGCATGTTAGAGAATGTACCATCAGCGTCATGGATGTGATAGCTTATACTTCTTTTTCCACTCTTAACGGCCATATACACGTTAGTTTTTCTTTGTACACATGTATGACAAAGTACATTTTGAACTATACAGGGATCATTGGTCCCGTTGTACAGTTAATATTAAAAGTCGCTATTTCAATTTCCACGTTTACATATTAATGTTATGATGATGGCTAATATTGCACAAGCTTATCATAGTGTGTAAACTTAACATTTAGGTGACTCTTTTACTCTGATTATACTCCACCATTTAGTGCAAACATGATTGTAAAATTACAAACGTGTGAAGTTAGAACGTAGATATCTAGAGAAATGACTAAGACACTGAATTCGCACTGGGGACGAACGAGACGCGGTTCCTTGCCTGGTCATGCAGAGTCGAGATTGCTGCAGTTTCTCTAATGCCCACACGGCATCTGCTGTAAGGGGCACAAACAATCAAGGTTAAAAACTGGCGATAGAGACCTGGCAGCATCAGCGGGGCAGCACAAGGGCCTAGAAGTTCACTCTCTCCGACCTGACATGAGGGAAGTTTTAAAATGCGCCATGTTAGTTGCAGTTCGGCCATGATACATTTCGTGCCGCGGCACAGTCCGTATCCCACTCATTCTGGACAACTCAGATTTGGATTTTTTAACTTCGCCTTCTGCAAAACATAATATATTTATTTTGTTCCATTTTGCCACATGTTTTGACACCTGTGTGTCATGTTCCGTGGGTCTCAGTTTGTACTGCTGTGGTCTTCAG
Source organism: Schistocerca americana (assembly GCF_021461395.2). NCBI lineage: Eukaryota > Metazoa > Arthropoda > Insecta > Orthoptera > Acrididae > Schistocerca > Schistocerca americana. Next base: position 908,126,385 of record NC_060120.1, read on the forward strand.
TCCGAAGACTGGTTTGATGTAGTTCTCCATGTGTAGTGTAACGACGTAAGTTTCTTACAAATGATTTTCTTTCGACATATGACCATGTGTAGACTTCGTCACCTACGTCAGTTACAACCCACTTCAAAATTATTTATATTCTTTTTAAATTGTCTCAGAATGGTTCTTGAACGAAACTGTAAAACATCATTTGAGTCGTATGCGCAGAATTACGTCACTCGGGCCAATTGGTTTTCGTAAACTTTTTCAATTTTAGATGTCGTTTGTTTCTCCTCAGAAATTATATTGATACACGTTATCTGATTTAATCGATATTAGAACCACATTGAATAAACTTTTGAGATTCAAAGTCGCGCTGAACGCTGTCAAAATTCAATAATCTTGTCAAATATATTATTAATTCATTCACATAATTCTTCATAAGTAAATCCTCGGAACACGTATTTCAACTTTAGTAGCATCCACTAGTTTATTATCTTCCTACATACAGACGTGAACCTGAGCCTTGACAAGATAGGACTAACATTTTCAATAAGATTAAACTCTCTATGACGTCATAGTTGTACAAAACATTACAAATGATTCACTTTCAATTTTTAGAAGCACGACGCAACAAATCGGTTTCAGAATCTTCTGTTGCTCTTTGGCGGGTCGCCGCGACGTATAGTGGCCAGCAATATTCTCTCTGGTCCCGGCAGCGAAGATGCTGTCACCGTTCGTTGCGCCGCCCTCTCCGTACATGAAACATAAAAAATAAATACAAAAACTTTAGACAATTCACACCCATTACAAATATTACAAAAAATACATAAACAAAACTAAATTAAACTTATATTCACCTGCAAACTGGGCTGACACTGGTGGATGGGTGACGCTTCAATTTCGCGTCCCACTACATACCCCACCCACAAGCTCAGTTTGTCAGGTTTTAACCGAAAATAAAACTTTTTCTATATACAATATTTAACTGTTAATACACTTTCCTCACATTTTACGTAATCTAGAGTTCTTGCTCTTAGATAGATTTAATCCTTTTACTACGATATTGTTGTGACTATTTGTCAGTTACTCTTAATTGTGCTGTTATGGTAATTCATAACCGAATATATGGAGATTACTCCTTTTCATTTAATAGTTGCTAGTAAATACTAATTTAGTACGTTCTTTAACGTTGTTACATTAGGACAGAGCGTTCAAATTGTGATAGATTAGTTTCAGTTTTATTCATTTACTAGAGTTACTCTTTCCAAAAATGTATATTACTAATAAGTTTCTCACAATAACTAATAGTACTATTTACTTTACGTCATTCTTTTCCCCAATGCCCTATTTATGCCTGAGGTCAAGAAGAAATCAAGCGAAGCTTTCTTTAGAATCTCGGCACAGCTTTCTTTACCTTCGGACACCCTGTTGGGTAATGGCAATTTATTTAGGAGAACCAAGCGAGAGAGCCCCGTTTGGTGTGTTCTATATTAACACTATTACAAATCTCTATTAAAGGCACTCTGCTATGTTCTCGTGAGCCATATAGCTCTGGACGCCCATGGTCCCTAAAATTATTAACCATCCCCTTTGGTTCCTACTATCCGAGTAAATATAAAATATACAAAATTCCTTCTGACCTAATAACAAAATTTCTTCCATATAAATCCCCTTTTAGTTACCTTTATCCTTTTGAAGTACCTGTAGATTATTGTAGATCACTTGTTTAAACTTTCTGTTATTTCTTTAAAATAACACGTAACTATCACGAAAAACTTCACATGAATTGAGAGGCACCCACATGCCTTGCTCATACTGTGGCATCACGCAGTCAGGCCTGCAAGATGAGTGGTCTGCCAAGCGAGTGGATTAATTCTTATTTATCGAGTAACATGAACTCTCGTACTCACAATTAAGTTACAAATTATCCTCCTGTATGAATAATACGCAAAGGAAATGCACATCTGACTATCAGTAATTTACAGAACTCTGTTCACTATGCACTGACAATACCACATTTTCCCTTTTTTTTTTTTTTATTTAACGGCTTTTATCAACACGTGGCCATCACACTGAGTATGAGTGGCGCACACATTATAAATTCTGGATATCATGGCAACATACAATTCGAAGGAAAAGGCCACCGATCTTTTTCTTTTAGCTATCTTATTTATTCCGATAAATTCTATAACCTAAACACACAAATTCTATAACCTACAACAATAACACATGAGAAATTCTGCCCAGTGGGCATGGCTTTACATTGGTGATTCTCTACCTTATGGTCTCGTAATTATTTAACGCTACTGTGCACTTTCTGGATAGGATGGTGGATCTTTTGCTATATCTCACACTTCGACTCTCACAACCATCATCACGAAACTTTCCTCCAGACCGAGCGGTACAAAAGGAACAAGCATAACCCACTACCTCTGAAACTACCTTGCTACTCTCCCATGCAAACCACACATACCCAAATTACATGACATACACCACGCTACAACATGGAATACAACACAATAAATAGTCACAACACTATCACTTTCAGCTTTCCCACTTCAATTAGTATTTATCCCAGTTTCACACGACACTGCCCCACTTCGTAATTCTTCTTTCCTACTATGAACTCTGGAGATATATGCACGTCTTCCTGTGCAATGCAAGCCAAGTGGCATTGCTGGATAGACGGCTGACTCACCTTGTTTCTCTCTCAGAGTGTTATAGTTTGAATCAAGCGTCACACGGAAACATATCTCGCAAAGTAATATTAAGAACATATTCATCACACACACGAGTCCTCAACTGATACCATGGACGAGTACTTCTCTTTATCCTTTGCCTCATACACAGATTGAGACTCACACAGTACTCACACATATCTCGCAAAGTAATATTAAGAACATATTCATCACACACACGAGTCCTCAACTGATACCATGGACGAGTACTTCTCTTTATCCTTTGTCTCATACACAGATTGAGACTCACGCAGTACTCACCACGTGGAAGTACTCGCCTCTAATTTCAAGTCCTGCACACGCTATTTCTTAAATATTTCAACTTATAGTACACACGCTAGTAATTCAGCTTAACTTAAGCACACGGAAGTATTTCAACTTATTGCTACACGTGGTTTCATTGTGACTATTGGTCACTTCCGAAGATTACTACGATCCCATTAATATTACCTGCCTGACATTTAATTCTCCCCACAAAAGTTCCTGAAATAGAGAAATTATTATTTCAAACTACTCTTAAATATTCCACATGCATAGCATGTCTCCACTCTTTTGTCTTTATGGAGCACAACCTAGACAGGTCTTAACAGCACAAGATCCAGCGGCAGAGTGCTGAAACATGGCCGTTCTTCAGGTCATCTCGCACCTCTGTCGAGGTGGGGGAAGACCATGCTACCGTATTGCTCAGCCACATTTCAGGCGCTCAAAGCTCCGGTAAGTTTCATCTCTTTTGTTCCACCAAAGGTGGCTAAAGGATCGTCTCAAAGATGATCATATATTCACATTCACTATCTGCGGTTAGCAGACGACCATACATTCATTCATTTCACAGATCTCACCAAACTGGATGTAGGGATTTATTTTGTGGGAGTGCACATGTGATCAATTAAATAAATAAATTGTCATTCTTTCCCACACTGGTATCCGGCTTCGCTGTATTAATTGAAATTGAGCTATTATTAGAAAAAAAATGTGTTGTTCTGACAAAAATAATGAAGTATGTTGTATCTATTTTCAATGTCGGGCAGTACTGTACCCTTTCAGAATAAACTATGAACGCTCTTCCGTATGTAACATATACTAAATATTAACTTATTTAGGAATGAAGGGTTTCATTTGATCGGCACTATATAATCCTTTAATAACAACTGATGAAGGTTCCATAAGAAGTAACGCTTTGGGATGTGCAATCTTATGTACAACATATGGACCTTCAAAGATAAAGGAGAATTTTTTACTTTCCTTATTGATCTTCGAACTTTTAGGATGAGATCGTACTAATACACGATCTCCTTTTCTCGTTCGGATGGATAATTTGTAGAATAACATTTTTCTTTCCTTTACATAATACGGTAACCTACTAATTAGGACTCGTATTAGATGACTTTCAATAATTGGTTCTCCAATTAATTTAGCACGATTTAAATGCCATTCGAGATAATTCCTATAACCTCTCCACCGTTTAGAATATGGAGGAGGGTCTAACAGTTCTAAAGTTAAGTGTTGTTGTTTTCCTCTTGACCAATAATTTCGTTTAAACTGCTTAACAAAATCACCCCAGTCCCTAAATTCAGTTCTAAGCAGTACTGCCCATTCCGCAGCTTCTGCTTCTAAATGTCCTATTACAAATTGAATCCGTTTTTCATTACTCCATTTAGGAGATAATGAAGTTTCAAAAGCTTTTATAAAGATTATAGGGTGAAGTTGGCCTCCGGGTTTGAATACAGAAAATCGACTTGCTACATTTGAATTTGTCGTTATATCATCCAAACATTCTGTGAGAGACATAGTTGGATTTTGTTTAGATTGCAGAGACGGAGTTGCGTCGGATTTGGTTGCCATGATTTCTTTATTTGTATTGTTGTCGTCAAAGCTAGCAAACACGATGCGACTGTCGTCTCTGATTACGTTATTACTTCTACTACTTGAAATGTTTTCATTATTATCTAATTCCGATAACCGTTTAGTAATTTCCTGTATTCTCATTTCTGTACTGGATACGCGGTTAGCTAATATCGATTCTTCACTGTGTTCACGATGTGAACGCTCTGTACCTTCGTCAATGTTATTATCTTTGGCAGTCTCAAGGTTACTGCATATTTCAGTAATTAAAAATGTCATGTTTTCTATTTCGGTATGATCTTTTTCTACTCGATGAGTTAATGTCTCTAATTCTACATTATCTATTGAAGAAATCTCTACAGGTTTGGTAGAGACCTCTTTAATAGATTCTAATAATTCTCTACGAACAGTTTCTGTTTGCATAGAAAATTCATCTCGTAACTTATCGTTATTTTTCTCTATTTCATTTACAACTAAGACATTGACATTATCCAGTCTCTTGGTTAAGTCAGTAATATCCTTTCGCATGCGAGCTTTTTCCTCACGCGATTCCTGGATATGTTCATCTAACCTTTTACAATTATCAGCAATCTTATTACTAAGTCCTACTAGTTTTTCCTGCATTTCAACTTTAGAAGCCTCTATTTTATCACTTAATTCTCTACTGGTTTCATTAAGATATTCCTGTAACCTGTCTGTAGAATTTTTAGTTCCCCTTTTAATCTAGCAGTAGATTCCTCGTTAGACTGTTTTAGTTCCTGTTTTAGTTCCTCTTTTAATCTAGCAGTAGATTCTTCGTTAGATTGTTTCAATTTAGCGATCGCCCTAAAAAGGGATCTCATGCTCCTATCGGACATAGATTGCTCTTCGTCTGACATTTCACTTCCCGACATTATTGTTAGATATTAACTAGTTACACACGCAGACTTGTAATCAACAATCCTGTAAAAGCACACTCCCTATGTACAAACTCCACTTCCAACTTGAAACAGACTCACCGGACACTAATATTGTAATTTGTAGTTCTCGATGATCAGTGTGCTGCTATGAGATGCAGATGTAACAGCCGTCGATGCAGCCGCTGAGATGCTGCGACCCCGCTTCCGAAACCGGCAGGACGCTGAGTCGAACACCGGAGACGTCACTGGCTGCAACCACGCCCGGCCCACAGTTGACAAGCGAAACCCTCAGCAACACCTCTAATACCAGCCGGAGGAACGCCCCCCAGCTGACGTACTGGGCCTGTTAGTTTAGGAGAAAAAGGTTGTCGGGGTTTGCAGCGTTCAACTGCTGCCCAACACATGCGCCTTCTCGTAGAATAACTGCGTAACCGTACTGCTTGGCTGCGCTCCGTCAGCTGCCCACACCCACGAAGTCGCCGCTGGCTGGCAAAGGCTCCACGAAGACTCTCGTTGACTTCCGAAGGACTCTTGATGTTTTAATTGTTTCGTACCAGTGTGTCTTAGTTGCACACAAGTCCTGTTTTTAAGGTCGCCACGGTGTAGTGTAACGACGTAAGTTTCTTATAAATGATTTTCTTTCGACATATGACCATGTGTAGACTTCGTCACCTACGTCAGTTACAACCCACTTCAAAATTTTTTATTTTCTTTTTAAATTGTCTCAGAATGGTTCTTGAACGAAACTGTAAAACATCATTTGAGTCGTATGCGCAGAATTACGTCACTCGGGCCAATTGGTTTATGTAAACTTTTTCAATTTTAGATGTCGTTTGTTTCTCCTCAGAAATTATATTGATACACGTTATCTGATTTAATCGACATTAGAACCACATTGAATAAACTTTTGAGATTCAAAGTCGCGCTGAACGCTGTCAAAATTCAATAATCTTGTCAAATATATTATTAATTCATTCACATAATTCTTCATAAATAAATCCTCGGAACACGTATTTCAACTTTAGTAGCATCCACTAGTTTATTATCTTCCTACATACAGACGTGAACCTGAGCCTTGACAAGATAGGACTAACATTTTCAATAAGATTAAACTCTCTATGACGTCATTGTTGTACAAAACATTACAAATTATTCATTCTCAATTTTTAGAAGCACGACGCTACAAATCGGTTTCAGAATCTTCTGTTGCTCTTTGGCTGTCGACCCAAGACGTATAGTGGCCAGCAATTTTCTCTCTGGTCCCGGCAGCGAAGATGCTGTCACCGTTCGTTGCGCCGCCCTCTCCGTACATGAAACATAAAAAATAAATACAAAAACTTTAGACAATTCACACCCATTACAAATATTACAAAAAATACATAAACAAAACTAAATTAAACTTATATTCACCTGCAAACTGGGCTGATACTAGTGGATGGGTGACGCTTCAATTTCGCGTCCCACTACACATGTTACTCTATTTCCTTCATCTCCGAATAACTACTGAAGCCTATATGCTTGAATCTGCTTACTGTATTCTTATATTGACCTCCCTCTTCCTTTTTTAAACTCGCCCCCCCCCCTCCCGCGCGTGCCCACCACCACTTCCTTCAAGTACTAAATTGGTGAGCCCTTGGTGTCTCACAATGTATCCTGTCAACTGAACCGATCCCTTCTTTTAGTGAAGTTGTGCCACAAACTTCTTTTCTTCTCAATTCTATTCATTATTGCCTCAGTGGTTACATGATCAAACCATCTAAGCTTCAGCATCCTTGTGCGGCACCACATTTCAAATGTTTCCACTCTTTTGATCTGAACTGTTCATCGTTCACGTTTCACTTCCATAGAAGGCTACACTTCAAATACCTTCAGAAAATACTTCATAACACTCAAATATACATTCGATGTTAACAAATTTCTCTTTTTCACAAATTATCGACATTTCCAGTCTACATTTTATATCCGCTCTACTTCTGCCGTCAGCAGTTATTCTACTGCCCAGTTACCAAGACTTATCTACTTATTTTCGTTTCTCAATCTAATTCCCTCAAAGTCACCTTATTTAATTCGACTGCATTCCATTAACCCTCCTCCTGATTTTATTGATGTTCATCTTGTCTCCTCTTTTCAAGGCAAAGTTCAATCCATTTAGCTGCTGTTCCAACTACTTTCCTGTCTCGGACAGAATTACAATATCATCGGCAAAGCTCAAAGTTTTTATTTCTCCTCCCTTCATATGCTTTCATTTTTGCTTGCTCAGTGTACAGGTTGGATAACATTGGGAATAAGCTACAACCGCGTGTCACTTCCTTCTCAATAACTGCTTCTCTTTCATGCCCCTCATTCGGTCTCCTGTTGTCATGTGTAAATAAAAATTTGCTGACATCAGGATATGATTTTCTTGAAAGAAGATTCCTGCGGAATTGGTCGGATCTTACGTGGTCCCATGTATTTTCTTCTAAGGCAATGCAGCTACTGTTTAACACTTTTATGTGATGGTAACGATGTTACTAAGTCGTAGCTTCGATTGAGGAGCAGTCCTACTCCCTCACCCTAAACTGATGAAACTGTAGTATCTTTCCTCTTGAACGCATTTTTGGGCTTACAAAATGTTTTCGCACTTCATTTGCTGCTTCATCTGGAACACAAGGAAGGCTACCTTCGACTAAAACTGTTATTTGAAGTGGATAGTCTTCCTTTCCATTTATTCTTTTAACGTTCACACAGTCCAGTAAGTTACGCCGTAGAGTCCACTACATCCTAATGCTCGTTGTAAATGAATAAAGGCTTACCTCCGGTGGCCTAATTAAACTTCATTTTCGCAGCACTTAAAACAGAGATCAACTGCTGTACTGAACTCTGTGAGAAAGCCAAGCACCACAGCCGTCTGTCAATGGACTGGTGTGCTGGCAGAAAGTGACCTTTCCCAGTAGTAAGTCGCCGGTATCGACGGACAGGGCGGTATATCCTACATCTGGAACATGCTGTTCCGAGATCCACTGCCTGAAGTGTCCTGGGCTCCGTAGGCACGTCAACACATTCCATCTCTGCACCAATGTCACTCGGTACAAGTGCCACAAACTCTTTTATAGCCGTAACTCTACGGTTATTTGGAAAATTTTTATTGGATTCGACATCGCCTGAATTTTTGACTATTTTTATTTCCTGCAGACTGTACGGTAGTGATTACAGCTTGCAAATGGTATCCCTTGCTCATAGTATTTTATGATTTTGCATGGCACCACACTTTATTTTTAAGTGCACTTCCTCCATACCCATTGCAGCTGTTGGCACGAATTACATGAACGCCAGAAAACACGTACAGTTCGTTTGTCAGAAGTTATGTTTCACATAAAGAAGCAGTCATAAGTTGTTGTTGTTGTTGTTGTGGTCTTCAGTCCTGAGACTGGTTTGATGCAGCTCTCCATGCTACTCTATCCTGTGCAAGCTTCTTCATCTCCCAGTACCTACTGCAACCTACATCCTTCTGAATCTGCTTAGTGTATTCATCTCTTGGTCTCCCCCTATGATTTTTACCCTCCACGCTGCCCTCCAATACTAAATTGGTGATCCCTTGATGCCTCAGAACATGTCCTACCAACCGATCCCTTCTTCTGGTCAAGTTGTGCCACAAACTTCTCTTCTCCCCAATCCTATTCAATACTTCCTCATTAGTTATGTGATCTACCCATATAATCTTCAGCATTCTTCTGTAGCACCACATTTCAAAAGCTTCTATTCTCTTCTTGTCCAAACTATTTACCGTCCATGTTTCACTTCCATACAAGGCTACACTCCATACAAATACTTTCAGAAATAACTTCCAGACACTTAAATCTATACTCGATGTTAACAAATTTCTCTTCTTCAGAAACGCTTTCCTTGCCATTGCCAGTCTACACTTTATATCCTCTCTACTTCGTCCATCATCAGTTATTTTGCTCCCCAAATAGCAAAACTCCTTTACTACTTTAAGTGTCTCATTTCCTAATCTAATACCCTCAGCATCACCCGACTTAACTCGACTACATTCCATTATCCTCGCTTTGCTTTTGTTGATGTTCATCTTATATCCTCCTTTCAAGACACTGTCCATTCCATTCAACTGCTCTTCCAAGTTCTTTGCTGTCTCTGACGGATCATCGGCGAACCTCAAAGTTTTTATTTCTCCTCCATGGATTTTAATACCTAATCCGAATGTTTCTTTTGCTTCCTTTACTGCTTGCTCAATATACAGGTTGAATAACATCGGGGAGAGGCTACAACCCTGTCTTACTCCCTTCCCAATCACTGCTTCCCTTTCATGTCCCTCAACTCTTATAACTGCCATCTGGTTTCTGTACAAGTTGTAAATAGCCTTTCGCTCCCTTTATTTTACCCCTGCCACCTTTAGAATTTGAAAGAGAGTATTCCAGTCAACATTGTCAAAAGCTTCTCTAAGTCTACAAATGCTAGAAACGTAGGTTTGCCTTTCCTTAACCTTTCTTCTAAGATAGGTCGTAAGGTCATTATTGCCTCACGTGTTCCAGTATTTCTACGGAATCCAAACTGATCTTCCCCGAGGTCGGCTTCTACTAGTTTTTCCATTCGTCTGTAAAGAATTCGTGTTAGTATTTTGCAGCTGTGGCTTATTAAACTAATTGTTCGGTAATTTTCACATCTGTCAACACCTGCTTTCTTTGGGATTGGAATTATTATATTCTTCTTGAAGTCTGAGGGTATTTCGCCTGTTTCATACATCTTGCTCACCAGTCATAAGTATGCTAACATAAAAATTTCTATATTTATGGCAAAGCAAGCCGATATAAATACAACAGGTACAAAATAAAATTGAGTCTTCTGCTAAACACACACTCATGAAGGGCAACTCAAGCGTATTTCCACTAGCAGAGAACTCAAATATTTTTTATCTCTGGACATAAGGATTAGATCAGATAACAGCTATTACTTAGTTTTAATCCCCTTTTTCTGAATCATTACGGTTACTCTTTTGGACATTGACTGTAGATATTTTAGGTGACTTCTGGGTGAATATTTCTCCACTCCATTTGAAGAAGTTCTTTAGATGGTCTTCACTTCTGATGTGACTTTCCCTAGTACGATGTTAGAGTTCATTTAAGAACTTCTGCATAGGATTTAAATTTGGCAATTGGAGCGATGTTCTAAAATTATGGGAAGTGCTGTACACGACCCAAAGCCTCACAGTTCCAGCAGTATTCTTTGGATCATGGTACTGCAGGATGCAATAACCATTTCCTAATACCAGCCTCTTTGCAGTCTTCTTATGATTGTTTTCAAGAATAGTCTTGCATCCCAACTCGTCCATGAACCCATCTAAAACACCAGTTCCCCCAACGCTTCATGAAGCCATACATCCAGATATCATCACATTGCTGCCTCTATGTTGCACTGTACCCATGTTCTGCGATACCCATTCTGTATTTGGTAGCCTCCACACTGTAACACCTCCATCACCCTTATACAAATGTTCTTGGGTGAACCACAGGACCAGAATATCGTTCAAGAATTTCTCTGTCAGATGCCATTACCCTTGGGATTCTACTTCGCCATTTTTGTTATTGGCTTCTGTCTCTAGTAGTAAATTTAAAATGAAAGCAGCTGCGCGGGATAGCCACGGTCTAGGGCGCCATGTCACGGTCCGTGCGGCTCCCCCCGTTGGAGGTTCGAGTCCTCCCTCAGGCACGGGTGTGTGTGTATTGTCCATAGCGTAAGATAGTTTAAGATATATTCAGTAGTGTGTAAGCTTAGGGACCGATGACCTCAGCAGTTTGGTCCCATAAGACCTTACCACAAATTTCCAGATTTCCAAAAATTAACGCTACGTATCGACCTATTCACAACACTATCAGCCTGTTTCAAGCTCTAAGTGATGGAGAGCACCGTAGTTTTGCTTCTGTTGACTACACTGGCAATTTCAGAGCGGGATTTGTGTTGTCTGTATAGATTAATTACAGTATTTCCCTCTTCCACCGTTGTCACCTTACCTTTATGCCCCATTTCTTGTGAACGCTTAGTAGCTCACCACTACTGCGAGTGTCTGCTGTGGAGCACACCATGAGTACCAGAGGCTATCATTTTTTGTCGGTCAATTTCGGTTGAAAAAAATGCGGGATTTTGTGTGGGAGATGGAGGAATAGCCCCACTTCAGCCCTGTAGTTTCGTGCAGTTGCGATAGATGGCGGCGCTATACGCAGTCTTAAGAAATGGTTCAAATGGCTCTGAGCACTATGGGACTTAACATCTGAGGTCATCAGTCCCCTGGACTCAGAGCTACTTAAGCCTAAACAACCTGAGGACATCACACACATCCATGCCCGAGGCAGGATTCGAACCTGCGACCGTAGCAGCAGCGCGGTTCCGGATTGAAGCGCCTAGAGCCGCTCGGTCATGGCGGCCGGCGATACGTAGTCTTAAAAATGGGGTCTGTTATGGAGCTGTGTTCCAGGCAGAAAGCTGTCGCTGAGTTTCTTTTCGCGGAAAACTAGAGCAAAGGAGATTTTCAGAAGCAGTATCTGTTAAAAACAGTCTCGGTTGTAATTTCAGTTTTTTATTTTTCAACGACGCGTTTCGCCTTATTTAGGCATCTTCAGGTTATCTACATAGAAAACAGAGAACAAATACATCTATTTAACAATCGCGATCGCGTTGTGCAGAATGTCTACGGAGCCATACAGTGAACAAAAGCACCATGAGTTGTTGCGCGAGACGTCTTGTCATCATCGTAATAAGATCGCGGTAACCCGTCCTTCCTCGCGCGTTCCGACAAGGCGTAGTCAGCTGTGACTGCTGAAATGTTGGAACGTGCGGCCACTCTCATTCGAGGTGACCAACAGATCACAACCAAACATCTCGGTGCTCAACTGGACGTCTCCGTTGATAGTGCTGACACACCTTTCCACCAGTGGGGTAATCAGAGGCGTGTGCCCGCTGTATTGTTCGCCTCCTGACAGAAGAACGTGAAGAGCAACGGAGGAGCATCTGGGCTGAATTGCTTACGCGTTACGAGGGTGATAGTGACAATTTTTGCCGAACATCTTCACCGGTGTTGAAACATGGGTTCATCACTTCGAACCGGAAACAAAACGACAATCCATAGAGTGGCTCCACACCACCTCTCCTCCGAAGAAAAAGTTCAAAGGTACCCTCAGCTGCTAAAGTCATGGCGACAGTCTTCTGGGACTCTGAATCGGTTATTCTGTTTGATGTCCTCCCTCGTGGTATCCGACTTCAGCGTGTTCGTCCTCACAAAGTCAAATGAACATCTCCTTCTTCATGACAACGCAAGACCTCACTCAAGTCTGAGCAACCGAGAGCAGCTCACAAAACTTTATTGGACTGTTCTTCCTCATCCACCCTACAGCCCGATATCGTACCTGTGTATTTCCTTGTGTTTGGCCCAATTAAGGATGCACTCCTCAGGACGCAGTACACAGATGATGGGGAGGTTATTGATGCTGCAAGACGTTGACTCCGACGTCTAACCAGCAGAGTGGTATGATGCGGGAATACAGGTCCTTCCAGTAAGGTGGCGACTCACCGAGCAGAGATTATATTGAAAAATAGGGTTCTGTAGCCAAAAGTTTGAGGAGTAATATAGTGTATTGAAATACTGAATAGAACCTCCTATCAGAAGAAAAGATGTTGAATTACTAATTTATCACTCCTCGTTTTATATTTTTCGAATACTTCTATCGGCCTCTGTTTACGGCTGACTTGTACTTGTTGTGCTCATCGCATTATAAACACATGGCCGCGTGTGAAGAAGGTAACTGAGCAACATCTCACCCGTAGTGTAATGTGTATTGCGGTCAGATCCTCTCTGACTGCGCACGTAACGCTAGTGTTTATATCTACTGTGTCCTCTGGTGTGGACAGAGGCGGCTGTTCAGGCTCTGAGTGACCTTCGCTCGGGCAGCCTGTGGAGCGGGCTCCGCGAGGCAACGCTGGGTGTCGCGAACACCTGTTGGGGCAGACACCGGGCACCGGCCACCAGCGGCAGCCAGCTGATCACTGTGGCCTTGGCCAATGCCGGCGCTAGCTTGCGCATGCGCAGCTGCCGCTCCCGTCGCTCACGCCTCGTCCACGCGATGCTTGCTCTACGAACTACGGTGTATGACGTCACCGCCTCAATTTTGGACGAACAGGACGCCTACGTCATCCTACACGCTGAGTGCTTATCGAAGCAAAGGTAACGTCGTGTCCGCATGAGGAAGAGTGCTGGGCCCCAGTGTCCGTAGTGTACAGGGTGCAGTCGTACTGAAAGTATGAACTTTTGAACATGGTTAGGCGACAGTGTTCACATCCGGAATCCTTCTTTTCCAGTGACTTTTTACACGGTAACTGACTCGGTTTCTTACAGCAATTATCTCAGAAGACTGTAAAACCTTGATAATATCTACACACAGTTTCAAAAGTGTGTAAAACAGATTGCTTTCTAACGGTTCCCTGACTGCAATTGGACTCTATCACGAGTAATGAAACAGATTACGCAAACTTATAAAACAATGAGAAATGCAAGAACGCTTCAGGATATGCTTCAGTGGACTTTAACCGTTACGGCAAGAAAGGAAGAATGAATTCATTGTTGGTGTTAATAACGATCATCCTCCTTTACCTCCCCTGCATTACTGCAGATGACGTGTCACTGAGCACAATTGTTCTGTGCATGCAGTACACGTGAGGCGCTCAGTTGTTTCCACTGCACTGAGTGGAATACGAGGGTTCTGTTATAGTTCACTAACCTGCTGTCTTCAAGTTGATGTCCCCAGTGCAGAAAACAGCACGCAGGTCGTAGGTTCTGTATCTTGAGGCTGAAACTGGCGTTTAGCGAGGTTCTGTTCTGAAATAATGTATCACTTCTTTGGGATGCCACTCGCGTATTTTAATATAGCCACACGAGAAGACTACATGATCTTAATACGACACCTTCTGATACAGCAAAGTACATGGTCAAACACGAAAACGTATCTTTACACTATTTGTGGCACGTGTCTGTGCCTCATAAGTACCGGAGTGAATCTTTTAATACTGAATACTGGCACACACATCCTGCCACAGACAACATGAATGTACATCTCGACTGCCTAATGCAGAGTGACGAACAGCCCGAAACACTTCGCGCGCCATACCAGAAAAGGCGTGACCCGAACGCTTCCGAAGTGCTTTGTCTGCAATTTCGTCAGTCTTTTGTTTTTTATTTAAATGGTTTTTAATAATTCTAAAATGACTGATTTATAGTCCGCTGTTGAGAGATATGTATATTAAAAAGTGAAGTCATTCTACTGAGTAGTTTAACTAATAATAATAACTATACTTCAACGCTTTGGCGCCCTTGCTCCAAACACAGCAGCCAATCACACAGCAGGAGCATTATGCAGGCGGTCTTTCTCACGGGAATGGTACCGAATCTAACATCTGTCAGGTACCTCACACTACATTTCGTCATTTATATACTTCTTGCATCTCCACTGCTCTAGGAACAGCTTCTTGGAGCCTAATATGATGGCTGACTAAGCCAGAAATATTACACCGTAGTGGGTTGGGTTGATTTAGGGAGGAGGAGACCAAACTGCGAGGTCTTCGGTCTCATCGTATTAGGGAAGGAAGTCGGCCGTGCCCTTTCAAAGGAACCATCCCGGCATTTGCCTGAAGCTATTTAGGCAAACCACGGAAGACCTAAATCAGGATGGCTGGATACGTGATTGAACCATCGTCCTCCCGAATGCAAGTCCAGTGTGCTAACCACTGCTCCACCTCGCTCGGTTGGCCATAGCAGCAACATAAATACTCGATGGATAACAAAGCACCTTTTGTGTTATAAGATAGGTATTCACTAACCCACACGCATATCGTGCTTTTACAAGCGTCTTCAGTGGGTGTTGGTGATTTTTAGCATGTCCGGAAGAATTTGGTGTTTGCTCTCATGTGGTGAAAGACACATTTTCTACTGTCTTAAGAAAATTCTCTGTATATTTCCAGTGAAATGATTAATTTTCTTGCTTTACCGGATCTTAAGTGTTTGTGAAGTGATATAAAGACTTTACTGATGACAAAGAGATCAATTAAGATATTTGACTCTAAAAAGTTGACTGTATTGATAATGAAACTCTTTATTTGGCAGCAACGTGAGGAAACCCTCACAACACACAACAAATTTAAATTTTAAATATCCTTTCAGCTTTGTAAAGAAGGTCATGATGCTTAAGCTTCTCTCTACAATATAAGTAGATCATGTCGTTTTGAATATTATTTCACAAAAGCATGCATAAAGTTGAATGACACAAAATAAGAAGTTTCTTTCTAGAACATATTGGAATATATAGATTGCTAGCGACTGGTCTGAATTCACACGTCTAGCATTAAGCATATATGGCCGGATGACTTGACTGGCGAAGCGGTGATAAATTATACAGGCCGAGGCATTTAAAACTGTATGTCGGAATATTTGGCGAAATACACATCGGATTAAAACGAGCTTCGTCAACCTTTCTCTGAGCTTCAAAGTATGCGTCAATGATAGACCCTCTCTGCAATGGTGGGACAATTACGACGAGATGTGCACAGTCCAAATCATTGAAGTAACATTCACAGTCTGACCGCGGACTGAGGGAAATATGTGGTAATAAACGTTGTTCACCTCGAAGAGGGACATCCACGTGCACTACCCCCAGGAGCGGGAGGGTGACTTGGAAACCTTAAATAGAAATCCCTATTTTTTATCGCAGATTTGGATTCTCCGTGAAAAAACATGTACCTTTTGTATGAAACATTTCTTCCGTTTCATGATAGATGGCGCTATAATCGGCAAACATGGAAATGACAGTTGTTGCAAAACGGTACTATCTCAAATAAATATATTTTTGATGATGCTATCACGTGACACCTCCCACAATCTAATGAAGCACGGACTGATCATGCCCTCAGTCCGCTGTCAGACCGAGCATGTTACTTCAATGCCTCGGACTGTGCGCATCTCGTCGTAATTGTTCCACCATGTTAATGATTGCAGAGAGGGTCGATATCATTGCCGCGTGCTTTGAGGCTCACAGAAATGTTGGCGAAGCTCGTCAAAGGTATTCCTCGATAGGAATGTTCCGTCTGCAGCGACGTTTCACAGTATTGTCCGTCTGCTTAGTGAAACGGGAGGTGTTAAACTTGGAGAAAGAGTTCGACCGCGGCCTGTGACAAACGAAAATAACTCAGTGAATGTCTTAGCTGCGGCTGCTGCAAATCCTCACATTAGTTTTCGGCAAATTGCGCTAGGTTCAGGAATTTCGCAAAGAAATAATCTACGCGTACTGAGTCCACACAAATGGCATCCGTTTCATTTATCGCTGCATCAAGAGCTGTGTGGTGACGATTTTCACAGTTGCCTAAATTTCTGCTACTGTATACAGGAACAACTGGCAGTCAATAATAATGTCATTTCAAAGATACGTCTCGCTGATGAATCAAATTTTACGAAAAGTGGTCAGGTGAATCGACATAATATACATTATTTGTCAGTGGAGAACCCCAACTGGTTAGGGCAAGTTGAACATCAACGCCCATGGAGTGTCAAACGTTTGGTGCGTTATTTTAGGTACGCAGGTAACTGGCCCATACTTCATAGAACGTAATCTGACTGGTCAAATGTACAGTGAAATTGTGAATATTGTTTTACCCATACTAATGGACGATGTTCCACTTCAAACAAGACTGGATATGTGGATTCAGCACGATGGATGCCCAGCGCTTTATTCACGATTAGCTCGAGAAGTTTTGAATCGAAACTGTCTGGGTCGATGGACTGGCCGAGGAGGTCCTCAAACATGGCCCGCGCGTTCACCCGATTTGACTTCCGCCGAATTTTTCCTGTGGGGATGGCTAAAAGAGAGAGCTTACATGGATGTACCAACAACCCCTGAAGATATGCGGCAACGAATTCACAATGAATGTGCAAACATTAGCGCAGAGACACTAATACATGTCGGTTTGTCGTTCAGACACACAGTTGCAACGTGCATTAGAAACAACGGAGAACATTTCAAACATTTTTTGCACTGGAACGTTTGTGAGAGGCAAGGGGACTCACAGTAACCAAGCATCCAGAGAGAGTGAGGGGCAAGGGGAATCACCAAAATCAAGCACCCCTAAGGAACACATTACTACTAGATCCACCTCGTTGTTCTTGGGCAACGGAAAATGCAGTCTGAAAATGTATTGCGGAAGGACAGACGGTGTCACATGAAGCATATTCCCAAACATTAAATAACGTACTTTGATTCTCCTAATCGGATGTGTATTTTTGTGAGATATTAGTGTTTTGCTACGGTTGTCACCGCATTTTTGAGTGTGCCGATTACAGTGCCATGAAGCGAAAGAAATGTTTCATACAAAAGTTACGTATTTTTTCACGAACAATCCAAATCTACAATAAAAAATAGGGGTTCCTACTTAAGATTTCAAAGTCACCCCCTCCCTCCCGCTCCCGGGGGTGGTGCAGGAATGGTTCAAATGGCTCTGAGCACTATGGGACTTTACATCCTAGGTCATCAGTCCCCTAGAACTTAGAACTACTTAAACCTAACTAACCTAAGGACACCACACACAGCCATGCCAGAGGCACGATTTGAACCTGTGACCATAGCGGTCGCGCGGTTCCAGAATGAAGCCCCTAGAGCCGCTCGGCCACAGCGGCCTGCGGTGGTGCAGGAGGGTCGAGCGTTATGTTAATGGATGTCTGTTTTCTGGGTGAACAACGTTCATTACCACGTTTTTAATCCATTGTGTATTTTGCCAAGTATTTCGACAAACTGTTTTATTTGTCTCACCCTTCATATACGAATCTTACTTGTGAGTCTCTCTATCTATTAGTGAAAACTACAAAAAATCCCTAAGGTAATTCCTGAGATAAGCCTTCACATACTGACAGAAAAACGAGGCCGGGGATTTTGTACTGAGATTACAAGCACGGGACAGATTGCTAAGATATCTATAAACATAACGAGGAATAACTTTCAAGGGCGCAGAGTTATGTAGGGCAAAATTGTGTGGTTAGGCAGAGGATGTTTTGTTCCGCCTGAAAAGCGAGAGAAAAAATTTAAACCAAAATAATTGCTACCATTGTTGGACAGCCAATTCTGGCTAACAGAGAGACGTTCATTAACATGGCGGTAGACATGAAACTAGGCCGTAACATTTCAGATGGCTTAAGTTAACGCTGACATCGTCAGTTCTGACGTGAATCGTTGTGAGGCTAATATTTGTATTTACAAGTTAGAGTGTATAGTCACCCTAGTCAGTTGAGTCAGTCACATGATGTGTATTCGGGCATTTTGATACTTGGATGGATGAATCGAATAAAAGAGACTTGCCTCTCATTGCTAAGATTCTCTAAAGCTCTAATGAGATTCCTCATTTAGTACGTTTGTATTTCAGAGAACATGGCCTACTGCTGTGCCTAAATCAAAATGTCCCACCTTACCTTCATATCGAAGACTCCATGTCTTTCCCCAGAGTAATTCCAATCTCCTCCTCCTCCTCCTCCTCCTCCTCCTCCTCCTCCAACCATAACCTACCCTACCCATCCCAGACTAAGTTAAATGTCCAACTTAACCTTTAGTTACCTAGTTGGCATTCAACTCATCTGATACCTACAACCTTTACCGACTCCAGTCACATAACCTCACATATTTGTCCACATAAAATCCTTTTCAATACGTTACCCCAGGATTTTTGCCGAACTGAATTCCAAGGAACACTGATGTTGATGATACCGATTACTCTATCCAAATTTTACTAAAATTTCTGTGTTAATAGTTATGATTTAAAATTGAAATAATCGCGGAATAAAGATTTTCTCCTTTTTAAAAATTTTATTAAACCTCAAAACATACAATGTGTTCAACAAAGTACCACGATTTTAAAGTGTACCATCAGAGGAAAAGTTTGGCAACACCTGCTTCACACAAAATTCCTACCTGCAGTTAGCAGGAGCTGTCATCATAAGCAATCTTCCGTCCTCCCACAATAGTAGATTCCGTTGACTAACTGCTTTGGAAAGTGCAGTGCCCCATAGTGACAGATTATTATGATGACTCTACTGATTGCAGAAATAGTTAAGTTTTCTGCCAAAATGTTTCACAAGAAACAACAGGACAGAAAGTTTTGTCCAGCTGGTAGTCGTAAACACCAATTTCTGTTTGACGTACATTTTTGAAAGTTGCACTGAGTATCTATAGAAACTTGACCGCAAGTAACCACAAACAACGGAGGATGCGAGTTTCACATTTTGTGTGGAAGTGTCGCACGAAAATACAGGTCAAGAATCTGCTTCATCTTCTTCCTGGTATTTTCCCACAGTCTCTGGGTTTGTTGTTGTTTACATCTACACAGTTACTGACTTTAACTCTGTGGCAGGACGTGGTTCCTCCCACGTTACCCGCCGGTTAAATTTAGCGTGGAAAATCGGATGCATTACTTGTGTGTTAACTATTTAGACATCGTTCTACACTCACAGAACGAGAATGTACAAGTGATTGTTATTAACATTTAATAGCCAGCGAAGTGACGTAGATGGGACTGAAACAAGTAAGTTAATATAAGACACATGGTGCCGCAAATGTTGGGAAATTCCCCAAAAGTGGATGACAGGTGTTGAACGAGGCCCACGAGAAAGACAAGTCTGAGTGCGTGACACTGCAGGTTTACGAAAATGGCTCTGAGCACTGTCGGATTTAACATCTGAGGTCATCAGTCCCCTAGAACTTAGAACTACTTAAACCTAACTAACCTAAGGACATCACACATACCTATGCCCGAGGCAGGATTCTAACCTGCGACCGTAGCGGTCGCGCGGTTCCAGACTGTAGCGCCTAGAACCGCTCGGCACACAGGCCGGCTACAGGTTTACGAGCGCCAGCAGCCGTCTCCGGCAAGTAGCAAGTCACTATTTCAGACGACATTAATAGTTCTTGACTGCGTGTTTAAATGCATGCATGTTCTCGACAGCACGCAACAAAATTAAGAGCTTCAGTGGATACCTTTTCAATTGAATGTTGATTTTCCGTGGGCATTTGTGAAGTGTGGCGGACAAGCCAACTAGTGACGTCACAAGTCCGTTGTAGGGCCCGTATATCTCTTTGGCCACGGTGATGAACAAGTGACATCACCAGATGACGTAGCTCGTCGCACGTGTAGTCGGGTTTGTCGATCCTACCCTCGACGACAGGGGGCACTGCGACACAACCTCCGCTAGGATACTCTGCATTCGTTTTTTCATTATCCGATGTGATACAGTAGCGCTGGCGGTAGTGGTAATACTAGACCATAATGACTCGATTTACATTAACGAAACCAGCGTAACCCAGTGGAGCAATGTGTAGTTACGCCCCTTACCAGCGAGAGTAGGATCGACAAACACAACCGCTGCGCGTGCTGCGAGGTACGTCATCTGGTGACGTCACATGTTCAACATTTTTTCATCCATTTTTGGGGTACTTTTCGACATTTGCGGTTCCAAGTGTCCTACATTAAGGTACTTGTCCCAGCGATATCTACGTCGCTTCGGAGGTTTTTAAACGTCAATAAGAATCATATTGTATAGGATAACAGCACATGCACCCTTTCACTGATTCCTAAGCTTCGACAGGAAACCAGCCAAGTAGCTGAAACTAGGGAAATATAGTTACGAGGAACTCAATTAGAGATATAGTATTTCCATCCCCTTCGTCTTTTATGACGACCGCGACTTTTCACAGCGAATGCTTGCCGCTAAAATATTGGAAGCGTCGGAGAGACATACTGATCCATGATTGTTCAGCAGACAATCTCATTTTGTAATAGCATACTCGAGGGACGTCGTCGGAAGCCAGCGTCACGGGTCTCCTATGTGGGGGCCGGGATTAATTAACTGTCCATCTGTTCCCACGCTTGTAAATCCCTGCTATCGCTCACCAACTCTTCAGATCTCCCTAGCCGTATTACTCACTAGAGCAAATAAGACGGGCGTATGAACGCCAAAGTAGCGTCTGGTGTACCGCAGGAGTGTGTGACAGGGCCGGCGAATTTCAGGATATACTGATAACGCACATGTTGAGCTAAATCCTCGTACTGTTTGCAGACGCAGAGTCACGTGACAGCTTCAGAAATTTTTCACAAAGTGCATAGATTCATGCAGACGATCAAAGCCTGGTAAAAGATTGGCAGTTGATCCAGAACGTAAATAAATGTTACGTACTCCGCTTAACCAAGCGAAAGATGAGAAATCGTTTGACTTCATGATTGGCGATAATTCATTATCAGTCATCACTTTCAGGCTGAAACAAGTTTATTTCATCCTCCCTTCTTTCTCCGTCGCTCACGTCTTTCCACTATGCACGAATCATAGCTTGATGAACTTATGCATCCATAAATTAGTGGCAACAACTGTAGAACAGTGGCACACGGACGTAGTACGGTCTTTGACGTGAGAGTACTTCGTGGTTGTGAAGCCGGCCGTTGTGGCCGAGCGGTTATAGGCACTTAAGTTCGGAACCGCGCTGCTGCTACGGTCGCAGGTCGAAGCCTGCCTCGGGCATGGACGTGTGTGATGTCCTTAGGTTAAGTTTAAGTAGTTCTAAGTCTACGGAACTGATAACCTCAAAAGTTAAGTCCCATAGTGCTTAGAGCCATTTGAACCATTTGAACGGTAATCTCAGGTCGTTGATTCCAGCCCTACATGCGTAAGCCGTCCTCACACGAACAGAGCACGTGTTTCTCAGTGTAAAGCAAGCCAAACTTGGTTTCCATCGTGGTTGGTGCACGCATAGAAATGACTGGCTCATAGCACGAGACGTGATTCTCATCGTCATTTTCTACTACAGCGCTCTTCAGCGGCGAGGTTGGTTGTATTTGGCGCGCAAATCTCACACTCCTTTCTCGTAAATAGACGCGAGAGAAACTGGTACGTTAACTCTAGCGAAATGTCCATTTGCTCCCTCCTTCATATGCTAGCAGCGTTGTCTGTAGTAAACATGAATAAAAACTGCAGTATCCATGAATAAGATACATACATACAAAGGGAGAAGTATCAATCACTAAGGACACCGGCCTTTAAAGCCGCCAATATAAATAATGCTACGCAAATTTACAATAGCCTTACGGATAAGTTAAATATTATTCCAGCCGGCCAAATGGGAACCTGCAATGAGGCTGTTTTCGATCTCTGACTCCCGCCACAACCCGACATCTCCGTATCCTTCGAAACCATCACTCATCATCTGAAGCTGTTCACGACCCCTTATATACAGGGTGGTCCATTGATCGTGACCGGGCCAAATATCTCACGAAATAAGCGTCAAACGATAAAACTACAAAACTACAAAGAACGAATCTTGTCTAGGTTGAAGGGGGAAACCAAATGACGCTATGGTTGGCCCGCTAGATGGTGCTGCCATAGGTCAAACGGATATCAACTGCGTTTTTTTTAAATAGGACCCCCCACTTTTATTAGATATTCGTGTATTACGTAAAGAAATACGAACGTTTTTGTTGGACCACTTTTTCGCTTTGTGATAGATGGCACTGTAATAGTCACAAACGTATGGCTCACAATTTTAGACGAACAGTTGGTAACATGTAGGTTTTTTAAATTAAAATACAGAACGTAGGTACGTTTGAACATTTTATTTCGGTTGTTCCAATGTGATACATGTACCTTTGTGAACTTATCATTTCTGAGAATGCATGCTGTTACAGCGTGATTCCCTGTAAATACCACATTAATGCAATAAATGCTCAAAATGATGGCAGTCAGCCTCAAAGCATTTGGCAATACGTGTAACGACATTCCTGCATGTTCACACATGCATTGACAATGTGCTGACGCATGTTGTCAGGCGCTTTCGGTGGATCACGATAGCAAATATCCTTCAACTTTCCCCTCAGGAAGAAATCCGGGGCATCAGATCCGGTAAACTTGCGGGTCATGGTATGGTTCTTCGACGACCAATCCACCCGTCATGAAATATGCTATTCAATACCGCTTCAACCGCACGCGAGCTATGTGCCGGGTATCCATCATGTTGGAGGTACATCGCCATTCTGTCATGCAGTGAAACACCTTGTAGTGACATAGATAGAACATTACGTAGGAAATCAGCATACATTGCACCATTTACACTGCCATAGATAAAATGGGGGTCAATTATCCCTCCTCCCATAATGCCGCACCATACATTAACCCGCCAAGATCGCTGATGTTCCAGTTGTCGCAGCCATCGTGGATTTTCTGTTGCCCAATAGTGCATATTACGCCGGTTTACGTTACCGCTGTTGGTGAATGACGCTTCGTCGCTAAATAGAACGCGTGCAAAAAATCTGTCATCGTCCCATAATTTCTCTTGTGCCCAGTGGCAAAACTGTACATTACATTCAAAGTCGTCGCCAGGCAATTCCTGGTGCATAGGAATATGGCACGGGTGCAATCGATGTTGATGTAGCATTCTCAACACCGACGTTTTTGAGATTCCCGATTCTCGGGCAGTTTGTCTGCTACTGACGTGCGGATTAGCCGCGACAGCTGCTAAAACACCTACATGGGCATCATTTGTTGCAGGTCGTAACTATCCGGCGAACGGTTCGGCCACTTGGATGATGTCTTCCAAGATACCGAGCAGCATACATAGCACACGCCCGTTGGGCATTTTGATGACAATAGCCATACATCAACACGATATCGACCTTTTCCGTAATTGATAAACGGTCCATTTTAACACGGGTAACGTATCACAAAGCAAATACCGTCCGCACTGGCGGAATGTCACGTGATACCACGTACTTATACGTTTGAGACTATTACAGCGCCATCTATCACAAAGCGAAAAAAATGGTCCAACTTAAACATTCGTATTTCTTTACGTACTACACGAATATGTAATAAAAAATGGGGGTTCCCATTTCAAAAAAATCACATTTGATATCCGTTTGAGCTATGGCAGCGCTATCTAGCGGGCCAACCATAGCGCCATCTGGTTTCCCCCTTCAAGCTAGACGAGTTTCGTTCTTTGTAGTTTTTTCGTTTGTTGCTTATTTCGTGAGATATTTGGCCCGGTCAGCCCGGTCACTATCAATGGCCCGCCCTGTATGCAGGGTGTTACAAAAAGGTACGGCCAAACTTTCAGGAAACATTCCTCACACACAAAGAAAGAAAATATGTTATGTGGACATGTGTCCGGAAACGCTTACTTTCCATTTTAGAGCTCATTTTATTACTTCTCTTCAAATCACATTAATCATGCAATGGAAACACGCAGCAACAGAACGTACCAGCGTGGCTTCAAACACTTTGTTACAGGAAATGTTCAAAATGTCCTCCGTTAGCGAGGATACATGCTACACCCTCCGTCGCATGGAATACCTGATGCGTTGATGAAGCCCTGGAGAATGGCGTATTGTATCACAGGCGTCCACAATACGAGCACGAAGAGTCTCTACATTTGGTACCAGGGTTACGTAGACAAGAGCTTTCAAATGCCCCCATAAATTAAAGTCAAGAGGGTTGAGGTCAGGAGAGCGTGGAGGCCATGGAATTGATCCGCCTCTACCAATCCATCGGTCACCGAACCTGTTGTTGAGAAGCGTACGAACACTTCGACTGAAATGTGCAGGAGCTCCATCGTGCATGAACCACATGCTGTGTCGTACATGTAAAGGCACATGTTCTAGCAGCACAGGTAGAGTATCCCGTATGAAATCATGATAACGTGCTCCATTGAGCGTAGGTGGAAGAACATGGGGCCCAATCAAGACATCACCAACAGTGCCTGCCCAAACGTTCACAGAAATCTGTGTTGATGACGTGATTGCACAATTGCGTGCGGATTCTCGTCAGCCCACACATATTGATTGTGAAAATTTACAATTTGATCACGTTGGAATGAAGCCTCATCCGTAAAGAGAACATTTGCACTGAAATGAGGATTGACACACTGTTGGATGAACCATTCACAGAAGTGTACCCATGGAGGCCAATCAGCTGCTGATAGTGCCTGCACACGCTGTACATGGTACGGAAACAACTGGTTCTCCCGTAGCACTCTCCATACAGTGACGTGGTCAACTTTACCTTGTACAGCAGCCACTTCTCTGACGCTGACATTAGGGTTAGCGTCAAATGCACGAAGAATTGCCTCGTCCATCGCAGGTGTCCTGGTCGTTCTAGGTCTTCCCCAGTCGCGAGTCATAGGCTGGAATGTTCCGTGCTCCCTAAGACGCCGATCAATTGCTTCAAACGTCTTCTACATCTACATCCATACTCCGCAAGCCACCTGTCGGTGTGTGGCGGAGGGTACCTTGAGTACCTCTATCGGTTCTCCCTTCTATTCCAGTCTCGTATTGTTAGTGGAAAGAAGGATTGTCGGTATGCCTCTGTGTGGCCTCTGATCTATCCGATTTTATCCTCATGGTCTCTTCGCGGAATATACGTAGGAGGGAGCAATATACAGCTTGACTCTTCGGTGAAGGTATGTTCTCGAAACTTTAACAAAAGCCCGTACCGAGCTACTGAGCGTCTCTCCTGCAGAGTCTTCCACTAAAGTTTATCATCTCCGTAACGCTTTCGCGAATACTAAATGATCCTGTAACGAAGCGCGCTGCTCTCCGTTCGATCTTCTCTATCTCTTCTATCAACCCTATGTGGTAAGGATCCCACACTGCTGAGCAGTATTCAAGCAGTGGGCGGGACACCTTCGTTCTGGAAATCTGTCTCGATACAAACGTACCGCGCCACGGCTATTGCCCCGTGCTAATCCATACATCAAATGGGCATCTGCCAACTCCGCATTTGTAAACATTGCACTGACTGCAAAACCACGTTCGTGATGAACACTAACCTGTTGATGCTACGTAATGATGTGCTTGATGCTAGTACTGTAGAGCAATGAGTCGCATATCAACACAAGCACCGAAGTCAACATTACCTTTCTTCAATTGGG
This sequence comes from Schistocerca americana, assembly GCF_021461395.2. Classification (NCBI taxonomy): domain Eukaryota; kingdom Metazoa; phylum Arthropoda; class Insecta; order Orthoptera; family Acrididae; genus Schistocerca; species Schistocerca americana. The sequence goes on from NC_060120.1 coordinate 908,152,821, forward strand.
CCAACTGGCGGTGAATACATACTGACGAAACTAAAATGAGGTCTAACGTAGAAATTAAGCGTTTCCGGACACATGTCCACATAACATCTTTTCTTTATTTGTGTGTGAGGAATGTTTCCTGAAAGTTTGGCCGTACCTTTTTGTAACACCCTGTATACTACCAGGCATGGTAACAAGACTAGACGCGAACAACACTGACTCACAGAGAAGTGAAACACTAAATATTTAACAAAAACCGCAATTGGTGTTTATGTGTACGAAGTTACACCCCTGTTCTGAAAAAACAGAACACCTTGAATGATAGAGTTTAGGACGTTCATGTTTACAGGACATGTACACCAGTATGTTCTGCAGAAATGATTAGTATTTGAACCATGTCGGCCCGCCGGCTCTAGGTCAACATAGATATCGCAGCGCAAGACGGAACGACATCACCGGGGACAGGGGCAGCAGCATCATAGTGATTGCAATCCCACAAAAAATACAGCGCCAACTCAAAACTTTATGGTATGGTGTGCTATTGGACACAATCACAAATCACAGTTCGTACGTGAGCAGGGCACTGTAACGAGTGTCACCTATGTGAATGACATCCTGTGTTCCTTAGCCATGCCGTTTCTGCACAACACCCTAGACGCCATTTTTCAGCAAGACGATGCACGACCACATGAGACCAATGAGATTCTTTTAAGGAATTTGAAAGCAATATTTTATCTGCGGGTTCTAATAATAATCCCAAAAAATTTTGGTCGTACGTAACATGAACGCCACAAATAATTCGATACCTTCTCTTGCTGACCGTAAGGGTAATGTAACGGCTGATGATAAACAGAAGGCCGAAATTCTAAACCTAGCTTTCAAAAGCTCGTTTACGGTAGAGGACTGCAGTACCATTCCCTCTTTCAATCATCGAAAAACCGCAAAAATGGCTGACATAGTGTTTAGTGTATCTGGGACTGTAAAACAATTAAGATCCTTAGAAACCAGGAAGGTATCTGGCCCAGACGGTATCCCGTAAGATTTTATGTTGACTATGTTACAAACATAGCACCATTATTATCCATCATCTATCAGAGATCATTTGAACAGCGGAAAATCCCACGGGACTGGAAGAAAACCCAGGTCATAGCAATCTATGACTGGGTGTTGTGTGATGTCCTTAGGTTAGTTAGGTTTAAGTAGTTCTAAGTTCTAGGGGACTGATGACCATAGCTGTTAAGTCCCATAGTGCTCAGAGGCATTTGAACCATTTGAACCATAGCAGTCTACAAAAAGGGTAGAAAATAGGACTGGAAGAAGACCCAGGTCATAGCAAGAAGACCCAGGTCATAGCAAGAAGACCCAGGTCATACCAATCTATGACTGGGTGTTGTGTGATGTCCTTAGGTTAGTTAGGTTTAAGTAGTTCTAAGTTCTAGGGGACTGATGACCATAGCTGTTAAGTCCCATAGTGCTCAGAGCCATTTGAACCATTTGAACCATAGCAATCTACAAAAAGGGTAGAAAATAGGATGCACATAATTACCGGCCAATTTCACTGACATCGATTTGTTGTAGAATCATGGAACATATTTTGTGTTCAGACATGACTTTGAGAAGCTCATCTGCAGAAACCAGCACGGTTTTAGGAAACAGCTGTCATGCGAGACACAGCTGGCCCTCTTTGTGGATGATAAACAACAGGCTCTAGATGCCGTCTCCTAGGCTAATGCCTAGGTGTTCGACTCAGTTCCGCACTGTCGCTTGCAACAGAAAGTGCGCGATTACGGTCTGTCCGGTGACATATGCGGTTGGATAGAGGGTTTTCTGACAGAGAGCAGTATGTCGTCCTGAATGGGGAGACTTCAACAGAAACAAGCGGAACATCAGGTGTGCCCCATAGCAGCGTAATAGGTCCGCTGCTTTTTACGATTTACATAAACGATCTGGTTGATGGTATTGACAGCGGCCTTCGACTGTTTGCCGATGATGCTGTAGTCAACAGGAAAGTAGTTTCACAAGAAAGTTGTGACCAAATCAATGAGGATTTGTAGAAAATAAATGCGTGGTTTAATGACTGGCAGTTATCTCTCAATATTAGTAAGTGTAACCTAGTGCGTATAACAAAGCGAAAATCCCCATTAATGTAAGAGTACGAAATAAATGCCCAATCTTTGGAAGCGGTAACATCCGTCAAGTATCTGGGTGCTACTATTCGAAATGATTTCAAATGGAACGATCAGATTATCCAAGTAACGGGTAAGGCGAACTCTGTATTGCCGTTTATTGGTAGAATCCCGAAGCGATGCAGTCCTTCAAGAAAGGAAATTGCTTACAATACTTTAGTTCGCCCAATCTTAAAGTATTGTTCGTCTGTATGGGGCCCTTACCAGTTGGGTTTGATTCAAGAGATTGAGAAGGTCCAAAGAAGAGCGGCAAGATTCGTGACTGGTACATTTAGCCATAGCGAGAGCGTTACAAATCTCATAGAAAGTTTGAGGTAGGACACTCTTGCAGATAGACGACGAGCTAAACTGATGGGGCTGTTCACTAAATTCCAAAATCCGATCTTCGCCGAGAATGCAGAGCATGTATTATTACCACCAACTTTCAAATTGCGCAATGATTAGCATTCAAAGATAAGGGAAATTAGAGCTCGTACTGAGGCGATAGGAACAGAGTGGGGTGAAAGGGGGGGGGGGGGGGGAATACGACCTCGGTGCGAATGGTGCCCTCCGCCACACACCGCTTGGTGGCTAGCGGAGTGTATATGTAGATACAGACGTAGGCCACATGACGCTGCACGAAAACGTGCCTTCTTGGTGTCACAGGATGTCAGCTTTTTGCTCTGGCCCACCGCATCACCAGACTTGTCGCCATCGAAAATGTGTGAGATATGGCGACCCAGTGCCAAACCTACACAGATGAACGTTGGAACCAGGTGAACGCCGCATGGTAGGCTATACCACAGGACGCCATTCTTGCCTTATGCTCGTCGATGCCATCACGGATGGAATAAGCTATCAAGGCTCATGGCGGACCCTGTGCCTAATAGGCAACAGGAACACGCTGAACCGAAGTGACTTTAAACATTTCTGCAGATCATACTAATGTACATTTCCTGTGAATATGAACGTCCTACCTCTAGTCGTTCAAGGTTTACGGTTTTTTCTGAACATGATTACGCTTCGACGTCCGACCACGTTTTTTTGGTGCTTCACTTTTTTTGTCAGGCAGTGTATTTGTAATGGAATGACAGATTTTTGGATAAGTAAGTAAATACTGAATTTCGAGCGAATCAGGCCGTGACGTAGACAGCAATCTTTCATTCCTTTGCTCAACTTTCACAAAATCGGACAAGCTCGCTTCTGAACCGAGAGGGCTCTTTTACTTCAAAGTGTGTAACAATGCTCAGGGTCATTTTAAACACTTAGCATGACAGCTGTGATAATACACACACGAACCGTACCTGAGTTACATACTTATTTACATTTGGTATATTAGGGAAGACGTTTGTGGAACCTTTTCTGCTGACGGCAGGACAGTGATTTGCGGCACCGTTATCTTAATACCATATGATCAAGTCCCGTACATATTGTGTTGTTGAAGTTCTATTAGAAACTTCTTTCAAATACCGCAGAAAAAAGTCTATAGTTCCATTAGAAAAAGACAGTGTCGTAATTCGGCGACCTTAAAAGACAAAAATGGTTTGGGACAAACCTTACCTCGATATATTTATTCATTCTGGATATATTTGAGATGCCCTGCCTTAGCTGCCTCGCCCTGTTTACAGTTGATTGTGAAGATAGGAGCAGTGGCTTCTTCAAAGTAAACGTTTCTCTCCAAGCACACATACGTAATGTAGGAGCAGTTTCTATAAGTGTGTGTGAATAGATTAGTGTTAAGGTATACTATAGCTGTATAATACAAAGTGTTAAAAAGGTGTCCAATATCTTGAAAGGTGGCTGTAAAAACCATACTTTAAGAGCTATGAGCATCTGTTGAATAGTAGTGAACATGAACAAGTACTCAGCTCTTAAGGTACATTTTAGAGCCTAAGTTTGCTGGAGATTTTTATCTAGTTTTTGTCCAAACTGCCTCCTCCCAACACGTGGAATGCATAGAGTTTGCCAAGTGCTCATGGCTTTTAACATATGCATTTTGAGCCCATGTTTTTTTTTCCTTATTTTGGTGTGTGCGTCAACTCAAGTTTCGATACATTTTTTAACACAGTGCACATAACTGGACTCTTGCCACATCCCTCAAGGCTCTGCTTTATGATGGAATTTGTTGAACAAATGACTCAATGAAAACACATTCGCGGTTATCGAAAAGAACACGCAAGTTCTGCACATTGCACATAATGTTAAAAATCTATACCTTCAACATGTGCACAGTGGAATTCAGGAATTAGCAGGAAATGAAGTACGAGGAGGAACACAGAGGAAGATTGAGGAACGAAGAGGCTTAACTTGTACAATATGTTGGGTATGAAAGGCTTGACTTTTAGAACTTGATATATACGATTATGACGACGATGACAGTAACCATGGTGTACCCTAAAGAAAATAAAAAGCGAAGATTGAGCACTATTGGCAGAGAGGTCCCTAGGTCAACTTTCGTGGGCTTGTGGATGGCTTGTTATTGCACAATGCAGGCTGTCAGAGCTACGAGGCGGAGCTTACATCGGCTGGGATACAAGACGATTGCGGTCTGACATCTGAATAGGAGCCGAACACGGCTGCCGGCGCCTACGTCGATCTACAATAGTGTCAGCTGAATACAGTCGACGGAGAGCACGGCTCAGCGAAAGGAGCTTCCAAGCCGGTCGTGACGTTCTTAAGGCTTATAAATCCTCGGCCTTCCTTCTCTTCGCTTTGGGTTTTTGTTGCCTCATGTGTCTGAAACAGTATGCGAGTTTCAAGTCACGATGTCTTTTCACTCTCCGAAGACTTCAATGGAGAAGAAAGAAGGCTCTGAGAGAGTACTAAATGCGCTGTCAGGAGGTATCAATAGGTGTGTTGCAGCGCAAAAACTTTAGTCTTGTCAATTCTGGTGCTAAAATGCTTTGAGTTGCTAACGTCCAAAACTTCATCTTGCTGGGTTGAAAGCTCCTGGTGATTTTTTCTTCCATGTTTGCCACTTAAATTTGTTTCTTTAACTCCATCTGCAAAACACAATTTATTTCTTATTACCATTCTTTACCCAAACATGTTTCGTCACTGTATGTGATCCTCAGTTTCTCTTACTTCATTTCTGTTCAAAATGTTTAAATAGCTCTGAGCACTATGGGACTTAACATCTATGGTCATCAGTCCCCTAGAACTTAGAACTACTTAAACCTAACTAATCTAAGGACATCACACAACACCCAGGCTTCACGAGGCAGAGAAAATCCCTGACTCCGCCGGGAATCGAACCCGGGAACCCGGGCGTGGGAAGCGAGAACGCTACCGCACGACCACGAGATGCGGACTTCATTTCTGTAAAAATGTTATACATACTTCGTAGGTGGCTGTTTTCGGCCTGACAACTAGTGGTTGGCTAAAGTTAATGTGCACCTATTCGCAGAGGTCCAGTGCGTGCTCTATCATATGGCAGCGAAACTTGGTAGATATGCTAAAGCGTTAACGTCGAACCGATGTACACTGGAGAAAATTAGTTTGTTTTGGCCACCAGATGCAAATCTAACACTGTGAATGCACGAAAAACGTACAGAAATGTTTCCATATTAATGAATTAGGAACGGAACGTGAGCAGAAAAGGTCGGACAAGTGAGAAGGGCATAATGTTGATTTGATTATTAACCGGGGCTTACACAATTTGTTCAACATCAGCACCAGAGACGTCGAGAAGATACTGTATCCGTAAAATTATGTGATCAATTTAGGAATATCTCAGTCACCAACTTTCTCTTCCGAATGCGAAAATATTTTGTTGAGCGCAACCTACATAGGTAGGAATGATCATAAAAATAAAATAAGAGAAATCAGAGCTCGAGCAGAAATGTTTAGGTGTTCGTTTTTCCCGCGCACTGTTCGGGAGTGGAATGGTCGAGAGATAGTATGATTGTGGTTCGATGAACCCTCTGTCAAGCACTTAAATGTGAATTTCAGAGTAGTCATGTAGATGTAGATGTAGATCGTTAAGTTGGCTTTCTTCTCCGGTTCTGGGTGTTTAACATTTTTTTTGTCATGCGTTGCAGTAAGCAAGGGCTGCATCTTTGCTCCATTCAAATCAATCTGTTGCCCTTTTGTAGCGTGGCAGGTATTAAACATGCATATGCTGTCACCTCTTTTGAGATATCCTAAAAGGAAAGTACGGAATGGTGGTTTGTCATACTTCTGGCAGGAGCGTCCGCTCAAATGTAATCAACAAAGGACATACACTATTGCTGAGATTTTTTTTAACCTACACTAAATCCATAAATATTAGAAAACTTTAAGGAAAACCCATTCACTTCTCTTAGCTCTGAAACCACTGTTAACGCCAGGAATTTCAGTTCAGTTTTTAAATACCTCCATCCATTAAGAAACATAAAATTTGAACAAGATATCATGGCTTGTTAACGTAATTGGTATCCAGAACCAGACAGAAACAATCTCTTTTTCTTTCTGCGCATGTCAGAGTAAAAGAAAGCATTTCTTCTTAGCTGCCTAGGCTTGCCTCATTACTCAACTGCCCTCTTCACTTCCTTCTCCCCTTCTCATACCCCCCCCCCCCACCCCCGTTCTCTCCGCCCACTCTACTGTGTTTAGTGGTCCATTAGCGAGACATTGGAAGATACTTTGGCCTCTCCAATCCGAAGTCTACAGTGTCTGAAGAAACCAAAGCTGAACCCGCTAATGGGAAAGTAAAGCTCTTCAAATTGCAAGTGACTAATAAACCAAACTACCCGCAGAGCTCAGTCTAGGCACATTGCTTCAATGAAAGCAAGATTAAGGTTTCATATCCAGTTGGTATACACACGTTGGTTGTGTACGTGCTATGACGTCTTCATAGGTACATACACGCAAATATTCCTCGACAGTTGTATCATGTACCGCAGCCACGATATGTGCTTTTTCAGTTAGTGGCAAAGAATTATTTTAGATAGAAATAATCATGATCATGTTGAGCTCCACAACTGACACACTAACATGAATGATAACCACCACAGTTATGTTAATACACATTTACTGAGTCACCGCCGGCTTCATTCTTTTAGAACACTATCAGGATACGGAGTTGTGCCAGTATCATGAAACAAAACGTTTGGTTAAAGGCAAAACGTTACCTATTACAATCAAATCTTTTGTTCCCTCATACTGACGCAATTCGGCAATGTAATGATTTTCCAAAACAATGAGACCTGTCCTGACAATAAATCTATATTAATACAGATGTGATGGTTTTGATTAATCACCAATATTTTAATTAGAACAGTATCACAGAGACTAATCTGAGTCATTGGCGCTTTTCCTTAGCTCGCACTGAACGTGAATTTCTCGCACACCAAAGAGTACCAAACTACTGGAGAAATGTAACTATTCAACTCGTACATTGGAAGGGAAACAGAAAGGATGTGCGAACCTATACACCACTATCCATAACTTGGGTCTGCTACACGATTTTTCAGCATATTCTAACGTTGAATATAACGTGTTTTTTTTTTTAGAGAGAAAAGAGCTGCTTTCCAAAAATCGGCATAGACTTACGAAGCATCACCCTTGCGAAGTACATATCATTCTTCACCTTGCAGTGACTGTTATTTATGAAACTTTCTGTTCTTTGTTTGCTTTAACAATATATATATATATATATATATATATATATATATATATATATATATATATATATATATATATATATATAGAGAGAGAGAGAGAGAGAGAGAGAGAGAGAGAGAGAGAGAGAGAGAGGGGGGGGGGGGGGGCGTCGGAGGAAGATTCATGAATTATTTGTTAGTGTTTTAGTGGTTTAGTGGCTAACATAAATGAGTTGCTGCTTTATTGATTTGGTCATTAATTCTTCGTTAATGATAGCTTTGCTGTAATGTCAGTAGTCTTTGTTGTAGCTATTCACTGTAATAGTTTTCATGTCTTGCTCCATGTTGGATGGTTCATGTCCGTGTACTGTGTAACTCCGTCATGATAATTGTCAGAGGTGGAAGCTCGTACGTAACGATTTCGAATGCCTCATTCCTATGATAAAGACAATATAGCCATATTTCCACGTTCTGTCAAACTTCGATGGTTCCTAGCAACCCAGCTCTCAGGACTTTATTTTCTAACAAATGCATTTGTTAGAGTTAGTGTTTCGCAAGCGTGCCGCAGACGGGAAAGATCTGAAAAAATTGCATTACCAGTTGCGCAGTAACGCTGCAACTATTGTGGGTATACCTCGCACGTAGTTTCTCACTGGGTTTTTTTTCGGTCGATAACAACAGTCCACTTGTTCTCAAAAATTTTTTACGCTCTTTGGCATATCCCATTAAATGAATATCACATAAACAGAGATAATGCATAGTACTGTGTCACATTGCTCTGATCTTAACATTGGTGCTCACTTAAAACTGATGTAACTCCATGTTCTGTGAACAAAACCGTTTAGATCGCTTGCTGTATTTCATTATTTACTACTTCATTTTGGCTGCCGCCATCATCAGATAAACTGTTTATGAACTTCTATATGATGCTGTGGATAATAATATTGACATATTTATGTGTGTAAAATACCACACAAGATGAATTTCAAAGGACGGCTCTTAAAGTCAATATCAGATTGACTAATTTGACTTAATGAATGTATATCTCAGTTGTTATGCGATTACAATGACGACATAATTCGTTGTGGAAAGTATGTTGAATCTGTAGAGATTTACAAAACAAATAGTGTCCTCTGCTGTCAACTGAAATAAGTCATGTTTAAGGTTCAGTGTGTTACTGTTAGTTTAATAATCAGTTCATTGTAATATCTCTTTCACTTATCTGAATTTTAGTGACCAGTATTTATGTGAACGAATAGGCAGTTCACTGCATTATTTCTTTCATTGTTCTGAGTTTTACTGACCAGTAGGCATTTGAATGAATAGGTGTTGTACATTGATTCGCGTTCATTTTTACGTGGGCAGAATGGCTCATGACGAGATGACATTAGGATCCTGTTAAACAGATGTCAAAAGTAATGTTTGCAAATTACTTATATTGTCTCATAGGACAAACTGATTGAGCCACTCGGTGGATTACAGTCTTACCTCCATTTTCTAAAATGAGGCAACTTACATCTGGAAACCGTATTTTCTGAAAAACCAAAAAAGAAGGTTGCCGTTTGGTGGATTACAGTTCTATGCCCTTCTGCTGAAATGAACTTGTGTCTGCTGTAGTAAGCTGACACCAGAAACGTCTCCCCAGCAAATCTTGAGTACCAACGTGTCTACGGCAACTGACGAGTTGGTTTTTTCTATTTATCGTTAGCTCGTGTTCTATGAACTTTCCAATAGTATAATGCAATATTTCAGACTGCTTTCTATTTGCCGCTCACTTGCGAAACACTGTCTCTACGTCATATGTTTCGTAGCAAAAAAACTGCCGAAAACTGAGATGATAGTCACTATCGATGTTCTACAATCCTAGAGATATGACTACACTATCTTTACCATATGAATGGCTCATTTCAAAAACTTGCATAAGAGCGTTCTTGTCTGAAAATTACCGTGATGCAACTATATCTTCATCGCACAATTAGGCATATAAATATATAATAACACAATTACATAGCTCCCAGGATGATTAGATTTACAATGTTTCCATGGTGTTAAACACATTGAATTAATTATAATTATTTGGTAGGAACAATGAAATCGAGTGACGTATTCTGTAAGTGCGTTGAAAGCAGCCTGTCCTCAGGGCACGTTCAGCAAGGTTCCGGTAGCAGTACTAGAGTGAGACTTGGAGAATCGTAAAAGTATGACAACGTGGAACCATTCCTCTAAATATAAATCTACAACCATTTCCGGTGATTCATAACTGTGACTACAAAGCAATTCACGTCTGAGCATGCTACACAACTGTAGAATGAGCAAATGCGGTAAAACTACCATAAATTCACGAATGAGCGGTACTGATTAGCCTAGAACGGTTCTCTCTCATCCGTTGGATCCACTAAATTAACTGAAAATTACAAACCCTTTCATGAGGCTCTGATTCTGATGCATTTGTAGTGAAGTGTCAAAAAGTTGAAGTATTGAGTACCTATTGCTGTTGTGCAAAATCCCGTAGTTATGCTAGCAATTACTCGTGTGACGTTTAATACTCAAAACAGTTCATAAGTCTTTTGGCTTCCATGCTTCAGGTTATTTTGAGGATAGCCACGGTTAATTGCTTTGGGAATAACGAGTAACTTTGCAAAATTTCATTACAAATGTATAGGAACGACTTGATGGATGAGAAATTCTTCTTCTCGACCAGCATATTATTCGTAGGTGACAAATGAGCCACGAGAGCTTCCGTGAATTAAACGAGCAAGGAACTGAGGGTTCGCAAACTGGGAGCATCCATTTGTATAATGCCACTGATGGTAGGATCCTAAATTTGTCGCATGTCCTGTAGTTAATGTGAAGGTTTCAATTGCTACAAAGTGAATGAATGAATGAATGAATATCGTATGGCACCGAGCCCTGGTGAAAGCCTTTCTTCTGAGCGTCACTTCGGCGACTTGCTTGTCTTTAAGACCAATGACACACGGTTTTCCCCGGAGGGACTTGCTTGAGCTATGTAGAATAATACTTTCAGAAGCAAAGACATGTAGCTAATACAGGGTTATTACAAATGATTGAAGCGATTTCACAGCTCTACAATAACTTTATTATTTGAGATATTTTCACAATGCTTTGCACACACATACAAAAACTCAAAAAGTTTTTTTAGGCATTCACAAATGTTCGGTATGTGCCCCTTTAGTGATGCGGGAGACATCAAGCCGATAATCAAGTTCCTCCCACACTCGGCGCAGCATGTCCACATCAATGAGTTCGAAAGCATCGTTGATGCGAGCTCGCAGTTCTGGCACGTTTCTTGGTAGAGGAGGTTTAAACACTGAATCTTTCACATAACCCCACAGAAAGAAATCGCATGGGGTTAAGTCGGGAGAGCGTGGAGGCCATGACATGAATTGCTGATCATGATCTCCACCACGACCGATCCATCGGTTTTCCAATCTCCTGTTTAAGAAATGCCGAACATCATGATGGAAGTGCGGTGGAGCACTATCATGTTGAAAGATGAAGTCGGCGCTGTCGGTCTCTAGTTGTGGCATGAGCCAATGTTCCAGCATGTCCAGATACACGTGTCCTGTAACGTTTTTTTCGCAGAAGAAAAAGGGGCCGTAAACTTTAAACCGTGAGATTGCACAAAACACGTTACCTTTGGTGAATTGCGAATTTGCTGCACGAATGCGTGAGGATTCTCTACCGCCCAGATTCGCACATTGTGTCTGTTCACTTCACCATTAAGAAAAAATGTTGCTTCATCACTGAAAACAAGTTTCGCACTAAACGCATCCTTTTCCATGAGCTGTTGCAACCGCGCCGAAAATTCAAAGCGTTTGACTTTGTCATCAGGTGTCAGGGCTTGTAGCAACTGTAAACGGTAAGGCTTCTGCTTTAGCCTTTTCCGTAAGATTTTCCAAATCGTCAGCTGTGGTACGTTTAGCTCCCTGCTTGCTTTATTCGTCGACTTTCGCGGGCTACGCGTGAAACTTGCCCGCACGCGTTCAACCGTTTCTTCGCACACTGCAGGCCGACCCGTTGATTTTCCCTTACAGAGGCATCCAGAAGCTTTAAACTGCGCATACCATCGCCGAATGGAGTTAGCAGTTGGTGGATCTTTGTTGAACTTCGTCCTGAAGTGTCGTTGCACTGTTATGACTGACTGATGTGAGTGCATTTCAAGCACGACATACGCTTTCTCGGCTCCTGTCGCCATTTTGTCTCACTGCGCTCTCGAGTGCTCTGGCGGCAGAAACCTGAAGTGCGGCTTCAGCCGAAAAAAAACTTTGAGTTTTTCTACGTATCTTATGTCAATGAATGGAACTACAGTGAATTTATGAAATCGCTTCAATCGTTTGTAATAGCCCTGTACAAGATGCCAATAAAACTCTACCTACTAAACTGATTGGCGAAAATGCATAGATCAGTAACTAATTCAGGTGCCGTTACGAACTCGCGGAATCTGAGTCGGTGGTTGAACCTAGTTGAGGTTGGAAGAGAGGTCCTAGCTCATAGAGTGACGCAAAAATGTGAATTATTTTCTGTAGCATACCAGTTTCGTAAGGCAGACTTTGAGATCCATACAGAACTACTAAAGGTGTTTGGAGTGCGGAAAGACAAGACTTCAATTTAGGTTTCTGTTTGTGGCATCCTAATTTATGAGAAATCCACTACGGAGGTTAAGGATAGAGGGAGTGGTGGTACTGTATGAGGTGTATATTGGCGTGTTAATCTGTTACTCTTTCGTTTCGCTTCCAAAATGAGGTGTCTGGTACGAACAAATTGACTACTGAAAAGTTTAAGCATACGGCGTATTGCAGTGGTCAAACCGAATGTGAAGGCGTTTTGTTGTTTGTAGGATACAAAGGTGCTGAACCTGTTGTCACTCTGTTGTCGTATCCCAGGTGTCTGTCAGTTTGGCAGCTGATTCCGCTGCGTTTCTGAAGCGCAATCTTCACTCCTGGGTTGATAAGCCACTCAAGAAACACATCGGCTGTGGAAACGTATTCCTTCGTCCTACGTGTATGGTTGGAACTTGGCAACATTGTAGAATGAGACTAGCAACGCTGTGATAGTAGCGTTACTCACTGAAGTGACACAGAATTTCCTGCTAAATTAATTTGACATTTTCTTGGTATTTCAATTACATTTTTTGTACGAATTTACTTGCGGTGTGTCTTCTAACTATCAAATGCATGTTTCTAGCCCAAGCAGAAACTACAACCAATGAAGCTTCAATTTTGTAACTAGTTGGCTGTTTACTATTTCTACGAGAACGTGTCAGAATTATCATCCATTGTGATGTACCTGCTTTCCAATAAAATAATAACAACGTCACATGTGAAGTTTGCTGGTCTGGTGGATTGATAGTTAGGTTGGTATACTTGGCGTCTGGGTTCCAATCTCACTTCAGACGACAGTTTTTAATAGGCACGAAAAAAACCTCTTCAGCTCTTCAAGTTTTAACAATGGCTGCATGGTCAGCGACCGTTTAGAAAGTGAAATTAAAGCAATAACAGCCCTCGGTCTCAAAAATTTTTGCGACCGAGGACTGTTATTGCTCTAATTATACTGTTCAGCTCTGGTTTCTCTCGTTCCAAGTACATACTAAACGTCATGTCCCTTCCTAGACGACTAGAAGTTTGGTTAGGTCACAGAGGTGGAAGCAGCAATATGTAGAAACTTCTCCACCAGTAAACTTACTTAAACTTGTAATTTTATTTTAGTTAATAAACGACATGAATGTAACGTCACACCTCAGTTTTTATTTAAGATTGAGATGCTGAATGTACTTGTTCTGGCCTGGGATTCGTACTCGGATTTTCGCTTTCGTTGTATTTGATCGCTTAAAGATGATACATTTCAATCAATTCGTTGTTTGCTCAAGATTCCAGATTCCTCAAGGTCTGCACGTAAGGCACGTGTCTGGATTCGTACCTTGGTCCAGCATAAAAATTTTTGTCATGTCTCTTCAAGCTCTAGAATGAGCACACTTAACTGCTGGTGGAAAATAATTTCGATTTTTAACGTCTCTTCATTCGTTGTCAACAGTAACCGTTCTGGGGTAACCACAAGCGCCTAAACGAAGAGGAAGAACGCAAGAACAGAGAAGGTGGCGAGGCGACGTCCGTCAGTAGTCCGTTGACAAGGGCCGCACCACGACAGGAGCGACCTCTGCAAGAAGTGAATATAAGCGCCGCTCCTGCCATCCTCGGCCGGACATTAGTGGACAGGATTCGCAGAGTGTTAGCACGGCGTAGCAGAGAGTGCAACGATATCAGATTGTAGTGCTCTACATCCATTGCTTGTTTGAACATTGTGTATAGCAAAGACTCGAATTTATGTTGCATGTCACCCATCGCTTGCGACACCTTTGTACATTAAAGTATTGTCAATCTGCTTTACAGAAATACAACTACTTATTTTATTTGCTCGAATTGTTGTACAGCATTCTGAAAACGCAGCATCCCTTTAGCATCCTATATGAGACGTAACAGCTCTGAGCTGTGAGGACGGGGCGTGAGCCTTGCTTGGGTAGCTGCCGGCACTGTAGCTCAGCGTTTCCGGTCAGAGGGCTGCGTGCACTCTGTAATAAAAAAAAAAATAAAAAAAACTGAGTGAAGGAATTAACGATCAACTTGAACGAATGTCTTGTGTTGTCCGCCCAGACCAACCACAACGAACAATACCAAACAAAATCAAAAAAAAAAAAAAAAAGTATCTCAGTTGGTAGAGCACTTGCCCGCGAAAGGTAAAGGTCCCGAGTTCGAGTCTCGGTCCGGAACACAATTTTAATCTGCCAGGAAGTTTCATATCAGCGCACACTCCGCTGCAGAGTGTAAATCTCATTCTGGATTTAAAGTTAAATTTGCCACTCCTAGCTGCTGGCGAAAAAGAATTTGATAATGTCTCCCCGTGCGTAGTCAACAATATGTGCTGGGTTAGAGTCACAGTCAGCACTTAACTCTTAGCCATGTTATTTTCAGGTCAAACATGCGCACATCTCGCTACTTGTGTAATAAAATTACATGTGATGTCCCTTTTCCCTAGAGAACAACGGTGATAGATGCCGAATTCCATTCCAAAAAATTACTCTTTCATCTCATCCTTTCCGGTCCAGAAATCTCGCTAGTACTGAAAAAATTCGATACGTAACATCTGATTGTGCTTGGTTAACAATCCGTTTAGGTGCTGTGTTACAATCTATGTCCAACACAACTTTACTGTACGCTGTTCCAAGTTTGTGCATGAAAATGAAACCATACTTAACATCTTTTGTGGTTAGAAGGGGCAGTAGTTGATCAGTAGAAGTCCCGGGTCAGTATAAAGATGTTCGTCGTGTAGTTTCAAAAAATGTTCAGATGTGTGTGAAATCTTATGGGACTTAACTGCTAAGGTCATCAGTCCCTAAGCTTACACGCTACTTAACCTAAATTATCCTAAGGACAAACACACACACCCATGCCCGAGGGAGAATTCGAGCCTCCGCCAGGACCAGTCACACGGTCCATAAGTGTAGTTTCAGTTTCAGATTTACTAACTGATACTTGTTAAAAATTGGGTACTTTACGTTTCTTGATGCCTAGTTAGCAATGAAGATCAGCCCTGTGCTTGAATCTCGGCGAGGTATGAAAGCTGTGCTCGATTTTCGTTGCCTGTAGGTACTGCGTTTGTATCCATGTCCAGAACAGAACAACTGATCATGTCTTTTAAAATTCAGTCATATACACAACTAGGTGCTCATGATTTTAATTTCACATTGTGTAAAATAACAAACGACGTATCATGAATACAATGAAATGACTAGTGATTCGTTGTTGATGGTAGGGTTTCCATAGAGCACTTGACGCTGTTAATCGAGATTTTCTAACAGGTTAGTTCATTAATCACTTAATGCAAATAGCGAGTAATAGGTGGTTGGATAATCTTTTAAAGTGTAATGATACTTAGAATTATCGTCGAACAATCAGAGTCCAGATGTTATTAAAAAATCTTACTCCAAAAAACAAAAGAAAAAAAATAGTTGTGCGGAAGGTTTACGGAATGATTTACACGGCTAAGTTATGGGAAGAGGCCCCGCTAGAAAATTAAGTTATGTGCGCTGCATGCAAGTCAGTCGGAACGCAGTTCAGACCGTTCGTATATTTTTTAGCATTATAGTCCATTGAGTACAGCCTTTTGACAGATAGCGAATAAGAATAGAATATACAAAATGAATAAAAATATAAAATTACGTCAGCTGTTACGAACAACACATTGAACAAGACGGATGTAAATGTAATAAAATGTGTCCTTTACATTACGCGGTTACCGACTTGGACGTGGATCTATGGACGTACTAACATATCTTGCCCTGTCAAAGTTTAGCCAGTCTTACATGCAGGAAAATGGAGAAAACTCCGACATGAACTTCCTGTTTAAAACACTGTGGAAATTCCGTATATACATCTTATTGCATAGCTGTTCATTGACAACGCATAATCCGTATCTCATCTTGGATATTTAATAGTCTGCCTAGTATCTAAGTCATCTTATGTCGCTACTGTAGTGTATACAAAACCTTCTTTGTAATCGATGTTAATAAAGTTACATTTGATACTTCATACTCTGTATCAGACGTCACTGATATGCTATAAGACCGATTACCAGTCTGGCAATCAGGTACTTTTGAAGCGCAGATCATGGTGTACATAAAGATGTCCTTTAGCAAATACATACAGGATGCAGAGCATCCAGCGTACAAGATTTGCACAGGAATGATCTAGGAATCGCGGCCGCGATGGCGGGTAGTAACATTTGGTCGCACTAAAGCTTCAAACCCGTCTCAGTGCTGGTTATAATCAGGTGGTGGAAGAAATTTTCGTCGTCAGTTTGTCCAATAAGGGAAGAATAGTTGACTACACACTGGCCCTGATCGCTATGCATAGATTGCTGGTTAGCTAACTAATCTAGACGTAATGTGTTAGGAAGTGAGACATAATCTCTGTAAATCGTAGATGGTTATATGGATGACGATACAAGCTGTTTCATCGGTGTGTTACTTCGTGAGAGGGATAGGCTACGAACTAGCACCAGACTTCCGGATGTTCAAGGACTTTACTTAGTAATAAAGTGATAAACCAGACACGCGAACCATCAAAGTGTCGTCTGGTCTAAATGCTTATTCTAATATATGAGATGTATGAAACGTGCTGAAAATTCTTTCAGGCGATTTATACAGAGGGCTTTAGTAGTAATTTTTTTTTCTTTTGCTCGAGGAAGAACCAGTATTCGCAGTGTTTAAAACCGGCTCTAAATCTGCTCAGTTGACGGTTGCTTTATGTATCATATTTTGTGGAACTATATTAGCATCTATCGACTATGCAGACGATCGATGATAACAAAAACATCAGGTCTTTTATGCTTCTCTCCATAATCGGATTACTTATACCGTCACTGTGACTTACACTATGTGATCAAAAGTATCCGGGCACCCCCCCAAAACATAAGATTTTCACATTAGGTGCATTGAGCTGCCACCTAATGCTAGGTACTCTATATCAGCGACCTCAGTAGTCATTAGACGTCGTGAGGGAGCAGAATGGGGCGCTCCGCGGAACTCACGGTCTTCGAACGTGGTCAGGTGATTGGGTTTCACTAGTGTCTTAGGTTTGTATGCCAGATTTCCACACACCTAAACATCCCTAGGTCCACTGTTACCGATGTGACAGTGAAGTGGAAAAGAAGGGACACGTAAAGCACAAAAGCTCACAGGCCAACCTCGTCTGTTGACTGACGCAGACCGCCGACAGTTGAAGAAAGTCGTAATGACTAATAGGCAGACCTCTATCCAGACCATCACACAGGGATTGCAAGCTGCATCAGGATCCACTGCAAGTACTATGGCAGCTAGGCGGGAGGTGAGAAAACTTGGATTTCATGATCGAGCGGCTGCTCATAAGCCCACATCACGCCGGTAAACGCCAAAAGATGCTTTGCTTGGTGTAAGGAGCTTAAACATTGGGCGATTGAACGGTGGGAAATCATTGTATGGAGTTACCAATCACGGTACAGAATGTGTCGATCCGATGGCAGGGTGTGGGTATGGCGAATTCCCGGTGAACGTTATCTTCCAGCGTGTGTACTGCCAACAGTAAAATTCGGAGGCGGTGGTGTTATGGTGTGGTCGTGTTTTTTCACGGAGGGGGCTTGCACCCTTTGTTTTGCGTGACACTATAGCAGAACAGGCCTACATTGATGTTTTAAACACCCTTTTAGTTTCCCTCTGTTGAAGAGCAATTCGGGAATGGCGATTGCATCTTTCAACACGATCGAGCACCTGTTCAAAATGCACGGCCTATGGTGGAGTGGTTACACGACAATAACATCCCTGTAATGGACTGGCCTGCACAGAGTCCTGACCTGAATCCTACAGAACAGCTTTGGGATGTTTTGGAACGCCTTCGTGCCAGACCTCACCTCTCCTCAGTGCAGCACTCCATGAAATATGGGCTGCCATTCCCAAAGAAACCTTCCAGCACCTGACTGAACGTATGCCTGCGAGAGTGGAAGCTGTCGTCAAGGCTAAGGGTGGGCCAACACCATACTGAATTCCAGCATTACTAATGGAGGGCGCCACGGACTTGTACGTCATTGTCAGCCAGGTGTCCGGATACTTTTGATCACATAGTGTATATTACTAGAAAAGAAATGAGGATCAACATCATTTGCTGTGTTGTTAATACAGTCCTATTAGATGATAACTGATCAACGTAATAAGAGAAAACAGTGAGTCAATGCGCCGGAATATTAACAATAAAAGTAGATAATTCGTGTTCTTCTCAATGAACTTTAATTCTTTCAAAATTTCAACTAAACTACGAGGGTTGTTCGGAAAGTAAGGAACGATCGGTCACGAAATGGAAACTACAGTGAAAATCAAAACTGTTTTCTTTGCACATTTAGGTACACCTTCCAGGTACTTCTCGACATAGCGGCCGCTCCTACTTAGACATTTTTTGGAGCGTTATACCAAATTTCCAACACCATAGTCATAGAAGGCAGCCGTCTGTGATTTCCGATAATTCTCTACGCTGGTCTATAGCGTGTAGCCTACGCCCAGGTGTTGTCTTCGTGTCCAGTGTTTGATGTGAACAGAGATGATACTCAGGACGAGCCAATTAGGGCTGTGTTGTGGGTGATCGAACACTTCCATCGAAAAGGCTACAGGAGCGTCTTCACTGCCCCAGCAGAGTGCGGCTGAGAATTGCCATGAAGAAGGAAGTGCGTGGCAGTTGTGTTAGGTGGGCTGCATTCATTAAGGCGAAGCCTCTCAGCGGGCCCTCCTACTTGGCGGGAGACACCGTTGTTCTAGGCACCTTCACTCGCTCACAGTGCGCGCACAACTGAAAAGTGCGTCTTGATGCGATCGATGGGCATACTAGAGACACTGCCCAAAAGTCTGTCAAAAGCGTTGTCGGATTTTCACAGTGGTTTCCATTTCGCGACCGATCGTTCCTCATTTTCCGAATAGCCCTCGTATATTGCTGAAATGCATCGGAAAGACCCGTTAAGTTTCACTATCTGGGCCCTTGTCCAAGGCTGTCCAAGGAAGAACACCTAATGACAAAGTGAAGTACTGCACTGAAAAAGCGAGAAGGCTTAGTGATGGTGTGTTTGAATCTTGACATAGAGAAACGAGTAGAGACAATTTATTACACTGAAGAATTAAGAAAACAAAAGCTTTTGAGTCGGAATAAACCACAGAATACTTAAGATATCGTGCTCAGCGTAAATGACAAATTAGGAAATCCATCATGTCAGTGGAGAGAGAGAAATATCCAGTATAGCTACGAAGATAAAAGTGTTCTAGGGACATATTTAGTACTCATTGGGATTGGAGATTGCACTAGAGCCAAAGATGTAACGTCACTCACAGTGTCTTTGGTGCACACTCCTGTGTAATCTCTCGGTATCAAGTGTCTGCTTACACCCACCGGTGAGTGAGTAGCCTGCACTTCTGTCCAAGCTGTACCCTGCTCATACATAGCCTAATTTGCAAAGCCACTGATAATTAGGTCACAGTAGTTTCAAGCTTGGGAGGGAATCACTCTGTGGAAAAAGTGATCCGAAACATCCAGTAATGGATATGCATAGGAGGAAGCATAACATCACAATTTGTATTATAAATTTTATTTTATTAATCTTTACTGGTTTCGCGTGTTTTTTCACGCATACCAAAAATGCACATTTAGATTGCCTACACGATGCATGTGGAGTCCATAATGTTGGCTCCGAGAACTCTGGTCTTGATTCTTTTTGTAAGCGTGACTGACTTAATAACATTTCATTTAACGGAACGTAACTTACATACGTACTCCAATTCGTAATAAACCTGTAACTTTGTTAAATGTTCTGCAGATGAACGAACGCTATTTACTGGTAAAATATGTACAACTCAATAATGTTAAAATAGAATTTACGTCGCGATTCTCGTTAGTTACCCCACATTGTTGTTCAGTAGCTTCATTAATGTTTCCCCTGCATTCTACCAAAATTTACTTGAGCACCCTTGTAGGAAGAACGCTGTCAGTATTGTGAGGAAACTCCAGGGCTGCCCTTTGTATTATGTAGCAAATCTAAATGGGCGCCTTCAGTAGATGAGTGTCAAAACACGTTAAACCTTTAAATAATAATAAAATGTCTGATTTCCTAAATAATGCTTGCTTGCTGTAGCTCCTACGTTAATAATCACTTCTGCCACTATAGATCTCAGCTCGTTTGATAAGAATGGTACGGGAGGTGGTCCACTGGTAATCCTTTGGATGTGTAATCTGAAGGCTGACACTTCAAATCCCTACGTTCCAACTAGTATTAGGTTATCCATCCCTCTTGTAGATCACTTCACGAAAATGTCAGGAGGGTTGCTCAAAAGGACACAAACGGTTTTCTTCCTTGTCTTCATCTAATCAGCTTCTTCTCCAACAATAACGGCATAGTTGTTGGTAAGACATTAAATCTTAATCTCCCTAATTCTTTGGCCATGAAAGAGTATCTTTCTAAATTGTGCCCACCCTGTGCTGCTAATCACCTTCCCATATGGGCAGAGTGCAGAAATCACTCAGAAGGACCTCAAAAGCGACTCCAAATAGGTGGATAGTACTCAGTTCGGGTTCCTCATGTTCCGCAGTTACATCACGAATGTGGCCATCAGAGTGATGGAATTTAAGAACACTTCTAATTTCAAGTAGAATTCTATCACATATTCTCTCGTTAACCAGTTTCACGTACACAGCACTGCTCACTATAGACAGGTGGTTGCCAACAAGATCTTTATAATCATTATTTATTTCATCTTTGATAATCGGTTCAAGTGTCTTCAGTCACGCATATTCAGCCGAAAAGTTGATCTTCAGTGTCGATTTGCGGTGGGTGAAAGCCATTCTCCTCCTAAGACAATACAACGCTCTAAGATGGCTGAATTTCGTAAACCACACCGTGCGCGAGATGTGCGGTGAGGACGTAAACAAGACGTGTGTGCCGCTATGATGCAGAAGACAGAATGTGCCGCTTCGCCCATCTGGACGGGATCTCTGACCGACTCGAATTTCCATCTTATCGCACTCTGCAATGCAGCATTCCGCGTCCATTAACCCCTACTCGCAAGTGATTGATTACTGCAGGAGTTTTGACGATACTAGTGCATATCGTTGGACTGTCGGAGGATTAATGATGACTTGCACACAGTTTGCAGTTGCTGTGATAATGGCAGCTTGCTTCAAATGTAAATGAAGTTCAAGTGGATAGGTAAGGAAAAGGTCCCGGTATTCTCTAATACAGTATTGATGATGATATTGCGACATGAAATTAATTTTGTACATAACATAAGTTGTAGGGAAGGTGAATGGCCAGCCTCGGTTTCTTGCGGGAGTAGGGCGCTGGCGAAGGATACACGGTACAGAACACTTGCGGCACCAATTCTCGAGTACTACTTCAATTTTTGGGGTTCCCGCTGTAATGAAACTGGACATCGTTCCACGCTCACCAAGGGTGAAGAACACGATCCATCAGTCGTAGAATGCAGACTTTCATGGCAAAGGTATTTGCGTCCTTGGTGATTTTTGTTTTATGGGCATTAGGTAACGGGCATTGCTGATATCATCAGGGGCTATAACAACTCAGAAAGCAGTTACCATCTCAAACGAGGTCAGCAAGCCGGACTCTTACATGTATCAGTGCAACAGTCGGTCCGTTACGTCAACAAACTGTTGCAGGGGCCAACGTGATATACGGGCCCTGTGGCGTATCTCACAGCACGTGACACTACAGGTCTTATGAATTATCCCGAACGTCTCCAGTGGGGAGCATCAAAGTATTTCAGACCAGTTTAATACTTTGTAGCTCCACGTTCAAATAAAATCACGCTCTCGCTAACATATGGAAAGTTAAGAACTTTATTGGTTACCTTTTCATTGACATACTGGTTTCACTCCTGGCCTCCGACGTAGTCGAACGTTCACGAAGCATGCCGGGCAAGGCAGTTAATGTGACGTCACAAATTCGTTGCGAGGGCCCCTTTTTCCAGCGAGCCCCAATCACTGCCAAACATCGTGCACTAGTGTCGGCGTATATTATGGAACTTGTAGAGGGGACGAGTTGGTTCTGTTTGCTTTATAGGTATTGAAACGCGTACGTCTCATATGTACCAGCGATGGCGAGGCATGACAGAATCTCCGACCAGAGAGTTACTTATCGTTGCTAGTCTGCGCCTGACCGCGCGAGAGTTCAGTTGGTTGTTGCACTCAGTCAGTGCTAGTTGCGAGTATGAAGTTGCGAGTTGTACTCAGTTGGAAGCTAGTCGTGTGTGAGGAGTCGGCGGGCGTCGACATGGGTCTCTGGTCAAGGTTCGGGACGAGGTACATTGTTAAATAAGGTAATGAAGCAGCATTGCGCACATCTGATAATGTAATGTATGTTAATTGTAATTAATTTGTTCAAGAAATGCCCCAATAATAATTTTGTTTTCAAAGCAATCGTTTTTTTTTTAAAAAAAAAAAGAATCATTTCAATTGAAACAATATTTCCTATGCTTTTCCTCCCTGAATCAATTTATCAGATTAATTATTGCACAGGGCCTAAGGTCAGCGCAGCTGCCCTTATAAAATTATCAGGTTGATCTTAGCGTTAATTTTGTGAGGACTTAACATTTTTACACATTTTTATTATCATTGACTTTTATTACTGTGGGAAGCTAACATTTCGCTCTATTCGCAATTCTATTCAATTCTTTTCATTTTCATATTTTTACGGGGAGGTTACACTTGGCTGCATTTATATTTATTTAATAATCATTCATTTATTTTTGTGAGGAGGTTACAGTATTTAGCACTAAAACCCCCAACTTGTCTATTTTCAGTCGATCTTCATTTCTGTTGAAGTCGTTTTTGCATTTTTGAATGTCTGTGGGTCCATGAAGACGCTAGCGTAGTAATGATTGGACCTCGAGAAAACCACAACATGTACAGGAGCAACGAACTCGGTGGTTCTCTACTTCCAGTGCATGAACGGCTACAACTGATCTATTGGTGCTACCCAGACGGTAGTAATTCTCGAGCCCCTTAAGGCGGGGTTAATGCTTCTATTTGTAATTCCAATATACACTTGACGGCATGTGCAGGGAATTTTATACACTAGTTCTTCGCAGTGTTCAAATATCCGCCCACCTTTCTTCTTGGTTTGAACACTGTACGAAAAACATGTCTGCTTATTACACTGCTGATAACAGTTTTTACAAATTGGAGGAACATTTTCTCTTTCGTTGACTGTCTTTTAGTAGAAGCTCCAGATCTTTTAGCGGGTAGTGCCCTATTTTTCTTTTTGTCAGAGTAACTGTTTACTCTGAAGGCAGAGTAATGGAGCTTGTCCTTAAGTACTGAAGTCACAGATATTTTTAGCTCGGTCCTCCAATGTGTCAATTACTTCTTTTATACTTGGGATGACGACCGGAATCTCTGCAAATGTATCTATCCGTGTCAATGGAATTTCTGTAGACTTTTTGCCCGAAGCTAGGGTGGGGATTCCCAAGTACCTCCAAGAATGAAATTTGGCCTTCTTTCCCTTTTTCCATAGTGAACTTTATAATATAATTAACATCATACAGAAAATTTTGAAATTAACAGTTCTTTTTCTCCATGAGGCCAAAGAAATTCAAAAGCAGAGAAACAATTGCATCAGGAAAGGAAGAGGATTAAAATTGGACAAATTCGTATGAACAGTTCGGCTTTCGGACATTGTTTGAGATCGTAACTGCTCTCTGTGTCGTTATAGCCTTTGACGATGTCTCCAGCAATAGAAAAAGGAACATTGGGGAGAGAAATATACCCTGGGGCACAAAACACGTATCACAAAATACGATTTACCAAGTAATATTTTCGCAACTTGTTAGTAGCAGATTGCTTACATTAAGATTAGATGAGTGTAGCTACTATATACTTTTATAGGTTACTTACTCTCGAGAATATGAATAATTTAACAATTTCTTTGGAAAATGCTCTTCTTGCACATTTATTACAGGAAGACGAGAATTTTTAACATCTTACCATTACAAGATTTTTTGTAATCAAATTATTTCAGCTAATTGTCTTTAAAGTTAGTTTTGTAATTTTTTGTTGAAAATACCTTTGTACATATGTTTTGGAAATATGTTGCTGTTGATCCAGCTCGAGTCATAAATGAGTTTTATTAAAATGTTGTCAATACAACAATAAAAATAATTTATGCCGGCATAGGAAGTGTGTCATTTATGAACGAAATGAGTTGTATACTGTAAAATAACTGCAATAAGAGTCACTGAATGACTCATGATTTCTCTGAGCAGTTTTGATATGTAGTTTTTGTTAGAAGTACTGGAGAGTTTGCTGTTGGACGTGGCAATGTATAATTGTTTTAATTAATGTCTGCAATTTAGTGCCTGTGCGTTAATGATCGCAGCAAATCTGGAATCAAGTAGAAAATGACTATACATTTAATCGTATACGTGAAATTGGAGAAACTAAAAATTCCTTTTGCAGTGAATTAAATCATCGAACGAGACAACAGAGCCATTTGCTGGATATTATACGAGAAAAGATAAGCAAATGGCATAATCACTTGCCTTATCATCCTTGTGATCCTCAAACTTAAGAGTCGTTTGATGCAGCTCTGAACGCTAGTCCATCCTGTGCAAGCCATGTCTACGTAATTACGACAAATTATATTCATTAGAAGATGCTTTACTCCCTCTCCCCTCCCCTCTTCCTCCCCCCCCCCCCCCCTCACACACATACACACACTTGCTTGAAGGGTTCGTTGATCTCTCAGGGTATTTTCTCTCAACAGACCGCTACTCTTAGTCTGACTGTTCCTTAATTTTCTTTTTCTCACATTCAGACTGAGTACCTCCTGATTAGACACACCCGTGTGATCTTCAGCGTTCTTCTGTAGCTTCAAATTTCAAAAGCTTCTATTCTCGTCTTGTCTGAACTGCTTATTGTCCATCTTTCACTTACGTACAAGGCTACATTCCAGAAAAATGCCGTGCGTAAGGACTTCCAAACCTTAAGTTTGACAAATTTGATTCCATACGGAACTGTCGTGCAAGCGACTATATATTACAAGGAATGATATCAATACAGTAATCAGTCGCACTCCCATTGGTTTTTTATTATTCTTTTTATATTATTCTTGCTATAGCTGAAATCTGGATATTTAAGAATAAGAAACTGATTGCTGTATTTCTGTCCTTCCTTACTTACATTTATATGTGACGTAAACAAATTTATCTTTACGTACTTCCAGCGTATTGGAAGAATTGCAGGTCAGCAGCTTCTGTTACTCAGTACAACGAAAAACCAGCCAAAGTCGAAAATTTCACTTTTTTTATTTATTCGATGTCTAGTTTCGGACCGGGACCAATTTTCAAATCACCGTAGCACACAGTCAAAATGGTGTTGCGGAAAATACAGAAACCATATCAAAAATATAAACTTAATATGAAATGCAATTTGTTACCACGCATGGAGATGCAACGTTGACTGGTTTTTCGTTGGACTGAAATTTATCTTGTTTAGAAATGCATTACATGCTGTAGCCAGTCGGCATTTTAAATTCTCATGAGTTTAGTAGCGATACACGACTACTACTTTTAGTGCCCCATTTTCTGATCTAATTCCCTCAGCATCGTCTGATTCAGTTCGACCTTTGTTTTACTTTTGTTGATACTCAAGTTATAACCTCTTTTCAAGACGCTATCCATTCCTCTTCCAAGAACTTTGCTGTCTCTGAGAGAAATTTAGTGTCAACGGCAAACCATAAAGTTTTTATTTCTCCTCCCTGGCCTTCAATCCCTTTTCCGAATTATTACTGTTTGCTGAATGTGCAGATTGAATAACATCGGGGGGAGGCTACAACCCTGTCTCCCTCTCTCCTCAACTAAGAGTTCCCTTTCATTCCCTTCGACTCTTCTGCGTCTCGCTTCTAAATGAACATAAAATACACAACATCTAAACAATCCTCTTATTTTATATTAAGGCATGAGGCAATACCCACCACAGAGACTTATAAAGTGTAGATATGAGGATGGCTAAATAACATATCACCTATGTTGCGTGTCGTACTAAAGAGGAGGTTAGACACCAAACTGGATTAGAGGAAGACATCCCAAACAATTCGGAGGTGTCCTGCTATGCTCGTTTCTGGTTGTGTCATTGCGAAAGTGTTCCGGAAATGCTCCGTGAGCTTAGAAGAGAATTCGTAGAAGGAAGAAGACAACATTTTCGCGATACCGTACTGAGGAAGTTCAGAAAACCACCTTTTCCAACAGACTGCAGAAAGATTCTGCTGTTTACAGCGTTCATCTCGCGTAAGTATGGTAACACTGCTGCAGCGATCTCTCCTGTCGCGGTCAAGGCTCACACAGAGGGGAAAGTAGAGGCTGTTACAGTAAGTAGTATCAGTGGCAGTCATAAAGCTATGTTGAAGATTTTGCGACCACGGCTACATTCCAAACCGAACTGTTTGCATCTCGAGCAACAACTAAAATTGGTAGATCATGTCCGTCGCGTTCAAAATTGCATCTCAGTGCAGAAGCATTTGAGGACGAACATTTTGCCTCCAAGTTGATTTTCAACGACGAATCAACCATTCATTAATCTGGAAAGGTCAATCACATCAAGGTACGAGCGTGAGGAACTGAAAACACTAATCAAATAGTGGCACATGAACGAGATTCCACCAAGGTTAATGTTTCCTGTGCAGTGTCACTGACATTGCTGTATGGGATACTGCGACGGGTACATCTTACCTTGATATGTTGAAGTTTTGATTGTTTTTCACTGCTGATTCCGAAAATTTCATCGTGCAGCAAGACCAGACACTCCTTCATCGGAGCATCGATCTTCATTGCTACCTGAACTACGAACTTCTCCATCTCTGGATAGGACGTTGGGGTGAAGATGATGTGGTTCTATTCCCTTGGACCCCCTGGTCGCCTGATCAAACCACCTGTGGGGGTACGTTAAGAACCATGTATACATACCACCACAGCCAAGAACAGTTGGACTGTCCAGAGAAAACGTCAATGCTGCTGAGATAACCGTTGACAGGATTACTACCTAAGGTATGGAACGAACTTTATTACTGCCTGGACGTGTATTGTGTCACCAGAGGTGCACTCACAGAACATTTCCAGAGTGGGAAATTTACGTACAGTACGTTGCAAAATATAGAACATTAGAAATGAATGAATCACTTATCACGTATAGTAGCCCTGTATTAAATTTTTTATTCACCGACCTCACCTTTCCAGAGATTTTAGCACCACTAACCGCAGCAATAATGAAGCGTTTGGAGAGATCTTTAATGAAGTGTGTTACTGAACTATATTTTCATAAAAAGCGAGTATCAATACAAAAAAATCACAAATTGGGGTATTAGCTTCAGAAACACTCAAATCGACATGATGCTTTCTCGAATTGCTTCTACGAGCCAATCACATCACGAGGAATGGCGATCTCGTCGTCCAATCACGGCACAGGACATGGGTTATATTTAATCATGGTACAGGACACGTACCTTCAAGGAGACGTCATTTTTTCGTCGTGCGATCACACAAAACCAGCAAAAAACATTAAGCATACAGAGCCAATAAACTAAGAATCGTTGATGTCTCAGAGTAATATTCAAACTGTAAAGTACGAAGAAAAGTCTTCATTGGTGACAAACATGTCAGTGAAACGAGGAGCAGTAAAATATAGTTTTTTTTTGTCTGGATACTTTCATACTACCTTATTTCTTGTATGTTATGGCACGTTTTTAAGATGATTGTCGCTGTTTGCGGCATATTTTCTGTGCTTTTTCTGTTGCAATTTTTTTCCTCGGCGTACATCATGTCATCTGCAACTGTGTGAGCGGCCGTTAGTGAACGAATACTAAAAGGTGAACTTACGTATGTATTCTTGCTCCGCGTTCTTCACGTTGTTATGCTTTCACCACTCTTCACACTGGACATAGAGTGAAATGAAATAGACGCGAATAGTAAATACGTCAAAAACTAAACTATGAACAAGATTTCGAGTGAAACGCCGGCCGCTGTGGCCGAGCGGCTCTAGGAGCTTCAATCGGGAACCGCGCGACCTCTACGGTCGCAGGTTCGAATCCTGACTCGGGCATGGATGTGTGTGATGTACTTAGGTTAGTTAGGTTTAAGTAGTTCTACGTTCTAGGGGACTGATGATCTCAGATGTTAAGTCCCATAGTGTTCACAGCCATTTGAACCTTTTTTTTTTTTTTTTCGAGTGAAACGAAGTGAAATGCCAGTCCTTTTCTACACTGAAAACGTATTTATTAAAAGGTTTACATATTATTGCACTAGTAATATTAGTATCAAAAAGTAACATTTAGAAATGTAACACAGAAACATGGACTTGTGCTGTATCTGGGGTTTCTTCCAACACACAAATAAAAATTCGGCGCTTTGGAACATTTCATTCTTAACCGACCACTGGTGCAGCTTCCATTTTTTGTATTGTAAAGCACTGTAATCTTACAATGAAATACATGATAATACCAATGCGATGCATTGGGTCCTTATGTCAAGACAATAATGGTCACGGGCTGGGAAATCTGTGATCACTGGCCTACATTCATTTTTCCCCTCGTTGTAGTGTTGTCATTACGTTCAGCATGTTACCAAATGATTCTGCTTAGTTTTTACGGAATTTTGTTTGATGTTATCCTTTTTTACGTGATTCATAATCATTGAAGACGCTGATCGTTTCCGAATAATGTAAGTAACCAGCTGTGTGATCTATCGTCCTGTGAATTAATCGCCGAGATAACATGTTTTGCTGTGACAGATGGGCTGAGCTGGATGTCGTACAATTTTTCGTTAGTTGCTAATTTTTTCACTGACGATCATATAGTACGTGGCTTCAATATTAGATGTTGGGACACTGAAAAGCCGTCCGTAAATGGCTTGCTTCCTGCAGTTGATAGGCAACGAAACGACGCTGTTAAGGTATTAATACCGTAGAATATCATGATGGTTGAATTAAGCTCATCTTTCAGGAAACAAAAATTCGATAACAAAGGATGTAATTTCTGTTAGGCGAAGTCGAGCGGATGAAATGATTAATGAAACAATGACAGCCAGCCACTGTGGAATGATTACTTTCTGGTGGTGACACACTTGGTCGGGACAATGGAATGACGCCTCACACAGTGATGTTAGTCCTCGCCCAAAAGGGGCGTGACCAGCCGTAGCGCCCAACGACTGCGTCCTCACGTGACTTGTGTGTGTGTGTGTGTGTGTGTGTGTGTTCGTTTGTTTGTTTCTTTGTTTGCTAGCGTCTTCTACGTCCTAAATTTATCCCACAGGTAGAATGTGCCCAAGTTCATTCTGCGAAATCTCTCGCTCTACACGCACTGTGAAAAGACTCTCGCCGAGAAATCAAATGACATCGACCTGTATCGATCAATTTCTGGCTTTTACCAACGTTCGCTCTGAGAAAGGTTACTTTTAGTTCGGTATGTCTAATAAAGAGGAAATGACACGCTGAGTTAACTACTGCTGAAATGAGTATAAAATCATCGTCATTATACTTAAGCTGGCTGCTGTGGCCGAGCGGTTCTTGGCGCTTCAGTCTGGGACCGCGCTGCTGCTACGGTCGCAAGTTCGAATCCTGCCTCGGGCATGGATGTGTGTGATGTCCTTAGATTAGTTAGGTTTAATTACTTCTAAGTTTAGGGGACTGATGACCTCAGATGTTAAGTCCTATAGTGTTCAGAGCCATTATACTTAAATTGGACACATTGAACACTAAGTTGTCTGCTCTGCATTTGGGGCTAGGGGGGGGGGGGGGGGGGACTGGAAAGCGTTCACGAACACTCGGCGCATTTTGTATCGATAGACCTAAATGCATTAGCTCTCTCGCAGGGTGTCCTTAGAATGTGCATATAATAAAGTGTGTCCCAGTCTTTATCTGGTAACAAACATCCATAAGGCGTAGAATATGAATGTGAGACAAACAGCTTTTATCTTGAACTGCGTTGGACATATTAAATATTTTACGTACATATGTACTTTCTGTTACTTTGTTTCAGCGCCATTGACGTGACAGCGGAACCCGACGCCATTTGCAAACAACATGTACTCACACTAGGAGAAAGCCCGTTGTGTCCTCTGGTATCACGAGAGACAGGCAACAAAAACAGTCCAGAGAAAATTGTAGACGAGATACCGTAGACAGTCACCATATGTTACAAGCATCAAATATTTCCTGGGACTTCTCACAAAGGCATCTCTCACTGTCTCAATTGGCACGCACTAGCTTCAGGCGTGTCTGTTGCAGGAAGCTCACAGACGCCCCCTGTTTCCTTAAACTTGGCATACCATATCTGAATCCTTTTAACTGTCTACGGTATACCACCAGGATGCTTTTCTGGACTGTCTTTTATGACTGTGTCTCGTGATACCAGCGGTCACATTGGGCTTTCTCCTGGTTTGAGTGCATGTTGTTTGCAAATGGTCTCTGGTTCCATTGGTGTGAGCCGGCCGTTGTGGCAGAGCGGTTCTAGGCGCTACAGTTCGGAACCACGCAGCTACTACGGTCGCAGGTTCGAACCTGCCTCGGGCATGGAAGTGTGTGATGTCCTTAGGTTAGTTAGGTTTAAGTAGTTCTAAGTTCTAGGGGACTGATGACCTCAGTTGTTAAGTCCCATAGTGCTTAGAGCCATTTAAACCATTTTTTTCCATTGGTGTGATGTCACCGAGCCCAGCAACAAACAAAGAAAGTGAGTATGTATGTACACCATAACT
Organism: Schistocerca americana; assembly: GCF_021461395.2. Classification (NCBI taxonomy): domain Eukaryota; kingdom Metazoa; phylum Arthropoda; class Insecta; order Orthoptera; family Acrididae; genus Schistocerca; species Schistocerca americana. The sequence continues at coordinate 908,183,879 of NC_060120.1, forward strand.
TGAATATGTCATATCCAATTAAAGATAAAATGTATTTGGCTATGTGCCATATTTGATGCCTTGTGAATGAAGGTAATCAGGGAAAGACTTCTGACACACCCGGCATAGTAGTGTCCGTCCTCCAAACTGGGTCCCGCAATGTATGGCTATCTATTACAACATTGCTCTACGTAAGACGCCACATGCGTTAAAAATGAACATTATTGACAGGGGTGAACAAGCACATTGCATTTCTGAATTGCTTATCTACAGGGTCTACAAAATACCCGTCTGGGACGGGAATGACATTTTCATTTGTGTCGAAAATGTTTCATCTGCAACGTGTTCAGATGTAGGGATAAGTGAAAAATTTGAGGGGGCCAAATCACCTATGACGGTACAATACTGTTCAGGGTTTCGTGGCCGCTTGTTGGCTTTGAGCTGTTACCTATTGGCTTTTGTATCGGGATCTTCGGCCTCTACCAGCAATGGAGGGTGAGTCTTGAACAGTGTCAGCTACTCGAGCTAAAGAAACGTCACAAAAATCCTTAATCGAACATCAGACGAAGATACCGAGTCAAAATGGTTCTTCTTACAAGACTTCATACCTGAATGTGTCAGTTTTCTCTTCTGCAACTATTGTGCCCTTTTCGTCGGTCGCAAAATGTTTTCCAGCCACAAATTTCTTTATTTCTAAAAATAAGTAGAGATAAATGTTAGTATCGTGATGGATGTTGCTACAGTTCACGCATAAGATGCCTCACGTTTCACATTGCCATAGCATGTTGTCGAGGAGCTCCATTGTATTAACTCAGTTCTTATCATTTTGTAATTTAGGATATTTTCCATCGAGTTGATCATGAATAGTTACGCGGTATTCATTGCTCACTGTTTATATTTTGCAAAGTAACCAATAATTACGATATCTCGTCCATCCAGTAGTTTTATCCTATCATTTTGGTGAAGGAATATGTACATACACATACACCGTCCATCCAAAAATTTCCAGGCTGACTTTACGCCTGGCGTATAAGCGAATTCGGCGTAGTAAGTACTGTGGCTGCTTGAACTAACAACTGTAAGTAACAGAGCTCCACTCGACCAATCAGTTACGAGCAGTTAGTGTTTAGCAGGGCACGTGCGGCCGTAGTGTGTCAACATCGTTGTGCCATACATTGCAGTGCAACATCCTCTCTAAATCAAGCGTTTTTAGACAGTCTACAGGATGTTTTGAAGAACATAAATGTGCGTGCAAAGTTTGTCTCGCACACCACGGCACCCGAACAAAAACGACGACTCGTGGACGCCAGCCGTGACTAAACAGAAACACAAAACGCTGACAGTTACTTTCTGAGAAGCAAATAGCAATGACAAGACTTGGTGTTATAAGAACCTAACAAAAAACAATAAAGTGCAGAAATAGTAAACGCTTTGATGACATAAACGATATTCAAGTCAATGCGATGCGCGAGTTGAACAAGACACCAAAGGAGGCCTTTTCTAACATTTTCACATGGTCTTATGAACGTTCTGTGCGCTGTACTCAAGTGGGAGGGATGTGGGGCACCTGAAGCGTTAAAACCATTACCTTAAATTTTATCTGTGTTTCGTTAATCCAGTCTCGGAGACTTTCTGAACAAATGGGTGTACTACTTTGATTACTTTTTTGGTCGCTGGTGTCCGGTGGGGTGTGTGTTCGCACGTGTCGTCCAGAGCCACAAAGATTTTTCTCAAAACTGTCCTGGTATTATTAAAAAATTTAAGACATACGCCTATCTGCTGGACTCCATAAATGCGGTCGCCTACTCCCAGATTTCTCATCTTTCGGTCACATTTAAAATGCACAAAAACTCTTTCTTCTAATATTTGTTTGGCGTCCCTTTTATTTTACCCTTAACCGCCTATCTCGCAACAGCGTACTGTGACCTTCCTCAACGGTTTCATGTATGCGTGATACCCTGACGTGGCTCATCGTTAAGAGAAGTACTCCCAAATCTGAATTCAGTATCTCGGCGCGTAACTTTTGAAAACGATGAAGCAGACTGCTTATAACCTCTAACCGTTTGGGTGAAATTCCGTAGGTGGATAACGCGCTGAAAGCAAAGCGTTTTTTCATTTTACCCACTTCCAGGGAAAACGCAAACAACTAGTATTTTAAAAAGCTACATGTACAAAAACTACCTCAAATTAATACCTATTGACATACAAAGAAGAGACTATTATCCTGATAATACTTTAGCTTATTCTGACATTGACATGATTGTCACACGAGGGCAACTATTATCGGCAACATATTGCTATGCAATAGAATTTTTGTAGAAGCTTATAGAACCAATCAGGTAAGGACACTATCATGGAACACAGTGACAGAAACAAATTTTATCCTTGGAGATGTACCGTGTAGAGGACTCCACAATGTACATTACGAACAATTGCGTCGTTCACACGGGGCAACTATCACGTGCGAGCTTCTGCACTATGCTTTAGCTTTCCTTTCTACGGAAATTTCTTAGCCAGTTTTTGTGAAGCGAGTCGATTAAAAAACTTGAAGCTCTTATATCTGGCAGCTTCACGATGGTCTAATTGTAATTCCATTATGCGTCACGGTAACAGATATTCCGAATGTAGTCGAACAGTCGCGCATAATGTTTCGATTTTGTGTTGTTTTGCATGCTCTGTGGAGACTTTACGTAACTGTAAACGCCATACACAAATTAGCTGTTTGATGTTCTATTATATATATTTAGGAATATAACTTAACAGAAATGGGAAAATGAGAATTTTATGACACAATCTGACTTCAGCAGGGGATCGATTATTAGGACACATCTTGAAGTATAAGGAGTCATCACTTTGGTAATGGAGAGAATGGCGGAAAGAAGCAATTGCAAAGAGATTACTTTTAGATTACTTACTGGATTCATGCCAATGTTTGTATTCCGCTACAGTTCTTACGCCGTACAGCTCCGTTTCGTCCCTTGGAAGTTATTCACTGATGTCTTAACACATGTCCTTCTTGTAAGTGTTTTCCATAAGCTTCTTTCTTTGCTGATTCTGCGAAAACCTTCCCATTACTTATCTTATCAGTCCATCTATTTTTCAACATCATTCTGTAGCAGCACGCTTGGAACTTTTCGATTCCGTTCTTTTCCGGTTTTCCCACAGTTGGTGATTCACTGCTATACAATGCTGTGCTCCAAGCGTTCATTCTAGAAAATTTTTCCCTCAGACTAAGGCCAGTGTTCGATACTAGCAGGTCTCTCTTGGCCCGGATTGCCATCTTTGTCTGCTCTGATTTGCTTTTTATGTCCTTGCTTCATCCGTCATGTGCTATTTTTCTCCCAAGGTAGTGGAACACCTTCACGTTTCTGTTTCCTGGTCACTGATTTAACGTTAAGTTTATCGCTATTCGAATTTCCGCTGCACCTCTTTACCTTTGTCTTCCTTCGGTTTACCTTCAAATGATAGACTCAACAGACGGTTAATTTTTTTCAACACGTCGTTTAATTACTGTTTACTTTCACTGAGGATAGTAATGTCATCAACTATTCTGACAGTTAATCATTTCACACTGAAATTTAACCCTGTCTTGAAGCATTTCTTTACTTTCATTACTGCCTGTTTGATTTGTGTATTGAGCAGTAAGAGCAAAGACTACATCCTTGTCTCACACCCTTTTTAATTCGAACACTTCATTCTTGGTCTTCCGATCTTATTGGTCCCTTTTGCTTCCTAAACATGTTCTACATTATAAGTCTTTCCCTATACCTTACTACCGTTTTTCTCGGAATTTCGAACATATTGCATCATTTGATATTGTCGAAGGCTGTTTCCAGGTTGGATACAGTAAGTAGGTGAAATGTATGCAGGTTGTACCAAACCATGTTCGGATTGAAGACCACAACAAACAATAATTGATTTACAGGTACATGTTTAGCTCTAATGCACGGGTAACTATATCGATTTAGGATGTTAAAAATGTCACTTTTACATTAACGTTTTTAATCTGACGGGATTTTTTTTACGTTGTTGATCTAGTACGCTAAAACTCGTCATTGCACTGTATCTAACGATTTAAGAATTTGACATGGACTTGTAACGTCCAGTACAAGTCGTACATCTGTAAGAATAGTGTCTTTTTTTTCTTTTGTATACTGTATGATAATAAATCGTAGAAAATTAATTGATAGAAACAGTACCATCATAAGTGCGTTTAATGTCCGTTACTTAATTAGCAGTTGTCACGCAGGAACAGATTTATTTGCGAATTTATCAGTAGCTATGTAGCACGATATGCATAAAATCGTCAAACCGAATTATTCAGTCGTCAGGACACGTAGTTTCATCATTCACGTAGCGCTGCTACGAGACTCCAATTAAATGATGAACTTTATCTTCTGTGATGACGTCAGTGCCTAACAACCGGCTGTCGCTGTTGGGAGTGGAATGCAGGACTCTGCACGCAGCAAGAAGAGACCTTAGAAAGCCCGGTGGTTCGATGGCTTTCTTCTTTCGCTCGAAAGGCACAGAATTCAGCTCTGTATAAAATCCACAGAATTGTGCAAGAAAAACAGCGATACATTTACCGTACAGAGGTACGACGAACATCTACTGCAGGTACGCATAAATCACTTCAGCACTAACCAGAATTCAGTTTGCAGTGGAGAATGAGAAGCCTCCGCTGAAGCACCAGTAATGAGGGATACCTGGAACGGATTCTATACAGGCAAGCTGTATATCAAGACCCATGTTTTGATAGCCTCCAAACTTGCCATTCTAAACGAGGGAACATTTATAACTACGTATTTGAATACTGTTTGTCACCACGCAGTACTTTCCTGGGACACGGAAAACCAATAACACGCATCTTCGAATTTTATCCAATGATTGAATAGCGCCATCTCCTACCCATATTTTGTCACTTAGTCTGGAGTGGACATACTTTCCTCTGACTGTTACAAGACCTAAATATGATTACACTACCCAGCAAAGCGGTAATGATGCAAGTGGTTTGCCTAATTCGTGCAATTAATGAGGCGAGGCGATCAGTAAACATAGGGTGCTATGAAGCAATGGCTCTAGGCGGAAACGACAGTGTTCAGAAAGTTAGGAAAGTATTTTTATATAGCAAGAGTAACAGAAAACAAACTGTGTAGCATGTGAGCAGTCAACGCAGTTATTCAGTTCTGCAGATGATTTTGTGGAGCACATAAGCTTAAAATTCAAAATCATTGTTCAATATGCTGAACGAGGTTGCTAGGGTAGGGAAAGATCCACCGTGGTTCAACAGCCGTGTTAGAAAGTTGCTATGAAAGCAAAGAGAACCATATTTCAACTTAGAAACAACGAGTATTCTCCATCTTGTTCTATTTATGTTTCACAGACGTCGTGTAGAAAAAAAATAGGTATACAGCACTTTATACGGTGGTGTAAAACAATCATTTCTCCCGCAAAGAAACATTGGTATATGGACCAGAATAAAAAGTTTCCTCCAGTTGTGTAGTTAAAATGACTTTTTCGTTATATGTGTTGGCTCGGTGAACAGTTCTATTCGCAACGATTTGTTGTGACTGCCTCGTTTTCGTATGGACCCAGGAATAAATAGGACTAAAACAACGAAGAAACGGAGTTTATTCGCAGAATATAGCTACAGTATGGTAAAAATAATATTTCGGTTACGAGCGAATAAATGACTTTAAAAGTGGACGAGTGTGTGTCTGCGGCAAAGGGTGTTCATGTAGGCCATCCATTTCAAAACCGGACAGATACATGGAGATGATCGTGAGGCCATAACTGATGAAACTGCGGCTGAGTTCAGCAGTTGCAGTTGTTTACTAATTTCTCAACTCTCCGAAAGTAATAGTTTTTACACGTTGAGCATCACGTTAAATAAGAGAAACGCAAGCTGGAATGGTTAGTAAACGCCGAATATATATTTAATGCCTTTTACAAGTGTTTCTCAGAAGTAGAGGTGGATGAGATGTGTGTCCATCACTATGAATTAGAGAATAAGCGACATACAAAGGTGTCGAAACAACCATCTTCGCCTTCAGCAAACAGTTCAAAAGGCGAGGTTGTGCGGGAAAGTGAATGATGGCTGTGTTTTGAGAGATGAGAGGTCTGCCGCTGATTCATTACACACGCAAAGGCAAAAAGGTGCAGAGTGACAGATACTGAGAGCTACTGCGAAACGTGAAACCTAAAATAAAAGCACAGAGAAAAGATGGGATTTCGCTTCATGTGATGCAGCTGGGCAAAAATTTCAGTGGTTTCAAAATCATGTTTTTGAGCGTCTGGAGCACCCACTGTACAGTCTTGACCTATTTCCAAGTCATTCACACATTTTTTGGACCTATGAAGGTGTGTCCGCGTGAATTAAAGTCTTCGTGGCATGACGAAGTTGGGGACGCGCTGCAAGAATGGATGTGCGCAATGCCACTGGGATTCTTCCAGGACGGAATTAGACGCCTGTCTAGAGATGGGTAAAGTGCACAGAGGTTGGGGGAGATAATGTGGAGAAATATCTTCCGGTCTCCATCCGAGTTTAATTCCCAGAAGGTATAGACACCGTTCCTCACAAGAAACTGCTAATCAAATTGTGTGCCTACTAAGTATCCTCTCAGTTCTGCGACTTCATTCGTGATTTTTTGTAAGAAACTTCGCAACTCGGAGTAACTGAAAGTAATCGAGTGAAACAGAAGTGTTATCTGGCTTTCCCCAGGGAAATATTATAGGCCCTCTGCTGCTCCTAATTTAAATAAACGATTCAGGAGGCAATCTTAGCAGCCCTTTTAGATTGTTTGCAGATGGTGCTGTCATTTACCGTCTAGTTAAGTCATAAGATGGTTAAATCGGATTCCAGAATTACTTGGACTCGATATGTGAATGGTGCGAAAAGTGGCAATTTTCTTTGAATAAGTAAAAGTGTGATGTTAACCACATGCGTACGAAAATAAATACATTAAATTTCGATTACAAGATAAACTACACAAATTTATCGCGTTTTCAGTTCAACTAAATACCTAGGAATTACAATTACGAACACATTAAACTGGAACGATCAAATAGAAAAAGTTGTGGCAAAGGCGAACCAAATCTATGTCGTATTGTCAGAACACTTAAAGAGACTGCATATACTACACCTGTCCATCTTCTACTACAGTAATGTTGTGCACTATGGGATCCTTACCGGATAAGGTTGACGGAGTACATCCGAACTCCAAAGAAGAGCAGCTAACTTTCTATAAATCGAAATAAGGGAGAAAGTGTCACGGATATGATAAGCGAATTTGGGTGGCATTCATTAAAACAAGTGTGATGTGAAACAACTTTAATGTCGCCAACGTACATAGGGAGAGATGATCGCCGAAATAAAAACAAGAGAATAATATTAAAAAGGAAAACACTTCCTAATGTTAAAAAAAATGGCTCTGAGCACAATGGGACTTAACTTCTAAGGTCATCAGTCCCCTAGAACTTAGAACTACTTAAACCTAACTAACCTAAGGACATCACATACATCCATGCCCGAGGCGGGATTCGAACCTGCGACCGTAGCGGTCGCGCGGTTCCAAACTGTAGCGCCTAGTACCGCTCGACCACCCTGGCCGGCTCCTAATGTTCTGCAAAATTTTATTTCTTTTTTCACGAACCGGCTTTCGGCTTCTCAGGCCATCTTCAGGTGACAACTGGCTGTGGCACACGTAGATAAACATGATGTGAGATTTACAGAGATAGTATTTGTATAGAAGATACGAAAATGAATGTGTGTTTACATAGAAAAACATTAAAATCATTACATTAATTAAAAAAGGGGGTAAACAAAGTTTTCATGTGGAGATAAATGTAACAAATGGTGTGAAATAAAAAGAATTTACAGTTTTAATATAATATTTGTAAGGAAGTGTTCATTTAAGAAGGGGAAAACGCAAATTGAGTTCGATCATTTAATACAAGGTTGGCATTCTGGGGCATGTTTTTGTTGATTTCTATTATTTCCAGTAGGGTCATCATTTTTCTTTTTCTGACGGGCTGTAGAACACATTTTGCATCGTGTGGATAGTTTCTGCTAAAATGTTCAGCAAAGGTCTAATCGTTCTTCCTTAATCTCCAGCTTCTCTCATGTTCACACAGCCTAACTGCCACTGGTCTGCCTGACTGACCAATATACACTTTTTCGCACTGGTTGCAAGTGATTTCATATACACCACTCCGTGCCAAGGGCTGCATTTTTTATTTACTATTGAATAAAAATTTTGATATGTTGGTGGTATTATAAAATACAAAAAAATGGCTCTGAGCACTATGGGACTTAACTTCTGAGGTCAGCCGTGCGGTCGCAGGTTCGAATCCTGCCTCGGGCATGGATGCGTGTGATGTCCTTAGGTTAGTTAGGTTTAAGTAGTTCTAAGTTCTAGGGAGCTGATGACCACAGATGTTAAGTCCCATAGTGCTCAGAGCCAATTTTTTTTTTTTTTTTTTAATGAGGATAAACAGCATGGACATACGATTGGTCTTTAGCATTTACAGATAAAGCATAGCTGCCGATACAGTAATTCCTGCAAAGTCCTGGCACCCAAACAGCCACAAACATGTAGCTTTCCAGCCACACCGGCCGGCTCTCATGTAGAAAATCACCCTATATTCTTAACGCATTTCGGTGCACATGGTATAATGAGAAAAATGCATAGAAACCCGATGAGGGTGGGGGACATCAGAGGAGTAATAGCGCCAAGGTGTTGCTTCGTACGGTGCATTTACCTGCATACACCAACGTGGAATGCTTGGGCGGCAGTGACCACGGTGCCGCGCTAGTCCGGCCTCTGAAGCGGAGGTCCATCCGTCACGGAGACGGCTGCAAGACACATGTCATCCAGCCTACCAGTCAGCTCTTGTTCTACCATGATTGACTCCAGAGAATCCGCCGAACTTGCTCCACACATGTTGCCAATCCACTTGGTGACTTCGGTAGGCTCCATTCACAGGCACAACGTACGAACTGTAGTATTCATTCCATTCCATCGCTGACTGATACAGCGAGAGGTTTTCATGATGATATTAAAAACGAAACAGTCACCGTTGTAAAGTTATATTTATTTGAAAACAACGCGTTTCGCCATGGTTAGGCATCATCAGACTATTTAAAAGGAAAACGAAGGCTGATTGAAAAACTATTCCATGAACATTGTAAGACAAGGTTCTGAGCTGCAGGAAACATTTAATCAAAACCGCAAATAACACTCACGTTAAAGTGTCAAGCACACTGAGCCGATTGCCGGGGTTCTATGTCAGACACACACACACACACACACACACACACACACACACACACACACACACACACAACCGTCTGGATGAAAACGGGACTATGGGCACCTAGACAAAAAATTTGAGAAATCAGCTGACAGCCACAACGGAAACAAGGTATAACAAACTAGTAAAGGAAACTAATGAATATTTAGAAATATCTTTGAAGTATCATAACAGGAAGTAGAGGATAGCTTAGAGCCACACGTAAATGTTGGCCTGGATGCCAAACAGCGGAGGAGTCTAACCGGCAGTGGCACTGGAATTACTAAATAGTGGATGGCCTCCTACAGCTGCGCTAATACAACGGAAACACAATAGATGGCACTATTAACTTAAGTTGTGGAGAAGGCTAATATGGGACTGAATGACATGTACTTAATAAGAAGGAATAAATTAGATTAAGTTAAAATTAAAATGTAATGAAAAACAAGATTTTTTAGCATTTAATATGGGCCATCGAAATCACGTACAGTACTGTGATACTTAGTGTACATTCTATTATTCATAGGTTTATCAAGGCCTCAGTTCCAGCATCTGCGTTTTACAGATCTTTTTAGAGGAACAATTTCTGCAACTGTTTCGATTACCTTTACGACGATTTTTTTAAGTCTTTGGCATCGACTTACCGCAATTTCAGCATTAATTTTGAGTGATTTTTCTGAAGTTCTTTTATCCCATATATTAGACCATAGCCGTTTTCATTTCTGAATATAATTAATTTCTCAATTAAGACAGAATATTTTTTGAAACCAAAGAAAATAAGTGAAATGTATAATGATGAGGCCTAGAAATCACGAAGATAATTCACGAACTGATTTAAGGAGGCACTTCATTGTTCATAACATATGGAACTACAACGGTTAAAAAAAAAGAAACGTACGATAGAATACATTACACGTATTCGCAATTGCGAAGATGAATATCAGCTGTAGAGTGGAATGACGACAATGAAAATTTGTGCCGGACCGGGGCTCGAAGATGGATTTCCAGCTTACCGCGAGCAGTCATCTTGCCATCCGACTACCCGTGCACGACTCACGGCCAGACCCGAGCTTCCGTATGTCGTCAACCATGGGTCTACAAGGTGTACTCGTACATCCACTATGTATGTTCTCGTACAGATGAGACATTTTACTCGAAAGTATCTTGCGTGGTGTCGTAATTCAGAATAACACAGGCACTGTAGTACCGTCCGACAGAATTCTGAAAGGCGCCTGTTGGAAACGTTTTTCATGTTACGTGACAACGCACGATCTGAGAGTCACTTGTAGGACGCACAGACGTCGCAGTCGATATTTTAGTCTGCAAGTGCAGTCTCATCTTCCGTTACGTCACATATCTGCAAGCACTACTATTTGTCGACCAATCAGTCTCTAGGTGGCTTAGATTCGAGTTCGGTTGGCCCTCTTGACGTGAGACACAGCACACTTTCTTGCTATAACGACTTACTAAGAGTTTAGACTGTTGGTTCCATGAATAATCTGAGATGGGCCTTTCTAAGTTGAAACTTCTAGGAGTTTGGTGAGAGTGTTGCTTGTCTGTACTGCAATGGCGGCGTCATTGCATTTTTACATGGTTTTCTAGTAAAACTGTGTCTCCATGCGTGCAAAATTAGTCTCTTTGTCAGTGTGTGGCTTCGTCTGATTATGCAAGGATCAATATCGATCTTTCATTAAGTCATTCTTGGTTATAGGTCGACTTCCACGTTAAGCTTACTCGCTAAATACTATTACTGGGATTAAAGAGTTTGTGGGATAAATTTTCTGCTCATTCTGAATATGTGGTACTGTATATCGACGTGGTCTGGTTGAGAGTTTTCTTATTTACTATTCATAGAATTTTGTGTTTTTGTTAATAATTGAAGTTAATTTAATACCTTTCATAAATTATTCTCCTCCTGAAATCACTTTACAGCTTTACGACCTCTGACGGTCAACATCACATGTACTCATTTGGTCTTCGTTCGCGGCAGCAGCAGGAGCGAGCACAGCTTACTACAAATGACCTGGCTTCAGTGGAATATATATTACAAACTGCCGTGAGCAGATGAAGTATCTGCTAGTTGTCTAGATAATTTTCAGTCTAATTAAGGTAAGTCGCGAGTTGCAGAGAACTTAGACATGTGCTGCAGCCAACTAATACATCGAGACGTTTCATTTTACTCATGTTTCTTGCTAATATGCCTTAGAAATACAAAGGGCAGTCAAGTCTACGTTACAAACGTCTTTTCCACAAGAACAGACGCAGTTATACTTAGGTGTTGCATTGGGAAGGTCCAAGGTCTTGGCGATAATTTTGTCTTACGTTCCAGACACCTTTTACAGTGTGATTCAAAAATAACTGGACACACTTCGTGGTTGTAATGTTGCATGCTTTCTAAATAAATTTACTTGTAAACGAAAATTCTCAATTCTCTCTTCTCAAAAACTTCCTCGTCGTGTAACGTGTGCTTTAGAAATTGTACTGAAGTGCTGAGCAGTACTGACTGTTGGTTGACCCTGTGTTGCGCATGTGAACAGTGTCATGGAACAAAACTGTAACTGAAATGCTGGACGAAGTACTGAAAATAAATCTAAATAAATTCCAAAAGAAACTAATGGTGTACTTAGTGAAAAATAAATGTATCTCAATAGTGAAGTACGTTATGAAAGTTGCGTAACATGAAGTACAAAGTTTGACTTGAAACATCCACGAAAAAAAAAATACTCCTCAACTTGGTAGAAAATAACTGTTTAATATTACCTACATTGTTCACTGTAAATTCATCTGCTCAATTAGCACAATACCTGAAAATTTTGATTGTGTATTGCTTGCTCACAAGAACGCAAAGTGATGTCTGTCATGAAGTAAAAGTAACTTACCTTACACTCAGCATGCTGCACTGTGTTTAGTGTACTGAAAGCAAATACAAATCAGATAATTTAGCAGATAAGAAAAAATAAACTACTCATTAAAACATTTGTTTCGACCTTTTCAGAAACGGTCTGCGACTTTCCCTTGCGTAAGGTGCAATGTAAACACGATAAAATATTCAAAACTTTACCAAGAATGATGGTACACGGTTTTATTTGAAAGAAAGTCGTTCATTAAAACTTGAACACTGGTTATTGTCAAGAAAGACAGTATAACATAATAAGACCCTAACAGTTAGAAAATTCTCTCACTACTAAAAGAATTACAGATATTTAATGTAATTGCTCTACTTGTAACATAATGGAAACAAAGAAATCAAATTAATACTGATCACCAATATTATTCTTTATCTAAGGGAGAAAGATTTCCATGAGTTATAGTTCTGACAAACGTTTTATTTCTGTGTATGTATTAGTTACCCTAAAAAATTCCTCAAAAGAAACTCCTCTGTCAATAGAAGCAATAACGTTACAAACAAGTTGTCATCTCCGCAATAAAGTATTCCAGATACCTTCCCTCAGATGCACAAATATCAAATCTCCTTGTCTAAAATCTCAGCTGCTCCCTACTATGCTTCTAATAAGAACGCACCAGCGCTGGGGAGCAAGCGAACACCAGATGAAACTTAAACATTGAATCAAGCGTCTTATTCACTGCTCGCGGAGCGTGCTCATTCATCTTTGTCCCAGTACAGTAAAGGTGGAATAATTACAATGGCAAAAAGCATATGAAAACTTTACAACGTATGCATCTGAATAAGAGCAAAATGTTAAATTAAGCTATGACTGGAATGGCATTATTTCCGAGATATGCAGTAGAGTAGGGAGCCCAAGTGCACCACAAAAAACAAAATTAATTTTCCTCAAAAAGTAACGTCATCAAGGGACCCGAAATGCAATACGACTGCATTCTGTACCTTTGCCCCAGAAAGTGTTCAAAATGACATTTATGTTGACAAAGACAGCGACGTGCGCCTTCCCCGGCAGCTGAGTGGTCAGCGCGACAGAATGTCAATCCTCTAGGCCCGGGTTCGATTCCCGGCTGGGTCGGAGATTTTCTCCGCTCAGGGACTGGGTGTTGTGTTGTCTTGATCATCATCATTTCATCACCATCGACGCGCAAGTCGCCGAAGTGGCGTCAAATCTAAAGGCATGCACCCGGCGAACGGTCTACCCGACGGGAGGCCCTATTCACCCCTCTTGGAATGTTGCTTACTCTGTCCACTGCAGCACAGTCATACAGCCGTTTTCAGTTCTGTGCTAGAGTTGTGCTACATACTCAGTTGCAATACCATACAGGAACTCATCGAGACGGCTTAAGATCCGGAGATCTGGTGCGCCAAGCAACTGGTCCTGCATAATTTATCCACTTACCGGTATAAGCAACAATGAGATACTCTCTTGCCTTCCGAATGAAATGTGCAGGAGCATCGTCGTACGTAAGTCATATGTTCGTGTAGCGAGTGGAACATCATGAGGCAGACCACCCAATTGATTTTCCAAGATCTGTCGACACACTGTCAGTCAGGTACTGTGGAAAAATATGCGGTTCGACTAACCGATTGACGACTAAACCATACCACATGTTCACTGCAAAAGTGCATGTTACGAGCATTCACGATTCCCGCACGGTTCTCATCCGTAGACAGTACCCGACGACCGAACAGTGGATCAGCAGCATGGTGCTCGAGTAACCACGAACGGAAAGTATGACGGCTAGGTTAGTTCACAGGTGTCAGCTCCTCTACGTTCTGCAGCCGAAGTGGGTGGAATTGCTGTCTCCGAATCAGGCTCCATACAATTGTTCGAGGAACCGCTATAATGGCACGTATGCGGCGGGTATTTATGGTCGGATCTTCATGTGCCACTTACAGGATATTCTCAACACCCAAACCAGCCTGTCCTTGACACACCCCACATGCCATATTCCCTTAAACGCTTGTCCACAGCTGTGAAAGTCTGATGGTTTAGTACTCTTCTGTTTGGAAATATTTCCATACACCGTCGTATTGCTGCGTATGCATCGCCTCCAGTTGCACCGTAAAGGAGGTACACATTCGCGTATTTACCGTTTGACTGGTAGGCCATTGTATCGTACAAAATGATTGCAATCTACGAGCGACCGACAGAATGAATGTACATGGTGCTGCTACATTACAACAGAGTCATGGAGTACAACGGATCTCACCAAAGTCAAGTAAACGAAGGCATTTCATCCCAGAATCAACGGAGCATTGTAGAGGGGTGTACAAAGCAATATCAGTCGATATGCAGGCGAACACCATACGCCAAAAGCCTGTACTGGTCCATGATGTAATGCCTACAACAAATGACAGTATGCATCATAACCCGGAAATAGAGCAATTTCAGGCAACACTTTATTTAATATTTTACTCTTACTTTGATGGATACATTACACTCACGAGGTGTGTACAGTTACTTTTGAATCACGCTGTGTAATCCGTTGCACTATGAAAGCCCGCTTACTTCCTTAAGTTTCATATTAACAGTAGTAAGACCGTGCTTTTGTTCATTCATCGGTAAAATTTTAGATAAAAAGCAATATTTTCAGTGCTTCTACACCGGAGCCATAATGGCTGTCCACTCTTAGGCTAAATCATGTCCAGGAGTAAAGACTTTCACGTTGCTCACGACAATAACATAGGCCCATTGTCCGAATGCTCAGCGGTGTGGTAAGGCAGTGGCTTTGACATATTTCCTGAGTGCATGGTGATTATAGTACGAGTTAGTTGAGATGATATTTGATCATTCACATAGAGAGGTTAGCTAGGCAGGAGAATATAATGCGTTATATATGGTACCCAGATCTCACATGCACTTCGTTTTCTGATCTCTCGTGCGGTCGTTTGTTTCGGTGTGCTGGGGGCGTAAAAAACCATCACGTAGTTCGCTGTGTCGAGGAGTTAACGCCGTGAATCACCAGCTTCAAGACTTGACGCAAGTGCTCCCAGGTGTATCCTCTCCCGGAATGCGGCTTTTGTTTTCATGAGCCCCAAACAGCTCAGTGGGCTCTCGGCGTAGGAAGTCATAAAATTTATTTCGTAACGGTCCAGCAACTTTTTAACTGCGCCTCTTTACACGCGCGGTCGCCCGCCGCTCTGATTTACGGCTGTCATTTGTTTGGGAGTGGACCCGTGGACCTCGCGCAGGCTTCCGCGACGGCGAGCGTCCTTTTTGTGACGTGAAACTACACGACGCCGCTCTGCGGGTCGCCGCGGCGTTGCGCAAAAACTGGAGACGCGTCCTGCGTCACAATGGACCGTTACGTACGTGCACATTCGCTATACACACACTTCCTGTGCATTCCAGGAGGCCACTTCTAGCACTGGGGCTACGAATAAGCAGTTACACTAGGCAATCAAAAGTACCCAGACGCCCCTGCGTAATGCGGAATTGACCGCTAGATACCAAGAGAGGCTGACCCGACAGTATAAAAGATGGCGGGGACTGTTGTCAGCAGAAAATCAGTACCAGTAGAACGGGTCGGTCATCAAAACTCAGAAACTTCGAAAATGGACAAGTCATTATATGTCGTCTGAATAACAAATCCGTCAGGGATATCTGAACCCTTCTAAAGTTCCACAGATCGACTGTTGGTGACATGATTGTGAAGTGCAAATGCGGAGGAACAGCCGCAGCTGAATCAAGACCAAATGACCTCATGTACTGACTGATGTACTGCGTCCGAGAATCCTGGAGGCTGGTTGTAAAAAAAATCACTTTAACTCAGCGGAAGAAGTAACTCGTGAGATTCAAAGTGTTACCAGCAGCAGAGCTAGCATGTCTGCGCGTAGAGAACTATAAAGAACGGGTTCAACGGTCGAGCAACTCTTCATAAATAACACATTTCTGTAATCAGTACTAAGCAACGCTTCAGGCGGTGGAAACAGCTACGCCATTGGACAGTGGGTGACTATAAACAAGTGATTTGGAAAGATGAACGACGCTGTAACCGATGGTATTCTGATGGGAGGTTTATCGCTTGGTGAAAGTTAACTGTCAACAGAGAAGTACCGAGGACGCGGCGTTTTAGTATGGATGGTTAGAGTGTCGTCATTTTGTTGCGCTTAAGTATATGAACACAGTTTACAGCATACTGTACCGTATACATCAAAGGAACATTAACAGACGATGACAGTTTGTATCAGCACCCCAATACACTCCGACATTAAAGGAGCATCTGTGAGACAGTGGTTTGCGCACAATAATTCTTCTGAAATGAACTAGCCTGTCCAAAGAACCGAACTGAACGCAAAGGAACGACAATGGGACGAGTTGTAAGGCGGAATAACCCATGAGCAAGAACGACATAAAAAGTAAATAATCACTGTCAAAAAGGGCCAAGAGAAGTTTACTGGTATCAAACTTGCCCATTAATTGGAGGAAGAAACATCAGAGTATGTACGTTCCGAGCACAGCAGTCTATGGTAGTGAGACGTGGACGCGGCCACTCCGGCCAGAGGTTGGAGTCCTCCCTCGGGCATGGGTGTGTGTGTTGTTCTTAGTATAAGTTAGTTTAAGTAGTGTGTAAGTCTAGGAACCGATGACCTACCCAGTATGGTCCCCTAGCCATTCACACATGAGACATGGACTGTGGGAAATCTGGAACAGAAGAGAACAGAAGCTTTTGAGATGTGGTCCAACAAAAGAATGTCGGAAAGTAGGTGGACTGATAGGTAAGATAAGGAATGAGGAGGTTCTTCGCAGAATAATCGAGAAAAGGAATATACGGAAAACAGTGACAAGAAAAAGGGGCAGGTTGATAGCACATCTGTTAAAACATCAGGAAATAATTTCCATGGTACTAGAGAGAGTTGTACAGGGTAAAAACTGGAAGGAAGTCAGAGACTGTAATAAATCTAGCAAATATACACGTCAAAAAGAGTTTTGAATCACCTCGGTTCAGAGAGTTCCGGAACTTGTACAGAAAATTTGAATTGAGATCATCATAAACATCATTTCCGCCCTTTTTATTGCTCACGATAACCACACATTACGTGTTGTACCACCATACAGCGAGACCCTCAGAGGTGATGGTCCAGATTGCTGTATACACCGGTACCTCAACTACCCAGTAGCACATCCTCTTGTACTGATGCATGCCTGTATTCGTCGTGGCATACTATCCAAAAGTT
This sequence comes from Schistocerca americana, assembly GCF_021461395.2. Lineage (NCBI taxonomy): Eukaryota > Metazoa > Arthropoda > Insecta > Orthoptera > Acrididae > Schistocerca > Schistocerca americana. The sequence goes on from NC_060120.1 coordinate 908,201,235, forward strand.
TATCAAGGCACTGTTGGTCCAGATTGTTCCACTCCTCAATGGCGATTCGGCGTAGATCCCTCAGAGTGGTTGGTGAGTCACATCGTCCATAAACAGCCCTTTTCAATCCATCCTAGGCATGTTCGATAAGGTTCGTGTCTGGAGACCAAGAGGGCCACTCTAGTCGAGAGATGACTTTATCGTGAAGGAAGTCATTCAAAAGATGTGCACTATGGGGGCGCGAATTTTCGTCCATTAAGCCGAATGCCTCGCCAGTATGCTGTCAATGTGATTGCACTATCGGTCGGAGGATGGCATTCACGCATCGTACAACCATTACGGCGCCTTCCATGACCACCAGCGGCGGAGGTCGGCCCCATATAATGCCAACCCAAAACAGCAGGGACCCTTCACCTTGCTGCACTCGCTGGACAATCTGTCTAAGGCGTTCAGCCTGACCGGGTTGCCTCCAAACACGTCTCTGACGATTGTCCAGTTGAAGGCATATGCGACACTCAGCGGTGAAGAGAACGTGATGGCAATCCTGAGCGGTCCATTCGGCATGTTGTTGGGCTCATCTGTACAGCGCTGCATGGTGTCGTGGTTGCAAAGATTAATCTCGCCATGGTCGTCGGGAGTGAGGTTGCGCAACATGCAGCCTATTGCGCACAGTTTGAATCGTAACACGATGTCCTGTGGCTGCACGAAAAGCGTTATTCAACATGGTCGCGTTGCTGTCAGGGTTCTTCCGAGCCATAATCCGTACATAGCGGTCATCCACTGCAGCAGTAGCCCTTGGGCGGCCTGAGCGAGGCATGTCACCCACAGATCCTGTCTCTCTGTATCTCCTCCATGTCGGAACAACATTGCTTTCGTTCACTCCCAGACGCCTGGGTACTTCCCTTGTTGAGAACCCTTCCTGGCACAAAGTAATAATGCGGACGCGATCGAACCGCGGTATTGACCGTTGTTGAACTACAGTCAACACGAGCCGCGTAACTCCTTCCTGGTGGAAGGGCGCGAGAGTGAGGTCACAATGTTCAAACTCGATGGAGAAGACAGTTGTCAGTCTCAGATACTATGTGAAATCAACCTTACCTGGAAATTTAAGGCTCAGTGCACACAAATGTGGCATGTCGTTGATATCTGCAGGAGTCTTGCTGGGGACCTCCCATTGTTTCGAGTCACCCCTGGATAGCAAATGGAACATACAGAGGTTCAGGTGTAGTTTTCAACTTCAGCTCAGTACTCCATCTGACAAAACAGAAATATGGCACCACCTTTGTTGACTTTATAGAAGCATATTATTCTAACACAAGATAAATCTTTCTCTCTGCACTCCATGAATTCAATGTTTGTTATAAAATGTTAAATTTATTCAAAGAATTCCTCATAAGCACCAAATATAAAAGTTTCTCGGTGAACTTTCAGAATAACTAAAAATAAGTAATGAGAGCAGTAATCTAGAATGGAGGTGGACTATTAACTGCATCTTGGAAAAAACATCAACTGGGAATGTGGAAAATGCACTAAATCAATCTGAAGTAAGTAATCGTGTAAAGTTAAAGCTAAAAAGTAAGGGAGTCGAAATCTAATGCTTTGCTTTCGAAGACGACCTAGCGATCTTTGCCAAAAACATAAGTTCAGCCGCAGTTCAGACAGGTCACCTCGAAATGATTACTGGGAACATAGAACTAAAAAATCTACACCCTAAACGAAGTATAACTTGAATACTCAGTACTCTGTACCCATATACTTTGGATGTACTATCACGTTCAAAAATTAAAAAAGAATTTTTCAAATAAATTGATTAAATGAAGTAAATGACATCAGGACCCGAAATACTTTTAGAGTACCAACCCCCCAAAAACATCTACAATAAAAGATCAGTTTCCATAAATGAAAAAATCAGGCATCATATCACTGTAATAAGATTTCAAGCAATCTACACAGTAGAATGCTTAATTCTATTCTGAGGAGTAGAAACGGAGAGAATACATAAAAGTAGAGAAAAGATCGGCGAAAACTTCTGGGACCGAAACAAATGAAAAAAAAGAGTAGGAAAGTTCAGAAACTTTTAAACACAAATCGGAGAAGTATGGTTTTTTTTGGACACACAAACAGACTGGATCAAGACAAACCAATTACACAAAGTTTTACAGACGATTTTTTATATACCACTGTCCGGGAACGTAGAACACACATCGCTCATTGCCTTTATTAACCATGCATGTCTGGAACTGTCGATTACACTTATCTTGCACTTTTCGTTTTTTTTCCAAACTAGCTATGTTGATTAATAATCGCAAGTCCAACAGGGGTACTTTGTGTCGTTGCAGCACACGACCTAAACGCGCAACAAATAAAAACAGGTGAACACTGTTTACCTACGACAATTTGGCAGTTTGGTGCTCATCGGTAGAGGACGGTAGTTATCGCCGTTGAAACAGTTGTCAACCTATGCGATGAAACAATGGATGACAATGAATTATTACTAATGCATTTGAGTGCACCGTGACTCATAGTGAGTGAGCATGAGCGGTGATACGTCATCCACGACGTCTATGACGCGTCGGCAACGATAGCCAGTTCACGATGAACTTTGGTACTGCTGCTTCAAACGAAGACGAAAAATCATTTATTTAGATTACGTAGGCCGACCTATATCCTCATATATTGCAGTGTCCAATTATTTGGTCGTGTGCCACTAACGGCATTGGCTCGCCATCCCTGACCTAGACGAAATGAATGTTTCTGAGAAGTTCCAAAACAAAGAAAATTTCGCAACCGGAATTAATATCTTCGAGTATTTTGAAGACAAAGATAAACAAAAAAGCAGAAGAATGTTTACCGAGGAATAAATATTAGAGTGAAGAAATAACTAAATATTTCGAAGAAAGAAAAAAGAAACAACACCGAAACAAGTCGGACATCTCCGAAAGAAGAGACGCCAATTTTGATTCAGCTGTCACAATGAATTAAACTCAGACATTGGTTGCAAATGGCTATTCATGTAAATCAGTGGGGAAAGTTGAAAATTTGTGACAGATCGAGATTCGAACCTGGGTCTTCTGCTTAGTAGGCAGATGCTCTGACCAGTAAGCGGTCTAGGCAGAGCGATCATCACTATAGCACGGACTACCCAAGCACGCCCCCCGTCAGAACCAAAGTCCCAACTTATCGTCACACTACGACTGTAGTGCCTCATTCCCCATTATCTCACGGCATTTCGTCAATTCCTGTAGGAGTTGGAGCCTGGTGTGCATCCGCACTGAAGGGATTATAAGCCGTCATCGCCTTAATTGTACATATGTTGTGTCTGTTCTTTCGGACATGGCCTCCCATCACACCCAAATTCCCAACTTAACCACACGCTACGAATATAGTGCCCTTTGTCCGAAAAAGTAAATACCACATATAGAAGATGAACATTAATAAAGCAGAGAAACTGCAGGGACCGTATCCTGACTGGAAATGGAGGAGAAAATGGTCCTACGAGAATCTGTCCAGAAATGCCTCACTGGAATGGTCGATGGAGCTGACGAATGACAGTTCTTCTGACCATTTGCCGTGTGGTTCTTGCGACTTGCAGGCCGTGTAATGGACGCAGCGTACTGTTAGCAGTGGAGTGGTCCTGTATTCATGTCGGAACAAGGCGAAATGATGTTTGTTTACAGTCAAGAAGCTGGAAAAGGTTGAGAAGCAGCACAGCTATACCAAAACAAGAACCCTCAAAGGCATCAATCAAATCCCTCAATCCTTTTTGTGTTCATGGGGCTTTCAGGCAGATGTACATGCAGGGAAGTGGTGGACTGTGTGTACACAAGATTTGGCGGTCATGGTTCTACGGACCTTGAGACGAGCCATAGTACAAGCTCCAGTCAAGTGGTCCACCAACAATGTGTAAGCCGAAGTACATTTATGCGATCACACAAGTGCCCAAAAAGACCTTGGAATGTTGTGTGATGTGGTTTTTGTCTGTGAGCGACTTGATTAGGTACAGCTGTGCTGCCTCCTGACACTTTCCATCTGCGCCACACAGAAACACCAAACGGCGTGTTCATGACATGGATACCAGACTATAATGCTTGCTGATTACGGTACTCTACATCAAGCACACAGCTGCAACACACAAGAAATATACAGCACATGGGCAGAGGAACTTAAATTTGTCAACACCTTATACTGTGGCAATGATGCATTTCCAGACACATGTTCATAGGACCCAGGAATCGGTCCCTGCAGTCTGGCGGTTTTATTACTGTTCATCCCGTATATAATTACGGCGAAAACGGTCAATGATCTCTGCAGTGCGGAAGAAAACAGGCTCAAAGTGTTACAGGAGTGCCGCGCGGAGTGGCCGCGCGGTTTGGGGCGTCCTGTCACGGACTGCGTGGCCCCTCCCACCGGAGGTTCGAGTCCTCCCTCGGGCATGGGTGTGTGTGTGTTGTTCTTAGCATAAGTTAGTTGGGACCGATGACATAAGCAGTTTGGTCCCTTAGGAATTCACACGCATCTGAACATCTCACAGGAATCGGGTAAATGCCGCGAGTAATGAGAAAAATGGGCAAGAAGCACTAAATTCGTAGTGTGTGGATAAGTTGAGAATTTGGATCTGACGGGAGGTGTGTTAGGGTCGAGTCGGCGCAGAATACTGTGGCCAGTAGATGAGCAGTCGGCACAGCACGCGTAGGGAGAGCAATAGTGCTGCAGGTTATGGGCAGACGCTGTAGGGAAATGCATTCGTGGGAGGGGGGGGGGGGGGGGAGGGGGGGGGAATTGGGAGGGGGCGATGATGTTATAAACAAAAGCCTATGCTCACATGTTTTGTAAATATTATATGGAATCCTTCCACGCCCACACTTGAATGATGACCATTAAGAAAGGTGTACTGCCACCTCTGCTTTAGTTACTATCTAAAAAGAACTCAGCTGAAAATGCAGAGATTTATTTTCGCTTGGCTTGTTAACCTTTTGTAACGTTCAGAGAAGCGCCATGGTGGGGAATTTTGTGTAGAACTTACACATTTCTCTAGCCGCCACGTTAAAATCTGCTTCTTTTGCTAAAACACAGCGGAGTCTACACAGTGTCGTCTCACTAACATGTTGTGCAGATGCATGTGGTTCTTTAAGTGAGGAGCTGAGGAAGAGTAAGGTAATTAGCTTATGAACAAGAGCACGCTTGGTACAAAACGAACGTGTAATGTCTTCACTCGTAGCATTTCTCGTGTCACCAGCAATCGATGGCCCCTAAAAAGTACAGTCTTTCATCGGTAAGGTCAGTAGTCAGTGGAAAATCGCGGTAGATAATGACGTTTCTCATAATAACAATATGGAGAAATCGGGTTACCTTCCATTCGGAAAGTGGATGCACTCAGCAACTGTATGTGACTTATAAATTACAGAGTGGAGCAATCAGTCATCCTTTTTAGATTTTTCGTTTTTTGGATTTTTTAGATTTTTTTTAGATTTGAAAAATAAAAAAATGATTGCTGCACTCTGTAATTTATAAATATGGAGATATACTCTCCTTTTGCATGCATCATTTGCCAAAATTTCTTTTTGATATCCCAAACCGTTTATGAAATATGATGAATGTTTTACATATTTCACTCTGGCTTAATCGCTGGCGCGGTGCGATCGCAAGTGAGTGTACTACATCAGATCAATTTACTCGAAATTGGTGACAGATAGACCTCCACTAAATTCTAATGAAAAATTCTGTATCTTAGCTGAATTTCATGTATAGATAGGAACATATAACGTAACATGCACCAAACGCAAAATCATAGCGACCCCTATTTTTCATTCCAAACTTACTCGAATTTCGCGCTGTCTCTTTCTTCCATGTAAATATCACGATACCTATGACCATTATCGAAATGATAGGCTCATCATCATGAGACTTATAACGCAAAAACGAACTTTCTTACCGAATAGTTCCTGTAAAATCGTTTGGAAAAGAAGCAGGGCGTTCACCTCGATCCTGTCATCGCCGACCGGCCGGAAGGTGACACAGTGCCGACATCCATTCCTAACAAACGATTGTACTCGTCCAGTGTTTTGGACGAAAACTAGTCACTGCTCATCGTCCACCTTATCCTGCGCGGACTCTACCCTATGCAGTTCCGATGACCACTATGATTGGCCCTAGTACAAGCTCCAGGAAAGTGGCCCAGTGGTCATCGTAACTGCGCAACTCTAGCATGTCTCCCGTCAGTCCCTAATTCTCAATTCATCCACGTACACTTATGTGTATCCTGCCTGAAAACCGATACTATACCTATCACCAGCAACCCAATGAAGGCCACTTTGAACATCTGTTGTGACATGGAACAATACAGCTCTGTATTGTGTTCTGCGGTGATTTGTTGTCATTGCACGCACCTCGTCCATTTCCGTACACATGCTCATAGGACATTTTCCCCTCCATTCCCAGTCGGGAATACGTCCTTGCGGTTCCTCGGTTTCATTATGTCACCATGTATAATGTATCTGCGTTTCTTTCAGTGAAAGATCACTTGTTTGTCATCACATACAATAACGTGTTTACAGTAACGTGTTTACATATTGTCTTCCTGGTTGGGTCCCCACAGTGGTATTTTATCATTTCTCCATATTCTTATCAATTTATTGACTGAGATTAGAAGTAGTTCGGGAGACATGCTTTAAACTCTGGTTTGTGATTATCTCTGACTATAATCGCTTTTTAGTGTCTACGATGTTTCTGTTATTGGTATAAAGTCTCAATAATAGCTTGGACAGCCTTTCGGCATTATTTCCAATAACTTCTAATTTTCTACACGAACAAAGGCTCTTTGTAAATCCCTTAGAGTTAGATGAGTGTCATAGTTGAATTTCGGACTTTTTTTTACCAGTTTTATTGCGAAAAAATTGTCTCAAATAAATAATTAAGCACACACACACACACACACACACACACACACACACACACACAACTGGAAAACCCTTCCAAACATTTTCAGTTGTGGTACCCCCCCTACTTACTCCACTCCCAGCTTACTATGATGGAACAAACAAGAGAATGAAGTCCTACAACAGCCCGGTCAACACTGAAGTGTAAAGAATAAAAGACGAATAAAGATACGTATCAGTGTTTTAGGAGTTTTGTTTATTCTTCGATCGAAATAGCTTCAGAGATATATCGCAGCCTTTGATTTCTTATTTCTGCATACAGTTTTGTAAGCTGTATTTAAGAGACTAATACCTATGTAATTACTGGGATGGTATGCACTGAATACATCTAATTATAAATTTTAATAGCCTCCTTCGCTAACTCATTGGCTTCCAATTCACTCAGTTTTTTTTATGTAATTATAATAAACTCGTCTAGGAACGCTACAGCTAAGATTGAGAAACATGAAGCTGAACTGTCTTGTGATTTAAATGAAGGTGATATTATTGCACCGAAGTATCAATCTTATCAAGAAAATCCTGTTGGTCCCCTTATGCTCTGCAAGCTACATCTTGCGAAGCCAGTTTCAAGCTTAAAGCCTAAGCATCAATTAGTACATCATAAATAAGTGTATGTGAATCAATACTATATCTCTCTCACTAAACTCAAAAGCTTGAATTAGATCTCATGGATACCTGTACTAATATAAATAAGTGTCAATCTGGGCGTTAAAAGACAAATAGAATAGCATGTGGTTTCATTATGTGCGGGTGTTTATATTGATAGTATCGTTAAGGTTGTCATCGAGATTAGCATCTCCGTGTGGTAAAGGGGTCGCCATGAATGGTGTTTCTACTTCCTTGAGATACTGGAAACAGGTATGAGTAATTAGGGTAATTCTCACTTATTGTTCCGTCTCAGTTGCACACTTTTAGTTAGGTTACATGTTTCTATCACTCTGGATCATCTTCAGATCTAAATAGTTGCGTCAGCAACCCATCTTGTCTACTGAGCACCACGTATCAGAGCACTACATCCGAAACCCGGACTGTGGACAAACAGAACATTTGGAAGACTCTAGGAAGTTTTGGCAGCAAGTTTTACACAGGTACAGTTAGCAGTGTTCCGTACTGCCGTCCAGTCACACCAAATATTGCAAACGAACAGGCCGACGACAGAGTGTATTCCCAGGCAACTCGCGTTGTGGGACCCCTTGTGTGTCCGACCTACGCACCGCGGACCGCATATATTAGGCTCTAATGATTGTTCACAAGGAGCGCCCACTCTGCATGAACGTCACGTGCGACTGAGCGCAATTGGCTCCGCCTCCAACATAGTCACCACTCGTCGTGTGCAGGTGCTCACTGATGAGGAACGATAAATCATTACATACGGCACACACATTACAGGGGGTGAATAACTTTATATCGGAAATATTGTTAACTGTTGGCTAGTTTTAGTGTAGCTCCTGACAGTAACGGAAGAATCGTGTGTTTGAAGCTCATGAGTCCGCAATTTTTAAGTGGTTGGGAACATGCGAACCATCTCTACACAGGTGGTTTAAGTACTTCAGCGCGTCTCGTGACGGACAGACAATTCACAGTGGCCGCTTACCAACTCGCTCCGGAAGCCTCGGTACTTACAGCGGAGCTCACTGAAATACTAGACGTCAATATGCTGACCGCATAGATAAAGATGCAGTAATTATTCTGACATACTCTCGATCAGCATTATTGCTCATACGGAATCACGTCGTCAGTAATACCAGCTACTTGGTGTGCCAGATTATAGACCGCATTTCAGAAGTACAGCATTGTAACAAGATATTCACCACGCCGTGGTTAAAGGGGCAAAGAAATTGTTGGGGCCCTCGGTAAGCATGTCACCCACCTCAGCACAAAGACGTAAAAACGTGTTCCTTACACAGACGTTTTCAATGCGTGGGGCAGCAGATCGCAATCTTGTGGAAAAATAAGTGGCGCTTATCGTACCATCAAAGAGAAAGACATTATACAGCTCTCCTACGCACGACTGTGGTACTACTAACTTGATGTGTACCACAGAAAGCTGAAGGTCACCATGTTCCACGTCCACTTCAACGACACACGGTTGCGACTGCACCTCTATCCCTCTATCAGCTACAGCTGTAATGTGACGCTGAGGACGATATCGACCACAATATTTTCGGATGCCCACTGCAGTACCATGCGACAGCCGAATTTTTGCATTGCTTCGCAAATAACAACTTCCCATGAGTATGACGACACTACCGGAGCACATATGTCACTATACGTTGGTACCTCAACATATACCAACTTCAGTGTGCTACTTTTTTGTTCTCTGTGTCTAACACTCTTCCCGCAGACAGTCACATAATTTATTACCGAATGTTTTCTGCATGGTCTTAACTACACCACTAAATGGATTACACCTGTCAATATAGACAAACCGTTTTGCTTCCACCTGTCCACTCTTCAACACCTGACCTGTTGCCCACATTAAAATAGCTTTAATGACCTGCTGTTGCCAAATGTACTAGCAGGTACTAACCAACCGAAAATCATACCACTCCTAATAGGTGTAATTATTAGTCTGCAAGTGATGGAAATACTGATGTAGTGTCGTTCAATACGTTCTATTCAGACACCAATAAAAATATCTGCACCTTACCTCTAACATCTTGTATAGACATTTGTGTAAGTTTCTGGTGGCTCAACTCATCGTGATTTGATATATACAAAACTAACGCAAATATTCTGTTCGATCTTCGGGTTCACGTGTGTATGTGATTTATATGACTGGATACGTCTTTTAATCCGTAACATGGCATGTGTTGAAAACTGGCGGAGTGGATCGTGTCCAAATGACACAATTATATAAAAATATAAAAACTCTTGGCTGCTATATTTTATTGACTTTTCACAACGGCCATCTGTGGAGCCCTCATCACAGAAACACAACAGCCGTTTGTGGTTACGACCGTGCAGTGAACTTTATCAAATGTACCTGTCGTTGCATTCATTGAGCGTAGCTACACCCCCTCCTCGTCGTTACATTCGTTGTCAAGGATACGATTTCACGGGTGTATTTCCACGTGTTCATCCGAGTTATTGTTTCCAGTTTACGCTCAACACTCCGACGATCGATCTAGTCTCCTCTTCGGGTGCTGCGGGTTGCGATATACAGGTTGATTCCGTGTTGATGTTATACTATTCAGACATGAAGAAGAGGATGTTTATCAATTTGAGGTAAGGGAACCTTCTCTGGAGACGACCAAGTCGAAAATTATAAGTGAAAATCGTTCCGATACCTCTAGGTTGGTGCACAAGTTCGTGGAGTTATTGTTTTGCAAGTTGGTATTCAGGTTGCTATGGGTTTATTTGGTGGTTGTTATTTTTTGTTTGTAGTGCACTATTACTGTTTCAGTTTACAGCGCTGGGCAAGAAAATGTTCTTATCGTTTTAAGGACGATCGTTTTGACGTTAGCGACTCTGCACGCGCAGGAAGACCCTCAGGCTTTGATGAAGATCGTTTAAACACATTAATATGACATGATTCACGTCAAGAAACTCGAACTGTCATATGTTGTAAACTGTAATCATTCCACCATCGTGCGACATTTGAATGGATCAGGGAAGATTAAAAAATCGGCTGTGTGAGTATGCCACATGCTCTAAGCCAAAATCACAAAAATCAGCCGGCGGACACAGGTGCATCTCTGCTTGGTCGTCATCAGTTGGCTCGTAAACGACGCCTACAACATCCAACCTGTATAGTTGATGGTGACGAAAAATGGTGTCTTTATGCTAACGTAAGCAAAAGAAAGGAGTGATTGAGCCCAAACAAAGCAGTAACTACGCGTAGAAAGACCTGCGAAGATAATATTATATGTCTACTGTCTCGAATGCTTTCCCGGCATGTAACCATCACTGCTGACATTTATTGTCAACAGCTAAGATGTCATGTAGACGCAGTCAAAGAGCAACGACCAGGAAGACTGTGTCAAGTGATGCTACTCCACGATAACGCCCTACCTCATTCTGCTAGACTGACAAAAAAAAAGGGTTGGCTTGGGATGTAATTTCGCACCCACCTTTTTCGCCGATCTTGTACCCCCAGATTTTCACCTTTTCCTCTCCATCGACCAACGTTCAAGGAACTCCCTTTCCGGATGAAAACGCGCTCTTAACATGGCTCGACAAGTTCTTAAGCTCAAAACCACGTGGTTTCTGCAGTCGCTGAATTGGAAACTTACCCCAGTGATGACAGACTGTTGCAAATAGTGAAGAGGCATATGCTGCTGATGGCTGTAGCCTTCATTATGATTATATGTTCTATTTATTAAGCTTTTGGAAAAACGTAACGAAAATTCACACCAACCCAATATTATTGTACCAAATAAGGAAAAAAAAGTCCAGTAAACATGGGCTCTGAAGTCCATACGAGTTTATTCATCGTTGCTGCTCTCTTCTGCTGAACAAGTCCTTGTTGCTGCTAAGGTATGTCACTTAGAGCCCATGTTTACTGCAGATTTTTTTCTTCTTTTGGTCCACACTACCTACTCCCAAAACATGGGAAACAAATGGCTTGCAGCAGAAGAGATGCACTGCCAGAGGTATCTGACCGCTCCAGACTCCTTTTATGGTCTTTGGTATTCTTTTTCATAGCCCGTATTGTTATTTCGTGAAGTAATGGTCGGCGAGATCTTAATAAATTGATTCTCGACCCAGAGCATTGTTTAAACTGAATCCTCCATTTATGATGATAGTGTTTTTCGACATTTTTACTTCGATATATTCCTTAACTAGGCTGTCCCAGGAGCTTGCCAATTACACCCATTCTGGTGTCATCAATATGTAATTTCCTGATTATTTTCGAGCAAATGCTTGGCGACAGCTGGAAAGCTTGGTTGTTCTAGTGGGGTGTGTCGCCGATGTTCCTTGCAATTGTGCTTGACTGTTAGAGTAAACGGAAATGGAAATGAGCGTTTGGCATCATTGGCCGGGAGGCCGCTTGCGGGGCAGGTCCGGCCGCCTTGGTGCAGGTCTTATTACATTCGACGCCACATTGGGCGACCTGCGCGCCAGATGGGGATGAAATGATGATGAAGACAGCACAACGCCCAGTCCCTGAGCGGAGAAAATCCCCGAACCAGCCGGAAACCGAACCCGGGCCCGTAGGACGGCAATCCGTCATGCTGACCACTCAGCTATCGGGCCGGACACTGTTACAGTAATCAGACCCACGTAAGACAACGCACATTCGCATACAATATGCTACACACCCGGGCTTTCGGAGAATGTATTTTATCTTTGTTCTCGAGAGTGAAATACATTAAAACCACCAGGCATATCAGCTGTCGCTAAGGACTGCCTCCATATAATCACGAAATCACTTATGAAGAGACCAGTATCATCATGCAAAACTCAAAGTTTGTGGTGCAGTCAGAGGGAGAAAAAGAGTTTACAAACAGGATAGCATCCTTTTGTCTGGACAGATCATGACGCTGGGGGGTCGGTGGGATCCGGGACACATAGCAGGAGACGGTCCAGTCTCATAGGCAAAATAAGGTTCACTGTTAGTTCATCTGCCATTACAAAGTGAAACCATGAACAGTCGCGTATGAAGTGCCTTTGATTTGTGCATTAAAGCTTTATTTTGAATGGTAACAATAAATGCAGATAACAATAACTACAGGTTTATACGGTTACTTTTATGTGGCAGTTCCTCATCCGTATGTATACTAGAGACGTCTAATGGATGTGACTGTTTTAAGCGACTGTTCGGTAATCCTGTAATCTAACAGTAACGGGTCTTTGCATCTGTTTATGCACAGTAAAAATGTTTATGTTGAGTGTCAGGTGCCTTGATCAGTTGTCGATGCCGTTCATGTTTTTCTGCATTTCGCTGCGCTTTACTTGCATCAGGACATTTCTGCATACAGCAGCGACATGGAACTATTGGCGTGGTCGTCTAGGTCATTTATTTACGAGGTGAATCAGTGCCCCTACCGATGCCGTTTTATGCAACCTGGTCTTCAAAAACACCGCTAGAGTTTTTCATAGTTTCTCGCTCGCTATGCGCAAACTGTTGTTCGTAGCACTCCCTCCTACCACTGTAAAAAATTACTGACTACACGAACTATTCCCGATATTCGATTTTTTTTGGTATCTATTCATTGGGCCATTACGCGACCATCATAATTGGCTGTTTCGTTAATATTGTAAATTTAAACGTGCCTCTCAGAGTAAAGAAAGAAAAATTACTGTTTTAAGTGTTACGCGAAAACAAATTACACCGACAGTTCGAATCAAACTTAAGCCTTGGTTTCGCAGTCAAAAGGACTGACGAACAGAACAATGTAATTCTTTATTTTATGCTATTAAAATCCACAAAATTGTTTGGTAAAATTCACAGAACATCAGTTTTACAGTCTGTAAGTGCTCGACTAAGCCGCTGGCGTAATGAGGCCAGTCAAAGAAGATAAAAAAAATAGCCGCTTGTGTACATTTTTCTTGGATAACCCGAAAACTGCGACCTAAAGCGAAAACGTATCCCGCTACAAAATTTAACTTGATTAAATTTCCCGCGAAACGGTTCTGTTCATTATTTTCTGTAAGACTAACAATTTGCGCGTAGCAAGTGAGAGAACATGAAAATCTAGCGTATGGGTTCTGTAGGCAGGATATAGCATAGCGGGTTGCATGGAACGAAATCAGTAGGGGCAACTGCGGCACCCTATATATTGTGAAGTTAATAGTAAATGCATAATGTGTTCGCTATACCAGCTTAAAGGTCTGTACATTTCCTTTATGAGAGCTGAGAAAAACCTTGGTAGTACGCAATCTCCATCATGACTTGTCTTTCAATCCTGAATTTCTCAATGTGCTGATGGAGTCTGAAGGAGGTTGTGGCACTGACATCTATATTCTTCAGTGTGCTAACGTCAACACTGTTTTTCTTAAGGGGTATTAGCACAGATTTTGTTGAACCTGAGTCTAAAGCATTCTTAATCAGCTGATACGTAGTTTAGTTCACGGCATACAAAAGATACACTGAGCTACATCCACTTCTGAAGTCAGCTTGTTTCTTTGCCGTGTTAAACTCTAAGTGTCTTTTACGTATGTGTTGTTAAATTTATCGGATATCTCGTATATTACGAATAAGCGGCTGATGGGTGTATAGCTTTTATGTTTTGGCTGTCCTTGTTCTTCTTCAGGTTAATAATGGGAACGTTCCTTGAGTTCTCTAGGAATGTTTGTTTGTCAACATTCCGTAAATAACGTTTGAAAATTCATGTTGTTTAACTTCTCATCCGTATTTATTTTAAATCGTAACGCCAGCAGTTCTAGGTGAATTCCCTCCCTTCGCACTTCGAATTGCACTGTACACCTCATCTGCATTATATTCGGAATCTCATTATGTGAATCATTACCTGTGCTTGGATGATTCATATCATAAACTGTGCAAACATTTGAATAAACCTTGCAATGCTGGTGCACCAGTCATTATTTTGTCAGCTACTTTGTTACCTTCTCTCGTAACAGATGAAATGTGGTGTCACAGCTACCTTAAGTATGTGCTTCGTTTTCATCATACTTTTATTGTTTTCAATAGATTCTCATGCCAAATTTCAGCCATTTCACACTCCTCTCTACATTTACGACTGTGCTGTTGTGGTCTTCAGTCCAAAGATTGGTTTGTTGCACCTCTTCTATCCTGTGTCTTCCTCTCATCGTAACTATTGTAATCTCTGTCATCTTGAACTTATTTACTGTATACACTTTACAATGTTTCATCTATTCAGATGTACGATAAGTACATAATTTCAGTAAAATATGTGTTAAAATTTAATAGCTTTTTGCATGATATTTGTCTATAACAATAGCTTCATAATTTCAAATGTAGTATCTTCTCTATTACGCACAACTTTCACCAGACGTTATGCTCTCAGCAGATGCAGTAAAGAATTATCAGCTGATATTGACGTGAAAGCAGATAAAATGTGAAAAATTAAAGTTATTGGAAGTCGCCAAGGAATCGGACAATGCTTCGCAATATGCGTGGGAATCGGATACGCGTCCTAATCTCCTTCTACCCCCCCCCCCCTCCCTCTCTCTATCCCTCTCCCTCTCCCCCATCTGTTTGTTAATCTCCTCATCCTCCCCCCTACCTTGTTCATCACCTTCCTCCCGCTCGCTGTACGTCTCTTATCGGACACTCTCTCTATCCATCTCGTACGTCGACCGATATTTCTTCGCCTCCCAGGTGGCATTTTTTCCAAAGAAATAAACCACGAACTGAAATCAACTGAATGTTTGCAACACACCAAATTATCACAAACTGACATCAATTCAGTCTCTGTAACGCACTAAAGGTATGATCACCATCGATAACACACTGAAATATCGCTACAATTGCATTCTTTTTCACAAAATATCAATATTCAGTGCGGACTTTGTTATTATTATGAAAACATACGACAGCGGAACTCTCAAACCAACCGTCACGTTACTCTCATTGACATTTTCGCACTAAAATGCCATTCAAATTTCCTATTTTTCTGGTGGATTTTCCTTTCGCACAAATCTTTACTTGACAATTACGAACACAAAAAAGAAATTAGCCAAATCGGTCGAGCCGTTCCCAAGTGATATTCTTTCACAATTGCGGCAATATATATATATATATATATATATATATATATATATATATATATATATATATATACAGGGTGAGTCACCTAACATTACCGCTGGATATATTTCGTAAACCACATCAAATACTGACGAATCGATTCCACAGACCGAACGTGAGAAGAGGGCCTAGTCTAATTGTTTAGTACAAACCATACAAAAATGCACGGAAGTATGTTTTTTAACACAAACCTACGTTTTTTTAAATGGAACCACGTTAGTTTTGTTAGCACATCTAAACATATAAACAAATACGTAATCAGTGCCGTTTGTTGCATTGTAAAATGTTAATTACATCCGGAGATATTGTAACCTAAAGTTGACGCTTGAAACCTCCGACGTTCAGTTGCGTGTTGTAACAAACACGGGCCACGGTCGGCGAGCAGCATCTGCAGGGACATGTTTACGATGACGACCGTGTTTACGAGTTTGGCTGTAGTGCACTGTTGTGGTTTGGTCTAGCTGTCGCAGTGTCCGCATGTAGCGCTTGCTGCTATTGTTATTCTGCATTTGTCTCCGCACGCAGACCAACTGTAGTACACCGTGTTACCAGACGTCTGTGATAGTGTAGTGTTGTAGGAACTGTGACCATGGTGTATTCGAACTCTGAAAAGGCGGAGATGATACTCACCTATGGCGAGTGTCGACGAAATGCAGCTGAAGCCTGCAGGGTGTATGCAGAACGGTACCGGGACAGAGAGCATCCAACGTGCCGCACATTGCAAAACATCTACCGCCAACTGTATGCAACAGGTATGGTCGTAGCACGCAAACGGGTCCGTAACAGGCCCGTCACAGGAGAAGCGGGTGCAGTTGGTGTGTTAGTTGCTGTTGCTATGAACCCACACATGAGTACACGGGACATTGCGAGAGCCAGTGGACTGAGTCAAAGTAGTGTCATGTGCATACTGCATCGTCACCGCTTTCACCCGTTTCATGTGTCGCTACATCAGCAATTACATGGTGATGACTTTAATCATCGAGTGCAATTCTGTCAATGGGCATTAACAGAGAATGCGTTGCAGCTCTACCTGTTTACCGATGAAGCGGGTTTCACAAACCACGGGGCAGTGAATCTACGGAACATGCATTACTGGTCCGTGGACAATCCTCGCTGGCTCAGACAGGTAGAGCGACAGCGACCGTGGACTGTAAATGTATGGTGCAGAATCATTGGCGACGACCTCATTGATCCTCACTTCATTGCAGGGGCCCAAACAGCTGCAACATACATCGCGTTTCTACAGAATGATCTGCCAACGTTGCTCGAAAATGTCCCACTTGAAACGCGGCGACGTATGTGGTATCAGCATGATGGCGCACCTGCACATTCCGCAAGTAACACTAGGCTGACCCTTGACAGGATGTTCGACGGGCGTTGCATAGGACGTGGAGGATGCATAAATTGGCCTGCCCGTTCTCCTGATCTTACACCTCTAGACTTCTTTCTGTGGGGTACGTTAAAGGAGAATGTGTACCGTGATGTGCCTACAACCCCAGAGGATATGAAACAACGTATTGTGGCATCGTGCGGCGACATTACACCAGATGTACTGCGGCGTGTATGACATTCATTACGCCAGAGATTGCAATTGTGTGCAGCAAATGATGGCCACCACATTGAACATCTATTGGCCTGAAATGTCGGGACACACTCTGTTCCACTCCGTAGTTGAAAAGGGAAACCACGTGCGTACGTGTACCGCACCCCTCATGGTAATGTATATGTGCGTCTGTGAAAATGACCAATAAAAAGGTGTTAGCATGTAGACGTAATGTCTTCTGTTCCTAAGGTCCATCACCGTTCCCTTTGGATCCCTACGTAATTCGGTCCTCTCCGATACACACGATCGAACAGCGGAGGAGTGGTACTCAAGCGTCAACTTTAGGTTACAATATCTCCGGATGTAATTAACATTTTACAATGCAACAAACGGCACTGATTACATATTTGTTTATATGAGCTAACAAAACTAACGGGGTTCCATTTAAAAAAACGTAGGTTTGTGTTAAAAAACATACTTCCGTGCATTTTTTTATGGTTTGTATTAACCAATTACACTAGCCCCTCTCCTCACGTTCGGTCTATGGAATCGATTCGTCAGTATTTGATGTGGCTTACGAAATATATCCAGCGGTAATGTTAGGTGACTCACCCTATATATATATATATATATATGCCAAGCAGCAAGAATAATTCAGTTAATGTTATCAAGATCTGGTTCTACCAGAGAACAGAATAGTATCTTATCTTACAGTTCTTTCATTTCCCTCTTTTTAACCTATTTACAATATTTACGTAAATTTTATATCTGAATTATTAAAATACATTGATGTATCCTGCTTTGCGGAAGAGGCTATATATGTATTATGGCCCACATACATATATAGTAATGAGAAGAGGGAAAATTGGACGAAAATCGTAAAATTATTTCTCCTTTTCTCGTAATATCTCGATGTGTCGCGGTACGCGCGTCACTTGTTTCCCGCGCGCGGGAAGCTGGCTGGAGCGGTGTTGCCAGAGCGCGCTGCGATTAATCGCATCGCGCGTGCCTCTCGCTCGCCAGTCGATCGCCGCCAGTCGTAGCTGGTGGACGGACTCTCCTGGTGCGTGCGAGCGTAGCGTAGCGTCGCGTCTCAGCCGTCCGTGCCGCGTGTGCGCGAGTGTCCGTGATCTTATTTCCTCGTGTGTTTGTGTGGGTGTATGTTCAGTGTCTGCGGTCGTGTGATCTCGTCACCAATTCGCCTGGAGCATCTCCGCTGAAATCGTAAGTATCTAAGGAAAAAAAATTATTCTGTGATATTCGCGTAAATAAAATTTGTGTCGGGAAAAAAAATGCAATGAAGCGAAACGCAAGAATCTCCAATAAAAGTCTACATTTTACCTTTCACAATTTATCCAATTTTCCAGTATAATTATGTCAGTAATGTTGGCCGAGATGTGTTATTTCATCGATAAAATCAGTGTGAAGTGTCTGCGCGACTATCGCACAGTAGTTGCTGTTCCACAATGTATTCAGTTGGTTTGCTGCCTATGATAATAACACCAGCTACTACATTCCAAGGTGCAGTTCTCATCTGTTAAGGAAAAACTTGACAACGGGCGATTATTAATATGCAATTGCTGCTGCGTGTGAGCACATTAGCATGCGAAATTCCTGACGCTCAGTGCCAAGAATACTGGAATATATCTGCGTACCAGTTCAATATTCGACTACAACCTACAAATGATATTTTTCCTGTCAAGATGACACAATGCTTCGCTATCATGTTTCATCCAAGTGCGCTCAAGTTACTATCATATTTTACGCTGTAATGAATTATTTAGTTCAAAATCATAGCTTTCCACTGAAGTAGAACCAGAAATTTTGCGAACAGATTAAATAAAACATAACGTAATATGGATAATTGCGGATGATAAAAATTTTAATTACCTGACAGAACACAAGAGTTTCTTCGTTACCTCAAGTCAGCTATCATGTATTAGAAATTGCTTCAGATAATTTACCAGTAGACCTAACGGGAACTGATAATCACAAAATGTAAAGAATAGAATGTAAGGAAGCATTTTGTCAAAGAGTATCCTTCGTTGACATGAACTCTAAAAAGCGTGGTTCCAAATTTTTTTGCACAGAATAGTTGAAGACATCCATTCATTCATTCATTCACTCATTCTGAAACATCAACGGTGAGAAATCAAAAAGACCTAAGATTTCAAAACCTCTTCATGTTGTTGGTTCTGATTTGCCTTACAGTAAAACGTACCAGCAAGACAATATCGCCGGTACAGCCACACTATGGTGGCCCATTCATCGTAGCTTTCATTATCAGGCGCTGACGAATTAAAAACCTGTAATGATTATTTTCTCCACCAGTAGCGTTATCAGCAGTTGCTTATATCCCTTGACCGATAAATCAGTGAGATAATTGTGTGCCAAATCTTGTTATCAGTAATCTGTTTTTGGACTTGACTTATTGTGACTGAGAGTAAGATTAAAGGGCACATTATCATTTGACCGTGAAACGCTTAACGCTAGTTAGAAAAATCTAGACATTTTTCCGCAGTTTTACCCGCGTACTTGATCCTATTTACCAGCTACATTAATTCAGAATAAAATATATAATAAAAACTGTGTAAGCTACAGGCCATTAAAATTGCTACACCACGAAGATGAAGTGCTACAGACGCGAAATTTAACCGACAGGAAGAAGATGCTGTGATATGCAAATGATTAGCTTTTCAGAGCATTCACACAACGTTGGCGCCAGTGGCGCCACCTACAACGTGCTGACATGAGGAAAGTTTCCAACCGATTTCTCATACACAAACAGCAGTTGACCGGCTTTGCCTGGTGAAACGTTGTTGTGATGCCTCGTGTAAGGAGGAGAAAGGCGTACCATCACGTTCCGACTTTGATAATGGTCGGATTGTAGCCTACCGCGATTGCGGTATATCGTATCGCGACATTGCTGCTCGCGTTGGTCGAGATCCAATGACTGTTAGCAGAATATGGAATCGGTGGGCTCATGAGGGTAATACGGAACTCCGTGCTGGATCGCAATGGCCTCGTATCACTAGCAGTCGAGATGACAGGCATCTTATCCACATGACTGTAATGGATCGTGCAGCCACGTCTCGATCTCTGAGTCAATAGATGAGGATGTTTTCAAGACAGCAACCATCTGCATGAACAGTTCGACGACGTTTGCAGCAGCATGGACTATCAGCTCGGAGACCATGGCTGCGCTTACCATTGTCGCTGCATCACAGACAGGAGCGCCTGCGATGGTGTACTCAACGACGAACCTGGGTGCACGAGTGGCAAAACGTCATTTTTTCGGATGAATCCAGGTTTGTTTACAGCATCGTGATGTTCGCATCCATGTTTGGCGACATTGCGGTGAACGCACATTGGAAGCGTGTATTCGTCATCGCCATACTGGCGTATCACACGATGTGATGGTATGGGGTGCCATTGGTTGCAGGTCTCAGTCACCTCTTGCTCGCATTGACGGCACTTTCAGCAGTGGACGTTACATTTCAGATGTGTTACGACCCGTGGCTCTACCCTTCATTCGATCCCTGCGAAACCCTACATTTCAGCAGGATAATGCACGACCGCATGTTGCAGGTCCTGTACGGGCCTTTCTGGATACATAAAATGTTCGACTGCTGCCCTGGCCAGCACATTCTCCAGAGTTCTCATCAATTGAAAACGCCTGGTCAATGGTGGGCGAGCATCTGGCTCGTCACAATACGCCAGTCACTACTCGTGATGAACTTTGGTATCGTGTTGAAGCTGCATTTGCAGCTGTACCTGTGCACGCCATCCAAGCTTTGTTTAACTCAATGCCCAGGCGTATCAAGGCCGTTATTACGGCCAGAGGTGGTTGTTCTGGGTACTGATTTCTCAGGATCTATGCACCGAAATTGCGTGAAAATGTAATCACATGTCAGTTCTAGTATAACATATTTGTCCAATGAATTCCCGTTTATCATCTGCATTTCTTCTTGGTGTAGCAATTTTAATGGCCAGTAGTGTAGCTTCGGATAAAGGAAACTTTTAGTCACAGGGAAACGTTAGACAGGTCGACGCATTCCATTTGTTAAAACTTCGACTTCATTATTTCTCAGAAGCAAAATTTGTTAGAATTTCCTTGAAAACCGACAAGAGTCAGCAATTTTTTGGGTTTAGAAACCTCACGTTTCCCGTTTTGTTGTATCTTGTCGATGAAAGCCTAAGATAATCACATCATTCTTAATGTTGTCTTTCAATTTCTGTTTATGTCTCCCAGATGATCGGCTGTCTTTAGCGTTCGAACCGTGCGTAGTTTGGATACCAAGAGAAGCACTGTGTTTACTAAACGAATCGATCTTTACGTTATATAATAATTATAGACATACTGCTATAAGTGTATGTATCGTAAAACACGACGATTTTTTTATTTCGTAAACGCTTCAGTAACTTACCCTGAATTTTCATTTTCCCAGCATCACGACGCTATCTGCACATGGTCCATAGAACAATGTTCCTGTATCACATCTGATGATGAACCTGTAGAGGCCCAAAAAACTAGCTAATGGCACAGAGAATCCTATGAAATTCAAAAAGCGAACGGTTGGTCTATAACCTACACAAACCGCCAATCAATATTTTTTCCATCCTTAAATGATCAGTATACCGAATAATAATATATGCTCTCGATTCATGTGTGTTTTTAACGCATTATGTGGGATATATACGAAAGTTAATGTTTTACAATAAAAAAATGTGTTAAGAATTTATGACAGATGTAAAAACAGTTGCGAACTTAGGCTTCCAAAGGTTCCAGAGTCCTCCATCAGGTTGAGTATTTCCTGTTTATGTTAAATGCACCACACTGATGAAGGTCTCTGGCAGCAGTGGATGGAATGTTGATCGATATAACAGTATGACGACATAAACGAAATTTATTCATAGTAAAAACTCTTAAAAAATCGAACTCCAAACCGCTCCATCGTACTTCTTTTTTTTTTTTTTTTTTAACTTGAACATGTATTTTCCTGTGAATATAAATGTACAATTTACGCTCCATTTCTTTTCATTATTGCATAAATTGTAGATACAAGATAGCTATGCAAATGACCAATGAGTAGCAATGAAAAAGGTAGAATAGAATTACAATAATTTAAAAATCTTACGTAACACTTAATTGATGACATTCTCAAGGTAACATGGAACAAAATTTACTTACGGTCATGGAAAAGACTAGAAATGTTTATCATGGTGCGATTGATTGTACACGATTAGCAGATTTATAATATGGAGGAGGAGTATAATTTCGAGCGTGAAACGTACATGGTTGGCGGGAGACACAGAGATCTCCAGCCGATTAAGTGCGTACGAGTGTGGCGTCACTTCGCCCCGTTCCGAGTAGCTGCCTCAGAAGTGTGCCGGCTCTGGTATGCTTAAGGTCTTAATGTTAAGGCCACAGGCAATGCTCCCTGAGTTTCGTCAAAGACACAGAGCGTGTAACGAGCAGCTAACGTGCTCCGAGTGCTGCCTAACTGAAGGAATGCGGCCAGCTCAGTTATCACTACCCTAAATTGAAACAGCCGAATATCTCAAACAGCGCACACTGTGGTTCACTGTGGTTCGACACCTGCCTTGAAACGGATTTCGACGAATCATCTGTATGTTGGAGAAGTCATCATGGAAACGTGTGCTCTCAGCAGTTCCCAGTCAGATGTCATTTTTGTATTACATCTCAAGCCTATAAGCGAACATTTTTGTCACAAAATCTCTGCTATACTCCTCATGACACGCAAGTGTTTTTGTTGTTGTGGCCTTCAGTCCTGAGACTGGTTTCATGCAGCTCTCCATGCTACTCTATCCTGTGCAAGCTTCTTCATCTCCCAGTACCTACTGCAACCTACATCCTTCTGAATCTGTTTAGTGTATTCATCTCTTGGTCTACCTCTACGATTTTTACCCTCCACGCTGCCCTCCAATACTAAATTGGTGATCCCTTGATGCCTCAGAACATGTCCTACCAACCGATCCCTTCTTCTAGTCAAGTTGTGCCACAAACTCCTCTTCTCCCCAATTCTATTCAATACCTCCTCATTCGTTACGTGATCTACCCATCTAATCTTCAGCATTCTTCTGTAGCACCACATTTCGCAAGCTTATATTCTCTTCTTGTCCAAACTAGTTATTGTCCATGTTTCACTTCCATACATGGTTACACTCCATACAAATATTTTCAGAAACGACTTCCTGACACTTAAATCAATACCCTATGTTAACAAATTTCTCTTCTTGAGAAACGCTTTCCTTGCCATTGCCAGTCTACATTTTATAACCTCTCTACTTCGACCATCAACAGTTATTTTGCTCCCCAAATAGCAAAACGCAAGTACCCTATCAAAAAAGCGATCTCGGCGTAATTCTGCATATGTACTTAAACTGGGAAGACGAACTGTCAAAGCGCGCAGGAAATCTCTTTCGTCTTCATGGAATTCAAAAATTTATATATATTGTTCCTCCAAAAATAAAACAAAAACTAGTCGAGTCATTAGTGGTGAATGTTTACTACTGCAACGTAGTTAAACATGGCGTAAACGGTGAATACTTCTAACATTTTGAGTTAGACGAATTGTTACTTAAGGTATGTCTCAAATTCCGTTCTTTGATCACCTCAACACTTACTACGCTCTCTAGGACGAATGCTTTCATACTATTCTTAGTCAATAATGGTCTCAACACTTGTCCCCAAATATCAGATACTACAAAAGTAACACAAAGCGTAACTTACCTGTACCTACGCATACCACTCAATCTTACTTCATCTCCTCCATTTCGAATGTATGAGTCTGGAACGAAGCACTCAGTAACTTACATCTTATCTACAACTACTTTGCGTTCAGGATGAGATTAAGCCTCTGCTTTTTATCATGATTGATGTAGCCTCTCTCTTGTCATACACCAGTTGTCATCTTTCTTTCCCAAGCCTACCCGGTATTTTTGGCGAAGTGTCAACACCATCCATGCTTTTTTTCATCCTTATCTATTGCTGTTTTGTTTCTTTCACATTATCTGCTAATCTTTCTCTGTTAGGCATACTTCTCTCTCTCCTCCAGACTAGTCAACTTCTTCTCCAGATTTGATTCCTTCTACACTGCTGCTATGTCGGCCTCCGCAGCTAAGTGGGCACCGGGTTATATTCCCGGCACTGCCACGGATTTTTCGTTTGTGGAAGGACTGGACCGGGATGCACTCAGCCTAGCTGAGGAGCTTCCTGATTGAGAGTTAGTGGCTCCAAGGTCGAAACGTCAACAACGGCCGGTGTGGCCAGTGTGCTACCCCCCTGCCCCTCCATACCGCATCCGATGATGAATGACTGAGGACGACACGGCCGCCAGTCGGCTATCACGTAGTCTTGAGGACCGGATCGTAGGCTTTCTTTTCCTGCCTTTATGCATTTCTGTCAAATGTAGTCACCGACTTTCGACAAAAACGCAGTTTGCAAAGTATTTAATATTGTTTTAAAATGGTTCAAATGGCTCTGAGCACTAAGGGACTTAACATCTGAGGTCATCGGCCCCCTAGAACTTAGAACTACTTATACATAACTAACCTAAAGAGATCACACACATCCATACCCGAGGCAGAATTCGAACCTGCGACAGTAGCGGTCGCGCGGTTCCAGACTCAAGCACCTTGAACCGCTCGGCCACACTGGCCCGCCAATATAGTTTTAATCAGGGTGACATCATGTCTGAAATACCATATATTTGTTATTATTATTATTATTTATTAGATGTTACTGGACTGTACTGGATCACGCTATCCTCTCTTATTTTCTTCTTGAATTTCGCATCTTTTTTCAGTCTAGTCTCATCCTGTTTTCATCACGGTTTCCTTCTCCTTCTGCACTTCCCAAATGTCAGTCTTTCGTCCGTGCGAGTTTCTGCGTCAAACTTTCTGGGAATTTGCGTGGCCACTTTCTAAATCATTTCAACTAGAATTAAGAGAATAGTTTTCAGTCTCACGTTAAAATTTATTCGTTTAGTCTCGTTGTGGTCAGTCTGTGGATGTCTCTATTAATTTTTAATTTGCGTTTTGGATGTCTCCCACGAGGATGTATAAATTTCCTGTTGTTTTCGGGATTTCACTCGGCGCCAAATTTCCGTTCTGTTTGGGTCGAGAATCCCTCTTATAATTCTGCGTTCATGTTTCAGAATGTTTACCGCGTAAGCTTTTACTCTTATTTTGTGTGAGAGCTTTTCTGGCATACAGGACTTCAGCTTTCCTAACTATGTAGTAGGGCCTAAGTTTTGTACGATGGAGAGACAGTTTGTTATACAAACCCCTAGTTCCTCTTCAGTTTCTGTGGGCGAGTTCCTTTTGCTATTTATTCTCCTCCACTATGTTCAGGGATCTCGTCCAGGTACTTCAGGTACATACACTGTGGACAATTTTGGATTCTAGTGTTTTGAGCACAATAACTGAGCGTTTTTGAAAGGAAATTTGTTATCCAACTTTTCCAGCGCGTTCTTTTGGGGCGTCTATCATTTTATTACCATGTTCTCGTGATTTTCAAGTGTGGCCAAGCAATCTGCGAAGGCCAGGCATGTAATTTCGAAACCATCTTACTCTCTTCTGGTCGCAGTGGTTTCCAACAGTTTTGAAATTTCAGTTTCTTCTCACTCTCTACTGTGCCCAGACCGATGTTGAACAAGAGTGGAGAAAGACTGTCGGGTTTTTCGACTCCGGTTTTGATCAGGAAAGGGGTCAGAAAATTCAACTTGAATTTTAGTTAAGGTCTTGTGCCGGTAAGTATTCAACATTGCACCTGTTACCTTTTTTTATCAACTATTGTCATTGTTATTATTATCTGCTTCTGTATTACACATATTGTGTGTAAAATTCGAAAGACATCTGGTTAGATGTGATATCTTGCCAGGTAAATTAAATGCATAAATAAATGCAGAACTCCTCTTACGGGCCTGAAAACGTGGGGCGCCTGCTGGGGTCCGAAAACATCGACAACATGCACCACGATCTGACAATTGGTCTACTCAAAAGGAAGATAGTTATTACAGATACTGCCTGATAAAAACTGTGATGCAGCCAGGGGGGAAGTAGGAAAAAAACATCTCACGGTTTTGGAGGGTATGTGACGCTATTTCAGTGCTCACAAAATCTGCAAAGAACTTGGCAATCTGAACTCGCTTATTAGTATGACTTTGCACCCTCTCTGCCCTGGATGTATGCACCGATTCGGTTGCGAAGGGTGTCATAAAGCTGTTGTATCCTCTACTGGGGAAAGATGGCCCATAACTGTTCTAACTGGTAGCTGATATCTTGGGAATCAGTTGACGTCAAGTTGGTCCCACACCCATTCTATCATGGACACATAATGGGATCTTACTGGCCACCTGAGTACCTCAACACCACGCAGAAACTTCCTAGAGAGACGTGCCATGTGTGGATGAGTACTGAGCTGTTGAAGAAAGGCACCACGATACTGTCACATGACAGGAAATGCGTGGGGACTTGGGATGTCAGTGACGTGACATTACTGCGTCAGAGTTCCCTCAGTCGCTACCAGCCATAACCTTAAGACGTACCTAATGGCGTCCCATACCATGACGCCCAAGTAACACCGCCGTGCCTCTCCAAAACATTGGAACAATAGAATCTCTCCTCAGGTTCCCGCAGTCTGTGTCTTGGTGTTAACGGCAGCCTATACATGAGACGGCAATTCCCTAGTCCGCCCGATAGGAGACTCCGACTAATGATGCGGGATGCAGGCGCAGATAAGAAGAGCACAATACGGTGCCCAGATGAGGTCGACCAGAAACTAGATGACGAGTAAGCTTGTCCCCACATACAGAAGCAGTCCAACATAGAGCCACTGTCATATTCGTATGCCCCACAAATATGAATATTGCACGTTTCGACCAGGCAGCCAAATGGAGAGCCACAATGAGGCCCCTTTCAGTCTCTGACACACAAGAATTACAGACATTGGCTGTGACTGGGCACTGATTGAAATCAATGGAGAAAACTGAAAATCTATGCTGGACTGGGGTTAGAACCGGGGGCTCCTGCTTACGAGGCAGATGATCACCGTGCCATTCGGACGCACTGGTCTTTATGTATATATATATATATATATATATATATATATATATATATATATATATATATGGTGTTACAAAAAGGTACGGCCAAACTTTCAGGAAACATTCCCCACACACAAAGAAAGAAAATATGTTATGTGGACATGTGTCCGGAAACGCTTACTTTCCATGTTAGAGCTCATTTTATTACTTCTCTTCAAATCACATTAATCATGGAATGGAAACACACAGCAACAGAACGCTGACATTAGGGTTATCGTCAACTGCACGAAGAATTGCCTCGTCCATTGCAGGTGTCCTCGTCGTTCTAGGTCTTCCCCAGTCGCGAGTCATAGGCTGGAATGTTCCGTGCTCCCTAAGACGCCGATCAATTGCTTCGAACTTCTTCCTGTCGGGACACCTTCGTTCTGGAAATCTGTCTCGATACAAACGTACCGCGCCACGGCTATTGCCCCGTGCTAATCCATACATCAAATGGGCATCTGCCAACTCCGCATTTGTAAACAATGCACCGACTGCAAAACCACGTGATGAACACTAACCTGTTGATGCTACGTACTGATGTGCTTGATGCTAGTACTGTAGAGCAATGAGTCGCATGTCAAGAAAAGCACCGAAGGAAACATTACCTTCCTTCAAATGGGCCAACTGGCGGTGAATCGAGGAAGTACAGTACATACTGACGAAACTAAAATGAGCTCTAACATGGAAATTAAGCGTTTCCGGACACATGTCCACGTAACATCTTTTCTTTATTTGTGTGTGAGGAATGTTTCCTGAAAGTTTGGCCGTACCTTTTTGTAACACCCTGTATCGATATTTCAAACGATTAATCGCCATTTCTGTTGTGACGAGGTGAATCTACTTTCGTCCTGCGATAACTCTGGTTTCTTGGATTTTTCTGGGAGAAGGCTCATCAAATTAGAACATATGAAATGTTAGTTCACTTTATTACACAAATAAATAAAATAGTTACTTTGACTATGACACTCTTATTTGCTACAGAATTGGTGGATAATTTGCAACTGTCATTGACCAGCAAAGCATCACTTATTGCACTTATTAACAAACTGTTTTCTTGCAGTACAAAATGCAACATTTACAAAAGTACGTTTCAGCTGAAACATGTCACTGTCCTACACGATGACGTTGTCTGCTGTAGCTTGGATCTCGAACTGCAGAGAGTTCTTGCATGTTCAACACCATAATGACCTTAGCACGAGCGCAGTGCTGTACTTAGAGGGAAAGGCGTGTCTTCTGGAGTGTCTCCCGGATTGCAGCGAACCATCGATAATATCTGTGGCAACGGTATCGATTCGCGTTGTCGACTGCGGTGTGGCACTGTGATCTCTGGACGATACCATAGCCCCCATATCCTTCACAGTGATCACCCAACATCTGATGCTGTTCACGCCGGTACTTTACCAGGCCTGCTAACACCAATAAATACGAACAATACTACAACACCAGGTGGCCGCTCTATTGGACACACTAAATTGCAGCTCTAAGCATTCACATAACAGCCGATGTTGTGTACGTGTACGAATTTACATTGACAACAGACCATGTCTTTTGTGTGGTTCATTTTCTTTTTATCAGTCAGTGTATTTTTTAAGCTCAACTGGATTATATACGTTGTGTTACTTCAGTGTTGAAGTACTGTTTGACTTCCCACGATTTCTTTTGACTTCATCTCCTGCCACAACGAGTCCAAGTCTACGTACACGCTGCAGTAGCCGGTTTTCAGTGTATGTACGTGCCATTTCGTACCTATATGAATGTTTATCACCCGGCCGCTGCTGGTGGAGCGGTTCAAGGCGCTTCAGTCCGAAACCGCGCTGCTGCTACGGTCGCAGGTTCGAATCCTGCGTCGGGCGTGGATGTGTGTGAAGTTCTTGGGCTTGTTAGGTTTAAGTAGTTCTAAGTCTAGGGGACTGATGACGTCAGATGTTAAGTCCCATAGTGCTTAGAGTCATATGAATCATTTTCTTAAATGCCTGTCTGTACCATTCCATTTTCGTGAAGAGAGGGGAAAATGAATGTCTTTATGCTTCTATACGCGCCCTAATGTCTCTTCCCGTATTCTCACTATATCTACGTGAAGTACAGTGAAGCGAAAAAGAAACTGGTATAGGCATGCGTATTCAAATACATAGATATGTAAACAGGTAGAATACGGCGATGAGATCGGCAACGCCTATAGAAGACAACAGGTGTCTGGCGCAGTTGTTACATCGGTTACTGCTGCTACAACGGCAGGTTATCAAGATTTAGATGAGTTTGAACGTGATGTTACAGATGGCGCACGAGCGATGTGACACAGCCTCTCTGACGTAGCGATGAAGTGGGGATTTTCCGTGCGATAATTTCACTAGTGTTCTGTGAATATCAGGAATCCGGCAAAACATCAAATCTCCGACATCGCTGCTGCCGGAAAAAGATCCTGCAAGAACGGTACCAACGACGACTGAAGAGAATCATTTAACGTGACAGAAGTGCGACCCTTCCGCAAATTGCTGCAGATTACAATGCTGGGCCCTCAAGTGTCAGCATGCGAACCATTGAACGAAACATCATCGATATCGGCTTTCGGAACCGAAGGCCACTCGACTACCCTTGATGACTGCACGACACCTGGGTTGTGCAGGGTTGAATTCTGACACCTTTTCTTGAACCTGTACAAACCATAAATGCTGCACGCAGCATCTAGACACTTTTGAGGCACCCTCGTGCACCGCAAGATAAACATCCTGGGAAGAAGATCATCTTGCAATAGGATAATGTGCGTCCTCTCACTGCTTGTGTCACTGCGAAACAGATCAGAATTCTCCCACATCCTCCCTACAGTCCCAATTCCCCACTCATCGACTATCATATTTGCGGGTCTGTTAAGTAACAGTGTGGCCGAGCGGTTGTAGGCACTTCATTCTGGAACCGCGCGACCGCTACGGTCCCAGGTTCGAATCCTGCTTCTGGCATGGATGTGTGTGATGTCCTTAGGTTAGTTAGGTTTAAGTAGTTCTAAGTTCTAGGGGACTGATGACCTCAGATGTTAAGTCCCATAGTACTCAGAGCCATTTGAACTTTTTTTTTTTTGTTAAGTAACAGATATAAGGCCAACGCTATGGGGCAGTAGAGGGAGATCGGTCAAGTAGTGAGTCAGTATCTTAGGGAAGTTAGAATGCATTTCTGTCTTAGGGTTATTTTCAAACTTGAATGATGAGAAAATTTTCTGAAAAGAATTGGAGACTGTGTTGAAAAGTGACAGAAAATATTTAGATTAACATTATGTGAGTGGATTGTCTAAAACACAAAGATCAAAAATTTTAAACAGGTTTTGCTCATTACTTTCAGTACGGCTCTCGTACACACCCAGTTACCCCAGAATCGAAGTCTTCCATTAGCCTCACCTACTGAAAATTCCACACAATCCAGTCACATGGCAGATGGCAATACTAGCAATAGAAGGTGTATAAAGTGTATCTGGGGAACACGCAGTCGTCGTCATAATAAGGAAACGGAGCAATTTATCGTCAGTCCAATAGGGCATGACATTGGCTTTCGGGTCAAAGCCGGGAGCATCTCCGAAACGGCTATGTTTGTAAACTGTTCACGTGCCGCCGTGGTTAAAGTGCAACGTGCCGGGAGTTTATTGTAAAATTATCGATATATTGAAAAAATATCTATTGGTAGTCTTAGTCGACCATGAGTTGCTATCTGACTTAAGTTGTCTCTGTTAAAACGCGCGGTTATGCCCCCAGTATAATATGCATCGAAATTACCATTACACTCTAATTATTAAACAAAAATATGGTGTTTGCTATCTACGAAATCAATAATGCGGTTATTAGCATATGATACCAAATTAAGATTTATTCAGAAAACAGGATGAGCAATATTTCTAGCCTAACATGACAATCCAATACACTCGCTAACCTAACTAGCCTATCATTGGCACAGTGCGTCATCTATTCCTAACTACTTAAGTCAACACTGAACCCGCAAGTGACTCTATTGAAGTTCTGCCTGAACGGACGCAGACTCAGAGAGCGCCAGTCAAAGAGCTAGCGAAATACGAACTCATTTAGAATTACAGTGCCCTACTTTGGCTGATGATTGCTAATATCACCGTAATTCTCCGTGATGGTTACGACGGTCGGCCCAGCCAACGTCGTGATGCCGTCTTTCCCGTGAGCGAGCTTGGCTTTAATCTCCAACGTGGACGTGGTTTGCGTCCGTAAACTCCTGTACGCAAGTGTTCAATTGCGGAGTCCGTCACTAGTCAATACTCAAGCTACTTGCACATATGCCAAGAGTAGTTGGTCGACTCAAGTGCGCGGCAGCAAAGGTACACTTCAGATTGCATATGAACACCGCAAGTTAGTACAAATCTGTTTCTCTCCTCAGGGGAACGGACAATGCTACGTGTGTGGAGTCGTATGCTCTACACTATTCAGACTTGGAGAGTAACCACTGCACTCAATGCCGGTAACTTCTCCAACATACTTCTCTCCTCGTGATGACTGGGTGTTGCGTGATGTCCTTAGGTTAGTTAGGTTTAAGTAGTTCTAAGTTCTAGGGGACTGATGACCACAGCTGTTAAGTCCCATAGTGGTCAGAGCCATTTGAACCTACTTCTCTCCACGCTCTCCAAGCCGGGCAGCCAGACACCGCGACTGCTCTCCTCCACAGCCGTCCCCAGAGTCCTGCTTCAGAGTTTTTGCAAACCTGGCCGTTCTTCGCCGCATGGATCCGTGCGCGTTGGTAGCCAATCACGACACAGACTTCCATGTATCCGCGCGCGTTTGTACCAAACCACGATACAGAATTCTCCCACGGTTGCTGTTGCCGCCAAACTTTTAACACGTATCTCTACGCGCCCTGCGCAAATCCCGTCTCAGTCTTCCGCAAATTTTCCACTGTGGCGCGAAATCGTCTTTCCCTCTTTCGCATATAGCTCCTTCTCACTTCTTGTTGTGATGGCCCAGCCTCTCCGAACGTCTTTGGTGGTCTGAAGTGCCAGCCGACAAAGGGGTCTGGCTGCGGCCATCCCGTTAGTTTGACGTTACATAAACACCTTCCTTAGGGTTTCCGGCCGTGTTCCAGCCTCTGAGCCCATCTCGTTAGTCTAACATGACACACACAACTTTCTTTTCTTGTCTATTCTCTCCTACCGGTGGGCAAATATCAATTATTATTCGGTGTATTAGTACTGATTTAGCATCATGTAAGGTGCAAAATCTGCTACCTTATAAAAGCATACCGTGCATGGCAAAATGGCGCTGTCCAATACCGGCGCCGAATCACCTGTGGTGCACCACAGGCCGTAGAGGACACGGTGAACGACGGCTGTGAAGATGTGTAAGGGCGATTAGATGTGCAAGTGTTAAGCAACTGTCCGGCCTTATGAAGCAAGGGGCTACCAGCAGTGTCTCCTCAACAACCTTTCAGGTAATGTTGCTGCGTACGGGCCTCCTCAACAGGCACCTGGTTCATGCATCCATGCTGACTGCTGATAATCGGCGAAGGAGGATGGAATTTGTGGTTGCAAAACTGGAAATACTCCAACTAGCCTTCCAGTGAGTGGCAACAGGTGGCCTTTTCACATGAATCACGTTTAGCGCTCCATCGGACAATGGTTGTTGGCATGTGCAGTCGTGGACAAAACGAGCGAAACCCCTCGCCTTTTCGTTATGCTGCTCCGCACAGCTAAAGTCTACTATACAGCATAACAGGCAAGGCGACGAAGTGCTACCAATATACTATGCACAGGCGTGAAATTGAAAAACTATCCGAAATTTGTCAGACTGTTTTCAATCATGTGTAAGACTATATTAATGCTGATAAGTGTGTTAACCACAACACCTAAATATAAGATATAAATGAAAGAAGAAACGCTAATTGGTATTAACTGTACTAATAAAAATTTATTTCAGTTTATCGAGATAACATAACTGCTTTAATAAGACAAAGTACCCCAGACCGTTACGAATTAGCAAAATATTATGCGCATTCGGCCGCGAAATGGTCTGTGTCAACGCTCAGACCAGTCATATTGGATTACCGTTGCTGACCTACCATGAAAGTGTGCAAATTTAGCAATGCGTGAAGATTCATAACGAAATTCCGTTAAAAATCATTCGTGTCACACTTAAGTCAGTTCAGTTATTGACAGAAGCGGAAAAAGTAGACAGTAACAAGCATGCAATTCTATAAAAAGTTTATTATCGACATCCACAGGCCGCTGGTACAGAATAAAGGTAGCAATAAAACGTATTGGGGGCGCGAGAATTTCTTAAAACTCCTTTACTCATAGTCTATCTGCTTCCATCGAGATCAGAACCGAAAACAAACCAGACCTCCCTTGCAGTAGCAAAAACCTTTCACTACGCTAGCAGGCAACCCAGGCAAACAGCCCTCTATTATAACCCCAGACATGAATAAGCCGGCAATTTCTCAATGAAAATGGCAAAATGATCTGCAGTTTCTGTTGCATAGAACATGAATTGTCTACCTTTATGTCACCGCTTATGTGACAATCATTCGGGATGTTTATCGAAATAACAAAAAACTGTTATTAGCGAGTAAATTTAGCAGAATAATTCAGCACCACCCCAGGAAATAAACGCCGATGTAGCTGCCAAACGTATTCTACAATGAAACTTCCTGGCAGATTAAAACTGTGTGCCCGACCGAGACTCGAACGCGGGACCTTTGCCTTTCGCGGCAAGTGCTCTACCATCTGAGCTACCGAAGCGCGACTCACGCCCGGTCTCACAGCTTTACTTCTGCCAGTATCTCGCCTCCTACCTTCCAAACTTTACAGAAGCTCTCCTGCGAACCTTTCATATCAGCGCACACTCCGCTGCAGAGTGAAAATCTCATTCTGGAAACATCCCCCAAGTTGTGGCCAAGCCATGTCTCCGCAGTATCCTTTCTTTCAGGAGTGCTAGTTCTGCAAGGTTCGCAGGAGAGCTTCTGTAAAGTTTGGAAGGTAGGAGACGAGATACTGGCAGAAGTAAAGCTGTGAGACCGGGCGTGAGTCGTGCTTCGGTAGCTCAGATGGTAGAGCACTTGCCCGCGAAAGGCAAAGGTCCCGAGTTGGAGTATCGGTCGGGCACATAGTTTTAATCTGCCAGGAAGTTTTATATCAGCGCACACTCCGCTGCAGAGTGAAAATCTCATGCTGGTATTCTACAATGTTTCGAATTCTCCATTAGACGTGCCACAGCCAGAAAACGTTCATTAGCCGAAGTGTTCCTTAAGGTAGCTAGCAATGGGAATGCTCGCACATCTAAAACGCGGTGGCATTAATAGTGGAATCTGAATTACCACGTGTATAGGCAAATGGATTTTGTTTGCATTCCTGTAAACGTGATCTGGATCGAAAGCGTAGCTACGATTAATATGCTGATGTATCGATTGCAACTGGAACATTTCGAATAAAGAGTAGGTAAAATTGTTATGCGGCTCTCATCTTCAGTAACTATTTTCGTTGTTAGGAACCCTACTAGTCTCACTTTCTTGACCGTCTGTCTTTCTACCCAACCCTTAAAACCCATTTACCTCGAGTAAGGGCGGACATAATAAGCGGAAATGTATCGCACTTCCTGTTGTATACGGTTTAAAAAAGTGAGCTATATCAAATGGTTCAAATGGCTCTGAGCACTATGGGACTCAACTGCTGAGGTCATTAGTCCCCTAGAACTTAGAACTAGTTAAACCTAACTAACCTAAGGACATCACAAACATCCATGCCCGAGGCAGGATTCGAACCTGCGACCGTAGCGGTCTTGCGGTTCCAGACTGCAGCGCCTTTAACCGCACGGCCACTTCGGCCGGCTGAGCTATATCAACGCAATCTAAAGATAGGGCGGTTTATGTAAAGAAAATGTACGCGAAAGGTCAAAAAAGGCTCTAAGAACTATGCTACCAAATTTCTTAGGTCATCAGTCTCCTAGATCTAGAACTACTTCAACCTACCTAACCTAACACACATCCATACCCGGGGGAGGATTCGAACTGACGGCGCAAGGGGCCGCGCGGTCCGCGATATGACGCCGTTGAGCGCACGGCTAACCTGGGCGGGCAAGCTATCAATACCATCTGGTGTTACTAAAAAGTTATTCACTTCTGGTGAATGATTTTCTGCGCAGTTCATTTAAGAAAGAATGACTAAAATATATTTGACGTTACGGAAGAGGAAGGACGCCTAATTCATTTCCCCTAGTCTTTATTCATGATGTTAGATTCGCAATCTGAGCATACGTACTATCCATAACCACACTTTAGATCCAAGCTGTGCTGATCAGCATAACGAAAAGGCGAGGGGTCTCGCTCGTTTTGTCCACGACTATACGCCGTGAAGCGACTGAAAGCGAATACCCTGCAACAATCGTCGGAAGGGTGCAGGTTGTACGGCATTCCCTGAGTGATCTCAACATAAGTGTGCATCTATCCTAGGAGACCATGTCCACCGCAACAAGTATTTTTTTTCTCAGCAGAGAAACATTTATCAGCAGGGTCATGTAATATGTCACACCGCTTGTAGTGTGCCTGCGTGGTTTGAAGAGCACCAAGATAACTTTACCACCCTCCATTTGGCACCGAATACCCGGATTTAAATCCGTCAGAATCTGTAGGACCGCCGCGATCGGGCTGTTCGTGCCATGGATCTTCAATCCAGAAACCTAGCGTAGCTGGCACGGCAATGAATTTAGCATTGCTCCACGTACCTGTCCGTACCTTCCAGAACGTCAGTAACGTTCTCCTGCACCTCTCGCAGCGGTCCGGGCTGCTAAAGGTTTTATTCAGCCTTCTGACAGGTGGTCATACTAATTTGACTCGACAGTGTACTTGTCTATCCCATACCATAACACTTCCTTGCATTACCGTTGAAGTTTTACAGTGACGCCTTCTGGACTCTCGGCACCAATTTTTTAATCTTCTGCTAACAGAATCTTCCTTAGTTGTAAACACTGTCTTGCGCTTATCCATATTTAAAGAGGGTTATCATGCGTTACTTAAAGTAGAAATGTTGCCCATTTTTTTCATTTCCTTAATGCCGTCCAACGACGGTGCTTCGCTGCAGACAAAAATACCGGCAGCGATCAATTTGACTATGCTCACAGTTTTTATGTGTATTGAGAACATTCTTATGCGTCCCTGGGGCACTTTCTATGTTACTTTCCCTTCGGTTGAACATTCGTCCTCCAGTATAACGTACTGGGTTCTGTTAGCAAAAAATTCATATCTTTGAAGGTACTCCATATGACCTCACCTTATTTCCTAGTCGTTATAGCGTTCCATGAATGTAGTAGCCTCATCACAGAACACTAAACGTCAAAGGAAACAGCTTCTTCCAAGTCTGTGTCCTATTCCTATTTCTCCTGGTTTTATGTTGGTCCAATCATTTCAGCTGCTCGAATCATTAATCCGGAAGCTGTATCCTAATTTTCGACATGACAATACCTCGTTCCATAAAGCGAATCGAAGGAGGCGATCAGTGTGATATCGTTAAGTAATGCGATGAGTTACTGATCCTAATAAGAGTCAGACTACTGTGTCGCAAAAATGTCTTCAGCAATCACGACTCTGTATTTCGTGCTATAGTTAGAAGATAGTGATGCCTCTTTTTTTTGTAGGTGATGAATAAATATGATCCTACGTATCAGTCAGGTAGTGTTACCGAATAGAATCAGAGTTCTAGCCTCTTACAACGGAAGTGTGTGACGGCGAACACTCAGAGCTGCATGGAAATATGCTTACAATATAAATCACTCATCCCACAAATAGCTGTATGAGACATTGCCAGGCAAAACTGTGAGTCTTATCACGAGAGGTATTTCATCTGCTAGTCGAGGTTTAAGAGATGAACTTCGGTAATACTAAGAAACAAAATTTTTACGTAGTAGGACCAAAACCATATGTATTTCATTGTCGTACTTTATTGCTATACGTACGTCCGTCTGCTTAAAATATTTGCGCCATCTGAGAAACAAAATTTTGCTACTGACCTGACAGTGCTGGACAGCTAATCAGTCTTCAAACTGCCGGTGTAGGATTTCAGTGAAGTGTTCGAAGGTAAGTGGTGCCGAAGAGTGTTCTCATCTGACTAAAGCAACTTTTTCAAATTCAACATCACTTCCGCATTCAAGCAGTCCAGTATCGAACACCATACTAATTACATTTTCAAACGATGATATTGGTATGTCAGTGTCGCAACTTGCCTTTTGCCAAGTTGTAGTTCGGTGTGGAAAGGTTTGATATTTGATGATGAAATGGCGATATCGTAACTTCACTTGCGGTTTTTCACATGTTGGTGTTACAAAATCAACGACTCTTCTCATGTAGAGTTTAAATTTCCTAAAGAAGTATGCATCGTAAGTCACGGCATTTAATGTTCAAATGTGTGTGAAATCTTATGGGACTTAACTGCTTAGGTCATCAGTCCCTAAGCTTAAACATTACTGACCAGCCGCACAGTCCATGACTGCAGGCCTTAGACCGCTCGGCTAATCCCACGCGGCCACGGCATTGATAAATTTGTGTTTTTGGCCCTATTATATCGAAATTTGTTTCTTCGCGTTTCCGAAATTCCTGTCTAAGACCTTGAATTGATCGTTCGTATGTCTCTCGCGATATGACATTCAGTTTTGCATGCGAATGGCTCATAGCACTCTTTTTCGAGATAAACAGTGTAAGTAGGCTTTTTAGGTTTTTTATTGGTAACGCCACGTAGCGCTCGATATGAAAATCACTGGCTGTGCTGTGTGCAGTCTGTGGCTGGGTGGCATTGTTGTAATATTCGCTATTGTAGCGTTGGGCTGTTGGCTGTTACCAGCGCGTAGCGTTGCGCAGTTGGAGGTGAGCCGCCAGCAGTGATGGATGTGGGGAAGTGAGATGGCGGATTTTTGAGAGCGGATGATCTGGACGTGTGTCCATCAGAAACAGTAGTACATTTGTAAGAATGGATGTCATGAACTGCTATGTCCGCCCCCGGTAGCTGAGTGGTCAGCGTGACGAAATTCTAATGCAAAGGGCCCGGGTTCGATTCCCGGCTGGGTCGGAGATTTTCTCCGCCCAGGGACTGGGTGTTGTGTTGTCCCAATCATCATCATTTCATCCCCATCGACACGCAAGTCGCCGAAGTGGCGTCAAATCGAAAGACTTGCACCAGGCGTACGGTCTACCCGACGGGAGGCCCTCGTCACACGACATTTCCATTTTTATATGAACTGCTATGTATATTATGACTTTTGAATACTATTAAGGTAAATACATTGTTTGTTCTCTATCAAAATCTTTCATTTGCTAACTATGCCTATCAGTAGTTAGTGCCTTCAGTAGTTTGAATCTTTTATTTAGCTGGCAGTAGTGGCGCTCGCTGTATTGCAGTAGTTCGAGTAACGAAGATTTTGTGAGGTAAGTGATTTGTGAAAGGTATAGGTTAATGTTAGTCAGGGCCATTCTTTTGTAGGGATTATTGAAAGTCAGATGGGGTTGCGCTAAAAAATATTGTGTGTCAGTTTAGTGTTGATCAGCATAGGTAGAGAGCGAAATGTCTGAGTACGTTCAGTTCTGCTCAGCCGTTTGAAAATCAAATAACGTAAGGGATTTACCAGCACAGTAATTCACTAATTTTTCTAAGGGGACGTTTCAACAGTTTGTATTCTACGCTCTTTATTGTGCGATTCTGAGCGTTCGAGATGACGCACTCCACTTGTTAGAGAGAACGACACAAAACATTCTCTGTGAATCTGTGGAAGTAACACTGTAATTGTCGGGTATTCATGTAGTTGCTGGCTCCCTTTCTGTGTTGGTAAACAAGCGATCTTGGTAAGTAGTAGCTTTACGCCTACAGGCCGTTTAAAAACAACGTACGTGTTAATGCGCCAGTGGCCAGAACTTTAACGAGAACGTGCACTTTAAATGCCGCCCATTCAGACCTGCGCAATCCAGCGTCCTCGACGGCAGCTGCCGGCTACCTGCTGAAAGCCTTGGTTAGCTGGAGTCGTCACCTGTTGCCTGCCGCAGCAGGCAGTGGGCGCTGTACCTCATTACGGCTGCCTGCTGCTCGGCCTGCACCGCGCTCCTTGTCTAGCTCTCTGCAAGGTCTCCCCCCTAGCGGCAGTACACAAACTCGTTAGCCTTCCCTAACTAGTGCCTGCATACTCATGAGCGCTTCCCTTCCTACTGTGAGATACGGCCCTGCTCAGCTAAAATACTGTAAACATCCATCTGCTTTCAAGAATGACCTCTGTGGCATTAAGTGGAGCACCTGTGATGCGCTAAGACGGATGTGTAAGAGGTACAAGCGATATAGAAAAATCGTTCGAGTAATTTCGCGTGCAGAGAATGGGAAAGCTGTGTAGTATTTGTAAATTTGGTATTTAATTGCCCGGCGACTGAAGCGAGGTTCATTACAGATACAACAAAGTTCACGTGCAGCCATCATAGCCGTTTTTTATAAGA
Organism: Schistocerca americana; assembly: GCF_021461395.2. Taxonomy (NCBI): domain Eukaryota; kingdom Metazoa; phylum Arthropoda; class Insecta; order Orthoptera; family Acrididae; genus Schistocerca; species Schistocerca americana. The sequence continues at coordinate 908,240,931 of NC_060120.1, forward strand.
ATGCTAATGAAACTTCCCAACAGATTGATATTCTGTGCAGGACCGAGATTCGAATAATGCACCTTTGCCTTTCGGGGTAAGTGCATTACTAACATTTTTTTTTGTCTCCGAGACTCAATCCTTTTTTTTAAATGGGGCAAGTTGAAATGTAAGCCACACCAGGATGCGAATCCCGGTCTCCTGCTTACGTTCTTTTTACCGACTTTTCTACTTTTTTATTTTTTTTACTTTCTCAATCTCTTCTTGAAATAAAGAAAGTCTTCCTTGTAGAGAACAAAGAAAAACACCATCTACATGAGCAAAATGTTGGAGGTAATGAGAAAACAAATAAAAATATCCATTGTTTGGACATAAAATATGACGTTCATCATAAAATAAAACTATTTCTTGAAAACGTAAAATGTAAATAAGTATACTTTGTCAACTTCATCATCTCGCTTTCCGAGCACGGGGTCCCGGGTTCCATTCCCGGCGAGGTCAGGGATTTTCACCTGCCCCGAGACGGCTGGGTGTTGTTTTGTCGTCTTCATCATCATCATTCCTCCCCATTACGGTCGGAAGAAGGCAGCGGCAAACCACCTCCATTAAGACCTATATATATATAATGTGAGAAAGAAAACAAATAGGCTGCAGATACAGAGCCATCCGTAAATAAACGTGTGTAGTGGAAAAAAATTAGAAGAATAGAAGTGAAATAAATTAGGAACCGACTGAGCTACTCAATCACGACTCTGGATCCATACTCACAACTTTACTGTTAGAGTTCGATTCTCGGTCAGGTGCGAAGTTTTAATCTGACAGTTTCATAACCTGTGCACACTTCGTTGCATAGTGACAATTTCATTCTGGAAACATCCCCCAGGCTATTGGTGGGACATGTCTCCGCGATGTCCTTCCTTCCATGAATGCCAATCCTCTAAGTTTCACAGGAGAGCTCCTGTGAACTTAAGAAGCTAGGACATAAGGTATTGCGGAATTAAGCTGTGAGGACGGCTTGTGAGTCGTCGCTGGAAATTTGTGTTAAGAGGCTATGGGACTAAACTGATGAGGTCATCGGTCCCTAAGCTTACGCACAACTTAATCTAACTTAAACTAACGTACGCTAAGGACAACGCACACACCCATACCGAGGGAGGACTCGAATCTCCGACGGGAGGAGCCGCGCGAACCGTGAAAGGCGCCTCAGACCGCGGGCTACCCTGTGCGACTGAGACTTCGTCGGGTGTGTGTATTGTGTATTGAACCTGAGACGTAGAAACGACGGAGAGCCTTCGTCCCGCCATAGCCCTCAGTGGTTCACAACCCCACAACAGGCCACAGCAGTCCACCCACCCCACCGCCGTCCCACACCGAATCCAGTGTTATTGTGCCGCAGTCCGGAACCGCGCGACTGCTACGGTCGCAGGTTCGAATCCTGCCTCGGGCATGGATGTGTGTGATGTCCTTAGGTTAGTTAGGTTTAAGTATTTCTAAGTTCTAGGGGACTGATGACCACAGTAGTTAAGTCCCATAGTGCTCAGAGCCATTTTTTTGTTATTGTGCGGTTCGGCCCCCAGTGGTTCCCCCAGGAACGCCTCATACCATACGAGTTTACCCCAAATATTTGAGTGGTAGAGTAATTATGGTGTGCGCATACGTGGAGACAGTATTTCCGCAACAAACGCCGACGTCGTGTAACTGAGGCGGAATAAGGGTAAGCAGAACGCATTCGCCGAGGCAGATGGAGAACCACCTAAAAACCATCCACAGGCTGGCCGCCACACCGGACCTCGACACTAACACGCCGGGCAGATTCGTGCTGGGGACCAGCACGCCTTCCCACTCGGGAAGCAGCGCGTTAGACCGTGCGGCTAGCCGGGCGAGCATCGTCGTTGGGTAGTTCAGTCGGTACAGCACTTACCCATGAAAGGCAAAGGTGTCGAGTTCAATTCTCGGTCCGGCATACAGTTTTATTCTGCCGAGAGGTTTCATATTAACGCACACTCCGCTGCAGAGTGAAAATTTCATTCAAGAATTCTAAAGATCGCTAATGATATAAAAATCTTCAAAAGACCTAAACCATTACGGCCGTTTTCCTGACTCGAAATGTGTAGAATCGTCGGCATTATGCAGCAGAGCAATAGACTACCAGTGGGGGCAGTAGTGCTTCGCAAAACGTCGGTCATCGCACGTTACTACGGACGTGACTTCATAGTAGATAGCCCGCGAAGTACAGTGAGAACACTTGCTGTTATTGTACCGGGTGGTTATAATTAAAGTGCGGTTACTCACAGAGGTCCAGTGTGGGCAGCAACAATCGTATGGCAGGGAAACTTGGTGAATATTCTAACGAATTAATGTGGGACGGGTTTACGGTGGAAAAACAAAACAAACAAACAAAATTAGTTCCAATAGTGGCCACCAGATGGAAATCTGGCGCTATGACTGCAATAAAGACGTGTAGAAATGTTTCCATATGTAATGGATTAGGAACGGGACGTGGTCAAAAAAAGTCAAGACTTGAGAAATGCATAATATTGGTTTAATTATTAAATACTGCTTGCGAAATTTGCCCTGGACACATCGAAGGGGTGCTGCATCCGTAAAACGACGTAATCAACAGTTTCTCGCAGCAGCTCCAGGGTAATCTCAGCAACTTCTTCCTGTATACAGGCTCCAGATCAGGTAGAGACCGAACGTGTCTCTGCAAACGCGTTCTCCTAGATATCCCAAGAGCCAAAAGTTACATGTACTCAAATCTGGTGATCTTGCAGGCCATACATCTGAAAAAACCCTGGAAATAACACGTTCTTGGGAGGCTGCATTAAACGTATCTTTCACTTGGCGAGCTACAAATGTTGCCCCATTTTGCATGAAAACAGTGGTCTCCGGACAGTTGCGCTCTTCCAAAGCTGGTATCACTTTCTGTTCAAGGAAGTCTTGATGAAGTGCAGACGTGACGGTAAACCTGACTGCCCATTTGGATGTATGCTCTTCAAAGAAGAGAAGACCAAGAGTAAACGTGCATGTGAAACCACGCCACACGGTCGTATACGGTGAGTGCAATGGCTCCTCGCGTACAACACGCGGTTTAACGGTACCCCAGATTTGCCAGTTCTGTGTTCACTGCACCCTGCGTCGTAAAATGTGCTTCGTTACTCCATAAAATATTGGCCGTACCCCTGTCACCAACTTCGATCCTTGCCAGAAACCGAAGAGAAAATTCATAACATTGATGCAGATTAGGTTTCACTTGGTGCACCATCTGAATCTTGTATGGGTAACAATATAAAATATACCGCAAAACCTTCCGTACTGTTGACTACGAAAGTGGCAATTCTCGTGAGGCTGCACGAGCACTAACACTACCTGTGGCACATGCTTTATGGTCAACTACAGCAACAGCAACCTCATCAAGAACTTACATCGCGATAGGAAGCCTTGCTCTTCCAAGCTCACCCATGTTTTCGAATTTCGTCTTCTTTAAACCATTTAGTACCATCGTACCTCTGCCCAGAACTTCCAGTCGCCAACACTCTCAATGCAGCACTGTAATTGCTGGCGTTCACATAAAACAGTTTCACTAACAGCGATTGGTTCAAAAATGGGTCAAATGGCTCTAAGCACTATGGGAATTAACATCAGAGGTCTTCAGTCTCGTAGCCGTAGAACTACTTAAACCTAACTAACCTAAGGACACGACACACATCCATGCCCGAGGCAGGATTCGAACCTGCGACCGTAGCAGTAGCGCAGTTCCGGACTGAAGCGCCACACCAGCTGGCACAGCGATTTGTCTCTCTTCTTTATAGACATATCCTTCACTCACGTTATGGCTTGTAAAATGACAGCTTGGATGTCATACAGTAATAAAAACAGTGTACACAATGTACAGCGCCGGATTTGCACCTGGTGGCCTCAACTGGACCGTTTTTCTTTTTTTTTTTTCAATGCGATATAAATCGGTTCCCTTTGAACGCATTAGCATATTCACTCAGTTCCGCTGCCGTATGATAATTACTGCCCACACTGGACCTCCGTGAGTAATTGCACTTTAATTACAACCACCCTGTACACTGCTATATCTATGCCCAAATACGAGATCAGTGCTACAAATTCGAACCACTGCTTATCGTAGTAACCGTGGTAATATGTAAGTGAAGTTACAATTAAGTATTTGTGCCAGCGCCAGGACTCGGTTTTTGATTCATTGCTGATTTACTGCGAATCAGCAGAAATTTCTAATTTTGGATTTCATGCATATTCACAACCAAACATCTTACGCAAATAAGTCATCATAGCGTGGTGAAAGAGGCCGTTAAGTTCAGACGTTCAGATGTGTGTGAAATCATCAATCCCTAAGCTTACCCACTACCTAACCTAAATTATCCTAAGGACAAACACACACACCCATGCCCGAGGGAGGACTCGAACCTCCGCCGGGACCAGCCGCACAGTCCATGGTTGTGGCGCCTTAGACCGCTCAGCTAAGGCCATTAAGTAAGGGTATTCCAAGTTCATGACAGATGACTCAGTTGGTGGGACAATACACCTAAATTGACCATTCAAAAGTAAGGATCAGTTCAGAACAATTTTTTGCAATGAGGCTCTGGAGACACATTTATTATATGTTTGATGCGAAACGTCAACTTCTGCTCAGTGAAGAGTTTGATCGTGACTGCAGGCTATGACGATCAATTAAATTTATTGCTGTTAGCTGTCTGGTACAGGCGAGTGTTGTTGTAGCTAACATGCTACACATGCCGTATGAAGATGCTATTCGTCTCTCGACCATACTCTGAATGTCATGCACTACCAAATGCCATCATTATTCTATCTGTATCCTGACCGTTGATAAGTCATAATAACTGACACCCAGAAAAGTCACACTGAAACTATTGTTAAAATCTTCTTCTGTGGAAAACTATCATTTCTGGTGGCTTAATCACTTCAGAGTAGTTTGAATTTATTCTGTGAGGGTGATTTTCAGAGGAGTGTATTAATTTATGTTGTGAGGATGATTATTAAATTGCCATGTTCTAGATTAGAAAATTGTTCTGAGAATATAGGAAATTATGATTTACTTCTATTCCATTCCTGCAACTGATGCATCTTTTATTTTTGTTGACTGTAAATTCGCAAGGGTATTAATTTAATAAGGCAAACTCCAAGTGAATTATTTGTGATTAACAAGTATAAACAACGTAGAAAAGTTCTTCGAGCTACTAACTGCAACATATGTTATTAAATAAATGTGCCACCCAAAGCAAAGTTACATCTACATCATTTTCCGCAAGGCACCTAACTGTGTGTGGCGGAAGATACTTCTGATACCACAAGCTGTTCCTCCTTTCCCTGTCCTACTCGTGAATGCCGCTTGGGATAAACGATTGTCGGTAACCCTCTGTATTAGCTCTGATTTCTGGAATTTTCTCGGTATGATCATTTTGCGACGTGTATGTAGGAGGAAGTAATTGTCCGATTCTTTTCCGAAAGTGCTCTCTCGAAATTTCAGTGGTAAACCTCTCCATGATGCACAACGCATCTCTTGTAGTGTCTGCCACTGTCGTACGTTGGCATCTCCATAACGCTCTCGCGCGGACTAAACGAAATTGTGCCGAAATGCGCCGTTCTTCGATGGCTCGCCTCTGTCTTATATCAGTCTTACCTTGTAAGGATCCGAGATTGATCAACAATACTCTAGAACCGATCGAACAAGCGGCTTGTAATCCACTTCCTTTGTGGATGAATTAAATTTACATAAGATGCTTCCTATGAATCTGTCTGGTTTCTGCTTTTCCTATCTTTTTTTTTTTTTGTGTGTGCTCATTCCACTTAAGGAGGTATCAAAGGTGTACTGCAGTATAAAAGATAAGAACAATTGACATACATCATTTATGATTAAAATGACATCACGTAATGTATAATATTCTGTTACATACCAAACAAAAGCATAACCGCCAGATTAAAACATACGTTACGATCTTAGAGAAAGGAGGAATATTTTTTTCTTTTGGAAGCAAAGGCGTTCTACATGACTTTTCTGTCATATTAGATCATCAAAAAGGTAAATTAAAGCGAAACATAACTATATTCTGAGTCATTCGATAGAGCGAACATAGCCTGAGGTCGTCTCGTCAAATATGGAGTATCATTGTGAAATTTTACAAGATCATATCTTTCCCTTGACAAGTATTGCTAGCAATATTTTTTTGAATTGTAGAATTTGTGTCGTTCTATGATTGCAAGATTTTTTAAAACATTTTGTGCTAGTTTATATCAATTATGATTATCTTCAAAGCAATATGATCATAGCTGATCGAAACTATTATAAAATATAAGGCGTTCTTTCAATTAAATAGTGATTCAAATTCTACAACTTCAGACTCTGGATCGCTGACATTCACTTCGACCACGTGACACGTAGTCAATATCTTTTCTTTCACGTTTCTTTTTTTTTTTCCTCTGGCTCACTGCATAATAAGACTTGCCATAACGTCCAGCTTTGAATATTACAATGCATAAAACACACACCGTTGCACAGCTCTTGGTGCTGATGAGCGAAATAACGCAAGATGTCTTGCTGGGCGACCTATAGTATGCTGACCCATTTAACTGAACCATTCTGAGAGGAATCGTGACAGTTCACTGCCAGGAAGATCCAAGCAATAAGTCAGAAGTTATGACGCAGCGCCCATACTAAGTAGCTGACTCTGTTGGTTAGTTACAACGTCTACGACAATCTAAACACAAAAGCACTCAAAAGCGCAATGTCTAATACACAGGACTGAAGAAGATTTCTGCTTCTTCTGGATTCCCAAGTTTAGTGTAAAATAAACTGAATTTTCGCCATGTTTTACTTGGTCTGACCACTGATCTCGACAGTGACGTGTATAGCACGATTTGCAACTGAGATCCTGAGGCCCTAAATACACAGAACATGTTCCTTCCATTCGATTTGGTTCAGTTCAGGTTTTTCTGTTGACATGTACCACTTCATTTACCCTTAAGTAGATTTTCCGAATTTTATCTTCTCTGTTGGAATATTTTACAACCCAGAGGAACTATACCTGTTACCTTTCTAATGGCCTAAGATCTTTCTTTTGGGGAGCACAGGATTCTACTCCTTACAACGAGGAGGAGAATGTCATTACTTTATAGAGGTTGTTACAGAACTATTCGTTCAAATTAGTAGAGGAGGTAGAGGACACCGAGACAAATGTATTCCGATAAGAAACATATGATCTCTGAAGTCAATTTATAATGTTAGGGAACATTTTCTTAGTGGTACTGACTTAAGCTGCTGTGTTGGTGCCGCTGACATTCAAAAGTGTTCTGTGTGCGGATTGTTGGATGTACTGGTTGGATGTACCTTTAAATATTAGACAAAGGATTTGCTTCCAGTAGGATGGGGTCCTAGCCCATTTCAGCATCGCTGTGAGGAATCATCTCCGGATCACCACCCACCTGACATCATATGTCTGGCTGTCTTCCTATGTGGGAATATGAAGCAGCTGGTGTATGAAACCGTCGTGGAAACAGAAGAAGACCCTGTCGGTAGAATTAACGGGTACAATGGTCAGTGGACCGACGACGTACCACGTGCATACAGGCCAATGATCGTTCACTAGAGCAGTTCCTATGAATGGCATTGCGATAATTAAAGTGCTAAACTACCTTCTCTTTAAATCGTCCCTAGCATCAGAAAATACAGTCGGAGAACTTATACATTATGTTCTCTACCTTCTGAATTAATTTGAACGAACAGTTTCGTGACACTCTGTCCCATTGATTAGTTTCTCCTTTTAAGCTTTCTATAATTTATTTATTTTATTTATATTTTGCTATAGTTTCTGCCACATCCATGTTTCCGGAAACGTGAAGACTGATCTAATGTTTTAGCACTGATAAAGACTTTTGATCTAACTGATTACTTTCCTAGGGGAGCCGTTAGCTTAGTTTTATTTGTCGAAAAGTTTGACAGATATGCAGAGCTCGAAGATGTAGCTTACATATATTCCCTGCAGGTTTTCGTCCCTTTCTTAACTGATGGCAATGTAGAGTAAGCTGTATACACGCTGCTTGCCTTCTGATTTGTTGCTTATCATCTATGTAGATGTTAAATAGCAACTACTTTGGTTACGTCTATCTGTGATAACTGATTTACAGTACCTGTGATGATTCTAATTTTAGTATAAAGACTATGAATCACTTGGAACCAATGTCTTGACATCCAGTTTGCCACATTGTCTTCAATAAATTCCTTCTGTGACCACTATCAAATGCTTTTCCTGAATCCATAATGGTTAAATGTGTCCCCAAGTAGAACATTTATTTTTTAATTTATTTTTATTGTGAAAACGTTGTAAATACAGGATATCGCTAGAATACGTTATTAAGACGATGAACTGTCATAACAGTGACCAGCAAGGGATTTATTACTTCGTTCAATTCACCTTCTTAAAAAAAATAATTACAACATCTGTGACAAATTAATACAGAGTTGTGCGTCGATATTTGAATCTTGACATACTCCTGTAAATGGCCATGCTCTTGTAACTAGAGTTTAAGAGAATCCAAGATGAAAAGTCTTATATATAACTTTTGTTCCCTCAGTTGTTAAAACTGCAGACTCCTAACTAAGGTACGAGCATATGGCATTGGTTCCCAAGTATGTGAGTGGCTCGAAGGCTTCTTAAGTAATAGAATCCAGTACGTTGTCCTCGATGGTGAGTGTTCATCGGAGATGAGGGTACCATCTGGAGTGCCCCAGGGATGTGTGGTAGGTCCGCTGTTTTTTTCTATCTACATAACTGATCTTTTGGATATTGTGGATAGCAATGTACGGTTGTTTGCTGATGATGTTGTGGTGTACGGGAAGGTGTCGTCGTTAGGTGACTGTACGAGGATACAAGATGACTTGGTCAGGATTTGTGATTGGTGTAAAGAATGGCAGCTAACCCTTAATATAGATAAATGTAAATTAATGCAGATGAATAGGAAAAAGAATCCCGTAATGATTGAATACTCCATTAGTAGTGTAGCGCTTGACACAGTCACGTCGATTAACGATTGGACGTAACATTGCAGAGCGATATGAAGTGGGACAATCATGTAATGACAGTTGTGGGGAAGGCGGATAGTCGTCTTCGGTTCATTGGTAGAATTTTGGGAAGATGTGGTTCATCTGTAAAGGAGACCGCTTATAAAACACTAATACGACCTATTCTTGAGTACTGCTCGAGCGTTTGGGAGCTCTATCAGGTCGGATTGAGGGAGGACATAGGAGCAATTCAGAGGCAGGTTGCTAGATTTGGTACTGGTAGGTTTGATCATCACGCGAGTGTTACGGAAATGCTTCAGGAACTCGGGTGGGAGTCTCTGGAGGAAAGGAGGCGTTGTTTTCGTGAATCGCTACTGAAGAAATTTAGAGAACCAGCATTTGAGGCTGACTGCAGTACAATTTTACTGCCGCCAACTTATATTTCGCGGAAAGACCACAAAGATAAGATAAGAGAGGTTAGGGCTCGTACAGAGGCATATAGGCAGTCATTTTTCCCTCGTTCTGTTTGGAACAGGGAGAGAAGATGCTAGTTGTGGTACGAGGTACCCTCCGCCACGCACTGTATGGTGGATTGCGGAGTATGTATGTAGATGTAGATGTAGATATTCCCGCCAAGACTGTATGTTGGCTGGAAAAGTATTTAGATTGGTCAGTTTCGTCTGTAGAACAATTTTGAAGCGGGCTTCACTGTACTAATGAACCTGACTGTGTAAGTGACCTGGACGGGACTTGTCTCTACAATTGGGCCTATCTCTACAATTGAACATTTGCAAATGGACCTTATTGTTCAAGTGACTCTGACAACAGAAATGGTCTACTGACCATGACTGTACAGATGTAATTCACTGTACAGATCGACTTGACTGTACAGTTGGACTTGACTGTACTACTGACATAATGGTGTACCGTATGCTGGTGGATGTGGCTGACCAAGTGGGCTTTAATGTGAAAGTTGATTTGTTGTGTATAATAAAATACACTTCAAAATGGTTCTCTATCCAAAACTTGGCAATAGAGATAAAAATAAACACTATTCTCAGCAAATACATAATCTTACCACAAAATATTGTCTTTACATTTAGGTGCATGTGTCCCGTGTTCGGCCTAAATTATGAGACGTTAATGCGACGATAACTGATAGAACAAACTTTTTGGCCAATCACTTTCAGCTCATCTGCCCAAATTGACCTGGTGTTCCACTTGTTCAACTATCTGTTGATGGGGATCAGTAGTTTAGTAGAGGGGACGATTTAAGAGAGAGCCTTTTGGGCATTAACTGATCGACAGTTCTGCGGCTATAAACCCACTGATCTTTCTTATATCTTCAGAACATATGAACTTACAGTCATTTGGTATTTCGTTATATCACCTGCCAACGAGAGAACTGGAGCCGTTACGTATCGTTGTGTAACGAAGCAGATATCCCCTGTCCTTCACCGAGTGTCAGCATCTGAGGAAAAACTAGTCGGCCCGCCGGCTGGGTAATGCGATCTGCTGGGAGGCAAGATTACATCCGTGGAACCAGTTTCTTGCTGAAAGCCAGAACATAAATAGCACAGCTGTCTCGTTATCGGCAGGGAAGTTACGCTTGCAGTTTTCTCGCAATTTCGTCTGAGTGAATAATCAATAATCTACCACTTCCTGGAGGCTTGTCGCGTTCGTGAATATTTGGGTCCACGTTGACATGCTATTCAGATACTCCGTTAGTATCCAAGAAGGCTCTCTTAAGCAGTAGGGCTTCCTGCACCAATAACAAGAATTTTATTCCCAATTTTATTACCCGGGTCTTCAAAATATCTTCCAACATCTCTGCTCGTAACAGTGTATCAGCCATGTTAACCATAAAGTTCGACCGGAGGATTATGGTATGCGTTTTATAATTAACGTGCAGGTTATTAAAAACTTTTCGACATACAAATAAAAAATATTTCTTGTGTATCGAGAATATTAAATCGAAACATAAAAGTCGTATCTCATCGCTGATTGTAATTTCATTACTAATTCTGAAGCCTGTAACCGAGAAAAGACCGTCATAAGAAATCTTGAGCAGAGTTATTGACTTGTGGGTGTATTAACACTAGAAGTTAGGACATGTGAATCGGCATTTTCTTTGTAACAGCTGAAAGGATATGCTTCTCTTGGTCTTTTTTCCATTGTTTTTCAATTTGAATGATGTGCTGTTAATCATCTCATTTCCATAGCATCTAACATATTCAAAGTTTATTCTCATAAATTGTATTGACTGTTCCGTTTCGGGTAAAAAAGACGAATGACTTATGTCGTTGTCGAATACGCGTACACACTTCGTTGCGAGGATCCTGTTTCTTTTAAATTTGGACATTTAACCTGCTTTTTTAATAGGCAATATTATACCCTGATACTACCACAAATAGGAGTCTCTGATAGCCGAGTTGAAATGAGTGGAATTCTGGAGTTCGTAGCATGAATATCGACTAGTCTTTTCCTTTCCCGCTTAGAATTTCGGCTTTCATGGTGTTGCTCAGAAGTTTTTTGCGAGGATATACGGGGAACGTTGATCGAATGTAGGAATACTTTTGGGATATTTACTTTTCATCTTGCTTTATCGTTGATCAATGAATTTAAATATTTTTCCTTCTCCTGGTATCATATGTCATATTCATTGATTTGTTTGCTGAACAATGTCATTTTTTTGCTAAAATTGTTCGCTCACATTACCATTCTTTGCTTACGTTGTTTCTCTCCATACATGGATACACTTTTTGCATGAGCTGTTCCTCTTTCATTATTACGTTGCATGAATCAGCGGTAAGACGCTTCTGCCGGATGCGGATAATGCGATATGCGCCTCTTCCATGTTCTAGAGCATTTGAAAACATTATTTAACATTTAATAATGTTTGTAAAAGCACCATAAAATTGTAGAACCTTCTCTAATATTTTCCACTTGAAGAATACATCGATGCGAAAGAGACAGAAGATATCCTGTTGACCACCAAGATGTGACCGGAGCCACTTTAGTCGTATCTCGTCAGCTGCAATAGCTGCTACCACAACACAAACACTACAGTGCACAAATAGGAAGTCAAGAATAGCACCATTTACAAAAGCTAGTCACTGGCGGCGGGTCATTTTGGAAATATCGCCAACTTCACCTGCAAACACTGTACGGTATAAACTGTAGATTAGTGTCTGCTACCCGGCATTACCTCAGTATCTATATATTCCAATTCTATGAGCCCATCTCCTCCTCACTCCTTTCTCTGTTCACCTCCTCCTCCTCCTCCTCCTCTCTGTCTGTTCATCTCCTTCTCACCCCTCTCTTTGTACAGCACCTCTCTCTGCACATCTCCTGCTCTTTCCTTTCTTTGTCCATCTTCTCATACCTCATATCTGTGTACATATCCTTCTTCCCATCTCTATCCGTCCACCTCTTTCTCCCCCTTCTCACACCATATTATCACTTACACCACAATAGAAGGTTGCTAATTCTTACCCCCGCAGTACATCTTTCAGGATAGTAAGTAATGCGTGTACCGAGTTGGGCTGAAATCGGTCAAGAGATTCCGGATCCGTTTTCTACCTACGGCTTTTGTCTGCATACGTACATGTCCCATAAATTTCACATAAATTTAATGTATTTCGTACATATTTGTACATATATTTTCACCTGTATATATAGCATAGTCCGCTCTGCAGTTTCGTTTTCACGCTGCTCATTGTTTAGGACATCATATCTCCTTAGCTATGTGTCGTACAATGATATAATTTCGTGGGTACATTCAGCGGCATATGTGGGTACTGTCTGCTAAACGTGTGCGAATGCCGCGCGGGGTAGCCACGTGGTCTATGGCGTCTTTCCGAGGTTCGAGCAGCTCCCTCCGTCAGAGGTTCGAGTCCTCCCTCTGGCATGTGTGTGTGTGTGTGTGTGTGTGTGTGTATGTATGTGTGTGTATTCCTCAGCGTAAATTAGTTTAAGTTGGGTTAAGTAGCGTGTGAGGCTAGGGGCCGCTGACCTCAGCTGTTTGGATCCATAGAACTTACCAAAAATTTCCAATTTTTTTGTGGGCGAATACTAGCAAATAGTAGTAAATTCAAACATCATGCAGTTCTTCACGCTTCTCAGTATGTGTGACTGCGTATTTTGTGCACTGTATGTCGTACAAAGATATAATTTTGTACGTACATTCAGTGGTACATGTGAATACTGCATGCAAAATGTGGCGCGCATGCAGTTAGTGGTAAAGAATCAAGAAATTAGAGCGTCATGCCTATGCCGCAGTTTTACTGCGTGAAAAGTGAAAACGTATAAAGCGACAAACTTTTTCCATTCATCGTTTTGTGGGGGTTGTCAGGAAGAAGAAATTTCATAAATGTTTGAAATTTTTTGTAATATTTGTTGCTAGTCATTAAGTGTTCTTCTTCTCAAATATTAGATGAATAAAGTCTGGATACTGGCATCGTGGGCTACACTTCTTCCTCCCCACCCCCCTAACACACCCCTTTGATAGGTGTGTGAATCTTACCGCCCACACGATTATTTCCAGACAATAAGTGACATGTGTACGATGTTTGGTTGACAACGGTCCAGTGATTTTGGAGGAAATGCGGAACACACATACACAAATAAATACATACAGACGTACGAAAGCGTTCTGAAAAGTAATGCCTCCGAATTAATATTGGTCGAGGTATTACGTGTAATGTGTATTACACGGTCGACTTTCCCGCTTCGCTAACGCAAGTTGCAACTCTACCGTCGGAGGGCTCCGAAATGTAGCGTGTAACTTGGCGGTGCGCAACGTGGCTACGTCGGTGCTTGGGAAAAGCGTGTTGTAAGCGAGTTTCGAATTCGACGAGTTCGTCCACACGTGGAGTACCCTCTCCTTCAGCACGACAAGGCCAGACCACACACGACAACAGTGACGTCTGCAACAATCCGACGTCTTCCATACAGGCCGGACTAGGTCCCATCTGACTTTCATTTGTTGCCAAAACTTACATAACACCTTCGAGGACTTCAGTCTGGTACTGACGAAACGGTACAAAGGGAGCTGATGTTGTGGCTCCGTCAACAAAGTCAATAATTCCTACAATGACGGTATCAACAAATTGGTCTCTCGTTCATTGAAATGTATTCGTCGCCAGGGTGACTGTTATGAAATTAATATGCAGACACGAATAATAAACACGCAGAACGTTAATAAAGTTCGTTTTATTTAAAAATGTTTAAGAATTTTCACATAAAAGTCTCTGAGGCATTGTTTTTCAACATGCCCTGATACATACGTACATCCATTTTTATAATGTGTATGGATTCCCTATTCTGTATACAGTAGTCAAGAGCAGGAAGAACAAATTGTACATGTACTTTGGTATTATTGGAGGATGAAAGGGCCTCACCTTACTACAGTATCTGTTCCTTCTTCTTCTAACTGAGTTGTTGGTTGCAGGAGATTTACGTCCTGTTGTACTCGAGATTGTTAGAACAATCTCTCACCTTTACAGACTGTAAGAGTAATGTGTACAGCCGACACTGTAATTACGTGGAGGGGCCATGCATCAAAATGATTAATGTATTTTCCATCAGGATGAATATATAAAAGTGAATGAGTGTGAAGAGAGTATTATTGTAGCGGCACACTAGTATAGAGAAACTTTCAGAAACATTTCGAACGGAAATCATGTACCCTGTACGCTACTGTGACGTTATTGCAAAATGGGAAATCTGCCACACATGGTTCCAAACCGTCGCATTGGTAGTGGTAAGAGATGAATCGACAGGTGACACTTTTCTGCTTGGACATGATCTATCCAGTTACCACCATAAAAAGATCTAGCTGTTTGCAACTGCATTTTCGAGTAATTGTTGTTACCGAGCACACTTTTTATTAGTGTTGTTGGTTTTATGTGTCTTGCCACGACTTTCTACCTTGCGTAGCACACATACTCAACATCCTTCAAAATTTCTCGGATGTTGCCCCATCTCTGTCTTCCGCCAACAATTCTTGCCTTCAACGGCTCCCTCTAGCACCTCGAAAGTTATTCCCCTATGTCTTAACACATGTCCTATCATCTTATCCCTTTTCATTATTAGTACTTTTCACATATTTCGTTTCTCTCCGGATCTGCAGAGACCACCATCATTTCTCATCGTAACTTTCCATATAATATTCATGTTACTGCAGCACGAAATCTCAAACGCTTCGGTTCTTCTTTACCGATTTTTCCTCAGTCCATGATTCATTTTCTTACAATGCTGAGCTCCAGAAGTACAATCTCAGAGATATATTCCTCAATTTAATGCTTATCTTTGGTGTTACTATAGTGCTTACGTGACCCGTGCTTAGCACATCATGCACTGTTTCGCTCCCAAGGTAGCAGAATTCCTTCACTTCATCTTCTACCTAGTATTCAGTTCTGATGTTAAATATTTATCGTTAATATATCTACACCCCCTCAATACTCACGTCTGAATCCAAATTCTATGCTCAATTGGCTGTACAATAGCTTCAATAGATTCTGTAATTATTCATTTTCACAGTTGATAGAAATATCGCCAGCGAATTGTGTGATTCACATAAAGCATACATAATGAAGCAGTACAGAACCCATTATGTATGCTTTATAATGGACAGTTCGTCGAAATTACAGTTACAGTTAATTAAATTTGATGTGTCATTAGCGGAAATACTGTTCATAAGCTGTAACTCCATATCACAGCAGGCTATTGAATTCTGCCCTTGTTAGCTGTCCGAAGCCGTGAAATTGCCAATCCCCGCGCTCAACAGAACTTTGCAAAGCACTCGATTTAATTTCGCAACATATGTTTCCCACCGTCAGCAAAGGAACTGTTGGTAGAACAATCAGAAAGCTATATTTTTTTTTAAAAAAAAGTAAAATACTGCGTTCTGGTCCTAGAGGCGCCAGTTGGGCTCCTCTGCTAATGGCGCCACTGAATACGACTCCTCAGTAGGCTTTACCAGACTGAGTGCACTCAGTACCAGCCTTCACACAGCACAGTACCGGGAATCGAACCCGATTCCTGCATGTGACAGTGAACTACGCTGACCACTCAGCTACGTCGGCGGATAGAACGCTGTATTACTGCTATGTTAATGAAACAGTCTTGGGTATGGATCGCTAGCTTCGTTTTAACAGGTGATGCAGGGTTTTAAAGTTGTGTATTTCACACAACTACCCTCCAGCAAAGCGACTGCACATAGATACACTATCGGATCAAATGTATCTGGACACCTGTTAGTGGCCATTAATATGCAGTGTGTCCACCCTTCACCTTTATGGCGGATTGAACTCTGTAAGGGACAAAAAAAAAAAAAAAAGGTTCAAATGGCTCTGAGCACTGTGGGACTTAACATCTGAGGTCATCAGTTACCCAGAACTTAGAACTACTTAAACCTAACTAACCGAAGGACATCACAAACATCCATGCCCGAGACAGGATTAGAACCTGTGACCGTAGCAGCAGCGCGGTTCCGGACTGAAGGGCCTAGAACCGCTCGGCCAGAAAGGCCGGCTGTTAGGGTCATTTTCAATGAAATGTCTGAATGTCTTCCTCAACAGCCAAAACCAGAGAAGGTGGTAATTTTGGACGCTGGAGTCTGGAACAATGAAACAAAAACGACATTGTAACTCATCCCAAAGGTGTTCCATTGGCTTGAAGTCGGGCGCTGGGCTGACCAGTTCATTTCCTCACTCGTGCTGCGTTATGACAGATTGCATTGTGACGCTGCTAAGACAATACTGTAACGCCACAAACTCGGTACTTCTCTGTTGTCACTATACTTAATGACCAGTAACGCTCTCCAGGCTTTCGCCAAACACAGACTGTTTCATCGGATTGCACAGGGTATATCGTGTTTTATCATTCCAAATCACTCGTTTCCAGCATTCCCGTGCCCAATGGCGTCTGACTTTACACCACCTCCAGCGTCGCTTAGTGTTGACTACAGAAATGTGCAGCTTATGAGGAGCTGATCCATCATTGTACCATTCTTTTAACTCCCTACGCACATTCATTGCGATAGCTGCATTGTTAGTAGAGTAGAACTTTGGAGCTCACTTCCGCAGATTTTTTTTTTACAACCATCCTCCGCAATGTTCGATCGTCATTGTCCGTCAGTGCATGACAGCTGCCTAGTCTAGCTTTAGCCACTGTTGTCCCTTCGCGTTTCAACTCCACAGTCGCATCAACAACAGTCGATCTGGGCAGCTTTAGAAGGGATAAAACGTCTTTGATTGTTTTGTTACTCAGGTGACATCCAATGAGTAGTCCACGTTCGAAGTCCCTGATCTCCCTGACCATTCCATTCTGTTCTTACCGCTTCCGCACTGATGACACAATTACTCCTGCTTCCTTTCGTACTGGCGGCTCCACCTCCCTTGACATCTAGAGGCCAATTCCGCATTACATAGGGGTGTCTGTGTAGTTTTGATCATGTAGTTTCTCCACAACCGTTCGGTGCGAAACCAGAACAGGGACTCTTTGCCCGCATTCTGGAGCGTGACAGGTGGCGCTTGGGCATTATTGAACCAAACACCGAGACAATTTTTCGCTGAAAAAAAGTCGCTCAGCTTCGAACGTAAGGGATATGATTTACTACTTCGCATTAGCTCCCCCTGCAAACAACTACCCTGTAACAACGCGACTGCAAGCAGATATGACCACTGCATCCATGATATGACCATTGCAATGGAAGTGTAAACCGAATAACCCCATTTCCCTTTCAACTTAGTCCTGTCAATTTCCTTAATGATAACAACAAATACACTATTCTCCTTCTTCAGCAGCCAGGTCCGACGTTTTGATTCTTTGTCTTCTCTAGGTATTGCGTTACTTTTGCTTAGGATGGTGGCCCGCTATTGGCTACATAGAAGGTATCCGGCCATTGTTGCCTCGGTCTCCCTATAGTATGACCGACTTTCAGCAAAAACCCACGTTTTGGTATCGTTTCTTAATTTGCTCAAAGCACGTTCTGTACGACCGTAGATGCCTTTTCCTCATCTTCTCAACAACAGGCGCTATCGATTAAAATTGCAACAACCATCAAATTGGCATAACGTGTACTACATGTATGGATACGCAAAAAGCAGTTCAATGTACGTAACTGCACAAAGTATGTAGGAGTAACGCCGTCGGCATTCGTACCTCAAGGGAAGATTCACAACAGGCTTCTCATTCATAAATCGCCTTTTAATGTTGGTTGATTGTGAGAAGATCGTGTTGTGCTCCGAGTAAGAAAGAAAATCGTGTACCAACGCTGATCGGAATTCGACAGCGACAGAACCGTGACCTATAAAGACATTGGTTTCTCCTTCTGCGATATTATTTTTCGCATTGGACGGGATCCCACGGCGGGCATGCGAATACGGAATCGATGGATTCAGGAGGAACATACTCACCTCCAAGCGGGATCTCAACAACCCCACGAGACTAGCGCGCGAGAGGACACACATGTTATTTACTCGTGCTTGGAGGATCTTATAGCCTCTTCACGTACCATGTGTCAGGAAATGGGCTTGTTTGCAGCAAGACAGTTATGCACATTGACAGCGCGACGATGCCTGTAGCACCACAGACAGGCAGCACGGAGATGTCAGTTGCTGCATTCTTTGATGCAGCATTAGAGAGAGGTGTGCCAACAGTTGTGTGCCCAATGTCATCCCTTGATACGGGACTGGCAGCAGGTCGCGTATTCAGAAGAGTACCTTTACCACAGTCGATGTATCTGGCTGTAGAGGCTCCTTGGTGATTTGGAGGTGATTACAGCAGCAACAGCGCACTCTCATGCATGGTTCATGGAGATTTTGCATCGCAGTGACCACCCTTGGGTTAACAAAGCTGTAAGCCATGTAAACAGAGAGCCAAGTGGATTGATTTTGACCAAAAAAAGCCTCACTTCTGTGGTGTGCATGATGTTGCAGTTGGGAGATGCGGATACTCAAATCATCGCCAGCGCCTGAACAGGAGGGGAAGAACAGATTACCTTTCTGAAGGAAGTATAAAGAGGGGACAGCACAAGTACACAAGGCAAAATCCCTGTTACTACTGAAGGAAGAAGGGCACATTTTTATGGTTAGTCATGTTACAGACAGTCCTGAAAGAAATTAGAACCAGAACAGAATATAAAACTAATTTTTCCAAAATTGGTTTGTTTCATCAGTACATAAGGGAGCTGAAAAATAAGATAGGATACTTGTATGTCTAGAATATGTGTTAAATTCTGAAGTGAGAGCTGTTCCGTGGCCCTTTGAAAGCTATGTAACCATGGATGGGGAAAGGTGTTAACTAGTATCGTGTTCATTAACATGGAAAAACTGGGTGTTGCAACATACGAGTATTTAAAAGTCAAAAATACTGAAACAAGCCGATTTTGTGTGGAATACTTTTCTGATAATTTTAACAGTCTTCAGATCCCCCCTAGGAAACTTTTAGCTGTTTGTGAGAAATCTAGATGCATACTGAGCTACATGTCAGACAAGAAGAAAGAGCTCGTAGTTTGTGGAGTTTTCAGTGTATCTTTCTTAAGAGTCTCACAGGAAAAATGAGCCGGCATCATTATTTGGCTGTTAATTTTCATCTCGGCTTCGGCAAGATAGTTTGATTCACAACAGTTTTAGAGACCTCAGGCTGAAACAACGTGTACCCAATTCTTATCAGACTATCTCACCGTGTTGAAAAATTAATGTAAGTAAGCAATATAGGACTTTACAACTCTGAGGCATACTCACACAAAACACTGAGTATTATGAATGAAAACAGAATACAATTTTTAAGAGTAAGTTAGCAGATCGTATAGGCTGAGATATACTTAGTAATAGATGTTAATATGAAATTCAGTTTATTCTTTATAAATTTGTTTCAATATATGAAAATTACTTTCCTAAAAGGTTATACAAAAAGGCCATTACAAAAAAACCTAGTAACCCAGGGACAAGTAAAGGAATTAAAATCTCATGTAAGAGCGAGAGGAGACCTTATGCAAAGACTACAATAAATCAAGTACCGGTATTAATTTCAGTCTACAGACATGCAGCAATATTTTAAGTACAGTCATTAAAAGACCAGAAGTATGCCCATTCTGACAGACAGTAATAACGCAGATAATAAGATGAAAACTGTTGGAATATTGTCAAATGGGAGACAGGACAACCAGTCAGTGTACAAGATTACATAACAATTATACTAAATGACAGTTTTGTGACTAACAATTCAACAGCTACAAGAATTTTTAAGAATCACTTTCTAGATGTACCAGAAAAATAGGATTAAATGGTTCAACTGAAGAACCAAGAGTATGTATTAAAAAGTCATTCCACAAAGCTTTAACCAACAAGAAGAACTGAGCCGCATACTCCAAGACAGCTATGCACAGCAAGTAGTTGTAATTTTTACATTATATTACTAAGAATACGATCTCGAACGACCTTGGAAATTTTCGATATCTTTATTCGTTTCCGAGATACAGAAGTTCAAAGTTGCCCTACTGGTACCCGTAAAACGTGAACTTAAAATCTGCTGTGGGGCAAAAATGTAGTTTATAAATTGACGTTGTACGGAGAATTATGTTGTAAAGTGTCCCCGTTATCATCAGAAGGGTTCTGGGTATCCCGTGTTGTTGTTGTGTTGTAATGTTGTAGTACATGCAAATTTTTTTCGCACGTAAAATCCGGTGTGAAGTTGTAAAATTATATACGTTAGCGTTACTTCAATTTAACATAAGTAAACTACCAAAATTTTACGGACCCATAAAGTTCCTTTCATACAACTGACGTGTCCAGCTGTAGCGGGGAATAGACGGGAAACAGGGGAAAAATGTTCCTAGCGGAAAACAAAAAAGGCGAATTTGCTCCTGTTTATTAAAAGACTCTGACAGAAAAGTGGTGTACCAGCTGCTTCATTTTAGCTGCATCAGCGCGTTCAAAAATTTCCAAAGTTATTCGCGCTTTTTTCATACTGAGACAGTGGCAATGGGAATGACACAGGAAAGTAATAAATACTGGAATATAGGAACCAGCGATTGTGGTATAAAAAGACAGACGGGGGACAATGGCATTTTGCAAGAAAAGAGGGACACAGTGGTAATGAAACGTAGTTGACAGTGACAGAACACTGCGAGAAAAAGAGGGAAGGAGGCAATGCCAATGGGAGAGGAATAAAGAAAGGGAGAAAGTGGAAGTGTGTGGGAGCCAGTAGCGGTGAGGGACAATGTCTATGACTGTGAAAATGAGGAAGAGTAAGAAAGCGACAGTGAGAAGAGACAGCAGCATTGGGAAGGAATGTATGAGACAGTAGCAGTAAGAGAGAGCAAGAGGCAGTCCGCGACAGAGAGAGGAGACGGTAGTAATAGGACAAAATGATGGAGGCTATGGCTGTGAGACAAGAGACAGAGACAGTTAGAGACACACAAAGAAATATTGACAATGAGTTGGGTTGAAGAGGTGAATGAGAATGGGCAAGTGAGGATGGATGGGTATTAACGAGTTAATGCGACGGACCAGTGAGCTTGGGCGAGTTGCAATTAAGAGAGCTTGTGAAAGTGAGAGGCTGGATATTAAAAAGAACGTGAATATGTTACTATGCCGAAACTTTTTGCAAAAACTGTTAAGGGTGCTGAGGAAGATAGAACGAGACAGCTAATACCCCACTCGTCAGTCAGAGCCTTTATAAACGGGAACATATTCGCCTCTTTTGTGCTCCGATGGGAGCATTTTTCTGCTGGTGATTGTATGCTTGAAATCTGAATGATTTGTGCAGGAAACAATAGAAGAAAAGCGATTTAAATGTGTGGTTCGATCAATGATCGCTACCTTGGTTTGATATTGAGCTTTTTCTGCAAAATGTTATCTATTTCGTTTCTTGCTTAACTATAAAGTGTCACTAGAGAGAGAGTACTTTCCGTTTCTGTTCCCCCGTAATACTTACATTGGATATTCCAGGTGTCTCTTTTTTTGTGACAGTTCTACTGTACCATCTCAGAACTCGAGCATAATCTGGGCATTGACAGGCTGATCAGAAATCTGATTCCGTTACGTTTCTCAATTATCCTTTACTCATAATTTCGATTTTAGTGAAAAACAATGCTACGAGATTCTCTAGAAATAATGAAATTAAGTAATGTATTAAGAGAACCATTAAGTGCGCGTAGTCCGCAGCTCGTGGTCGTGCGGTAGCGTTCTCGCTTCCCACTCCCGGGTTCCCGGGTTCCATTCCCGGCGGGGTCAGGGATTTTCTCTGCCTCGTGATGACTGGGTGTTGTGTGATGTCCTTAGGTTAGTTAGGTTTAAGTAGTTCTAAGTTCTAGGGGACTGATGACCATAGAAGTTAAGTCCCATAGTGCTCAGAGCCATTTGAACCATTTTTGAAGTGCGCGTAATTTAAAATCAGTTGTCGTAAGCAACAAAGACGCCTATGGTTTGCTCGGACACGCTACAACTGAGATCAAAATTTACGAATGTAGAAATAACGTACTCAGTTAATATAAGCTGACATCTTGAGAGAAAGAATTGGTAAAGTTAGCTATCTGAAGAGGGGGGGGGGGGGCATATATACCCGAAACCGTTAATTGCATTGAAATCGGGGATTTCAAAAGTATTCGTTGCTGGCTGCGTTATTCACCAACAATTATTTATGTTCAGGTCGTTCACAGGATCCTTCATGGACAGAATAACATTTAAATCGAAACACTTTTTTCAAATCTTGGTATCTGAAGTGATGCATTGGCTACCAGTTTTTATGACGCCAGTCTATGTCACAGAGACAATGCTGCAAATGCAACAACGTTGTGTTCTCAAAAGGAAAATATTTTAGATTTACACTTCTGTAAATGTACATGGTCTATTTTGACAACAGAGACATGTGTAAAAGATGACAAAAATGGATTTCGGGAAGTGTTGTAAATGTTTAGCAATTTCCAGTTATAAATGCATAGAACACGAAACATGTCTCTAGCATTAAATTTTCTGTTACAATTTGAAGAATAAGACCAAAAGATAAAATTCGTAGGTATGTGAAGGGAACAACTACTCTGGTTATGTGGGCGTCTTCTACCGGAATATTAAGACATGGTCCTGATCGGATAGGTCCCTTCTTCAGACACTATCATAGTCATTTGTAACAATGTCTATAACCAGTAATGACTTCGTGTAGACCAATCGAAACCTTTAACCTGGCTACAACACTGCGGTCGATTAAGTGACATGATTCTGAAAGCACGCCAAATTCTATTCTCCAATATCAGAGTGGTAGTACTGAAATCAATGGCTTTGACGGCAAACTTCATAATGTACGTTATGATTGTTTTTTGTTACAGTGCTGAGAAGTGACACAATATTTCTAAACATCGATATTTTTTCCTGTATAAACACCTCAAATACTAGATATAAAGGAATAAATGGAGCCTGTTTATCCATTATGTTTATCCATTACGCTTTATTCATTTCGTAACTGATAAAGTCATAAACAACTCTATTTTTCTCCTTCGTTAAAGCTGATCTATTGACTCAAACGTTACTTAGTGGTAATAGCTTCGTTAACTTATGTACTTACCTGTATACATTATGGGCGTGAGCTCGTTTCTGTTATTGTAAAACCTAAATAATTTTTCAATGTCAGATAGTTAACCTTACCTGTGTAAGAAAACTGAATGAAAAAAATATTCAGCTCGTCGTGCAACATTTGCAATTTGACACGAAAACAAAGCATATAAATAGAATGAAGATTAAGAAGAAACAAAAGCACAATATCCATTACAATAACATGAGTCAGCGCTGATGTTAGCAGACAACGATAACGTCAGAACTTTCCTCCCAAGAAACCTCGACATGCAATCATGTGACGTGATGCTACGTTGACGGCCTGTGTGAATGCCGCCATTTGAAATGCATTCCGAAATACTTTGACGTGACGTGAATTGACGTGACGTGACATGAACTGAACTTAAACTAAACTTAAACAAACAACGTCGTCCCGAGATTCCGTGACAATTCCAGCTTAATGTTGACAACATGCGCAGAACGCAATGATCACTCCAGAGATATTACTACGCTACGGTTTCTATGGAGATAAAAAAAGAAGGGAGATGGCGCTATAGACTTACGCTGCACGTTGTTTGGAAGTCAGAGTGGCTAGGGCCTGCTGCCATATTAAATATCCCAAAACATGAGCAAATGACTATTTACTATTACTTCTTGCTCAATATTTCTGTCGTGTGCACTCAACAGCCATTTTAAATACTAAAAATTACAGTGCTTACGTGAATAACATAAAGTCAGGAACGCTTTTCTGTTCTTGAATGCTTATGTCCTCTAGCATCACGATACATTTATCCTCGTTAATGTAACTTCTTTTTTGTTGATATATTTCGGATAACTATGAAGAGAAAATTGTGATGCGAAAAGAATGCTTTCGTTAACCATTTAATTCCACTTTTCCTTTATTTGTATCGATAGCAAATAAAGCTGGAACTCCGAAACGAATGCTTATTTTCTTACTGCTACAGTTTCTTGTTCGTTACATTTTCACATTTCAACTCGTGTGCACAACGTTTTTAATGTTCATGTTTGCAAAAAAACTTACCTACGAATTCTTTGTTAGCCCATAAACCAGTGCAGTGAGGAAAGAAGCAAGGCATACTATCGTACCTAGTGCACGTCAACAAAGAGAACGATTACCGAAATGTCGAAGAAACAGGGCAGCGTGAGGTATACCTCCGCGCAGAATAAAGGTCTTGTTTTATAAGATTATCATTGAATTAGTCTCACTGCAGTTTACACATCTTCTCAGTCTGAAATCTTACCTATAATGTGCCATTCAGTTTCTGTCCAATAATAGCAATTTACAGGATAAAAAAGCATATAATTTTTTTCAACATATTGTAGCATTGCTCAAACGCTATCAATGCGATAAAGGAAATGGTCTCAAACGCTTGGACCCCATAATTCTTTTCCCGGAATATTTCCAGCCAGTAACTTTGAATGTACGTCTACTTTGATCATATGCTAGATTTTATTTTTTAATCGCATTTTGAGATTTTCAAAGTATATAAACCTATACCATGATTTGAAATATACCATTAGTTAGTTAGTTAGTTAGCTTCATGTTACTTGTATCATTTTCACGATAAATCGTAATGATGTAGGAAGTGCCATTTTATATTAACGTCTTTTTTTGTAAATATGCTTCCATGTCATTCAGTTAATAGCATTTTGTTTTTTAATTAAAGACAAACAGATGTTGTGAATTCCTACCCATCACCATTTACACATTACAATAATAGACAGTCTTCGGCGGAATAGGAGCAGTTGCCGAAGAGAGAAGTCTTCAGTTTAGTTTCATATTTTACTTTTGCTGTTTATCGTACATTTTACGTTATTGGGTAAGTGATCAAAACTTCTAGTTGCAGCATTTTCAATCCCTGTTTGTGCTTAGGCAATCTTAATGTGGCGTGATGAACGTAATTTTGTTTCCCCTGTGGTATTGTAATTACGTACATCACTGTTCCTTCATTTAGATTCCGATCGGATCGATTAGTTCACCCGTAAACGGCGCAAGCCGGAATTTTTGAACAAGTACGTCTCAACACAATCAAAGCACCAGATGTTACTTGGGATACGACCACGAAAGTCGATAGATATCCCCAACGGTCGAAACTGGGCACGGAGACGTCTTGGTGACGTCGTGGTGTACTATCAACGCGTCAAACAATGGAGGTATAAATGCGGTGAAATTAATGTGTTTGGCTGTTTAAATATTTTGGCTATTTGGCTATTTAAATATTTAAATATTTAGGACATCCACCATCTTAAGACGTTTGTGACGTAATGACAACTCCCTTGTTTCTTTATCTACATGACGGTTTCGATATAAGTTGTTTCGTTGCGATCAGAGAGTCTGCAAGCATAGGCGTGGCAGAGGAAACCCTTTGCACACGAACCGGAGCTCGCTGCCAACCCTGGAAGACTGATTAATATAGGTAGTCTGTATGACCAGTTTTCCGGCGCAGTTTGATAGAGAAATGACATCGAAAATATCGTCATAAGTAATTCAACTGTTTTTGTAAAACCGACGCCACTGTTTCAATTGTTAAATAAATTAATTAATCTCGATAAAGCCGAAAAGGGCGCGTTAAGAATTGTGACAAGCCTTGCCCTTTTTACACAAACGTTTCTCTGTGTTGGAACGTTATCATTAGTGATTTATGTTTCGAGGTTCAATGAAACACTAAATTTTAGACTGATAGTTACCATTGTCGTTTGCTCTTAGTTAATCGGACCGTTGAAAATCGATGCTGTCTGGCTTTGAATCCTTGGTGCTACATTTGCAAATTATGTCACTTTTTCCGATACGAATGTTATAATCAAAAGGATTGACAATACTTACACTTTTTTCTTTACAGCGTTGCCTCTGAATGCTCTGCTCATTATTACAATACCTTTGCATTTATCTTATAATGATTACCGGTTTCTGTTACAATTCTGAATATCTTCAGATGTTTTAAAACAAGAAGAAGACACGCTAAATATAATCTTAACTAACATGAAACCCACACATGATAAATATAACAGTGTGTACGATACCCATTGTGGTTACAGAATAGTCCGTCAGTTTTTTGTGCTGCGCACAACCTCCATAAGTCATTAATGTACATGCATTACAGTATGAGGAATTACAACAGAGTTTGGGTAAGAGTATTAGCAACTCTCCAAATATGATACGTAAGATGATAAGAGTCATTGTGTTAAAGCAGAACTGATACATAGGTGAAATAAAATTATGGCTAGTGCACAAAACTAAAACTAGGACGGAAGAGAATCTAGCCGTTCACATCAGGAACATATTTTTCAGTTTGGCATATTAGTGTACTTCTCTTTTGAGTGTTCCTCCAGAGGGCGTCGTTTTCCGTGGCTAGAGAAAGGAGACCGCACGGCAATCATATTTTCGTACATAATTATAAATTTAAAGTAAGTGAAGTCCAGAACTCAAATATAAAACTCCCCAAAAGTCTCGAGAAAACCGATTTCGTATTTCCCGAGTGACTTAAATTCAGTAACTCACAGTAGATTTTGTTATGGGCCACATGACTGTAATAGAAAGCTCTACGTGGGCGGCTAGAGTAAATTTTTTTAACAATGGTGCATGTACTACTAGCAGTAACTCACAGTAGATTTTGTTATGGGCCACATGACTGTAATAGAAAGCTCTACGTGGGCGGCTAGAGTAAATTTTTTTAACAATGGTGCATGTACTACTAGCGTTTCCGTGAACCGTAAAATACGTGATGATGAAAACAAATTAATTTGTAATGCTTTTTATTTAAACAATCTACATTAACAATTGTTAATACAAGATCGATCATTAAGAATTTACATTTCGTGTACGTTATGCAATCAGAAACAATAAGCCATGCATTGTTCATAAAAATGACAAGTATATATGTGCTGATTAGCGTATATTTGATGAATTTTATGTTTAAACTAGCTGAGTACCCGGTGTCGCATCCTGCCCCCCCCCCCTCCACCCCCCCTCATCAGTCTCTCTCTCTCTCTCTCTCTCTCTCTCTCTCTCTCTCTTTCTCTCTCCCACCCTCCCTCCCTCCCTACATCTCCTCCTCCCCCTCTGTTGATCACTTCCTTTTTCCTTTGTCTGTCCATCTCCTCCTCTCCCCTCTCTCTTACCCCCACAGTATTTCTTCTCGCCGGCCAGTGTGGCCGAGCGGTTCTAGGCGCTACAGTCTGGAACCGCGCGACCGCTACGATCGCAGGTTCGAATCCTGCCTCGGGAATGGATGTGTGTGTGACGTCCTTAGGTTCGTTAGGTTTAAGTAGTTCTAAGTTCTAGGGGACTGGTGACCTCAGAAGTTAAATCCCATAGTGCTCAGAGTCATTTCTTCTCAGATCGTAAGTAATGTGTGTACCAAATTTGATTCCTATATTCGTATGCACTTGACAAATAGATCTCACTTATGTTTGACATATTTTACACGTTTTTGGACACTCATTGCACCTGTGTCTCTAGCGAATTTTGGTCTGCAGTTTGTTTCACGCAGCTTAGTGTTTACGATGTCATACCTCCTGAAATGTTTATGGTACAATGATATACTTTTCTAGGTACATTCACATGTGGGTACTATCTAAGAAAGTTGTTACGAATAGACTTAGTAGTAAAGAGTTAATAAATTAAAACGTCGTACACGATGTCGCATCTCATTACTCAGTGTCATGTCTCCTGAACTACGAATATGTGTTGTACAATGATATATTTTTGCAGGGACATTCAATGCCATATGTGGATACTGTCTGCGAAATGTGTTGAGAATAGAGTTAGTAGCAACGAAGTTATAAATTTAAACGTCTTGCATTATATAGCAGTTTCTGTCACTTCTCAATATTTGACATCTCTCCTGAACTGTGAGTCTTAAAATGATACAATTTTGCTGGTACATCCTGTGATATATTTGAGTACCGTCTCCAAAATACTTCAAAAATACAGTTAGAAATTAAAACGTCATGCTTCATACGGCAGAACTGCTGCATGAACAGCGAACATGTACTTTTCTCCTTTCTTTTCATCATTTTGTGGCAGTTGTCAGCGAAATATATTTCGTAAAGGTTTGAAATCTTGGGTTACATTTGTTCCAAATCACTAAGTACTCTGTCTCAGATTCTGGATGCCTAAGTTATGCCTATTGACACGCCATGGGCTACACTAATTTTTTTCACCACCAACCCACCCCTCCCATAGTTAGGTGGTTGTTAAGCAGACAACGATTCTTTGCAGGCAGTGATATGTGTACCAAGTTTGGTTGAAATTGATCCATGAGGAGATGTAGAACGAACATACATGCATACGTACATTTTGTAATACGACGCAGGTATTACATCTGAACGAAAAACACGAAAAAATGACAGAAACGAGACTCGAACTAGCGATTACCAGTCTCGAGCGCTACGGACCTCTATTTTGCGTATTTTACGCTTCAAGGAAATGCTCGCAGCACATGCAGCGTTGTTAAAAACGTTTGCATCTTTGGGGAAGCGAACTCAGGCCGCCTACATTATAGGCGATCGTTTTAACTCAGATCCATGTGGACTGTCGGCGGAATCGGCAGTGATTACCGAATTAAAGTTGCTCGGGAAGTTTCAGAGTCGATTTTCCCAATGAGTTGTGAAAGTCGCATCGAAGTTCTTTGGAAAACTGGTATTTGGTTTCTGAACTACACACACAATAAATACACTACTGGCCATTAAAATTGCTACACCAAGAAGAAATGCAGATGATAAAGGGGTATTCATTGGACAAATATATTATACTAGAACTGACATGTGATTATATTTTCACGCAATTTAGGTGCATATATTCTGAGAAATCAGTACCCAGAACCACCACCTCGGACCGCAATAACGGCCTTCATACGCCTGGGCATTGAGTCAAACAGAGCTTGGATGACGTGTACAGGTACAGCTGCCCACACAGCTTCAACACGATACCACAGTTCATCAAGAGTAGTGACTGGCGTATTGGGACGAGCCAGTTGCTCGCCCACCATTGACCAGACGTTTTCAGTTGGGGAGAGATCTGGAGAATGTGCTGGCCAGGGCAGCAGTCGAACATTTTCTGTATCCAGAAAGGACCTTTAACATGCAGTCGTGCATTATCCTGCTGAAATGTAGGGTTTCGCAGGGATCGAATGAAGGGTAGAGCCACGGATCGTAACACAACTGAAATGTAACGTCCACTGTTCAAAATGCCGTCAGTGCGAACAAGAGGTGACCGAGACGTGTAACCGATGGCACCCCATACCATCACGCCGAGGGATACGCCAGTATGGCGATGACGAATACACGCTTCCAATGTGCGTTCACTGCGATGTCGCCAAACACGGATGCGACTATCATGAATCTGTTTACAGAACCTGGATTCATCCGAAAAAATGACTTCTGCCATTCGTGCACCCAGGTTCTTCGTTGAGTACACCATCGCAGGCGCTCCTGTCTGTGATGCACCGTCAAGGGTAACAGCAGCCATGGTCTCCGAGGTGATAGTCCATCCTGCTGCGTTTCACCAGGCGAACTGTTCGTGCAGATGGTTGTTGCCTTGCAAATGTCCCCATCGAGACGTGGCTGCACGATCCGTTACAGTCATGTGGATAAGATGCCTGTCATCTCGACTGCTAGTGATACGAGGCCATTGGGATCCAGCACGGCGTTCCGTATTATCCTCCTGAACCCACTGATTCCATAGTCTGCTAACAGTCATTGGATCTCGACCTACGCGAGCAGCAATGTAGCGATACGATAAACCGCAATGGCGATAGGCTACAATCCGACCTTTATGAAAGTCAGAAACGTGATGGTACGCATTTCTCCGCCTTACACGAGGCATCACAACAACGTTTCACCAGGCGACACGGGTCAACTGCTGTTTGTGTATGAGAAATCGGTTGGAAACTCTCCTCATGTCAGCACGTTGTAGGTGTCGCCACCGGCGCCAACCTTCCGTGAATGCTCTGAAAAGCTAATCATTTGCATTTCACAGCATCTTCTTCCTGCTGGTTAAATTTCGCGTCTGTAGTACCTCATCTTAGCGGTGTAGCAATTTTAATGGCCAGCTCGCCGGCCGGTGTGGCCGTGCGGTTCTAGGCGCTTCAGTCTGGAACCGCGTGTCCGCTACGGTCGCAGGTTCGAATCCTGCCTCGGGCATGGATGTGTGTGATGTCCTTAGGTTAGTTAGGTTTAATTAGTTCTAAGTTCTAGGCGACTGATGACCTCAGAAGTTAAGTCGCATAGTGCTCAGAGCCATTTGAACCAAATGGCCAGTAGTGTATCTAAAACTCTAAAATCCCATGGCCGCGCAGTCGCTTTGTAAGTACAGCACGCAGTTCAACTCCGCAAATGGGCTGGTCCCATCGACCAATGTAAACATGGTAGTGGCGTAACTGTTTCACCGTGAATGCTGCTGTGTGCCTATAAAATGTTTTTATAAAAGACAAAAAGGCCGTGTTTCTGAAAACTGTGTCGTTCGTTGACCAATTTGTCTGGCTTCAAGTGATGCGCAAAAAGTTCATGTTTCTGTAATATATTACGGTAACGCCTCATTGGGCCTGTATGCATTACCTCCGTGTGCTGTTTTGTGTCTTGTGTTTTATGTTTCGCACGATTTATGTGTGTATCTAACGCAGTTTTATTACTCGCACGTAACTGTTCCTTTTATCGAGTACTGAAACTACGCCCTGTCGGTCCTATATAAATCTTGTCACACTCTGCACAATTTCCTTTATATACATCCCATCTACTGAATTTTTCTACGTGGTCGTCAATCTTATATATCATAAGATTGAAGACCACGCAGAAAAATTCAGTTTTACTGGAACCTTATGTATGAAATGCTTTGCTGATTGTTTTAGAAAAAAACATCTTGCTATTTTTTGTGATATGTTTCCTCTGCTTGCAAGCGTTCTTGTTGCGTATTGTTTTGTTTCTCGCAAATTGCAGTTCACTTGTAATTCTCTTATGCATTTTAGTTACGTCACTTTATTTTAGAGTCATTCGCCACTGCCACTTCCTTGAGGATGTCTAATTTGCGCTGCTTTTCGAGTTCGGTCAAAGGGCCGGCCGGAGTGGCCGAGCGGTTCTAGGCGCTTCAGTCTGGAACCGCGCGACCGCTACGGTCGCAGGTCCGAATCCTGCCTCGGGCATTGGTGTGTGTGATGTCCTTAGGTTGGTTAGGTTTAAGTAGTTCTAATGTCTAGGGGACTGATGACCTCCGCTGTTAAGTCCCATAGTGCTCAGAGCCATTTGAACCATTTTTTTTTTCGGTCAAAGGCGGCTTTAAGGATTGATTAATAATGAGTAACCCGTTTCACGCTCGGTTATTATGTTAAAGGAACAAGTTGTTTTTCTCTATATTTAGCACATATACCCGTCAGTATTTTTAGAAATACTTAGGTCGAGAAGTTTATACCTTAATTTCCATTACGTTCAACTGTAAAGCTGATTTTAGGATTTTATTCGTTAATTTTGGGTTCTAGGTGTTCGATGTACGTCCCTTCTTTAAGTTGTATTATCGAGTCGTAGGTATATGAGAGCGTGCGGAAAAGTAATGCCTCTGAATCTTTTATGCAAAACCTCTTAAATCATTTTAAATAAAAGAGCACGCTGTTTCTCACGCACCAACATATTACACCATCATCTTACACATAATATTTCGAAGCCCTCTAGCGGTTGAGGGCTGGTTCAAATGGGTCTGAGCACTGTGGGACTTAACATCTGAGGTCATCAGTCCCCTAGAACATTATTAAGGTTCTACATCTTGCTTATTCATGTCTTCATATTTATTTCTCAACATAGTCACTCTGCTACGAACAGATTCCTCCCGACGGCAGGCCAGTTTGTTGATACCGTCACTGTAGAATGTTCGACTTAGCCGACGGAGCCACAACCTGACGTCTGGCTCATGGCTTCACACGATCAAAGTGAAGTGCTCAAAGATGTTCTTTAAGTTTTGGAAACAGATGAAAATCGGATGGGCCGAGTCGGACCGTATGGAGTATGATCGATGACAGTGAAACTAAGTCGTCGGATTGTTGCAGATGCCGCAGCATTCGTGTGTGGTCTGGCATTATCATGTTGGAGGAGAGGGTGTTCCATGTGTGGACGAACTCTTCGAATTCGACTACAGCACGCTGTTTCTCATGCACCAACATATTACACCATCATCTTACACACAATATTTCGGAGCCCTCTAGCGGTAGAGGGCTGGTTCAAATGGATCTGAGCACTGTGGGACTTAATATCTGAGCTCATCAGTCCCCGAGAACTTAGAACTACTTAAACCTAACTAATCTAAGGACATGACACACATCCATGCCCGAGGCAGGATTCGAACCTGCGAACGCAGCAGCAGCGCGGCTCCGGGCTGAAGCGCCTAGAACCGCTCGGTAGAGGGCTGCAAATACGTACACTCGAAGAATAACGATTGAGAATGTTAATAAATTTTGTTTTATTTGAAAAGCTTTTTCCCGTAAGAAATTCGGAGGTATCATTTTTCAGCATTCCTCGTATGAAAATACACGACCCTGCCTGTGATGCGCCGGTAGTTAAAATGTTTCCAGGCTCAGTCAACAACCCAGAAAGAAAGTTTCCCCGTCGCTACACCATTGTTCTGTTTATAAAAGCCCGCATCTCGTGGTCGTGCGGTAGCGTTCTCGCTTCCCACGCCCGGGTTCCCGGGTTCGATTCCCGGCGGGGTCAGGGATTTTCTCTGTCTCGTGATCGCGGGGTTTTGTGTGATGTCCTTAGGTTAGTTAGGTTTAAGTAGTTCTAAGTTCTAGGGGACTGATGACCATGGATGTTAAGTCCCATAGTGCTCAGAGCCATTTTGTTTATAAAATTTGTTGTTGATGTTAAAGAAGTTTGTGCTTAAAATAAATTCAAACACATGTAACATTCCATGTAATTCTGCAAGACTTAGTTTTTTCTTAACTGTGATATTTTGTTGCACAATCTGCAGTGTTTCATTATTGACCATGTTTGTAATTCTGTATACTACGTCCAAAGAAGCGAAACTTGCTTCAGCTGGTATAAGGATGTCATTTACTTCATTAACAAAAATATATGTTGTTATGTGCTGCATAATTTTTGAAACATGTGCTTTCGTTTCAGTCTCTTACATAAAGGTTCGTTAAAGTCTTTCTTGGATGCTTTTTGCACAATGGAAATTAGCTATGCGTTTTATTATTTTTTCTGCAGTTTTATTTGAGCTCTCGCTATGGATGTCCTAGCATTCATGTTTATAAAGCGACGCTTTTGCATATGAATAAATAAAAATTGTATGGGGTTTAGTTTTTTAAGTTAGTCTGAAAATTTTTAATTGGATTGTTATTTATTTGTTTTATGAAGCTGCTTGCCCATGAATTCTCAGATTGCACCGTATACAAATTGCATTCGTCTGTAATTACGAATGTCTTACCTTTATCCAGTTTAGCAGCTTCAGTATTTTCTTATTTTAGTTTTGAATTTATTTCATTGATAATGTACGACTCGTTTTAGTTCTGAAAGTGTGTTAAGGTTTCGTCTTCTAACGTTTTCGTCTCATTCGTAGCTACAGTCATTTCTTGGTATTTAGTTTCGTATGTGTACCTGCCGCTTTTACTGTTCCAATTGTATATTTAATGTATTGCTTCTTTAAATGAGCATGAGAGACGAATTGTAATCGTTTCTATAGCATTTGCTGTTCCTTATCAGATAATTGTATCTTGAAAGCTCTGTCATGTGCTGTTTTTGTATCTTGTACATGATATTCAGATTTTTACTTTGAGTTATGTAGCTTGTCGTTGTGTCTTTTAGAGATTAATTTCTATTCAGCTTGAACTATTACATCAATTTCTCTGGGGATCGCCTTGAAATTTAATGAGGAGAATGGAAATCCTAATTTTAAGTGTTGGTCACATTCTGTTCTGCTTATTTGTATGTGTTTCACCGTCTGTCCTCTTCTGTACGAACATTGTAATACTTACTTTACATGTGAACGAAATCCAAGTTATATGGTGTTCAAATGGACACTATCTCAAAACCATGGCTATCTAACCTCTGAGAGCGTAGGTCTATTTAAATGATGTCTTTTCTAGACACAATGCAGGAACAGAAACTATTTTCTGCTAATTATTAACCACACCACTTTAGGGGCTACACATGTTAGACTTCCGACTGACGAGGTACTGACATACCAACGATCTCCAGCTCAAAACTGATAAGGCTGTTGCCACCCTGGATGCTTTGTCCTGCATTAACTGGGGATTTGATCGTAGGACTGTATTACATCTGTACAAACAGCTAATAAGGAGCAAGATTCAATACAGTTGCGTGTTACATGACTCCAGTCCCACGCTCCAATTGCAGATTGTAGACCATATACAATCCGCAGCTCTGACATTTGTGTAGACTATTAAAAAGATACCCATATGCGTCGCACAAGCAGAATTGGCAGTTCCACACTAGTTAAAAGACGAAGGCTGATGCATATTGAGGGGAAGATACTCTATCAATCATCCATTACAATGCTGACTGGAAAGGAAATCTATCGACAGCAACCACAGACAACAGTGTCCAGGCAATCATTTCGGCAAGCTGATGAACCTGTGTGGGTGGAGGGATGGACGAGATTTTCCAACGCTGAGGACGTTGACACAGCGTTTCTCGAATGGTTCCGTGGGCAAAGAGCGTATATGTAACCAGATTTTACGTTAAAAAATTGTGGCTTTTATTGTAATGATTCAGTCAGACTAACGTAATTTGTTGGCTATCTCACACAACTATTCTCTTACCTTTACACTTTTTGGTTGACAAACACATTGTATTCTATATTCTGTAACGAAGTCAGACAAATTCCCTGTTTGCATTGTTATGAGACTCAATTATATCTGGTGAAGTTGG
Organism: Schistocerca americana; assembly: GCF_021461395.2. Lineage (NCBI taxonomy): Eukaryota > Metazoa > Arthropoda > Insecta > Orthoptera > Acrididae > Schistocerca > Schistocerca americana. The sequence continues at coordinate 908,276,403 of NC_060120.1, forward strand.
CTTCGGCCGCAACCAATAAACTAAAAATATTTAAATTGATCCATGGTAACTTAAGGCATTCTTTAACCAACCAGGAACGAGGTCCATAGTGCCGTTCGTTTAACCAACTGAAAACGTTGTATACAAATATTATTGAACACTGCTGAAAAAATTAAGTTTTTCTTGAATTACCCAGGTAGAAAGTTCATAGTGACATTCTGTTAATTAACTGAAATCGTAACGTGCAAATATTATCAAAAACTGACTCTTAGGGTAATCTGTTGTTTCATAGTGACTAGCAGTCCAAAAAGGGACGAGAGAATGTTACACTTGCATTTCTGAGAGCAGGCGATCCAGTACATTAAAACCAAAAACATTTAAAATTCTCCCTATCATAAATCTGAAAGGCTGCCCCTTCACTTACAAATGATAAATTAACAGTAGTGACTCTGACGTGCAATAACCAACGATAATCTTATTTCATATTACTAAAACATCTATTAACGAATGCTTACCTCTACGTACAGAAGACGTCAATATAACAGACTGTGTTTGGCTCAGCCTTTCTTTAATTGATGAGAGGGTGCGGCCGGTAGAATTCCGTAATCGTGTCTCTGAGTGCGAAGAAACATGCCATACAGCCAGTAGATCAAGAACCAGTAGCCCTTCACTCGTAATATAGAGACCTTCGTCCTCCAGGTCCCTGTTCCAACAGGGCAAATCGAAGATTCATACACAAGAACTCATACGGCACGTGCTCAGAACACCACTCAGCTATAGCGTCTCACATGCAATATATAACGCCAGCCCACTGTACCGCCAATCGCACGAAGGGTATGCTTCAGCGATTTGGTTGGGAAACACTGTAACATTCTCCATGGAGCTCGGATCTTTCATCGTAGGATTTTCACATCTTTGGCGACCTGAATAAAAACATGCATGGACGCCAGTTTCAGTCGGACAATGAAGTGCAAGAGTGACGATGGTTGTGGATCTGTAACCCGCCGATGGCGTTCTACGAAAGAGGAATTGATCGTCTCGTCTACCAGTGGTGATTGATTTTCAATGGAACCATTCCATGGTCCCGTTGTAAAGAGTGTTACGTTTTCATTTGACTGCCCCTCATAGATTTCTACACTCGTAATAAACTGAATGGACGAGAATCAGTGGAAGTGTTGTCCGATGCGAAGATAGTATATATGGCACCCGAATGATGCGGCTAGGTGTTGTGTCCGTCGAGCGTGGAGTCACCATACATGTGCAGCTCGTTACAGTACGTCGCGAGTTAAGACTAGCAATGTGGAGCATGGATCATAGCATATAGGGGATGGCATAAGATTTAGGATTTCCGAAGTCAATGGATTCTAGGGTGAATCTTCAATATCGCACAGGATGAACCAAATTGTTTGATGAACCAACGTCACCTCCATTCGATCTGCTGTGAGTCAAATGGCCACCGGTTTGATTGAGGAGCGTCAGGAACCATTTCTACCACGATTGTACCGAGACAGATACACAGTATATGCTTCAGCAGCCTAGAGATATCACGTCAGGTAACTTCCCACCACGACGTTTAGTCACTCAAATTATGACAGTAAAGCACCCAGAAAGGGAGAACTTGGAGATATGAGGAACCTACCAGTGTCACGTTGCACCCCTTCTGTTCTTGAAGCATACATGGATTCTCTCTGGAAGAGTGTCATGAAGCTGTAGTACCTTCTCCTGAAGGACCCAGGCCCATAACTGTTGTAATCAGTTCAAAATAGTTCAAATGGCTCTAGCACAAAGGGACTTAACGTCTGAGGTCATCAGTACCCTAGAACTTAGAACTATTTAAACCTAACTAACCTAAGGACATCACACACATCCGTGCCCTGTTGTAATCAGTCCTCAATATCCTGGGTACTGCTGCAAGGATGTAGTTTACGTCTGAATTGGTCCCACACGTATTCGATCAGGAGCAGACTTGGAAATCATGGTAACCACAGGAGTATCTCAATATGACACAGTTTATAGAGACCCGTGCCATGTATGGACGAGCGTTGTTCTGTTGGAAACTGACACTACAACAGCATCGCTTGATGACTGACACATGCAGACCCAAGATGTATGCGACGTACAGTTATACCATCTGCGTTCCCTCAGACACTACCAGCAACGATCTTAAGTCATACTCGATTGATTCCCACATCATGATGCTCTCTCTCTACAAAACATTGGAAGGTTGGACCTTTCTCCTAGTTGGCACTACGCTCGCCGACGATGGTCATCCGAGCCAATGGAGTGAGACGCCATGCATCAGCAGATCATGCTTTCTGGTCAAGGCTCGACTCCAAACGCAGCCATTTACGTTGTGGTGGTAATGGCAGACTACACATGGTACGGTTGGTTGGTTGGTTTGGGGAAGGGTTTGGGCAAGGGGAGGGAGGGGTGGGGGGTGACGACACAGAACGTTGCAGGGAGTCCATTACTTGTGCTCGGATGGCAGGGGCAGATATGAAGGGGTTACATTGTGTTTGGTGCAGAACACAGCGATCTTCCCTTGTGGTGATGAGACGTGGTCAGGCGAAACCTTGAAGACGAGTGTGATTGCCCCCACCTTCCCATCGGGCCATGGTCGCATGTCAATGGCTCACTCCAGATAGTGGACCATTCGATGAGCCGGCCATACCGAGCCCCATAATGAGGGCACTTTCAAACTATCAGGAGCTAATAACGCTACGCAGTCGAGTACACGGCATCTCCGCGTCCTTCACTTCATCATCTGAGCTTTCACGCCCCCTTACATTCCTTGCCAGGCCTGGTAAGAACACTAAACAAGAACAACACTAATGCACTGCCGTGCCGTCCGAGCTGCCACAGAAAATTCCAACTCTAGACATTTACATAGACGCAGATGGTCTGTCCGTGTATGAAGTTACATTGACATCCAACAATGTGTTTGGGGTGCTTCGCTTTTCTTCAGGCAGTATGTATATATCAGCTGTTTTTGATGTTCAGATGCCACTCAGCTTTCAGAGAGTGGTATTTCGACTAGCGAGAAAATATTTCTTAGTAACTGGAATACATTAAAGTAGTTCTTCATGTAAGATGTGGAACAAGATACGACACACAGTGGATCAATATGAAGAAGAAATGATATGGCGCTTTGGTCACAATGCTACAAAAAATTTCTGTTAAAATTTGTGCAAGTATGATATTTCGCTTTCATATTATAATACAGAGAGAGAACCGAGCGAGGTGGCGCAGTGGTTAGCACACTGGACTCGCATTCGGGAGGACGACGGTTCAATCCCGTCTCCGGCCATCCTGATTTAGGTTTTCCGTGATTTCCCTAAATCCTTTCAGGCAAATGCCGGGATGGTTCTTTTGAAAGGGCTCGGCCGATTTCATTCCTCGTTCTTCCCTCACCGGAGCTTGCGCTCCGTCTCTAATGACCTCGTTGTCGACGGGACGTTAAACACTAATCTCCTCCTCCTCCTCCTCCTCCTCCTCCAATACAGAGAGAAACGCCAACGGAATGGTAATCAAATGAATAAGATTTGTTCACAGGACATAGATAACAGAGACGAGCAGAATCCGGCAGCAGACACCCACTTAGAACTGCCGCACGTAATCCACGGGTGGCCCATGTTGCGTTAATTCGCCAAATGAGGGCGGCTGGTTGCCTGGGACACAGCTCTCTACGACCTGCCTTCCAGGAAACAGAGTACACGTGCGCATGCGCTGTCTGCAAGCGACGTGCCACGATACTGCTTGGTAGTCGCAGGCGTGGCAACACAACATCCCCTTTTGAATGAGCACCAAGGATACAGGAGCGGAATCGTATAACAATCAGCCATTTCCTTCTTGCTGGTAAGAATTGTTTATACAGCTGCAACAGGGTCCTAGGGTCGGCTCCCCAGTGAGTGAAATACAAAGCTTTCAGCATGTTAATTTCTGTGAAATTTGAGCTGGATTTCGTTGGTACGTCTTTGCCATGTTAGTCTAATGTCTAGCCACATACCCAGAAATTTAACGTTAGTAGATGCGAAACTAGCACGGCTATTAATTATCAGGAAATAACTTGTGTTTCTACCCCGTGTCTTGGAAAGACAGCCAGATGGCATTTCACAGGCACTACATTCCTTACTGTTTCCATTGACCCAGTTATCATAATTTTGACACCTCACTGTAGATAATTCAGAGTAAGGTTTGGTCCTTGACATTCGCGTACTGTCACTAAAGCGAAACGACACTTGTAAACTGTTCCTCAAAATGCCAAGACTGATAAGTAGAAGCAGACAGGTACGACTCAACTCTTCATATGTTTTTCAATGTGGAAAAGTGTTATAAAATTCCATGTAATCGTCGCAAGATGTGTTTAAAATGCGTATCGCACAGTTAACTAAATGAACACAACGTGTGTGATGGATAATATCGTTTCCTTAATCACAGGGTAACCTGTATGTAGGAGCTTTGCGAGTAATTTTAAAAAGAATGTTCATATAGACACTTACAATAAGTTATTGTTTTAGTGTGTTAGTTATCGTGATCGTCAAGCAATCTTGCGCAAGAGACTAAGCCTACTGGATCACAGTTTTAGTACTATCACCCTCACTACATTTACATCACAGTACTCAACAACTCACACAATCATCATAGGCTGTGTAAGAGATTGTATCCTGCACACACTGAGTGTCCCAGTGGGATTTAATATTCAGAGAAATGGCAGGAATGGTCATTCGAAGCAAAAAAGTGTACTGAACTTGGACTCTAAAATGCGTACCTTAAGAGACATAAGCAAAGCTTCATCTTCTATACTCTGAAACAAATCTCTTGAGCTCTTTTCTTTCCATATTTTGGAAAGAGGTAGTACGGACCAAACAAGAAAAAAATATCCTGGAAACGTAAGGCTTAAAGTGCGTACATTAAGAGCCATGAGAGCCTCTTCACTTCAGCTTCTGAGAAACAGATGTTTTCTACTGAACAAATACTCATAGCTCTTAAGGTATGCTTTTCAGAGCCCATGTTTACTGTACAATTTTTTCTACTTTTGATCCACACTACCCCCTCCCAAAATATGGAAAGCAAAGAGCTTGCAGTGGAAGAGAATTGTTTTACAGTACCGAAGATGAAGAAACATTCTTACATCTTAAGGTATGCATTTTAGGGCTGATGTTTACTAGACGTTTTTGCTTCATATAATCGTTCGTGCCATATCCCTGAATGCTGACCATTCCTCCTGGGACACCCTCTACAACTGAGAGCATGTTCTTGAGGAGAGACCTTCTGCACCGTACCTCCAACTGTCTGCGAGGCTGTCACTTCACAGTCGGGCTAGTATACTACGATATGAGGGAACAACGGAAGAAAAATGTTTACAGAAAACGGGAAATGTTATTTGTCTGCTAAATAACGACAACTACTACCTAAGAACTCATCAGTTAAGCTGCACATATTGTTACACACTAAGGCAACCGTGGAACAAGAATGGTACATCATCAGAGGAGTGTACACATTCGGGTTTCCTGCAGAGACAGTTCTGCAATGGGATAAAAGGTGCATCACAGTGCGGAAGTGAATGGCACCGCAGCTGGAAAGTATGATTCCGGTGGGCAAAGCGTCTCACTAGCACGCAGATTCACCGCAAAATTCTGGCTACGTATGGAGCAAATGCAACGCTGCGTTCATCAGTAATAATAGATACGGAGCAAACAATTTGAGCAAGGCCGCACAGACGTGAGTGATGCTGATGGCGAAGGAAAGCCATCGATATCGACCACAGATAACAATGTCCAGGCATTCAACGAAATAGGACGTCCAAGAAGACGTCCACACAACGGTTCCCGAATGGGTCCGTGACCAATGAGCGGATTTCTAGCGTCCAGAAACTGAACGATGATAGGTAGTGGGTTCGAACTGTTGTTACTGGAGATTTGGTGGCTATGTTGAAAAATAGTGTAATGTATCTATGTCACATTGAAATGTAGTGCGTAGTTCGATAAAAGTTACTTGGCACGCCATAATAACGTGTAACATACTTTTTAGCAGTTTTCTCGCAGACAATCTTTTTGTTCACTGTTTGTCCGTGTGCCTATTATTACATATGAGTGGAATCGATGCATTGTATCCATTAATTTCCCCTTGAATTTTGTACCTCGACTGTTATTAGCTACTATGTGCTCTAATTGTACAGGATACTCAGGTATTATTGGATACCATTTACATTTATAGTACCGAAATGATCGAAACGGCCGAAAGCAAAGCTATCAGGGACTCTAACTTACTGTTGTTTGTTTCATCTCGTGTAAAAGTAATTTTCGAAAAAAATTTTATTAAAAATAAATGAAAAAGAACATATTAAATGGAGGGTAGTAAGAAACAGTAATAGTATGAAATAGGTAATATGGAGGACAGGGTTAAAAATACTGAAAACAAACTGTGATTAGACTTAGACTATACATTATGCCTAATACAGTTGACACGTCTGCGGTTTTGTAGAGCTTTACCTGCAGAAAAAATTATGTAAGTTTCATTCTCTGCAACAGCACAATGTAAGTGGACCAATAGAGAGCAAGACATACATTTCACTTGGACCTCCTCTTTTTTATCGTCTGAAAGTTTTCCATTCCAGAAGAAACATTTTGCATCATTGTCTTCCAGTGCAATGGGTAATACAAAGTCTATATTAGACCACACATCAACATTGAAAAATTCATTAGTAGTACTTGAGTCACCATTCGAAGTAAACTGCAATTCCTTGAACAATCTCTATTTCTTCTTTTGTTTGGAGTTTTTTGGTTTCTGGTGTTTCAAGTTTTTGCTCTTTGAACCTCTGTGACCTTTAGTCTAATGCTTATCTCTTGGTTCGACCTCTGAGTGTTTTTTGATTGGACAGTAGGTTAACATAGACAAATGTCCCAGCTTTTCTACCTCTATTACACGTCTTCTTTGTCGGTGGTGGTGATGATTTCTCAAAGGGCAGAACCGAAGTCTGGATAGACAAGACGCGGATGCATATCAAAACATGAAAGAACAAGGAATAGTTGCATCAGAACTCTAATGTGTGGCATATAACAAGACATTCCATCTTGGAAATATATCCCTTATATCACTGAACTAAGAAACGACTAAAGCATAATGAGCTACTATTCTCTGAATGCACATTACACTTAATTTCTATGTCTAAGACACACATCTAAGAGATGCAGCGCGGGATTAGCCGAGCGGTCTAGGGAGCTGCAGTCACGGACTGTGCGGCTGGTCCCGGCGGAGGTTCGAGTCCTCCCTCGGGCATGGGTGTATGTGTTAGTCCTTAGGATAATTTAGGTTAAGTAGTGTGTAAGCTTAGGGACTGATGACCTTAGCAGTTAAGTCCCATAAGATTTGAACTTTTTTGAACATCTAAGAGATACTAAAATTTTTTATAAACTTGTCTACAGAAATTTCTCTAAACTGAGTCGCAAACTTTCTTGAAGAGCGAACAAAGTAACGCTGGCGAGCGGTCGAGTTTTACTACAGAACATGATGGGAGCCCTCATAAGTAGTATACTACACTCCCATGAAACAGCAACACCTACGTTAGGTACTCTATGATACCCGAATCCCCTCTACCTACAGAAACGTCTCTAAGTCAACAGACATAAACCTTAGGTAGCATGGTCCTATTTTTATCATATTAGTCGACCACAATATTATTGCTCCTGTGTGTGAGGCCTCTTCGGACGGCTTATTGTGAGTTTTTATCCTGATATTTCACGATGGCACGCTAAGCCACTTGATAGTATATGCACAACTTTGTTGAAATCATTCACAGTGCGATACGCTTCACTTAGTCACCACTGTAGTTGGTTACTGTAACGTCACCGTGTGTTTCCCATAACGAACGTGGGAGATTAGGTGCAATAATCTCACGATCCGGTAGTAGTATATCAAACCTCATTAAATAAATATACCACGCCAGAGAACATCGCAGTTCCGTTGCGCAGCAGGGTGGAACGAGAACCGCACTCGCCAGTTAATGTGTGTGTAGCACGTGCGGTAGATATCTTAGGAGGCTCATACGTCTCCCACCAATTACGATCAGCGTGTTGACCTGGGAGTATAATTGCCTCACTGGCCTGAATGAATCAAGCTGTTGTCAAGGCCACCGCTGTAACGCGGGCAATGCAGTCGCGGTAAGGCGGTCTGAGTCTGCATACACTTCCCCACAAAAAGTCTTAATCTATTTACACAGTCGACATTGAGATACGCTCGCCTAACTTGATGTCCACCTTAAATACACGGCGGTCGTTCCATATTATGGTCGAATAGTGAATACTATATTACAGTAGCGTATCTTGAGAAGTCAAGTATAACAATTCTTTTACATTTTATGTAAAAAGTGCTGTATTGTTCACAAACAGGATTCCAGAATTTCAAAGTAATTCCCTTTAGTTGACTCATTATTTTACCCAGCAGCACCCGTTTTCTATTAGATGGGACATAAAATGGATCTATTGCTAACATGAGCGTTATGGTGATTAAAAATATTAGCACCGTGCATAGATTAGAAATTAAAACATTTTGCAAAATCACAATAATATTAATTTAAAATAAAAGTTGATTAGCAAAAATTTTTACTCTCACTAGAGGAAGAATGAATCAATCATTGAACCAATAAATGTATGTGAATATTGGTACCCAACGTTTCATGAGCGATGTGTGGGCTGAGCAGGAAGTTCCAGTAACAATAATTCCCCCAACAATAAACGCTCGCTTTACTGTGCTTGTTGATTCCCCGGCTAGCCGGCCGAAGTGGCCGTGCGGTTAAAGGCACTGCAGTCTGGAACCGCAAGACCGCTACGGTCGCAGGTTCGAATCCTGCCTCGGGCATGGATGTTTGTGATGTCCTTAGGTTAGTTAGGTTTAACTAGTTCTAGGTTCTAATGACCTCAGCAGTTGAGTCCCATAGTGCTCAGAGCCATTTGAACCATTTGATTCCCCGGCTGCTACTGCTGTGCTTTAACATACAGAAAGATGAATAATGATTTCAAAATATTGTTGGAAAAGCTAATACAATAACGAGTAACCGTTTATTCTGATTAATCTGTCACGTGCTACAAGTGAAAATGACTATTTCGCTCATGTTAGTGGCTAATAAAAATACACTTTGTGATCAAAAGTATTCGGACACCCCCATAAACATACGTTTTTCATATTAGGTGCGATGTGCAACCACCTACTGCCAGGAATCCAATCAGCGACCTTAGTAGACATCGTGAGAGAACAGAATTGGGCGCTACGCGGAACTATCGGGCTTCGAACGTGGTCAGGTGGTTGGTTGTCACTTGTGTCATACGTCTGTATGTGAGATTTCCACACTCCTAAACATCCCTAGATCCACTGTTACCAATGTGATAGAGAAATGGCAACGTGAAGGGACACGTGCCGCACAAAAGCGTATAGGCCGACCTCGTCTGTTGACTGGCAGATACCGCCGACAGTTGAAGACGGTCGTAAGGTGTAACAGGCAGAAAAAAAAATGGCTCTGAGCACTATGGGACTTAACTTCTGAGGTCATCAGTCCCCCAGAACTTAGAACTACTTAAACCTAACGAGCCTAAGGACATCACACACATCCATGCAGGATTCGAACCTGTGGCCGTAGCGGTCGCGCGGTTCCAGACTGTAGCGCCTGGAACCGCTCGGTCGTTTCGGCCGGCGTAACAGGCAGACATCTAGCCAGACCATCACACAGGAATTCCAAACTGCATCTGGATCCACTGCAAGTACTATGATAGTTGGGCGGGAGCTGAGAAAACTTGGATTTCATGGTCGAGCGGCTGCTCATAAGCCGCACGTCACGCCGGTAAATGCCAAACGACGCCTCGCTTGGTGTAAGGAGCGTAAACATTGGTCGATTAAACAGTGGAAAAACGTTGTGTGGAGTGACGAATCAAGGTACACAATGTGGAGATCCGATGGCAGAGTAAGGGTATGGCGAATGCCCGGTGAACATCATCTGCCATCGTGTATAGTGCCAACAATAAAATTCGCAGGCAGTGGTGTTATGGTGTGGTCGTGTTTTTCATGGAGGGGGCTTGCGCCCCTTGTTGTTTTGCGTGGCACTATCACAGCACACGCCTACATTGATGTTTTAAGCACCTTCTTGATTCCCACTGTTGAGCAATTTGGGGGTGGCAATTGCATCTTTCAACACTATCGAACACCTGTTCATTATGAACTGCCTGTGGCGTAGTGGTTATACGACAATAACATTCCTGTAATGGACTGGCTTGCGCAGAGTCCTGACCTGAATTCTACAGAACACCTTTGCGATGTTTTGGAACGCCGACCTCGTGCCAGACCTCGCCGACCGACATCGATACCTCTCCTTAGTGCAGCACTGCGTGAAGAATGGGCTGCCATTCCCCAAGAAACCTTCCAGCACCTCATTGAACGTATGCCTGAGAGAGGGGAAGCTGCGATGGAGGCTAAGGGTGGACCAACACCATACTGAATTCCAGCATTACCGATGGAGGGCGCCACGAACTTGTAAGTCATTTTCAGCCAGGTCTCCTGATACTTTTGATCACATAGTGAATATCTCTGTGATTAACCACAAAACTAACAGTAATGCCTCACGTTCTAGAAAGGAGGTGGGTGTGATGTGGCAGCCGTATACTTGACCTGAATTCCTTAGGTTTCTATCTATGGAGACATGATCAAAAGTATCCGCAAATTCAGAGACAATGCGAATTGACCACATGATATTCCGAGAGGCGGACGTCCAGTATAAATGATAGAAGCAAATAGTATGTTGTCGATAGAGAAGCCGCAACTACAGAATGGGCCGGTCAGGAGAGGTCACTGACTCGAAAGTGGACTAATCATTTGATGTCATTTGAGTAACAAATCCATTAGGGTTATTTCAACCCTTCACAAAGCTACCTGAGTCGACTGTTGGTGATGTGACTGCGAAGTGGAAATGCGAAGGAACAACCACAGCTAAACCAATAAATTACGAATCACCTTGAAGAAAATGACTTATTGATTCATAACCAACATGGATTTAGAAAATATCGTTCTTGTGCAACACAGATAGCTCTTTATTCCCATGAAGTAATGAGTGCTGTCGACAAGGGATCTCAGATCGATTCCATATTCCTAGATTTCCAGAAGGCTTTTGATATCGTTCCTCACAAGCGACTATTAAATTGCGTGCATATGGAGTATCGTCTCAGTTGTGTGACTGTATTCGTGATTTCCTCTCAGCGAGGTCACAGTTCGTAGTGATAGACGGTAAATAATCGAGTAGAACAGAACTGATATCTGGCGTTCCGCAAGGTAGTGTCATAAGCTCTCTGTTCCTGATTTATATAAATGATCTAGGTGATAATCTGAGCAGCCCCCTTAGATTGTCTGCAGATGACGCTGTAATTTACCGTCTAGTAAAATCATCAGACGATCAATTCCTAAAAATGTTCCAATGTACGTGAAATCGTATAGGACTTAACTGCTAAGGTCATCAGTCCCTAAGCTTACACACTACTTAACCTAAATTATCCTAGGGACAAACACACAAACACCTATGCCCGAGGGAGGACTCGAACCTCCGCCGGGACCAGCCGCACATTCCATGGATCAATTCCAATTACAAAATGATCTAGAGAGAAAAGTGACAATTGGCACTAAACACAGTAAAGTGTGAGGTCATCCACATGACTACTAAAAGAAATCCGATAAATTTTGGGTATACGATAAATCGCACAAATCTAAGGGCTGTCAATTCGACTAAATACCTAGGAATTACAACTACGAGCAACTTAAATTTGAAAGGCCACATGGATAATATTGTGGGGAAGGCGAAATAAAGACTGCGCTTTGGTGGCAGAACACTTAGAAGATGCGACAAACCCACTAAAGAGACAGCCTACATTACACTTGTCCATCCTCTGCGGGAATGTTGCTGCGCAGCATGGGATCCTTACCAGGTAGGATTGAGGGAGGACATCGAAAAAGTGCAAAGAAGGGTAGCTCGTTTCGTGTTATCGCGCAATACGGGTGAGTGTCACTGATTTGATACGCGAGTTGGGGTGCCAGTCACTGAAACAAAGGCGGTTTTCTTTGCGGCGAGATCTATTTACGAAATTTCAGTCACCAACTTTCTCTTCCGAATGCGACAATATTGTTGACACCCACCTACGTAGGGAGAAATGATCATCATAATAAAATAAGAGAAATCAGAGCTCGAACGGAAAGATTTACGTGTTCCTTTTTCCCACGCGCTATTCTGGAGTGGAATGGTGGAGAAGTAGTACGAAAATGTTCGATCAACCCTCTGCCAGGCACTTAGGTGTGAATTGCAGAGTAACCATGTAGATGTAGACAGGCATCATGTACTGACGGACAGGGACTGTTGAGTATTGTGAAGACTGGTTGTAAATACACTCCTGGAAATTGAAATAAGAACACCGTGAATTCATTGTCCCTGGAAGGGGAAACTTTATTGACACATTCCTGGGGTCAGATACATCACATGATCACACTGACAGAACCACAGGCACATAGACACAGGCAACAGAGCATGCACAATGTCGGCACTAGTACAGTGTATATCCACCTTTCGCAGCAATGCAGGCTGCTATTCTCCCATGGAGACGATCGTAGAGATGCTGGATGTAGTCCTGTGGAACGGCTTGCCATGCCATTTCCACCTGGCGCCTCAGTTGGACCAGCGTTCGTGCTGGACGTGCAGACCGCGTGAGACGACGCTTCATCCAGTCCCAAACATGCTGAATGGGGGACAGATCCGGAGATCTTGCTGGCCAGGGTAGTTGACTTACACCTTCTAGAGCACGTTTGGTGGCACGGGATACATGCGGACGTGCATTGTCCTGTTGGAACAGCAAGTTCCCTTGCCGGTCTAGGAATGGTAGAACGATGGGTTCGATGACGGTTTGGATGTACCGTACACTATTCAGTGTCCCCTCGACGATCACCAGTGGTGTACGGCCAGTGTAGGAGATCGCTCCCCACACCATGATGGCGGGTGTTGGCCCTGTGTGCCTCGGTCGTATGCAGTCCTGATTGGGGCGCTCACTTGCACGGCGCCAAACACGCATACGACCATCATTGGCACCAAGGCAGAAGCGACTCTCATCGCTGAAGACGACACGTCTCCATTCGTCCCTCCATTCACGCCTGTCGCGACACCACTGGAGGCGGGCTGCACGATGTTGGGGCGTGAGCGGAAGACGGCCTAACGGTGTGCGGGACCGTAGCCCAGCTTCATGGAGACGGTTGCGAATGGCCCTCGCCGATACCCTAGGAGCAACAGTGTCCCTAATTTGCTGGGAAGTGGCGGTGCGGTCCCCTACGGCACTGCGTAGGATCCTACGGTCTTGGCGTGCATCCGTGCGTCGCTGCGGTCCGGTCCCAGGTCGACGGGCACGTGCACCTTCCGCCGACCACTGGCGACAACATCGTTGTACTGTGGAGACCTCACGCCCCACGTGTTGAGCAATTCGGCGGTACGTCCACCCGGCCTCCCGCGTGCCCACTATACGCCCTCGCTCAAAGTCCGTCAACTGCACATACGGTTCACGTCCACGCTGTCGCGGCATGCTACCAGTGTTAAAGACTGTGATGGAGCTCCGTATGCCACGGCAAACTGGCTGACACTGACGGCGGCGGTGCACAAATGCTGCGCAGCTAGCGCCATTCGACGGCCAACACCGCGGTTCCTGGTGTGTCCGCTGTGCCGTGCGTGTGATCATTGCTTGTACAGCCCTCTCGCAGTGTCCGGAGCAAGTATGGTGGGTCTGACACACCGGTGTCAATGTGTTCTTTTTTCCATTTCCAGGAGTGTATTTGCATGAAATCAGCAGAAGGAATCACTCGTGAATTCCACAGTCCTATCAACGTTCTAGCCAGTGACTGTGAGTAGATAATTAAAAATATGGGGTACAATATTCGAGCACTTCCTCATTAGCGATACATTTTTGTAGTCAATGATAAGTGACGCATGAGATGGTGTGAGACCTACGCCATTGGACGATGGATGTCTAGAAATGACTAACTTGGAGTGATGAATACCGCTATAACTTGCGGCTATCTCATGGAGGGATTTGGGTAAGGCGAATGCCTAGAACAAAGGTACCTGCTATCATGGACAATACCAGCAGTGAAGTACAGCAGGGATAGTGTTACGGCATGGGGGCATTCTTCGTGGTTAGACTATGTTCCCTTATTACACTTTTGAAAATGCTAAATGTGGAAGCATACGAACAAATCTTACAGCATAGTATATTGTGTATAGTAGTGTACCAGTTCAGAGAGGATGACTACTTGTATCAGCACGGCGGTGCCCCCTGTCCTTAGCAGCATCTGTGAGGGAATGGTTGGTGGACAATCATATTCCTGAAATGGACTGGCCCGCCTAAATTCCCGACCTGAACCCGATGGAGCATCGGGATGAGTTTGCGATGAGTTAGAACTTAGACTTCGCTGTAGACCTCCAGCGCCCTACCTTTTCTGGTTTCGGCTCTTAAGGATGGATTGGCTGCCATTCCTACACTGACATTCAGACACCTCACTGAATGCGTCCCCAGCTGATTTGAAGCCATAAAAAAGCGAAGGACGGACATAAACGTCGTTAGTGTCCACTAACAAGTGTCCAGATACTTCTGGTGAGATGGTGTATGTGTCCAACTTCGAGGGCAGTTGAGAATTTTTTATACTTTGGGAAGCAGGGCTGAAGGATGAGTAATAGTGAATTGTAACTACACTGAGCACCTGCTGTAATGTCAACTGATAGATGGCTGTCATAGCCCATATCTCAACGAGTGCATGTTTTATGACGTATTTTAACAATACATTTTTTCAAGTTTTCGCTAGTAGAGTTTCCAGTAACGACAAATGGTTTTGGGTAACCTTTATTTTTATCAAATTCTGTTCAGCTGTTCCTAGCACGACTGCTTTTTGGTTTCAGGTACCTGCAGAAGCTGTTGCACGCGCCCTGCAAACAGGTCTGTGAACGTCTGCCACTCTAACCGTTAGTTGGGTAATACCACCCACGCTGCCGGGAGGACCCGGAATTTGGCGTAGTTTGAGTGTTAGTTTATTAAGGGGCTCCGGAACGCCCTATACTTGCAATGTTAAAATAACGCTTATAAATTACATCTTTCCTCACAAAGTATTTGAGGTAGGAAGTTGAACTTTTTACAGATTATTTATTGGAATATGGGCTACAACTTAACACAGGGATTTTACAAAATTTTAGTTCAGTTATTAAAGATGATTTTTTTCAATTGTAATGAAAATTCACAACATTTTTTGCAATTTTTTATTTATATATTCAAAAATATACAGTTTTTTGGAAAAAGGCTGTGTTAAATTATGCAGAAGGTACTGTGTAACATTTACTGAAAGTTTGAAACAAATATGTTCGGAAGATCCTTAGAAAACATGTAATTAGTATGAGAAAATAAAAGTTTTGGGAATCGAGCGACAAAGATTGGATTAACTTTTTGGTGCATTCCTGGTCCATAGGATGGATTATCTTCATCCTCTGCAAACTCCTCCTCCAGCTTCCTCTTGATCTTCCTCCTGTTTACTCTTGCTTGTATTTCTAGACTCTTTACAGCCCTGTCTGCAGCCCGAGGGCGTTCCTTGTCTAAAGCAAGCATCGCTCGTTGTTGTGTTCGTAGATTTTGCTACCATTTTCTTCAGTTGCAGTTACTGCAACACTTTTCCAAAAGGTGGTCATGTATGAACACTTATCACATTTCAGTTGTATTTCACTAGCAAGTCCTACGTGCTTTATTATGGAGAGTTCCAGACCAACTTCACTACAATGACTACATCTTACACAGTTTGAAAAAATTCCTTTGAGAACCGACATATCAAATATTTCATTCACATCCGATTCGCCCATAAAACATTCATAGTTTTCACTCATTGAACCAAGCTTCTTCTGTGAAGTATTTTCTTTCCCACTTTGACTGCTATGGGTAGGTGTACTGAGAGGTTAGGTTCACTCACTTGGTTATCGTCTTTATTGTTTACAGTAATAACACATACCTTTGGCTTTCCAACATTTCTCCTTTTCTTAAAAGCCTTCAGAGGATTTCTAATAACTTCACTTTTACTCATTATTATACTTCAACAAAACAGAGACTCAAGAAACAGAATTAATTACGAATATTTTCGAGATAACGACAGAGTAAATAAACATGAAACAATCGACAATCACACCAGCGATATATATTGAACCATCACAGGTCAGCCACAAAACATACTTTATCTCACATCACTAAAATGTACCTGATGAACACGGACGTTAATAATAACACCATTTGACAGCAGTTTAACAGCGCCACAGTGGGTCACGCCCATGTAGAACACATTTCAAAAAAAAATTTAAAAATAGTTGTAGTCTTCGGAATTGAATAAATTGCATATCTATTAAAAGGTAATAGTCTGCAGATTCAGAAAACGCAAAAAAGTAAAAATTGAACTTTTCATGATTTTGAGCCTTTCCGGAGCCCCTTAAAGACGGGTCGAAGTTTTACGTGATATTGCTTGGTGACACAGAGGGTTTGACTAACATAGTATAAAAAGTGACACAGTACATTGTTTTTATTTTTACTTCTAACTGAGCTTCTATGAACGGTGCGTTAAAAGTCACAAGTTTTTTCTTTGCTTAGGGCTAGTTCGTGATGATGATGTTTGGTTTGTGGGGCGCTCAACTGCGCGGTCATCAGCGCCAGTACAAAGTCCCAATTTTTACACAGTCCAATTTTTTTACACAGTTAAGCGAGCCACTGTCACGGATTATGATGATGATGATGATGAGGCTTAATTGTTGAGGACAACACAAACACCCATTCCCCGGGCAGAGAAAATCCCCAACCCGGTCGGGAATCTAACCCAGGACCCCGTGATCCAAATCCAGCAACCTAGCCACTAGACCACGAGCTGCGGACAATAGCTATTTCATCTGCCATCTTTGACATGCACCAACATCTCTTGAGCCCCTCGTATAAGATCGCGTTTCTTTCTTCCGACAGAGACACTCTGGGCACCTAGTAGATATTTTCAATTTTATGAATTTACCACTGTTCCCGCGTGTGTTTTCTCTGGTACTAAACTGTTGCATGTCTCGTTTGCGTCCTTCAAACCATATCAAACCTGTTTTGTTTTATAGTGTTCTCAAGTTCTCACTCCCGTGTACATTCTGCAGACGTGCCAGTACACTTGTAGAAAGGAAATTTTGTTGGCATAAGGTAATTAAATAATCAGTGAATCCGAACATTTTAAATTAATAGGACTGAAGATAGATGAAAAAACTTTGTTTTCAGAATGACATTGCAGATTTTGTGCATAAACTACCCCTGTAACTTGTGCCTTATCCAAAACCTCTCTAAATTATAGCTGTGAGTGTTTTATTAACGGCGTAATTTTCCTGTCGGCGTATCTCAACTGTGCCTCAGGAGCGAAATATGCACATACTCATCTCATTGGTCACCTTCTTCTCCCACAAATGGCGCACCCCTGGAAAATGCTGCCACCTGGCAACACTTCTCGCAGTCTTGTTAATGGTGCCCATGATGTCAAAGAAAATTGTATCGTCTAAACGAGCCCAGCGGGCTCACGTCACAACATCCAGCATACAACGCGAACCTTCCTAGTACCACGAATTATGCGCACGCATGACAAACCGCTACTCAAAGATGCTCATGGAAAGTCTGCAGCATGCAGCCGTAAATCAGATCACTTTCGAAAGCAAGACTGTTCAGCGAAACGGGACTACCAGTAGACTGTTGACGATCCCAGCGGAAGCAATCAGCGTCTAGTATTGAAGTCAAATGTGACGGTAGAACTTACCTTAGGTGATTGCCTACAGCTGTTAAATAATTTCAAAAAGCATACTTGTGCGATCAGTTGTACAGTTCTATGTTTATTCTCTAGCGCTTTCAATTGTTACATCATTTACACAGAGAAAAACATAGTAGATCAATTGATCAGCCACATATTTCACTTGAGTTTTCGAACACAGCAGCAAGTCGCAGTTGGTTTTTTTTTTTACTGACCGGTTTCACTCTTCAAATGCACAAGAGCTTCATCCGAAAATACAGTTTAAAGTTGGCTGACAGCGTTAAAGATTGCCTTTACAGTTGTCTGGCAGCTCATAAGATTAATTTGGTACAGTAGCAAATGTACTTTAAACGTATTTTCAAAGGTAAGTTTAAGTACTGTAGTACAACCAAATTAATCTTCAGAGCTATGAGAAAACTATAAAGGCAATCTTTAATGCTGCCAGCCAATTTTACACTCAATATTCTGATGGTACTCTTGTGTATTTGATGAGCGAAACCGGTCAATAAAAAATACCAAATGCGACTTGCTGCTGCGTTCGAAAACTTAGTTGTAAAGTTGGTCCCCCTGCAGACAATGACTGCTCATGACACATTTCGGTCATATATGTAGAAAACACACACACTCATAAGTAAGTCTGGAGTTATCATTTAATGTCCACTATTGTAATTGTACCAAGGCTCAGTGTGGTTGTATACATTGCATTAAGACAGACCATTATGACAAGTATACATGTGTTTCATTTGTATGGCTCATATATGACGGAAATGTATGGTTGATCTAGTGACGCACAATGTTTTTCTTCGTGAAGATAAAACCGGTAGAGAATAAACATAAAATCACACATCTGATGGCACAAATATGTTTTTCCCAAATGTGACGGTGCCTAATAACCTTGAAGATCCCCAGAATGAGATTTTCACTCTGCAGCGGAGTGTGCGCAGGAGAGCTTCTGTAAAGTTTGGAAGGTAGGAGACGAGATACTGGCAGAAGTAAAGCTGTGAGGACCGGGCGTGAGTCGTGCTTCGGTAGCTCAGATAGTAGAGCACTTGCCCGCGAAAGGCAAAGGTCCCGAGTTCGAGTCTCGGTCGGGCACACAGTTTTAATCTACCAGGAAGTTTCAACCTTGAAGATGTAACCTTTAATGATACGGCCACGGCATCCTGCAGATTTATACAATATGACATAACATACAGCTAAAATGAAAACTAATCCATTCTTCACACCTTGTCATGTGAAACTTCCGTCAGTTGATATTGGTGAGATACCACACCGCAAACTCCTTACCTTCCTGTAAAATATTCAGCGTAAACGAAAATATGTATTGTGAAACATGCCCTACATAAATACTTTCTTCTACATAAACACTGGACCCAAGAAATGACACCAGCTTTAAAAAGAATGGAACACAATGAAGAACAGGTACAACATATTATGCGCAACGATAGAATAGCGGACGTAAATGAACATCTGAATGAATTCTAGGACCATATTCACATGTAATAAATTCATAGCCTGATTTCAAGAAGTGTAACCTAACTTCTTCTATTTAGAAACCTGGAATTTAAAGACACAGCAGTCACATTGTACACCAGGTGTTGTACGACCATCTCTCTCTGAATCTACAGGTTACGACGTTCTTTGAAAAGCAAGCAAATAAATGGCAGAATCGTTCCGCTGATTGCTGTTTTAAGAAACGTATGTACTGGTTATAGCAGTTGCTCACTATCACTGGTATTCCTGCTGAAAGCAAACAGTGTGTAAAGTTAGTGCTTTAGTTCGATGTAGGCTGCACAGTGCACACAATATCGTGAAAAAAAAATAGGGTTCTAAAATATGACTTTAACAGTGGAAAGTGATTATGAGTAAACATCGTGCACTTTAACTCAAGTGATTATTTCATCTAAAGCATAGTCATAGTTACGTTGAAGCATATAGTCGTCCATGTGTGAAACACGTAGTGTAAAAGAACGCCACAAAAGAAAGGAGTGAGCAACACGTATGTATGCATTAGAAATGGCTGAAACATTTCAGCAGCCGAGAGTGTGATTAATTCAATGGCTCTAGTATTCGGATGGGGTAATGGAATCTAGATTCTGTACTATGCGTCGAATACTGACCACCTCACCGAATAACGAACGTTGAGTTAGAACACAGATAAATGCCCATTAAAGACCTGGAAATCCTGCAGATAAAGCTACACCAAACTGCACAATGCGGCTCAGAATCTCACCCAAATCTGAGAATGATCAACATAAAGCGATTTCAAAGCAACATAATGCATTATTCATCGATGGCAGCGCCGCTGCAACCGGGGAACGCCGACAGGAGGATCAAGTCAAGACTAGACTGCCTTTGTGCCTTTTAAACGGCCGGTGCACAGCAAAACACAAAGTCGCGCTCGTTTCCCATTGGCCAGCCCAACAGTTCGTCACAATGTTTCACTTAGGATACCCATTCTGACATCGGCAAAAACTATCATACTTTCAGTAATCTACTGCTTGTGCAGAAACATCTTTGCAGCATAAGTAAGCGATTTAGAATAAGCGGAACAAAGAACAGTTCTGGAAGTTGTCATTGACGGAAACTTTCATCACTTATTGACTAAATTGAAACTCAGCCCCTCCTGTGGCCTTTTGTGCATTTGGTGATCGTCGTATTTAACGGAAGAGTTTCTTTCCGTTTGCTTCTCACGTTTAAACTGCATTTCCACTAGTTGCTGTGCGCCACAATCTCGCAATCAAACGCCACATCGCTTCTATTGTCTGCCACCTAAATTCACTTGCATTCGCTAGAGTTTTGCTTCTCTTTTTGGAGAATATTTAAGGCAAGATCGACGAAGAAAAATTCATGGTGGTGTCTGACCAACGGAACTCTAAAGAAGGAAAGAGAAAGGCTGGTTTTTGGTGCACAGAAAAAAGCCATCATAACTGACGCCCGCAAAGCGAGAATCGTTAAATTAGCGAAAGACGCAAAGTGCAGACGAAACAATTGATCATATCCCGAACTGTTACAAAAAGATATGTCAGCCTGATTACAAGCAGAGGCACAATGATGTGCTATGAACTGGAACTTATGCCAAAATAACCACCTGCAGGTGTCATGGAATAGGTGGGATTGCAAGCCAGATGAAGTTATCGAAAACGAATGTACCAGACTACTGTGGAACTTTCGACTTCCGGTAGATCGAATGCTGGCAGACAGTACGCCAGACATCACAGCTGAGGAGAAAAAGAACTTGTGGATCACTGACATTGCCATTCCAGGTGCGCTCAGAATCAACGAGAAACAACTTGAAAAAGTTGCGGGATACGAGGACTGGAAAATCGAACTACAGCGACTTCGGCGTAAACCAGTGAAAATGAACCTCGTTGTTCTCAGCACACTGGGAGCAGGTCAAAGCACACTAGTGGATACTTGAAAACTACTGACATTGATAAAATATCCATCTACCAAGCACAAGAAGTCAATTTACTTGCGAAACATGACGCTGTCCAAGACATTTGGGATGCGTCCAACTGGTGATAAAATACGAAATCCAGCACAGGGAATTCATTTGCTGTGTTTACTGTTATAAATTTTATGTGTAATAATAATAATAATAATAAACCCCAGTGGAGGCCCGGGAAAAGAATAGGCCCCCGGTTTGTTCTGCCAGTCGTAAAAGGCGACGAAAAGAACAAACCACTAATAGGGCTAACCCCCCTTTTAGTGTGATTGGTTGGTTCAGGTCAGAACTAATGAAGCCTCGGACAAGCGCTGTCATGGTCGGAGACGACGCTTGAACCCTATGCCCGTCCACAATGGTAACGACACTGCTAGCCACACGGAAAATGATTTAAATCCAGATAGAGGTGTTTTGCAGGATATGCTTCCTGCAATGACTCTAGAAGGAAAACAAAGGCAGACGATGAGATGGTCAGATGAAGTTAACCGACACCTCATGTTCTGTTATTACCAAAAAACAAACTTAGGAACCAACACAGCTGGATACAGATCACAAGTATACACAACATTTATTACCAGATACCCAGAATTAAAATTTTTAACAGAACAACGACTAGCTGATCAGATCCATGCAATAATAAAAAATAACGGGATACCCCAGCCAGAATTAGTAAACATCAAACAACAAGTACAACAAATACTGGAACAAAATAATGTGCAATCAGAAGAAGAAGAAAATATAGTAATGGACACAAACATCCCAGAGCAAACAAACAAAGAACAACACGCATCAATTAAACAATCAGAGGAAAATGAAATCTTAAGACAGCCACAAGAACAAGCACAAATAGAACACGAAGTGACACACATGTTAGATATAGAAGAAAAATTTCAGCTGACATATATAGAATACATAGAAACAAATACAGACATTAGACCATTCTTGCTTGAACCACCAAAAACCCACAAGTTGAAACAACAATAACAATTATCAACACAATCATACACAGCAAAATAAATGAAAATACAACTATGGAAGAATTACAACTACTAGTTTATATAGAAGCACTCACTACACTAAATATACACACTAGGCAGAGATCAGAACCAACCAACACACAGAAGAAACCCACAAAACCAGCATGGCAGCACAGGCTACAGATCAGAATAGAAAAACTGAGAAAAGACATCAGACACCTAACACAATTTATAAGAAATGAAATTTCAGACGAAAAACGAAAATGATTAGGTACAATCTCACAACAAGAAGCGATAGAGCAATTAGATGAAAAGAAGCAGAAATTACAAGCATTGGCCAAACGAATTAGAAGATGCAAAAAAAGTGAAAATAGAAGGAAACAAAACCAAACATTCAACACAAACCAAAAGAAATTTTACCAGACAATAGAAAACACACACATTAAAATAGACAATCCACCAAACATAACAGACATGGAACACTTCTGGAGCAACATATGGTCAAATCTGGTACAACATAACAGGCATGCACGGTGGATACAAGCAGAAATAGACACATACAAGATGATACCACAAATGCCTGAAGTGATAATTTTGCAACATGAAGTCACCCGAGCAATTAATCCTACTCACAATTGGAAAACTCCTGGAAAAGATAAAATAACAAATTTCTGCCTAAAGAAGTTCACTTCAACCCATTCACATCTAACTAAATTATTTAACAATTACATTGCAGACCCATACACATTCCCTGACACACTTACACATGGAATAACTAATCTGAAACCTAAAGATCAAGCAGACACAGCAAACACAGCAAAATGTCGCTCCATAACATGCCTACCAACAATATACAAAATATTAACTTCAGTCATTACACAGAAATTAATGACACATACAACACAGAACAAAATTATAAATGAAGAACAAAAAGGCAGTTGCAAAGGAGCACGGGGTGACATATCAAGCTAAAACTAAACAAAGATCGCTACACTACGCATACATCGATTACCGAAATGCTTTTGATAGTGAACCCCAGTCATGGTTACTACAAATATAGGAAATATACAAAGTAGATCCTAAACTGATACAGTTCCTATACATAGTAATGAAAAATTGGAAAATCACACTTAATATCCAAGCAAATTCAAATAATATCACATCACAGCCAATACAGATAAAGCGTGGAACATACCAAAGAGACTCATTAAGTCCTTTCTGGTTCTGACTTGCTCTGAACCCACTATCCAACATGCTAAATAATACAAATTATGAATACAATATTACTGGAACATACCAACACAACATCACACATTTGCTATACATGGATGATCTAAAACTACTGGCAGCAACAAATCAACAACTCAACCAATTACTAAAGATAACAGAAGTATTCAGCAATGATATAAATATGGTTTTTGGAACAGACAAATGTAAGAAAAATAGCATAGTCAAGGGAAAACACACTAAACAAGAAGATTACTTATTGGATAACCACAGCGACTGCATAGAAGCGATGGAAAAAAACAGATGCCTATAAATATCTAGGATACAGACAAAAAATAAGAATAGATAATACAAATATTAAAGAAGAACTAAAAGAAAAATATAGACAAAGACTAACAAAAATACTGAAAACAGAATTGACAGCAAGAAACAAGGCAAAAGCTATAAATACTTATGCTATACCAATATTGACCTATTCATTTGGAGTAGTGAAATGGAATAACACAGAACTAGAAGCACTCAATACACTTACATGATCACAATGCCACTTATATAGAATACATCACATACATTCAGCAACAGAAAGATTCACATTAAGCAGAAAGGAAGGAGGAAGGGGATTTATCGACATAAAAAACCTACATTATAGACAGGTAGACAATTTACGCAAATTCTTTATAGAACGAGCAGAAACTAGCAAAATACACAAAGCAATCACTCATATAAATACATCGGCTATACCATTGCAATTGCATAACCACTTCTACAACCCTTTAGATCACATAACATCAACAGATACAAAGAAAGTAAACTGGAAAAAGAAAATACTACATGGCAAGCACCCGTATCATCTAACACAGCCACACATCGATCAAGACGCATCCACCACATGGCTAAGAAAAGGCAATATATGCAGTGAGATGGAAGGATTTATGATTGCAATACAGGATCAAACAATAAACACCAGATATTACAAAAAGCATATTATTAAAGATCCCAATACCACAACAGATAAATGCAGACTTTGCAAACAACAAATAGAAACAGTAGATCACATCACAAGCGGATGTACAATACTAGAAAATACAGAATACCCCAGAATACATGACAATGTAGCAAAAATAATACATCAACTACTTGCCATACAACATAAACTAATAAAACAACACGTTCCCACATACAAGTATGCGCCACAAAATATACTGGAGAATGATGAATACAAATTATACTGGAACAGAACCATTATACCAGATAAAAAAACACCATATAACAAACCTGACATCATATTCACCAATAAAAACAAGAAATTAACACAACTAATCGAAATATCCATACCCAATACAACAAATATACAGAAGAAAACAGGAGAAAAAATTGAAAAATGCATCCAACTGGATGAGGAAGTCAAGGACATATGGCATCAGGATAAAGTTGACATTATACCAATTGTACTATCAACTACGGGAGTCATACCAGACAATATCCACCACTACATCAACTCAATGCAGCTACATGCAAACGGATATATACAACTACAGAAATCTGTAATTATTGATACATGTTCAATTACCCGGAAGCTCCTAAATGCAATGTAACATATACTGTACAGTTGAAAGGAAGTAACGCTTGATCAAGGTCCGCGTCACTTTCCATTTTTAACCAGACATAACGTCTGATAAAGGAAAGAAATAATAATAATAATTAAATAGTTATAATAATGAATATATAGTATTAGTGTAATATCGAAGATACGTTATGTTAAATATTTTTCTCACAAAATAACGCTCCTGCAGAATGGGAGCAAAGACATACTGACTGTGTGGCAATAATACGCAAAGGACTCAAACTTGGAGAAAACGTTGACTGCTGTGGGGATGGTTAGGAACAACAGGGTAAATTTAGAGATGAGATGGAAGAGGAAAAACCACATATAGATGTGGATGAGGAAAGCATGAAATGTGTTAATGAGACAGGAACACTGGTCCCCCATTGGACAGAAGGAAAGCAGCTGGAAACTAACGAGACGTAAGTCAATCCTATGATAACAGCTAAAGTTTTAATCACCTCTTGAATGCAGCGTGATTTGGATCAGATGCAGTTTACTGGGCAGTTTCGTCCAGGAGAAGGTGGGTAAACAGCATTATGTATAATCTCTGCCAAGATAGCCTCTGTGGCATGTCAGATCATCTACTGCATTTGTTTAAAGACGATAATTATTTCACAAATGAGAAGGAATACTGAGGATATCGGCAGTTAATAACCCGGTAATGGGTACTGAGTATGTGAAAGTCACGTTGCCTACCCGGCCACAGTAATAATGACCATAGGAAGGACTAACGTGTAAAACAAGCTACGTGTACGCTGTTAAGGGAACTCCGCAGTCCGCTCGTGATGTGGATCTAAGGTATTTGCTTATCCTTAAAAGTTCCCAAGGTTTTTACTGTCAATAGCCATCACAGCCAGCAGCGATCCTGAAGATTTAATGATATCGCTGCTTTGTAATTCTATCACACCACAATACACGTATTTAGAGTCCACCTTAGAATTGAATTTCTACTGTAACAAGTATTCATTAGATCCTAATCAGACTAAAGAACAAACTGGATTTAGAAGTGGATATAGCACAACAAACCATCTAAAAATTGTGAACAATATTCTAGAAGAGAGCAATAAGTATGAATTCCATATTCATAGATTTTTGAGAAAGCTTTTGACTCAATTTCAATCAAATCTGCTGTGGAAAAATTGAGAAATATCGTACTGATCCAGCTTATGATAAAGTACTTATAAGCTGCACCTTCCGATACACTTCATCAATCTAGAATAGAGGCTAGCGGTCTATGGTACAGCGCGTGCCTAGAAACTGAAAGATCGCGGGATCGACTCTTGGACAGTCTGTCTTCAATCTAGCCTTCATCTCACAAGGTTGTGAGAAGTCGCCCGGAATGACATGTGCTTCGGAATCCACGTGAAACTGTAGATCACATTTTCCTGTTTGTGTAACTGGGGAAGTAGTCCAACTGAATGACTAGCACCAGGCCACTGAGCCACACGAAATTATTATTATTATTATTATTATTATTATTATTATTATTGTTCTCGTGGAGAAACATGAAGTCTTGTAAATATATTCCACTAAGAAACGTAAACAATATGTAACCAACAAATCCAAAAGAATATAGTGCAGATGAACAATGACGTCCTAGAATTTGTGGGCGATATACCATGGGCAGTGGAGCACGAATCCTGAATGAACATGAAAAAACTACACTGAAGTATCAATGTGGTATGAAGCGTTTACGGTGAACTAGGTTTTTTTTTTCTCCATTAGTCTTCTGACTGGTTTGATGCGGCCTACTACGAGTTCATCTCCTCTGTTAGCGCCTTCATCTCAGAGTAGCACTAACACTGTACGTCCTCAGTTATTTGCTGGATGTATTCCGATCTCTGTCTTCCCCTACAATTCTTACTCTCTACAAGTCCCCCTGGTAACATGGAAGTTACATCCTATGTTTTAATATCATACCATACTACCCCGTCTTCTTTGTCATTGTTTTCCGTATGTTCCTTTCTTGGTCCATTCTGCGGAAAACCACCTCATTTTTTGTCTTATCAGTCCATATAATTTTCAACATACTTCTTAACACCACATCTCAGACGCTTTTCCTCTTCCTTTCCGGTGTTCACATCAGTGATTCTGTACCACACAATGCTGTGCCCTCGATCTACATTCTCAGAAATTTCTTCCTCAAATTAAGGCTGATGTTTGACAGCAGTAGCCTTCTTTTGGTCAAGGACCCCTATTTGCCTCTGCTACTCTTCATTTTTTGTCATCCTTGCTTTGTCTGTCATGTGCCATTTTCCTTCCAAGGTAGCAGAATTCCGTGATTTCACTCACATCGTGATCCCCAAGACTGATGTCAAGCTTATGGTTGATCTCACTTCTGATACTCCTCATTATTTTCATCTTTCTTCAGTTTACTCTCAATACATATTAGGTACCCATGAGACTTCTTTCCGCTCAACACATGCATGAATTCTCCTTCACTGTCATAGTAATGTCATCAGTGAATATTATCATTGATACCGTTTCATCCCGAATTTTAATCCCACTCTTGAACCTTTCTTTCATTTCCGTCATTGCTTCATCGGTGTGTGCAGGGTGTCACAGAAATATTGCGATAAATATCGAGGGGTTGTAGAGGGCGTCTTGAGGACCATTTCCAGGATAGGAAACTGTGTCCGAAAACACCATCCAAGGATGCTACAGAGTGTAGAAGTTATAGGCGCCGGCGCCTGCCACCAGGCTACCCCTTCGATAGCGAACGTGGATTCGTACGCTGACGGACCATAGGCAGAACGTGTCGCAATGTTGTTTGTTATTCAGTGATCTCAACTGCTTTCCACGATCGCCACTGGAGATAATGGGGCCAGTTGCTGTGTAGACAGCCCGTGTTTCCTTCAAATTCGATGCTCAGTTGCCTCAGAGGACGTTAGTTTTTGACATGGCTTTCCATCTGCATTTCAGTATCTGATTTCAGAATCTCTGAGAGATAACGACGTAGTCCACATGGAATCTCCCAGTGTCTCTGGGCGTTTCCCAAGTGAACTTATCTCTCTTGTGGTATTTTAACAGTGTGTTCCCGATTACCAACCGAAATTTATTGCAGAACTCAGTTAGTCTTTCTCCTTTCTCTTTCCTACTACCAATCCCATATTCTATCGTAACTCTGTTTTCTATTCGTTCCACTAAAACCGCATCCAGCCCTCTATAATTATTAGGTTATAATATCCTTTTACGTACTGAAATACCCGTCCAGTATCCTCATACACTTTTTCTACCTCTTTTTCTACCTCTTTTTCTACCTCTTCACCTTCTGCTTGTGACGTGAGCATCTATATATGAACTGTTGCTGTTGGAGTTCGTTTGTTGCCGAATCTGATCCGAACAATCCATTCATCGAATTGTTCAAACTAATTCACTTTCTCCCCCTATCATACGCTTGCAATGGACAGTAGATACTATGACATTTGAGCACCTCTGTTATCGAAGTAATTTAGTCTGAATTTAGGAAAATCGCCTCGAAAGCTCGAAAGATGAAGAAAGATCAAGCAGACTACGAGAACTTTCACAGACGTACTGCATGCTGAATCTCTCTTGTCATTATTTTACATTGCAGGTAGATATTTGACTGTGATAAAGTAATATGTACATCAACAAAATTAAAATAAGGGCGATGGACTGTATCGGTACTCAAATTAAATTAGGCGATGCTGGAGGAATTATTCGAGGAAATCAAATAATGAAAAGTAGGAGCGTATATGGTGATGGCACAAGTGAAGAAGGTATAAAATACGGATTGGCTACAGCAAGAAAAACTCTCATGAAGAGATGGACTGTATCAACACCTAATCTTAATATCCAATACAAATTTATGTGTTACATTGCCTTTCCTGAAAGTATTTATGTGTTGTTTAGCTGTAGACGAAGTGGAACGTGGAAGATAAATAGTGTAAAAAAAAATATTCGCTTTTGAAACGTGGTGCTACAAATGAAGATTAGAAGGGGAATACCGAATAACCAATGAATAGGTACTGTATCGAAATGGATAGAAAATATCATTTTAGCACAACACGACTAAAAGGAAGGATACGTTGGTGGAACATGTCCCGAGGCTTAGTAATTAATTAATTTGATAGCAGATGGAAGTGGAACGGTGGCAACTTGTTGAAAGAGAGCTAGCCTTGAATGCAGTAAGGAAGTTCTAAGAGATGTAGGTTGTAATAATCTGCTGAGATGATGAGACTTGCACAGGATACACTGATGTTGAGGGATACAACGAACCAGCCATCGGAAGAAAAAGCATATCAACGACATAAAACAGATTGCTAGTTACCTCTATCGTAGTGCCTCAGATGCGAGCTGCAGAAGTAGATTATGGGCGCACCATCGTTCATTTTCTGCACCAGTTCACACCCATACAGTAAATTCAACAAAACAGCGCACCATCCCATGCGTTCTGAACTGGCAAAATATTTACATGAAGATTAAAAAAAAATTGATGCTTCAAGTTGCCCAAGCGTAATTGATTTCACATCTACAGAGCATAACTGGAATTAAGCATAACTGGAATTAAGCATAACTGGAATTAAGCATAACTGGAATTAAGCATAACTGGAATTAAGCATAACTGGAATCAAGCATAACTGGAATTAAGCATAACTGGAATTAAGCATAACTGGAACTAAGCATAACTGGAACTAAGCATAACTGGAACTAAGCGTAACTGGAACTAAGCGTAACTGGAATTAACCGAAAATGGAATCAAGCGAAAGTCCGGAACCGCGCTACTGCTACGGTCGCAGGTTCGAATCCTGCCTCGGGCATGGATGTGTGTGATGTCCTTAGGTTTAAGTAGTTCTAAGTCCAGGGGACTGATGACCTCAGATGTTAAGTCCCATAGTGCTCAGAGCCATTTGAACCATTTTTGAATTAAGCGAAAATGGAACCAAGCATAACTGGAACCAAGCATAACTGGAATTAACCATAACTGGAACTATATTGAAGAGCATGTGCTACCCGTCTTATTCTGTGGCCCAATCGGAACTGCGGACAGAGTGTGAAAGTTCAGCAGATCAAGATGGTACCCGTGGCGAGCTAGAAGCGGTCTCTAACTACGGATTGACTATCGAAACCTGCGACTGCAGGCGCTTTCGCCAGCATTGATTCATCTTTACGCCGCTGTGAAAACTTCCTTACGTAGTTATAGAGAAACTCTTCGGTAAAAAAGAAGTTGTTCTTTAGCGTCTTGTTGTGTCACGTACTAGCTTGCTGATGACTGACAGACTTTTAATTACTTCTAGTAATTATTACGATGCCCCGAGAACATGTAACTCACTGCACATAGTTCGAAGAATCTGCAGTGAACTTGGAGCTTAGTACACTTTAGGCTATTCGTTGTTGCGTTTGTAATGTAGGTGACGTATCGAAGTAGCTGTTAATTGTGGAATGAGAGCTAAACAAGGCCCTTGGAGTTGTGATACTCAGTCATCAGGCGTTACTGATATCCTTTGGAGAGACACCCATGACAAATCTATTCCATCAGTGCAAGATGTATGAACAGGCGAAATACACTCAGACTTCAAGAAGAACGTAATAATTCCAACACCAAAGAAAATAAGTGGTGGCAGGTGTGAATACTACCGAACTGTCAGTTTAATAAGTCACAGTTGCGAAATACTAACACTAATTACTTACAGAGGAATGGAGAAACTGGTAGAAGCAGGCCTAGAGGAATGGTTCCGGAGATCTGTTGGAACACGCGAGGCGATACTGACCCTACGACTTATCTTAGAAGATAGGTTAAGGAAAGGCAAACCTATATTTATAGCATTTGTAGACATCAAGAAAGCTTTTGACACTGTTGACCGTAACACACTCTTTGAAATTCTGAAGATAGCCGGAGTAAAAAGCTGTTTACATCCCCTACGTTACTCAATCTGTACTCTGAGCAAGTAGTAAAGGAAATCAACAAAAAATATGGAATTGTAATTAAAGTTAAGGGAGCAGACATAAAAACTTTAAGGTTTGCCGATGACACTGCAGAGGCAGCTAAGGACCTGGAAGGGCAACTGAACAGAATAGAAAGAGTATTGAAAGTAGGATGTAAGATGAATATCAACAAAAGCACAAGAAAGAAATTGAAATGGAGTAGAATCAAATCAGGTGATGCTGAAGGGAATTGGATTGAGAAATGATACACCCGAAATAGATGAGTTTTGCTATTTGGGTTGTAAAAGAACTGGTGACGGACGAAGGATAAAAATGTAGACTGACAATAGCAAGAAAAGTATTTCTGGAAGAGAAGAATTTATTAACATCTAGAGGTATTTGAAGCCTGTGTATGTAAGGGAAACGAGTGTGATAAACGATTCAGACAAGAAAAAAAAATGGTTCAAATGGCTCTGAGCACTATGGGACTCAACTGCTGTGGTCATAAGTCCCCTAGAACTTAGAACTACTTAAACCTAACTAACCTAAGGACATGACACACATCCATGCCCGAGGCAGGATTCGAACCTGCGACCGTAGTGGCCATGCGGTTCCAGACTGTAGCGCCTTTAACCGATCGACCACTGCGGTCGGCTCAGACAAGAAAGAACAGAAGCTTTTGAGATGTAGTGAGCACTACAGAAGGGTGCTGAAGATTAGAAGGGTAAATCATGTAATGCGGAGGTACTGAATAAAACCGGAGAGAAAAGAAATTTGTGGCACAACTTGACTAAAAGGTGGGATGTGTTGATAGAACAATTTCTAATACATCAAGGGAACACCAGTTTAGTACTGGAGGGAAGTGTGGGTGGGGGAAATTACAGAGGGAGGCCAAGAGAGGAATACAGTGGGCAGCATGTAGACTGCAGTAGTTGCTCTGGATGAAGAGGCTTACACAGGATAGAGTAATATGGAAAGCTGTATCAAACGTGTCTTTGGAGTGAAGACCACAACAACAAGGCAGCCCTCATATTTAAGAAACTGTTCAAGGCATTGAAACAATGTTTTGATGAAATGATCAAGAGAAATTGATCGTAAGGAGACAGATATGTGGAGGAAAATGACTGAATTTTGCAAATTAAATAAATTATTGAGTGGAAATCTCAGCATGTTTTATAGTAGCTTATATCGATGGTCATAAATCGCTTATAGCTTTCTACGTAGATGAGGATCAAGTAATGAAATTCGAAATTTAGATGCAGCACTTTTTTAACTTATATTTGAAAAGAGTTAATGTATTTAACTTACACTGATTTGTTTCACAGATAAAAAGTAAACGAAAAAATCAATACCTATCTTCTACAGGAGGCACAAGCGAGGCACAAATAAATATGTATTCTTTGCCTTATGAAAGTTGTATTTTCAGATTTCTTGTTTTCCTCAGTTATCTATCTTACTAAGTGTTGAAGTTACATAAACAGCTGTAACAGTATCACCATAATGATTTGGAAATGAAAAGAAATTCCTTAAAGTGTCCGTCTGGACCGCAGTATTGAGTGGAAGCGAAAGATGTAGAATCCGAAATCTGACGGGGGGAGAGAGGGGGGAAACTGCAAGCTTATCAAGTGTGGTGCTACTGAAGAATGTTCAAAAGTTAAGAAGTAAGTAGGTATATTAAAAGACAGCCGCTTTGTCGCGAGCTCCTTTCATACACCGCTCACCCACTCTATGCATAAAGTCACTCATCAGCTCACACGCTATTGGTTAAAAGTTGCACCTGTTGGAGAGAGAGGTACAGCTATTCCGAACAGTAAGGTACCTCTCGAATCAACGCCAGAGCTTTTACCGGTGCCAGCCAGAGTGCTAGGCACGCATAGTTCAGTTAGTTGCTTCACACAGTTTGAAGCACCAAAACAATTTCATCTTCTCTCGCGGCCTGAATAGGAGGTTAGAGCAGACGTATCTCAAATCCTTCTGTCGTGTGTTTTATGTGGCCGAATTCGGCCAGCAACTCTCAACAAAGTGATTCCTGTTGATTTTTGCACGCAATCTTTCCGTGCATTAGACTTTGTTCTCGTTTTCAGTTGCTCCAGAACACGTGGTGAATGGTACCGTCTCTGACTTAACCATCAGTAGAGTCGAGTGAGTTACAGATTCTCTTACACTCGAGGATAGTTATAAACAGTACGCAAAATCATTTTTACCTAATTTTGTGCCGCGACGTTCCGAAGGGACGTTAAATTTCCTGATTTGATTTTTGTCATCAGCCGGCCGTTGTGGCCGAGCGGTTCTAGCCGCTTCAGTCCGGAACCACGCTGCTGCTACGGTCGCTGGTTCGAATCCTGCCTCGGGCATGGATGTGTGACGTCCTTAGGTTAGTTAGGTTTAAGTAGTTCCAAGTCTAGGGGACTTATGACCTCAGACGTTAAGTCCCATAGTGCTCAGAGCCATTTGAACCATTTTTTTGTCATCAGCCATAATGATTTACTTTGTATATTAGAGGTTTTAACGTAATATACAGGATTTTTCATCATTTGGGGTTCGTCAATTGATTACCTTGCTGCTTCCCTTTGTTCACAGATTCTGCCAGCCGTATCTTACCTCTGTGGTTGAACATATGATAGCTGTTTCAGTCAAAACATGATCCATTCATTTCTATTGCAGTTTGCTCATGGGTATTCATGTTTGCAGTGCTTGCGTTTATTTTGTGTAATACATTATCAGCAGTCCAGGTCATGCAGTCCTTGGAGTTATACGGCGGCGGAAATGGCGTCATCGTAAATTATTGCTTTCAGCACAGATGCTGTCTGTTTCCAGGTTACGGGGAGTGTGAGCAACAGATAACAAAAATATTTGCCCAGCACAAATCTAGCTTATAAGGCGTGATGTTAATACACATGGAGTGCGTGTAGTAGGATGTTTGTAGTTGATGTTCTAGTTCATTACTCACTTGCGTTACCTTCCAGTAATCTCAGCCTTAGCCAACCCCGCCCCCCCCTCCCCCCGCCTCCCTTCTTGTTCCATTCAACTGCAAGATCAGATTGCTAAAGATCTAATGTATAGTGGTATATGTAAGGGCAGAAACTGGGGTCACAATCTTCCATGAAAACTCAGGCACAGTTTAAAAAGGAGTGGCAGGTTTACAACTTAAAGTATGAAATGAGGGAGTAATAAAGGAAATGGGTGATAAAAGTAGCCTAAACGAGACACTTACCAGAAGAAGAGACAGATTAGTGTTAAATCTACTGCGCCATCCAGTAACAGTTAAGCTAGGTTTAGAAGGAGCGTTAGAGGGAGAAATTTAGTAGGGACAGAGGAAAACTACAATACGCAGAACTACAAGTAGTTATACAGGATGTTAGGTGTGTCATTTACGTAGATATGTAAAGATTGGCAGAAGATAGGAAAAAGATGGAGACCAGAAAAAGAAACTGTTTAAAAAAAATATTTGCTGTTTTTACTCTCTACCAGAGTACAAACACTAGATATACCCTTCCATTCATCTCAGCCTCTCATAAGGTGCAACCTGTCAGTGAATTATTTTTCAATTTGTGTGTGTCTGTGTCCATAATGAGATTCTAGTTTGCTGTCTCTCCTTTTGTATCTCCTATCTCGTTGTAATATCCTTCACTTCTTTCACTGCGTAGTGAGAACGGAAGATTTTTCGCAGTTGAAGTTAGTTGGCAGTCGAAGTGTGCGTAATATCTCCCAGGAGATTTTAATGTACGTTATCTACAGTCAGCGCGTGTTAGCCATTCGTCACTACGCTTTTGAGCTATAATTACAGTTGTGAGCTGTAGACCTTAGTTCCACAGTTGTCACAGAGGCTGTCCTACATATATCTCGCGAAGAGACCATGAGGATAAACTCAGAGAGATTAGAGCTCACACAGAGGCATACCGACAATCTTTCATTCCACGAACAATACGAGACTGGAATAGAAGGGAGAACCGATAGAGGTACTCAAAGTACCCTCCGCCACACACCGTCAGGTGGCTTGCGGTGTATGGATGTAGATGTAGAAAGTAATAGGGGCTCGCCACTGACATCCAGCAGTATCGGAATAGAAGCACATACCTTATCGTTTCTGATAATTTTATCTCACATTCTGGCGGGAGCCACAACGACCCTCTTAAAGATAGTCCTACTGCGGGCGTCTCAGTCCAACGATGTGTACACGCAGCAGGCCCTAGCCCGTTACACCGCTTGCCCGTTACTCTGTCCTTTGGTCAACGAGCACAGCCTTGATAGTGGAAGGGCATTAAAGCGTCCTCGCCATCACCTACTTACCGACACATCACCCTTTACTGTCTAATGAAGCTGTAACACTATAAAGTCGGCATATTAGAAAGTCTAATTGGTGTAAAGTGTCCTACAAACTCTGATCCGCATATGTCCGCACCCGGTAGCTGAGTGGTCAGCGCGACAGACTGTCAATCCTAAGGGCCCGGGTTCGATTCCCGGCTGGGTCGGAGATTTTCTCCGCTCAGGGACTGGGTGTTGTGTTGTCCTACTCATCATCATTTCATCCCCATCGACGAGCAAGTCGCCGAAGTGGCGTCAAATCGAAAGACTTGCACCAGGCGAGCGGTCTACCCGACGGGAGGCCCTCGTCACACGCCATTATTAATATCTGCATATGACTAAAATATCAAGACAGCTGCACAAAGTAGGATGAGAGCGCCATGCACAATCCCTACATAAGGGAAGATTACGCAACTGGTTTCTCATTCAGGAATCACACTTAAATGTTGGCTGTTTATGTCTTAATTCGACAGCTGCAATATCTTGGCCTACTGAAACTGCGATTTACCGTCCGTTGATACTGCTGATCGCACTGACCTGGTTCCTTGGACTGTCTTTCGAATATGGAAATGGGTGAATTTAGGAGGGCTATAGTCAACACCATTCCCATGTTGCCAACGCCCGAGGAGACATACGTTTACTCGCCCATGGAATATCATACAGCTACGTCACATATCTAGAGGCAGGAAATGAGTTTGTTTGCAGCAAATACGTCTCCATACGAACTACGCGATAGAGTTGAAGCAGCAAAGAATGATGTAACCGTATCTATAATCCAAGATTGCTTTTATCCCGTTGTCCAGCCATATTTCAACCGGCAACTCTGCGTTCTAAATTTCCTTCTCTGTACATCTCCAAACCACAAAATCAGTCATGTGCTTTTCCTGCTTACGGTGAACGCACAACAAACAATTTTTGTATGTGCTATGTTTCCCAGTGTTGCGAATTTGGTGATCAGCGGTGTAACGTCCTCCCTTTCTCCTGTCACCAATTCTTTCTTCCTTCGAGTTGCTTTGTATACGCTTATCATCTGTTAAACTGGCATGTTAGCACATGTCTTTCGTACTTATCGTGGACCAAACTTCTTCTGTATGCGTGTTATTCACACTTTTTTTCCATTTCTGTGCTACGTTTAGCACTTTTACATACTAAACAGAACCGTAAAAAACTATATCTTCATCGCATGTTCTGAACAAGGTCAATCGCATGTATTGTGACAGAAAATGTACAATGAACACTAGACACACACAGGCGTTTAGAAAATTCCACTGAATTGCGAAGAAGAATGTTTTACGATACGTACAAAAACCATGGAGCAGCCATTTAAGCTGAAAATGGGGGAACAGTACGTGATAAGGATGCAACATAAAGCTCTGATCGAGATGGCGCGCCGGTGAGACTCAGGTCTTACATACGGGAGAACAGCGTTTCAAATACCCATTTTGTTATCCAGAGTTAGGTTTCCCATGATTTCTCTAACCCAGTTCAGGCAAATGTTGGGCTGGATCGTCTGAAAAAAAAGGCCGATTTCGTTCCCTATTCTTCCGCAATAAGAGATAATGATATGTCTCTATTGATGTCGTCGTCGACAAAACATTATTTTTCTTTTTTTGTAAGATGACTGCTGCTTATCTTGTACATTGAAAAGGCACTGAAAGAAGGGAAATAAAGCTACAGGCTGTTGTTCCACCACGTATAGGTCTTCGTTGGTGTTGCGTTTAATTCTTAATACTTACGTATTAAAACCCGTTATTTATGTAATACACACAGCAGTTACAAATTTAGATTCACCTGAAGCATGATTTCCTTTTATTCACAGCGTTCTGTTTGCTCATCTTAAGGTTCTTGAAGGTCCTCCTGAGACTTTGTATGCCGAAAACCAGTTATGTAGGAAATTAAAGGCCATTACACTTGCGTTCCCTTCTTTTATAAAAAAATCATTTCTACAGCTTATTTATTTTGCATCCTAACACGTAGAGAAATCTTGCTTCATGTCTACGTTTAATAATTTCTGAACATTTTTATGGTGTGACCTGTGTTTAGTAGATAAAGCCATGCAGCCTCCGTAATGCCATTATGTGCGGTAAGGTGTCTTGTGAACTTATCACCTATAGTAATTACTACGGATGAGCTCGAAGTGTTAAATAAAGATATTAAATGTCCTCCAACATGCACAGCCTCTGATACACAGCTAGTTGTACTAAAAGCTGAGTTCCAGAATGCGTTAGGCGATGTTGCTTCTACGAAACATTTGGCAGCCCACAATTTAAAAAGTACTACTGCTGGGGTAGTGAGAAACCCCACACTGAAGTAAGGACGTTATGCAAGTTTAAGAAAAAAATAAATTCCAAAGGTGTCAGCGTTACCAACAACGACAAATCAAGCAGTTTAGTTATGTTGAACAGAAGTGAATACGTTATCAAAGTAATTCAGTTCGTTGATAGTTTCGACTTTCAAGATCTATACAAAGATCTGACTGAAGCTATCAAGTAATAATCGCTGTCAACAAGTATTATATCTGAAGCGAACAGCCGTTTTATTGTCAGTATGCCTCCTACATATTATGGCTTATTTAAATTACACAAAAATGGGATTCCAGTGCGCCCATTAGTGTAACATTGCTCTGCTCCTTGTTACATACGAACGAAAGAGATAGAATACATCATTAAAAACGGAACCAATTTTAAACCTATGTTTGGTATAAAAAATATCATAGCTGTTGCATACAACATTCAAGATGTACAAGTTCAGGCAAGGTCTAAAGTATAAGGTGTACGCAAATGAAAAGGAGACTACAGTTACATGTAAAGAAATTTTGATAGCAATTTTATAACTACAGTTCCACCCAACAGCAACTAACCATTGAACTGATATGCAGCTCCCAGTGCACAGGTAGCGAGTGGATAGCTAGGGTGTAAAAACTCCTGGGTTGCTGACGGATCCAGTTTTCCACGGTGATCTGCGTTTCCTTGGCGGAGTTGCACCTTTGACGATACGGAGATCAAATGGTTCAAATGGCTCTGAGAACTATGGGACTTAACATCTGAGGTCGTCAGTCCCCTAGAACTTAGAACTACTTAAACCTAACTAACCTAAGGGCGTCACACACATCCATGCCAGAGGCAGGATTCGAACCTGCGACCGTAGCAGCAGCGCTGTTCCGGACTGAAGTGCATAGAACCGCTTGGCCACCGCGGCCGGCTGATACGGAGATCGTTTTAAAGGACCGTACATATGCGAGTCATCTGGAGAGATATTGTGGGTGTAAGGATGATGTTCCAGGAACTTCCATCGACATTTTTGAAGGAGCTCGAGGGTCTTCTGCCCACACATCCCACCTCATAACGCTGACACCACCGGAATATTGTGCACGTTGCGAGACGCGCTCTCCATACATCTCTCACATCTTGCGACAAATCTGTGAAGCATGTTCACCATCTGCGCGAAGAAGTTGGACAACCGCTCTTTACGCTGATCGAGAGGAATTCAACATGCAACAGACTGCGGAAACAACTCTCCAAAATCTAGGATGTTGCTGTAAAACATGTGCAACTGGGAATACCACCACACCATCTCTAGGTGAACACATTTACCAAGTGGGATTGAATATGGCGTCGGTCCAGCGAATGACTCCTTTCCAATTGGGCATATCTAATAGTACTGTCTGATGTTGCTTTACGGATGTTCCTGCTGATGACTGCACAAATATATTAACACGTCTTTGGCACGAATTCAGAAAAATCCTTTAGAATTACATGACATAATCGTTGCTACTGAAACGTGTGTAAAACAAAATCATTCCCAATTTCTGAACACTTATTACGGTCCGTGTAATGGCCTAGCTGTGGGTTTTCTTTTAGTTGTATACTAACTGAAATTTTCGTGGACAATTTCGAATGAAATTTCTTACAGGAACAGTTACTGGACTGCAAAATTATGTATTTGTTCAGATATGCTGATGACGCACTATACCCGCCAGGTTAGCCGAGAGCGCTAATGCGCTGCTTCCTGGACTCGGGTAGGCGCGCTGGTCCCGGATCGAATCCGCCAGGCGGCTTACCGACGTCGGCCGGTGTGTCGGCCAGCCTGGATGTGGTTTTTAGGCAGTTTTCCTCATTCCGCTAGTTGAATAACGGGCTGGTTCCCACGTTCCGCCTCAGTTACACGACTCGCAGACATCTGAACACGTTCGCACTGTTCCATGGATTACACTAGACGCAGACAGCTGGGGTACAATAATTTCGTCCCATGGGGTACAGGGTGGCGGCAGGAAGGGCATCCTGCCACCCCTTATCACTAACCTTGCCAAATCAGTTCCTAACCGTGCCGACCCTGCGAAACCGCAGGACAAGGCACCAGCAAAAGAAAGAAAGAAAGAAAGAAAGAAAGCTGATGACGCACTATGTGTGTGGATTGGTATCACTAGACAATTAGATTTATTACTAGAGCATTTAAACTTCGAACATAAGAAAATTCAGTTCAGATTGGAGCCCAGAGGCTCTTCTGTAAATTTCTTGGGCTTTAATATAGACATTAGCGCAAAGAGACATTTGTTCAGCAGTTGCAGGGAAACCACAGCTTCAGATACAGCAATCCCCGCAATCTCCCAACAACCACACAACCACAAACAAAAAGTATTTTCGCCTTATATCTGTTGCATTATCTTAATCTGCCTTTGAAACAGAACTACAAACCTTCAAACATATGAACTCCAGTGATGGCTACATCTCTGTCTTGATTGTTAATATACTACGGAAAGGGAAAATACGTAAAATTACACTGCTTCTCTGCACAGGAAAAAGTCAGTAGTTAGAAAAACTAGCGCACATACCAGATAGTGGAAAAATTTCAGAAAAACCTCTCAAAAAAATTGTAGCCTGACATCTGCAGACCTGAATTTTATATTACCAACATGACCTTTTTTTTTTCAGTAGCAAATACAAGCTGCAAATCTTGACGCAGAGTGGTGTGAGTAATATCACATGCAAGCGCTGTGGATAAATACCGTAAAACTGCCCAACGATGTGTCACGGTCATAACTATGTGATACCCACAGATTATGACATACAAAGCTCACTAACATCAGTGTTGGTCAAGCTGCAATTTCGGAAAAAATCCAGGATGTTGCGGTACTGTTTGGAAGAGGTGGAACAGAACAATGTGCCATGTATTATTTTTTTTAATTTTACCGGTTTTACGACATATAGGTGACGTAGTTTCATGTTGTTGTAGAAATGGCTTCTGGTGTGGTAGTGAGTAGAAGGAAGGTGGGAAGACGGCCAGATAAAAATTGTTGACTGAAACTGCTGGAAAAAAATCTTGGATAATCTGAAGAATAAAAGCATCACAGTTGTCCAGGCTAATAAAATTTATGTAATACACCGAAGAGATAGGAGAAGCGCCGTTATTAGCCATGATCGAAGCAGGGAAACCCTGGACTTGGCGAAATCCTCCTGATGTCTTGTGCTATGAGGCACACCAAATTGTTCGCCGAATAGATGCACCACGAGAGATCACACCAGGTGTGTTTGTTACAGACACGATGCAGTGAATTTCGTTGATCAGTTTCCCTTTTCATATATATGCATGTGTTGTGGCCTATTCTTACAACAACCATTTGATTTAGTTTTAAGATTTAGATCCAAGAGTTTATTTTTTGAAGTATGTTGGATTAAAATTGACAATTTGTAGCACGTAGAATGCGTGGATTCCAATGAAGGCACTAGAACAATGTGACACATCCACTATAGATAAGTGTTCTACGAGAAATGAGCAGTGTCACGCAGTTTAGCAAAGTGCGCACGGAACAATTTGACACACAAAAGCAATTCCTCCATGAGCTCCTATAAGAGGTAGATTTTTTTTGAAGAGGCGGAATTCGAAAGAAGAGATGTGTAGCTATATTGCGTGAATCCTCAGCGTCCCACGTGAAACGTTAAGGGATCTGAGCTTAGAAAACCTCAAAAAGTGTCCCAAAGCTGGTGAGTTCTGCGGCATGTACTCGCCGGTCATGCAGAGCTGTGGCTATTAGATCATCAGAACTTGAGAGAATCTTAGATTAAGAAAGGCAGATTGAACTTTACCAATCATCTTTTTTTGCAGAAAACCGATCACATGATATAGAATGTGAAATTTTACATTCTTTTCATTCATAACGGAAAGATGGCCCTAATAGAATGACTGGATATCATCTTAGCCCTATATATCATACAGAATTCCAGTTTAGTAACGAATGACTATAGTCACTTTCCTTTTTCTCCTCTTTTAAATTAAGTTTTCGTTACATACTAGATTGAAATTTTAAAATCAACTTATTTTTTCATCAGTTATTAAATGAATCACCACAGTAAAACTTTGTTTCCTCATTTAGTTAATATAACTATTCGTGCATGACAAGTAATGTGACAATTTCATTTGTAAACACTCCACATGTCATCAGTTTCGTTATCTTCTGTGTAAATAATAGCCGGCCGCTGTGGCCGAGCGGTTCTAGGCGCTTCAGTCCGGAACCGCGCTGCTGCTACGGTCGCAGGTTCGAATCCTGCCGCGGGCATGGATGTGTGTGATATCCTTAGGTTAGTTAGGTTTAAGTAGTTCTAAGTCTAGGGGACTGATGACCTCAGATGTTAAGTCCCATAGTGCTTAGAGCCATTTGAACCTTTTTTTTGTAAATAATATCTACGTAAGGTGCATCATTTTACCTATGTTTGTGACATTCAGTTGTCTCTTGAAGAACGCCTAAGAGGCAGATACACGTTTCGCGAGGAAATGAATTTAATTTAGCAGAACATTAGGAACTGCTTCCCATTTAATGTTGTTAATCCTAAATACGTTTCCGTATTCATTAATCCGAAGGAAAATGCTCAGACACTTTGCACGTGATAGGCGACTTCGGATGTCTGTGTCAGGTTAAAAAGATGGAATCGAACTGCAGAGAGCCAGACGTGAATGCGAAATTGAATGCCACTAGTACGCTGCCCCGCGTTCGGCGCTGATCCTCCGGAGGGAATTACAAGCTGCCCCAGCCGGCTCAGTCATCTGTCTGGATCGATGTCTCGCTCCCTGGAGCTTCCCAGACTCTGTGAACGAAGTCAACGGCCGACAGAGAAGCCATCCCGCTCTGTTACATAAAACATGCCGGTAAATCATCTGCCCATTACTTCGCGCTCGGAAACTGGACCCGTTACGACATTGGCTGCCCGGGTAAATAGAATTTTATGACGCTCTCTCTATTTCTGGCCCTCGTGTCGGGGCAGAAAAAGGGCGCGCCTCGTTTGAACCCAACTCGTGAAGACGGCGGCGCTCTTTTTAAAATTACTGACGTCAGCAGTGGCCGCGGCCGAGGTCTTGCAGCAAAAGCTGAGGACCGGTCGGTTTAGGGCGGTGGACGCCTGGCCTCTTGTCTTTCTTCCCCTCTGGTCCGCTCTGTGAGTCCATTAGTGTGACGGATGACCGCCGAGGCTGTAGCCCGTAGCCTTCCGTTACGTGAGCGTCTGGCTCGGGTCCAGGGCTACTCCTAATGGGCTCATTTCGGATGCGGCACCTCCCAATCTCTTCCTGGACCTCGTTTTAGTTGTCACCTGCAAAAATGTTCTCAGAAGTGCCTGGCGCAATGAAATCTTCAGGACTAAACTTGAGATAAATCTCTTTCGAGAAAATATACCGCAATAAGAACATAAAACAGTCAGAATAGTTTCATAGAGATTAAAAGCAAGGGCATCGACATAAGGAGCGCGAAACGATTACCACTGTAAAAGAGTGGAATGTGTACGTGATGGTCTGCACAAGGCGGAACAACGGCTTGCTAACAGTGTAAGCGCACTGTCATATCGCTGGATTCGTTGCGGAGTATCTTTGCGGGCAGTCTGTCTGTCGAGTCGAGCGCGGGACACGGAACTGTTATGTTGTTGTGTGTGGCTCTGCGTGTGAGAGGCATTGTTAGTATGGAAGTTGAAGTGTTGCTACAAGTGCTAGTACAGTAAAGTGATGATATATGGAAATGGTTCAGAGGAAAGTGCGTCAAGAAGTAATCAAGAATGAGCAATGCCGTCAATAGCGTATTTATGTATCCTCTCGTTGCGTGTCGCACGGCATCGATCATCTGCGCCGTGTTCGGTTTCCCGGAATGAACTAATCTGAATCAGTGAAGATTTGTTACCATAAAAGAGTGTAATCAAGTGCCAGTGTCTTGTAGCGAGAGTGAGGACGTGCGTTCGGTGATCGCGTTCTGCATTTATCAACAATCAGCCGCGCCGCGACGGTTGTACGCACGCTCGCACAAGTGAGAACTAAGAAACTGAAAAATTAACTTTACTAACAGTGTTATATCATTACTAGTGTCGCGGAGGACTATTACCAGATATCTGTATGTGTGACGAGCATAGGAACTTACGTTCGATCATTCGGCTTCCGCATCATCAACAATCACCTGCGTCGAGTCGGCTACGCGTACGCTCGTCTTGAGTGATATTGTGGACAGATAATCATCAAGATTGTTAATTTGGATAAACATTTACGACTTAGAA
This sequence comes from Schistocerca americana, assembly GCF_021461395.2. Taxonomy (NCBI): domain Eukaryota; kingdom Metazoa; phylum Arthropoda; class Insecta; order Orthoptera; family Acrididae; genus Schistocerca; species Schistocerca americana. Next base: position 908,320,200 of record NC_060120.1, read on the forward strand.
TGTAAACAGTGGAATCTGTGATTCCTTATCGTCTCACAATATAGATGTCCACACTAGATGTAGGACAGTGTTGTGCTTGACGTTGAGTGGCTCCCCTAAACCCGCTTGCATATTTCGATAGATAATTTCAGGCAAGCCAGCAGCAGTGTGGAGCAGAACAGTACCACCGCCGCGGGTTTACTAGGTACGCGGTGTGGACAGGGCGCACGGTCAACAAGCAACAGTCCGAAACGACAAACAGATTTAGGGACCCCGCCCATGGTACTCCCGGGCGTGTTACAATAGGATATCTATCTGGAAGTCACAGGGGACACAGAATTTGAATCCAGCTTCCAATGAGCTTGGGAAGACTTGTGTATAGCATTCAGTAGAAATTTCTAAAATTATTGACGCAAGTGGCAACCAAACGATTGTTCAAAATTGTATGTGGTTATCTGTGGAGACTATAGAAATACCATTGGACTCATGGAAAGATATCGTCCAGACTATCCGAAAGATATCAAAGGAAGATGAATCGGAGAACTATGGCACATTCAATTTAACAGTCACGCATCCACATTGTTGACGATGAAACATACAGAAGAATGGAAAAGAACATTGAGGATGTGTTCGATCTAGACCTGTTTTGAATTTAGAAAAGGTTAAGGCATTAATGAAGTAGATCTAATGTTGCACTTAATTGTGTAGGCAAGACTTCACTCAAGACACGCCCACAGGATTTGTAGACCTAGTAAAAGCTTACCACAACGTATGAGGGGCGATCAAAAAGTTTCCTTTCGAAGCCCATACGGTCGACAATCGTTATGCCGATAAGTCAGAATCACCGTGAGCACTGAAGCAATCATTCCACAGACACACACGGTTGAAGATACCCGTCTGGTAAAAACACCGTGTCCTCTTGCGTGAAGAAGTCCTAGCTGCTTACTCCACATACTTGTCGACAGGAGTAGTAGACCATGCAAGGTCTTTTTTAAGGGACCAAAGGCATGATACCCGAATGGGAAGAGATTAGTACAATAGGGTGGATGCTCAAGTGTCTCCCACAGCTCTTTTGTGAGTACGTGCTTGGCTACAATGGGGTCTCAGCTTTTGCAGCAGTACTCCCCTTTCTGTGCTGCAAGCCTATACTTCCACTATCCCTCTCTCCCTTTGCCTTTCACTGGATGGTCTTCCTGGTGTAGACCAATTTTGATCTGATATATGATCCAAATTTTGGATTTCCATTTCACTTCCGGCATTCTCTACACCTTTTAATTAATAAATGCATGGTTTGACAAACCACCATCTTTCCAAATTTTTCAGAAGTGCAGATCATGCAAAGAAGGTCGTCCAGTGTGATGTCTGTTCTACCTTTGTATCTTCGCACCTTAGCACTCTTCCTTTCCAACAAGGTAGTATGCCGAAAACCAAGCAGTTTGTCATCTATTTGTGTGGGGGAAGGGGGGATTCGTCAAGTACCTGCATGGTAGTAGCCTCCTGGACAGTGATTGCACAGTTGGTTCCTGACCTGAAACCGACCAATGTATGCCAAGGAGTATGTGCCCATCATGACTGGGACACGAGAACTTCGAGCAACAGATTATTGGTTAGGTAGCCCTTGCCAAGCTAGATGGCACCCGTGGGGAGAGGCCCTGTTTGGAGTGATTCCCACCATGGACAATGACTTGCATATGAAGTCGATGAAGTTCTCTCCCACTGGTGGTCACACTTTTCCAGCAGTCTCTTCTGAAGGAAAGAACTCGTTCAGCGCAGAGAGATACGGCACAAAAATGTTTCTTTCCTTGGCTACGCCATGGGAGGAATGTCGGGCTAAGTGACAAGCAAAGAAATATTCTCCCCAGTACCTGGCTCATACAAGGATAGATGGGGATTCGTTTTCGGCCATAGAGCCTCTATTCTTTGTTGAGGCTATAAAGGAAAAGTTTGGGGAAGTTGCAGCCATCTCCAAAATGAAGAGTGGGTCAATTTTCATTAGACAGCATCCCCTGCCCAGTCATGGGCGGTGCTTGCTTGTAAAAAGCTGGGTAACATTCCGGTGACTTACTCTCCACAATAGTGTAAACAAGGCTCAAGGCATCATTTTCCATCATGACCTCCTCTTGCAGCCTGACGATAAGCTACGCATCAACTTGGAGAAATGTGGTATACACTTTCTCCATCATGTCCATAGTGGGTCAGAGAGCAATAGGGTTGCTACAGGGACCTTTGAATATGATTCGTTGCCTGAAAAGGTCGAGGTGATGGTACACCAATGTGACATTAAACCATATGTTCCCCTACCCGCCCCACACCTTCCTTGTACTCCTCCAGCCCCCCCCCCCCCCCTCTCCACGTCTTCAACTGTGGAGAGCACCATGCTTGCCAGACCACACTGTGCTTCAGAGAGAGGACTCTGGATAAACTTATGTACGAAGAGGACAAGAAATAGGTATGCACATGTGCTTCCTGCTCACATAACGATGTCATACACTACAACTATGACGACATCGCCTTCTCTGCCGGTGGTACTTTCCTCAATTATGCATCCTATAGTGAGCCCTCAGGATCACTCGACCGTGGGTGTCTCGTGGCTAGGGGGTCTTCTCCTCCTGCTTCCCCACACACTCAATTTTGCAACAATTGCTCCCCACACAAAGGGGAGATGCGTCACCTTTGTCGGACTTCTTCCGCCAGTAAGGGGTCCTTGGGATACTTACTTCCAGTGTATCTGCCAGTCTGCAACTGGATACCAGCCAAGGCTGTTGGTCGTAGGGCTTCATGGCCTTCTTCAGCTCCTGAAATTAATCCAGAGAAATCCTCCCAGTCATCAAAACCTGATTTAGAAGTCTTCCAAGAGAAAGGAAATTCCTGTGGCCCACAAAACATTGGATCCCAAATGTTCTGCTTCTGCACCATGACAACGATCGTGGTGGCCCCTGAGGCTCTAGATTTAGCCATGCAACATGTCTCAGAAACAATGTGTTTTCATACCAAACACTCTCACCCAGTGGCAGCAGATGATCCTGGGACACAACCTGCATCCTTGGTCCATTAATGCCCTCCCAGTATACCAACAACACGATTCTCCAATGGAATTATAGCGGTTTTTTCCACGACCTAGCTGAGCTATGACATCACTTAAGCTCCTCCCCTACTTGCTGCATTGCCCTTCAGGAAACTTGGATTCCAGCAATGCAGACCCCTGCTATTCATGGCTATCAGGGATATTTTAAGAATCGTGCCTATTATGATAGGGCGTCAGAAGGAGTTTGCACATATGTTCTAAAATCTGTGTGTAGTGAACTTGTGCCTCTTGATCCAACTTTGGAGGTTGTGGCTGTTCTGGTAATGGCATTTTTTAATTTTACCATCTATTATGTTTATCTCCCTCAAAATGATGGAGTGTCTCAGAACATATTGTCTGCATTGGTTTCTTAGCTTCCCCTACTTTCCTAACCTTGGGCGACTTCAATGACCATAACCCTTTGTGTAATGGAACCACAATCACTGCCCGGCCGCGTTGGCCGAGCGCTTCTAGGCGCTTCAGTCCGGAACTGCGCGACTGCTACGGTCGCAGGTTCGAATCCTGCCTCGGGCATGGATGTGTGTGATGTCCTTAGGTTAGTTAGGTTTAAGTAGTTCTAAGTTCTAGGGGACTGATGACCTCAGATGCTAAGTCCCATAATGCTCAGAGCCATCACAATCATTGGCAGTGGTAAAGACTCCGAAAACTTGCTGGCGGATGTCTACTTCTGTTTCTTAAATACTGGTGTCTCCACACACTTCACGGTGACACATGGAACTTACTTGGCCATTAATCTTTCTGTTTGTAGCCCTAGTCTTGTCCCATCCATCAACTGGAGCGTCCACAATAACCTTTGTGGTAGCGACCACTACCCGACTTTCCTGTTCCTCTCTCAACATCACTGCCCTGGGCACCTGGCTAGATGGGCTCTCCACAATGCCACCTGGGATTATTTCACCTTCACTGTAGTTCTGAGCTCGCTGTTAAATCGAGGCATTGGCGATGCTGTCCAGTATGCAGCAAACTCAACAATGCTCTATTCTTCGAGATCCCTCCATCAGAAGGTAGTGCCCTGGTGGACCTTGGAAGCCACTGAGGCCATTATAGATCATAGGCGGGCTCTCCAATGCCATAAACTGCATCCATCAGTCAAGCACCTCATTGCGTTTAAATGGCTCTGTGCCCAAGTGCACTACTTATTAAAATGACAGAAGCAAGTGCGCTGGGAACAGTACGTTTCAACCATTGGACCATGTACACCTCCTTTGCAGGTTTAAGTGAGAATCGGCTGCCTCTACAGATACCAGTTCCCTGCAGGTGTACCTGATATTTCCTTGAATGGTGCTGTTATCAGTGACTCAGCTACCTTAGTTAAACATTTTACTCTGCATTATGCCTGAGGTTCTGCATCTGAGAACTATCAACCTGCCTTTCGTGTCGTTAAACAGTGGATTGAGCAACTGCGCTTATCTTTCACTACACACCACCTGAAGCCCTGTAACGCTCTATTTGGTAAGTGAGAATTCTTCAGTTCCTAGATTTTTGCCATGATACTGCCCCACGACCAGACTGCATCTAGAAACAAATCCTCAAACACCTACCGGCAGATTGTCAGCGTCATCTCCTTTCCATCTTTAACCCTATCTGGAGTTAAGGTGAGCTCTCAACTGTATGGCAGTAGAGCGTCATCGACCCAGTACTGAAACTGTGTAAGCATCCACTAGAGATGGACAGGCATCGCCCAATTACTCCCACAAATGTCCTCTGTAAGTTGCGTGAATGCATGGTGAGCTGGCGTCTGTGTTGGCTCCTTGGCTTTCGAGGCCTTCTGGCTCCATCCCAGGCACTGTTCCATTGCTGACAATTTGGTTTGCCTGGAGTGTGCCATCCATACAGCTTTGACCAACGTCAACACCTTATTTGTGTTTTCTTCGACGTACAAAATGCTTATGTCATCACGTGGTATTACCACATCCTCACTACCTTAGGTGATAAGGGTCTCCAGTTCTCATTTCCGATTTTTGTGCAGAGCTTCTTTTCACACCATGCTTTCCATGTTAGAGCTGGTGCTTCTCACAATACCCCTCCTCCCCCCCCCCCCCCAATATCCAAGAGAATTGGGTCCTGCAGGATTCTGTAATAAGTGTCCCTCTCTTTCTCACTGCCATCAACAGTCTGGAAACAGCTATGGGATCTTCAATATCACTCTCCTATTAAGCCGATGATTCTTGATTGTACTATTGGTCCTCTAGTGTGGGTGTCGTTGATAGCCAACTGGAGGGCACCATTTTAAAGGCGAAGTCATGTGCTCTTCACGTATGGCTTTCAGTTTTCCACAAAGACTCTTGTCATGCACTTCTGTCACCATAGTAGTACTGTTCATCCACAGCCAGAACTTTAACTGAACGAACAATTACTCACTGTGGTGGAGACTTATAACTTGTTGGGACTGGTCTCTGATGCCCTGTTGCTGTGGATTCCCCATCTTCAACATCTTAAGCAAAGGTGCCGGATACACCTTAATACACTTCTCTGTCTCAGTAACACCAGCTGGGATGTAGACCACACTACCCTTCTGCAGCTTTACAAAGCCCTGATTCTGTTCCATCTTGATTATGGGTGTATGACATATGGTTTGACATCGCTCTAGCATTTCAGTCACTGGACCCGATACACCACTGTGGGATCCGAGTTGAACCAGGAGCCTTCAGTCTAGCCCAGTGAACAGCCTGCTCACTGAGGCTAGGTCCCTCCACTATATATCAGGTGCCAACAACAGCTACTCAATTATGTTATACATATTTGCAGCTCTCCTAAACATCCAAACTGCAACATCCTTTTTCCTAGTAGGGAGGTCCACATCGTACAACAAAAACTCAAAACTGGGGTCACAATTGTATTTCAACTACAGTGTCTCTCCTCTGAACTCCAACTTCTCCCATTCTTGCCTCTTGTCAGGGAGCATCACGTACATCCCATGGCATGTACCCTGACTTCGAATCTGTCCCGATTTAACCTATGAACTAAAGGATTCAGCTTCCCCCATGTTATGTCATTACCTATTTCTAGCTGTCCTCGATGCATTTACAGCTTTGGAAATGATATAACCTGATGGTTCAATGGTTGATGGATGAACCGGTCTTACAGGTGCATAGAATTATGCTCCTTGTCCAATGTATGCAATGTCTTCACTTCTGAATTGTTCGCCGTCAAGTGAACCCTTAGCCATGCTCATTATTGCACCAGTGAGATGCTTCTTATCTGCAGTGACTCCCTGAGCAGCCTTCACCCATTAGCTATGGCTATCCAGGATCTTCTTTCTGACCTCCATCGAGCTGGATGGCCAGTCGTGTTGACATGTTGGGATTTGAGGGAATGAACAAGTCAATCACTTGGCAAAGTTGGCTATGAAGATGCCAGTTTTGTAAATATAGGTCTTAGAGCTTGACCTTTGGTCGGCTCTGTGCCATCAGTTGTTGGATATCTGGAACTCAGAATGATTCGCACTGCAGTCCACAAACAGAAGGCAATAAAGAAGACCACGACGAACTGGCAGTCTTCCCTCCACGCTTCTCGCAGGCAATCCACTGTTCTTTGTCCGCTACACACTGGCCAAACTTTGCTGACGCACAGCCACTCCTTCTGAAATTAGATCCGATCAAAGTGCCAATGATATCGCTCGTGTATCTGCTTACGGATAACTTGGGACTGGGCGCATGACATAATATCAACAGTATTAGCATAATACCACTGACTGTATTAAAGTCAACATCAGATTTTTCGTAGATGACGCAGTGTCCATGATAAAGTATTGTCTGATAAAATCTGCACAAATATTCAGTCTGAACTCGATAAGCTATGAAACTGGTGCAAAGACTGGAATTTGCTTTAAATTTTCAGTATGGGAGTCTGGAAGAAATGCTGCAGCACTCCTTATAGTCAACTGTTGAATGGAAAACTTAGACTACTGCGGGACAGATCTATGCTAAACCACTGTTTCAAGTCCTGCGTGATTTTCTGTGTGCTTGCAGGAAATGATGTTCGACGAAGGAAGCGAAATAAATGTTGTTGTAATTTATGGCAAGGAAGCCGTATCCACAAAAGCTTAATGAACATTGTAATCAGAAGTTTAATAACTCTTCATTACAAACCATTTTGAGTAAATACTGCCCGGTTGTTCCGCAGAGTATCTGAATAATTAAACGACCCACAATCTGTACATTATTTATGATAATAGCTGCATGACGTACTTAATTATACAATATCGAGTTATTAGCGAATAATTAACGCTGCCGAGGGGATACCGAGTAACACGATCGTGTATTTAACCCCGAAGGATCGACAGCTATCAGGAAATTAGTTTCGCTGTGAAGATACTAAATACTCCCGCGTGCTACATGTCTTTGTTCGCAAAAGGAAGACAGTTCAGCACGTGTTTCTGAACAAACATAGAATATGAGTAACTATCACGTAAGTAGTGTGCAACAAGATGGGAGTTCGAGTGGGGCTGGAAGCATGCTTGGATAGCCGAAGCAGTTAAGGCCCCCGCTTGCGTAAAGTAGGTCATCCACTTTCGAAACTCTTTGCACTTGTTGCCACTGAATTCATTTCAACGTTCAATTGCGGCCGATGTCAGAATTAATTTCATTTCATCACGAATTTAAGTGTTACGAAGTTTTCCTGAAGGTATGTGTGTGGAGTGTAGCCTTCTATGAAAGTCAAACTTGGACGATAATTGTTTCAGACAAGAAGAGAAAAAAATATTTACAGTTATGGTTCTACAGAATAAGGTTGAAAATTACATGGATACATCGAAAAACTAATGAGGTATTGAATCTAAATGGCGGATGAAGAAATTTATTTCATAACTTGATTAAAGAAAGCGATGTGTTGATGGAAGACAGAGGTAGAAAAATAGCCCATTTTAATGCAGTAAACGGATTCAAAGGGACGTAGTTTCTGTAGTTATGCAGAGATGAAGAGGTGTTCTGACGTTTGGCTAGTTTGGAGAGCTGAATGAAACCACTCTTAGGACAGAAGATCACAACAACAACAAAACATACATTCAGAAATCATGAAAAATGGTTTCCTGTTTCCTTCAGAAACTATTTCTTTATGTCATCTATTTTAAGCTATAATATGTCACCGTCGCTACCTCAGAAATGGTTTTAACACTTAACTGTAGGCATCAAAAGTAGTTACACTCGTGGGTTTAAGTGGTAATTAAATTGAAGCATGCATTATTTTTAGATTTTTTAAAGCTTTGGTCTGCCGGCCGAACTTAGACACCCAGACAGGGTCGCCCGGGGCGTATCACGTACTGCACGAGTACACCATGTGCCGTGGTGCAGAGCAAAGAAGATACAGCAGAGTCCAGAGCCGTCGGTCATGGAGAACCTCTGCTGGGCTTCTGCCATTCAGCAGGGTGGTCCGGTAGGTACTGAGAAACAGACACAATACTGAGTTGGCGGACGAGTCCTCAAAGCATATTTTTGACTTAAAGGTGTGCACCATCTATTCCGCCTCCCCATTCGACTGTGTGCAGAATGGTGTTGACGCCATGTGGGTAATACTATTCCTATGAAGCAACACTGAACTGTGACTTTCCGTGCTTTCCCGACGGGTATGTTGCAAATATGCCTCTCGACTATGTCGCCTGATCGTATTCTGTAACTAGCACAATATTTCATCGGTGTAGCTGCTCGACATCATCAGGTGGTGGTAGCTGCTGCTATTGCTGCTGCAAGGCGCGACTGATGATAATCGCGAGGTTCAAAAATGGCTCTGAGCACTATGGGACTTAACATTTGAGGCCATCATTCCCCTAGACTTAGAACTGCTTAAACCTAACCAACCTAAGGACATCACACGCACTCATGCCCGAGGCAGGATTCGAACCTGCGACCGTAGCAGCAGTGCGGTTCCGGACTGAAGCGCCTAGAACCGCTCGGCCACAAGGGCCGGCTAATCGCACTGGTTACGTAATAAGAGAGAGAGACTGCTGCGCACAATGGAGTGTTTATTGAGACGCCACAGCGCGATTATCATCAGTCGCGCCATGCAGCAGTGGCAGCAGCAGCTACCACCACCACCTGATGATGCCGAGCAGTTGCATCGATGAAATATTGTGCGAGTTACACAATACGATCCGGCGGCAAACCCGAGAAGCGTATTTGCAGCTGAAGTGAACTGATTGCTATTATCTGAGACAATCGTCTGGGGCAACCCTTCGATCGCAAGAGCGTAGATAACAATTCACACAGTCGCTTATGACACAGCGGAGCACATCCACATGTCATGTGAATCAATGCACACTGCATCGACCGATATTACAGAAGGAGCCCATAAAGTCGATGTTGATGCTATTCCATGGCTGACTTGGCGTGGGACATGGAAAGAAACTTCATGGCGGTGCTGTCTGCTGCTCAGAACAATGTTGACACTCGTGGATAATCTTCCCAATCGTCGTCCGTCCCGATAGCTGAATGGTCAGCGTGACGGACTGCCCGGGTTCGATTCTCGGCTGTGTCGAGGATTTTCTCCGCTCAGGGACAGGGTGTTGTGTTGTCTTCATCATCATTTCATCCCCATCCAGCGCGCAAGTCGCCCAATGTGGCGTCGAATGTAAAAAGACCTGCAACAAGGCGGCCGCACCTGCCCCGTAAGGGACCTTCCGGCCAATGACGCCAAACGCTCATTTCCGTTTCCATTTCTAAATCGTCTAATCAACGCCCAGCTGGCAGACTTAACACGACGTAAGTACCTTCATGGGGGGTCATACTCCAGTGGCGATTGGATAGGAGAGCAAGACCCGAGGGATGTAGGATCATCAGTCAGTGCGAATAGGAGTGTGCTGTCCACTACCACCCTCTGATGGCAGAGATGGAAATAACTGCAATGTTGACCAGACCCCTTGGCAATGAGTTGCTCGGGCCATCCATTACAAATAGAATGAATTACTTAATGGGACGTGAGATCTTGCGGTGTAGCTTGCACTATGCGATGAGTCATTACCAGAAGTCTATCCACTGCGGGCTGCAAGCGATCATCAACCCGAAAACAGATAACTACGGCTTTATCGAAGGCTGCGTCAGGTCCCATGGGCGAACACGAAAACGCGTCTACAATAGCATGCTGTACTGTCGATCAGTAACGAATCTCATAGTCATATGTACTCAAAAATAAAGCCCAACACTGCAATTGTTGAGTTCGTCCTGTTGAGAAGCTGCAGACGAAGGCCAAAAAAGGCTACAAGTGGCTTTCGTTGGTGGTGAGATGGAATTTGTTGCCATGCAGGAAAAAAGTGGAACAGCTGGACCACTTGCATGATTCCCAAAGCTTCCTTTTCTATCTAACAAAGAGGCAACCTGGTCATCGGAGTTTTGTGATATTTTATATTTGTGGTACATGAAGTTCGGGACTGAACTAATAATCTTTCAAAGCAGTTTGATGCAACCCTCGAAAGTTTCGGGAAAATCAACTTGGAAAATGTCTAGGGAACGTTAATTCACTAAAGTTAAAGCGATTTTTGATGGTGGGCCACATAGCTTATTCAGTAGTGTCGGAGAATTGTAATCAGAAAATTAGTAGATTTCTGGTTAAAATCTTTGTTTTGTTTTATTGTTTCCGTTCAGTTCAAATACTTAAATCATTTAACTACATTTTTCATGAAATACATGCTAATTAACACATATCTAACCATTTTTATGAAAAATGCACATCTTGCTTCTAATTATATATCGTACACACTGCAAATACAAATTCTTCACTATGGACATTTTATGAAAGATTGTTCACAAACATTGTTTAAATTTTTAAAGATCACAAATTTTCAACTAACTTTTATAAAGTGAAATATCTGTAACTAAGAATTTATGTTTGTAACGAAAACATAAATTTTGTATACAATTTGTAGTTAGAAACAAGAAGGAATGCATTTTTCATAAAAAAGTAACAATGAGATATGTGTTAATTAGCATATATTTGACGAATTTTATATTTAAGTTATGTATATATCCGAATGGAACGAAAAATATGTAATGAGAAACAGATTATAGCGACATTTGAACCACCGATCCATTGGTTACCTGGTTACCATTCTTTAGTTAGTTAAATTTCCTTGGAAATCTACAACGTCGATTTTTTCTAGAACTTTTGAGAGCTGAATCGAACTGCTTTGGTTACTGATATTTGCATTCTGAACTTAACGTACTATAGACATAAAAAATTACAAGCATCCTGTTGCTCGGTGGTCTCCTTGTGAGAAAAATTTCGTCGAGTGTCTTTCAGCGTCTTGGGCTCATAGGCGATAGGCCATTCAGAGCAGTCAGCATTTCAGTGAAACAACACCGCCCCATCCCCATACTGGCGGAAATCTGTAGCAGCAATGCTCCCTCCTACCATCACCTTCCGGTTCGACTCCAAGCTCCTCCGCCATAGCCTCAGTTCACCTGGTGCGCACACTCTGGCCAAAGATATCCAACTCGAAAGCCTCAAGCTGGACGCGATCTATCGAATTGCTGCACGGCTCAAACACTTACATGGCTCCACTGCAGGTGACCACGACTCGCTAATCGCCAGATATGGCAGACATAGTTGAAGTACTACAGACTCAGATGGATGGTTAAGCATGCAAACTGTCTCCTTGTAAATTATATAAGTTTTCTGAAAATGTAAACTTCTTTAATTCTTTATCTTACACTTTGTCCTGCAACTACCAATTTCACTATGCTTATTTGCGTCCATATTTAAATCTTTAAACTTTTTTTCACGGGGATATGCATTTCTTACACTCAAGTAGCATATGCCCAGGGCTTACATAGTCCCGAGTGACTCACTAGTGGCCGAGCGGTTCTAGGCGCTTCAGTGTGGAACCGTGAGACTTCTACGGTCGCAGGTTCGAGTCCTCCTCGGGCATAGATGTGTGTGATATCCTTAGTTAGGTTTAAATAGATTGAGAGGTGGCATGCCTTTACGATGCACACAGTGACTTGCCCCTCTCATATTTATATCTTACTCTGAGTAATTCCATTTGGGGACGTATAACCGAGTATGGTCATTACAAGGCTAGTATTGAGGACTCAGAAGATATGAATATTTTCCTCTAATTGCATGCGGTGAAAAGTTGCTAATCCTTCACAAGTGGACTTCCCACGCACCGTCTTTAGTCACCCGGGTGGCCTGGTGACAGGCGGGTTCTGCTGATCTTGAAAGGGTTACGCCGACGGGTGTGAGGGAGTCGAGTGGATGCTTTCCAGACGCCGACATCGTCATAAGACCGGGGGCGACACGCCCGCAGGGGCCTGAAGGAGCGGCTGGGACTAGAGATTCCGTTACTTCGCAGAAACTTAGTGAAAACACTTTCTGACGGGCTACCAGCGAGGCGTGGGAATGACTTGTGTTCCCATTCAGTATCGGCGGGCAAATTCCCGCGTTTTCTGCAAAATCATAACTGTGATTAGCTGGCTCACGGGATAGCTCCGTGACGTAGCAAAATCGGCGCAGAAATTTGCACCAAGTGTCTCCATTCGTAGAATAGTAGTGCTTCGGGAATAGAGTGATATTTTCCACCGGTTTTCGAGTTGCTGATTGGCACGTTCAACCATGGGCCCTGTGGTGGGGGCGGTAATGTTCTGTGTTCGGGTTGTACAGGTGCTCTTGGTGGAGTCGAGTCTCGCCTTTCGGACGAGGTAAGTTACAAAACTGAGCTCTCGCTGCTCTGGACAGCCTGCCTTCCGTTGGCTGTCTAATACACATTCGTTTAATTGTAACTGTTTGACGAAGTTGCTGAAGTTTCGACTTCAACGTAACTTTCCGAGTACAGTTGGCAATTGAGCGTTCTGCGTTCAAGCGGCCTATGTTGTCTGTCTTGAGCAGTTTTGGCTAAAGTTGACTGTATCGTAGTTACTGTGTGACTTCGATTGTTAAAATTAATCACTGTACCGTTAGTGATTGTGCGGCGAGCCTTCTTCGTCTCCCTCAGAGGCGCATTTGAATTGCTAGGAAGTCTTTAGTCTGGAACAACCAGACCAGGATAATTTGTTTCGGGCTATACTCGCGACATTATCATCACCACGACGGGACGTCGAAGCAACCAGCCATCGCCTCCGGTACGGCAGATCGTGTCCTTGCAGTTGAGAAGACAGCTTGGTAATGTATGTCCACAGCACCGGCAGATTAGGGAATTTTGCTATGTGATGATCAGAGCTCAGTAGAGCGCACCTGTTCCCGTCTTTTCTAACGTGGTTCTGTCTTGGTTGTTCATTGTCTGAGTTCTCTCTACTGTAACAGTAATTAATGTTGGGTTGGCTGGGTGTTTCTCTTAAGATTGGAGTTGCAAGGAATTGGCTCCACATACCACTTGGTCATAAATGTCACAAGCTAGTTTATGGACAACTTCACTTTAACAGCAATTATTTTAGTGTCCAATTTGACGTATTGTAAATGTTTTGAGTTTTGTCATAGTAAATCAAATTGTTATTTTGGACAGAACTTCCATTCTGCAGATCGATAGAGCAACCCTTTCATTTCTCACTGAATTAATGAAACTTCCCTGTATCAAATTAATTTCTATCAAATTAAATTATTGCAGGTACCAAACTCTTTTCTACTCGACTTGCAGTGTCGATTACAGTCAGTTCGCGTTTCTTCTTAATCCGTGTGCAACAGCAAATGTCGGAGTTAGAAAAGGGGGGCTTAGAGCATCATTTTCATACGAAGATTCTAGAAGAATTTAGTGTTAAATACATTACTAGCCCTGGCGCCTCGCAAGTTCTAAGTTCTAGGGGAATGACGACCTCAGATGTTAGGTCCCATAGTGCTCAGAGCCATTTGAACCATTTTGACTCACCAGCATTTGTTGCTTTGCAAGAGATTCAGCAGTCTAGGTAAGGTGACGCTGATATAGTTCTCCAAGGTACCTTGCTTCTGAGACAACGTAATTGCAATTCATCACATTCACCACACAGCGTCATGTTTTCAGGTTACAGGCAGTAGGTGCAAGAGACGATAAAAAGATTGGTCCTTCCGCTAATCAGACGTTTCAGCTGCGATTTAAAATAGTCTGAGGTCACAGAGCATGCAGTTTTCCGTTCACGAACATGTTAAACATTTAGTTGTGTTATTTCCTAGATCTTCTCCCCCTTTTTCGTTGCGCAACCTTTCCTAATAGCTAATTTACACTGAGGTGGCAGAAATCATGGGACACCTCCTTTTGCCTGGCGTGGTACAGCACCTCGAGGTGGCATGGACTCAACAAATCGGAAGTCCCCTGCAGACGTATCGAGCCGTGCTGCCTCTACAGTCGTCCATAATTGTGAAAGTGTTGCCGGTGTAAGAGTTTTGCCGTTGTAGTATTTCGTGCACGAACTGACCAGTCTATTATGCCCCATAAATGTTCGATGGTACTCATGTTGGGCGATCTGGGTTGCCAGATCATTCACTCAAATTGTCCGGAATGTTCTTGAAACCAATTGCGAACAAATGTGGCCCGGTGACAGGGCACATTGTCATACACAAGATTTCCATCTTTTAATAGCTGAAATGGTCTCCAAGTAGCCGAAAACAACCGTTTTCCAGTCAATGATCTGTTCAGTTGGGCCAGAGGACCCAGTCCATTCCATATAAGCACAGCCTACACCATTATGGAGACAAAACCAGTTTGCACAGTGCCTTGTTGGCAACCTAGTTCAAAGGGCTCTGAGCACTATGGGACTTAACATGTGAGGTCATCAGTCCGCTAGAACTTAGAAATACTTAAACCCAACTAACCTAAGGACATCACACACATCCATGCCCGAGGCAGGATTCGAACCTGCGACTGTAGCGGTCGCTCGGTTCCAGACTGAAGCGCCTAGAACCGCTCGGCCACACCGGCCGGCTGTTGGCAATCTAGGTCAATCACTTCTTGGGGTCTGCGCCGCAGTCGAATCCTACCGTCGGCTCTTACCAATTGAAACCGGGTCTCGTCAGCGGAAGCCACGGTTTTCCAGTCGTCCAAGGTCCACATTCATTTTCGGCACTTATTTCACGCAGTGTTGCTTGTCTGTTAGCACTGACAACTCTACGCAAACGTTTACGCTGTCAGTCGTTAAGCGAAGGCCCTCGACCACTGCGTTGTTCGTGGTAAGAGGTAATGCCTGAAATCTGGTACTCTCGGCATACTCTTGACACTGTGGTTCTCAGAATACTGATTTCCCAAACGATTTCCGAAATGGACTGTCCCATGCGTTTAGCTCCAGCTACCATTCTGCTTTCGGAGGCTGTTACTTCCCCTCACTTCGGAAACCTTTTCACATGAATCAGCAGAGCATGAATGAGAGCTCCAACAACACACTGCGCTTTTCTATCTTGTGTACGCAATAGAATCGTGATCTGTGGATTTGCATATCGATACTCCATGACATCTCTCACCGCAAAGCAATGTCATATCGCGTTATCAGCGGATCATATTCACTGTCTAGAGATACATTTCAGGTCACAAACTGTATTTATCTTGTGAAGAACACTCGTAAGTATTTTCAAAAGGAGTGGCAGCTTGCACGGAGTAGGGCTCCCTAAAGTACCTGGTGAGACGGGTTGGAGCAGGTCGAGGCGGCCGCAACACGGACTGCTGTTCACGGCCAAGGCCGCCGTGGATGGGGGTGCGTTACTCTTAATACGGCCGGCCCGAGCAGCTGCGGCTATAAATATTTATTAACGAGCGCGAAATCGTGACGGGCGGTCACGAGGCGGGCGGAAAGCGGCGGCCAATCGCCCACCAGTGCGCGGCAAGTGGCTCACGTAGTAGCAGACTGCTGTGGAATACTGCGCTAGGTATGGCGGTTATAGCTGAAACATTTGTTTTTCGGTTTCATCGGTTCTTTTTCTATGCAGTTTTACCTTACTGTTAAAACCGCTCAAAATGACCGGTTTCTGGAATAACCGCTTTCCGGTTTTTTGTTGCTATTACTTCCAGTATAAAGCTCGACTTCGAACAAAGATTGAATTACAATGAACCGCCAAAGAAATTGGTATAGGCATGCATATTAAAATACAGAGATATGTAAACAAGCAGAAGACGATGCTGCTGTCGGCAACGCCTATATAAGACAACAAGTGTCTGGAGCAGTTTTTAGATTGGTTACTGCTGCTACAATGGCAGGTTATCAAAATTTAAGAGAGTCTGAACATGGTGTTACAGTCGGCGCACGAGCGATGGAACACAGCATCTCCGAGGTAGCGATGAAGTGGGGATTTTCCCGGACGACCATTTCACGAGCCATTTACCGAGGAGTCAAGCGGTATATTGCTTCCTCCTACGTATATCTCGCGAAGAGACCATGTGGATAAAATCAGAGAGATTAGAGCCCACACAGAGGCATACCAACAATCCTTCTATCCACGAGCAATACGAGACTGGAATAGAAGGGAGAACCGATAGACGTACTCAAGGTACCGTCCGCCACACATGGTCAGGTGGCTTGCGGAGTATGGATGTAGATGTGGATGTAGAGTGTACCAAGAATATCACGAATCTGGTAAAACATCAAATCTCCGACATTTCTGGAGCCGGAAAAATATCCCACAAGAACGGGACCAACGAAAACTGAAGAGAATCGTTCAACGTGACAGTAGTGCAACCCTTCCGCAAATTGCTGCATATTTAAATGGTAGGCGATCAACAAGTGTCAATGTGCGAACCATTCAACGATATAACATTGATATGGGCTCTCGAAGCCGAAGGTCCACTCTTGTGCCCTTGATGACTGCACGACACAAAGCTTTACGCCTCGCCTGGGACCGTGAACACCGACATTGGACTGTTGATTGGAAACATGTTGCCTGGTCAGACGAGTCTCGCTTCAAATTGTATCGAGCGGATGGAAGTGTACGCATATGGAGACGATCTCATGAATCCATGGCCCCTGCATGACAACAGAGGGCTGTTCAAGCTGGTGGAGGATCTGTAATGGTGTGTGACGTGTACAGTTGGAGTGATATGGGAACTCTGATACGTCTAGATGTGACTCTGACAGATGACACGTACGTAAACATCCTGTCTGATCACCCGCATCCATTCATGTCCATTGTGCATTCCGACGGACTTGGCCTATTCCAGCAGGACAATGCGACACCACACACGTCCAGAATTGCTACAGAGTAGTTCCAAGAACACTTTTCTAAATTTAAACATTTCCGCTGGCTACCAGACTCCCCAGATATGATCACAATTGAGCACATCTGGGATGTCTTGCAACGTGCTGTTCAGAAGAGATCTCCACCCCCTCGTACTTTTGCGGATTTATGGACAGCCCTGCAGTATTCATGGTGTCAATTCCGTCCAGAACTACTTCATAAATAAGTAGAGTCCATGCCATATCGTGTTACGGCACTCCTGCGTGCTCGCGGAGGCCCAGTTTCTTTGGCTCTTCAGCGTATTCTAATGAAGGTCAAGGAGGAGGAGATCACGATCGACATGGAGTTGAGGCTGCGGCAAAAATTGGTGCGGAGGTGAAGGTGGCTCAGTGACAGCGGTAGCGAGAGGTCACAAGTGGATGACTTTCCTGCATCTTCACGTTTGATGGTAACAATCTTTCACCCTGAAGCAAAAACAAAATTAAGGATTCAGTTATCATTCCAAGTTTACAGTATGTCAATAAAGTTGAAGGTATATCAATCAACTTTACCTTCTCTTCCATAGATATGACGGATGTTTTATCCTTATACGACGTCACAGATTTGTTGTGCTTCCTCCGGTTTTTAATACTTTAAAGCAAATGTAACATTTTACTTCACTGCTACCTCACTTTGTAAAATACTTCAAAGCAAGGGATGGTACCATTCTGGAATCCAGCCAATGTCAGAGGACGACAGAGGGAAACTACCGTATCTCTCGCCCGTCGCAAAGTTCCAAGCGACTGAAAAAAGCCCAGGTGACTCCTATATACAAGAATGGCAAAAGAGCGAACCCGCAAAATTACAGGCCAATCAATATCCCTAACATCGGTCCGCTACAGAATTCTTGAACATATTCTCAGATCCAATACAATAAATTTCCTCGAGACGAAAGAGCTGCTGTCTACATATCAGCAATGATACAGAAACCTTGCTCTTTTCTCACATGATATCCTGAGAACCACGGATGAAGGGCAACAGGCAGATTCCATATTAGTACATTCCCGGAAAGTGCTTGAAACAGTGCCTCTCCGCAGACTGTTAACGAAGGTACGAGCATACATATGACTGAGTGGATCGAAGACTTTCCTTATTAAAACGTTATGACATATGCAGAGGCAACAGTACATTGTCCTCGACGGCGAGCGATCACCAAGGTAGAGGGTATAGTCAGGAGTGCCCCAAGGAAGTACGATACGACCGCTATTGGTCTCTATGAGCCAACGCACATGGTAAGTAGCAATGTGCAGCTACTTGTTGAGAATGAAGGTGTCGTCATTGAATGATTCTAGTAGGACAGAAGATGAGTAGTCTGATAAACGACATCCTGCAGTAAATGTAAAAAAAAAAAAGGTAAGTTAATGTAGATGAGTAGGAAAAACAATCCCACTTGCCCGCGAAAGGCAAAGGTCCCGAGTTCGAGTCCCGGTCCGGCACACAGTTTTAATCTGCCAGGAAGTTTCATATCAGCGCACACTCCGCTGCAGAGTGAAAATCTGATTCTGGAAACATCCCCCAGGCTCTGGCTCAGCCATGTCTCCGCAATATCCTTTCTTTCAGGAGTGCTAATTTTGCAAGGTCCGCAGGAGAGCTTCTGTAAAGTATGGAAGGTAGGAGACGAGGTACTGGCAGAAGTAAAGCTGTGAGTACGGGGCGTGAGGCGTGCTTGGGTGGCTCAGTTCGTAGAGCACTTGCCCGCGAATGGCAAAGGTCCCGAGTTCGAGTCTCGGTCCAGCACACAGTTTTAATCTGCCAGGAAGTTTCAAGTTTCAATCCCATAACATTCGAACAGAGCATTAGTAGTGTCCCGCTTGACACAGTCATGTCGATCACATACACTCCTGGAAATGGAAAAAAGAACACATTGACACCGGTGTGTCAGACCCACCATACTTGCTCCGGACACTGCGAGAGGGCTGTACAAGCAATGATCACACGCACGGCACAGCGGACACACCAGGAACCGCGGTGTTGGCCGTCGAATGGCGCTAGCTGCGCAGCATTTGTGCACCGCCGCCGTCAGTGTCAGCCAGTTTGCCGTGGCATACGGAGCTCCATCGCAGTCTTTAACACTGGTAGCATGCCGCAACAGCGTGGACGTGAACCGTATGTGCAGTTGACGGACTTTGAGCGAGGGCGTATAGTGGGCATGCGGGAGGCCGGGTGGACGTACCGCCGAATTGCTCAACACGTGGGGCGTGAGGTCTCCACAGTACATCGATGTTGTCGCCAGTGGTCGGCGGAAGGTGCACGTGCCCGTCGACCTGGGACTGGACCGCAGCGACGCACGGATGCACGCCAAGACCGTAGGATCCTACGCAGTGCCGTAGTGGACCGCACCGCCACTTCCCAGCAAATTAGGGACACTGTTGCTCCTGGGGTATCGGCGAGGACCATTTGCAACCGTCTCCATGAAGCTGGGCTACGGTCCCGCACACCGTTAGGCCGTCTTCCGCTCACGCCCCAACATCGTGCAGCCCGCCTCCAATGGTGTCGCGACAGGCGTGAATGGAGGGACGAATGGAGACGTGTCATCTTCAGCGATGAGAGTCGCTTCTGCCTTGGTGCCAATGATGGTCGTATGCGTGTTTGGCGCCGTGCAGGTGAGCGCCACAATCAGGACTGCATACGACCGAGGCACACAGGGCCAACACCCGGCATCATGGTGTGGGGAGCGATCTCCTACACTGGCCGTACACCACTGGTGATCGTCGAGGGGACACTGAATAGTGCACGGTACATCCAAACCGTCATCAAACCCATCGTTCTACCATTCCTAGACCGGCAAGGGAACTTGCTGTTCCAACAGGACAATGCACGTCCGCATGTATCCCGTGCCACCCAACGTGCTCTAGAAGGTGTAAGTCAACTACCCTGGCCAGCAAGATCTCCGGATCTGTCCCCCATTGAGCATGTTTGGGACTGGGTGAAGCGTCGTCTCACGCGGTCTGCACGTCCAGCACGAACGCTGGTCCAACTGAGGCGCCAGGTGGAAATGGCATGGCAAGCCGTTCCACAGGACTACATCCAGCATCTCTACGATCGTCTCCATGGGAGAATAGCAGCCTGAATTGCTGCGAAAGGTGGATATACACTGTACTAGTGCCGACATTGTGCATGCTCTGTTGCCTGTGTCTATGTGCCTGTGGTTCTGTCAGTGTGATCATGTGATGTATCTGACCCCAGGAATGTGTCAATAAAGTTTCCCCTTCCTGGGACAATGAATTCACGGTGTTCTTATTTCAATTTCCAGGAGTGTATCTGAGCCTAGCATTGGAAAGCGATATGAAATGGAATGAGGTCGTAAGGACGGCAGTAAGGAAGGCGATTGGTAGACTTCATTTTACTGGGAAAATCATGGGGAACCGTGGTTCATCTGTGAAGGAGATCATTTATAGAACACCTGTGCGATCCATTCTTGGTTACCACTCTAGAATTTGGGATCCCCACAAGGGGTTGGATTAAAGGAAGCCATCTAGGCAATACAGAGTTGTGCTGCCAGATATGTTACCGGTGGGTTCGATCAACACGCGAGTATTAGGGAGATGCTACGTGAAATCAAATGGAAGTCCCTGGAGGGAAGACGACGTCTTTTTCGTGGAGAATTATTTAGGACATTTTAAGAACTGCCGCTAACGTACACTTCTTGTAAGGAGCATGGAAGTTAAAGAAATTAGGGTTCATACGGAGGCGTAAAGGCAGTCGTTTCTCTGTCGCTTACTTGCGATACAACAGGAAAGAAAGCGACTAGTAGTGGTACAAGGTAGCCTCCGCTATAAACCATACAGTCGCTTGCGGAGTATGTCTGTAGATGTAGATGTTGACCAGGTGCGAGCAAGTCTTGCACATTTCGCGTAGACGCACATTATCTAATTTGTCACGAGAAGCAGCAACAGGTACATTATTGTCTCTGCTGTGCCGTAGATCCTTAAGTTATATGTTTGTTGCTAGTATCTAACTGTAGGCGTTGTTATTAAAACAGTGCTGACCGCTTTTCCCAATTTCTATAATAATCCAGTATTTCAATGAAATGGAAATGTTACGAATAAACATTATTCGTTTTTAAAAACGTTTTACTCAAAACCCAAAAACAATAGTCCTGCTACTACCGGAAATTAATGCCGGGTTATTTGCCCGGTTATTAGCAGAAAATGAAAAAAAGTCTTATTATTATTGCCGAGACCAAAAAAATACTGAAACATATCGCTTATTCAGAATTAAAATACCGGCACCGGTTTTAACTGGCTGGTTTTTCCCATCCGTACAGTGCCCTCTGTTCGTCGGACCTCCGAATATGTGAGAAACCGGAGAGGAAAACACGGAGGGCTTTATTATGTGGTGTTTCACTTTGGTGGCCAGAATTAAGTAGATGCATAAAATGTGAAATTAATCGATACTACAAAGAAGAAGCCTTATCGAAAACTTTTGTCAGAAGAAGGATACCGATTCGTTGTACATACTCGTATGCTAAGGTATCCAGAAGCAGTTAACTACGGCCTGCATGAAACGTCACAGCATACTGCAAGAACAGACAAAGATGGCTGTACAGTTCTTGTCAGTCGTCGTTTCGGCCACTTTTACTACCGTATATACTTGATAAAAACTTAATATTCGACAAGGGACAGATATTATTCGTCTTTTTTCAAAGTATGTTAATCTGAGTGTCTCTCGGCTTCTGCTATTCACTTCTATAGAAAGTATCTCTATGGGCACTATGTCCTCTGTCATTCTCATTATATTTACTGGCCAGTTGAATAAATAAGTTTCGTTTATGTGCAAAGAAAGGTTTAAATGTGACAAATCAATTGGAAGAATCCTGCACTATGAGCATTTAGTGCATACAAACAGTAAATGTGTATGACCCCTATAATGAAAGTAATGGCTATATATACATAAACAGTTAGATTCAAATCAGTTGCCAAGAATCAATACGAATCTCATTTCAAAATATGTATAATTAAGTAATTTTCTTTGTATTATAGATCAATGAAGATACCCAGCATGAATAGGAGAAACCTGTTCGGTACACAGATACAAACTGAGCTGCGTAAGACGGAATTTTTATTATCTGTATGTTAAAGCATAACTGAAGTAGTAGCTGAGGAGAAATGGTTCCAAATATTAACAATATTAAGAAAAGAGTATTTCATCGTAAGTACTCATAGCCTGACGTGAATACAATTAAACGTAGGACCTGTCCAAAATCATATATAGGCCAATATAGGCCGGTATAAAGACCGTTGCAACGTCAATAGTAGTAAAACATACTTTTATTATAATTCTTGCTTTTAATGTGGACATAATTTCCCATCTCAGTTACATGATTCGCACACATTTCGAAAACATTATCGCTCTTCCACGTGGATAACACTAGAAGTAGACAGATGGGGCACACTAGTTCCTTCCAGGAGTGTTGCAGGTGGGAGAGGACAGGAAGGGCACCCGACTATCCTCTACCACTCACACTGAGTCTGGTGAACTTGGCATCCGACTGTCGAGAAATATATATACTTTTTCATAATTTTCGATAGGTATGCTATAGTTCTATAGTTCTTTGTACAAAATTTGAATAGTTCAACAGAATTTCGAAAAGGCAACAATAATAGTTGGGGAAATGTTACTCTTGTACAAAAACTTTAACTGCCAGGTTTGCGAAAAACTTAATAATCATAATGTTCTATAGCTCATAGAGAGCTCTACAGAAAATACAGAAAACCAGAAAGACAGATTTGTGCAGATAATAGTTTGAGATAATTGCAATAAAGAGGGAATCATTTCCTCAGTCGTTTGTAGTTGGCACCCTACTTTCGAGAAACATACATTTTTTCAGTGGTCTTGATACATGTGCTGTAGGTTTAGAGTTATATGCAAAAAAAAATACAAAAAAAAATTAATAGTTCTGTTGAAATATGCGAAAAAAAACTGTGATCACAATTGTGAATGGGTGGATAGGTGTGAATTTGGCAACCAATTTTCGGGAAATACACATTCCTTCAGAGTTCTCTGTACATATGCTATAGTTCTGAGCTCTCTGTACTATATTTGAATATTCCATAAAATTTCTGGCATGTAGCCACTTACATCTCATTTCTTCTTCTAATATTTCGTCTGTGTACCGCCCAACCATCTACAGAGTGACCCGCAATGACTGACGTTCCAGCAATTATTTTTTTCCTTTATTGTAATTTCAACTACCCTTCAGGGGCGGGTTGAGAGCAGCATAGGCGCTGTTCTGCAGCAAACAGATTTCACAATGGGACAGGATTACATTTAACACAATAAAAAGGAGAAACATGGTTGAACGTAGGTATAAGCAAGGAAGAACATAATGGGGGAAAGTATACAAAAAATTTCTATTCACACAAAAACCACACACGTTGAGAATTAAAAGACAGAGCCAGACACAAGTCGAAGTATGGCAGGAACATGAAAAGTCTCTTAACGATTGAAACAGCCATGTGATGGACGGCGCAGCACTGAAAACCATTGATGTCAAAACTATATATAAGTCGAGGACACAATTGAAAACCACACCACTTGACGACACCTTAGAACTTCACAGAACAGAACACTGACGCAGCACACACATGATGATAAATAAAATCTGGGAGGATCTGCCACGGGTGGGGATACAAGAGAGAAGGAAGGAGGGGGCAAGGGGCGTTGCTAGGAGTGGGAGTGAAGGGGTGGGGATGGGGTGCGGATGCACTGATGGGGGCCGGGGAGGGAAAGGACAGGAGAGGGAAACAGCTCAGGAGGGAGTGCAGTGACTCGGGGGGGGGGGGGGAGGAAAAACTGCTCAGGGGGAAGAAGATGATGGGAAAGTGCGGCCCTAGGGAGGGGGGAAAGCAAGGCTGGGTGTTGTGTGTTGTCCTTAGGTTAGTTAGGTTTAAGTAGTTCTAAGTTCTAGGGGACTGATGACCATAGACGTTAAGTCCCACAGTGCTCAGAGCTATTTGAACCGTTTGAACCAAAGCAAGGTTGGGCTAGAGTTGTTCAAATGTTCAAATGTGTGTGAAATCTTATGGGACTTAACTACTAAGGTCATCAGTCCCTAAGCTTACACACCAGTTAACTTAAATTATCCTAAGGACAAACACACACACCCATGCTCGAGGGAGGACCCGTACCTCCGGCGGGACCAGCCACACAGTCCATTAGTGCAGCGCCATAGACCACTCGGCTAATGCCATGTGGCAGGCTAGAGTTAGTAAGCAGGGTAGATGTCACGGTGAAGTTCATCATCTGGGAGAGGAGGTGCTGGAAATTGCCTTGATGATGGATATGGAGGGTGTGAGTGTGGAGAGAGGGTGGGATATAGTTATAGGGGAATGGCAACAGGCAGGGGGTGGAGAGGGAGGGGGACACCAGGGGGTGGGTGATCAAGCCTGTGGACAGTGTAAAGGATTCAAATTTGTTGGAGGAAAGGGAGGAGGCATTAGAAGGTATCACATGACTCGGTCACCACTGTTGCAGAGTACGTTCCCAAATGTCGCGCCACTTCATCCCCACATCTGTTACTTGTACCACAGCGAAACTGCGTTTGCAGGAAAAGCAGAGCATTTCTTCCCTTACCCTTTCGTTGGGAAATGGCCATAACGTGGGACGAAATGAGTAACTCAGTTTTGAAGTCCTTTCCTATGTAAGTGTAATGAAACGCAAGAAAGAACTAAATATTAGCTCTTTACTCTCTTATTAAAATTTAGATCTCTCAAGTTTAAACAGGACAGAGAGAGACTTTTGGTTTGTTTTCGTGAATAAAAAACGTTATGCAAATTCACTGAGATGGAACCATTTTTCCGTTATTGCATCATCGGCTACAAAAAAAAAAAAAAAAAAGAAAGGCCACCCCGCTCAGTATTTAAGAGTGGCAAAATTTCCAGGAAAGTTCTGACTTTGGACGACGGTATTTATGTGTCGGAAATTCGACGTCAGTGGTTTTAAAAGCTTTGGCGTAGCGCCTGTGGAAATTCGATTGCGCACAGTACTTACATTAATTTCCGCTATATCCTACAGTACCAGTACGCTGCAGGGCAATATTGATTTTGAGATCGGCCTCTGTTCTGGTTTGAGTTTTGTGGCATCGCTGCTTTTTTCTCACCTACTAATGCCGTTTGCTTCTCCGACTCCATTCACATCACAGCACAAAGGCGTGTATTTATATGTCCCACATAGGGTTTGTAGTAATCCGACTTCTTTATAAATTAAGAGATTAAAAACACATATTTAATTGGAATGAAAAGAAATTTAATTGCACCGTACGAAAAAACATTTTATTCAAACGTAGACATGAAAACACCTTATTATTAACTGGGAATTAAATGTTCATTGGCTGATTTTTCATTTGCATCGCCCTCATACAGCATGTAATGTAACTTGTTTTCCGATCAATTATCTATTGTTGGAATCTTCTACATATGCAGAAAAAAAAGCGAACTATTCAAAACATTTACCTTGCCAATCATCAAACCCTTTCACAAATTTTTTTCTTCTGGTCTTCAACCTTTTTGACCCAATACAGATTCTCAGTGATCCAGTAATGCATATTTCTCACATATGACTTTTGTTTTTATTTGTAAAAGTTACATCAACAGTACAGAGGATTTTTTTTGAAGAAAGAACTATTACTTTGATTATACATGAGAATTAGAACTCCATTTGCATTCTGCACTTTTGATGGTTAATCTGCTGTGAAGCGACACGTCACGTTGTTGGAGACTGAGGTATGAGTAACACTTGACTGCCTTCTTCCAGAGGCATTCACTTTTCTTCTGGAGCTAACATGTAGACTACACAGATCCCTAAGAGAAAGTAGAATAAAGTCAAGTGTATGACTAGGCATGTAAGATATATAAGGCAGGTGAAATATCCTGAACCTTCAAGAAGAATGTAATAATTCCCGTTCCAAAGAACACATGTGCTACGAGGTGTGAGTATTACAGAATTATCAGTTTTATGAACCATAGGCGCAAAGTAATGGGAAATATTGACAGAAGAATGGAAAAAAAATAGTAGAAGCTGACCTCAGAGTGGATCACATTGGGTACAGAGAAAGGAAGGAACACTTCAGGTAAACTTACACTATGACTTATCTTAGAAGGAAAACTGAAGAAATGCAAACATATATTTATACCATTTATACATGGTGTCTCTCCTAAGACACCTCACACGCATTTTCGCTGATGTTTCAGTAGATATTTCAAATTTCCTTTGTGCAATGTGTAACTGGAGTCAGCCCAAACAAATACTGCTTATCTCGTCTTTCATGTGAGGTCCAGTGTCAATAGAAAGTGTCGCTTTGTTTCCCATTACGAGCAAAATGATCTTTTAAGCGGAACTTTACTTGCCCATTTGATTGTGCAGTACCAAATTAGCCTAGTGCGGTCTTGGTTTTATCGATCTGTGATAACAGGTACAGTAAGACAAGAAGAATAAGCA
The DNA here is from genome assembly GCF_021461395.2 of Schistocerca americana. Lineage (NCBI taxonomy): Eukaryota > Metazoa > Arthropoda > Insecta > Orthoptera > Acrididae > Schistocerca > Schistocerca americana. The sequence goes on from NC_060120.1 coordinate 908,346,796, forward strand.
GTATTCTGGCAGCGAACTGAACAGCATAGCTGCATGGCAGTAGCAGTCAGCGTGGGCCAGGGTGGTGCTCTTGCTGCTGGAGTACAAGTACCTCCATTCAGCACTCCGCAGGGAGCCGCGTCGTGGTGGCCCACGCTCGCCCTTCCATTCAGTGGTAGGTCCCTCAGGACCTTGGAGTGGGACGTGGTGGCGAAAGTGCTCATGTGGTGGCAGGGCATCAGCCCTTTTGTTGACAGCTCACGTAGCCTGATGATGTCATGTCTACCAGCTACCCTGTGGTCGCTACGTGGGCCACTGCCCCCTGGAGAGAGCTGCATCCAGGGCTGGCGGACGACCTTGACTGTCCTGTCTGCTTGGTGCCCTGTTTGCCCAGCTACTACAGCGGCTCTGGTGTCAGAGACCTCTCCAAATCTTGATACGTCATCATCAACTCAGCTCCCATAGTCTGCTGTGTTTTTACAAATATGTTTACAGCATAAATACAGATAGAATTATAATGAAATTGTAAAGGATTGCATCACATGATTACTTCAAGAATACAAAAAAAATGTTTATAGAGCTCTTATGACAAAAATAAAATTTTATTCTATTCTACATTTCTTATTTGATTTTATTACAGCAATAATTTTAAATGATCAGTTCTCTGTATCTAAAACTTTATAATCTTGAGTAGTGGTGTGGTGTTGTAATGTATGATAAAGTTGTGTTAATTTCCCACAACCTTTCATGCACTCAAAGTACTAAGCTGGCTTAGACCATACATTCACTTGAGTCCTTCTCAGTCCATCTAAGTCAACTACTTATTCATGCAACCCAACTACTATAAAAGATATACGAACTACTAGACTTTCCATTACTTCTTTCTCATTATGGTGGCACTAACGCTGGTGTATGGTGTGAATCTTGATGAGTGCCGATGTCACCGGTCTGCTCTCTATGTGGCAAAACAACCACTGCGAAATTCTCTTTTTGCTAAAACTGACAGAAAATTTTCTCAGGTCGGTTTACAAATTTTAGACTCCAGCTCCTGAAACAAACATAAAAAGGTACAAGGTATTATCGACATTTGACTGCAAAGCTACATTTCTGCCGTTCTTCACTTTTGCACAAATTCATGGTTGCCTCGCTCACCCTGCAAAAGCATACCCAAGTGACTCACACATTCTGTACTCACACAACAAGTACAAACTATCACCCAAGATCTACCACTCAGGCGCTCGCGAACTACTCGCGAAACCCCACACGAATATCATCGTACAATACCGCAGAAAACCCCATGCGGAAACAACAAGCGAATAACCACAGTGAACAACAATCGCTTAAGACCCGATAGCTCATCTGTGTAACCACACTCCAATAAAATATCCCATTCGCGAGAAACATCGCACCAAAAGCGACATCCATAGACAAGTACATCGCGCCACTCGAGATGACAATAATCAGCCCATAGCGATGAGACATTGCCCTGGGCGATGGTCACAAACCACGACGAAACACACAAAAAAGTAGACAGACCTCTCGTGTTGACAGTACACGACCATCCTGTAAAACGCCTCCATGGGTCTCACAAATTAATCTCAACGACGACCCTTTCACACACTATACTAAGAATTATATACCGAATCGTACTAGGGCGTTTACTGGAATCCACACACAATAAACGGAAGAAAATTGATTTTAACTGAACTCCAAGATGTTACGAGAAGAATTCCGTCCCCAATACTCGTGCACTTGTTTCGGACTCGAAGACATAAAAATGCTATCGTTATTGTGACACCTGATTTTGTCGTTCCGTGAAAACTGCAAAAATGCTATAAGAACATATTAACTCGCTCGAAATAAGAGTCAAATAAACGACGAAGTTTCCGCCGTGAAATCGGCAGATTTCTACTCTCATCAGTTGTAATTAGTCAGTTCTGGGATGACCAACTGTACATCTATAAACCTGATACACACCAGCTAGCTCTTTATTCGCACGAAGTAATGGTCGCTATCGACAGGGGATCGCAAGTTGATTCCGTATTTCTAGATTTCCGGGAAGCTTTTGACACCGTTCTTCACAAACGACGTCTAATCAAGCTGCGGGCCTATGGGGTATCGTCTCAGTTATGCGACTGGATTCGTGATTTCCTGTCAGGAAGGTCGCAGTTCGTAGTAATAGACGGCAAATCATCGAGTAAAACTGAAGTTATATCAGGTGTTCTCCAGGGAAGCGTCCTGGGACCTCTGCTGTTCCTGATCTATATAAATGACCTGGGTGACAATCTGAGCAGTTCTCTTAGGTTGTTCTCAGATGATGCTGTAATTTACCGTCTAGTAAGGTCATCCGAAGACCAGTATCAGTTGCAAAGCGATTTAGTAAAGCATGTTGTGTGGTGTGGCAGGTGGCATTTGACGCTAAATAACGAAAAGTGTGAGGTGATCCACATGAGTTCCAAAATAAATCCGTTGGAATTCGATTGCCCGATAAATAGTGCAATTCTCAAGGCTGTCAATTCAACTAAGTACCTGGGTGTTAAAATTACGAACTACTTCAGTTGGAAAGACCACATAGACAATATTGTGGGGAAGGCGAGCCAAAGGTTGCGTTTCATTGGCAGGACACTTAGAAGATGCAACAAGTCCACTAAAGAGACAGCTTACACTACACTCGTTCGTCCTCTGTTAGAATATTGCTGCGCGGTGTAGGATCCTTACCAGGTGGGATTGACGGACATCGAAAGGGTGCAAAAAAGGGCAGCTCGTTTGTATTATCACGTAATAGGGGAGAGAGCGTGGCAGATATGATACGCGAGTTGGGATGGAAGTCATTAAAGCAAAGACGTTTTTCGTCGCGGCGAGATCTATTTACGAAATTTCAATCACTAACTTTCTCTTCCGAATGCGAAAATATTTTGTTGAGCCCAACCTACATAGGTAGGAATGATCATCAAAATAAAATAAGAGAAATCAGAGCTCGAACAGAAAGGTTTAGGTGTTCTTTTTTCCCGCGCTGTTCGGGAGTGGAATGGTAGAGAGACAGTATGATTGTGGTTCGATGAACCCTCTGCCAAGGATTCGAACCTGCGACCATAGCAGCAGCGAGGGTCCGGACTGAAGCGCCTAGAACCGCTCGGCCACAGCAGCCGGCGTAATAAGTTTGTCCACCCTGCCTACTTGCGCTAAGAAGTCTTTTGTTAACGTTTTGCAAACAGTGACGGTCGTGGCTCGTCGTAACGGAGTAAAGGTAGCAAACTTCGATGTTAATCAGTGACCACTAAAATGTATCGGAAACCACGCCGAGTGACTGGGAACGGTCACATTAAGACTGCGGCCACCATATGTCGCAGTTTGTTTGGAACGATTGGATGGAGAGGTGCCTTCATTGCCTGGCTGTCTGGTTTTGCCTTCTGACAGACCTTGCATACGGATAGAACCTTCCTTATGCGTCTTTCCACTTTTTTAAAATGACACAGGTCCTTCAATTCAAGGAAGCATTTCCGCGGTCCGAAGTGACAATAACTTAAGTGTGTGTACCAGATTAACTTATTAACTTCCCTGTATGGTATACAAAGACTCCAAAAATGGTTCAAATGGCTCTGAGCACTATGGGACTTAACTTCTGAGGTCATCAGTCCCCTAGAACGTAGAACTACTTAAACCTAACCAACCTAAGGACATCACACACATCCATGCCCGAGGCAAGATTCGAACCTGCGACCGTAGCGGTCGCGCGGTTCCAGACTGTAGCGCCTAGAACCGCAAGGCCACCACGGCCGGCTACAAAGACTCCATATCGTGCTGGCTGCGTTACGTCGATGGAATAATATTCCCTTCCTTAAAAGGTAGAACATTCATAATTCGACTTCATGGCGGTCCTTCCAACGTTCTTTCAGCTGCTTCAGTTCCGGATCTTTATCCTGCTCTCTTCTTATATCCCGTAATGATGCAGTCTTGAAGTTCTCGAAAGCGAGTCCCCTCAGATGGAATAGACTAAAGTGACTATCCTCCGCATCTTCTCCCTTTGCATCTCGTCTCCAAATCGGCGAACGTGAAAGTGCAAGAGCATCTGCAATCACATTTGTTTTTCCCGGGACATGTGTGATGCTGAAGTCAAATTACGGTAGGAATAAAACCTTCCGTGTCAGCCTATCGTGTCCCAGTTTTGCCGACAGCAAAAATTCCAACGCTCTTTGGTCAGACATGGGTCTTGCGTCCAAGCAGGAAATATTTGAATTATTTGAAAGCCCACACGATAGCCAATACCTCCAATTCAGTTACTGAGTAATTCCTTTTGTACTTTGTAAGAACCTGGCCCCCAAATTCTATAGTCTTTTTACTAATGTCCCCTCTTCTGTAATTTGTTGGAATATTACTACGCCAGGACATGTTTTCGCTGCATCAGTCCACATGCAAAAATTCGCGGTTAGGTCAGGGTGAGCTAGTATAGGTCAATCCACAAGGGCCTGTTTTAAGCGAATTGAATTCATGATTCGCTGCCTTGTATCTATGGTGTCTTCTTCCCTGTTAAGGCACGAAGTCTTAGTACGCCATTCTCCTTCGTTTTAATGAACTTCTTATAAAAATTTACGACGGCCAGGAACCCTCTGGGGTCCTTTCTGGTCTGTGGTCTCTCGAATTGGGCTAAAGCTTCGAGTTTTTCCGGATTAGGTGCAATCCCTTCCGCCGAAATCACGTGCCCAAGAAAATCCACCTTCCTCGTTTTCCAAATTAATTGTGCCACCATGTTGCCTTAGTATTCATAGTAGTTCACCAAGGACCTTGTTGCGATCGCCCCAAGTGAGCTTTGCTATGAGGATATCATCAACAAAGAGCGTGATGTCATTCTTCAGACTTTCCGACAAAATTCCGTTCAGCCCTCTAATGAATGCTGTGAACGATATAATGAGACCAAAGGGCAATTGCCGGAACTGATGGCAGTGTTCTTCAACTAGGAACGCCGTATATTGATGACACGAAGGGTGTAATTCAATTTGCCAGAAACGTGAACGGAGGTCAAAGGACGAAAGCGCTTTGACACCCTGAAATCTTTGCAAGAGATCTGGCTTCTCCAGACAGTCTGCTTCCGGCAAGATTATCATGTTGATTTACCTTGAATCAAGCACCAGACGAATCGACCCATACTTCTTTTCAACTACCCACAATGGGTTATTTTATGTGGACACTCCGATTTCAATGATCCCTTCTTGCAGCATCCTCCATACTTCTTTCCGGACTTTCTCTCTGTATGCGATGGGAATGGGATAAGGTGGGACGAAGAACTTCCGATGTTCTTTGACACGGAACGCTTACTGGAAATTATTAATGGTTCCTGTCTTAGGTAGGAACACTTAAATGTCGTTCAGTAACACTGTTTGGAGTTCTGCCCTGTCCTCATCGGTAATATTGCCAATACCAAAAACCCTCTCTTGTATCGCATGACAGATCTCGTCCTCGGTGTCCTCTGGCTCATAGTGGCAACCCCTTTCAGCTCTCGACACTGATTTCGACTATCGTAAATGCCAGTCTTCTGAATCCAGGCAGATCTTAAAGCACCTCGCCGGGACTTGGGCCCGTATCGCCCGATCGAAACGAAGCATGATGCTTTTATTCTTATTTAATGTCGCTGTACCGCGTCCTAGATCCAGTATTCCATTGTACTCGCTTAGAAAATCGGTTCCGATAATCAACTCCGTTGTCAGTTTTGGCACGATCAGGAAGTTTCCCACCAGCAGGTGACTTCACAAAGTAGCTCTAGCCTTGTCTGCATGCTCACTTCAGTTACCTTCCCTACTATTGCTCCTTTTATTCTTAGTCTCTTCACTGATTGTTCCGCCCAGTCTTGCAGTCCCTTACGTTCTCTACAAGTCTTCCGCGATGGCCGAAACCTCACAGCCACTATTCAGGATTGCTCTAACTTCCTTTCCTTCAACGGTTACCATAACAATGGGATGCACGTAATTATGAGTGAACCCCGCTCTTTCTTCCAGCAACGTTTCTTCAGTATCGTCGTATCTAACAACATTGATGAGGCTAGATCCGAGTTCAGTTGCAAGATGCGTTTTGTGCCTCTTCTGCATATTCAACTAGTCTTCGACGTTGGTTATCATTTCCTCGCGCCCCTCGACATGGGTTTGCTCCCCGAATCTCAATTTCCTCGACCTGAGCTCCATTTCTGTTTCCTCCGTTGTTCATTCGCGCACCTCTTCCATTATCGTTGAAACCGGAGCCATGGTTTCACCATTCGTCGTTCTGTGGTACGTAGCCTTCATTCCTCCTTCCATTCCAACCACTGATGCTTAGTACATGACTATTGCGGTTCCCATTCCAGTCTCTTCGTTGTTCAACTTCATTGCTCCCGAAATTTCCTGACCGTGGTTTCCGTGAGGCGTTCCATTTCGTACATTTCCGTTCCTCTTATTGTAATGGTTATGTTGTGGACGCGACATGGGCCTGCGACGTATCTGTCAGACTTTCCTTTGTGTTCTCTGATATTCTCTGCTCGGATTGCGTTCTCTAATCCGTAAAAAGTGTTACGGAAAGTACTGATCTCCACATTACACCTGCCAGCTGGTACTTGTTGATATACTGACGGAAGTTTTGTGTAACAGTGACGTATGATTTCACCGATATAATATGTCAAGGTACTGGTTCTTGTCAATCATTGCAGCAAGTAACTTGACTGGACTTTTGTAGCCTGAACTCTCGAAATCTTTGCCAACAATCAGCAAGTATTTTATGCACTCTTGCGTCTCCTTGGACCAGTAGATATTTAGGAAACTGTCCTTGAACTCCTGGTAACTCTACACGTCGCTGATATTCCGGGCATTGTCTACGCTACTGACTCTTGCAAGCGTCCGCAAATAGAGTATTTTTGTTTTTTAAAGGCCAGTTTGGAGGTAAAGAGAGGTCAAATTGTAATACCCAAGTGCGTGGGTGAGTAAAGTTACTTTCATCTCGGAAAATTTCGAATTTTCGGACTTGTAAGAAGTGTTGAAAGTCAAATGGCGTTTCGTCGACAACTTCCGTCCTACGAAAAATATCAGTCCTTTGGATGTCCTCGTTCGACGTCCCGTCATTTGTGCTCTCTCCATGGCGTCGAGAAAATGCGACGTTCATCTCACCATGTCCTCTGCTCGCAACTAACGATGTACAGTTATCCGTCCCGTCCGAATTTGTTTCTGGTTTTGTTGCGTTCGCGCTTGGCCGCATTGGAAATTGTTTCCTTAGCGCCTCCTTTAATTTCTTCTCCATACGCGTGTTGATAGCTTCCTGTTGAGATTTGAACGAAGGGAGAGTCCGGACCTCTTCAGTCTCGCTCACTGGAGTTGCAGTTATCCCGTCCGAACCAGTCCCTAATTTGCGCAGTGTAACGTACCCTCTCTCTGTTATTGTTTTTTGTTTTTTGTTATTGTAATTGTAGAGATATGAAATTATTGTAGCGGTTTGCTTAGTCAGCCGTACTTCGGAATTTTTTTGACACTAAATGGAGCCTGAAACTTGCGTAATAAATATTTCGCGTGAAGTACGATTTGCGGCATAAACAAAAATTAATTGCGGAGATGCAATCCACAGAATATTAACAGAAAAGCTATAGCACAATGCGCACGACTGACTAGACACATTCAGAGGGTACGTACATTCGCGTACGAGTGGTTGCGATCTGATGAGAAAGATCTATCTTAATTTTTTTTTGTGTGTGTAAAATACACTCCTGGAAATTGAAATAAGAACACCGTGAATTCATTGTCCCAGGAAGGGGAAACTTTATTGACACATTCCTGGGGTCAGATACATCACATGATCACACTGACAGACCCACAGGCGCATAGACACAGGCAACAGAGTATGCACAAAGTCGGCACTAGTACAGTGTATTTCCACCTTTCGCAGCAATGCAGGCTGCTGTTCTCCCATGGAGACGATCGTAGAGATGCTGGATGTAGTCCTGTGGAACGACTTGCCATGCCATTTCCACCTGGCGCCTCAGTTGGACCAGCGTTCGTGCTGGACGTGCAGACCGCGTGAGACGACGCTTCATCCAGTCCCAAACATGCTCAATGGGGGACAGATCCGGAGATCTTGCTGGCCAGGGTAGTTGACTTACACCTTCTAGAGCACGTTGGGTGGCACGGGATACATGCGGACGTGCATTGTCCTGTTGGAACAGAAAGTTCCCTTGCCGGTCTAGGAATGGTAGAACGATGGGTTCGATGACGGTTTGGATGTACCGTGCACTATTCAGTGTCCCCTCGACGATCACCAGTGGTGTACGGCCAGTGTAGGAGATCGCTCCCCACACCATGATGCCGGGTGTTGGCCCTGTGTGCCTCGGTCGTATGCAGTCCTGATTGTGGCGCTCACCTGCACGGCGCCAAACACGCACACGACCATCATTGGCACCAAGGCAGAAGCGACTCTCATCGCTGAAGACGACACGTCTCCATTTGTCCCTCCATTCACGCCTGTCGCGACACCACTGGAGGCGGGCTGCACGATGTTGGGGCGTGAGCGGAAGACGGCCTAACGGTGTGCGGGACCGTAGCCCAGCTTCATGGAGACGGTTGCGAATGGTCCTCGCCGATACCCCAGGAGCAACAGTGTCCCTAATTTGCTGGGAAGTGGCGGTGCGGTCCCCTACGGCACTGCGTAGGATCCTACGGTCTTGGCGTGCATCCGTGCGTCGCTGCGGTCCGGTCCCAGGTCGACGGGCACGTGCACCTTCCGCCGACCACTGGCGACAACATCGATGTACTGTGGAGACCTCACGCCCCACGTGTTGAGCAATTCGGCGGTACGTCCACCCGGCCTCCCGCATGCCCACTATACGCCCTCGCTCAAAGTCCGTCAACTGCACATACGGTTCACGTCAACGCTGTCGCGGCATGCTACCAGTGTTAAAGACTGCGGTGGAGCTCCGTATGCCACGGCAAACTGGCTGACACTGACGGCGGCGGTGCACAAATGCTGCGCAGCTAGCGCCATTCGACGGCCAACACCGCGGTTCCTGGTGTGTCCGCTGTGCCGTGCGTGTGATCATTGCTTGTACAGCCCTCTCGCAGTGTCCGGAGCAAGTATGGTGGGTTTGACACACCGGTGTCAATGTGTTCTTTTTTCCATTTCCAGGAGTGTAATTACGTCGTAACACACTCGGAGATTGCGAACGTACAATCAGGGTAGAGGCTCGTACTTTCTATCATTCCCTGTGGCCTGAGTAAAAGAATGGCAATTGTTTAAATTTAATAATATTTCTTTTTCAATCGGACTCCTATTTTTATGCGAAAAGGAAGAATACAGGTTCTGAATGTCTCGGCAAAAACACATCGGAATTAATCTTAGCGGCCACCATAGGAAAGCAGTGAGCAGAATCACGTACCTCTATTGTTGAGCAGCGCCGTCGTGCAGATCGTCGCCTCCATCTAAAATTCGCCTTCTCGAATTAACAGAATAATTTGTACTCCATTGGTATGGGATTTAGGGTTGATCTTGACAGGAGTTATTAAACACATTTTTCATCATTTAACACCTTCATTTAACACACACATAGACATGAAACTATACAGTACGTCTTTACGCCAGCACATCAGAACAAAAAAGATAGTTAATACTAGAAGTAATAAAAGAATCTCGAAATTAGTCCTTTGTCTCTCAATGATAAAAAAGTTTTTTAGAGTATTCCTCTGGTATGACAGTCGAACAAATTTTCTTCTTGTATCTTTGAGATTAAATTACAACATTTTTTTTAGTTCGTTTTTCAGCAGCTCTGACTCTAATTTGTCCATGGACGCTGTCACATGAAGAGCCGATCCGTGGTTTCACGTATTTTCGTGTCGATGCGCTGCTCCGCGTCATTTTGCCACTTTTCCACTCTTTCGACCTTCTTGTTCAAATTGACCATTGCTTCTCGTCCTTGCTGTTCTGTGCGTTTACTGGCTTTCGATGCTTCAGCTGCTATTCGTCTTGCGAAACTTGTTACTGTCTTGGCGCTCTCTGCCGTCTTCCTAGAATCATGTGCAATCTTTAAACCTTTCATTGCTTGGATGTTTACTTTAGGTAGGTTTTCCTGGAGTTTATTTTCCCATGACTTATGTTCCTGTTGCATCTGATTTACCTGAGCACCGATATTTTTTATGTCCGTCCTTGTCTCGTTATTACCTCGTGCTAACTCATTAATTTTTTCCTCCAATTTCTTCTACATACCCATTAAAATGCCACCAGATTGAAGTCCTCTTTCTTTTCCTCAGTATCCTGATCGACCGAACTCATACTGGATTTCTGGAGTGTTGTATCCGCATGATTGCGTTCTGATACCGCCCTCTCTTCTCTGTCCGGATTTCTACCAATCACCTCTGCTTCGATATGTTGTGATACGCTCACATCTTCTATCAAACGCGATTTGACACTGTCTGTCCCCTCAAGAAAAGCTATATCGCTTTCGTCTCCCTGATTTCCTTGTTGCAAGTCATCGTTGTTGCTATCACTGTTCAACAGCAACGCCTCCCTACGTTCAAACTGTGCCTCCATGGTTTCATTGCGCTCTTCCTCCATGACGTACGCATTATTTTCCCTCTCCAAGTCCACTTGTCTTGCCCTGCATCTCGTTATTATTCAAATTCTCTATCAACAACAAACATTAATTATCCGTGCAACACGTCCACAACCGTATTATCTAACTCACAAGATATACGCAGAACAATACAATGACGTCAAAAATTTAGCAAAGCAGTATGCAGTCCGAGACTACGATAATAGTGCACGAGATTCAGAATCAAAAACACCAAATACAAAGCAAACACATTAGTAACACAAAAAATAATACGACAACGCCGTTAGCAACGACAGGAAAACGGTCGACAAATGACACAGAAGTCACTGGTACAAATGCACTATAAATAAAACAAATAAACACATAAACAACACAATCAGAGAATTAAATATCTACAGCATACTAATTAACCATATTTTTTTGTTTTTTATTTCATCATAATGGCGACCTGTTCGGCTAGGACGCAAAGTGACAGCATCGCAAAAGTGCCAAGGAGCTGTGTCCTGGCAGCGGTTCTCCAATTGCAAATTTCCTACTTTCTTTTGTAATCAGGACTTCAATAAAATGGCAAAGGTAGTGTTAATCCGCACACAGGGAGGAGTTGTGATCTAAATAACAAGATTTATTCATTCTTAACATCACAACACAAGAAAAATGGATAAAGAAACGTCGCACAAACATTTTCGTTTGACAAACGGTTTCACTAATATGGGGTCTAAGGTGGACAAAGTGATCAGCTGGGGACCGACACACGACACTAACCAGAACACTAATCGCTGTATCTGACTTCATACATATGATTCTGGGGGATGATACAAAAACTATGCCACAATCAAACATCTATACTCTACTATTCCATAAAGAAAAATATGGTTCCAAAGAACAGGGTGCCGAGAAGCATATATTGGAGCCCTACGCCGTAGCAGCGAATACTTTACCATGCAGCTGGTCAGGGCAGCACACAACAGTGCATTCGGCGACTGAAGTCATGGACGGCGGCAATCTGTTATTAATGGCGCGGGCCCAAAAATTCAAGTGACGGTCTCGCGTTCGGCTAATTCGGAACTCAGGTACTTCCCTAACGGCCCTCTGAAACTTTGGTTGATTCCAGTGTGCAGTGGACCCATTTTCTGGTCTGTTAAACCAATTTGACTCCGTCCCACGACTATGCATGACGGAATACGTCAAATGGATGTAGATGTAGAATGTTTAGACGGCCGACTCAAGACAAATGAGTACACCCACGCATCACTCATTGTGCGCGTGATGCTAGAAGCAGTACCTCTGATGATCCAGAAGGTAACTGGCACAGGCTCTAAGTGGCACACTAGCAAAGGACACAAGTCTCACCATTTAGGTAAAGACCTGCAGTTCTTAACTAGTGGAGCACCAGTAGAAGAGTGTCCTTTTCTCTTTCTCTCCGCTTTCCTCACCAGATCGGTAGCAAAGCACATTTACATCTTAGAATACTCCCACCTTATCACAAGCCAATCACGAGCTGGAGCACCGCATTCGAAGATGGGAGACTGCCCCTTAGTCTGCATACACAGATTTGACCAATCAGAGACTTTAAAGTTAATTGGGAGAAAAGGAAAAAAAAGATTCAGCTTCACGGCCTCTTTCCCACGCGTTTACGCCGTGTCTTTTGCTAACTACATGATCTAGATGGAACCACAGCCCTCCATAAAAAAAATCGTTATCTCCCCGGTTGCTTCCATTTTGAACTTTCCAAAGAATGGCCAAAAACTAGCTAAAAGCGTCGTACCTTCACAAATATGTTTTTATAGCAGAGTCTGGACGTGTGGGCGCCAGTGACCTATGCCACGGAAACTTGCAGAAAGCTCACAGTCGTCTCATCGGCTTCCTGCCTAACAATGGCGCATCCTCTGCTTTATTGCTAGTCTTCAATGCTCTGCCCATTGCAGTGGAGACTTCTCGATGCTAGTCAGCCTACTTGGACGCGGCCGCCGACCGACCGGCGCCATCCAACGTGTCTGCACAATGAGACCGCGGAACTCTGCAGTCCGCAAATGTTTTCACCCATATTCTGTTGTGGCGTAGCAAGACAGCCACGCCACGGAAGTAGCCGAAAGGCACGCGTCTAGCCCACGCAGGCAAGAGATAGGTCTGTAACAGGATACGTAATGAATGCTATAAAGAAAAGTACGTAGCTTCCGGAAAACTTAACTTTAATCCATCCTTGGTACATCGCTATTGACGATATAAGTGAGACTCCATAGATACATGCAATGTTACTAATGGCGCCCTGCTAGGTCGTAGCCATGGACTTAGCTGAAGGCTATTCTAACTATTGGCTCGGCTAATGAGCAATGCTTCGTCCATGTAGTCGCTAGCAAAGTCGTCCGTACAACTGGGGCGAGTGCTAGTCAGTCTCTCGAGACCTGCCTTGTGGTGGCGCTCGGTCTGCGATCCCTGACAGTGGCGACACGCGGGTCCGACATGTACTAATGGACCGCGGCCGATTTAAAGCTACCACCTAGCAAGTGTGGTGTCTGGCGGTGACACCACGTATTCCGCAGAGAAAACGCTCCCCTCGGCCCTCAGCTGCCATACGCTTTTACTGCAGTTGTTTAAATCGGCACCCTATTGCTTTGAATACAGGTAAAGCTTACCGGTATTCCTTCAGTAGAGCACACAAGCAGGAGCGTTAACTACTGCTCACCATTTCATCATGATGTATGAAGTCAGATTGTATCCAGGTATAGCAACCAAGCAATAAAGATCAACTTCCCTAATAACATTATGCAGCATAAAACTATATTAGAAGTGAGAGTCCCCTGCAAGCTCTCAATCTTTTTCAATTTGTATGTTGAGGATTCAGTAAAGGAAACCATGGCGAAATTTGGAACAGAATCGAATTTCAGGTGGAAAAAATAAAAGCTTTGAAGTTGGCTGGTGACAATATAATTTTCTCAGAGACGACAGGTTAGCGGAATATATATATATATATATATATATATATATATATATATATATATATATACTCCTTTCAAGACACTAAAACGAATATGAGCGTAAGTAAAGCAAGAGTAGTGGAAAGTAGTAGAGCTGAATCAGGTGATGATTCACTTGATTAGGAAATGAGACGTCCACACTAGTAGATGATTTTCGCAATTTGGGCAGCAAAATTCTGATGATGATCGAAGCAGAGAGGATATAAACTGCTAACTAACTACAGCAAGAAAAGGATTTCTTAGACACAAAATTGTTTAACATTTAATATCACTTCAGGTGTTAAGATATCTTTTTCTGAAGGTATTTGTCTCGATTGCAGCCTTGTGCGGAAATGAAACATGGCCGATGAGCAGCTCAGACAATCAAAGATAGCCGGCCGTGGTGGTCTCGTGGTTCTAGGCGCGCAGTCCGGAACCGCGCGGCTGCTACGGTCGCAGGTTCGAATCCTGCCTCGGGCATGGATGTGTGTGATGTCCTTAGGTTAGTTAGGTTTAAGTAGTTCTAAGTTCTAGGGGACTGATGACCACAGCTGTTAAGTCCCATAGAGCTCAGAGCCATTTGAACCATTTTGAACAAGCAAAGATAGAGACTTTTGGATTATGCTAATACTGAAGTGATGATACAAAATACAGATTGGCAATAGCAGGAAAAGTTTGCTGAATCAGGGGAATTTGTAAACATCGAATACAAGGGTAAGAGTAAAGAAAGTCTTTTCTGTAAGATTTTGTCTGTAGTGTGGTTCTATATGCAAGTGAATGGAGGACGATAAACAAAATAGGCAGGGCGTTAACAGAAGCTTTTGAAATGTAGTTCTAAGAAGTGTACTGAAGATTAGATGGATAGGTCATTTTTTTTTTTTTTTTTTTTTTTTTGTTTGTGGTTTTAGGGCGCAAAACTTCTATGGTCATTAGCGCCCAGCCCGTGACGTAGAAAACAGGGAAAAAAAAAACGAAATTTAAAATCAGCAGCAATGGAAACAAAGTCAGAAAATTTGAAAAACTAAAGGCAGAAGGAATGCTTAAAAGTCCACTATAGAAAGGGGTTGGTTGTCCCCAAAAAAAGCTTCAAATGACTGACGTCATTTCACTGTCACTAATAAACTGTAGAACGCGGTCAGCTGAGCGCGTGTCATCTGCTAAAATCGACGATAGATCAGGCGAGAGCTGTAGACGGGAGCGTAACGGATTAAAATAGGGGCATTCAATTAAAAGGTGTCTGACCGTCCACAGCTGAGAGCAGTGGGGACAGAGTGGGGGAGGATCACCGCTTAAAAGATGTCGATGACTAAAAAGACAGTGCCCTATCCGGAGTCGAGCTAAAATTACCTCCTCCCGACGACGCGTTCGGGAGGAAGAGGTCCAAGCGCAAGGAAGGGCTTTCACTTCCCGCAATTTATTGTGGGGAAGTGTTGACCAATGCGCATGCCATAAATGAGTAACTTGGCGACATAAACCGCTCCGTAGATCGGTAGACGGAAGAGACTGAAGAGCTGGCCGAGGAAGAGAGACTGCAGCCTTGGCCGCTATATCGGCCGCCTCATTTCCACAGATACCAGCATGTCCCGGGAGCCAGAGGAACGCCACTGAGACGCCCCCCAGGTGGAGCAAGCGCAGACAGTCCTGAATCCGGTGGACCAGAGGGTGCACAGGGTAAAGAGCTTGGAGACTTAGGAGAGAGCTGAGAGAATCTGAACAGATTACGTACTGTATCCGCTGATGGCGGCGGATGTAGTGGACAGCCTGGAGAACAGCGTAAAGCTCCGCAGTATAAACCGAACACTGGTCGGGAAGCCGAAAGTGATTTGGGGTGTCGCCAACAATATAGGCACTCCCTACACCTAACGATGTTTTCGAACCATCGGTGTAAATAAATGTGGCTTCCGTCATTTGTGCACATAGAGCAGCAAATGCCCGACGGTAAACAAGTGTAGGGGTACCATCCTTGGGAAATTGACATAGGTCTCTGAGCAAGTCGATCCGGGGACGGAGCCAAGGCGGTGCTGTACCCCAAGTTGTCAAGAAGGTTTTAGGAAAGCGGAAGGAAAGAGAATGGAGCAGTTGACGGAAGCGGACTCCCGGGGGTAGTAGGGAGGAGGAGCGGCCTGCATACCAGACATCAAAGGAGGCGTCGAAAAAAAGGTTATGGGCTGGATTAGCAGGCATGGAAGACAGATGGCTAGCATAACGACTCAGAAGGACTGCCCGCCGATTGGACAGCGGAGGTTCAGCAGTCTCAGCATAAAGGCTTTCCACAGGGCTGGTGTAAAAAGCTCCAGACACTAAACGTAATCCACGGTGGTGGATAGAGTCGAGACGCCGAAGAATAGACGGCCGAGCAGAGGAGTAGACTATGCTTCCATAATCCAATTTCGAGCGCACTAAGGCGCGATAGAGGCGGAGAAGGACCACTCGGTCCGCTCCCCAAGAGGTACCATTCAGGACACGGAGGGTGTTAAGGGAACGCAGACAGCGAGCCGAAAGATAGGAAACGTGAGAGGACCAGCACAGTTTTCTGTCAAACATAAGACCCAAGAATTTAGCGACGTCGGAAAACGGAAGGGTGACAGGACCTAGATGTAAGGAGGGCAGAAGAAACTCCTTACGTCGCCAAAAATTAACACAAACGGTCTTACTGGGTGAGAAACGGAAGCCGGTTTCGATGCTCCACGAGTGGAGGCGATCGAGACATCCTTGAAGACGTCTTTCAAGAAGGCTGGTCCGTTGAGAGCTGTAGTAGATCGCAAAATCGTCCACAAAGAGGGAGCCCGAGACATCAGGAAGGAGACAATCCATAATTGGATTAATGGCGATGGCAAACAGTACAACACTCAGCACGGAGCCCTGGGGTACCCCGTTTTCTTGGGAGAAAGTACGGGAGAGAGTAGTGTTCACCCGCACCCTAAATGTGCGCTCTGCCATAAATTCGCGAAGAAAAAGGGGCAGCCGGCCTCTAAAGCCCCAAGAGAACAGTGTGCGGAGGATGCCTGTCCTCCAACAGGTATCGTACGCTCTCTCCAGATCAAAAAATATTGCTACCGTTTGGCGTTTCCGGAGAAAATTGTTCATGATATAAGTGGAGAGAGCAACAAGATGGTCAACGGCAGAACGATGCCTTCGAAATCCGCATTGGGCTGGTGTTAAAAGACTGCGGGACTCCAGCCACCAAGCTAAACGGTAATTCACCATACGCTCCAAAACCTTACAGACACTACTCGTGAGAGAAATGGGGCGATAGCTAGAGGGGAGATGTTTGTCCTTTCCAGGTTTCGGAACGGGAACGACAATAGCTTCCCGCCATCGCCTGGGAAAGGTACTGTCGGTCCAAATTCGATTATAAAGGCGAAGGAGGTAACGCAGGCTATGGGTTGATAAATGCAGCAACATTTGGACATGGATACCATCCGGTCCTGGGGCGGAGGAGCGAGAAGAAGAGAGTGCATGTTGGAGTTCGCGCATGGAGAAAACAGTATTGTAGCTTTCGCGATTTTGAGAGGAGAAAGCAAGATGTCGCACTTCCGCTGCACGTTTCTTCGGGAGAAACGCTGGCGGGTAATTTGAAGAGCTCGAAATCTCAGCAAAGTGCTGACCCAATGAGTTAGAAATTGCGACGGGATCCACTAAGGTATCATGCGCGACAGTGAGCCCAGAGACCGGGGAGAAACTAGGTGCGCCTGAGAACCGTCGAAGCCGACTCCAAACTTCCGAGGAGGGAGTGAAGGTGTTAAATGAGCTAATAAAGAATTTCCAGCTTGCCTTCTTGCTATCGCGGATGACGCGACGGCATCGCGCACGGAGCTGCTTATATCGGATACAGTTGGCCAAAGTTGGATGGTGACGGAAAATGCGAAGAGCACGTCGCCGCTCACGTATTGCGTCACGGCATGCCTCGTTCCACCAAGGAACTGGAGGGCGCCGGGGCAATTCGGAGGTGCGTGGTATTGAACGTTCCGCAGCTGTGAGAATAACGTCGGTAAAATGTGTAACCTCATCGTCGACGCTGGGAAAGCGACGGTCATCGAATGTCGCTAGAGACGAAAAAAGCGTCCAATCGGCTTGGGCAAACTTCCAGCGTCGCGAGCGCATATATGGCAGTTGAGGCTGCAGTCGAAGAACACATGGAAAGTGGTCACTCGAGTGTGTATCATCAATGGCGAACCATTCGAAGCGCCGAGCTAGCGGAACAGTACCAACCGCAAGGTCCAAATGGGATAAATTTGCCGTGG
Source organism: Schistocerca americana (assembly GCF_021461395.2). Taxonomy (NCBI): domain Eukaryota; kingdom Metazoa; phylum Arthropoda; class Insecta; order Orthoptera; family Acrididae; genus Schistocerca; species Schistocerca americana. Next base: position 908,364,519 of record NC_060120.1, read on the forward strand.
AGGCAGATAAAAATGTGGGGACCCCAGTGTTGAGGCAGACTAGATCCGCTTGGTGGAAGACGTCTAGCAATAGTGAGCCACGTGGACAAGGATGTGGAGATCCCCAAAGCGGGTGGTGGGCATTGAAGTCCCCAACCAACAAATAGGGGGGTGGAAGCTGATCAAGAAGATGAAGGAGATCAGCTCGTGCCATTGGTGTAGACGATGGAATGTATACCGTACAAAGAGAGAACGTGTACCCAGAAAGGGAAAGACGGACGGCGACAGCTTGGAAGGAAGTGTTTAAGGGGATTGGGTGATAATGGAGAGTATCATGGAGCAGAATCATGAGTCCTCCATGGGCTGGAGTGCCTTCAACAGAGGGGAGGTCATATCGGACGGACTGAAAATGAGGGAGAACAAAGCGGTCATGGGGACGCAGCTTTGTTTCCTGAAGACAGAAGATGACCGGCGAGTAGGATCGTAAGAGGATCGACAATTCCTCCCGATTAGCGCGAATGCCGCGGATATTCCAGTGGATAATGGACATTGGGTGAACAGAAAAGGAGGAACGTGACCAAGGGTGCTGTCAACTCAACGACTGCTCTGAGCTTGCGACCGACAGCATGGAATGGCATTCAGTCGAAGGCAGAAGATCCTGATCCATAGGTTGGTCAGGAGCAGCTCCTGCCACCAACGATCGGCCAGTTGACCGGCCACCAACAGTGCGCCTCGGCGACACAGAAGACGGCCGAGGGCGATTTCCGCCAGGAGGTGCTGTAGATGGGACACGCCTTGGTGGAGAAGGAGAGGAACTGTGTTTCTTCGTAGCCTTCTTGGAGATATGTTTAGATGAAGGAGGAACCGATGGTTGTGAAGTTGTAGTACGTAAAAACTCTTCACGAGAATGCTCTTTTTTTGAAGACTTGGCGTCTGACTTTTGGGCTCGAGATTTAGCAGAACCCGACGAAGGGTGAGCCATAGAGTGGGCAGGTGAAAGAGGTGAGGTTGAACGGGCGATCTTTGCGCTGGCCGATCTGACGACCGTGGTACTAAATGTGAGGTCGCAAGTCTGCGTGGCCGCCTCCTTTGTTGACCGAGGAGAAGCAAGGACAGCGCTGTATTTTCCTTTCTGAGGCACGGTGGGCTGGCGACTGGCGAGTAACTTTCGAGCAGCAAAGGTCGACACCTTTTCCTTCACTCTTATTTCCTGGATCAGCTTTTCGTCCTTAAAAACGGGGCAATCTCGAGAGGAAGCAGCGTGGTCACCCAAACAGTTGATGCAGTGAGGGGATGGAGGTGGACAAGCACCCTCATGGGCATCCTTGCCACACGTAACACATTTGGCCGGATTGGAACAGGACTGGCTGGTGTGATTGAACCGCTGACATCGATAGCAACGCGTAGGGTTTGGGACATAAGGGCGAACGGAAATGATCTCATAGCCTGCTTTGATTTTTGATGGGAGTTGAACTTTGTCAAATGTCAAGAAGACAGTGCGGGTCGGAATGATGTTCGAGTCAACCCTTTTCATAACCCGATGAACAGCGGTGACGCCCTGGTCAGACAGGTAGTGCTGAATTTCTTCGTCAGACAATCCATCGAGGGAGCGTGTATAAACGACTCCACGCGAGGAATTTAAGGTACGGTGCGGTTCCACCCGGACAGGGAAGGTGTGGAGCAGAGAAGTACGCAGCAATTTTTGAGCCTGGAGGGCACTGTGTGTTTCTAACAACAGGGTACCATTCCGTAATCTGGAACAAGACTTTACGGGACCCGCAATTGCGTCGACACCTTTCTGAATAATGAAAGGGTTGACCGTGGAAAAGTCGTGACCTTCGTCAGACCGAGAAACAACAAGGAACTGTGGTAACGATGGAAGAACCGTCTGTGGCTGAGACTCAGTGAACTTACGTTTGTGAGCAGACATAGTGGAAGGTGAGGAAACCATTGCGGAAGAATCCCCCATGATTACCGGCGTCTCCGATGGCGCGCTCCTCCCTTGTGGGGGCCCTCACCGAGGGCACACCCGCCTTAGGTGATTGTTCACACCTCAGGTCACACCTCCCGACAAACGGACGGAGGGACCAATCGGCACTTTCGGAAGGTATCAGCTCGGGTAATCACCCCTCCCTGGGCCTGGCCGTTACCAGGGGGTACGTACGTGTCCTACCTGTCTACCCGGGGCGGGGAATTACGCGTTACCCCGTCACCGGCTACGCATGGAAGTGCGTGGGTCGGCCTTCAGACACGCACAGGGAGGAAAAAAGAGAAAGGGAAAGGAAAGAAGAGGGGGTCTCAAACGCCGCAGCGGAGAAAAGGGCAAGGAGAAGAGGGAAGGAAAAGAGAAGGACAGAGGAAGGACAGGGGAAGGACGAGGACTTGTAAGTGAAGAAAGCAAGTAAGTTGGAAAAGTTTCGAGCGTCCGTCTCCGGACGTAGGCACAAACCATACTCCCAGAGGGGGAGAAAGGGAAGGAAATAGTCAGAGGTGAGGGGGGGGGGCGAAGATGGGGGACGGGGAGGGATGCGGAAAGGGAAGGGAAGGTATGCAGCCCGGAAAGGAAGGAGGGCCACATTAGCTCGGGGTCCCGTGCTCGCTACGCACGTGTCCACAAAAGAGTTGTGGACCCCCTGGGGGGATGGATAGGTCAGACAACTAATGAAGAGGTACTGATTTGGGGAGAAATTTATGGCACAACTTTACTAGAAGAATGGATAGATTCATAGATCACATTCTGAGGCATTAAGGAACTCACTATTTGGCAGTAATGTGGGTGATAAGAATTATAGAGGCAAACCAAGGCTTCACTTAAAAAAAATGGCCGTATGTTGCAGCACTTACGCAGACATGAAGTGGCTTGCACAAGGCAGACCGCGATAAGGGGGCGTGGCAGTAGTCTACACGTGATCATAAATAATATGTGTCGAAGATAAAACTTAACTATCGAACTGTAGACCGCCAAAGTCATGATATGTAGGTCCTGTTGAGCTACTGTGTATAAATCACAACATCATGGTTTCTTTTCTGTTAAATTTATCTCACAGTTAATGTATTTCGACGACTTCGCTATGTAGCTGTACACGAAATTTAATCATTGTAGCAAAATTTTGGTTTCAGAAAGCTTCACTTCTTGGTTTCTCCGGATTATTCTCTGCTACAACTTCTTCTACTTTGAAACTTCCTGTCAGATTAAAACTGGGTGCCGGACCGAGACTCGAACTCAAGTCTCGGTCCGGCACACAGTTTAAATCTGCCAGGAAGTTTCATATCAGCGCACACTCCGCTGCAGAGTGAAAATCTCATTCTTCTACTTTTCTTAGTTGGCAGAGATTTTTGTGTCTTTTTTGACATCTACTTATGCTTCGCTTTACATTTCCATTGCAGACATAGCTACTTGTACATGAAATCTTATGTATCCCACTGGGTGACAGAGGATGGCCTTTATCCTTTACAGATCTGAGGGACTGACATGTTTTTTGTTGGTCTAAAAACTTATTAGGTTTTACGTTTCCGTAAAATGTTACCGATCTGATCAGTTACGACGACATAGAGTTAAATTTATCTTTGACAAAGACTATCGCTGGCAATGTAAATTTTATCACGTCACCTTTTCAGGGCATTTATGTAGTTTCCGACGTCGATTCATCAGTCAGTTATACTCAACGGAACCAGGAGCACCTCTCAAGATGTCCGACCCAACTTTGGTCAAAACTTCAGGAACACTTAAATTTCATGCATCACTGTAATAGGAATCGGAAGATTCCTCAGAAACTAAACTGAATAGACCACATCTCCTCTGTGTGCTTTTAATATGTGGCATCGCGGCCTTGTAACACTTGGTTCCATGCTCATTGGAAGTGGGTTACTTCCTTAACCCTGCTCATTTTCATTATATGGTGACTTTGTGACTACTGGACATCCTTTCCCACGCGAAATTCCCTGTTTTTTTCGTTAGAGAGAGAGAGAGAGAGAGAGAGAGAGAGAGAGAGAGAAAAGGAGGGGGGGGGGGGGATAGTTTTCGTGATGTGTTCTGCGGTCACTGTATTTTAACTGTTTATGTAGAGTATTTTCTGAGGCTGAGATTGTGGAGCAACCCATTATTTGTCTATTTGGCTACACGAGCGTAGGAGAAATTGCATTAATGTTCAAGCGTTGAAAGCTAACGGCCGTTTTGTAAACTTAACTTCAACTAAAATTATGAAGCATCTTTTAAACTCACTTAGGCCATTTTTCTGGTGATAATCTATAATAACCCTATCTGACTCGAACTGCTCGGCGACGGTTAAACTTTCGCAAGCACACTGTAACATTCTTTGAGTTTCTGAAGAAAAAACATTACTTAATACTAGCAAGGAATTCTGCAAAGCTAATGAATGCTTTTTGGAATGAGTCCATTTTTGCAGACGAACACTTGTGCAATGCAAATGTGTTTCCCGTCAGTATGAACATAAATACCCAAGAAAATGAACTAAGAAAAAGGCATGACTAAAAAGCGAATACATTATTTATAGAAGAGAGTCGTTAAATGGGACAGTGATCATGAGATGGTCACTACTTGTCGTGAATGTGCGGAACCAAGCGGTTTCGTGAACACACAACTTTGAGATAATGGGTAGGCGAATACTGATATTTTAGTGAAAGCAGTCTAATAAACAAGAACTCTAATTACAAGATAGGCAGCCATGTATAGGAGATTGCAAACCGTCTCAAATGTTGCAAAACGCCATCAAATCTGCAGTTTTACGAAACAAGCAAGAAATAACACAACTGAAGCGATGTTTACGCATAATTGAGAGAGACAGACTGACAGACAGAGAGAAAGAGACTGATTGTCGCAAATGCTCATGGATATGTGAAGCACACTTAGATATCGTTATCCACGTGAGCCCATGTTTCCGGGCTTATAACAAAGAAATGTTGAATTCCATTCCAATTCAAGTAATATGCGACTCGGTGACTTACTCCGCATGAACATGACTCTAAAAACAATAAGTCTTTTAAGAAAATTAAGCGAAACAAGCATAGAAAGCGCGGTTTAAACAATGTGCTTCTAGCGATCGTACCCAAATAGGTGTAGCAGCATTTCCATTGAAATAGCTCTGAGCACTATGGGACTTAACATCAGATCTCATCAGTCCCCTAAACTTAGAACGACTTAAACCTAAGTAATCTAAGGACATCACACACATCCATGCCCGAGGCAGGATTCGAACCTGCGACCGTAGCAGCAGCGCGATTCGGACTCAAGCTCCTAGAACCGCACGGCCACAGCGGCCGGCGCAGTTCGATTGAAAATTAACCAAGTTAGACTATAGGCACCGTAGGTAATATTTGTAAATCGTTTTGTTGCTAGGCTCTTACTTTTGAAATGGCAGAAATTTTAAGGATGCCAATGCATTGTGTCTGACTACTGCCGCTAATAATAATAATAATAATAATAATAATAATAATAATAAAATGACCCCGTGGAGGCCCGGGAAAAGAATCGGCCTCCGGTATGTTCTGCCAGTCGTAAAAGGCGACGAAAAGAACAAACCACTAATAGGGCTAACCCCCCTTTTAGTGTGATTAGTTGGTTCAGGACAGAACTAAAGAAGCCTCGGACAAGCGCCGTCATGGTCGGGGACGACGCTTGAACCCTATGTCCGCCTACAATGGTAACGACACTGCTAGCCAACTGGAAAATGATTTAAATCCAAATAGAGGTGTTTTGCAGGATATGCTTCCTGCAACCACCCTAGAAGGAAAACAAAGACAGAGGATGAGATGGTCAGATGAAGTTAATCGACACCTCATGTTCTGTTATTACCAAGCAACAAACCTAGGAACCAACACAACTGAATACAGATCACAAGTATACACAACATTTATTACCAGATACCCAGAATTAAAATTTTTAACGGAACAACGATTAGCTGATCAGATCCGTGTAATAATAAAAAAGAACAGGATACCCCAGTCAGAATTAGAAAACATCAAACAACAAGTACAACAAATACTGGAACAAAATAATGTGCAATCAGAAGAAGAAGAAAATACAGTAATGGACTCAAACATCCCAGAGCAAACAAACAAAGAACAACATGCACCACTTAAACAATCAGAGGAAAACGAAATCTTAAGACAGCCACCAGAACAAGCACAAATAGAACACGAAGTGACACAGATGTTAGATATAGAAGAAAAATTTCAGCTAACATATATAGAATACAAAGACACAAATACAGACATTAGACCATTCTTGCGTAGACCACCAAATAACCCACAAGTCGAAACAACAATAAAAACTATCAACACAACCATACACAACAAAATAAATGAAAACACAACTATGGAAGAGTTACAACTACTGGTTTATATAGGAGCACTCACTATACTAAATATACACACTAGGCAGAGATCAGAACCAACCAACACACAGAAGAAACCCACAAAACCAGCATGGCAACACAGGCTACAGATCAAAATAGAAAAACTGAGAAAAGACATCGGACAGCTAACACAAATTATAAGAAATGAAATCTCGGAAAAAAAAAGAAAAAAGTTAGGTAAAATCTCACAACAAGAAGCAACAGAGCAATTAGACGAAAAGAAGCAGAAATTACAAGCATTAGCCAAACGACTCAGAAGATACAAAAAAAGTGAAAATAGAAGGAAACAAAACCAAACATTCAACACAAACCAAAAGAAATTTTACCAGACAATAGAAAACACACACATTAAAATAGACAATCCACCAAACATAACAGACATGGAACACTTCTGGAGCAACATATGGTCAAACCCGGTACAACATAAAAGGCATGCACGGTGGATACAAGCAGAAACAGACACATACAAGATGATACCACAAATGCCTGAAGTGATAATTTTGCAACATGAAGTCACCCAAGCAATTAATTCTACTCACAATTGGAAAGCCCCTGGAAATGATAAAATAGCAAATTTCTGGTTAAAGAAGTTCACCTCAACACATTCACATCTAACTAAATTATTTAACAGTTACATTGCAGACCCATACACATTCCCTGATACACTTACACACGGAATAACATATCTGAAACCTAAAGGTCAAGCAGACACAGCGAACCCAGCTAAATATCGCCCCATAACATGCCTACCAACAATATACAAAATATTAACTTCAGTCATTAAACAGAAATTAATGACACACACAACACAGAACAAAATTATAAATGAAGAACAAAAAGGCTGTTGCAAAGGAGCACGAGGATGTAAAGAGCAACTGATAATAGATGCAGAGGTGACATATCAAGCTAAAACTAAACAAAGGTCGCTACACTACGCATACATTGATTACCAAAAAGCTTTTGATAGTGTACCCCACTCATGGTTACTACAAATATTGGAAATATACAAAGTAGATCCTAAATTGATACAGTTCCTAAACATAGTAATGAAAAATTGGAAAACCACACTTAATATCCAAACAAATTCAAATAATATCACATCACAGCCAATACAGATTAAGCGTGGAATATACCAAGGAGACTCATTAAGTCCTTTCTGGTTCTGCCTTGCTCTGAACCCACTATCCAACATGCTAAATAATACAAATTATGGATACAATATTACTGGAACATACCCACACAAAATCACACATTTGCTATACATGGATGATCTAAAACTACTGGCAGCAACAAATCAACAACTCAACCAATTACTAAAGATAACAGAAGGATTCAGCAATGATATAAGTATGGCTTTTGGAACAGACAAATGTAAGAAAAATAGCATAGTCAAGGGAAAACATACTAAACAAGAAGATTACATATTGGATAACCACAGCGACTGCATAGAAGCGATGGAAAAAACGGATGCCTATAAATATCTAGGATACAGGCAAAAAATAGGAATAGATAATACAAATATCAAAGAAGAACTAAAAGAAAAATATAGACAAAGACTAACAAAAATACTGAAAACAGAATTGACAGCAAGAAACAAGACAAAAGCTATAAATACCTATGCCATACCAATATTGAACTACTCATTTGGAGTAGTGAAATGGAGTAACACAGACCTAGAAGCACTCAATACACTTACACGATCACAATGCCACAAATATAGAATACATCACATACATTCAGCAACAGAAAGATTCACGTTAAGCAGAAAGGAAGGAGGAAGGGGATTTATCGACATAAAAAACCTACATTATGGACAGGTAGACAATTTAAGAAAATTCTTTCTAGAACGAGCAGAAACTAGCAAAATACACAAGGCAATCACTCATATAAATACATCGGCTACACCACTGCAATTTCATAACCACTTCTACAACCCTTTAGATCACATAACATCAACAGACATGAAGAAAGTAAATTGGAAAAAGAAAACACTACATGGCAAGCACCCGTATCATCTAACACAGCCACACATCGATCAAGACGCATCCAACACATGGCTAAGAAAAGGCAACATATACAGTGAGACAGAAGGATTCATGATTGCAATACAGGATTAAACAATAAACACCAGGTATTACAGCAAGCATATTATTAAAGATCCCAATACCACAACGGATAAATGCAGACTTTGTAAACAACAAATAGAAACAGTAGATCACATCACAAGCTGATGTACGATACTAGCAAATACAGAATACCCCAGAAGACATGACAATGTCGCAAAAATAATACATCAACAGCTTGCCTTACAACATAAACTTTTAAAACAACACGTTCCTACATACAAGTATACACCACAAATTGTACTGGAGAATGATGAATACAAATTATACTGGAACAGAACCATTATAACAGATAAAACAACGCCACATAACAAACCTGACATCATACTCACCAATAAAAAGAAGAAATTAACGCAACTAATCGAAATATCTATACCCAATACAACAAATATACAAAAGAAAACAGGAGAAAAAATTGAAAAATACATCCAACTGGCTGAGGAAGTCAAAGACATGTGGCATCAGGATAAAGTTGACATCATACCAATTATACTATCAACTACAGGAGTCATACCACACAATATCCACCAGTACATCAATGCAATACAGCTACATCCAAACATATATATACAGCTACAGAAATCCGTAATTATTGATACATGTTCAATTACCCGAAAGTTCCTAAATGCAATATAACACATACCGTACAGTTAAAAGTAAGTGACGCTTGATCAAGGTCCGCGTCACTCCATTTTTAACCGGACTTAACGTCTGAGAAAGTGAAGATGATGATAATAATAATAATAATAATGTGTAGGCACTCCAGCAATGACTGAACCATTAAAATGTTACTATTGTGTTGTCAATTACTTCGTTTGTGTGTATTGAAGCGAATAATGAAACAGTTTCTGATCCACTGTCGTGACTACCTACAACTCGGATAAGGCAATTCATGAGGTGTTTAAGCATACGTACCGGTATATGTCTCGATTTTGCTCGGTGCAAGGTACAAAATATATGCACATTGGGTGGACTATTTGAGAAAGAAGGCGCTCATGCACTAGCGTCACATGCTATTATCTAGTGCTACATTTTTTTAAAAATATAATTATTTCTAACGTACTCTGAATTAGTCTCACAAAACAGCGATAAAAGTGATGTTCTTTTAATAGTAATTTAGTTTCATCACCGAACTCATTTGTTTGTATTGCTCACAAAATTTCATTTTACCCCCTAGAGGCTAATTACGTCCAGGTTGGGAGCACTGGTCTAAATGAAAATTCTGCGTTGGCTCCCTCAAGGCAAAGTCCCTGACATGCCTAAGTCATAACATGCGCGACTCGTTCAGAGATTTTGACAGCCAGCCAAGTATTACAGCACACATAAGTATGACTCTTCAGGAAAACACCGCAATAACAGGGTTTGAATGTTGTACGCTTATGAAACAAGTTTGTAAGGATAGTCAACGTGATGAACCCAAAACACTCTAAGACAAAAAAGAAAGATCACCAGAAAGAAACTGTTCCAATGGTAGGGAAATCTGTAGACAGACAAATGATTGTAGTATCAGAGAAACTGGATGATTCAAGCGAATTAGTTTTACAAGTTGAACAAGTCAATAATGCATTGGTGCACCTCTGTCCCTTATGCGAGAATTTATTCGGCTTGACGTTGATTGTCACTGTTGTTGGTTGTTCTCCTGAGGGATATCGTTCCAAAATCTGTCCAATTAACACGTTGTATCGTCGAAATCCCAAGATCGTTGGAGGCCCTTGCCCATAATGTTCCAAACAGTCTCTGTTGGTGAGAGATCTGGCGACTCGCTGGCCAAGGTGCGGTTTGACAACCACGAAGACAGGCAGTAGAAACTCTTGCCGTGTGCAAGGGCGCACTGTCTTGCTGAAACGCAAGCTCATGATTATTTGCCACGAACGCCAACAAAACGGAGAGTAGAATATCGCTGATAAGCCGTTGTGCTGCAAGGCTGCCGCAGATGACAACCAAAGGGGTCCTGCTACGAAATGAAATGGCACCCCAGACCGACACTCCTGGTTTACGGACTATATGTTGGGCGAGAGTCAGGCTTGTGTTCCTCCACTCTCCAGGCAATCTCCAGACGTGTCTTCGCTAGTTACTGGGTCTCTGTTCGAAACAGAGCCTCATCACTGAAAGCAGTTCTACTCCATTCAGTGAGATTCCAGGCCGAAGACGTTACTGGAGACGCCCTGGACAGCGTGAGATTCCATCCTGATTGTCGCACGTCATACGGCCCTACAACCAGATTTTTATCGTCTGCGGTGCCATTTCATTTCATAGCAGAATGCCTTTGGTTGTTATGCATGGCACACATAGAACACAGTGGTACGTCGACGATATTCTAATTCTATGCCTCCTTTTGTTGACCCTCATGGCAAGCTCAAAAATGGCTCTGAGCACTATGGGACTTAACATCTGATGTCATCAGTCCCCTAGAACTTAGAACTACTTAAACCTAACTAACCTAAGGACATCACACACATCCATGCCCGAGGCAGGATTCGAACCTGCGACCGTAGCAGTCCCGCGGTTCCGGACTGAGCGCCTAGAACCGCTAGACCACCGCGGCCGGCTCATGGCAAGCCACCCCGGGCTTACATTCAGCAAAATAGTGTCCTTCCACACAAGGCGAGAGTTTCTACTGCTTGCCAAACCCTACCTTGGCCAGCAAGGTCGCCGGTTCTCTCCCCAATTGAGAACATTTGGAGTAGTACGGGCAGGGCCCTCCAACCAGCTCAGGGTTTTGACGCTCTACCGCGCCAACTGGACTGAATTTGGCTCGATATCCCTCAGGAGAACATACAAAAAATAAATCAGTGTCAAGCAGAACAATTTTCTGCGTAAGGGCAAGAAGTGGTCGAACGCTTTTTTGACTATCCCAGTTTGTGAAGCTCTTTCTCTTGAATAAATTTTCCTTTTTTTCTGAAATTGCGATCAATTGTTTGTCTCTACATGTACCGGATGATCAAAAAGTCAGTATAAATTTGAAAACTGAATAAATCATGGAATAATGTAGATAGAGAGGTACAAATTGACACGCATGCTTGGAATGATATGGGTTTTATTAGAACAAAAAAAAATGTCCGACAGATGGCACTTCATCTGATCAGAATAGCAACAATTACCATAACAAAGTAAGACAAAGCAAAGATGAGGTTCTTTACAGGAAATGCTCAATATGTTCACCATCATTCCTCAACAATAGCTGTAGTCGAGGAATAATGTTGTGAACAGCACTGCAAAGCATGTCCGAAGTTATGGTGAGGCATTGGTGTCGGATGTTGTCTTTCACCATCCCTAGAGATGTCGGTCGATCACGATACACTTGCAACTTCAGGTAACCCCAAAGCCAATAATCGCGCGGACTGAGGTCTGGGGACCTGGGAGGCCAAGCATGACGAAAGTGGCGGCTGAGCACACGATCATCACCAAACGACGCGTGCAAGAGATCTTTCACGCTTCTAGCAATATGGGGTGGAGCGCCATCCTGCATAAACATCGTACGTTCCAGCAGGTGTTTATCAGCCAGGCTGGGGATGATGCGATTCTGTAACATATCGGCGTACGTCTCACACGTCACTGTAACAGTTACAAAACCAGAATCACGCATTTCCTCGAAGAAGAAAGGCCCGATAACGGTAGATGTGGTAAATCCAACCCATACCGTGACTTTCTCGTCGTGCAGTGGAGTTTCCACGACAGTTCTAAGATTATCAGTAGCCCAAATTCTGCAGTTGTGGGCGTTGACAGACCCTCGGAGCGTGAAATGAGCTTCGTCGGTCCACAACACGTTACTCAACTAATCGCCATCTTCCGCCATCTTTTGAAACGCCCACACCTTAAATGCCCTCCGCTTCACTAAATCGCCAGGTAACAGTTCATGATGCCGATGGATTTTGTACGGATAGCACCGGAGGGTACGCCTCTGTGCCAACCAAACAGTAGTGAATGGAATGCCGGTGCGACGTGCGAACCCGCTACAGCCTCCATTTCTTCTTGAACTGTCTCATCAGCATTACGCCTTGCGCTCGGTCGGCCGCTATGGAGTCTATCGTCTAAACAACCCGTGGCTTCGAACTTCGAAATCATTCTCGCCACAGCTGCGTCTGTCAACGGACCTTTACCCGTTCGAATCCCCTTCCTACGGCGATAGGTTCGTAGCGCTGAACTAGCACATTCCCCATTATGATAATACAGCTTCACTAAAAGCACCTTTTCAGGTAACGTTGACATGCTGCGACTGCTGGCGCATCTGATTTTCTCTCTCTCTCTCTCTCTCTCTCCCTCTCTCTCTCTCTCTCTTTCTCTCATTACAGCTCTTTTTATACACGATTGTCTTGCACAGTCACTGACGTTTTGCTGTCCAGCGCCATCTGTCGGACATTTTGTGAACTTTGTTTTTTTTTGTTCTAATAAAACCTCATGTCATTCCAAGCATGTGTGTCAATTTTTACCTCTCTATCTACATTATTCCGTGGTTTATTAAGTTTTCAAATTTATACTGACTTTTTGATCACCCGGTATATCACGTGTGCAGATATCGGTCTCATTCGGATAATTCCGTCTTGGAGCGTCGATTCTTTTTCTTTTTAGTGTGTATAATAAGTTATAAATATCGTTAAGTTATACGAAACTACTTATCGAATGTCTGGGAGTAAAACCACGATATATTCGTTTCGTTGAGATTTATAATACTCGCAGCTGGCATTACTATAGCTTGTTTTATGATGCTCTTGGTACATGATACCACCACGCCACTCTGTTCAGTAAGACCCTCATAATAATTTCGTATGGTTCAGGTTTCGAAGGTTTTCGTTGTGATATGACGAATACCCCTTTATTTGCAGTGTGGATTTCACAACTGCTTCACCATCATCTTATCCCACAGTTGTCTGAATAGAACCACAACTCATTAACGGAGCGGATTTCTAACAGCCCGCTACACTCCTAGAAGTGGAGAATGGGAGGCCTCGAGAGATTGCTGAGTTAATTACCCCTTTGTTTGACAGTACCACCGAAACAGAGCAAAAATTTTGTTTTCTGAACTCCTTCCAAATGCAACTGAAATTTTCCTATTTGAATTACTGAAAATGAATCTTTCTCTCCACTTATTAGCATTTCTGGGTCAATGCTTGTTTTACCATTCTATAATCCATTACCGGTTTGCCAATGACGAATTTTTGTGATAAATTGGGACGCAACGTTTCTGAGACAAAATGCCTGTCTAGTAGGTAAGACGCCCCAGGTACAGGTCTATTATTTTTCCATTTTGGGGGGAGGGAGGATCAGAGAGAGATTCTGAAATAACTCACTTCAGTGACTGTTTCACTATTCTCCATGCTATATTATTATTTTTGTTATGCAAGATTTGATAAATTGTTGATGTATATTTATTTTTTTATTTTTGAGGAAGTACTGGTTTAATTCTTTTTCATAGCATTACACCAATATGTTGTTCTTCACAGAAAAAGTTAGTATTGCAAAAAAAAATTATCATCGTAAAGCAGCCATGTCATACTCAGAGGCATATCTCACTGCCGTGCAGGATATAGTTATCAAATTGCACAGTAGAGGGCTGCGATCCAATTTTCTGTCGCCATCGAGGCCGTATTTGCTTGACAATGGCGTGTGACGAATATCTGGACTCTAATTCCGAAGGCAATTTTCGATTATTCTGTTTTGTTTATCCGCTTAACGGGCGGGGCACAAAAGACTCGTGACGCCAGATTCGGGTTTAATAAGAGTGAAAACAGCCCGTACCGAATCATTCACTCCTGAACAATGAACGCAACGACGCAAAGATTCAGTTTAATGGTCGACTGTCAGGAAAGGGGGAATTTTTATTTTTGGTAACAATAGCTACGCACATGAAAGAGCACGGCGAGGCGAGATCAGGGCGAGACAATGGACGGCTAGGCGCCACCGCCGCAGCCCACATATGTCCTTAATTCTAGCGATCTCCCTTCTAATCGCCCTACTCCAATTGCATACTATTCAACTGGTTTGAAGATCGTCATCGTTCATAGCTGACGAATTTTGCTCTAGCGCCTTCTATACGTCGCAGTTTTTCTACCACAAAAATTGAGAGAATTATACCAAGTAAATTAATGAGGAGGAACTGGTCCGCCAGGTCAGAGCACTGTTGCAGCAGCAAAGAAAAATTATACAAATTTAAAAGAACGCAAAGTTTTCGGTGTTGCGTAGTTTCGCAGAAGCTCGAAACTTAATGCGCTCTTTAATGCGAGATGATTTTAATAGTTTCCAAAGCGAAATTCTGTCTCGAAATCTGATAAAGCAAAGAAACTCCAATCGTATTAAAGTACACGAGCTCCAAGATAGAATCAATAACTTCACTTCCCGACAGCGATGGAAACGTTGTGATGACAGCTCCACTAAAGCATAGTTACTAAATACGGTTTTTCGAAATCCCTTCGCCAAAAATGACGAAACAAATAATCCACAATTCAAATTAATAACATCAGCCAACACGAGTAACTTCGAGGTAGATATCTTCGGTGTAGCGAAGGAACTCAAATCACTTGATAAAGGGAAGTCTTCTGGTCCAGACTGTATACCAGTTAGATTCCTTTCAAATTATAGTGATGCAGTATCGCAATTCTTAGCAATAATATAAAAACGCTAGCTCGATGGAAGATCCGTACCTAAATACAGAATGCACAGGTCACACAAGTAACCAAGAAAGGAAATAAGAGTAATCCGCTGAATTACGGGCCCACGTCACTGACATCGATTTGAAGTAGGATTTTGGAACATAAACTCTGTTAGAACATTAAGATATATCCCGAAGAAAACGATCCATTGGCACACTGTCAGCGCGGTTTCAGAAAATATTGTTCTTGTGCCACACAGCTAGCACTTCTGAAGTAAAGAATACTATCGACAGGGAGTATCAGGTTGATTCCATATTTTTAGATTCCCAGAAGGGAACTGCATGTCTATGGTGTATCGTCTCAATTGTGTGACTCGATTCGTGATTTTGTGTCAGAAAGACCACAGTTCGTAGTAACCGACGGAAAATCGTTGAATAAAATGGTAGTGATATCTGGCGTTCCAAAAGGAAGTGTTACAGGCCTTCTGTTGCTCCTAATATACCGCGTATAAGTGATTTGGAAGACAATACGAGCAACCCTCTCAGATTGTTTGCTGATGACACTGTCACTTACCGTGTAATAAAGACAGCAGAAGATCACGAACAATTGCAAAATGCTATAGACAAAAATCCGTATGTGCGAAAAGTGAAAACTGACCCAAAATTATGAAAAGAGTGAGCTCGTCCACATCAATACTAAAAGGAATCTGTTACACTTCCGCTACACGATAAATCTCACAAATGTAAAGGCTGTCATTTAAACTGAATACCTAGGAATTACAGTTACTAACAACCTGAATTAGAGAGATGGGGAAGGCGAAGCAAAGACGTCGTTTTATTGGAAGAACACTTGGAAGTTGAAACAGTTCCACTAAAGAGGCTGCTGGCACTACGCTTATCCGCCGTCTGCTAGAGTACTGCTATGCCGTTATAGGATCCTTACTAGATCGAGAAATAGTGGAGAAAGTATGAGGGATATGATACACGAGTTGTGATGGCATTCATTTAAACAAAGGCGTTATTCGTTGTGGCGTGATTTTTTTCACGAGACTTCAATCACCATTTTCCTCCCCGGAAAGCAAAAATATTTTTTGCCACTTTAAATAATCGTTTCCATGCGTGTTGTTTGCGAGTGGAACGATGTAGAAATAGTGTGAAAGTGGTTCAACGAAGCATCTCCCAGACATTTAACTGTGAATTACAGTGTAGTCACCCAGTCACGACATTGTGAGGCATCCTTTGACAACATGATGATGGTGACAAATTCAGTTCACTTAGTATAATACTGTCACTATCTCATCTTTCGTATTCTAGTAGTAATGCAGTGCAGCTTCAAACGTGCTTCAGGGAGATTGTTGGGATCCTTGCTGTTCATGTCTTATGTTAATGGCATGACAGATTTTAATACAAGTAACTTTAGACCTTTTGCAGACAACGTAGATATCTATAATGAAGTACTGTCTGACAAAAAAACTACACAAATATTGAATCAGATCTTGACAAGATTTCAAAGTGGTACAGAGATAGGCAACGTGCTGTAAATGATCTGAAAGGTTAAACTATGAACATCACAAAATGGAAAAACCTAGTTTCCTATCACTACAATACCAGCAAGTCACAACTGGAATCAGCTATCTCATACGAAACATTATAAGAGTTTGTAGGGTTGTGAAATGAAATGACCACATAGTGTCAAAGTAAAGCACTTAGCAGCTTTTTGGTTCATTGGTTGGATACTGTGAAAAATGCAGTCAGTCCACGTAGAGGAGTGCTTAAAAATCATTCGTTCGGCCTGTTCTAGGATACTGTCGAAGTGTGTGGGTCCCATACCATGAAGGACTAACACAGAATAGTGACCGTATACAAAGCCAGGGCCGCAGGAATGGACACATGTTTGTTTGACTCACAGGAAATCAACATGGAAACGTTTGAAGGTAGATTCAAGTCATCCTTCGGAAGTTAATTTACAATGTTTTAAATGAGCAATCTAGGAATGTGCTACAGCCCCATGCGTGTCGAATCCATGGGGACGGTTAACTTAGGTGTGGACGAACTACAACGCACACAGCGGCATTTAAGCAGCTATTTTCCTGCAGTCCATACGCGAAATGAGCGGGATATGTAGGAGGAAATGAAACTGATGTTTAGCTTCACGCCATTGACGAGACTGCAAGTAGCGGAGCATGAACTCGGGATGAGGAAGAAAATGAGTCGTGCCTTATTTTAAGCAAATGTACGGCTTTGAGGTCAATGACCTCTACGGTGAGTGTTAGAGCTGGAGTGCTAGTAGTCAGGTAGGCCTCCAATAGTGATTGCCATATGTGGGAGGTGGTTACGAGGTGGTTGTGTGGCGTTACATCATAAAAAATGTATGTTAAATATTATATTTATTCCATAACGACGTACAACAGTCGTGGTGGAACTAGGAGGCGGCCAACGCTCACCAACGTATATGCGGGACTGCGTTGGCGTCGCGTGATGAGGTATGCAAGCTGCCTCTTCCCATAGTCAGCGTGAAGTGTCGCCGGGACAGCCCGACGAAGTGCCGTGCTCAGAAATCCAGATAACGTGCTGACTCGGCCTCTGCAGTCCGGCGAACTCTGGACGGCTCTACAGGCAGCTAGATGATGGGCACGAATACGCAGCTCGGTGAAAACCGCACCGGGGCGTGTAGAATGAAACTACAGTTCCCATTGTGATCCATGATAGCTCACAAGGGTGCTTTCCCCACAGAGACGGTGATGGGCAGGAAGAACTCAATGGTCCAGGCACGAACCATGGATCCCTAGAGCTTGCAGCAAACAGCAAATGGAAGTTAGCTAGCATGTGGCTCGCCGATTGGTAGGCAACACGTCGGCAGCATTTCGACTTAACGGCAGACAGCAGGCCCCCAACCAGTGGTGGCAGCCTCTGGCAGCGGCAGCTTGCTGACTCATCTCGAACTGCGTCGAATTCCCCTCATTGCTGACTCCTGATAATGACTGCATGACGCTTAACCAAAACTAGCGGAATAGGTGAAACCCTGATTCACCATTGTTTCTGCAACGTAAGTAAACTTTCCCTCTGAGTCACAACAAGATTAAGGTACATGACGTGACTATTGAGCAACTGCGGCGTCATTGCCCAAGCTTTGCCATCATGTCAGCAAATTCAAAGCCCCGGCGGTGCTGTAATGATGGATCAAATTCTCCTTTCAGAAGCCCCAGACGGCGACTTCTGTAACGTCAGCGTATTATGTAAGAGCGCTTAGTACTGAGGTTTCGTGCGTCTCCATTCCTACGACTTTCTTTTTTCTGGGAGACTGCTCGGTCTACAGGATTGGAAAAACAGAATCCCAGAAATCATTTCATGCACGTTAAGATAGGCAACTCAACTTTCGTCATCGCATCCCGGGCGTGTGATGTAACGCGGGTTGCCTGTCTTAAAGTTGCATGAACTATTTTCCAGCCCAATTTTACGAGGGTGTTCAGTAAGTAATGCAACACCTCTTTTTTTTCTGAAAGCAAATTAGTTTTATTCGGGATTCCAATGTAACCTACTATTCCTGCTTCTTTTGACTACAAACCCCTACCTTTCAACATAATCTCCGTTCAGTGCGACGGCCTTAGGCCACCTTACTGGGAGGGCCTGTACGCCCCCATGGTGCCACTCTATTGGTCGACGTCAGAGCCAACGTCTTGCTGCTTCAGTAACATCCACATCATCCACGTACCGCTTCCCGCGGAATGAATCCTTCATTGGACCAGACAGACGGAAGCCAGAAGATGCGGCCCGCATCTCGTGGTCGTGCGGTAGCGTTCTCGCTTCCCACACCCGGGTTCGATTCCCGGCGGGGTCAGGGATTTTCTCTGCCTCGTGATGGCTGGGTGTTGTGTGCTGTCCTTAGGTTAGTTAGGTGTAAGTAGTTCTAAGTTCTAGGGGACTGATGACCATAGATGTTAAGTCCCATAGTGCTCAGAGCCATTTGAACCATTTTTGAACCGGAAGATGCGAGGTCCAGGCTGTAAGATGCGTGAGGAAGAATAGTCCAATAAGGTTTTGTGAGCTCCTGTCGGGTGCGCGGGCTTCTGTGAGGGAGAAGTTTGTTTGCAAGCTTGTGGTGACGGACATGGTGAATTCGCATCTTCAGTTTCCTGAAGGATGTACACAACGCTTCAGACTGGAACGTTGCACAATGATGGAGAACATCAAATAGAATAACCCCTTCAGAGCTCCATAAGATCATCGCTGCAACTTTATCAGCTGAAGGTCCGGCTTTGTATATTTTATTCGGAGAAGAGGTGGTGTGCCTCCCCACAATGATTGGCCGGTTATTTCCAGCTCAAAGTGATTGACTCAAGTCCTCTGCCACGGACTTTATGGTAGTTCGCAGAGTATGTATGCAGATGTAGATACACTGTTCTTACGTAAATTTAACATTTAAGCTGCTCTCAGAAGAACGGAACTCTTATCTACAGGCAACTTGGGACTGTCTTTGTCAGTTTTCTTATTGCTGTAGAATACTCTAAGATAATCTTTCTCTCTCATTCCTCCAAGGATCCATTATTGTCATCTCCCTTTAGTCAGTTTCCTTCTCTCTTTTCTGTTTATTCGTATTCACAGTAAAGTGCCCTACTTAATTCTGAATATGTATAAAAGACGTTTGCCCCTTAAAGATACGAGATCGATAACGAAGTTCAAATTCGGAGTTTACACGTGAAAACCGGATATTACCTTCTTCTGCATTATTCTCACATCTCGTTTGTTTTAGAGACAGCAGCTGAATTTACACACCTCAGAGGCCAAAGACTGCTGTCCAACCACAGCTGGTTTGCGGTCACATGTCGTAAATCGAAACAAAACATGTTTCAATGAACAGAAATGAAATCTGCGTTTTTGTAAAAATATTGGGTGGACCATTTTCGTATTGTTGTTTTGTTTACTATTTGCCATTCAAAAATGTTCAAATGTGTGTGAAATCTTATGGGACAAAACTGCTAAGGTCATTAGTCCCTAAGCTTACACACTACTTAACCTAAATTATCCTAGGGACAAAAACACACACACACCCACGCCCGAGGGAGGACTTGAACCTCCGCCGGGACCAGCCGCACAGTCCACGACTGCAGCGCCTAAGACGGTTCAGCTAATCTCTCGCATTTGTCATTGAATGAGAAAGGTTCTCCCTGATCAACGAAATTTTGCTTACATGGAGAATGTATAATAGGTTTTCTGAGAGCAGCCTTGTCAGTCACTGGATAAAAAGAAGCGTAGAAGTATTTTTATTAAAAATGGATTCAAAGTTGTACTTTCGTTGCACCATAGCCAATGCTTGTCCTTTCGCTTTACGAACAGACAAATAAATATTCGTGCTGCTTAAGTACAAATTGTGTATACAGTCCAAACGTAGTGGATTACTTATGCACCATCGTCGCACAATTAATCTGCGTGGAACAATGAAAACTTACTGAGGCAAGCAGCCAAGTTCTGAATGTACGACACCGATGATTCAAAACGTCATTACCATCCGCTTAGCAGCGTTTTGGACCACCTTCGGAATGCAAAGCAGAAACTATTATGCGTGGATAGATTTTAGAAGTCCTTGGTAGGTTACTGGAGGTATGAGACGCCTAATGTCTACGCAATTCCTGTAAATTACTGATCGGTAGCATGCGAACGCAGAGTTGCTGCCCGATAGCGTCTCAGATCTGTTACGTTGGATTCAGTTCCGAATTTTTGTGATCAAGTCATCAACGTGAATTTGCTGTCATGCTTCTCAAACCTCTGTAGCACGATTCTGGCCTTGCGACAGCGCAGCGCGGAGTGGCCGCTCGGTTTGAGGCGCCATGTCACGGAATGCGCGGCCCCTCCCGCCGGAGGTTCGAGTCCTCCCTTGGGCATGGGTGTGTGCGTTGTTTTTAATGGTTCAAATGGCTCTGAGCACTATGGGACTTAACAGCTGTGGTCATCAGTCCCCTAGAACTTAGAACTACTTAAACCTAACTAAACTAACCTAAGGACATCACACACATCCATGCCCGAGGCAGGTGTCGAACCTGCGACCGTAGCAATCGCGCGGTTCTGGACTGCGCGCCTAGAACCGCGAGACCACCGCGGCCGGCCGTTGTTTTTAGCATAGTATAAGTAGTGTGTCAATCTAGAAACAGATAACCTCAGCAGTTTGGTGCCTTAGGAATCCACACACATTTGAACATTTTGAGCCCTGCGACACAGCATATATCCTGCTGCAAGATGCCGTCGCATTCAGGGAAGACATCAAGAATGAAAAGGTGCAGGTAATCCAGAATACAAGTCACGTAATCCAGAGCTGCCATAATGCCTTCGGTTACTACTGCAGGTCGCATGGATGCCGAGGTGAATGTCTCTCATAGCATGATACTTCCCAAACCGAGCTGTACCCTTGCAGTGAGTGGAGCTTGTTTCGAGTGGCCGTCTGCATGTTGAACAGTTTGACCTGGTCACTGTTCAAAAATGGTTCAAATGGCTCTGAGCACTACGGGACTTAACTGCTGTGGTCATCAGTCCCCTAGAACTTAGAACTACTTAAACCTAACTAACCTAAGGACATCACACACATCCATACCCGAGGCAGGATTCGAACCTGCGACCGTATCGGTCGCGCGGTTCCAGACTGAAGCGCCTAGAACAGCTCGGCCACGTCGGCCGGCGGTCTCTGTTCTTTGAAACACTTGTTCCTGCAGAAATATTCTATACTGTCGTCAGATCTGCCAGAGATCGTTGTCTATCCCTCTTTACAGAGCAGCCTCGATCTTCTGTTGATGATGCTTGGGTCACAAGACGTTCATAAACAGAACGCATCATAAACAGAACGTGGAGGTCGGAGGCTTGCCCGTTCTGTAAGGTAGGATAGAGAACAATCTCTGGAGTTCTGACCACAGTGTACAATACAGCGTAGCAGACACCCCTGCGTCTTTGCCTGTTGACCTAACGACGTCGTGAATTACAATCTCAGGGACAGGGAATCATCGACTTCGGACCGTGGATCAATGGAAACATCTCAGTTGGTCGGATGAATAACGTGGATACGTTGACGGACAGAACATTGTTGTCCACTCATAGTTTCACCATCCATCAACCACTTTCCATAGATACGACAGTAGCACGCGAATAGCCGACTGGTTTTACTGTTTCCGAAATGTTCGTTCCCAGGCACCAGGATGTATATCAATCTGCCCTTTGTAGCAAGTATCAGTGGATTTTCGCATTTGCGGCTCGTATCGTCGCTACAGTATTTCTCCATTTGTTTCTGCTCCGTTTGTATCCTTTTCTTACGGCATCATGGGCCCTCAGAGCCACCAGACGACATCCAGTCTCGTGATCATAGCGCTTTGCCTCATCAGTGTATTTATGCACAGGAATTTGTGGAGTTCAGAGAATAAATCTAGAAGATTTTTATTATTTCAAAAACTGCAAGATTCTTAATGCTTAGGTTTACTCTTAATTTCTGCGTCGTAAATGCATAAACGATTTAGAAATACAGAATTACTCCATTTATTTAAACAATGCTAACTAAACTTTCCATATACACAAATGGTAACTCATAAATCTTCACATATGTTTACTAGCTTCAGTCCTAATTCACGCGTCAGGCCGGCCGGAGTAGCCGAGCGATTCTAGGCGCTACAGTCTGGAACCCCGCGACCGCTACGGTCGCAGTTTCGAATCCTGCCTCGGGCATGGATGTGTGTGATGTCCTTAGTTTAGTTAGGTTTAAGTCGTTCTAAGTCTAGGGGACTGATGACCTCAAATGTTAAGTCCCATAGCGCTTAGAGTAATTTGAACCATGACTTTCCCCTTCTTGGTATTTATTTTTTGTTTTGGTTTTGTTATCCTCTATTTTAAGACAATAAACGTTTTATTCAATTCTTCTGAATCTGCTCTCATTATGTTTCATTAATTTTGTTTTTTTCCCACATAGATCTTTTTTATTCCTGAATATATTTGTTAGCCGGCCGCGGTGGCCGTGAGGTTCTAGGCGCTTCAGTCCGGAACCCCGCTACTGCTGCGGTCGCAGCCTCGAATCCTGCCTCGGGCATGGATGCATGTGATGTCCTTAGGTTAGCTAGGTTTAAGTAGTTCTAAGTTCTAGGGGGCTGATGACCTCAGATATTAAGTCCCATAGTGCTCAGAGCCATTTGAACCATTTATATTTGTTAAATGATAAAATATTTTGCGCATAGGCCTTCTTTCTAATAAATCTAGCTTGTGTACTTTACAGTTCAGTATGAACAGTCCCTCGCGAACAATCGTTCTGGATATGTATGATGTAGTATTTCAGTTTCTCATGTCGGTTTATGCTCCCATTAGACAGTTTCCTAAATCTAAACCACCTCACTAGATATTTTATCTTTTTCGCCATTTATGAGATTACTTAGGAATGTAGTGTTCGAGTGTTGATTGGAAACCCTGACTTTGTTTCCTACTACTTGCCTATTCAACAGAATTCCTTTTCAGTTTTCTGCGTAGCTTCTGCCGTCTCTTTATAGGCAAACACAAATCTTCTACAACGAAGTTTGATGTTCACTGAATGAGACAAGAATGGCAACGAGACTGTTAGAAGGTTATGTAGCTAAATTTCAATGCAGACATCCTGCGAGATATCCTACAATGCATACTGCTACCAAGTTTCCGTGGAATGCAGACATCCATTGAGATTCTTAGAAAGTTTTTTCCACTATGAAACGGAAGTAGAGCAGCACGATTTCAGAGTAAGGCCTGAACTAACTGCCATGGCAAATAAGAGACCCTATCTTCTGATTATTTCTGAAAAAACCTTTTTGGTAAGCGCTTGATCAAGTAAGTGGTGACTTCTTCCTAGCCAGATACGTTTGAACATAAAACTCTAGAACATACAGTTCAAAACGATGACAGGCAGCATCAACAATACGTGTCGTATTGTCTAACTGAACAGTGATTTCCTTCTCTTTTGTACCTTTCTTCCACCTCTCCGGCTGAGTGGTTGGCTTTTCTGACTGCCACGTGGGGTCGTCGCTTCTACTCCCCAGTGATGCCAACGATATTTTTACTTGATGCCAAGTGGTCTGATCTCGACATCATGAGCTTAGCAGAGGAACTACCTGAATCGCAACTTCGACTGTGTCCTGGAGCCGCCAACACCACGACTGACCAGCAGGGGAATTGGGTGCCGACCAAGTAAGGCTTCATTTCTGACTTCATAGGCTGATAATGACCTGAGATATTGGACCCCTGAAGGCTCGCTTTAGGCCTCAACTTGCGCTGCGGCGAAAACTGGCAAGACCGACACTAATGGTGGATCTTGTATGAACAAAACCCAGTACTGTTTCGCATTTACCCATATTTACTTTGATTACTTTCATGATTTAACTGTAGGGGAGACTGTTATACGAGTACGTAGGGTGTAGTGTACCTAGTAACACGAGTGTCCGTGTCGATGTTCCAGTCTATAAGCCGATTTCACAAAAATATGAAGGAATGAAGTCACAGCTGCAAAATACTAACGCGAATTCTTTACAGACGAATGGAAAAACTGGTAGAAACGGACCTCGGGGAAGATCAATTTGGATTCCGTAGAAATGTTGGAACACGTGAGGCAATACTAACCTTACGACTTATCTTAGAAGAAAGATTAAGGAAAGGCAAACCTACGTTTCTAGAATTTGTAGAATTAGAGAAAGCTTTTGACAATGTTAACTGGAATACTCTCTTTCAAATTCTGAAGGTGGCAGGTATAAAATACAGGGAGCGAAAGGCTATTTACAATTTGTACAGAGACCATATGGCAGTTGTAATAGTCGAGGGACATTAAAGGGAAGCAGTGGTTGGGAAGGGAGTGAGACAGGGTTGTAGCCTCTCCCCGATGTTATTCAATCTGTATATTGAGCAAGCAGTAATGGAAACAAAAGAAAAATTCGGAGTAGGTATTAAAATTCATGGAGAAGAATTAAAAACTTTGGGGTTCGCCGATGACATTTCAATTCTGTCAGAGACAGCAAAGGACTTGGAAGAGCAGTTAAACGGGATGGACAATGTCTTGAAAGGTATAAGGGTATAAGATGAACATCAACGAAAGCAAAACGAGGATAATGGAATGTAGTCGAATTAAATCGGGTGATACTGATGGAATTAGATTAGGAAATGAGACACTTAAAGTAGTAAAGGAGTTTTGCTATTTAGGGAGTAAAATAACTGATGATGGTCGAAGTAGAGAGGATATAAAATGTAGACTGGCAATGACAAGGAAATCGTTTCTGAAGAAGAGAAATTTGTTAACATCGAGTATAGATTTAAGTGTCAGGTAGTCGTTTCTGAAAGTATTTGTATGGAGTGTAGCCATGTATGGAAGTGAAACATGGACGATAACTAGTTTGGACAAGAAGAGAATAGAAGCTTTCGAAATGTGGTGCTACAGAAGAATGCTGAAGATAAGGTGGGT
Source organism: Schistocerca americana (assembly GCF_021461395.2). NCBI lineage: Eukaryota > Metazoa > Arthropoda > Insecta > Orthoptera > Acrididae > Schistocerca > Schistocerca americana. The sequence goes on from NC_060120.1 coordinate 908,390,016, forward strand.
AGATCACGTAACTAATGAGGAGGTATTGAATAGGATTGGGGAGAAGAGAAGTTTGTGGCACAACTTGAGTAGAGAAGGGATCGGTTGGTAGGACATGTTTTGAGGCATCAAGGGATCACAAATTTAGCATTGGAGGGCAGCGTGGAGGGTAAAAATCATGGAGGGAGACCAAAAGATGAATACACTAAACAGATTCAGAAGGATGTAGGTTGCAGTAGGTACTGGGAGATGAAGAAGCTTGCACAGGATAGAGTAGCATGGAGAGCTGCATCAAACCAGTCTCAGGACTGAAGACCACAACAACAACAACATGAAGGAATGCGAACTAGAGATCGCCATTAGGAGTTTCTGGCATTTTCTGCTGTTTTTGTTCTTGTCAGACACGAGATTATGTTTTGTGCAGAATTTGTAAAGTATTAGGAGCTCTACGCATTAAGTGCAGTACATTGCTCTGGCAGAAAAAAATTGCAACACCAAGAAAGTTAATGGGCGTGTTTCTACATTTGATTGATGATTATTGAATTTTGTGCTGGTTGCATAAGAGTGGCGTTATTAGCACCGCTATGAGGATGTAAATCAGGTTTTCTTTGAATACACACTGTAACTCTCCTGACCGTTAGTTGCCTTTTTAGATTGGATGTGGTTAGGTCGATGTTAGTCAACAATGCCTTTAAGGTGACAGAGGCGCTATAGCCACTGTACGTGATTGCTGCCAGCGGTGATTACGGGAATGTACAGTCGCAGGAAAACCGGGTTCCGGACGGCCATGTGGCACTACCGAGCAGGAAAACCATGGTGTTCGGCGTATGGCTCTGGCGCATCATACTGCATTCTGCAGTAGAAATCTGAGCAGCGCTTGGAACCACAGTGACAGACCGAACTGTTACATATGGGTTACTTGAAGAGCACCTGCGAGGCAGACGCCCTGTAGCTGTGCATTCGACTGACCCCAACCCACCGCCGTTTGCTGCTTCTGTAGTGTCAAGTGAGAGCGCATTGGAGCGGAGGGTCGAGGTGTGATGTGTTTTCTGATGAAAGCTGGATCTGCTTCGGTGGAAGTGACGGCAGTGTGTTGGTTAGGAAGAGGCTGGTTGAGGGCTGGCAGCCAACATATCTGCCTGCTAGACACACTGGACCTTCACCTGGTCTTATGATTTGAGGTGTGATTTCGTATGACAGCACAAGCACTCTCGTGGTTACCTCACACACCTTGACTGAAAATTTGTACGTCAGTCTGGTGACGCGATCTGTTGCGCTGCCACTCATGAACAGCATCCCAGGGGGTGCTTTCCAACACGATAACGCTCTCCCACATACCGCTGTTGTAACCAAACATGCTCTACAGAGTGCCAGAGAGAACAAACACCACATATTTATGCAGATGAACTTTATCTCTGTGTTATGGAATGTATGCAGTTCCAATTGCATAGAAAGCTATAACTAAATGGAGATGTCAACAATAACTAAATCGAGGTATCTGTTTACGCTTCCGATCGCAGTATTTCAGTAATCAAAGTGTCGGACCTGGTGGTCTAGAAAGCGGATCGACCAAGCAAACTTTCAGTCCGTCTTTAGTCTAAACTTCACTTCCCAACGACCTGAGAAGCCGCCAGAAACTACACGTGGTTTTGATTCCAACTTAGAATGTATTTTCCTTTTCCACTGTTGCATGTCTATGGTAGGTTAGGGACACGCAAGTTGTCGAACATACGTCCGACTAAACGATCAGACTGCTAAGCAGAAAAAAAGATGATGATGTCACCGTTAAGTGCACGTTACGGTAGTAAAAGTACTGATCAGAAACGATAATTTTGTTTCCATTTCTCCTCAAGCCTTTCCTTTTTCTTCACAAAACGTTTCTGTGCTAACGCGGGAGAAATATACATATGTGCCATAACTGGCTTTTGTTTAGGTAAGGGGCTCTTTCTTCCACACATCAGCCTAACGCACCAAGTGCGGAGTGCAGCTGTCAGGCAAAAGAAAATAAACGGCTTCACCGAAAAGATAATCTCGGCAAACCATAAACAAACGCTAATTTTATGCTCCGAGGGAGCTCCACGTTTACAAACAGGTACGCTTGTGATCGGTCGTAGGTGCTGCTTAGCGAATATGGGAGATCCCATCTAAAAACAGCATCCTCTGCTTAGTTGACCGTGGCATTTAATTAGGACAGAAGATTACGATAATAGAATTGTATCTAGTACATACAGAGGTTTCTCTGCCTCGTGATGGCTGGGTGTTGTGTGCTGTCCTTAGGTTAGTTACGTTTAAGTAGTTCTAAGTTCTAGGGGACTTATGACCACAGCAGTTGAGTCCCATAGTGCTCAGAGCCATTTGAACCATTTGAACATACAGAGGGGTCCAAAATGTATTCACCGTTTTAAAGTCCATAACTTGCAAACTAATTGACGGAGCTGTCTCATTTTTGGTGAAAGTGTAGCTTAATGTCCAATTTAAAGATATCATTGTAGGTGTTAGAAATGGTCACCATTAACATCCACACACAAAAGATGCCGCCGAACTGCAGCACGAACTACTGACTGCAACGTGTTCAGAAAGATATTTGCACATGAATGTATATGGATTCTCGAAGTTCATCCAATGCGCATGGCTTTTGTCGATAGACGACGTCCTTTAGTGTCCCCCACAGGTAAAAGTCCAGAGGAGTTAGGTCTGGGGGACGTGGTGGATACTCCACAGCACCTCTACGGCCTATCCATCTTCCTGGTAGATTTTCGTCGAGATACGCCCTAACACGATTTTGGTAGTGGGCTGGGGCACCATCTTGTTGAAAGTAAACTCTTACGTCTCCATACAGGTCTCGGATGGCAGGTAAAATGGATGTCTGAAGCTTCTGAAGGTACACCTCACCGGTAACTGTGCCGTCAAAGACGAATGGCCCAATCAAGCACCGGTAAGACAACACACACCAAACATTTACTCCTGGCAAATTCACGGCTTTGTCTACGTGGACGTTCGGATTTTCGGCGGCCCAGTAGATACAATTGTGGGGATTTACGGTACTATTGAGTTTGAACTGCGCCTCATCAGACCACACAATCATCTCTGCAAACTCTTCATCGTTGCGCACCATGTTTGTAAACCACTCGCAGTACTCCATTCTACGATCTGCGTCGTCCTAGTTCATTGCGTGTAGCAATAGTGGGATGTAGCACTTCCACTTTGCTTTCTTCAAAATTCGCCGAACACGTGAGCGACTCACTCCAGTTTCACGGGCACACTGTCTCATAGACTTCTGTGGTGAGCGAGTGAATTGTCGTAACACATGACGGGAGTTAGCTGGACTTGTTACTGTTACAGGTCGTCCAGATCGTTGTTTGTGTACATCTTTAACACACCCTTCGGCTTCAAATTTATCTTGAATGCGACGAATCGTTGAACGTGTCGGTGGCTCTGTTTGATACTCATTTCGCCATTGCTGGTGAACCTCATTAATGTTTTCGTACTTAAAATACCACTTCAAAACTGACTTCCTTTCATCGAAAGTAAGCCTTTCGCCAGCCATGTTTACTCGAGTAACTAGGTGGAACCAAGAACAAAACATTGACTATCTGACGACTGTCATCTGACAAAACAAAACAACACAGTACAACACTTGTTTAGCGATTGCCGGAACTACAAACTATTACACTACCAAAGATGAGACATCTCCGTAAATTAGTTTGCCCGTTACGGACTTTTAAACAGTGGATACATTTTTTTGGACCCCTCTGTATAAATCATACACTGTATGGCGACAGACATGTAAAAGAACAGACCAACTGCAGAAAGTATTAAAATTATGGAAAACAAAATTTAATGAAGAGGGTGTGCCTGAAATTTACAAATACGTAGGGATATTAGGAAGTACATTACACATGACATCCCACTCTAAGACGATTGCGCAACAAGAGTTGTACACAGTCAGAGGAGAACATTTGTTCCAGGTTTAGTGCAGACAATTCTACTGCGGTAGGGATAACAGCTACACCACAGTATGCGAATGAAATGGTGCCTCAGTTGTAAACGTACTTAAAAGTGGAAGTACCTGGTACAGTATGGTTCTGGTAGGGGAAACGTCTAAATTGCACACAGATTCATCGTGTAATTATGCCAGTATGGAGTATGGAGCAAATGCAATTTCACGTCCAGCCGTTGTGAAATAGTGCGAAATTTTGGACAAGGCTGTGCAGACTGGAATAGTGCCAATCATGAAGTCCAAATCTATCAACATGTGATTCACATCTTTTGGGCAAGCTGTAGAAACGTCTTGGGGGACAATTTCCAACAATGAGGACGTACACACAGCGGTTCTTCAGTGGCTCCGTCACTGAGCAGCGGGTTCTTCGGCGAGGAACTAAACGATTGGTAAAACGTTCCGACAGTTGTTTACAGTCTTGGATACTGTGTTGAAAAATTGTTTCATGTGTCTGTGTCACCTTCAAGTGTAGTGGAAATTTCGTAAAAATTACATGTCTTCCCATAATAGTGTCTAACTTACTTTCTGTAGTCCCCATGTGTTTACATGGAGTGTTGAAATTACAGAATGATGAAGTCAAATGAAATAATTCGATAATTGGCTGGATGCCTTGGTGTGGGGATATGGGAATGGGGGACTTGACCTTGTCCGTTTACACAGGTGGAAATTTTAGTGGGCTTGGAACGTTGCTTAAGTGTGCAACGTGCGTTGTTGTGAAGGGGTCTTACAAAAGCCTGGATAGTTTTATTGAAACTCAAAGCGCATTCCGTCGACAGTTTCATTTATCCCAACGGGTTCCTGTGCCATCTTCCAGGGGCGGTGGCAAGGGGGGGGGGGGTTATGGGAGTATCATATTGCAGTGGATAAATGATTTCAGAAATCAGAGAATATATTACTTCAACAGATTCAGTCATTCTTAAAATAATTATGTAGCAATATAGGTTGCAATGTATTTCAAACACATTTTAACAAAAGAATAATAGCGGCAAATAGCTTACTATTTAAACCAATAAATATCATTTAACTCAAAATGGGAATATTATTATTTATTAATATACATTGGATATATATTAATGTACGAGTACCAGTTACAATAATCAAGAAAGCTAAATGTGCCGAGTATGCCAACCAACAGTTAAATTGCTAACCCCAGACAAAAACTTCGAAATCGCCGGACATCTGGGTCAATATTATTTTCCCGGACACGCACATTCTGTCGGCACCTGTTTACCTGAACGCAAAAACAGTTACCAAAAACTACTTTAAGCAACACCAAATTTTGCCAGTTTGACGGTATAGGATCCCAGTTCTCTTTTTGTTAAGTTTCCCCCCCCCCCCTCTGCTTTTAGCCCCCAACCCCTTGACTGACTTCTAGATCTGCTCCCACCATCTTCCAATACTATACACCTTTGGGTGAGAAATCTGAAGCCACTGGCAGCACTACAAAGTGTAATAATAACCCAGACCCAAAAGAATATTGATTGTGTGTGTGTGTGTATGTGTGTGTGTGTGTGTGTGTGTGTGTGTGTGTGTGTGTGTGCATAGCGCCAATTTACACTGTTCAGGCGAAGAAGCTTATATAATTTTTTGAAAAAGATTGAAAATGTTTAGACCTTTTGGATACTTTTGAGCAAAGTCAAGATATATGCAGTGTGACTGCCTTTTTCATTTTAATGGGAGTTAGAACGCTACACTGTGACTGGCCAGAGAAGGGAAGAGTAGGAGTGGGAGGAATGGAGGAGAGGGAGAGATAGCGGCGTGGGCGGGGGGGGGGGGGGGGAAGCACATAGAGAGAGGAGAGGGGCTGTGCTTACGAAATACATTGAAGGTCATTGCCCTTATACTTCATGATGTTATAATCAAGTTTTTGACTATATGCAAATTTTTTGTGTTTTTTGGATAAAGTGCAACCCGGGCCAGCACTCAACAAGATGCCTGGATAAAGTGCAACCCGGGCCAGCACTCGATAAGATGACTGTGGGAAACCTCCCAAAAGAATTACAAATTACCATGTGAAATCGACTGTTATAAGTCTAGGACTTCCTCCCCCGGCCCCTCCTGTTTGACACATTATTGTGCACCCAGACAAATAGACAGCTGAATTTCTAATTGTATGACGGCATTTTGCGCTGTGTTACGGATTTTTTGAAGGTCCCACGTCTTCAAGCAGAGATTCTTTTGCTCTAGATTGTTCACTTTTTTCCTCTCTGCTAACACGTAAGTGGCATTTTCTCTTTTCTGCTGATGGATTTGGAGCCATACACGAAGTAAACATGAACAAACCCACGTTATAGTAAGATCGTGTTCTTCTGAATATTCTACAATCCCTGTGCAATTACGAAACTGAACTGTGTATAGCAAACCGTGACGGGTCGTCCTCGACAACAGTTCTGATTAGGCTGTGCGGCAGGAGGACGCAGTGTCCTTGTTGAAACTGGGGAGTATGTTGGGCGAGGGATACTCCGCTAGCTCGATAATTCATGTATGAGGAAGGTACAGAGAACAGTTTGTGGACTGTATTTTCGAAATTATCTGTAAATCTCCACATTCACATTGAACGCAGGACAACGTCGTGATCACAACAGTGGCGAAGGAAAGACATAATTTCTCGTGAACAACCCATGTGAGAATTCTGTATCACAGATTTCAGTGGGGAACAAGTGCCTGAGCAGTGTTTTTTGATGTCTTCTTTCTCTCAAAGAAGGAATAAAAAAGCACAGGTGACAGAATCCGATCCTAACGTTACTAGTCGAAAGGAATGAAAAGTATATTTTGCACAGAATACCTCTGAATAAAGCAAAGACGAAGGTGGTGAAGAGTGGTCGGAACGTAATTAATTTGCATTTCAACAAAACTGCGAATGACACATTACTCGAAGGATTCTCGCATTTGGAAATCAAGATAGCGCGGATTGGCTTAAGTTAGAAAGGTATCACAAATAAATTTGCCTAGGCGAAGGAAGTTTTCTCGACTAAAGCAGCTCGATCGGTATCAGATACTGGTAATGAAAGGAAGAAGAAATTTCTGGTAGTTGAAATCCGGAGCACAGAATTGGAGGAAAGTGAAACGTGGTCCATTGGGAATCTGTGGAAGGAAAAATTGGATATTTTTTAAACGTGACGCTCTCGAAGAATGGTAAAAGTTAAATCGAAAAACAAAGTAAGAAGTTTAAAAAATTATGAAAGGAGTAGGTGAGCAAATTCGTTTAAGTGAAACTCTTTCCAGGCAAATGGACATCTTGTAAGGAATCCAGGAATAGTAAACTTGGTGCTGGAGGGGCAGTGGAGGGGAAAAATGGTAACGGCCAAAAAGAAACTAGAGTACAAAAAGCGAATTGTAGAGGACGCTGTGTGTAGTAGATAAGTATAAGGAAGGAGGATTAACGTCCGTAGCATCGTAGATACGGAACACAAGCTCGGAATGATTCAGGGATGCGGAAGGAAACTGGCCATCTCCCTTGAGCGATTTGGGGAAAGCTTGTTCTTTTTCTTCCATTTCAAAGAACGGGTGTTGTAGTTCTGAAATCAAAGTGGTTTCACAAAACTGTTGTCTCCATCTCTTCATTAACTCTCCTATTTCCTGTACTCAATTTTGGTTGAAATCTAATGCTGTGGTAGGCGCTCAGCTGGCGTCCTTGGTGATATCGTCATTCCATTTTTTTGGATAGTCTAATCTCTTCGGTCATTGTTGTTTTCACACCTAGTTGTTGTCTTTTAACGTCACTACGCACTCTGTCTCTTCGTGTTAGCCCAAGAAGTGACCTCATGAACCTCTTCCTCTTGGCTGCTTCAATTCTTCGTTTATTTGCGACTTAGGGAAATAATGGAAGACCTAAATCAGGATGGTCGGTCGCATATTTGAACCGTCATCATCCCGAACGCGAGTCTAGTGTGCTAACCACTGAGCCACTTCGCTTGAGTAGTTAATTACAAATGAAATGATAAACACAAGGTACGTAGAGATCTCTCTACCTAGAAACAAATGTTTAACCATGTGCAATGGTGCAAGATGTTCGAAACTCTGAGAACAAGAGGAGTGCGAAAGACGGGTAATATACGATACGTGCTAGGGCTAAGAAAGAACATATGACTTGAAGACCAAGGGAGAAGTGCTGTGATTAAAAGGAGTGTAAGACAGCGACAGTTTTCGCCATTACTCTTCAGTCTATACATCGAAGAAGCAGTGACGAAAATGAAAGATAGGTTTAGTAGCGGGGTTAAACTTCAAGGTGAAGGTTAGCAATGATAAGATTCGAAGATGACATTATTATCCTCAGTGAAAGTGAATAAGAACTACACGATCTGTTGAATCGAATGAACAATCTATTGATCACACAGTACGGATTGAGAGGAAACCGAAGAAAGGTGAAAGCAGTGGCCAATAGAAGAAATAAGGATTGCGAGAAACTTAACATCAGACTTCTTGACCACGAAGTAGACGAATATAAGGATTTCTGTTACCTTGCAAGCAAAATAACACGTGACGAACGGAGCAAGGAAGACATAAAATGCGGTTCAGCACAGGCAGAAACCACATACCTGGCCAGAAGAAATCTATTAGTATCAAAAACCAGTCTTAACATCAAGAAGAAATTTATGAGAAATTATGTTTGGAACATATTGTAAGCAAGTGAATCATGAACTGTGGAAAAACCGGAAAAGAAGAGAACCGAAGCGTTTGGGGGCGAGGTTTTACAGAACGTTGTTGAAAATAAGGTGGACTGATAGGCAATGAGGAGTTTCTCCGCATAATAGGCGAAGAAAAGATCATGTGGAAAACAATGACAAGAAGATGGATCAGGATGATAGGATCCTGCTGGGATATCAGGGAATAACTTCCGTGGTACTTGAGGGGACTGTAGATTGTAAAAACTACAGTGAAAGACAAAGATAGGAATGCATTCAACAAATAATAGCAGACGGACGGTGCAAGAGATACTATGAGATGAAGAGGACTGCACAAGGGGGGCGGGGGGGGGGGGGGGAGAGAGAGAGAGAGAGAGAGAGAGAGAGAGAGAGAGAGAGAGAGAGAGAACATCCAATCGCACAGTACACATCTTAGATCTTTCGTTAATGTTTAAACCTGAGAATCACTTCTAACCACCGGAATCGATCATGATCACTGCTATTACATTCTCGCAATTGAGACTGAAATCAATGTTTTCTTTTGGATAGTATATTTTCACTTACATGATTAATTTTAAGTCAGGCACCCATTTGTTTTGAAACAGAAAGCCATGGTCATCAGAGACTGACGGTCACCTAATGAGGGGAGTGTTCTGATTGTTTGTACTGTTTCTCCCGCAGAAATGAGAGCAGATGCCACCAAAACTTTCTACGTAGGTACTCAAGAGTGGTGGTAGGTAATAGAGCTCAGCTGTTGCTTGTAGCTCTTTGGATCCTCTAACACGTATTTGCCCAGTTCATGATATTAAAAACACAGCTCCAGTTGCGTGAGATATTTAACTGATCAACCGCTCCCAGTTTCGGCTATAACATTAACAATCTGTAGCTCATATGGTGCGTTGCCTAAGTATATTATTTGTTTGTAGGCCCGAGGACTCGTATAGGACCGAAACGAGGTGCAGTGAGTATGACTAGGCGCATTTCTCGAAGTGGCACTGGTGACTCACTCAAGGACATACAAACAAATACTGTCCTCAAACTACAGTCTCCCTGTGATGTCACAGAAGGTGTGGTTCGCAGACAGCTGCACACATACCCCACTACAAATAATACAAAAATCATGCTAAGCCTTCGCAATGGTCCATTCTCATCAATAATGAGACGCTAAAATGTTTGAGATCACTGATGACAACCAAATCATCGAAAACGATAAATAGAGAAACCGTCACTTCAAAGGATGGTACATCCTGTTTGCTGTTTTACTAGTACTTCCTGTCCTTCACAGTTTTATTGTTGTTGCCTTTTTAACTACCTATGTCCAGATACGCGTCATAAATAGAAGCGATGTGCAATCCATACACCAGTCTAAAACTTGACCAAAAAATCACATAGAATGTGTAACAGGACATACTGCGAACTGTCTTAAGCAGATTCCAAACTTTTATTGAATACTAAATACTGTATCTGAAAGCAACGCTAAATGCTCTGAAAGATATAAAAGTTGCAACGTATAAGTTACCCCTTATTTGCAGATGTTGTTGTTGTGGTCTTCAGTCCTGAGACTGGTTTGATGCAGCTCTCCATGCACATACTGTAAAGCAGCGTGCCCTCGGGAAAAATTACGGTTGTAGTTTCCACTTGGTTTCAGCCGTGCGCAGTACCAGCACAGCAAGGCCGTTTTGGTTAGTGTTACAAGGCTAGATCAGTCAATCATCCAGACTGTTGCCCCTGCAACTACTGAAAAGGCTGCTGCCCTTCTTCAGGAACCACACGTTTGTCTGGCCTCTCAGCAGATATCCCTCCGTTGTGGTTGCACCTACGGTACGGCTATCGCTGAGGCACACAAGCCTCCCCACCAACGCCAAGGTCTATGGTTCATGGGGGGGGGATTTGCAGATAAGAGCACATTTTACTTTATTTCGAGTTTTTATATTTCAAAAAGTGAAAGTATCAGCGCTGCAGTACGTCCGGAGTAAGGAGCGAGCGGTAGCTTCCCACCCTGGCTAGCAGATACGGTTGGCCATCTGGCACTTTCAGAGCCAGTGGAATTGGATGAGGTATTGATGCAGAAATCGCTCATGGCGTCAGAAAAGACATACGTGGGGAAAGTATATTCATTCTGGAGCGAACGAGTAATTGTGGTCAATAAATATTTGCTAGCAAAAGTTAAATTTTGCGCTGGGGTTGGATTGATTTGGGGGAAGAGACCAAACAGCGAGGTCATCCGTTTCATCGGATTAGGGAAGGATGGGGAAGAAAGCCGGCCGTGCCCTTTCACAAGAACCATCGCGGCATTTGCCTGAAGCGATTAAGGAAAATCACGGAAAAATCAGAAGGTCCGGACGCGAGATTGAACCGTCGTCCTCCCGAATGCGAGGCCAGTGTGCTAAACACTGCGCCACCTCGCTCAGTTGACTTTTGCCACTCAGACATTACAAGGAGTCTACGTGTCGTAAATACTATCTTTCAGTAATTTTACAATGCCGGAAACGTTGATATTAATACATAAATGAATACCTCTAGCATAACCGAAGATGTACGACCTCATACGAACTATACCGATTGTACGCTCAAGTTACAGACTGTGCACCGTAGTCGGCAGTCGTCGTTAAGACGCCTTTCAGTCCAGTCAAGCGGTAGACCATGCTCTCGTACCGTTAATAGCCAGCTTATAATCAGCATAAACGCACCGTAAGGCATCCCGTGTAAAAATTATTTGCAAAACAATCTTCTTGCCGCTTTATTTTGTAAAACATAGTAGTATTGCACTTTCAGAATCCGACGATACTGCTTCGGCTCTGCAAGGGGCATAAAACTATAGAGCATCTCCACATAAGCGGTAGGAAGAATTCCTACAGGTAGCTCACTAAGTCAGTTCAAGGACGGACTGGCTTAATTATCGCAAAACTAGATTGGCAAAGTGTGACCAGTTTTACTGTACGCTCTTTACACCATCATATACAGACTCACCGGTTAATCTGAGACATTTCTGGAGGTTTAGTACGAGTGGAAGTGGGGAGAGGGGGAGGGGGGGGGAAGGGGATTGTTACAAAAAATACCACGAAGTATATAGCAAATTACCAAATTTTACATATTGTGTGTGTACTGTTACGCAGGAGTAATACACGATTAAATCTGCAGGTTATTTTGGGATATATAGTTTGCGAGACATCTAGTGACCAATGCTACCATCTCTAGCTACAATAAGCCTTTAACTCAGTTGGGCATCGAGTCGAACGAGTTTGGATCATAAGTACAGGCATTTCATTCCATGCTGCTTCAGTTCATGCCACCAAGTGAGGTGGTGTACTGGTTAGCGTGCTGTACTCGCATTCGGAAAGACGACGGATCGAGTACACATCCAGCCTCTCAGATATAGGTTTCCCATGATTTCCCTAAAACACTCCAGGCAAATTCCGAGACGGTTCCTTTGAAATGGCGCGGCCGATTTCCTCCCCCATGCTTGAAACAAAACGATCTTATGATCCGTCTCTAATGGCTTCGATTTTGACGCGACGGTAATCCATAATCTTCCTTGCTTCCTTCAGTCCATGCCGTAATTCATCATTCGTAGTGGCTGGCGACTGTTAGTATCTCGGAAACCTACGAATACATGTTTTCAGAGAGTGAGAGATGTGGAGAACGTGGACACCAGGACCCCAAACCAACACCACGGGGAACATGGCGTCCTGGGTTTGTAGCCTGTACGACCTACCGACATAAATGTCCAAGGTAGCCGGCGACTCTGTCGATAACTGGCTGAAAAGTTGGTGGTGGAAGCAAGCATACTACTGTCAACCATGTAGTCCACACAAAAACCTGAAGTTCGAACACTTTAATACCACATTGATGTTGTCTGAGCTATTCCTACGGCCTGTTCGGGTCTCGTATACTTCATTTTGGTACAGTAAACAGTTACATGAAGCACTTGACTGATTTTCTACGATACAGGTCCTGCGCAGTAGCCTAACATCGTCGTGATTAATCACAGATGTCTTCGTTTGAAAAATTAGAAGTCGAAACAGTCACTTATTAGATCACTCAATACACTGTTGACTCGAGCTAGTGAATACGTCACAGTGGACGAAATGTGTGCAGTAAGCATCAATTTTTCTGAACAGTCCTGTCATTATACATCGTTGTTAAAGTCTGACATAGTCATAAACGCTAGACATAAATTTAATTTAGAAGTTAATTAATAGTTTCAGTCGTTATACAACTATTGGATGAACTCCCCTGAACGCGAAATTCCAACTGTATGTGTTACATTTTTTGCGTTTTTTCGAAATGTGATGTGTATCAGACCGTCTGCGGTACATTTTCCACATAGGTGGACATAGGTGTTACTGCATTACAAATTCACCGCAGAATGGCAGAGTGACGAATGGATAAACTGTTATCTCGAAAATTACGTATTCCTTTAAAATTTGATTAGGTTGGAATTTACTGTTTTCTTATGAACTACAAGAATCACTAGAATTAAGAAATGCAGAAAATATTGCTGCTTACATATTTAACAAAAAGATATGGACACTGTTTTTTCTCCCGTAATGTGAATCCCCTTGTTTATATGAATGAGCGCCATGTTGCCGATTTTGGTAAATTTCATGAAATTATAAATTAGTGAAGTAATTAATTAATAGTGTATTTCTTCTGATGCAAAAAAATTCAAAAGTATGTGATAAATGTCGAGAATCTTAGAGTAGCTGTGACGGAATGTTTAGTGAAAAGTGGTAGCCTCACCGAATTTCAGTTTCAGTTTACACAAAGGATAATTAATTTCGGAAAAAAGTTGGTTTATTATGAAGTTGGAGTATTGCACTGTTGAATAGTATACTGAAATACGTATCAAAACTCACCACATGTCTGTAGTGTCGCACTGTATGAATATTTTCAGTTACTGATGCTTTGCAATTAACAAATTCTCTAGCCAAACTAATTACACAAATGGACTGAGAATAATCATCGGAATGATTTGAGTAATAAAGTTCATTGGTCTAGAAATAACTATAAAGTTGCAATTTTCATGTGCCTATTCTTCTGTCCGTGTTTATACGTGAATTGCGGCAAACAAGTGCATTTCCCGACGGAAGGTACGTGACGTGGCTATATGATTCTGCACGGCTGAGTGTCCTCTCAAGCGCAATCAGTCTGTGGGGGGCCACTGAGATCATGCATGGTGTTGCGTATGGCCCTCCTGAAAGGTTATATTGTGTTGAGATTGTGATCAGACTGAACAGCAATATCACGAAACGATAAACTATGGAACCCACAGAAGTACTATTAAGCTTTTCCTTTTCTCACCAACGGCTAATATTCTAATGTGATTTATGGAATAGAAATACGCTGTGTGGCCGTGTGGACGGCATCAGTGCTGCCTACTTCACCCAGTTCCACTCAAATGCTAATGATTTTTGCACACAAACATGTTGTTGAGTATGAAGTGTGTTAAACACTACCTTCATGGTATTGTAATTTTAATTCCTAGTAATTTGCTATCATTGAAAACCATTTGTTTATACATTGCGTGTTCCACAAGTCGTAAGTGAAAGCTACTTTTCATGCTCATCAAACCCTTTCTCATTGCAGCACGGACAAATAGTTACTATAAGTACATGTTCTGTAAATACACAGCATGTAATTATTGTCTTTCTGTTCCTCCATTTGACGCAACAGAAACAAATAGAAGTGCTACTGCTTGCGACTGTAGCTGACAAGTATAAAGTGAAAAGTCCTTTCTTGAGTATGAGCTGTGTATTTTACACACCAGCGCATGTACCTTTAGACTAAACAGTGAAATACAAACTCCAAGCCATGAAAGAAGACATTTTATAAGATGGGTTATTACAGCAAAAAACTGATTTTCGCACATCCCTCAATCTCAGATGCATAGTGAGATTTCAGCTTGTCAGAATATGAGAAGTACACTACTGGCCATTACAATTGCTACACCAAGAAGAAATGCAAATGATAAACGGGCATTCATTGGACAAATATATTATACTAGAACTGACATTTAATTACATTTGCACGCAATTTGGCTGCATACATCCTGAGAAATCAGTACCCAGAACAACCACCTCTGGCTGTAATAACAGCCTTGATACGCCTGGGCATTGAGTCAAACAGAGCTTGGATGGCGTGTACAGGTACAGCTGCCCATGCAGCTTCAAGACGATATTACAGTTCATCAAGAGTAGTGACTGGCGTATTGTGACGAGCCATTTGGTCGGCCACCATTGAGCAGACGTTTCCAATTCGTGAGAGATCTGGAGAAGGTGCTAGCCAGGGCAGCAGTCGAACATTTTCTGTATCCAGAAAGGCCCGTACAGGACCTACAACATGCGGTCGTGCATTATCCTGCTGAAATGTAGGGTTTCGCAGGGATCGAATGAAGGGTAGAGCCTTGGGTCGTAACACATCTGAAATGTAACGTCCAATGTTCAAAGTGCCGTCAATGAGAACAAGAGGTGACCGAGACGTGTAACTAATGGTACCCCATACCATCACGCCGGGTGGTACGCTAGTATGGCGATGACGAATACATGCTTCCAATGTGCGTTCACCGCGATGTCGGCAAACACGGATGTGACCATCATGATGCTGTAAACAGAATTGGATTCGTCCGAAAAAATGACGTTTGCCATTCGTGCACCCAGGTTCGTCGTCGAGTACACCATCGCAGGCGCTCCTGTCTGTGATGCAGCGTCAAGGGTAACCGCAGCCATGGTCTCCGAGCTGATAGTCCATGCTGCTGCAAACGTCGTCGAACTGTTCGTGCAGATGGTTGTTGTCTTACAAACGTCCCCATCTGTTGACTCAGGGATCGAGACGTGGATGCACGATCCGTTACAGCCATGCGGATAAGATGCCTGTCATCTCGACTGCTAGTGATACGAGGCCGTTGGGATCCAGCACGGCGTTCCGTATTACCCTCCTGATCCCACCGATTCCATATTCTTCTAACAGTCATTGGATCTCGACCAACGTGGGCAGCAATGTCGCGATACGATAAACCGCAATCGCGATATGCTACAATCCGACCTTTATCAAAGTCGGAAACGTGATGGTACGCATTTCTCCTCCTTACACGAGGCATCACAACAACATTTCACCATGCAACGTCGGTCAACTGCTGTTTTTGTATGAGAAATCGGTTGGAAACTTACCTCATGTCAGCACGTTGTAGTTGTCGCTACCGGCGCCAACCTTGTGTGAATGCTCTGAAAAGCTAATCATTTGCATGTCACAGCATCTTCTTCCTGTCTTTCAAATTTCGCGTCTGTAGCACGTCATCTTCGTAGTGAAGCAATTTTAGTGACCAGTAGTGTAATAATAACGCAATCAGCCCCCTCTCTGTATCCGTTTTTACTGGTCCTGTAACCAACTGTCCAAATTGCCATGAAAGGAAATCCGCAGACCGCTGATCTGTTCATGTGTGATGTGAGCAGCACAATCCATCAACCAACTACCTGGTACTTATCGCATACAAAATTCGAAACTTAAATTCTGCTGCTGTTAACTTACTGCAATTTGAATATCGTACAAAACATGCTATTTAATAAATCCATATTATGATTACTGTAGCATCGCTGTTGCTATTTATAGGATGCAGAGAAGAAACGAGATTGAATTCTCGAACAGTTCTTTGCTCTAAGAAATACTGACATTAACCAATATTATGCCCTCATTTGGTGAACAAGCGCCTGCATGGCAAGTGCGGATTGCTAGTAACGAAATTGGAGATGGATAAGTTACTCCGTGTCGCTATCGACCCGGCCCATGCTGACACCAAGAACTTGCATCGTGTCGTTACTCCTTACCGGCTCAGCAGGTATAAGAGAGAGTAACGTAATGCGATAAGTGTTCGTCGCTCCACCCCGCTACTGAAAACTACTGACTTGGCCAGCGTCGGAAACGAACAGCGTGTGCCAGCCTTTATTCGTTACCCACTGTTCCAACTTAGACGGACTGGTGCCTGTCGGGCACGAATTTGCGGGTTAGACAATTTATGAGATGTTTTACGAAGAGCTCAATCAGTACTGGAGCATTCGTCATTCGGCAACGAATACACGTAATTTGCAGTAGGCCTATTCATGACAGTCGGAATAGTAAGTGTATGTCTGTATAACATTTACGTCAGGAAACTCCATGTCAGCAGATCTGTACCAGCCTCGATGCGGTGAGGAACGCAAAAATTACTTTTAGTCGCATGTATGATTCTTACGTTACGATTTTCACATACGCTAATACCCTTCAGTTTCCAAACTTACGCGCCTGTGTCTACGGGATGACTCTCCTAAGAAACGTCAGGCGCATTACCTTTGATGTTTCGGCATATATTTTGAATTTTGTTCGGTGCAATATGCAGCTGATGCGATATTTGGTTTTATCCATATGTATTAACAGTGACAGTAAAACACAAGGAGTACCCAGTACGACAGCGGCGACTCGTGAGCCATCCTGGCCCGTGCTGCTGACGCCATACAGCAGCGCTGCTTAGTCGCTGTTGGAGTACTGGTTATTCTTCGTGTTTTACTATCCCTATTAATACTTATGGATAAAACAAATAACGTACGAAACTAACTCCAGCTAAATATTGCAAAAAATAAATCCTAAATACTTGTAGAAATACGAGAGGTAATGCGCCTGACGAGTTTTAGGAGAGAGACCGCTTATGTACACTCGCTTATGTTTCGAAAACAGCGTTTGCGAAAATCATAACATAAGAAGAATACAGTGACTAAAATAGGTCCAGGATTCAATTCTTTATCCATCACGACAGAGTACACGAGCCTTATAACAGAGATCCCAAGGATCCAAACTGCCAATATGCAACAGGGGACGTTACAAGTATTCAACATATGACCACCGTTCATGTGTAGGTAGGCTTCAGTACTTATCCTCACCGACGCATGTACACGTGCGTTCCGAATGCATTAACAACTATCCACAACGCGTTCACGTGTTTCATCCACACTGTCAGTAGATCTGGAATATATGAAAGCTTTTAAATATCCCTACTTAAAAAGAACTCCATTGGGTTCAGGTAGACGGAGCTCGGAGATTATGATTTTGGCGAGCAATGACCGATACACTTGTTGTTATAGATTTGTGCTAGGTATTCCAGGACAACCACATGAAAGTGTGCCATGCACGATCATGCGCAAACCAAATACGCATCCTTTCAACATTAGGAACTTCGTCCAAACAGTCGATCAGCTCGAGTTCTAGGACATGAAGCTACACCTGACCAGTAACTCTGCTGTGCAGGAACCACGCCCATATCGGGAAACCATTGATTTCAAATCTGTGTCTAGTTGAATTGTGTAATTGTTTCATTGCCCTCTACTCGCTCCTTTCGTGTGTACGTGACTTTTTTTTTTTTTTTTTTTTTTGAGTCGTCATTCTTCTGATTGGTTTGATGCAGCGCTCCGCTAATGTCCTTTCTGTGTTCTGTGAGCAGAGCAGCACTGGATTGCTGGATGTAATCCAATCTCTGTCTTGCCCTATAGTTTTTTCTATCTGCATCTCCCTCTAGTACCATGGAAGGTATTCGCTTACTTTCCAAAAAAATGTCCTCCCATGCCGTCCCTTCTTATTGTCGGTGTTTTCCATGTTTCCCTTTCCTCGCCGATTCTGCGGAGAACTTCTTCATTCTTTAGCATATCAGTCCACGTCATTTTCAACATTCGTCTGTAGTGCCACATCGCAGATGCTTCTATTCCTTCAGTTCCGGTTTCCCCACAGTCTATATTCCACTGCCATACAGTTCTGTGCTCCAAATGTACATTCTCATACATTTATTCCTCAAATTAAGGCCTATGTTTGATACTGGTAGACTTCTCTTGGCCAGGAATGAGGTTTTGCCAGTGCTAGCCTGCTTTTTATGTCCTTCTTGTTCCGTCCGTCATGGGTTATTTTGCTGCGCAGTTAGCAGAATTCCGGAACTACTTCTACCTCAGCATCCCCAATTCTGTTGTTTTTTCGGTACTCGCATTCCTGCTGCTTCTCATTACTTTCGTCTTTCTTCGATCTACTCTCAGTCCACATTCTGTACTCATTAGTCTGTTAATGCCAATCAACAGCTCCTGTAATTTTGCTTCACTTTCACTGAGAAAGACTATGTCATTAGCGAATCTTATCATTGATATCCTTTCACCTTGAATTTCAATTCCACTCCAGAACCTTTCTTTTATTTCCGTCATTGCTTCTTCGATGGGTAGACTGAAGAGTGGAGGCGAAAAACTAGGTCCGGGCCTTATTCCATTTTTAATCCAACCATTTCGTTTTTGGCATTCCACAGCTATTGTTCCCTCTTGGTTCTTGTACGTACTGTATATTATCCGTCTTTCTCTATAGCTTACTGCTATTTTCATCAGAATTTCGAGCATCTTGCACCATTTTACACTATCGAACGTCTTTTACAGGTCGACAAATCCTATGAACGTGTCTTCATATTTCTTTAGTCTTGCTTCTTTCATCAGCCGCAACGTCAGAACTGCTTCTCTGGTGCCTTTACTTTCCCTAAAGTCAAACTGACCGTCACCTATCGGATCCTCAGTTTTCTTTTCCGTTCTTCTGTATATTGTTCTCGTCAGCAACTTCGATGATGAACTATTAGATTAATTGTGTGATAATTCTCGCACTTGCTGTCTTTGGAATTGTGTGGAAGATGTTATTCCGAAAGTTTGCTGGTGTACTCCCAGTCTCATGCATTCAACATACCTAAGTGAACAGTCGTTTTGTTGCAACTTCCCCCAATGGCTTTAGAAATTCAAATGGAATGTTATTCAGCCATTCCGCCTTATTTGATCTTACCCCTTCCTAAGTTCTTTTAAATTCTGACTAATACTTCATCCTCATTCACTTCCTTATTGACTCCTGTTCCTTCTTCTATCACGTCATCAGACAAAATCTCCCACTCATAGACGCCTTCAATGTACTCTTTCCACCTATCTGCTTTGTCCTCTGCATTTAACTGGAATTCTCAGTGCACTCTTAATCTTAACGCTCCTGCTTTCATCCAAGCTAGTTTTGCAATTTCTGTGTAATGAGTCACTCCTTTCGACAATCGTTTCTCTTTCAGTCTCTTCACATTTTTCACGCAACCATTTCGCCATGGTTTCCCTGCACTTCCTCTTCATTTCTTTGCTAAGTAACTTGCAGCTTTGTGTTCCTGACGCTCCCTGAACGTTCCTGCGCTTCCTTCTTTCGTCGATTAGCTGAAGTATTTCTTCTATTACCCTTGGTTTCCTCGCAATTACCTTCCTTGTAACCACGTTTTTCTTCCAAAATTCTGTGACTGTCCTTTTTCTTTTTTTAGAGATGTCCATCTCTCTTCAACTGAAATGCCTACTCAGCTATCCATTAGCGCAGTATCTATAGCCTCAGAGAACTTCAAACGTATCTCTTCATTCCTTAGTGTTTCCATATCCTACTTCTTTTCGCATTGATTCTTCCTGACTAGTCTTTTAAACTTCAACCTACTTTTCATCATTACTTACTTGAGATTGGAAACTATATTTGTTCCTGGGAACACATTACTATCCAACATCTGATTTAAGAATCTCTCTCTGACCATGATGTAATCTGACTGAAATCTTCCCGTATCACCATGCTTTTTTCAAGTATATCTCCACCTCTTGATTCTTGAACAGAGTATTCGCTATTATTAGCTGAAATTTATTGCAGAACTCAATTAGTCATTGTCCTCCTTCTTTCCTCTACAGTTAGTCGGGAGGTGAGAAAACTTGGATTTCATGGTCGAGCGACTGCTCATAAGCCACCAGAGGCGGATGTGTTAGGGTGTGGTCATGTTTTTCTAGGAGGGGGCTTGCACCCGTTGTTGTTTTGCGTGTCACTATCGCAGCACAGGCCTTGCTTCCCACTGTTGAAGAGCAATTTGGGGATGGCGATTGCATCTTTCAACACGATCGAGCATCTGTTCATAATGACCGGCCTGTGGCGGAGTGGTTACACGACAATAACATCCCTGTAATGGACTGGCCTGCTCAGAGTCCTGACCTGAATCCTATGGAACACTTTGGATTGTTTTGGAAAGCCGACCTCGTGGCAGGCCTCACCGTCCGACATCGATGCCTCTCCTCAGTGCAGCACTCTGTGAAGAATAGGCTACCATTCCCAAAGAAACCTTCCAGCACCTGATTGAACGTATGCCTGTGAGAGTGGAAGCTGTGACCAAGGCTAGGGGTGGGCCAACACGATATTGAATTCCAGAATTACTGATGGAGGGCGCCACGAACTTGTAAGTCATTTTCAGTCAGGTGTCCGGATACTTTTGATCACACATTGTATATGTAATGTTGCAATGACTCGGTTTGAGTGTCAGACGATCACTCCTCAGCGATTACGGCCTACAAGTATGACAATGTGTACAGAGTTCGGTTGAAATCGTTCCAGCAGTAGTCTAGGACCTGACAATGGAAAGCAACATTATTAGGACGATAACGGGACAAGATTACTAGAAGCCTAAATTCTTCTGCTCTGAATTAAACACACAAATTTTAGCTACCAAATACTGCAACATAAATAGAGTTACAGATTTCAGATATTTAGGTGAAACTCTCCAATTTACAGGAGAGAAAATCTCACAGAAGACTCTACTACAAAAAATGAAGAGAGCCTAAGGCAGAACACAAGACAGATATATTAAAAAATTTATGTGTATTCAAAGAAAGATCAGACGCTATAATACAGTAATCAAATCTAAAATGTTGCATGCAAGTGAGGCACTAACATCCACACGAAAAGTGAGGGCTGGGGTTGTTTTGGGGGAGGAGACCAGACAGCGAGGTCATTGGTCTCATCGGACTAGGAAAGGACGGGGAAGGAAGTCGGCCGTGTCCTTTCGAAGGAAACATCCTGGCATTTTCCTGGAGCGATTTAGGGAAATCACGGAAAACGTAAATCAGGATGGCTGGACACAGGATTGAACCGTCATCCTCCCAAATACGAGTCCAGTGTGCTAGCCACCTAGCTCGGTCGAAAAGTAACATGGAAAATATACTGAAGGAAGATCGCGAAATCATGGGAGAAATTCTCGGCCCAAAGCTGACAGCAGAGCGATACAGACTACACTCTAGCAAAACAACAAAGATGGTATCAAACCTACCAGAAGATAAGAGAAAAAGAAGATTAAAATTCTGTGGCCACATCAGCTGACTACCACCAACAAGTCACCAACAGAATTTTGACTTACATACAAGGGATCAAGTTAGCAATGCCATAGATCACATAAGTCAAACTTGACCTAGAGAAATCACAAATCGATCCAATAGAAATTAAAGACAGAAATATATAGAGAGACAAGATGTACAAGTGGAATGTTAGGTCAGAGAATGAAGTCCTGAGGATGGAGAGGGGCTCCATGCAGAAAAAATTGGAAAATCCTGAAAGATCGGAAAAAATGCTCAAATAAGGCAGAATGCTTTGTATGATCTTAAAGCGTCTCAACTTATATATACAGGGTGGTCCATTGATCGTGACCGGGCCAAACATCTCAGGAAATAAGCGTCAAACGAAAAAACTACAAAGAACAAAACTTGTCTAGCTTGAACGGGGAAACCAGATGGCGCTATGGTTGGCCCGCTAGATGGCGCTGCCATAGGCCAAACGGATATCAACTGCATATTTTAAATAAGAACCCCCATTTTTTATTAGATATTCGTGTAGTACGTAAAGAAATATGAATGTTTTAGTTGGACCACATTTTTCGCTTTGTGATATATGGCGCTGTAATACTCACAAACATATGGTTCACAATTTTAGACGAACAGTTGGTAACAGGTAGGTTTCTTAAATTAAAATAAACAACGTAGGTACCTTTGAACATTTTATTTCGGTTGTTCCAATGTGATACATGTACCTTTGTGAACTTATCATTTCTGAGAACGCACGCTGTTACAGCGTGATTACCTGTAAATACCACATTAATGCAATAAATGCTCAAAATGATGTCCGTCAACCTCAATGCATTTGGCAATACGTGTAACGACATTCCTCTCAACAGCGAGTAGTTCGCCTTCCGTAATGTTCGCACATGCACTGACAATGCCCAGACGCATGTTGTCAGGCGTTGTCGGTGGATCACAGAAAGAAATCCGGGGACGTCAGATCCGGTGAACGTGCGGGCCATGGTATGGTGCTTCGACGACCAATCCACCTGTCATGAAATATCCTATTCAATACCACTTCAATCGCACGTGAGCTATGTGCCGGACATCCATCATGTTCTAAGTACATCGCCATTCTGTCATGCAGTGAAACATCTTGTAGTAACTCGGTTGAACATTACGTAGGAAATCAGCATACATTGCACCATTTGGATTGCCATCGATAAAATGGGAGCTAATTATCCTTCCTCCCATAATAGCGCACGACACATTAACCCGCCAAGGTCGCTAATGTTCTACTTGTCGCAGCCATCGTGGATTTTCCGTTGCCCAATAGTGCATATTATGCCGGTTTACGACCGCTGTTGGTGAATGACGCTTCGTCTCTAAATAGAACGTGTACAAAAAATTAGTCATCGTCCCGTAATTTTCTTGTTCCCAGTGGCAGAACTGTACAAGAGTTCAAAGTCGTCGCCAGGCAATTCCTGGTGCATAGAAATATGGTACGGGTGCAATCGATGTTGATTTAGCATTCTCAACACCGACGTTTTTGAGCGATTCTCGCGCAATTTGTCTGCCACTGATGTGCGGATTAGCCGCGACAGCAGCTAAAACACCTACTTGGGCATCATCATTTGTTGCAGGTCGTGGTTGACGTTTCACATGCGGATGAACACTTCCTGTTTCCTTAAATAACGTAACTATCCGGCGAACGGTCCGGACACTTGGATGATGTCGTCCAGGATACCGAGCAGCATCCATAGCACACGCCCGTTGGGCATATTGGTCACAATAGCCATACATCAACACGATATCGACCTTTTCTGCAATTGGTAAACGGTCCATTTTAACACGGGTAATGTATCAGGAAGCAAATAGCGTCCGCACTGGCGGAATGTTACGTTATACCACGTACTTACACGTTTGTGACTATTACAGCGCCATCTGTCACAAAGCGAAAAAAGTGGTCCAACTAAAACATTCATATTTTTTTAGGTACTACACGAATATGTAATAAAAAATGGGGGTTCCTATTTAAAAAACGCAGCAGATATCCGTTTGACCTATGGCAGCGCCCTCTAGTGGACAACCATATCGCCATCTGGTTTCTCCCTTCAACCTAGACGAGTTTCGTTCTTTGTAGTTTTTTCGTTTGATGCTTATTTCGTGAGATATTTGGCCCGGTCACTAGAGAGAGAGAGAGAGAGAGAGAGAGACAGACAGACAGTGGGCCGAGGGGGGGGGGGGCGGTAGCATGTTTCTCCGCGTGAATCAGAACGTGGAAAAACAATCGGCACGGTAGAGTAAAAGCGACGAAGGGAAGCGATGTCTAGTTAGCGCGTGACGTCCGCTTATCGTCGGCTGCCGGTGCGGTCTCTATAGAGCGACCTGTAGAATGCGGGGAATTCGCGAACACGCGCCTAGCGAGCTCAGTGGCTCGCCTTGGCGTTCACGGCCGTTGGCCGTTAACTGCCCAGCACCGCGCCGGGATACCGACCACGCGGGCAAGCGTGACTATTTGGATACTCCGGTCGCTGGTACAGCCTTTGCACATCACTGTTCTGCGCCTGGAGAAAGCCTTCACGACATCCCGTCGTTGCCGGTTGGTACTTTTAAGTATCGCTTCTCCGTCGTAAACAAATTACGGCATTCTGTAGTGTTCAAGTTTGTCTAAGGTTGTCAATAATACACTGCCTTCTATTTCGTAGGTAGCAGTTCACAAAAACTGTTTATAAGTTTTTGGCTACCAGGTGAAGCATTCCTTTACTGACGGCACATTTTGTTTTATTGTTTGCAGTTACTACGTAGGTATATTTAAAGTTCATTCCTGTTTCCAGTTTCAAGGCTTATTTTGTTAAGTCCACAACAAATCTGTCAAATTTACTCCTAAAGTGGACCTATACTGGGAAATTGCCACCTTATCACGTTTTCTGTTTTAGTCAGCTCTACATAACCGTACATTTATATGAAATGAAATAAAATGATATGAAATGAAGTGAATAAATCGGCGAGTTTGAAATACATGAAGGTGTAACGTCATAAATGATATCAGAGCAAACCATTCTGAGACGCTGAATCTACTAAGAATTGAGTATGTTCTGGCAATTGCAAATTTCAACCAGGCTGGGATGCGAAAACAGGTTTTCTGCTTATCACCTTAACCATCAGATTGTTTTAGGACACAACACACTTGTGTTGAAATAGCCTAATGATTAAGGCGAATGCTCGCGATACGCAGGAAATCTGTTTTCGCATCCCAGTCTGGCAGAAACTTTCTATGGTACTAATATATTCCACACATTCTTAGTAATATTTTTTGAATATATATTACCACAGTTCGTGAACGTGGTACATGAACTACTTATACTAACTTACACTGTCGCAATTATTAGAAATGTTGTTTCACAAATAAGTGTCCCATCTCTTTCTTCGTAACAACTGAAAAAATTTTGCAGTCCATTTCCAAAATTTTTCAAATAATAGTGACAGTGAAATGTAGATGACCACAGTTGAAACGATGCTAGTGCTTCTGGTGGTGGTGATGATACTGATGATAAAAATGCCGATAATAACTCAGCAACGTATTGTTTCGATTCAGTTGTGAGCAGTGGAAGAAAGTTGGCCTTATGTGTACAAAAAAGTGAGGCTACATTTTCAGAGGTATAAAAACCATGTCAAATAAGTCATTGTTTCTCTCAAATCTTTACAAAAATTTGAAAGATCAAAGGCAACGACATTCTCAAAAGATGTGATTCATGGTAACTGTAGTCAAGGATGCATCCTTGACTACAATCACCATGAAGATTCTCAAAACCGAGAGTAAACACCGTTCCACAATTTCGACCACATTTGTTTCGTTATGCAACTTTTACGCGGTGCACAACTCATTTCTGTGCTAACAGTAGTATTTTAACAGTGACGGTATTCTGTTGTTGAGTGTAAGCTGACAGTTCGACTTCTTTGTCGTTGTCCTCCATTTAGTCATATCTGGTGCTAATCTTTTGTTCTCTTCGCAAATTCGTAACCTTCCATAGCAATCTGGTTCCTATACTCAAATCTCTGCATACACCTGATATTTGCCGCTCTACTGTTCATTCCTTCCGATATAATATACCGAGCGAGGTGGCGCAGTGGTTAGACACTGGACTCGCTGGGAAAGAACAAATATTCCAAGACACAACAGGTAGGCACAGCCTACACAACCTAAGCAATGACAATGGAGTTAGGTTCATCAGCTTCGCGACGTCATTAGGGTTGTTCATCTTCAGCACAAACTTCCAGCGGAA
Source organism: Schistocerca americana (assembly GCF_021461395.2). Classification (NCBI taxonomy): domain Eukaryota; kingdom Metazoa; phylum Arthropoda; class Insecta; order Orthoptera; family Acrididae; genus Schistocerca; species Schistocerca americana. Next base: position 908,416,042 of record NC_060120.1, read on the forward strand.
AAACATACATAAAGGAACCTGGGTATCACCAGATGGGAGAACTGTAAATCAAATAGACCATGTTGCCGTTGATCTCAGAGCCAAGAGATGGGTGTTAGACGTTAAGACAGCGCGGGGTGCCGAAGGTGGGAGTGATCATTTCCTGGTCAGAGGCCATTTAAACATACAGTGTAAAGGAAGAACGGGGCCTAAGTTAAAAAGAGTGGAAAGGTACCATGTGGAGAAACTAAAAGATGAGGCAACGAAGACCAGATACCAGTTGCAACTTAGTAACCGCTTTGAAACACTCAGCGAAGTGGACGCGAATCAGGACCTCGAACTTATGTGGGGAAACATCCAGAGCTCAGTTAGAGATACAGCAAAGGAAACACTCATGGGAAACCCAGTGGGCAAGAAGATCTGGTTTGGAAAGGAATGTGCAGATGCCCTGTAAAGGAGAAAGGAAGCCAGGAACAAATGGCTGAAGGGGACAAATCTGGCACAGGCCAAAGCACAATTTGAGGAGGCCCGAAAGACTACACAAGCAATTCTGAGAAGAGCAAAGAGGAAATATTAAGGAATATCATCACTGAAGCAGAAACAGACTTCAGAGGACAAAAGACGAGGGAAATGTTTCTGAGGGTGAAGTACCTCTGCAAAGGTCACCAGGCCAAGCAGAAATTTGTCAAAGATTCCCGTGATAGGATCCTGACGAACGATAGGGACATAGCTGAGAGATGGAAAGAGTACTTTCGACAGCTGCTAAATTGTGATGAACCCGAACTGCAGTTTGATTTCCAGTACCCAATTACAGCCGATGCAGACTATCCCCCACCTACCCTGGATGAGATAAAAACCAGAATCAGACACCTTAAACAGAATAAGAGTCCAGGTCAAGATGGAATACAGGCTGAAATGATCCTGGCAGGAGGAGAGAAACTTGCAGAAAAAATACACCGACTGATACAGGCAATATGGACCAAAGAAGAACTACCAGGAGAACGGAAAACAGCTCTGATCTGTCCAATACATAAGAAGGGCGACAAACTGATATGTGACAACTATCGAGGAATCGCACTGCTTAACGTCTGCTATAAGATCCTGTCCAATTGCCTCATACATAGAATTCAGCCAGTGGCAGAATCGGTGATTGGGGAGTACCAGGGAGGTTTCCGGACAGGACGGTCAACAGTAGATCACATCTTCAGTCTCCGGCAGCTCACTGAGAAACTGGGTGAATATGGTAAAGATTTGCATATTTTATTCGTTGATTTTAAGAAGGCCTATGATTGCATACATCGCAAGAGCCTGCTCAGCTGTTTAAGGGACTTTGGCATAGCAGAGAAACTCATCAATCTGATAAAGATCTGTCTGAACGAAACACATGCAAAGGTGAAGATGGGAAATCGCGTAACTGAGGAATTTGAAATTATGACAGGACTCCGGCAAGGAGATGGGTTGTCTCCTATCCTGTTCAACTTTGCCCTCGAGAAGATCATACGCGAGACCTTCCAAGAGAACGAAGGGATTGAAATCGAAGGAAAGAGACTGGCATACTTAGCCTATGCAGACGACATCTGTTTACTCTCTAGGTCGGAAGAGGAGTTGGAGCAAATGACCAAAGCACTAAAGGAGGCTGCCAGCAAATTTGGGCTAAACATAAACTAAGCTAAGACAGAGTACCTCGTTATGACGCGTGGTCATTGTCAGACTGTTGATCACCTACAATCACTGCAGGTTGGGGACCATTCCTACAAGAGAGTGCAAGAATTCAAATACCTAGGGGCACTTTTCACTGAGAACTCGTCATGTGAAGCAGAGATCAATGCCAGAATACAAGCAGGAAACCGATCTTACCACAGTGTAGCACAACTGATTCGGTCAAAATCTCTCTCCAGACAGTTCAAATTTCAACTGTACAAAACCCTGATCCAGTCTGTTGTTCTATATGGCTGTGAGACATGGAGTATCCGGAAACAAGACTTCCATAAGCTCCTTGTCTTTGAGAGAAAAGTGCTTCGGAAGATCTTCGGTCCGGTTCTGGATACAGATACAGGGGAATGGAGGATCAGATACAACCAAGAGCTTGAGGAACTATACCAGCAGCCCAACATAGCAGGAGCTGTCAAAGCCAAACGAATGCAGTGGGCCGGTCATGTAGCCCGGATGGAGGATCACAGATGGCCTCGGAAGCTCCTGGATTTCACACCTACAGGAAAGAGACCGCCAGGGAGACCCAAGAAGCGTTGGACGGATGGACTCCATGAAGATTTAAAACAAATGTCAATAGATGTGGACGAATAGCGGATAGCAGCAATGGACAGAATACAGTGGAGGAGGAAACTTGTAGATGCGTGCGGTCCACTGGGCCTGATCACGTAGTAGTAGTAGTAGTAGTAGTAGTAGTAGTACCTGTCAAAAGCCTGAATAACTACGCTGCGAGACGTGCAGGGAGGGAGTCAATGAGGTTCTGGGAGGGACAGACAGGGATGTGGAGCCACGCCCACTCCAGTGCTGTGGCTAGATGCGCCAAGTTTCTCTGTAGAGGACCCATGGCGCGTTCAGCCTGATCTAGGCGATCCCACGGGTTTTCGATTGGGTTTAAATCGGAGAAGTTTGGTGGTCAGCAGTGTACGGCAAATTCATCCTTGTGTCCTTCGAACCACGCATGTGTGAGTACACTGCGAGCTGAATAATGCGTCGCATTGTCCTGCAGGTGCATGACATTGTGCCGAGGAAGAATAAATTCTACAGTGGGGTGGTTATGTCCCAAGGACAGATGCATACTATTGATCTACTGTGCTTTCCGAAAGAAAGAGACCTCTCAGGGGATACCACAGAAGCATTCCCCAGACCATAACGCTCCTTCCTCCGGCCTGTACCTTTCCGACGATTGTCGCAGGGTGTTTTCTTCCAAACGTTTCACCCCGTAAACGCCGACAGCCATCTTTCTGAAGGAGCATAAAACGTTACTCATCGGAAAAGGCCACCTGTCGCCACCCAGTGAACGTCCAGCTGCGGTACTGGTGTGCAAACTCCAACCTCCGTCATCGATGAACAGCAGTCAGCATGGGTGCATGAAACAGGCCTATGCTGTGGAGACCCATACCCAGCAACGTTTGTGGAACAGTCATCGAAGAGACTTTGTTATTATCCCCATGGTTGATTTGAGCGGTCATATGCTTAACAGTCGCACATCTGTTCTAGCTCAGCCGTCGTCCAGCCCGTCATCTATGTTGGAGAGCACTGTTTTGCCACGCACAGTATACCTTAACCGCAGTGGCAAGTGAACAGAGCCATGGTGCGACACAGTAGTCTAGCCGCAGGTGTTGCAGAGCGCCATTTTGCCACGCACAATATACCTAAACCACAGCGGGAAGTGAACAGTGCCCTTGGTCCGACACAGTTGTCTAGCCAAGGGTGGTGGAGAGCGACATATTGCCACGCACAGTATATTTTAACCAGTCAACAGTGCCCATGGTGCGACACAGTTGTCTAGCCGCGGGTATTGGAGAGCGCCATTTTGCCATGGTCAGTTTACCTTAACCCCAGCGGCAAGTGAACAGTGCCACGGTGCGACGCAACTGTCTAGGCGCGGGTGTTGTAGAGCGACATTTTGCCATGCACAGTATACCTTAACCGCGGCCTGGAGTGTACAGTGCCCTTGGTACGATCCAGTTATCTAGCTGCGGGTGTTGTAGAGCGCCATTTTGCAATGGATAGTATACCTTAACTGCGGCGGCAAGTGAACAGTGCCATGGTGCGACAGAGTTGTCTAGCCGTGGGTATTGGAGAGCGCCATTTTGCCATGGACAGTATACCTTAACCTCGGCGGCAAGTGAACAGTGCCACGGTTCGACACAGTTGTCTAGCCAAGGGTGTTGGAGAGCTCCATTTTGCCATGCACAGTATAACTTAACCACGGCGGCAAGTGAACGGTGCCATAGTGCGACACATTTGTCTAGGCGCGGGTGTTGGAGAGCGCCATTTTGCCAAGCACAGTACACCTTAACCACGGCGGCAAGTGAACAGTTTACAGGCTTAGTTGTCTCGTAAATGCTTCCACTCTCGGCCCGACAGCCGATGATCATACCCGTCTGGACGTCAGGTAAGTCACACGGTTTCCACATTACGACAACAACTGTACTGGTTTACGCGTCCCGCCTGACACGTTTTATGTATCCTATACCAATAGTGCTGCCACCTGCTATTTGTGAGTGATTACTGCACGTTGTCATCAAAAAAAGACGGTGGCAACATTATTGTGAGTGGACACCATAGTTCCGCCAATCGTGGGTACAATGATGAGCCAAAGCGTTATGACCACCCGTTTAACAGCTTGTTTGTCCGTCTTTGGAACGAAATACATCACTGATTCTGCCTATCAGGGATCCCACAGTTGGAAAAGGAAAGGAAATGTGTGTGAAATCTTATGGGACTTAACTGCTAAGGTCATCAGTCCCTAAGCTTACACACTACTTAACCTAAACTATCCTAAGGACAAACACACACACCCATGCCCGAGGGAGGACTCGAACCTCCGCCGGGACCAGCCGCACAGTCCATGACTGCAGCACCTAAGACCGCTCGGCTAATCCCGCGCGGCGATCCCACAGTGTGTTGGTATGTTTGTGGAGGGATGAGCCATTAGAAGTCTAAGCAAAGGCCATGTAATTATCGTAAAGAACGATTCTCTGATTAGCGCATGCCGTGATGGCACCCGATGGACTCCGCATGATTTACATCAGGAGACTTTGGTTGGCGGGACATGAATGTAAATGCAGTATAATGCCGCTCAAACTACTATAGCACCGTTCTGTCTCGGTGACATGTACCATTATACTGCTGAAAGATGACATCGCTGTCGAGGAAGACATCAAGCATGAGGGGATGCACCTGGTTCGCAGCTTTCAGATTGTCTTCAATTACTGCCACAAGTCCCATGCAAGCGCAGAAGAATGTCTCCCATAGCGTAACACTGCTGCCATCGGCTTGCATCCGTAGCGCGCTGCCCATTTCGAGCCGGCGTTCACCTCGATGACGTCGTTCGACCTGTGACCTAGTGCAGCAAAACTGTGGATCACCCGAAGAGCCGACACGTTTCCATTGATCGACGGTCGAATCCCGATGGTCCCGTGCCCACTTGAGTCGTAACTGACGATGTCGTTGGGTCAACATGTGAACACGTACGGGTGATCGGCTGTGGAGCTCCATGTTCAACAATGTTCCATGAACGATGTGCTTCTAAAAACTTGTGCGTATACCAGCATTTAGGCAGAGATGCCACAGATTACCATCTATCATACTTTACAGAGCAGACAAACCTCCAGACCCCACGTTCTGTGAAGAGTCGTCGACGTCCAACAATTTAACGCCTAATGGTAGTTTCACTTTTCTTCTACCTCTTTCCACAGATGCTCAAGACAGTAGCACGTGGACATTCGACTAGCTTCGCCGTTTGCGAGATACTCGTTCACAGGCTCTGCGTAGTAATAGTCTGCCCTTCGTCAAAGTCTCGATTTCCCCATTTGCAGTCCTTATCTTCGCAACGCCACTAGGGGGCATCCTACGTCACGGCGGCCAGTGGTCATAACGTTTTGGCTTATCATTGTATAAGCAGACACACAGCTCCATTGAAGTTAGCATCAACACGGCATCAGCAATACCTCAAGACAGGATCGGAACGTACCCGCAGTTGCTGTCAAGAAGAGCTAAGCTGGACATTTTACAAGTGATCATAGTTACTGTTCACTGCATCCAGCAATAGACCAGAGCTGAAGACAGGTCAGTGCTAGTGAACTTTGAACTATTACAACGCACCATCTTCATACTAAATTTAAATAAGACGTTTATAAGTAAATGATTGTAAATTGTGGTTTTTTGCCATCATTTTGTCTTATATGTTGCCTCATCCAATTTGACGTTGTGTCGATGCCACATAGTTGTGTGCAACCAGCGGACCTCTTAACAGCAATTACTTTCGATGATATAGTGTGCTCTTCATGCCACATACATATGTTTGATACCAACAGTATTAGGTGAATACAAAAGTTTCTTTTGAAAGAGTAGGACCAGTTTGATGCCTCATCCTTGCCGAATCGCAGATTTTGCTCCGTATGGCTTCCTCATCAACGAGACGAAAAGCACAATATTCGTTCCTTCCTTTGCCTTTTGCACAGATTCTTTTTGCACTCCATTTTTTTAGAATTGTTCCATAGCACCACCATTTAAAAGCTTCCTCTTTCACCTTCCCCGTGATTTCGGACGGTCCATATTTCATTTCCGTAGAACGCTATTCTTTCAGAAATATTTTTTCTTATTTTGATGTCAATATTCATGGGATTAGAACATTTTTATTGAAGAAAGCTTTCCTCTCTTGTGGCAGTCTACTTCTCATCTCTAACTTTTTCACTTCTTCTATTGAAGGGTTATCGTGCTAAAGGGGCAAAGTAACAAATGTACTTTCTAGATCATTCAAAATACACTTCATTCAAATAGCAGGAACATAAATATGCGCTAACTCCACATTAACACTTGGTCATTGACTTTATGAAAGCAAATTACCACCTGGCGTGGTCAAAAAATAAAAACTGTCATTTCTAGGCCTGCCGGAGTGGCCGTGAGGTTCTAGGCGCTACAGTCTGGAACCGAGCGACCCCTACGGTCGCAGGTTCGAATCCTGCTTCTGGCATGGATATGTGTGATGTCCTTAGGTTAGTTAGGTTTAGTTAGTTCTAAGTTCTAGGCGACTGATGACCTCAGAAGTTAAGTCGCATAGTGCTCAGATCCATTTTTGTCTTTTCTAAATAAATTTGTATTGAAGTGCGAAAAGAGGAAATTTCACCAAACAAGTTCTATAGTATTTCTACCTCTAGTAATTTTCTTACTGTTCAGTCTTTGCACAGTTCACTGTAAAACTGTTTGTACACCTCAGGCAGGCATTCCATCATATCTTTGAGGCGTCCATTCTTCTCTGAATGCAATCCTTTTGCACCAATGACCTCACCGAATGTGATCGTTTTGAAAAGTTCACTTCGCCATTATTTTTTCAGCATTCTTATCATTTCCCATCATTCCATATTACCAAATATATTTTATATGAATTATTACAGGCTTGCTGGTTTTAATCCATGAAGTAGAAATTACATTAAGCTTAGTTGTGTTAATTGTAATATTAGCTGCTTGTTGAAAGTCCATAAAAAAGTTTAAATGGCTCCTTATTGCGAGCTGTTGCTATGGTGTTCATTACATCATCTGGAACAAAATGCTTTCTTTTCGAGTTACCTGTTTTTCTGTCACTTTGCTGAATTATTCATACAGTTTTCACTATCTATTGTACTGCCAATGAAGACAAGCAAGAGACTACAAAACGGCAGGAGCAAGCGGAATTATGCAGTTACTATGTCCAGTATAGCCAACTCGTGTAACACGTTCTGCACTTACCACATTTAGCATGAACAAGTGATTGGAGTTACCTCTCTTGCCATTTACTGGCCTTCATAGCGCCTACATTAGCCCTCATTGGAGAGAGCACTGATAGTATTTGAAAGCCCTGTTCACGTACCTTTTACGAACTAGACATGGCCATTTTATGGCGCTTAGGCCCCTTTAGTGTGTTAACCGCTCTGTTATTGTCTAGTTTTCAGTGTTGATGTTAAGCAAGTGAAGTGATTATTCTCGTTTTTACTACTCTCCATGACTTCTGTCTCTTCTCTACACATAAGCCTTACCCAGTACTAAGTAAGAACATCAGAAAAACTGTCGGTTACTCTCTTAATGTTTTGGAGCGCTATAGATGGTGTATAAGTGGTACGACAGTCTTGTGATCCTCCACTGCCGACATGAGTCAATGGACTGCCGTGGTGTGTCTGTACAGTCGATTCTATTAAATCAGATCAGTAAGATGGGTCACGTGGAACGTGCCGCATTGGCAGCATGGACCTGTCCTGTTTGGACGTGCCAGTGAGCCCGTCGGGAGTGAAGTTACCCGATTTGTTGGTACATGAACGCATTATACTGTCCTATTTGTCTACAAGCCATGGTGTACCACTCGCAGCTTTCCAACACGGCGTAACAACAGTAGTCGTAAAACAATTCTATCCGACATGGACCGGAGAAGAGCGTCCTTGTCACTGACAATCGGTTTGAAACTTGACATGAATTGTCGCTGCCAGCGAATGTAGGTCCATCTGAAGTAGTCTCCGAGCAAACATCCCGAAGAGAACAGCATGAGATACACATTTGTAGTCGGGTATCGTGCTACAGGTCATTGCCCGCAACGTTACAGAAAGCTGCCCGTCTTCAGTGGCCGAAACAGTTCCGGAACTGGACAGTAGCTGACGTGTACTGACGTCCGACGAGTCACCATTTGGCCTTGTTTTAATAGCAGAGTGAACGCTATGAGGTGTTACTGTCAAGGTGTGGAGACGGTAGGTAGCATGCCAGAAGTTTTTCTCTGATGTGATAGTTTTGTTTTTATTTTCCCACACAATCGCAACCATATTCTGACCAGCTCAACCCGCCATCTTCATATCCAACTGGTGCACACGACAACGCATGGTCCTCCTGTAAGGCAAATGGATCTAAAGATCGCGGACTGAGGCGGTCGGAACCGCTGATCTGAAAAGATAGTTGTGACTGTGTCGAAAAATAAAAACAAAACTTTAACTGTTCCAGCAATCATGATAGTTTCCAGACGTTATCTCCGTGAACATAATGGTGCTGAAACAGACAATGACATGCAAAAGACCGATATGCTAAACTTATTTTTCCAAAACTTGCGCAGAGGAAGATCACACTATAGCTCCTCTCTGAAAGTGTCGCGCTAGCGAAAAAATGACCGATATCAAAATAAGCAACCAACGGATAGGAAAGCAACTAAATCGCTCAACCGGGGAAAGGCCACAGAACCTGGCGGGATGCCATTTAGATTCTACACAGAGTATACGAAAGAACTTACCCCTCTTCTAGCAGTAGTGTACCGTAGATCTCTTCAGGAGCAAAGCGTTCCTTGTGGTAGGAAAAAAGTACAGGTCATTCTGATTTTCAAAAAGGGTCGTCGAACAGAGGCAAAGAACTATAGGCCTATATCTTTGATGTCGATCAGTTGAGGAATTTTGGAACCTGTTTCATGCACACGTATTCTGACATTTCTGGATACCGAAAATCTCCTTTGTAGGAACCAACATGGGTTCGGAGAACAACGACAGTGCGAAAAATCAGGTGACTCTGTTCGTCCACGAGACTCAGAGGGCAGTAGATAGAGGCGCCTAGGCATTCAATACAGGTCCGCACGGCCGCCTGATGAACAAAATACGTACAAATGGAATATCAGACCAACTGTGTGATTGGATTGAAAAGTTTGTAACAAACAGAACACAATTTGTCACTCTGAACGGAGAGAAGTCCTCAGACGCAAGAGCAGCTTATGACTTGCCCCAGGTGTGTCTACAGGGCCATCATTTTTCCAAATACACACATCAAAAGAAGTTTAGAATCACCTCGGTTCCGAGACTTCCATAACCTGTACAGAAAATTGGGATAGAGATCAACACAAACATCATTTCCGCCCTTTTTATTGCTCATGAAAACCACACATTGCATGTTGTACCACAAGACAGCGAGACCTTCAGAGGCGATGATTCAGATTGGTGTACAGACTGGTACCTCTAGTACGCAGTAGCACGTCTTCTTGCATTGATGCATGCCTGTATTCGTCGTGGCATCTATCCACAAGTTCATCAAGGCACTGTTGGTGCCCGCATCTCGTGGTCGTGCGGTAGCGTTCTCGCTTCCCACGCCCGGGTTCCCGGGTTTGATTCCCGGCGGGGTCAGGGATTTTCTCTGCCTCGTGATGGCTGGGTGTTGTGTGCTGTCCTTAGGTTAGTTAGGTTTAAGTAGTTCTAAGTTCTAGGGGACTGATGACCACAGATGTTAAGTCCCATAGTGCTCAGAGCCAGCCAGCACTGTTGGTTCAGATTGTCCCACTTCTCAACGGCGATTCGGCACATATCCCTCCGAGTGGTTGGTGGGTAATGTCGTCCATGAAAAGTCATTTTCAATCCAGCCCATGTATGTTCGATAGGGTTCACGTCTGGAGAACATGCTGGCCATTCTATTCGAGCGATGTCGTTATCCTGAAGGAAGTCATTCACAACATGAGCACGATGCGGGCGCGAATTGTCATCCATTAAGACGAATACTTCGCCAATATGCTCCCGATATCGTTGCACTAGCGGTCGGAGGATGGCATTCACGTATCGCACAGTCGTTACGGCGTCTTCCATGACCACCAGCGGTGTACGTCGGCCCCACATAATGCCACCCCAAAACAGGAGAGAACCTCCACCTTTCTGCACTCGCTGGACAGTGTGTCTAAGGCGTTCATCCTGACCGGGTGGTCTCCAAACACGTCTCCGACGATTGTCTGGTTAAAGGCATACGCGACACTCATCGGTGAAGAAAACGTGAAGCCAATCCGGAGCGATTCATTCGGCATGTTGTCGGGCTCATCTGTATCGCACTGCATGGTGTCGTGATTGCAAAGATGGACCTCGCCGTGGGCGTCGGCAGTGGAGTTTCGCGTAATGTAGACTATTTCGCACAGTTTGAGTCGTAACACGAGGTCCTGTGGTTGCACGAAACGCATTATTCAACATGGTGGCGTTGCTGTCAGGGTTCCTACGAGCCATAATCCTTAGGTAGAGGTCATCGACTGGAGTAGTAGCCCATGGATGGCCTGAGCGAGGCTTGTCATCGACAGTTCCTGTCTCTCCTCCATGTCCGAACAACATCGCTTTGGTTCATTCCAAGAGGCCTGGACACTTCCCTTGTTGATTCCTGGCACAAAGTGACAATGCGGACGCGATCGAACCGCGGTATTGACCGTCTAAGCATGGTGGAACTACAGAGAACACGAGCCGTGGTTCCTGGTGGAATGACTGGAACTGATCGGCTGTCGGACCGCCTCCGTAGAATAGGCGCTGCTCGTGCATGATTGTTTACATCTTTGGGGGGAGGGGGGGGGGGGTGGTTTAGTGACATCGCTGAACAGTCAAAGGGACTGCGTGTGTGATACAATATCCACAGTCAACGTCTATCTTCGGGAGTTCTGGGAACTGGGGTGATAGAAAATTTTTTGATGTATGTACATATAAATGATATACTAGATAACGTTGTAAGTTCCATGAGGATATTCGTAGATGATGCTGTTGTACACAGGGAAGTCGCGACGCTAGAAAATTGTTGCGAATTATAGGAAGACCTACAGACAATTGACGCTTCGTGCAGGGAGTGAAAAGTGACTGTCAACATCGATAACTGTTAAGAATTGCTAATGCATAGACAGAAAGATTCTGTACTGCATGATTGCAAAATTTCAAAACAGTCACTAAGGCTCTCTACTGCATGATTACAAAAGTGCAGAACATTCACTGAATGGAAACACTTCCCTTAATTATCTAGTAGTACGCGTACGGAGCGATTTGAAGAGGAGCAACCAGATAAAATTAATCGTGATGAGACAATGCAGGAGAGAAATTCATTGGAAGAACCTTCAGGAAAAGTAGTCCCGTAGTCCATCAAAAAGGTAATACCTTATTGTTGTGTGCATATTTCCGAGTAGTCAGCGCGTACACAACTTTCTCACTAGAGCTCGCCCCGCTAAGCACAACAGCGCAGGCGCAGCGCTCGTCCGTCTCCGCACTACGAGATGGCGCTGCCTAAGAGACTGACCAAATTCTGCTTCCGCCGATCCGCGTATTAATATGTACCGCAGCCAATGAGATTGCTGCTAACGTAGAACCTTTTCTCCTCGCGGATCACACTCGCGCAGTGATACCTGAACGCTGGAGGTATTATAATGAGTGTACAGGCCTCTGATTAGTTAGTATGCATTAGTCTGTACCAGTCTATAGTCAATTTTCAGTCTGCGCCTAATAAGATTACCATATTCCTGTACATAGCCATGAAGAGAAATGTATAGACACTTTGTCAAGTATCAGAGATATGTGAGAATAAGATTAACGTACCAAGACCAAAGGAACGTCAGATTGTCAATTGTAAACAGCATCCAGAATCAAGTTACGTACTATCTATGCTTTTTATTATTTTAATAAGTGTGTGTGAAAACTAATCATGTTCTGTTTAAAGTTGGTCACCGTCAATCTGCTACTCTAAGCGTGCACGTGGCATTTCTATCGTCTGACCTAACGGCAGAAGATAAACACGCCACGATAAGACCACGAGACATATTGCTGACACTCGCCTACTTCGTTAGAGCGACAAGTCAAATAATCTGATGGTGTGTGTGCCGAAGGTCTTACAGTACGCACACCACACTTATAAAACACTCGTTCAACCAATGAATGTTCCTCGTCAGTAAGGGTCCGTACCAGATAGGACTGATAGAGGCAGTAGAGAAGATACAAAGAAGAACAGCATGTTTCGTAACAGAATCATTTACTAAACACGAAAGCGTCATAGAAATTATCAACCAACGCCAGTGGCAGACATGCAAGGGAGGCGTTCTGCATCACGGCTTGGTTTAGTGTTAAAGTTCCGAAAGTGTACGTTCGTAGAAGTTTCAGCTTGTATATTGCTTACTCCTACGTACGTCCCGCGAAGGGACCATGAAGATAAAATTAAAGAGATTCGAGCCCACGCGGAGGATTACCAGCAATAGTTCAAATGGTTCAAATGGCTCTGAGCACTATGGGACTCCACTGCTGTGGTCATAAGTCCCCTAGAACTTAGAACTACTTAAACCTAACTAACCTAAGGACATCACTCACATCCATGCCCGAGGCAGGATTCGAACCTGCGACCGTAGCGGTTGTGCGGTTCCAGACTGTAGCGCCTTTAACCACTTGGCCACAGCAATAGTTCTTCCCGCAAACCATATGTGACTGGAACAGGAAAATAGGGGAAGTGACACCGGTACACAAAGTACCCTACGCCACACAGTGTAAGGTAATCATTAATAAAACCGACAAACTGCAGCAACGGATTCCTGATTTGAAATGGAGGATAAAGGTTCCATGACTGAGTGTCCGGAAACGGAGAGCGTGCGTGCGACGACATGTCGTCCCAGAACACAGTACAGAGCTGCATCGCATCCACATCACAATAGATATTCAGTATGGCCTGCATGGGATACTTTGCACGCGTTCACAACTCTTTCGCGTGTTCCGGCCTCTCTCCCAATAGCGTCACAGGTATCGTGAACTCGTCGTTGAAGGGTCTACACGTCGGGAATAGGTTCAGTGTACACAACGCTTTTCAGACGCCCCCAGAAGTTAAAATCCAGGGGGCTTAAGTCCGGTGACGCAGCAGGTCATGTCACAGGGTCTCCACGTCCTACCGAACGTCCGGGTAAGATGTTGTTGACGTGTGGGCGGAAGTGGTGTGGTGCTCCGTCATGGAGAAACCACGTAACCTGTCGTATTGCCAAAGGCACATTCTCTAGCATGCCAGGCAGGATATTCCGCACGACGTCCAGGTACGTTCCTCCGTCAAGGCGTTGTGGAATAATAACAGGTCGAAGTAAGTGGTCGCGAAGAATGCCTGCCAACATATTGATGCAGAATCGGTGCTGATGAAACGCCTCAGCCATTCCCCGAGACTTACGTGTAGCCCACAGATGATGATTGTGCAGACTGATGATGCAAGGTGCGCTAAAGACTGCATCGTCGGTAAAGAAGACTAATGACAATAAGCCATGATCGTGATGGTCTGGTGCAAAAACCATCGACAAAATCCTTCCCGTAGAGGGAAATCCGCTGCTGATAATCCTTGCCCTCGTTGCAGGTGATCGGCAACGGTTGTCATGCAGGATACATACAGTGGTATTATGGCTTACACCAGGTTGGACGACGACTTGCCTGAAGCTTGTACTGAGTTTAGGCTCAATATCCTGTCGAACTCAGTCCTCCAAAACTGGTGTACGCACAGTCTGCCGACTCCCTGCACATCTGTCTGAAAGGACCGATGATCACACAGTCGCGCAAAAAAGGGCTTGAAATTTTGTGTGATGTGGTTGGTGTCTGTGAGGGTACATCTTCTGATATAGCAGTGCTGTCTCTCGACCTTTTCCATCTACTTGGTCGTTAACAAAGACCATCTCAGATTGTTCCCGACATGAATACTGGACCATTCTTCTGCTTACAGTACGTCGAGTCAATCACGGAGCCTGCAACACGCAAGAAACACATGTCACGTGGCGAGAGAAACTTTCATTTGCCAACGCCATCCACCGCGGCAATGATCCATTTCCGGACACCTGTTGATGGAACCTTTTTTTCCTCATTACCAGTCAGGAATCCGTCCCTGCAGTTTTTCGGTTTTATTAGTGTTCATTCTGTATAAAAACAATTCGCACCTTGTCTAGGTGATGGTTTTGGTGTGTATTTTTTACCATGACTCGGACCCGTTCATGGAAGTTACCATGAACATGTACCGAGATGTATATGTCAACCTTTTTTCTACATCTTGGGGAATGTACTGTGGTCACTCTCGTCTTGCTAGATGCCAATATCCCTGTTCACAGGGCTGCATGCATACTCACACATTCTTTGTTTTGACTAACATTGAGGCACAATATTGCACATCGACTGGGCAGCTATTGCAGACGGTCTTAGTTACATATTAAATTTCTTTGACTAGTTGAAACAGTGGATAAAACGTAGCAATGTGCAGCCTCGAAATTTGGTTACGATGTAAGGGTCGAAAGGGATAGCGAAAATGGATGGAGAATATTCCATAGTTTTTTACATAAAAACAGGAATCAGGCAAGTAGGTGCAATGTCATCACTGTTGCTCAACGTAATAATACACGACCTAATAACGGAGAAAGCACTGGACGAAGTAAGTGAAGCAGAAGAGGAAATAAGCATAGAAATAAGAAGTTAATGTACTGGGTCTTTCAGGTGATTTAGCATTAATCACTGTGTAATGATCACTCCCTTAAATGTACTACTTAATCAAGTCAATGGCTCTCTGCAGATTTTAATAACAATCCTCCCATCACCGGTAATTCTAATTATTTTGGATCGCCAGTCTCACTGTGAGACAAGGGGAATTATTCTAAACAGAAATCAGTCTGATGGTCCCGAAGACCTAGCGTACGTTAGTAAGGATCATCGAAGAGTAGAGAAACCAATGCAGAAATACAGACACTACATCCTTGCCTAGCCTTATCACAACACAAAGATTACGGTGGACACTGAAAAGGGAATGAAGGCACAGAGAACATTCAACACTTTAACAGGTGCAGAGGCTAACTATTAAAAGGGACATGGCAATATAAATTAAAAGTGAAAAGGGTTTCTCTTCACATCCTTTAATATCCGTTTCAGTGCTTCCTCTGCATTGTATCCTCTAGCCTCTGCATTTATATCGTCTGATAAACGCTCCTTCTTTACACTATGCAAATAATGGTTAAACTAGCCTCTGTTACACCCGTAGACACTTCCAGTACTTCCTGACAGTTGGTAAAACCCAGAAGATACCAGTCGTCCAGTCTTCGGCCAACCAGAACTATTTGCTCCCATTCAGAAATGAAGCTATAGAAAGTTTACCACGGCGCTTCATCATTGACAGTGGCGCTCCTTGCTGAATTGCCCTCTCGTTCTCCAGCTGCTTACAGCTCCTCACGCCGCTGTCTTCACGTCACAATTACACTGCCGGGCCCGTCTGCGGACCAGCACCCACTGCCCTTACAGCTCTTTCCACTGCTATATTCCGTTAAACATTCTTGTCCTCTGCCCATTCGTGATTGTCTCTCTCATAAACAATCTCAGCGAGCTGACATTGGTTATTCTGCTCCCTGCCACTGCCTCTCTTGCTCCATCCAGATGAATTTCTCGGTACAACGGTGGCCTGAGAACGACAGCTATTAATGTCTACGGGAAAGCAGCCCTTGGTTGTCGCCGACACATCTCCATTCCGGGTTTGCAAAACAACTTCGAAGTTGCCAGAGCTGCCATGGCTCCACAGCGATTCCAGGGATCGCAAGGCTTCTCGACAAACTCTTCCGAGGACGGGACAATTTCTTCGTGACCAGCGTTCCCTTGGCTCCTGTCCCCGAGCGAACGGCCAGTCAACTTATCCATCGCCGGAAGCCGCCATCCAGCCAGACACTCTCCTCGCAGCCGAAGCAGCAGGCATCCAACCCCTCTCTTTGATTAAAGCATGACCAGTCAGTATCTAGCTTAATCTTATCTCCAGACTTTAGCCCCATTAAATGAGCCGTCACTACTGAAAATGTAGATAACCTTAAAATACTCGCAAGAAAGGTAATTAAAGAAACAAAAGAAACTGGATTAGAGGTGAATGACAAGAAAGCAAAACTCGTAATGCTAGAAAGAAATTACAATAAGGAGGCAAACGCTGCAGATTGAGAACCATCAAGAAGCAGTATATATTTGGGTCGTAGTAAACGATCCAATTGATGGAAAACAAGAAACAGAAGCGAGGCGCAAAGCGGCATACAGAGCGTCATTTTCATTCATCAAGTATCTGTCGTCCAAACCTTTTTCAAGAGGTACAGAAAAAAAATATATAAAATTATAATCAGACCAGTATCACCATATGGCGGCAGAAATATTTGATTATACATAAGTATACAGAGAGATAAAACCCTACAAAATATATTTGGACCAATCTGAAAGGCGGAGAATGGCGAAGAAGAAAGAACAGGGTGGTCAAGGAGATATACAATGACGAAAAAAAATCGAAAAACCAAACAACTATTAATGCAGAGTAATGAAATTTTGGGTATACATTGACTAGATAACATATTTAAGTGATTAACGTTGCAAGATCACAGGTTAATGTAAGCATGAGATAGGCGAGTGCAAATGTGAAATGCTGGTACCGGTGTAGCCGCCAGACTGTTGAAAGCAAGGATGAAAAAGTGCATGCATTTTGTTGTACAGGTGCCGGGCATCAGCTTTTGGGAGGGATTTCCATACCTATTGCACTTGGTCGGTCAATACAGCTATGGTTAATGCTGTTTGTGGACGACACTGGAGTTCTCATCCGATTATGTCACATAATTATGCGTTCCATTGGAGACAGATGTGGTGACTCAGCAGGTCAAGGCAGCATGTCGACACACTGTAGAGCATACTGGGTTACAACAGCGGTATGTGGGTGAGCGTTATCCTGTTGGAAAACATTCCCTAGAAAACTGCTCATGAATGGCAGCACGACAGATCGAATCACGAGCTTGATGTACACTTTTGCAGCCAGGGTGCGTGAGATAACCACGAGAGTACTCATGCTGTCATACGAAATCGCAACCCAGAGCATAACTCCTGGTGTAGATCTAGTGTGTCTAGCACACACAAAAGTTGGTTCAGGCCCTCAACTGGGCTCCTTCTATCTGACACACGGCCATCAGCTGTCGTCAGAAAATACAACAGACCTACATCCTGCCATCCAGTGAGGTCTCGCTTGATACCACTGAAGTTGCAAATAGCGGCGTTTTGGAGTCAGTAGAATGCAACCTCCAGGGCGACTGACTCGGAGCTATTCTTGAAGTAACTGATTTTTAGCGGTGCGTTGCGTTAGTGTGGTGCCAACTGCTGCTCAAATTAATGCTGCAGATGCAGTACGATGCACCATAGCCGTAGCAATTCGCCGAACACGATGGTCTTCCCTGTCGGTTGTTATACGTGACTCTCTGGAGCACGATCTTCTTGCAACCGAACATTCTCATGAACACCGCTGCAAGCAATCAGGGACAGTGGCTACATTCCTGTCAAGTCTTTCTACAATATCGCAGAAGGAACATCCTGCTACTCGTAACACTATTACACGACCTCTCTCACAGTGGGTCGTGATAATGGTGTCTTTGTCGCGTTAAACGCATTCATGACTAACATCAACTCTCCACGTCCAGTCCCAAAGGTATGTAACGCCAACGACCGCTAGAGTGTGTATTTAAAGTAGATCTGATTTGTCTCCTGATAGTGGCGCTACTAGCGCCACTGTTGTACGACTGGTACGAAATTTGAAGATGCATCATCTTTGAGATGTAGAAATTCGGTACTAACTTTCATTTACGGCGCGAAGCTCCTCCTTGATTCTTTGACCTTTTCCATCAGTGTGTAATGAACACATGTTATTTCGGAAGCCAAGACAAAGAGACTGAAATGCGCCAGTCACTTCTGTAGAAGAAACAAGGGATCAATATTGAGAGAAACCTGAAGGATGAAGACCTTTACGCAGATCTAAAATAAGATCTAGAGACTCGATGGCCAAGGATCTACAGATGCTTGTAACAAGGGAAGAAAATGGTTCAAATGGCTCTGAGCACTATGGGAGAACTTAGAACTACTGAAACCTAACGAACCTAAGGACATCACACACATCCATGCCCGAGGCATGATTCGAACCTGCGACCGTAGCGGTCACGTCGTTCCAGACTGAAGCGCCTAGAACCGCACGGCCACACCGGCCGGCTAACAGGGGAAGAAGACGCCAAGGACAGAACGCGTGAAGAGATCAAAAACCGACTGCTGTTTGTGGAGCCAGCGGGAAGAGTAAGTACGGGATCTAACCATTAATGCTACAGCTAGATGTGGCGTACCTTCCTTGCCGAATTCAGATCAGTATCTAGGCCAGAATGATGCCTCCTGGCGATGACAGTATCTTAAACCGCCGTGCTTATAATGTACATTGTTTTAAAGAACTCTTAGAACTCTTCGTTGGCCGCGCGGGATTAGCCGAGCGGTCTCAGGCGCTGTAGTCATGGACTGTGCGGATGGTCCCGGCGGAGGTTCGAGTCCTCCCGCGGTCATCGGTGTGTGTGTTTGTCCTTAGGATAATTTATGTTAAGTAGTGTGTAAGTTAGGGACTGATGACCTTAGTAGTTAAGTCCCATAAGATTTCACACACATGTGTACTTTTTTTTTTCTCCGTTGAATGACAACTAGTAAAATAGTAAACTAATCGCACGTTGAGTGTCTCTTTGTCCGGAATGATATGCAGTGTACAGAGTAAGAAAGAGGTGGACAGAAGGACGGATACCTCCTCCACTTTAAAGGGGGCGGAGGGCATTCCCAGGAGCTTCGTCTCCGTCTTAAGCGAGCAATTAGCGATGCCCTGCCTTCCGCCGGCAGCTACTGCTAAGAGGGTCGATGAGCTGTCGCGCTCGCAAAGGACAGGGAGTCGTGTTGGGCGCTGCCCGGCGTAACAAGTAGCTCAGTAATTTTTGAGAACATTTACAGTGAAGAATCAGCGATCTGGCTAAAAGTACTATAAAATTGCATTGTAAACAGTCCCTATTTCGATGGTAACCGATATCGGTCAATATTTGACCATCCTCAGCCCCTCATAACATGATTGTAGGCAGTGGCGATGAATGGAGCGGGTGTTGTAGCTCCACGAAAGTCAACAGCTCGCGCGTTCCATTCACAGCCAACGCCTACCATCATGATATGAGAGCCTGAGGATGGTCAAATATTGACCAAAACCGGTTACCATCGAAATAAATGTTTATGTGGTCGAGACTGTTTATAATCCAGCCTAGTGCCGCCAGTCGGTATCATCCCCTCGAATTCATCTTGTTGGAAAGACTATGGCGGATTATATATCGAAACTGGACACGTTCCTGTTTCCAGAACGAATGTCTTTCTCCAGTGGAGTGTGGGCTGTTACGAAACTTTCTGAGAGATCAGTACTTCGTGCTGGTGTGGGACACTAACCCAGAATCTTACCTTTCGCAGGCGATCCGGGTATGATTAACGATGCACCTACACAGCTATTGCTCCTTCAGTAACTCACTCCTACTTTGCCTGTCCTGCATACAGTCATCGTTTCAGAATAGTGCACTCATCTATTTCTACACGTACACTACGCATAGTCACTTTCTGGTGTATGCCAGACGGTTCTTCTGCTACCACAATCGTTTTCCCTTTCCATGTGGTTACTAACATGTAAGAGGCAGTGTCATAGGGCTCAGTTAAACGACAGCAGTGTACAGAGAGACTAATTTGTTAACTTTGTTTCTGAGCGAATTTTTTTCCGCTCATCTTGTTGGTTTCTTGGTGATAACTGTTCACAACAAGTGGCAAGTATATTGTGACAAACATTATACATTATCTTCAGAACAGGGGAAATGGTCCACGAACGGCTTACATCTTTTCAACTAGACCCATGTGTTGAGAATGTGTCACTTCTTTTGTACTGTATTTATTCGTTGTATGCACAAACGCTTGTGCAAATAATGCGAGACGAGAAAAATTGTACGAAACCGCCAGGGGCAAAATACAAGACATAAAAACTGGCCAGGGTGCAATGTATATACGTAATTAAATTACATAATAGACTTTTCCCCTGTTCATGAATTTAGGATACTTCTAAGATCACACGGTAAACTATACTTCTAAGATCATACGGTAAACTATCATTGTAACACGTGACAGTGCTTTAGTATTCCATTATAATGCTCGTAAACATGACACTCTCAGTAAAATATTGAACTATCTGAGCAGATTATATCTACGTATCAGTATTTTTTTATGTTTCTCCTCTCTTTTGTAAGTCAGGGTACGTTCTTCCCAAAATTGCGCTATTACTTTTTGACATATGCGCTGTCTTAAAAAGTTAAGTGACGCGGCGACAAGATAGTATGTTCGGATCGCTTCAACGAAAACCTGCCGTCATAAATTATAACATTACAGCGATCGCTGCACGGACGGTCGTTAAGGCAAATGATTCATGCGAGACAAGCTCGTGGCTTAGACACGACATCAATAAATTCCCTCGTACTTTAATATCTTTCAGAGGTGTCAGCAGTTGTATGTTTACTTTATGACCACATAGTGACCTCTGAAGATCGTGCCCATATTTTTAGCCAAATCTACTTACCTAAGCCCAACAATAGATAAGCTAAAATAAATGTCTGTTATTTCATTCTTCACAAGAATTTTGTATCAAGCTATACAGAAGTTTAGAAATAACATGAAAAGCTGCTAACAGATGGCGGTGCAGCTCATACAGTACCAGCGCGCATAATTAAACTTATCCTCTGCAAGCAACCTTTGCAATCACATAACAATATTTTTGAAATATACACCATTCGCAGTGCGGAGGTGGTGCAAACACACCGCAGAGAAAACAGTAACTTCGGTATTTTCCCAAAGTTTCGCTTTACACAAACTGGGATCTTCAGTACCCAAATCACTCGATTTGTTTATTCACGACTCCATTCATGTGGAAGTGTGCTTCATCTTGGGACCAAGCGCAGCCTTCATCAAACGCTCTATTATCAATCATTATGAGAGTCTGGTTCTCACAGTCACCCTCCACCGCACAGCTCATACAGGTGTGGCCTGGTAGCTTTGGATTTTAAATGTAAGGATGTGTAGGCTCTGTCTCAGTATTTTTTGCCCACTTGAATGTTTCAGATTAGTCTCTACTACGATTCTTCGCAAGATTTCCTTGAACATAATTTCGCGAACCGTGACGATATTTTCGAGAGTAACTACAGTTTGCCTGTGGCAACATTCCCCGCTATAACATCAGCCATGCTGCGTGTCAGTTGGAATTCGGCAACGAACTGCCGCATGGTTTTTGTATTGACCCTTTTTGGAAATTACACCGTGTTGGAAAATGGCGCCTCGTTACCGTAAGACTGTGACCTAGCCTGTAGTATTACAATACGAGAAAAACACGTTGTTCGGTGGAATACATGATTTCAGCTTCTTCCTTCGGTGCGCTAACGCCCTTTCATGTTTCAACTGGATCGCTCTGAGGTGCAGCGCACTACAATGTTTACACTGAGGTGACAAAAGTAATAGGATAGTGATATGAACATATAGAGATGGCAGTAGTGTCGCTACACAAGGTTTAAAACGGCAGTGCATTGGCGGAGCCGTCGTTTGTCTCCAGATGATTTATGTGAAAAGGATTCTGACGTGATTATGACTGCACGACGGGGATTAACAGACTACGAAGGCGGGGTGATAGTTGAAGCAAGACGCACAGGACATTTCATTTCGAATCTCATTAGGGAATTCCAAAATCCACAGTGTCAAGACTGTTCCACGAATACCAAATTTCAATAATTTTCTTTCACTACGGACAACGTAGTGGCCGACGGCCTTCACTTAACGACCTAAAACAGCAGTGTTTGCGTAGAGTTGTCGGTGCTAAAAGACAAGCAACACTGCGTGAAATAACCACAGAAATCAATGTACGGCGTATGACGAAAGAATCCGTTAGGACAGTGCATCGAAATTTGGCGTTAATGGACTATGGCAGCAGAGGAGCGACATGCGTGCCTTTGCTGACCTCCTGCCGACCCTCTCCTGGGCTCGTGATCACATTGGCTGGACCCTACACGAGTGGATAACCATGGGATGGTCAGATGAGTCCCAGTTTCAGCTGGTAAGAGCTGATGGCAGCGTTCTAGTGTGGCGTAGACCCAACGAAGCCATAGACTAAAGTTGTCAACAACGCACTGTGCAAGCTGGTGGTGACTCCACAATGGTGTGGCCTGTATTTACACGGAATAGACTCGGTTCTCCGGTCCAAATGAATCAATCTTCGTCTGGCAATGGTTATGTTGGGCTACTTGGAGACCATTCACAGCCATTCACTGACTTCATGAAAATGCGTTATGTCACCGGACCACAACTGTTAACGAGTTGTTTGAAGAACATTGTGGTCAGTACGGACAGTTCGGGCGATTGATTTCGCTACCCAAATCGCCCGACACGAATCCCATCGAAAGTTTATCATACGTAATCGAGAAGTCAGTTCGTGCACATAATCGTACACCATATTAGGAAATGTCCCATGACCTTAGTCACCTCAGTGTATAAGCTGTATTTATTGCAAGTACACAGACACCTGTAAGCAGCTTTTCGAAATATTTCAAAACTTCTATGAAATTTCTGCCTATAATTCTTGCAGCTTTCACATAAATATACCGTTTGTTGAATCGTTTATCGACCTTAGTTTTCGATATTGAAATCAGTGACTCCTTCGCTGGGAACCCTGTATCTTATTGTTATTTTGTTACGTCTTAAGCTGACACTACTATGTTAAAACTTGGTTCGGTGGAATTAAGTACTGATTCCAAGCATGCATTTCATTTGTAATTATAATATCAAGCCCAGCCTTCTGTTGGCAATCCTCTAGAATTACCATATAATAATATGATGGGTGAGGTACCTGCGATAGCAGAATAGAAATGCGGAAAACAGAAGTCCGAAAACAATTTATTGGACTCACCAAAACGAAACAATAGTACAGTCTCTAAAAGAGCAACAGTCTCGATCCCAGATGCGGATCGTCACAAATATAAAATAACAAATAATAATAGAAAAGACCCAACTCCTTACGGAGAGAGCTCACAGTCAAACAACTCTACAATACCAAGTTGTTCGTCGACTATACCAAGTCCATCTGCAAGATATCAGCCAGCTAGAAGAGGCGTCTGGTTATGGCTGCCGGGATGGCAGCTCTGTATACTACCAAGCGGTGCGTCGAACTGCCCTTTTCCTGCAATGCGCAGCCCTATAAAACCCATTTGGCGGATGTATCTGCCGGAACTATTTGCGATCACGTGTCTGGCGTATCAAAGTAGTTCTGGGCTAGTTGCGACCTCTGGTGAAGCTGTTCTGCAGGATCCGCGAACGGCTAGCGGTCCCTGGTGGCCGTTGGTGGATACCTGGTGTTGTGTTGTGGGCGCCGATAAATACACTCCTGGAATTTGAAATAAGAACACCGTGAATTCATTGTCCCAGGAAGGGGAAACTTTATTGACACATTCCTGGGGTCAGATACATCACATGATCACACTGACAGAACCACAGGCACATAGACACAGGCAACAGAGCATGCACAATGTCGGCACTAGTACAGTGTATATCCACCTTTCGCAGCAATGCAGGCTGCTATTCTCCCATGGAGACGATGGTAGAGATGCTGGATGTAGTCCTGTGGAACGGCTTGCCATGCCAGTTCCACCTGGCGCCTCAGTTGGACCAGCGTTCGTGCTGGACGTGCAGACCGCGTGAGACGACGCTTCATCCAGTCCCAAACATGCTCAATGGGGGACAGATCCGGAGATCTTGCTGGCCAGGGTAGTTGACTTACACCTTCTAGAGCACGTTGGGTGGCACGGGATACATGCGGACGTGCATTGTCCTGTTGGAACAGCAAGTTCCCTTGCCGGTCTAGGAATGGTAGAACGATGGGTTCGATGACGGTTTGGATGTACCGTGCACTATTCAGTGTCCCCTCGACGATCACCAGTGGTGTACGGCCAGTGTAGGAGATCGCTCCCCACACCATGATGCAGGGTGTTGGCCCTGTGTGCCTCGGTCGTACGCAGTCCTGATTGTGGCGCTCACCTGCACGGCGCCAAACACGCATACGACCATCACTGGCACCAAGGCAGAAGCGACTCTCATCGCTGAAGATGACACGTCTCCATTCGTCCCTCCATTCACGCCTGTCGCGACACCACTGGAGGCGGGCTGGACGATGTTGGGGCGTGAGCGGAAGACGGCCTAACGGTGTGCGGGACCGTAGCCCAGCTTCATGGAGACGGTTGCGAATGGTCCTCGCCGATACCCCAGGAGCAACAGTGTCCCTAATTTGCTGGGAAGTGGCGGTGCGGTCCCCTACGGCACTGCGTAGGCTCCTACGGTCTTGGCGTGCATCCGTGCGTCGCTGCGGTCCGGTCCCAGGTCGACGGGCACGTGCACCTTCCGCCGACCACTGGCGACAACATCGATGTACTGTGGAGATCTCACGCCCCACGTGTTGAGCAATTCGGCGGTACGTCCACCCGGCCTCCCGCATGCCCTCTATACGCCCTCGCTCAAAGTCCGTCAACTGCACATACGGTTCACGTCCACGCTGTCGCGGCATGCTACCAGTGTTAAAGACTGCGATGGAGCTCCGTATGCCACGGCAAACTGGCTGACACTGACGGCGGCGGTGCACAAATGCTGCGCAGCTAGCGCCATTCGACGGCCAACACCCGGTTCCTGGTGTGTCCGCTGTGCCGTGCGTGTGATCATTGCTTGTACAGCCCTCTCGCAGTGTCCGGAGCAAGTATGGTGGGTCTGACACACCGGTGTAAATGTGTTTTTTTCCATTTCCAGGAGTGTATTTGTGTTGATAACTCAGACGACATAGGTTTTCCTGGTGAATAAACACCCTGTGATGCAGGCATCTCGTGTTGGCTGGACGTGAAGTGGGATGCCGATGCAGCAGGTGCAACGATGTCTGTAGTGGGCGGCAACAGCATTGGGTTTTGCAAGTTAAGTTGGCATCGAACTGTTGCATAAATCAGAGGCCAAAATGGATATGCCGGCAGTTCAGATGCTAGTGCATGAACTCAACTGCCCATACAAAAACACAGCCCCCAGACACGCTGCAAGGTATCATAAATCAGAGGCCATAAAGCATATGCCAGCAGTTCGGATGCTAGTGCATGAACTCACCTACCCATACAAAAATGCAGTTCCCAGACACGATGTAAGGTATAGATGCAGATGAATACCAGCAAGCCTTTCTAGGTGCAGGTCACAGGGATGGGACCCTAGGCTTGCTGAGGGCCAACATGGTAGTTTGAATGCGCAATTAAAGGGCCTTAGATCAAGAAAACCCACGACACAATTGCGCAGGACAGTTTTCATATTTAGAGATATCGATGAACTGAATATTATTGAGCAGAGAAACGTTTTCAGGAATCCAGTACACTGACAGTGTAGAACCTATAGGGTCGAGTCAAGTGTAGTTCAGAGGGCAACAGGTAGGGTAAGGTGGTCCTGTGGTTATGTGCACGCCTGTTAACAGACTTTTCAGCCTGCTTTTAACCTAGCTTTCACCCCTGCACGATGTGAAGATTCGCCGGGAACGACACATAGATCGGATTCCACGTTAAACACTGGACCCCCTTCTCCTGGTAAAAGAAATATTGGAATATGTCAGGGACACATAAGTCCCCGAAATTCCGTCTAATTGATAGACTTCTACCAGGCAGATGACCCACACGAAATTGTCGTAGTCAGCAAGAGCTTTTCTCGCCATAGGTAAGGTTCTGGTCTCGAACACTGGACCGGCACAGAGCAGTTACCTGTCAGGAAGTCACAAAATGGCGTACACTGTGCTGCAGAGTGAAAAATTCATTATGGCTGGAATTATTGTACCTGAAACTAATAAGACATAAAAACTATAGACATTACAATACATAAACTGCAATGTTATTAGGGTCATGTGGGTAAGGTTCATCATCTAACAATATTAACCTCATGGAAGAAGAGCACTGGATTTTGACGCGGCAAAAGAAAATTGTTTTTTGAAACGCATATACATAACACAATACCACGAGTTGCAACTCATGAAGAGAATTATATACCGGAGAAATAAATGGCCGGTTTGTTGGAAACTCGCGTGTTACGTGAAATCTTTTGAAACGATTTCAATGAAATATTTCCAGCCAGGTTTACCAGTGTCATTCCATAAAGATTAGAGAGTGACTGAAGAAAAAGAGACAGACAACTGCTAATAGGATTTGCGCTCTGAGGGTTCGTACAAACTTAATAATTCATATAGACAATAATAACAATTTTGCATGGCTCAATGGTCTAATGAGTCTTTTCTAACTTACCCCAGTTATACAACCGGGGTAAGGAAACAAACAGTTTAAGGTGTAGCCCGAACCCCTTGTTGCTTCTGGCAACTCCTCACATCGAAGGCAGGGAAAGGCTAGGTTAAGACGATGAGTGACTTTGTGAGTACCAAAATATTTGACATCTATGGCCGTATGTTTAGATTGCATTGACTTAGGTTCTTCACACCAGCAAAGTATGTGGCATAAATTTAAGCTTGATACGTCTACTCGTTCCTGAGATAAAATATTTTTAACAGACTGACAGACACATAGACAAACGGCTAACAAAGTAATACTTTAATGATTCTACTTTTACCGATCGGGCTACGAAACCCTAAGAAGAGAGAAGGCGTTCTCATTGATCCCTTAGTTGTTCTACATAGTCATCTCTACACTTGAGTACAACGCACAGAACGTCCTTTTAACCGTATCAACCTGTTAGGAATATCCATCTTTGAGATGTTGCTTAACTCTCGTGTCACACTGTCGTTTTTTAAAATCCTAATTGATAATACCAAGTTTCGTGCCCCGTGATGATTTTTCTTTTATTTCCAGATTAGGTTTGACTGCGTTTTGCATTTCAATAAAGTCGCGACATGCACACACACGTCCTGAGTTTATTCATAAGTCAAGGGGTGCGGAACAAACATTGCACCCAATTTTCTCTTCTTCAAAACATTCTGAAAATTGTCTTGAACGCTTGATTCAGCCTCGGACCTTTCAGGAAGGTCAGCGTACGTTATTTGGCTGAAGAATATACATATCTACGCCACAGCTTCCATTAGACTAAAATAAGGATAGCATGGACTCAGAATTACGAGAAGGTGCATGAAAGGTGAAACTTCCGCTACAGTTGTACAAAGTTTTATTACTGAAGCCTTACACTAACAGGTTTCGGTGACTCAGCCCCACCTACAGGTGCAACTAAACTCAGTACAAAGTGTGTATGTCTAAGTTAAAAGGTAGATCATTTGCCGTGCATGGTTCTTCAGAGGGAGTATGGGAAAGTGATCACACTAAAACCACCTTTCAAATGTAATAAGTCGACCATATGTTGCAAGTGCCGGCGAGGGCCCACACTGGGGGGCCAACCAATGCCAAGTTTCCACATCGCTGTCACTGATGGAAACTGTCATTACAGTCTCTCGTAGGAAGGGGCAGTGTGGCTCGTCTACCGTTCCTTTCCATTGATAGCGGATCGCATTGCCGCCTTTTTCGAGAAATTGTTACTTCAATTTGCGTGCTGTCCATCAATGACAGCGCTGTGCAAACTTGTCGTCGATTGGTCTTCCAGTGTGAATCCTCGCCGGCGCTTGACTTATGTCAACAACATTTGAAAGGTACTTTGCGCGTGGTCACTTTTCCATACTCCCTCTGAAGTGCCATACATGGTAGATGACACGCCTTTAACTTAACTGATCTTAGTTGCACTTGAAAATGGGGACGAGATACCGAAACCCGCTTGTTAGGACATCAGTAGCAACAATTTTGTACAATTCAAGTGTAAGTTTCAATTATGAACAATCATCCAGCGTCGTTCTCTGAAGACAGCATACTGTTTGTATCTTTGCCTGACAGCCTTCAACAGTAAACAGAAAAACATCAGTCTTGCAGATGTGTGAATGGGACTGAAGATTTATAAGACCAAATACACCACTGCCCATTAAAATTGCTACACCAAGAAGAAATGCAGATGATAAACGGGTATTCATTAGACACATATATTATAATAAAATTGACATGTGATTACATTTTCACGCAATTTGGGTGCATCGATCCTGAGAAATCAGTGCCCAGAACAACCACCTCTTGCCGTAATAGCGGCCTTGATACACCTGGGCATTGAGTCAAACAGAGCTTGGATGGCGTGTACAGATACAGCTGCCCATGCAGCTTCAACACCATACCACAGTTCACCAAGAATAGTGAAAGGCGTATTTTGACGAGCCCGTTGCTCGGCCACCATTGACCAGACGTCGTCAGTTGGTGAGAGATCTGGAGAATGTGCTGGCCAGGGCAGCAGTCGAACATTTTATGTATACAGAAAGGGCCGTACAGGACCTGCAACATGCGGTCATGCATTATCCTGCTGAAATGTGGGATTTCGCAAGGATCGAATGAAGGGTAGAGCCACGGGTCGTAACACATCTGAAATGTAACGTCCACTGTTCAAAGTGCCGTCAATGTGAACAAGACGTGACCGACACGTGTAACCAATGGCACCCCATACCATCACGCCGGGTGATACGCCAGTATGGCGATGACGAATACATGCTTCCAATGTGCGTTCACCGCGATGTCGCCAAACACGGATGCGACCATCATGATGCTGTAAACAGAACCTGGATTCATCCGAAGAAACCACGTTTTGCCATTCGTGCACCCAGGTCGTCGTTGAGTACACCATCGTAGGCGCTCCTGTCTGCGATGCAGCGTCAAGGCTAACCGCAGCCATGGTCTCCGAGCTGATAGTCCATGCTACTGCAAACTACGTCGAACTGTTTGTGCAAATGGTTGTTGCCTTGCAAACGTCCCCATCTGTTGACTCAGGGATCGAGACGTGGCTCCACGATCCGTTACAGCCATGCGGATAAGGTGCCTCTCATCCTGACTGCTAGTGATACGAGGCCGTTGGGATCCAGCACGGCGTTCCGTGTTACCCTCCTGAACCCACTGATTCCATATTCTGGAAACAGTCATTGGATCTCGACCAACGCGAGCAGCAATGTGGCGATACGATAAACCGCAATCGCGATAGGCTATAATCCGACCTTTGTCAAAGTCGGAAACATGATGGTACGCATTTCTCCTCCTTACACGAGGCATCACAACAACGTTTCACCAGGCAACGCCGGTCAACTGCTGTTTGTGTATGAGAAATCGGTTGGAAACTTTCCTCATGATAGGACGTTGTAGGTGTCGCCACCGGCGCCAACCTTGTGATAATGCTCTGAAAAGCTGATCATTTGCATATCACAGCATCTTCTTCCTTTCGGTTAAATTTCGCGTCTGTAGCACGTCATCTTCGTGGTGAAGCAATTTTAATGGCCAGTAGGATAATATATAACCAATTTATGGGAAAACTGGTACAGCTTAAAACTGATTTGTTTATTTAGAGCACCTGAAGAACATGACTATAAGAGCCCTATAAGATATAAATAGAATGACAAAAATGCCCTGTAGTGAGTTTGGTAATCCAAATAGAATTTTCAAGAACTAAACATTCCAGTGTCTCTGAAATGGGAAGTCTACAACCTGTGTGTATTACAAGTTTTGAGTTGTTGCTGTGAGCCATGGCCTTTTAGCGCGAAAACTACTCGGAACTTGAGGGCTGCCAAGCGTGCAGTGGTGCGATGCATGTTTCGAACTTCTAGGAGAAATAAGAAGTTTAAAAATAGATCAAGGATCAAACTAGAATGGGAGACGATATTATGACTACATTGAATAATTAATTACAAGGTGGACAACTGTCCCAAAAATATTTCGTTCACCTTAAGATAAGCAAACCAACTTAATCATCCACCCTGGGTGCGTATGATGTATGATTGGTTACCTTTCTTAAGGTGAATGAAATATTTTCTGGGAGAGTCTTATTTGGCCTACCATATAACTGCTATGCCTAGATTACTAAAAACTGATGTGGCACATTAGTTGTCGAATACTCTTTTTTCGACTTTGAACTCTGTTGTTGCACAGTGACTAGCTTCATGAAACCCATCGACA
Organism: Schistocerca americana; assembly: GCF_021461395.2. NCBI lineage: Eukaryota > Metazoa > Arthropoda > Insecta > Orthoptera > Acrididae > Schistocerca > Schistocerca americana. The sequence continues at coordinate 908,446,385 of NC_060120.1, forward strand.
TAGTCGTAAAGAGCGGCGTTTTACTAAACACGTGTTCGACTGAGAATTCTAATAGAAAACGCAGAAGAATCAAAGTGAAAATTTGCGCACTTATTAAATATATGGGTGGCGGTGTGGCCGAGCGGTTCTAGGCGCTTCAGTTTGGAACCGCGCGACCGCTACGGTCGTATGTTCGAATCCTGCCTCTTGCATGGATGTGTGTGATGTCCTTAGGTCAGTTGGGTTTAAGAAGTTCTAAGTTATAGGAAACTGATGACCTCAGATGTTAAGTCCCATAGTGCTCAGAGCCATTTGAACCACTAAATATATGAGCAGTGAATCAGGCCCCATTAGAGAACACAAAAACTTGCGTTAGTGCCCGGTGCTCAGAACATTTCTGCTTATTTTTTCTGTGATGTTGGCAGAACAGTTGTACCATTTTTCTCTCCTTGTGAAGCTTGTGGTACGCAAAAATATTTTTTATTGGTGCGTCAAAGTTCCTCTGTTCGTCTTTCCTTATCAAGTATTATAAGTTAGGTTAATTTTCTGAGTGTGTTGTGTTTTATGATTATATTGTACTAATGTTTATATGCAAACTATTGTTGTGGACGTATATTAAGTAATCTGGGCTGCTGTTGCAGGGAGAAGTTGCCTTATCCTTGCCAAGTAGCCAGAGTGGTGACACTCATTTCACAAGACGTTCTGCAATCGTGACGTCATTTTAACGCTAGGCGGAAAATCGAGAACCGCGGAAACAATGTCGACTTTCGTTAGTGTTCGATACGGGCCTCTCACAAGACTTAGGCACGCGTATCCCAGACTTATAAAAACATGTCGTTCTTGGTCAAATTTATTATAATTATTGCTATAATTACACGTTTCATAATGATTTATCGACGGTTAATGCTTTCGTATAAGAGTGCACTCTCAGGAGCGCGTTGTTATCGTCGATAACTTACAAATTAAGCATGAAACACACTTGCATTATAACTTGCAGTATTCCCTTTCAAGGAAATGCGCATTGAAGATTTGTCACAAATATGTCACCATTACCATTAAATGTCAGTTAATAATGCATCAGCGACTTAAGCCTTCAAGAAGTAGAAGGATAGCCTAGACAGGAGACTACTAAGCCTGAGGAAGTTCTAGCGTAACGGATACTGTCCTAATTTATGGATCGAAGGGTGTTGGTCCTCATCCTGCTACATGTAAATTTCTTTTTCATCTTAGCGTTTTTAACAAGTTCTGGGACTTTCTTACGAATGTAATACAAGTTAGGTCTGCAGTATTCGATGATATTTACGTTTCTGTCTAATTAGAGAACGAAGGGTGAAATAAATATGTGGGGATTTCCGAATGTGTGGTTAATGGCTGCGAGTGGAACGAGGTGCAATAACATACATATTCTTACTTTTCAGAATGTTGATAGCAGTTCCTGCAGCGGTCGATATTGCGCCTGAAGTCAAAATGACGTTACGTTGCTGAAAGTCTTGTGAAATGAATGTTAACCCTAACCAGAGCGGTCCCAAAGAACAGAGAATGGAAAGGAGCTGCTTGTCATGGCAGCGACCGATGGCTTCTATCTAAACTGCATTTATTATTAAAAAGGACCTAAGCGCTATTCTTTTATTCGTTTAATGGTCCACTAATGGGTTCTACGTTGACTTAATAGAGTGGCTGTTCCTGAATTTCCACCGCTGTATCTGATTAATTAAGATCAATGCTACACTGCAAGCCGGAACGTAATGGTAACAGGGGGTGAGTCTAATATTCGCTCTGAATACGGGTATAACTCATGTTTGTGGGGCTGTTGTTAAAGCTGATGACCTTCTCCATGGCGGTTAAAGACGCGTGGATAGTTTTGGGATTTCAGCCGAAGGTAACATTGAGCATGGGTTAGTATTATTCAGGGTCTGACGTTATAATGTGTAACGCAGATGATTGTGAGTGGAGGAGGCAATATTGAATTTCCCACTAATGTTACGGTGTCCGGTCACGGACCGATACATGAACCGATTGTTTAGGAGGGGAGAGAAGCTTGGAGCGCTCTAAGTTAATTGTTTGGCTTCCGGTTTATGATGTCGATGATTAAATGCTGTGAATAGGAGCAGCAAGTACGACTTGTAGTCTCAGTAGCATTGGTGATATCTTATGAAGTATCTCTCCATATTTTGCGTGATTTAGAGTAGTGATTCAGGTGACTTCCAAGCCGTGTTCTACGAGCCCTGTGACGTAAGGCACCCTTGAGAGACCTGATAACTACTGACCATTAATCGAAACATAACAGCATTTTGTAAACACTTTATTCACCTTCATGAGGAGTGTCCTTCCTTCAGTAGAAACAGTGGGATTTTAAATATGCTAGAATCAAGTACCTGAAGAGAGAAATAACTATTGCTGTTGTAATTAACTTTAGCCTAAAGTCGCAGTGGCGCCAGATTTTTATTTTTTAACAGCCGAGGTTTATGAGTAGGTTAGTTGATAATAAGACTTTTGACACACTCATAACGCAACTATTTCTGTAAGTTTTATCTAAAGAAAAAAATAAAACTAAATTGATAAGCGATGAAGAAAAAGGAGAGAAAAGTTAAAGCCAAAAGAAAATTTGAGTTCTCATTTTTATTAATTTGTATATTAAATGATAATAATCGATTTTATTGTGGACAAGTATCTAATAAGTCATTACAGAAAATTTCATAATCCACATCGTAACACTTCAGGCAGTAATTAAAGAGTCACCTTTCATTAGTAAATTGGTATAGAACTAAGCGATCTCAAAGATACTGATATATCTTTGAGACAGGAGGAGGACATTGGTGTTTAACGTCCCGTCGACAACGAAGTCATTAGAGACGGAGCACAAGCTCGGATTAGGGAAGGATGGGGAAGGAAGTCGGCCGTGCCCTTTCAAAGGAACCATCCCAGCATTCGCCTGGAGTGATCTAGGGAAATCACGGAAAACCTAAATCAGGATGGCCGGACGCGGTATCTTTGAGACAAAACAAGAACTAAATGTCGAGTTACTGTATTAATCCATAACTTGAAAACAGAGAAGGTACTTAGAGGTTATGAAAGCCTAATGTTTCATCGCTGAAAGTCTTCCAGGACGCCGATAATTCACATTTTGTTCAATAATTTGATTTTTAAAAGAGAGAGTATTGAAGCATTTATGTCATCTCAGTAAGCACTGACAAATTAGCGAACTTTCGTAATCTCTCTGAAACAGCTGTTGCGAGATAGTTGCCTCTGGAGTTGTTAGAAGTTTTGAATAATAACAGACAGTTACTTGTTGTAGCAACGTGATTCAAGCATCGGAAACGCAGAATGGTGAAACTGAAACTCATGTTAAAGAAAATATTGTGTTTCTGTTTTAACGTAATTACATGAATAGACTGTAGCTATTTCAACACTGCGTTTATAGCTCTTCAGAGATATTTCTACGGAGTCTTATGCCACTGTATGTAATTAGGTTTACATGGGCATAAGTTGGAGAAATACCGGTTAGTTGCGAAGCGAGTTACCGTCTGCTTGTCCTAGATAATTTATCTTTTCAAGACGTAGTTATGTGTGTGAGAGAGGGAGTACTGAGAAGAATGTCTAGTGTTTAATTATGCTTCATTTCTGGTTGTCTTTACCCGTTCAGATAATACGGTTATAATCTTTATAGAGTTACTCACACCGTATTGTTTTCAGTGTGACCTGCGCTGTCCAGTTCGTATTAGGAGTTCATTTTAAATCTTGAGTGCCGAATTTTGGAATCTTTTGAACTATTATTGACGTAGTCAGCAGCGCACAAAACAGTTTTTTTTCCAGAGCATATTGAATAGTAACAAAATAATCTGTAGCAGCGTGCAGGAGGTTGTGTAGAGGGCTTAGGTCTGGAAGATTGTGATAAATAATGTTCAATAGACCCAGAATGAAATTTTCACTCTGCAGCGGAGTGTGCGCTGAAATGAAACTTCCTGGCAGACTAAAACTGTATGCCGGACCGAAATGAGCTCGGGACTTTTGCCTTCCACGGGCCAGTGCTCTGCCAACTCAGCTACCCAAGCACGACTCAAGACCCGTCCTCACAGTTCTGCTTTCGATGTTCAATAGAGCTGGCTGACTTGGTGGGTGAATTAGAAATTACCTTAACTGGACTCATTACTGGAGATTTTTAACAATTCTGTCAGTGTACATACGACATTTTTTTAAGTGTCCCATATCCTCGCAGCAAATAGTACGGATCAGTACTTGTTAAAAGCACTGTGTATCCTGTATACATAATGTTTGGCCGCTATACTATAGATAGGAAGGCCAGTACCAAATGGCGTGGCCCATATTCCTGTCGACATTTATTGCTGACTTATTCGTCGTGCCTGTCTGTTGTAACCTAATTCGTTCTAGCCCACCCATGGAAAAACTTGCAGTTGATTGGGACTGATCCCAATAAACTGCTGTATTGCAAACACTAAAAATTGATTGAAAACAAAAAGTGCAGCTAAATTCGTACTTACCTGGTTTTTCTCGACATTGGCGGTAGTTCATGGTAGCCAGTTGTTGAACAGCTTCCTCAAGCACCTTAAATCCTTCGGCAAATTTTAATACATCTTGTTAACATTTCAGATTTCAATAATTACCTTAGATTTTTGTTTAGATTTCAAGAAGTATATAATTACTTTCTGTTCTTCACAATACACTTCATCTCGCCACATTTCTCAGGTTCTGATAGGCTCCCAACTAATCTACACAGCATATCGGCATTTGACGAAGAACACTTTTTAAGGCGAGGAGTCACTTATTTTATCGAGAAATATGAAACAATAGATGTAGCCTGTTATTTAATCCTTGCTTTATGTTAATACTGCCATATCTTTTTATTTATCTCAAACACTAAACAGAAAATCAAAGATAGTTGTATGCTAAAGAGCGTGAAATCTCTTCCTTCTAGTAAATTCGTCTCTCATTTTAATACAGTTCGAGTGTACTGCAAACTTACAAGAGGTGTAGGGAACTCATCACAATAATTTAGCGCCTGTTGGCAGTGGCACAGTTGCTTGGTTTATTCCATTTACGTTTCAATATTTCTCAAGCAGTTTTATTGTAATTTACTACAGTCCTTAATCAAGTATACGCAGTTATATTAACAGCACATTGCGGACCCTTCATTTTTAGGACGGATAACTTTTTGTTCCCGTTATCACGGGCGTTCAACTGCAGCTCTTTCATGGGGAACAGTCCTAAACCCGTCTCGTATAAGATTCCGGCAATAGATCTGGAACATTCATAAACAGGTACACAATTGGAAGATCCAGAGATACCTGACAAGACGAGGAACGACGCTAACCAGAATGTTGTTTCGCGAACTCAAGTACTCAGTCCAAAAGGTTCAATAATCAAACCATCTACAGTCGGGACTTAATCTTTGATAGCAGTAGGTTCCCATATGCTGTCTATGAAACGAAAACAAATGGTTGTAGCGCGACAGAAGAAAACGAACACAACCGAAGTCCAAGAAACTTTTCGTTATAAAGATAAGGCCAAAATAGTTGACAGTATTCTATAAATGAAAAAAAAAGATAAACATAATTTACGCTGAAGCGATTCAAAGCATAAAAAGAATGAAACAGAAGTTCCGTTAGTATCCACTGATGTCGAAGACAGTTGAAGAGGTGGAGATGTATCTTACGTCGTACATGGAAAGTACTTTTTACGAAGATAAGCTGGGGGGAAAGTGGATAAAATTCTCGAAATTATTCAAGTTTCGTCATGATGCGTGTTCATCTTCAAGAGAAGTAAAAAGTTTTGTTTGTGACACGTTTCCATCCCAAAACATGTATTCTGAGAGACGTTATCACGGTTTTCATCAAATTACCCACAATAATCTATAAACTGATAACGAAATGAATGAGGGAACGAAATTACAGCATTTCTGAAAAATGGAAATCTGCGCCCTTGACTTTCTTTTAGAAATACTTTTTTTTTTGAACTATTTATGTTTTGGAATCAAATTAATAGCACTGTCTTGAGCTGACTCGCTTTAATCAATTTTTTATTTAGATTAAATTTCAAAATTTAAGATTTTGCAGAGAGGACTATACAGGCTATATAAAGTGTATTCACCTTACCTGTTGCACGTAGTCACTGTTTACGCCTTCCCAAAGAAAATTCCGCTTCAACGGATCCGTTCCTCTAGATTTACAGGCGGTGTGGTTCTATTTTCTACCTCACTGGTTTCCGTGGCGTGTTCTTGTTCCTCGCTATGACTGGTATATCGATTCTCACGTTGCACGAACAGCCGCAAGCAAGACGGGAACACGGTGTTGCGGTGGCAAAAGCCTCTCCTCTGGTCTCATCTTTCATCACGAAACGTTTCGTTTACAATGTGTTGAAAGGTTCACATCTCCTTCCGTATCGATATCCTGTTGCACGACACGAAACGTAACTATCGCAGTATTTCGCCATATGAACATTAACGCTATGAAGAGAAAAAAATGCGTCCCCCACCTGTTATAGAGATATACTATACCGGCTGATTGTTAATTTTTTACAAAAACAATGAATGAAATATATTTATTTTGGAGCAATCACTTTATTGTTACTCAAAATAACCGCCTTTACTTATAATTTATACGTTTCACATGCGTTGGCGCATTTTCTGAAAACATCTTTTCCTCTATGATATTAGTAGGGAGTTGTAATAGTTTTCAGAGCTTCGCCTGTAGCCAGAGCTTTGATAGAAGCTTTATGTTTCATGTTCCATTTTTAAATGAAAGCACTCTGCAGTATTTTTCTGAAGTTACAAAAATTACTCCGGAAAAGTGAGTCTATTCCAGATGTGAAAAAGAAAGCAATCCAAGGTACAATGTGGAAATGCACTTAGGTGCAAATTTTCTGTTACTGTTTAAAAGTGTTGCAGTCATTGAAGTTTTGTCAATGGTGAATTAACTAATCTGTATGTTGCAAAATGGCTCTGAGCACTATGGGACTTAACATCTGAGGTCATCAGTCCCCCAAGAACTTAGAACTACTTAAACCTAACTAACCTAAGGACACCACACACATCCATGCCCGAGGCAGGATTCGAACCTGCGACCGTAGCGGTCGTGCGGTTCCAGACTGAAGCGCCTAGAACCGCTCGGCCACACTGGCCGGCTCTGTATGTTACAGTTTTACTCGATTATCCACCAGTAGTCAGTAAGCGAAATCAAATTAAGCAGAAATATTATTATAGATCAGTTAATCGGTTACAAGTTAAATACACTTGTAAGTGCAAACTCTTGGAAACGAATGCAAATTTTATTTTAAAGATAGGCAAAACTGTTAATATGTTAAACAATTTCAGTTCATTTGTAAATGTCACATATTCCGTGGCAGAAGACCTCCTTCCATTTCAGGGTACAAAGTGGCGTACAGCTGACAGCACTGAATAACTGTTCACGCGTTATATAACTAGTTACAAAATATATAGAATTTTACTAACCATAAACTTCTGTAACTAAAGAATTAGTAGTATCTTTGTAGTGGGACGTGGAATTGAAGCGCCACCCATCCACCAGTGTCAGCCCAGTTTGCAGGTGAATATAAGTTTAATTTAGTTTTTGTTTATGTATTTTTGTAATATTTGTAATGTTTGTGAATTGTCTAAAGTTTTTGTATTTATTTTTTATGTTTCACGTACGGAGAGGGTGGCGCAACGAACGGAGACAGCATCTTCACTGCCGGGACCAGAGAAAAAATTTCTGGCCACTATACGTCGCGGGTTGACAGCCAAAGAACAACAGAAGATCCTGAAACCGAATTATTGCGTCGTGCTTCTAAAAATTGAAAAAAAATAAGAATTTGTAATGTTTCTACAACAATGACGTCATAGAAAGTTTAATCATGTTGTAAATGTTCAGTTCTGTCTTCTCAAGGCTCAGGTTCACGTCTATATGTAGGAAGATACTAAACTGGTGGATGCTACAAAAGTTTAAATACGTGTTCCGAGAATTTATTTATGAAGAATTATGTTAAGTAATTCATTTGACAAGATTATTAATTTTGACAGCGTTCATCGCGAGTTTGAGTCTTGAAAGTTTATTCAATGTGGTTCTAATATCTATTCAAGCAGATAACCTGCATTAATATATTTTCTGCGGAGAAACAAACGACATCTAATTTGAAAAAGTTTGCGCAAACCAATTGGACTGAGTGACGTAATTCTGCGCATACGACTCAAATGATGATGTTTCACAGTTTCGTTCAAGAACCATTCAGAGACAAAATTTAAAAAGTGTTTAAATAATTTTGACGTGTGTTACAACTGACGCAGGTGACGAAGTCTGCACATGGTCATATGTCCAAAGAAAATCATTTATACAAAACTTGCGTCGGAACACTACATCTTCCGAATTGCTTTAATGTACAGGGTAGTTGTAATTGAACTTCGGCTGCTTGAGCCAGTGTGTACAAAAAACTCAACTTTGCAGGAAAGATGTTCAGACTGTGCACTGCAGGATTTGTGTTGTTAGTTGTGTTCATACCGTGATCTGCCTTTCGGCGCCGGAAATGCTATGGCGACGTAGGGCTGAAACACTGACATCAGTGTCTATGGCAGATGCAGACAGACAACTCGGGTGTGGACAAAGTGAGTAGCGCCTTACTCGTAAGGCAGGTTTATCAAAACAACAGCAATAGTGTTGCTTAGAGTGGCGCTCTACCAAAAGTACTGTTCAGTAATTTTGATACACTACATAGATGACGTACTAAATGGTAGATTTACCGGTAGTGTGGACAGAATTGGTAGGGAGAGGAGGAAAGGAACATAACTGAATGCGTAAGAGAGAAAATGGGAGCCGACGGTTTCTCTTTGTTTCATTATTATTGTTATTTACTTGTTTGTTTCGCACATATTTAGAACCACACATCATTCAGTGGTAGTCTATTATGCATTTCATATCCTTACAGAATATAAATTTCATTTTATAAGTAATAAATATTAGCTGACTGCGTAACTTCTGCGCTTTTGTGTGACCAAAGCAATTACTTCTGATGCAAGTAGAATTTACTTACACAAACATAAAGATATATAATAGTTGTTATTTTGTACTCATTAGAAAATTCTTCATCAGGATCAATGGCAAGAGCTTCCGGTTATTATTGGTAAATGGGTAAGTTGTTTATGAAGAACAGAAACAACTTTATCCAAGTCCAGCGAAGTACTGAAACGATGTTTATATCTTTGTTTTGCGGTTTTATTTGTTTTACCTTTTTGTTGAGGAAGTTAAATTGAGCTATGTGATAACCTCATATTTTTTTCTTTAGTTTTACAACAATATCTCTCTCTTCCACGTTACAATTCAACAGTTTCCGAATAAAACCTGAATTAAACATCGACAGTTTCAGGTTTGCTATAAACACTGTTTATTCTTAAGTAACAGATAGGAGCATACCTATGTAGAACAAAAGGGTTCCATATGTCACTGAGCTGTGTATACAGCCGAACATTAACAAAACCGACAAACTACAGAGACAGATTTCTGACTGCAAATCAAGGGAAAAAGCACCTGTGAACATATGTCCGGAAATGGACGGTGTTTGTGCAACGACAACAAATCGTCCTGGAGCACAGTAGAGAGCTGCATCGCAACCACGTCACAATATATGTTCAAAGTGGCCTCTGTGTGACTGAAGGTGATAGGGATAGCAGCAGTTGTCATGTAGGATCACATAATCGTACTCTGGGTTCAAATGGTTCAAATGGCTCTGAGCACTATGGGACTTAACAGCTGTGGTCATCAGTCCCCTAGAACTTAGAACTACTTAAACCTAACTAACCTAAGGACATCACACACATCCATGCCCGAGGCAGGATTCGAACCTGCGACCGTAGCAGTCGCGCGGTTCCTGACTGAGCGCCTAGAACCGCTAGGCCGGCGTACTCTGGGTTTCATCGTGTTGTCTGGCCACATGCTTGAAGCTTGTACTAGGATTCGTCTAAATATCCTGTAGAACCAGGTCTTCCATATCTGCTGCACAGGCAGTCCACCGCCTCCCTGCACAATCGTCTGTCTGAAAGGACCCATTAACACACAAAGGCTTAAAGTGGTGTGTGATGTGGTTGGTGTCTGTGAGGGCAATTGTTTTAGTACAGCCATGCTGCCTCTCGATCGTTTCCATCTGCTTGTCTGTACACAAACACCATCTCGGCTTGCTCCCGACATGACTACCGGACCATTCTGCTGCTTACAGTACGCTGCGTCAACCACCAATCTGCAAGACACAAGGAACACATGGTACGTGGTCAGAAGAACTGAAATTCGTCAACGCCATCTACCGTGGCAACAGTGAATTTTCTGATACTTGTTCAGAAGCCCTTTTTTCCTCTATTTCCAGTCAGGAAATCGTCCTTGCTGTTCATCCGTTTTATTAACGTTCACCCTCTACGTCCTGACTCAGTTTCTACACAAATCACCGCTGCCGGTCATTAGGGGAAGCTAGTGAGACAGTGATCACACACGTAAAAGAAGTGATCGTTATGCGATAACGCTCGATCAGTATGCAATACACGCAACTACAAGTAATGCGGATACGACCATATCTGATTATCGCCTTTATACACTACTGGCCATTAAAATTGCTACACCAAGAAGAAATGCAGATGATAAACGGGTATTCATTGGACAAATATATTATACTAGACCGTGCGGTCTAAATCGCCTTGCCACGGCTCGCGCGGCTGACCCCGTCGGGGGTTCGAGTCCTCCCTCGGGCATGGGAGTGTGTGGTGTCGTTAAATTAAGAAGTGTGTCAGCCTAGGGACCGATGGCCTTAGCAGTTTGGTCCCATAGAAACTTACTACAAATTTCAGATTAAGAGCAGCCGACCAGTTGCAAAGGATAAAGTAATCTTTACCTAGGTTTCAATAGATATAAACCTATCTTCTTCAGAAGACGGCCTGGGGACAATGAACATCGTAATTTATATTAAGGTATGAAACATGAGTCAAAATTTTTTTTTTTTTCTTTATTGTATTTCAATTCCCCATTGGGGCGGGCTGGCAGCGGCATATGCGCTGCTCTTCAGCCGAAAGACATAGAACAAAACAATAGAAGACATTTAAAAACAGCAAAGGAGAGAAGAAGGCGAACATAGATAGAAAAAAGGGAGAACATCATGGAAGGCAATAGACAAAAAAACGGGGTGACTGTAAAATGGAGATAAAAAACTGTTTAAAAGTAGCACACACAAAAAGCCTCACACTGCGACGATTAAAAGAACACAAGGCACAGTATGACTGGAGCATAAAGGTGTTCACGGATGGCGTAGCACATAACGCAACACTGACGGCGGACCTCAAGGCAGTACACAATTAAAATCACACCTCTTGACGCACAGGAGAAACAGCACTTAACACAACACTGATGAGGCACACTGACGATGATCAAAACAGAGGATCTGCCAGGTTCTAGGAGAGGAGGGAGACCTGAAGAAGGGAGGGAGGGGAAGAGATGGGGGAGGGGAATGGGGGGCGCGCGGAAGAGGGCCAGGTAGGGAGGGATGTGGGAAGGAGAGAGGCAAGTATGGGGTGCAGGGCCTCAGGGGAGGGGGGGATGGAGGAAAATCCGCTCTGGGAGGAGGAGGAAAGAGGAGAAGGGGGCCCTGGGGAGGGGGGGGGGGAACAAGGCCAGGTTATAGTCGGAAGGAAGGGTAGATGTCACGGCAAAGTTCGTCATCCGGGAGGGGGAGGCGTTGGAAATTGCCCTGATGAAGGAGATGGAGGGTGTGGAGGTGGAGAGAGGGAGGGATACAGCGATAGAGGCGCGGCAACGGGCGGGGGGTGGAGAGGAAGGAGGAAACCAGAGGGTGGAGGGGATCAACCCTGCGAACAATGTAAAGGATGCTGAGATGTTGGAGGAACAAGAGGAGGTGGGGGAAGGGGATCAGTTCATACAGGAGCCGTGTGGTGGAAGGAAGGCGGATACGGAAGGCAAGGCGGAGCGCATGGCGTTCAAGGATTTGGAGGGCCTTGTAAAAGCGGGTGGGGGCGGAATGAGTCAAGAATAAAGTTTAACATATATTAGGAAAATATTGTATTACAAGATGTGAGAAGGATTCCTGGTACTTACAGTATTATAATAACATGAAGTGATATGTCCTTATCGTTTTTACAAACATCTGCATAGTCTCATTAGTCAAATAAAATATAGCCCTGAGAACAGGGTTTGTCAGACAAATAAAATAGGTACATGGAAATTGTAATACAATATTTCCCTAATATATGTTAAACTTTATTCTTGACTTATGTTTCATACCTTAATATAAATTACGATGTTCATTGTCCCCAGGCCGTCTTCTGAAGAAGATAGATTTATATCTATTGAAACCTAGGTAAAGATTACTTTATCCTTTGCAACTGGTCGACTGCTCTTAATCTGATTACGTGGAACCGTTGCTGTTGCGCAGCTATGTTTAAAGTACTGAAATTCTTGCCTGCCGAGGTATCAAAAGCTGCAACCAGGTATATGGACATCAAATTAAAAATTGTGAAAGCAGGTATGGCTATTGACTTTAATCACCAGTGCCTAGAGAAAGACATTATCCCTGATTATGTGAAGGCGTACGTAAACTTTAAACAGTGTAACAGAGTTCCTTCTATTAAAAAGAAGCTAGTGCATTTAGTCATTTCCGAGAGCACAGTAAATTTGTACAAGAAAAAAGATGTTCTTAATAGTGAAGCTTACTGTATACACCTATTTTTAACTAAAGACTTTAAAGGTCTTTGTAATTTTCAAATTGACCACCTGTGGAACAGTATTAATGAATGGCTCTTTAATCATAAAGAAGTAATCAAGGCCAGACATGAAAGAAAGCTTTTGAAGTTTAGTAATAGGACCACAAGTAAAAGTGATAATACAGCAGACAATAGTGTCAAGCACCTATTTTACGATAGAGTACTAAATAAAACCAATATTTCTTTTACGCAGGCTGAAAATGACTTGTTGTGTAAAGGCCTTAAATATAACTTGCCTGCTAAACTCGATAAATATCCAGTTATTTGTAAGCTCATTGTAGATCTAAAAATCGGTTTAGAATCTCTGAAATTAGAGAAAACGGAGCAAGTCAAATGTGCCTACGAATGTAACAACATAATAGAAAAAGAAATTAAATTATCTCCTAATGGGCAATCGGGCGAATATAGTATAATAAAAAGCATTAATCATAAACTTAGAGAGCACGACGCCTTAGTCACTAAGAGTGACAAAGGGAACACCGCTGTCGTGGCTTATAAAAATGAATATATAGAAAAGACTGTAAAGTTTTTTGAGGAAAACATCACTGAGGTTACTGTAGATCCTACTGCTGAACTGCAAAATGAAATCCGGCGTACTTTAACTAATTCCGTCAGCCTGTTTAATAAGTTCCAAAAGAAAGGGCTTATAAATATGAAACCGAAACCTCCCGTGCTCAGAAGTCAGTTTAAACTGCACAAACAAAATCACCCGATCCGTCCTGTAGTGAATGGTATAGGCAGTCCACATCACGCACTTGCTAGGCGCCTCCATTTTAAAATTAAAGATGCTTTCACATTTGAAAATAACTTTTCTGCAAAAACCGTAAGGAATTAATTAACAATATTCAATCTGTAAGTTGTACACCTGACACTAGACTGGTGTCCTTTGACATCGTCAGCCTTTACACAAATGTTCCGGTTGATGAAACCATAGACCTTGTAAAAGAGAATCTTCTTAAACATAAAAAATTAATTGAAACTCAGATTGCGGAACTCATTGGTTTGCTTAAGGTCATTTTAAAATACAATTACTTCACATTTAACGGGAAAATGTATGTACAGCCAGATGGTCTAGCAATGGGTAGCCCCCTCGCCGGTATTCTAGCAGAGGTTTTCATCAACGCCCTGGAAACAACGTTCTTCAATTCAAGTTCAGAATTACGCCACAAAATCCGCTATTATGCACGGTATGTTGATGACATTTTCATGGCTTTTGATGGCACTGATCATGAGTTAGAGCATCTCTTTAATACTTTCAACAGTTTACATGAAAAAATTTCCTTCACAAAAGAACTTCAAAATGATAAACGTGAACTTAATTTTCTCGATTTAACAATTTCTATAGAAGATAATTCCTTCCATTTTAATATCTTCCGCAAGGAAACATATTCAGATAATGTCATTCCTGCTGACTCAACTCATCCAAAAGCTCATAAATTGGTATTTTTTCATTCCGCCATTCACCGAATGGTAACCACTCCTTTATCACCTGCGGATCAAAAAAAGGAATTGAATGTCATCAAAGCGATTGCGGTTAATAATGGGTACAACCAGAATATGATCGATTACCTGCTCAATAAGAAAATTTCCCAAAAATGTTCGACTTTGAGAAATAATCTCCCCACGGATACCACAGAAACTAAAAAATTTATTTCCATCCCTTTCTTGGGTAACTTATCGTATAGGATTAAACGTCTTCTAAATAAAAAATATAACTGTAACGTCTCCTTCTCTACAGATAACAGTTTAAAAAGAAATCTTGTACAGTCAGTAGAGATTGCCAGCGATTGGTTTTCTAATTCAGGTATTTACAAGCTAACCTGTAATAACTGCCCCTCATATTACATTGGTCAAACTGGCAGAGCTGTGAAAACACGATATAAAGAACATCTATTAGGTAAAACAGGAACGAATATTCACAACTCTACTTTTGCTGAACACCTCTTGATATCCGGCCATACGCCAGTTAGAAGACACGGTTATCCTACACAGACGGGTCAAAGGACGGAGACTAGATCTGTGGGAAGAGCTATTTATTTTTAAACATCTAGAGCTCAAAGACGGCAATATACTGAATGATCAGTTGAACCTTGCCTGTAGACAATTTTTCGAAGGCTTCAAACCCGTACTGTTTAATATATAGCATTAATGCTAGTAACCTAAGTAGTCTATTTCCTCAGGAAGCTATAATGCACTTTCAAATCTTTCACTTCACTACCTTTTATATAATGTTTTTCTCACGATGTATGGCTGCCACTACAGCGGCCCTCATGTAATTTTCTCTTATTCTAAAATATGTAGTAACTGGATTGTGGACCAGGTTTCGTAATTTATGTCTTAAGAGCCATTACTGATTGTTCTTAAAGTTTTGACTTATATACGTTCTATGTGCTTCACTAATATGGTAATATAACTTTTATATTCTGGCTGCATAGGCCACTGCATGTAACTCACGGCGGAAGCGCCACCTGTCTTTTTGATGTATGTATCTACGTTATTGTTCCTATACCTCCCACAATGTCATAACGGGAGTGTTAAATGACTTCCATTTTATTTATTGTCACTCTATTTAAGAACGCACTTAATATTGATATTTCAAATGTTACTTCAGTACGCTAATCGGCACATAGTTCGCGACCTGAGCGCCACCTGCCCTGGCCGCAGTGCTACTACGCCGGCCGATTTTACTCAGTCGGTTATGAGCTCTCCAACTTCCATGTACCTATTTTATTTGTCTGACAAACCCTGTTCTCAGGGCTATATTTTATTTGACTAATGAAACTATGCAGATGTTTGTAAAAACGATAAGGACATATTACTTCATGTTATTATAATACTGTAAGTACCAGGAATCCTTCTCACGTCTTGTAATACAATATTTTCCTAATATATGTTAAACTTTATTCTTGACTCATGGTTCATACCTTAATATAAATTACGATGTTCATTGTCCCCAGGCCGTCTTCTGAAGAAGATAGATTTATATCTATTGAAACCTAGGTAAAGATTACTTTATCCTTTGCAACTGGTCGGCTGCTCTTAATCTGATTACGTGGAACCGTTGCTGTTGCGCAGCTATGTTTAAAGTACTACAAATTTCCAAATTTTATTATACCATAAATGACATGTGATTACATTTTCACGCAATTTGGGTGCATAGATCCTGAGAAATCAGTACCCAGAACAACCACCTCTGGCCGTAATAACGGCCTCGATACGACTGGGCATTGAGTCAAACAGAGCTTGGATGGCGGGTACAGGTACAGCTGCCCATGCAACTTCAACACCATACCACAGTTCATCAAGAGTAGTGACTGGCGTGTTGTGACGGGCCAGTTGCTCGCCACTATTGACCAGACGTATTCAATTGGTGAGAGATGTGGGGAATGTGCTGGCCAGAGCAGCAGCCGAACATTTTCTGTATCCAGAAAGGCCCGTACAGGACCTGCAACATGCGGTAGTGCATTATCCTGCTGAAATGTAGAGTTTCGCAAGGATCGAATGAAGGATAGAGCCACGGGTCGTAACACGTCTGAAATGTAACGTCCACTGTTCAAAGTGCCGTCAATGCAAACAAGAGTTGACCCAGACGTGTAACCAATGGCATCCCATACCATCACGACGGGTGATACGCCAGTATGGCGATGACGAGTACACGCTTCCAATGTGCGTTCACCGCTATGTCGCCACCCACAGATGCAACCATTATGATGCTGTAAGCAGAACCTGGATTTATCCGAAAAAATGACGTTTTCCCATTCGTGCACCCAGGTTCGTCGTTGAGTACACCATCACAGGCGCTCCTGTCTGTGATGCAGCGTCAAGTGTAACCGCAGCCACGGTCTCCGAGCTGATAGTCCACGCTGCTGCAAACGTCGTCGAACTTTTAGTGCAGATGGTTGTTGTCTTGGAAACGTCCCCATCTGTTGGCTCAGGGATCGAGACGTGACTGCACGATCTGTTACAACCATGCGGATAAGATGCCTGTCATCTCCACTGCTAATGGTACGAGGCCTTTGGGAACCAGGACTGCGTTCCGTGTTAACCTCCTGAACCCACCGATTCCATATTCTGCTAACAGTCATTGGATCTCGACCAACGCGAGCAGCAATGTCGCGATACGATAAACCGCAATCGCGTTAGGCTACAATCCGACCTTTATCAAAGTCGAAATGTGATGGTACACATTTCATCTCCTTACACGAGGCATCACAACAACGTTTCACTAGGCAACGCCGGTCAACTGCTGTTTGCGTATGAGAAATTGGTTGGATACTTTCCTCATGTCAGCACGTTGTAGGTGTCGCTACCGGCGCCAACCTTGCATATCACAGCATCTTCTTCCTGTCGGTTAAATTTCGCGTGTGTAGCACGTCATCTTCGTGGTGTAGCAATTTTAATGGCCAGTAGTGTATGTATAATTTTCTACTTTTATTAGCTGTTATGTCACTCGGCTGAAGAGCGGCTGATTGTGCTGCTGCCAGCCCTCCCCTGCCCATATGGGGCAGGGGGATAAAATCACAATAAAGAAAAAAATCCCATAACTGACCATAGCTACTAGGAAAACTATTGTGATGTAAGCTTCATTGTGGTAGTCTAGGGTAGTTTCACAACTCTAGTGCTGCTGCTCTTCTCGAGCATCGACACGTTAAAGGCATACGGAGAGGTCGTCTTCACGCACTGGGGTTGAAGAACATGATTCGGAAATTCTAATTAACTGGTGATTTGGGCGTTGCTCCTGGGAATAGCCGACGGCCAACTGCGCCACAAATCGTTGAAGAAGTTACTGTTACCGTGGGTAACAAAGCTGGGCACAGATACGTTTCTCAAGTAGCGCACGAGATGCATCACGACAGCTGAGCATTCAATAGTCCTCCGTTGTTTCGGGCAGCACGAGAGAAATCGCTAATGCACTTCCAGGTTGTTGTGGATGCATATGGTTGTCACATTGAGCAACGTTTGTAACGTCGAACGTAAACGTAGTACAGAGTTGACAAACGCTACCCTCTCACGTGGAAATTAAAATGTGTTTCTTTCAATTTTTTTTATGTTACATCTCCTCTGCATGTCGTTACAAACGTTTCAACAAAGTTGTCTTACGATCACTTGTTTTCCATGGGGGTCCTCTTAAGTGCGAAAGTCTTATTACAACCACTCTGTACTATACAGCAGTTAAATGTGTAAAACTCAAAATAATTACAAACGCCGCACAAAACACGACATCGTGCGACAAAAAGACGAAAACAGATGAAAATATCGCAAACAGCATACATTCCTTCGTGTGACTGTATAATCGTTTTGTAAAGGAAAACATAATCTGTAGTAGGCTCTGATATTCTTTATTAATCGTGCGATCGTCGGATTTCGACGTTTATATCATTTTCAACCACAGGTGGATAAAGAATCCTGATAATGATATAAACGTCAAAGTAGGCCGATTTCACAATTAACAGAGAATATTACAGCGTACTAGGGACCACATTTTCCTTTACAAAATTCTTAGAGTCTGTGGCTCCGCACAAAACCAAAATTACAATTCTAAAATTGGTCACTATATAGAAAGGAATACCGTGCGTTCCTAGGTGCACTATCCTCGACGCACAACATTCTCTCCTACCTCAAAAACATAGCTCTGGGGGGATTTAACCTCTTCCTAATGCGATGAAATACAGCATGGTTCCTTTGTAAAACACGTTCGGAACTGCCATTCTGCAGACTCTGAATTTCGGGTAGTTTTTCCACTGGCTGTAATTCTCATACACTGGCTTCTCCTTCAGAATTACTAAACATTGTCTGTATGACATAAGTCTTGTGATTTTTCTTAACATTAGACGTAAGAGACATTCTTTGAATACTTGGTATTCATCGTTCCACACACCTGCGAACGTGGAATGATATAATGGACAATTCGCTGAACTGGAAACGAACTCATTTGCGTAAGTACCCTTCACAACTGTTAAACGCTTCCTGATCATAAGTATCCGGTCACCCCTATATAATGGGGAATTGATCACTAGATTTCATGAGAGGCAGACGCTTCAGTAGAAAAGGAGGCGGCGTGCATTGCAATGTAAAGAGTGACGCCATTAGACAGTGAATGACTGGAAACAATTGATTTGGAGTGATGAATCACACTGTACTCATGGTGTTGAGTTTGGAAAATGCCTATAAAACGTTACCTAACTCTGCAATGTCTATAGTAAAGCATGGAGGAGGTGTCATGATATGGTGGGTGTTTTCCGTAATTGGGGTGTGGTCCTCTTGAGAGGCTGCATGGCACTCTCACTTCTGATTTGGTGTAGGGAATACGATCTACGGCGATTTGACTCCATACATTGTGATGAAATGGTGGGCAGCAGTTTATGGTCTTGTTTTCGTGCTCTAGGGAAAGAAATACCGTAAGCTTCATCTGCCTTCAAAGGAACAGGGTGCTGACTTAAACGACTGCAGTAAAAGCACGGCGTTGGTGGGGCGACAAAGCGCGTTTTTTCTGGAGAACGATGAAGAGACATTTCCAGATGGCCCCATGCCATGGTCGTTTTGTGAAAAACACATTAGCTTTGGCGCCAGACGTCCAGGTACACGGCCTAGCGCCGAAAAGTCGCCGACAGAGCATTGTAGGCCTTGTTAGCGAGCAAGCCGCCAAAAGAAATGCAGACTCTGTTTCAAAACATGTTTTGTCAATGCGAGTTTATGGCCATTCCCTGCAAACTTTGAAATGGACGCAACAGGGGAGATAGCAAGCTTTTTATGGAGGGCTGTGCTTCCACCCTGTATTATGTTAGCAAAAGACACGGCAAACGTGTGGGAAAGAGGCTGCAGAGCTAAATTTTTTTCCGTTTTCTGCCAATTAACTTTAAGTCTCTGATTGGTCAAATCGGTTTGCAGTGCAAAGACCATTCACCGAGCTTAGAATGCCGGGCTCCAGCTCGGGACTGGCGTGTGAGAAATTGGGAAAAGTCGAAAAAGGCTTGCATTTTTCGGGAATGCGCAGTTAATAACAGATTGCCGCCGTCCATGACTTCAGTCGCGGAACGCATCGTAGTGTGGTGCCTTGACCAGTAGGATGGTAAAGTATTCGCTGCTGTGAAGTAGGGCTATAATATCTATTTCTCAGCACCCTGTTCTTTCGAACCATGTTTTTCTTTTTTTGTATGGTAGAATAAAGATGCTTGGTGGTGGCATATTTTGATGCCATAACCTGGATTCATGTGTATGAAGTGAGATAGAGCGAGTGGTGTTCTGGTTAGTGTCGTGTGTCGGTCCCCAGCAGATCACTTTGTCCACCATAGAATCCATTTTAGTAAGGCTTTTGTTAAATAAATAATTTTTTAGTATGATGTTTCTTTAATAATTTGGGTGTCTTGTCTTTTTTAAGATCCATTAATCGAATGTGAATTAGACTACAACTTCTCCCTGAGTTCTGATTAACAGTTCCTTCGCATTTTTATGGCAGTCTAGATCAGAAACATAAGGTGCAGATTTTTCATTTGGTGTCCACTGCGAGGATCTTTTACTCAATTAACCATAATCATTCTTTCACCCTTATTGTGCTTAAGAAAACGCTGTGTGCAGAAGAATACGAACATCTTGTACAGCTTTGTGTACTACATAAAGCAGAGGAACAGTTTCGCGACGACGATTATTTTTATCAGTATGGAAATGCAGCCTTTCATAAAGCAGCATCTGCCAGGCAATAGTTTGTGGACAGCAACATTTCTCAAATGTACTGAGCTGCCTAGAGTCCCAACTTGAACTCAATGGAACACATTTGGGATGTGTTAGAATGTCAACGACGTTGAAGACCTCGAAGTCCGACATCACTACTTTCTGTACTTTCGGCTCTTAAGGAAAGGTGTGCTCCCATTCCTCCACCAAGATTTCGACACGTCATTGAATGTGTCCCCTGCAGATTTCAAGCCGCTGTACTTGTGGTAAGTTCTATGGAACCAAACTGCTGAGGTCATCGGTCCATAGGCTTACACACTACTTAATCTACTTAAGTTAACTTACACTAAGGACAACACACACACATACCCATGCCCAAGGAAGGACTCGAACCTCCGACGGGGGAGCCGCGCGAACCGTGGCATTCAAGCCGCTGTAAAGACGAAGAATGGACGTATATTAATGTCCACTAATAGGTGTCCAAATTATTTCGTTCTGATACTCTACACGTGTAAGTTACACTATTTGGTATACTGCAAGAGCAAGGAAGGTGCTTCCACGTGTGCATTTTACTTACATGCTACATAGAAGAAAGAAAATGCCGGCGCTCCCCGGAAACGTTGCCCAATGGGACAACGGCCAAACCTTCCACCACCGGAAACCAATGCAAACAAAATCCAAAAACAAAAACAGGTCCTCTTCAGGGCCAACCCTGACGATCGTCAGCCTGAACGTCGAGGGAATCACCAAGAATAAGGAGGATGTAATATCGCAACTATGCCGATCAGAAAAGTGGGACGTACTGTACCTGCAGAAAACGCATAGAGATGAAACAGCAAACAGACCCAATATCAAAGGAATGCGCTTGGCAGTAGAAGCGCCTCACAGAAGGTATGGGAGCGCAATATTTACCAGACCCGAGATGCTGCTCTCTTCCACGAGTAAGACAACCACCAACAACACTGAAATGTTAGCGATAGAGAATGGATCATTTACAATATGCTCCGTATATAAACCCCCCGGCCAGAACTTACACACTTCAACGCCAGAAAGCTTCAACAACCAAAGGACAGACTTCTTTGTGGACGACTTTAACAGCCACAGCACCACCTGGGGCTACGACGAGACAGACGCCAATGGTCAGCTGCTAGAACAATGGGCTGAGGCAAATAACCTCTCACTTCTCCACGACCTCAAGCTCCCCTGCTCTTTCAACAGCAAAATTTGGAAGCGAGGTTACAATCCCGATATTTGCTTCGTCAGCCGGAACATCTACGACACCTACTGCAAAAGAGTATATAATGCAATCCCAAAGACACAACATCGACCTATTGGAATTCAAGTCTACTCAACAGTCAAAACAACCAAAATACCTTTCCGTAGGAGATTAAAAAAAAAAAAGGCTAGGTGGTCAGAATATTCCCAAGCGCTGGATGAGGAATTAGCCAGTCTGACCCCAACACCAAATAATTACCTTACCTTTGTTGAGACTTTGCGAAAGGTATCTAGACAATATATTCCTAGGGGTTGCAGACAACACTATATCCCAGGGCTCTCGAATGCCTCAAAGGACATCCTGGAGAAGTATCAAGTATTGTTCGCGGAAGACCCATTCAGCGACGAAACCATCACCTGTGGCACAGCTTTAATGTCAGCCCTCAGCGAGGCACGCGAGAAGAAGTGGATAGCCACCCTAGAAAGAATGGATATGTCCCACAGTAGCAAAATAGCCTGGAACCTGATTAAGAAACTGGATGGTGACCCAAGGCTAAGCAAGGTCCCGGCCAACGTAACTCAAAACCAGGTGGCCAACCAACTCCTTCTAAACGGCACGTTCAACTCCAAACGTCAGAAAACTAAAATCACACGCCTACTGCCAACGGAAAACACCAACTTCCAGAAACCATTTAGCATGAGAGAGTTGAACAATGGCATAAATACCATGAAGAATGGGAAAGCCGCTGGGTTTGATGATATTTGCGTGGAACAGATTAAAAACTTCGGCCTTGGTGCCAGGGACTGGATACTTGGACTTTTTAACGTGTGCCGCGAAACCTTTCAAATCCCGAAACTGTGGAGGAAGTCAAAAGTGGTGGCTCTCTTTAAACCCAGGAAGGACCCAGAGTCTCCGAAGAGGTATCGACCCATAACCCTTCTCTGCCATCTGTTTAAGCTCTATGAAAGATTGATCCTCAACAGAATAGAGAAGATCGTTGACTTGAAGCTAATTCCACACCAAGCGGGTTTTAGACCTGGAAAGTCCTGTACCAGTCAAATTCTAGGATTGACGGAACATATCGAGGATGGGTTTGAGAATAAACTAATCACCGGGCTGGCACTAGTCGACCTAAGTTCCGCCTATGATACAGTACATCACCGGACACTACTGCATAAAATCTACGAGACCCTGAAAGACTACCACCTAGTCAAGATAATCGAATCCCTGCTCCAAAATAGACAGTTCTTCGCAATGCTTGAGGGGAAAAAGATTCGATGGCGGAATCAGAAAAATGGGCTCGCCCAAGGGAGAGTGTTGGCGCCAATCCTATTCAACATATACACAAATGACCAACCAACTCCAGACAAAACCAAAACTTCTGTATATGCAGACGACCTGGGAATAACAGTTCAAGGCAACAGGCTTGAAGCCATCGAGGAGAAACTAGAAACCGCCCTTTCTATAATGTCAACCTACTACAAAAAGAATTCTCTAAAACCCAACCCCTCCAAAACTCAAGTGAGTGCATTCCATCTGAACTCGAGGCATGCAGAGTACAGTAGGCTCAGTGTTACCTGGAATGGGGCACTACCAGAACACACAGATACTCCCACCTACCTTGGCATCGTGCTGGACAGAACACTGACATACAAATATCATTGCGAAAAAACACGCAAAAAAGTAGAAGCACGAAATTCCCTAATAAGAAAGCTGTCCAACTGCAAATGGGGTGCCAAACCTATCGTGGTCAGTGTGGTGTCACCGCTAGGTGGTAGTTTTAAATCGGCCGCGGTCCATTAGTACATGTCGGACCCGCGTGTCGCCACTGTGTGATCGCAGACCGAGCGCCACCACAAGGCAGGTCTCGAGACTCGCCCCAGTTGTACGGACGACATTGCTAGCGACTACACTGACGAAGCATCGCTCATTAGCCGAGCAGATAGTTAGAATAGCCTTCAGCTAAGTCCATGGCTACGACCTAGCAAGGCGCCATTAGCCTTACATAGCAATTGATAATTATCGTCTAAAGCCTGTCTCAACAAGAACGATGTATACAACAAGGATGGATTAAAGTATTCCAAAAGCAACGTACTTTTCTTTATAGCTTTCATTGAGCGTCCTGTTTCAGACTTCACGATATTCTGCGGGAGCTTATAGCTTGCATATCGGCCCCCTCAAAATAACACTGTGTCGGCACTTCTGTCGACACATCAGTCAGAACTTCAGCCCAAGCTTTGTGCTTCTCAACTGCCGAATATGCCTGCCCGGTATGGTGCAGATCCGCCCACGCAAAAAAGGGAGATATTAGCTTGAATGAAACATGCAGGATAGTGACAGGCTGCATGAAACCTACCCCCATAGAAAATCTTTACAGGGCCGCAGGTTTCACAAACCCTGACTCACGTAGGAAAGCCCATGAACATACCGAGAAGCTAAAACAAACCTATGATGCTCGTCACTCAATATTTGGCCTAGAGTGTGGCCCCAGCAGACTCAAATCCAGACGCTGTTTTCTAAGTTGCGCCTTAGATGAGCCCCCCCCCCCCCCCCCTACTATCCACTAAGAGAGGACCCATCAAGCGGCGTTTCTGGTGATTGGAAAACCTGGAGAATGCTTAACCCCATCAGAACTGGGGTGGCTCCTGTGAAATCTAATCTGATCAAATGGGGTTTGTTGGACGAAAATGACGACAAATGCGACTGCGGCACTCGACAGGACATGGAACATCTCCTACAATGCCCAGCCTGCCCGCACAGATGCACCCTCGACGATCTATGGCTGGCTAAAGAAGAAGCATTGGACATTGCCCAATATTGGGCAAACAAATTGTAGTTTCCAGACAAGAAAAAGTAAAGTAAGTAAATGTAAAGTAAGGTATACTGCTATTCTCTAATCTTTCTTTGAAGGTACGACAGTGTTTTCCTTCAGGGAAGCTTGTATTGAATGGTATTTAGTAACACTGATCTTCCAGCAATTTAAATAGAAAATGGTTTGTAATACGCCAAGTAGAAGGAAGATTAACTTTTAACTTTTACAGAAGAAGTACATGCTTGGACAGGAGCGAATGGGAAAAGAAATTGGTCATGTTGTTCTCAAATGATCCATCCAGTCATTTTCCTTTAAGCGCTTTAGGGAAATCACGGGAAATATAAATATGGATAGCCAGATGAGTATTTCGTCTGCCTTCGTAGCAGAGAGGTCAAAGGTACAGACTCTCAAGTGGAGGACAGGGGTTCGATTACCGCTATTGCCAGGCAATTTTCCTTGGTGGGAGAACTGGACTGGGATGCATTCAGGCTTTTGATGCCAACGGAGGAGCTACCTGGTTGAGAAGTAGCGGCTCCAAGGTCGAATCGTCGACAACGGCCGGGAGTGCAGTGTGCTGACTTAGTGCCCCTCCAGCCCGCATCCATTGATGGATGACTGAGGATTACACGGCGGTCGGATGACATTCACATGGTATTCAGGGCATGATCGCGGTTTTTTCTTTTTTTTCGGATGGGTATTTCAAGTGCCGCGCTCCCAAATGCCAGATCAGTATCTTAACTACAGAGACACCTTTAGCGGTTTGTAATAATGGAGCAAGTGTTATTGTTAGTTAGCGGCAGTACAAGTTAAATCACTAAAACATTATCGCGTTATTAATGTGCTAAATACAATGCATTATGACCACAGTCCATAGGAGACCCGCTGGTTGTATACGGCTCAGACGTATAATTTGCCATAAGAAAGCGCCATGTGTAGCATCAGCTTAAACTGTGCATGACATAGAACTAAGGGCTTTGTGGCTGGCATAAACTAAAACCTCCAAAATTTAATTGTTTTGAGTATTCTGGGAATTTTATTGTTCCAACCGAAGCTGTACAACTTCACAAAAGTTTTTTACAGTCATTGTTCTACCACTGCGTTTATTCACTTAAATACAACAATTTATGCAGTGCTAATCTAATAACCTAATGTAGAAGTGGTCCATCCGACAGCGGCAGTGAGAGTGTCAACCATGAAAAGGAATGGAAATTAAATATTGGTAAGAAAGAAAAATTTTGACCATTCGTTTCGAGAATTGTTTTTATAATTTACTTCATGTGAGAGAAAATTGTTGGCTATTTTCGTGCAGTTACTTTTATAACACTCATATTTTTTCCACGCATTACCTACAATGAACACAAATATTACATATCTATACTTGCCTTGTACAATCAGGGTGAGGTATATATATTCTCTTCTGACAACTTGTGTTCGTTCTGTTCTAGGTACGGGCCGAAATCTGCTGCACCACTCGTCACTTCAGTACCCTCACCAGGTCTGTGCTAACACTAATTGGTTGTCTAAATTTTATCCACACTTTTCTTGTACTGAAAACTGTTAGTTTATGAAATGGAGATTGTACTTCCTCAATCTCATGAACATGTCAATCGGGCTGATGGGACATTCTATAAGCACTACATTCGTGGTCCACATAAGACAGGAAGGATAATAACAAACTATACATTTTACTGTGGTGTCACCGCCAGACACCACACTTGCTAGGTGGTAGCCTTTAAATCGGCCGCAGTCCGTTAGTATACGTCGGACCCGCGTGTCGCCACTATCAGTGATTGCAGACCGAGCGCCGCCACACGGCAGGTCTAGAGAGACTTCCTAGCACTCGCCCCAGTTGTACAGCCGACTTTGCTAGCGATGGTTCACTGACAAATTACGCTCTCATTTGCCGAGACGATAGTTAACATAGTCTTCAGCTTCGTCATTTGCTACGACCTAGCAAAGCGCCATTACCAGTTACTATTGATGCTGTAAAACATGTACCGTCAAGAGCGATGTTCACCATTTACGGATTAAAGTTAAGTATTCCAACAGCTACGTCCTTTTTTGCTAAAGTCTAACTTCCTTGTCCTGTTCCAGACCTCACGCCAGCCTGCGTGAGCTAAAACGCGTGCCTTTCGACTTCCTATCATAGTGGGTTGGCTCTCTTGCCAATCCACAACATTTACCATTGTGGTTTCAGGACAGGAAGGGCTGTCGAAACGTCGAATTGACCAAACTTATACCACGGGAACGTCTTTTGTACGTTGAAACGCTACTGTGAGACACAAAACATGGCATATCTGCGTTCAAAAACAGCAGTTGATGACCGAACCTATAAATTCCCCGAGTTACCCTGAGGGAACTGCAATAGGACAGTGCGCCGCCCCTTTTGAGACAACTGTGCGTCTGCGCAGACGCAGACAGTACGCAGCTATCTCGACAACATCCATAATACTGAATATTTCAAATTCCGTGCTGCAAAATGTGAAATCAGTATCTTGACCATTGTGCTATCGTCCTCAATTTGGAATAATGCAGCAAGTGTTGTCATAAGGTAGCGACAGCACACGATAAATAACTAAATTGAGATCGATGTTATCACTGTGGTAAATATAAAACATTATATCAACCACCGTGACTTGCGAAGAAGGTGGGTATGGGAACCCCTGGAATGAGGACTGGATCAGCGGCGAAAAATGCAGCACTCGTAGGACTTCTGATGACCGTCCAGAAGAGGGTGGAAACTGCCATTTGCCAATGCCAGCCTCAGGCATCATCTCACGCACGTGCAGCAGAGAGATTGATGGCCTGCGGTATCTGATAACATAAATCCGGTTGAGCACGTTTCAGACCAGACTGAACTTACACCTTACGCCACGGGTGACATCTGAAGGACTCTGTCGAAGAGTGCTTCACGCCTGAGCAGTACTGACCATCACGTTAACAGCATAATAATCAAGGTCCAAGCACGTTACAATACATGGGGTGGAACAACACGGTATTGAATGCTAATTCCATAACATGATTTCATAAATGTCTGAAATGCATGCTTTCAAAAACATTGCCTTTGCTTCGGTTATTCTTTCGTTTCTGTTTCACAGAACAGTTTCGCAAGGCTTATTTTTTCATTCCCTGTTGCCCTTGAACCAACGTCGGTGCACGTTTACAGACATGCAGAAAGTCCAAAAGTTCTTGAGCATCTGTTTTAATTCACTTCAATCATTTTAGCTAACCCACTCAGCGCCGAAGAACCATGGCTCAAAATGATAACATTACGAAAATATCATCAGCTGAGAGTGAAACTGCAGGTTAGTGCGCTGAAGACAAAAGGGCCAAACAGTCTTTACAAAAGAAGTAATTCTCGAGGATCTACATTACATTAAATTACAAGAATCATGTTATATCGAACTACACGAGAAGGATTTCTGGGATATGCAAAGAAGTCAGTGATGTACATTTCATTTATATCCAACACAATGAAAAAACTTACTTTGTTAAAAATGTTGAGTTAAAGCTCTGATACTAATTATGTCATAACTTCGTGTTAATTTTAATATTTTCTATAATAATGTTCTTTAATGCAGAAGAAGGAACCTCCCTACAAGAAGTTCTCTAATACGTTTTGGGTACACTAAAATTCTCATATGACGTAGGCTGTGATCTGGGACCCGCTTGGATAGCCGAGCGCATTGCCACACCGTTTTCGGAATTTGGGGAGTCCGCCGCCCCATATCGAATCGCCCCGTTGGATTAACAATGAGGACCGACGTGCCGGCCACTCTTTATGTGGGCTTGAGGAGGTTTCCCACATCCGACTAGGTGAATAACTGACTGGTACCCACGTCTCGCCTCTGTTATAGTATTTGCAAACATTTTAAAAAAGTCTCACACTTTGACAAGAATAAAACATTAGACGCAAACAGATGGAGTACACAATTTCCGTCCTGGGGGTTGGAAGGGAAGTGAAAGGGGGAAGGGTGAAAGTAATGGACACGCAGCCACCGTGCACCACCAGCATTGCAAAGTCCGTAAAGTAACATGCTGACCCCTTGTAGATACGGGATAAATGCCACGAAAAGATGATGATTTGGCAATTTTTTCAATGTATCTGTGATAATAATTAACTCTTGAAGTCATGCTTTGAACTATTTTTTGTGAAACGAGAAATATTTATAACGACGAAGCACATTAATATTGTAAACAGTAGTCAAAGTATGAAATTTTTTGAAGAGACCTCGTCGAAATGTTTGACAACTAATAATAGATACAATGCTGATAACCCACTCCTGTAATCTGTTCTCTGAATTTCACTCACTAAATACACTATTCCTGTAATTAATGGATGCTATGGAAAGTACTGAAGTGTACATATTAAACCTTTCAAGATTGTATGTTAATCCATTATATTCTGGAAGCATGCTGTGCAAAACCACAAGTATTTTTTTATTTTTACCTATCTTAACTTTTTCCACCAAGAAATACTTAAAGGTATTTAAGTAATCACACACTGTATAGTTTGTACATTACACAGTCCATTGGTCAAAGCTGTATTTAATGAAAACTGTTCTTTAAGTACTGAATCTTAACATCATAACAAAAGTACGATATCATTGGCCATTTTGCAATTAATAATGTTTGTGAAAACGTTTCCCATAGACGAAGAATGTTTAAAGTATCTCTGTGAGAATTTTACTTATCTATCATTAGCGAAATTGAAAGAAGGCGTATTTATAGCGCACGGCATTCGAAAAAGATTGTGCGATTCCTACTCTATTTCAAAAATGACTGAATAAGAGGCAGGCTTGGGTCTCATTTAAGGAGGTTGTCACATCGTTCTCAGCTTACAGAGAGGACCTGTTGCAGCCATCGTGTTTGAAAACTTCAGGAACCTAGGCTGTTTGATGAGCCTCAGGATCCACATTTCAAGCAGTCACTCTCATATTTTCCCTGACGACATGGGCGATGTTGCTGAGGAGCAAGGTAAGCAACTTTGTCAAGATATCATAGTGATGGGAAGACGTTATCAGGGCCGATGAAATACCTATCTGGTGGGAGACTAGTGTTGGTCACTTCACCAAGGCATACAACAAGTAAATCAGTGGAGTAAAAGCTACGTCGGATGCTTTTGGAACAAGAGAGGACGGAAATCTAAGTCGACGGACATATAATTCATATGTAATAAGTAGATTGAAACGTCCCCTTAGAAAAATTATACATGACTGTGCTTAAACTGACACACAATATTTTTTAGCGCAACGCAATCTGACTTCCAAAAATCCCTACAAAAGAATGGCCCTGACTAACATTAACCTATACGTTTCACAAATCGCTTACCTCACAAAAATCTTCGTTACTCGAACTACTGCGGTACAACGAGCGTCACTACTGCCAGCTAAATAAAAGATTCAAACTACGGAAGGTACTAACTACTGATAGGCATAGTTAGCAAATGAAAGATTTTAATACAAAACAAACAATGTATTTACCTTTATAGTCATAATATATATAGCAGTTCATGACAAATTACAAAATTCTGCCGTCTCTCTACCTACATCCACCACTGCTGGCGGCTCACCTCCAACTGCGCAACGCTACGCGCTGTTCACATCCACCTGCCGCTGCCCAACACAACAATGGCAGACAACAATGCAAACTAGACACAGACTGCACACAGCACAGCCAGTGATTCTCACACAGAGCGCTATGAGGCGTTACCAATAAGAAAACCTAAATAGCCTACTTACATAGCCCCCATGCTCCCCACAAAAAATTTTACAAATTGTTTTGGGCACTGGCCAATACATATTTGTTAAAAATTTTTCACAATTACAATAACAAAGAAATCAAATGCACACACTTATTGATACAATGTTGGTCAAAAGCTAAAATTTTCTCACAGTCCATAAAGACAGTCCTGATCATTCATCACAGTAACATTGCAGTGTTTTTCTCAAAGTCTGAGCAGTAAAAGAAAATGCACACGGAAGTAGTGGCTTTCCATGCAGTCTTGAAGAAGCAGTGTTGTCCTTCCAACAGAAAGACAGTGCTGACTCTTGACATGCAGACAGGTAATAGGCCACAACAGAGCAAACCCACAGCAGAGTCAATCGAAGTTTTGAAGAATATTGGTAGGTAGGTCATCACAGAGCATA
Organism: Schistocerca americana; assembly: GCF_021461395.2. Taxonomy (NCBI): domain Eukaryota; kingdom Metazoa; phylum Arthropoda; class Insecta; order Orthoptera; family Acrididae; genus Schistocerca; species Schistocerca americana. Next base: position 908,476,966 of record NC_060120.1, read on the forward strand.
CCCATTGTAGTCCTGGTAGAGATTACGATATTGGTGGGCCACCAGAGATGCAGACCCACTGTAGTCCTTGTAGAAACAATGGTATTGGCGGACCATCAAAGATGCAGCTCCAATGTAGTCCTTGTAGAGATGGCCAGCAGCCATCTGCTGCGACTGTGCAGGTGCACAATCACCATTGAAGAGTCTTGCAGATAATATAGCAAGTCCATAACCACCACTTGTGCACTCACAAAGTGTTTGGAATTGTCCTTAGAACCAGCAATGCTGTTATCCAGTCCCTTGCTGAATTATTAACACACGTGCAAACACTATCAGCCCCTACTTCTCACATATTGTCCATATACTATGACCAACAGAAATGTGTGCAGTGAAATGTAACTTACAAGTTACTTAATCTGATGAACTGGTGTCCATTACAATTTTATAACATAAGATTACAATTACAAAGGTACAAAATGCATCATTAAAGAACATAACAATACAGATAACATTTGTAGTAACACAGGCTTTACAAAAGAATAGAAATAGACATATACGTCAGTGTTACAGGAATTATGACATGAGTACATACATAAAAGATCAGAATAACTCTTGAAACATCACCTTCACACATGAGCATTAAAACAAAACAGAATAAATAATGTCTAAACATCTTTACAAAGAAAATAACATAGTATTTGAAAAATTCTACAACATAAATCTTATTAGCTAAACACATAAAGACAGGAAAAACAGAAATATACAAGAGTGCACAAACACATACCAGAATAACACAAGAGGAAAGGGCAGGGTTTGTTTTACTGCAGTATTTTGCATGGAGATCTCCCTTTGTTCATCATTATTCCCAAAAGTACTGCTTTCTGTATTCTGTTCACATCCTCTTTCAAAATAGTTTTTCTCCACTGTACACTACTTTTTTTTTGGCCAAACCATTTTCTTATATCTTCTCAATGCATTTCTTCCAATTCATCATAGTTAGCTTCTTATATAGTGTACCCCCTCTTAAGCTAACTTAAATCTACTGAGTTCAGATGCTAAACTGTTATGAATGCAGTTCCTGTGAAGGTAAATGTCTTTTTGTGCTCCCTCATTTTTTTTGAAAAAATTATTATTTACTCGATCTGTAGACAAAAAATATTTATATTAGTACATCTATAAAATTCTATTTTAACCAATGCTGCAGTGCAGCTAGAAACTAGATATTAAAAAAAATAGGCAAAGCAAGGCGTCAAACGTCATTCACTAGCCATATGGCATTTCATAATGCAGTAAACAATCTTTCAACTAACAAGACAATAGACATAAAATGTTTCTCATCATTTCATTTCAGTAAATATCATAAATTAAGAACTCTACAGTGTAATCATGTTTTCAAGTTTGAGGGTGTCGTATTTACGATGCTTTCTACAAAGGAATGTCGATAGCGAGGATAATGGCCTCTTTTTTTTTCTACCTGTGCCTCTGAAAGGCACTCACTAATGACTTGTTCTCCCAGCGTCTGACACAGCTGGGTGCCCACGACGCATTACGTGCAGGTGGTCACTTAACTTTCTTACGGAAATATTTACGACAGCAGTTTCCGCTACAGTGACAGTCTCATATACAAAATTTCACGGGTCGAGAATTTGCATTGCAAATGTGTAGAAACAAAATCTTATCAATATAACAGTGTCCAAAAAAATTTCGCCGGCATTGTGATACATTCACGCATTTACACACATTTCATAACACCTAAAGTAAGATTCTTGGTTTCCAACATCCTTTTTCACAAACCAGAGTCCCTAACCACTACTCATTATTCCTTACCTTATTATACATATAAATATTGGTCGACACTTCTTCAATATTTCATCATAACAGATACATAGCATAATCAAATAACTCATATAGCATCAGCTTATTGATCATAAACATATGGCAACAGCATAATACACATAGTCATCGTAATAATAACATCATAACACCTCAGTCAACTCTCAAAATCGTCGTAGCTTCCTCCAATAATTTCAAAACCTAAAAAAAATTCTCTGCTCATTTCAATAGTGTCATCTACCTCAAACGTACTTTAAAATCATGCTCCCTTACCAAAGACGTCATTCAAAGCTCTCATAGTATCACAATGGTTCCAAAAAAATATGAACGTGTACCCCCCTGAGGATTAATGTAATTATACCCTCAGGTGTTACAGATTATTGCAATGGAATAAAATGTATCACGGAAAACTTTCTTTGTAATTCAAAAACCTTTAAAAATAAATGTTTTAAGTATAAAATTAATCACTCAAATACATGTACTGTAGCGCTAAACTGTGCGTCTTGTTGTAAGATAATCTCTGTGGAAGTGTCGTAGTTGTCGTCCTCCGAAAGCTAAGTTCTGCAGAAGTCAATGTACTTACCTCATGATAAACAAAAGTGAAATGCTTTGCGTATAGATATCTTGGTTATTACGCTTATTGCCATGATGAAGAAAGTACTGTGCTGTAACGTATTGTTGTGCTACGGAAAAGGCAGTCTCATTGTAGCTATACCACAAAAGTTACTACTAAAATATGTTTGACTTTCCAGAAGAATTCAGAAAAACTGTGCAGATATAAAACAGATACACCGCAAAAGCAACAAGGTAAATTGTGTCACACATTAGTAGCGTCATGATATAGTCGTGTAGCTGTCAAATAAACTAACCACTGTGTCATCTGGTATCTCTCAGAAAGCACCTTAACTTCAGAATGTATTTTCAAATAAACCAAAATGTTGCATTAAAATCTCATTAGCAGTACTGGTAAATGTTCTAAGTATGTGAGCCTTATAGTCGTTACGTAATCATGCAACTAACAAGCAAGAATGTACAAATAACAACACTGTGTCGTCTGTTCACTATAACAATGCATTCGTAATTTCTGTTTAAATAAGTTCTCTTGGTTCTTGACTGGATATTTAACTTCAGAGATTGTTGCATGTTAACAGATTCTAAATCTGACAAAGCATACTAGAAATGTGAAGTGAAAAATTTTATGGCAAAGACAAAGTTAAAAAGCAGATTATCTTTCAATAAACGGTTTTACATGTGAAATGTGGTGTAAACCTTTACTCTTCCTAGTACGCAGAGTTTCAACTTCAACGCAATTATCATGTGGTATACATCGGATTCTGTAAGGTCCATTGTAAACTAGAAAGAATTTGTGACTCAAGTGTTTCTTCTTATGTGACAATGAATGAGCTTTAATGAGAACTTTCTGACCAATATACAATTTCTTTGCATTTGCTTTACCGTGTAGTTCTCTCCTTTTGTCTGCTGCAGATTTTATATTTTTAAGAGCCAAATCAATTATGTCTTTGTGTCGAAGTTTACGTGTATTCGGGAAAGGTACAAGCTCTCTGATTCTGTTCGGTGGTTCTTCATTCTTCAGTACAAGAGTAGGTGGTAAAGCAGTGGAATCATGAGGCATTTCATTCAGCACGTTTTGAAATAAGTGTAAATATCTGTCCCAATGCTGATGCTTTCTGTTCACAAATCACTTACCTCACAAAAATCTTGGTTACTCGAACTACTACAATACAGCGAGCACCACTACTGCCAGCTAAATAAAAGATTCAAACTACGGAAGGCACCAGCTACTGATAGGCATAGTTAGCAAATGAAAGATATTAATAGAGAACAAACAATGTATTTACCTTAATATCATCAAAAGTCATTATATATATAGGAGTTCATAACATCCATTCTCACAAATGATTTCATGTTTATGCTTCAAAAAATATTTTTTGATATTGAAATAGTAAATTACTGATTATTCCAATCTCAAGTGTTTTGCTAATTTTCTAGTGTGTTTATAGCGAAGGCACAATTGGACATGACTGTACGTGGTGCAATAAACACTGAGATGATGTATGGAATTCATGATTAAAAAAAGCATGAGATTAAGCTATTACCTAACAAAAAGTAAACATTTTCTTTACGCTGGGCTGCGTTATTTAAGAGACATAGTTCAGCTGCATTTCTAAAGAGGTTGGTTTCAGTCAACTCTTTCATTCTGACAATTTATTCTATCATCTGCCTCCCTGGTAGAAAAAAAAACAATCGAATTCCTTATGCTTAAATTTTGTCAATACATGTAAATTTAGTCTGGCTTATTTTCCATCGGCATTATCAGAGTTGTTCGTGTAATACATGCTAAATTGTCACTACAGAATACAACCAGCCACAAATAACTAAAAAAAAAAAGATTTACTTTAATGCCTTTACCAGTTTCGGTCCACTATGTCCTTATTCAGATTGCTATCTTTTCCAATTACATTAATGTTTTCGTCAGCAGCTACCACACTGCATGTGGATATTTGAATATTTAGTGCCATAATATATGTTGTCTGGATAGAAAGGAACATCATAATGTGCTTGCATTTGATGGGATATAAAATGAAGCGGTTTTATTCACTTACCCTAAGTTCCAGTGGACAGGGATTTGTCTTGCTTTAGTCCTTACGCTTTTTGAAAATGATGCGAAAGGTGTTGTAGGGTAACCAGCACACATATTTTAAATAAATCATTGTGGCATTCAAACTGTTCATAATATTCTTTATGTCAGTTTAAGCCTCAGACATGTGCTTTACATTCGATGTTTTTGTTTACAAATCAAAGACCATCGATTACAGCAGATATATCACTTGGACCCTATTAAAGAAAAATTTAATCTACGCAAACGAACTGTATGAGAGGAGTAGCATGTTAATAACAGAAATATATTCTACTCTAAGAGAGAATTTATTATTTAAGGGCCGGCCAGAGTGGCCGAGCAGTTCTAGGCGCTTCAGTCTGGAACCGAGCGACCGCTACGGTCGCAGGTTCGAATCCTGCCTCGGGCATGGATGTGTGTTATGTCCTTAGGTTAGTTAGGTTTAAGTAGTTCTAAGTTGTAGGAGACTGATGACCTCAGATGTTAAGTCCCATAGTGTTCAGAGCCATTTGAACTATTATTTAAGGACTATAGCACAATATGTCTTACAGTTGGCAGAAGAAATTATATATATATATATATATATATATATATATATATATATATATATATATATATATGTGTGTGTGTGTGTAACATTTGATGATCACTACAGTTTAGCAGTTAGTTGGACGTTGGGATTGCAAACTTAAATATGTGGAAAGGGGGAGGGAGAGCAATGCATTTGATTTCTTTATTACCGACATCATATACAGGTTACTTTCAATATAAATTAACGCAGTTATAGCATGTTATTGAAAAAGTTGTGGACGTGGTGGTCTGGTGGATAGATCACTACAGTCCAGTCCCCGAAGTCCAGGATTCAATCCCATATGGGGGCGGAGATTTTCCCTGGTTCCACTCCATCTAGGACGGTTCCATATCCACTCCGCCTCCTATAAAATTAGTACCGGGGTTCTTTACGGGCGTAAAAGGCTGCCTGGACGGTGATCCCTCCATCACCTCGTTCTGGTGCCGCGGCAAAGAAAGGCTGCACTTGCCTGCAGTCAGGCCAGCAGCATGATCACGGGCTTGTGCTGCAGACAACATTCTTAAAAGGAAAAATTTAAAAAAATATATATTTGTTATTAATCTGCTCTAAGACTCTATCCAGGGAGCTGATTTTGGTCCCTCTGCCTTTTCTTCTGTAGGATTTGTTACGATGTTCAATATTGCAAATCATAATGACCGAAGCATGACAAGCGCCATCCGAAGTATGTAAATGTATGTAGCTGTTCCACATCTAATCAAATGATAGAATATACTTGTGTTTTTGGCATAAAGTGAGCACTAAATATTCAAATATTCTTGTGCAGTGCTGGAGCGAAAGTCGTTCCGTTGACGAAAACGTCAATGTAATTGGAAAAGGTAGACGTCTTAAGATTGGATGGTAATCCGCTACCAGTTATGGAGTTAAAATGAAGCTTTTAAGGTATTTGCCGCTAGTTGGTGCTTCACCAACAATCCCTAACGGCGCTGAATCTACGATATCTAGCGTGAATAAAATAAAATAATTTTTTTGATTCATGTGCGCAATAGAGTGACAGACAGAGAGAGCAAGAGAAAGAGGTGTTAGTTTTCCTTGATAATGTTTTCTGTAAGAGGCGACGGATTAATACGTAGCGTGCTCGGAGAGATTACGCAACGCAGTGGCAGTACCTGCTCCGTAGCTGCGGAGACGACCATAACTCGTCCAGCTGTGCTGCGCTCCCACACAATCCGGGCGGCGACCAGTGGGGCCGGGGTCTCGTGTCAGTGTGGGCGGAACAGCCGCGCGGCAGGGAGATGCGGGCCGTGGATAGCTGCGACGGTGGGCGTCGGCCGCCGCCCGTAATCCTTCCCCGTGGTGCCGGGCACGGCGCGCGTGACGGCCGCCCCTCCCTGCCGCGTCTTCTGGTAGCGCTCCACCAGAAGCCCAGATAGAGGGAGACGGGCCGCGCCCACGGCGAAGCGTCAGGCTCAGAAGTGCGCCAACTCTGCGGGGGCGCCGCCACTGTCCGCTCTCAGGTGCTGCGAAATGTGTCCTTCAAACTCCTTGTTGCTGCTTCGGCTCACTGTACACCTGTCCCGTCATTCATTCATTCACTGCACTCTGCGGCACCGATAAGGAGGGAAATACACTGTGAAACGAGTGCTCATATTTATCTTGCCTATACTTTAGTTAATTTTGTTAGTGGCCAGCTGCTATGGCCGAGTGGTCATAGGCCCTTCAGTCCGGGACTGCACTGCTGCTACGGTCGCAGGTTCGGGCATGGATGTGTGGGTGTCTTTAGGTTAGTGAGGTTTAAGTAGTTCTAAGTCTAAGCGACTGATGACCTAAGATGTTAAGTCCCATAGTGCTACGAGCCATTTGAACCATTTTTCTTAGTGTCTGTGACCACAAAAGTCTTGCTCCTTAGACTATCGATTTCCGTCAGCGATGACCATCTTCAGATCTGATTTAAAACATGTCCTATTATACAGTACTGGCCATTAAAATTGCTACACCAAGAAGAAATGCAGATGATAAACGAATATTCATTGGACAAATATATTATACTAGAACTGACATGTGATTACATTTTCACGCACTTTGGGTCCATAGATCCTGAGAAATCAGTACCCACAACAACCACCTCTGGCCGTAATAACGGCCTTGATACGCATGGGCATTGAGTTAAACAGAGCTTGGATGGCGTGTACGGGTACAGCTGCCCACGCATCTTCAACACGATACCACAGTTCATCAAGAGTAGTGACTGGCGTATTGTGACGAGCCGGTTACTCGGCCACCATTGACCAGACGTTTTCAATTGGTGCGAGATCAGGAGAATGTGCTGGCCAGGGCAGCAGGCGAACATTTTCTGTATCCAGAAAATCCCGTACATGACCTGCAACATGCGGTCCTGCATTATCCTGCTGAAATGTAGGGTTTCGCAGGGCTCGAATGAAGGGTACAGCCACGTATAGTAACACATCTGAAATGTAACGTCCACTGCTCAACGTGCAGTCAGTGTGAACAAGAGGTGACCGAGACTTGTAACCAATGTCACCCCATAACATCACGCCGGGTGATCCCCCAGTATGGCGACGACGAATCCATGCTTCCAACGTGCGTTCACCGCGATGTCACCAAACACGGATGCGACCATCACGATGCTGTAAACAGAACCTGGATTCATCCGAAAAAATGACGTTTTGCCATTCGTGCACCCAGGTTCGTCTTTGAGTACACCATCGCAGGTGCTCCTGTCTGTGATGCAGCGTCAGGGGTAACCGCAGCCATGGTCTCCGAGCTGATAGCCCATGCTGCTGCAAACGTCGTCGAACTGTTCGTGCAGACGGTTGTTGTCTTGCAAACGTCCCCATCTGTTGACTCAGGGATGGAGACGTGGCTTCACGATCCGTTACAGCCATGCGGTTAAGATACCTGTCATCTCGACTGCTAGTGATACGAGGCCGTTGGGATGCAGCACGGCGTTCCGTATTACCCTCCTGAACCCTCCGATTCCATATTCTGTTAACAGTCATTGGATCTCGACCAACGCGAGCAGCAATGTGACGGTACGATAAACCGCAATCGCGATAGGCTACGATCCGACCTTTGTCAAAGTCGGAAACGTGACGGTACGCATTTCTCCTCCTTACACGAGGCATCACAACAAAGTTTCACCAGGCAACGCCAGTCAACTGATGTTCGTGTATCAGAAATCGGTTGGAAACTTCGCTCACGGCAGCACGTTGTAGGTGTCGGCACAGGCGCCAAACGAGTGAGAATGCTCTGAAAAGCTAATCATTTGCGTATCACAGCATCTTCTTCCTGTCGGTTAAATTTCGCGTCTGTAGCACGTCATCTTCGTGGTGTAGCAATTCTAATGGCCAGTAGTGTAATACTGAAACAGGTAATCTAAGGACCAAACTTTTTGTTATCGTACACGGCAATAAAATAAGTTTATTCTGCTCTTGGTGGACCACAGTTTTATTCCCAACTATGTCGCAGCTTCTATCCTGAGAGAGCTTTTTTGACGAAAGACCTAGGTATTCTGATTTTACCAGGTATATGCATAGTAATTGACGAAAAGTCATCGAGTACAACAGAAGTGATTTCTGGCGTTCCTCAAGGTAGTGTTATAGGTCCTTTGCTGTTCCTTATCTGTATAAACGACTTTAGAGACAATCTGAGCAGCCGTCTTCGGTTGTTCGCAGATGACGCTGTCATTTATCGACTAATAAAGTCATAGCAATGTCAAAAAACTGCAAAACGATTTATAAAAGATATCTGAATGGTGCGAAAAGTGGTAGTTGACCCTAAATAACGAAAAGTATGAGGTCATCCACATGAGCTCTAAAAGGAACTCGTTAAACTTCGGTTAACGATAAATCAGTCTAATCTAAAAGCCGTAAATTTAACTAAATACCTAGGTATTACAATTGCGAACAACTTAAATTGTAAGGAACACACAAAAAATATTGTGGGAAGGGCTAACCAAAGACTGCCTTTTATTGGCAGGACACTTAGAAAATGTAACAGACCTACAAAGGAGACTGCCTACACTACGCTTGTCCGTCCTCTTTTAGAATACTGCAGCGCGGTGTGGGATCCTTACCAGATAGGACTGACGGAGTACATCGAAAAAGTTCAAAGAAAGGCAGCACGTTTTGTATTATCGCGAAATATGGGGAAGAGTGTCACAGAAATGATACAGGATCTGTGCTGGAAATCATTAAAAGAAAGGCGTTTTTCGTTGCTACTGAATCTTCTCACGAAATTCCAATCACCAACTTTCTCCTCCGAATGCGAAAATATTTTGTTGACACCGACCTACATAGGGAGGAACGATCACCGCGATAAAATAAGGGAAATCAGAACTCGTATGGAAAGATATAGGTGTTCATTCATTCCGCGCGCTATGCGAGATTGGAATAATAGAGAATTGTGAAGGTGTTCCGATGAACCCTCTGCTAGGCACTTGAGTGTGATTTGCAGAGTATCCATGTGGATGTAGATCAATTAACTGTTCACTGGACGTACAGGGGAAACATTCAACCACTATGATCTTAATGGATCTGACCTGGCAAAATAAGTCCACCGTAAACGCTGCAGTTCTGGACGACCATGTTGCGCTTTGCTCCAGTATCCATCCGTAGCAAGCCGCTCATTCAATGTCTTTGCTCTGCAAAAGGTATCGATTCAGCATAATTTTGCTTGACACTGAATTTAGCGCTCATTAGTCTAGTTATTTATTGACAGAGGAAATATCGAGAAGAACATTTTAGCAAGGTGGGGAGGGAAGGGAGTTATGGGGCTGCAGGACACCCGCACCCCCATAATATTTTAATCCTTCCTCCTCCAAAAATGCATTTTGGAACGTAGTTTTCGGACATTGAAGTCTTCAAAATTTTCTCGCCGTTGTACTTGATATTAGCAGAAAAATGTGCAGTCGTTTTCGTAATGCCGAAACAAAGCGATTGTCTGACGTCAAAAAGGACGTGATCATCTGCTTACGGGCAAAGGATGGAAGCAAGATACTGTGCACTGGAAAATGGAGCCGTCCAAAACCAGCGCCGAGGCAACTGATGTGCACCACGGACCGTAGCTGACACGGGTGAATGACGGGTTCGGAGATGTGTACGGGCGAATTGACGTGCTGCTGTTGAGCAGCTGACCGCTCAAATAAACCAAGGGGTTACCAACAGTGTGACCTCACCGACAGTTCAGCGAACGTTGCTGCATGTGGGCTTTTACAGCAGAGACCTGGTTCATGTACCCTTGCTGAATGCTGTTCGTTGGCGACGAAGGCTGGAATTTGCACACGTGTCGCAACTGGGCGTCTATTGAGTGGTTACAGATAGCCCTTCCAGATGAATCACGTTTTATGCTCCATCGAACACCCGTTGGCGTGAACGGAATGAAAGTTTGAGCACAAAACAAGGAAGGAAAGTAACGGTCTGGAGAGTATTTTCGTGGCATTCCCTCAGTGATCTCGTCGCTCTGGAAGGCACAGTGCATCAACACAAGTATGCCCCTAACATTGGGGACCGTGTCCAGCCCTACAAGCAATTTGTTTTTCCCCGGCACGATGCCATCTACCAGCAAAACAAAGCAGCGTGTCACACTGTTCGGAGTGTGCGTGCTGGTTCCAAGAGCACCACGGAGAGTTTACCGTACTCCGATGACCATCAAACTACACGTAGTTAAACCGGCGAAAATGTGTTGGACCACTTCGATCGGGCTGTTTGCGTAACCTGTCGTAGCTGTCCACGGCACTGGAGGCTCCATGGTTTCACATCTCTGTTGGTACCTTCCAGAACCTCATTGGCTCTCTTGGTGCACGTTTCTCAGCAGTCCACACTGCAAAATGAGGTTATTCAGGCATTTGACAGGTGTTCACATTCATACGACTGAACATGTAATAGAATAAAGAAACATCTTCGTTTACTCTAGAGCAGGGATCCCCAACCTTTTCAGCTGGTGGACCCCTTCTTCAGTCGAAAATCCACGGCGGACCTCTAGTCAGTCAAGAGCACAGTAACTTTAAATTTCAGAGCGAAACCCATGGGAACTGAAAGCTTCTTAATGCAAGATCCTTGTTTCCAATGACCCCCCCCTCCCCCCCGAAGTAGTAATAGTCTTTGGTTTAGAGATGAATGAAAACAACTTGAAGGTCAAAAATCGACTTATGAAATAGATAGTGCTCTGACAAAGCAGGTTTAACGTTTAATGATGCCTGGGGTCGCATACGTGCCAGCGAGCGCTGTGATTGGTCGCAAAGCTCGCTCCGTGCATGCGTAAAAGGTTTCAGCGCATCTACCGCCGTGAGCCTGCGCACAAACGACTCCCGATCAGAGAAGCCGCATTCTCCGGCGCTAAACTGTGTATACGTTTTCATTTAGGAACTGCAAAGGCTGCTTGGGAATACGACCTGAAGTACTAGTACACATGTTTTTCACACGAAAAAAAGTGATGAATTCGATTTTCACGTTTTTATTCAATAATTTTACTCATTATTTTACACGATTTGGTGAAGGGTGGCCGCGGACCCCCTAGAAAGAGCCGGCGGACCCCTAAAGGGTCCGCGGACCGCACGTTGGGAAGCACTGCTCTAGAGAATTTAGAGAAGGGGCAGTGAGAATATTTTTATGTGCCAAGCCGGTAAGAGGGGGATGGAAAAGCGCGGAAGTTTCTTGGTCACAGTTTTTTCATGGGAGAAAAAACTTCGATAATATTCTCGAACGTTTTATATGGCAAACTACAGGACCAATCAAACTAAAAGATTTTAAAGACGGCGGGAAAGTTCGGCTCCGTCGTTGAGGCTTGGCCAGCCAACTAAGTTTGAAAAGAAAGCCAGACGAATTCTCCCCAGCCTCCCAGAGAAAGAATGAAAAGAATCTTCGGCTGATTTAGACCTGCACGTCCATGTTTACATTTCCCGCAGCTTACTACAACGGGAATTGGTACATGTGAAAGCATGAGGCTGCTGATCAGAATTGACTATACAGAGAAAACCAAATAAAATCAAATGTCATACAGAATCCCTCATCAAAGCATCGGCATGAAAAAAATATGAACCTGATAGAACAATTAATATACAGCAGCAATAGTTCAGTAAATGATAAAATTGTGGAACAGATACGAAAACAGCGTACTTCTTCCAACTGATGTGTCAAAACATTATAACCATAGCGAACGGCGATGTTCGGTGTTTCTAGTTGCGTTGCGGGAACGTGACGCAGTAAGAAATGTGTATGGGGGAAGCAGAGACGAATACAGAATCATCATAGCGACGATACGGCCGCATTTGCGGAAATCCATTCACGTAAGATACTTTGACAAAGGGCAGATTGTTATGGTTCGTTGCCTGGGAACGAGCATCTCAGAAATGGTGAAGCTGGTCGGTTGCTCGTGTACTGTCCTCGTGAGCATCTGTGGAAAGTGGTTGAAGGACGGCGAGGCTACGAGTAGACAATAGGGTGTTGGAAGGTCAAGAGGAATGTTCGATAATAACCGTCTGCTGTGACCTGTGACGTAATGGCTGCTGTGACGTCACGCTTTGGTGCGTATTTTGCGTTTTAACCATCGTAATATCGTTGGTTTGTACAGAAAGTATTTTGTTAATCTTGGCGGGGGATTTGAAATTGCTTTTCAAGTATTAGTGGCATCACCGAAACATGGAGGCGAATGAGGGGCCAAGTTCTGCTCCTGATTTTGATGTGGAAACACGAGCTATTTGTATATGTGGCGCTGTGCAAAAGATTGTGAGTGGCGGTCTATTCGTAAAGGGACGTGCTTTTAGAAAACAAGGCTTCCTATGAAATGGATCTTTTACATTCATATTTTTTTCTTCGAGGTCTCCTATATACTACTACTACGTGCAGACTTGAGGAAAGTTTCCAACCGATTTCTCATACACAAACAGCAGTTGACCGGCGTTGCCTGGTGAAACGTTGTTGTGATGCCTCGTGTAAGGAGGAGAAATGCGTACCATCAGGTTTCCGACTTTGATAAAGGTCGGATTGTAGCCTATCGCGATTGCGGTTTATCGTATCGCGACGTTGCTGCTCGCCTTGGTCGAGATCTAATATTGTTAACAGAATATGGAATCGGTGGGTTCAGGAGGGTTATACGGAACGCCGTGCTGGATCCCAACGGCCTCGTATCACTAGCAGTCGAGATGACAGGTATCTTATCCGCATGGCTGTAACGGATCGTGCAACCACATCTCGATCCCTGAGTCCACGGATGGTGACGTTTGCAATACAACAACCATTTGCACGAACAGTTCGACGACGTTTGCAGCAACATGGACTATCAGCTTGCAGACCATGGTTGCGGTTACCCTTGACGCTGCATCACAGACAGGAGCGCCTGCGATGGTGTACTCAACGACGAACCTGTGTGCACGAATGGTAAAACGTCATTTTTTCGGATGAATCCAGGTTCTGTTTACAGCATCATGATGGTCGCACCCGTGTTTGGCGTCATCGCGGTGAACGCACATTGGAAGCGTGTATTCGTCATCGCCATATTGGCGTATAACCCGGCGTGATGGTATGGGGTGCCAATAGTTACACGTCTCGGTCACCTCTAGTTCGCATTGACGGCACTTTGAACAGTGGACGTTACATTTCAGATGTGTTACGACCCGTGGCTCTACCCTTCATTCCATCCCTGCGAAATCCTACACTTCAGCAGGATAATGCACGTCCGCATGTTGCAGGTCCTGTACGGGCCTTTCTGGATACAGAAAATGTTCGGCTGCTGCCCCGGCCAGCACATTCTCCAGATCTCTCACCAATTGAAAACGTCTGGTCAATGGTGGCCGAGTTTCCGGCTCGTCACAATACGCCAGTCACTACTTTTGATGAACTGTGGTATCTTGTTGAAGATGCGTTGGCAGCTGTACCTGTACACGCCATCCAAGGTCTGTTTGACCCAATTCCCAGGCGTATCAAGGCCGTTATTTGGGCCAGAGGTGGTTGTTCTGGGTACTGATTTCTCAGAATCTATGTACCCAAATTGCGTGAAAATGTTATCACATGTCAGTTCTAGTACAATATATTTGTCCAATGAATACTCGTTTATCATCTGCATTTCTTCTTGGTGTAGCAAATTTTATGGCCAGTAGTGTATGTATATATGATAGGAACTGGTCGATTACTTTTTCGTTCTACACACTATTTCTTTCGTAACGATATGCGTAATCCGAAGTGTTTGTTTCGTGATATTTTTAATTTTCTTCTTTAATCACTGTTTCTGTCTATTACGATGAAGAAATCCACATTGTATGACGTCACAGTGGGCATAATACAGGGTGATTCAAAAAGAATACCACAACTTTAGGAATTTAAAACTCTGCAACGACAAAAGGCAGAGCTAAGCACTATCTGTCGGCGAATTAATGGAGCTATAAAGTTTCATTTAGTTGTACATTTGTTCGCTTGAGGCGCTGTTGACTAGGCGTCAGCGTCAGTTGATGCTAAGATGGCGACCGCTCAACAGAAAGCTTTTGTGTTATTGAGTACGGCAGAAATGAATCGACGACAGTTGTTCAGCGTGCATTTCGAACGAAGTATGGTGTTAAACCTCCTGATAGGTGGTGTATTAAACGCTGGTGTAAACAGTTTACAGAGAATGGGTGTTTGTGCAAAGGGAAAAGTTCTGGACGGCCGAGAACGAGTGATGAAAATGTAGCACGCATCCAGCAAGCATTTGATCGCAGCCCAGGAAAATCGAATCGCAGAGCTAGCAGAGAGCTACAAATTCCACAATCAACCACATTGGCACTTATCTGTCCGTAACTACCTGAACGTCAACTACCCGAGGCGATGGATCGGCCGCCAGGCAGCCCGTGACAGAGCACTTCATCACTGGCCTCCAAGAAGCCCTGATCTTACCCCCTGCGTTTTTTTCTTATGGGGGTATGTTAAGGATATGGTGTTTCGGCCACCTCTCCCAGCCACCATTGATGATTTGAGACGAGAAATAACAGCAGCTATCCAAACTGTTACGCCTGATATGCTACAGAGAGTGTGGAACGAGTTGGAGTATCGGGTTGATATTGCTCGAGTGTCTGGAGGGGCCCGTATTGAACATCTCTGAACTTGTTTTTGAGTGAAAAAAAACCTTTTTTAAATACTCTTTGTAATGATGTATAACAGAAGGTTATATTATGTTTCTTTCATTAAATACACATTTTTAAAGTTGTGGTATTCTTTTTGAATCACCCTGTATTTACGATGTTTGTCGCATGTTTTTTACTTCATTCGCCAGAGCCAACGGCTCATATCGAAGACTCCTCTTTATCCGGTGTTGGACGTTCCACTCCTCACCACAGAACGTGGAGCTCGGAAACTTGCCCGCTTTGTCAAGCAGAACAACTCCGTAAGGGCGAACAATACGTGTCCCCAGGTTGGCCCAACGACGTCTTCAATTACGACTGCAGTGCACTCTGAATCATTGAGACTGGACGGTGGATCAATAGAAACGTTTCACCTGCTCAGATGATTCACGTTTCTTTTTACACCAGCTGTGTCCAGATACGCCGTCATCAAGGGGGACGGCTGATCGAAGCAACGCATCACGGACACAATCCAGGCGGGCAGTATTATACTACGGGATACATTCACCTCGGCTTTCAAGGGACCTGCAATAGTAATCGATGGCACAATGACGGATGTGGAAAAGGTGAACATTACTTAGTACCACCTGCATCCCTTCAAGCTTCCTCGACGGCGATGGCATGTTCCAGCAGAATAATTGTCCATGTCATAATTTCATAATAACGCTACATTGGATTAATGACTATTATCCTGAACTCAGGTCGATGCGTTGACCACCAAACTCGGCTGATGTGAGCCCAATGGAACACTTCTGACACGCTATGTGGCACGAGCTCTGCGGCCACAAACCACCTTCCCGTAATCTACGGAAAAAGCGTGATCTGTGGTTAGATATCGGGTTCCACATACTTTCGGTAACCTGTTAGGGATTTTTCGAGCCATCCCATGCAGAATCGCTTCTTATTGCTTTCCAAAGGTGAAATACGCACTCGATCATTATGTTGTGGGTCGTCCCTGAACACCAATAGAAATCCAGTAGCAGTTGAGGGTGTAAGGGATAATTTTCACATGCCTCCACATTCTGACAATAATTCATTCGCCTGTTCATACATAAAGAAACACCGGGAGTTATAAATAGATTAATTTATTTGTTTGATGGGTTTAAGTGGAGCGGGATAAGTGATTAAGCAGGAACATTATCTCGTAAGTAGCTGTACCCTACCGTGCAGAACTTAACGACAAAAGTAACTATCGCATGATGTGTCTGCGAAGTAGCATAGCTCACAAAAGTTGGACCATACATAGAAAGAACTGCTACATATAGTACAGAAGGTATCTGAAGGAAATACGGAATGAGACGAACGGAGATGACAGTTTCATTCAAATACAAAAATTACACTGACGTCACCGCGATTTCTGATGGTCCTACGGAGGCTCTAGGCGAGCTGTACGGCATGTTTGTTTTGAGTTGTTGCTAGATTAAATTTTTCTACATTTCAGTTACTCTCGCCAGATAAAAAAAGCCTGTGACCATTCGTACATCTTCTTTGTTTACAGCCGATGTCCGACCCGATATAGATCCCATACAATGCAGTGCCATTCACATAAGGGCCGTGCAAATATTTTGTATGTATTCTCCTTTGTAAACTTATCTGGTAACATCTTGATAATGGCTTGTTCATAGAAATTCTCATGCACGAAGCTATGATGGTAAGTAAACAAGTACTACTATTTTGCTGTGTCGTTAGAGTGTCTCCACTGCTTTGTGCGGTCACCAGCCGTTAGATGGCAAAGTTGTCTTCGCCCGTGGTAGGTTTCAGCCGTAAGTAACTCTGCTTTGCGTTGTTGGAATCAGTATAGGTAATGCTACAACATTGAGACTGATCTCGTAAGGTTAGACATATTTGTCAAAAGTCTTTACAACTTATTAATGAGTCATGTTTAGGATCCATGTATTTCGATAAATGGCTGTAAAATTTGTTTTATTTTCTCTCCAAGTTCTTGCGCAGTAATTTTACTTTCGCGAAAAGGGTAAAATTATTCCCATGTCGCCTCTTAGCCACTTTTTTGTACCTCTTCTTTTCTTGGATCTCTTCCTTTCTAGATTTTTAAACTAGAACTTTTCTTCTCAGCAGTAATTAATAAGAAATACCAATATTAGCTTTCATATAGCAACTTCCACAATGTTCAAGAGAAGCAGCTCAAATTGAATAGTATAAAGTTCTTAATACTTCATATGGTAGCACATCTTTACTGTGCACTAAGCCACAATGGAATGTAATTCTAATAATCATTACTCCATGATATGGAGTTTTGTGCTCAAATCACTTTTAATTTTTTTTTTTTTTTTTTTTTGAGTTACTAAAAGTAAAGCTCAAAATATCATAATTATTTGTTTTCTTTTCTTGTATACTTATTACTGATTGGCCTTTCAGTGTTCGTCAACAGCAATCATATTATTATAGACGTCTGATCACTACGTACGGCAGTCCATGCTCTGCAACGTGCTCTCATGCTGGCCACAAGGTTGGTAAGGAGTTCTTGTGGTAGGGCGTTCCATTCCTGCACCAGCGCGGTTAACACCTCCTGGCTGGTGGTGGGTACATGTGGACGTGCTACAGTACCTCTCCCCAAAGCATCCAGCACGTGCTAGATGGGAATTTAAGACGGAGGAATGGGCAGGCCAGTCCACTCGGCGATTATTCTCTCGTTCCAAGAGGTCCTCCATATCCACTGTTCGACGCGGTCCCGCTTTGTCATCCATAAAAATGAAGTCAGGGCCGAATGCACCCCTGAAAAGACGCTCATGAGGAAGAATTCCAGAGTAACAATAACGTTGACCGGTGAATGCACCGTATTCAAAGATCTGTAGGATAGTACGCTCGTGCAACGTTATGTCTCCGGACACCCTAACAACTTGACCATCAAAACGATCATGTTCCATAATATTTCTGGGTGCATTATGCGTTCCCACCTCACACCATTCGAAGGTGAGTCAAGAATGGTCGAATATAGTCGTTTTAGTGGTCCAGGTGTTACGGGGGCGAGGGGGGGGGGGGGGGGAGACAACGTTGCATGGGTGTACTGCCCTGTGAGTCTCTGAACGCAGTACATTCAATGGTCAACGTTATTGTGGCACAGCATTCCTTTCCCACGTGCGTCATTCCAGATGTGCGTTCGCCCTGACTTCGTTTTTATGGATGGCAATGCGCCGGCGCATCGAACTGCGTAGGTGCTAGAGCTACTGGAACGGGAGGACATTTGGCTAATGGATTGGCCTGTCCGTATACCGGGCTGAAATCCCATCGAGTACGTATAGGATGCGTTCGGGAGACGTAATGCAGTACTTCCACTGTCAACAACGACCATCAAGCAGTTGTCAACGACATTGGTGGAAGAACGGAAGACTCTACCACAAAAATGTCTTACCAACCTTCTGGTTGGCATGGGAACACCTTGCGGAGCATGCATTGCCGTCCTTTGGTTATGAAACACCCTATTACCAACCTTGTCTCGCCTTTTGTAGTGTCCAGAGGACCATCATAAACCACGATGACATCATAGTACTTATTGTATTTAAGGAAAAGTGTCCTTTTTTTGTCTCTCTGCTTATTTCTTTCAGTTACCTTTTGTGTTATACTACAGCATTTTTTTCGATCTATGGTCCAAATTTCATCGAGCACTTGCCAGTGACACACTGTGCCATAGTTACTTTCGTCTTTAAGGGGAGGTTTACTATATCTGGCTAGAAAATAGCATGTTCTTTGAGAACTTTTTCTCTGGATGTGTTATAGATATCAGTGTCAAATTTGGTCGAAATTTTTATTCGTATTTGCTCTACAAAATGTCAAAGAGGAAAGGCGGAAGTGTCGTCGGAACGCAACCAAATTTCGATGTAGACCTCCACGCGCGGTATGTGACTCGAAAACGAGTTGACGTTAGTGAAATATATAAGATACGTTAGGAGTTGTACCTCGCTTAAGTTATTTGGACCGTAGGAAACAAAATGGCGGCCATTTGAAAGAAAATAGGGTTTTTTCATCGATTTTTCGACTTCGTCGGCCAAGTACAAATACTTATAGTTGATGGATCAGAATAAAAGTGGTATAACTCCTAGATAATTTAGTTAGATTCGCCAGTACAAAGAATCACACCAATCGGTTCAGTAGATTTGAAGTTACCATATAGCGCGATAAAAACAAAACGTCATTTCGAGAAAAACACCTTTGCAGTTTTGACTACATATAAATGCAGTATTATGCAACCTACGTTCAATTTGCTACTCCTGGTCCATAAACTAGTCCTTCCTCTTCCTCATAAAGGGCGTTCTGCTTGATCTGGGCCATCCTGCGCTGCTTCAGAGCCGCTCGTACGGCCGGTGACAAGCGGTTTTCGGCCGCTTGAATCCGGTGGTCGCCCGAATGCTTGGCGAATTGCGTCGAATAGAGTCCCAGGGTGACGTCCATCGTCGTCATGGTCTTCAGAATTGCTAAATACCCTTCGTTTAACTTGCTCACTGCCAGTAAGGTCGCAATCTCCACAGTCTTCGCACCTGAATCCAAATGCTTCGGGGCTAACTTCCAAACACACACGTTCAAACTTTCATTTGAATTTTGTGCGTTTCCTCCCAAGCACGGGTACAATAACTCGTCCTCCGAAAGAAAAACACCGGTGCGTGGAAAAGGCCGACTTCAGGCAGGTGCATTTTTTTTGTTCAACCGCCAATAACAAACATTTACGTTCCGTATTCGGAAAACCGTTTCAGGGGTGGATTCTAAACACTTTTATCGATCGAAAAATGCAATTGAAATAAATCGTTTTTTAAACCAAAAGATCGTAAACCTCTCCTTAAGTTTTGCCTATCAGTGTAGCATACATTTTTACAGAGTTCCACCTTCAGCTGTGTTAGAAAAGCGTTGTACTCAGTAATGAGCCTCTAAAGTCCAAAATATACGTTGGGTGGGTAACTGATCCTCGTCAATGAATGGGAGTATCGCCCACGGAGAAAATGCTGGAAACGCTGATTTCGAGGAACCGGTCGGTTGCTGTCAGGTGTCTGCGCGTGCGTTTTTCTACAGCATACTTTGTCTCCAGTGACACTGAGAAGAATGGAAGCGTCTGAATGCTACAAAATGCACCTCGCTATAAAGCACCACGTGTTCATTATCGAGTGTCATGTGAAGCACAATTCGTGGAAAACTTGTGCGCAATTGTTTGCTCTGGAAGTGTTGTGGCAAAAACTTCAGCAGAACCTGCAATGCAAAACTTTGCGGCAAAATGGCAGGAAAGATGGTCTGTACCGAATATAAACTGTACCCCTCAGAAAGGAGACAAAGCCCAGAAAACATTGCTCGAATGAAGGGATCCTAGGAACAAAGTACGGCGAAATCTGAACGCTTGTTGTCCATGGAAGAGTCGAAAAAGTACCCAAAAGGACCTGCATATGTATCCTTCCAAATTTACTGTTGTCAATGCATTAAAACCTTCAGTCGAACTTTCACATGTTCTGTTCTGACGCCGGAGAGGACTTCTGGATCTCAGTTTTTCATTTCCTCGTATGAGGCCTGGTTTACACTGCCAGCTTAGACGACTTCATAGAACATGCGCCATTATGTATCAGACATTTCCGTTGCGCACTCTCGAGACTAGTGTTTGGTATCCAGGCCAGTTCTGTTTTGTCCGCCCTGTATTTGTAGGACAAACTGGCTGGTAATCCGCACAGTTGTGGGAGTGGCGGCCACTGGAGCCGTAAATTTTCCAGAGCCGGCGTGTCGCCCCGGCTGCCCGCCTTCCTGCTGTTGTGTCGCCACAACGTCACGCCGCTTAGTCTGGGGACTACACGCGCTACTAATCACTGCCACAGATGGGATCCGTCGCGCCTTCTCGGCCATACAATATGCTCGTTCTTGGGCAACGTCTGCTTGCACACCTCTTGGCGCTAGGCCAGCGTTATTCCTGTCCAGCCCACTCCAGCTGCGGTGATGGACACGGATCACCTGGCGCCCCGTGTCCCGAACAAAGTCGACTTCGTCGTGGTGATTAAGAAGCGGACGTAACAATGCTCTGACAATTCGGCTATAGACTTGCTGAAAATACATCTATTAGTAGTCGCTTGACATTATTTAATTAAGTGATGGAAAAATTTCATAGAGTAAGACCAAACTTATAAAACTAAAAGTAAACGAAATGGAATATCGTATCTGCGGACTTCCTTAGATACTACAAAAGATGGAATTAAAATTATAATTCTGAACAAAAGTAAAACGTGTTGTTCTCACTCATGTATCTTAAACAGCTGCCGGCCGTTGTGGCCGAGCGGTTCTATGCGCTTCATTCTGGAACCGCGCGACCGCTACGGTCGCAGGTTGGAATCCTGCCTCGGACATGGATGCGTGTGATGTCCTTAGGTTAGTTAGGTTTAACTAGTTCTAAGTTCTAGGGAACTCATGACCTCAGTCCTATAGTGCTCAGAGCCATTCGAACCTTAAAAACCAAAAATGTATTTGTAATACACTTAGCCGACCATTTGCTACATACATACGTCAAACCTGAAAGGAAAAGCCGTTACGCTTTTCGAGAGGAAAAGGTGACGTAAGATTTTTGGGTCAAAGAAAGAGCCTGTCATTGGAGAACGGGAAACGCGCAAAAATGTATGAGCACGTGGTCAGTGTCTGTGATGTGTGTGAGTGCTATTCTGTCATTCAGCGCAACGGATTAATCTGAGATGTACCCTTTACCATGTGGCTCCTGCAAGATGCAATTTCCACCCCCACACTACTACAGAAGTCAGACAGACGCTCCTAACGTTCTAAAGAGAAATGCCTGAAAAACTTTCAGCAATAAATATCTTCTGGAGTCGTCCGCTGTATGGAAATGAAACAAAAATTCACAAAATTTCTTACATAACTAGTGGGATACTTGGGTACTGGAGTAGTGCTAGAAACTAACGAAAATTTTTATTTATTTTGCTAAAATTCTGAGAAATCGCAATGGCACTTTTAGTTATGAACTGAACAAGTTATTTCCGGGTTCTTTTTAGAATGTGAAGTTACCTCTCAAGGATAGGATTCGCTAATCAAATTTATATACAAAGTGTAAGATTGTTATTGACTTGACAGAATGGCTGAGAGCTGCGCCTACTCAACTTGAATAATTATCCGTTAGAAAGTTGCTAGGTACGGTCGAGGCTGTCACGTGTGAAATGCAGGGAAGTGTACTGTTGTGGAGGAAATATGGGGCTCGCCAGAGCTGTAGCGCACAATACCGTAAGCTGCGATGACTGCTGTCTGCGCCGCTCGCTGCTGACAAATAAGATAACTCTCGTTCTATCTGGATTGACCTTCTCCAATCAAACTCTCCCTACGCCTTGATGAAGTCAAGGACTCCTATTCGCCCCTAGTCTAACTACTGGCATGGTACACCGGTCAGATAACCAGTCCACCGCGATGCCACTCAAAAATTCGCTCGCGGGCGTTTAACTATAACTCTGTCCGTTCACACCGCACAATAAGTGTGGCAGCCAACACAGTGAACAACGCTTAACCGCAAGGACTCAATATAGAGTCGCTCTCCAATTCGCTCTCAACAGAGGTGCTCTCCCAGTGAGGTGCTGAGGAGAGACTTGTTCCTCGCTCTTTGAGTACACGTACGAGCGCACACGCTCTCGTTACGTGTTCTCGCTCCAAGAGCGATAACGAAACGGCTCCTCTCCACGCCAACGTGAAGGGGTATATCTTTCGGTCTCCTCCATTACTCCTTCAGCTCAAGGCGTCAAAAATATCGTCTTACAATCAGCATTGCTCTTCTAAAACGGGAGAATGACGTTTCGTTTAAGGCCACCAATCCGGAAATCTGTAATATCGGCGTTTGGCGTTTGCTGTCTCCCTATGAAAATCTCTGAAACTGCGTGCTATTTTTGTAAAGAATGTGTAGGCTGGGCGCTTCCACCCAATGTAGCGGAATTTGCTTTTAAGCCGAACACAGGGGCGTTCTTCCTTTCCCTCGGGCAAACACTGTCTGCTCTGTGGGCGGTCACCAGTCGACATAGATAGGCTGAGTCGTCCTCTGAAGGGACCCGCCCCTGGCGTACAACATCTCCCGAACTAAAAGCCCCTGCGACCGTCGTGTCTGGAATGTATGTGTGTACGCCAGCCTCGAGTACTTCAATCTCGGTGCGCATTGGCGATTTACTAGTTATTTGCATATCGTTTACATGAATTCATACAACATTGACTTTATCTTATAGAGTTTGGGTTCGAATGAAGCGTCTTGATGTGCGGAATATGATTGTGAGGGTGGAATATGTAAGCAATGAAGGTCAGGAGATCACGATATCTTACAAGTGTAAGGAACCTTATGTTGTAGTCGAAATACACAGCACAACACAATTAAAGGATCATTTTTTCAAAACCTCGTCATTATTTCCAGCTGCGTTGTGTAATTTTCAAATTTGCCTCAAAATTACCTCCAAACTTCCTCTGCAATAGTGCAAAAGCATGGCACCTCGGGCTGGGCGATGCTTCAAACTGCATGGTGCCCACACATGCGGAAATAAGGCCAGAGATCAGTTTATGTGATAGTTAAGGTTGGTTAGTGATGTCACATCAGCACCAAATTTCGTCACAATTCTGCCCAGCGACGCCGTGAAAGTGTCACACGCTGTGGAGGTCGTCACAGCCTCCATCTTACCCAGTTTTCCGCCCCTTCTTTTGACGTCACCGCTGTGGACGTTAGAACCACGACACTCAGTGTTGAAATCACGTGGTTTCCTAATGTGTAGCCAAGAATAACGTTTCAGATACACCGCCGTTCAGAATCGACACGGAAATGCCTCTGTTGGTGGTATAAGAGACATCAATGAAACCACCGCTTCCCTTGCGGCGTTCATACCCAACACATTTTGCAGTCGAAAACGACAGTTCGCAGTGTGATGAGCAGCAGGGCGGCGTTCGTCGCAATCTTTGACAGTGCTGATAACCCATGCAATCTTCAACCCTTCTCTGAATACACACATCAAAAAATGTTTTGCATCACCTCGGTTTCCTGCACTCCTGAAGATACGCGTTGACTGTGGATGTTGTATCACAAACACAGTCCCTTCGACTGTTCAGAGATGTCACTAAACCTGCCCAAAGATGTAAACCACCATGCATGAGCAGCGCCTATTAGACGGAGAGGGTCCGACAGCCGATCAGTTCCAGTCATTCCACCAGGGAGGAGGTACATGGCTCGTGTTGCCTGTAGCTCAACCATGCCTAGAAGGTCAATACCGCGGTTCGATCGCGTCCGCATTTTAAATTGGGTCAGGAAGGGCTCCCTACAAGGGAAGCGCCCAGGCGTCTCGAAGTGAACCAAAGCGATGTTGTTCCAACATGAAAGAGATACAGAGAGACAGGAACTGTCGATGCAAGCCACGCTCAGGCCGGCCAAGGAGTACTACTGCAGTGGATGACCACTACTTACGGATAATGGCTCGGAGGAACCCTGACAGCAACGCCACCATTTTGAAGAATGCTTTTCGTGGAGCCACAGGACGTCGTGTTACGACACAAACTGTACGCAGCAGGCTGCATGATGCGCAATTTCACTCCCGACGTCCATGGTGAGGTCCATCTTTGCAATCACGACACCATGCAGCGCGATAAAGATGGGCCCGACGACATGCCGAATGGACCGCTCAGGATTGGCATCACGTTCTCTTCACTGATGAGTGTCGCATATGCCTGCAACCAGACAATCGTCAGAGTCGTGTTCGGAGGCAACCCGGTCAGGCTGAACGCCTTAGATGCACTGTCCAGCGAGTGCAGCAATGTGGGGGTTCCCTGCTGTTTTGGGGTGGTATTATGTGTGGCCGACGTACGCCGCTGGTGGTGATGGAAGGCGCCGTAACGGCTTTGCGATACATGAATGCCATCCTTCGGCCGATAGTGCAGCCGTGTCGACAGCATTTTGGCGGGGCATTCGTCTCCAAGGACGACAATTCGCGCCCACATCGTGCACATTTTGTGAATGACTTCCGTCAGGATAACGACTTCGCTGGACTAGAGTGGCCAGCTTGTTCTCCAGACATGACCCCTGTCGAACATGCCTAGGATTGATTGAAAAAGCCTGTTTATGGATGACGTGACCTACCAACCACTTGAGGGATCTACGCCGAAACGCCATGAGGAATGGGACCATCTGGACCAACAGTGTGTTGATGAACTTGTGGATAGTATGCCATGACGAATACAGATATGCATCAATGCAAGCGGACGTGCTACTCGGTATTAGAGGTACCGGTGTGTACAGCAACCTGGACCACCACTTCTGAAGGTCTCACTGTATGGTGGTACAACATAGAATGTGTGTTTTTTAATGAGCAATAAAAAGGGCCGATATGATGTTTATGGTTGACCTCTATTCTAATTTTCTGTACAGGTTCCGGAATCTCGGAACCGAGGTGATGCAAAACATTTTTTGATGTGTGTGCATCAGTCGCTAGCAATCCCAATGAACGTGATCTAACCCCTTTGAATGCAGTGCAACCGCGATTTCTTCTCTGGTGTACATTGTGGAGCCACAAGGGACAATTCAAACCCATTCGATGAAATTTGAACTTCCTTATGCTTTCTCAGCCCTCCTGTTTGCGCCTTCATGTGGCGTGATCTGCGAGGGGACATTAACACAGCGTGAATGGCTACGAGCACTATGGGACTCAACTGCTGTGGTCATAAGTCCCCTAGAACTTAGAACTGCTTAAACCTAACTAACCTAAGGACATCACACACATCCATGCCCGAGGCAGGATTCGAACCTGCGACCGTAGCGGTCGTGCGGTTCCTGACTGTAGCGCCTTTAACCGCTCGGCCACTCCGGCCGGCGCAGCGTGAATAAAACGGCAAAGGGTCCGTCTAAGACCTACCAGTTTGACAAGCTTACACGTCCCAATGGGAAAAAATTACGGGCGTTCGAAAATGTTATCGTTTAATTCTGTTGCTCAGCGTAAAAGCAATGAGTAAGTTGGAAATTTATCGAGATCACAAAAAGACACGCTCACAAAGCTGAGGTAAAAGAATCCTCATGAGAGCGAAGATCACCAGGATGGCCAATAATATTTTTAGGCGCTGTGGAAAAAGCTTTGGGGTGTAAATTAGTAGTGGCAGAGAGTATAATAGAAATAATAATAATAATAATCATAATAGACAGTGATTGTGTTACTACGCCAGCACCCGAGTATTTATTGTGTTACTACGCCAGCACCCTAGTATTTGTATCCAATCCAAATGCAAAGCGAAAAAATATTCTTCTCTTCCGCTTATCAAAAGAATTTTATGTGTACAAATCCAAAAAAACTGATACTATGGTTTTTAATCCATATCTTAATATTCTGTTCGCATGTATTCAAATTCAAAAGGATCTGCAATTCCTTTTACCAAATGCGTAACTGCCGACGTTGGCGGTTCTATGTCGTATGCTGTGGATTTTTGTGGTGGTTAGGGACGTTTCAGTATTACTAATAGAAGTAAGTATCGATATATTTCTTACAGTACTGAAAAAGTCAGTATCGATGCAATGTCTTCGATTATTTCATTGTATCTTAATAATACGGAAATATCGAATGCTTAGAAACATTTAACGATAATTAACATGTTTGCTGTATCTTCATAGTATAAATGAAATATAAGTGAAATGGTAAAAGCTGTAAATCACGTGCATGTCGGATCTCAGCAATAGTAGTGACTTGAGTATGTGCCCCGCATCTTTAAAAATGCTTTTAATACTCAAATGCATGCAAACTAAAAATAAGTAAATGAAACGTTAAAAATTTCTAAGCAACGTATCAGAAAAATAATGGCTTAAGTAGGTGCAACCTTTCACTACGAAAACAATTTGGCTTTTGACAATGGCACTTGTGTGTAGCACAAAGTTAACGTCAAGGTATATGTTTTTATGTCTGTAGTAGTGTTTGTGCTTTGCTACTTTTGTTTGTATTTGATTTCATACTAAGGGAGTACTTATTAGTCCTTGGATTTTCCTACTTAAAACTGATGGAAACTAGTTTTAATGTTTGGGCATTAAACCTGTTCTTTCCATTACATGTGGTAGCAGTGGTAACACTGGTTTCATTTTTCTGTGCAAGTTTGAAATGAACATGACTAAAGAAAATAGAGAAATACACAGTGAAAGAGAGTCGGCTGTGATTAAGTGCTTTTTTCTTAAGAAAAGGGGTCACTGCAGTGTACCACTATGATGGTATATTTGGCACACTCGGTGGTAACTGCCCTTCCTACTCCACTGTCAAGAATTGGGTTGCTGCGTTTCAGCACTGGAGCCGGAGATCGTGATGGAAGACCAGCTCAAGTCAAAGTTCCGGAAACAGTGGGTGCTGTTCATTCCATGATCTTGAAAGATCGGAGGATAACTGCAAAAAGACAGCAGAGGCCTCAGTACGTGTGGGTCCTATCGTCCATAAGAATTTGGACATAAGAAAGCTCTGGGTTCCCAAACGTCTCAATGCAAACCAAACTCGTGGATGGTTGGTTGCTTCACAGTCCATTTTGTCCAACATCGCCGGGATCGCGTTGGGTTTTTGGATTGTATCGTCACCATGAATGAAACATGGATATGCACTTAGAATTCAGAGACAAAGTACAGCCAAAAGAACGGAGACACACCGATTGTCCACGTCTAAAACAGTTCAAAACCCAAATATCAACAGAAAGTTGATCGCATACATCTTTTGAAATAACGATGAAATCCTACTTATTGACTATTTACAACGTGGTAAGATCATCATGTAAAAGTACTATGTTCAACGTTTCTGCAATCTGAAGCAACAATTGGTCTCCAAACGTCGAGGAAAGTTGAGAAAAAGAATCTTGTTTCTGCAAGACAATGCCCCTTCACCCAAGGTGGCCATCACGCAGCAAAAACGGGCGGATCTTCGCTATTAAATAGTCAACCGTCCACGCTATGCATCTGACTTGGCCCCCTGAGACTATAAACTGTTCCCAAACAGCGATCAACATCTCAACGTAAGATAGACTGTGAGAGTTGAGGAAATCAGAAAAGGTACGCATGAGTGATTTTCCGCACAATCGATTTGTTGGCATAAATGTGCTGAGCTCAAGTGGGAATATGTTGAACTAACAATTTTTTTTCAAACCCATAACATCATATTTTCTTTATAAAGCGAAGGACTTATCAGCAGCCCCTCGTATTTAAGATGGATTATTCAAACATAGCATAATTTCCATACTTCGCTTTATATTATAGATAATTCCTTCTGCTTGAACAAAGCCCTAATTTATATAAAAAAGTAATCAGGACCTGATATAATTTAGGTATCGACACAGTTTCAAGTATTCTATGCCAAATATCACACTGAATCAGATATTGCAGCGTTGCTGGTGGTGATAACACGCCCTGCAGAACCGTTTTCCGTTTCCCAGAAAAAACTGAGGCCTCAAAAGAGGATTGACATGATGTGGTGAGATGCTTATTTTACCGTCTTCGGACCACTGCAGGGATGCCGCACAGCTGGTAGACGATACTGCGCTTTTCGTCGGTAATTTATTCATATCCATCTTACGGCAACAGATATTAATGCTTTCTAGATTCACATAAAAGAGTCCCACATAACATACCCAGGTCTCTTTTTACTTCATGGTATCATAATTACTGTAGAAGCTCTGATTGCAAAGTCTGGAGGCATACTTACAGCTCTTTAAGTATGAATTTTGTGTGATATCATTGTAGTAAAATAGTCTTGAAATCCCATGCCAGTGACATACAACAATTTTAGTGTACCGTTTACGTAAAGGAAAGTGTTGATCGGTTGTTCTGACTCATTGGTGTACATTTTTTTATTTTCATTTCAGTACTGTATCATTAGCTGCCATTACTTAAGTGCTGTAATCAGGTTTATAATAATAGTTTACGTCTTGCATATTATAGCTGTGATTTCGTTTTTGGTGATCTAATGACTGCTGCATGCACTCATGAACTTTTCGTAAGTCTTATAGTATTTGATGCAACTACTGAACGAGCACAGCTTGCGTATCAGTGAAAAATTATTTAAATGATGTGACGCCGCCGGCTTGTGTCATTTTTCCTTTACTGCCCTTCTACAGTACAATTTCGGTCTTGGACCATTTTCAAGTATCTGTACGTAAAATTCAGCTGTCAGGTTATGAAATACTAGTTTCTGCTACGGCTGTTGATAAAATATGGATATATCGATATATTTCCCTGATATATCTATTTCGAAATGGCAATATCGAGTGTTGAAATGTTTATTTTCTATTACATTTTTTCGAAATTTTCGGTAAATATATGAAATTGTTCTTTTGAAATTGTATTACAACATAATTTTACTTTCACTGTGTGAGGGAGTCTTACTACTTCTGGAGCTCCCATGGAGGTGGGGACGGAGTAAATGGAATAACAAGGTTTCCGATGTGGAGAAACTGCACACCACTGTGTACAAAACAATTTTAACACAACTATTGGCTACTTCTTCACATCTTTATCCTTCAAAAACAGTTGCTGAAGAAGAAGACCATTTTCTAAACGACAAGAGTGGTTTTTGCGGCAGGCGAAGACGTTTGAGCGGAGGGGTTATGCTAACGCAATCGGCTCTCGGCGCTACCAACAGAAACTGCAAAGTTTAACTTCACCACGCAGTTCTGATACTACAATTGCTAGGTCGCTGGCAGAAATGAAAAAAACAGGGAAGTCGGCATGAAGTGCTCCAGACAAATCCGCTGTGTGACGAAACCGAACGGCTGACCGACCCGTCGTGCACCTTTTATTGTGCGACTTACATGCAGTTTCCATTGTTAGCAAAGTAGTTAACGCCAAGCGTGAACGTGCATCGTTTCCCTTTTAGTTGTTGCCCTAAGGGGGATAAGCGCGTTGCTAGCTTGTTGATGTACAGAATAACTAATGATAAATCTATTCTTAAATATACAGATCTAAAACCGGCATTATATGTACAATGTGTAGCTGATATTTTTTAGGCCGGTACGTCGACATTTATTTCACTGATATATCGATGTATCGTTTCTTATTTTCGATTTATTGCAGTCCGGTAATGATATATTTTTAAATATCGAAATACTGGATTCTCGATATTTTTAAAAATATCAGCAGTCCTAGTTCCTGCGGATGTTACATTTGAATGGCGCCACTGTCGTTATGCGTGTGAATGCAAGTATCGTAGTTGTCATGAAACCAATATCAACAGAACGGCAAAGACTTACACGTATCTTCATGTACTGCCACCCTCTACGCATACGTCATTGTCGTTGTGTGGTCATAACGTGCAAGTCGAGTGCGTTGCTATTTGAAAATAAGTAAAATTTTTAAACTGTTACGGTGTGCGGTCGTACTGACGGTGATAATAATACTGGCTTTCCAACTGCAGATGTTGCACTCACAAGTACATCAAGAATGGACGGCACTCAGATGTATCGTGTGCGGAGATAACAGGGTGGGCCCAGAAAGCATTTCATGCACCTCTCGATAGGCAACCTAAGTTTACGTCAAATACAAACGGGGAGGATGGTGTGAGTGGGCTGCCTATTTTAAGGTTCATGAAATATTTTTTATGGCGCAGTTTTATTTCGCGCACTCTGTAGTATGGTATAACGTGTGGTCGTTGAATTTCTGTAGAGATACTTGGTAATGGTCTACGACAAAAAGTGTACAGTAATACAGTACCAAGGAAAAAATGACAGCTGCATGCAATATCAAATCATTTAAACATTTTCTAACAGCTGCGGAACCAAGTTCAGTGAACATAAGTGGAAACTACAGCTGTCACTGTATGTCTAATTTTATTGGAGAGATTGCATCCAAGACAGCATTTGTGTTTGTATTACGAAGCAATCCTTAGCGCAATAACGTATCTGTCGTGCTGTACCCGCCACATTAAAAATCGTCAATAGTCAGAAGTGGACAGCCTCCGATTACGCACTCTGTACCGGGACAAAGTTTGTAAATGATATCCTCTGTTGCTGCCTGCAATCTGCGCTAACGTCATGGCTAGTATGTCGATGCAAAGGAGCCGCTGAATTATCAGCGCCGATGACCCTGGAGGCAGTTCATAAATAATCGGTGATGAACAGATGCAGAGATGAAAGAAGGGTGGGGGATTTTGCCATAAATCTGCTGTTACGAGTTGGCACCCGCTTATTCGCTGCCGCGAGGATGAGCACCATCTTCATCGAGAGGCCCTTAAATGGGCGATTTATGACCGCCACTAATAGGTCGGCGTCTACTCAATAAGTCCTGCTCTGCTTCACCGCGCGGTGCGGTAGGTCGCGCCATTTCCTACCCACTTACATCTCAGTGGCTACATCCTACCAATATCGATCAATTCGGCTATCAGGCGCATAAGCAGTCGCACTTATAACTGCTCAGTGGTAAACATTGCTGTTTTGAAGAGTGCGCCGCAGCGCGTAGTGTGATGCAGTCACCCTCCGTTTCTGGCGGTGGCGCCGCTGTGGCAGTCGCAGCTTTGGTGTCTCCCTCTGGTGGGAAAGGGGAAAGGTTGCCTCTTCGCGTGCATTTAAGAGGCTCTATGAGCTCGCCAGTCAGTCAGTCTGGGTCAGTCTCTCGTCCGAATTTGTGAGGCAGTTAGTGTCTGTCTGTCGTCCGGAGGGCTAGTATGTCTTTCGTTCGGATCAATCTTTAAAGCCGGATAAATGAGAGTCTTTCCACTCAGCCAGTAAGAGAACTCAGCGAGTGGTCGCCCGGTCGGGGCTTAGTTCCTGCATCTGAGTCTGCGCGTTAGGCTGCCAGTCTGCTCGAGTTGCTCAGGAATGGTCATTGGCGGTTGGATCGATTGGTTGGTCGGTCGCGCACTGAGACACAAGATGACTTGTCCGCCTTGAGCGTCGGCGCGTGTGAGGTCGCCACGTGAGTCCAGTGGGCCGTGCCGTATAGCGAGGGGTGTGGCTTCGCGGTCCACACTAGAGCAACAGGAGTCAACCCACGACATCGGTCTGGCCGGTGCGAGCTGCGACGCCGTGACACGAGAGATCGGCGTGCCTTCCTGCGTCCGTTGAAGGGGCTGGCAGCGGACGGTTCGTGAGAGCGATTTGGGGGTGCTACGCCAGGTCCTCTCCAGAAATCGCAGTTTATTAGGAGTTAAGTGATTGGTGATACGTTGTTTCACTTACTTGTTAAATTCTACTTGTTTTCTTGGTGAGGTCACGAGCCGCTTTGTTTTGGGGTCGTCCCACCATTCTTCTCCGTTTGCCCACCCACGGGCAGGTGACTATTTATGAATTAGGTGGTCCGTTTTTCCCTTCTGGAGTAGGGGCGGGTTAGAGCAACCTGCGCTTCGGTTTGTTTGGTAATCTCCCTATCAATCTGCCTTACCTTAGTAGCTGCCTCTGTCATGTTTGTCGGATTCGGTGTGTTAACGAATTTATTGCTTGGAGTGTAACGGCATAATTCCTGAAATATGTTTTGATCTTGCCTATCATCTTGAGAGGCAGTATCTGTGTACTGTAGAGCATGTTAACTTGTTTGGCCAACCTTGTATAATTTTATATAAGGTTGCATTTCATGGGCTTTTATTTAAATGGCCATTTTAGTATATAAAGTTGACGCCCTACCACCGTAAGACTTTCTTAGAAGTTAAAATCAAGTGGCACCTACTGTGGCAATGTTAATATTTTAATTTTAGTGTTTTGTACCATTTCCATCCCTCCTACGGGGTGCATAGTTTGTGTGCTTGTGAGAATTGTTAAAACTTTTAGTTTAAAGTAATCTGGTGTGTTGCAGATTGGCACCAGTGTAGTCTTTCAGAGATTGTTGTGAGCGGTCGTAACTACGGCCGTGTCAAAAGGGAGCGGCAAGGTTCTCAGCCCGAAAGCTCATACAGTCAAAAACATTTGTTTCTTTCTGCCTCTGAATAATTTAGAGGGTGCTTTCTGATTATGATTTTTAAATCTGTTTCTTTTACAAAATGCTTTAAGCACCATTAAGGTGAATAAATTACCATTTGTTAAAAAGAAATTTGCTTATGATTTCATCACTTACTCCCTGGCAACTACTTCCAAACTCACATAGCGTGATTAAATGTGTTAATGTACTTGATGGATCGCTAGTAAGTGGAATAAATTCTTAAGAATATTCCTTGAAAATAAAGCACGGTTCAATAACGTCATTTTCGTTGGCGTATTTGTGATTGGTTTTAAAAGTTCTTAGCAGATAGCGCAAAGCACATTGTCCTTAAGACGACGAAATCCTCTCATAAGAACGTAAATTCAACAGTACCTCAACGAGTATTTATTATTCATGACATACGGGCTGGAGGCAAAGAGTACAGGAAAACATCAGAATGACGTAAAGAAGATACTGAGTATAGCTTAAGGTGACCATATCTTGGGAAGCCTACGATGGCACTGTACACATGGTTCAGCGTCAAATAACTGACCTTTGTATATGTAAAGTAAATTAGCACTGAAATAAAACCCAGAGTATTACAGTAGTTTGATTAGAAGTAATCACTACTACTTAGAAAAGGAAATTATTAGAATTGTATTGCATATATCGTTATATCATCAGAAATCATATGTTGTAATAAGTAGATGTGATCACAAATGACGTGGGGACGCTATCTAGTGGCGTCGGTCTCGGAAGTATACCCCTGGACCGTGGCACCAAGCAGAGTGGTGGAGCTGGGACTGTAAGTGAGTAGGGGCAGACTGGGGCTTAACGTCAATAGTGAACGTTGGCGAGTGAGGCCTAATTACATGTATAAATAACGAGTTAACAAAAAATTGAAGGCGAAAAATTTTATTTTTGACAAAATGCAAAATAGAGAAAACATGTGGAACAATAGGTAATAACAGCGTACAGTAACAGCTGGTGCTGAAATACAACAATGGAAATAATAAGTCATGATTCAAAGAGCGTCAACTGTAGGTCGCTTTTATTTCGCACACCGCAGGACTGAAGCAACCTGGTGGTGCTGTGGGACACGTGACATGGTAAGGAAAGAATATAAGTGGCGACGACATGGGCTACAAATAGGGAACCCACTGACGTAGGTGACTTTGGCAAACGGCAGATTATTATGGCCCAGCACGTAGGAACTTGTATCTCGGAAACGCGGAAGGTGTTGACTGTTTCCGTGCTAGTGTTATGATCTTCTATGGGAACTGGTGACCGGCTGTGAAAATACGAGCAGGCCATAAGGTGTTGGACGTCCACTTCTCGTCACAAGGTTTGGTGGTCAAAGGCTGCTCTGTAAATCAACACAGGCGATCCGTAGCAAGATATGTCGACAGAGTACCACACTAAAACAGGCACAAGTGTTTCGGAGCACACTGTTCGGTGCACACTGGGGAATATGATGCTCCGCCGCAGGTGATCCTATAGTGTTCCTGTGTTATCCCATCGACATTGACAATTGCAATTGCACTGGACACGAGTTATCGAGATTGTATCGTGGACCAATGGAAACTTGTTGGCTAGTGGGACGAATCACAGTTCTTATTACACTTTGTCATTGGTCGTGTCCGCCACCCAGCTGAACGGCTACACGAAATATGCACCCCGTCAGGGACCCTGACTGGTGAGGTCAGTATTATGCTATGGAGGACACTCACCTGAACTTCGATCGCTCCTTTTGTAGTAAGCGAAGGCACCATGACAGCTGTGGACTACGTAAGTCTTATGAAGGATCGCCTGCGTTCTTTCATGATCCACGCCTTCCCCAATGGCGATGGCACCTTCCAGTTGGATAGCTGTGCGTATCACAAGCCCAGAATCGTGCTACAGTGGTTTAAGGAGCGTCACAGTGAACTCATACATTCACACACTAGAATTTTACCAGAGGCTTCGCTAGCGTACGCGTACAGCACGTATATTGTACACATCTGCTCCTCCACCTTTTTCTGTCCATCTGCTCTTCACCCCTTTCTCTCTGTCCATCTCATCCTCCTACTTCTTATCTGTCCATCTACTTCTCCTCCTCCCTATGTCCACGTCCTCTTCCCCACCCCATTGTCTCTCTCCCTCCCTCCCTCCCTCTCTCTCTCTCTCTCTCCCTCTCCCCCCTCCCTCTCTCTCTCTCTCTCTCTCTCTCTCTCTCTCTCTCTCTCTCTCTCTTTCCCCCTCCCTCCCTCCCCCCTCTCTCTCTCTTCTTCTTCTTCTTCTTCTTCTTCTTCTCTTCCTCCCATGTTTCTCTGTCCATCTCGTAGCCCTCCTTTCACTATTCGTCCCCTCCTCCTCCTTCTCTCTGCTCGCCCTTGACAATTCTCAGCTATACCCTCTGGATCGGATTCCGATACTACTCGCAGAACAGCCAATCATTCAGTGATGCTTGGATGTCAAGCATTATTAACCAGTTTCGTCCCCCCGCCCACCTGCGGGAGCCAGGTTGTCCTTACCCCATAGTACCTCTTTCCAGACAATAAAAAATATGTGTACCAAATTTACAAAATTGTTAAGGCTTTCGTGACAACTTGTTAACAAACTGCCTATTGGCTTCTGTCTCGGGTTCTCCGGCCGACGTTCATCTAACGATTTTACTAACGTTTCGCAAGCACGAGTGGCTGGTATTGTCAAAGCTTCACCCACCATTGCCGGTGGTGAACTGGAGCCTAGCTCGCGGCCGCAGACTATATGTACCTGGCACGCCAACGTCCGAGGGCTTCTCCACGGTCATTTCCGGTGCGCTTCTCCTCTTGCTACCTGCGACGGTCATTCGCTGCAGTACGGGAAGCCAGGATCCGTTTACCTTAAGGCTTTCCTCTTGCTTGTTGAAACTGTTCGCGTGTTTTTGTATTTCTGCAACTTCTCTGAACAAGCGCGTGTGATAGTGGTTCTCTACAGCCAGAACTTCCGTGTCGGTGAATTGTATTACGTGGTCGGTCTCACTCAGTGCGTTGTCTGTCACGGCCGATTTCTCCACCTGTCCCAATCTGCAACCTGCAACCTGCAGGATCAAAGAACATAAGCGACACTGCAGGTTGGGGCAGGTGGAGAAATCGGCCGTGGCAGAGCACGCACTGAGTGAGACCGACCACGTAATAAAATTCGCCGACACGGACGTTCTGGATGTAGAGAACCACTATCACACTCGCTTGTTCAGAGAAGCTGTAGAAATACAAAAACACGCGAACAGCTTTAACACGAAAGAGGAAAGCCTTAAGGTAAACGGATCCTGGCTTCCCGTACTGCAGCGAACGACCGTCGCAGGTAGCAAGAGGAGAACTGCACCGGAAATGACCGTGGAGAAGCCCTCGGGCGTTGGTGCGCCAGGTACATATAGTCTGCGGCCGCGAGCTCTGTTCCAGTTCATCACCGGCAATGGAGGATGAAGCTTTGACAATGCCAGCCGCTCGTGCTGGCAAAACGTCAGTAAAATCATTAGATGAACGTCGGCCGAAGAACCCGAGACAGAAGCCAATAGGCAGTTTGTACGAAATTTCGTCAACATAATCGATCTAGTGGGTTAGGAAGAGATGTAGAACATAAACACATTATACTTGCAGAGTGTTTCACAAACGACGCAAGCCCTGTGACCAGCGCTGTGTGCGAACCAACCCCATAGGAAGGTTGTTATCGTTGCATGACGTGTCGGCCCGTTGCTAGGACTATGGCACGTCGTATCTCGTTTGCAGCAGAACTGGACTAGTTACATGCGACTTCGAAGTCTGAGGGAGTCATTGCGTCATTTAGCACTTCAGATTGGAGTTTCAGAAGGATCTTCTTACACGGCTGTGCTCCATTTCAAACTGAAACCATATAAAGAGAGGTTACTGCATCGACTGCCTAATTGAGGCACTGGTGTCAAGTGTCGGTATTAATGCTACAGATCGCTGTTGCAGTCTGTGCATTATGTTAGGATTGATTCTGAAATGTTCTTTTTTTCCATAAAGAAGCACGTCTGTTTCTATAAAAATACGTGGACTCACAGAAGAACCGACGCTGGAGTTTTGATATTCATCATAAGTTAGATCAAAAGCCTCTGTATGTAAGTGTGTGGTGTGCATTGAGTACGGAACCAGTTACTGGACCGATTGTTTGCCTCCAAACCACCTGCAGTATATTACTAAATCGTTATCCCGGAACCCGAACCAGCTTCAAGCTGCCTGTATAACACCTTCCAGAGGAAAAAAAAAATTGATTTTTCAGTATTTCGCATGATTACTGGCCGAATTTTAAATAACGTGTTAATCTATTAATGAAGAGTAGCTTACGTTAAAATTCCAACACAACAAGACAAATATTACAGCTAGAAACGGTGTGTTTTGTCTTGAGGCTGCGGTACTAACTGCTCGTAAATCCAGTATTTGAGAATGAGAGCAATTAGCGACTTCCAATAAACTTTCCCAATTCTCAAATATCTACGGAACTTTACCTCGCTGAACCCCTGACAAAATGCTGAAAGCATACAAATTCATCGCTTACTACATTTTCACTGTTCTTGTAATCAAACATCAGCACCAGGCGTGACGTTTTAACTTATTACGTCTTTACTACTGACTTTATTTGCAAGATTGTTTGCAGTCTCTATCTAAATGTACCTGCAAAAGCATTTCATTGTTCTACACATAGCTCCAGAGATATGACGTCATAAAAATTCAGTCGCGTGAAAAACTAGCATTTACTTAAAATGAAGAGCAAATTGCCGACATTATATTCGTTCAGCGTTTCATAAAGAGAGCACGTAAAGATTTCCAACAGACTTCGAGGATGGTTTCAAGCCTTGCGAACGTTTTTCTCGCTTACATGCCTAAAGTTAAATATTTAACACATTTGCTGGTTTTTAATCAGATGTCTGAAGATGTTTCATACATGGGACTTCGATTCTTAAAAGAATCGGGGATTACTGGTAGGTACGTCAACAATATTGTTTCCACTGAACTGTCGACTTATATACAACGTGTAAAAAAATGTACCGCACAAATTGCAGGACACATTCCTCATACGTAGACGAAGAAGTTACGTTACATGAACATGGGTCTGGAAACGCTATGTTTCCACGTTACAGCTCATTTTTTTCAACGAGTTAGCTGGCCGGTGTGGCCGTGCGGTTAAAGGCGCTTCAATCTGGAACCGCGTGACCGCTACGGTCGCAGGTTCGAATCCTGCCTCGGGCATGGATGTGTGTGATGTCCTTAGGTTAGTTAGGTTTAATTAGTTCTAAGTTCTAGGCGACTGATGACCTCAGACGTTAAGTCACATAGTGCTCAGAGCCATTTGAACCATTTTTCAACGAGTTTCAGCGAGATCAGATTGTAAATTTGCACAATCGGCATGTATTGGCAGGCGTCAGTCCTCAAGCAACTGCTGAAGCATGTCATCAACAAAGATTTTCTGTCAATTTTTGGGCTGACATTGTTGGTGACTGTTTGGCAACGTCTCTCTTTGTTCCACCCAGGCTCAACGGAAGAAGTCGTCATAATTTCGCGGAGAACGTCCTACCCAATCTGTTAGTTGATATGCCTGCAGCTGTGCAACAAGACATGTACTTCATGCACGATGAAGTGCATTTTAGTGTTAACGTCCGTCGGCTTCTACACAACAGACTCGGTGACAGATGGATAGTTGGAGATGGACCAGTTGTATAACCTCCACGCTCTCCGGACCTAAATACACTGGACTTTTATTTGTGGGGGCATTTGAAAGCTCTTGTGTATGGAACCGCAGTACAAGATGTTCAGAGACTCCGTGCCCATATTATGGAAGGCTGCGAAAGCATACGTATACTCCATGGATACATCAGCGCATCCGAGATTCACTACGACGGATGATTGACGTATGTACCAGTGCCCACGAAGGGCATATTGTTCTGTTGGTGTATGTTTCTCATGATTAATTAGTTGGAGAAAATGAGCTGTAACAAGGATACAAAGAATTTCCAGATCCATGTTCAATTAATATAGTTTCTTCATCTACGTGTGAGGAAATGTACCCTGCAATTTGTGCCGTACATTCTTGTCATACCCTGTAGATACTTACGGGTGTTTCACGCAGAACAATGCAAGAGCAAACACCACC
Organism: Schistocerca americana; assembly: GCF_021461395.2. NCBI lineage: Eukaryota > Metazoa > Arthropoda > Insecta > Orthoptera > Acrididae > Schistocerca > Schistocerca americana. The sequence continues at coordinate 908,516,006 of NC_060120.1, forward strand.
AATACCTCTACAACATTCTACATCTACATCTGCCTGGCAGAGGGTTCATCGAACCACCTTCACAATTCTCTAGTATTGCAATCTCGTACACACCGAGCGAGGTGGCGCAGTGGTTAGCACACTGGACTCGCATTCGGGAGGACGACGGTTCAATCCCGTCTCCGGCCATCCTGATATAGGTTTTCCGTGATTTCCCTAAATCGCTTCAGCCAAATGCCGGGATGGTTCCTTTGAAAGGGCACGGCCGATTTCCTTCCCCATCCTTCCCTCACCCGAGCTTGCGCTCCGTCTCTAATGACCTCGTTGTCGACGGGACGTTAAACCCTAATCTCCTCCTCCTCCTCCTCCAATCTCGTACAGCGCGTGAAAAGAATGAACACCTGTATCTTTCCGTACGAGCTCTGATTTCCCTTATTTTATCGCGATGGTCGTTCCTCCCTATGTAGATCGGTGTCAACAAAATATTTTCGCATTCGGAGGAGAAAGTTGGTGATTCGAATTTCGTGAGAAGATTCCGTCGCAACGAAAAACGCCTTTATTTTAATGATTTCCAGCCCAAATCCTGTATCATTTCTCTGATACCCTCTCCCATATTTCACGATAACACAAAGGGTGCTGCCTTCCTTTGAACTTTTCCGATGTACTCCGTTACTCCTGTCTGGTGAGGATCCCACACCGCGCAGCAATATTCTAAAAGAGGACGGACAAGCGTAGTGTAGGCAGTCTCCTTAGTACGTCTGTTACATTTTCTAAGTGTCCTGCCAATAAAACGCAGCCTTTGGTTGCCCTTCCCCACAACATTTTCTATGTGTTCTTTCAAATTTAAGTTGTTCGTAATTGTAATACCTAGGTATTTAGTTGAAATTACGGCTTTTAGATTAGACTGATTTATCGTGTAACCGAAGTTTAACAAGTTCCTTTTAGCACTCATGTGGATGACCTCACACTTTTCGTTATTTAGGTTCAACTGCTACTTTTCGCACCATTCAGATATTTTTTCTAAATCGTTTGGCAGTTTGTTTTGATTTTCTGATGACTTTATTAGACGATAAACGACAGCGTCATCTGCAAACAACCAAAGACGGCTGCTCAGCTTGTCTCCCAAATCGTTTATATAGATAAGGAACAGCAAAGGGCCTATAGCACTACCTTGGGGAACGCCTGAAATCACTTCTGTTTTACTCGACGACTTTCCGTCAGTTACTACGAACTGTGACCTCTCTGACAGGAAATCGCAAATCCAGTCACATAACTGAGACGATATTCCATAAGCACGCAATTTCACTACGGACCGCTTGTGTGGTACAGTGTCAGCCAAGGTACTTTTGATGATCATAAAAAATAAGAATATAGTATCAGAGTCGCCATTAGAGCAAAGACGCAGACTGCAACAGCACTTTAAACACTGAAGTCGAACAACAGTATCTAAATTTGATCACTCTACGCACTACCGCTACTTCGTAAGGTTTCAGGTATGGGCAGCACATATAAATCAAGTGGCAGCAAAATGTGAGAGAAACATCGTGTTAAGAGCACTGGCAGGACACGTATCGTGCCCTAGTACTACCACAACTGGGCTTCTTAGTTGTATGCTACTAACTGGCGACGGACACCTTACAGTAGTTTAATGAGGTGCAATACAAATCGTTTAAAACATCTCTTTGTGCCATGCAGCCAACCCAAACAAAAGCATTATTTGTGGGAAGAAGAGAACCATCCCTAATCTTGCGGTGCAAATATTTGAGCATAAAATTTCTAATCCAGAAGGCTCAGTGTCCATAAGAAGCGTTATTACCTTTACCCAGAAACTTTCTGCAGTATGTTACACGTCTGTTTACTATTGGTTGTGTAAAGAAACTTCCTCCACCAGCAAGAGAATATACTGAGGCATCATCGGACTTTCGCTTAACCATTTCTGAATGACGACTGATCATATTTGGACATACTACTTCGGTACTGTCGTTCACTGAGTCGTGTTCGCAGCTCGTGGTCGTGCGGTAGCGTTCTTGCTTCCCACGCCCGGGTTCCCGGGTTCGATTCCCGGCGGGGTCAGGGATTTTCTCTGCCTCGTGATGACTGGGTGTTGTGTGATGTCCTTAGGTTAGTTAGGTTTAAGTAGTTCTAAGTTCTAGGGGACTGATGACCATAGATGTTAAGTCCCATAGTGCTCAGAGCCATTTGAACCATTTCACTGTGTCGTGATATTCGATCCGCAAGTTTCTTCCATTATTTCAAACAAATTTTGTGCGAGCTCAGAGTCAAATACGCTCAGGCGAGGATAGTGCACACAGAAATGGGAGGATGCAGGATGCGCATTTTCGGGTTCTCATTTGCAAGTAGGGTTTAAGCACAAGCTGCCAAAGCAAATTACAGTAATAGCAGTAGAGCTTACGGCGACGCTGGAAGCCCTTAATTACTGTAATACAGTACCGGAGAAAAAAACGAAGTTATCTCCTCAAACTCTATATGTGCACTAACTGCCTTTAAGTATCTTCATCATGGGCATTAAACCCACCCGATATCCCACAATGTAATAGCATATATAAACCAGCCGGGAAGGAATGACTGCATGTCTCCATTCATTGGATTAAAGTGTACATTAACGTAATCAGAAACGAGAAGTCTGACTCTCTACGGAAGGTAACCTCAGGTATGTAAGACTATATAAGCATTCCGTCGGAGGATCTGTTACGGTTTACAGGAAGAGGATTCGGAATGACTGAGACAAAGAATGCCAAGCTTCTCAAGTAACTAAAGGAAAACATTACGTTTAAATAACACTAGTGCTGCCAACCTGACCTTGGTACCACTGACTCACGTGTGCGAGGAAATTGCAGTTTCCATAGCGTCGGGTTCTGTTTTCTTTATGTAGCAATCTGTGCGACCTCACATCACAGTTTTTGAGGAATGTTGTGCGTAAGAAATACCAATGACTAACATGTGTGACAATATTATTAGCAACCACAGACTTTGTAGTGCATAAAAAACTTTGCTCTTTTCTATCAAAATCGAAAAGAGAAATCTGAACTAACTCAAGTGAACTAAATAAGTTTGTTCACTCTCAGTACATTATATTTGTTTGTGTCTTTGTTTTATGCCATCATCATTAGTGATTGTTCTACAATTTGGTTTTGTTATCTGTATGAGATGTATGTAGTTCTGATTTATTTACGTCGTTGGTTCCAGTGGAATAGTTGACGGCCAATCAATAAATTTAAAAAAATAGGAAAATAAAGGTTTAGTCAGTGTTTGTGCACAACTCACACAGTAGTCTGAGATGCAAGGCAGCTCCTAACTCTTCCTGTTCCGCCTGTCTCTCTCTCTCTCTCTCACTCACACTCACACACACACACACACACACACACACAAACACACACAATCAAAGGCAATAACGCATCCTGCCACACCATCTGGGGAACGTATCGGCGTCATACAGTGACCGCATTCAGCCTATGGAGGAACTGTTTTCCGTGCAGCTATAGCAACAGTGCAGCATTATATGTGCAACGATTTATATTTTCTGTGCGATGCATCACTGAACCAAAAGCATTTCAGAATAAATAACTTTGAAAATATCTGGTTATTTATGGGTGAACAGCTATTTATTGGTATCATATGGTCTATGGTTTTGGAATCAATGCTGAGTACCACAGACAAGGCGATTTTATAGCAGTTAGAACATTTGTTAGAATGATGCAAATGTTTAAAATGAGTTAAATGTAGGACAGACACATGAACTACAGGATGGGCAAAATTAATGTGGCCCCGAAAAATATTTCGTGCAGCTGAAAATAGGGAACCCAACTTACATCCTCTGCCTCAGTTGTAAACGTTGTAAGTTGGGTTGCCTGTCTGCAGGTGCATGACATGTTTCAAGGTTACATTAATTTTACCCATCCTGTAGTCCTACAGCACTTTAAACAAACCGTTGTTTCTTTCTTTTATGATTACTTAGGCTATGTTTTACGTTCTTAGGCAGGCAAATGTAAATAATGTTTAAGGTAGGAGATTATTTTGAAATTTATTGTAGAGCTTGATGAGGATTCCCGTATACTCTGGGGAGTTCTTGATGTTTTATACAAAACCAAATGACCTGAATTACAGACTAAATTTAACGTGTACGAAAGCTGACGGACGAATAAGAAGGCTTAGTGTCGATAATTTGATTCTGACGAGTATACCAGACGTTTACACAGCTAAACTTTTGTTTAGTTGTTGTGAATGAATTCCGCTAACATTTGTTGCTCCTTTTTGTTCTGCTGGAGGGAGCCGAAAACCTGTTTAAACTCCATTGTTCTCCACAGAACGAGCTGTCGGGGCTTTCTGGTAGCGTTGCGGCTCTGCCTTCTCGCATTGTTACATTTTCCAGGAGCAATTTTTGTGTTTCGCTAAAGCAAGAAATTCTGTTAGCCTTCCTCTTTCAACGGAAAACTGAATCAGAAGTCCATGTTAACGTTTATCTGCGACAAAAATCACTTCTATATAATTTTATTTTAACGCTTACAGAACTGAGTGGAACATTTGGCAAAGAGTGAGAGCAGCTTCAGCGCTAACCATTACTTCATAGACTGCATACGTTTCTGCAGCTAAAGTAGGATTCCATCATTACACATTAGTTTATCAGCACAGTAAGATTTTAATCTTTCCTACCTAGATACATAGAGTAATTTTTTACAGTACATCGCCAATTTCGACTTTTAGCAGACTGATGTGGACTTTCGAACACGAAAAGCATTCAGACAATTAAGACTCGATGAGCGATTAATAGAGAGGTGCGTGTTGAAAGTAACTAGGAGACGATAACATAGAAGCTGATGAGGGGAGATACTGCAGTGGAAGTAATTATGACTGTAATGGACTGGACATGTGTCCAGACGACTTTATTCTAGATGGACCAAAGAAGTATGCTGGAGAATTCCAAGATATAACCGAAGACTGAGATGACGATCTAATGAACGATGAGTGCTATGTTTGAAAAATGCAGGAGCGACATCGTTGCGCATAGCTGAACACTGTGTTGTTGTTGTTGTTGTTGTTATGGTTTTCGTCCGGACACCGATCTGAAGCAGCTCTCCATGCTAATCTGACGTGTGCAAACTCCATCATCTCTACGTAACTAGTGCAACCTACATCCTTTGAACTTGCTTACTAAACTCACACCTTTCTCTCCCTCTACAAGTTGTACTTCCCACATGTTCTCCCTTACCAAATTGGTAATTTCTTGCTGCCTCAAAATGTATCCTATCAACCAATCCCTTCTTGAGTAAGATTTTGCTGAACATTTCTTTTGTTCCCAATTCGATTCACTACCTGCTCATTAGTTATTGGAGCTACCTATCTAATTTTCAACATTCTTCTGTAACACCACATTTAAAAAACTTCCATTTTCTTCTTATCTGAGCTGGCTTTTCTACACGTTCGTGTACCGTATAAAGTACAGTCCATACAAACATATCCAGAAAAGACTTTCTAACATTTAAATCTGTATCCGGTGCTTCCCCGGAAGCACTCTTATTGCTATTGCCAGTCCATATGTTATGTTCTCTCTTCTTCCGCCTTCGATAGGTATTTTGCTGCTCAAATAGAGAGACTCATATTTTTTGCGTCTCAGCTTCTGATCCACTCCCAAGAATATCCCATGCTTTGATTCGGTTTGTTCCATTAACGTTTTTACATTTGTGAATATTCATCTTATAACCTCTTTTCAAGACTCTACCCATTACGTTCAACTTCTATTCAAAGTCATCCGCCATCTAGTACACAACTGCAATGTGTCGACAAACCGCCCGTTTTTATTTGTTTTCCCATAAATTTAATTTCGTTTCTGTATTTCTCCTTCGTTTCCATTACTGCTTAACGTAATAACGTCGGGGAGAGGCTACAACACTTTCTACAACCCCGTTTCGTTCATGCCCTTCGAATGCTATGATGAAAGTCTGGTTTCTGTATAAGTTGTAGAAAGTTTCTCTCTCTCCGTTGTTTACCCCTGCCACCTTTTGAATTTCTCGGAGTTTGTACCAGTCATTGTTGTCGAAAGCTTTCTCTAACTCTGCAGATGCTACAAATCTTCAGCTGTCTTCATAGACAAAATGTAAGATAAATGTGGACTCGCGTATTCTTACATTTCTCCGGAAATTAAACTGATCTACATCGAGAAGGGCTTCTACAAGTTTTTCCAATCTTTTGGAAACAACTCGTCACAGAATTTTGTAACTATAACTAATAAAGGTGTTTGTTAATATTCGCACCTGTCAGCACGTGCTTTCTTTTGATTTGGAATATGTAAAGCCTTCTTGTAGTCTTAGGGTATTTCGCCTGTCTGATGTATCTTGCACACCAGGTGGAATAGTGTTGTCATGGCTGGATCCTCCACCGATCTCAATAATTCTGAACGATGTCGTCAGCTCCAGCGCCCATTTTTCGGCCTTAAGTCTTTCAGAGAACTGCCATTTTCTTATCGCAGTACCAGATCTTCCATCCCATCTTCATTTATTTCCTCTTCTCTTTTTGTAATACTGTCTTAAAGTTTATATCCCTTACATACAGCTGCTATATATTTCATTTTCGAGCCTTCCCTTTCTTGTGTAGCACTGGATCACCATTTGGGCTCCTAATATTTATACAGATCGTTGTCGTTTCTCCAAAAGTTTCTTTAATTTTCCTATACGCTGTGTCTATCTTCCCTACAGTCACTTTTGATTCCATAGTCTTACATTTTTCTTCTAGCCATTTATTCTTTGACAGTTTGAACTCTATCGAATTGCATAGTAAAGCTTTGAGGAGACTTTTACCCAGCAGTAAAGGTGAAATGGCTACTGGCTATGCTGACGAATGTATTTGGAGACTATACACACGCATCAAAAAAAGTTTTGCATCACCTCAGTTCCCACAACTCCTGAACATACACGTTGACTGTGGATATTTTATCACAGACACAGTCCCTTTGACTGTTCAGAGATGTCACTAAACCTGCCCAAATATGTAAACAACCAAGCATGAGCAGCGCCTATTCGACGGAAGGGGTCCGACAGCCGATCAGAGCCAGTCATTCCTCCAGGAAGGAGGTACACGGCTCGTGTTGTCTGTAGTCAAACCACGCTTAGACGGTCAATACTGCGGTGCGATCGCTTCCGCATTGTTACTTTTTGTCAGGAAGGGCTCTCAACAAGGGAAGTGTCCAGGCGTCTCGGAGTGAACCAAAGCGATGTGGTTCGGACATAGAGGAGATACAGAGAGACAGGAACAGTCGACGACATGCCTTGCTCAGGCCACCCAAGAGCTACTACTGCAGTGAATGACCGCTACCTACGGATTAGGGGTCGGAGGAACCATGACAGCAACGCCACCATTCTGAATAATGCTTTTCGTGCAGCCACAGGACGTCTTGTTACGACTCAAACTTTGCGCATTAGGCTGCATGATGCGTAACTTCACTCCCGACGTCCCTCGCGAGAGCCAATTTTGCAACCACGGCACCATGGAGCGCGGTACAGATGGGCCCAACAACATGCCGAATTGACCGTTCAGGATTGGCGTCACGTTTTCTTCACCGATGAGTGTCGCATATGCCTTCAACCAGACAATCGTCGGAAACGTGTTTGGAGGCAACCCAGTCAGGCTGAACGCCTTAGACACTGTCCAGCGAGTGCAGCAAGATGGAGGTTCCCTGACATTTTTGGGTGGCATTATGTGGGGCCGACGTACGCCGCTGGTGGTCATGCCATCCTTCGACCGATAGTGCAGACATATTGGCAGCATATTCACGAGGCATTCGTCTTCAAGGACGACAATTCTGGCCCACGTCGTGCACATCTTCTGAATGACTTCCTTCAGGTTAACGACATCGCTCGACTAGAGTGCCCAGCATGTTCTCCAGACATGAAGCCTATCGAACATGCCTGGGATAGATTGAAAAGGGTTGTTTATGGACGACGTGACCCACCAACCACTCTGAGGGATCTACACGGAATCGCCTTTCAGGAGTGGGACAGTCTGGACCACCAGTGTGTTGATGAACTTATGGATATTATGCCACGAAGAATACAGACTTGCATCAATTTAAGAGGACGTGCTACTGGGTATTAGAGGTTCCGGTGTGTACGGCAGTCTCGACCACCACCTCTGAAGTTCTCGCTGTATGGTGGTACAATATGCAATATGTGTTTTACATGAGCAATAAAAAGGGCGGAAATGATGTTTATGTTGATCTCTATTCTAATTTTCTGTACAGGTTCCGGAACTCTCGGAACCGAGGTGATGGAAAACTTTTTTTGATGTGTGTTTATTGATCTTGAAAGAAAATGCATAATAGACCTATATCTCGCATATTGTAGTTTAAGGAACCAAAATGTTAGTTTCTTTGATACAGAAAAATTTATGAGGCTTTGCCTCAGGCACGGAAAAAATATTTAAAGTAACCAGAGACTGATTATTTTAAAGGCTGGAAATCGGTCAAGTTTTTGTGCTAACGTCAATATCAAATCTCTTTTACAAATAATGTAACGTGTTTTAAGTTTATACGCTGTGTTGAAAGGGGTTCAGATGATTGAAATTATATAAAAGATGACAGAAATTAAAAATTTTACAGTTCCAGTATTTTAATTTTCAAATGTAAGCACAACGCATTTTAAAATAATCATATTATGCATAGTTGTATATTTGTGATATAGAAGACGTAACCTTACTACTGATGAGAAAAAGATTATCTGTTAAATACGATTCAAATGAGATCCCAGAAACTTGGTAGCGGGATGATGTGCAGACATTTTGAATTTTGATTCCACGAGTTTTTACAGTCTCAATCGGTGACGTTTAAGACACATTTATTTCTCTAGAGGTCTAACTGATCTGATCTAATTCGATATTCGAGGTACTTTCGACATCTGTATTTAAATCAGCCGATTGTGAATGTGTCTCGTAGCATATTTGATTTTCTATGTAATAACACTTTAGTGGCCTGGGCTTTGAGAGAAATAATTTTCTTTTTGCGAATAGTTTTTCTTCGACCTAAAAACGTATTTTTATTTCGGAACGAGATAAACGGGTAGTACTAAATAAAGGTGCGTTTGCAAGACAGGAAAACTTCCTTAATGAAGAAATCTGTGAGCTGCAAGATGAGTAAGGTTTTCGCTAAATCTAGAGTGTATTGGTCTACGTAGGAGAGAGCATCACTGTGAGTGGACAGTACAAACAACAGCCAGAAGTGGCAAAAATATGCATGTGGAAGAAAACCACAAGAACTAGCGGGAACCAAACAAAATCGTTTCAGGAGGTTCTAAGAAGAGCGAAAAAAGATAAATTATTATGGGAAGAAAACAAATCCCCATCCGACGATTCCAGTTTTTGTTTACCTTCAGTATCTCTAAATTTCGTTGTTTCGTTGTCTAATTATAGGTTTCGCTGCGTCTCTAATGACCCATAAGTAGACTCGGTACTAAACCTCAACGTATCCTACTTTGCGACACGAAACGATCAATAAGACCTCGTAAGAGTTTTTGCCCTCTCTAGTACCATGAAATTCAATCCCTGATATCTGAGCAGATGTCGTATCATCCCGTCCCTTCTTCTTGTCAGCGTTTTCCATACATTCCTTTCCCCTCCGATTCAGTGCAGAGCCTCCATTTCCTTACCTCATTTTCAACATTCGTCGGTAGCACCACATCTCAAATGCTTCGACTCTCTTCTGTTCCGGTTTTCCAAAAGTCCATGTTTCACTAACGTACAACGCTGTGCTCCAAACGTACATTCTCAGAAATTTCTTCCTCAAATTAAGGCCTATGTTTGATACTAGTAGACTTCTCTTGACCAGGAATACCCTTTTCTCCATTGCTAGTCTGCTTTTGATGTCCTCCTTGCTCCGTCCGTCATTGGTTATTCTGCAGCGTAAGTAGCAGAATTCCTTAACTTCATCTATTTCGTGACCATCACTCCTGATGTTAAGTTTCTCACTGTCCGTATTTCTGTTGCGTCTCATTACTTTCGTCTTTCTTCTCTTTACTGTCAGTCCGTATTCCGTACTCATTAGAAGTTCATTCCATTCAGCAGATCATGCAATTCTTCTTCATTTTCACTCAGGATAGCCATGTCACAACGAATCGCATCACTGATATCCTTCTACCTTGAAATATAATTCCACTCCTGAACCTTTCTTTTATTCCCATCACGGCTTCTTTGATGTATAGACTGAAAGACTACATCCTGTCTTACACCCTTTTTAATCCGAGCACTTAGTTCTTGGTCGTCTACTCTTATTATTCCCTCTTGGCTCTTGTACATATTGTATATTACCAGTCTCTCCCTATAGCTTCATCCTATTTTTCTCAGAATTTAGGACATTTTGCACCATTTTGCATTGTGTAAAGCCTTTTCCAAGTCGACAAATCCAATGAACATGTCTTGATTTTTCTTTAGTCTTGCTTCCATTCTCATCTGCAGCATCATAATTGCCTGTCTGGTGGCTTTACCTTTCTTAAAGCCAAACTAATCGTCATCTAACACATCCTAAATTTTCTTTTCCATTCGCCTGTATATTATACTTGTCAGCAACTTGGATTCAAGAGCTGTTAAGCTCGTTGTGCCATACTTCTCGCACCTGTCAGCTCTTGCAGTCTTCGGAACTGTGTGGATGATATTTTTCCGAAAGTCAGATGGCATGTCGCTAGACTCATACATTTTACATACCAAAATCAACAGCCGTTTTGTCGCCACTTCCCCCAAAGTTTTTAGAAATTCTGATAGAATGTTATCTATTCCTTCTGCCTTTGATTTTATTCATACTGGATGAGCGGTCGTGGTTGTAAATGTGAATGTTAAAAAATATATCGGCTCAACCACTTGTTTATAGTGTAAAACACTAAGACTGACGCGTTTTGGAAGTGAAACTTCCATCATCAGAATAATAAAAAGTAAAAGAACCTGTTAAAACTCACTAAAATGGAACCTGCACCAGGCACAATGAAATTGATAACAATATTAAAACAACGTGGCTACTTCCCTTGTTGCAGCCGTGTCTTAGGCCGGCCGAGGTGGCCGAGCGGTTCTAGGCGCTACAGTCTGGAACCGCGCGACAGCTACGGTCGCAGGTTCGAGTCCTGCCTCGGGCATGGATGTGTGTTGTCCTTAGGTTAGTTAGGTTTAAGTAGTTCTAAGTTCTAAGGAACTGATGACCTCAGAAGTTAAGTCCCGTAGTGCTCAGAGCCATTTGAACCATTTTTGAACCGTGTCTTAGAGTTTTTTATACACTCCTGGAAATGGAAAAAAGAACACATTGACACCGGTGTGTCAGACCCACCATACTTGCTCCGGACACTGCGAGAGGGCTGTACAAGCAATGATCACACGCACGGCACAGCGGACACACCAGGAACCAGGTGTTGGCCGTCGAATGGCGCTAGCTGCGCAGCATTTGTGCACCGCCGCCGTCAGTGTCAGCCAGTTTGCCGTGGCATACGGAGCTCCATCGCAGTCTTTAACACTGGTAGCATGCCGCGACAGCGTGGACGTGAACCGTATGTGCAGTTGACGGACTTTGAGCGAGGGCGTATAGTGGGCATGCGGGAGGCCGGGTGGACGTACCGCCGAATTGCTCAACACGTGGGGCGTGAGGTCTCCACAGTACATCGATGTTGTCGCCAGTGGTCGGCGGAAGGTGCACGTGCCCGTCGACCTGGGACCGGACCGCAGCGACGCACGGATGCACGCCAAGACCGTAGGATCCTACGCAGTGCCGTAGGGGACCGCACCGCCACTTCCCAGCAAATTAGGGACACTGTTGCTCCTGGGGTATCGGCGAGGACCATTCGCAACCGTCTCCATGAAGCTGGGCTACGGTCCCGCACACCGTTAGGCCGTCTTCCGCTCACGCCCCAACATCGTGCAGCCCGCCTCCAGTGGTGTCGCGACAGGCGTGAATGGAGGGACGAATGGAGACGTGTCGTCTTCAGCGATGAGAGTCGCTTCTGCCTTGGGGCCAATGATGGTCGTATGCGTGTTTGGCGCCGTGCAGGTGAGCGCCACAATCAGGACTGCATACGACCGAGGCACACAGGGCCAACACCCGGCATCATGGTGTGGGGAGCGATCTCCTACACTGGCCGTACACCACTGGTGATCGTCGAGGGGACACTGAATAGTGCACGGTACATCCAAACCGTCATCGAACCCATCGTTCTACCATTCCTAGACCGGCAAGGGAACTTGCTGTTCCAACAGGACAATGCACGTCCGCATGTATCCCGTGCCACCCAACGTGCTCTAGAAGGTGTAAGTCAACTACCCTGGCCAGCAAGATCTCCGGATCTGTCCCCCATTGAGCATGTTTGGGACTGGATGAAGCGTCGTCTCACGCGGTCTGCACGTCCAGCACGAACGCTGGTCCAACTGAGGCGCCAGGTGGAAATGGCATGGCAAGCCGTTCCACAGGACTACATCCAGCATCTCTACGATCGTCTCCATGGGAGAATAGCAGCCTGCATTGCTGCGAAAGGTGGATATACACTGTACTAGTGCCGACATTGTGCATGCTCTGTTGCCTGTGTCTATGTGCCTGTGGTTCTGTCAGTGTGATCATGTGATGTATCTGACCCCAGGAATGTGTCAATAAAGTTTCCCCTTCCTGGGACAATGAATTCACGGTGTTCTTATTTCAATTTCCAGGAGTGTATTTTGACGAATATGTGGAGATGCACCTTGGAAGACACGGCTGCAACAAGGAAAATAGCCACGATGTTTTAATTTTATTATCAATTTTATTATGCCTGGTGCATGTTCCATTTTATCGAGTTTTAACAGGTTCTTTTACTTTTTATTATTCAGATGATGGAAGCTTGACTTCCGAAACGCGCCAGTCTTAGTGTTTTACGCTATAAGCAAGTGGTTGAGCCGATATATTTTTTAACATCCTTCTGCCTTATTTGTTCTTAAGTCCAGCACCTATTAGCCGTAAATCACTGCCGAAGGTCAGGGATGCTGATTAGTGAGGTTACACTGAAATTTGCAAGAATGGGCAGGTGTGGAAATTGATTGTAAGGTTGGTGAAGAAAGCGGAAAGTATGTATCTGCAGTCTCAAACATATAAACGTAAAGCACCCCCACTTTCTCTATTACTCCCAGAATAAACTGGTAATCATTCTGTTCTTTTTTTCTTTTTTTCTTTTTTTTTTTTTTTTTTTTTTTTGCAAAATTTTCTCCAGGACGGACAAAAATTACCTAATAAATGTCGAAATTGCTTCATAAGATCTTTCCAAATTATTTTTATTCCGATAGTGATGTGTGTTTTGCTAATTCCTATGCCGAAATTAATTTTTTTAATTGTTTTACAAAATAACTTGACACAATCACACTGAACCATGTGTTTTAAGACTTCCGACCACGCTATAAAACTTTTGCAGCGACATTGACTTTCGCTCGTTCAAAGCATTAAATTCTGATGATAAGAGAAATATACGAGGGTCGTTCAATAAGTAATGCCCCACATTTTTTTAAAAAACAATTAATATACATAGACAAACGTCCTTGTTTGTGAATCACATTTGATGTTTCTTCTCTGAACCGGTGAAGTTTCGAACCGTTGTGGCAGATGTCAGAGCTGTAGTGCAGCGTCAAAATGGCGTCTAAATACGTTACAAGCAGCGTGCTGTTATTGAATTCTTGTGTGCAGGAAAAGAAACCGTTTTGAACATCTATAAACGTTTGTGTGCAGTGTATGGCGACGCTGTAATTGATAGTACAGTTGGGCGATGGGTAAGGAAAGCTACAGCCTCAATAACTGCAGAAACAGAGCTCCATGATCAGCCACGCTCGGGACGTCCTGTTACAGCCACTGTTCCAGACATGCTGAGCCGTGCGAATGCCATTATTCGTGCCGACCAGCGCACCACAACTCGACCATTGGCTCTACAGTTGTAAGTCAGCAATGCTCGGATATTGAAAGAGGTGCTCACTATGTGTTCCACGAATGCTCACAGCGGACCACAAGATTCAAAGAAAGGCCATTTCATCTCAGTTGTTGGAGCGTTTTGAGACCGACGGAGAGGTCTTTCTGTCACGGATCCTTACGGGGGACGAAAGCTGGGTGCACCACTTTGCGCTGGCAACGAAAGGGCAGTCCTTGGAGTGGCATCATCCTGATTCACCACAAAGAAGAAATTCAAGACAACCCCATCTGCCGGAAAAGTCATGTTGACAGTCTTATGAGGTTGTGATGACGTTAATCTCGTGGATGTGATGCCAAGAGGGGCAACCATCAATTCAGAGACGTACGTGAAGACTCTGAATAAACTGAAGACCCGTTTCCGACGTGTTCTATCAGATAAGAATACATTAGAAATCTTGCTCCAACACGATAATGTACGCCCGCACACAAGTCTGAGAACCCGGGAACACATCGCCAAATTGTGTTGGACATCATTGCCTCATCCACCTACAGTCCAGACCTGGCACCCTCAGACTTCCCTCTCTTTGGGTCGCTTAAAGATGCTCTACGGGGAACACACTTTGAAGATGATGAGAGTGTCAGTCAAGCAGTGAAAACATGGCTACGCCTACAGGACAAGGGCTTTTACCAGCAGAGAATACATGCTCTTCCACAACATTGGCCATAAAACGTGATGGAGACTATGTAGAAAAATAGACAGGGACAAGACAGGTTGGGCCGGCCGGAGTGGCCGAGCGGTTCTATGCGCTACAGTCTGGAACCGCGCGACCGCAACGGTCGCAGGTTTGAATCCTGCCTCGGGCATGGATGTGTGATGTCTTTAGGTTAGTTAGGTTTAAGTAGTTCTAAGTTGTAGGGGACTGATGACCTCAGAAGTTAAGTCCCATAGTGCCAGTGCCATTTGAACCATTCTTGAACAAGACAGGTTGGCGTGTATTGTTACCAAATTATGACTCTTAACAATAAAGATGTTCTGAGAAAAATAATGTGGGGCATTACTTATTGAACGACCCTCGTATTTCATGTCACATAAAAAACAACAGTTTGGGGGTATTTTAACTTAAAGAGTTTACTGTTTATATAAAACGTAATATTGATAGTCCCTGAATTCCGGTACAAAAAGTAGGACTTGGTTACCTGATATTTAAGAAGACATAAATTACTGAGAGGTACAAGGAAATGTTTGCGTTTATCAGTTAGTGTTTAGAACTAGCCCCCTTAAATAATTTTTGAATATTGGTATAAATATACCGAAGTTTAAAGTTTATGCACAACCGAACCACGTGCGTACCACGTGCCAACCAGTCAACGAGGAAAGTCTTTCTGATTTCTCCCACCGATATTCTCTACAACAACAACGTGGTAGCAGATTAATACGTGATGAAAATAAATTTCACACATTTCCGTAACTTTACTATTGAACGTTGTGATCCATAGATATGTCACGATACGATACTAGAGTTGTGTTGCTTCAGGATGGTTCGGAGAACGCTAACGTACGATCCGAGGCTCCGTTCAGTCACTCTAATCGAGCAGGAGATGAGACAGATGGACGTCGCAGAAAATGTGGCTTTGAGTCAAAGTGATGTCTCTACTATCTGGAACATGTATCTAGTGGCATGATCGATCGAGAATCGTCACAGAAGTGGCTACGGAAGAAAAACAACAGGTGTACAGGACCGATATCTACGTGTAACAGCACGCAGAAACACTCAACGTAATGCTTTACGCCTACGGCGAAATTTCCTGCACATCTAAAGGAGTACAGGTGTCAACATAAACGGTACGAAATAGGCTCCATAAGCGGATATTACGTGCCAGAAGACCTCTCAAAACTCCTTGTCTAAATCGAATTGGAGAGAGCCTAGAGTCGCATGGGCGCGAACCATTTGTGGATTACGCAGCAGTGGAACACAACACTTCTTTCTGATGAGACCCTTATCACTCTCCACCTAACAATACTGACATTGGTATGTAGAGACAACAAGGACAAGGTTTACATTCTAACTGTACAGTAGATCGCCATCCTTTGCAAGACGGTTCACACATGTTTTTTGGTGGAATCATGTGTGCCCGCAGGACATCCCTTGTGCCAAAACATGGTTGACAAATGTGAGATACTGGGAAGACATACTTGCACGTATTGTAGCTCCCTTTGATGAACCTGATACACGCCCTTATCGTCACAGTCTTGTCAACGGTTTCCTAGTGGTGCATAGTCAGTAGGATTGAATGGCCTCCATGTTCGTCAGATCTTATTTACATTGAGAATTCATGGGCCACTTTAAGACGTGGAGTTTGCAGTCGTATTGTCCCAGCAGTGACCTTACAAGACATCGTAGAGGCGGGTGTGGAGCCTTATCTGAACAGTTTGGTAAGAAGTATGCCTAACCGTATTCAGAAGCGTCTTCATTTACAGGGAAGACCACTTGGATGATAAACACTGTTTCACGCAAGATGACACTGACTGTAGTGTTTGCTGTCGAATCTTTTGTGATATTTGGTTTTTGTTAGAAAGCGTATTTATTTTGACCACCGTATCTTTACATGACCTATAACTGTTTCGCGGTGTCAGATTTCGGACAATCATCCACCGATCTGCTCGTTTGTGGATCCGTACCAATGAAAGGCAAAAAATGTTATCGACGACTGAGTTCATCATTTATGATAACGTTTATAATAACCTGTGAAGTTTATTAAGGAGATGAATTTCCAGCAGTAATTGGCCAGTGAACTTTATTATTAGGTCAGAACATTACAAAATGAGTGTAAAATGCTTCTCAACTTCTCGTGGAAATTTCTCGTTTTATACACATCCAACGCGACTGTGTTCTACCTCGTAGATTATAGATTATTGCGCGAACACGAATTTTTAGTCATTTGTCGAGAAATATTAAGCTTCTCGTTAATGTACACTTCTGCTATACCAGCTTAATAACAAATACCACATACAGTATTAAAAGGCTCTACCCAAGCGGTTCATATATCTGTGCGATACCGTCATGTTAATAGATCTCCTTCGTTTAATTCAATAGCTTAAATTTACTAGAGAAACGCAACTGGCTTTAATGTGGACATCACTAGCACTTGGCTTCATGCTCTACAATTTCGCTTCGAATATTTCATCCGTTGTGCGCTATACTAACAGTACAATTTCATAAACAAAAATAAAAAGAAAAAACGAGGAACAGTCTGACACGACACACGCGGTTCTTCGCGTGACTGTATTTTATTTAATTGGACAAGCTTGTCCGAGACGCTAATGCAGCTTGGCAGTGTTCCTTCGTATATTATTACTTGGCGTGAGTCATGGACTGCGTCCTGTGGTCGTATAAGCAACACGTTCGTCGTTCCGTGGGAGTCAGAACACATTTACATACCTGGAGTATTCAAAAGCGTGGCGCGGCCTGTCTCTCTGCTCGCACAAGTTACGTGCACCAGTAAACTGCCGCGGAACCGACCACTTGAACCCTGAACGTGCAATCAACGCGGCTTCTGTAAATCTTCTCTGCACCACATACCAACTAGGGGAGTGTTTTGCACCTGGAGAGTAGTGTACGTAGGAACACATGAGTTTACCTGTCGGTGTATCAATCCAGAGACAGTTATTAGAACAGCATGAAGGAACGAGGAACAGTCTGACACGACACACGCGGTTCTTCGCGTGACTGTATTTTATTTAATTGGACAAGCTTGTCCGAGACGCTAATGCAGCTTGGCAGTGTTCCTTCGTATATTATTACTTGGCGTGAGTCATGGACTGCGTCCTGTGGTCGTATAAGCAACACGTTCGTCGTTCCGTGGGAGTCAGAACACATTTACATACCTGGAGTATTCAAAAGCGTGGCGCGGCCTGTCTCTCTGCTCGCACAAGTTACGTGCACCAGTAAACTGCCGCGGAACCGACCACTTGAACCCTGAACGTGCAATCAACGCGGCTTCTGTAAATCTTCTCTGCACCACATACCAACTAGGGGAGTGTTTTGCACCTGGAGAGTAGTGTACGTAGGAACACATGAGTTTACCTGTCGGTGTATCAATCCAGAGACAGTTATTAGAACAGCATGAAGGAACGCGAAGTAGAGGTCGCCATAAACATTTCCCGTCATATTCTACTGTTTGTGTTGTTGTGAGACATGAGGCTGTGTTTTTTGCAGTGTTTGTAAAACTTACGAGTTATCCATATTTAAGTGCTGTGTAATTTATTAAAGCTATTTTGAGGATACTGTTAATTCTTCAGTTACGGTGTGCAAAATGTTCAGTTTTTTTTTTTTTCTTTTTTTTTTAACTAGTCAGATAACATGCGGACGGTTGAGCCATACTTCGCCAATCCTACGCCATCTTGTACCTTGAAACGGAACGTCTCGACCATGCAACACGTGATATTTGCAAACGAAATGAGTTTTTTTAATGTCTTCACAAATTTACCTGCCTATAAAATGTAATTTCGTGTTAGTTGTCAGTAGGTCCCTCTTTAAAATGGTTTTAAGTTGTAAATGATTTCAGATAATACTTCTTCTTAATTGACCTTCACTTACTCCTTGTTTCTGTGAAATACACAGACTACTAAGTGCAATATTGATAAGATTTTCTAGACTGCAACACAAATTCTTTACAGACGAACGGAAAAACTGGAGAAGCCGAGCTCGGGGAAGATCAGTTTGGATTCCGTAGAAATGTTGGAACACGTGAGGCAGTATTGACCATACGACTCATCTTAGAAAATAGATGAAAGAAAGGCAAACCTACGTGTCTAGCATTTGTCGACTTAGAGACAGCTTTTGACAATGTTCATTGGAATACTCTCTTTCAAATTCTGAAGGTGGCAGGGGTAAAATACTGAACGAGAAAGGCTATTTACAATTTGTACAGAAACCAGATGGCAGTTATAAGAGGCGAGGGGCATGAAAGGGAAGCAGTGATTGGGAAGGGAGTGAGACAGGATTGTAGCCTCTCCCCAGTGTTATTCAATCTGTATATTGAGCAAGCAGTAAAGGAAACGAAAGAAAAATTCGGAATAGGATTTAAAACACATGGAGAAGAAATAAAAACTTTGAGGTTGCCGATGACATCGTAATTCTGTCAGAGACAGCAAAGGACCTGGAAGAGCAGCTGAACGGAATGGACAGTGTCTTAAAAGGAAAATGTAAGATGAACATCAACAAAAGCAAAACGAGGATAATGGAATGTAGTCGAATTAAGTCGGGTGATGCTGAGGGAATTAGATTAGGAAATGAGACGCTTATAGTAGTAAAGGAGTTTTTCTATTTGGGGAGCAAAATAACTGATGATGGTCGATGTAGAGAGGATATAAAATGCAGACTGGCAATGGCAAGGAAAGCGTTTCTGAAGAAGAGAAATTCATTAACATCGAGTATAGATTTAAATGTCAGGAAGTCGTTGCTGAGATTATTTCTATGGAGTGTAGCCATGTATGGAAGTGAAACGTGGACGATAAACAGTTTAGACAAGAAGAGAATAGAAGCTTTCGAAACGTGGTGCAACAGAAGAATGCTGAAGACTAAATGGGTAGATCACATAACTAATGAGGAGGTATTGAATAGAATTGGAGAGAAGAGGAGTTTGTGGCACAACTTGGCTAGAAGAAGAGATCGGTTGGTAGGGCATATTCTGAGGCATCAAGGGATCACCAATTTAGTATTGGAGGGCAGCGTGGAGGGGAAAAATCGAAGAGGGAAACCAAGAGATGAATACACTTAACAGATTCAGAAGGATGTAGGTTGCAGTAGGGATTGGGAGATGAAGAAACTTGCACAGGATAGAGCAGCATGGAGAGCTGCATCAAACCAGTCTCTGGACTGAAGACTACAACAACAACAACAACAACAATTTGATTCTAGGTGCATGACCAGGTTGTATCTTGGAGAGTTTTTCAAATTTGGAAAAATCTTAGTTTCTCGGTATAATTTTTGTAATTTCAGAAAATGTTTGGAGAACACATAAATGGAATGTTATCATTTCAAAATGGAATAACAAAATAATTAAACCTCTGTTACAGGGCTGGTTAGAGGCAAGAGTCTAAAAAGTGTTCCCAGGTACAACACTCTGCCCCACAATAAACGTCAGCTATAGCGAAAGCCAATAACAAAGAAAAAAACTTCGTTAACCACTGTAAATAAAGCCCTATATTCATTGACTTTGCTGCGTTATTTCTTTTCAGACCTACGAAAGAGTTATATCACGGAATTTATCTTATCGAGATCTGCTATTCTGGCACAAAAATAACCCAATTTCATTTCTAAAAAATGAAACTGATATCTCTATTTCAGTTTTAAGAAGGAGATGGAGAGAGGGAAGAAGGAGGAGTAGGTAGACATAGAGCCGAGGGAGGTGGACGACAGAGTGTGGAGGAGAAGATGGCACAGTGTTGGAGGAGAAGATGGACAGTGAGAAGGAGGTGAAAGGAAAATGGACAGAAACATGAGGGTTGGATGGAGAGAGGGGAAAAAGAGCGGTGGATAGAGAGATGGGGGAGGAGGTGATGGGCGAGAGCACTGTTAGGAGGAGATGGATACAGAGAGTGCCAGGAGGAGATAATGAGGGAGAAGAAGAGGAGGAGATGGCCAGAGAAAGCGGGAGGAGGACATGGACAGAGAGAGGGGAAGGAGAGATGAATAGAGAGAGGGATGAGGAGAGATTGCTGAGATAAAAGGAGGAGACAGAGAGAGGAGAAAATTAACTAATAGAAGATTGCAAAAATGTACCTTGGTAACGACAGGTTTGAGAGGTTAGTAGGGGTAATCACAAAGACTTTTCTCGTTCACCGGGTGCCACGTGCTGCCCATAATTCAGTCAATGCGCCAGTCACATACAGGATAGAAGTGGATGTTTATTATGTGTATGTGTGAATATTGCACAACACCTCTCAAACCACTAGTCAAATTCCAATCACACTATATACCAGGTGATCCAAAAGACAGTATAAATTTGAAAACTGAATAAATCACGGAATAATGTAGGTAGAGAGGTACAAATTGACAAACTTGCTAGGAATGACATGGGATTTTATTAGAACCAAAAAAATACAAAAATTCAAAAAATGTCTGACAGATGGCGCTTCATCTGATCAGAATAGCACTAATTAGCGTAACAAAGTAAGACTAAGCAAAGATGATGTTCTTTACAGGAAATGCTCAATATGTCCACCATCATTCCTCAACAATAGCTGTAGTCGAGGAATAATGTTGTGAACACAACTGTAAAGCATGTCCGGAGTTATGGTGAGGCATTGGCGTGGGATGTTGTCTTTCAGACAGCAACAGTTTCATATTCTTCATCTTAGCTTTACAATCGAAATTAATGTCTTACTGAGGAATACAAGGCGTCTGTAACTCCTCAGTCATGAGGATTGCGAGGATGCATAACAGGATACTCTAACTGTTTTTCTAAACCATTCAGTAACCGTCACTCTAACTACGTAATAGGATGAGTTAAATGTTGCAACCATTTTGTGGTTTCAAGCTTTTCGTTCGCATCGAAGTTTATTTTCGCGTTTATGTTACGGTTCTTTGGAAAACGTATTGTGTCAAAAACATACAGCAACTGGAAAATAGATCATTCGTTCTCCAACTGAATTTAAGCTAAACTGCGTCGTGTGAAGTTGTCTCGTGGAAAGTATTGAGTTTTTGCATTTCTCTCTTAACGACTTTCAAAACTTTTCTGGTGCTTCTCTTATTATGCGTGGATTCTACTGATTCTCCGGCAATGAGTACGGCGATGTTATCGGTTACCACTGTGAATGTAATCAGCGAAACAGCAAAAAGGAGGGGTTTCTCTGCCAACAATGCGCTGCTCTGGCGCGCCCAAAAGAAACAGCACGGCGGAAATTAAGCGCCTGAAACGAGGAGAAGCTTTCTGCAGGCACGACCGATTTCATTTCACGAAATGAAGCAAGCGGCGCCTGGTATCCACGACAAAGGGGAGCACGGGCATAAACACGAGGAACACAGTGTTCTATGACTGTTCGTCGCTTGCGGAAATATTTTCACTAACAGTGTGAAACTGAACTCTTCTAACCGTCGTAGGTACACTGACTCTGATATTCCCTTTCCAAGCGTCCAAAACCTCTCCCAACTGATGCACGATTTGCATCTGAGGAAGAACGGGTACGTTTGAAGAAATTACTTAACTACCGTTTCATGTTTGTTGCCCAGTGAATATATATATATATATATATATATATATATATATATATATATATATATATATATATTGCATCCCCCAGAACGCAAAGGTTAGTGGCGGTGGCTTGGCCGTTCATTTACATACGATGAAAGCTCCTGGGCGGATTTGCGGCAGTCGCCTACGAGGTATTGTCCAGATTTAATCACGCTGGTGTCTTTTTGCCAAAATCTCAGTGCAGCAGACACTGTTCGTACAGCCCTCCAGCTGATAGGAAAACACACAGGAAAGATCCAGAAACTGCACGTGCCATTTCTGAACTTAGGTGAGCTCACCTGGAAAAACCCTGTACTGAAACTTTGAGACCAATCGCCGCCCACCTGGAGTTTCCAATCAGTGCTGGTGTGCATCGAGGGTGCTCTCGCCCGTCCTATCCAACCTGTGTGCGGACGCAGTGACAGTACGTATTGAAACACACCATCCATTGACAATGTTACATTTTGGTGATCTGTTTCTGCTCGCCCGACTGCATCAGTATCTCGAAAACAGGACGCTGATCTCGAGAACTGTTTCAGTCTAGCGTGAAGCTAGACATCAAGAAAGCACTATTTGGAAAATCGATTTATGATTAGCGACAGTATTACAGAGTCCCAACCCACCATTAATACAAACATCAAAGAATATTATACATCACCTCAATTCCGAAAGTTCCGGAAACAGTACAGAAAATAGGAATAGAGATCAACAAAAACATCATTTCCGCCCTTTTATTGCTCGTGAAAACCACACATCGCATGTTGTACCACCATACAGCGAGACCTTCAGAGGTGGTGGTCCAGATTGCTGTGTACACCGATACCCCTAATACCTAGCAGCATGTCCCCTTGCGCTGATGGATGCCCGTATTCGTCGTGGCACACTATCCACAAGTCCATCAAGGCACTGTTGGTCTCGACAGTCTACATCTACGTCTACATTTATACTCCTCAAGCCACCCAACGGTGTGTGGCGGAGGGCACTTTACGTGCCACTGTCATTACCTCCCTTTTCTGTTCCAGTCGCGTATGGTTCGCGGGAAGAACGACTGTCTGAAAGCCTCCGTGCGTGCTCGAATCTCTCTAATTTTACATTAGTGATCTCCTCGGAAGGTATAAGTAGGGGGAAGCAATATATTCGATACCTCATCCAGAAACGCAGCCTCTCGAAACCTGGCGAGCAAGCTACACCGCGATGCAGAGCGCCTCTCTTGCAGAGTCTGCCATTTGAGTTTGCTAAACATTTCCGTAACGCTATCACGGTTACCAAATAAACCTGTGACGAAACGCGCCGCTCTTCTTTGGATCTTCTCTATCTCCTCCGTCAACCCAATTGTACGGATCCCACACTGATGAGCAATACTCAAGTATAGGTCGAACCAGTGTTTTGTAAGCCTCCTCCTTCGTTGATGGATACATTTTCTAAGGACTCTGCCAATGAATCTCAACCTGGTACCCGCCTTACCAACAATTAATTTTATGTGATCATTCCGCTTCAAATCGTTCCGCACGCATACTCCCAGATATTTTACAGAAGTAACTGCTACCAGTGTTTGTTCCGCTATCATATAATCATACAATAAATGACCCTTCTTTCTATGTATTCGCAATACATTACATTTATCTATGTTAAGGGTCAGTTGCCACTCCCTGCACCAAGTACCTATCCGCTGCAGATCTTCCTGCATTTCGCTGCAATTTTCTAATGCTGCAACTTCTCTGTATACTACAGCATCATCCGCGAAAAGCCGCATGGAACTTCCGACACAATCTACTAGATCATTTTTATATATTGTGAAAAGCAATGGTCCCATAACACTCCCCTGTGGCACGCCAGAGGTTACTTTAACGTCTGTAGACGTCTCTCCATTGATAACAACATGCTGTGTTCTGTTTGCTAAAAACTCTTCAATCCAGCCACACAGCTGGTCTGATGTTCCGTAGGCTCTTACTTTATCAGGCGACAGTGCGGAACTGTATCGAAAGCCTTCCGGAAGTCAAGGAAAATAGCATCTACCTGGGAGCCTGTATCTAATATTTTCTGGGCCTCATGAACAAATAAAGCGAATTGGGTCTCACACGATCGCTGTTTCCGGAATCCATGTTGATTCCTACAGAGTAGATTCTGGGTTTCCAAAAACGACATGATACGCGAGCAAAAATCATGTTCTAAAATTCTACAACAGATCGACGTCAGAGATATAGGTCTATAGTTTTGCGCATCTGCTCGACGACCCTTCTTGAAGACTGGGACTACCTGTGCTCTTTTCCAATCATTTGGAAACTTCCGTTCCTCTAGAGACTTGCGGTACAGGGCTGTTAGAAGGGGGGCAAGTTCTTTCGAGTACTCTGTGCAGAATCGAATTGGTACCCCGTCAGGTCCAGTGGACTTTCCTCTGTTGAGTGATTCCAGTTGCTTTTCTATTCCTTGGACACTTATTTCGATGTCAGCCATTTTTTCGTTTGTGCGAGGATTTAGAGAAGGAACTGCAGTGCGGTCTTCCTCTGTGAAACAGCTTTGGAAAAAGGTGTTTAGTATTTCAGCTTTACGCGTGTCATCCACTGTTTCAATGCCATCATCATCCCGGAGTGTCTGGATATGCTGTTTCGATCCACTTACTGATTTAACGCAAGACCAGAACTTCCTAGAATTTTCTGTCAAGTCGGTACATAGAATTTTACTTTCGAATTCACTGAACGCTTCACGCGTAGCCCTCCTTACGCTAACTTTGACATCGTTTAGCTTTTGTTTGTCTGAGAGGTTTTGGCTGCGTTTAAACTTGGAGTGAAGCTCTCTTTGCTTTCGCAGTAGTTTCCTAACTTTGTTGTTCACCACGGTGGGTTTTTCCCGTCCCTCACAGTTTTACTCGGTACGTACCTGTCTAAAACGCATTTTACGATTGCCTTGAACTTTTTCCATAAACACTCAACATTGTCAGTGTCGGAACAGAAATTTTCGTTTTGATCTGTTAGGTAGTCTGAAATCTGCCTTCTATTACTCTTGCTAAACAGATAAACCTTTCTCCCTTTTTTATATTCCTATTAACTTCCATATTCAGGGATTCTGCAACGGCCTTATCATAACTGATTCCCTGTTCTGCACTTACAGAGTCGAAAAGTTCAGGACTGCTTGTTATCAGTAGGTCCAAGATGTTATCTCCACGAGTCGGTTCTCTGTTTAATTGCTCGAGGTAATTTTCGGATAGTGCACTCAGTATGCTCTGTCCCTACCACCCGTCCTAAACATCTGAGTGTCCCAGTCTGTATCTGGTAAATTGAAATCTCCACCTAAGACTATAACATGCTGAGAAAATTTATGTGAAA
The DNA here is from genome assembly GCF_021461395.2 of Schistocerca americana. Lineage (NCBI taxonomy): Eukaryota > Metazoa > Arthropoda > Insecta > Orthoptera > Acrididae > Schistocerca > Schistocerca americana. The sequence continues at coordinate 908,541,440 of NC_060120.1, forward strand.
TGTATTCCAAATTTTCTCTCAGTTGTTCCGCCACTAATGCTACTGAGTCGGGAGGTCGGTAAAAGGAGCCAACTATTAACCTAGCTCGGTTGTTGAGTGTAACCTCCAACAATAATAATTCACAGGAACTATCCCCTTCTACTTCACTACATGATAAACTACTACTAACAGCGACAAACACGACACCACCGGTTGCATGCAATCTTCCTTTCTAAACACCGTCTGTGCCTTTGTAAAAATTTCGGCTGAATTTATCTCTGGCTTAAGCCAGCTTTCTGTACCTATAACGATTTCAGCTTCGGTGCTTTCTATCAGCGCTTGAAGTTCCGGTACTTTGCCAATGCAGCTTCGACAGTTTACAATTACAATACCGATTGCTGCTTGGTCCCCGCATGTCCTGACTTTGCCCCGCACCCTTTGAGGCTGTTGCCCTTTCTGTACTTGCCCGAGGCCATCTAACCTAAAAAAAACGCTCAGTCCACGCCACACAACCCCTGCTACCCGTTTAGCCGCTTGCTGCGTGTAGTGGACTCCTCACCTATCCAGTGGAACCCGAATCCCCACCACACTATGGCGCAAGTCGAGAAATCTGCAGCCCACACGGTCGCAGAACCGTCTCAGCCTCTGATTCAGACCCTCCACTCGGCTCTGTACCAAAGGTCCGCAGTCAGTCCTGTCGGCGATGCTGCAGATGGTGAGCTCATCCCTCAAAGGCGATTTGGCGTAGATCCCTCAGAGTGGTTGGTGGGTCACGTCGTCCATAAACAGCCCTTTCCAATCTATCCCAGGGCTCATGTCTAAAGAACACGCTGTCCGTTCTAGTCGAGCGATGTCGTTATCTTGGAGGAAGTCATTTACAAAATGTGTACGATGGGGATACGAATTGTCATCCATGAAGACGAATGCCTCGCGAATATTCTGCCGATATGGTTGCACTACCGGTTGGAGGATGGCATTCACGTATCGTACAGCCGTTACCGCGCCTTCCATGACCACGAGCGGCATACGTCGGCCCCACCGATACCTCTAAACGTCAGAGTACCTCCAACTTGCTGCACTTGGTGGACAGTGTGTCTAAGCCATTCAGCCTGACCGGGTTGCCTCCAAACACGTCTCCGACGATTGTCTGATTGAAGGCATATGCGACACTCATCGGTGAAGAGAACGCGATGCCAATCCTGGGCGGTCCATTCGGCATGTTGTTGGGACCATCTGTACATCGCCATGGACGTCGGGAGTGAAGTTTATATCCTGCAGCCTACTGCGCACAGTTTCAGTCGTAACAAGACGTCCTGTGGCTGCACGAAAAACATTATTCAACATGGTGGCGTTGCTATCAGGGTTCCTCCGAGCCCTAATCCGTAGGTAGCGGTCATCCATTGCAGTAGTAGCCCTTGGGCGGCCAGAGCGTGACATGTCATCGACAGTTCCTGTCTCTCTGTATCTCCTCCATGTCCGAGAAAAATCGCTTTGGTTCACTCCGAGATGCCTGGACACTTCCCTTGTTGGGAGCCTTTCCTGGCACAAAGTAACAATGCGGACGCGATCGAAGCGCGGTATCGACCGTCTAGGCATGGTTGAACTACAGACAACACAAGCTGTATACCTCATTCCCGGTGGAATGAGTGGAAATGATCGGGTGTCGGACCCCCCTCTGTCTAATAGGCGCTGCTCATGCATGCTTGTTTACATCTTTGGGCGGGTTTAGTGACATCTCTGAACAGTCAAAGGGACTGTGTCTGTGATACATTATCCACAGTCAACGTGTATGTTCAGGATTTCTGGGAACCTGGGGGATGCAAAACTTCTTTTGATGTGTTTGTTACACCAAAACTAACTCCCACCATCTCCTCTCCCTCTCCCTCTCCCTCTCTCTCTTTCCCTCTCTCTCTCTCTAATGCTTTGCTGAACTTAAGAACGAGATAAATAAAGTAAAATAACTATTAATAACTGGGTAGAAATGAATGAAAGTACGGGAGCATGTAGCCAGAGGTCTTGCAGTCGTGCACAGTACACTTCACATGGCGTGAGGTCAGCGTGATTATGTCCGCGCCCGGTAGCTGAGAGGTCAGCGCGACATAATGTCAATCCTAAGGGAACGGATTCGATTCCCGCCCGGGTCGGAGACTTTCTCTGCCCAGGGATTGGGTGTTGTATTGTCCTAATCATCATCCTTTCATCCCCATCGACGCCCAAGTGGCCGAAGTGGCGTCAAATCGAAGACTTGCACCCGGCGAACGGTCTACCCCATGGGAGGCCCTAGTCACACGACATTTCCAGCGTGATCATAGCGCCAAATGGAGCTGGCTCCGCAACACGACGTAGCTGAAGGAAGGGGAAAAGGCAGCGTGTGTCAATCATAGAGCAGCTACGGAGCACTGTCGTGGTGTTCTTCTTTAGGACATGGCCCAAGGACAACATCTGAATGACTTCACGCGGGAGGGAATGATCTGGAAACAGGAAGAAGGGCGAAGTGTGATGGGTATACTTCAAGAGTTTGGTTTTGCTCACAGCATTCAGAACCACACAGGAAATCTTGTCCGAAGGAGTGGACGTGGTCAACCTTATTCACCTACAGCAGCAGATGAACGCTGCGTTGTGCAACAAGCAATAAGAAACCCACGTCAAACATAGGGTGGAATGCTAACCACATTTAACAGGACCGGAAGGTACGCACTCTCAGTTTTCGTTTCTTGGTAAAAATGTTTTTATCGCTGCTTTACTCTCGTCTTCTGTACCAAACATTCGACCACTTCTCTTTAAAGATGATTACCACAGTCAACTACGCATGGAATCGCTTTCAAAGACTAATTACTTTACAAGTAACGCGCCTACTTCTGTAGAAATTTACGAGGCATAGCAATCTACCCTCATACACAATCGCTGTACACCTACGGTCGCTTGTTGCAATATCAGTTTCTGCCGAAGTAGCCCTCCAAACCAAAAACACCCGAGATTCTCAGTGACTGGAGGACATCAACTTGCTGGTAAACTGACCTTGCCGTTGTCTCAAAACTAATAGCAGCGACGGAGTTTTGCTCGTTTGCTCAAAGTCACACTCTGCTAACGTGGAAGACGGTACGCTTTTATGGAGACACGCGGCAGCCCTGGTGGAGAAGTCCGCCCAGGAAATCGCTGGTGGCTTTGCAACACGTGGGGGAGGCCACGCTGCCGGGTTTATTGATCACGTGTCGGAACGTGGGTCGCTTTCATATCGAGGAGCACCTAAATGACCCTCTAAAGCTGCGAACCCCTACCCCAGCGTGGTTTGCTTAAAGCTGAGGGTGCATTCCCGTACTCTTCTGCAGAGGTTAAACGCATCCGGTTTAGCTAGAGACGGGTAGTAATGGATTAAATCACTCTACGATTCTACAGCGATACCTGCAACCACACCCACAAATACTGTAAGTCATGAAAGTTCCTGGCAGATTAAAACTGTGTACCGGACCGAGACTCGAACTCGGGACCTTTCCCTTTCGCGGACAATTGCTACCAGGAAGTTTCATATCAGCGCACACTCCGCTGCAGAGTGAAAAACTCATTGTGGTACTATAAATCATGTCAATCAGTGTCTATGACATTATATGGGACTTCGTTTCTTGAAGCAGTCTATAGACGCCCAGTTTTTTCACAAACAGCTGAATTCACCATAACTTCAACGGACATGAAGCACTTTGTGTTCAAAAATGTGATACTAAGAGCCATTTTTCAGTAAATGTATCACCTAATTTTTCAGAAAACGGTTCCATATAGCAGAGATAGTGCATTATCCCGGATTTCAGTTTTTATTGAACCTGTTACACATGAAGACCTCTGTAGAAAGAAGAATTACAGTTGCATCAGAGAAAATAATAATACTTACCTTGTGTCTTCATTACAATAGTAAGTGATCACAAGCAACCCAACGTCTATTGATGCCCATTAATATAGGATGTGCGTCCACCTATGCACATAAACTCTTCTGGGTACTTTTCGGATGAGGTGTCTGAATATATCTCAAGGACTGGCAGCCCATTATTCCTCAAGAGCCGAAACCAGAGAACTTAGTGGTGATGGACGCTGTGGTATGGAGCGAACTCGACGTTCTGAATAACCCCAAAGGTGTTCCATTGGGACCAGTTGGGGACTCTGAGCAGGCCAGTTCATTTCAGGGACGTTACTGTCCACAAACCGTTGCTACTTTACGACAGGGCACATTATCATGCTGATACAAACGACCATCGTCTCCGAACTGCTACTGTTCATCTACTGCACACAGTACACCGTGCTCTAAAATGTGTTCCTGTCCTTCCGTATTTAACATTTTGTTAAGCGCAGTAGGCTGTGCGCACGCCAACCACAGAAGAGACCGTCGTACCGTAACACCACCTCCCCCGTACTTCGTGTTTGGGATAGCAAGTAAAGTACCCAAGGTATTCGCCTAGCCCTTTCGTCGGATTTCCACAGGGTGTGGCGTGATTCATCACACCAAATCTCTCATCTCCAGTGATCCTCTGCCCAGTGGCGCCGCACTTTACATCACTTCAAACGTTGTTTAGCAGTGACTACGGAAATGTGTGGCTCATGAGTGGCAGCTATACGCGTGTAGCGCTCTATGTTTACCTCTCTTCGCACAGTCACTGTGCTATCTGGACTGCGTCCTCCGCAATGGTCGAAGCTCCCTGACTATCAGCACGGGTCTTGGTTTAGCTGTGGTTGTTCCTTCAGGTTTCCGCTTCACAGTCTGGTCACCAATAGTCGACTTGAACAGCTTTAGAAGGGTTGAAACGTCGCTGATGGATTTGTTGCTCAGTGAGATCCATTGGATATTCGACGTTCGAAGTCACTGAGCTCCCCTAAACGATCCGTTCTACCTGTTACTGCTTCTCTACTAACAGCATTCGCCGCCTCTTTTTGTACTATCCGGTACACCTCCCATGAGATCTAGTTCAGTTCCCATCACATAGGGATGCCCGGTTACTTTAGATCAGATGCAGTGTGACATAAAAATCTGTCTCTCGTTTTCTAAGATATCCAGTCATTTCAGATCGACAGTCTGGTGTCCACATTTCGTTTGCACTCGCTGGATGTGCTTGAAAAGTAAATTTCATTGAGACTCATCTTGATATAATTTAGATAACACCAAATGTTTATCAGCTCCCTACTATACCGAGCAAAATCAGACACAAAATCCAAGCTCATGTCGGACTGGAGGCCACCTGCTCAGACAGTTACCGGAACAAAACGGTACGAGTAACATTTTTTTATGTTTTCCTTCTTCTGCCGTATTACCATGACACATGGAAATGAGTCATTAGACTGGATGTATTTGCTCACGTTAACTTCAAATCGACGGCAAAAGAAATATGTACATAAAAATTATAAGGAATAATGCTAAATTACAAGCGTGATAGGACCGTATTAATTCGCATACAAATCAACCTTCGTTGTTTGTGTTCCATTATAGCCTACTCCTGCGTCTATGCCTGTAGAGGTAGTTGGTGCTGTAAAAATAAAACTTTCTTCGAATTCTTTTTCACATTAACTTTTTTACTTATCTATGAGGAAAATAATAAGCATAATACAGTGCATTGATGACGTTTTCCACCTTGTTGAACCACCGCTTCACCAGATGTATTGAACAGCTCCTGCGTCGATTCACCAGAACGACGTCGTAGGGGGAAAGCACCCATCAGGCCGATGACCAGCGCAATGGAACACGAGAGCGTATTCGGGACTCAAGAATAAGCATTCATTACACTGATGCTGTGGAATACGCCAGTCATCACCTCTAAAGTCCACGTTGAGACATTATACGGCGCTGGCAGGGTCTCTGAAGGAGCCGACCCGACAGAAAAACCAGGGTATATGAAGTAGTCATTGTCCAATGGTGACGTCCAGCTATTCTAGTCCGTGTGATTTCCAGACTTGGAGTGTAACCATTGGAGAAACACTATCCTGGTGGCTCACATACATACAACTAAAATCAGATCCTCATTCTGATTATGTTCTGTAGTATCCAGATGTGCACAGTATGCTCAGGGACGCAGTCGTCATGCGATAGCCACAAGAAGAAGACCATTCGCAGTCCGAGATGATGAAGCAGCCAGCTGCCACTGACAGACTTTACTGTCAATAGCTCCACGCTTCCGCCTATGCTAAGTCCGTATGCAGTCAACTTGGAGCTATCGCACCTACGAGTCACCCACTGGGTGACTACCTTCTGTTGATCGCCACTTCCCTGGTGGGTCATGGGTTCAAACTTAGCCATCTAACTGCCCGGTTACACCCTCATTAGGCACGGGTCAGTGCCGGCCTACATTACTGGTGACCGATGCCTGGAGTGCGCACATGTCATCATTTTCAGTAATGCCGGAAGCCGCTCCGCCTGATCCAGTGCATTGTATGCTGCTGCTATGTGGCCGCCGGCCGCGGTGGTCTAGCGGTTCTAGGCGCTCGGTCCGGAACCGCGCGACTGCTACGGTCGCAGGGTCGAATCCTGCCTCGGGCATGGATGTGTGTGATGTCCTTACGTTAGTTAGGTTTAAGTAGTTCTAAGTTCTAGGGGACTGATGACCACAGATGTTAAGTCCCATAGTGCTCAGAGCCATTTGAACCATTTTGCTATGTGGCGGCCAAGCAGGCAGGGCTGCCTTCTTTCATCAGTCACTGACAATGCGCCACTTTGCGTCAGCTCTCTATGGCTTGCTGACACGAGCACGCACCACCAGCAGCGTGCACTATTTTCCTGGCAAATAACCACTGACATCGGCACACACCTGCCACCCTGACCAACTACATCGCATAGGCTAGTGACCTCTCTCCCTGCTGCGATTCCATCTCTGTAACTGAATAAAAGACTTCCTAAATTACGGGTGTTTTATTAACGATCCACCGTGCTACTCCAGTCACCACCATCACTGCACCCGTCGTCGTGGTGGAGGAGATGTATTACATCCTGACTTACCATTTCACAGAAGTTCTTCTGCGAAACTTGAAGGACTAACACTCCTGGAAGAAAGTATACTGCGGAGACATGGGTTAGCCAAAGCCTGGGCGACGTTTTTCACACGGCATCGGAGTGTACACTAATATGAAATAACTATAAATAATAATAGATACATGGAATCTTTTAAAAATAATCTTTAAAGTACGATGACTTTTGTAACAATCGATTTATTAGTTTTAAAAAAATGGTTCAAATGGCTCTGAGCACTATGGGACTTAACATCTATGGTCATCAGTCCCCTAGAACTTAGAACTACTTAAAGCTAACTAACCTAAGGACATCACACAACACCCAGCCATCACGAGGCAGAGAAAATCCCTGACCCCGCCGGGAATCGAACCCGGGAACCCGGGCGTGGGAAGCGAGAACGCTACCGCACGACCACGAGCTGCGGGCTATTAGTTTTAATCGATCTACTTTTCAGTTAATTATTGTCCTTTATTTTGCAAGAGGATATTCTTAATTTTATTATAACAGATTTTGATTCGTAATAACTCTTAATTGTAAGTGCGAATATATTCCAAATTTCAAGATAATAAACGAAAACTTCCATTTAAGTATTTAATATTATAAAAATTGACGAAAAACGCAAAAGACAATATGAAAATTGCCAATTGACAGATCTGTCATTCAAAGTTTTTCAACGTAACGCTTAAGACACATTTTCTGCAATCGGCAAATGAATTGTCGCGAAACTTGCTAAGACCGACAGAAGCACACTCATATAGGAAATATGCAATTTCTTTCGTTTCCACAATTACAACCGAATTTTTTGGGATGCCTCGGGATACCCGCCAATGGTGTTTACGTGCACGAAGTTACAATAACAACCGACCGTGTCTTTTTGATGCCTCACTTTTTTGTGAGGCGGCGTATATCAATGAAGTCTAGAGCAATGTGAGATACGGGAGTTCGCAGGGATTCAATCTTTTATTTCGTTCAGCGTTACCATATTAATAAAGGTGCAGCTATCGACGTTTGTACGCTCTCTACACTGAGTGAGTCGTAGCTGCCAAATCAACGTCGGCTGTACTGAGCATGCACATTGTTAATGTTCAATAGGCTACAGCAAAAAGCTACACACGCTGACCTGCTGCAGTGTTGGTACGATGCTGTGTATTTTCAAACATCTAAAAATGATAAAAATGAAAGAGTTTACTCACTTGACACGCTTTTCCACAACATCAACACTCATGGTGTGTGTGTGTGTGTGTGTGTGTGTGTGTATTGTGTATTGAACCGGGGACCTAGAAACGACGGAAAGGCTTCGTCCCGCCGTCCACCCACCTCACCGCCGCCCCTCACCGAACCCGGGGTTATTGTGCGGTTCAGCCCCCAGTGGACACCCCCCTCCACTCGCCCCCCCCCCCCTCCCCTCCGGCGGAAACATACCAGACGAATGTCACCCCAAATGTTTGCGTGGTAGAGTAATTATGGTGTATGCGTACGTGAAGACAGTGTTTGTGCAACAATCGCCGACATAGTGTATCTGAGGCGGAATAAGGGGAACCAGCTCGCAATCGCCGAGGCACATGGAAAATTGCCTTAAAACCATCCACAGGCTGGCTGGCACACCGGACCTCAACACAAATTCGCCGGGCAAATTCTTGCCGGGGACCGGCGCGCCTTCCCACTCGGGAAGCAGTGCATTAGAACGCGCGGCTAGCCGGGTGGGCAACACTGATAGTACTCAGCAATGGTGCTCTCCAGAAAACACAAGTATTTTATTCGATTTTGTGTTGACATTGTATAAGGTAGAAATGGAAAAAAATGACAGCTGTAACACACAAAGTGTATCGAAAATAATCGCTGAGTTACGTGCGCCAGAATATAAATACACGCAGTATTTCCAATTCCGGCGGATGTCAAAGTATTCAGTAGTGAGATTAGGTTAAATAGCAGCAAAGATACGGAGTAGGTTTTACGAGCAGGTAAGATGCTGCAAATGTAACAGGGTAGTCGTATCTGTACGTGGTGATCAAGAAGTTTCCGTTAGAAGGCCATACAGTCCATAATCTGTACGGCAATTAGGCAAAATCGCCGTGAGCACTGAGACAACCATCCCACCGATGGCAGTAGGTTGGGGATACCCGTTTGGTAGAACACGGTGTCCAGCTGCGCGAAGAAGTGCATAACTGCCTGCTGCACATCCCCATTAATCATTTTAAATGTGTGTTGTTTCGTTTACGGGCCCATGTGCTTAGATTGTTATGAAACTGTAAATTTTTAAAAATTTTCTTCCGTTTTAAGCCCTCGTGTGTTAAAGTGTCAGATTTTTTTTTTAGATTAGTGAGCTGAAATTTAAAACTTGTATTGTTTGAAAATTAAGCCTCGCAAGACCTTGGGAGATCTTTTCTGCAATCCTCTTCTGCTGTTGTTAAATTGTGACTATGTCGTTTCAAATTTTATCTTGTATGTGTTTTAGATTGTCTAGTCTGAGCTGAATGAAGGGGCCTAGCTATGTCTGGTCTAACTCAAGCTGTTGACTTTCTGTAAACTGCCAATTATTAATCAAATGTATTTGTTTTCATCTGCTTTACTTTTGATTTAATTGTCATAACGCTTTAATTCTCTAAACTCTATTAAAAATCGTTCTCTCACTGTTTATGGACAAATTTTAAGTATTTAAATGAATACCTTAAAGTGTAATTTTTATTGTGTGATTCGTTTTATGGTAGCTCTTATAACACCTATTTGGTATTGTCTATTTTTGTCAATATTGCTTAACGGCCGCTTAGGCCAATAAATGTTATCAGAAAAGCCTTGGTTCTTTGTGAGCATGTTGGCTCCAGCTCCTCACCGCTGCCAGCTCAATGCTATTTACCATTTCGAGATCTCACATCACGTTTTGACACTGTAAATAAATCTTCTGTCTCTGAAGGGTTCTACTGACAATGGTGCAGAAACTAAGGTCTGAATTTTCGTCCAAAAGTAGATCAAAATGTAACAATTTTGTCCCTCTGCGAAGGTTAAAAAACATGCGAACTAAGACCGCGCGGCAATTGTCAAATAACGAGAACGTGCTCATACGTTTTCCGCAGGTTAGTCTATGCAGTCAACTGCCAATATCTAAACTTCAAGTTAGCCCATAAGAGATGCAGGTAAGATCACGTATATCCTTTGGCTGCTGGTGGAATCGGCCAATGGTTATCCTCGCAAACAGACTTTGCATACAAACCAGGGGGACATTCTGGTTGTGGGGTGTGTAGCCAGGGCATGGGAGTGATTTATGCCGCAGTTAGAGCGACTTCTTAATGAGTAGCGGCGCTGTTACGCGCGGCCGCACGGTGGAAACAAGACCCGTAAGGCCGACCAAGCTCCGATACGGCCAGAGATATAGTCCAGTCCGCAGCTGGCAGCAGCGGCCTATTTGCGAGAACGCAGAGTGGCAGTCGTTGCTGAGATCGCGCTACTCAAAGGAAGGACAATGAATAAGGGCACAGAAAACTGCACCGTTGTAGTTTAGCAATACCGTTTAGAAACATCGGAATTTGCTACACATAACGATGAAGGAAATCAGCTCTCCATTGTGATGCAAACCTTTCCATTTACCATTGTATTAAAAATGTGTTTGCCAACGTCAGGCAAAGCAAAAATTTATATTCCGTTTTTCTTACGCTGCGTGATCACTACTGAAACGAGGATTGAAAGAAAAATGACACATATTGTAGGAGAGGAAGAAGGAAGTCCCGTAAACGAATGACTGTCTCCATGGTAACAAGCATGGATTCGGGAAGTATTGATCATGTGAAATTCAAGTTGCATTTTTCTCCTATGGCGTCCTGAAAGACATGGATGAAACCGGTCAGTTAGATGCAGTATTTCTTGCCTCCAGAAAAGCATTTGACTCAATACCACACATACCGTTATTGTCGAAAATAGGATCGTGTGGGGGTATCAATCTAAATCTGTGACTTTATTGACCATTTATTTGTAGGGAGGACGCAGCATATTATCTTGGATGGGCTGTCATCGACAGATTTAGAAGTACCTTCGTGTGTGACCCAGAGAACTGCGTTGGGACTCTAGCTGTTCAAGTTGTATATTAACAACTTGGAACTCAATATTAACTTCATTCTTTATGAATGGATACCTACGCGGTGTACAGAGAAAAAAAAACTTTTAAAGAAACAGACTACTCCATAATAGGTATAAAACAAAGCATAGGATTATAGATAGAGATACGCTAAATGAAATTCGTTTGGTTGTCAAGAGGACAACACATGAGGCCTTCAGCCATTACCGAAGCAGAATATTATCGGAAGATCTCCCACTACAGCAAAAGAAATTTTGGTTTTGTGTAAAGGTTTTTAGTGGTACTACCGACAGTGTCCAGAGACTCATGGACGATCCAGGGACTGAAATTGAAGGTCAAAGTCACAGTCAACAAACTGTTCCAGAATGAATATTTCACTCTGTAGATGTAAGTGCAGATTTAGATACAGAACCGGAGTTAGCGCTGTTTTGAAACGTCGTGGCATATTAATACTACTTGGGCCGCGATTCAAAACTCGTACCTTGTCGTCTTGTATACAATTTTAATCTGTCAAGATGCTCCAGTCTGCACATTCAGTATTTGCCTCTCTGTTTTCTACCCTCCTTCAGTGCTCGTCTATCCACTATATATTTATTTATTGTAGTGTGTTGTATCTCCGCAACTTACACATGTGGCATAAGTGAAGGGCAGCGTAGCCAGGTACACAGCCTGACTAAAAGTGAAGCACCGAGATGACATGGTCTGATACCAACGTACCTTCTTAACTTCTTATGCATACACACCATCGGTGGATATGTCAATGCATTTCTCTGTGATAGGTAGATCGACCACCAGAATCCATTAGCGTGGTTCGTGTTTAGTGTTCTTAACTGGAAAGGTATATAAGAGGCATGAACATCCTCAGATGTTGAGTAATCACTGTCAAGGACTCGGACATGCAGCGTTCTGGTGAGAGCGTTATCAGTATTTGAGATGATTTGAAAGGGGCCTCACTATAGGTCTTTATTTGGCCGACTGGTCGAATCATGTGCTACCCAGATTATTGGGGCACTGGAATGTGACAGTTGTCCAATGTTGGATTGCATGGGAACTCGAGGCAGCCAATTTCTTGGCGAAGATACCTATCGACCACGTCTGACCACCAGGAAGGAGGGTCGCCGTATTGGGGCACCAAGCTCATCATAACTCTTTCTCATCTGTGCCTGCTGTCCGAGAACAAGTGATGGACTCCTTACAACGTTCTGTGTCCATTGGCTGGAGACTAGCATCAGCTAGTCTCGAGAATTACTGTCCATTGCATGGTCTGACATTAACACCACAAAGTAAACGCCTGGGTTTGCGCTGGGTTCAGCGATAAATTGCCATTCTGTGCGAACCTGGGTGACTATCGTAGGCGTGTATGGTGGTGGCGTGGCCACAGCTACCATTCTTCCAATGTTTTGAAGAGGGACAGTAGTATTACTCCTGGCATCATGACGTGGGGAGCCTTCGGGTATGACTTCAGGACAGGCTGATCCGCATTGCGATAACTCTGACGGCACAGCGGTACGCCACATTCTACATATTACGGAATTCTAGCTCAAAGACCCTAAATACCACTGCATGAAATGACAACCTAACCGTAATTATATGCATTTCACTGTGCCAGGTGGGAAATTTTACGTAGGTCGGACAATCAGGTGAGGTGCACAGGCGATGCGAAGCTACAGCACAGCCCTGCATCACCACAGGACACAGCATTAAATATTACAGTACCAATGTGTTAAAACGGCAACAACTTAAGTGGAACTGCAGTCTAAGGCAATCGTCGAAGATGACGAAGTTATCTGTTTTCTGCTGCTGGGGACCAGCTCAACGCAGAATACCCGCTGGAAGATGAGTTCTCACTACGGCAACTAAACACCCGACATAACAGCGTGACGATACGAGTCCTCCGCTCCAGCATAGCCTAAAACGGTAAAGAATCACCTCAACTATGACTGCACTATGTGCATCGCCAAGAGGTTAAAACGGTGCACCGTACCGATTGTACGTTGCCTACCTAATGACTTCCAGGGGTAACAGAAGTTTCTCCTTCTACATAAATAAAAATTAATGTTTCTTTGTGTTTTTGCCTCCTGTTTGTTTGCTAAACCATTCATCTGATCGTGATGAAACTTTGGTGAATTGTTCTACATTCGCCCGCGAAGGTTCCTTGCGCGTCCCCCCAAAACAGAGTACGACACATAGTTCAGGAGATACTCTACTGGCGATTAAAATTGCTACACCACGACGATAACGTGATACAGACGCGAAATTTAACCGCCAGGAAGAAGATGCTGTGATATGCAGATTATTAGCTTTTCAGAGCATTCACACAAGTATGGACCCGGTAGCGACACCTACAACTTGCTGACACGAGGAAAGTTTCCAATCGATTTCTCATACACAAACAGCAGTTGACCGGCGTTGCCTGGCGAAATGTTGTTGTGATGCCTCGTGTAGGGAGGAGAAATACGTACCATCATGTTTCCGACTTTGATAAAGATCGGATTGTAGCCTAACGCGATTGCGGTTTATCGTATCGCGACATTGCTGCTCGCGTTGGTCGAGATCCAATGACTGTTAGCAGATTATGGAATCGGTGGGTTCAGGAGGGTAATACGGAACGCCGTACTGGATGACAACGGCCTCGTATCACTAGTAGTCGAGATGACAGTCATCTTATCCGCATGGCTGCAACGGATCGTGCAGCCAAGTCTTGATCCGTGAGTCAACAGATGAGAAAGTTTGCAAGACAACAACTATCTAACGAACAGTTCGACGACGTTAGCAGCAGAATGGACTATCAGCTCGGAGACCATGGCTGCGGTTACCCTTGACGCTGCATCACAGACAGGAGCGCCGGATATGGTTTACTCAAGGACGAACCTGGGTGCACGAATAGCAAAACGTCATTTTTTCGGTTGAATCCAGGTTCTGTTTGCAGCATCATGATGGTCGCATCCGTATTTGGCGACATCGCGGTGAACGCACATTTGAAGCGTGTATTCGTCATCGCCATACTGGCGTATCACCCGGCGTGATGGTATGGGGTGCCATTGGTTACACGTCTTGGTCACCTCTTGTTGGCATTGTCGGCACTTTTAACAGTGGACGCTACATTTCAGATGTGTTATGACCTGTGGCTCTGCTCTTCATTCGATCCCTGCGAAACCGTACATTTCAGCAGGATAATGCACGACCGTACGGGCCTTTCAGGATAGAGAAAATGTTCGACTGCTGCCCTGGCCAGCACATTCTCCAGGTCTCTCAGCAACTGAAAACGTCTGGCCAATGGTGGCCGAGCAACTGGCTCGTCACAATACGCCAGTCACTACTCTTGATGAACTGTGGTATCGTGTTGAAGCTGCATGGGCAGCTGTACCTGCACACGCCATCGAAGCTCTGTTTTACTCAATGCCCAGGCGTTTCAAGGCCGTTATTACGGCCAGAGGTGGTTGTTCTGGGTACTGATTTCTCAGGATCTATGCACCCAAATTGCGTGAAAATGTAAGCACGTGTCAGTTTTAGTATAATATATTTGTCCAATGAATACCCGTTTATCATCTGCATTTCTTCTTGGTGTAGCAATGTTAATGGCCAGTAGTGAACAAAATTATAAATAATGAGATGCCACGGCGAAAAAATACCCTGATTTACGCATCTACTATTTGAGAATGAGAGCACTTAGCGACTGGCAACATACTTTACGTACTTTATACTCAGTGCCTGTGTTATTCAGAACGGGCATTGAGGCGACTAAAGCCGTTATCAAATACATGAAATGTATTCACAGCTGTGAATATGGACAACCATCAGTTGTACAATGAAATGAGGACAATGAAAATTTGTGTCTGACCTGAACTCGAAACTGGATTTCCCGCCTGTCGCGAGCGGTCGCCTTATCTTTTGGCAATCCGTGAACGACTCACGGCCGACTTCTGTATGTCGACAAACATGCGTCTACGACCTGAACTCGTACATCCATTACGTATATTCCCGTACATGTGAGACGTTTTATTTGAAAGTCTCTTACGGTGTCGGCGGATTAATGCATGCCCAAAGGAACTTTGCTTCGTAATTCAGAATAACACAGGCATTGCAATATCGTATCTGCATACAAAATGGTGAAAGAAAAAAGATTATCGCTTACTCCATTTTCCCTGTACATGTCGTAAAACTGCCGCATCAGGTATGAAGTTTTAATGTATTACTTCGTTACTGCTAACTCTATTCGTAACATATTCTGCATACATTATCCACACACGAGTATACCACTAAATGTGCCATCAAATTTATATATTTGTACGACACTGAGTTCAGGGGATACGATGCCATAAACATTGAGTTTCTGCCTCATCCTGCACGAAGTTTAGTTTTATTGTTGTAGATCGGCCAAACGCTTTACGTTATGGTGGCGTAATTGATTCGGCAATAAAATAGCTGTTATATGATCACAATTATAAATTCCCAATCAGCACCACTTGATATGCCTGACGTTTGTCAGCAAATACTACAAATACCGAGTTTGAACTGAATATGTGGACAGACTGTTACAGAAGAGACGGACAGGAACAAATTGGATGATGGGATTCGAATACATGCATACCCGAGCAACGCTGAATATTCAGTTAGTTTTCAATATTTCACGTAATTATTGACCGTAATTAAAAATGTGACATATTGTTATAATCCACTCATTAGGAGGTAGAATTTAACATTAAAGGTTTAAAAAGCAGCTAAAGTACTAACCTTACAAGTGTTGTATATAAACTGACGGAAAAAAATCCCAACACTAATAAGGAGTTGTATGACGCAAACGAAAGTTGGTAGGCGTGTTTCTACACCTAAAAGATAATGTTTAATCAAATTTCGCGCCAGCCGCATAAGAGCATTACAAGGCTGCAAATCAGGTTTGCTTCAAATACACGCTGTAACGGGCATGATCGTTAGTTACCTTAGAGTTTGGACGTCATGAGCCTTTAAAGCGGCAAAGACTCCATTATCAATACCTCATTGAGTTTGAAAGAGATCGTGTAATACGGCTATTATAGAAAGACCTGACAGAAACATTGCCATTGCACACGGCTGCTGGCAGTGGTGGTCAGGCCGGCCGAAGTGGCCGAGCGGTTCTAGGCGCTACAGTCTGGAATCGCGCGACCACTGCGGTCGCAGGTTCGAATCCTGCCACGGGCATGGATGTGTGTGATGTCCTTAGGTTAGTTAGTTTTAAGTAGTTCTAGGGGGACTGATGACCTCACATGTAAGTCCCATAGTGCTCAGAGCCATTTGAACCATTTAGGGCTAGTCACGAGAACGTACGGCCGCAAGAGACCTGGCTCCGGATAGCCACGTAGACTCCCAGATGATGATGATGATGATGATGATGATGATGATGATTGGTTTGTGGGGCGCTCAACTACGCGGTTATCAGCGCCCGTATAAATTCCCAACCATTGCTCAGTCCAATCTCGCCACTTTCATGAATTATGATGAAATGATGAGGACAACAGAAACACCCAGTCATCTCGAGGCAGGTGAAAATCCCAGACCCCACCGTAAATCGAGCTCGGGACGCCGTGTAGACTCCCAGAGGGAAGACCTTCGTGTTCGGCGTATAGACCTGGCGCACCATTCTGCACCTGCAGCAGCAATTTGAGCAACAGTTGACACCACAGCGACACAACGAATTGTTGCAAATCTGTTACTTCAAGGACAGCTCCGAGCCAGACGCCCTGCAATATGTATTCCACTCACCAAAAACAACCACAATTTACAACTTCATTGGTGTGAAGCGAGATTTCGTTGGAGGGCAGCGTGTAGGTCTGTTATGTTTTCTAATGATGGCTGGTTCTGCCTCGGTACCAGTGATGGCCATGTGTTGATTAGAAGGAGCCTAGCTGAAGACCTGCAACCAGTCTGTCTGCGTGGTAGACACACTGGAGTTATGGTCTGGGGTGCGTCTTGGTATGACGGGAGGAGCCCTCTTGTGGCTATCATACACAACCTGACTGCGAAATTGTGCATTTGTCTGCCGATTTGACCTACTGTACTGTCATTCACGAACTGTATTGCAGGGAGTGCTTTCCAACAGGATAACGCCCACCCACATATCGATGTTGTAACCCTAGATGCTCTGCATAGTATCGACATGTTTCTTGACCCACTCGATCACCAGATAGATCTGTTTCCAATCGAGGATAAATGTGACATCATTAGACGACAACTCCTTCGTCATCCACAACGAGCGCTACCCGTCCCTGTACTGACAGACCAAGTGAAACAGGCTTTGTACCCCATGCCACAAACTGCCATCCGGCACCTATACAACACAATGCACGCAAGTTTGCATGCTTGCGTTTAATATTCTGGCTGTTACACCCGTTATTAACTTACCAGTATTTCACATTTGCAACGGCCTATCTCACACTAATCTTGCATGCTGATCTTGCAATGGTAATCACATAAATACGTTACCTGGGCAAATGTATTCCCGAAATTTTATTACTCTACACTAATTACTTTTTGGTGTTGCGATTATTTTCCGTTGTGTATGTGTTAAGGCAGTGTAACCCACAGCACATAAATTACCCAGAACATATTCATCCAGTATTTGAGAATCAGACGCTTAGCATAATCCAAAAATCTTTACACATAATTTCAAGCCTTTACGAAACTTTTTTCTCTGACATCCACCACAAAAAAATGATAGGAAAAAAGTAACTGATTACTGCCTTTTCGCTGTACATGCAGTAAAACTTCATTATCAGGCAAACTTCCTTACTACTGACTCCATTTGATATGCATTTTGTAGACAGTATTCACACAGAGCACTGAATTTACCAGCAAAAGTTTACCATTGTTTCACACATAGTTGAGGAAATATTGTGTCATAAGAACTCAGATGCGTGAAAAATTAGCTTTTCTTAAAACGCAGGGCAAATTTCCCAGACTGTGCTCACCCAGCGTGTGACAAGAGAGCACTTAGTGACATTCGACAATGTGTGAACGTAATTTCAAATCTTTTGCAAACATTTTCTCGCTGTTTAATACATGGGTGTTCGATTTTTTAAAGAATCGGAGGTGGCGGGGAGAGGGGGCTGTTATCGGTTAAATCTATATGCACTGAACGGTATTGTAGCCACGCAGCAGCAAACGCAAAGTATTTTTAAAGCAATTACTTACAAAGATCGCATCACTGTACTGTTTGAGGCGTGGCGCCGTATAACGATCCTGCCTTGGAGGCAGTTAAGAGAGAGATGTGACTCAGAGCTGGATAGTGACAGATGGCGACGTGAGACTGGACGCGCACGCAGTTTATGTATCAGCCGATAGAGGACAATAGTGGATAGGCGGATTGTGATTTTAGTTTCGATTGTGCCCACTAGAGTGCACCAAAGTAATAGAATCTTTTTCATAAGCTGTTTTCATAAAGTGTTATTATGTCTTTTTGTGTATGTAAAATGTTATAAATGTGTTTTATTAGTATGAATGATGCGCGAGTGTGGTTTAAGGTTAATATGAAGATAATTGTTTAACGAGTTATGTAATGGGATTTAGTGTGGGAACATTTCGAAGAAGTATGAATATGGACAAATGGGATTTTTGTAGAATAGATTTGTAAAGTAAGCTTATGGTAAAGGGAAAGATAATTCAGGTATAAATAACAACAGTAAATAAATTCATGCATAAGCAAAACTTCAGCATATTAGATAATTACGTCGGTAAAAAGTGCAGTCGTGAGGTTTACTATTTTGCGATTGGTTATGGATGGAAAACGTGGACTAACGCGGGAGAGTGTTGTTTTGCTATTGGCTGTTCAGCAAACTGACTAATGGTAAAGCAATATTCTTCGCACGCCCTTCTCTGCTGGTAGAGAAGACTTAGAGTATTCTAGAAAAGAGTCGAAGCCTAGCCATGAAACAGATCGGACGTGTCTAGTAGTAGTTCCGATGGAAACGATAAGTTGCCGGATCTAGCAGTGTTTCATACATCAAAATTGTTGGAAAGTGACGGCATAATTATTCTGATGTGTGTGTAGAAATTTCGGAATTTTTAAGTGAATTTTGTGACGAGAAAAGACATAAATTCCGCGTGGCATATTGAGCGGGTCGGTGGCTAAAAACTGTGACTGCATTTGTTACCGACAGACTTAATATTTGGCGAGCATTATCAATCGAAAACGATCAGTATGTTTGTAGCTATTACGTTTTCAGGATATGCAACACCATAAAATTGCTAATGTGAGTGAAAGGGATTGTGAGTGACTGTGTTAAGACTAGCACGGACTTGGCAGTGATACTTGTTCACCTAAGTTTCAGAATATATTAATTGAGGACAAAATTTCCAACCTTTCATTTCGTGTTTCTCCCGAAACGTAGATTAGTGACTTTAATTGCAGCCTGGTTCACGTCGAAGTACAGTAGGTTTCAATCGGCTTTCCTACTGATGATCTGCTGAGACAATGTTCACAGGTAGGTGCAGATCCGTCGTAAAGGGACGGAAAGAACCGCGCCGCCACATGTTGACGTGCCGAAATCAGGTTTAGCCTGAAAATTCAGGTTATTTGATTTTACTGGTAATGACTACAATTCATCACAGGAATAGTGGCAGCTTCCTAGCAATTAATCTTTCAAGCAGTTCATAAACTGCACTTTATTAGCACATACCATGTTATGGCTACTGGAAAGTTATTTAAAATATTTGCTTCTTTATAATGGACTCCTTTCTGGACCAAAGGAAGTGACATTAAATTTTTATGTAGATTATTCAAAAGCTTTAATATTCATACCACGAAGAACAATATATTATTATTGGCAAATTTCACTAAGGAATAAATGTACTATACGGAGAGGGTAATATCTGCAAGAGGTCGTTTTATTTACACCACAAATAATTTCTGTTATACACTTTTGAATTCGGAACTTGAAAATTATTTTGCAATGTTCACAAAAATGTCATTAAATGGTCGTTTAGCCGTACAATGTATACTTCGTGAGCGCTGTCTCGTAGAATGCATTCGTCAAAGGCATACTGGCCCCACTCCAGATCTCATGGATCTACACGGTAAGCTACAACTCGCGTTCGCCTTTGGTGCTTCTTGAGTGGAAGCTAACCAGCGCTCGGCACGTGTAGACTGTTGTTAGATCCGTTCATCTGCCGTTCTTGCAACAGGAAGGTGTTGTTGTTCCAACACCATTATGCTCCCCCACACACTGCCCGTGAAACTCAACGTTCTCTGTAAGACATGCAGCAACTTTCCTGTCCAGCACGATCTCCAGACTTTCTCCAATCGACCACATGTGTGATATGGGACGAGAAGTGACTCGTGCACCAACAACCCTTACAGAACAACGCGAACAGGTCTAGCAGGCGTGACGTAACATATCCTATGGCAATGTTCGCCATCTGTACGACGGACCGGATGACAGAGTCAGCGACTGCATTGCCACCTATGGAGGCTACACCAGTACTAACATGGGTGTCTCAACATGGGTCTATACCTGGTACCTCAGAACCGCTTGTGCTATTGATCTGTAGAAGTAACAATTTGACGTACTCCATTTGCAACAACAAATCTTGAGTGAATTGGAAACCTCTAAAAGGCTGTATTAAATTTTTTCCGGCAGCATATTTCAAAGAAAACATTAGGCATCAGTTAAAGTTCGTCAATATCGAAATATTTTCAACAAAAGATATTTGTAGCACGTTTTTGCACAAATGTTGTAAAGAGGAACAACTGCATCACATTGAGCCAGTAGTGACTGGGAATCAGTCACTCCTTACTTTGACATCAACAGGACGGATACGTATACAACTGACGTCATAGGAAGTTTGCATTACTTCCCAACATAACGTTTAGTGGTTTCGATGTGGGGTTTAGTTGTGGGGTATTGTTTGACACTGCACAACACTAATTTCTAAGGTTTATGTTTATTGTAGGTGAACATCTACATCTTATGACAAAGATAAAAAAAAGACATTTCCAATGGCTGACCAGTTGTCCATTCTCATTGTTATCTAAAGTCTACTGCAATTTCTTGGGCAGTGATTTCTTTTTCCACCATCTGTGACTAATTTAATTACTGGATAATGGTGGAAAGTTATTCGAGGAAATAATGGATGCGCTAGTAATATAAGGGCATAGTCTCGCGTGACCAGACTTCGCTCCAGTTCATTGCTTGAGGGTGTGTGACAGCTTCACGATATCATATAACAATTGATGTTCCGGCTAGTATGGCATGAAGTGTTTTTTCACGATGCTACAACATTGACACGCCACCAGTTTTAACAAACCGGTAGCCACACCCCTGATTCTTTAAAGAATCCAACTCCGTTTTAAGAACCGCTAGTTTTTCACATATATCATTGTTTATGACGTCGTACCTCCTAAGGTATTTGTTGTACAACGACATAAAACTTAGGTATATTCAGTGTTATATGTGGCTACTGTGTGGAAAATGTGTTGCGAATAGAATTACAGTAAAAGAGAAATAAGTTAATGCAACAAGCTTCATGATGACGCTGTACTGCATGAATAGTGAAATTGTAGCGTGCCATAAACGTTGTTACTTTCATTGTTTTATGAGGGTGTCAGCGAGGGAAAGATTAGAAAATGTTTGAAATAATGTGTAAATTTTTCTGGAAATAGCTACGTTCCCTCGTTCTCAAATAGTGGGTGAATATAGTGTGGGTAATTCGCACACCACGAGCTACATCGCCTAAAGACACACTGATCGACCGGAAATTTATGACCACCGACTTACTATCGACATAAATCCTTCCAGGCGATAGCAGCATCACCTGACGAGGAATGTCTGCTCGTCGGACACACACACGGTGCCTGAAGTACCAGTAACCGTGCTGCCCATGTGTAGAAAGGGGATGGTGCGCGATCTACCTGAGTTTGACCGAGGGCAGATTGTGATGCACCGGAGGCTCGGCACGAGCGTTTCGAAAAGTGCACGACTTTTCGGGTGTTCGAGGAATTTTTTGGTGAGTGTTTTGAAAGCGTGACGAAATCAAGGTGAAACCAAGCCCAGATGTCGTGGGATTGGGCGGTCACTCCTCTTACAGATGTCGGACGCCTTAGACTATGGAGACTGATAAAATAGGACAGGCGACAAACTGTGGCGGAACTAACTTCAGACTTTAATTCTGGCAGAGTACAAGGGTGGCTGAACGCTCAGTGTACCGAAAAATCCTAACGATGGGCCTCGGCAACCGCCGATCCATACATGTGCTAATGTTAACACCACGACATACATGTGCCAATGTTAACACCACGACATACATGTGCCAATGTTAACACCACGACATACATGTGCCAATGTTAACACCACGACATACATGTGCCAATGTTAACACCACGACATACATGTGCCAATGTTAACACCACGACATACATGTGCCAATGTTAACACCACGACATACATGTGCCAATGTTAACACCACGACATACATGTGCCAATGTTAATACCACGACATACATGTGCCAATGTTAACCCCACGACATTGGAAACTGCGACAGAAGTGGGCACGTGACCGTCGGCACTGGACGTTGGCGCAGTGGCAGAGCGTTGCATGGTCTGATGAAGCCCGATACCTTCTTAATTACGCCGATGGGAGGGTGCGAATGCGTCGTCTTCCAGGCGAACAGCTCCTTGACACCTTCACTGCAGGCCAGAGACAAGATGGCGGCGGCTCCATCATGGCCTGCGGAACATTCAGTGGGCATCCATGGGTCCAGTGGAACTGACGGCCAAAGAGGATCCTACGCTGGTTGTAGACCACGGTGCCAATTTCCCCCAGCGACCAACCTATGCCACATTGCTTGCATGCCACGACACGTCTCCGCTGTTATCCGTGCCAAAAGTGGACGTACCGGCTATTAGGTAGGTGTTCTCATAATTTTATAATATTCTGGTTGATAAGTGTATACCCTCACACAGTTTTTGTTGTGGTCTTCTGTCCTAAGACCGATTTGATGCAGCTTTCCACGCTACTCTGCCCTGTGCAAGCCACTTGATCTCCAAATAACGACTGCAACCTGCATCCTTTTGAACCTGCTTACTGTATTCATTTCTTGGTGTACCTCTACAATTTTAACCCTACCCCCTCTTCCACACACCACATACACGCTGCACTCCAGTACTAAACTGGTGACCCCTTGACATCTCCGAATATGACATATCTACCGATCTCTTCTTTTGGCCAAGCAATACCAGAAATTTCTTTTCTCTCTAGTTCTGTTCACTGCCTCCTCAATGGTTATACTTTATGAACTACCACTCCAATCTTAAGTATTCTTATGTAACACCACATTTCAAAACCTTATATTTTCGTCCTGTCTTAACTGTTTAATGCCTACGTTTCACTTTCAACAAGGCTACACTCCTGACAAATACTTTCAGAATAGACTTTGTAACACATAAACCTACATTTGACGTTAAAAAAATTTCTCTTCTTTAGGTACACAGTAACTAACTTTAATACTTGATTTCTTTTTTTAAATCTGTAATGCGTCTTAACGGAAAGATTCTTACATTGTAGGCCGGCCAAAGTGGCCGTGCGGTTAAAGGCGCTGCAGTCTGGAACCGCAAGCCCGCTACGGTCGCAGGTTCGAATCCTGCCTCGGGCATGGATGTTTGTGATGTCCTTAGGTTAGTTAGGTTTAACTAGTTCTAAGTTCTAGGGGACTAATGACCTCAGCAGTTGAGTCCCATAGCGCTCAGAGCCATTTGAACCATCTTACATTGTAAATGTTTAATTTCGGTCAATAACTGAATGGAATACTGAAAAATCATCATTTTTTTCCAAGTGGAAGCCGTTAGACAGGTACTGGAGGACTGGGTGACCGCTTTAGAGTTTTATCAATGTAGGTTACGGCGAGGCCACATACCGTAAAGAAGTTTATTGAATTGCATGTACCAGTGAAACCATTCAGATCTACGTGTATCTATTTATGTAGATTTGTCAACAGTAATATCGCTGGCGCACACTCCATGCTTGATCGAAGCCGCACAAGCTACATTTCGTCCAGTTCTATAAGGAATACGATTTCCATGGTGCGCGTGACTATCAGTGACCATGCTTACGGACAAATGAGAATTCATGGCACAGAGCAGCGCCTCTGTCGCAGACCACTTCGACCTCAGTTCGGATTAAAATTAAAAATGGAAACAAAGGCCAGTGACAGTTCGGTTCGCGCAGCTGACGGATACGGCATCACTTGATTGATGGCGAGTATGTTAATGGTCTGTACCCCTTTGACCTTTTAAAATGCTGCACGGAGATGCAATGGACGTAAGCAGTGAACCTTGTTGGGGAGTAATGTCATTTACCTGGCTTAGTGAGAGCAATGTGTAGGCCCAGAACCAAAAAGATTTTTCCTTTATTTCGACGAGTTGCTCGTGTTCACCAGACCCGATGTATTCGAATTCCACATCAGAGAAAATATTTCCTCTTTCGTGTTACCAAGAAGCTCATACCAGAAGCGCTCGAGAAATAAAGTGGTTTTTGAAATATATTTATAACTGAGGCGTCTTTCTGAATTTAGCCGCATTAGGTATGAATATATTACCTATTGGTAATACACGGAAGTTGTGCTGGACTGGGACACGAACATGGATTTCCCGCTTATCGTTTAACTACCGCCACTAAATTTCGTAAATTTAGTACAGGTGCAGAACTGTCGCCAATGTCTGCTTCTTCCGACAGTGTAAAAAGTAAAGTTGTTGCCTGTAATCACAAAAGTTGTAGTTTTTCGATTTTTTATTTCTTTTTTTTTTAGATCACGTTTCACGATTCCTTAACCAAAATTCAAATAAAAAGCACAGTTACTTCTAAAAGAGGATTGTGTACAAGACGTACAAAACTGTGGACCAGTCTCACTAAGAACTAGTCTACCCAAAATTTTTGGAAGAGTCATGATTCAGCCGTTTTGAATGAATATAAAATAGTAGTTAATGCTAAAATAGTTTCAGGACAAACAGATCTACTGGCTCAGCTGTCTCTGATTTCTTGAAGCACTTTATGAAGTTTATAGACCAAGTTGAATTAAACCGTAATCTTTTTCTAGACCTGTCTAAACACTTAATCATGAATTCTTACAAAGTAAATTATACAAATATTCATTGAGTTGCCCAGAACAGTGTAAGTGATAACTTCCTAGAACGAAACAGCAGGTAGAAGTATGTTGTTAAAATCTCTTTGTCCACCTCGTCGTCCCTCCTATCTCTCTCCATGTCCTCCTTTAAAGCCTCTCTGTCAATCTCTTCCTTCCCCTTCTCTCTGTCCATCTCTTCCTCCCTTCTCCCTGTCTATCTCCTCCTACCCCACTTTCTCTCCAGCTCCTCTTCCCCTGCTCTGTCTGTCCATCTCTCCTCTCACCTCTCTCTCTCCATCTCCCCTTGTATGATAGAATCTCACAGAAGTAAGTAGATTTTCTTTCACTTTTGACTCCTTCCTCCATACGATATTCACCTACCTGGGCAGTATTTACTATGGTTCCGATTCTGCTGCATCTCGTTCCGAATACGTGCAAATAAAATCAATAAAGCAGACATACCCCTCCGGAAAATATCGTGCAGAGGAAAAACACAGGGACTTGTTTTTCTCATGCTAGCGATTTCCGACACATGCTCTGCTTTTGTTTTCGCTAGCGGCGTGTTTGTCAGTATATCTCCCTCCCCGACCGTGCCTTCCGCTGGTTGCCGATAACTTTGCTTGTTTTGCTGCGGAGCACCTTTACCGATCGTTGAAGGCACGAGTTACATCTTGACGTTGGAATATACTTTGTGACCTTAATCTGCTATGAACTTCATTTATTTTCAGTGTATGCCAAGCATCTGATGCACCTAAAAAAGTGAGGAAGAGAGAGAAAGTAGTTGTGCCTCATTACACCATCCGCCAGAATTAATGATACAACAAATGTACAGGTTGTTTCATATACACTGCATCTGGTCTTGCTGAGGGACCAGTACCCCTGCAGCAATCAGCGATCACCGCATGGCGCTCCGGCCCGTTGCAAGGACTGTATCGAAGATCACAATTGCGACGAGAATAAACAAGACGAGGTAGAGGCGACCTTCTAAAGAAGTCCGAAACAATCACTGCGCCATTTATCACTCCAGACTGGTGTGTCTAGATAGTATCTGTTCACAGACACATGCACGAAGTTAGTCTGAAACATTACAGAGCAATTATAACATTTATAATCTAAAATAGCAACCATACACAAGTATGGATGAAGAAAATTTATTTAAATAAAACGATTATCGGTTTCGTATTTATTACAAATCCATCCTTAGATGGCTGTTATAGATTTTCTTGCTTTCCCACCAGGGCCTCATTTTGCACCCGTTAAAGGTTTTGTGCGTTAAGATAAACAAAAAGATTTTCGTTTAATATCTTGTTTAGCCGCTGGTCAACAGCATGTACGCATTTTACAGAATGCATTACACTGTGCTGTCTGTGATAATGACATTTGTTCTGCTGCTGGTTTCGGTCTTAAACCATCTTCAACGGTAGAAAACTTATCGTACATATAACACATGTCATACATGTTTTGATAAACGTTACTTCTGAAAACCATAATTGCCAAAATAAATGGAAAATTACTCACAAAAGGACAACATCGCAAAGGACAACATGCTGTCCTTTTGCGCCATCGTAGCCGGCCGGTGTTGCCGAGCGGTTCTAGGCACTATAGTCTGGAACGCGCGACCGCTACGGTCGCAGGTTCGAATCCTGCCTCGGGCTTGGATGTGTTTCATGTCCTTAGGTTAGTTACGTTTAAGTAGTTCTAAGTTCTAGGGCACAGATGACCTCAAATGTTAAGTCCCATAGTGCTCAGAGCCATCTGAACCATTTTTGAGCCATCGTATTGTAATCTTGCTACGATTTTCCAATTATATTGGCAATTATGATTTTCAGAAGTAAAGTGTGTCATAGCATGTATGACATGTGTTAAATCTGCGATAAGTTTTCTGCCATTGAAGATGGTTTAAGACCGAAACAGGTAGTAGAATAAATATGATTATCACAGACTGCACAGTCCATTGCAACTCATAAAATTTTTCATTTAAATTTTTGTGAACTTGCGAGGTTCTTTTACCTTCACAGAAACATACATGAAATGATTTTAAGGCAAATGAAGCATGAAATGTGGTGAAACTATGTGCGGTATGTCAGTGTTTCTAAGTTCGCAGGGAACTGCTTGACAGCACACATTCTCAACGTTTAGAGAACTTGGCCCAGCTTCTCATAAGTAAGAAAAACATTAGTTTTAAAGATGTCAGCGTAATAATCATGTTAAGTTGCAGAACTAGTATAAAGTATATGGGCATAGTAAAATAAGTCTTCGCTATACCGATGAAATTGATTTAAGAATATATTCTAACATGGCGTTATACTGAGTAACTAATATTACACAAACAATTATTTATACACTGGTGTGTCGAACTTAAGGTCAAAACTTACTTTTGCACAAGGTATCAATACCAAGTAACATAGCTGGATCAAACTTGGACCTTTCATAGTAAGATCTGCTAGAGTATAGCACAGAACGTAACTGAAAGAAGTAACCAATGAGACAATCAGAAATGACACTTATTCAAAGATTACATTTATAATTTTCCTGAGTGCATTACGTATTCCCACTTCTCGTCCTATAAGGCTACGTCCGGCATTGTCGAATATGATCGTTTTGGTGCTCCAGGTTTGCGGTGTGGAGAGAAACAATAATGCATGAGTGCTCTGGCCTCCAACTCTATAACACGGTGCTGTGGCCGGTCAACGTTATTGTGATACTATTCCCTCCTCAAACGCGTCTTTTTTAGGGGTGCTAATAACGCTGACTTCATTTTTATGGATACTTTTGAGTGGCCGCTTTGTACTGCACAGGGCAGAGGGTCTAGGAATGAGAGGATATTCGTCGAATGGTCTAGCGTGCCAAGCTCCCCGACTTAAAAACCCGTCGAGCAAGTGTGGGATGTGTTGGGAAGACATGTTTCAGCACTTCCACACGCACTAACGACCTCCGAGAAGTTGGCAACGGCGCTGGTGGAGGACTGGAACGCCGTACCACAAGAATTCCCTACCAGTCGTGGCCAGCGTGGGAGTTCGCTGCAGAGCATGCATCGCTGTTCGTAGTGATCATCACTCTATTAACAACCGTATGTCGCCTTTTGTAACATGCAGCCGACCGTCATGAATCGTGGTGACTTTAGTGCAGTTATTATCTTTGAATAAAAGTGTCATTTCTATTAATCTCAATGCGTATTTATTTCCGTTACCTTCTGCAACATACTGCAGCATTTCTTTCTATGTATGGTCCAAGTTTCATAGAGCTACGTTACTTGGCAATGACACATCATGTGTCAACTGTGGAAAGCCCCATTCGCCCTGCTCGGCAAGTTGTACTGTTTTCCAGAGAGTGAAGAAAACACAGGAACACACAACTCTGGACAAACCAACTTACCAGGAGGCCAGGAAAAAATTTGAGCATTTGGACACAGCATGTAAAAGAGTTTCATATGCTACAACCATGACGACGTCGCCCCATTTGGCGACGGCACTCATGCTCATTACACCTCCTACAGTAGACCCTCAGAGCTGCTCGACCATGCCTGCACCCTGGCGGTTGGGGGCTCTACTCTTACTGCTTTATCCACACTTACTTTCGGATTGTTGGCTTTCCACTCACTGGGGACATCTGTCCCCATCTCCCAGCTAGAGACAGACCACCTTGCTCTGGCTTTTCTTGCTGGGGAGGGGTCCTCCAGAATACTTCCTTCCAGGTTTTCTGCGTCTACAACTGAACACCAGCCAGTGGCTGAAGGAGCCAGGTTTTGCAATCATTATTATTAAGCCTTCATAAACAGCCAAATCCTCTAAGAAGACGAAAGACTAGAAGAAGTCCTCCAAGGAGGAGATTCCTCCTATTCCTCCTATTTCACTTCTGTGGCCGAGGCACAGATTCAGGCGGCCCTGAGGCTCTAGGTCACACCACACAACCCCGAATCTATAGGTGCTGATGCCATAAACCCTCAACCAGTGGCGGCAAGTGACCCTAGGGCATAACCTGTCACCTTGCTCCCTTCATGGCTTGCAGTACATCAACAATATTATCCTCCAGTGGTTTTTTCCACCACATGGCTGAGCTATGACATCTTTTAAGCACTTCCCCTGACTTCTGCATTGCCCTTCAAGATACTTGGTTTCAAGAAATTCGGACACCAGCCCTTCTTGGATACTGGGGATATTATAAGAATCATACTACCTCTGACAGGGTGTCAGGACTTTGACATACGTTCTGGACACTATATGTAGAGCACTTGTGCCTCTTAATACACCACTGGAGGCTATGGCTGTTCGGGTAAGGCCATTTCAGGATATTACCATCATCAATATTTACCTCCATCCCAGCGGTGAAGTGTCTTGGAACATACTGTTTGCATTTGTTTCTCAGCTCCCCCACCTTTCTTATGTGATTTCAATGCCCATAACTCTTTGTGGGGTGGAATAATGATCACTGGCCACAGTAAAGACCTCAAAAACTTACTAGCGCAACTTGACCTCTGCCTCTTGAATAATGAGAACTTTCTCTGCCATTGACCTTTCCATCTGTAGCCCTTGTCTTCTCCCACCCATCCACTGAAGAGTCGATGATGACCTGTGTGGTGCTGACCACTTCCCAATCATTCTGTCCCTCCATCAGTGTCACTTCCTTGGATGCCTGCCCAGATGGTCTCTCAACAGTGCTGACTAGGGTGCTTACATATCTGCTGTTACCCTTGTTCCCCATTGCATGGAGATATCGGCGAGGCAGTCCAGACTACAACTACAACCACTCTTCCACCAGCTGTATCAGCAGATCTCTGTTCCTCAGGACTACCCTGACAGTACCTTGGTGGTCATCAGAAATCGCGGAGGCCGTTAGAGATCATAGACAGGCTGTCCAACACCATACGTGGCACCCATCGATGGAGCACCTCATTGCTTTTAAGCAGCTCCATGCCTGGTCCATCACCTAACAAAACAACAGAAGTGAGAATGCTGGTGATGTTACTTTTTAATCATCAGACCATGTACTTCTCCTTCGCAGGTTTGGGCAAAGATCAGATGTGTCTACAGATACCACACACCTGCAGGTGTACCTGGTATTACCTTGAATGGCGCTGTCTACACTGACCCAGGCGCCATTGCCCAACATTTAGCTCTGCATTAAGCTTGAGCCTCTGTGTCTGAGAATTATAAACCTGTCTTTTGTGTACTAAGACAGTGGTTTGAACAAACGAAACTGTCTTTTACTACATGCCACCTGGAGCCATATAATTCTCCATTCAGCAAATGGGAATTCTTCATTTTCCTAAACTTATGGTCAGACCACATCCACAACCAAATGTTCAAGCATCTGTCTGTGGACTGTCAGCATCAAATACTTGCCATTTTTAACTGCATCTGGAGCGAGGGCGAGTTCTAATCGGAATGTAGGGAAACCAACATTGTGTCAGCACTGAAACTAGGTAAACTCCCTCTAGAGATGGACAGTTATCACCCAACCAATCTCACCAATGTTCTCTACAAGGTGCTTGGATGCATGGTGAGCTGGTGGCTGTGTTGGCTGCTTGAGTCTCACGATCTTTTGGCTGCGTCCCATAGTGGTTCTTGCGAAGGCCTTTTCACTACTAATAATCTGGTTTACCTGTAGTCTGTCATACAGACAGCTTTTGTCCGACGTCAACACCTTATAGATGTCTTCCTCAACGCGCTAAAGGCTTATGACACCACATGGTGACACCACAGCCTCTCTACCTTACACGAGTGGGGTCTCCTGTATCCATTCCCTATTTTTATCCAGAACTTCTTGTCTCATTGTGTTTTCCACATTCAAGTTGGTGACTCCCACAGTTCTCTACATGTCCAAGAGAATGGGGTCTCACAGGGCTCTGTACTGAGTGTCTCTCTCTTTCCAGTAGCCGTCAATGGTATAGCAGCGGCTGTGGTGTCCCCAGTATCATCCTCCAAGTATTCTGACCACTTTTGTGTCTACTATTGCTCGCCTAGTGTGGATGTCGCAGAATGTTGACTGCAAGGCACCATATGAAAGGTGCAGGAACAGGCTGTAACTCATCTGATACACCACTGTGGGGTTTGACTTGTGACAGGAGCGTTTCGAACTACTCCCATTCACAGCTTTCTCATTAAGGTTGGGGTTCCTCAGTTACAGATCAGACACCAACAACACCTTGTCAGTTATGCTATAAATGTTTGCAGCTCCCCTAAGCATCCAAAGTAGTGACTCCTCTTTCCAAACATGAGATCCATCTCCTGCAATGTTGATCCAGATCAAGGATTACAATCACAATCCTCTCTGAACTATAGTTGTTTCCTCTACCACTCCTCCTATGGGCTCACTCACATAACCCTTTGTGGTGCATCCCTTTGGCACAGCTTCATTTTGATCCATCACAAGGTCTGAAAACCTCTGTTCATCCTGGGGCCCCATGCCTCCAATTTTTCTCAATCCTTGGCACATCCTGTGGTTCAGTAGTACTTTATACTGGTGGCTAAATAGCTGATTGTCATGCGGGACATACTGAACTGTGCTCCTTACCTGATGGCTGTAGTGTTTACACTTTGGCTCTTGAGCATGTCTGTTCATGCACCAGTGAGTCCTTTCTCACCTGCATGAACTCCGTGAGCAGTTTGCAAGATCTCGACCAGTGTAACCCTCGCCACCCCTTGACCATGGGTATCTGGGGTTCCCTGTATTTCCTTGACCAATGTGGATGCTCAGTAACCTTTGTCTAGACCCAGGGTCACGTTGACCCTAGGGTATGAACTTGCTGCTAGCCTGGCCAACCTGGCTACCGGTAAGCCAACTCTTGAGATCGATGTTACGGAAACAGATCTCTGACCAGTATTAGGCCAACAAGTATTAGGGACCTGGAATACAGAATGGCTCACTCAAACTTCACCAAACAACTACAGGTTGCAAGAACTCTACCATTCTTTGCTGGGTCCACATCAGCCATAGTTGGCTGACTCGTGATCACCTCCTCTGTCGCGAGGACTCACCCCACTGTCGTTATGGTTCCTGTTTGATGGTAGTCCCCATTCTGCTGAACTTTTCCAACCTAGCTGCCCTGCAATGAACTCTTCATCTTCCTGACCCACTATCTCTGGTGTTAAGAGATGATGCCTCAGCGGCTGATTTAGGTTTAAGTTTCATTTGTGAAGAAGATTTTTACCATTCTCATTAAGGAAGGGCCACATAACCTTTTCTGCCCATTGAGGGGTTGGCAGAACACACTGCTGCCTCCTCTGCCCAGACCGGACTGTGGCTGTCTGGGCATGGTGGTTCACTCTGGCCCTCATTATACCTACTCTTTTACTCTTCCTCCCCTCTCTGTGTAGTCTGTTCAACATGTTCATCCATTGACTATCTTTGCTTCCCTTGGCCTCACCGTGTTCATAGTCTTTCTAAGGCAATTTTTGAGTGGGGCACCACTGGTAACTGGCAGGGGCTGGGGGAAGTATCTCCCCTCGTTGCACCCTGCTTTCGAGGGCTTCTGGCTTCTCCATAGATGGGGCACCTCACCTTCAAGTCTTCCATCTCCCACTTTCTTCTTTTTTGTAACTTACGTAGCCTTCGCTGACCTTTTTGTAGAACGTACGGTTTTCTTCCCCTGGGTTTTTCACGGTAGGTCATCTCTGATGTACAGTCATGCAGCCCTGTCTGTTTGAGGAAACAGGGCTGATGACGTAGTAGTTTCGTCCTTGCAATCATCTAACCCACCAACTAATCATAATGAAATATTTTTACGAAACATTTCATCCCCTATTTCACCCCCTTAGCGATTGATTTTCCAAAAACACTGAAAGACCTATTTTTATTTGTAACTGAGAATTGAAAAAACAATTTTCATAGATGTAGTTTTAAAAATACTTCAGCAGAACTCTAATAATGATTTATGTAAGAAAATTATTATACTCTTCACCCCCATAGTCGTAAAATTTTCAAAAATGTTGAAACACACATTTCTTTATTTCTGACTGAGAAACCAAATATAAATTTTCGTAGATCTAGTTTCACAATCGCCTTAACAGTGACATATTTTAAATTTTTCATCGTCTGTTTTACCCCATTAGGTGTATAATTTCGAAAAATCTATTCTTAAATGACACCTACAGTACGAGTTCAACATCTCCAAATTTAATGTACCAATTCTTAGCGGTCTGTGCTGGGCGACGATGAGTGAGTCAATCAGGACCTGAGTTTCATGTGTATAGATCTGTGCAACGTTAAGATTTTTCTGTTCTACAGTGGTGAACCTTACGTTGGAAGACTGTTTTCTTAGCAAATAGGAGATACATTATAAGACATTTGTAATTCGTTTGGCAACAGAGCGAAGTTTTCGTGTTACCAAAAAAGCAACATTTAATTTGCATTTGGGTATTTATATGTTACACTTTTTTAACAAAAGCTTATCTTGCTTAATTTTACAAACCAAATACTGTTTGTATGAAGGCATAAAATCAGTCTCTGGACTGAAGACCACAACAACAACAGATATATTTTCACAATAAATGAAAAATTCTTTAGCAAATTGGACCCCCTCTTTGACCAAATCTTGGCTACGTCGTTGGCATTTATGGTGAAGCACGCATTTCTCGCGGTGTTTCCATATTTTTGTTCAAGCCTGCGTATCTTCCGAACTCAGATCCAAGCCGACATTCGGCTCCACTCGGCATTTAGTTTGATGAAAGTATCACAGAGCACTACCTCAACAACAATCGAGTCTCAGTCGCTACCAAGAACAGCCCGGCTGGACATTATAGAAGTGATGTGAGTCATCGTTCACTCGATTTAGGACGATACCGAGATTTAAAGACAGATCAGTTTAAACGAACATGATTTATATTTCAACGCACAATCTTCATACTCCACTATTGTATCGTCACATTTCTTTTAATAAAGCATTGTAAATCACTGCTAATATGTATTTCCATTCGTTTTATCGTAGCTGTTGTCTAACCCTGTATGCCCCAATGATAAAGCTGTACAGATTCTGCTTATAAGCTAATCTTCTCGTGACAGCAACTATTTCCGTGGTAGGAGGTTCTTTGGTGCCACATCAATACGGGTGGTTGTAATTAAACTTTCCCTATTTCACACGTTATAACACGGAAACTACACTCCTGGAAATTGAAATAAGAACACCGTGAATTCATTGTCCCAGGAAGGGGAAACTTTATTGACACATTCCTGGGGTCAGATACATCACATGATCACACTGACAGAACCACAGGCACATAGACACAGGCAACAGAGCATGCACAATGTCGGCATTAGTACAGTGTATATCCACCTTTCGCAGCAATGCAGGCTGCTATTCTCCCATGGAGACGATCGTAGAGATGCTGGATGTAGTCCTGTGGAACGGCTTGCCATGCCATTTCCACCTGGCGCCTCAGTTGTACCAGCGTTCGTGCTGGACGTGCAGACCGCGTGAGACGACGCTTCATCCAGTCCCAAACATGCTCAATGGGGGACAGATCCGGAGATCTTGCTGGCCAGGGTAGTTGACTTACACCTTCTAGAGCACGTTGGGTGGCACGGGATACATGCGGACGTGCATTGTCCTGTTGGAACAGCAAGTTCCCTTGCCGGTCTAGGAATGGTAGAACGATGGGTTCGATGACGTTTTGGATGTACCGTGCACTATTCAGTGTCCCCTCGACGATCACCAGTGGTGTACGGCCAGTGTAGGAGATCGCTCCCCACACCATGATGCCGGGTGTTGGCCCTGTGTGCCTCGGTCGCATGCAGTCCTGATTGTGGCGCTCACCTGCGCGGCGCTAAACACGCATACGACCATCATTGGCACCAAGGCAGAAGCGACTCTCATCGCTGAAGACGACACGTCTCCATTCGTCCCTCCATTCACGCCTGTCGCGACACCACTGGAGGCGGGCTGCACGATGTTGGGGCGTGAGTGGAAGACGGCCTAACGGTGTGCGGGACCGTAGCCCAGCTTCATGGAGACGGTTGCGAATGGTCCTCGCCGATACCCCAGGAGCAACAGTGTCCCTAATTTGCTGGGAAGTGGCGGTGCGGTCCCCTACGGCACTGCGTAGGATCCTACGGTCTTGGCGTGCATCCGTGCGTCGCTGCGGTCCGGTCCCAGGTCGACGGTCACGTGCACCTTCCGCCGACCACTGGCGACAACATCGATGTACTGTGGAGACCTCACGCCCCACGTGTTGAGCAATTCGGCGGTACGTCCACCCGGCCTCCCGCATGCCCACTATACGCCCTCGCTCAAAGTCCGTCAACTGCACATACGGTTCACGTCCACGCTGTCGCGGCATGCTACCAGTGTTAAAGACTGCGATGGAGCTCCGTATGCCACGGCAAACTGGCTGACACTGACGGCGGCGGTGCACAAATGCTGCGCAGCTAGCGCCATTCGACGGCCAACACCGCGGTTCCTGGTGTGTCCGCTGTGCCGTGCGTGTGATCATTGCTTGTACAGCCCTCTCGCAGTGTCCGGAGCAAGTATGGTGGGTCTGACACACCGGCGTCAATGTGTTCTTTTTTCCATTTCCAGGAGTGTAATTACCATACGAGTACCAAACTTGGTAACATTAATGTCCATGATTTCCCTGCGTCACAGCGCCACTGTCCATTTCGAACTATGGCCAGCAGGTGCCGTGATCAGTCATAGTGATTCATAGTCTCACATACCTGAGCAGTCGCAGTGCACTTGTTGACGTGTCAACATGAGCTGAGACGAAAAGAGCAGAGCATTATTGGTGAAGCTCTGATGTCGAGACAACAGCAACGCTGCAGCTGCACTTCGAGAATATCGCCGGTTGAAAGGATTACGGAAGGGTCCTCTTTCTCCCTTGCTGTGCAGAGCATGATGAAGTTCGAATCAACTGAAGAACTGGGTATCGCTCTGGGCAGAGGCAAACGACCGGTTGCACCACAGGTGGTTGATGAAGTCGCTGTTGCTGTGGCAGACAACGCTGCGCGCAATTTCCGATCGTCAGGCAGTGCGTGTGCTGTGTCATGACAGTTGAACATCCTGTGGTCCACTATACGGAAGGTGATTCGAACCATTCTCAAATGGTATCTGTACAAGTTCCATAACGTACCGCCGTTGGCACCACAGGTCGCACAACGACGTGTTGACTTCGCTCTCCACTTTCTCGCACGCAAGTAGTGAAGTTGATGAGAGCTGGCCCAGGACCATCCGATGGACAGACGGAGCCCAGTTTTCTCTGACGGGCGAGGTGAACACACAGGATTTCCGAGTGTGGGGATCTTCACCTCCAGTCACTGTGCATCAACTTCCTCTGCATGATGAACGTGTCACGGTATGGTGTGGATTCACAGCTACGTTTATCATTGGTCCATTCTTTTTTGTACAGGTTGGCACTCAAGGTCCAAAGACGTGCAGTGTGACTGGCCAGCGTTACTGCGATGTGCCTCGCCAACATCTCATACCCACCCTACAGGAGAAAGACTCATTGAACTCAATAGTTTTCATACAGGATGTAGCCCCACATCAAAACGCTCGTGAAGTTCACATGCTTCTCCGAAATACATTTGGAAATGATCGAATTATGAGCCGATCGTTTCCAAATGCTTGGCCGGCACGATCACCTGATCTCACTCCCTGTTATTTTTGGTCGTGGGGCTACCTGAAGGATAGGGTTTACCAAGGGAACATTCACACATGTGCTGATATGAAGTGCAGCGTATCAAGAGAGATAGCCAGAATACCTACGGAAATGCTTCGTCCTGCTCTGATGAATGCAATCCTGCGCTTTCAGATTCTTCTGGACACTGATGATCGCCATAATGGGCCCCTTTTGTAGCAGTAATGGTTTTTATTTTTCTTTGGGGTCATCAGTCTACTGACTGGTTTGATGCGGCCCGCCACGAATTCTTCTCCTGTGCCAACCTCTTCACCTCAGAGTAGCACTTGCAGCCTACGTCCTCAGTTATTTGCTGGAAGTATTCCAATCTCACTCTACAGATTTTGCCTTGTACAGCTCCCTCTTCTACCAAAGATGTCATTCCCTAATGCCTTAACAGATGTCCTATCATCCTGTCCATTATTCTT
The DNA here is from genome assembly GCF_021461395.2 of Schistocerca americana. Taxonomy (NCBI): domain Eukaryota; kingdom Metazoa; phylum Arthropoda; class Insecta; order Orthoptera; family Acrididae; genus Schistocerca; species Schistocerca americana. The sequence continues at coordinate 908,578,590 of NC_060120.1, forward strand.
ATCAACGTTTTCTACATATTCCATTCCCCTCCGATTCTGCGCAGAATCTCCTCATACTTTACCTTATCTGTCGACCTAGTTTTCAGCATTCGTCTGTAGCAACACATCTCAAATGCTTCCATTCCCGTCTGTTCCGATTTTCCCACAGTCGTTGTTTCACTACCATACAATGCTGTCCTCCAAATGTACATTCTAAGAAATTTCTTCCTCTAATGAAGGCCTATGTTTGATACTAGTAGGCTCCTCTTGGCCAGGAATGCCATTTTTGCTATTTCTGGTCTGATTTTGATGCTTTTTCTCCGTCCGTCATTCGTTATTTTACTGCCTAGATAGCAGAATTCCTTAACTTCATCTACCTATCTATCGCTGGAGCCTTGTCCCGCAGTTACAGCCATCAATCGGATTTGGCAGGTTAATCTGTAAGGGGTGGCTGGATGCCCTTCCTGCCGCCACCCCGTACCTCCCCCCCCCCCCCCCCCCCCCCTCCGGACGGAAATAGTGTACCCCAACTGTCTGCGTCGAGCGGAACCCATAGAATAGTGCGAATGTGTTCAGATGTCTGCGAGCCGTGTTACTGAGGCGGAACATGGGGACCAGCCCGGTATTCACCTAGCGGGATGTGGAAAATCGCAAAAAAAACCACATCCAGGCTGGCCAGCACATCGGCCCTCGTCATTAATCCGCCAGGCGGATTCGATCCGGGGCCGGCGCGCCTACCTGAGTCCAGGAAGCAGCGCGTTAGCGCTCTCAGCTACCCTGGCGGGTTAATTCCTTAACTTCATCTACTTCGTGACAATCAATCCTGATCTTAAGTTTCTCGCTATTCTCATTTCTGTTACTTCTCATTACTTTCGTCTTTCTTCGATTTACTTTCAGTCCATATTCTGTACTCATCAGATTATTAATTCCATTGAGCAGATCATGTAATTCTTCTTCCCTTTTATTCAGGATAACGATGTCATCAGCGAATCGTATCATTGATGGTACCAGTATGTAATGGTATGATGTACCGTATTAGCACATTAAGTCTTTCAACTGAACTGATTCTGCATTATAACCCTTTCCCATGTCCTGGACATTAATGGTACCAAGTTTGGTGCTCGTACAGTTATTAGTTTTCGTGTTACGACGTGTTAAATAGGGAAAGTTTAATTATAACCATCCTGGTATATCTGATGCCATATGCATTTGGTGACAACGCAATACAACACAGCTCCAGCTAACCTACGTCAGTATAACGAGGTGTTTTTGATGGTTGGGACTATCCTCAGTTCAGTTTGTGCATGCGGCTGAAAGCGATATGCCCTCTGGCCGACGGAACGGGTGGGCCGCAGCGTATGCGGCAATCGGAGCCCACCTCCGCCGGTATCGGTTACCGCGCACCGATGCAAACAGCGCTTGCGCCACACGTGGAAAATTCTGTATTTTTATTGTATTCGTGAATGAATAGATTATGATCCCGGCTGTACTTTGAGTGCTGAATTAAAAAATGTTATCAGGTTAAAATCCGTTTCCTATTTGAGGGTTAAAAGTTCGTTTTCTTCTTCTTTTTGTATCTTGATATATATTGATCGAAATGTAAGAAACTAGTCACTAATTTTCACGTTACTAATTCTGTAGCATTATGGGGGCTCGAAAAACAACAGATGATACAATTTTCTCATTGTAATTACTTTGTAGCATTGGTTCTAAACGAAATGGAACAAAAATGAGGCACCATAAAATAATACTTATTTTTTACTCTCACACTGTCTTCGTTGTCTCGAATCACTTTCCAACCATAATCCGCCAAGGTACGGGATACGTTTTTCCATCATGCCATTCGTGACAATTTTGCAGTTAAGTCATCCTCTAGAACATGGAGACAGCGAGGACAATGTGTGCAGAATGAAGAACCAGATTTCAGAAGTAAGTAGAATACTTATCATTTATCTTGGTTAAAGACTGGTCATCTGTTCTAACTACGCCTGGTGTTTCAAGTAAAGTATTAATTGCATGTGATCATATAAGGATCTTGTGATTATTTGAGTTGTTCCCTAAGAAGAGTCAAGTACTGAAGATGAAACATCTACCCCAGTGTAAACTGACCTCTTATTACTGAACGGAACCACATGCCATCCTGTTTCTGAAAAAATGTACCCAATATAATTAAGTAGAGAAAAGACGCCATCCTTTATGTTCTTTGATAATACTGTATCTTCTGTCTCTCAAGCGTCCCTACGATTCATGATTTATCTGTTCAAAATGTAATAAAATAAATAAAACATGTGATTCTTACAATGTGGATATCACAAAGCCACCACCGCACACATCTACCTGCTGTATTCAACAAATGTACTAGGCGTCGGGAAGAGAATCCCTACATGGAATTAACTGTTGTTACGTGGTTTGCTTGTCTACAACAATTACCTGGAGTACAAAGTTGTGCGTGCCATTGTAGTTCAGTACTCACTTGCACTAATCTCCTTTAAGCGTTGACGTAGACCTGAATCCAGTGAACGATGATTAACACCAGTTGTGTAGTGCCAAGTTTGGCTGTTCTTGGCGACGACTGTAGTTATGAAGCACTCGCTGAGACTCTCTCCTGATACTGTCTGATGAGTGTCCAATGATTGTCGTGAGATACTGCCTGCCGAGTGGAGCCGTGAATCTGATTATGCTCACCTTTCGCGGATGAATGTCTTCTTGGGAACTATCTGTGTGACTTAAATTTCATGTGTAACATGATCCTTGTTCTGTGCGTCCTCTCTGGAGCGTAACCTCACCAATGTTCAACTTGAATTGTAGGCAGTTGGGCGCTCTCCTGAATAGAATGCGTCTCCTATCTTCTTGAGGACACAGCCGATACCGACAGTCATCCCACGTAACCCGTAACAGACATTAACATGAATGCGGGAATGCTGCTACTGGACATCGAGCATGGATGGAAGTTGGTTGTGCTATTGTGTATTCTCACACGTTGGTAGTGACGTTATATTCCGTTGAAACCGTTCGAGGCAAGCCATCGTTAATGGTGGACGATACAAGAAGCTAATCTTTCAGCAGAGAACCAGACTGGTGCACTATGCTTCCATTATGACAATGCACCACACGATTTAGCCTCAATCTCCCGGACGACATTTAGCAGGACGTGCCAGTATTAAGTCTAGTTTACGTCGGAGCAAATGAAACCAAACGTTCACATGATGTGTCACTACCAAGCAACATAGCTCAACGAAACTTGAACCGAACAAAGAAAGAACTGTAGCAGAAGGTAACTGTAAGATATAGGAAATGAGACAAATGGAAATGACACTTTTATTCAAAGACAATAATTGCAGTGAAGTTAGCGCGATTTGTGATGGTACCCTGGACATTATAAAAGGCGAAAAATGGTTCGTAATAAGATGTGTGATCACCACGGACGGTAGTGCATACCCTGCAAATGCTCCCATGCTGGCCACGACGCTAGTAAGGAGTTCTTGTGCTAAGGCTTTCCATTCCTCCACCTGTGCGGATGAACTGCTGGATGTTGGTTGGTGCATGCGAACGTGCTCCAATACGCTTACCCAATGCATCCTACGCTCTCTGTTTGGGATTTAAGTCGGGGAAACGGGTAGGCTAGTCCATTCGGCAAATATCCTCCTGTTCCAGGAGATCCTCCACTAGCGTTGTTTGAAGCGGTTGCGCATTTTCACACATAAAAATGAATTCAGGACGAATGAACCTTTGAAGAGACCCACATGGGAAAGGACAACAGTGTCAAAATAACATTGACTGATAGGTGTACCGTGTTCAAAGATTTGAAGATCAGTGCGACCACACAAAGTTACGCCCTCTCCTCAACTCCCCCCCCCCTCCTCCCCACCCACATCCCCGCCGCCATACACACACACACACACACGCACGCACATGTACACCGTAATACTTGGATCACTGAAACAATCACATTCGACAACGTACCTGGGTACATTACTTACCTTCATACGACGATGGGTGTGAGCACGTAATGCACCCAGAAACTTTATCGAACATGATAATTTTGATGGACTAGGTGTTACTGAATAAGGAGGCACAATGTTCCATGGGCGTACCGACCCCCATATCTTGAAACAAGGTACACTCACCAGTCAGCGTTTTTGTGACACTGTACTCGTTCGCCACGTGCATCTTTTCAGGGGTGCATTCGCCCTTGACTTTATTTCTATGGATTCGTCGAACAGTGCGGCTGGAACAGCTCTTGGAACGAGAGCGTATTCGGCGAATGACTGGCCTGTCCATTCTCTCGACTTAAATCTCATGAAGCGTTTGTGGGGTACATTGGGGAGTCGCACTAACGAACACGCAGCATTTGCTGGTGGAGGAATAGAACGCCCTACCACAAGAACTCAAAAAAATGGTTCAAATGGCTCTGAGCACTATGGGACTTAACTTCTGAGGTCATCAGTCCCCTAGACTTGGAACTACTTAAACCTAACTAACCTAAGGACATCACACACACCCATACCCGAGGCAGGATTCGAACCTGCGACCGTAGCGGTCGCGCGGTTCCAGACTGTAGCCCCTAGAACCGCTCGCCCACCCCGGCTGGCCCACAAGAACTCGTTTCTAACCTTTTGCACAGCATGGGAGAACGTGCAGAGCATGCATTTCCCTCCGTGCTGATCACACACTATGCTAAGAACAAAGTCTCGCTTTCTGTAAAGTCCAGGGAATCATCTTAAGTGAAAGTATCGTTTGATTTCAGCTCATTCCATATTCGTCTCAGTTACCTTCTGTATTATACTACTGTACAGTGACAGGTCGTTCTTCGTAGGGGCCAGGTTTCACTCTGCGATGAAACACCAGGTGAAAGTCACTTTCGTCCTTAAGTTTTACACACCAGTATAGAATACGTTAAGATCTACGATGACGGCGGCGGCAGGACAGAGATCGTGCGGGACGGACGAGTACACAATGGAAAAGGAAGTTGGTCGTTTCCTTCCAAAGGAACCATTCCGGCAACAGCGATAAGCTGTTTAGGAAAATCACGGGAAAGCTGAATCCAGACGGCTGCGAGAGCTACCGTCGTCCTCGTGCATAAGACAATAAATGATTCAGGTCAGCGTGACCGACAGTAATGAGTGAAAAACAATGTACATCAGGAGCTTGTGGAACGATCGCAGTCGCAGTGTCTGCTCTGTCTGCTGTTGTTGCATGAAAGGCGTCTCTCAACTGGCAGCTGAGAAGCGGCACAAGCGATGGGTGAGCAGAGCATTGTAGTCTGGCGAGGCGTCCCCCCTTGTCAGGCAGGCTACGGCCTCATTCACAGCCTCCAAACTACCAGGCGACAAAGGACCGAGGTAGTTAGGAAAAAAATGGCTGCCTTTTGTCTCGCTTGAAATCTTCCACTATCTTTCGACTCCCCTTCTTCATAGGAAAAATGACGCCTCACAGCCCTTTCCACAGCTTTGACACTCTTCTCTGCAACAAACACTGTAAAACAATCGCTCATTAACAGTTAAAGAAGGCGATGGGGGCACAAAACACGAAGTCCGTAGCTATAGCTTGATAGCATCTAACCAAAATTGTATCCTTTTATTCTGTGAAAGTATCAGTGATAAGATTGTTCAAAATTAATTATTCAGCAGAACTGCATCTAACTGCGTCTGTGAACTCGTCTCTTGCACTCCTCAATTTTGCCAGAAATGCAACATGTATTTGACTCAGCAATCAAGTTTGCCGTTTGTGCAATGGCATTAAGATGGTACTGGAAAATTAACTTTTGGCCCTGATGTTTACTTGGTTCTTTCATTGGTGGGTAACTTAAGGTTACTACTCATTTTCATATTCAGTACAAGCAAAGGATGTGGATTATGATTCAGGCTGTTAGATTTAAACACAATGTTGATCTCAATATACATATTGTTAAAATTTTGTCATACTCAAAACCTACTATTTCAAACATTTTCGTAGCACGAATCATTCTCACAAAAATTTTTACAAAACGCTTACTGCGTCAAACCTTGGACATACAAATCCTAACTCTGAACGTTATCTAACGAAAACCAATTTCAAATTATTATATATCTTCTCTCATTTACATGCTAAAGTTTACTCCGGGGCAGCGACCTACCTTAACGCTGTCACCACACGTCTGCTTCCTCCGCGCACCTAGCTGCGACTGCCTGGTTTTTCTACTGCGCGCGCCCGGCTCTCTTAACCATCAAAGATCCTCCTACTCAAAGATATTATACTCGTTCCATCTTGCGGTTGGCAACTACCGACTATTTTCTGGAGCTACCCTGATCAGACCTTAGCACATACCTTTCAAGCTGTAGGGTTACATGCTTCGGGAATAGCGTCAGCATTATCTTCATGGATTTTTCCAGCATTTCGTGGAGAATTATGTCGTACGTAAAGTTAAAAAGCAAAGGAACCGCATTTTATTTTGCTGATATTTGTATATTACTTAGAGGTTTTTAGTTTATAAATCGATCATCAGCTGATAACTTACTGGGGTCTGAAACAAACACTAATGGTGCAAGAGATCAAGCTGAATATGTGCTCACGGGACGTCGCAGATACGATGTAAACGCAGCAGTCCTATGCAAACGCGTCATAGGGAAGAAATTGCTTATTGGAAGCAAGCATTTGAGAAAAAACCGTCACTAGGTTTTAAATCTGAAGCTACAACTGAACACGCCCCCACTCATAAGTGTCACGTCACGCAATCAGTGAAGCACAGACCGTCAACTCCAATGCTCGCAGTTCATCTCCACATACCACAACCTTGTCCTGGAACATGCTTATCATTTTCCTTGTATCTTCATCTATTTCTATTCTCAGCAAGCCACCTCATGGTGTGTGGCGGAGTGTACATTGTGCTAGTACGACTTCTTTTATTGCTGTTTCAGTCGCGAACGGTTCGGGGGAAGAACGATTGATGGTAATCCTCCACGTGACCTCGAGCCATTCTGATTTTATCTTCATCGTCATTTCGAGAGATATACGTAAGAGGAAGCAATATACTGATCCACGCTTCTAGGAACGTACACTCACTTCTTTGAATCTTTTCTATTTCTTCGGTCTGTTCTAACCTAGTTCGACGAGCAATATTCAAGTATTAGTCGAACTAGTGTCTTGTAAGCGTGTCCCTTTATTGATGGACAACAGTTCCCGAGGATTCTTCCAATGAATCTCAGTCTGGCATTTAGCTTACCAACGATTAATTTTATTTCGTCATTCCTCCTCAAATCGTTCCAGATACATATCCATACATGTTTTATGGAATTAACTGCTTCCAGTCTTCGTTCTGCAATCGAACGATCACACAGTAATGAGTCTACCTGTCATTAGTCCTATTCATTTGTTTCTATTGCACTTTTCCTGCCATTTTAATGCACAGACTTCATTTTGTAGAGCATAGTTGTTACATATCGTAATTTTCACTCTTTAATTTTTGCAGTGGGGTCCATATATTCTTGCTGTATTTATTTAACTTTTTTTATGCATCTGGTTTGTAAATGGGTGGATTTACGTAATTTTGGGGTGCTGAATACAGTGGTAAAATCAGTTTTTTTCTATGACGTCACATTTCGTAGATACACAGCAGAATAAAAATGGTAATAGCGAAAATTGACACAATTAAGTAAAACAAAAATACACATTCAGAACGTCTGATATCAACAGTATTTTGTATGTATATAAGGGCATGATGCTAATAAAAGGTCCAAATTACTTCAGAAGATATTTTCACCTTTAATCTTCTTTAGTTTTTGAAAAGTGCGACGACGGAGCTCATGTTTTGTTTGCCGTTTCATCACTCTCCCTAACAAGACACCAGCATCATCGAAGGGTTCCCGTGGCCTTGGTAACGGTGTTCCATAGTAGGAATGTCTTGGTGAAAGCATTCAGCATGCTCATCGCTTACGGCTCCCAAATTTTCCGGGATGAAATCAAGGTGAGAATGTAAAAAGTGAATTTTAAGCGAAATTCTACGCCCCATGTTCTTATAGTTATCCAACAGATCATTCACAATGGTAACATAGTTTTTGTCCTTTCTGTTACCCAAAAAGCTCTTCACAATTGCTTTAAAAGAAGACCAAGCAGCTAATTGGATGTCTGTGAGTTTGGTATCAAAGGTTGGATCTTTCAGCAAATTTATTATTTGTGGTCCAACAATTATACCCTCATTCAGCTTTGCCTCACTTAATTTGGGAAACTTTTCTTTTAAGTGACTGAAGGCCTCAACTTCTTTATCCAGAGCTTCTACAAAGTTCTTGATAAGGCCCAACTTGATATGAAGGGGAGGCTCAACCAATGGGGTACTGTTCACATTTACGTTTCCAGGAACGTATAACTTCCTTTTAGGCCGTTCTTTGACTGTATAGTGGTTCTTGGTGCCACGGCCGTCCCAAAGTCACAAAAAGCAGCAGTATTTCGTGAATCCAACCTGTAAATCTGTAAGGAGTGCAACAACTTTCAAATCACAGCAAAGCTGCTATTCATGATCCTTATATTCGATTGCCTCTGGCAGCAAAGCCATGCTTTCATAAGTTTCTTTCATGTCTATAGCGTAAGCCAAAGGTACCGATGGAAATGCATTGCCATTATGCTGTAGTACTGCTTTCAAGCTGGTCTTACTGGAGTCAATAAATAGTCGCCACTCCTGTGGATTATGTTGTACACCTAGCTGCATCAGCAGACCATTGACATCTCTGCATACACACATTGAATTCTGCACATCGAAATATTGCGCGAAGGAAGCACCTCTTGAGCTGAAACTGGAAATATTTGTCCCTAGAGCTAGAGGGTTCCGTTGTTGCTGTCTCGACCCCAAGGGTTCAGCTTGCTGTTTCGAAAGTTTTAGATCGCGAACCAAATCGTTCAGTTCCTTTTGATTAAAGAGCTGAAGCGAGGTGTCATGATACTGAGGGTAGTACCCTTCTATATGTTCAATACTTTCTGATTTACTTGACATGGTGTCTGGTTCCGTGGTTTTCAAGTTACAGACAGGAACAGGCGAACCGTCATCATGGGGCACACGCAAATGCACTGAAGATACATTTGGATATTTTATTTTATGTCTAGTTTTGCTTGAATGCCCCAAAATATTTGTAAGGCAGAAGTAACAGTCTGAATGGCCATTAGGCTCACATCACACCATCGGAACAGCGAATGGCATGGCTCGGCGTTTCCCTTTCAACCACTCGGTTAGGGTTGTAGTACAGGTTATGGAGGCAATATGAGGTGCAAAATGTTTATCACCAACAGGACAATACTATTTATCTGCCTTATTACCCAAACCACTAATTGGTTATTTTGGGCTTTCCCACACACATAACAAAAGTTGACGAGGCGGTTTACACAGCAACGAGATTTACTAGTTTCCACTTTCCTTTGTGTAAGTTTTAAACACAAAAAGATTGCACTATCTTTCACAGGAAGCACTCACTGAGGTTCTCTTTCACACCACTAGATTACCACACCAACCGGTTACTGACGATATGTAGATCTTACAGCTGTCCTCTGCAAATCAAAAACATCAATTCAACATCAAAACAGAAGAAAAACAAAAGCGAAATACTGAATACGAAATATAAAAGACCTTTAAAATCTCAAAAATGGTACGTGCTAGAACATTTTGAAAGGTATATTCGGATTTTACACACTAAAATACATAGGCCTACTGGTTGATGTATCACATCCAAGATGCAAAATGGCTATTGACTGGTGTAATCTGTGCCTTTCTTTAACCAAACCGCGCTGTCGCATATCTCATCTGGTTGTACAGACGGTGGATAAATTTGAGCGTCATTGTTTCTTCCGATGTTTTTCGCCAGCTTAGCGGAACTGACTCTTAACTGCTACATTCGTAGCCTTACAGTTTTCTTTTGGTCCCGATTATGTTTCGTCGGTCACCAAACACAATCCTACACTGCACACGTGACAAGAGTAACCAGCCGGTGTCAGGTGCTCCCCTGCGAGTCCGAAGTTCACATATGCGTCGATTGCCTCCACAGGAAACGGCAGAGCGTTATTATGCGGGCGCCACCGTCCACACAGACCGATGTACCAGTTAGACAGATGTCCTCGTGTATGTTATCTCCACTCTCCACACACTTCCTGCCTGGATCTCTAGCAGCAGCGCTTCCTGCCCTGCGTGACAGACACGCTTTAGTGCAGTCCATATTGTCGGTCCAACATAATTTCGCCGGCCGGTCTGGCCGATCGGTTCTAGGCGCTCCAGTCTGGAGCCGCGCGACCGCTACGATCGCAGGTTCGAATCGTGCCTCGGGCATGGATGTGTGTGATGTCCTCAGGTTAGTTAGGTTTAAGTAGTTCTAAGTTCTAGGGGATTGATGACCCCAGCAGTTAAGCCCCATAGTGCTCAGAGCCGAGCTAACCTAATTTCATGCAACGTAAAACGATACGGAACAAGAGAGATATAGGTGATTTGTGGGTTTCGGAAGTGTAACACGAATATCTGGTAACTACACGCGTCTAAATAAGTGTCAAAAGTAAAAGTATGGTGTAATTCTTATGTTCTTCTTGTTGTTGTTGTTGAGGTACTTATGGTTTGATGTAGCTCTCCACACTGTTCTACCTTTGCAACTCTCATCATCTCTGAATAACTACAGCAAACTGTTCGCATTTCAAACTACTTCTTGCATTCATCCGTTGGTCAACTCCTAAAATTTCTAGTCCCCACACTTCCATCCATAGACGAATCCTTCGTGCGTCAGGATGTGTCGAGTACTGCCATAATTTCTTTTTTCTGCAGTTCGATTCAGCACCTCTTCATTAGTTATTCAAGTTGCAGAATTAATTTTCAACATTCTTCTGTAGTACCAAATTTCGAAAGCTTCTATTCTTTTCTTGTCGAATTGGTTATCACCCATGCTTCAGTTCCGTGTAAGGTACACTCCAGACAAATATCTTCAGAAAAGACTTCCTAACACTTAAGTTTATATTCGATGCTAAGAAATTTCTCTTTTTAAATACACTTTTCTTGTTATCGCTACACTCCAGTTTACAGCTTCTCGTTCTGAGCCCATAGTCAGGTATTTTGCTGACAAAATAGCGAAACTCATTTATTACTTTCAATGTCTCGTATCCTAATTTAATTCCTTCAAAATCTTGTAATTTAATTTGACTGGATTCTATTACCCTTGTTTTACTTCTTTTGATGTTCATCTTACTACCTCTTTCTGTTCAACTGCTCTTCGGTGTCCTTTGCCGTCTCTGACAATGTCATCCAAAAACCGTTTCCAAGTTTCTCCTTGGTTTCCTTTACTGCTTGCTCAATGTACAGCTGCATAACATCGGGGGTAGACTACAGCTCCTGTATCACCCCTTTCTCAATCACTGCTTTTCTGTCATGCCGCTGGCTGGTGTGGCCGTGCGGTACTAAGCGCTACAGTCTGGAACCGCGAGACCGCTACGGTCGCAGGTTCGAATCCTGCCTCGGGCATGGACGTGTGTGATGTCCTTAGGTTGGTTAGATTTAAGTAGTTCTAAGTTCTAGGGGACTGATGATAACAGATGTTAAGTCCCACAGTGCTCAGAGCCATTTGAACCATTTTCTGTCATGCCCTTCGACTCTTGTTACAGCAGTATAGTTTCTGTTGAAGCAGTAATAGCCTTTCGCTCCCTGTATTTTATCCTTACCACCTTCAGAATTTCTAAGAGTGCTTACCATCAACATTATAAACTTAAGTTAGCCCTTCTTCAGCTTATCTTTAGTGATAAGTCGTAGGGGCAATATTGCCTCACGTATTCCCACATTTCTCCAGGACCCAAAATCGTTTACCCCGAGATCAACTTCTACCTGTATTACCATTCTTCGTAAATGATTCGCGTCAATATTTTCTAGCTGTGACTTATTAAACTGATGATTCAGTTTTATTCACACTTGTCAGCACTTGCCTTCTTTGGGAATGGAACTGTTACATTCTTCTTGGAGTCTGATAGTATTTCCATTGTCTGACATATTTGGGCACCATACATAATAATTTTATCGCGATTGTCTTTCTCAAGGATCTCAATAATTCTGAGATAAAGTCTTCTACTCCAGAGGCCTTGTTTCGAGTTAGATTTTTCGGAGCTCTGTCAAATTCTTCCAGTAGTGTCACTAGAAGGCGTAAGAAAAGCATAAAAAAAGCAAATGTCCTTTACTAAACTCTAAAAACAATCTACAAAGGCAAACGCTAGATCAAACACTGAAAAACACTTGTTTATACCTTGCATGTCCAAAAAACTGTAAGTCTCTTAATGAAAACTACTCTGGCACTTCACCATGATACGTGTTCTTAAACACTGGAGAAGTGATGACTGAAAATGCATGTTCTTTACATTATGATCTTCGATATATAGTAGATATATTTTTTTTGTTATCACTCCGTTCTTCTGTCTCCAGCAAAAATGTGTGTTCCTGACATCACGAGAGGCGAGGGGAAAATACCAGCCAACGTCCGGTACAGCATTACAACGAATGAAATTAAACATACCATTTTCCAGATTACGTTGAGAAAACGACGAAGAGAAATTATTTCTTAAAATGGTCTTGTCTGTATTTTAAACCTGTTCCAAGAAATAAAAAAGCTCTTTCCGAAATGAAACACACTCTAATAAGCCGAAGATTACGTAGACCTTTAAAAGGGAAATTTATGCTGGTCGTCACAGAAGGCTTTCTTTCTAAGTGGACACGGGTTCTATTGCATTTCTAGTTCCTTCAGTTTTTTCTCTTTTTCTTCTTCACCTGAAGATAACACCTCCCTTTATTTGGATTATGTGTAGTTAGCTTTCCATTTTCTTAGGCCGGAAATCAACAAGTGTCACTTGCAATGGATAGTACGATGAAACTGGTGGCAACATTTGCTGTTAGCCTCTCTACATGGAACAGCTCTGATTTATGCTAAATTCATAGTAATCACTGATTAATTCTACCACGTTCTACCAGAAGGACGAAGATTATCAAAAACTGATTATTTATTTTAAGCAACAGCAGGAGCACGAACATTAACGTTTTCTAATTATTATATTACTGAAATATGGCAAGGGGCGCCTACATGCGACTACCTACCGATTATGATGCACTGTAACGCACCGATTAGAGATCACTCAAAAGGAAAAGCGTTCAAGTTACTATGCTTCAGTGTTCGGCAAAATAGATAATCGTAATGCATATCTTTTCGTCTGTTCCTGAATTTCTTTTTGAGAGTGTAGACGAAAAACTACTGTTTGGGTACCCAAATTTAAAGGAATGATGTCCGGACTATGCGCTGCGTGATTTGCATTGTTAGCTGTGTTAACGTCATGACTTGCCGTTAGGGGCCAGTCACGGTTCGGCAACAAAGGGTTGAAACACAAGCATCAGTGTGCATTACAGATGCAGACGGTCAACATGTATCTGGATAAGACGAGCGGGACTTTTCTCGTAAATCTGTTTTATGAAAACAACACCAATAGTGCTGCTGTTCTTGTGCAGTACCGATTCGTTAAAGGAATGCTGAGCGGTCCTCCTTCCACACCGGTATTGAAGAAAATAATTCGAAATTTCGACGTAACTGACGATTTCGGAATCGTTCCTCGAAGAGGTATATGGCCAGCTCGCGCCGGAAATTGTAAAAGAAGTTGCTGTTGCCATGGCTGAGAAAACTGGACGTAATGTGCGGCATCTAGCAGTGCACATGCAGTGTCACGACAGCTGAACATTCCATGGTCCACCCTTCGAAAAGTGAAACGTTATCCGTACAAACTTCACATTACTCACCAACTTCTTCCCTGTGACGCAGACATTCTACTCGACTTTGCTCTTACGCTTTTTGCAAGGGTTGAATTTGACGACATGTGGCCTCGTAACATTTTGGTGGAGTGAACACTCACATGTGTCGCATTTGGGGATCGCCATTGCTAACCAAGGACCATGAAGTTCCTATGGTATGGCTTCACAGCACAATTCATGATGGTTCATTTTTCTTAGAGCAACTCGGACTCCAAGGACATGCAGCTTAAAGGGCACACGTTACTATGATCTGCTACGCCAACGTGCTTTCGCTGCTCTGCGGGAGGTAGGTGCTTTAGACTCAGCTGGTTTGAAACAGGATGGAGCTCCACCTCACACTGCTCGTGAGCGTGGGTCCCTCAGTTACTCCGAAACACGTTTAGAGAAAACTGATTCACTGCCGTCACTGGATGCAGATACGGAAGGGCATGTTGTCAGCACACCGCTCTCCAGGCCATTGTCAATTTCCGTGACCGGAGCCACTACTTCTCAGTGAAGTAGCTCCTTGTTTTTCCTCACAAAGGCTGAGTGCACCCCGCTTGCCAACAGTGCTTGGCAGACAAGACGGTCACCAATCCAAGTGAGAACCTAGCCCGAAAATGCTTAATTTCTGTGATCTGATGGGAACCGGTGTTTCCACTGCGGTAAGGCCATTGACTGGTACATTAATCACTCATCAATAATTGACTTCAGTAATGACAGGGACACCATTTCATTAAATTATTTCAACATTAAAGTTCATTTAGACTCTGATGAAAGTGATAACTTCTAATGCAGGCAAACAACAGCCATTGTCAAAGGGCAAAACCAATTTAACAGACACATGGACTGTAGTTTCCTGCAGTTGGCAGGAAAGAACCAACAGTCAGTTTGAACACACTTCAATTTAATTAAAGAAAAAAAAAACTCCTTCTTGGCATACACTAGGTTTTGAATGCAAGAACAACAAGAAAACCCCAAAACTCTTGTGGTGCAAACCAGATAAGGAAACAACATAATGGAAGAAAATACTGACCAAAATCAACTCTACAAAATACAATGTGCTACTACAATACTATGCCGAGTGTATACAATGCTAGGGCTGGTGTAAGTACTAGCCAGAGCTGTTTCTAAAGGTGGGTAAACACTGCCGCTCTAACTCTTTTTCCTTTATTGTATTTCAATTCCCATTGGGGAATGCGCATATGCACATATGCGCTGCTCTTCAGCCGAAAGACATAGAACAAACAATAGAAGACATTTAAAAATAACAAAGGAAAAAACATGGTGAACATAGATATAAAAAAGGGGGGGACTTCATGGAAAACAATGGACAGAAAAGGGGCAACTGTAAAATGGAGATAAAAACCGTAAAAAAGTAGCGCACACAAAAAACCAAACACTGGGACAATTAAAGAACACAAGACACAGTATGCCTGGAGCATAAAAGTATCGACGGATGGCGTAGCACACAACAAACGCCGACAGTAACACTAGGTACAAGGCCAGCACAGAATTAAAATCACGCCTCTCGACGCACAGGAGAAACAGCACTACACACAGCATTGACGTGTAACACTGACAATGGTCAAAACAGAGGATCTGCCAGGTGCAAGGAGATGAGGGTGAACGGAAGAAGGGAGGGAAGGGAAGAGAGGGGGGGAGATGGGCCGAAGAGGGTCAGGTAGGGAGGGATGTAGGAGGGAAAGAGGCAAGGATGGGTTGCAGGGTCTCAGGGGGGGGGGAGGAAAATCCGGTCTGGGAGAAGGAGGGGAGAGGAAAAAGGGGGCCTGGGGAGTGGGGGGGGGGGGGGGGGAAAGGCCAGGTTATAGTTGGAAGGAAGGGTATATGTCACAGCAAAGTTCATCATCCGGGAAGGGGAGGCACTGGAAGTTGCCCTGATGAAGGAGTTGAAGAGTGTGGAGGTGGAGAGGGGGAGGGATACAGCGATAGAGGTGCGGCAACAGGCGGGGGGTGGAGAGGAAGGGGCAAACCAGAGGGTGGGGGGGGGGCGATCAAGCCTGCGGACAATCTAAAGGATGCAGAGATGTTGGAGGAACAAGAAGAGGTAGGGGAAGGGGATGAGTTCATACAGGAGCCGTGTGGGGGAAGGAAGTCGTATATGGAAGGCGACGCTCTGACGGTCTAGGCGTGCTTATAAAGCCAGGTTGGCGGAGTGCTACATGAGTCATATGTGTTCTGATTGGTGGAATACTGTCACATGTTATCTGGAGTAGTAGTTGCGTGTTTATTTGGAAGGCCTGTTATTGTTTCTGTAGACTGGTGATGTTTCTCTCCGTGCTCCTGAAAACGGGTCGGCAACCCATCTTGCGTGTTGGTTGTGCGGGTCCTCTAACAAATAAGGGGCCGCTACAACGTGGACCAAGTAGACAAGTGGAAGGATTCGTAATTAAAGTGACTGCTGTCAGGGCGTGAACTCATGGTCGCCTGTAGCCGTTCAAATCATATTGCAAGTCCAGTGCAGTCCTGCAACACTACCCTTATATGTGCTGGCTGTTTCCACTGCATTTACTCACAGCCTAAAGTGGAGAGTTAGTCTGTCATCACATCATTGATCCTATAGTAGCCAATGACTGAACATAATTCATGATCAGATACTTTAAGCACCTTTCTCTGAGCCCAGCCACTTCATGGGCCATGCCTCATCATCAACAGGCTATCCGTGACCATGTCATTGTTCTTGCAAAGGAATATGACTGCGTCATGGCTCTGTATTACTTTCCTGAACACATTATTGAGTACTGGGTAAAGTGACGTCCTGATTTTGGAGATTCTATAGACGTGTGGGAAACGGACGCTGGAGTGTAACACTAGCAGTGCAGGATAATAACCTGGCAATTCCTTTTGCTGCGTTTTTCAAGTCACTTGGCATGGTGTTACGCTGGCACTTCGGAAAACTAGTCTACAGACCTGCGGTCATCGGGGAGAACTTTCTTGATGAACATCGACTCTATCGAAAAGCGTTTCTGAGGAAAATATCTTTCCTGACTGGTGAAACGTAATATTATCCGACGAATCAATATTTTTCCATAGTGAGTAGCATTCCAGCATGGGTACATAGCCCGAATGGAACCCGTTGCGACTGCAAGTATGTCCTGAATAATATTCCAGTATGGGCATACGTATAGGCTGCATGGCGCCCGTTGCAACCTCAAGTATATCCACGAGTTATCTCGTGTGGTTGTGTGTCTGGCAGTTTGGCGTTTCATGTGTTCCTAACGAAAAAGGATGTTCCACAGGATAAATGACAGACGATTACATTCTTATTATAAATAATGTTATATCCGCATCTGTGTGACAACTATATCCTGAGCGAATAACCTGCTTCCATCACCATGAGTCTCCGGTACACCTATCAGCCATGGTGTTCGCCGAACACAATGAATTTTATCTTCTCGACTGGAATCCTTCTGCACCTGGTCACAGCCCCATTAAAAACATATGGATAGAGAGGAAACGGACCACGTGGAAAACTGGCCTGACCCCGTGATGACTTTTGGAATATTGCCTTATCTGCCTTGGAAGAGAGGACAGAAAATGAGAGACAGACTACCTTTCCCCCAGGACGGGGATGCTGATTGAAGTGGACGGATTTTTTTGGTAAATAAACCATATGCTGTGTATTTTTGATGTCCGAAAAATTATTAAGAGTTGTGAAGTGTTCTTTCTATTAATTTAGCGTTTCTGTAGGTTAAACAAATTAACATAGTAAAACAAGAAGTTAATGCCGTAAGTGGAATTCGATCCGGATCCTTCCGTCGTTCTTTGGCTCCTCAGTTTGTTGACCAAGCCACCCAACCGCGGAATTGCAATACCAGGGACTGCGATATTCAGATTTCTTACTGTTATCCCGCCGACCTCACCACGTCACGACTCCAAGTCCCTTTTACAGGTTTAAATCAGAGGAACAGCACTGATCAACTTTTTTTGCGTATTTTGGAGGATATGTGCCTCTTGACGAATGGAAATAAGGCATAACTCCCTTCAGTTACAATAACAATAAAAATTATCCTTTACCTTTATAAATGTTTACTATCCAACAGCAAAAGCCACATTCTAGGATGATGATGTCAAATGAGGAGAAGCTGCCTGTCAGCCAACGCATGAAGAAGTTGTGGGGAGATGAGCTAAATACTGTACCTTAGTCTTAGGTTCTAAGTGGTCTATAAATGGCCAAATTCTGTAATGAAAAGAAAAATACTGTACGCTCTATAAAGTTATTGGCTCCTACGTAACATACCAAATAGTGATTTTCGTGGAAGAAATGGTACGACTGACTGCAACAGCAAACAAACAGAATAATTTCAAAAAACATTTTTAAGAAAGCTATGAAATTCAGTTCTAGACTGGATGTATCAAATGACCAACTCTGCTGTTGTAAATCTTATACGTAAACCTGACACCATTTTATTGCTATACTTTTAGTATTCGTTTTCAAGAGTTTCTGGTAGGGATTGTCAAAGGATATTTGGTCAAGGTCGCGTAAAATGTTAGTGATTTTCCTTCGCTAATTTATTTTGTCGTGGAGGCACTGGAAAGTTATATAAACTACAAGTACCTGACTGTTATCTTGTAGACGGCCGGCGTGGCCGAGCGGTTCTAGGCGCTTCAGCCTGGAACCGCGCGACCGCTACGGTCGCAGGTTCTTATCCTGTCTCGGGCATGGATGTGTGTGATGGCCTTAGGTTAGTTAGGTTTAAGTAGTTCTAAGTTCTACGGGACTGATGACCTCAGATGTTAAGTCCCATAGTGCTCAGAGCCATTTGTTATGTTACAGTAGTCAGACTAAGTGGATCACAACGTGAGCCGAAACCTCTGGTACTGATTACTGAATACTACTACAGAACTTGTACAGTGATGAGTATTACTTTACTAATTATTCGAGTAAGCAAATCGCATAATCACTTGTATTGATAGGCGGTAACGCACGTTATTTATGCTCAGAACTGCCGTTATTTGAAGGTTAACGTACATAAACCGAGTCCAGCTCGCAGTCACATGGGCTCGCAACTGTTCAGCTATATTTGCGCTTATCTTCATCCGTCAGCTTCACGGCATTTGAGCTAGATGTGGGCAGATTACCTGTGTGAAGCACCACGTGGACTGCCGGCATTCCGCCATCTTGCGTCCGACTATCGTAATAACATCTCGCCAGAAAGTGCTGTCAGCGTGCGCTCTACAACTCTCTCTGGTTAGCGCAAAAAAGATTCGCGAAATCACGTCCCTGAAATAAGGCATATGCCGTATTTCTACGACCATCGCAAAAATATCGATTTGTGTCGTAACAGTCTATATCTGCAAGCAGACAGATGTCGAAGATATACTCAACGGGTCATTAAAATTGATACACCACGACGATGACGTGCTACAGACGCTAAATTTAATCTGCAGGAAGAAGATGCTGTGATATGCAAATGATTAGCTTTTCAGAGCATTCACACAAGGTTGGCTCCGGTGGCGACACCTACAACTTGCTGACATGAGGAAAGTTTCCAACCGATTTCTCATACACAAACAGCAGTTGACCGGCGTTGTCTGGTGAAACGTTGTGATGCCTCGTGTAAGGAGGAGAAATGATAAAGGTCGGATTGTAGCCTATCGTGATTGCGGTTTATCGTATCGCGACATTGCTGTTCGAGTTGGTCGAGATCCAATGACTCTTAGCAGAATATGGAATCGGTGGGTTCAGGAGGGTAATACGGAACGTCGTGATGGATCCCAACGGCCTCGTATCACTAGCAGTCGAGATACAGGCATCTTACCCGCATAGCTGTATCGGATCGTGCAGTCACGTCTCGATCCCTGAGGCAACAGATGGGGACGTTTGGAAGAGAACAACCATCTGCACGAACAGTTCGACGACGTTTGCAGCAGCATGCACTACCAGCTCAGAGACCATGGCTGCGGTTACCCTTGACGCTGCATCGCAGACAGGAGCGCCTGCGATGGTGTACCCAACGACGAACCTGGGTGCACGAATGGCAAAACGTCATCTTTTCGGATCAATCCAGGTTCTGTTTACAGCATCATGATGGCCGCATCCGTGTTTGGCGACATCGCGGTGAACGCACATTGGAAGCGTGTATTCGTCATCACCATACTGGGGTATCACCCGGCGTGAAGGTATGGGGTGCCATATGTTACACGTCTCGGTGACCTCTTGTTCGCATTGACGGCACTTTGAACGGTGGACGTTACATTTCAGATGTCTTGCGACCCGTGGCTCTATCCTTCATTCGATCCCTGCGAAACCCTACACTGCAGCATGATAATGCACGACCGTATGTTGCAGGTCCTGTACGGGCCTTTCTGGATACAGAAAATGTTCGACTGCTGCCCTGGCCACCACATTCTTCAGATCTCTCACCAATTGAAAACGTCTGGTCAATGGTGGCCGAGCAATTGGCTCGTCAGAATACGCCAGTCACTACTCTTGATGAACTGTGGCATCGTGTTGAAGCTGCATGGGCATCTGTAGCTGTACACGCCATCCAAGCTCTGTTTGACTCAATGCCCAGGCGTATCAAGGCCGTTATTACGGCCAGAGGTGGTTGGTCCGGGTACTGATTTCTCAGGGTCTATGCACCCAAATTGCGTGAAAATGTAATCACATATCAGTTCTAGTATAGTATATTTGTCCATTGAATACCCCTTTATCATCTGCATTTCTTCTTGGTGTAGCAATTTTAATGGCCAGTAGTGTGTTTATGTGAGCAACAGACCGGCAACAACGGCCTGATGCATGACAAACGAGATGAATGGAAGTTTGCAGCCAGATCCTGTTCGGCAGTAAACAGTCACCTTTCATAGGAAAGACGAAAGAGAAGAAATATTTCACGTCAGTAAAAGGATGTACATTACCGAGTAGGATGAGAGACAAAGCAGTCAGAGAATAGTTTCGGGTTTTCATTATCAGTGATGAAATAAAAGGTGGCAGAAGGAAACGGAAGGAGTTTTCAAAGAGGATGTGAAATAGTGGATTGCCAAGAACAGTTCATAGCTACAAGCCTAAGAAGTATTGGAAGACCTTAAAAAACAGCAATAATAGTCTCGGAATAGGCCATGTGGTCTTCAAAGGGAAGGAGAAGTTCGTATAGGCAGATGAGGGTCGTGGGGCGTGTAGAAATGAACGGTTCCTAATTATTTCCGGAATAGAGTGTGACTAAAGCAAAAAAAGTTTGTTAGTTCAGATAATTCTTAAGTATAGTCCCAGATATAAACTAGTAGCGTGTGAAACAAAGAAAAATAAAATAACGTACGATCTGCAACTTTGATGGCATCTTAGTCCCTCTGCGTGTAAGTATAGAAATTTCTGAAACTAATTAGATCATGAAGACCTCAGAAGGGAATTGTGATTTGGAAATGCAAATGTTCAGTCCAGTCTTGGAGCTGATGACTGCTTTACTTAGCGCATTACGTTGTTGACCTGGATCAGTGTCCAGTAGTGACTTTAATATCATATTCCTGAATGTTCTCGCACGGAATAAGGAATTCGTTGCGCGGAGGAACAGCGCTGAGGGAACTTTAGCTTGTGGGAGAAGGAGAATGCGGGTTTTCCGACACGCGTAGACGACGCGTGAAATCAAAAAGTGTTTTCTTGGCTATAGTATGATTTATAGAATCCAGCTGGATGTACCATATAGATGTTGCGCTAAAGCACAGCGGTAGAAATGTACGCATTGTACAAATAACGACACACACACACACACACACACACATACACACACACACACACACACGCAGGCGCGCGCCGCTCATTGTGATATTTTCCATACGAGAATAACCGTATAAAAACTTTCCTCCCGTCCAAGAAGTTCTCGCTGTCGTCATCCGGGTCAGTACCATTCTTTATTTTATCAGAAACATCGTTGAGAGTATGTCCCATGGATTCTATCAAATTTATTTCTCGGCCCAAGTTTATGATGACTGTATGTTAAAAATGTATAAATACCATTTTTAATGTCCAAATTCTTTTACAAATATGAGATCGATGAATATCGATGAAAACTTAAACCACAAACTGAACTCTGCTCGAACATTGCAAGACTAAACAGGATTTTCGACTGTTTTTATACCTGCTCGATTAGTCTTTTCGTTTGGGCACACCTCTTAGATAGAAAGTTCTCCACTTACTAAGTATTTTTCTGACATAATGCTCTTCTTTTGACACTTACATTCTAATTTACAAGGCGACAGTTATTGTACTATATCAAAAAAACGTAAAGTAATTACGAACTACGGCGTGCGCGAACTTTATTCAACATGTAAACGTCACTACAAATATTCGGATTTCGGTTATGACATGTTCGACAAGCCTGCCGTCATTGGCGATGATGTGGAGCAGACGAATAGCGAAATTCTGCATGACTCGCTGAAGTGTCGGAACATCGATGCTGTGCTGAATGGCTGTTTTCAGCTCAGCGATGGCTTTAGGGTTATTGCTGTACACCTTGTCTTTAACACAGCCCCACAAAAAGGAGTCGCATGTGTTCAGATCCAGAGAATATGGCGGCCAATCGAGGCCCATGCCAGTGGCGTCTAGGTGCCTCAGAGACAGAATGTGGCCCCCAAAGTGCTCCTCCAGGACATCAAACGCTCTCCCGCTTCGATGGCATCGAGATACTTCTTGCATGAACCACATCTTGTCGAAATCAGGGTGACTTTGTATAATGGCGATGAAACCATCTTCCGAAACCTTCACGTACCATTCGGAAGTCACCGTGCCATCAAGGAACATTGCATTGATTGTTACGTGACTGGACACTGCACACCACACAGTCACCCGTTGAGGATGAAGAGACTTCTCTATCACTAAATGTGGGTTCTCGGTCCCCCAAATTCGCCAATTTTGGTTACTGACGAGCCCATCCAAATGAAAGTGGGCTTCGTAGCTAAACCAGACCATACAGCGTATACTAATTCCCATCATGCCAACAGTGCAGTCTGAACGTCCTAGCGCAAACCGTTCAGAAGTTATGACGATTTTATTTGATATAATTCAATAATTGTCACCCTGTATGTTTGTCGTCTGAGTTATAGGCCGTTTTAGCGAACGACTCGCGGTCTGTCGACTGCGTTTTATCTTTAATCCGTAGTAGCAGTATGGCGTAGGACATATAATCTTTGGTTCGGGACCTCCGCTGACCCTACCATGTATTTTGTGAACCTTCCTCCAGGAGGAAGTCCTTGTTCCTAGTTCTCTTTCCTTGCGTCGATTGGGCTTGTCGTACAGCCGCTTTTAAGTTCTTTTACTTTTTGATGCTCTGAGGATACGACGTGGGCGCTTATGACAGTTGTTTTTGTCCCCTAAAACAAAACAAAATGAATCATTCTAAGTATACAATGCTAAGTTTATTATTCCACGTCGTGGTTGTGCTCTGTTGCCTCACACACTTTCATGTTAAACTGACGTATCAGCTTAAAATGTGTTTCAATTGCTTGTCCTTACCACTCATCACATTAATTTCTTAGACTCCCTTCTCCGTTATCCCTTCCTTTCCTATATTTCCTGGATTGAGGAGGGATATAAAGAATACGTAATCTGATAAGAGATAAGAGATAACGGTACATAGGCCCACCCTCCTTTTTTGAGAAAAAATTCTGACACCTCCGTCCTCGGTTGACCGGCATCTCTAGTGTCTGTAGACAAGTCAGTGCGGCCGTAGCCTTTGTTTATGTAAGAGCTATTATTTTCTTTTGCTGGAAAAATGAGAAGTGTAATAATAGAGCAACGGATTGTTACACATGAAACTTGGAACGTCTGCTACCGAAACCTATCTTTTACAATAAGAAGTGTATGGCGAAGACGGCTTATCACGTACTCGAGTCTCTGAGTGGTTCACGTGTTTCCAAGATGTCCGAGAAGACACTGAACATGACTCATGTTCAGAACGCCCTTCAACATCTAAAACGGATAAAAATATCGAAAAAGAGGGTAATACGACTCCACCTGGCCCTCGGTTAAGTATTCGAGCGACTGCTGAAAGTGTAGGAATTCACAAGAACGTGTAACTTAAATTTTACACAATCAGTTTAACATGAGAAAAGTGTGAGCAAAACTGGTGCCGAAAAGTCTCGCGATCGACCAAAAAGTAGCTGGTGATAATGTTTGTTCTGACACTTTGAATGTCACTGAAAAGGATCCTAATTTCTTGGGAAAAATGATAACATGTGAGGAATCTTGGTTTTTTACTTATGACCAAGAAACCAAGAACCAACCTTTGTATTAAGTGGGCTCAACTTTACCGAGAGCGAGAAAAGCTCGAACGGGCAAATCAAGATTCAAAAATATACAGGGTGAGGCAGGTAACTCATAACACTGCTTTTAACTCCCCAACCGTAATGGATATAAAGTTGCCGTTTGGACAGTGAATTGCAGGGACAGGAGCTCCTTGAATAAATCAGATTTCATGTTTGAGCTATTTTTTTTCAAAGAGATATGAGGCCATCTGAGGTATTTTTAAATGGAACCCTATGATAAATTTTAGCGTAACATGATGGGCTTAAAAAGACGGTTCCAAATATGTATCATAATATTTATGCGAATATCTTTTGAGACACATATGTTCTCCTATCGTGTTCGTCCTTACTATATATATATATATATATATATATTAACCCTGCAGCCTCGGAAAAATATAGGTCCATTTAAGATTACTGCTTGAGCTGTTCCATTATATATATATATCGGGTGAGGCAGCTAAGTCATAACACCCCTTGTATCTCCTCAACCGTAATAGATACAAAGACGCTGTTTGGACAGTGAATTGCAGGGACAGGGGCTATTTGATTACATCACGTTTCATGTTTGTGCTATTTTTTATCACAGAGATATGAGGCCATCTTTGGTTTTTTAAATGAACCCTATGTTAAATTTTTGCGTAACATGATGGGATATATATATATATATATATATATATATATATATATATATATATATATATATATATATTCATGGAATCATGTATCTTCACTGGATTCCTGAAGGTCAATCTCTTAATCTGTTGATAAAAATTACCCGAATTCTGCAAGAACAAATCGTGCAATCTACATCACTGGCTCATACCGCATTGTCTGTTAACACGTTTCTAGCGAAATACAGCATCCCAATGTGAGATGGCCTACTTTATTCGCCCGATCTAGCACCATGTGGCTTTTATCTATTTCCCAAGGTCAAATTTTCATTAAAAGGAATAAAATTTCAGTCCTCTGAAGCAATGAAATAAAAAGGGGCACGCATCATCAAGGCGCCACAGTGCAAAACTTCCAGGACTGTTTACATCAATGGAAATTTCTCATGGAGTGTTGTGGGGGTAGAAGAGTGGAATAAATTGAGGATTACAACAAGTAAATATGTATGTTTTTTTAAATGAAATGTTTTACAGCAATATTTCTGTTATTTTATAGCCACACCTCGTATTTGTAAAATACCAAACATGCCCATTCCTGTCACATACATCTTTCAGGTTTGCCTTCCACGAAATACTGCTCCTTGCTGTTGCTTTTACTTCTTGGGAAAGTATTCCTTCCTTCAATGTGTAATATCTTCTACTACTTCCATTTATTTCCCTTCTCTTTGTTATAATGATACGCTTTTGTGGGTAAGCAAAATTTGCGATTGCAGGGCAGGGGATGCCCTTTCATGGTACTTGGTAACGAATGTAATAGCCATTTGGCTAACAATGATAAATCCATAAGAAAGAGAGATATAGTATGACCGAGAGGACTTTGGTGAAGACTGAACTAGCTGTTAACCTATTCCGTAAAGTGAAGAGAAAAAAAATCCTAAGATTAGGTTTATTAGGTGGTATTCAGGGTAGGACATCACTATCATCAACGGCAAACACACACACACACACACACACACACACACACACACACACACACACACACACACATAGATAGTACGAGAGAACTGGAGACAGAGACAGAGAGAGAAATTGTTACTGCACAGACTTAGCAGCCAACCACACTGCAGACCATATACGAAACAGCTCATACTTCAACTAGGAGAAGCTACATAAGAAAGTGAATTATCTTGTATCTGGTATTGCCATGTGGATTCTATCCCCAGTTTTTTTTTTTCGCAGTGAGATTATTCTGCGAAGCATGTTCAAGTGTTCATCAGCAGAAGATCCGCCATAACTACGTTTTCATAGGGCTCCCAGAACCGGATTTCGTAAGCCAAATTCGCGATACCGCTTCTGATTGACTGAGTAAACACTCTAGTATCGATTCTGAAAATCTAATTTTAGCTGTCGGATTTTCTCTTCCACCGCCGATTTTCCCTCCCATGTAAACACAACCAGTTTTTGCTAGGAGTGTATTTTTGTGCAGCGAAGGAGAAATAAAAATGTCGGACGGAGGATGCAGTTCCTACCTCTGGTATTTATCTGAAGCGAAGTATCCACTATCTGACTGAATCAGAAATCGAAACGGCTGTTTCCCAGAGGCCATCTGTGCAAAACATCTGACTATCGGAAAACCGATATTTGCCATGTCTAGCAAACCCGCTTCAAGGCTTAACATGTAAACACGACAAAGAGTTTCCGAAATTCATTTTCGTCTTCCCGAAGCTGTGCCTCATAGAAACTCAGAATATAACAGATATACACCTCAGACATAGGAACCAGCCGCTACTGGGAGACCGCTGACCTCACCTACTGGACACCGGGCGACCGCTCGCTAGCGGCCTCGTTGCCTTCATCAGTCGACCACGCATGGCCTTGTACTAACCACGCGCCTGCACACGCTCTGCGTATGTAGCGTGTGTCGTTGACCGAAATCTCTGCTCACTTTGCACCCGGCACGTCAAGAGCCTCAGATATACACACTTTTTGTACGACTTAGTCACACTGCAGCTTTTCGGAGAGGGTTAGCCTTCTGCACGATACAGAGCTTGCTACAGAATATACACTAAAGCGCCAAAGAAACTAATATTGGCTTACGTACTCAAACACAGAGATATGTAAACAGGTAGAATACAGCGCTGCGGTCGGCAATGCCTATACAAGACAACAAGTGTCTGGCGCAATTGTTACATCTGTTACTGCTGCCACAATAACAGGTCAGCAAGATTTAAGTGAGTTTGAAGGTGGTGTTATAGTCGGCACACGAGGGATGGGTCACAGCATCTCCGAGATAGCGATGAAGAGGGGATTTTCCCGTACGATCATTTCAAGAGTGTACCGTGAATATGAGGAATCCGGTAAAACATCAAATCATCGACATCGCTGCGGCCGGAAAAAGATCCTCCAAGAACGGGACCGACGACGACTGCAGAGAATCGTTCAGCGTGACAGAAGTGCAACCCTTTCGCAAGTTGCTGCAGATTACAATGCTGGAGCATCGGCAAGTCTCAGAGTGCGAACCAGTCAGTGAAATATCATCGATATGGGCTTTCCGAGCCGAAGGTCCACTCGTGTTCCCTTGATGACTGCACGACACAAAGCTTTACGCCTCGCCTGGGCCCGCCAACAACGAAATTGGGACTGTTGATGACTGAAAACATGTTGATTGGTCGCACGGGTCTCACTTCAAATTGTATCGAGCGGATGGACGTGTACGGGGATGGAGACAACCTCATGAATCAATGGATCCTGCATGCCAGCAGGGGACTGTTCAAGCTGGTGGAGGCTCTGTAAGGCGTGGGGCTTGTGCATTTAGAGTGATATGGGACCCCTGATACGTCTAGATACGACTCTGACGGGTGACACGTACGTAAGCATCCTGTCTGATCACTTCCACCGATTCTAGTTCACTGTGCATTCTGATAGACTTCGGCAATTCCAGCAGGACAATGCGACACTCCACACATCCATAATTCCTGCATCCTAAGGACAAACGCACACATCCATGCCCGAAGGAGTGGCTCCAGGAACACTCTTCTCAGTTTAAACACTTCCGCTGGCCACCAAAGTTCCCAGACATGAACATTACTGAGCATATCTGGGATGCCTTGCAACGTGCTGTTCAGAAGAGATCTCTATCACCTCGTACTCTTACGGATTTATGGACATCCCTGCAGGATTCATGGTATCAATTTCCTCCAGCACTGCTTTAGACATTAGTCGAGTCCATGCCGCGTCGTGTTGCGGCACTTCTGCGTGCTCGTGGGGCCCTACACGATATTAGGCAGGTGTACCAATTTCTTTGGCTCTTAAGAGGATTTGCTGGTAAAGTGAAATTCAGTGAGTCGTGGCATTTTGAGAATACACAGACGGAAAATTAAGAAGGAATGTAAGTAAAAAACATGATGCAGAAAACTGTATTGTGAAGAGTAACACACAGTGGAGGAAGGAGAAGGTGGAGTAAAGGCAAGACTAGCAAGTATAGGATCGTTCTTCGTCTAGTTTCGCAAAATACAGATCATTCTCACATTAGTTTTTTTGTCCAAAGATGTTCCAGCACAATTTTATTACGTATTTAGCTGAAATTTTCGACCAATTTTTTTGATTCTTCGAGTCGGTCTCTTCGTTTAAAATAATGTCAGGATGTTTCGTTGTAGAAATTTTTGCACATGAAACAAAACAACCGTACAGATTTTAAAAATAACGAAGTGATCTATGAAACATAGAATTAGTTTAAAATTTTAGTTGTATCCTTAATGCAACACATTTATTTGTCCTGCTAACGAAGATAACACAAAGGAGAAGTAACTGTACAGATATTCTATAACGTATAACACAAATAATCATTATATGTACAGCAACTGCCAATGGCAGCAGCATATTTTTCGTAAAAAATTCCTTATGCTGATTATGTGTATGTACATGTAAATCACGTAATCGCATTATTACATGAATATTACGAAATATTGGTATTGGCGTACGCTAGAGAACTTCACGTAGCCTAGAAGGCAATTACTTTACAACGAACTGAAAATCAAACTCACGCATAAAACACTAGTATATACATTGTAAATAACGTATTGTAAGAAATATGTGTCTTTTGTTTAATACAGATACCACTGATGATGGGCAACGCCCGAAATTAGAGCGGGAAAATAAAATGCTACCAACAAGCAGTTTCTGTGAAACAGTTATTTATTAATATGACATATTTCTAAGTTACACTGCCTATTTTAAGATGTACGAAATATTTACCGGGATGGTTTTATTTTACTGGCCCTTTTTAATGTCTATTATGAACTCTATTATCACACTTTCCTACACTGAAGGAAACGTCTCATATTAGTTATGCTGTTCATTACCATGGTGCTTCATCGCAGTCGTTGCGTGACAGTCCGTCACTCCACACAAAATTCCTTTTCGTAGTATCATCAAAGATTTGTGGTACAGAGCACGTGCTCTACCTAGCGTGCACTTGGCATGTACGCCAACTGCTGCACTCATCATGTCCTCTCCCTGGTCGCCTTCCAGGTCCGTCTCAACGACTCTGTCCACGTAAACAACGTAGTTCACGACAGAACGAATTTCAGATTTCTTGCAACAAACACATGGTGCAAAGGACATTTCGAACTAACTCAAACCAGTCATTTATGCCAGTCAACGCTCGCTTACCGCTCATAAAATGTAAAGGTTTATGCTCCAAGAATGGCTGTCGAGCACGTGCTCTTCTGTTCTTGTGTCCAGTGATACGCGCGGCTCTAACACGAGATTTCAGCGGACGCTCTTACTCTCCGAATACGAACCTCACATCAACTTCCCCGATAACAGTGCCGTCAGATGCACTGAAAAGAAGGAGTCATTACAAACCCGTAGCCTCAGTGCACCAAACGTCGTCTGTCGGTTACATCATAAGCTACATTATGAAAATTGCCTTTCACATGAACAATGGTTCAAATGGTTCAAATGGCTCTGAGCACTATGGGACTTAACTTCTAAGGTCATCAGTCCCCTAGAACTTAGAACTACTTAAACCTAACTAACCTAAGGACATCACACACAGCCATGCCCGAGGCAGGATTCGAACCTGCGACCGGAGCGGTCGCACGGTTCCAGGCTGTTGCGCCTAGAACCGCTCGGCCACCTAGGCCTCACACGAATAATCAAAAACTTCCCAGTCTGCTATTTTCAGGCAGGGGTTTGTAATTTTACGGGCAGCTGAGTTTGTTTGGAGTTTCTTCTTATCAGTTTCTCGTGGAATTCCTGACAAAATTCAGCTTTTATCATAGTTACGTACAATTTGTTTCTCTCTGAGAACCATGTCCGACGTCCATTTTTCAGCCAAATTTTGTTAGTTAGAAGATGAAACACCAAAACTCAAATGTGACAAACGATCCTTCATTTATGGTGCATTACAGTGTAATATTCGCTGTTCTAATACTTTTTTTGAATCTGCCATTCCGGTACATGAGGCGTCATTGTTGACGAGGCATCTTTACTGAAAGTCAGTTCTGTAGTACAGAAATATCTAAAAAGCACTGAAGGGGCTATACAGCTACGTAAGAAAGCTAACATTCTCAGAATAAGAGAAATATATCTCATCCGCAAGTACGAGTATACTTATTTTGCCGCCATTGCCAAAACTGCTATTGATGCGGAGGTATACTCAAGGTTGAGAAAGGGTTTGGTTACTTTGTTAATTGCGTAATTGGATCCTCAATCTGGTCACCTAATGACGTGAATCATTACATCATGTTACCATTCTTCAGCCCTGTAACTCTTTATTATGATTCTCTTATATAGTTACACGCTTCATTTCTCAGTGTTTTTTCGTAATACAGCCTAGAGAGAATATTTGGTTAAATGTCAATTGAAATGAAGTAATATTCTTCAGTCAATTGTTATTTTAATGTTCCAGTAGGTAAGTCAGTCATAGTATATTCATTTCTATATGTTCTTCGATTACTCAGTAATTCAATGTCTATGTTATTGTTACTAAAATGTAAACTTTCACGGCCGGAAATATCATGTCCATTATAATTATCTGGGCTGTTATGCCGTGGTCGGTTGATGAATTATGTGGTGATTCCCAAAGTTTCGTCTCCGACTGCGGGAGAAATCTTCAAGGGGGTCCGTAGCTTGATGGAAGGTCCAACACACACACTGGCTCGCTACTGACTGCCGCTAAATTCCGTGTCCACGCGCCCCCGCGCCGCGGCGTGACGTCTGGTGTTTTGAAAACGTCAGTGCAATTGGCCGCTGTCCGTCGCCGTCGATCGCCGTTGCCATCACCCAGTAGTGGACGAGTGGTACACATCTTCTTTAACACCGGCATCCATATACCGTACGGGCTACTGCAAAATCTAAGGTTTTCCTGCCGTTTGTTAAAAATGTAACGGAAAGAATAAGGAGGATCTTGACGAAGCGGAATATTACCGTAATTTACAAGCCCACCAGGAAGATAAGGAATACCTTAGGCCTGCCAAGGACGCTCGCAAACCATTGGAAAAATCTGGAGTGTATAGGATCCCATGCAGCTGTGGTGATGTTTATGTGGGTACCACCAAAAGAACTGTTTCTAAACGTTTGGAAGAGCACAAGGGAAATTGTAGAAGAGGAGAAACGGAACGATCACCTGTTGCGGAGCATGCTTTCCAGCCAGGGAACCACAATATTCGTTTCGAGGAGACGCAAGTACTAGCGGCCACGAGCGGATACTACGAAAGGCTCTACAGGGAGGCAATCGAAATCGCTAAACACCCAAATAATTTCAACCGAAAGGAGGAGGGCGTCAAATTAAACGGTATATGGATGCCGGTGTTAAAGAAGATGTGTACCACTCGTCCACTACTGGGTGATGGCAACGGCGATCGACGGCGACGGACAGCGGCCAATTGCACTGACGTTTTCAAAACACCAGACGTCACGCCGCGGCGCGGGGGCGCGCGGACACGGAATTTAGCGGCAGTCAGTAGCGAGCCAGCGTGTGTGTTGGACCTTCCATCAAGCTACGGACCCCCTTGAAGATGTCTCCCGCAGTCGGAGACGAAACGTTGGGAATCACCACATAATTCATCAACCGACCACGGCATAACAGCCCGGATAATTATAATGGACATGATATGTTATTGTGTTAATTAATTTTGGAAGGTTACAGTTATGGGTTAGAGTGAGAACATACTACTACGCATCTAGATCTAGTATAACATATATTTATTTATTGAACCTGATCTGATTAGAGCTATCAATCTCTCTCTTATAGTGGAGCGGTGTTTCATACGTACAGTACCTTTTCTTACATCATAGTTACCTAATAAATAATATGACAAATAGTATTAAAATGAGTTGAGTTTCGATAGTGGCAATATGAGTAAATAATGGTACCTGTGAACTGATAGAATTAATGCTGGCAGCACTTCTACTTTGCTACCACTACTACTGCTACTACTACTACTGCCGGTGAAAGTGACAATCATAATAATGACAATAATAATAATAATAGTGCCTGATATAAAAAGACTGTACAGATTCCAAGTAGGTGTTTTCCGGTATAACGAGTTTCGGAGAAATGAAATTTAAGAAGACAGCATCAGCTCAAAATTTTGGAAAGTGAGGAAGAGCTGACTGGAAAAAAGGATGTATAAGGTTAACTAGTGCGTACAGGAGTAATGGTAATCATTATTGTTGCTTTAGTAGATACGTAATTAAAAATATTCTAAAGCTGGAGATGTTATTCAGATCTCTAATGTAAGGCGGGAAGTTATTCGAGAGTCGGATTCCTGCTATTGAGAAGGGCTTCCAGCAAGTGGCTGAACGATGCAGGGGGATAGAAAGATTTTGCCATGATGGGAACAGGTGTTTTAGACATGTCGATCAGACAAAAACGTTAAGGTAGAGGAGAGATATGAGGGACAGTGTACGTTAATAAGACACTGGAGAAGACAGAGGCCATGGAAATACCTGCGCTTGTCCGCACACACCCAGGATATCTATGCATACAATGGTCAAATATGATTGAAGAGTCGAATACCGCAGACAGACCGATCACAGGGATTCATAATCAGTTCCAGGCGCATGAGCTTTCCTGAGAAAATCCTTGCAGGGTAACATCGCTGTTATCAATAATTGGAAACGTAAGTGTTCGTACAGGTTTCTTACTTCTAAGAGACTTTTCTGCAGGAGAGAAGTTGATATTTGTCCCATTTAGGGTGAAAGATATATCGGCCTAACGAGCCTAGAATGACCAACCAGAACAACTTGGGTTTTGCTTGAGCTGAGCCTCAACCCTATATACTGCTCAAATTTTGATACTGACTCAGATCTATATCGAGATTCTCGGTAACTGTCCTCAGGTTTATTGGTTTTTCACTTACAAGGAGGGCCACGACGTTCGGGTCAGGGATTTAAATTTGTTCTCTTTTAGTAGTCCATTAGGACAATGTAAAGTGCAAGCACTAAAGCGTTCTACTTCTGTAATTTCGAGAAAATCGCTAGAAAAATTTTACGTGTTGAATATGTACCGGTGCAATGCAACGCTGTGCAAGAGGTGGTAGCGGTCAAGTTGTGGTACACTACTGGCCATTAAAATTGCTACACCAAGAAGAAATGCAGATGACAAACGGGTATTCATTGGACAAATATATTATACTAGCACTGATATGTGATTACATTTTCACGCAATTTGGGTGCATAGATCCTGAGAAATCAGTACCCAGAACAACCACCTCTGGCCGTAATAACGGCCTTGATACGCCTGGGCATGGAGTCAAACAGAGCTTGGATGGCGCGTACATGTACAGCTGCCCATGCAGCTTCAACACGATACCACAGTTCATCAAGAGTAGTGACTGGCGTATTGTAACGAGCCAGTTGCTCGGCCACCATCGACCAGACGTTTTTAATTGGTGAGAGATCTGGGGAATGTGCTGGCCAAGGCAGCAGTCGAACATTTTCTGTACCCAGAGAGGCCAGTACAGGACCTGCAACATGCGGTCGTGCATTATCCAGCTGAAATGTGGGGTTTCGCAGGGATCGAATGAGGGTAGAGCCACGGGTCTTAACACATCTGAAATGTAACGTCCACTGTTCGAAGTGCTGTCAATGTGAACTAGAGGTGACCGAGACGTGTAACCAATGGCACCCCATACCATCACGCCGGGTGATACGCCAGTATGGCAATGACGAATACACGCTTCCAATGTGCGTTCACCGCGATGCCAAACACGGATGAGACCATCATGATGCTGTAAACAGAACCTGGATTGATCCGAAAAAATAACGTTTTGCCATTCGTGCACCCAGGTTCGTCGTTGAGTACACCATCGCAGGCGCTCCTTTCTGTGATGAAGCGTCAAGGGTAACCGCAGCCATGGTCTCCGAGCTGATAGTCTATGCTGCTGCAAACGTCGTCGAACTGTTCGTGCAGATGGTTGTTGTCTTGCGAACGTCCCCATCTGTTGCCTCAGGGATCGAGATGTGGCTGCACGATCCGTTACAGCCATGCGGATAAGATGCCTGTCATCTCGACTGCTATTGATACGAGGCCGTTCCGTATTACCCTCCTGAACCCACCGATTCCATGTTCTGCTAACAGTCATTGGATCACGACCACCGCGAGCAGCAATGTCGCGATACGATAAACCGCAATCGTGATAGGCTATAATCCGACCTTTATCACAGTCAGAAACGTGATGGTACCCATTTCTCCTCCTTACACGAGGCATCACATAACGTTTCACCAGGCAACGCCGTTCAACTGCTGTTTGTGTATGAGAAATCGGTTGGAAACTTCCCTCACGTCAGCTCTTTGTAGGTGTCGCCACCGGCGGCAACCTTGTGTGAATGCTCTGAAAAGCTAAGCATTTGCATTTCACAGCATCTTCTTCCTGTCGGTTAAATTTCGCGTCTGTAGCACGTCATCTTCGTTGTGTAGCAATTTTAATTGCCAGTAGTGTAGTTACCTTTCGCAGCGGTGAGGCGAAGTTAGTTTGTTTGCGTTCCGTCTGTAGTGCAGCACGTACGCCGGTGTTTGTTGTTAACCTTCTCGCCGCGGCAAATGAATCACATCCGTCTTTCGAGAGCGCCATGGCACACTATTACCGCCGGGCCACATCTACGATATCATTTCAAGCGGACCAAGCAAGACCTCGAGCGCCTGAAACTGAACGTTGTATCTGGGACGATCTTCATATTGCACTTCAAGACATCATTGGAATCCGCTTTATCAGTTACTAGCAGCGTTGTATATTGAACTGATAAATGAGGGCCGGCCGATGTGGCCGAGCGGTTCTAGGCGCTTCTTTATGGAACCGCGCGACTGCTACGGTCGCAAGTTGGAATCCTGCCTCGGGCATTGATGTGTGTGATGTCCTTAGGTTAGTTAGGTTAAAGTAGGTCCCAGTTCTAAGTTCTAGGGGACTGATGACTTCAGATGTTAAGTCCCATAGTGCTCAGAGCCATTTGAACCATTTATTTGATAAATGAGGAGATGTGGACAGATGTCGTGTGCAGACACGCTGGTGTTCTTAAACTTAGACACTGTGACGGTCACGTAGGGGCCGTCACGGTAGACTACGCTGGATTTGGCCTCGGCGCACTGTGGGTCTTCGAGCTCCCTTTCATGTCCTGCCAGATGTGCTGACAGTGTTCAAACCGAACGATAGCCAGATAAGTCACCTGGCTGAAAAGGGGCAAAAATTTGAGACATGCCGGCCGCTGTGGCGAAGCGCTTCTAGGCGCTTCAGTCTGCAACCACAATGCTGCTACGGTCGCAGGTTCGAATCCTGCCTCGGGCATGGCTGTGTGTGATGTCCTTAGGTTAGTTATGCTTAAGTATTTCTAATTCTAGGGGACTGATGACCTCAGATGTTAAGTCCCATAGTGATAAGAGCCATTTGAACCATTTGAGACATATCACGACTTAAACAGTGTGTGACAAATCAGAATTGAACTGACGAAGCAAGTGCTGTCCTACTTAGTTACAGGGGGATGCAGGGCCATCATCGTATACCATGAACAGCCACCAAGTTATGCTGGTTGCGGCTGTTTGGACCAAGAAGACCATGTCCTCTCGTTCGGCATGTATCCAACGCAGACTGTTTCAGACACAGGTCGGCGAAGTTGCACCCCCTGCGACACCTACTACACTATCTTCCTCACCTACAAGGCGGCTACGAAAGCAACAGAAGATGTTCTTACCCTGCTTCGACACACCCTGCCGCCATCGATGATCAACGCGAGCACAGTGGACCACACACCTCCCTCCACATTGATTCCGCCGAACTGTATAAGGAAAACGACCACTCACACCCACAGGCGAGAAGATGGATGTCGAACCAGGAGTTGCACCGTATTCTGTCTTCCTCCTGACGAGGGCAGTGTCGGATCACTACCGCTCGCACTACGAAATGGAATATCGTGACCGCAAACAACGGGCCCCGCGAAAACGCAAGAAGCTGCGCCGTATGCTATCTGACAATTACCTTCTTCGAATGCATGAACAGGATAATAACCTGGTATTCGATGGCGCAAAGGAATCTCCCACTCAGGTATCCTGTATTAACCACTCCTCCCCACCCCCTCCCTCGGCCCTAACGCCGGAGCCCGTCTGTCGCGGCAACTAAAGTACCTGCGACTGCCCCCGACCGTCCACCTTCTGCTGCTGAGTGCGCGCGGGAGTGCTCCACAAACAGTACTCTCCAGCGGCTATCAAGTGTCACAGCTGATTCTTGGCGGATCACATCGAAGGCGAATCAGAGCACCCCACGGACGTCGAGGGTGTGGTGGCGTCCCCTAGGCATCACATCGAAGACGAAGCAGAGCACCCCACGGACGTCGAGGGTGTGGGGGCGTACCCTAAGCATCACATCGAAGACGAATCAGAGCACCCCACGGACGTCGTGGGTGTGGGGGCGCCCCCTAGGCATCACATCGAAGACGAAGCAGAGCACCCTACGGACGTCGAGGGTGTGGGGGCGTACCCTAGGCATCACATCGAAGACGAATCAGAGCACCCCACGGACGTCGTGGGTGTGGGGGCCCCCCCTAGACTTTGCCAGCACCATCTCGTCACAGTGACTGCGGCACCATCGGCGGCTTTAAAGGAGCCATCCCTGGCGGCCACAAACTTACTGGAAGGGAAGAGCGATCAGACGTACTGCCTAGCAACAATTGATATCAACAACATAAATGCACGCTATAAACTGGCCATGCTTAAAGATATCTCAACGCAGCAGATGTTGACATAGCCCACCTTCAGGAGGTGTATGTCTAAGAGTTCACAGGACAATTAGGATATGTGACTTGTACCTCATATGCGTATGCCATTGGTAATGGAGTGGCGGTGCTCCTCCGCATAGATACGAGGGTTATTTATCGCATAGATACGAAGATTATTTATAAGTAAGGGCCGTTCGCGCATATAGTCCCACCTCAATGCAGCAGATGTTGACATAGCCCACCTTCAGGAGGCGTATGTCTAAGAGTTCACAGGACAATTACGATATGTGACTTGTACCTCATATGCGTATGCCATTGGTAATTGAGTGGCGGTGCTCCTCCGCATAGATACGAGGGTTATTTATAAGTAAGGGCCGCTCGCGCGAATAGTCCCGTCGTTCGCCCGGACGCCGCAACAAGTCACCGCCGCCCCACTTGTGAGATACGGTCAGTGATACGTTTTTTGACTGCGAGAAACCTATCAGCTGCAGAAATTCATCGTCAGTTGTGAGATAGGGTCAGTGATACGCTTTTTGACTGCGAGAAGCCTATCAGCTGCAGAAATTCATCGTCAGTTAACAGAAGTTTATGGCTTGAATGCAATGAGTGAAGGTAAAGTGCGTCAATGGGTTAGAGAGTTTAAAAATGGCCGTCAAAACGTACATGACGAAGAACGCTCATGCCGGCCCTCTGTGATCACTGATGATTTGGCGGCTGCAGTCGAAACAAAGATACGTGAGGACAGAAGATTCACAATTTCCACTCTTTCTTCGGAATTTCCACAAGTTTCAAGATCGGTTTTGTACAAAATTGTGTCTGAAAACCTAAACTTTAAGAAACTGTGTTCTCGGTGGGTACCCAGACTCCTCACAGAGGACCACAAAGGGAAGAGATTTGCCACTTCATTGGACTTTTTGATTCGTTACGAGGAAGAAGGGGATGACATGCTGAATCAAATTGTCACTGGAGATGAAACATGGGTATCCCATATCACTCCCGAGACCAAGCGACAATCGATGGAATGGCGACACACAACCTCACCCGTCAAGGTCAAAGCCAAACAGACGCTTCAAAGCGCAAGATTATGGCAACTGTGTTCTGGGACCGGCGCGGTGTTTTGCTAGTGGACTTTATGCCACGAGGAACGACAATCAACTCAGATGCCTACTGTGCAACTCTAAAGAAGCTCCGCAGAGCAATTCAAAACAAAAGGCGCGGCATGCTGACAAAAGGAGTTTTGCTCCTGCACGATAACGCTAAGCCTCACACCTCTCAAAAGACTCGGGATTTGATTGATTCTTTTGGCTAGGAAGTTTTGGACCATGCACCATACAGCCCCGACCTTGCTCCTAGCGGTTTTAACCGTTTCCGGTACCTGAAACACCATCTTGGCGGGCAGCGCTTCAATGACGACGATGAAGTGAAAGCGGCCGTGAACTCTTGGCTGCCGGAGCAGGCGGCCGAATTCTTTAAAGAGGGAATTAAGAACTTAGTTGTACGGTATGACAAGTGCTTAAATAAACAAGGCAACTATGTAGAAAAATAGGTAAAAATGTGTAGAATCGGGAAATAAAAGTTTTTTTACAAAAGTATTTGTATCTTTTTTTTAAAAATAAAAACGGTCCTTACTTAAAAAACAACCCTCGTATGCTTGCTGAATACGTCGAGTGCCCCCCAGGCGCCAGAGATACGGTTCATACTATCCAAGAAATCGGGCTCATAAACATCTATGCACCGTCCGGATCGGATTTGGCGTCGTGAACTATCTAGCTTCATCACAGACGCGATCATATCCGTTTTTATGGGACAGCAGGGCGCCTTGGTACTGGGAGTGGATTTCAACTGCACGCAAGCGCCCAAGGACCAGTTACCATGTCACACTTCACGCGCAGAACTTGTCACAATTGTCAGTAATCTTCAGCTTGTAGACTCATGGGAGCTCGTTTATGGCGATTGCTCTGCTTTACCCATTACACCAGCCATACATATAGCCGCATCGATCAGGTTTACAGGTCACGACCTATTGCCATGGGGACGAGGGATGCGAAATGTGGCCTGTATCTATGCTATCACCCTCGGTTGTCAGAGAGTATGGAAGAGCTGTGGTCCATGGAAGTTGAATGTTCTCGCTTCCTCGGAATGTCGGAGGTGTAACGTCACCGGTTTTTCTAGTTGGTAGTTGATAGATTAGTATTGGTCGCCCCTGGCTAAAACTCGTCGATAGTCGGTAGAGCGATGATACTGTTATTAGGTAAAGACGACAGTACAAAAAACAGTGCTGAACTGAACTATCGACTTGTGCGTGATATTTATTTCACCATTTGTGACCAATATTGTGGTGCTCGTCTTAATTAACTTGTTTATATTCTATGGTTTAACAGTTGCTATTAAAATATTAATGATAAATTCAATTTAGTTCCATCGACATCAACTTCCCCATAGTTTGGTTGTAATCTCAAATCTCTAATAAATCGTAACATTGCGATTGCTTCCTAACGTCAAAGAGTTTCTATATGTGGGCCGAGCGCTTCAGTCAAATATTATCACAGCACGCTAAAGATCACAGTCATGTCTCTAAACAATTTTTTAATTTGGAATCACAAATGCGTAAATTGGCACGA
Source organism: Schistocerca americana (assembly GCF_021461395.2). Taxonomy (NCBI): domain Eukaryota; kingdom Metazoa; phylum Arthropoda; class Insecta; order Orthoptera; family Acrididae; genus Schistocerca; species Schistocerca americana. The sequence goes on from NC_060120.1 coordinate 908,618,021, forward strand.
AAGGGTGGTTTATTTTACAACAGCAATCACTTCCTAACATGGCCGTGAGGAAGAATCTTCCCCAGGTGGTGGTGGGGGGGTGGGGGGGGCGGGAAGGGGGAGAAGGAATTTATAAATTATCTGCTTTAAAACTACTGCCAAGTTCCAGAGTCCAATTACGAAAGAAGTTAAATGTCTATCACTGTTCAATGCCTAACTAGAGTTGAGTTCGAGTTATCTAATTAAAAAGTTCACTTTAGTCTGATAAAAGGTAGTCCTCTATTTGAATTCTAAACGATGTTATAGTTGAAGTCAATGTTACGTTTCACTGCGTCATAGTAGATCACAATTATCAATCCTCGAAAACAATCTAACCTCGCCTACATATACGAGCCGCAGTGGTTAGCACACTGGACTCGCATTCGGGAGGACGACGGTTCAATCCCACGTCCGGCCCTCCTGATTTAGGTTTTCCGTGATTTCCCTAAATCGCTCCAGGCAAATGCCGGGATGGTTCCTTTCAAAGGGCACGGCCGACGTCCTTCCCCGTCCTACCCTAATCCGATGAGACGGATGACCTCGCTATCTGGTCTCCTTCCCCAAACAACCCAACCCAACATATACGAGTATTCAAACAAGTCTGACCAGCTTCGGCTAACTCTCGTAACGTAGTGACAATGGATCAAATTTTCCTTAGCCATTACTCAGGATTCTCAAAGAGTACTCACACAAAGTATTCTTTGAGATCGTTGGTTCTACTTTGCTAATTTTAATTATAATGATTTTGCGATATACTATGATTTTGAATTTGAGTTTACTGAGATTCCATCTTTCTTTTTTAAGTTGATAAATTACTAAGTATAAGGTTCTTGTTTCAGTAATAGTGTTAAATGGAACTTTGGTTACTTGTTCACTTTTCATGGAATTTGGAACTTGTTTTGGGGAAATTTTTGGGGTATTGGTTGCTATTTTTTCTTTTATCCTTTTTCGTCCGAGGAAGTGGCATTACAGAGGCTGATTGAGGAAACGTGGAACTACTGTACTTGTCGTACTGGCGCCTACCAGTCTGCGATTTCGTGGTGGTTACTCTGCACCAAGCCTGCCGTAGATACGAATTTGGTTGAATATTGTAGAGACGTGGTGGTATGGAAGTAGCATTCCATGGGCTTCTATTACAGCATTCTACGGGGATGTTATACACTGCAGCACTCGCCTGCACGGCGGACCCAGGTCACCACGTTCACACGCCGCCATCTTGGGGGTGATCGTCGGGACGCACTGAAGACAGAGGGCCAGGAGCCAAAGCCCATGTGTCATGTCACTGGAGAAACAGGACGCTGGCGACGGAGCTTGCTCCAGATTGTCACGATGGACGGTGGACGACGATTAGATAAGGTACACGAGGCTATATAATCGGAGCATCGCCATAATCCGGAGGTGATCGCAGAGAATCCTCAGCTCACTTTTGGCACGGTCCCCCCGGGCTGTGGCAATGGATCCGATTGAAGACGTAATGGTAGCGAAGGTCATTGAAACTATACAGACGGGAACCGCTCATAAGTCGCCGGGACCCAAAGGCCTCCCTCTGGAGATCTACCTTGCTGGCGCCAGCCTAGAAGGACATTTTCCGTGATCTACTGTCTCCCACTATGCAGCTCCCTGGAGTCTTCCTTGAAAAGCTGATCCTACCCTTACATAAACCACGAGGTTGAGCCAGGATCTGCTATTATAGTCCGTTGTTCTTACTCTGCAGTGGAGTGAAGGTTTTCGATCGACTGCTGGTGCCACGTCACAAGCGGACGGTCCCTTAAGTCATCGTAAGGAGGCTATAATAAGATCAGCATTTCAGTCTGTCTGCATCGCAACATGATTCCGCTTGCCTCAGGTCTTGGCCTCCCTCGGCCTCCGCCAGGCCCTTGAAGGGAGTTGATCACGCGTTTTTGACGGGGGTACTATGACAAATGGGGTACCCGGACACCGTCGTAGAGGTAGTGATGCATCCTCTTTGCGGCGCGACGTCCAGGGTGTTGTGAAACGGCCGTCTCACGCCACCGTTCCGGGCCTAGGCTCGGTGAAACTGGGCTGTCCTCTCTCAGCGATACTGTGCACTTTCGTTTCGGAACCGATAGCTTGTGATCTCCAACAGTTGGCCGATACACTTTTTGCTGGACTGCCTAATGCGACGATCCGGTACTCTTCCTTTGTGACGCTAATGACGTCCGCACAGAATTGCTTCCTCTGTTAGAGGAAAGAGGCTGCCCGATGGGTGCGTCGTCCCCCCCCCCCCCCCCCCACATTAAAGTATGTGGCAATGTATGTTGCTTGGGCACTGATTTCACAATTGACCTTCGGCGCACGATAGCCATCAATTGCAGGCATCTATGAAGCAGATCAGATCAGGGCTAACTGATCACCGTCTTAGGACTAGATTTCTACAATATATGCGATATGTCAACGTCTGTTTGGCGTCGCGCATTCCCCACGTTGTGCAGACGCTTCTGATCTCCCGCCAGCTCTCACAAGAAGACGTGGCGACGTTGTGCTGCTGGAGGCCTTAGTGCCGATCCCTCTCTCACCACTAGCGCCTTTCATCTACATTGGCCATTTCTTCATTGAACTAAGATAAATTCGCACTGCACTATAGCCCACGCGCTTGACACTGGCGACGGCGCCGAACGATATTGCAAGGAACTACCCCCATATATAGTGACGTGTTACGATACGGACGTTCAGTCCGCCTGGCACGCAACGGCTAGTGCGAAGCAGGTGTGCAAGTCTCCGCCTACATCAAATTCACTTCGCGGACTTTCCATCGTGTGTCACCTGAGGCCGCGCGGGATTAGCCGAGCGGTCTAAGCGCTGCAGTCATGGACTGTGCGGCTGATCTCGGCGGAGGTTCGAGTCCTCCCTCGGGCATGGGTGTCTGTGTTTGTCCTTAGGATAATTTAGGTTAAGTAGTATGTAAGTCTAGCGAGTGATGATCTTAGCAGTTAAGTCCCATAAGATTTCACACACATTTGAACATTTGTCACCTGAGGAGTGATGGATACGGATGACCATCGCCCTGTCCGCCGATCCGCGAAGGATGTTTGGCATTTGTCAAGCCATATGTCGGCTTTCCTCGCACACGTGACTCCCGATAGGATGACTGCACAATCGCTCCTCTTTCCGGATGAGGTGTATTTTCCAAGAGGAAGAACTAATTCTGTGACGTGGATACGCCATCGACTAGTTGTTTGGTGACTGTGAGAAGACAGTCCTGTGCGATCGTATTGAACGTCAAGTATCAACAATAATTCTCAAATTTCCTCTGGAGCACGTACCATACCCCACCTCGCAGCTGGATTATCCGTGACAGAAGATAAGCCACGTACCATTTCTTTGTGTTAGAACTTAACTACCAACAGCAACCGCATTGATTCGAGAAGACAGCAACGATCCGCAGCGAGTGGCACAATGGACCAATCTCACGTCGTAATGACGAGACATCTTGTATTGCTTCCTGTTTGATAGCCGACGAGGACCAACTTTTATTTACCTACCCCTCAGTATTATGGAGCATGCCAAAGCACGAGCTTCTGAAATACACCGGTGATGGTACAGAAAAAAATAAATAAATAAAAAAGTTGCTAGCGTTCAAACTTTGTAATCTGTGGATCTCGTCCCTCTCATTCTTTTGCTTTAATTACTGGTCTCATTATTTCATAAATGTGACATTTGAAAGATAATATAATGAAAAAGACAATTATATTTGCACTAACTTTTATTGAATTTCCATGTTGTTTGGCTGTTTACTAATTTTAATTGACACATCAAGTATTATATTGTTAACGACCGACTAGTAAACGACCAAAAGTAAAAGGTTTTCCTGAAAATGCCTGCCTGTCGTGATTTGCGAAATCCCTAATGTCAGCAATCGGCTGCGGTACCCTGGACTGCTTTGTACCTGACACTTCGACCTGCAGACACAGAGACAGATCTCATTCGGCAGTTAACTTGCGTAGCGGTGCGCCCATGCTAATGTAGCACGAACAAGCAGTGTACGTGCAAATGTTTTGAAAAGCAGTCACAGAATATAGTATAAAAATTCATCCAAATACACATGTTTCTTTCATTATATTACCTTTCAAATAATATATATATGAAATAATATGAGCAGTGCAGAAAGAAATATGCATTTAAAAAAAAGTGCGGGACTTGATCTGGCGATCCGTTGCTTCCGGAGCATGAACACTGACTACTTGACTGCCACTACATCGCGCTCTGAGCCGCAGCGCAACGGTATATGTTCTACGCGGGGGTTATCTCTCGCGATATTCTCGAAATTACCTAAGTAGTACGCCTTACCGTTTGCACATTATATTGCCTTAATGGACTACTAAAAGTGCACTGCACAAAGCTTGAAGAAAATCCGTGATCCGTACGACGTAGCCTCCCCTTGTTAGATACATATGGAGGTCATCGGCCTACATGTGGTATTTGCAGTAGGACAAAACTGATCACATACCCCTATCATATACACAAAATTCTGCCATTATTAAAGAAAATCCCAGTAGTGACCATGAATTTTTTGTCTGGCTCCGTGTACCACGATACGAATTTTAGTTGTCCGGGATCAAGTGGAAATAGCTAATAATTAAGAACCGACTTTCCAGCGAAATTAAAGCTGAATCATCTTCACATTCGTCAACTGGATCAAGCTTAAGATCTGTCATCATTAGTCAGACCTTTCTTGACGCCGACGTTCTCTTTTATCTTTACGACTACCATACAGTAAATGTCATTTACGTAAACTATGATTACATTTACCGACTGAGCCACAACTCAGTACACTGATGGAAAAAAATCGCAACATCAAGAAGGAAAGTTGGTAGGCGTCGCATAAAAGTGGCACTTGTAGGGCGACGAGTGGGAAAAACCCTCTGATTAATACTTCTGGGAAAAGTTGTTATATGTTCACAGCAAAAAACGTCCGTGCTGCCTCCCATTCCGGGTTCTGGAGAACGCAGTACACTTGAAATCTGATGTGGACCTGGTGCAGTGATCTAAGAGGCACGCCATCTACAACCCGCCTTTGTTTTTCTGAGAAAGCAGGACAAATACGACAGGGCAATAGACAGCCGCTGCTGTTGGAGTTATCATTAACATTTCTTAAAGACTGTTATAAAGTTATTGTGTTACTTATTCGGAGTCATGTTTTCGTTACATACAAGTATTTGACTAAGAAATGTTAATTTGCATTAAAGTAATCAGATTATTTAAGAAAAACTTAACTGTTCATTTGAGGAAAAAATTTGTCGAATTTCCATTGCCAGACGAAGCTTGGGAAATGGACAAGTGGCGTATCAAGCTGACCAACTAAAGGTCTACTTTTGCAAAACGAATATTTAACTATTTTTATGTAATCCGTGTAATTAAGAAAAACTTAATATGTGATTTGAGGGAAGATTGAAGTATTAATTCATAAACAGCTACTGTTACCTATGTAAATCAAGTTTCAAAAAGTTCATCTTTTCAGGACAAGCCATTTTACACAAAGAAAATTGCATCACTGTGGTATTTATCTGCCAAAATGGCTTCGTTCGAACCGCGTACTAATTTCAGAATATTTCGAAAACAGAAGACGTTACGTAAGCAAATGAGGTTTCAAAAAAAAAAGAAAAAATAAATCTTTTCCAGGTGTAGCTAGTTTCCGCACAAACATTTCCATTGATGTGATATTTCATTTTTAAAATGGCGTTCTTCGAATCAGTTAATAAATTCAGGACACTTCGAGAACAAGTTTCTGAACAAAGCTTGAAAACACAAAAATGTTTTTGTGAAGTTAATTGTCTAAAAGTAAGAAATAAAGTAGAACAGAGGAACATGTGACTTAACGTTGAGTGATGCTCATACACAGCAATTGAGTTGTCGACTGAGAATTCACATTCTCTTTCCTAATATATGTAGGATTCTCTGACCAAAAATGTTTGAGACTGAAAAATTGTTGAACCTTTTTAATGTAATTGGGAATAGATAACAGAAATATGTCGAGGCCACACTATAACAGACAGAAATATCTACGTAATTCAAACACAAATATACCCTAGTACTCTTTAAAATTCTAAGTTAAACATTGTAGTTTTCATTTTCAATCAGCATCTATTTGCTGTATAAGATTTCGTGCATCATTTTCAAGGAGCATCAGCTGTTGCTCTAATCTGTTTTATTTCTTACGTTTAGACAGATTATTTTACACAATATTTGAATGGTTTCTTTCTCCTTTTTTTTGGTAGCTAGATACTTAATCTAAGGCCTCAGATATGTTTCTCCTATTACTAACTTATTTTTTCCAGGGAATTTTATTTAGGTTCTTAATTCCTGTGGTTCATCTGAGAAAAATTTTAAACGAACGTGCTTCTAGGTGGAATGGAAGCGATCAGCACTGGATGCAAATCTTAGAAACGATCAAATAAATCCAGTCCTTGTTTTAAGAAAATGATCTATCACAAACTGTTTTCGTTTTTAGGGGCAACGAAGAAAATAAAACAGAAACTGTTGATACTTTACGTGTTATTAATCAATATAAGTCAATGCAAACAACACCCTTTATGTTCTACGTGAAATTCACTACGATCCAAATTCAAATAAAACGTGTCACAAAAATACGCTAACATGACATCTGTCACAGGTGGCATCACTGTCCCTCTTCAGTTAAGGCAGTTTCCTTTAATATGTATCACTTGACGTCAGTGCTCTACATCCGAATCCTTTACTTATACACTGTTACCAGGAGCCATAGAACCATGATGCTCAAAGGGATTCACCACCCACCCCATACCGACGTCTAATCAGGCTTCATTTTATTGTTTTTCTTACTCCTGCCGCTGTGTTTTATATGAAAAGTCTCATCATGGTCACCATCACCCGCCCTTTATAGGGGGACGTAAATAAAAAATAAATTTAAAATATCGCAGCTCCTCACTCCAAAATTTCCCGGAAAAATTGTTCGTCATTTGAGCTCTTCTAGGAGGGAAAACACGCGTGGGAATATGTCGCTACATGTGCTACGCCTCGGAGAACGTCGAACAGCCTACGTAATTAAGAAGCAAACAACGCTGCTCTAGAGAGGCGCCAGCGCTAATTATCGAGAAACTTGATTAGATGGTTGTTAATCAAGTTACACTATTCATTCACTGCCTACCGTGTACTCTATTTCTGGCAGTTGACCGCAACCGTGTTTCAAAGAGACAACACCTCGTCAGTTTTTTAGCGCTCTGGTGATAAGTGAGTGAGACACGTAGGTTTATTTGCAAAGGCAGAACCGAAACGCTCTGCGTGCTTTCTTCGCCGCCGGTGACAGGCTTAAGAAGCACGGTCGCTTTTGGACAGTAGACGAGCAATGTAATCTTCAGAAAATTTTTAACAAAATTTTGTACATAATCTTTTAATTCACTAGATCGCTAACAATGTACAACATCAAATTTGACGACTAGATCTGGTTGTTCATACGACCATCCTCAGATTTGAAAGAGAAAGCTGAAACAGAAAACTGCTTTAGGTGAAACTGACTTAAATAGCGTTCAGGCATGTATCTTTTTGGAGGTAAAGTAACGTACAAAGAGTAATGACATATCAAAGACATTGTGTCAACGTGAACAGTAAGATCAGACTGCGTCTTCTGCATATCTTGGTACTACGTAAGAAAGGAAAAGCAATTGTCGGATGATCTCTTGTAAGGCATTGCAAAAACAGGGAAATAGTAAACATGAAAGACGTGCGATTCTAATATAACAGATAACTTTAATAACTTACTTACTATAGAGATAAAAAGTTAATTATAAATAATGAAATTAATCAGAATGAAAGACTTAAGCTGTGGTAAGCAGAACATATATAAGTAAAGAAACATACCACGTTTATTAATCTTACGCATAAGTATAAACTTTTAAGAGTTATGTAACGATGAAATATAAACGATTATACTCGAGTGCAATTTTAATGAGCGTGGTATTCTTCTTTCTTTGTTATTATTCATGTGCTCTGCTTATCATACATTATAGCTTGTATGCCGATTTATTTCGTTATTTGTAATGAAATTACTTGTTTCTTTTATCCCTATAGGTTTAGAATCACTCTTTTACATCGCATTAGTACACTCAACACTTCATGAAGATCTAACTTACATGAGAATTGTTTGTCCTTCGTGCTTATTACTTGCCTACTTCGGTAGCTCCGTAAAATTTGTTGTGGTTCACATTCATCTGATAGCTGATTTTCCTTCCTTACTTGGAGGCAAGCAATGCAAACGACACGGTCTAACCTTACTGTATATATTGACACAAGCCTTTACCACGATAGAGCTGAGCATAGTTGTGTGAACAGCCGAAACTAGTTATAAAATTTAATGTAGTTCATTTTTTACGATCAAGACAGTTAAAAGACTGTGTATAAAAATTGTTCTGAATAATTTTCTCATAATACTTAAGATCGTTTTCCTCATTTTCTGATAATTTCAGGTATTACTAATTGAAATCTTACTGAAATTGTTAGTAACAAGTCTCCTATTAGATCGTTACTTTTTCCGTTTATTATTGGTAACTAGTTTCATGGCGATCACTGGGAATGTATATGTCTCGCAAACACATATCACTTCTGTTTTTGCTTACTTGCCGTCCTGCAGAGCCGGCCAGAGTGTCCGACCGGTTCTAGGCGCTTCAGTCCGGAACCGCGCGACTACTACGGTCGCAGGTTCGAATCCTGCCTCGGGCATGGATGTGTGTGATGTCCTTAGGTTAGTTAGGTTTAAGTAGTTCTAAGTTCTAGAGGACTGATGACCTCAGAAGTTAAGTCCCATAGTGCTCAGAGCTATTTCGTCCTGCAGATTTATGAGTTCTAAACCCACCGATGGAAAACGTTTTCACGAACCAAGCTTGGTCGTTAAAATCGGAAACGATGTTCCTTAGATATTTCCTGGGATAAATTCATCACCTTGCCTTCTGGAATAAACGCCTGATTCTTGCATCGCTAACTACACTGCCGGAAAAAATTCGTTCACCCATTTAGAGGTTTACAATTCACTCAAGGTCTATTGTTGCAACTGTACATATGGAGTACATAAAGTGATTACATTTACAGTTCTGAAGTACCAAGTATCGACCCATGGTAGAATGTGATGTAGCTTCCACAAGATGCAATGCAGGCGCTGATTTTGCCATCCAGTCGATCGTACATATGGCGAATGCTGTCCTGAGATACGTTATTCCACACCTACTACGCCTGTTCACGTAATTCTATAAGTGTCGTTGGTTGACGAGTGGCGCGAGTCACTTTTCCTCCCATCATCTCTCACGCGTGCTCGATTGTAAACAAGTCTGGAGATCATTCTGGTTCAAATGGCTCTGAGCACTATGGGACTTAACTTCTGAGGTCATCAGTCCCCTAGAACTTAGAACTACTTAAACCTAACTAACCTAAGGACATCACACACATCCATGCCCGAGGCAGGATTCGAACCTGCGACCGGAGCGGTCGCTCGGCTCCAGACTGCAGCGCCCAGAACCGCACGGCCACTCCGGCCGGCAGATCATTCTGGCCAGGGAAGTTTCTGCACATCTTGCATAGTACATTGAGTTTCACAGGCATTGTGTGGGAGAGCATTATTCTATTGGAATAACGGATCTAACAACACTCTGCAAGTGCTGAGCGCTGGTTAGCGTCCCCTCCAAAAACAACAAGTGAGAACGATGGTTGTAGCTTATAGTACCATGGGACATGAGACCTGGGGTGGGGCCAGCGTGCCTTTGACGAACACATTCTACGAGACAGTGCTCACATGTGAGGGGTGTTTGCGAAGTCCGTGCAAAAATAAAAACTACTTACTTGTCCGGGGTAAATCTTTCTTATTTTTCGACATAGTCCCCTTTAGACTCACATACATCGTCCAACGCTGTTCTAATTTGTTGATCCCTTCCGAAAAATAGGAATTGTCCAAGTCTGCGAAATAGCTCTTAGTTGCTGCAATCACCTCCTCGTTTGAATAAAATCTTTTTCCCGCCAGTTATTTCTTCAAATTGGGGAACAAATAGTAGTTCGAGGGAGACAAGTCTGGAGAGTAGGGGGGATGTGAAACGAGTTGGAATCCTATTTGGATTAATTTTGCGACCACAACTGCTGAGGTGTGTGCTGGTTCAATGTCGTGATGGGAAAGGACTTTTTTGCGGTGCAATCGCCGGCGTTTTTCATGCAGCTCGATTTTCAGACGATGAATAATATGCACCGGTAATAATTTTCCAGACAGTCGATGAGGATTACCACTTGCGAATCCCAAAAGACAGTCGCCATAACCTTTCCGGTGGAAGGAATGGTCTTAGCCTTTTTTGATGCAGATTCTCTCTTGGTAACCCATTGTGTAAATTGTTCTTTGCTCTTAGGAGTACGAGGAGCGTTTGAAAAGTCCGCGCAAAGTCCGAGAGATGGCACCACCGGCGCGTATCGAGGTCATGTTTAGTTAGTAGCATCTTTGGAAAGAACGCACACCAAGTTTCAGCCATATTGATCTATTTCTCTGTTTGGCATTCGTGTGAATCAAGGAAGTCGAGTGATCGTCAAAGAATGGACAAAAAGAATTTCGTGTGGTGATTAAACATTACTTTATGAAAAGTAAAACGCCTGCACCTTCGAATAGAACAGTTTATCAGTGATTTCAAAATTTTCGGAGTGGCCATATGGGTACAAGTGATGCTGAACGTTCTGGACGCCCTGTGAAGGTTACGACTCCAGAAATCATTGATAAAATCCATGACATGGTGATGGATCACAGAAGAGTTAAGGTGCGTGAGATTGCTAATGCTGTGGGCATCTCGAAGAATGAGTCATAATATTTTGCATAAATATTTGGACATGAGAAAGCTATCCGCTAGATGGGTTCTGCGATTGCACACGCTTCACCAAAAACGGAGTCGTGTGAAGTGTTGCAAGGATGGCTTGTAGCTGTTCAGGAAGAATCTACAAGACTTTAAGCGTCGTTTCGTCACTGTGGATGAAACATGGCTACATTACTATACTCGTAAGCTCTCTTGTCTTCCCTGTGATAGCATTACGATCTGCCATTGCTGCCCCTACAATACAACGATCGCGGCGGGCGTCTGCGCTGCATGGACGTCCAAAACTTCGTCTACAGGAGTGAGAATGTTCACGTGACCACTGATACCAGCATAGTTGCACAATTGACGCAGCACGTCGAACCTGTGTGGCAGTTCTCCGTAAGATCGTCCCGCCACAAGAAAGGCCAGAATCTGAACCCCTTCAAACTCTCCCAAATAGAAATGGTGCCCCTCCACGCCCGCACCAACGTGGTGACCAAACCAAAAGTTCTACTGTCACCTCCGTAAACATGTTAGTTGTCTAGTAAGTGGATCACAGGATGCTGGGCTGTGATGTTATCCGTGCGTCTGGGTAAGACTACGCATTAACACGGTCCATCAAGTGACAGATAGTGGACAAAACGCGAATGAGGGTAGCAATTTGAAGAGCAGAGGGAAAAAACTGCCAAGGCCCGTGCCGTGGGAAAAAAAACCTCTACGACTGTGGGATGGGTAGTATGAGCAGTAGTGGCTTACTAGCTGCGATAGTTCATACGAGGTTGGGTTTGTTAGTGTGGGTATCACGCATCATTTCCGTGGCAGGCGATGGCAATGTATCCCGGTTTGCTGTAGCCGCTGCATTCCTGGAACAATCAGGATCGTTATATATTAGTGGGAGATCGGCCATAGATCATCTCACTGTGTGTGTGGGGCGGGGGGGAGAGGGGGGGGGGGGTGTAGCGTGTCTGCATGTGGTTTGCGCGGTACGGCTACCCTGCGTGGTGCCACTTATTCGGCAAGTGTGTTCCATTTGGATATCCAATAATGGTGGCTGATTAACAGGAGCTCACCTGTACCGTTGTGTTTGCGTGCACTTGGCCATAGATGTTAGTTGGCTGGAGGAAGCACGAGTGCGTCTCCATGACACGGTTGCATGTTTGCTTCACACGTTTGCACCACCTTGAGCCTTCTGGCTGTGAGCATTCCCTATGGGGCAGACACATATGGCGCTCTGGTGGCTGTGAAACCACTACCAGTACATCTACAATCCCCCAGTTGGCATATGTTGTCATCAGATCAAAGTCAACATCGTCCTTCCAGGTGTAATATTTTTCCGGCGGTGTATTTTGATAGATCTTACTTTGTCCCAGGAATCATCCACAATACGAACAAATGTTATACACTGCGCACATATCACTGTTGTTATATGATTGCCGAAAGTTCACTATAAACAATGATATTCATTATATATGTGAGAGTGTGAGTACGCAGTGATTCGCGACGGAACGACCGCTTAAAACCAATTAAAAAAAGGCAGCTGCCAGACAGATTGATTCGCAGAATCTTCAGAAAAGTTCAAAACCTCGGACGACATTTGAGTGTTGCTCGTCACTTCGCGATCCTTCCCATCTGTGTTGTTTGAGGAAACAGAGAAGACCCAAAGAAGAGAAGCGCATTTCGTCCCACAATCGTTTAATCAGGGCGAAAGCACAACGGAGATGCTCGGCTAACTCCAGGACAGAATCAGCAAGAGAGACACTCTGCATCACGGTGTGGTTTACCACTGAAATTCCGAGAACGAATATTTCTCGAAGAATCATCCAAAGTGTTGATACTCCTTACGTATATTTACGGAAGAAAATCTAGAGGGTAAAATTACTAAGATTCGTGCTGAAATGGAGACGCAACCAACAAATGTTCCTTGCAGTAGACTATTGGTGTCTGGAGAGCGGGGAAATGACAGTCTTCCGCAAAAGTACCCTCCGCTACATGCCATAGAATGGGTTGCGGGGTATAGAAGTAGCAATAGACAAGCAAAGGTGGAAGACAGCAACAAACAAGTAGAAAGACTGAAGACACAAAAAATATTTTGCACATAGCGTATCTGTCAGTAAAGCTCCTACCGTCCTTCCAGTAGTAAATAAAAAGCAAACTGCCGTGATTATATATTTTTATCCTCTTTGTGACAGTGTTTTTATTTCGAATATAACTGGATAAATTTGAAATGTAATCCGATTAATATTTGACAGAGCTTCACATTCTGCGGCGAAATATCCCAATGACATTTTATCGTGCCACGTACTGTTTCCACAGCGTTCTGCGTGTGACGCTTATTTGCCAAGACAAAGACTGATGGATCGTACGATACCCCAACGCTAACAATCGGGAAGAAAGACACGGTATTTCTCATTGGTGGCAGTTGTTCTAGGTTTATCTTTGTTGACTAAGAGGAGACGTGCTGTTACAAATTGCAGCAAACAAAATTATGGATAGCACTAAAAGAATTCGCTGGCAATATCCGTTCGTTGTTCTGAGTTGGTTACATTTGCAGTTTCCTCGCAGATGTTAACAGTCCCACTCACGACATTTGTCAGCACCCTGGCGCAAATTAAGCGAACAGAAACGTATCTGATGCTAACCGCGAGTATATGGGTGTGCTGAAGGTTTCAAAATCTGCACGGAAAGTACCATCCAGCTCTGATATGGACGACGGCAGCAGTAGCACTCGTTTGGACTTTTTAAGTAGTAACGTTTATTATTGTGACAAAAGAATAATAGCGTGTATCTTGTATCTTTCACTCAGAAGTTTGGTTTAAGTTTCATCTCTGCGTAAATACCGTACCCTACTTCCACCTGCTCAGTGTAATCGAGGCTTAGTATAACTCTACAACTTTTGTCCCCCACACTTCGCTCCATTAGGAGCGCGAGTGTCCTTTCATGCTGTATAAAGTTTTCTATCTACCTGTACTTCTTATCGTCACGTTGTACCGTAACGTTGCTTTTTCCCACTTCTATAAAGAACCTCATTTACAGCAGCTGTGCAGATATGGAGAGGCTTGCACAAGATAGACTAGCGTAGAGAGCTTGATAAACCATTCTTCAAACTAAAGCCTCGGGCATGGATGTTTGTGATGTCCTTAGGTTAGTTAGGTTTAACTAGTTCTAAGTTCTAGGGCACTAATGACCTCAGCAGTTGAGTCCCATAGTGCTCAGAGCCACCAAACATTTTGAACCAAACTAAAGATCACAACAACACCACATCCTCTTCATTAGTTATCCAATCTACCCGTTTAATCTGGAATATTCTTCTATATCACCACATTTCAAAAACTTCTATTCTCTTCTTGTCTCTACTACCACATGACAGCGCTCCACTTCCCTGATTAGGTTGTTACTTTGCTATTTGCGTTCATCATTACTGCGACATATTGCTATGTTGCAGATCGAGTCAGCATTACGATGGCAGAAAATGATAAAAGGACTTACTGACTTATACTTATCTATTTGCACTCTCTCTCTCTCTCTCTCTCTCTCTCTCTCTCTCTCTCTCAAAACACACACACACACACACACACACACACACACACACACACACACACAAACACACACACAAGATTGCGTACGCCATACTACTGTGCATACAGAAATGCTTCTGTAGAGTGGAAGGACATGAAGATGTGACTCCAATCTGCATTTGAAGTTAAATTTAATTCCTTAAATCACTAGTCAGGTGGTCAGAGGTTTTTGTGGCTGAATAACACTAACTTTCTGTACCAGGCTGTTATTGAGTGTTGGATAGAGTAAATCATTTCTCTTTCTATACTACTGGCCATTAAATTTGCTACACCACGAAGATAACGTGCTGCAGACGCGAAATTTAACCGACAGGAAGAAGATGCTGTCATATGCAAATGATTAGCTTTTCAGAGCATTCACACAAGGTTGGCGCCGGTGGCGACACCTAAAACGTGAGGAAAGTTTCCAACCGATTTCTCATACACAAAAAACAGTTGACCGGTGTTGCCTGGTGAAACGTTGTTGTGAAGCCTCGTGTAAGGAGGAGAAATGCGTACCATCACGTTTCCGACTTTGATAAAGGTCGCATTGTAGCCTATGGCGATTGCGGTTTATCGTATCGCGACATTGCTGCTCGCGTTGGTCGAGATCCAATGACTGTTAGCAGAGTATGGAATCGGTGAGTTCAACAGATGGGGACGTTTGCAAGACAACAACCATCTGCACGAACTGTTCGACGACGTTTGCAGCAGCATGGACTATCAGCTCGAAGACCATGGCTGCGGTTACCCTTGACGCTGCATTACAGACAGGAGCGCCAGCGATGATGTACTCAACGACGAACCTGCGTGCACGAATGACAAAACGTCATTTTTTCGGATGGATCCAGGTTCTGTTTACAGCGTCATGATGGTCGCATCCGTGTTTGGCGACATCGCGGTGAACACACCTTGGAAGCGTGTATTCGTCATTGCCATACTGGCGTATCACCCGGCGTGATGGTATGCGGTGCCACTGGTTACACGTCTCGGTCACCTCTTGTTCGCATTGACAGCACTTTGAACAGTGGACGCTACATTTCAGATGTGTTACGACCCGTGGCTCTATCCTCATTCGATCCCTACGAAACCCTACATTTCAGCAGGATAATGCACGACCGCGTCTTGCAGGTCCTGTACGGGCCTTTCTGGATACAGAAAATGTTCGACTGCTGCCCTGGCCAGCACATTCTCCAGATCTCTCACCAATTGAAAACGTCTGGTCAATGGCGGCCGAGCAACTGGCTCGTCACAATACGCCAATCACTACTCTTGATGAACTGTGGTATCGTGTTGAAGCTGCATGGGCAGCTGTAGCTGTAACTGCCATCCAAGCTCTGTTTGACTCAATGCCCAAGCGTATCAAGGCCGTTATTACGGCCAGAGGTGGTTGTTCTGGGTACTGATTTCTCAGGATTTATGCACCAAAATTGCGTGAAAATGTAATCACATGTCAGTTCTAGTATAATATATTTGTCCATTTAATACCCGTTTATCATCTGTATTTCTTCTTGGTGCAGCAATTTTAATGTCCAGTAGTGTAATATTACGCAGAACTCTGAAAAACTTGTGAACGAACTACGTAAAGGAACATGATATTAACAACTACAGTGTAGCGCCAAGGAAACTGGTATAGGCATGCGTATTCGAATACCGAGGTATGTAAACAGGTGAGAGGAGAGAACTCTTAATACACCAACGAAAATTATCGAACATGATCGTTTCGGTGCTCCAAGTGTGGGAAGGCAGAAAGTTAAGTGCGCGTACTAGCCTCTAAATCTTTGAACACGGTATACTTTTCGGTCAACATTGCTCTGTATCCCCATGTGCGTCATTCAGGGCTGCTCTCGGTCCTGACATCATTTATTATGGATGGCAATGCGTGACCGCACAGAACAGTGCAGGTGGAGGAACTCTTAGAACGTTCCGCCGACGTAAATCCCACCGAGAACGTGTGGGATGCGTTGAGGAGACGTATTGCACACGCACCAATGACCGTATAGCAACTGTCAACTTCACAGGTAGAGGAAAGAAACGCCCTGCCGAAATGACTCCTCACCACACCTGTGGTCAACATGGATGCTGAAAGTGATGGGATACTCCCATTCTTGGATTTTATGGTTTACATAGCGTTCACTGAATGCCGACGCACAGTAATCGATATCTGAGTGCTAAGAATTGTCATCCACTATACCAACGCAGTGGCGTCCTTAGGACTCTGGTACGCAGAGCATTTATACCATTTCCGACGCGGAAATGCGCATTTGATGACTGATTTTAAGGAAAATGGATACTCTGAGAAGCGGATTAGTCGGTCTATGGAGTTTGGACCATCACCGGAGATGCATGAAGAGAAGTATAGATCGTTGGCCTTTATTCCTTATGCTGGGGGCATATTGTTTAAGATTGGAAGAATTATCCTTAATTTATGAGCATGAGTGTATAAAGGCTTCCGTACCGTACACGTCGCATGCTCCGCCCATCACAATTGCTGCCCTCCAAGACTGGGCAGATGGCGCCTATCGTAGTAGAACACCGGCGGTAACGATATGTCGTACTCAGAGTCGATTTTCAAACACTCGGACTGGCCGCACCGAATAACATTCAATTTTGATGCGGTATAGTACAGGGTTCAACGTCTTGTTAAGAGGAAACCCATTGTCTCTATTAATCAGATTATCTGACAACCTAATTTGCATTGCCTCTTTATAAACACTGTTCCAAAAACCAGAAGTGTTGGCGACTATCACAGTTTCGTCAAATGTCGTACCGTGTCCCTCGTTTAAGCAATGTTCTACTACTGCCGATTTTTCCGGCTGTTGTAGCCTCGTATGACGGCTATGTTCCACACACCTGTCATGAACTGTGCGAATGTAACGGCCTATGCAAGGCTTCCCACATTAGCGCGAAATGTTATGTATACCAGGCTTCCTAAGCCCCAAATCATTGTTCACAGAACCGAGTAGTGTCCTAATCTTGCCGGTTGCGGGGCCGAGCGGTTCTAGGCGCTTCAGTCCGGAACCGCACTGCTGCTACGGTCGCAGGTTCGAATCCTGCCTCGGGCGTCGGTAAGTGTGATGTCCTTAGGTTAGTTAGGTTTAAGTAGTCCTAAGTTCTGGCGGACTGATGACCTCAGATGTTAAGTCCCATAGTGCTCAGAGCCATTTGAACCATTTTTGAACGACTGAATAGACATGGTTTATTCACCCGGGGACCTGGTCACGGGAGAGCCCTTAAAGCCTAGTGTCAGGAACACACTACATGGTCATTGGAACAGTAGTCCTAGGTTATGTTCACGGACGAGTCCAGGTATAGTCTGAACAGTGATTCTCACCGGGTTTTTATCTGGCGTGAACCAGGAACCAGATACCTACCCCTTAATTTCCTTGAAAGGGGCCTGTATGGAGGTTGTGGTTTGATGGTGTGGGGTGGGATTATGATTGGTGCACGAACACCCCTACATGTCTTTGACAGAGGAACTGTAACAGGTCAGGTGTATAGGGACGCCATTTTGCACCAGTGTGTTCGCCTTTTCAGGGGTGCAGTGCGTCCCACCTTCCTCCTGATGGATGATAATGACCCCGCCAAGCTGCCATTGTGGAGCAGTACCTTGAAACAGCAGATATCAGGCAATTGAGTGGCCTGCCTATTCTCCAGACCTAAACCCCATCGAGCACGTCTGGGATGCTCTCGGTCGACGTATCGCTGCACGTCTTCAAACCCCTACGACACTTCAGGAGCTCCGACAGGCACTGGTGCAAGAATGGGACGCTATACCCCAGCAGCTGCTCGACTACCTGATCCAGAGTATGCCAACCCGTTGTGCGGCCTTTGTACGTGTGCATGGTGGTCATACCCCATATTGATGTAGGGGTACATGCGCAGCAAACAGTGGTGTTTTGTAGCACATGTATTTCGGGACGGTTTTCTCAACTTATCACCAATACCGTGGACTTAACAGACCTGTGTCGGGTGTGTTCCATATGTGCCTATGCTATTAGCGCCAGTTTTGTGTAGTGCTACGTTGCGTGGCACCACGTTCTGCAATTATCCTTAATTTATGAGCATGAGTGTAGAACGTCGACTTACAGCCTTGGCATCGGTTCTCAGCGGGACTCAGCAGCAGAAGCAACGTTCTCCTGAAGATAGCGAAGACTTGTATCGCCGAAATAATGAATGAAGTTAATTTTAGGATCCGGCAGCAAACCTGAAGAGAGTTTCAAGGTGGAAACATGGAAACACGTTGCAGAGCATGCACTGCTGTCCGTGGTAATTACACATGCTATTAGGAACCATTTCCCACAGTCTCTAATCTTCAAGGGACCGTCACGAGTGACTTCAGTGTAATTATTATCTTTGAATAAACGTTTAAATTCTGTACGTCTCATTGCGCGTTTCTTCCAGTTACCTGCTGTACTGCACTATACAACAGCACTGGTTTCTATGTGTTGCCCAAGTTTCTTCGAGATATGTTACTTGACAGTGATACATCATGCGAAAGTTACTTTCGTTCTACAGTTTTACACACCACTGAAATTATACACTGATGGAAAAACAATTTCATCACCAAGAAGGAATTTTGCGACATAAACGAATGTTGGTAGGGCTGTTCCTACATCTGGAAGATGATGACTGTTCAAATTTCGCACCAGTCACGAAAGAGTGGCACAGATAGCGTCATTATGAGGATGCAAATCATGATTGCTTTAAATACACGGCGAAACGCTTTGAGCGATAATTACCTTCAAGACAAGGTGTGGTGAGTTGATGTTAGTGAAGAATGACTTTAAGGCGACAAAGACGCCATTATCAACACCTCACTGAGTTTGAACGATTTCGTGTAATAGGGCCGTAGGAGCTGGATGTTCCTTCTGCGATATTACAGAAAGACATGAAAGGAATGTAGCCACTACTGATGATTTATGGAACAATGGTCACGGGAATGTACGGTCGAAAGAAGACCGGGGTCCGGACGGCCAGATGTCACTACGAAGTAGGAAGACGATAGCGTTCGGCGTATGGCTCTGGCACATCGTACTGCATCTGCAGCAGACATTCGAGCAGCAGTTGGCATTACAGTGACACAGCGAACTGTTACAAATCCGTTACTTCAGAAATATCTCCGAGCCAGATGCCCTGTAGCAAGCATTCCATTAACCCCAAACCACTGCCATTGCCGGCTTCAGTGGTGTCAAGCCAGAGCTCAGTGGAGAGCAGGACAGAGGTCTGTTGTGATTCTTGATGAAAGCTGGTTCTGCCTCGGTGCCAGTAATGGCAGTTTCCTAGAAGTAGGCCAGTTGAGGGCCTGCAATCAGCTTGTCTGCGTGCTAGACACACAAGTACTAAACCAGTATTATGGTGTGGGGTGTGATTTCGTGTGACAGTAGGAACACCTACGTGTTTATCCCACGCAGCCTGACTGAAAATCTGTACATCAGTCTGTTGGTTCGACTGCTGTGCTCCCTTTCATGAACAGCATTACACGCGGTGTTTTCGAACAGGATAAAGCTCTCCCACATGCCGTTATTGTAATCCACAGGCTGTCGACATCTTGCCTTGGTCCGCTCGATCACCAGGTCTGTCTCAAAATGGTTCAAATGGCTCTGAGCACTATGGGACTCAACTGCTGTGGTCATAAGTCCCCTAGAAGTTAGAACTACTTAAACCTAACTAACCTAAGGACATCACACACGTCCATGCCCGAGGCAGGATTCGAACCTGCGACCGTAGCGGAGGCCTGTCTCAATCGAGCATATGCAGGACATCATCGGACAAATACTCGAGCGTCATCCAGAACAAGCATTAACCGCCCCTGTATTGACCGGCTAACTGCAACAGGCTTGGAAGTGCATCCAATAAACTGACATCCGGCACCTGTACAACACATCGCATGCACATTTGCATTCTTGCTTTCAACATTCTGGCGGTTACGCCAGTTATTAATGTACCAGCATTTCACATTTGCAGCTGTTTATCTCATGCTCACGTTAACCTGTGATCTTGAAATGTTAATCACTTAAATGTGTTACCTAGATAAATGTGATCCAGAAATTTCATTACTCTACGTCAATTATATTTTTGATTGTGTGATATTTTCCCCGTCAGTCTATATGTGACAGTTTTCTCAAACTATGATTGAATGTTGACTGCTAACTTGACAAGGGAACAAATATATACTGTGAGTGTACCATCAGTATGCCCAACTGCTTGAAGAGCTCTGTAAGGGAGGTCCTGGAGTGGACACCACATGTTATCCTTATTACACGGTTCAGCACAACAAATACTTTTCTTCCTCAGTGGGGAGCTTTCCAATAATATGATGGAATAAGACATTTGCAAATAGAAACAGGGAAAGTAAATCAACTTTTTAAAGTTTTCATCTGCAAAACTCGGTGTTACATGTAATGCGAAGTTGCTGAACTTCGTTTAACAAGATCTACACACGACTTCCAATCCCGTTTCTTATCATCATAAACAAATAAGAATTTAGGGTACTCTATTTCGTGTACTTATTTACCGTTATGCATAATTTCTAATGCTACAGTCAGATCTCGTGCAGTATGGTGAACTCCACGTATTGCTTTTTATTTAAATTCAGTGTCAGTCAATTTGCCGTTTCAAGACAATATTTTGTTACCAATTGCTAAAGGTATTCTATTAGGATAGATAACACAACATGAATTTTCAACAAATTCTTGCCTTTTGGATATATGATGGAAGATCTTATACATAGAACAAGAACAAGAGTGGACCCAATATCGCTGTGAGCTGAAATGTAGAGACTGTTTTCCATTCCGAAGATACTGATTCTTTGTGTACTCTGCTTGAGTTTGTTTATGCAACACTCTACATCCTTTTAGTTACACTGCGTCATCAAAAGTATTCGGTCACCCCAAAAAAACATGTTTTTCGTATTAGGTGCACTGTGCTGCCACCTACTGCCAGGTACTCCGTATCAGCGACCTCAGTAGTCATTGGACATCGTGAGAGAGCAGAATCGGGTGCTCCGCAGAACTCACGAACTTCGAACGTAGTCAGGTGTTGGGGTGGCACTTGTGTTATACGTCTGTACGCGAGATTTCCACACACCTAAACATCCCTAGGTTCACTGTTTCCGATGTGAGAGTGAAATGAAAACGTGAAGGGACTCGTACAGCACAAGAGCGTACAGGCCGACCTAGTCTGTTGACTGAAAGAGACCGCCGACTGTTGAAGAGGGTCGTAATTTGTAATAAGCAGACATCTATCCAGACCATCACACAAGAATTCCAAACTGCATCAAGATCCACTGCAAGTACTGTGACAGTTAGGTGGAAGGTGAGAAAGCTTGGATTTCATGGTCGAGGAGCTGCTCGTAAGCCACACATCACGCCGGTAAATGCCAAACGATGCCTCGCTTGGTGTAAGGAGCGTAAAGATTGGACGATCGAACAGTGTAAAAACGTTGTGTGGAGTAACGAATCACGGTACACAATGTGGCGATCCGATGGCAGGTTGTGGGTATGCTGAATGCCCGGTGAACGTCATCTGTCAGCGTGTATAGTCCCAACAGTAAAATTCGGAGCGGTGGTGTTATGGTGTGGTCGTGTTTTCATGGAAGGGACTTGCACCCGTTGTTGTTTTTCGTGGCACTGTCACAGAACAGGCCTACATTGTTGTTTTAAGCATCTTCTTGTTGGAGAGCAATTCGGGGATGGCGACTGCATCTTTCAACACGGTCGAGCATTTGTTCATAATCCACAGCCTGTGGAGTTACACGACAGTAACATCCCTGTAATGGACAGGCTTGCACGAAGCTCTAACCTGAATCCTATAGAACACCTTTGGGATGTTTTGAAAAGCCGTCTTCGTGCCAGGCCTCACCGACCGACATCGATACCTCTCTCAGTGCCACAGTCCGTGAAGAATGGGCTGCCATTCTCCAAGAAACCTTCCAGCACGTGTTTGATCGTATGCCAGCGAGAGTGTAAACTGTCATCAAGGCTATGTGTGGGCCAACACTATGTTGAATTCCAGCATTAACGACGGAGGGCGCAACGAACTTGTAAGTCATTTTCAGCCAGGTGTCCGAATTCTTTTGATCACATAGAATACATAGATGAAACCTATATTTCAGCAAAATTTCTGACACCGTAATATTTGAGCTTCTTTAGAAGAATTATGTGAACTGCACCATCAGATTCTTTTGGGAAGTCTCAGAAAATACCTGTTGGAAATATTTTTTTACTGAAATTTTGTATACTCTGCTTCGTGAAATGAAAACTAATATGTTCTGTTGAGTGTTCTTTTTGAAATCCAAACGGGCATTTACCTATTACCTTATTATGAGAGAGGTCTGATACGGGACGAGTACGGTATACACAATACTTCCAGTAACTTCGAGAAAGAGATACATAAAAAGTAGTGTATGACATCTGTGACTGAAAATATTCTTTATGTGTGAAAACAATTTCAGTGCTTTAACTGAGATACTATCAACTCCATTAGAGCTTTTGGTTTTGGAGGAGTTAACTACATTGTTAGTTTCTTCACCAGATAATGAATCAATTGTGATTTAGTTTTATGTATGTGACGTTACTGCAGCATATATTCTATTGCTTTATCCCTTGAACCGTCCACGTCAATCCCCTGACGTACTTGAAAAACGTAATTCTTAACTAAGCTCGCTACCAGACTGGTGTCATTTATTATTTGGATACTTTCTTTAATATCAATATCCTTACATTTGATAACAGATTTCTGAATTCATCTTTTAATTGTTGTTCATATAGATTTAATTTTACTATCGCAATTATCGATTTCATGAACTTATACAAAGGTTTTTTGATTGTTGAATCACTTTCCTTAAGAGAGCATAGCATTTATTTGTAATACGAAATGAGTTCTATTCCTCTGATTGTCCTAGCCCTGTCAAAAAATTTCCTTTCCCTTGAACATGGTATTTTAATACTTTATTTAATACAGAGCATTTTACGACCATCAGTCATCCTCCTGCGTGGTTTCTTATTCATTAGTTAATCTGTTTTCTATTATGTAAATCATAGTGTGACTAGTCGTATCTCATAGTCAGAGAGACACATCACTGCTGAATGAGCATTTACTTTACTGATTAAGTATTCACTTGCAAAAATGATGTCTGTAATGTACTGCTTCGTTGTGTAGTTGTGATAGGAAAATTGACAATGTAAATAATGTTATAAGTGATAAATAACATTTCACAAATCGTGTTATAGCCGTGTTTGTGTTTTACAGTCTCTGCGTAGTTCGACACAAATGTAATTAAGACACGCAGATATATCTGAAGGAACACACAGTGCCGGTGATTTGTCCAGACCCATGTTGACTGTCTGCAGCTGTAATGCGCAGTGATGCTTGTGTTTCGACCCTATGTCGCCTAATCGCAAGTCATGACTATAACACTAAAACAAAGCATATCCTGCAGCGTCCAGTCTGAACATCATTCCTGGTAAGCTGGCTGCCCATACGTAATTAGTTTTCCGTCTACACTGGGGCAACTAGCGAGAATTTAATTGTAACCACCCTGTAATACTATTCACTTGTGTAATCAAAAACCACCACCTTTTACTAAATTAATGTTTCTTGGTTTCTTTGCTTTCGCCAACAGACAGTGCCATAGGTTACCCGAAAGTCATACATACAATACATGCATTCCTTGTTAAAAAATATAAATTCACCTGCCGGCCGGAGTGGCCGAGCGGTTCTAGGCGCTACAGTCTGGAAATGCGTGACCGCTACGGTCACAGGTTCGAATCCTGCCTCGGGCATGGATGTGTGTTATGTCCTTAGGTTAGTTAGGTTTAAGTAGTTCTAAGTTCTAGGGGACTGATGACCTCAGATGTGAAGTCGCATAGTGCTTAGAACCATTTGAACCATCATTAACGTACGGCATGAACAGCAAGGGCCCCAACAATCTCCCTGAAGCACGTTTGAAGTTGCAAGAGCCATCTGAACCGTAAATTCACCTGTTGATGGTGGTTTAATCTTCCTAAACACTTATTGGAAATAAAAGCGAATTGGGACCGCTTAAGCAACTTGTAGTTTCAATTGATATTCATAACAGTCACGGTGAAACCTAACCTGAAGTACTGCTGGTACCAATCGGCAACTACCTGTGCTACGTACCCGACAGAGCAGCTCTACTGTGACGTCAATATAGTTACTGTGACGTCATTACAGCTTTCAGGTAAAGTTCCAGGACAATTGTATGTCCGACCACGAAGGTAGATCTCAAGTTTCGTGTCCACCTGCGAAAACGAAGAATAAATACGTGTTAATGAAATACATGTGAATCACTTTCGTTATTCTGACGTTATGCTGTTACTTCCAGTCCAGATAAACTTGAACAATGGAGGAATTTAATAAATCACGTTTGGAATTAATACTGAAGTCATAGAAACAGTTGATTAGTATTTTTACATTTAGGTTACTATAAGGAGCGGCGGGATGTACAGCAAAAGAAACAAACAGAAGAGTAAAAATTGTCACGGGTGCTTATCGCAAAACCATTTTTTAAAACTGAACTTTTACTGTGCCCGAAATGGAATAGTACGGCCTGTTAATAGGAAAACTATTAAAAATACTGTCGGGCTTTCTGCAAGACGCATGTTGGGAACTAGTAGAAAAGTAATCGATCAGGTAGTTCTAACAATACCACCACTTGCAAAGTAGTTTAGAAATCAGATTAATAATGTTGCTCACGCAGCATATGTTCGCTTTACCGGGCAACAACAAAGTTATTGACTGTGGATGGTATCCTCAGAATGGAAGTAATGAAGTCACTGTAAAAAAGTCATTAATTTTGGCACTTATCTTGAATGGATTCCCACGTAGATTTCGTCGAAGTTGTTATGGCTCATCTTATTGATCCTAGAGTGATTCCACTTTGACTGCTAGAAGGTCCAGATCTGTATTTTAGCAATATTTGAAGACCTAACAAATGCGTTTTTCGGGAAATTCTTAATGATCAAACAATCCCTGATCAGAACAATGTAGAAATAATTTTTATTTGGTGTTCACGAACCACATTTTTATTAAACTTCTTGAAAATTCACATATACTTCTTCTTAATTGTCACAGCATCAAGAAAACAGTTTTGTATCAATCTTCATATATTTAATTTCCACTTTAACGAAACACAAGACTTGACTGTTCTTTTACAAAGCGAAATAACAACTTAACTTCTGCAAAGTGGCTCTGAGCACTATGGGACTTAACTACTGTGGTCATCAGTCCCCTAGAACTTAGAACTACTTAAACCTAACTAACCTAAGGACATCACACACATCCATGCCCGAGGCAGGATTCGAACCTGCGACCGTAGCAGTCGCGCGCTTCTGCAAAGTGAAACAAAGACTGCTCTGTGCGCATTCGCGCCAAAACGGGTAGAAGTAAGTCAAAGATTATGACAGTCTCACAGAAATGAACACAGACAAGAACCATATCACTGTAATATATCGATACATCGGAGTACCTACACATTCATAAAACCAAATATGAATGCTGTCACAAAAATGTGTCTGTTACTTCGCAGAAAAGTAGTACGATATTACTGCTATCGAGAACTGGGGTTGGAATGCCGTAATGGTCACGTAAATAAAGAACCATTACATAGTGGATGGCAGCGCAACGCGAAATCATGACTCCAACGCAAAGGAAAGAAAGATGGGAGGGAAATGCGTATCAAATGGTTCAGTAATTTGACAAATAGAGAGCGAGAGAGAGACTATGCCGAGGATGCTTCCAGTGAACAATAGAGAAAGAAATACCGCAATCCAAGCCCATTGTAGTACGCAGTGCCAACCGGCCGCCTGTCTTCTTACGCCAAATAACGTCATTTGCGGTGTGGAGGAGCATGGGGTCTGCACACCGCTCTCCCGGTCGTTGCCAGCTTTCGAGACCGGAGCTGCTACTTCTCATTCAGACAGCTGCTGTTTTGGTTTCACTGGGCATGGTGCGCCCATCCGTGTGGCACCACCAAGGCGAACTGCCTACCAGTATAGGGAATCGAACACGTGTTCTCCACATCGCAATCAGATGTGCTGAGTGCCCGGCTGTGGAGACGGATGAATACAACGTGATATGGACATTATAGCACGGCATTATCGTCTTGGAAGACGGGTATTCCTTGAGACGTATCCCTCAGCTACAGACTCTGCTACCATGCAGTTCTGCAACAACCATTTTCCTTCTGCAAAACTCATTACGAAACACATGTTGACTAGCGACCAACGTACCTGTCTTCGTGCTCGAAGTATAAACAAAACAGTCTTTTGTCAGTTTTCTTTCCACTCAGGCGTCAGATCTGCCGTTCCAACGCCAACGACCTGACAGGGTACTGACCAAACCTTTCGTCTCTCACAAGTTAAACTCTCCCATCTCTGTCGCTAACTGACGATAAGTAGCAGCACAATAGCACTAACGAAATTGCTTGCAGCTTTTGTTAGAAAGATCTGTTTGTAATGGAGTGCCGTTATGATTTTCTAATCTGGTATAGAGTTTTCTGGTGATCCGAAGCGTATGAGAGCATATACAACCTGAAGTAACTCGCCAATATAATTAAAATTCTTCTGTTTTGCAAATATTCTATGTCTTTCAGTGCATCGTTTGCCAAGTGCCAATCCAATTCACCCTTCCTTCTGGAATGGTATAATGATCTGCAACAGTTGGGCTGCTAAGAGGTAGATCACTCCCCGAAGAACTCAAATACTCAATTAAAATGTTACGAAACCGCTTTTATTTGACGCTATTAAGAAAATGTGGCCCTAACAGTAAGTCTTGGGAATTGATTTTCCCATAATTCAGTATTAATAAACATCTTAAAAAAGGAATTCAGTAACTATGAAACCAAAAACTTGTGCCAGACGAACACAGTTTTTACTAAAAATGTTCAATGTATATGAATTAATAAGAACGTTACATAGAATTTACTTGAGCACAAGACAAAGAACATCCAAATGAAGCATCAAGTTAAACAATAACATATACTGATAAGTTTGGCAAAAGTATCTGACAAGGACATGGGGTCAGTGGTAATCAACTTCCTAACATATTAATTCAGCGCAAGAAATCCGCGGGTAGATAACAATGACTGTGTGATTGCACCAGAAAGAGAAATGAAAGCAAACACGCAACTTTGCCCGTCTGGCTAGCCTTGGATGAGCCTGCGGGAATTTATTGAAGTCTGTAAAATCCCTAACTTCATTCCGTTCTAACCAACCGATGTCACTAAATGCTCTCATCATAGCTGTTGTGGGTTGACGAGTAGACTGCTAACGGAGCAGATGGATGCCGGCGGAAATCGTCTGCTAGCTCAGATTGCCCCACCAACAGCAAGAAATCTAAGTCGAATCTCCACCCGGAAGTGCGTCTCCTTCGTCTCTCTGTCGCTAAGTGAAGTTACGTAGAACGCGTCTGCTGGGTCTGCTCTGCTCAGAGTTCGCGTCCAAACATCTCCAACGACTGAGAACAAAGAACATCTAATTGAAGCATGAAAGCAAATTACATACATCAAAAAAAGTTTTGCATCACCTCGGTTCCGAGAGTTCCGGAACCCGTACCGAAAACTGGAATAGAGATCAACATAAATATCATTTCCACCCTTTTTACTGTTCATGAAAATCACACATTGCATGTTGTACCACCATACAGCGAGAACTTCAGAGGTGGTGGTCCAGACAGCTGTACAGCCCGGTACCTCTCATACCCAGTAGCATGTCCTCTTCCGTTGACGCATGCCTGTATTCGTCGTGGCATACTATCCACAAGTTCATCAAGGCACTGTTGGTCCAGATTGTCCCACTCCTCAACGGCGATTCGGCGTAGATCCCTCAGAGTGGTTGGTGGGTCACGTCATCCATAAACAGCCCTTTTCAATCTATCCCAGGGTTCATGTCTGTAGAACATGCTGGCCACTCTAGTCGAGCGATGTCGTTATCCTGAAGAAAGTCATTCACAAGATGTTCACGTTGGGGGCGCGAATTGTCGTC
Source organism: Schistocerca americana (assembly GCF_021461395.2). NCBI lineage: Eukaryota > Metazoa > Arthropoda > Insecta > Orthoptera > Acrididae > Schistocerca > Schistocerca americana. The sequence continues at coordinate 908,646,404 of NC_060120.1, forward strand.
CATGAAGACGAATGCCTCACAAATATGCTGCTGATATGGTTGCAGTATCGGTAGGAGGATGGCATTCACGTGTCGTACAGCCGTTACGGCGCCTTCCATGACCACCAGCGGCGTACGTCGGACCCACATAATGCCACCCCAAAACGTCAGGGAACCTCCATCTTGCTGCACTCGGTGGACAGTGTGTCTAAAGCGTTCACCCTGTTCGGGTTGTCTCCAAACCCTTCTCCGACGATTGTCTGGTTGAAGGCATATGCGACACTCATCGGTGAAGAGGGTGAAGAGATCCTGATGCCAATACTGAGCGGTCCATTCGGCATGTTGTTGGGCCCATCTGTACTGCGCTGTATGGTGTCGTGGTTGCAAAGATGGACCTAGCTATGGACGTATTGAGTGAAGGTGCGCATCATGCAGCCTATTTCGCACAGTTTGAGTCGTAACACGACGCCCTGTGGCTGCACGAAAAGCATTATTCAACATAGTGGCGTTGGTGTCAGGGTTCCTCCGAGCCATACTCCGTAGGTAGCGGTCACCCACTACAGTAGTAGCCCTTGGGCGGCCTAAGCGAGGCATGTCATCGACAGTTCCTCTCTCTCTGTATCTCCTCCATGTCAGAACAACATCACTTTTGTTCACTCCGAGACGCCTGGACACTTCCCTTGTTGAGAACCCTTCCTGGCACAAAGTAACAATGCGGACGCGATCGAACCGCGGTGTTGACCGTCTAGGCGTGGTTGAACTACAGAAAACATGAGCCGTGTACCTCATTCCTGGTGGAGTGACTGCAACTGATCGGCTATAGGACGCCCTCCGTGTAATAGGTACTGCTCATGCATGGTTGTTTACATCTTTGAGTGGGTTTAGTGACATCTCTGAACAGACAAAGGGACTGCGTCTGTGATTCAATATCGACAGTCAACGTGTATCTTCAGGAGTTCTGGGAACTGAGGTGATGCAAAACTTTTTTTGGTGTGTGTATAATAAACACTGATAAGTTTGGCAAAGTTATCGTAATTAACTTCCTAACATGTTAATTCTGCGCAACAAATCCGTGGGTGGATAACAGTGATTGTGCCAGAAAGAGAAATGAAAGTATATACTCAACTTTGCCTGTCTGGCTAGTCATGGATGAACCCACATGATATAAAATCCCCAACTACATTCCGTTCTAACTAGCTGATGTCACTACAATGGTGTCATTGTTATGTTACTGCTATTTTGTGGAAAGCAGACATTTTGAGACCATGTCTGTGTACAAAGTGCAGTTTGATTCCTGAAGAGAAGATAGCAACCAGCATCTTTTTGTAAAGCTGTTTACTAACACAAACAGCGACATTAACTTTCATTTTTTATTCTCCGATATGGTGAAAATTGCCTGGGGGGGGGGGGGGGGGTTTCTGCAGTCAAAAATTCCGCTTCATTGCGTTGCAACGCTGATTGCTTGTTTTCGTGCAGTGGCGAAGACATATAGATCAAGAATGTGGTTCATATAATCTTTGCATTTGATAAAAGATAAGAAAGGTGAAGCAAGTGGGAAGAAAAGATGAGAAGAAAAATGGAAAGAAGAGATAACGGAAAGTAAAGGTAGTAGCGAAAAAGAAACAGAGAGCAAAAGAAAAGAAAAAGATAGCAGGATAGGATAGGGAAGGGTAGGATAGGATAGGATGGAATGGGATAGGATCAAAGTTGATGTTAGCACATAACACCATTATAGCTCTAAACGTTATTTACCCCTGTATGATACAAATCACCAGGCAACAATATTAAGAAATTTCAGTCCATGAGCCACTGCAGCAAGTAGCCGGATTTAATTACGATACTGGGTTACAGATCTGAAATGGCAGACATTCAGATAAGTGATCGTAGAATAAGAAATTAAATAAAATCCTTCAGCAACAGTCTGGACATGATGAGATAAGATACCTGTGCGATCCTACACAGATTATGCGTATCAAGTTGCTCCCTATTCAGCAGCAATTTATTGCGGATAGCTCGACTAACGAATGGTTCCAGGACATTGAAAAACGGCTGACTCCACTGACGCCTTCAAGATAAGGTCGTCGGACAACTAGACGTGTTTATAGGTATATCGCTAATGATAATTTGTCGGAGAATTGTGCAACACGTTTTATGCTCTCGTACCGCGACCTCTTGCAGACTGGAGATCTCTATACGAGTAAACACTAGTCCGTAAAGGGAGATCTTATGGAGGAAGTCAGGCTCTGTTCGTCCATGAGGTAGCCGCATCAAGATTGGTACCGAATTCCTTAACTTCTCAAAGGTGCTACTTGCAGTTCCACAGTGTCGTTTAATGGACAAAATACAAGTTTATGGAATACTGGACCATTTTTGTGATTGACATCAGGACTTCCTAGCCGACAGAATTCAACATGTGGTCTTTAAAGAGACGAAATCGTCAGACGAAAAAGTAGCTTCAGGGGTTCCCAAGTTACTGCTATATGGCCGTTATTGTTTATAATAAACAGGGTGTTACAGATTAGATGTTTTACTCTGTAACTTACAAAATAGTAAGTGAAAGGAATAGTCATTTAGGTGACTAAACATAAGAAATGTTACACTGGATGCGAAATTACGAACATAGTTTATCTGAGTATTTTCTATAAAATTAAGGAAACGAGCTAGTTTTCTATCATTTAGCTAATGTCTTCAAACCATCAGCGTACAAACCAGTTTAAATGAAGTTAGTATCAATTACAGTTGGAGAACTAGAAAGCATCGAAGTTTTAGGAGGGCGTGCTGATTGCTGTATATTATTGGCTGTGTTCATGTGGATGCCCTGGTGGAGGAATGTTCCTTAAAATGAAGACACTGAAACAAGTGCCCTTTTTCGTGAATGCACAACTCAGTACAGACTCTAAACCACCTGCAGACGAGATGTTAAGTTACTGTTGTCACGGAGCGACAAGCTTTCTCGATGAGCTGTTTGGAGTCATTTTCGGTTAGAATGTAGAATGTAACCTTACGCTGCCGTAAACAAGGCAGGTGGGAATGCACAAACGAGGTTCGGTCCGGCACGGATATTGTTGGCATACACATCCAGTGAGCACGTTGGCATATTGCTGAGGCTCGGCGAATGTCGACACGTTGCCAATTAAGTAGCCATGGCTTATGCCGTAAGATATCATGATCGAAGGCCTCTGTCAGCCAGGCGTTGGAATATCTAAAGAATAATGTTTATGTCACCGAACCAAAGGCCAGTTGACTTCAAACAGGGCATCGAGGAAACTTGTCGGTCCGAGACACCAGAACGTTGCGTCTCACCTGCAAGTCGTTTATAAGGTGTATTGAGTCGTGCATTCAGGACAACTGGTAGTCGTTTGAACATGTCGCTTTAATGAACATTCCTCCGCCAGACCGGACAATTATGTACAGTACGTCTCACCCACCTCTGAAACATTGAACTTTTGTAGCTCCTTATGTAAAATTGACAACAATTTCATTTAAATGGATTTGTATACAATTGCTTTAACACATCATATAAATGATAGAAAAAAATAATGCTCTGTAAAAATTATTGCTTGTTGCTGTAACTCTCTGGAAGATAACGAAATAAACTACACTCCTGGAAATTGAAATAAGAACACCGTGAATTCATTGTCCCAGGAAGGGGAAACTTTATTGACACATTCCTGGGGTCAGATACATCACATGATCACACTGACAGAACCACAGGCACATAGACACAGGCAACAGAGCATGCACAATGTCGGCACTAGTACAGTGTATATCCACCTTTCGCAGCAATGCAGGCTGCTATTCTCCCATGGAGACGATCATAGAGATGCTAGATGTAGTCCTGTGGAACGGCTTGCCATGCCATTTCCACCTGGCGCCTCAGTTGGACCAGCGTTCGTGCTGGACGTGCAGACCGCGTGAGACGACGCTTCATCCAGTCCCAAACATGCTCAATGGGGGAAGGATCCGGAGATCGTGCTGGCCAGGGTAGTTGACTTACACCTTCTAGAGCACGTTGGGTGGCACGGGATACATGCGGACGTGCATTGTCCTGTTGGAACAGCAAGTTCCCTTGCCGGTCTAGGAATGGTAGAACGATGGGTTCGATGACGGTTTGGATGTACCGTGCACTATTCAGCGTCCCCTCGACGATCACCAGTGGTGTACGGCCAGTGTAGGAGATCGCTCCCCACACCATGATGCCGGGTGTTGGCCCTGTGTGCCTCGGTCGTATGCAGTCCTGATTGTGGCGCTCACCTGCACGGCGCCAAACACGCATACGACCATCATTGGCACCAAGGCAGAAGCGACTCTCATCGCTGAAGACGACACGTCTCCATTCGTCCCTCCATTCACGCCTGTCGCGACACCACTGGAGGCGGGCTGCACGATGTTGGGGCGTGAGCGGAAGACGGCCTAACGGTGTGCGGGACCGTAGCCCAGCTTCATGGAGACGGTTGCGAATGGTCCTCGCCGATACCCCAGGAGCAACAGTGTCCCTAATTTGCTGGGAAGTGGCGGTGCGGTCCCCTACGGCACTGCGTAGGATCCTACGGTCTTGGCGTGCATCCGTGCGTCGCTGCGGTCCGGTCCCAGGTCGACGGGCACGTGCACCTTCCGCCGACCACTGGCGACAACATCGATGTACTGTGGAGACCTCACGCCCCACGTGTTGAGCAATTCGGCGGTACGTCCACCCGGCCTCCCGCATGCCCACTATACGCCCTCGCTCAAAGTCCGTCAACTGCACATACGGTTCACGTCCACGCTGTCGCGGCATGCTACCAGTGTTAAAGACTGCGATGGAGCTCCGTATGCCACGGCAAACTGGCTGACACTGACGGCGGCGGTGCACAAATGCTGCGCAGCTAGCGCCATTCGACGGCCAACACCGCGGTTCCTGGTGTGTCCGCTGTGCCGTGCGTGTGATCATTGCTTGTACAGCCCTCTCGCAGTGTCCGGAGCAAGTATGGTGGGTCTGACACACCGGTGTCAATGTGTTCTTTTTTCCATTTCCAGGAGTGTATGTTCATAACCCTACATAAACAGTAAGAGGTCTTACTTTTACCTATCTAAATCGATATTCATCTGACTTATTAATTTGTGAGTCACAAAAAAACCTTCTTGTTTAAAAATGATCTAATGTATAACGTCGGAACTCCTCAGAGTTGTTCACCGAGTACTCTGTTGTACGTAGCTAAGTTGCAACGTCAGAAAACTGTAACAATATGCAGGAAGATCCGGAAAGGGCAAACGCTAGATGCAGGGAAAGACACCTGATCCTCACCGCAAATAAAGGCAAAGTGCTGCGCATAAATAGGCAGAAAGATCCATTACCGTGCTACTACACTGTTGGCAATAAACTACTGTAAACTGTAACAAACGTAAAATATTTGTTAATAACCCTCCGAAGTGACCTGAAGTGGAACAGTTACGTAACGTTACCTGTAAGACAAGTGAAGACCATACCGAAATTCGTTAGAAGAATCAATCATAAGGAAATTTAAATTAACTACGAAAGAAGTGGTGCACAAAACATTCGTTCGGCAGGTCTGTCGGTATCGCCCGTTAGTCTGGGACCTTTCCCTGGTAGAAACAGTACAGGAGATGCGGAGTATCCAAAGAACAGCGGCACGTTTTATCGTGGATTCTTTTAATAAGCACGAGAGCATAGGAAGGCGCTACAACACAGCCGACGTCCATCATAGAAGTTTAGCTATTAAAATTTCGAGAGCACAATTATGCTCCAAAAACGTCGGGCTCCTTCACGCAACAGTATACATCTCGCAAAACGACCACAATGAGAAAATTTGGGAAATTAATCTCATACGAAAGCCTATAGACATTCGTTCTTCCCATGCACTATTCACGAAGAGATGAGGATACAGAGGAAGGGGGAAGGGGGGGGGGGATGTGGTACGAGAAGTATCCTCCGCCACACACCGTAGCCTGCAAAGTATAACTATTCATGCTGATGTATGTGGTGATCGGAAGTTTTACGCCACTACCTTTCGTGTCTTTGACACCCAGTTGATTGAAATTTCTTCTATCAACAGGATTTGTACGTGCCACCGTCAGATCAATCGCTATGAGTGATGAAAGTGACATTGGTTGTTCGTGAAGGTCTGTATAGCAGCAAGGCTGCAACACGTTATGTACAGCATGTATTCATAATATCTGTCTAGCTATAAAAACAATCATTGTCATGTGAAAAAAGTTGGACAAAACTGTGTTAAATATAACGGAATAACAGAAAAATATTATTGACGGCAGATATAATTAACAGGATTCACAAGTAAAGACTAAAAGACTGGGCCGTGTACCCAGATCGTAATAAAATTTCCTGTATCTGCTATAAAAAAACCACATGCAAAAAATTTTTAGACTGTTTTAAACTGATATACAATCTGACGTTTGTGAGACTAGTATAAATTGAAACCAAGGCTGCCGGCCGGGGTGGCCGAACCGTTCTAGGCTCTTCAGTCCGGAACCGCGCTGCTGCTACTGTCGCAGGTTCGAATCCTTCCTCGGGCATAGATGTGTGTGATGTCCTCTGGTTAGTAAGGTCTAAGTAGTTCTAAGTTTAGGGGACTGATGACGTCAGATGTTAAGTCCCACAGTGCTTAGAGCCATTCGAACCATTTTTAAAGCTTTCCCCAACCCGAAACAAAAACACTATTTTATGGGGCAACTGTAAAATGAAACACAAGTTTTCTGAGGATAATTAAAATGAAAAACAATCAGAATTTTATAAGACAGATACAACAACAAATATTATAAACAAGACATACGACATCGTCTGCTTAACACGACGCATGACAGAATAAAATTATGGTTTAACAACGCACTGACTGCAAAATCATTACAGAGTAGCACTAGCTCACACGGGCTGCGAGTATGTGCAGAATCAGCTGTGTTGTTATTAAGAAATAATTACTGCGATCACTTGCAGTAATTTAACGAACTCGCGGAAAATCTGCATCACCACTCCTCCTGAATACCAGACAAATCTCTCTGCTGAGCGCATATATGTTGCCACTCCAGTGCTTGGCAGCGCGGTTACCCGTCTCATCAGTCGTCCAACGACGAAAAACATAACACACTGTTTCACACTAACGTCTTGGAGAACAAAACATGTGCCGTATTAGTCGACCACAACATTATTGCGCTTGGGAATGAGGGCGATTCGGTCCGCTTATTGTGTCAGCTTGTAGTCGCTGTTGATAGCACTACACCACTACAATATTATCGCACTTGTTCTTTATCAGAAACACGCGGTGACGTTACAGCAAAGAAGTAGAGCGGTGACTAGGAAAAAGCACCGCACTGACAGTGCTTTCCGGTAGAGTGGTCTTAGAACAGGACTCGAACTGTTCGAACAGTTTATGTCACAGTTCGGGATATCGTAGGTTTTGTTCGATCTTTTGACTGACCTGAGATCTAGTGACTTTTGCTGGTACTATCAGAACGACCTGTCTACATCTACATCTACATCCATACTCCGCAAGCCACCTGACGGTGTGTGGCGGAGGGTATCTTGAGTACCTCTATCGGTTCTCCCTTCTATTCCAGTCTCGTATTGTTCGTGGTAAGAAGGATTGTTGGTATGCCTATGTGTGGGCTGTTCTCTCTCTGATTTTATCCTCGTGGTCTCTTCGCGAGATATACGTAGGAGGGAGCAATATACTGCTTGACTCCTCGGTGAAGGTATGTTCTCGAAACTTCAACAAAAGCCCGTACCGAGCTGCCGAGCGTCTCTCCTGCAGAGTCTTCCACTGGAGTCCATCTATCATCTCCGTAACGCTCTCGCGATTACCAAATGATCCTGTAACGAAGCGCGCTGCTCTCCGTTGGATCTTCTCTATCTCTTCTATCAACCCTATCTGGTACGGATCCCACACTGCTGAGCAGTATTCATGCAGTGGGCGAACAAGTGTACTGTAACCTGCTTCCTTTGTTTTCGGATTGCATTTCCTTAGGATTCTTCCAATGAATCTCAGTCTGGCATTTGCTTTACCGACGATCAACTTTATATGATCATTCCATTTTCATTCACTCCTAATGCGTACTCCCAGATAATTTATGGAATTAACTGCTTCCAGTTGCTGACCTGCTATATTGTAGCTAAATGATAAGGGATCCTTCTTTCTATGTATTCGCAGCACATTACACTTGCCTACATTGAGATTCAATTGCCATTCCCTGCACCATGCGTCAATTCGCTGTAGATCCTCCTGTATTCCAGTACAATTTACCATTGTTACAACCTCTCGATATACCACAGCATCATCCGCAAAAAGCCTCAGTGAACTTCCGATGTCATCCACAAGGTCATTTATGTATATTGTGAATAGCAATGGTCCTATGACACTCCCCTGCGGCACACCTGAAATCACTCTTACTTCGGAAGACTTCTTTCCATTGAGAATGACATGATGCGTTCTGTTATCTAGAAACTCTTCAATCCAATCACACAATTGGTCTGATAGTCCATGTGCTCTTACTTTGTTATTAAACGACTGTGGGGAACTGTATCGAACGCCCTGCGGAAGTCAAGATACACGGCATCTACCTGGGAACCCGCGTCTATGGCCCTCTGAGTCTCGTGGACTAATAGCGCGAGCTGGGTTTCACACGATCGTCGTTTTCGAAACCAATGCTGATTCCTACAGAGTAGATTTCTAGTCTCCAGAAAAGTGATTATACTCGAACATAATACGTGTTCCAAACGTTTTTAGTGGACTATTGAGTTTAATAATAAAAATAAGTGTGAAACAGGGGCTGAAACATCCTTTAGGGTACAAGTGATGTGTAACAACGGAAATTAACAAATAAAAAAAAATATTTCTATCACGATTCTGTCCATTTCTGGAGCTTTCGCTCGACCTTCTATCTAGTGCCGTTTGATGGTACTATTTCCAAGAAGGATCTTGCGCTTTAATCCATTCCCGTTAAAGAAAATCACTTCATTAAGAAATGTTTCATTTTTTGCGTTTGTTTTTTGATTACTTTTCGTGACTGTTTCATCTCAATGTTGCCGTATTGTCTTCTTTTCAAAGTTATTAACATCTGGTAACGTTTTTATCTGCTATCCTGTTATGGGATCAGGGACTGAATTTCTCATTTGCAGCCTACTCGACAAGTCATTAATACATTGTACGGGGTTCAGTCAGGTGTTATTTTTTGGACAATATTTTCGTATTTGTAATCTTTATATGAAAATCAGCATAAATGTTTATATGCCTATACAAACCGGCACGGCATGAGAATATGTATTGCAAATTTGTTCAACCGTAGTAGGAGTTAATACCGTTTCCTCCAGTGCTGCACGGAATTATTGAATTTTAAATTTTAAGCAAAGTCATAGCTTATTGCTGTGGCTTGGCCGTAGTTTGTTGCATATCCCTTGCACTCCCGCCGTGCGAGTCAAATGTCACGTGATTGTTCGAACACGCTCGATACTGTATCGAATGCTGCCGTGTATCTGGAAATCTCGAACCCTTTTGAACGAGAGTATCGTTAACCCAGCCCTAGTTCCCGGTCTGTGGTCGACTAATGTATGCACAGCTGGCATGAAAGCAATAAGAGCACGGTGCGGTTCCTTGGTCACCACTGGACTTGTTTGCTGTAACATCATCGTGTTTTTCCAATAACGACGAAATGCAATAATATCGTGTTGAGTAGTACATAAACCACAAAATGTAATCAACGGATATACATATTTGGTTACAGTGTACAAGGACGTGCTAACACCCAAGAAACTATGCCGTTGAAAAATGAAGATTAACACTTCTAACGAGAGCAAAAAGAAGTTTCATAAATTACTTAGTTACTATCTGATTAATCGGTGTTTCCCTCATACTTATTTACCTCAGTCTTAGGCTGATGAACCAAAACATTATGACCATTCGCTTAATAACGCGTTGGTCCACCTTTGCAAAGCAATGCTGTAGCGATTCAGCTAGGAGGAATTCTAACAACCCTTATTAGGTTTCCAGAAATAGGTGGCATAACATTTCTACACATAGGTCCAATTTCCGTAAATTACAAGCTTGCTCAGTCGACGGTCAGAAGCATCCCAGATGTGTTCAACGGGCTAAAATCAGGAGAATTTGGTGCCAAAGGCCGTAATGTGAGTTCATTATTATGCTCCTCGAAACACTGTAATACGGGTCTAGGCTCGTGGGACAGACATCCTGCTGAAGGTGCCGACGGAGTAGATACCAAGGCTGAAGGAATACAGGTGGCCAGCAATAAAGTTCACGTAGTCCATAGCTGTTCTGGTGCCTTCGAGTGCTACCAACAAGTCCCATGGAACCCCGACTGACGACACGTTTCCACTGAACCACGCTCCAAACTCGATGATCCCATTCGGCTGCAGTCGTAACTGGCAATGTAGATGGTTGAACACGGGAAAATGCAGCGTTCATCTGTTGCATAGGCCCACGATCAACAGTGTGAGAAGATTTACACAGAAGCGCCAAAGAAACAGGTATAAGCATGCGCATTCAATTACAGAGGATTGCAAACAGGTGGAATACGGCGCTGCGGTCGGCAACGCCTATATAAGACAACAAGTGTCTGGCGCAGCTGTTGTCAAGATTTAAGTGAGTCTGAACGTGATGTTATAGTCGGCGCACAAGCGATGGGACACAGCCTCTACGAGGTAGCTATAAAGTTGGGATTTTCCCGTAGGACCATTTCACGAGTGTACCTTGCTGGCCGCTAGTGGCCGTACGGTTCTAGGCGCTTCAGTCTGGAACCGCGTTACCGCTACGGTGACAGGTTCGAATCCTGTCTCGGGCATGGATGTGTGTGATGTCCTTAGGTTAGTTAGGTTTAAGTAGTTCTACGTTCTAGGGTACTGATGGCCTCAGATGTTAAATCCCATAGTGCTCAGAGCTATTTGAACCAAGCCAAGTGTACCTTGAATATCAGGAATTCGGTAAAATATCAAATCTCCGACATCGCTGAAGCCAGAAAAAGCTCCTGAAAGAACGGTACCGACGACGACTGAAGAGAATCTTTCAACGGGACAGAAGTGCAACCCTTCCGCAAATTGCTGTATATTTCAATGCTGGGCCATCAACAAGTCCAAGGTGCTAACCATTCAACGCAACATCATCGACATGGGCTTTCGGAGCCGAATGCCCACTCGTGTACCCTTGATGACTGCACGACACAGAGCTTTACGCCTCGCCTTTGCCAGTCAACACTGACATCTGACTGTTGATGATTGGAAACATGTTGCCTGGTCGGACGAGTCTCGTTTCAAATTGTATCGAGTGGATAGACGTGCGACGGGTATGAAGACAACCTCACGAATCCATGGACCCTGCATGTCAGCAGCAGACTGTTCAAGCTGATGGAGGCTCTGTAATGATGTGGGTCGTGTGCAGTTGGAATGATACTTCTAGACACGACTCTGACACGTGACACGTACGTAAGCATCCTGTCTGATCACCTGCGTCCATTAACGTTCGTTGTGCCTTCCGACGGACTTGGGCAGTTGCAGCAGGACAATGCGACACCCAGCACGACCAGGATTGCTACAAAAAATGGTTCAAATGGCTCTGAGCACTATGGGACTCAACTGCTGAGGTCATTAGTCCCCTAGAACTTAGAACTAGTTAAACCTAACTAACCTAAGGACATCACAAACATCCATGCCCGAGGCAGGATTCGAACCTGCGACCGTAGCGGTCTTGCGGTTCCAGACTGCAGCGCCTTTAACCGCACGGCCACTTCGGCCGGCAGGATTGCTACAGAGTGGCTCCAGGAACACTGTTCTGAGTTTAAACACTTCCGCTGCCCACCAAACTCACCAGGCATGAACATTATTGAGCATATCTGGGATGCCTTGCAATGTTCTGTTCAGAAGAGATTTCCACCACCTCGTACTCTTACGGATTTATGGACAGCCCTTCAGGATTCATGGTGTCAATGCCGTCCAGCACTACTTCAGACATTAGTCAAGCGCCGTGCTCGCGGGGACCCTACACGATATTTGGCAGATATAAGAATTTCTTTGGCTTTTCGATGCATATGCACCGAAACACTTGTGGCTTCAGCAGCGGTGTACTTTGTCGTCAGATCTGCAACAGGTCGCCGGCCGTAGTGGCCGAGCGGTTCAAAGCGCTACAGTCTGGAACTGCACGACCGCTACGGTCGCAGGTTCGAATCCTGCCTCGGGCATGGACGTGTGTGATGTCCTTAGGTTAGTCAGGTTTAAGTAGTTCTAAGTTCTAGGCGACTGATGACCTCAGAAGTTAAGTCGCATAGTGCTTAGAGCCATTTTGCAACAGGTCGCCGCCGATACTGTTTTACGGAGCAGGAACACCGCAGACCACCGCGTTCTGCGATGAGGCGTGGACGTCTAACAACTGCCTAGTCGTTGTTTCACTGTCCTTCACCCGCTTTCCACAGGTACTCGCGACATTCGCATGCACAGGGTCTACAGCCTTCGCTGTGAGTAATACTCCTAATGATTTGGCTCATCTCTGTACGTTGTACAGCTAAAAGACTGAAATCTAAGATGTCGAACCAATAATGCTGACATTTCCTAAGAATTTCGCTCCTGTAGTATGGTTGGAAAAAGAGCGGCCTTTTTCCTGTCCGAGTCCCTGGAGATGCTATGGGTGAATTACCACTATAGTCCTTTTCCCTATATAAAAGCCAGATTACAAGAGGCGTAATTCCCCTATTCTGTTACCAGTACATCGAAGAACACATGAAATGTATTCACAGTTGCTAGTTTGGACAACCATCAGCTGTATAATGATATGGAACCAATGAAAATTTGTGCCGGATCTGGACTCAATCCCGTATATACCGCTTATCGTTAGCAGTCGCCTTAGCATTTGGTATCCGAGCCTGATTCAGGCCAGAGCCAAACTTCCATATGTCATCAACCACGTTTCTAAAACCTGTATTGGTGTATCCATTACGTATATTCCCGGACAGAGGAGACTTTTACCTTTAAGTTGCTCGCTCGGTGTCGGCGGATGAGTACGATAGTGCAGTGCCTGTGTTATTCCGAATTACGATGCAAAGTTCCTTCTTGTATGTATGCATGCCCGAATGTACATTATGTCGTAATTTTGAATAACACAGGTAGTACAGTATCGTATACATGTAAGTCCGTTTCTGGCCGTGAGTCGTCCTCGGGTAGTCTAATGGTAAAGCGACCGCTCGCGATAAGCGGGAAATCCGGGTTCGAGTCCCAGTTCGGCACAAATTTTCGCTGTCGTCGTTCCATTATACACCTGACGGTTGACCATATTCGCGAGTGGGAATACATTTCATGTATTTCACAGCGGCTGTGGTCGCCGCAGTGCCTGTTGCTTCCGAAGGAACTTTTCATCGTAATTCGGAATAATAGAGACTCTGCAATATCACATCGAAGACGCAATAACGTGAATGAAAGAAAAGTTAAGGAGTCAACAAAGTTCAAATGGCTCTAAACACTATGGGACTTAACATCTGAGGTCATCAGTCCCCTAGACTTAGAACTACTTAAACCTAACATAACCTGAGGACATCACATACATCCACGCCCGAGGCAGGATTCGATCCTGCGACCGTAGCAGCAGCGCGGATCCGGACTGAAGCGCCTAGAACCGCTCGGCCACAGTGGCCGGCTAGTCAACAAGGATTAAATAACTATAGTTCATGAGAAACACAACTAGCACTTTATCCTCCCTAAGTAATGAGTGTTATCGGCATGGATGTCAAATTGATTCCATATTTTTAGATTTCCAGAAGGCTTTTAACATCATTCCTCACAAGCGACTTCTGATCAAATTACTTGCCTATGGAGCATCGTCTCTGTTGTGCGACTGGATTTATGATTTCCTGTCAGAAATGTCACAGTTCGTAGTAACTGACGGAAGGTCAACTAGTAAAACAGAAGTAATATCTTGCCTTCTACGAGGAAGTGTTGTAGGTCCTCTGCTGTTCCTGATCTACGTAAGGGATGCCCTCTTAGAGTGTACACAGATGATGCTGTTATTTAACGTCTCTTAAAGACATCAGAGAATCAAAACCAAATCTAAAATGAATTAGACAAAATATCTGCATGGTGCGAAAAGTGACAATTGACTCTAAATAATGAAAACTGGACATTCATCTATGTGAGTACTAAAAGTAATCCGCTAAATTTCGGTTGGACGACAAATCACACAAATCTAAAGGCTGTCAATCCAACTAAATACTTAGCGATTACAGTTACAAGTAACTTAAACTGGAATGATCACATAGATAACGTTGGGGGTAAAGCAAACCAAAGACTGCTATGTATTGGCAGAGCATTTAGAAAATCCAATAGGTCTACTAAAGAGACTGGTTACACTGCGCTTCCCTGCCCTCTTCTTGGAGTATTGCTCTACGGCGTGAGATCCGCATCGTGATTGGCGGAGGACATTGAAAAAGTACAAAGAAGGGCAGCTCGTAAACTATTATCACGAAAAAGGGGAGAGCGTGCCATGGATATGATACGCTAAATAATGTGTTAATAATTAAAACAGGGGCAGTTTTCGTTGCGGCAGGATCTTTTCAGCCTCATCTACATCTACATGGTCACTATGCAAATCACACTTAAATGCCTAGAAGAGAGTTCACCGAACCACTTTCACACTGATTCTCCATTATTTCACTCTCGGATAGCGCACGGAAAAAACGAACACCTGTATCTTACCGTGCGAGCTCAGATTTCCCTTATTTTGTTATGATGATCGTTTTTCCCTTTACAGGTCGGCGAAAAAAAATATTTTCGCATTCGGAGGATAAGGTTGGTAATTGAAGTTTCGTGAGAAAGAAAAACGACTGTGTTTTAATGATTTCCACCGTAAATCCCTTATCATGTCCGTGACACTATCTCCCCTATTTCTCGATAGTACAAAACGTGCTCCACTTGTTTGAACCTTCTCGATGTGGTCCGATAATCCTATCTGTAAATAATCCAAAAGAGGACGCACATGTGTATTGTAGGCAGTCTCTTTCGTGTATCTGTGCATCTTCTAAGTGTTCTGCCAATAAAATGCACTCTTTGGTTCGCGTTCCCCACAAGTTTCTATGTGTTCTTTACAATTTAAGTTATTCGTAATGGCAGTTCCTAAGTATTCAGTTGAATTTACGTCCTTTAGATTTGATTGATTTATCGCATAGCCGAAGTCTAACCGATTCCTTTTAGCACTCATGTGTATGAACTCACACTTTTCATTATTGAGAGTCAATTGCCAGTTTTCGTCGCATACTGATATCCTATGTAAATCGTTTTGGAGTTGATTTTCATCTTCTGATGACTATATTACACGGTAAATGACAGCATCATCTGCAAGCAACCTAAGATATCTGCTCAGATTGCCTCCTAAATCGTTTATATAGATAAGGAACAGCAGAGAGCCTATAGCGTTACCTATTTTACTCGATGACTACTAATTGTGACCTCTCTGACAGAAAATCACGAATCCAGTCGCACAATATTCCATAAGCACAAAATTTGATTACAAGCCGTATGTGAGGTATGGTGTCATAAGATTTCTGGAAATCTCGAAATACAAGGTCGATTTGAAATCCTTTGTCGATAGCACTCAACACTTCGTGAGAGTAGAGAGCTAGTTGCGTTTCACAAGAACAATGTTTTATTATGCTGTGTTGACTGTGTGTTACTAGACCCTTCTCTTCGAGGTGATTCGTATTATTCGAACACAATATACATTCGAAAATCCAGCTGCATATCGACGTTAATGATATGGGCCTGTAATGTAGTGGATTACTCCTATTGGCTTTCTTCAGTATTGGTGTGACGTGTGGAACTTTCCAGTCTTTGGCTACGGATTTCTCATTGAGCGAGCGGTTGTATATGACTGTTAAGTATGGAACTATTGCATCGGCATACTCTGAAAGGAGCCATATTCGTATACAGTGTGGACCGCAAGACTTGCTTTCATTAACTGATTTAAATTGCTTCACTAATCCGAGGGTAACTACATCTAAGATACTAATATTGGCAGCTTTTCTTGATTCGAATTCTGGCATATTTACTTCGTCTTCCTTGGTTAAATTTTAATCACAAATTTTCTCGTCAGAGTGTGAAAATGCTTTGTTGGCGCTCACCTACAGTGGGAGAAATGATAATCATAATATGAGGGTAATCCCAAAAGTAAGGTCTCCAATTTTTATAAGTACATAGACCTGTTTACTTCTACAATGGTTTACATCAGTTTACAGCTTGAATATTTAGCTATTTTTCGACATAATGCCATTTCTGTCGATGCATTTTTGTTGACCCTGTGGCAGTTTTTGTACGCCCATGTCATACGAGCTCGCCGCCATGGTGTTCAGAAAGTTATGAACCTCTTCGACTATGTCGAAAAATAGCTAAATGTTCAAGCTGTAAATTGATATAAGCCACTGTATAAATAAGCAGGTCTATGCACTTATAAAAAAATAGGAGACCTTACTTTTGGGATTACCCTCGTAAAATAAGAGGCATCAGAAGTCGCATAGTAAGATTCAAGTGTTCGATTTTCCTGTGCGCTGTTCAGGAGTGGAACGGTAGAGAAAATTGCTTGAAGGTGGTTCGATGTATCCTTTGCCAGGTGTTTAATTGTGAATTTCAGAATAGTCATGTAGATGTAGATGTAGCTTGGGACTGAAATTCATTATGAAGGGCTATTATGGATACGATTCGCTGATGGCATCATCATAGTCGGAGAAGGAGAGGATACATTGCAGAACGTGGAATGAACAGTCTAACGAGCACAAAATGTGGACTAAATGTAAACGAAACAATGACGAAAGTGATCAGGAGTAGCAGAAATGACATTCGCGATAGAATTATGTCCAAGGTTGGAGATCATATAGAAGAAGGAATGAAGGAATTCTGCTAAGTCAGAAGCAAAATAACGCAGGGTATGGATGGTGATCGAAATGGATCAGGGCAGCATGAGCAACTAGGGCCTGGGGTTATCTTATTGATGGATGATTTCACATGGACTTCGAAGACAGGGCGCACTCACCGGCCACAACACGGCTGAAATGTAACGCCTGCAATTCTGATTACCTGCTATGCGAACCCGAGGTGGTGGTGGTGGTATGCGTCCAATGGCTTCCAGTGTCATCACGCCTGGTCTGTGGCCAGATGACGCTGACGAATGCAGTCTGGGAACGTTCTTTCTCCCCACACTGATACGTCTATAGTGATGTGATACGCAAAACGTAATCGTCTGAAAAGATGATGTGGTCCCACCTCTCACTCACTGCCAGCCTTAGAGCGCACCGTTGTCTACGTGCCTCTGTTTGCCGCCGCGTCAAGGAAAGCCGCAACAATGGTCACCATGGTGACAATTCGTGGTGCTGCAGACATCGTCGCACTGTCCCTAGAGATACTTATTTCGCTGGAGGCAAGCAAGCCCACTTCCTGACCCGGCGTACGTGACGTGGGCTGTACGTAGCTGAGCTGTGGACCGAACAATGTGTCTGTGTAGGTACTACACGTGTGCGGCCATAGAGATCCTACACTGCGTTAAGCACGGCTCTGCTGAATTTACCAACTCCATTTTCGAGTGACTGTTGTGGGATTCCCAGTAACGCGAGCAGCAACGTCATGGAATTATAAACCATACCGAACCTGTCTCTTTCGAATTCCGACACGTGCTTGCAGACGTTTATCATTCTCATTTGATATTCTCCCAAAGAACCATTCCTAAATGAAAAGCCCACTGAGTTATTTTCCATTCTAGACAGAATGTAGATGGCGTTACTCCTACCCAATTTTGAGAGGTTACACTGAAATGCAGTCAGTTGCACATCCAACGGTTCGGTACACTTCATGACACTCTGGCTTTTGTTACACACCGTTTTCATGCTGTTTCAGTTTTAATGCCCAACAAAGTATTTGTGAGCTAAATATGCCGTACAATAAAATCGACCGTACATAAGCAATACCAAGAGTGAAGATCACGGACCGCCACGGTCGGGGGGAGGGCCGCTTGTAGACCAAGCTTTGTCTCTCCTTTGCTCAGTTCCCCTCCGAAGTACACGGAAGAGTGCGACATATTTAATATTGCTGTGTGGCATTTTTCCGTCAGTACAGCAGTTTTCTGTTCCGCAGAATCGTGGTATCAGCTTTGTTAACCTTTCGTTATTTGTTCGTGGTATAAAGGACGTTCACAGTTCCAGCGGCTGTTTGCACAAAAAGAGGCAATCTAGCAAGCTACTGTCATAAGCCTTTAAAAATGAATACTTACGACAGAAAAGAAGGATGAAAATTCGCAGTATACATTATACACTCGCAGAAGTGGCGGGTTCTGCAAACTTGCTATGAAACGACATAACAGTACCATGCAGAAAGAATGTAGCTGACAATGAAAGAACAAATAATTACAACAATTGACAGACTGATTTCATTGTTCAATACACCAAGAAGCATTTTGAGCTAAATGTTTAGGCATCGAGTACGTGAAGGAATCGGTAATACATATAGCGAAAAGTTTGAAGTCGCGCGCATTATTCCACTGCCGATTGCAACAGTTTTCGATGGAACTAAACGAAGAGCTTGGAAACTTTATATTGACTGCAAAGTACGTTCATTAAATCAAGGTTCAAGCCTGGAACGATTTTTCGTTGTAAAACTAGTTATTGTTGAATTTATGAGGAAAAAAGGAGAGCAGGAACGAGAATTAGAACATGTGAAATGGACTGCAGACTTCCAATTTTAAATGAACTGTAACGCGCTCCGCCCACAGTAAGACATTGAGAAACATCTTCTTTCTGATTTGATGAGGATGCATTCAAAATGAAAATCGCATCACAGACCGCACACATTCCGAGAAACACACTCCAGTTCCCTAAGCTCACTGGCATTAAAGTAAACATTGTGACCTTGAAGGAATCATAGTGGCCTAGAAAGAATTGCAAGCATAGTTTTGTAAACGCTTTGAGGACACTGCCAATCTTACATCTATTTTCTAGGCCGTTTGCTGTTTCAGTTGAAAACGCCCTTGTGCTTGGGCACATGTAACTGATTGATCTGCAAGGTAATTCCCGTTTTAGAGACAAATCCCTTTAACGTTAAAACAGTCCAGAACGTCTAAATTGCCTACCTCAGGCAAAGTTTCCACGCCTCCGTAATGAAGTTTCAAAAGTGCTACAATATTCCGACCATCATCCGCGTGTGAAAGACGTTTTTTCCAACTATGAAACTATATAAGTCACGAATACGTGGCAGCCTGAGGGCGAAAATCTGTGAAATTATTCGAGTCCGTCCCTATGCTGACGGTTTGTACCAGATAAAAATAGGCTTTAGCGGGCCAAAACTCATTAAATAATACTAAAAAATTGTTTTACTTTTGGTCTACGTAGTTGAGGAATGTGAAATTTAAAACCAAGTCGTATGCAGCGCGATTGCATTCCCATTTAAATGCGGCGCGTTCGCAACTTCCCCCTCTTGAACCTCCTCGCTCTCAAACAGAGTGGCTTGGTGGTGGGGGAAGTGTGAAGCAAGTCTGAGCGTTGTAGCACTCGAGCCAGAGCGCGTCTCGCAGGCCGGATTCTTGTCCAGCCCCGCTGTAGATAATTAACAAGGAAAAAACAGGCCTGAGCTTTTATTTCAAAGGGACAAAATTAGAATTGGCTTCCCATTTAAAATACCTCAGAAGCACAGATACCAAAGACAACACTATGAACCAGGAAATAATCGTACTCAGCAGAATACAGAAGGTATCTATTGTTTACAATGAAGTCAGAAACCTTCTACAGGTCAATAAAAAACCAAAACAAGTATGTATTACACATATTTTGTGCCAATACTCACTTATGGTTAAGGGCCATGTGCCCTGCTGAAAAAAGGCTACAGTATAACACATGCATTAGGAATGAGGTTTATAAGAGCTATGAATCAAACTACAAGAAAGTGTAAGTAGTTCATTAGAGTAATAAAGAAACACAGACTGAACTGGTATGGGCACATTTCTGAGAATGGGTGAGAAGAGACCAGCCAGATTATATTTCGAAATAGATGTCTGA
Source organism: Schistocerca americana (assembly GCF_021461395.2). Classification (NCBI taxonomy): domain Eukaryota; kingdom Metazoa; phylum Arthropoda; class Insecta; order Orthoptera; family Acrididae; genus Schistocerca; species Schistocerca americana. The sequence continues at coordinate 908,666,408 of NC_060120.1, forward strand.
GGCAAAACACTGCACGGGGAGCCCAGAAAACGCTGGATGGATATAGTGAAGACAGACGTGGAGTAGAGAGAATTTCATTTGATAGATGTATAGGAATAGAAGCTCCATGAAAACAGGAGGAGGTGGCCAGCACTTGTACACCACACTGGTGAAACTTCATCTGGGCATTGATAAAGCTGATTAACTTTAAAAAGCAACCAAACAAGTGCGACTAGGACTCACGCTTGAGGGCTCTGTACAAACTTAATTTTATATATATATAGATGGTAATAGTAATATTTTCTCATGGCTCAATGACCTGGTGCAAATCTATCTATCGGATGCCATGTTGGCAACCTGCATGTCCCTAACCTGTACAAGGTATCTAACAGGTGAACGAGGACCTACAGTTTAACATGGAATCCGAACGACATGTTGTTTGTGGCAACCCCTCACATCATTGAGAGGTGAGATCTACGTTAAAGAGAAGAATGAAAAATCCATGGTGTGACTGAAATTCTATTTCAGTACCTCTCGGTTTCCAGGCACTCTCTTTATTGCTACACCACCAGAATCGACGTGTAAGTAGCTAGTCCATCTATGGGTTCTGATGCATGAGCCTGCGAGTATCAACGTATGTGGCATAAACGGCCATATCTTTTGATTGCATTGACTTTGAAGCTTAAATTATTCACATCGCCAAGGGATCATAAACCTTTGTTCCAGGCATAAATTTCAATATGACACCTATAACAGTTCCTGAGAAAAATGGACAGACACACACAGAGAGAGACAACAAAATTATCCTGTAGGGGTTCCGTTTTAACCGACTGAGGTACAGAACCCTAAAAAGGAAAACACTGCATTGTCTATGCGTGGCAGACCATAAATTCCATTAACATTCCCTATAGAAGGGTCATTAAAACAAAAATAGTTTGCCAGTGAATATAATATGCGAGAGGGCAGAACGTTCTGAAAAACTGTTGTGCCCTCTATAGAGTTGGCAACCATGCGAGCACGTGCGCTTTAACAAGAACGTCTATTGGATACCTACTTTACCCTCACCACTCGTATTCCTCAATAGTTAATCACAGCATTGTTAAACAAGCGCACTGCAGCTCCGCGCGCGCGCCTGTCGTATCGCGTCGCTCAGTTGTTTCTCCCGCGCGCGGGAAGCCAGCGCGGCAGTGTTGCCACGTCTCCGAGCAGCGGCCGTCAGTCGCCGGCCGCCGGTCGCAGCTGACGGTCGCTGTCTCGTTGCGCTTGTGGTTTCGCGTCGCGCGCGTTTGCGAGATTACGGTCCGGTCGTGTGTGCTAAAGAGCGTGTGCTCGTGTGTGTGTGTTCTGTGAGTCCGGCTGGCGTCGAGCTTCTGAATTTCTTCGTACCACAGACATTGGTTTTTCCCAAGAACTGGTGAGTTGCTATGTGTTTTTGCCCGTGTTTGTTTTGTGAGCTCTGTGCGTAGCTCCGTGAATGAAACTGAATTAATACCATTTACTACCCGTCATAATTTATCGTATGTAAATCTGTTTAATGCAACAATCAGTGTATGTATTACCTGAAGAAAATTGCTCGCATTATCTAGACACACTCGCCGAAACTCCAATAACAATATTGTTCCAGAAATTGAAAACCGCAATGCATTGTACTAACCAAAGGTAACAAAACTAAATAAATAAAATACATAAATACAAATAACGACCCCTGACAAGGACATTCAGTAATCAGAAATGGCAGTCTTCTCACACAAATACCTGTGGATTTGGTTTAATGATAAAGCAAATCGCAGAAGGTCATTCACTGTAAGAAAGCTGAAGCTATAGTTCATTCATGAAAGAGAAAAGTTGTGTGTAATTAATGTCTATCCTTCATGGTGATAGTGCACAAGAATACATGGGTATGTGTTAGGACAGGCTAACAGCAGACTCTGAGGATATAAATGAGAAGCGGTGGCGGATTTAAGTCACTGGAAATTATTAATGTGAAGTAGATATGTTCTACGATTTTGCAACAATTTCTTTATAGAATTTTGGGAGAATACTTGAGTAATGTAGTCAGTTAAATAAATACTGATCCTGGAAGAATTTTGAGAATGCAGTTACATTAAATATAAACGTGACGTGCAGAGGCAGAAAAACCAATCATTCTTTTCATAATACGCTAGTGAAAGAAACAATAAAAACGCTTGACGAGTGCTAAATCAACTTAGAAATTCCACTAGTTAATTTAAAGCACGTGGTGGAAAGTATTTTGTGACACACCATTCCTGTTGCATGTCCTATTCTACTCCCGTATAGAACGGAGAATAAGTGACTATCTGGATGCTTCTTTAAGCACTCTAATCTCTATTACACAGTTCTGTTGATCACTGGGCTAGGTAAGCTATACCATGATAGTAGAAAAACTGTCACACCTTCAACCTCGAATGGTGACTCTCTAAATTTACCGCACAGTGGGCAGCGGACATGGACTCGCATTCGAGAGGACGAGGCTTCAGGCCCGTGTCCGGCTATCCTGATTCACGTTTTCCGTAATTTCCCTAAATCGCTTCAGGCAAATGCGTGTTCCTTTGAAGGGGCACTGCCAACTTCCTTACCGAGTCCGAAGGGACGAATGACTTTCTGTTTGGTCGCCCCCCCCCCCCCCCCCCTCCAAATCAACCACCCAATTTCAAATTACCCAGCAGGTTTTGCAGAGTACAACACCACACTTTCTCCAAAAATTCCCGTTTATGTTCCGTGAGCGTTTCGCTTTCGTATGGACTGCACTGGCTTGTTATAGTCGTAGCAGTGTGTCTGTATTCATTCGACACCTGATATCATGGCTACATTTTAAGGAAACCGCTTCCCTGGAAAAGCGCTCTAGAAATGATGAGACTAGAGTCTTGTAAGCGGGTGTCCTTACCCCCACAGAACGTCCCAATAAACATATGTCGTTACTCTTATCAGTAGGTGTTTGTTCTGTTTCATACCGCTTGGTAGTACAAAGTGAGCATAAGATATTTCCCTAATTACAAAAATTTTTTTCCAAGGAACTATTCTGGATACGTGCGAGTTGTTACGAATGGTAGCTTAATACATTATATGGATACACTTCTTCGACAGGTCCTCTGTTTTTTGCCCGTAGAACTTACAGGCGAAACTCTGTTAGACCGCACGCCTTTGTCAGCATCTCTTCCGTCACCGCCGCTACAGCATTTCGCGTGCGTGTCGTAAGAGCTTGCACATCGGGAACTGGTGAAATGAACACTTTAAACGTAAGCAATAAAAAAGCAATAGGTGTTGTGTCTGGTGAACGTGGGGGCTACGATTCCGACCGTCTCTACCGATCCGTCCGTCCGGAAAGGTTTCGTCTAATAAGGGAAACTCTCCATCGCAGTCCCATCAGATTTAGCAGTGAGATGGCCCAGAAGATAACCCGTCAAAAAGTGAACACAGATCAAGCATGAAAACAGGAAGAAGCTGTACTGAAATGTGAAGAAAGAAGCAAAATAGGAATAGTAAACGGTCCAAGCACATGTGTAACATTGAGCGAGTTTGAGTAACGATGGGGTCATGATTATGTACCTCCTGTCCCCTTTTTTTTTCACAAAATTATGAAATTTCCATCCGGTCATTGACATGTATGTTAGTTGTATACAAATAGACATCTGTGTCTTTGTGTAACGTCAGTCTGCAACAGTGAGTTGTAAGGAAGGGACCTCCTGACGTATGTACCTTCGATTTGTCCTACGTAAGTACCGCGTGTAATGACTCTTGCATTCCATATTGGAAGTTTTGCCCCTTGAATTCCTTTGTTGTTACACAGTTCACACTCGTTTGTTTGTCGTTTTCATTTCTGAGAGAGCTCTCTGCGCCATCTCTCCTGCTCTCACTATTCATCACATTTACTTGCGACGGCAGTATATTCGTACTACACGACTCATATACTATAACCAATGTATAGTATGACAATTGCCAAGACTACAGAAGGAGAACAGACACGTCAATGACCGGACGGGATGTTCGTAATGGTTCAAATGGCTCTGAGCACTATGCGACTTAACTTCTGAGGTCTTCAGTCGCCTAGAACTTAGAACTAATTAAACCTAAGGACATCACACAAATCCATGCCCGATGCAGGATTCGAACCTGCGACCGTAGCGGTCACGCGGTTCCAGACTAAAGCGCCTAGAACCGCGCGGCCACACTGGACAGCGATGTTCATAATTTTGTGAAAAAAGGGGGAAACGCGCCCCGAGGGAGATACGAACACGGATCTCCCGCTTCGCAATCCAACGCCGTGACCACACATCCACGACCCCGTGATTCGTACACCTTGCTCGATGTTGCATGTCTTGAGCTTGGACGTTCAGTGTTTCTATTTTGTTTCGCTTTTCACAGTTCCGTTCACCTTCTTCCTGTTTTCAGTTTTTGATGGGCTGTTCGCTGAACCATTTTGCCACCGAATCTGAGGTGCGTGCGATGAGAGGTTTCCCTCGTAAGAACTAGCAAACAGGCAACCTCGAGTGTGGCGGTGCACCAAATTGTAGTAGTAGTAGCAGCTTTATTCATCCGTAGATCTCTTTTTACAAGGATATAGGACATGTCAAAGTATTTACAAATTTAGATCAATTTAAAATAAGCTAATTCGTACATATATATATATTTACAGACTTATAGTTAGAGGCAATCATTAGATTTACTCCTGGTATACAATACTTTTTTTTACAAATAACTTTTTCACACCCACACCCACCCACACATACATACACACACACTGGTGATCTCTGTGCAATTTTCTGTACCGCAACTTCCCATCTGCTATCCTGAAAAACTGAGTCAGCATCCCTCCATAATGAGCGAGACGTTGAGTTTAGAAAGAGGAAGACGTGTTAGTATTGTGCTATGCATAGCTTGGGGGTAAGTATTGCTAGAAAGGAAAAAAATAACATAAAGTGAAGGTGTTATGTGGAATGTTGGGATTTTATAATGATTATTATTATTATTTATTTGTATAACATTCTTTTCAAACCCCTACTCTGTTTTAGCTAAGTAATCCTTCAATGTATAAAATGTATTGCATAACAAGTACTTAATAGCTGCCTTTTTAAGTAAGTGTATTATGGCAATTTCTTCAATCTCTTTTGGTAATTTATTGTACAGTTTTATTCCTTGTTGTAGATTTCCTGTAACTGTTGTGCAACGTAAAGTTCCAACATGTCCAGGTAAACTGTTGCCGTAGTGGTTGGCTCAGTGAAAAGCTCTGTCCACTATTATTGTGTATTACGCCATACCACAGATCCGCATTCGAGCTTTCTCTTATGTGCTGTACCATGACGTGCGGGTTGTCCGACCCCGATTTCAGGACATCATGCCTCTATATGTTCCCGGAGTTGTGAGAAGTCGCTCCACCGGAAAAACAAAACATTATTAAGGCAGTCATTGTCTGCATCGATTCTTTCAGGTATATTTCTAGCAGACTCAGCGTGTCTGGTCTACCATCTGGCTGCAAAGTTTGCAACATGTCCGCCTTGTACGCATGGAACTACAGCCGTCTTTCTAATATCTTCACCACAGTGATCTGAGGTATGCGTTTTTCCCTGGAATCACGATGTGTCAATTTCTGCGGACTGCGTTGAAATGCTGTAGGGATACGTGCAGTATCAACAATGTCGTCACTCATTCCAGGTGTACGTTTCTTGCCTCGTCACCAACTCTGCCAGTCTCTTTCAACTTTCCAAATGGCTGGTTCAAATGGCTCTGAGCACTATGCGACTTAACTTGTGAGGTCATCAGTCGCCTAGAACTTAGAACCAATTAAACCTAACTAACCTAAGAACATCACACACATCCATGCCCGAGGCAGGATTCGAACCTGCGACTGTAGCGGTCGCTCGGTTCCAGACTGTAGCGCCTAGAACCTCACGACCACTCCGGCCGGCCCAACTTTCCATACCGTCCTTTTCTGCTGTTAACATCTGGCAGAGCTCAACCACTGACACTTCGGAAATGTCGCTAAACTGTAATAGGAAGTGTGCTTCATCAAACCACAAAACACACAGCGCCTTCTTCTGCCCTTATGACAGCAGTATTCCTAAATTACGTAATCTCTAACAAGAGAGAGAGAAAAGAAATCAGATTCTGTCAGAGTACATGTAAAAACATATGCATAAAAATGTCATGACTTAAGCTATCATTCTCAAAAAAGAACGCGTAGATCTGTGGAAGCTTCATGTGTTACGCTACTGTTTGCAAGAAACCGCACAATTCTTTAGAAATAACTTTTTGCAATCAAGGAAAGACTGTATGCTCACCCTGTATCAATCTTCCATTCGCCTTCATTACTACTGTTTGTGCACGTCTGTTCTGTTTCATATGGCTTGGTAGTATTGTCCCTAGTTATGTAACAGACTCCCTTAGTTTAACATTAATCTTCTAATCTACTTCCTTTCTTTGTTGTGGCTATATCTAGAATTTAAGAAATATTTGAACATGTGCTTCCTAATACAGAAATTGCACTAATCTGCAGAGAACGCTTGCAGAGAGACGTGTTGTCGTCCGCATTGATTCGACTGTATGCTGATTCCCTGGCCACCTACGCATGCATGAAAACGTGCTCGTTCACATACGGTAGGGACTGATCGAGTGTTACAAGGCGTCAGCCGTGAACTTCGAAGGAATGGAGTTCAAATCCTAAGCCTGTCCTACCGTATTTAAATTTATCATAGGTTACCATAACCATTTGAAGAAAATACGGGAAGGGTTACATCAACAAAGCCGTTGTCAGCCCCCATCGCGCATGTACGGAATTCCCTGAAATGTTGCTTCAAACACTACATCGCCACTCGGACGACAATGCGAGAAAATTTCATTGCTTGTTACACGTCTTTTAGACGAGCACTATTACATCAGTAGGTCTTGCTAGTCCTGCTAACGTCGTTACCATTTCTTGGTGCCTCATGATGTGTTTATTTCTATAATTTCATGCCACTGGTGTGTGTGTTATTTCATTGTGTTTGAGAGACATATTTCTTTTTCACAGGTGTTGCTTGTAGCGCAATAACTTTTTCCTTTTTACTCTGTTGACCGTTTCGATTGCGATTTCATTTACCGGACAGTTAAAAGTTTCTCTGAAGAAGTAATTTTACGCCATCGGTTCAAAATGGCTCTGAGCACTATGCAACTTAACTTCTGAGGTCATCAGTCGCCTAGAACTTAGAACCAATTAAACCTAACTAACCTAAGGACATCACACACATCCATGCCCGAGGCAGGATTCGAACCTGCGACCGTAGCGGTCGCTCGGTTCCAGACTGTAGCGCCTAGAAACGCACGGCCACTCCGGCCGGTTACGACATCGGAAAGCCTCACTTGCTTTCTGCGTTTTCATTACAGTGTCGTCCCTTTTATCAAGATTACTTCCTAACTTGCAATGTGAAATATCCAATACCGCGTTTCATTTCCTTGCGCCTGCCTGAAAAAGTCTGTTTCTCCAGTTAGTTTCAGCCTGTGCCTGATATTTACTTGTGTATCAGAAACGTATTTATTTTGCCCGTTAGTTGTATATAGCGCAATAACTTCTTCTGAGCTAGATTAAACGTTTAAATTGCGTCTTTATTTTCTAGACATTCAAAAGTTTCTCTGAAGAAATAGTTTCGTGTTAGCAGGAACCTGTACTTGCCATCTGCCTTTTCATTAATGGTGTCTCCCCTATCAAGACTATTTCATAACTAGTTTCACTTTAAACGTTGAATTTACGACACTAGCGTATCATTTTAACCCGAAGTGATTTATTTCCACATCGCTCTTTTCGCAGATATCGTACGCCAATTTAAAGTTAAAGGTTATCTCGGCGTCGCAGATTTTGCTTTTTTTTCTATCGTCTCATTGCTTTTCTTTTACGTCACTGGCTTTGAAGGATAATTTACGATTGGTTCAGAACGAGCGAATTGTACGTGAAGTGTTCATGTGAACCGGTCTACGGAATTTAGTTTTAGTTCGTTCCAGATGTTTCCGAAAGAAACCACATCGCAATCATTTCTGCACTACTGGCCATTAAAATTGCTACACCACGAAGATGACGTGCTACAGACGCGAAATTTAACCGACATTAAGAAGATGCTGTGATATACAGATGATTAGCTTTTCAGGGCATTCGCACAAGGTTGGCGCCGGTGGCGACACCTATAACGTGTTGACATGAGGAAATTTTCCAACCGATTTCTCATACACAAACAGCAGTTGACCGGCGTTGCCTGGTGAAACGTTGTTGTGATGCCTCGTGTAAGGAGGAGAAATGTGTACCATCACGTTTCCGACTTTGATAAAGGTCGGATTGTAGCCTATCGCGATTGCGGTTTATCGTATCGCGACATTGCTGCTCGCGTTGGTCGAGATCCAATGACTATTAGCAGAATGTGGAATCGCTGGGTTCAGGAGGGTAATATGGAACACCGTGCTGGATCCCAACGGCCTCGTATCACTAGCAGTCGAGATGACAGGCATCTTACTCGCATGGCTGTAACGGATCGTGCAGCCATGTCTCCATCCTTGAGTCAACAGATGGGGACGTTTGCAAGACAACAACCATCTGCACGAACAGTTCGATGACGTTTGCAGCAGCATGGACTATCAGCTCGGAGACCATGGCTGCGGTTACCCTTGACGCTGCATCACAGACAGGAGCGCCTGCGATGGAGTACCCGACGACGATCCTAGGTGCACGAATGGCAAAGCGTCATTTTTTCGGATGAATCCAGGTTCTGTTTACAGAATCATGATGGTCGCATCCGTGTTTGGCGACATCGCGGTGAACGCACATTGGAAGCGTGTATTCGTCATCGCCATATTGGCGTATCACCTGGCATGATGGTATGTGGTGCCCTTGGTTACACGTCTCGGTCACCTGTTCTTCACATTCACGGCACTTTGAACCGTGCACGTTACATTTCAGATGTGTTACGACCCGTGGCTCTACCCTTCATTCGATCCTTGCGAAACCCTACATTTCAGTAGGGTAATGCACGACCGCATGTTGCAGGTCCTGTACGGGCCTTTCTGGATACTGAGAATGTTCGACTACTGCCCTGGCCAGCACATTCTCCAGATCTCTCACCAGTTGAAAACGTCTGGTCAATGGTGGCCGAGCAACTGGCTCGTCACAATAAGCCAGTCACTACTCTTGTTGAACTGTGGTATCGTGTTGAAGCTGCATGGGCAGCTGTACCTGTACGCGCCATCCAAGCTCTGTTTGACTCAATGCCCAGGCGTATCAAGGACGCTATTACGGCCAGAGGTGGATGTTCTGGGTACTGATTTCTCAGGATCTATGCTTCCAAATTGCGTGAAAATGTAATCACAAGTCAGTTCTAGTATAATATATCTGTCCGATGAATACCCGTTTGTCATCTGCATTTCTTCTTGGTGTAGCAATTTTAATGGCCGGTAGTGTATGATTAACAAGAGTGAGTGGTACCGTTGGAAACTTGTTCCTTACTATTCCCACCATTTACAGCGTGTTTTTGCCCTATGGGTCTGTTGAGTTGTGTCTCACCCGTTCAAACTGAAATGTTAAACAATTTTTACCGCATTTTTTACTTTATTCGCAAGTAGAGAAACGTCCAGATCTTTCGACATTTGTGGTTTCTGAATCGGCTCGGTCTGAAATAACTATCCATTCGTCGCTGAAATTTCGGCAGTATGAATTCGACGTTCGTCTTCACTATCTACGGTTTGTTCCCACATTCCCTCTGACACAGCCTCATTAAATTTCTGGGAGGTGTTCCTGCAGTAGCTTTTCTCCATGTCCATTTGAGACATTAGATAACCTGTTCTTGGTCTCTTAAGCGTCTTTATAATTATATAACGCTACACGCAACATAATTAAACGTTACTGCTCTTTAAGGGTTTAGGTTTTAGGGTTGTGTTTCTCTTAAGCGCCACAATTTAAATCTCCTTATTCCACAGTTACAGCCCATACCTTTTGCATCTGAATCACGAATCGTATATCAACTGTTTTGTAGCGATGGATATTAACAAATGGGAACTCCTCACGCCTTCTTCCAATAACTGCCACTCTTCGGAACAAATTGTGCAAAATATGTGATGCGCGGGCTTCCGGTGCGACCGGATATACGGAGAAGGTGATGATTTGTCAGTTGGTTTCTGAATGTTGCTTTCCACAATCACTTGAATATTGCGAATGGCCATTTATTTCAGAATGCCCCTATTTTATGAGAAAAGCGAATTTCATCACAATAGATGACTGACTGAGAATGAAAACAATGGCAACAACACGGATTATTTAATAACTAATAAATTTAATTAGACAACAATCTTCAAAGGCATACAAAAAATCATACTCAAAACAAGACAAAGTCAGACGCAGCAGTAATTTTGTGGTTTTCCCATTACAATGTTGTATCTAGATGGCGAATACTTTTGTGCTCTACGCTTATCAAGTGACTAGTTTCGGCATGGGCCCATAAGAGATCAGTTAAATTGGAAAAAAATTTACCAATACAACGCAAGCTAAAATAAAGAACAGCAATGCATCATTCCATCTTCTGATACAAAGAATCTCGCCAGCTGTAAGTGGTTATAGACTACTTTCAGGCGGTGGCCTTAACGCCCTGTATTACAGTATTGAAGATTCGCTTTAGTAATACTCAGAAGTGAGAGCGAACCACTTTATGTATTTAAGGTGCTCAGTTTACTTGATAGGTCAGATATGCGGAGCGCACGGGTATATTAAAAGCTGTTCAGTCACATATACAGGGTGTCCATAATTAAACTTCTCGTTTCAAAACGCTGTAGAAAAAGAACCACTTCTCACAGTGACGTCAAATTTGAACAGAGTATAGTTTACACGGGGGGGACGGGGGGGGGGGGGGACGTCATGGAACGAAAAAGTGTAATGAATGTTTGTAGATGGCGCTGTTCCCGTCATAATATGCGCTCCAAAAGACGAGCGGCACACAGCTGTTCCTCGGTTTGCATCCCAGACTCACAACATGACTTTCCATGAAGGACCGCGAGGTGCTTCCGAACACTAACGAGTGTGGAAAAAGGCTTTGGTCCTTTGTCTGCTGAGAGGCTGGAGAAAATGATTACAAAATTCGAAGAGACCGGTCCTTTTGAAGTGCAATGTGGCAGAGGGAGGGGATCAGTTGATCCGACATCTGTCGAAGACATGGCCACAGCACTGCGGGAGGGGATTTCCCGAACGTTGGCTTTGCCTACGAGCTCAGTGCATAAAATCCTACCAAACATGCCGCATTGCTATCCATACAAAATCATCTGTGTTCATAGTTGCTTCCTTCTTACCTGTCAGCAAGACGAATGTAGGGTTCTTACCCGCACCGAAGTGGATAATGAATGGCCATGGAAGATTCTGTGGACAGACGAAGCCCATTTCTATTTCCAAGGACATCGCAATACGCAGAATTGTTGAATATAGCCAACGGACAGTCCGCACGCACACCATCCGGTACCACTTCACTCTGCAAAGGTGACGGGGTGGTGCGTGTTTACAGACTCATTTATCGTAGGGCTGTGTTTTTCCGAGGAGACGAGTCATGTGTGTCCTGTTACACCGTCACAGGCACACGCTGTGAAAGTCTTTAGCGCACCAGTGTCATTCCAACAGTGGATGTGTGGTAGGATCATTTTTTACAAGATGGCGCTCCTCCGCACATTGCAGAGCCGGTGAAGTGGCTGCTGCAGAGACATTTCGGAAATGCTACAATTATCTGCCATCATTTCACTACAGCATGGCCACCCATATCACCTGATCTTGATCCGTGTCACCTATGGCTGTAGGGTTATCTGAAAGATTGTGTTCGGTGCTCCCGTTACGAACGTAGCTGAATTGAAGGCAGAGAGCTGCACAACCCGTGTATCGAGAACGTTTGATGGATCAGATACCATTTTATCCGGCTACAGCAATAGCTGCGAAAAACTGTTACGTTAGCAACTAGGAGGAGGACTTCGACTTCGACGACATCCTTCATCACGTAGAAGAGAACCAGGCGGTGAGTACTGGAAACATTGTCTATGCCACGCACGTGCCGCACGCGAGCATCTGACGTGTTGTACGTGACCAACAGCTCCACCCTTACCACCCGCAGGACGCCATGTTTCAGTTTTAGCATGTGTTTATTACATCATTATGTCGACTTACCCAATTTCTATGCTGCAGTCTTTTACACGTTTGAAGCTGACTTCACTTCGAAGGTTGTTTTAAACTGTCGAAACAGCCACATTTGGGATGACGAAAAGCCTCGTGCCACACATTAACGTCGATTTCGCAACAGGTTCGGTATCAATGAATGGGCTGGTACAACAATACTAATTATACATATTTGACCCACCTGCTAACATGATTAGTGGGCCATTAATTGTACATAGAGTTAAGTTATTGCAGCTTAATATTACAATTATGTTAGTGAACTACAGTTTAAGTTACTACAGTATGGTTAGATTCCTACAACAGCAATGGGCAGTTTAGTTTTACCTACTTTCTTTAGTTAATTATCTAACCTAGAAATGACTACTAACTGCAGCGTCACAGGTGTGCCAGTAAAATACAAACCTACTTAGAGTGGCCAGGCTCCTCGGGCTAACCCCGAGAAGCATGCCCCTGGCACTTGGCCAAGGTTAGTATTCGCTGCAGTTTCCTATGTTAGTGTTCTAAACTAAGTCCTACTACTACTAACTTAACCTACGTCATCATTGCTGCTTTAGTCGCAATCGGTGTAATTGACCCCCCCCCCCCCCTAATCCCGTACGTGGCGGTTTCCAACTGATGGAAGTCGGCCATTCCACGCACAGGCGGTATGGGAATGGGATCAGGTCTTAATCGGTTGGTTTATGAATTTGGTGCCTATTCTTGGTCCCTCAGGTATTTTATTAACACTTTTCGCGATACCTCATCTGCCAGAGCATTCAAAGTATGGAAAGTGTCTTCTTGTCTTAGGAGATTGTATGTCTCGTTGTTCGGAAGTCTGTCTCGGTGTGTTGTCGCAACGTCGTTGAAGAGAGGGCACTCGAAAACCACATGGTCGGGAGTTCCTTCCGCCGCGCCACGGTCACACTCGGGGGTTGCCCTTTTCCCAAACCGACATCAGTATGTCGGATAGGGTCCATGACCAGTGAGAAAGTGGATGAGTCCTCGTGTAGGTTCGAAATATTTCATGGCCCCGCGTTCTTTAACGTCAGGTAAGAACTGGAATGTTCTTCTCCCCGTTTCATCTTCCTCCCAATCCCTCTGCCACAGTTCCTCCCCTCTGTTTCTTATTTCTCTCTTATCCCCTACTCGCACACCCATGATATCAATTATTTTCTCCCCATTCCCTTTTTTAGACCAGTACCATGCCGCTTGTTCACGTATCTTTATATCTAATGGGCAGAGCCCCATTATGACTAACAGAGCTCCCCCTGGTGATGTCCTGTAGGCCCCTACTGATCTTAGAATCATGTTTCTTTGGACTCTTCTCACTATCAAGGCGGGCACGGCCCGCGTGAGCCTGTGCGCCCAGACTCCCGAGCCGTAACCCACTACTGAGGTCATAATACTATTCTGACAGAGTTTGATGAGATGAGGGGGGAGATGAAATCGTTTATGTCCAATGGAAATGAGATTATTTAGTAATTGGAGGGCTCTCTGGGTTACGGTTTCTATGTGTCTTCCAAAGTTCCATCTCTCGTCAATTATGGCTCCCAGATATCGCGCCTCCCGTCGCTGAAGAACTGGTGAGCCATCGATTATGACAGTGGGATTCCTGATAAGCTGACCTTTTAGCAGTAAGTATGTGGATTTACTCGGAGATATTTTCATCTTCGTGTTTAGGCACCATTGGTGCAGTTTTTCAATGGCCCTTTCGATCTTTGGCTCGATGTCCTCTCGGCTACGACCGCCGACCAGCAGGACGAGGTCATCTGCGTAGGCTATCACCTCTAGCACTTCTTCACTTCGTTGTAGTCCGTCTAGTAATGGTTCCATATGGATATCCCAGAAAAGGGGCCCCAGAACAGAGTCTTGGGGACACCCCTTGGTAATTACTTTTCCAATTCTCCCGCTAGGGCATGATAGCCAAACCTTCCTGTCCTTACAATAGCTCCTCAGACACCCATAAAGCGGCCCTGGACACTCTTTCTCCCGTAAACAGGAGAAGAGCAAAGGCTACCACAGGTTGTCAAAGGCGCCACTGATATCCACCATGATGCCGACGACGTACTTATGTATTTCAGAAATGTCCTAGTCGACAGACCATTACCCTATAGACTCTGAGGTTGGAAATACCGCTTCAGTTGTAAATTACTTTATTTTCACGCGACCGGTTTCGGACTGTTATAAGCCCATCTTCAGGTGTCGTATCTGTGCTGTGGTCCCTGTTCTGCGCTCATAGGCAGCACACCGCGACTGGTACACGCGGCGCTCGGGCAACACAGCACAGCTACGACACCTGAGGATGGGCTTATAACAGTCCGAAATAGGTCGCGTGAAAATAAAGTAATTACAACTGAAGCGGTATTTTCAACCTCTGCTGTAATGCTCAGTTGCGGACGTTTTGCCAACATTATTTGCAATAGACGCTGTTTATGACAGGGGCAGTTGTCATGCTGATACAAACTGCTACCGGCTCTGAACAGTTTCTATACTGAACGCAGCACACAGTGCTGTAAAATGAATCTTTCCACACTCGGCTTTTTCTTAAGCGCCATAAATTAACCACACACTAACCACGAAATGTGCTTTCATACAGAAACACCACCACCTCTGTACTTCATTGTTGGCACTGTACGTGATGGCAGCAAGTGTTCTATAAACATTTGGCAAACCGAAACCCTTCCACTGGATTACTACAGGGTATAGCACTCCCAATCACTCGTTTCCAAGCATCCATAGTTCCATCCACTGATTTCATGCTATATTTTATGACCTCTCTCTGCAATGCTCTACGACCCCTGTGAATCAGTACGTAAAGTTTGGCTGGGCTTCGTTTAGTTGTGGTTGTTCCTTTGCATTTCCACTTCACAATCACATGACCAACTGCCGCTTTGGGAAGGTTTAGAAGGGTTGAATTGTCCGTGAGTGATTTGTTCCTCAGTTATCTCCTAATAACTAGTCTATGTTCGATGCCACTGAGGTCTCCTTACTGACTCATTCTTGTGTTTGTACCTCTCTACCTACAACAAATAGTCATTGCCTCCTTTTATATTGGCTGGTCTACCTTCTGAGACCTCTGTGGGCCACTGCAGCAGCTGAGTTGGTCCAGCAGCTTCCGGTGTGGGGAAGGAAGGTGGCTCTGTCTCTGGAACAAAGAAAGCAGCAGTTTCTCGGCGTCAAGGGAAGGATGACAGCGACGTTGTAATTGATTGACATGTGTGCAGCACTGTGTCCCATCCTGAAGTGTCACCTCAGCCATGGCTCTTCCTGATAATTGGAGAATTACTGCTGGAAACCAATAATGGCGTCTGTCAGTAAAACCAAGGGCTCACATTGGGTCTTTAAGTGAAAAATGATGGCAGCTAGACCACTGAGTAGGAGGGCTGTGGGCTGTGAACTGCAGGTGAAGGATAGAGAGTTGTGACCAGTGAGAGCAGCCTTGGAGTTTCTCTGCAGAAGACAAGCTCTCCTGTGGGGTTGACCTGTAGGATTCCAGAGAAAAGGTTAGAGCGTCCTCCAGTGGATGGAGATGGCGACGTTTAGACGTTTTTGTTGTAAATGAGCAGACGAAACATTCTACTGATCTATTTGAGGCAAGCTGGAAGGGTACTGTGTGAAGCAGGGTGATGCCATTTTTGTCACAGAAAGTGAAGAATTCTGCAAATGCAAATTGGCGACCATTTTCTGTGACAGTGGTATCAGGAAGTCATAAATGGATAAAAAATGGGAGGAAAGGTCTGAATAGTTTGACTAATTCTGTGGCAGATATGTGGGAAACATACGGGAACCTTCTAACCACATCTATTGCGATAAGCTAACTGTGGCCAAATAAGTTCGTTCGAAGTCCAAGTGAAGCCTGGACCAAGGACTGGAAGAGTCTAGCCAAGGGAAGAAAGGGTATGGGAGAGCAGCCTGCTTGCTCTGATAGTTGGTGCAAAATGATACCACATGAATAATACCAGTGTCCATCCAATACAAATAGCAGGCCAGGCATTTAATGAGCAACACACCTACACGCCCCAGCGCCTGACGTGGAATAGCGACATATCGTGGAGCTGGACAGATGAAGGGGTGACGAGACAGGTATGGCTGTTTTCTCCTTGAGGCAGCAGTACGTCGTTCAGTGTTGAGAGTCGGTTGCAGTGGTGCTAGTAGGTTTTGACACCCGGCTGCCAGACCTGTTTACAGCCTGGTGGCCAACTGCAGCATACCAGGTGGAGGATCTTTCTGAGACTTGGATCCTCTGGAGGAGGGGAGAGGGGTGCAATGAGCTTGACCTCCAGTGTGTGGTAGACCACAGCTTCTTCTGCAGGAATATCCAGGTGGAAACAACCTCTATATCCTTGCTGAACACTAGATCCTGACCCAGCAGTAAGCAGGAAAGGCGATCAGCATTTGATTGTTGTGTGGTAGAGCTGCACTGAATACTATAACTGTAACTCGGTAGGAACAGGAGCAACCACTGAAGTCGGCATGTGGCTTTTATGGGAATGTTGGCTGGAGTACTGAAAAGATAATGAAAAGGTTTGTAATCGTTGAATAATGTGAAATGCCTGCTGTATACATAATCACGGAATTTTGTAAGGCCAAAAATGATGCCTAATGCTTCTTTCTCAATCAAGCTATAATTTCGATGGACAGCGGTGAGGGTTTTGGACATGAGAGCGATTGGGCATTGCACTGTGTCAGTCACAGTCACATTGGACGTGACTGCCCCATCCCACAGTCTAACACACCCGTGGCCAGGATAAGAGGTTGGTGTGATCGTATTCTCTGAGGCATGAGGGATGGAGAAGGGCCTGTTTTAAGTTTCTGAAATATTTGTCACATTCTGGGGTCCGTTGCCAACAGATTTTTCCACTGTTGGTGATGTGATGGTTCGGCAATGGTGGCCACATGGGGAAAGAAGTTTCAGTAATGATTTAATTGTCACAACACTGATTTCAAACGGCTGGCATTGGGTAGAGCTGGAAGTTTTTTTTTGCCGCCTCGCTGTACTGAGGTGTGAGGTGGACGCCAGAGGCATTTAAAATGTGTCCAAGATAATCAACTTGACAGACGAAAAGAAACAACATTTGACCTTGTCACATTTTAAATTGGCCTGTTGAAGGACCATGAATACAGAGCATCCAAGCTGTTGGCCGGGCCCTAGGCAACTTTGCCTGTGAAGAGAAGGTCGTTTAAGTAGTTTGCTGTCTGTGGTACATTTCGAATGAGATGCTCCAGATACTGAAGTATCACTGGGGTGATGGCTACAGCACAGGGAAGTCTGTTTTACTAGAACAATCCGAAGGGAGTGTTGATAACTAGAATACGTTGGTATTCTTTGTCCAACGTTAGGCAAAATTTTTGCAGACACTTTCCTGCCCTCTGAATGGACTATGATGTCCGCTAACTTAGGTATCTGCTATCATCAATGATTGACTGGGCGTTGATGCTCGTCTTGAAATCTCCATGAATACGTAAGGCAACATTTGGTTTTTCAACAATACCAATGGGCGTGGCCCTTTGGCTGTTGAGTACCGGAGGGAGGCTGCCCCTATCTTGTAGGCGCTGTAATTCCTCCTGAACATTAACCCTGAGAGCAAAACAAACATTTCTGCCGTTATAAAAATTCAGCATTAGCATTGGAAGAAGGATCATGTGGGTCCAAATTTTCTGTTATCCAAAGGGGTTTGTGAGAATACACAGCTAAATTTTGGAAAAGCTAGTCTTCAATATACGATATTGTACTCAAAGAGTTGACTGCCAGGGATGGAGTCGTGAATTTCGAACTCAAGTACATTAAAAACGTCCATGCCTAAGAGACTGACTGCTCTTGGGGTACCCACTACCAAAATCTTCGCCACGATGGTGTGCAATTGTTTCTGTACTTGGACAGTAAATTATCCATTAATTTTTATAACGTCATTGCTACAGCTCCACATGGGGTATTAGAGGCTTGGAGGGAGGGGACTTGACACTATAATATGATTCTTAGTCGATAATGGGCCCAGTGAACCCTATATATGCTGCAAGCAGATAGGTGCATTGTTGATTTTTGGCAGTTAATGGGAGGCTTTTCATTGTGTGTGTTGAAACACTGATTTTTTATGTGCCATGTCTGGATGCAGCTCATCCATGTTGTCTGTCCCTACGTCTCAGAGGTCTATACAGGTCCAGTACAGTCGCATCTTCAAAGCCGACTGACACACTTTGGCTCTACACCTAGATTTCCCACAAGACTTACACTTTACTTCCTGATAATGGCATTGGTAATGACGGTGACTGATGAAAAACTGACTGCTGGAAGGAAGCTGCATGAAAGATTTAAGAGTGCCACCTGTTTGCCTGAGCTTTGTATGTCCAATCTGTAATTGGTTTTGAGGACGTGTTGTACGAGTTACAAATACTTCTGAAGGGTAGCTGAGGACCAAAGAGATCGTTTGAATGCCCTTATAATGGGAAGACAAGTTTCCAGAGTTGGGTCCTTGAGTTTCAAGAGGTCACTTGTAAGACTGACGTATGGGGCATGCACTTAAATAATGTCTCTAACCAAGGAAGTAGCATATCATTGCTTGCACTTGGGGTTATTCCACCGAAAGCAACAGCTGTGAGACAAACCCTGTAGGTGGTCAATCTATTCTCTGTATGACTCTCCTTGGAGTTTCAGACAGCTAAAAACCTTGTGCTGGGCTGCCGACAAGTGTGCTTGAGACTCAAAGTATTCAAGAAAACTGGCATTCAGCTTGTCATACAGAAGAGCATTGGGTTCTGCTTCTAGATTCGGCTGTTGTAATAGGTGATAAATGCCTGGGCCTACGTATGCCACAAAGAAGGTGCTCCACTGGTCGTCGCCTGAGATGATGTGAATCAAGAAATGCTGCTTCGCGCATGCAGTATAGTTTGCCCATGGTCCAACTTTCCTGTCGAATGACTGGAAAGCTGGTGACACCAACTGGAAACTCTTCACTGTAGAGTTGATCTCGAAGAGGCAGTAGGAGTTTTCCAGAGGCGATATGGAGAAGGCTGTCTGACACTCTATTTGGTGTCCATGGGTGCGCTGCATCTGCAGGAGTATTATCAACACCTGGGCAGAGGGATCCACCGTTTCTGACATGCTATAAGCAATGTCATAACGAGGGTGCTGTCAAATGCAAAACACCCAAAGCACTGACTACATGGATCAGAACACATGTGTGAGCCTGTAGTGAACGCAAAACCGCTCACCGATTGATATGTCTGGTGGTGACAAAAAAAAAAAATCAGTTATCAATGGCTAGGCAAGCATATCAATCAAAGGCGAATATTACATCTACTCTGACATGGACTGAAACAAGTCACTTCTTGAAATAGAATAATACTTCTGGTGGCTGAAGACCAGTTACATTGCCAATGAGTCTAAGTTCATTAATCACACACTTTATAAAAATTAAAGTTCCATAGGGGCGTGTGTTAAGCAGGAATAAATTTAAAAGTCCACAGGTCTTCCAGAATGACAGAGTCCCTGTCTTTCTCAGTGCGGAGTCCCTGAATACTCGAAGTCCACAGCTGGTGGCTGCTGGAGTCACGAAGTCAGGCGTGAATGGCAGCAATGTCTTGAAGGCAGTTCTCCAGTAAGAACCCTGATTCATAAAATTCTTACCGAGCGAGGTGGCGCAGTGGTTAGCACACTGGACTCGCATTCGGGAGGACGACGGTTCAATCCCGTCTCCGGCCATCCTGATTTAGGTTTTCCGTGATTTCCCTAAATCGCTTCAGGCAAATGCCGGGATGGTTCCTTTGAAAGGGCACGGCCGATTTCCTTCCCCATCCTTCCCTAACACGAGCTTGCGCTCCGTCTCTAATGACCTCGTTGTCGACGGGACGTTAAACACTAATATCCTCCTCCTCCATAAAATCCTTGCGAAGTCGGCACCTGGCTCAGGAAAACTCACTCAGCATTAACTGGTTCAATCTTGCCCAAGTGCTACCCCAAATACCATTTGCTGCTAGGCAACAGCCAGGCCTACTTTTGATCATCTATCTCGTGGAGAGGAATAAGTCTCATGGTCTCTAGCAGTGCCTGGGTCACCTCCTGGTGGACAGTTGTAACATGGCCATCTCTCTTCTGGGAAAGTGTCCCATGTGTGGTAGGCGTCTTTGAAGCACTTCTGTGATGTTGGTTGCTCTCACTGCAGGCACGAAACTTCGGTACAGCACCAGATTTCCTGCAGATACAGTTCTGCTGAATTTCAGATAACAGTTGCATGAGAGCAGGCAACTGGAATGGTATTACTTCGTCGAATACATGTTACTCAATTCTCATGTTAAATTTGGGCTTGATCTTCTTTCTTCTGCTTCTCAACACTTTCGTCTTTGGTTTACTTTCAGTCTGTATTCTGTGCTACGTAGACTTTTGATTCCACAGACCAGATCATGTAATTTATCTTCATTTTCACTGAGCGCAGCGATTTCATCAGCCAATCTTATCATTCAACAATCCTTCATGCTGAATTTTAATCCCACTTCTGGATGTTTCTGTTATTCTCTGCATTCATTTTCGATACATTGCTTGAACAGCAGGGGTAAAATAACTGCATCCTCGTTTTATGCTCTCTTTAAGCCAATTACTTCCTTTCTAGCTCTTCCTCTTATTGTTCCCTCTAGGTTTTAGTTCATTATGTATATTACACAACTTTCCCTTTAGATAACAACACCACATTGCATCTACATCTAATTCCAGATATGTATTCTGCAAGCCATCACATGGTGCATGATTTTGGGGTACCCTACACCACTGTTAGTCACTTAGTTTCCTGTCCTACTCGCAAATGGAGGTAGGGAAAAGCGAATGTTGGATGTGCTTTTGTGCGAGACCTGATTTCTCTTATCGTATCTTCGCGGTCCTTATGTGAGATGTATTTTGATGGCAGTTGAATTATTCTGCAGCCTGTCACAAATGCCGGTTCTGTAAACTTTGTGAACAGTGTTTCACGAAATAAACTCTTTTTCTCCTCCAGGAATTGCCATTTGCGATCACAGAGATCTTCCCAATTACTTCGATGTCTTCAATTATTCTGGCCTGGCGGGGATCCCAAACATTCGAGTAGTACTCAAGAATTTGTCGCACAAGTCTTCTGTACACGTTCTCCTTTATAGGTGAGCTATGCTTTACTGCAATTCTCCCCCTAAATGGGAATCTACCATTCACCTTCCCTACATCCGACCTTATGCGCTTGTTCTATTTGATATCGCTTCGAAATTGTTATTGTAATTAAAGAGCAGTTACTCACAGAAGTCCAGTGTGGGCTATAATTATCGTATGGCAGTGGAACTTAGCATACATTTTAATGCATTAATGTGGAACCAATTTAAATCGGAAAAAATAGTTCTTATTTTGACCACCAGTGCAAATATGGCGCTGTGAATGCAAGAAAGACGAAATAATTTTTTCCATGCGTAACAGATTAGGAACGGGACATGAGCAGAAAGGGTCAGATACATGAAAAAGATATAACATTGATTATACCACTTACACGATGTGATAAAATGAGCATCGGATTTGTCGACGAGATGCTGTACAGCGCCAGATTTGCACCTGGTGGCCGAAACAGATACTAATTTCCTCGAGCGTGAATTGTTTCCACATTAATGAATTAGAATATCTACCAAGTTTCGCAGTTATACAATAATTACAACCGACACCGGAGTACTGTGAGTAGCTGCACTTTCATTATAACCACCTCGAACTTCCGTGTAAATCGGCAGCCAACGCTGTTGCGAATGGGGCAGTGACGTGAGTGATCAGTTGATTTGAGTATGCTACAGTCTGCGCGTGTGCAGAAACAGGAGACAGTAGCATCGTCTGCTAACATCGGAAGTGAAACTACTCAATCTGAGTTCACTCTAGTTACAGTAATAGATTTTGTGATTTCGTGTCTTCTTACTTTCTGTTTTGCTGTTTGATTTGTTTTGACAAAACACTGAAAATGTTGCACGAGGTCCTGGTATTTTTCGCACTAGTATTCTCCTACAATAAAGACAAATTATCTGAAAGCAAGGACGGTTTAACGTTTTATACACTCCTTAAAATGGAAAAAAGAACACATTGACACCGGTGTGACAGACCCACCATACTTGCTCCGGACACTGCGAGAGGGCTGTACAAGCAATAATCACACGCACGGCACAGCGGACACACCAGGAACCGCGGTGTTGGCCGTCGAATGGCGCTAGCTGCGCAGCATTTGTGCGCCGCCGCCGTCAGTGTCAGCCAGATTGCCGTGGCATACGGAGCTCCATCGCAGTCTTTAACACTGGTAGCATGCCGCGACAGCGTGGACGTGAACCGTATGTGCAGTTGACGGACTTTGAGCGAGGGCGTATAGTGGGCATGCGGGAGACCGGGTGGACGTACCGCCGAATTGCTCAACACGTGGGGCGTGAGGTCTCCACAGTACATCGATGTTGTCGCCAGTGGTCGGCGGAAGGTGCACGTGCCCGTCGACCTGGGACCGGACCGCAGCGACGCACGGATGCACGCCAAGACCGTAGGATCCTATGCAGTGCCGTAGGGGACCGCACCGCCACTTCCCAGCAAATTAGGGACACTGTTGCTCCTGGGGTATCGGCGAGGACCATTCGCAACCGTCTCCATGAAGCTGGGCTACGGTCCCGCACACCGTTAGGCCGTCTTCCGCTCACGCCCCAACATCGTGCAGCCCGCCTCCAGTGGTATCGCGACAGGCGTGAATGGAGGGACGAATGGAGACGTGTCGTCTTCAGCGATGAGAGTCGCTTCTGCCTTGGTGCCAATGATGGTCGTATGCGTGTTTGGCGCCGTGCAGGTGAGCGCCACAATCAGGACTGCATACGACCGAGGCACACAGGGCCAACACCCGGCATCATGGCGTGGGGAGCGATCTCCTACACTGGCCGTACACCACTGGTGATCGTCGAGGGGACACTGAATAGTGCACGGTACATCCAAACCGTCATCGAACCCATCGTTCTACCATTCCTAGACCGGCAAGGAAACTTGCTGTTCCAACAGGACAATGCACGTCCGCATGTATCCCGTGCCACCCAACGTGCTCTAGAAGGTGTAAGTCAACTACCCTGGCCAGCAAGATCTCCGGATCTGTCCCCCATTGAGCATGTTTGGGACTGGATGAAGCGTCGTCTCACGCGGTCTGCACGTCCAGCACGAACGCTGGTCCAACTGAGGCGCCAGGTGGAAATGGCATGGCAAGCCGTTCCACAGGACTACATCCAGCATCTCTACGATCGTCTCCATGGGAGAATAGCAGCCTGCATTGTTGCGAAAGGTGGATATACACTGTACTAGTGCCGACATTGTGCATGCTCTGTTGCCTGTGTCTATGTGCCTGTGGTTCTGTCAGTGTGATCATGTGATGTATCTGACCCCAGGAATGTGTCAATAAAGTTTCCCCTTCCTGGGACAATGAATTCACGGTGTTCTTATTTCAATTTCCAGGAGTGTAGTAGAGCCTGGGCGAAGAAAAATCCTGCACTATGCATGAATAACAATATAAGAAAATAATCGGTTTTTAATGTGCAGTGGTGTCCAAAATTAAATCAACAAACCGCTGTTTCCTCGTCCTGTGTCTAATTCACGATCTCATCATACCAACTGTCAACCAGAAGTTCGTACGATCGAGTTCTGCACGGAAGATGCCATTCCGGTCAACGGACAACCATACCAACGATGACATCAGGACACCTGTGAAATGAGGTAGTGATTGGCAGGTAGCCCCATAGCCACAATCACTGCGCACACTGTCACAGACGGTGCAGTATGGCACAGAGAAGGTACCTACCGGACACTCTGCGGTGGAGGGCCATAGAAAGAAAGGAAGCAGGACAGTCGCAAACTGATTTAGACCGGTGGCTTAATGTGAAGCGTTCTGTTGTTTCTCTACTCTCGGTAGTGCCACGTGGCCGTCCAGAACCTGGTTTTGTTGCGACCGTACATCCAAGAGACCACAGCTGCTGTGGCTACATTCATACCAAGTCTCTATGCAATATCGCGGAAGGAACATCCAGCTTCTCATAGCCATATTACACGACCTCGTTGGAGCCCAGTCAGGTACTGATAATGGCGTCTTTGTCGTCTTAAAGGCATTCATGACTGACTTCAACTCACCACTTCCAACGTCAAAGGTAAACAACCCTCACGACCGTTGCAATGGGCATTTAAAGCAACCCTGATTTTCATCCTCGTAGTCGCGCCAAATCTGAATAGACATCATTTTTTCAGATGTAGAGACACGCCCACCAGCTTTCGTTTAAGTCCCAGAACTCCGTCTTGGTAATGCGATTTTTTTCCAGCAGTATATACCATACGTATTTGTATCGATATTTCACCTGTATCTACGCCGAACTTTTACCTGCGGTTTCATTTTCAAGAGAGAAATGTTTATGATGTCGTATTTCGTTAACTACGTGTCGTACATTGATATAATTTTGCTTTTACATCAGTGGTATATATTAATACCGTCTGCAAAATGTGTCGCCGGTAAGGGTAGTAGTAAAGAACTAATAAATTGAAACGACGTGCTTCATGCGGCAGTTATAGTGCGTGGGAAGCGAAAAACTCTTTCCTTCCGTCGTTTCTTGGGTGTCATCAGCGAAGGTTTTTAATTGCGAGTGTTCGAAATCTCTAACTGCTCTCGTTCTCAAATACTGGATGACTAAATTGTGAGTAATCGCGCATCGCGGGCTACACTGCCTTTTTCACCCCCACAGCGATTTTTTCCAAATAGTAAGTGATATGTGTACAAAGTTCGGTTGAAATTGGTCCATTGATCCAGAAGGAGGAGTTGTACATACACATTTACGTACACTACTGGCCATTACAGTAGCTACACCAAGAAGAAATGCAGATGATGAATGGGTATTCAATGAACAATATATTATACTAGAACTGACATGTAATTACATTTTCACGCAATTTGGGTGCATAGATCCTGAGCAGTCACTACCCAGAACAACCACCTCTGGCCGTAATAACGGCCTTGGTACGCCTGGGCGTTGAGTCAAACAGAGCTTGGATGGCGTGTACATGTACAGCTGCCCGTGCAGCTTCAACACGATACCACAGTTCATCATGAGTGACTGGCGTATTGTGACGAGCCAGTTGCTGGGCCACCATTGATCAGACGTTTTCAGTTGGTGAGAGATCTGGAGAATGTGCTGGAAAGGGCAGCAGTCGAACATTTTCTGTATCCAGAAATGCCCGTACATGACCTGCAACATGCGGTCGTGCATTATCTTGCTGAAATGTAGGGTTTCGCAGGGATCGGGTGAAGGGTAGAGCCACGGGTCGTAACACATCTGAAATGTAACGTATACTGTTCAAAGTGCCGTCAATGGAACAAGAGATGAGCGAGACGTGTAACCAATGACACCCCATACCATCACGCCGGGTGATATGCCAGTATGGCGATGACGAATACCCGAATACAATGTGCGTTCACCGCGATGTCGCCAAACACGGATGCGACCATCATGATGCTGTAAACAGAACCTGGATTCATCTGAAAAAATGACGTTTTGCCATTCGTGCACCCAGGTTCGTCGTTGAGTACACCATCACAACACTGGACTCGCATTCGGGAGGACGACGGTTCAATCCCGTCTCCGGCCATCCTGATTTAGGTTTTCCGTGATTTCCCTAAATCGTTTCAGGCAAATGTCGGGATGGTTCCTTTGAAAGGGCACGGCCGATTTCATTCCCAACCTTCCTTCCTAACCCGAGCTTGCGCTCCGTCTCTAATGACCTCGTTATCGACGGGACGTTAAACACTAACCACCACCACCACACCATCACAGGCGCTCCTGTCTGTGATGCAGCGTCAAGGGTAACCGCCGCCATGGTCTCCGAGCTGATAGTCCACGCTGCTGCAAACGTCTTCGAACTGTTCGTGCAGATGGTTGTTGTCTTGCAAACGTTCCCATCTGTTGACTCAGGGATCGAGACGTGGCTGCACGATCCGTTACAGCCATGCGTATAAGATGCCTGTCATCTCGACTGCTAGTGATACGAGGCAGTTGGGATCTACTGATACGAGGCCGTTGGGATCCAGCACGGCGTTCAGTATTACCCTCCTGAACCCACCGATTCCATATCCCGCTAACAGTCATTGGATGTCGACCAACGCGAGCAGCAGTGTCGCGATACGATGAACCGCAATCGCGATAGGCTACAATCCGACCTTTATCAAAGTCGGAAACGTGATGGCACACATTTCTCCTCCTTACACGAGGCATCACAACAACGTTTCACCAGGCAACGCCGGTCAACTGCTGTTTGTGTATGAGAAATCGGTTGGAAAATTTCTTCATGTCAACACGTTATAGGTGTCGCCATCGGCGCCAACCTTGTGCGAATGCCCTGAAAAGCTGATCATTTGCGTATCAAAGCATCTTCTTCCTGTCGGTTAAATTTCGCTTCTGTAGCACGTCATCTTCGTGGTGTAGCAATTTTAATGGCCAGTAGTGTATATCCATTTTTATAATATGTATGGATTTAACTAACTGCTATCGTGTTACGTATTTCGGCCGCGTGAAGCATAATCCCCGTCGTGGAGCACTGCACTTGGAACACAACACCCGAGCCTGTCCCATGTCTTGGTGGCCATCTGACGGTTCTCCCCAGACAGTGACCGGCCGCGCACCACAGCGCCACGTGTTGACGCGGCGCGGCCGCAGCTGTCCAGTCAGCTGATCGCGCTGCAGCTGGTCCGGCACTGTGCGCAGCGCGGGGACCTTGGCCGAGACCGCACTGCGCATGCGCGGACCTCTCTCCAGATCCACTCGTTGCGCGTGTCAGACAGATGGGAGTCGCGGGCGTCGAGAGCGCACTGCACGACGAAAATCTACAGCGCAGTTCAGAACCAACACAGCAGCTACAAACGTCCATAAATCTGTAATACATATCGATATATCGATAAAAGTAATGCACAATGTAAAAACAAGTTCAATTTTTTCTACGTATGCATACTTTGTGAATCACTGTAGAGTCACTGACACGAGCACAATTATAAACGCGCATTTTGAGTTCTGGAACTGTTTTCAACAAAGGAAGCGCGCGCACACAAGCTCTTTCCGTAGTTCCACACAAAGAAACCATGGCTGTCAGATCGAGAGATCAGGGCCCCACAAACTTACGAGTTTACCGGGGTCAGTTTATCGGCCGTTCGATAAGCAAGTGCTTCCTGACCAATTTTTCTCGTCAGGTGGTCGGCTGGGTCTGACCATCCGACAGCCTTCCCCGCTCCATCCCCTCCGCGGCCCACACCACTTCTGCCAAAAAACTGTGCGTTACAATTTTCCATACGATGATCGTCTACGGTCCGTGCGCGGGAAAATATACGCTGCTTAAAATGACTAAAGTGACGGATAGCGAGGGAGATAGAGGTGTGAGGACAGAGTTACTAGAGAGATAAAGAGATAGTGAATGCTTCTAGGACGCTCCATCTGAAGTGTACAGCAACAGGAAAGCGAGAAATGAAGCACTCGCTTCCTTGGGTATACGTTTTATTTTTATTTCACTTTTTCTTTTATTTGTCTTGAATTACTTTGATATATTTCCCAACGCAACTACAAATCATGTTGAACATTTCAAACCTACTTTTTACAAATTTAATCTAGTATTTCATTAAACACTTACATTACCAATAAACTACAACACAAAAAATCGATTCTGTAAAATCTACTAAGACAACACAACAGAATTATTTATATTAAATAACCAAAAAAAACAATATAATACACTACTGGCCATTAAAATTGCTACACCAAGAATAAATGCGGATGATAAACGGGTATTTATTGGACAAGTATATTATACTAGAACTGACATGTTGAAAGTCGCGAGCTCTTTCTTCTTATCTCGTGTTTTCTACTGAAAATCTCGTGCTTGTATTCTTGTTAACTTTACTATTACATAAATCTCCTAAACGTTATTTATTTTTTAATTGGTCCTGTGCGCAACAAATAACTTACTTGGTCTTTCTGCTGCCACTGCTTGATCTGCTGCATTCCATTATTTAACAAAAACATAAAAAAACGTATTATGCATGCTGAGTGCAATGCATGTTCTGTATGGCGGCTCCTGCTGTTGCTGCGGCTGCTGCTGCCTAGTACAACTACATATAATTCAAAAGAAAGGGTTTGGTCAAATCTAAACTCGATAAATGATAACCCAAACAAGTAATTCCATTTTTAAAAAACAATATTCTGAAGGCGATTCTTTCTCATTCAATTAACAAAACGCTAGAAGCTCTTTGAACAATCGCTTCGTACGTAAATCTGCTTCCAGTGGCATTAAAGCAATATTACAAGTTAATCAAACTCTTGAGACAGACTGAAACACTTCTCAATTAAACACATAGTGAAACAATTACAAAAGAAATCAATGACAAATATCATTACTTAATCTATTCGCCTAACAATGGTTTCCCTTAAGAATTCAACTACTATCATTATCAAAATTACCGTCTGCTGCTACGCACATACGCAAACCCTTTTCTTTAAATTAATAAGCGCGATGCAAATTATAAAAAATATCAACTCAACACCAAATCCTGTGTCGCTGCTGGCGGACTCGGCAGTACGGCAGCTCGGCGACGACCCCTCGCCAAACACGCGTGCGCACCACAGCAGGCGGGCTCCTACACTGGCTTCCAAACTGCCACTAGTTATTCTGTGCGCTGCGAAGCGCGACAACCATAGCTTAGATTCCAGAGCTTGTGTATACGTGCTGTAGCCAACCTTTAAATCCTAAGAGAGTATTGCCAACTCTCGATGTGATTACATTTTCACGCAATTTTAGTGCATAGATCCTGAGAAATCAGTACCCAGAACAACCACTTCTGGCCGTAATAATGGCCTTGATACGCTTGGGCATTGACTCAAACACAGCTTGGATGGCGTGTACAGGCACAGCTAGCTGACCATGCAGCTTCAACACGATACCACAGTTCATCAAGAGTACTGACTGGCGTATTGTGACGAGCCAGTTGCTCGGCCACCATTGACCAGACGTTTTCAGTTGGTGAGAGATCTGGAGAATGTGCTAGCCAGGGCAGCAGTCGAATATTTTCTGTATCCAGAAAGTCCCGTACAGGACCTGCAACATGCGATCGTGCATTATCCTGCTGAAATGTAGGGTTTCGCGGGGATCGAATGAAGGGTAGAGCCACGGGTCTGAAATGTAATGTCCACTGTTCAAAGTGTCATAAATGCGAATAAGAGGTGACCGAGACGTGTAACCAATGGTACCCCAAACCATCACGCCGGGTGATATGCCAGTATGGCGATGACGAATACACACTTCCAATGTGCGTTCACCGCGATGTCGCCAAACATGGATGCGACCATCATGATGCTGTGAACAGAACCTGGATTCATCCGAAAAAATGACGTTTTGCCATTCGTGCACCCAGGTTCGTAGTTGAGTACACCATTGCAGACGCTCCTGACTGTGACGCAGCGTCAAGGGTAACCGCAGCCACGGTATCCGAGCTGAAAGTCCATGCTGCTGCAAACGTCGTCGATCTGTTCGTACAGATGGTTGTTGTCTTTCAAATGCCCCCATCTGTTGACTCAGGGATCGAGACGTGGCTGCACGATCCGTTACAGCAGTGTGGATAAGATGCCTGTCATCTCGACTGCTAGTGATACGAGGCCGCTGTGATCCAGCACGGCGTTCCGTATTACCCTCCTGAACGCATCGATTCCATATTCTGCTAAGAGTCATTGGATCTCGACCAACGCGAGCAGCAATGTCGCGATACGATAAACCGCAATCGCCATAGGCTACAATCCGACCTTTATCAAAGTCGGAAACGTGATGGTACGCATTTCTCCTCCTTACACGAGGCATCACAACAACGTTTCACCAGGCAATGCCGGTCAACTGCTGTTTGTGTATGAGAAATCGGTTGGAAACTTTCCTCATGTCAGCACGTTGTAGGTGTCGCCACCTGCGCCAACCTTGTGTGAATGCTCTGAAAAGCTAATCATTTGCATATCACAGCATCTTCGTGCTGTAGGCTAAACTTCGCGTCTGTAGCACGTCGTCTTCGTGATGTAGCAATTTTAATGGCCAGTAGTGTATATTAAATAATTTTCGATTGTAATTGTGGAGATAAAACAGTACCGATTTTGAGGTCCTTAAGTTGTGCCACTGGCTACAGGTCGTAATGTATCCCTCTCCTCGCAGCTTGCAGCCTCTCTCATGAATGTATTCCCCTTCGTCAACAATGGTTTCATGATATTCAGTAGCTTCGATAAGCATGTTTCATTCATTCTTAGACAATTACGAAAATCATCGCCTCCCATATCCTTAAGTAACAGAGAGTGGATGAATGTCTTTCACTACATAAGCTACTATTTTGTTCGCAGCTTCATCTCGCCTTTCCTTGGCCTTGTTACCTCTAAAACAGCAAAGGAAAATCCCAGTTATTGTTTATGTGACAAAAAAGTGCCATCTCCTCCAGCGTAGTCTCAATGACATTAATGTAAGCAATTCGCAACCAGCGGTTGGAAATGGACGGCGCTGCAAGCACTGAGTGTAGTTGGTCGGGATGTACGTGGTCTGCCACGAAATTAGTTAGTTGGCTTGCTGGCTGGACAACAAACTGGCACGTCTGTAGGACTCTTAAGAGGCCAGGAGCAGAGTACAGCGTCATCGCGTCCAGGACGACCGATCCAAGTTCTGGAACACTTTGATTTAAAAATGAACTGACTTCCATACCTTAATGTGAGGGTGCTCTATATGGCTGAGAGATGCGATCTATAAATCTTTGGCAGTCTGTGGCATATTTTGAATGCTTTTTGAATGGGATCAGCCATTATTTCACGAAATTTACGACTTATACACTGAAGCGCCAAAGAAACTGGTATAGGCATGCGTATTTAAACACAGAGATACGCTAATAGGCAGAATACTGCGCTGCGGCCCGCAACCCCTATATAAGTCAACAAGTGACTGGCGCATTTGTTAGACCGGCTACTGCTGCTACACTGGCACGTTATCAAGATTTAAGTGAGTTTGATGGTGGTGTTACAGTCGGCACATGTGCGATGTGACACAGCATCTCTGAGGTAGCGATTAAGCGGTAATTTTCCCGGACGACCATTTCACGAGTGTTCCGTCAATACCAGGAAACCCGTAAATCATCAAATCTCCGACATCGCTGCGGCCGGAAAAGGATCCTGCAAGAACGGGACCAACAACGACTGAAGAGAATCGTTCAACGTGGCAGAAGTGCTGTACTTTCACAAATTGCTGCTGATTGCAATGTTGGGCCATCAACAGGTGTCAGCGTGCGAACCATTCAACGAAACATCATCGACATGGGCTTTCGCAGCCGAAGGCCCACTCGTGTACCCTTGATGACTGCACGACACAAAGCTGTACGCCTCACGTGGGACCGTCAACACAGACATTGGACTGTTGACGACTAGAAACATGTTGCTGGCCACCAAAGTCTCCAGGCTTGAACATTATTTAGCATATCTAGGATGCCTTGCAAACTTGCTGTGCTCCACCCCCTCATACTCTTACGGATTTATGGACAGCCCTGCAAGATTCATGGCGTCAATTCCCTCCAGCACTACTTCAGACATTATTCTAGTCCATACCATGTCGTGTTGCGGCACTTCTGCGTGCTCGCGGGGGTCCTACACGGTATTAGGCAGGTGTACCAGTTTCTTTGTCTCTTCAATGTGCATTGCTGCACATGCGTCAGTTTCCGATTCAGTGGGCTTGCTCAGTAATCGAAATTATAGACTGTAATTGTTGTTTTCTGTAATTGTTGTCGCTGTATCGCTGCGTATGAAATAGTTATAGGCGTTAGTAATCGCTACATTCATTTTGAACTTCACGCCCCACTAACCTGGTCGCTCATCACATCGCCTCACTCCTCCAAAAGCAAGCTCGAAATTTTAATTTTATGTTCTTCAGCTGTACAACACAGCAGTTGTGTTGCATCAAATGTAAACTTTCCTGGATTTAAATAATTTTTAAACAAGTTACGCATCTAGAAAATATCAAGAAACAATAATACATTACTTTATTAGCGCCAACGGCCGGGGCTCCGATCACGAAAACTGACAACGACTGGGAGAGCCGTGTATCAATTACACGCCCCTCTGTCCGCATCCAGTGAAGCATATAGCCTGAGGATGACACGGCGGTCGGTCAGTACCGTTAGGGTCTTTCGAGGCCTGTTCGGACAGAGTTTAGTTTCTACTTTATTAGCATATGAGGGAACACATGTTATTATGGCACATTTTGTCACACATATAAAACAATGGGAATCATGTAAAATGGATAAAACATTACGCGTAAATATCTTTCATTTTTGGTTATTGTTGTGGTCTTCAGTCCGAAGACCGGTTTCAAGCAGGTACCCATGCTAATCTAATCTGAGCATGCCCTCTCATATCGGCATGATTTCTGGAACCTACATCCAAATGAACCTAATTGCTGTATTCCCATCTTGGTCTCTCCCTGCAATGTTTACCACCCCCCCCCCCCCCCCCCAACTTCTCACCATAACCAGTTTAACTATTTGTTGATGTTTGGGTCTACATAGTTTTTATTGCTCGCTCTCAAACTTTTTCTCGCTCATCGTCCTCATGTTATCTTTGTCTATTTCTTATGCCTTTGCACAGTATTTTCTGTTAGTTCCTTTACAGTGTATAATTCTTCTACATATTGCTTCCCTCTCCCCTTCTTTGTTTATACTGGCTTGCCATCCGACCTTTTCTCAAAAGATCTCTTCAATTATCCTGTAGATTACTTCTGTCTTTCCTGTACTCATGCATGTTTCTACAGCTTTGCATTTCTTTTCTAGCCATTCCTGCTTCATTATTTTGCACTTTCTGTGCGTATCACTTCATAGACAATTGTTTTCCCTTTTGGCTGCTTAATTTAATGCATTTTTAAATATTTTCTCCTTTCATCAGTCGAATTCAGTATCTTGTGTATTATCCAAGTTATTTTATGGGACCTTCTACTTTGCCTATTTGGTTCTCTTGTGCCTTCACTATTTCATCTCTTAAAGCTACCGCTTCAACTTCTATTGTACTCCTTCCGCGCATTTCAGTCAACAGGTGTTAATAGCTACTTTGAAATTCTCAGTAATATAAGTTTCTTTCAAATTATCTAAGTCCCATTCCTAAACTTAGAAACTTTCTGTGGTTTCTTCAGTTTTAATCTGTAGTTAATGAGAAATAAATTACGGCCAGAGTCCACGAGGGTTACTGGGCTCTGGTATATGTGGTACGATATTCTAACAGAGAAACTCTAACAAATGTGATTTCTTAATTGAGTCATCAGACCCAGCGTCACTGTCAGGAAGTCCTTCGCATTCCCTGGATATAATGTGATGTTATAGTATATTCCTGCATGGTTGTTACGTGGCCTGTGATGTTACGCCGCAGTTGTACAAGGTGGATCGTTTTTCCTTACAGATTCGATAAGAAACTCCTTGTCTGTTCGTACTACAGGGTTTGTCCGGATTCCATCAGCTGTCTTCTACGAACGTCAAGTCCTGGCAGCGCATTATGAATCCATATTTGTTTGCTGTTTATGGTGTATATCAATTATTCTTCAGTATGTTCTACAGCAGTTTTTATTATTGACTGTCTGGGTTTTAGACTGTCAGACGTAGCGCATGGGATATTATCATTAGATTAAACCTCATGGTTGTTGGCGTCTTCTTTTATTCGTGTAACGAAGCTTCCTGCCCTCTGAGTTCATGTGGAGAGATAAGGCTTAGAGCAGTAAGTCACTGTCTTCTTGTAGGTCTTAGACGACTCATTGTGACAGGACAGTTTTTCCAAAACTGCTCCATAGGCCTATGAATAAACCATCATTCAAGTGAGGAACTCAGTCCATTGACATTATTAACGCTTCGTGAAGGTATGCACTCAAGTAAATCCAGCACCAATGACTGAAAATCTAAGTAGTAATTTTACCTTTGATTCTGTACGGCGCTTTTCTGCGACTTGGTATGGCTAACTGACTGTGAGGACGGACAAGAGCTTCGAGAAGAATACAGCGTGCAGACTATTAAAACGTTTCTGTTGAAAACCGTGATTTCAGTCGGCTATATGCTGGGAACCGAGCGCTATTTTTTGAGAGATGCAAGGACTCTGGGTAGTGGCTATTGGGGCAGCAGACTGACAGTACCCAGGACGTCGTAAAATTCCAGCGTGTAAGTAGTTTAAGAAATACTTTTTAGAAAAGATAAAATCTTTGAGGGACATAGCCGTTGGGAGCCAGAGGAGGCTAGAGGTGTACATATTTAAATTTTGTAATGAGGTCCGACGTTGGCTGATGACAATTAATTTAGTAGCAGTGTCAGAGTCTCGTGAGTGTGGACATGCAACGTTTTCTATCTGAAGAAATGAGAAAATACACTACAGTGGGAGACAAATTCTGCCTGCTGCCCCGGTGTAAGAGAGAGAACTGAGAATTGTTTGTTAACTATGTGTTCAAATGTGTGTGAAATCTTATGGGACTTAACTGCTAAGGTCATCAGTCCCTAAGCTTACACATTACTTAACCTAAATTATCCTAAGGACAAACACACACACACACCCATGCCCGAGGGAGGACTCGAACCTCCGCCGGGACCAGCCGCACAGTCCATGACTGCAGCGCCTGAGACCGCTCGGCTAATCCCGGGCGGCGTTTGTTAACTATGGCACTTTCCTTAGGAGAAAAGAAATTGTTGCAGCTGTTATAAAGTTTCCATTGGTCAGAGCTTGGAAATGTTGGAAATTTGTGGTAAGGTGTTACGCTACCAAACTGCTAAGGTCATCGGTCCCTAGGCTTACACACTACTTAAACTAACTTACGCTAAGGACGACACCCACACCCATGCCTAAGGGAGGACTCGAACCTTCCCAGAACTTGGAAAGTATAGTGCTAATGGCTACGGATACTCCAGCGCTGGCAGAACCACCTGAATTTTGTAGAGGAGAGGAGAAAGACACTTCGTCTCAGGGCTGGATACAGTACACCTCCCAGTCCCACATCTTGAGGGAGAGACGATTACACTTTACCACTGCAAAGGGAGATGTCGTCGCTTTAGAGCTGATCACAGATGCCTGGGCTGAACGTAGAATTCTCAACCATTCTCTGCAGAATCAGCAGAAGCAGAATTGTAAGAGTGAGTCACATCAATGTATATCGCGACGAGGGGGCGATTAACTCATTTGTTTAAAAACAGAGCTTCTTTTTGCCCTCACTATGTGATTAGGCGAGAGAACTGGTGCTTGTACAAGCTTTTCTTTGTCTTTTCTTCAGGCTATCAACTTATTCGGAAATCTTAGGGGACTTTCGTGGACGTAGCTTTTGTACCATTTCCGTCTCAAATGTACCCTCATGTGCCACAGTATTTCGTACAAGTTTTAGAACCCTTTTAAGCTTTTGTAGTTACTTATATTGTTTATTCAGTGGCTAGAAGCACATTAATAAATCTAGCAACATATCAGATTTTTAGTTGTATCAATAAGTAGCTGCTGTTGTGGCTGTGCCCGCCTGTAATGTTTAGTTGCTCCTGGGTGGGTGAGGAGAGGATGGTATGACACGTGGTTGACCGTTTCCTCTCACTATAAAACAAAATGCACCAACTGATTTTGATGGTTGGGGATTTTGTCAGTTTGGGGACTGGGTGTTTGTGTTGTCTTCATCATCATCATTTGTGACAGTGGCTATATTTGACTGTGTAAACATTGGACTGTGTAAACATTGGGACTTTGTACAGGCGCTGATAACCGCGCAGTTGACTGCTCCACAAACCAATCATCATCATCATCTGTAATGGTACTAGATTTGGTAATAGGCCATCCGCAAATGAGAGACATGATAACTAATTTAGAAAGATCCTATTCAGTTGTACTAATTATTTATTCAAACCTCGACCGGTTTCGGGATTTTTCAATCCCATCTTCAGGCCTAACAAATTGTTGTATTTGGTAACACATAACCTGCAGTCAGTACAAGAGCTCCAGCCACTGCATGTTGGCAGAAACTGTCTGCTACCAGGCAGCCACACGATCGGAACGCTAACTACCATTACTAACAAATATAAAAACTTCTTACACTTGAAGATGGTATTTAAAAAACCCGAAACCGGTCGCGGTTTGAATAAATAATTAGTACAACTGAAGCGGATGTTTCTAAATTGATTATCTATAATGGTACAAAAGCATGTAGTCCTCCGACGTCATCCTCGACCCGGCGACGGTTCAAATAGAAAGGTATCGACACATGCGAGCAACGGCCAGAACTGAGAAATTCATGTGAGGTGTAATGTGGGTTAATGATATCACATTGGCACCTACTTTCACTTCAATTCTGCCGAACACCACCATGGGCACATCAAAGGATGGGGAGATCGTCACACCTCCTTTTACCTACACTTCACGCTTTTTTTTAAGTGGTAATATACGTGATGATGATGTTGGATTTAAGGTTGCCACGAGAGCTGTTCAATAAAGAATGTTCATAATTTTTTTGACAGCATACCTTTACTCACCCTCATAATTTTGATGGTCCTTCTCAAAGTAGTCTCCTATAAACGCAATGCACTTGTCCCAGCGTTTTTGCCAGTCTACAAATACATGCTGGAAACCAATTTTTGAGAGGTCCTTCAAAATCGCTTCCGCAGCCTTCACCACTGCTTCTGATGATTGATAGTGCCTCCCACGAATGCGTTTCTTTATATTAGGGAATAGAAAAAAGTCACATAGTCTTGGCTATAGGGAGGGTGAGGGATGCACTTCACGTTGATTTTTGCAGGATATTCGGCAACAACATTGGCAACACGCGGCCGCGCACTATCGTGGTGCAGCATCCAGCCTGCTTCACGGGAATGTGGTCTTTCGCGCCTGATATGGACTTTCAAAGTTTTCAGGACATCCCTGTAGTATTGTCCAGATACTGATGTGTGTGCAGGTTCAACATGCTGATAAACCATTCCATAAATGTCAAAGAGTGAGATGACCATAACTATCGCAGCAGAAGCAATCACTTTTGCTTTTTTGGGGGTTGGCGATGAAGGAGATTTTCACACTTAGCTTTGCCATTTGCTCTCAGGGTCAAAATGATGTAGCCAAGTTTCATCAGCAGTGATTACATTTGAAAGGAACTCCGGATTTTCCTCTAACATCAACTTTAACTGCATGCAGACATGCACGCGAATGTCCTTTTGTTCGGGAATCAACAGTCTTGGAACCAATCGAGCACAAACACGTGTCATGTGTAATTTTTCTGTCACCAATGTATGAGTGGCACCCAATGAAATGTTCAGTATTTCAGAAAGTGATCTTAAGGTAATTCGCCGATCCTCTCTCACAATGACAGCATCAGTGTTGATGTTTTCTTCTGTAAGAGCAGTAACTGTAGCAGCGGGTCCACCTTCCTTTGAAACTGATTGTTTCACCTCTTTAAACATTTTAAACCATAAACTACCTTCGAGCTGTGCGGTAAGGAAGAACAGACTCTCCATAGGCCACCTGTAACATTGTATGGGCCTCAGCTGAAGATTTGTTTATACGAAAGCAGAATTTCAAAGCCGCATATTGTTCCTCGCGTGTTACCTCCATTGCAGCGGAAGGCGATACTGAACGTGTCTGACCTTGCCTACCTCTCACATGTGGCAACCAGGAGTTCCAACAATGTAACTACTACGGCGTGTTTGTTGCACATAAGCTAACAGAATATCATAAGATTAAATTTTAGAGCGAGAAATTATGATCATACAGAAATTGTGATCATTCTTTATTGAACAGCTCTCGTAGTTAGCATGTTCATTAGCGTCCTTAGTGGATATCAACATACACGCCTCGTGGTTTGAACCATATCTATTCTCATAAACGAAACAGCTGCGACGATTTCCCAGGATTTCATTCTCAAAACATCCCACAGACTGTAGCTAAGCTATGCCTCCGCAATATCCTTTCTTCCAGGAGTGCTAGTCCTGCAAGGTTCGCAGGAGAGCTTCTGTAAAGTTTGGAAGGTAGGAGACAAGGTACTGGCGGAAGTGAGGCTGTGAATAGGGGTCGTGAGGCGTGCTTGGGTAGCGAAAAGCCAAGGCCCCGAGTTTGAATCTCGGTCCGGCACACAATTTTAATCTTTCAGGAAGTTTCAAGATGTACTATTATTTTAATTCAGTGTATCTGCCTATTTCAACACAAAAGTGTGGCTCGCTTCTGAAAAAAAGAAATGAAAGAATCAGCTGCCTTGTCCCGTATAGAAATACAGCAATCTTTTTGAAAAAATTTTGTTATGAAACACGAAATTTGACACTAAAAATATTCACTTTACTCTTTCCACGTACGGTGGTCAATTAATGGCGAGTTTAGTGTATGTAAAAGCTAAGTTACTACTGCCCATGACATTTTCTTGAGAAGTGAACCAAGATGCTTAATAGATAGCATATGTTTCTATGAAAATGGAAGGCATCGGAAAAATTTCATGGGAGTGTTTCCCTCTCCACTCTCACTGCCGTCTCCATAAGGTGAAAAGAGCTGAAGTGTTCCTGACCTGCGAGCCTGTTAGCTAGTCAGTTATTTGCGTGATCCGTGGATCGTAGTTGCAGTGCTTACTGTGGTACGAGTCAGTTCTACAAGTTTAGACTGAAAATGGGAAACGCTGAAAGTACGGAAATACAAGTAAACAGGAAAAAATCATGACAGGTCCACATTAAAAACCATTTTATTCGAAAGAATACAAATTTTGAGTGTTGCGCGTCATTTTTAACGTCTGACAGAAAAAGTGTTGCAAAAGTGTAATAAGTTTCGAATTTGAAAAAAAAAGTCTATAAAAATGAAAGGTTAGGGAAAGTGTAAGTGCTGTGCTTCACTTCCATTGAATCACCGAGGTGCACAGTATCACTTACTTATTACTGAGCAGTAACACAACATACAGTGTTGACATGACTGACACAAAAAAAATAAAATTTCCTGTACCTCATTTCAAGAAAATCGACAATGGCTTACAGGTCTTTCCTATTTTCGGCATTTAATTTATTGGTCATGAAAGGCGAGGATTATATCTTAGGATGTCAAGTTCACACAGTCTGAACCACAAAATTTTGCAATATTTAATTTTATTTTTTTGTGCTTCAGAATACGCAGTTCAGTTATTCTTACGTCTTGCTGCGGTGGTTCTTTCTGACCAACAGCCGCCTCTTCGTTACCTACGGCTTTTCTTGGAGTCTTAGCTCAGTATTTTTCTTCGTATTTCTAATCTTGTCTTTCGTTTCCATCGTAAAGCGGTGGGCACCTTTGTACTGTTGCCTTTGGCTTGTAGGAAAGCGAGCGAGATGTAAGCCACGTTATAACATGTTTACCACTGTGGTCCGACTCGCTCGGCACATTCTGGGTTCCTCACGTTGAAGACGAAGGAAATTAATAGCTGCTAAATCTAGTGGAGGTACTTTGAAGTACAAGGTGGTTTCTCTGACACTCCCGACTTGTCTGAAGTTATTAGCCATGGCACACTCATCTGTTTACAGGAAAAAACGCCAAAAATATACAGTTCTGGCACTTTCGGCCTTTCCAATTCCCAGTGTACAATTTAGTATACTGTATAAGAAAAAATATAGAATCACCCTGGCAATTAACATGGTTTGTTACGCAACGTTTTTTTCATGCACACAATTTTTTATGCTTAAGTGTGATCCCCCCCTCACACAGACACACACACACACACACACACACACACACACACACACACCACACTACCATACATTCAGAAGCGTGGGGAAGAAGGAGCAAAGGTGCTGCGCGTATCAGACCTTGTGTCGCAGTTGTGGAATGATGATAAATATGTAATACACGATGAGAGATATTGGGGAGAGGTCGACGTTCTGATTCATCCGAAAGCTGTTTCACTGAGTTCAGGTCAAGCTCTGGGGCGAACGGTCCATTTCAGGAATGTTATTGTCCGCAAACAAACCATTGCATACCGGAGTACATAAATATACGGTCGCTTTTTGTGACATATTCAGCGCAAACGAATATAAAAAAAACCGAACGTTGAATATATATCTTTCGAAAACGTTCATTCCAGGCTCGAATAATATGAAGTTTCTGCTCTTTGTGCAGCGTTTAACATAGTCGCAATAGCAGAGATTCGGAAGAACCAATGACTAGTCTTACTTTTATAATTTTATTTTTATTTTTGGGTCGGCCGGGATGGCAGAGCGGTTCTACGTATTAAATAGTTGTTGCTATTGGGCAGCAAAATAACTGATGCTGGCTGAAGTACAGAGGATATAAATAGCAGACTCGCAAAAGCAAGAAAAATATTTCTGCTGAAGATAGATTTGTTAACCTTTACTGCACATTTGAATGAATCGGTGAGTGGGGAAAAAGGGTCATGTCCACTTTTTCCTAAAATTATTTTTGTTGGAGGTACCTGGTCTTTGTACTTTTTGACAGCGTTTCGTGTAGCAAGTCGTTGTGTCCCAACATCAAAAGTTAAAGAAGAGGCCCTGTCCGGAGCTGAGCCATTAGTAAAGTTTCAGATAACAACGAACAGCCGTTTCATTTTCTATAACGATCCTCATGGAACTGCATTTCACTGATGAACTCACTTCTTTCCAATTTACGCTACTCAAAGAAGTATGTAAGGCAGATCTTCAAGACAAAAGAGAATATTGTGAACCTCTCCCAATGAACAAGAAGAAAATACTCGATGTAAATAAGCCGGCCGTTGTGGCCAAGCGGTTCTAGGCGCTTCAGTCTGGAACCGCGAGACTGCTACGGTCGTTGGTTCGAATCATGCTTCGGGCATGGATGTGTGTGATGTCCATAGGTTAGTTAGGTTTAAGTAGTTCTAAGTTCTAGGGGACTGATGACCTCAGAAGTTAAGTCCCGCAGTGCTCAGAGCCATATGAACCATTTTCGATGTAAATAAAATTCTACTGTACATATCTAAAGAGCAGAAATCATTTTATAACAATATCTGCCAGTGCCCGGTAAGGATGGACAAGATAAATATGATTGGAGCATACCTACTATTGTCTTCGTTGCTATACTTTGATTGTGGTTGTATTTTGGGAAGATTATGAGTAAACATGCATGTTCATAACATGCTCTCTTATTGCTATCATGAATATGAATAATATAAACTTACATACTAAAATCCTTCCATTGCAAACAGAGCCGTAGTTGCCTCATCAGCATCTTCATGTTCGAAAAAGGATCATATTCAATACATTCAAACTGGATTACTGACCACACTCGATGGCTAAAATACACTCCCGGGAAGAAAATTAGTACACCTGGAAAGACTTTGATCCGATCAGGCCATATGCCACCTGGGTATAGTAGATGTACTGATAATGGTTTCAACGTCGTCCGTACCGAGCGAGGTGGCGCAGTGGTTAGACACTGGACTCGCATTCGGGAGGACGACGGTTCAATCCCGCGTCCGGCCAACCTGATTTAGGTTTTCCGTGATTTCCCTAACTCACTCCAGGCAAATGCCGGGATGGTTCCTCTGAAAGGGCACGGCCGACTTCCTTCCCCATCCTTCCCTAATCCGAAGAGACCGATGACCACGCTGTCTGGTCTCCTTCCCCAACCCAACCAACCAACCAACCAATCAACGGCGTCCGCCAACATATAGCGTAATGTCACAGCTATCACAGCGCTGTCTATGTCTACCCTATAATAGGGAATGCTCAGAGCCAGAAGGTTCAGTCTGCTGCAAACGTGTGAAGCAACCATGCCACAGAGACGCACTCGTGCTTCCTACAGCCAACTGAGCCTGTTTGAAAGGGAACAAATTGTGGCCTTCCGAATGGTGGAATGGCCCCTTGGGAGAATTGCCACACAAGTTGGACTTGCTGCGTCAGTTGTGCGACGATGGTCGCAGCAGTGGTCACGTGAATATTCTCACACCCGTAGACGAGATTCTGGACGTCCACGCAGCACAGACGCCCGCCGGGATCGTCTCATTGTAATGGAGGCAGTGGCAGTTCGTTCAGCTACCACAGCATAGATAAGAGGGCTTGTGAGTCCAGACGTGTCAACACAAACTGTTGCGAACCGACTATTAGTAATGAGACTACTGGCACGCACACCTCTAGCCTTTCTTCCAATCACATCACAGAGTCGACGTGACCTGCGCTGTCAAGTAGAATACATTCGTCCAAGACACACACGCTCGAGGTGACTGGGTCTTTGTGTTGTCCTCATCATTTCATCACAATTCTGAATGTGGCGAGTTTGAACAGAGCAAAGGTTGGGAATTTGTACGGGCACTGACAAGTGCGCAGTTGAACGCCTCACAAAGCGAACATCATCATCATCATCATCATCATCATCCAAGACACACAGGCCCCACCCAAGGCCTTACGGTCTAAGGGGCGATAAGCGACAACTCTCGTTCACCTTTGGTGCTTCTGAAGGGGACACTAACCAACGCTCGGTACCTGCAGAACGTTATCAGACCCGTTCTTTTGCCGTTCTTGCGGCAGGAAGGTGATGTGTTGTTCCAGTAGGATACTGCTCACCCACACACTGCCTGCGAAACTCAACGTGCTCTGCAAGACATACACCAGTTCCTTGGCCAGCACAGTTTCCGATGTGCAGGATATGATAGGACCTAGAAGTGACTCGTACGAATGACTCGTTCGCTTCTTCAACCAACAACCCTTAAAGAACTCCGTGAACAGGTCGAGCATGCGTGGCGTAACATACACCAGGACGGTATTCGCCGGCAGTACGAACGACTGTATGCCAGAGTCAGCGCCTGCTTTGCCGCTCGTGGAAGGTACGTCACGAACTAATATGGGTGTTACAGCGTGGGTCGACATATGGTATCCCAAATGACTTCGGCTATTGATCTGTAAATGTAATCATTGCATATGCTCCATATGCATCGTTGCTGTGATCCATATGGACTGTCGCAACAATAAATCTTGAGTAAATAATTTAATTATTGTGAACTTCTATTGGTGTGTACCAATTACTTCCGGCAGTGCAAGTTGTAATGGTGTACGAGGCGTGTTTTTTTTTTTTTTTCTTTTTTTTTTTTTAAGCAAGTACCGTTTCGAAATTGAAAAAGACATGCTAAGATATCTCAATAATTTTATTTTTACATGGAAGCCTGTACCTTAATCTACGCACTGACGCCATTACAGTCTGATTCTTCCTTGTTTACGTTGTGGATTGAGTGTTTAAGATGCCTCAGATAATCGTGAGTTCAAATGGTTCAAATGACTCTGAGCACTATGCGACTTAACTTCTGAGGTCATCAGTCGCCTAGAACTTAGAACTAATTAAACCTAACTACCTAAAGACATCACACACATCCATGCCCGAGGCAGGATTCGAACCTGCGACCGTAGCGGTCGCTCGGCTCCAGACTGTAGCGCCTAGAACCGCACGGCCACTTCGGCCGGCGACAATCGTGAGTCCCGCCGACTGTGAAGTAAGGACTGTTACAAGATTCCTTAGTGCTAAAGGCCTAAAAGCGATCGATATTCATCGTGAGATCTGTGCAGTTTACGGAGAAAACATTATGGTAAGAAAGTGGGTGAGAGCATTTAAAGATGGCCGCACAAATGTGCATGATGAACAACGGAGTGGGCGTCCTTCGGTCTTTAATCAAAGTTTGGTGCAGGAAGTGGACAATAAGATGAGAGAAAACACACGCTTTATTATTTACTCCTTGTGGGATGACTTTCCTAATGTTTCTCGTGTGTTTTGTATGGCATTGTGACCGAGCACTTGAATTACCGAAAATTGTGCGCACGTTGGGTACCGAAAATGTTGAC
This sequence comes from Schistocerca americana, assembly GCF_021461395.2. Taxonomy (NCBI): domain Eukaryota; kingdom Metazoa; phylum Arthropoda; class Insecta; order Orthoptera; family Acrididae; genus Schistocerca; species Schistocerca americana. The sequence goes on from NC_060120.1 coordinate 908,710,343, forward strand.
GGATGTCCACAAAACCATACGTTTAGACAGTGCATTGACTTTCCTTGAGCGGTACCACAATGACGGTGACGATTTCTTAAGCCAAATTGTTACGGTCAGTGAAACGTGGGTGGCCTACGTCACACCAGAATCAAAGCAACAGTCCATGGACGTTGAGCAAGGACATCGTTTTGCTGCAAGACAATGCCCGTCCAGATGTGGCGAATCACACCAAAGATCTCATCACATCTTTTCGATGGGAAACTCTAGATCATCCTCCGTACAGCCTCGATCTTGCGCCCAGTGACTACCATCAGTTCCTGCACTTGAAGGAACACCTGGACGGTCAGCGTCTTTAAGACGATGATGAAGTCAAAACAGTGGTGATGCATTGCTAAACAAGTCAGGCAGCAGACTTCTATGAGGAGGGTATTCAAAAACTGGTACAACGTTATGACAAGTGCCTCAATATTGACGGAAATTATGTAGAAAAGTAGATTAAGGTACAGGCTTTCATGTAAAAATAAAATTATTGAGATATCTTAGCACGTTTTTTTTTAATTTCAAAACGGTACTTACTTAAAAAACACGCCTCCTATATTGTTCACTCTGAGGTCAACTACTTTGTGTCTCCCGAGAAATTTACTTTCTGAGAAGCGATTCTTCACCGACACACCGATAAAAAAAAAAAAAAATTAAAGTGTGTGTGAAATCTTATGGAACTTAACTGCTAAGGTCATCAGTCCCTAAGCTTACACACTACTTAACCTAATTTTTTTCCTAAGGACAAACACACACACATCCATGCCCAAGGGAGGACTCGAACCTCCGCCGGGACCAGCCGCACGGGGTTGGGACACTTGTGAGGAACGACAGTTGTGAGGAGACCCGGCCGAACAGATAGCAGGCGGTCTACAGGGACACCAAACAAGTAGCGTACCGCAGTTCGGTACTTCTATGGACACGGTTACCAGTATATAGTGGAATATACTTACAATGAAGGTATACGTTATTGGCGGTGCGTAAACTTAAACAAGAAGTGTAAAGGAAGACTATACACCAGCAACAACTTAATTTTAGACGAAGGCAGCCATACGCGTATTCCGGACGTCGCAGCTAATGAAGTGCGAAAACACGTGGCAAACGCCAAAAGGCGTGCAAAAGAAACGGACACTTTAATTTCTTCTGTTTACGCCGAAGAAGTAGGGCCGCTGTTCAATCAAGGATACGACATCGTCACGTCACTGCCGTCACACAGGAGTGCAAAACGATCGCTGCAACACATCAAGCAAAAAAGCATGGGATCCACACAAGATCCGACCGTTGCTGCAGGAATATTTCTGCAAGAACATCATTTGCTAATGAATGATGGGAGCAAATTTTTACTTGCAGATGACGACAGAGGACCAAATGATAGGATATTGGTGTTCACGAGCGAAAGGGGAAAATCCTGTTTAACAGACTGCAATTCGTTCTTTGTCGATGGGGAACATTCAAAAACTCCAGCAAGCAGTTTGGACAGTTATTTATTGTTCATGCCGATATTTCTAGTTCTGAGGAGGAAACAAACACAGTTGCAACCGTGTACGCCTTGCTACCCAATAAAAAGCGAGAAACGTAAGATCTCTTTTTTACAGCTGTTAAGAGAAACGTACATGGATGGAATCCTATAGCTATCATGATGGATTTTGAAGATGCAATCATCTAATCAGTAACACATTTGTTTCCTGCTGCAAAGATTAATGGTTGCAACTACCATTTAATCGGTGCTTGTGGAGGCAAGTGCATAATTGCGATCCAAATATTTGCAAGTCTTTTATGAAAGTATTTTTCTGGATTGTAGCGTCGTACGGGTGTGAAAGTTGGACAGTATACAGTCCAGACAAGATGAGAAAGGAAGTCTTTGAAATGAGGTGCTACAGAAGACAGTTGAAAAGTAGAGGGATAAATCGAATAACTAAGGAACGGGTACCTATTCGAAGTGGGGGGGGGGGGGGGGGGGGGGGGAAGAAATTTATCGCACAACATGATTAAGAGAAGGGCTCGATTGATACCATGGATCCTTCAAACAACTGTCAGTCTGACAGTGGAGCGAAGTAGGAATATGGAAAGGGTGGGGGTACTGTAGTAAAAGTCCAAATCTTGAGTACAGGATGGACTAGCGTGGAAAAGCCGGCCGATGTGGCCGAGCGGTTCTAGGTGCTTCAGTCTGGAACCGCGAGACCGCTACGGTCGCAGGTTCGAATCCTGCCTCGGGCATGGATGTGTGTGATGTCCTTAGGTTAGTTTGGTTTAAGTAGTTCTAAGTTCTAGGGGACTGATGACCTCAGATGTTAAGTCCCATAGTGCTCAGAGCCATTTGAACCATTTTGAACTAGCATGGAAAGATGCATAAGACTGTTCTTCGTACTGAAGACAACAGCTGCAACACTACATTTCCTAATGCGGTTCCACTGTGTTGAGTAGCTGTGGCCGGACTCGACACGCTTCGGAAGAAACTGGGAAGAGGAGGCGGCGGGAGTTGAGTACGCGGAAGGCGGCAGCTGTTTCGCATGAAGTGTGCGCTATTCTGGCCGGACAAGAGCGGCGGCACGCGGCCAAATGGCCGCCGCCCACTTTGGCACCAGCGGCCGTTCTGGGCTGGTGTGACCGTCACACAGTCGGCGGCGCACGGCGACCTTCAGACACTTGTCGGACCCTCTAGTAGCTGCGCACGCTAGGGCCGCGAGCGGGAGGTTGGTCCGCGGGCGTAATAGCCCGGCGTTTGGCAATTTTCCCGTAACCGCTACGGACGTGAAAGCTCGTCGCCTGGGGTATCGAAGCTAATAAACTGTACGAACTAGATTTCCCACCACCTTAGCTGCTGTCATGGAGTGTCGACTTGCAGTCTGATTTTACACACAAAATATGATCAATGTACTCAGACAATAATTAGTGGATGTTAATATGGGGTAAGTTAATTCTTCGCCTGTATCCACATCTGCATATACCTACTACGCCAACCGCGGTACGGTACGTGGGGGAGGGTACTTTGTCCCACAACTGGTCACTTTCTTTGCTGTTCCACTCGTATAAGTGCGAGGGGAAAACGACTGTCCATATGCCTCCGTGCGAGCCCTAATTTCTCTCATCTTACCTTTGTGGCCCTTACGTGAAATGCATGTTTGTGCCAGTAGAATCGTTCTGCAGTCAGCTTCAAATGCCGGTTCTTTATATTTTCTCAATATTGTTCCTCCAAAAGAACGTCGCCTTCCCTATAGGCATTCCAAATTGAGGTCCTAAGCATCCCTGTAATACTTGCGTGTTGTTTGAATCTTATGGTCACAAAACTAGCAGCCCACCTTTTATCTGCTTTAATGTCTTTCTTTAATCCGACATGCTGTGGATTCCAAACACCCGAGCAGTACTTAAGAACAGGTCGCACTAGTATCCTATTTCGGTCTCCTTTTACAGATGAATCACACTTTCCTAAAATGCTTCCAATAAATCCAAGTCGACTACTCGTCTTCCCTACCACAGTCCTCGCATTTCCTATCGCTTTGCAACATTACGACCAGATATTTAAACGACATTACTGTATCAAGCCGGACACTACTAATGCTGTATCCGAACCTTAAGGTTTGTTTTTTCTTTTTCTTTGCTTTTTTTTACACCCATCCTCAGTGACTTAAATTTTTCTGTGAGATGGAAGCAAGTCTCCACTCAGGCCGTGGTGCCACCACATGCCCTGTTCCCAGACTACCAGGATGGTATATAGGTCACTGCAACAGCATCGTACACCCAGTCCTATGCCTGCCTTTGCTCGTACTTGTGACTAGTAACCGCAGGTACTAGGAACCCTGTGAAACTTAGCATACTGTCTCACAGATCTCGGATATGAATTGGAGTGCCCTGTACTATTGTACTTGCTGTGGATTATGAAGTGCTATTGTGAACCAGTATCGTTGTGAATAAATCATTTAGCTGGCCGCAGTGGCCGTGCGGTTCTACGCGCTACAGTCTGGAACCGAGCGACCGCTACGGTCGCAGGTTCGAATCCTGCCTCGGGCATGGATGTGTGTGAAGTCCTTAGGTCAGTTAGGTTTAATTAGTTCTAAGTTCTAGGCGACTGATGACCTCAGAATTTAAGTCGCATAGTGCTCAGAGCCAATAAATCATTTAAGTATTTTGGATGTTATTGTGTTAATCTGATTTAACACAGTAATTACAGACAACTGCATCATGTGGGAAAAGTCTGGTGTCACTATTAACATTGTCCACAAGGTCATTAATATACAACATGACTTACTAGTGTCCAAACACACCTCCCTGGAATACATCAAAAGTTAAACCTGTTGTGGCGTAACAAGACAGCTACGCCACACTGAAGTAGCCGAAAGGCACGCGTAATCTCACGTAGGCTAGAGAGAGGTCTGAAACAGGATACGTAATGAATGGTAGCAAGAAAAGTACGTAGCTGATATAATACTTAACTTTTAATCCATCATTTGTATACAGCATTGTATACAGCATTCCTTGATGATACAAGTGAGACTATATCTTAAAATGGTTAATGGCGCCTTGCTAGGTCGTAGCCATTGACTTAGCTGAAGGCTATTCTAACTATCTGCTCGGCTAATGAGCGATGCTTCGTTAGTGTAGTCGCTAGCAATGTCGTCCGTACAACTGGGCGAGTGCTATTCCGTATCTCGAGACCTGCCTTGTGGTGGCGCTCGGTCTGCGATCACACAGTGGCGACACGCGGGTCCGACATGTACTAAATGGACCGCAGCCGATTTAAGCTACCACCTAGCAAGTGTGGTGTCTGGCGGTGACACCACAAAACCTACATCTGTCAATGTCTACATACATACTGCAACAAGCCACTGTATGTTGCAGGGCTGAGGGTACAACATGCCACTACTAGTTGCCATTCATCTAACCAACTAGAAATTTTGACAAGTTATATTGTGTACCCCTACAGTCACTCAACTTCGACACTTTTCCGTACACCGCAGCATCGTCAGCAAACCTGCTCAGATTGCTGCGTACAATACCTGTCAGATCATTTACGTATATAGAAAGTAATAGCGGTCCTGTCATACTTCACTGGGGCGCTCTGACGATACACCTGTCTGTGATGAACTCTCGCTGTCAACGACAACATATTGGGTTCTGTTACTTTAAGAAGTCTTCAATGGGGCATCGTGTCAAATGCTTTCCGGAAATCTAGTACTATGGAATCTGCCTGTTGCCCTTCATCCACAGTTCACAGTATATCACGTGGGAAAAGTTTCGTACGATCGATGCTTTCTAAGACAGTGCCGATTGGCGGACATAAGCTCTTCGGTCTCTAGGAAATTTATTATATTCGAACTCAGAATAATGGCTCGAACTCTGCTGAGGGCACTTCGAATGAGGCATCTGAGTCTCTGTCGAGGAATGGCACCCAATTCATCTTCAAGAGCAGAAACCATTGAAAGTAGTGATGTTGGACGACGGGGTTTGGAGAGACGTCGACGTCCTAAATCATGCCAAAGGTGTTCCATCGAGTTCAGATCGAGACTCTGGGTAGGGCCGGACCATTTCAGGAATGTTATAGTCCACAAACAAACGACTGTCTCACAGATGCTGTTTTATGACAGGGTACATTGTCATACTGATGTCATCATAATTTTTAAGCTGTTCCTCTAGTGCAAGCAGTACACAATGTTGTAAAATATACTCATATCGGTCCGCATTCAGCATTTTCTTAAGTGAAATAAAGAGACCACACCCAAACCTCGAGGAACACGCCGTACCTTAACACCAGCTCCTGTGTACATCATTGCTGGCACTAGACTTGACGGCAGGCAGCGTTCTCCTGGCAATCGCCAAACCAAAACCCCTCCATCGAATTGCTATAGGGTATAGCTTCACTCATCGCTCTAAATCACTCGTTTCTTAGGCATCCACTGTGCAGTGCCTCCACTCTTTACAACACATCAAGCGTCACTTATCATTCACTACAGAAATGTGTCGCATATGAGGAGATACTTGGCCACTGCACACCATTCTTTTTTAACTTCCTACGCTAAGACATCGTGCTAGCTGGCCTGCTGATGGCACTTTCTAACTCATCAGTGTATCGTTTACAGCCACCCTCCGCAGTGCTCGGTGGACCCTGTCCTTCAGTAAACGATATCTGTCTAGTCTTGGTTTATCTGTGTCGCTTCTGCTTGTACGCAGTACTTGTCCCGACAGCGTAGCAACTTCGTACCTTAAAGGTCAGCTGACATCTGCTTCAAACAAGAATATAGATCCGAAAAGACAAAGTAATGAAAGGTCAAGGCAAATAAAACAAAACAGAGAACAGTGAAAAATAAAAGCTGATAAGTAACAAAATTAAACACATTTTTGACTTACCGACTGGTTATACGAGGGTGAGTCAAATGAAAACCTTAAATTTGTAATAACAAATCGAAATTTCGCGCCATTATCCCAAAAGTTGGTAAGCGTGCTACAAACAGCGTGCAGAATGGCCTGTAGGTGGCAGCATAGTGCAGATGCACACATACCGTCGCAGTATCAGTATGAAGATGTCGGCCCCACTTGCGACTTGCACCAGGGAAGAACAGCGATCTGTTATTCGTTTTATGCGTAGTGGAAGTGTGGACCCTATTGAAAATTATCTACGAATAAAGGTTCAGTACTGTGATGCATGTTTGTCACAGCAGCAAGTATACGAATGGAGCAGGAAGTTTGCAAATGGTGTGACTTCAGTGGAAGATGCTCCTCGTCCAGGTCAGGCTACGTTCACCACTGGCCCATTCCTTTTTCAAGAGGTTGGCGCTCAAGGACCAAAGACGTGCGGTGTGACTGGCCAGCGTTACTGCAAATGGTTCGCCAGCATGTCATACCCGCCATACGGGAGAGTGACACATTGAACTCAACAGTTTTCATACAAAATGGGCTCCTACCGCACATCACTTGCGAAGTTCACCTGCTTCTCCGAAACACATTTCGAAACGATCGAATTATCAGTCGGCACGATCACCTGATCTGCCTCCCCGTGATTTCTGGTTGTGGGGCTATCTGAAGGACGGGGTTTGCCAGGAGAATATTCACGTATGTGCTGACGTGAAGCGGAGCATATCATGAGAGATAGCCAGCATACCTACGGACATACTTCGTTATGCTGTGCAGAATGCAATCCTGCGCTTTCAGACTCTCCTGGACACTGATGGGCGCGTTACTGATCGTCTTTTTAGCAGTAATGGTTAGAATGGTTCAAATGGCTCTGAGCACTATGGGACTTAACATCTATGGTCATTAGTCCCCTAGAACTTAGAACTACTTAAACCTAACTAACCTAAGGACAGCACACAACACCCAGTCATCACGAGGCAGAGAAAATTCCTGACCCCGCCGGGAATCGAACCCGGGAACCCGGGCGTGGGAAGCGAGAACGCTACCGCACGACCACGAGATGCGGACAGCAGTAATGGTACCGGTATGTAATGGTATGGAGTACCGAAGCACCACATTAAAAGTGTTTCAGCTGAACTGATTCTGCATTATCTCTCTTCGCCATGTCATTGACATTAATGCTATCAAGTTTGGTACTCGTCCGGTAATTAGTTTCCGTGTTATAACGTGTTAAATAGGGAAAGTGAAATTATAACCACCCGGTACATGGTTGGAATTCCGTCTAAAGTTACATTAAGAAGTATCCTTTGTTTACTGGTAGTTAGTTTAGGACCTTACGTCCATTTTCAAACCATCCTATAAGAACAAAGTTACAGCAGATGTTCCAATAATTATACAAATGAGGCATTAGTTCCTGTTATATAAAATATTAATACCATCTTCGTAAGTGATTACAATTCTGTCAAATATGCATGCTTGGCAATCCGGAATGGCAATACAGCCAGTTCAAAACGCTATAAACAAACTATACTGAACAGTACAGGGATAACTGATGTTCGAAGGCACCAGCAGTTAGCAGATAGAAGCGCCACAGGCCGCTAGTAGCGATGCGTGAAAAGGACGAAATTCTTCATTACCTAATCAAATCTTCTTCTACTGTAATGATAACATTACAATTACACAATGACGATTAAAATTAATGAAAACCAATTTTTTGGTCTTAATCAGCTATAACTCTATTAAAGTCTTAGTAATAACGAATCACGTGAAACTATAGCTCCACATTCGGTGAAATTTGCAAATTACAAATCCAGAATATAGTGAAAATTGCCAACTAGTGAAGCAATTTTAAAAATTACAGTACAGAATCGAATAAAGTACGAATGTCTCCATAACCTCAAAAAGGCTCGGTACCATCATAATGATGTAACATGTAATCAAATAGCTCTGAGCGCTAAGGGACTTAACATCTGAGGTTATCAGTCTCCTATAACTTAGAACTACTTAAACCTAACTAACCTACGGACATCACACACATCCATGTCCGAGTCAGGATTCGAACCTGCGACTGTAGCAGTCGTGCGGTTCCCGTCTGAAGCGCCTAGAACCGCTCGGCCACCGCGGCCAGCTAACACGTAATCATTTTATTTTATTTTCTATTGTAAATTTGAGAATTGTTTCGCGTGTTGGCAATTTTCATTGTATCGTGGTTACGTAATTTTCAATTAACGCCATTTGTGGCACTATACTTTCACATGCTTCGTTATTATTGTGTTATCGTACAGAGATCGCGTCGCCACACCAAATATGACAACATGAATCGGTATCACAGACATGAGCGAGGGCTCGCCGCAATCCACAACAACCAATGGGAGGCGCCCTCGAAGACCATACCTCCCCTCTCAGCATAGCAACGCCCTCACGCTGAGGTCAATATAGCGCCGAGCTAGCGAAAGCTCTGCACAATTCGAGACCTCAGTTACAGCAGTCAGCATTATCGTCTAGCACCAATGAATAGTTGAAGGTTCACGTAAAAATGTAAATGACGTGTGACTAGAGCCTCCTGTCGGGTAGACTGCTCGCCGGGTGCAAGTATTTCGATCTGACACCACTTCGGCGACTAGCGCGTCGATGGGGATGAAATGACGATGATAAGGGCAACACAACACCCAGTCTCTGAGCGGAGAAAATCTCCGACCCAGCCGGGAATCGAATCCGGGCCCTTAGGATTGATATTCTGTCGCGCTGACCACTCAGCCACCGGGGGCGGACGAGGTTCACATGAACTCGTAGTACTGTTAATGTTGAACATTGTAACTCAAGAAAACAGTTTGTTAATTAGTGAATCAAGTGATGCTTTGCTAGTCCATGACAGTTGTAAATTATCCACTAATCCTGTGGCAAATAGGGGTGTCAAAGTTAAGTAAATTTTTTATTCATTAAAATAATAAAGTGAACTAATATTTCTTGTGTTCTAATCAGATGAGCCTTCTCCCAGAGTAACGCAAGAACCCACAGCTGTGGCCAGACGAAAGTGTCAGCTGGTCACAGCAATTATTTTCATGGAGTTTGAGCAGACTGAGACCAAAATGTGGTTTTAATTTAGAATTTTTGTCATTATGTAATTCGTAGTGTTAACATTACAATAGAAAAATATTTGTTACGATCATAAAAAATTTGGTCCTTTGCGGGCAACGCTACTAGCAATCTGTGGCGCTTTTAACTGGTAATTTCTGGTGTCTTCGATGATGAGTTTGCCATGAAATTTTGAGTATAGTTTGTTCATTGTGTGTTGATCTATGTGTATTGGTACTTTTGGTTGTCTGCTGTGGCTATTTCCACTGACTGACTGACTGACTGTATCGTTATTACTTACGAATACGGTATTTGACCTTTCATGGAACCTTTCATATGACAGGAATCCAAGCCTACATTCATGCCTCATTTGTATAATTATTGTAACATCTACTGTAACTTTATAGGATGATTTGAAAACTTACGAAACGTCCGAAGCTAGTCACCAAAAATAAATAAAGAATATTTCTTATTACGACTTTCGACGGAATTCCAACTATTTATTTTGATAAAGGAAAAGTTGCTGACTTATTTCACCTGCAGCATGCTGTATATCCGCAAAGACAATGTGTTGGAAAGTGCTCATTTGTTAGATAATAACCTACTCCCAGGGAATATTCATTCCGTGATGCTCCATTCAGTGCACTGTAACATAATTGGATCCACTTTGGCTTGGTATGCACGAGGTGGTAGAGACGTTGATGCTCAAGCCTCTCCCAACCTTCTACGGCGGCTTTCCTGACGTTATCCATTGGGTTAGGAAGTACACCGCATGTGTCACCGGTCCCGAGTATGCTAAATCTGATTCATGTCAGTAAGTACAGGGCTATTACAAATGATTGAAGTGATTTCATAAATTCACTGTAGCTCCACTCATTGACATATGGTCACGACACACTACAGATACGTAGAAAAACTCATAAAGTTTTGTTCGGCTGAAGCCACACTTCAAGTTTCTGCGCTCGAGAGGGCAGTGAGACAAAATGGCGACAGGAGCCGAGAAAGCGTATGTCGTGCTTGAAATGCACTCACATCAGTCAGTCATAACAGTGCAACGACACTTCAGGACGAAGTTTAACAAAGATCCACCAACTGCTAACTCCATTCGGCGATGGTATGCGCAGTTTAAAGCTTCTGGATGCCTCTGTAAGGGGAAATCAACGGGTCGGCCTGCAGTGAGCGAAGAAATGGTTGAACGCATGCGGGCAAGTTTCACGCGTAGCCCGCGGAAGTCGATGAATAAAGCAAGCAGGGAGCTAAACGTACCACAGCCTACGGTTTGGAAAATCTTACGGAAAAGGCTAAAGCAGAAGCCTTACCACTTACAATTGCTACAAGCCCTGACACCCGATGACAAAGTCAAACGCTTTGAATTTTCGGCGCGGTTGCAACAGCTCATGGAAAAGGATGCGTTCAGTGCGGAACTTGTTTTCAGTGATGAAGCAACATTTTTTTCTTAATGGTGAAGTGAACAGACACAATGCGCGAATCTGGGCGGTAGAGAATCCTCACGCATTCGTGCAGCAAATTCGCAATTCACCAAAAGTTAACGTGTTTTGTGCAATCTCACGGTTTAAAGTTTACGGCCCATTTTTCTTCTGCGAAAAAAACGTTACAGGACACGTGTATCTGGAAATGCTGGAAAATTTGCTCATGCCACAACTGGAGACCGACAGCGCCGACTTCATCTTTCAACAGAATGGTGCTCCACCGCACTTCCATTATGATGTTCGGCATTTCTTAAACAGGAGATTGGAAAACCGATGGATCGGTCGTGGTGGAGATCATGATCAGCAATTCATGTCATGGCCTCCACGCTCTCCCGACTTAACCCCATGCGATTTCTTTCTGTGGGGTTATGTGAAAGATTCAGTGTTTAAACCTACTCTACCAATAAACGTGCCAGAACTGCGAGCTCGCATCAACGATGCTTTCGAACTCATTGATGGGGACATGCTGCGCCGAGTGTGGGAGGAACTTGATTATCGGCTTGGTGTCTGCCGAATCACTAAAGGGGCACATATCGAACATTTGTGAATGCCTAAAAAAACTTTTTGAGTTTTTGTATGTGTGTGCAAAGCATTGTGAAAATATCTCAAATAATAAAGTTATTGTAGAGCTGTGAAATCGCTTCAATCATTTGTAATTACCCTGTACTGCAAACAAGTCCTTTCGGTTGATTCCTGGAGGAAAATACAAGTATACATGAGGAGGGCACCGAGTATTTCTGCATTATCGTCTTGACAGACGAATTCTACTGCACAGCACCCAGATTACGGTTTATACCGATGAGAGGCGAGCGAAAACCGTACTTGACGCCGCCCCGAAACGCGACGGACCAGCCTATCTGCGGAACCCATGGGACTGCATGCCTGAGACCTTTTCCCCAACTTTCTACAACGATCATCAGGTGTCGGACAAATTCTGTAGTCGTCGGGAAGGGAAACCGCCATCATTCACCCAGGTTCCACTCAAGGTGTTCACTTGCCCACCTTGTTCTCTCACCGCTGTGGTGCGAACGGGGTTGCAGGGAGCATGGTATTGTTCATAATAGACACCTAGAGCAAAAGTGGTCGAATGGAGAAGGTTGCGCCAGTCTTGCTCGACCAAGCCCTCGCACTTTCCCCCGAAAGGACACCGTGGAGTTGTATCGGATTCTCCTCGAAGAAACTACGAATTTTAGTTTTTAGTAGGGCTGTGTTTGGCACGGCTGAACTGTTCCAACAGCTTACGTCACAGTCCAGGAAGTCTCAAGTTCTGTTCGATCTATCTATTCGTCCGCGATCCAGCGACTGTTGTTAATCCTATGTCCACGACCTGTGTTACCGTTTTTAATACACTATGAATCTTTATAATAAAAACAACTGTGAAATACGGACTAAAAAATCTTCTAGGGTGCAGGTCATATGTAAAAACGGAAAATTATAAGTAAGTAAGACCTTGCAATCAGGATTCTGTCCACGACTGGTCTTTTCGTTGTAATTCATTCTCACAACAGCAATAACAGTCAGTTTACCACGAACTATTTCGTCCGTTAGTTGCCTACGTTCTTCCTCAGGGTTCAATATATCTCCTTAAGAAAGCTCTTCGAAATCGTTTCAACGGGTCAGTAATAATAAATTTAAATGTCCTTCATGATGCGGCAGTTTTTATGTATCTCAGTGTTTATAATGTCATATATCCTGAACTATGTGTCGTCTAGTGAAATTATTTTCTATGTACATTCAATAGTGTATGTGAGTACTGCAAAATGTCCCGCAAATATAATTCATAGTAAAGAAGTAATAAATTAAAACGTCATTCACGGTGCGAAAATGAACAGCGAAAATGTACTAAGTACATTGTCAGTGAGAAAAACTTTTTTAAAGGTTTGAAATTATGTGTAAAGTGTGTTGCAAATCACGAAGTGCTCTCGTTCTCAAAAAACTGCACGAACAAAATCTGGCTGGTCGCGCGCATCGTGGTCTACAATTCTTTTTCAACCCCACCCGTTTGATAGGTCCTTGTTTCTTACCCCCATAGCAATTATTTTCAAACAGTTAGTGATACGTGTACCAAATTTGACTGAAATTAGTCAAGTGATTTCAGAGAAGATTTGGACGTACATGCATACATACATACACACATACATACATACATAGTTATATAATTGTATGGATATCTTTTATTTTGTGATCTGATTTTGATGAAATGAAGCCTGTACGGTTCCCAAAGCTTTACTCATGTTACCTCAAAAACCCAATGAAAATTTCTCTAGTAGTTTTGGAGATTAGCGTGTTCAGAGGCAGACAGACAGACACGGCGATTTTACAGCTTTGTTATTAGTACAGATTGGAAATACTACATTCTTCTTGAAGTCTGAGAGTGTTACACGTGTCTCACATACTTTACATGTCAGGTGGAGCAGTTTTGTATGACTGGTTCTCTCGAAGATCTCAGCAAATCAGAGTGAATGTGTTGTAGTGTACGTCCCTAGCTTCGAGTTTGTTCTTTCATGCTCTGTCAAATTATTCACGATTCGAAATAAGTTTATTTCCTGCAGATAGGAACTTTTGTCTCAGTTCTATGTTAGAAGTCAGTCTCCTCAAACCCTCAACTCCTTCAAAGTAATATCGCACCCTGTGCTGCGTTACACATGGCGAACTCAAGAACCTTTGCGCTGCACTCTCGGTCTGAACACTAGTGTACCCCACCAAGCAGTTGCTATCTCCTCCACACCATTCAACGATTTATACTGTCACAGGCTTATACTAAACTGCTCAACAAAATATTTCACACCCTCAAGACGCATTTTTATTGCTGTGGGAAACCTCTTTCTCTATATCCTTTTGAGCACTGGAAATCGTTACGTGAAATGGAGGTAGAAATAATCCTGCATTCTCAGTGCATACTGTGTCTGCAATTGTCAACTAGAGAATGCGTCTTACATACAACACTCAGGCTGTCAACAAGCTACGAGGCGTCATTTCAAGTTGCTTCTTTTTAATGTTACATTTACAGTTTATTGCAGATAGTGATGGAGAAGAAATAAAAACTTTGAGGTTCGCCGATGACATTGTAATTCTGTCAGAGACAGCAAAGGACTTGGAAGAGCAGTTGAACGGAATGGATGGTGTCTTGAAGGGAGGATATAAGATGAACATCAACAAAAGCAAAACGAGGATAATGGAATGTAGTCGAGTGAAGTCGGGTGATGCTGAGGGTATTAGATTAGGAAATGAGACACTTAAAGTAGTAAAGGAGTTTTGCTATTTGGGGAGCAAAATAAGTGATGATGGACGAAGTAGAGAGGATATAAAATGTAGACTGGCAATGGCAAGGAAAGCGTTTCTGAAGAAGAGAAATTTGTTAACATCGAGTATAGATTTAAGTGTCAGGAAGTTATTTCTGAAAGTATTTGTATGGAGTGTAGCCATGTATGGAAGTGAAACATGGACGGTAAACAGTTTGGACAAGAAGAGAATAGAAGCTTTTGAAATGTGGTGCTACAGAAGAATGCTGAAGATTAGATGGGTAGATCACATAACTAATGAGGAAGTATTGAATAGGATTGGGGAGAAGAGAAGTTTGTGGCACAAATTGACCAGAAGAAGGGATCGGTTGGTAGGACATGTTCTGAGGCATCAAGGGATCACCAATTTAGTATTGGAGGGCAGCGTGGAGGGTAAAAATCATAGGGGGAGACCAAGAGATAAATACACTAAGCAGATTCAGAAGGATGTAGGTTGCAGTAGGTACTGGGAGATGAAGAAGCTTGCACAGGATAGAGTAGCATGGAGAGCTGCATCAAACCAGTCTCAGGACTGAAGACCACAACAACAGTGAGATTACAAGAAAAAGATTAAGATTTAGAAGTACAACACAAATTTTGGCATGTGTTGTGTATTGGGTTTCTTCGAAGTGTGAATGAAAGCTCGACACTTTCGGAATATTCCAGTCTTAACCGATCATTTCTGGGGCTTCCTTTTCTTCTTCTTCTTCTACTACGTCTTCTTCTTTTTTGTTACTGTGGTATGATCACTGTACACAGCCAATTGACAAATAATACTCCATGTTTCTTATGGAATCTTTTTGCTTGATGTTCTCATTTCACGTGCGAGAAATAATCGTTTAAGACGTCTAATCGATTGTGAATTACGTTAGCATCCATCTGTCTATTCATCCAAATGACATCGTTGTTTTCAAACGTGGACATCGCAGCTTTGGAAGCCTCAAGATTCCCTCTGTGTTGCGCGATGTATGATCGCAAGTCTCCTTCCGATATAACACCAGATCACAGATGCGGTTCCTCAGGTAAATCAGTGAGTTGACGTATCAGCGAGACCACATGTTTCCCATGTAAAATTTGTGCTAAGGTGAATGTTGTATTATTTTCCGTTGGTTGCAATTTTTTGGTTGACTATCATGTACCAAATGGCTCCAACACTGGATGGTAGAAAGTCGTCGTATAAATTCCTGCAGATATTGTTCCAGTTTATCTAAGAGCAGAGATCCTCTAGGTGATGTTTCTTGCCGTACTTCGTTAAAAATTATACCAGGTGTACAACTTTGCTTCCGCCGTTTGCCGATAGGGAGCGACAACGATAAGTAGCCGTCGAAAGAAACAGATCGCAGACGTCAGGCAGTTAGCTTGGACCTCGGTCAAAATAACCTCATTCAAACATTAGTAGACTTGTGTCTGCATCGTAAAGTTGTTCTTGTTTGAAAATGTCAGTTTGCGGGAGGTGTTACTGTTTTGTTTCAATATGAAGAAACCAGCGGCTGAGTCTCTTCGAATGCTCTCAAGTACGTATAGTATGGACGATATTAGTGAAAGAACGTATCGTGAGTGATTTCAACGCTTCAAGAATGGTGATTTTTAACGTTGTAGACCGGCATAGTGGTGGAAGAGAGAATGTTTTCGAAGATGCAGAATTGGAGACATTGCTGAGTGAAGACTCGCGTCAAACTCTAGAAGAATTGACACGATTAGTGGGAGTGAACACAGCAAGCCATTTCAAAACGTCTCAAGGCTATGGGCATGATTCAGAAAGAAGGAACTTGGGTCCCGTGTGAGTTGAAACCAAGAGATGTTGAACGGCGTTTGTGTGTTTGTGAACAGTTGCTTCAGAGGCAAAAACGGAAGGGATTTCTGTATCACATTGTGACCGGGGACAAAAAATGGGTTAATTGCGATAACCCTAAACGCAAAAAATTATGGGGGTATCCCGTCCATGATTCAACGTCGACGGCCAAACCGAATATTCACGGCTCCAAGATCATGCTCTGCATTTGGTGGGACCAGCTCGGCGTCGTGTACTATGAGATGTTAAAGCCAAGTGAAACAATCACAGGTGCCCGTTATCAAACGTAATTGATGCGTTTGAGCAGAGCATTAAAAGACAAACGGCCGCAACAGCGAGAGGCACGATGAAGTGATTTTGCAGCACGACAACGCTCGACCCCACGTCGTAAAAAGAGGTTAGCACATGCTTTGAAACGTTAAAATGGGAAGTCATACCCCACCCGCCGTATTCTCCAGACATTGCACCCTCTGAATATCACTTTTTTAGATCAATGACGCATGGTCAGGCTGACCAACACTTCCGATCTCATGAAAAGTCACAAATTGGATCGATTCGTGGCTCGTTTCAAAAGATGAACAATTTTTTCGACGCGGGATTCGTACACTGCCCGAAAGATGGGAGAAAGTAGTGGCCAGCGATGGAAAATACTCTGAATGATACATGTGTAACCAATTTGTTTTATTAAAGCCTAAAATGTTGGGGAAGAAATGGCTGAAGCAAAGTTATGCACCATGTAGATCGATTTCTTATTAAGATATGATGCGAATTGCAGGGCTTGTGTGTGTAGCCACACTCGAAAATATATGACTTATATCTGTTAAGGTTCTGTGTATCGTTTCCGTGTTGACCAGCGGCTCCATGCTTACTGGCCCCCATCTGTTGATAAAGGTTTCTATAATGAGCAAGCTGTTGCTCAGAAGAGATTTGCGTTTTGACATACGTCCGTGAGGTGTAGACCTGCCTCGTAGTTGGCAGGTGTCGTAAAGCACTTCAAAAATATTTCCCCTCATGATGAACTGGCATAGCGCTCGTTGGATGTCATCTGCTGTGGCAGCAGCTCTCCAGCTGTCTGTGCCATTCGACGGTGCGCGCACTGCCACTTTCTGGGAAGAAGTGTTGTCAGTAGTGGAAGTTGCCTGAGGAATTTGCGTCACAGCACCGACGTAGTTCTAACATTCAGTCGCCATGGTGACGCACAAAACACAGAACATCGATCGTACTGGTCACCCGAGTTCAAAAAACGCCGTCTGATGACTGCTCACTATAATCTAGGGTTGGGCAAACGATACTCGCGTTCGAACGGGTTCGAGATTTCGAGCCTGTTCGAACACTCACGTAACTTACGACTTGAGTGGCGCGAGTGCAAGGGATACACGGGAAACTACGAACTAACCACACTAACAGTCTACGGCTCGGCTTAAAATTTGACAATGTCGTGAAACAGAAGAAAATAGCATTAAATTTTACCACTGAAGAAACTGCTGCTGTATTTGAACAAATTTACAGTAAGAATTCTCATACAATATGAGTATGTATGACCTTTAATCATGCATGCTGATTTTTAAGTAAAGGTCGCACGTAAAGGCGAGAATGTTGCCCTCCAGAAAAATCACTGTATTTTGCCCGTTTTATTTAGTGATAAGAGGATAATGATTTACGAAGTGGGTTACAAAGTGTCATTTCAATTCCTGTTTACGTATTATAATGCAAATTTTAATCAGTTTAATAACAAGATAGCAACATTCAGATGAAACAAAGGCGAAAATTAATCAACAATTAAATGTATAAGGTACTTACTGATCTGAAGAATTTTACGCGAATTATGGAAAAATACTTACTCTTTGACTTTTGAACTTCATCATGTTTGTGAAAATGCTTTTATTGGCTGATACTTGCTACATAATACGATTGGAAGTAATGAATACAATGCTTATACAAACTTCAATGTTTTAATCCATACTTCCACACTACTGCAGTCGTACAGTGCATATATCCGCACTCCTGCCCATGCCACTCTTTACATAGGGGAGAGCGAGGAGCATATGACGAGCTATACTTACTCAGACAGACAGGCACTTGAGGGAGCTGATGTTATTGCACTTACAGTAGGCTGCTTACTTACCATCATTCGTCATAACGAAGCTACTGATACTTGAGTACAGCTGCGGATAACAGCTAGTATCAAATAAAGCATATGCTGTGAATGTTACCAGCCTAAACAAGTCATAGTTATAATGAATAATGGGAATTTTTTACTAAAGAATGAAACGGCTGATATATGTCGATCTTGGAAAAGTTCAGTTTTGTTTCAGGAAAAAATTAGGAACACGGGAGACAACATTAACTCCATGACATAGCTTAGGAGAAAGACTGGAGGAAGTCAAACATATCTTTATACTATTTGTAGTTTTAGAGAAAGCTTTTTGACAATGTTGACTGGAATGCAATCTTCCAAATTCTGATGGTAGAACGGATAAAATGCAGCGAATCCAACGTTATCGACAACTTGTACAGAAACCAGACTGACATTATAAGAGTTCAAGGATATGGGATGGAAGCAAAAGGTGTAAAATTTCACAGAGAACAAAAATAAAAACCTTGGCGTATGGCAACGACAATGTAATTTTGTTACAGACGCCATAGGACTTGGAAGATCAGTTCAACGGAATGGATAGAAATTGGAAAAAAGCCTGTAAGATGGACGCCAACAAACGTAAAACAAAGGTAGTACAGTACAGTCGAGTTAAATCAGGCATTGATTCGAGAATTAGGTTAAGAAATGAGTTGTTGAAAATAATTTTGCTATGTGGGGAGTAAAATACAATGACTAAAGAAGAGAGGTTATAAATTGCAGACTGACAATGTCAAGAAACCTTCTCTGAAAAAAAAGGAATATTTTTAACGTACAATGTAAATTTAAGTGTTAGCAAATCTGTTCTGAAAGTATTAGAGAGTTTTGTAGCGTGGTAGAGAAGTGAAACGTCAACGACAAACAACTCAGACAGGAAAGGTGTAGAAGGTTTTGACATGCTGTGCTACAGAAGGGTGCTGGAGACCAGATGAACAGATCGGTTAACTAATCACGAGGGAGAAAATATGTTTATTGCATAACATCACTAAAAGAAAGCATTGGTAGGTGGCAGACACGCTGAGGTACCAAACTATAGGTGTGGAGGAAAGTGTGGGGGTAAACATTGCTGAGTAAGATTGTGGCTTGACTATAGAAAGCAAGTTCAAATGAGTGTAAGTCGCAGTAGCTATGAAGAGCTGAAAAGCTTTAGACTTGTCGGGTGTACCATATGTATGTGATTTCTTTCACTGATTGAGGTTATTTCGAGGTACCGGACAACTAGTTCGATTCATCGAAAAATTCGATTTATCAAGGTTCCAATTAATAACAGTCGACTATATCATTTTATAATAGGTACCTACTCGCTACAGTACACTTAATTCAGAGACTATAGTTTGAATGAGAGTTGTACATGTTATTTTGCCCTGGGGTAACATACAAATATGTACGAATAGAATTTAGTAGATTTTGGCCTTTCCTATTAACATGCGGAAAAAAACCGCGAATTGAATGTAGAATACTACTTGGAAGCTTCTAGAATCCGGAGCCGCCTCCAGCTTTTATTTGGAATAGCAGCGAACGGTGAAATACTATCGAAATATCCCCGCAAATGGATGTGGATGTACTTGCTTCTAGTCAGTATCTGTTACACGCTCTGACTTTCTTCAAGCTTGATACGTCAGTCTGTGTAGTGGAGGAAAAATAGTTTTTGATGTTAGTTACCCTCAGTAGGAAAATTAGACACAGAGGTTATACAACAAACGTGCTATGTATTGGCTCCTAAATATTGTTTGGTGTATTTGTATGTATACGGGGTGTTTGTTTTGATTTGGAGCAAAATATTTCGTAAAATAGGCATCATACGAAAAAAGTGTTCCAGACGAAAAGGGTGGGAGTGTTGCGGGCTGCCCATTTTGGTAGACACAGACGCTCCGGATGAGAAGTTCGTATTTTCAGGGATGACATGTGTGTCAGCTGAAATCGCCATCTCCTAACCCATCTCACCTCTCCATAGGGGGTCAATATTTTATTTTCAAACGCGAAATTTTTTATTCCAGATCCGGATTCTGCGCCAAAAAATACCCAGGGGTTACCGGAAACATCTTTTTTCTATTCGAGGCAGATGGTACTGTAATCGACAAAATTCATTTTTTTTATTTTTTCAGTTAAGAACGGATTCATTTTATCCTAATTTACATTTTCTATAAAATGTAAATTTTCTTGCTCTAAATAGCTGATATCATTGTTAAACAATTTAGTTTTGCACTTTTGATTGTACAGTGAAGCATTACTCATTTACAGTTCAACGTGTAGCAAATAAGCTGCATTTTACGTAACGTAGTTTTTTGTTCCCTTGGGAGTTAATTTCGGTGGGTCATCACGCGATCAGTATGCTTGAATTCTCGAGTCCCAACGAATCGGTGAGTTCTTCCGTCCAATCACCGTAACACTGTCGTCGACTATAGCGCCATCTATTACGAATCGAAAAAATTGTTACCGATAAACCCCACATACTTTTTGGCGTAGAATCCGAATTTGGAATAACAAAAGAAGGGAGGGGTGGGGGTCCTGTTCCCATTTGAAAATGAAAACCTGACCCCCCCACCATGGGGATTGGGGGTGGTGGGGGTTAAGGGATGGTTGTCTCAGCACAGATAAAGTCGCTTTTCAAAATGTTTTCTCTCTTAGAACTTTCTTCACACGATGCGTATTGTTTGACCCATTTAGTTCTCCCTAGTTAAAACAAACAGTCTCTATTATTTTCTCGAGCAAAATTAAGTTGATGTATTGACATATTTGGTCGTCACTCTTCCCATTTTTCAGTTCTCGGTGGTGTGGACCATATTTTTCAAGAACATGAATTATTAATTTTGCATTTGTCATTAAGAATTTCTATTTTCATTATTAGTTCCTTAATTCTGTTAGTATATTTATACTTTTTGTGAAACGACCGGTCCGTCATAGCTTCTTTTAATTAGCTTTTGATTTTATGACCCATCTTTACCAATTGGGTGCCAAACACCACAGCAGGCAGCACTCAGAAATAAAACATTAGAGGCGCTGCGGTAGACCCACTTGCCACGAATGGTCGATTGACACAAGAAAGTGACTGGTGTAAAAGGAGCTTTAGAACTCAGTTCATCATTGACGTCACTGACGTATCGCGAAATGGCAGGCGGCTGATTTAAACGCTAGAATGTGAAACGAACTCACCACGAATGGACGAGTTTGACCAGGAAGTCCATTGTACTTCACTGGCTCAATGACGTCGCCCATCTCACCCCGGCGGGTATTGTTGGAATATTGCCTGAGCCCGCTGCTATCGTTTCGCTCGCCATCTACGGTCAGCGAATGTTCTACAAGCCTCTACGAACCGACAACAGCCATCTTGTTTTTGAAGTAGGACAGAAGTAACTTCCGCATCACGTGTCCATGTCCAGTAATGTTGCTCGATAAAACGTGGACCGTGCGTAGAAAGAACTCCTACAGCACAGTACAGTACAAAAGGTAGCTGCAAGAAATACGCAGTGAGACGAACAGAAATGACACTGGGAAGAGAATATTTACACCGATGTCGCCGCGATTCATGGTGGTCTCCCGGGTGATATTAAAAAAAAAAAAAAAAAAAAAAAAAAACGGGACATGCTTCTTAATAGCGTGTGTGAAAGCCACGGAAGTAATGCATGCTTTGCAACATGCTCCCATGTTGGACACAAGACTGGCAAGGAGTTATTGTGGCAGTCCTCCACCAGCGGAGCCGACGACTGCTGGATGGTCATTGGTCCATGTGGACTTGCTGCAATAGCTCTCCCCAACCTATCCGACACGTGCTCGACGGGATTTAAGTCGGGGAAACGGACAGATCAGTTCTTTCGCCCGATATTATGTCGTTGGATAATCTCCTTAATCTGCGGCTTTCATTGTGATCACTCATTGGCATCCATAAAAATGTAATCAGAGCCGAATACACCCCAAAAAAATGTACTTGAAGAAGTAGTACAGTGTTATAGTAACGCTGACCGGCGAATGTACATTGTTCAAAGATGTGGAGATCAGTACACCCATGGAACGTTACGCCTCCCCATACCACAACACTTGGACAACCAAAATGTTCATGTTAGACAATTCTGGGCGTGTCATCGTATGGGGAGCGCTGAGAAAACGTAATGCGCCCACGAATATTGTGGAATATCGACGTTTTGGTGGTCCAGATTTTATGTTGTGGGAAAACATAAGGTTCCATGGACGTAATGACGTTGGACGTCAACGTCGATATTCGACAATGTTCGTGGGCACCTCCATCGCTCAATGTTCTTGTGATATTGTACTCCTTCCATTTTTATGGATTAGAATGCACGACTGCATAGACCAGCGCAGCGGAGGATCTCTACGACCGATAGGACATGTTTCACCTGGACCGGACTGCCCCCTCTATGGTGTACACGCCGGCCGCAGCTTCGTCTGGACCTTTCACGTGGCCCTAAGGACTCCGTTAACCCTGCAGCTCTCCGCTGTCACTTCCTCTCGATTCTTGACGTGTTCCGGGGCTCTGATGGCTGATGGTCGTGTTGGCTTTGCCTACGTTCACGGCGGCCATATTGAACAGCATTCCTTACCCGATGGCTGCACAGCTGGTGGCCATTTCTTGTACACTTCAGTATCTCCGTTCATGCCCTGGGAAATCTTTTCTTTAATGTACTGACTCCTTGAACAGCCTAAAAACTACCGACCAGTGCTACCCTAGTCATCTTTTGGTAGCGTTCATCCAGGAGTCTGTCTATGCCCTGGAACGATCCACTCGTTCAGTGGTGTGCGTCTGGACCCCTGGTCACGTCGGAATCCCAGGAAATGAACTTGCTGACAGGCTGGCCAAACAGGCTACACGGAACTGACTTGGGTATGTTATTACGCAGCAAGGTTTTTCAGCTTTGGGAGACGGAATGGCAGTATCTTAGTACGCACAACAAACTGCGGGCCATTAAGGGGACCACGAATGTGTGGAAGTCCTCGATGATGGCCTCTCGCAGGGACTCCGTGGGTCTCTGCCGGCTCCGCATTGGCCATGCCTGAGCGATCCAGGGCTACCTTCTGCGCCGTGAAGACCCACCTCAGTGTCGGTGCGACGCCCGGTTCAGAGTGGCCCATATTCTGGTGCACTGTCCCACTTTGACTGCCCAGCGACGAAATTTTGGGTTACCGGACTCGTTGCCGCTCATTTTATCTGACAACGCCTCATTGGCTGGTTTAGTTTTACGTTTTAATCGTGAGGGTAGGTTTTATCATTTGATCTAAGTTTTAGCGCTTGTCCTTTATCACTCTGCGTCCTCCACCCTAGTGCTTTTAGGGTGGAGGTTTTGATGTGTTGCAGAGTGGCTGGCTTTTCCTTTTTATTTTCGTGGTTGGCCAGCCACTGTAATCTGCTTCCTTGTTTTACTCTCTTTTGTTTCTTGCACCTCTGTTGTTTTCTTGTCCTCTTTTGTTCCTTTTAATGTTTTTGCCTTTCCTTCGTTGTTGTGGTCTTTTCTTTCTTTCCGTTTTGTGTTACATGTCTCATCTGTTATATTCTCACACTTATGGCATTGTTTTATTATGACCAAGAGACCGATGGCCTCTTTGTTTGGTTCATTTCCCCCTCTTTTAAACCAACCAACCGGGCTGCCCGCTCACCCGACTTAAATCCCCGTCGATCGTGTGGGATGCATCAGGAAGTGGTCAACATGCACCAACGACCATTCAGCAGTCGTGAACCGCGCAACTGGAGGACTGGAACGCCCTACCAGAAGAAATTTCTGCCAATCCTGTAGCCAGAATGGGAGCACGTTACAGAGCATGCACTGCCGTTCGTAGTGAGCACACATGCTACTAGGTACCATGTCTCGCCGTTGTTCGGGGACCATCAGGAATCACAGTGACTTCAGTGTAGTTACTGTGTAAGTGACGTGCACTTAACTGGTGTTTATGAATTGAGTGGAGCCCTGAGCTATATCCTGATGGCTTAAAGAGCCACGAGCAAGTGGAAATGGTATCTGACATTAAAACTAAAGTAAAAGATTGGGTCGCCACCCACGACAAACAACAGGTTCGACTGAGTTGGAAAATTAATTAATTTAGTCATAAGGAAAACTCATTAAAGAACATTCATTGTAATGTAACTATTAATATGATCCAGGGATTGTTCACATGAATCAAATATTAAAATAAAGTAAAAAGTGTGTGAACACTCTGAATAAGAGCAGCTTGCAGCAACGTTCCTGAAAAGAAGATTTATTCTAAAGAGTTTATTTTAAATAAAAGGGGAACACTAATTATGGGACCTGTGTGCATGGAAACGCTATGAATGGGCAAACAAGGAAACTTCAAGGTAAATGGCATAGATAAAGGAGATATAACATCGCTACCCTGGATAAGAATTGAAACAAAATTATTTATTTCTTAAGACATTGATATAAGACATCTGTACAACTGCCGTTGCCTGGTAACTACGTACGATTTCGTGTGAAGCGCTATACGATTCACAACAGAATCTCTTAATTTAGAATCGCGGTCGTGATTAGAGGGGGACGGGAAAGGTTTAATACTCGTATTCAGACCCACATTAACTCAAAGAACAGCAAGGACGGCCCCAACACCAACATGCAACGAAGCTAGGAGGTTTGGTCCGCTGTGTTGAGAAATGATTAAATAAAAGAGTAAATCTGAGGATCACGGATGCATTTAAAGTTCAACTTCGATTCGGAGAAACAGTCTCAACGAGTGCCACACATTCACGCTTACGTGCTTAACATGAAATCACAAACCACAAATAAAATTGATTAATCCGGACAGGATATATTTAATATTCCAAAATCAAAGCAATAAGAAAACTCTAGGACATAGGCAGGGGGCCACAGGAAAGTTAGGCTCACAGTTAACTCGTGTGGCCACGTGGTTCACGGAGAGACAGTTTCTACGTACCATGGCCAAATTTTAGCAACATTAAACCATGCAGCCGCGAAAAATTAACATTTTACAGAGGACACATTTGAATAGACAAAGGCTTGTGGCAGAGGGTCAACAAACTCTGATATTAACCCACATGGATGTTTTCCAACGGACCTATAGTAATGAAACAAAGAAAATTCACAAATAGGTAAACATTATCAAGATTAGGGGAAGATTAGAATGTATACACATGCAGTCGGAGGCACGCAAACATTCACACTGAACCGAGGGCGCACTTCCTACTTGAGATCGCTTCTACATATGCAACACCTTTGTGCTACGTTCTTCTTACGGACCAAAGTCTGCATTAGGAATCAAACTGAAAGTCTGCAAAAGCCTTGCATTCCTTGCTGCGACCCAGCAAAACAATCTTTATTGGACAAAACGCGAGGCCAGAAACTGCACAAGGTGCAAGTTCAGTGAGACTGAATTACAAAAAGCTCCCCTCTCGCTATGAGACAAAACGCCACGCGCTTAAATCAACTCACCCTTCTTCGAAAAGACCTCGGCTGCAGACCCTTGGAGAACTACAAGCTGCCCATCTCACACTAAAACTTCTCCCACACAAATCTGTGGCCAGGAAAGCAAAGAGATGAGGCTTCCGCCACCAACCTAATACCGGTAACTTTCATATAAAGGGAACAAATCTCTTTGCCTACCTGAAAAATACAAGGGTTGGCCATTCTGTAAGACTACCGCTGATTCTCTGCGGCAGATTAAATCACCGTACAGCAAAATAAAACATACCCACATTCATTCAAAAAATGGTTCAAATGGCTCTGAGCACTATGGGACTTCTGAGGTTATCAGTCTCCTAGAACTTAGAACTACTTAAACCTAACTAACCTAAGGACATCGCACACACCCATGCCGGAGGCAGGATTCGAACCTGCGACCGCAGCGGTCGCGCAATTCCAGACTGTAGCGCCTAGACCCGCTCGGCCACCTCGGCCGGCCCACATTCATTCATTCATTCATTCATTCATTCACTCACGCATGCATGCCAGAGAGTTTTAAATAGGAGAACGAGGAATAAACATTTTATGGAATCATAGTCGAGAGTTGAGTTACATATAAAGACATGTAAGACTTGCAATGGCGTTATATACACGTTTGCAAGTCTGAAAAGAACTAACATGACAGCTGTATGATGCTTGCAAATCGTAGAAGGAAATAGGCTACGGCTAGATTGGATTATAACTCAGTTTTCTCTGGTACGAAATTTAGCACCGAAAACACCCGAATTGTTCTGTAGGATGCAAAGTGCACTGGAAAGCAAATAAAATGATAATGAAACGGGACTACAGGACCCTTTTAACTATCTTTGAATGAGAGTGTCATTTCTGTTTGTCTCATTGCGTATTTATTTCAGTTACCTTCTGTATTACACTGTAGCAGCTATTTTTATGTATGGTCAAAGTTCCATTGAGCTTGGTAGTTACTTTCGTCCTTCAGCTTTGGACACCGGCGCCTGTTTGTTCCTATCACTGCCTGGGAAGGTTCTGCCGTTGCAACAGAAGTGATATACGTGAGTCGTGAAAACAGTGCGACTGCACTTAACACAGAGAAAAAATGTTCACATCTTGCTGGTAAGAAAATTTCCGTCATCATTATTTCGTTAGAAAGAAGGAGCCAAGGAAGGGGTTACGACGTAAGGCCTAATTGTCAGAGGTTACGCTAACGTCTTGGTTAGATTACAATTCACTCCGCAGCTGTGCTTCATGAAGTAAGGGTAGTGGTGCTCTTGATGGTGACCCTTCGGCTGGATGGGCCATTAAATTTATCAACCCCTTGGTGCTATTCGGAAACAGTTGGCTGTGTGCCAACTCCAGGTTCCGCCCTTTACTTTATATCGCCCATCAGCACCAGCAACATAAACAGTTCACTACACTACACATACAGACTGTCACAGAGACAAACGCCAAAGTAACAGTTAGGACGACTGACACACAAGCCGTCCAACTGACGTCAACTCGTAAGGCTTGCGTCAGGCCGTTAGCCGCACGAGTATGTTTAGACAGCTGCGTGGGATAGTTCATTGACAAGAAACATAAATAGAGAATGAGGGAGAGTGGATTTTGAAAGGTGTCTCGAAGCCCGATATATTTTCAGCACTGGTATTCAGTTGTGTGTAATATAGGAAGAGTGCTTAAGTTGAATCTTTAGCTGCAACATCGGTGCTTTACCTAAACCGAAATTTATAATAAAATTTCATTTTTTGCAGGTACGGCGCACTGACGAACGCTCTGCTGTCAGGTAGTGTAAATGGATTCTGAAGCAATTATTAAATTTTCATCTTCACAGGTAAATACGGCGACGTCAGGAATCATTGCAAAATGGCTCTGAGCTCTATGGGATTTAACTTCCCAGGTAATCAGTCCCCTAGAACTTAGAACTACTTAAACCTAACTAACCTAAGGACATCACACACATCTATGCCCGAGGCAGGACCGTAGCGGCCGCTCGGTTCCAGACTGTAGCGCCTAGAACCATTCGGCCACTCCGGCCGGCGAATCATTGCAATCGCGTTGTGACAACCGTAACACAGAAAGAAACAAACATGCTCGCACGTTTAACGTCTCGTTACTTATAACTCATCTCTAAACAATAAAAAATGTTTAACGGGAAACTATGGATAGCAGAATATTTTTTCGTACCCTACAATTTCGTGTTCAACTACGTTAAGCACTAAACACTAAAATATGTATTTTCGACCTTGTCAGGTTGCAGTACAATAGAGTAACTCGATACCTTTCCGAAATTTCTTCTTGTAGGTATATAATGTAAATTAGAAATCTAAACAGTATATTATTGCCTTTTGAGGGAAAAACTCTTATTGTTTACCCAGTTAGAGAATTAAATTGGTGAATTCTTATGTTGGCCTTATAATCCAGTGGTAATACTCTTACAACATTGATACACCGCATTTTTAAACTTTCCCCGGTGGTAAATAAGAGTGTTTTCTTAGATTCATACGAAGTGAAAATTACCAGTACCGAAATTCCTTCCTTACATACGTTCCAACCTGAACATGACAGCCTCTTAAACGCCCAACCCACTAGGTGTTCCTCCTAAACACGAACAGCCTTGCTCGGGCTCTCAACCAGTATTGGAATAGTACCTCAGCATCGAACTAAATGGGGGATCGAGCATAAAACGCAGACGTAGGTGTTTTAATCATACTAGAATGGTTCAAATGGCTCGGAGCACTATGGGACTTAACATCTGAGGTCATCAGTCCCCTAGAACTTAGAACTACTTAAACCTAACTAACCTCAGAACATCACACACACATTCATGACCGAGGCAGGATTCGAAGCTGCGAAGGTAGCGGTCGCGCGGTTCCACTGAAGCGCCTAGAACCGCTCGGCCTCTACGACCGGCAATCATATTAGAGTTTAGGGGTAGTACCAAGTGGGCTATGTGGGAATTTGGAATGGGGGAGGAGGCGTGCTAGCAAGCATTGTGGAAAGCCACTGTGTCAAAGTGGGTGCATCTGCCTAGTGGCAGGAGACTTGTGTTCGAATCCCGGCCATGGTACAGATTTTCATTCGCGCTTCAACCTGCATATATACATCATAGATGTTTGTGACTTGAAAATATCTTTGGAACCATGTAGTTTCGTTTGATTAAAGGACCTCTGTCTGTGTTTCGGGCAGGGTTTCCCGTTTAGTTCGGTGCTGAGGTGCTATTCCAATTAAGTTGGAGAGCCTCTTCAATACCGTTCGAGTTTATGGGGAATAACAATTGAGCTCAGTCGTGAATGGGAATTTGGATTGAGGAGGGAGCCGTACTAGGGTAGTCGGTGCAGTTGTGCAAAGCGACAGTGCCAGGGTGGCGTAGTGGTCAGCGCGTCTGCCAAGCGAGCAGGAAGTCCAGGTTCGAATCCTGGCCTTGGTACAAATTTTCATTCGTTACTTCAGTCTGTATATATACATCAGAGTAAGCTGTTTCTTTTCTTGAAATGTTCCAACTAGCGTCTATTTTCAGAAAAACCCAATACTCATTTGCTTGCTTACTTATTTTATTTTACTTTACTTTACCCATGGCAATGGCCTTGCCACAATGTCTATACTGGTTCCCGTCAGATCACCGAAGTTAAGCGCTGCCGGGCGTGGCCAGCACTTGGATGGGTGATCATCCGAGCCGCCATGCGATGTTGCTATTTTTCGGGGTGCACTCAGCCTCGTGATGCCAATTGAGGAGCTATTCGACCGAGTAGTAGCTGCTCCGGTCAAAGAAAATCATCATAACGACCGGGAGAGTGGTTGTGCTGACCACACGCCACTCTTACCCACATCCTCATCTGAGGATGACTCGGCGGTCGGATGGTCCCGATGGGCCACTTGTGGCCTGAAGATAGAGTGCTTTACTTTACGCGGTCATACTCAGAGGACCGCACGGAGCTACAAGACTCCCGTTCCATTGGCTTCTAATTCCTGTTTTCTGCCTCCTATAACCGTTTACGCCGATCTGCAGCAGGTCATTATAAATCCCGACTCTTCACCTCTTCTTTGGTCTTTATGGTGGTCTTCTTCCGTGGGAAAGGGGGGGGGGGTGGAGAGGGGAGGGAAGGAGGGAGAGGGGGGAATCGATGGATTTCAAAGCTCATTGGTGCTAAGTCTTTCGATCGATAAGTCCTGCCCATATACGACGTTTAGTTTTAATCGGACATACAATACTCGATTTGGTGTACGTAAGCCAATGAGCCAAAACATTATGACCACCTGTTTAACAGCGTGTTGTTTCAATTTTCAAACACAGTCCAACAGAGCGTTTGCTAGGCATGGATTCTGCAAGTCCTTCACAGGATTCCAGAAGTACGTTGCATCAGATGTCTGCGCACAGATCAAGCAGTTCCCGCAAATGACAGGTCGGTGGATCACGGGCATGCAGCTGGCGCCCGACTTGTGTTCCAATGGGAACAGATCGGACAGATGTGATTCTTCAACTTCTCCCGGCGTATTTCTTGCTCGAACAGTCCACGGGTGTACTGCCGGTCCATAGTGTCCAACGGGCACAATATTTCGGAGATCAAACATGTCGCCATCGTCAGGTGCGCTGAAGAACTGAGCTCCTGAGGGCGGGCGGCCGTCCTAAATCCCCTGCTGCTTTCATCTTTTACTTTCCCCTCTTTGGGGAAGTGTGTTGGGGAGTTTGTAGCCTTTCGGCTTTTACTCCCCTGTGAACGTGTGTGTGTGATTTTTCTATAGTTTTTTGGTGTCTGTGATATGTGATGATTGTTGTGTCTGTGTCTGGTACTTGCCTGAGGTAGACGAGATGATTGGTGTTATATGGGAAGGAACAGGATTAGGGACTGGGTATTGGGATTTTCTCTTCGACTTAATCGTCGAAGATCGTCATAGGGCGCTTGTGCTTATCGCGGGACATGTCATACCGACCTAGAGAGTGGATGAGTGCGTTTCCGGATCTGGAAGAACCCTCATAGAAGGCCCTTGTGGAAGCTTCTTCGCAAACACAGTAGGATCTTATGTCTAGCTCTTTCAGCTTCAAGAACTCCCAACCTTGGGTCTAGAAAGGTTTCAATCAAACAGTTTGGATCTTCATTTAAGCTGCTGAAAGACTTTCTAATACAACTCTCAACGAGACTTCTATATGTGGTACGTCAAGGGCTGAAATTTCCTGGCAGATTAAAAACAGTGTGCCGGATCGGGACTCTAACGTGGGGCTTTGCCTTTAGCGGGCAAATGCTCTGTTGCCTGCCCCTATCCAAGTACGATTCACGCCCTTCCTTCCCTCCCCATAGCTTTACTTTCCGCAGAGCATGGTACCGAAAATATTGAAAATAAGCACGTAACAAAATTTTGGTACACTGAAGCGCCAAATAAACTGGTACAGGCAAGCGCACTCAAATACAGAGAGATGTTAACAGGACGAATATGGCGATGGCGTTGGCAGCGCCTATATAAGACAACAAGTGTCTGGTGCAGTTGTTAAATCGATTACTGCTGTTACAATGGCAGGTTATTAAGATTTGAGTGAGTTCGAACATGGTGTTGTAGTCGGCGCACTCGTGATGGGATGCAGCATCTCCGAGGTAGCGATGAAGTATGGATTTTCCCCTATGACCATATCTAGAGTGTACCGTGAATATCAGGAATCCGATAAAACATCAAATCTCTGAGATCGCTGCGGCCGGAAAAAGATACTGCAAGAACGGGACCAACAACGACGACTGAATAGAATCGTTCAACGTGACAGAAGTGCAACCCTTCCCCAATTCGGTGCAGATTTCAATGCTGGGCCATCAACAAGTGTCAGCGTGCAAACCATCCAACGAAACATCATCGATGTGGACTTTCGGAACCGAAGGCCCACTCGTGTACTCTTGTGACCGCACGACAAAAAGCTTTATGCCTCACCGGGGCCCGTCAGCACCGGCATTGGACTGTTGATAACCGGAAACATGTTGTCTCGTCGGACGAGTCTCGTTTAAAATTCTATCGAGCGGATGGACGTGTACGGGTCTGGAGACATCGTCATGAATCTATGAACCCTGCATGTGGGCAAGGGACTGTTCAAGCTGGTGGAGGCTTTGTAATGGTGGGGTGCGTGTTCAGTTCGTGTGATATGGGACCCCTGACATTTCTAGATACGAGTCTGACAGGTGATAGGTACGTAAGCATCCTGTCTGATCACCTACATCCAATCATGTCCATTGTGCATTCCGACGGATTTGGACAATTCCAATAGGACAATGCGACATCCCACACGTCCAGAATTGCTACAGTGTGTCTCCAGGAATACTCTTCTGAGTTTAAACACTTCCGCTGGTCTCCAAATTCCCAGACATGGACATTATTGAGCATATCTGTGATGTCTTGCAACATGGTGTTCACAAGAAATCTCCACCCCCTCGTACTCTTACTGATTCATGAACAGCTCAGCAGGATTCATGGTTTAAATTCCCTTCAGCACTACTTCAGACTTAGTCGAGTACATGCCACGTCGTGTTGCGTAACTCCCACGTGCACGTGGGGGCGCTACACGATGTTAGGCAGGTGTACCTGTTTCTTTGGCTCTTCAGTGTATAACCATTTTTGTGTTGCTACTAAGCAAGGAATTGCACTGTAAGCTCAAAGTATGCTGATTTTCCTTCGCCCAGCAGATCTGCTCAACTGTTAGAGCATGGTGCCAAGCTCGTTGGTGGTCGTAGCGTGGCAGAAGATAACAGGACGCTGTCAACTCAGCAGCGTGTCATGTGTCTCAGCTGACGGGAGGGGGCACGTCTGGTGAACAGGACGTGCTGCCGATAAGGCAGCGATCGAAAATGTCAACCTGTTTCATTTCCAGACGAGGTCCGTCCCGCACAGTTTTCAACAAATCACTTCACTTTCGTACACTAAAATTGCACTTGAGCATAGAAAGTAGAATGATGACATTTGAATATAACAAATACGGGAAAGTCATGATCAAGCAGAGTACGGTTTCACCATAATTATTTACAGTGTGTCAGTTATTGACCTCTATGAAATAAAATCGTCGTAACTTCTGAACGGTGTGTGCTAGGACGTTCAAGCTGCACGGCTGGCCGTGGGGCATCATGGGAATTAGTATGCACATGCATGGTTTCGTTTAGCGACGAAGCTCACTTTCATTTGGAGGGGTTCGTCAATAAGCATACCCCCCCCCCCACCCCCCTGTGTGTTTGGGGGTAAGAACAGGCCCGAGGTATTCCTGCCTGTCATGACTGTCGTAAGAGGCACCTAAAAAGAGACTCACACGTTTCGGCCTTTATGTGATGGTCCTCTGTGGGGTTTGACTTCCATCTTCTAAATTTTCCCGAAGAGCGAGCCAATTTGGGAAGGGCGCCTTACATGGTGCACCATGTCCATCGTGCATTGCTAGCTTTAGCCCACCTTCTCGCCGCATTGCAATCCCACTCATTTTCCATCTCTTTGGCGAGGACATCTTCCTGGGTGCGTTTTCCGCCATGCACTATATGCTGTCACTTTCTGCGCCGACGATGACCATGGAATTTTTTGTACCTCTTCTCCAGCACAGTAGCCAGTCCACTGTGATGGGGCCGTCATTTACCCTGTTGGTTGTAGCGCCCTGACCACACAGGGATCTCTCTGCCGATGCCTGCGCCATTAACTCCCCAGGCACGTGTGCCAAGGGGCAGAGGCCCATCCTGCTGGGGCATCGGGAATACAAGACCCTGGACCGACTTACCTACACTGAGGCTAAAATGAAATTTGGAAAACTCCATCCCATGCACATGAAAACATCTTACACCGCCGCTATAACTACTGTTACAGCCCCATCCATTGCACCAATTCCAGTCATTTTGATGGTGGGGGGCACTTCCCTACCTGTTGCTCCCACATCACCTACTTTATATCGGGGACATCAGTCCCCACTTCTAAGCTGGAGAAGCACAAGTCTTCTTCGGCTCCTCTCGCTAGGAAGGGGTCCCTTTACAGGTTCCTACTAGTGGCAACGTGGACACCCGCCAGTGGCTGAAGGAGCCACAGGTAGCTGGTCATAGGGCTTCACGGTCCTCCTCAGTCCTGGAGACTGAATCAAAGAAGCCCTCGCAGCTAGAGAAACCCCAGTAACAGCGCGAGAAATCGGAAAAGAGGTCTCCCAATAACAAGAAAATTGCGGTGGCACCCACACCACCGCTACCTACAAGCACTTCATCTGAGGATGAGGTGGAGATTCTGGCGTGCACTGTGGACCTAGGTCACGTGGGACCCGCAGAGACAATGGATATACACTGCTCAGGCAAAAAGTCGGTGGCAGCAGGTGACCCTGATGCGTAAACTGCCTCATTGTATGTTCCATGCCTTCCCAGTCTCACGATAACGTCGTCCTCCAGTGGAATTGCAGTGGTTTTTTCCACCGCCTGGCCGAGCTATGGCAACTGTTAAGCTTTACGAGGTGCATTCAAGTTCTAAGGCCTCCGATTTTTTTTTCTAATTAACTACTCACCCGAAATCGATGAAACTGGCGTTACTTCTCGACGTAATCGCCCTGCAGACGTACACATTTTTCACAACGCTGACGCCATGATTCCATGGCAGCGGCGAAGGCTTCTTTAGGAGTCTGTTTCGACCACTGGAAAATCGCTGAGGCAATAGCAGCACGGCTGTTGAATGTGCGGCCACAGAGAGTGTCTTTCATTGTTGGAAAAAGTCAAAAGTCACTAGGAGCCAGGTCAGGTGAGTAGGGAGCATGAGGAATCACTTCAAAGTTGTTATCACGAAGAAACTGTTGCTTTACGTTAGCTCGATGTGCGGGTGCGTTGTCTTGGTGAAACAGCACACGCGCAGCCCTTCCCGGACGGTTTTGTTGCAGTGCAGGAAGGAATTTGTTCTTCAAAACATTTTCGTAGGATGCACCTGCTACCGTAGTGCCCTTTGGAACGCAATGGGTAAGGATTACGCCCTCGCTGTCCCAGAACATGGACACCATCGTTTTTTCAGCACTGGCGGTTACCCGAAATTTTTTTGATGGCGGTGAATCTCTGTGCTTCCATTGAGCTGACTGGCGCTTTGTTTCTGGATTGAAAAATGGCATCCACGTCTCATCCATTGTCATAACCGACGAAAAGAAAGTCCCATTCATGCTGTCGTTGCGCGTCAACATTGCTTGGCAACATGCCACACTGGCAGCCATGTGGTCGTCTGTCAGCATTCATGGCACCCACCTGGTTGACACTTTTCGCATTTTCAGGTCGTCATGCAAGATTGTGTGCACAGAACCCACAGAAATGCCAACTCTGGAGGCGATCTGTTCAACAGTAATTCGGCGATCCCCCGAAACAATTCTCTCCACTTTCTCCATCATGTCGTCAGACTGGCTTGTGCAAGCCCGAGGTTGTTTTGGTTTGTTGTCACACGATGTTCTGCCTTCATTAAACTGTCACACCCACGAACGCACTTTCGACACATCCATAACTCCATCACCACATGTCTCCTTCAACTGTCGATGAATTTAATTGGTTTCACAACACGCAAATTCAGAAAACGAATGATTGCACGCTGTTCAAGTAAGGAAAACGTTACCATTTTAAGTATTTAAAACAGTTCTCATTCTCGCCGCTGGCGGTAAAATTCCATCTGCCGTACGGTGCTGCCATCTCTGGGACGTATTGACAATGAACGCGGCCTCATTTTAAAACAATGTGCATGTTTCTACCTCTTTCCAGTCCAGAGAAAAAAAATCGGAGGCCTTGGAACTTGAATGTACCTCGTATACCTGCTTTGTGCATTTCCCTCCAGAAAACCTGGTTCCCAGCAATGTGGACACCTGCCCTCCGCAGCTAAAAAGATATTACAGGAACCGTAGCGACTATAATAGTGTCAGGTGGACTTTGAGTTCATGTCCTAAATTCGGTCTGTAGTGGAACGGTGCCCCTTCAAACCCCGATTGAAGCTATGGCTGTCAGGATGAGGACGATGAGGGGAAATAACTGCCTACAACGTATATCTTCCTCCAGATGGCGCAGTACCCCTGAACGCATTGGCTGCACTAATTGCTCTACTCCCTAAACCCTCCCTACTTTTCGAGGCTTCTAATGCTCTTAACCACTTGTGGGGTGCCACCATGCTTACTGGCCGAGGCAGAAATGTCGAAACTTTACTGTCTCAGTTCGTCCTCTGCCTATTAAATACTCGGGCCGCCACACACTTCAGTGCAGCTCATGGCAGTTACTCGGACATTGATGTATCACTCTGCAGCCCAGGACTTCCCCTATCTGTCCACTGGAGAGCACACGAAGACCTATGTGGTAGTGACCACTTCCCCATCTTCCTGTCACTGCCCCTGCCTCAGACCCACTGACGCCTGCGCAGACGGGCCTTAAACAAGGCCAACTGGGAAACTTTCACCTCTGCTGTCACCGCTGAATCTCCCCCACATTTATGTAATGGTTGAGAAGGTGACTACAACAATCGTTTCGGCGGCGGAAAGCGCGATCCCGCGCTCTGTAGGGTGCCCCCACCGAAAGGCAGTCCCTTGGTGGTCGCCAGAAGTCGCCAAAGCAACTAAGGAGCGTCGGCGAGCTCTACAGTGGCATAAGCGGCCCCTTCCCTGGAGCATCTCATAGCCTTTAAACGTCTCCATGACCGCATTCACCAACTTAGCAAATGATGGAAGCTGGAGTGTTGGGAGAGATACGTCTCGACCATTGTGTGCCATACATCACCTTCCCAAGTCTGGGCAAAGATCAAACGTGTTTTTAGGTACCAGACCCCCAATAGTTGTTCCCGTTGTTAACACAAATGGTGTGTTCTCTACCGACGCAAACGCAACTGCCGAGCACTTTGCTGAGCACTATGCGCGAGCCTATGCGTCGGAGAATTACCCCTCCCCCCCCCCCCCCAGCCTTTCGCACTTTCAAATAGCGGCTGGAAGAGAAAGTCCTCTCTTTCACTACACTCCACAGTGAATCCTATAATGCCCCACTTACAGGGTGGGAGTTCCACAGTGCCCTTGCACGTTGCCCCGACACAGCTCCTGGGCCAGATCGCATCCACAGTCAGATGATTAAATGTCTCTCATCTGACTAAAAGCGACGTCTCGTCATCTTCAACCGGATCTGGTGCGATGGCACCTTTCCATCGCAATGGCGGGAGAGCACCGTCATTCTGGTGCTCAAACCCACTAAATACCCTTCTTGCAGCGGTGTACCGTAGGTCTCTAGAAGAGCGTAGCGTTCCAAAGAATTGGTGGTTGGTATGTTTAAGGGGGACTAAACAAAGAATTGGAAAAGGGCACAGGTCATCCCCGTTTTCAAGAAGGGACGTCGAGCAGATGTGCAGAACTATAGACCTATATCTCTAACGTCGATCAGTTGTAGAATTTTGGAACACGTATTGTGTTCGAGTATAATGACTTTTCTGGAGACTAGAAATCTACTCTGTAGGAATCAGCATGGGTTTCGAAAACGACGATCGTGTGAAACCCAGCTCGCGCTATTCGTCCACGAGACTCAGAGGGCCATAGACACGAGTTCATAGGTAGATGCCGTGTTTCTTGACTTCCGCAAGGCGTTCGATACAGTTCCCCACAGTCCGTTAATGAACAAAGTAAGAGCATATGGACTATCAGACCAATTATGTGATTGGATTGAGGAGTTCCTAAATAACAGGACGCAGAATGTCATTCTCAATGGAGAGAAGTCTTCCGAAGTAAGAGTGATTTCAGGTGTGCCGCAGGGGAGTGTCATAGGACCGTTGCTATTCACAATATACATAAATGACCTTGTGGATGACGTCGGAAGTTCACTGAGGCTTTTTGCAGATGATGCTGTGGTGTATCGAGGGGTTGTAACAATGGAAAATTGTACTGAAATGCAGGAGGATCTGCAATCGCGAAAGCGTTACGGAGATGATAGATAAACTCCTGTGGAAGACTCTGCAGGAGAGACGCTCAGTAGCTCGGTACGGGCTTTTGTCAAAGTTTCGAGAACATACCTTCACCGAAGAGTCAAGCAGTATATTGCTCCCTCCTATATATCTCGCGAAGAGACCATGAGGATAAAATCAGAGAGATTAGAGCCCACACAGAGGTATACCGACAATCCTTATTTCCACGAACAATATGAGACTGGAATAGAAGGGAGAACCGATAGAGGTACTCAAGGTTCCCCTCGCCACACACCGTCAGGTGGCTTGCGGAGTATGGATGTAGATGTAGATGTGGATAGCTATCGGCCCATCAGCCTCACCAACGTTCTTTGCAAGCTGCTAGAACGTATGGTGCGTCGGCGGTTGGGTTGGGTCCTGGAGTCACGTGGCCTACTGGCTCCATGTCAGGGAGGCTTCTGCCAGGGTCGCTCTAGCACTGATAATCTTGTGTCCCTCGAGTCTGCCATCCAAACAGCCTTTTCCAGACGCCAACACCTGGTCGCCGTCTTGTTTGATTTATGAAAAGCATATGACACCATCTGGCAACATCATATCCTTGCCACTTGAACGAGTGGGGTCTCCGAGGCCCACTCCTGATGTTTATCCAAAATTTTCTGTCGTTCTGTACTTTCCGTGTCCAAGTTGATGCCTCCCCTAGTTCCCTCCATATCGAGAAGAATGGGGTCCCGCAGGGCTCTGTATTGGGTGTGTCTATTTTTAGTGGCTATTAATGGTCTAGCAGGAGCAGCTGTAGGGCCGTCTGTCTCACCCTCTTTGTATGCAGATGACTTCTGCATTTCATACTGCTCCACCAGTACTGGTGTTGCTGAGCGTTGCCTACAGGGAGCCATCCACAAGGCGCAGTCATGGGCTCTTGCCCATGGCTTCCAGTTTTCAGCCATGAAGTGTTTCATGCATTTCTGTCAGCGTCGCACTGTTCATCTGGAACCAGCATTTTACCTTATTGATGAACCACTGACTGTCATGGAGAAATATCGATTCTTAGATCTGGTTTTCGACGCTCGTTTGACTTGCCTTTCTCATCTTCGTCAGCTTAAACGGAAGTGTTGGCAGCACCTCAATGCCCTCTGCTGCTTTAGCAATACCAACTGGGGTGCAGATCGCTCCACGCTGCTGCAGCTCTACAGAGTCCTTGTTCAATCCGGCCTTGACGATGGGAGTCCGGTTTATGGTTCGGCGGCACACACTGCATTGCGTTTGCTCGACCCATTGCACCACTGCGGAGTTCGATTAGCGACAGTAGCCTTTAGGACGAGTCCAGTGACCAACGTACTGGTGGAAGCTGGAGTCCCTCCATTGAAGATCAGACGTGCACAACTGCTCGCCAGTTACACAGCACACATTCATAGGTCTCCTGAACATCCTAATTACCGTCTTCTTTTCCCAACCACGATGTTTCACCTCCCGCATAGGGGGCCCAGTCTAGGGCTAACGATTGTGGTTCACATACGTTCACTTATGTCTGAAATGGAGTCCTTGCCTTTACCACCTCTCCTTGATGTACATTCACGTGTACCTTCATGGTGTAGCCCTAGGCCGAAGCTTCGCCTGGACCTTTTGCATGGCCCTAAGGACTTCGTTAACCCTGCGGCCTTCCGCTGTCACTTCCTCTCGATTCTTGAAGTGCTCTGGAACTCTAAAGTGGTTTACACTGATGGCTCGATGGTTGATTATCACGTTGGCTTCGCCTCATATTGAACACCATTCCTTAACCAATGGCTGCAGTGTATTCACTGCAGAGCTGGTGGTCCTATCTCGTGCACTTGGGTACATCCGTTCATGCTTTGGCGAGCTCTACCCTCGCCATCCTTTAGTAGCGACCGCACAGGAGACCATCTATGCCTTGGAATGCTCCAGTCGTTCATGGTGTTTGTCTGGACCCCAGGACAACGTCGGCATCCCAAGCAATGAATTTGCTGACAGGCTGGCCAAACAGGCTACGCGGAAACCGCTTCTGGAGATGGGACTCTCTGAAACTGACCTGCGTTTTGTCTTACGCCGCAAGGTTTTTCGGCTTTGGGAGATGGAGTGGCATAACAGTACACACAATAAACTGCGTATCATTAAGGAGACTGTGATTGTGTGGAAGTCTTCCCTGCAGGCTTCTCGCAGGGAATGAGCTGTCCTTTGTTGAATCCACATTGGCCATACGTGGCTCACACATGGTTACCTCCTCCATTGCGAAGACCCACCTCAGTGTCACTGTGGGTCCCAAATGACGGTCGTCCACCTCTTGCTGGACTGTCCACTTTTGTGCGACGGACTTTTAACTTTCCCAGCGCCCTACCTTCGGTGTTAGGCGACAATGCTTCAACAGCAGCTTCAATGTTACGTTTTATTCGTGAGGGTGGGTTTTATCAGTTTATCCGAGTTTTAGTGCATGTGCTTTGTTCCTCTGTGTCCTCCGCCCTAGTGCTTTTAGTATGGAAGTTTCAATGTGTTGCAGAGTGGCTGGCTTCTTCCTTTCTATTCTGGTGGTCGGCCAGCCACTGTAATCTGCTTTCTTGTTTTACTCTTTTGTAATTGTTTCTTGGGTGTCTGTTGTTTCCATGTCCTCTTTTGTTCCTTTTAGTGTTTTTTACCTTTTCTTCGTTTTTCTTTTTTTCGTTCTTCGTTCCTTTTGGTATTTTGCTGTACGTGTCTTTTGTTTCATTCTACCCCCTGTGGACTTGTTTTGTAGGGACAAGGGACCGATGACCACACAGTTTGGTCCCTTCCCCTCCCGCCCCCTCGCCCCTCCCAAACCAACCAACGAATCAGTAAGAACAACTGTTGCGTTTAGGGGACTGAGAATCCGCATTTCACGACCGAGAAGTCCCGTAACTCTCAACGGGGACAGTGTGGTATATACTGTCCAGTCACGGAATAATCAGTGCGATATTCCTTGATAGCACAGTCACTACCGAACGGTACGTGAAGGTTTTGGAACATGATTTCATGCACATTATCCAAAGTGGCCCTGATTTCGACAAGATGTCGTTCATCCAAGACGGAGCTCGACCCCACTGAACCTGGGGAGTGTTTGATGTCCTGTAGGATCACTTTGGGGACCGCATTCTGGCTCTGCGGTACCCATAGGCCATTGACATTGGCCTCGATTGGCCACCATATTCAGCGGATCTGAACACATGTGACTCCTTTTTGTGGAGCTGTATTAAATAGAAGGTGTACAGCAATAATACCAAAACCATTACTGTGCTGAAAACAGCCATTCAGGAGGTCATCAACAGAATCGATGTTCCGACGCTTCAGCGGGTCATGCAGAATTTCGCTATTCGCTTGCGCCACACCATCGTCAATGACGGCAGACATCTCGAACATGTCAGAACCTAAATCTGAATATCTCTAGTGATGTTTACATGTTGAATAAAGTGTGTGCTTTCTGTAGTTTGTTAATAATTTACGTTATTTTCGTATAGTTCAATAACTGTCACCCTGTAAGTGCTGAACAGAATGATAGACACTTCATGTCTTTTTGAAGTTATTACTGATGTAGTCATTCAGTGCGAAGCCTGGTCTGACGCAGTTTTCAACGCTAGTTGATCTCTAGATAATTACTGCACGCTGCACCCTTTCGAACTTACTTAAGTCTTGGGATCGGTCTGCACTTTTTACCCCCACCCTTCCCTCCATTACCAAATTAAGCATTCGTTCACGCCTCAGATATGTCCTGTCAACCTACCCTTTCATTTAATTAAATTGTGATAAAGCTTCTCTCCTCCATATCAGGTTGGTATCTCTGCATTAGTCACTGAGTCTACCAGTGTAATTTTCTGTCGCACAAAACTTTAAAAGCTTCTGTTCTACTGTCTATACTATTCAGTCTGCGTTCTATTTCGATATACGTAACGCTTCACTCCAGACAAATATTCTCAGGAAAGACTACCTGAAACTTAAATGTCTATTCGATATTTACACAATTTATATATTCTCTTTGCTTATACTGTCGTCACTTATTTTTCTGTTCACATAGTAAAATTCGTCTACTACTTCCGGTATCTCATTTCTTAATCTAATTTGCTCATCAACACTTAGCGTTCAATTTGCATAGCATTACTGAATTTGACTACATTCCAGTTAACTTGTTTTACTTTGAAAGGTGGCCATCATATTCTGTTTTTGAGTAACTTCGTCTCGCGAGAGACCTTTGCTGTTATATCTGTGTTACATTGATGCACTTCTGCATATTCACGTTTGCTTCGGGCACACGCAGGGATCTGCCTGAGGTCACTGAGCCGCCCGCTGTGACCGAGCGGTTCTAGGCGCTTCAGTTCGGAACCGCGCTGCTGCTACGGCAGAGTTTCGAATCCTGCCTCGGGCATGGATGTGTGTGATGTCCTTCGGTTAGTTAGGTTTCATTAGTTCTAAGTCTAGGGGACTGATGGCCTCAGATGTCAAGTCCCATATTGCTTAGAGACATTTGAACATTTTTATATGTCACTGAGGTAACACTGTTTTTGTCCAACATCTAGTGAAGGCATGGTCGCCACCCGTGGCCTGTAAGTTTGGAAGGAAAATAAGCCATCTGCTTCGGTTTATTTCGTTTGGGCAGCTGTAGAGTGAGGTTGTATTTTGTTCGCGTTTGATATGGTGCGCTAATAAGCGTTGCTGCATTCACAAACTGGGGAACAAACACTGGTAGCACTTACTTCTGTAAAATATCTGTGAATATGCGTACGGAACGATTTGAAGTGGAATGATCATATAAAATTAATTGTTGGTAAGGCGGGTATCAGGTTGAGATTCATTGGGAGAGTCCTTAGAAAATGTAGTCCATCAACAAAGGAGGTGGCTTACAAAACACTCGTTCGACCTGTACTTGAGTATTGCTCATCAGTGTCGGATCCGTACCAGGTCGGGTTGACGGAGGAGATAGACAAGATCCAAAGAAGAGCGGCACGTTTCGTCACAGGGTTATTTGGTAAGCGTGATAGCGTTACGGAGATGTTTAGCAAACTCAAGTGGCAGACTCTGCAAGAAAGGCGCTCTGCATCGTGGTGTAGCTTGCTGTCCAAGTTTCGAAAGGGTGCGTTTCTGGATGAGGTATCGAATATATTGCTTCCCCCTACTTATACCTCCCGAGGAGATCACGAATGTAAAATTAGAGAGATTCGAGTGCGCACGGAGGCTTTCCGGCAGTCGTTCTTCCCGCGAACCATACACGAGTGGAACAGGAAAGGAAGGTAATGATAGTGGCACGTAAAGTGCCCTCCGCCACACACCGTTGGGTGGCCTGCGAAGTATAAATGTAGATGTAGATGTAGAACATAAACTGAGAGAGAGGGAGTCTTTGATGTGAGCGACAATGGGCTTACATGACGAAGTAATTGTAACAACCATATGCAGGAGAAGTCTTTCTTTGCTTTACTATCTGACGA
The DNA here is from genome assembly GCF_021461395.2 of Schistocerca americana. Taxonomy (NCBI): domain Eukaryota; kingdom Metazoa; phylum Arthropoda; class Insecta; order Orthoptera; family Acrididae; genus Schistocerca; species Schistocerca americana. The sequence goes on from NC_060120.1 coordinate 908,753,181, forward strand.
GCTATATTGGAACAGTGTGGTTGCTTAGGCAGTTTTATCGAAGAAGTAGCAGAGTCACAGTCGTCGTTACCATCAGTGTGGGTTGGATCCCGTTTTGTTTACGGAGTGTCTCTGATTCGTGATCGGGTCTAGCAAGCAGATATCTCATTCACCAAGTTTTTCTTTCCATTTTATATTTATTTAGCGTTGTTTCGTTCCTCTCATCAATTTAATTAAAAAAGTTTTTGAACTGCTTTTGCAAAATTGTAGCACTCAATAGTCACGAGGCTTTCACTAATGACCTAAGCAGGGATAGTTGCAGAGCTATTGACGTGTTTAATTCGATCGATAGTTCAACTGGAACCATTCCCGCTCCGAGCAATTTATTCAAATATCAAGTATTTCTTATCATTAGTAAATTATTTTCAGAACACCTTAGGTAATTTTGCGTCGAGAATTCCTGAGCAACAGCTATTTCGTCGTCTCGTTGTGCTGTGATAAAATTTATCACTAGGTCACCATAATCTACAGTAGACCATTTCAGAATCCAAGGCAATTTCTGCTGTATTATTTATGCGTATCTGTGATGAACTATTCCTGAGGATAGTCAGATCACGTAATAATATTACATCCGTTGGATTTTATTCAGTTGTAACAGTGTAATTTCAAGTGGAACTTTAATGCCCACTGCTACTAGTGAAACCACATCCAGTTTAAGAGACACCATTCAACATTTGTTAAATTCCACCATGTAGCTTTTGTCAATTTCTTTCTTACAATCTCTTTTCATCTGATCTTCCATATTCTTTGACATCCATAACAGAACTGTAGTGTCGCTGACAAACCTTCAAAATGTTAATTATGTCTCCCTGAACCGTCATTCTTTTTTCCAAATTTCTTCATGTTTTCCTTTACTGCTTTGTCAGTGTCATATCGAATAACACTACAAATAGGCTACAACCCTGTCGCACTCCCTTCTAGACCTATACCTCTCTGTCCTGTATTCGGCTCTTACAACAACTGTCTGATTTCTGTACAAGTTGTACGTAAAATTTTGTTCCCTGTACTTCACTTTTTTGTTGCTTTTTTTTTTTGTTTTTTTCTTATTCATTTAAAGTATGGTGACATGTGTACATCGTGAGAACACTGAAAAATTACGACCACGTGCAGAAAGCCTGTTGTATTATAGTCTGTAAGCCTAAACGAGTGCCTGTATATTATTTTTAGATGAAACAATGACTGAAAGCATTGTCGAGGTGTATTTTTAAAGGTCAAAAATCGTGACTGGTTACAGTTTATTACTTACTTTCCTGTGAGGTTACGGCGTTATAGTGCTTCTGCTGGTCCTTTCCTCGCTACACCTGCGTCTTGACTCGGCAGAGAATCCTTGTGGAATGCTGCTGCATTTGAGGCCGTCACATGCCACATCAATACCCCTTTGAGAGAAGACCTTCTGGCGTGATTGCCTCTTTACGAGAAGATACTGCTTTACCACTCTGGCTACAGTTGCGCTTCTCTCCTACAGGAAGCCATCCAGGTTCATAGCTGTCTCATGATTGGAGCAAGCGAGGTCTTCTCCAGCGGCCTCGGCGGCGATGCTGATTATACTTTATACACCGGGAGTTCCTCTGCAGTAACAGGGCAGGAGATAAAGTTGGTGCACCCGTAAAAGAAACAGTCCGAGGATGGGGCGCTCTTAACCGTTCGAGCCACATGAGATCCCCGACGAATGCAAGGTCTGCGTCGCCTGTTGCGCCGTTTATTCTCGTGTATATGCACGCAAATGCGTTTCAAGTGCGACGCCAAAGGGCCTAAATTCATAGTCACAGTATTAACATAGCCAGTTTACAGCAGAAGGCGAACTGTACGCTTGGTAAAAATGACGTTCACTGTGCACGCCTATGCAGAAACTTTGCAGCAGATGCGTAGCTGCAGAAATTACGTGGAGATCAACTCTTGCATGGTGTACGCTGAAGTATTCAGGACTGGTGTTGAAATCTCTTTTAAGAAGTCGCGATTGGTGTTGGCTGTAGGCCTACAGACTGCGTGTGCTAACCAAGAATTTGTTCATTATTTATTGATTACAATCTTCGAAATCTATCGCGATTTAATGACATATAATTTGTGTTAGGAGTTCCCAGAAATCATCGATAACATTTTGGAGATTGTCCACGGATGTTCCTAGAATGTTGCAGTGTAAGAAATCCATGTGCACTGGTGATTGGTTAAAAATCGTGATGATATTATGATTTCGTCGTTTTGTCACCCCAATTACTTTTGTTTCTCTAAAAACGTCTTCACAACAATGTAAAATCCTTTAATATGCAGACACCAACACGAAAGACAAAGCAATGCAACAGCAATCAAAGCAAAAGTACTGTGACGAGGTTTCGCCCGCTGTGTAGCAGGGCAGCTTAGCCTGGGCGTGCTGCTTTGCCATTGCATTCGGTGATCCCATACAGGAGGTCATACAAGTGAACTGTTAATCAGTGGACATACCTGTACTACTGTGTATCACTCTTAACGCACAACTCATACCGACAGTAAGACAAACCTGGGACAGGCGTGAGCAGTACAGTATACGAGGGGCGTTTTAAAAGTCCGTGCAAAAATAAAAACTACTTACGTGTTTGAGGTAAACCTATTTTTTATTTTTCGATATAGTCTCGTTTTGGACTTATACACTTCGTCCAACGCTGTTCTAATTTGTTGATCCATTCCGAATAATAGGAATTGTCCAAGTCTCCAAAATATCTAGTAGTTGCTGCAATCACCTCCTCGTTTGAATAAAATATTTGTCCCGCCAGCCATTTCTTACAATTGGGAAACAAATAGTAGACTGAGGGAGCCAAGTCTGGAGAACAGGGGGGGGGGGGGGGGGTGTGAAACGAGTTGGAATCCTATTTTCATTAATTTTGCGACAACAACTGCTGTGTGCTGGTGCATTGTCGTGATGGAAAAGGACTTTTTGCGGTCCAATCGCCGGCGTTTCTCTTGCAGCACCTGTAATAGGTTTACCCTTTTCCAGATAGTCGATGAGGATTATCCCTTGCGAACCCCAAAAGGCAGTCGCCATAACCTTTCCAGCCGAGGAAATGGTCTTCGCCTTTTCTCGTGCAGATTCTCCCTTACTAACCCATTGTTTAAATTGCTGTTTGGTCTCAGGAGTATAGTAATGTATCCATGTTTCATCCACAGTAACGAAACGACGCTTTAAGCCCTGCTGATTATTCCTGAACAGCTGCAAACCATCCTTGCAACATTTCACACGATTCCGTTTTTGGTCAAGCGTGAGCAATCACGGAACCCATCTTGCGGATAGCTTTCTTATGTCCAAATGTTTATGCAAAATATTATGTGCTCCTTCATTCGAGATTCCCACAGCACCAGCAATCTCACACACCTTAATTCTTCTGTCATACATCACCATATCATGGATTTTATCAATGATTCCTAGAGTCGTAACATCCACATGGCGTCCAGAACGTTCAGCATCACTTGTGCCCATATGGCCACTCCAAAAATTTTGAAACCACTTATAAGCTGTTCTAATCGAAGGTGAAGAGTCACCTTAATGCTTATCAAGCTTCTCTTTAGTCTCCTGAGGCGTTTTGCCTTTCAAAAAGTAATGTTTAATCACCACACGAAAATCTCTTTCGTCAATTTTTTGACAGTCACTCGACTTCCTTGATACACACGAATGCCAAACACACAGAAATACACCAATATGGCTGAAACTTGGTGTGCATTCTTTCCAAAGATGCTACTAACTAAACATGACCTTGATACGCGCCGGTGGTGCCATCTCTCGCACTTTGCACAGACTTTCCAAGCGCCCCTCGTAGCTATTTAAGATAATTCTCATTTATTGCTCCGTCTCAGTTGCACATTTTTAATTAGATGACATGTTTAGATAATCTTCAGATATAAAAAGAAAAGTAAAATAATACATGTACCATCCAATATTTTACAGTAAGTAGAAAAGAAACGAATTGTACATAAAAGTAGAATTTACGTAAGTCGCTCCGTCAGCAACCCGTCTTGTCTATTCAGAACCACGTAAGAGTACTATGTTTTCCAACTGTGGTCAGTGTTTTAAATAGATACACGTTTGAGGTAGAGGAAATGGAGTGAGGCTGACAGGGAGAGGGGAAATGAAGCAGGGTGGGGTGGTGGGGATATCATAAGCTAACAAGAGAGGCTGTACTAAAATTATAGAATGTATCAATACATAAAAGTTTTCGTTGGCACAATAATAGTGCGGAACAATGGGTATGTAAAACGTAAACGGCATCAAATAGTGAAATTGCCTAATGGAGCGTGGAGCGAAGGGGGCGGTAGGGGGTGAGGGGTGGTTATAGCGGGCAAAGATGGCAATAGCGGGGTGGGAGGGGGGCGGGGAAGCGATAGTGGCAGGGATGCTATGGGTTTAACAAGAAAAGATCGTATACTGAAACTGCAAAAGTCAATAATGTAAGAATCCTTCTGTTAAGATGCTAGAATACACGCGTAAAACTGTAAAAGGGGAATAAAATAGATTATAAAAGTGGCAATAAAGTAGCGAAAACTGAGTTACTATCTGAAGATAATCAAAGAGTAAACTTTGGAAGTATAAAGTCGTAAGTTCTTACTCCGAAACCATGTATACGTCTTTGTCTTCCTGTTCAACTGTTAGCGCGTCGCCATTGATTTTACGCTGTTGTCGTCGTATTTTTAATTTTTCTATAGTAACTTAGTTACTGATGAGACGGAGTAACAGTTGCTCACTGCAACTTGCTTTATAAAGCGATCTTTATTCCTCTTATGCTCACGTAGTGACAGTTTTAATAACTTATTAATTGTGAATCGAAAATATGCTACCTTGGTTCTTTCAGGATGCTAGGTCTTAGCCAATAATATTTTCTGCACAGATCGGTTTTCTGTACACACGAAAACGGTGTTAAGCTACTTCCCTTGTAACCATAATGTAGAGACAGCTGAGGGCTCCATTATTTCCGCGCTCAACTGTGAACCTAATTTGCGAGTGAACAGCATTAATTCTCTCCACTATGTCATTAACATCACTATGATCTCCTTTAACAAACAAAATAGCATCATAGATATAGTGACAATAGTGGAGAACTTTACGTTACTGCAGTTTTGTTAGTGAAAAATTGGTTTTCTAAATGATTGTGGAAAATCTCAGCCATAATGCCAGCCATGGAATTTCCCATGGCTATCCGTTCAGGTTGTGGTGTATCTTACCGTTGAACGCGCAATAGCTATAAGATAAAGTCAGTTCTAGAAGCGCCATTAATTCAACGGTATCTCCTGAGGCCCCTTTATTGTGTTTTATATAATTGTTGTTAATTATCTCTAATGTCTCGTGGACAGACATTTTAGTATACAAACGCTCCACTTCTAGGGATGCACAGATTGAATCGCCGCGCGGAGTGGCAGCCCGGTTTAGGGCGCCATGTCACGGATTGCGCGACCCCTCCCGCCGGAGATTTGAATCCTCCCTCGGGCATGGGTGTGTGTGTTATTCCTAGCATAAGTTAGTTTAAGTTAGTTTAAGTACTGTGCAAGTCTAGAGACCAATGACCTCAGCAGTTTGGTCCCTTAGGAATTCACACACATTTGAACATTTGAAAGATTGAATCAGCTAGTATTACTGTACTGTTAACTTTGTTCGCAAACTCTAAAGTATTTTTAAGCTATACTGCTTGTGAAATGTGTATAACGTTTTCAACTTCGTGCTAGCGTTGCATTTATTGGGGCATTAGGACTTAATCCCTTGTTCGATATGGATTTGTACACTATAGTGAAAATGGTGCCTACTCAGATGGTGAGAGACATTTTTATTCACAGAACTTGAAAATATAATCAGTGAAAAACTGTTGTAAATTAAATGTAACAAAGAATACTTGTATCAGAATACAATTCCAAAGCCTGCAAAAGATAAAATCGGGAATGAAAACGCAATAGCTCGCGTAGTAAAAAATATATTATTATGTAAATATATTATTATATGTAAATAAATATATTATTATATGAGTAAAAGCAGAAATCAGGGACGCCTACAAGAACAAGGACGTTTTAAATGAAGAGTTGTGCTTATTGAACTTAAAGGAAGCTGAATTGTAGTCTCCTGTACAGTTAGACATCTTATGTACATTTATTGCAAATAGAGCGGACAGTGAAAGAACAAAGATAATTGCAAGGTATCATATGAAAATATTATGTACAACATGTGGAAGCGCGACTGTTACGGTCGCAGGTTCGAATCCTGCCTCGGGGATGGACGTGTGTGATGTCCTTAGGTTAGTTAGGTTTAAGTAGTTCTAAGTTCTAGGGGACTGATGACCACAGATGTTTAGTCCCATAGTTCTCAGAGCCATTTGAACCATTTTTGGACATGTGGAAGGAGACGTGAAAACAAAACTGTGCCAGAAAAAGACGAGTTTATCAACAAGCTTGTTAATGTTACAGGTATTCCTCTCAAAGTTCAAGAGATATTCCTACCTTTAAAAGGGTCGAACTATAATCGCGAACCATGATTAGGACAGAAAGACATAAAGATAATTATAGCAGAGGTCAAATGCGCTGGTGATGTAGCAAAGCTTCCCATTCATGAGCAGAATGAGGTTGTCGTCAAAGTCACCAATGCGTTAAAAACACAGTTGCAGTCAAAAAGTAGCCGTAAAAATAAAGATAGGATTATGAATAATTTAAAAAAGAAGTTAAAGAGACATAAAGCATTAATCATCAGGGCATATGAAAGCAAAACTATGGTCCTTATGAGTGACACAGATTATGTAAACAAAACAAAAATTTGTCCCTGCAAACGGGATTAACGAAGTGACTAGAGATCCTACAAAAAGTTCCAAGTAGATCCTACAAAAAAGTTCCATGTACAACTAAAGCGCAAAATTGAAAACTCAGATTTTCTGTTTTCTGACAGGGAAAAAAAGCGAGGTACACTCACGAACTCAGAAACGCCGCCGGCCGGAGTGGCCGTGCGGTTCTAGGCGCTACAGTTTGGAACCGAGCGACAGCTACGGTCGCAGGTTCGAATCCTGCCTCGGGTATGGATGTGTGTGATGTCCTTAGGTTAGTTAGGTTTAATTAGTTCTAAGTTCTAGGCGACTGATGACCTCAGAAGTTAAGTCGCGTAGTGCTCAGAGCAATTTGAACCATTTGAGCCAGAAACGCCAGACATGCATTCACAGGTTAAATTTCATAAAAAGGACAAATCCATGAGGCTTATATCCACCACTGTCTCGGTAAATACAACGCTACCACAAAGTTGAAAACGCTATACACATTTCACCAGCAGTATAGTTTAAAAAATACTTCCGAGTTTGCAAACAAAGTCAAGGATACAGTCATACCATGTGATTCCATCTCTGTGTTCCTGGAAGTGGCGAATTTGTATACTAACGTGCCTGTCCATGAGACATTAGAGATAATTAAGCACAACAATATAAAACACAATAAAATGAACTTAGGAGAAAAAGTTGAATTAATAGAGCTTCTAGAACTGACCTTACCCTACAACTATTTCACGTTTAACGGTAAGGTGCTCCACCAGCCTGAAGGGCTAGCCGTGGGAAATTCCTTAGCCGGCATCATGGTTGAGATTTTCCTTAATCATTTAGAAGACCAGTTTTTCACTGACAACCCTGAAGAGAAACACAAAGTTCTCTAGTCCTACCGCTGTGTCGATGATGCTAATTTGTTACTTAAAGGAGAGCAAAGCGATGTTAATGATATAGTGGAGAGAGTGTGTGCTATTTACGCAAAAATTAGGTTTACGGTTGAGCGAGCGTGGAAGTAAAGGAGCCATCAACTATCTCTACATTACGGTTACTAGAGAGGTGCGTAAACACAGAGAAGACGAGTCACTTTCTCACTTATTTCCATATTCAAGGCTACTCATTAATGTTGATATTACACCCAAGACGTCATTTTTGTGAGGCGACAGTAAGTTACCAACATGAGCAGGCATTAATGGGAATATACCGAGCGAGGTGGCGCAGTGGTTAGACACTGGACTTGGATTCGGGAGGACGACGGTTCAATCCCGCGTCCGGCCATCCTGATTTAGGTTTTCCGTGATTTTCCTAAAATCGCTCCAGGAAAATGCCGGGATGGTTCCTTTGAAAGGGCACGGCCGACTTTCTTCCCCATCTTTCCCTAATCCGATGGGACCGATGACCTCGCTGTCTGGTCTCCTTCCCCAAGCAACCCAACCCAACCCAACCCAATTAATGGGAATACATGCGTTGTTAATGCATGCGGGATCTTTATGGTGGCTCTCCTTCGAATAGTATTTTTCTGGAGTTGGGAACACGCACAGGGTCTGGTTATTTAACAGAATACCTTGCAGTGGACCTTTGGGCCTTGGAAGCCATGGGCAGCTATTGGGGAAGGAACATCTTGAAGCACTTATCGTGGACAGAATGCTGGTTCCAAGAATTCCTCGCACCCGTGTGCTGATAATGCTTTCAGCCTAAGAGGCGGAAAAACTGCCTACCTGGTAGGCACCTCTAGCCACAGAAGGGGCAGGAGCACGAGAGAAATTTAAGTCACCCGCCCAAGGCGTTTCGACAGTGTCGTAAACACCTTTTGTGAACAGGGATGAAGGACGTAAAAATTTGGGGGCTTCCGTGTTCACAGTGGGCTGGACATTAGAGGGAGCCGTCAGGAGGTGTTGCACCTCTGCCTGCAGAGCTTTTTGGGAAGCCTGAGGCCTTCAAAACAATTTTACAATGAACGCAACATTTATGGCGGCTCGGAAGTGGTCTATGTCACGACACCAAAGCGCTTCTCTAAGTTTAACGGAGGCCCCTGGTCAGACACGCTATAACAAAATGGTTCAAATGGCTCTGAACACTATGGGACTTAACATCTATGGTCAGCAGTCCCCTAGAACTTAGAACTACTTAAACCTAACTAACCTAAGGACAGCACACAACACCCAGCCATCACGAGGCAGAGAAAATCCCTGACCCCGCCGGGAATCGAACCCGGGAACCCGGGCGTGGGAAGCGAGAACGCTACCGCACGACCACGAGATGCGGGCACGCTATAACATTCTGGCCGTCCAGACAGCCGGCCGTGGTGGCCGAGCGGTTCTAGGTCCTTCAGTATGGAACCACGTGACCGCTACGGTCGCAGGTTCGAATCCTGCCTCGGGCATGGATGTGTGTGATGTCCTTACTTTACTTAGGTTTAAGTACTTCTAAGTTCTAAGGGACTGATGACCTCAGATGTTAAATCCCATAGTGCTCAGAGCCATTTGAACCATTTTTGAACCGTCCAGACAACGATCTCATGGATAAATAATATGGTTGACTTTAGATCTAAATGGAAACTCAAAACACGCTGCCTAAAGTGCCCACGGAAAAAAATGGTCAGGTCTCGCCATTTGCCCTTAGTTCCACCAAGGTAGTATAACTTCTGTGTAGAATAAATCCATCAAAGTCTATTCAGCGTTAGATAATTTCAGATTGTATCATCCATCTTTTGGTAAATGGTTTAACCAGACAAACCTTAGTCTTTGCCAACCAATCGCCAGCCAGTGGAGTGTTAATTATTTGTTTCATCTATTTGTGTTGTAACAGTTCATGATTCATTTGTCATCATGTTTATCATATATCGTCTGTCCTATTTTATAATCAATTAATTGTGCCATAATTTATATAAAAGGTCAATCCCGTGTTGGTATATTAATCACCGATTACCAGTTGACTACAATGATGACAGGGCCACCATTCCATTACTATTATTTCAGCATTCAAGTTCATTTAGATTCTGATAAATGTGATAACATCTAATGCAGGCCAAGAATAACCACTGTCAGAGGGCAGAATCTATTCATCAGACACATAGCCGGGTAGACAAGTGAAAGGCTTACAAGTTAAAGTGAGTGCTGTCAGGGAGGAAACTTGCATTTGCCTGTACCCTTTCAAATCATACCGCAAGCCCAGTGTAGTTTTGCAACCCCTTTTTAGCATGTACAGAAAACCGACCTGTGCTCAAAATATTATTGGCTAAGACTTGGCACCCTGAAAGAACAAATATAGCACATTTTAGATCAATAATTATAAGTTATTAAAACTGCCACTAAGCGAGCATAAGCCGGCCGGGGTGGCCGAGCGGTTCTAGGCGCTACGGTCTGGAACCCCGCGACCGCTACGGTCGCAGGTTCGAATCCTGCCTCGGGCATGGATGTGTGTGATGTCCTTAGGTTAGTTAGGTTTAAGTAGTTCTAAGTTCTAGGTGACTGATGACCTCAGAAAAGTCCCATAGTGCTCAGAGCCATTTGAACCAAGCGAGCATAAGAGGAATAAAGAAATCGCTATTAAAAAGCAAGCTGCAGTGAGCAACTGTTACCCAATCTCATCAGTAACTAAGTTAGCACAGAAAATTAAGACAACGACAGCAGCGTAAAACCAATGGCGGCACGCCAACACTCGAATAGGAAGACAAGAAAGTCGCGTACATGCCCATTAGTTATGAAGGATGGGTTTCAGAATTATTGCTAGACAATTTCGCAATACCAATTTGCGTATTCGGATTAAAACTAATGTCATCATTTGCTTCAGACTGAGGCACGTTGTGAATAGAAAATTCACGGCAGGTGGTGTTCGTAAACTAAAGTGCGGAAACTGTCTAAAGGCATACGCAGGACAGAGAGGCAGGATGTTTGAAATACGCTTCAAAGAGTACGCTTCAGTTCACACTAATGAAACCGTGTTTGGTTAGCATTTTGAAACACCGAACCGTGTTTTTGGAACCAATGATACGCATTTGGAAATGCAGCACGATGAACCTAAGGGCACGTCCTGATAATGCTGGAAGAAATTTAGATTCTGACACACTGCGTGCAAGAACCTGGGAACACAATATGTCAGCAGCACGGTTTTATTAACAGTGCGTATTTAGAAACACTGGAAGAGTCTTCCAATCATCCACCTCGGCGCGGCGCACGTGTGGTCAACAGCCTCACTCGCAGAGAAGAGGCAGCGGCAGTGCATCGGCTCACACATCGTCCTAGCAGCAGGCCGGCGTGCAGACTGGCTTCCGCACATACTGCAAACGTGCGCTCCGTACAATGCCACCAAGCAGAAGAAAATGCAATTGACAGTAACTGCCACACTCTGTTCCCTGTAATTCTAGTTGCTGCAACTAGTTTCACCTTGTTTAGGTTATAAATTTTCTATGTTTTTTTTTTTTTTTTTTTAAATTCGTAGTATTAAATGGCACTTCACGTATTTTTAGGTCCTCTACATAATTCCACTTCTGTAATTTCACGATTTTTTTTTCTTTCGTTATTTTATGCGTTTAATTTTGTACACACATTGTTCTACGCTATTAGTCTGCCAACCAGAATTTTTACATAAACATAAGTTCTAAAATTTTAGCACGGTCTCTGCTAAACACTACTAAACACAGCCTTCCGAAATGCCTTCACAAAAGAAGACGAAGTAAATATTCCAGAATACGAATCAAGCACAGCTGCCAACATGAGTAACGTAGAAGTAAATACCCTCGGAGTAGTGAAGCAACTTAAATCACTTAATAAAAGCAAGTCTTCTGGTCCAGACTGTGTACCAATTAGGTTCCTTCCGGAGTATGCTGATGCATTAGCTCCGTATTTAACAATCATATACAACCGTACGCTCGACGAAAGATCCGTACCCAAAGACTGGAAAGTTAAACAGGTCACACTAATATTCAAGAAAGGTAGTAGGAGAAATCCACTAAATCACAAGCCCATATCGTTAACGTCGATATGCAGCAGGATTTTAGAACATATATTGTGATCGAACACAATGAATTAACTCGAAGAAAACGGTCTATTGACACACAGTCAACATGGGTTTAGAAAACATCGTTTTTGTGAAAAACAACTGGCTCTTTATTCACGTGAAGCGCTGAGTGCTATTGACAAGGGATTTCAGATCGATTCCGTATTTCTGGATTTACGGAAGGCTTTTGACACTGTACCACAGAAGGGGCTCGTAGTGAAATTGCGTGCTTATGGAATATCGTCTCAGTTATGTGACTGGATCTGTGATTTCCTATCAGAGAGGTCACAGTTGGTAGTAACTGACGGAAAGCCATCGAGTATGGGCCCTTTGCTGTTCTTTATCTATACAAACGATTTGGGAGACAATCTGAGCGGCCGTCTTCGGTTGTTTGCAGATGACGCTGCTGTTTATTGACTAATAAAGTCATCAGAAGATCAAAACAAACTGCAAAACGATTTGGGAGAAATATCGGAATGGTGCGAAAAGTGGCATTTGGCCTTAAATAACGAAAAGTGTAATGTCATCCATATGAGTGTTAAAATGAACTCGTTAAACTTCGGTTACACGATAAATCAGTCTAATCTAAAAGCCGTTAATTTAACTAAATACGTAGGTATTACAATTACGAACAACTTAAATTGGAAGGAACACACAGAAAATGTTGTGGGGAATGCTAACCAAAGACTGCGTTTTATTGGCAGGACACTTAGAAAATGCAACAGACGTACTAAGGAGACTGCCCACACTATGCTTGTCCGTCCTCTTTCAGAATAGTGCTGCGCGGTGTGGGGTCCTTACCAGATAGGACTGACGGAGTACATCGAAAAAGTTCAAAGAAAGGCAGCACGTTTTGTATTATCGCGAAATATGGGAGAGAGTGTCACAGAAATCATACAGGATTTGGGATGGACATCACTACAAGAAGGCGTTTTTCGTCGCGATGGAATCTCCTCACGAAATTCCAATCACCAACTTTCCTCCTCCTAATACGAAAATATTTTGTTGACACCGACTTACATAGGGAGGAACGATCACCAAGATACAATAAGTGAAATCAGAGCTCGTACGGAAACATATAGGTGTTCATTCTTTCCGCGCACTATACGAGATTGGAATGATAGAGAATTGTGAAGGTGGTTCGATGAACCCTCTGCCAGGCACTTAAATGTGATTTGCAGACTATCGATGTAGATGTAGAAATTGTTAAATTCATGATGTCCCCACCGCACCCTCCCTGCTTCCTTGCCCCTCCCCCAATGAGCCCTTCAAATGGCTCTGAGCACTATGGGACTTAACATCTGTGGTCATCAGTCCCCTAGAACTTAGAACTACTTAAACCTGACTAACCTAAGGACATCACACACATCCATACCCAAGGCAGGATTCGAATCTGCGACCGTAGCAGTCGCACGGTTCCAGACAATGAGCCGTACTCCATTTCCCTTTCTTCCTCCTCCCCCCTCCCCCTCACCGCCGACATTTACGTGTTTAAACCATTGATATCAGTTGAAAAACACAGTACTCTGATATGTGGTTCTGAGTAAACAACTACATCGGTAATTTTCCTTTCTACTAATCCTAAATATTTAGTTTTACTTTGTCTTAGATCTGAAGATGATCCAGAGTGATTCAAACTTGTAATCTGGTTAGAAATGTGCAAATGAGAGGAAAGAAAAAATGTGAATTATCTTAAAATGAAATCTAATTATTCCAAACGAGTCACCTGAGATCATGGATTCCTTGTAAGCTTTCTATAAAGATGTATGTGTAAATTAAAATATCTTTCTTCAAAAACTCTCTCTTCATGTAACACGTACTGTAGATATCGTGTTCAACTGCTGAGCAACACTGTTTGCTGGTCGGTGATTATTGACAAACATGACTATGCAACATAAGAAGACAGTGAACTGAAACAAGACTTGAATGAAGACGAATGCAATGAAATTTCAAAAGAACCTAATTGCGTGCTCGGTGAAAACTATTTAACTATGATTCAATACGAAGTACATTATGAAAGTTACGTAGTATGAAGTGTAATGTCTGACTTGAAATATGCGCAAAAAACATTACATGAGAATTGTGACTATGTACTATTTGATCATAAGAATACAAAGTGAGATCTTCCCTGAAATAAAAGTAACTTACCTCATGCTCAGCATGCTGTTTTGTGTCTGGTGTACTGATGTTCTCAAAAGCGAATGGAAATCAGCAGATGCAGCAGCTAAAGAAAAATGAACTACTCACTACAAAAATGGTCTATGCTTGTCAGAAACAATCAGACGCATCGTGTGGCGTAAGATGCAATGAATACACGACAAAAGTATTCAAAACTTTACTGAGAATAATGTAGGATGGCTTTATTTTAAAGAAAATCTTCCTAGAAACACTAAAGTGTGATTATTGACGAACAAGACTGCAACCTAAGAAGACCCTAACAGTTAGGAAATGCTCTCAATACAAAAATTACAGACATTTATACTAATTGCATTGCTTGTGACAGCGAAAACAAAGAGATCAAATTAGCACTAATTTTATAAGTTACCTGAGGGGCAAAGATCTCCTTCAATTAATAGTTCTGGCATACAGACATTTTATTCTTTGCATTGCTTACCTTGAACAATTCCTCCAAAAACCTTCTTCTTCAATAGAGTCAATAATATATGTTTATAAACAAGTTTTCATCTCCGTAATAAAGCATTCTACATAATATCTCTCATGAAATCTCTTTCTCTAAAAACTCAACTGCTAGCTACAATGTCTCAAATAAGAATACCCGAGCGCTGCACCACTGTCAGGCAGGCAAGTGAACCACAGGTAAACTTAAATACAGAGTCGTGAATCTTATTCACTAACCATGAAGCACGCTCATTCATCTTTGTCCCAGTACAGTAGAAGTGAAATTTATTTACAGTGACACAAAACATATGAAATCGTTACTCCCTTATAACAAAATACACTGACTGACAAAAATAGTGAAGCGCTCGGAGGAAACATCGTACATTGGCGTGTGTGCAAATAATTGGAGTGGTGATTGTCAGCGACAGGTAGAACCGCCACCAAAAAAAAAAAAAAAAATGGTTCAAATGGCTCTGAGCACTATGGGACTTAACATCTGTGGTCATCAGTCCCCTAGAACTTACAACTACTTAAACCTAACTAACCTAAGGACATCACACACATCCATGCCCGAGGCAGGATTCGAACCTGAGACCGTAGCAGTCGCGCGTTTCCGGACTGCGCGCCTAGAACCGCTAGACCACCGCGGCCGGCAGAACCGCCACCAGATCGTGCAATAGTGTTGTTCGTGTTTAGTGCTATTATCAAGACTCGTACGGTATATACGAGTAAAGGACCTAAAAGGCATCAGATGTTGAGTGAACGGTGTGAATGACTCGGAGATGCCTCGTACTGATGAGAGTCTGCGTTATCGGTATCTCACAGAGTTTGAAAGGGCCTCATTGAAGGTCTCCAATTGGCCGGTTGGTCGGATCTTGCAACATCCAGATTTGTGGACATTCAGATGTAACAACAGCCCGACGTCGGACTGCATGGGAACGTAAGGGCAGTCAAAAGATACAGCCATATTTATCACATATTTTTATACTCGCAGGCCACACATCAGATTGTAAAAATAAACCAGATACATGAACCGTGGGATTGGTGGTCTGGCTGTTCCATTACCTCAATCCCACGCTTAGGAAAAGGCTGCGGTTACTAAGGTGTCGATCACTTCTTGCAAATAAGCCCTTTCTAGACTTTAGTCAACAGGGTGTAGGCTAAATTCTCCTGTGGTCTTAAATGCCTGCCCGTTTCTGGTACCCAATCCCCTGAAGCCTTGGTTTTTTGTTGTGAGTTAGCTTCCTGGTTCTTCAGAATCTTTTTCTCTTGTTTTGTTTATAATAATTACTTGTTTCTCAATTGCCAGCTCTTATTACATGATTTTGACAACCGTGGTGTGAATGTTCCTGAAAGTACAAAGTCAATTCGATAATAAAATAAGAAAAATAAAAAAGGCGGTAAAGCGTGTGCTTGGAAATCGAATGGTCACGGGATAGAACCTCGGCCGAACAACAGATTAGTCGCTCTTCGTTTTAACCCAGCCTTCACCTCACAACCATGTGACTAGTCGCCAGAAACAAGTGACACGAAGGGCTCACAAGAACGGTTAACGAATACTAAAAATGACTTCTGCACCAACTGATTGGTAAGGATATGAGAGATTTTATTTCTTATTGCAAATTAGAAATCATCTTTCATTGGAGCAGTGCCTCTCACTCCGAGGACGAAGTCTATCCATCTGATGTTGTTGTGGTCTTCAGTCCAGAGACTGGTTTGATGCAGCTCTCCATGCTACTCTATCCTGCGCAAGCATCTTCATCTCCGAATAACTACTGCAACCTACATCCTTCTGAATCTGCTTGATGGCTCAGAACATGTCCTACCAACCGAGCCCTCCTTCTAGTCAAGTAGTGCCATAAATTCTTCTCCCCAGTTCTATTTAGTACCTCCTCATTAGTCACATGATCTACCCATCTAATCTTGAGCACTCTTCTGTAGACCACATTTAAAAAGCCTCTATCCCTTTCTTGTCCAAACTGTTTATCGTCAATGTTTCTCTTCCATACATAGCTACACTCTATACAAACACTTTCAGAAAAGACACGATGTTAACAAATTTCTCTTCCTCAGAAACGCTTTCCTTGCCATTGCCAGTATATATTTTAGATCCACTCTACTCCGACCATCATCAGTTATTATGCTCCCAAAATAACAAAACTCATTTATTACTGTGTCTCATTTCCTAATCTAATACACTCAGCATCACCTGATTTAATTCGGCTATATTCCATTATCCTCATTTTGCTTTTTCCGATGTTAATCTTATATCCTCCTTTCAAGATACTGTCTATTCCATTCAGCTGCACTTTCAGGTCCTTTGCTGTCTCCGACAGAATTACAGTCATCGGCAAACCTCAAAGTTTTTATCTTTTCTCCATGGATTCCAATTCCTCCTCCAGATTTTTCTTTTGTTTCCTTTACTGCTTGGTCAGTATACAGACTGAATAACATCAGGGATAGGCTACAACCCTTCTCAATCATTGCTTCCCTTTCGTTACCCCTCGACTCTTATGACTGCCATCTGGTTTCTGTGAAAGCCTTCTACTTACATTTCAAACCTAGATTTTAATAATAAAATGGGAAGGCACTGTTAAACAGAACTCAGGGAGAAATTTTTATCTAAGTGACAATACATTTATTCATTCTTAACATCACAAGACATCAAAAATGATTAAAGAAACATCACACAAACATTTTTATTTGACAAACGCTTCCACTAACATGGGGTCTATGGTGGACAAAGTGATCGGCTGGGAATCGACACACTACACTAACCGGAACACTAATCGCTTTATCTGACTTCATACAGCCGGCCTTGGTGGCCGAGCTGTTCTAGGCGCTTCAGTCTGGAACCGCGCGACCGCTACGGTCGCAGGTTCGAATCCTGCCTCGGGCATGGATGTGTGTGATGTCCTTAGGTTAGTTAGGTTTAAGTAGTTCTAAGTTCTACGGGACTGATAACCTCAGAAGTTAAGTCCCATAGTGCTCAGAGCCATTTGAATCATTTTTTGACTTCATACACGTGAATCCGGGTTATGGCACAAAAACTACACCACCTCAAGCATCTATATTCTACCATTCCAAAAAGAAAAATATGGTTCGAAAGAACACAGTGGTGAGAAACATATACTGGAGCCCTACACCGTAACAGCGAATACCTTACACTCCTGCTTGTCAGGGCGGCACATCTCGATGCATTCAGCGACTGAAGTCATGGACGGCCGCACCCTGTTATTAATGGCGCGCGCCCGAAAAATGCAAGTACGCGGCCTCGCGTTCGACTAATTCGGAACGGAGGTACATCCCTATGAGCCTCTGAAAGCCTGGTGGATTCCAGTGTGCAGATGGATCCGTTTGGTCTGCCAAACCAATTTGACTCCGTGCCACGACTATGCATATGTCAAATGTTTAGACGGCCGACTCAAGACAAATAAGTACACCCACACAACACACATTGTGTGCATGATGCTAGAAGCAGTACCCCTGACGGTTCAGGAAGTGACTGGCACAGGCTCTAAGTGGCACACTAGCAAAGGACACAAGCATCACCATTTAGGTAGAGACCTGCAGTTCTTTACTAGCAAAATACCAGTACAAGAGTGAGCTTCTCTGTCTGTCCGCTTTCCCCCTCAACTCGGTAGCAAAGCACATTTACATCTTAGACTTCCCCCACCTTAGTACAAGCCAATCACGAGCTGGAGCATGGCATTCGAAGCTGGGAGAGCGCCCATTGCTCTGCAAACACCGATTTCAAAAATGGTTCAAATGGCTCTGAGCACTATGGGACTTAACATCTGACGTCATCAGTCCCCTGAACTTAGAACTACTTAAACCTAACTAACCTAAGAACATCACACACCTCCATGCCCGAGGCAGGATTCAAACCTGCGACCGTAGCGGTCGCGTGATTCCAGACTGAAGCGCCTAGAACCGCTCGGCCACACCGGCCGGTTACACCGATTTGACCAATCAGAGACTTTAAAGTTAGTTGGGAGAAAAGGAAAAAAGATTCAGCTTCACGGCCTCTTTCCCACGCGTTTACGCCGTGTCTTTTGGTAACAACATGACCAGGATGGAACCACGCCCCTCCATAAAAAGCTTGTTATCTCCCCTGTTGCGTCCATTTCAAAGTTTCCAAAGAACGGCCATAAACTCGCTAAAAGCCTCGTGCTTTCACAAATATGTTTTGTAACAGAAATCTTGATGTCTGGGCGCGAGTGACCTGCCCCACGGATATTCACTCAAAACTCACAGTTGTTTTGTCGGCTTCCTGCCTAACAAGGGCCCATCCTCTGCATTATTGCTGGTCTACAATGCGCTGGCCATTGCAGCGGCGCTCGTGGTCGTGCGGTAGCGTTCTCGCTTCCCGCGCCCGGGTTCCCGGGTTCGATTCCCGGCGGGGTCAGGGATTTTCTCTGCCTCGTGATGACTGGGTGTTGTGTGCTGTCCTTAGGTTCGTTAGGTTTAGGTAGTTCTAAGTTCTAGGGGACTGATGACCATAGATGTTAAGTCCCATAGTGCTCAGAGCCATTGCAGCGGCGACTTCTCAGCGCTGGTCAGTCTACCTGGATGCGGCTGCCTCCCGACCGGTGCCAACCAACATGCCTGCGCAACGAGACCACAGAACTCAGGCATCCGGAAATGTTTCCACCAGGTTCCGCAGAAAAAACGCGCTTACCTCAGCCCACCATCGCTGTGCAGTTGTTTAAATTGGCACCCTATTCCTTTGAACACAGGTAAAGCTTACCGTTATTCCTTTCCTAGAGCACGCAAACAAGAGCATTAACTACTGCCCACCATTTCATCAAGATGTATGAAGTCATATCGCAACAAAGATCTTATTCCCTAAGAACATGAAGTGGCGTAACACCGAAGCAGAAGTGAGAGTGCCCTGCAATCTGTCATCTGTACAAATTGCAAATAGCCTTTCGGTCCCTGTATTTTACCCCTGCCACCTTCAGAATCTGCAAGAGAGTATCCCAGTCAACATTTTCAAAAGCTTTCTTTAAATCTACTAATGCTGGAAACGTGGATTTGCCTTTCCTTAACCCATCTTCTAAGATAAGTCGTAAGGACAGTATTGCCTTGCGTGTTCTAACACCTCTGTGGAATCCAAACTGATCTACCCCGAGGTCAGCTTCTACCAGTTTTCCATTCATCTGTAAAGAATTCATGTTAGTATTTTGCAGCCGTGACTTATTAAACTGATAGTTTAGTAATTTTCACACCTGTCAACACCTGCTTTCTTTGGGATTGGAATTATTACATTCTTCTTGAAGTCTGAAGATATTTCGCTTGTCTCATACGTCTTGCCCACCAGATGGAAGAGTTTTGTCACAAGTGGTTCTCCCATGGTTATGAGTAGTTCTAATGGAATGTTGTCTACTCCCAGGGCCTCGTTTCGATTTAGGTCTTTCAGTGCACTGTCAAATTCTTCATGCGGTATCGTATCTCCCATTCCATCTTCATCTATGTCCTCTTCCATTTCCATAATATTGCCCTTAAGTACATCGCCTTTGTATAGACCCTCTATATACTCCTTCCACCTTTCTGCTTCCTCCTTCTTTGCTTAGGACGGGTTTCCCATCCTAGCTCTTGATATTCATACAGGTGGTTCTCTTTTCTCCAAAGCTCTCTTTAATTTTCCTTTAGGCAGCATCTATCTTGCCCATAGTGATACATGCTTTTCCATCCTTACATTTGTCATATAGCCATCCCTGCTTAGCCATTTTGCACTTCCTGTCGATTTCATTTTTGAGACGTTTGTATTCCTTTCCGTCTGCTTGAGCTACTGCATTTTTATATTTTCTCGTGTCATCAGTTAAATCCATCTGGTAATTTAAAAACCAAAAAAGGCGGTAAAGCGTGTGCTTGGAAACTGAATGATCGCGGCACATAATCTCGGTCGGACAACTGGTTTCTCAGTCTTCATTTTACCCAGCCTTCACGTCTCTTCCACGTCAGTAGTCGCCAGAAACTACACCTGGCACGGATCCACGTTGGACGGTAGGTCTCCTTTCTCCGATTAGTTACGTGGGGTAGGTTAGGGACGAGCGTTTCGCCGTTGTGATGTGCAATAGAAAGGCTTGCACCAGTCACTGATCCAAAAGAAATTATTATTATTATTATTATTATTATTATTATTATTATTAACTGTGTACGTAATTAAGTTTGTTTGTAACCTCTGAGTGTGAGTCCTACTCGCAATTGCCCGGTTTTTCTTCATGTTGGCGACAAGGAAATACAAAAATCTGGTTTCACAACAATATCTGGGTCTATTGGGAAGAACGCGCTGATTTCTTACTGTGGGATAGATATAACACTATTACTCCACCCTGGATAAGAACCAGAAAGGAAAGCAAATGGACGAAGGAGACAACACTGCACCAAAACCGTAAACTTTTATTTCATCTGCTTTTTATGTTACATCTAGAATTTTTAGGCAGCGAACGACTTTTTCTTAAATTATTGTCCTCCAAAAGGAAGGGCTTACAAGAGTGATTAGTGAATACTATAAAAATATTCCGCGTCAATTGACTGGTAAGGGTACGAGGGATTTTATTTCTTATTTCAGATCGGAAATCATCTTTCATCAGAGCGATGACTCTCATTCCGAGGGTGAAGTCTATCCATTATACTAACGTTGAACAGAGTACATCGGCCAAAAGGGAGCTACGTTGAAAAACATTGACTTACGAACTACACAAGACATGTTTTATACAATAATTAATGAATTATTCTTAGTTCTTTGTACAGTTCTCAAATGAAGTGCTCAAGCATACGGGAAAGTGCCACAAAACTAAATGAAGAGATAAAAAGTAAAATGATTTCTAATTTACGACAGTTTCATTTTTTTCACAAACATTCGAATATTTACATACTTTAGAGCTGCCAAATCAACCCAAAAGTTGTTTTGAACATCGTAACGCTTTACTAGGCGTTGTCCTGTTGGTGGTGGTATGGCCCAGTTTTCCTCTGGTCTTGGAATTGACGTACTGGGGGAATCTGTAGTATAAACGGCGGCATAATTAAACAGTTTTCATATTAACAAATCACGCTGAGGGTGAGGTAAATGGTATGAGACAGAAGAAAAGCTTAGGGCCAACGGAGGACTGAATCCCGGACAGTTGAATCTGTGATCTGGCACTTAGTCACGTAGCCACAGTATAGCAAATAATATAAGAATTGCTAAACCCAAAAGACTATTGTACTTTCCGCTATGAAGTCACAAGTCCAATAACAGACATAAATTACTTTAAATTTTATTCTTAGTAATAAATCACACACACTAATTTGTTCTGTTAAGTAATGCGTTAGCAGCGTAGTAAGAGCTACCACCAAGACGATAGTCACATTCCTTTCCGTACGCATGCGACAACATCCGCCACCAATAAGTTCAAAAATTTAGTGAATGAAGATGAAATTTTTGCTGAGCTGTTTCTATGTTCTGCGTGTCTCGTAGTTTTTGCACAGCCATCTTCTGAAAACCTGGATGAGCCTATAGATAACTCTGTACAGGTATAGTGACACACATCCAACTGATA
Source organism: Schistocerca americana (assembly GCF_021461395.2). Taxonomy (NCBI): domain Eukaryota; kingdom Metazoa; phylum Arthropoda; class Insecta; order Orthoptera; family Acrididae; genus Schistocerca; species Schistocerca americana. Next base: position 908,775,124 of record NC_060120.1, read on the forward strand.
GAGCAGGCTGTTACGTGGTGTTTCTAAGGAAACTACTCAGTCGCTAGTCGGCACTGAATAATTTCTTACATTTTATTAAATTGCTGATTTTTTATGCTGAAACGTATGTGGCAGACGACACAGGTGTATTTATGTTCATCTTGACATTAATGAAAATAAGTATATTCTGTTCTGTAGCATTACTAGCATTGAATATCGTCGGATTCACTGTAGAATTACTCGGTTGTCATAAACTACGTCACTAACGTAAAAGCACAGCTTTGTACACATCTATTACATAAATAACCGACGGCCTTGTGTCGTTGAATAATCCCGGTTCTCATCATATCACCGAAACTGAACAACCTCAGGCATGGCCAGTACTTGGTTGGGTAACCGCCAGGATACGCCGCGCGCTGATCACCTCTCTTTTCACTGATATCCTGGATTAAATTACCGACCTCTCCGCAGGGTCTCATGGAGTGGGGGGGACGTGACTGGGTTCGTGATCTGCTCGTCGAATGGTGACTTTAAGATCGTCTGCTGCCCTTAGTGCTATTAGAGAAAATTAGGCCGTATGCCAGTACCGAGCTTAACCCTCTCCGTTCTCTCATAATCCAACACAAACATACACACTACATACACACTCATTGCAGTCCCTTACACTTACAAGATACACGGAACTCTCACACGCTGTGACAGACAGGTGTCATTCTTCTTTTAGGATAGGAAAAACCTTTCCAAACAGGCTGCTGAACCTGCATTTCGGGGTCTCCCAGCCATTCTCCCCTTGTCCACTACTCAACACTGGCTGACAAGCTTTCTGCCAGAAACATGAAGAAAAAACCTCTACAGACAGAGATAACGAGACACGTATCTCCTTCTTACAACTCAGCAACAATTATTGCTTCTCTCTGATGTGGTTCTATTTAAAGACAGTTTTCGCTTTGCGCAATGAACAATGAAATGGAAATGAGACAGGCGAAAAGAATTGTTCAAATGGCTCTGATCACTATGGGACTTAACATCTGAGGTCATCAGTCACCTAGACTATTAGCTAATTAAACCTAACTAAACTGAGGACATCACACACAGCCATGCCCGAGGCAGGATTCGAACCTGCGACAGTAGCAGCAGCGCGGTTCCGGACTGAAGGACCTAGAACCGCTCTGCCACAGCGACCGGCCAACGATGATTGTGCCCAAGCGTACACCTCCTCGTCCGAAGCAAATCGATAACCTCGAATGCCCGCCCACATGTAGCCAAGGTTGTTTCGAGTACGCTCAGAAGTTTTGCTCTATACAGTCCCAATGGCTTCCCATGCGATTTTCATCTTTTTTTACTTCTAAAGAAAGACATTCATTGCCGTCGATTTCCTTCGAACGTAGAGGGACACGCATGAGTGTAATAATGGTTCCGGAGACAACTGCAAACATTTTTCCATGAGAGCAATGACCGTCTTGTCTTCCAATGAGATAAATGCATTAATAGGTATGCCGATTACTTTTGAAACAATAAACAGTTTACTTACTTTTTCCCATCTGTCTCATTTTCATTTGACTGCTTCTTGTAATTAACGCTGTGACATAAGTCATTTTGAGTAACATTATTGCTGGCTAAAGACCAGATGAACATGTAGTCTAATACCGTAAAATTTCAGAGCACGACAGTTCTACTGGTGTGGAATCGTAACTATTTGGCTGAACTGGATTTGCAAGAAGAAGCCGCACTATCGCTACGGTCACAGGTTCGAATCCTGCTTCGGGCATGGGTGTGTGTGATGTCCTTAGGTTAGTTAGGTTTAAGTAGTTCTAACCATGAACCATGAACCAAGGACCTTGCAGTTGGTGGGGAGGCTTGCGTGCCTCAACGATACAGATAGCCGTACCGTAGATGTACCCACAACGGAGGGGTATCTGTTGAGAAGTCAGACAAACGTGTGGTTCCTGAAGAGGGGCAGCAGCCTTTTCAGTAGTTGCAGGGGCAACAGTCTGGATGATTGATTGACCTGGCCTTGTAACACTAACCAAAACGGCCTTGCTATGCTGGTACTGCGAACGGCTGAAACCAAGGGTAAACTACAGCCGTAATTTTTCCCGAGGGCATGCAGCTTTACTGTATGGTTAAATGATGATGGCGTCCTCTTGGGTAAAATATTCCGGAGGTAAATTAGTCCCCCATTCGGATCTCCGGGCGGGGACTACTCAAGAGGACATCGTTATCATGAGAAAGAAAACTGGCGTTCTACAGATCGGGGCGTGGAATGGCAGATCCCTTAATCGGGCAGGTAGGTTAGAAAATTTAAAAAGGGAAATGGATAGGTTAGAGTTAGATATAGTGGGAATTAGTGAAGTTCGGTGGCAGGAGGAACAAGATTTCTGGTCAGGTGAATACAGGGTTATAAATACAAAATCAAATAGGGTAATGCAGGAGTAGGTTTAATAATGAATAAAAAAATAGGAGTGCGGGTAAATTACTACAAACAGCATAGTGAACGTATTATTGTGGCCAAGGTAGACACGAAGCCCACGCCTACTACAGTAGTACAAGTTTATATGCCAACTAGCTCTGCAGATGACGAAGAAATTGAAGAAATGTATTATAAGATAAAAGAAATTATTCAGGTAGTGAAGGGAGACGAAAATTTGATAGTCATGGGTGACTGGTATTCAAGAGTAGGAAAAGGGAGAGAAGGAAACATAGTAGGTGAATATGGATTGGGGCTAAGAAATGAAAGAGGAAGCCGCCTGGTAGAATTTTGCGCAGAGCGTAACTTAATCATAGCTAACACTTGGTTTAAGAATCGTGAAAAAAGGTTGTATACATGGAAGAATCCTGGAGATACTAAAAGGTATCAGATGGATTATATAATGATTTTAAATTGTAAGACTTTTCCAGAGGCAGATGTGAACTCTGACCATAATCTGTTGGTTATGAACTGTAGATTAAAACTGAACAAATTGCAAAAAGGTGGGAATTTAAGGAGATGGGACCTGGATAAACTGACTAAACCAGAGGTTGTACAGAGTTTCAGGAAGAGCATAAGGGATCAATTGTCAGGAATTGGGGAAAGAAATACAGTAGAAGAAGAATGGGTAGCTCTGAGGGATGAAGTAGCGAAGGCAGCAGAGGGTCAAGTAGGTAAAACGGGATAGTAGAAATCCTTGGTTAACACAAGGAATATTGAATTTAATTGATGAAAGGAGAAAATATAAAAATGCAGTAAATGAAGCAGGCAAAAAGGAATACAAAGGTCTCAAAAATGAGATCGACAGGAAGTGCAAAATGGCTAAGCAGGGATAGCTAGATGACACATGTAAATATGTAGAGGCTTATCTCACTAGGGGTAAGATAGATACTGCCTACAGGAAAATTAAAGAGACCTTTGGAGAAAAGAGAGCCACTTGTATGAATATCAAGAGCTCAGATGGAAACCCAGTTCTAAGCAAAGAAGGGAAAGCAGAGAGGTGGAAGGAGTATATAGAGGGTCTATACAAGGGCGATGTACTTGAGGACAATATTATTGAAATGGAAGAGGATCTAGATGAAGATGAAATGGGAGATACGATACTGCGTGAAGAGTTTGACAGAGCACTGAAAGACCTGAGTCGAAACAAGGCCCCAGGAGTAGACAACATTCCATTAGAACTACTGACGGCCTTGGGAGAGCTAGTCCTGACAAAACTCTACCATCTGGTGAGCAAGATGTACGAGACAGGCGAAATACCCTCAGACTTCAAGAAGAATATAATAATTCCAATCCCAAAGGAAGCAGGTGTTGACAGATGTGAAAATTACCGAACTATCAGTTTAATAAGTCACAGCTGCAAAGCATTAACGCGATTTCTTTACAGTGGAATGGAAAAACTGGTAGAAGCCAACCTCGGGGCAGATCAGTTTGGATTCCGTAGAAATGTGGGAACACATGAGGCAATACTGACCTTAAAACTTATCTTAGAAGAAAGATTAAGGAAAGGCAAACCTACGTTTCTCGCTTTTGTAGACTTAGAGAAAGCTTTTGATAATGTTGACTGGAATACTTTCTTTCAAATTCTAAAGGTGGCAGGGGTAAAATACAGGGAGCGAAAGGCTATTTACAATTTGTACAGAAACCAGTTCGCAGTTATAAGAGTCGGGGGGCATGAAAGGGAAGCAGTGGTTGGGAAGGGAGTAAGACAGGGTTGTAGCCTCTCCCTGATGTTATTCAATCTGTATATTGAGCAAGCAATAAAGGAAACAAAAGAAAAATTTGGAGTAGGTATTAAAATCCAAGGAGAAGAAATAAAAACTTTGAGGTTCGCCGCTGACATTCTAATTCTGTCAGAGACAGCAAAGGACTTGGAAGAGCAGTTGAACGGAATGGACAGTGTCTTGAAAGGAGGATATAAGATTAACATCAACAAAAGCAATGCGAGGATAATGGAATGTAGTCGAATTAAATCGGGTGATGCTGCGGGAATTAGATTAGGAAATGAGACACTTAATGTAGTAAAGGAGTTTTTCTATTTGGGGAGCAAAATAACTAATGATGGTTGAAGTACAGAGGATATAAAATGTAGACTGGCAATGGCAAGGAAAACGTTTCTGAAGAAGATAAATTTGTTAACATCGAGTATAGACTTCAGTGTCAGGAAGTCGTCTCTGTAAGTATTTGTGTGGAGTGTAGCCATGTATGGAAGTGAAACATGGACGATAAATAGTTTAGACAAGAAGAGAATAGAAGCTTTCGAAATGTGGTGCTACAGAAGAATGTTGAAAATTAGGTGGGTAGATCACGTAACTAATGAGGAGTTGTTGAATAGGATTGGGGAGAAGAGAAGTTTGTGGCACAACTTGACTAGAAGAAGGGATCGGTTGGTAGGACATGTTCTGAGGCATCAAGGGATCACAAACTTAGCATTGGAGGGCAGTGTGGTGGATAAAAATCTTAGAGGGAGACCAAGAGATGAATACACTAAGCAGATTCAGAAGGATGTAGGTTGCAGTAGGTACTGGGAGATGAAGAAGCTTGCACGTGATAGAGTAGCATGGAGAGCTGCATCAAACCAGTCTCAGGACTGAAGACCACAACAACAAAAATAAGTTCTAGGGGACTGATGACCTCAGATGTTAAGTCCCATAGTGCTCAGAACCATTTTGTTGCAAGAAGAAGACAAATTTCGTGACATCTGATTAATTCTGCGCGTTGCGAGCTGAAGAACGGAATTTTGAGTAAATATTTCGTACCTAATTTACTTGCTTAAGGACTGAATTTTCATGGAATTGTTTCTTGGTGCGTGCCTACGGCATATGATGCATGTTCCTTCAAAATTTCGTGTTCCTTGGAGCAAAAGTTTAGGCTGAGCACCAAACTGGAAACTCCGAGACGTACCGCATTCCCGTTGATTCGGCAGAAGTATTTTGAAATCCATGCCTTCCCCCCAGAGGGTGAATTCTTGATATTCCTAGAAGACAGTCCGAGTTTCTTGCGCTTACGACAACGTATGCGTACCCTACCCTTCTTAAATCCAAAAATCTAGGCCTGATTCTGTGCCTTGGCCTTGGTGATAAAATCGATATTTTTTTATAATATTGAGAGTTTAAAGAATTCACCGTGGCTCTCCAACGGCATATCTGTCGGCCAGACATAACGTTTTGCAACCAGATGTAGAGAGCGCATATACAATAACGATAGTGCTTTTATGGACGAGGACCACGTGATTCATCGTATAGATGAAGGCATGAGAAGCTTGAATTTGAGCCTAAGGGGAGGGATTTAGATATTCATGACGAACTAGAAATTTAGATGCGTTGATCGACCAGACCTCATCCAATTATCACTGAACAAATAAATTTACCTTGTTTCTTATATATCTTAGATGAGATTCTGACATAAATGTGCTCCTTCTCACTTGATGTCCTCACATACGCCTGCTGAACTGTGTTAGTGATAATATCTATCATAACTAGTGCCTGCCGTGTTCTGTTGCCAAACGTGACCAAGAAATGGCGCAGTAGATTCGTATTTGACGTCATTATCTGTTATTACTCAACGCACGAGTTGATGATATCCACCAGCTGTGTAAAATGTCCCGAGATGTTATTTTGGGTAAATGTTATCATATAGGTGACTTTTTCACATTGAGTAGTTCCGAGATGGGTCCTTACTTAACCATTCCTAGTAAGTTTCTTGCGTCGTTGTGTGTTTCATCATATATTGGTCAGCTAAACCTCAGATATTCCTCTGGCCCTACATGGTTCTAAACACACCCAGTTAAACTGAAGCACTCTCCTTTTTTTAGCCTCTTGCGTTATTGTTGAAGCTTCATGTGTCTTCATGTTCCATAAATGCGTGTAATTGCCTTGTACTTTTACATGTTTTGTTGGAGAAAGTTTGTTAAACATTATGTTTTTTTTCGTTACCGCCTCGTTCTTTGTAAACATTTCCATAAAAAACATTTTAAATTTCTGTATTATTTATTAGCCATGTTTGTGCAACAAACCCCCTTCCTGTTTTTGGATGCATTTTCGTCCGCCCACAACCCACCCTCTCCCAGTCCTGTCACGATACTGTAATAATTTCACTTCTAACCAAAAAAATCACAGTGACTGCCCACTATGTGTTTTATTGTAAATGCATGTCCTACCTAACAATTTAAAGATATTTCACTGTTTCCTAAATTTTGTTAATATAGTAGCACTATCAATCAACAAAGATACTTCTCCCCATAGCTGATGCCTTCCGTCTTCCCTTAGCTCTTTCTGGTTTATGGGCATCTCCTAAAGAGCCTTAGGTGAGTCTTTCTCCTTTAACGTTGTATTCAACAATGCTGTATTTTTTGTCTCTCGCCTGTATGAATCATTATTGGTTTGTGACTATGCTTTCCCCTGTCCTCCCTTCATCCCATTCCCACCAGCCTTCAAATTAATCACGCGGTCTATTGATATACTTTTTTTTATACATTGCACTGTTGCTTCTTAATTTTCCTTATAGGTATTTGCTCTTCTTATCTTTACATTTTTTTCTAGTAGAATTTTGGTTATTAATTCGTACGTCTTACTTTTTACGAATGCCTATGACTCCACTACAACCATACCACCTAAGTGCATGTACTGATAGTTTTTGAAACGACAACCCACCATGAGCTGAACACAGATGTCGGCAACGTAATTATTTGACACAGTGACGTGTATTAAGGCATTTTATATAGTATGTAATTTTAATTGTGAATTATTAATTTATTTTTACTCTTAATGTCACGTATATGTTGTGTTTAAGCTTTCATTGCAATTAACTTTCATTTGGCAGACGTTCTGATGATGGGCTATCCCCGAAATCCATTAGCAAATGTATTTATTTACAAGTGATGTGTTGAATTCTACGACAAGACAGAGCAGTGATGTTGGACGTGCTCAGACGTCTATGTTCCTTTTCACCTCTATCGTTTGCTGCACTTTCATACTTACTCCTTTCGTCGATTAAATTCATTATCTCCCATGCAATCCAAGGATTTCTGCTAGACCTTGTCTTTTTCCTATTTCATTCTCTGCTGTCTTCCATACACTATTTCTTAAAGCTAGCCGTTTGTTATCTATTTTATTTATTTCCCCTGTTTCAGCAAATCTTTTACTAATGCCCCGTTTAAAATTCCCAGCAATTGGTGGTTCCTTCAGTTTATCCAAGTCCTATAACCTTAATTTCCTACTTTTTGCAATTTCCTCAGTTTTCACCCGTAGTTCAAACTATAGCTAAGCTTTAGTCCTTTCTCTGTGTTGTTTAGCATAAGAAGTTTCTGTTTGTTGGTCTTGGATTTTCGTTCGTTATGTGGATGAAAGGAAAAGAAATTTCTCGCACCTTGATCAGAAAACTGTTTAAGTTCTTAAAAGTCTGCATATTTTCCATAAGGTATTGGCACAAACTCTAAAAACAAAACCCCGTAATTAGCTATTTTCAGAACAATCGTGATTTTTCTTTCAAAAAGTATCGTATTAAAGAACAACACTATATGCTCGATGAGCCATAAGAATCTGTCATGTCCCTGCGATCGATCCTCAGGCTCAACGCCTACATCTAGATCAACAGAATGTTCCAAATATACTGGTGTTCAGGATCCACTGTAAGTATTTGGGCAGTTTATCTTCCTTCGCAACCAGAGCATCTCTGAGCGGTCGTGTGTTGAAAGAGCACTTCGGTTTGTAACATGCTTTTAAAAAGGTCGTTCGGTCTCGTTTACTTTCTTCCTCAAAAGGAATGACCTTGTAAAGGATGGATTTTCTCTCTCGGTTTAAAATGCGCTTTGATAACTCTGCAATAACTTTCTCTTGTATCAAACCAAAGTTTTTATCGCATTCTGTGCTAAACTGTCTTTTTATTGGGAATACTATTTGGCACTACCTAATCTCTTAATGGTATGAACGAGAAGCTGACGGTATATGAATACTGTATGGTTCTCATTCCGTCCTCAGCACGAATCACTGAATAATACAAGAGCCCTTACTTTTGAATCAAGGATTTCGCTGACACATGCTAAAGGAAAAAAAAAGAAAACTTTATTCAATCCTTTATTCCCTAAATCTTCAGTGCTAGCATACAATATTGCATCACTGTTGGACATTTGATTAATGTTGTAAGAGCAACACGATAATTCGATGCAAATCAGTGGATATCTAAGGCAAATAGGAATTTCACTCATGCTAACATTTCGTCAGATGCTTAAGGTGCCATCTCAACTGCGCACCTTGCGGATAATCACCACGTGGGTATAGCTTGTAGCACACGGAAGTAGAGGCACCCAGTGTGGACACAGGTGTGAATGGAATCACACGCACGCACATGTTGGGAAAGAGGCATGCAACCAACACGCGTGCCTCTACTCGCGTGTGAAGCAAGCACAGTTGCGCGGCGATTAGGCGCAACGCGCTCAGATGGAAACGCGCATTTATAGTGTATTATCTGGCATTAGAATGGTCATGCCTACTCCTACAAGAAATCAATGTCACCGAAATTTAGCTTGTTGAGTAGGAAGATTTATCATTCCATTTACCTAATAAATTGAAAAGCGGTCTTCTTTCTTGGAGCTGATTTGTTTGAAACATGCACACAGTGAGCATTTGCAGTCCCTGCGTAACTCACGAGATACTGCCCTTTGGTTTCTACAAACATTACCCATTCTGTCATAACTTTTTCTCTTTTCAGCTGATTGATTAACCGATCGCTTCTCACCTTCATCTCGTGATGATGTACACATTTTAAAGATCATAAGAGGGGCACACAACTGTCACACTTCAAGCACTATTACTATTACTATAAGAAACGTAACAGATCATGTTTGAAGTAGCAATCCAACTCGCCTAACAGGTGTATTGCAAGCAGTTGAAGCAGACCTCGGACATGCCCCATTCTTTCCGTGAGAAGACCCACTTACAACTTCTTTCCGTTACCACTAAAAGTAAAACGCTTTGTATCTCAGTGCCATGCTACTTTATTTCAAAGTCATTTTAACTGTCTTGTCGCACTGTCATCAGAATTTGCCATAAACTCATTTTATAGTCAAACGGACTTACTCCGTTTTGTCCGTGGGGTCTTCACATATGACACACCAACGGATAAGTCACGAATTCAGCTAAACGATGAGCAAGTATGGTTGTGCGATAAGCACTAAACTAAATTGTTAAGTAAATTATTCATGATGTGTAATTCAGCTGTGACGAGAGAAAAAATCCCCACATACACACTGTCAATTAGCTATGGCGTATTGACATTTTAGTAGCGACTACGATTTAATTCTTTATAAAAATAGAATTTGTTAAGTTTTGTAAGAATTAAGAAACGTACTTTGGGTCTCGGAGTGCCACAACACCGAGTAGAATAGCGACACGTGCTTGAATGGATTCTGTGACTTCCTTTCAGAACGAATCTGAATTAATAGATTAAAAGCATGAAATGTAGATAATTAGGCATGGAACAATACGTGAAAGTACATAGGTTTATTAATGCATTGGTTGAACACTTACTGTACCCATCCACGCATTACCATAGGTCAGTCCACTTAAAGGGAGCCTTAACGATCCATCTCCTCCAATGTTAATTTTAGGAAATAGAAGGAACATTTTTTTCTAAAACCATTAAACATATTGCTCTGAAATTTGGACTACATGTTCAGTGAATATTTCTCTACAAAGTTATAATGCCATGTTAAGAAATAATTATTGGTTTTTGTTTTACTATTTTTTTAAACAGATGCTTATTTTTTCTAAAATTTTGCACTTTTTCTCTTATAACTCACGAATTATACAATATTTTTTATAATTTGTAATAAAAATGAAGGAAAAGAGTAAACAATATTGTTGATAAATTTCATTGTTATACTATTAGCAGTTTTTGGGAAAATGTTCCTCAAAGATGAAAATTTGAAAGTTACAGGAAAGTGATTCCAAAGTTTTTTAATACATTCCTGCCCCATATGTTGGATTATCAGCATCCTCTTGCTTTTCCAGTGTTAGTTTCGTTTTCACTGGTCTTATCTTCACTTTTGCTGCATGTTGTAGGCTTTTGTCTCTTCTTCCTGCACCTCTTAGTCTTTCTTCATCAATTAGGCACATTGTGGAAGTGGTGTTGTGTCCTGGTTGGAAACCTAAACGTTTCAGCACACCACATTTTATAATGTTTCGTTCATTGTATGTTTCCACTGCATCATACACTCCAAAATGCAATGTTTTTATCTGTACAAACACTCTGTTGGGAATCCTAATCCAAATTAAATTATTTACATTTTCATTTAGTTTTTGTCTTTTCCCTTGTAAACACTTTTGCAATAAACTTGGCTGTGATAAATCTCTGAATATGGGCTTAATTACATCAATTACAGCATTTGAAAAACTGTTTTTATGGGCATATTCCTTTCCTGATTGGTACCTACACCATGAGTCATCACCTGTGGGGCACAGTGCATGTTGTGGGTGCTCAGTTGTTGATGTAATATTAAAAAATGCCCATATTGCTCTCCTCATATACTCAATGATTCTTGTATTTTGCCTAATTGCACACCCATAGTACGTTTGCAATTGAGGTAAAGCCACACAACGTTGGTAAACAAAACACAACGATACCCTGCTTGCAGCCAGCGCGCGGCGGCGTAAGAGGTGACACACTCAGTCGCTACAACCGTTCACGCGGCGCGTCAACTTTGCAGCGATAAAAAACACACTTAGAATTCACTTAGAAGGGTGAAACTTGATTTGTCTCTGTGACAAGTGACTGTTCATATTGGTAAACATAAACGCTATACCGCGTGTGTTGACTTGTGGAGTTTGCTTTGTGTTATTTAGCTGTTCAATTTTGCATATTTGACGAATTTTGCTCGTACCTGTTTTACGTATTTGGTTTGTGGATATCAATATGTTCCGTTTCAGCAATCGAGTATTTAAGAAAAGGCACAATGAGTGGAAGAAGAAATCTTTTGTTGTTTCGAAGGGAGATGCTGCTCAGACTGCTTCACCAACTACTCCAAATGAGTGTGATAGAACTTCTTCCAGCAAGAAACTTTGTGACAGCAAAGAAAAATTTGAAAACTATCAAAGTGACAGTAATGACGTGAATGAAATAATTAACATTTTCTTACTGTCTATTATTTCAGAAAACTCCAAATAATTTTATAATGAAAAAACCGTTAATTTTGTCATTTTCATCGTTCCTGCTCACCTTAAATGGAAAAGAAAGAAAACAGTAAGCACACGTTTTTAATATATTTAATTTCATAATGTTCTGCCAGCAGATGTTCAAATAATTTTCTGAAACCGACGACTGCTAAATATGTAGGGGTATCTGATCTATATCATAGCTCCTTCAGTCTCCCTCTCTCTGTCTATCTCCTCGTCATCCCTCTCTTTGTCCATCTCTTCCTCTTGCCCCCTCTCTACGTCCGTTTCCTACCCCTTCTTCCTCTGTCCGCTCTCCCTCTCTCTGACAGTGAGCCTTGTTTACTGCTACTGCAAACGAAGCCTTGATTGGGAACTGAAGTCGCTCAAAATGAAGGGATAAATCGGTTGAGATCATTGGTATAGAGGGTATGAGAGAGACCCCTCCAGCTGCTGGATCTGTAAGAATAGTCGTTTCAATACCAGTATTTCGAATATTGTTTACCTGTGAATGGTTAGGATTACAAAGTTTCGGAAGATTCAGACTCTATACTAGTAATAGTATTGTAACCATAAGCCGATAAGCCATAAATACAACATTGTCGTTTAAAAAGAAATATAGCCTAATTTTTATGGAATATTCCGTCGGTTCTTGAAGGAGCAGAGGCATATCAAAAACATGAATACACAGTGTTAATGTTCGACAATAATTTTTATTAATAGTTCGATATGGACAGACTTTCTGCTTCCTGAGTCATCATCAGATAACTAATACTAAACTGATAGTCCACAGATCTTCAACGAGAGTTCATAATTGTACAAAGATTGTTTTTCGAAGACCTGACATTTTACGATCATAACGATACAAAAACACCAGCATAATGTAATACGCAAAGAGACTATGAGCAAATAAATCTCCTGTCACAATTTATTCAAATATTGACAGTAAAAGCCAAATGCGTTCTACACGTGAGTAATGGCACAAACTGCTTTGTTATGTGGACAAACTGGTGAATGTGATCAACACGCTGAAAAAAGAAGGGGGGAGGGCAGAGGGGAGAAAGGAGTCTATGGGATGTGAGTGTGGAACAGTTATAACCAGTATATTATCTAACAGTGAGAGAAATATGAACTGGCTGCTGCTACCGTAGTAAGGGTTAGCAATGGAACTGTGTTTGGTCACAATTCTTTGATGGTCCTTGTTAATGGGCAGGATTTCGAGGAATGTTAGTTTTCCGCCATTAGTCCCTCTAATGGGAACATCACTTTTAACACCATACGAAAGACATTTTTTCAGTGCATGTTCAGCAACGGTGGACTTTATTTTCACACTCCAGCTTCTTTCATGCTACGTCAATCTAGTAGTTATAGTCTAACTGATTGCAGGAAATCCTATAAATTCCACTCTGTTCTAAAGGCGGAATCTTATCTTTACTGTTGAACAGAATGTGGGCAACAGTATTACTGGTGTAAAAAGCTGGAGTATATATCCTGGGTTCTAGTTTCATGGCAAGTACCTGTGAAGTCCTTCCTACATTTAGCATGGAGGCCCATTCGTTATCATGATCAATTTCCTGCCTATTTACAGGATCTGAAGTACACTGACTGGACATAAAATTCCCAAAGCAGTACTACGCAATTCTCTAAAAAATCTCTGTTTAAACTTAGAATTCCGAGCGCTGTTAACGTAAAAGGTGCATTTTCGCTGAAGTTGTCCGCTAATATAAATTTCAAAGGCTGATATGCAAATTCCCTTGCGTGGTGCGACCTGATCCATCTCGTCGTGTTCTACGGCATTCACTAAACCATTCTGCACGCATGCGTGCACTGCCGAAACACTTCGTCCCACACGAGCGGCAATGTCCCGGATGGATACATCACACTCTCTCATTCCAGTAATGCGCCCTCTTTGAACCACACGGATTCGACGTCACGGTTGACTCGTACGTCTGTGAGGCATTCTGCACGTCTACTCGGTTCACTTTGATCCATTACTTTCAGTTTATAGTGACAACGAGAGCCGCAGACACATTTCATCAGTAGGTGGTGTTGCGATGCTAATCAACGTTGACCTTGAACCCGCAAGCCGTCATGGCTCAGATGCTAATCATTTCTGCAGAACATACTAATGTACATGTCCTGTGAATATGAGCGTCCTATCTCTAGTCGTTAAAGCTGGTTCTGCTTTTACTGAGCATGAGTGCACTAAATGAGGGCGGAAACCATATCTTCTAGCCGTTGCTGCTGCCAGCCTGTTAGAGTATACACTGACAGGTTCGTAAGATCGCACATCGTCGCTTCCGCCTAACCAATTTTGAAACGAATCTAGCTCACTCCCCTCAGAAGGCGATTCCGTGATCTTAAAGTCACGCATACAGCTCCTTGCTCCCAATGCGCATTTTGGTAATCTCATGGTGTTCACTCTCACCTTTCTGTGTACTTCCTGCAATGAATTAACAATTCTAAGGTACTGACCATGTCGACGAGTTATTAACGTAATTGTGTTTTATACTCACTATCCACCTGTACCAAAGCTATACTTTGAGTTCTGTTAACCTATCCGACTATTAATGGTTCTTCTCAAGATGACAGTGGGTAGCTTTCATGTTCAAATAGTAACCTATTTGTTATAGTGTCCACTTATTTCTATTCATAGCTAGAAAATCCCTCCTCCCATTAATATATCTATGTGAGTGGCGTGGTACTCATTTGTTCCACGCATAATTGGGCCACCCCCTTCTAAAACTCATTTACATAAGGACATTGTCTCTTGCGCGACAGTATCCTCGTTTTAAATTAATTTACATGATCATTTGAGTGATCCTCATTCTATTGGGCACCAGAATTTGGTTTTGTGCATCCTAAGGGTATGCTTCGACGACAACCGACACCCTAAATTAACCACAAAACATTTTTATACTATTAACATAGTCATTGATAGCTCGGGGCGTAACATACAGGTCTTGTAATAGCGAAGTCAGTGATTCTATTCTCGTTTGTAAAAACGTTTTTTTTTCTTACTTTCATACAAGCTCTGTATTATCAAACGGAAATGTTAACAGACTGCTTGCAGAGCCGATTGGTATGTACAAGAATACTGAGAATACGTGCTAGAAGAGTAGTATAAAATGTACAAGAAAAGATCAACAAAAGCGCTTCGGTAATATGCCAAACATTCTGTTTCAGAAACAAAAGAAACATCAGAAAATGAAAAGCATGCTACAGTAGGACGCTGCTCTTGCGTGTGAAGTGCGGTGGGGATTTCGGTGACCCTGGTTGCTACGGTAGCCGTGAAGGCCACAACATAATCGCGAAAAAGCATTTCCCACAAAGGGACAATGCTACACAACAAAGATTAGGTACAAAGGCAGCACCATCGAACCACTGGTATTGCAAAATAGGTGCATATTTGTGCGATTTTTTTCATTTTTTCCATTTGTCACCCTTTTTACGATGGAAAGATTCTTTTCGTTAGTGGACGAAACAATTAAAAATTACACATACGATATATAGCAACAGTAACAGCAATTAGTTTAAAAGCATTTTATTCAACATGCAACGCACAACTTAAAAAATTATTTTAGATTCTGTTCACATGACAAAGGATATACCGAAGTGGGAAGCACATTGAATTATTTTCTTTTTTCTTTACTGCTGCACACAAATAATCCCGTTCTAGAAGGAAAAACTTCTCGCCTCCGATCAATCTTTCATGAAATACAACTGTTGAAGCTGGCCGACTAAGGCTATAAAGGAGAGCGAACGGATGGGCTATAAGAGAGAAAAAAGGTGGTAGAGCACTAGTGTCGTAAACCAGGGATCGTTCGACCCTTACAGAAAGCGTTCATTTATATAACTGTGCCACTTTCAAAAATTAAAAACAAGAAATACAGAAAGTATAAAATTAACAATAAAATACAAAAATAAAAAACATGGAAGACGTCACTGACTTTGATGTGGCGATAGCTGGTTTCGATTCCTGGTACAGTCTCAGGATTTTCGTGAGATTGGAAGGCCTGGAACAGGAGCCACTCAGCCTTCCAGAGGCCAAATGAAGAGCTGCTTGAATAAAGCGGCAGCGGCATCATCAGGATTCGTCTACTGGGAGTAACAGTTACAGGGACTGGTGACATGCTGACCATACATCCAATGCCCATACAAAGCTCGCCGTACTGCCTTGTAGGTAACAGTCGTCCAGTCAAAACTAGCCAAAGGCCCATTCAGTGAGTGCTGTTTACGTTTACATATGTGAATTAACAAAAACCCGATCATAATTTTTAATGAAAATATCAGCTCTTTGTTTTTAACTATTGGTCACAAGAAAATAAATTAAAATTTGCCACAGACATGAAAAATGCTTGATTCTGAAATATACAAGGTGAAGAGAAATTTGCGCATTCGGACTTCGCAGCACGGTTCCTCACATACTAGCAGTACAAAAATGTCTGTCACAAAATTTCATCCTGCGCATATTCCGGCAGTAAATGGACTTTCAAGATGGCAGTCTGGCAACACAGTTACGACATGTACGGTAACTACCTCTGTAAGAGTATATCTGCGCAATTTCTGCAATGGATAGCGTTTTGGGTTAGCATGCACTAGGTCGATGATTGAATACTGGGTCGAGGCGTGTTTGATTTTATTTGTTAAATGTAATCTATGTTGCATGGTATATGGCGTCTTAATCGTCATACAGCGATTGCAGTCGGGTCTCTACAAAACATTTGCAGTTACTTACTAAGAATACAGAAACTAAAGTACAATCGTTTTCATTGGTCGGTTTTTAAAGAGGCCTTCTGTAGGTCGTGGTCACGATTTCTTTCACACCACTGCAGGTAGTAGATTCCAAAACTATTTTCTGTGTACCCTTCCTCAGTGGTAACGCATGGGAATACTTACTAAACAGCATGCGCTTATAAGACTCAATGTTGAAAGGCATAATTAATGGTTCCATGATGATAATACAAATAAATGGTACCCGAATTTGGCAAATATTTGTAAAGCACGTTGCTAGCGAGCCCTACTGATGACGCAAGGCTCTAACGAAATGTAATGTACCTCAATGTGACAGCAACAATATTTTGGTACTAATCGGTGGGACCATTGGAAACAGGTTTGTATTCTAGTTGATGCAGTGGTGCGAAACGATTCGCGTCAACAGGGTGCAAAAGGCTTCATCAAGAACCAGCCAATGAAATCGATTGTACGAGTACTTCAGTGTCTGTGTTCGTAGTATGTAAGTGCAAATGTTTTGTAGAAGACCCACTGTCATCGCTGTATGACGATTAAGTCGCAACATACCGTACCACACGGACTACATTTAGCAAATGAAAACAAATATGCCTCCACCCAGAATTGACCCCTCGACCCCTCGACCTTCTGCATGCTAACCCAAAACCCTGTCCGCTGCACCAGCTACACAGCACTACTTCTATATGCTGACAGAGGTGTTACCGGACGGGTACGCATGTTTGACCGAAAAATCTTGACATACTCGTGTATCATAATAATCCGCCAACACCGGGCAAGCGACTTTCAGTTAAAATGTCTGCCTGTACGGGAATATACGTAATGAATGTGCGAGTGCAGAGTGTTGATACATGGTTGACGACGTATGGAAGTTTGCTCAGATAGTCTAATGGTACTGCGACCGCTCGCTATAAGCGGGAAATCCGGGTTCTGGTCGCGGTCCAACACAAATTTTCATTGTCGTCATTCCATTATACAGCTGATGGCTGTCCATATTCGCAACTGAGAATACATTTCACGTATAACAAACACTTTATTGGCATTTCATTTTTATTGCAAAATATTTTTATGTAACAACCTCAGTAGCAAAAAAAAAAAAAAAAAATTGTCGTATCACAGTAAAATAAAGGAAATTTAAACGTGATAAATCAAAGAGAAGCATATTCCAAATCGCATTCTCTTCTTCGGAGTACTTATGGAGAAAACATTATTCCCTCTTATAAGTGGATCACACATTCTTCAGTCTATGTATCCAGTGAATACGTTAATGAAGTAGGAAAGTTTCATACTTAACTGCGCTCAATTTCTGTAGGTATATTTAGCCGTGCATAGGTGTAATCTGTCTTTGTTCGGAGGCTCTTGTCGAGAATATTTATTATTGGCACACAGACTGGTTTGCTATTTGTACGTCAAAGTAAGTTAACAGCACCGGAATAGTTCAAATGGCTCTGAGCACTATGGGACTCAACATCTGAGGTCATCTGTCCCCTACAACTTAGAACTACTTAAACCTAACTAACCTAAGGACATCACACACATCCGTGCTCGAGGCAGGATTCGAATCTGCGACTGTAGCGATCGCGCGGTTCCAAACTGGAGCGCCTAGAACCGCTCGGTCACTGAGGCCGGCACCGGAATAGTTGTTTCCTTTTCGTTATAGATATAATGCTCGATTTCAAAAAAATAATTAAATCAATATTTTGTGTGCGGTGAAAAATCTCACTATTTTCCCTGTTTGAAAGAGAATGCCCTAGGAGTACAATAACTTCCTTTATTGTCTTCACGAAAACCAAAATTCTGTTAGTCCCAATTAACAATTACAGTTTAACTCCCGCCTCTTCTGCGGTTCTAAACAAAATGCAACTCTGCGGATTTGACTTCACCTATCTCCCTGGAGCCGGAACTAAACACTGAAATGACTGACGCTCGAAGAAAGCCCTTTCCCAATGCAGGAGCCTACTTCTCGGTGTTCCGGTGTCGTCACCGGGTGGTACGTCGACGAGAGCTTAATTCGTGGACTGCAAGAAGTCGGCCCATGAGGCGGCCAGCTGTCGTCGACGGGAACTGTCCATAGTGATCTTTTTTTCTTTATCGTTGCTACAATTCCCGACAACGGGGGTGGGCTGGCATCAGATAAAACTACTACTCAGCCAAATGTTATAAAACTGGATGGTTAAAATATATAAAAGATGACAATAGCAGGCGATTTTGTAAAAATATATAGGTGGACGATGTTGACGATTTTTACATGAAAACAAGTGACAATAAACGAGGATTTTGTAAAGTACACACAGATGAAAAGTATTGATGGTTTTAAAACTCACCTGACGATTTTATATCAGGGTTAAAATACAGTCACTGGTGGACATTAATGATGCCTGGTGTAATGGTGATGCTAGGTGACACATGACAAAAATTGTCATGATGAAGGTGCGATGAAGAGTATGACTAACGGATCCTGTAGAACCGCAGGGAGCGACTAGAAGTCAGCAAGGTGGATGGTGTGAGGTGGTGCGTTGTGATTACTGTTGGAAAGAGTGCTACATCTCGTGACGGGATTGATTCGTTGGGGAGTAGGAATTGATTTAAATTCTTCCGGGAAAGGGTCGATAAGGCATGGAGTTGTTCGGAAGGTGAAATATGGATGTAGTGGCGCAACAGGGTACCTAAACTGGTGTTAACGGGTGGGAAATCGGGTGCTAAGACTAGGTTTGGCGATTAATGTATCGAATCCGAAGATGCTGTAGGAAGAGGAGAAGGCGTGGGCAGTGGGTGAGTTGGTACATGACACAGTCTGTGTCACCTGGCCACCAAGAGCTGTTGCATAGCGATTTGATTCACAGATCCAGTTATATGGCTCCTTCCGTGTGTAGCGATTTTATGACTATGACGTGTGGGGCCTGATGATGGCATCAATGTAGTGCCGAAACTGGTAGCACATAAGTAGTTCATAAAGTAAATTTCTACAATACATACGGCTGTTGGTAAACTATTGCATCAAGAAATATCTTATGCAGGCGATATCCTCTCTCGGTTTATGTAACATAAAAACACCGTTATTTCCCTTTTTCCCTTGTAAGTTCTCCGTAAAAAGACTGGGACTGATACCGAATAAATTGTTGCTATCTCGTATTTTCTTCACATTTCACAGATACAATGTTTATTTTTAATTTATGCACTATTATAAATGATCCATGTTAAGTCATATGACAAACAAATTTCCAGGGCGAAATACAAATGGCAATACAACATAACAAAAATGAAATTCATATAAATTTTCCATCTGTTTCGTTTTGCAGTTACATAATGGTGGTCGCAGGCAATGAGAAAAAAAATAGACGGTTTCTTCTTGCGGTTGTAGGCGGTCGGCTGAAGGTGTCATTTCGATCGACCTGGCCGCTCCCAACTCAGTATCTACGGCCCTGTTGCTCCGATCCCTGCTCGTTCAACACGAAACACAAAACTTTAACATGCTGCAATTAATTCACAGATCGTAGTGGGTACAACTCTTTAGTTATATTTTGAAAGAGAGATTTACATTACGTCGTCTAGGTGTAGTAGTTGGTCGAAACTCAGCCACACGACAGATCGGAGTTCAAATGCTGAATGAGCGGTTGAATAGGATCCGTGTTCTCTGGTATGTACACTGTTCTGAAAAACTTAAAGGCGAGCTAGATAAAGTTATGTATCACATTAAGTGCTCAGTGGAAATGAATGAAAATACGGGAGCATGACGCCGGAGGCCTCCCAGTTGTGCACAGAAATAGGTACGTGACACGGCGTGAGGTCAGCGTGACTACAGTGGCAGATAGGGCTAACCTCAAAACACGAAGAGTTGAAGGACCGGAAAAGACAGTGTGTGTCCATCAACGAGCAGCTGCGGTGCTCTGTGGAGGTGTTCTTCATTAAGAAACGGCCCGAAAACAACATTTGGATGAATTTACACGACGAAGAATCATCGAAAAACTGAAGAAAGATGAAGCCGATGAGTTTGGTATTGCCCACAGCAATGTTTCACGTTCATGGGGAGCTTTCGGAACCACAGACACGGCTGCCAAAGGATAGTAAGTGGTTGTCCACGGTCAACTACAGAAGCAGATGACACCTACACTGTCCAGCAGACAAGAAGGGACCCACGACAGTCAGAGGGTGCAATTTCAGCCACAATTAACATGATTTGAGACAACCATTCTCACGCTCCACAATTGGATGGCAACTGCATGGGGGTGTCTTTTTGCACGACGATCAGTACGCTGGTTTTCGTTGACACCAGCAAATGGGCTGCGCCGTGGAAAGACCGTAGGGAATGGACCAATGAGGAATGCGGTCGCGTGCTCTTCTCGGATGAAAGAAAATTCAATCTGAGTAGTGATTCTGGACGTGCCCTCATATTTTCAGAGTTGGGAACACGTAATACACCTAGGAACAGTGCCGAACATGATAGTTTTGGTGGCCCAGGTATCAAGGCGTGAGGAGGCATAACGCTGCATTGGCATACTGACCTCCAAACTTTTGAACACGGTAAACTCACTGGTCAACGATACTGCGACACTGTACTAAGCATGTGCGTCTTTTTATGGGTTCATTGGGCTCTGACTTCATTTCTATGGATGACAGGCCGCGACCATATCAAAAAGCGCAGGCGGAGGAGCTCTCGGAACGAGAGCTTATTCAGCGGATGGACAGACTTGTGCCACCCCTCCCCTTCTACCTTGCATCCCACCGAGCACGTGTGGAACGTGTTGGGGAGACTACTGCACCATGTGAACATGCACCAACGCCCGTTCGCCCGTTGTCTGACTTGATAGGAGTGGAATGGAACTCCCTTTGACAAGAACTTTTAGTCAAGCTTCTGGCCAGCACTTTGTAGAGAATACAAAGGTATCCGCGATGATCGAATGATCGCACATCCTATTAAGATCCATGTCTTGCCTTTTTAACGTCTAGAAGTACAACACCATGAACCGCGGTGACTTCAGCGTAATAATTTACTTTTAACAAAAGTGTCATTCTTGCTCGTTTCATTGCGTATTTCTTCTAGATACTTTCTGCACTATCCTGTAGCAGTTGATTCTATGTATGGTTCAAGTTTCGTCGAGCAATGTTGCTTGGCAGTGACACTTCATCTGAAAATTACTTTCGTCCTTAAATTTTGTACACCAATGTATTTCATTAGATTGTTCAATGCTTCAGTGAATTCTTTTGGGAGACCTGTGACTTAATCAGTTACATAAGCATTACATAATAAAGTTTGGGATTTTTTTCAGCTTTTTAGAATGTTTTTCGCTTAAAACTTTATACAGTTTTTGTCCAATTTTTGCACTACAAATCTTAGGTCCACATATAATGCAGTCCGAAAACAAAGGAAGCAGGTTGCAGTACACTTGTTCGTCCACTGCTTGAATACTGCTCACCGGTGTGGACCCTTACCAGATAGCGTTGATAGAAGAGATAGAGAAGATCCAACGGAGAGCAGCGCGCTTCGTTACAGGATCATTTAGTAATCGCGAAAGCATTACAGAGATGATAGATAAACTCCATTGGAAGACTCTGCAAAAGGGAAGCTCAGTAGCTCGGTACAGTTTTTTGTTGAAGTTTCAAGAACATACCTTTACCGAGGAGTCAAGCAGTATATTGCTCCCTCCTACGTATATCTCGTGAAGAGACCATGAGGATAAAATCAGAGAGATTAGAGCCCACACAGAGTCATACCGACAATCTTCCTTTCCACGATCAATACGAGACGAATAGAAGGGAGAACCGATAGAGGTACTCAAAGTACCCTCCGCCACACACCGTCAGGTGGCTTGCGGAGTCTGGATGTAGATGTAGATAACATGATACGAATAAACAACAGCTGTGCTGTGAACAAAAGAAAACCGAAATCGGAACATTACTTACTGTTGACGAGACCGAGACACCTATCAGAGTCCAATAAAATCGATACTGAAAACATTGTAGCGAATAACGTTCCCCTGACGACTAGTTTTCAAAGGAAGAACAGTTTCCAAGTTATATTAAAATAAAAACGTCTTGGTACGATTGGGTCACCACATCACGTAACAGAATATTCTGTTGTAAATTTTCTTGACTAAGGCATCTGTTAACTTGAATATGTTTTACGTGTTGATCTGTCCTACGAACTTTTTTCATTATAATGAATTTTTACATCGGCTTCAAAATGGTGATTACCTTTCTGAACAAGTCATCAACATACTCTTATCCACTAAAAGCACCTTACGGTATTAACATGAATTTCCTCGATGTTGTGTAATGAAGTGCGAACACCTCGCAGCACTGGTAACGTCGTTCCCTGTTAGATCACCAAAGTTCAGCCTGTTGTGCACTCAGCCCCTTAGGGGCGAAATGAGGAGTTACGCGATTGAGAAATAGCGGCTGCAGTCACGAAAGCTGACAACGGCCATGGGCGAGTTGTGCTGACCACCCATATCTGCATCCAGTGACGCTTGTCGGCTGAGGATGACATGACGGTCGGTCGGTCCCGTTCGGCCTTCAGAGACGTGTTCGGACGGAGTTCAGATCAGATTTTTATGTATTGTACTAGAGGTGAAGCAGAACTTGGGTTTACGAGGGAACGAAGCGCAATGGCAATAATCTTCAAATTTATACAATAAACGACTAAAGTGCGTGTCATTTACGACGGCGGCCGAGTTTAGGTTCGTTCTGCGCATCTGACGCCACAAAACACAGTCAGCCAATGAACATAGAACGACATTGCCAGAGCTCGACTGCAGTGCAGCACATGGACGAGTGTCTTGTTTTAGAAACGTTCAGTCATAAATAAAGCAATTGAACAAAAGCAATGTGTTGATAGCAGACTTTCTTTTATAGAAAGTTTGGAAAACGCATTCTTTATACCAATTGTTTCATATTCTATTAATTAATTAAACCAAACAAGCAATAAGCTTCCTAATTCAGGCGATAGCAAGGAAAGGTGTTTGTATCATTCTCACTAACCACTTTCTCGCAATAAAGAATAGCGGTAATTGTTTATTTCCTTTTGTACTTCGTCGAAACGTGAGTAATTCATAGTCATATCAACAGTTTTTGTCGGTATTTTGCGTCACATTTTAAAGTCCTCCGGGAACACTATTCAATGATGAGCCGCGTTAGCGTAATGGTTACAGTGTTCGGCTGTTGCACAAAAGGTTAATAGCGGCACGGTAGCTCAGCGTGTTCGGTCAGAGGCTTAGCTGCCCTCTGTAATAAAAAAAACTGAGTTAATCGAACAACAACGAACTTAAACGGATGTCTTACGACGTCCGCCCCGAGATTCTGAGTTAAACCGTGTTCGGTGCTTAATATTTTATTTATTGAAAAACAATATAGAAGCGTTTTACTTCGTGAATTTTATTCGTTTGAATGTAATTTTTTGAAATTTATAGAGGCAACTAAAATCGACCATACGGAAAGTATACACTATGGACTTTCATCTCTGCAAACTCTTCAAAATTGCATGCAATGGTTTACTACATTTAATGCTGCACGATAACTGCGTTGAACATCGAAACAAAATTAAGTCATTTATGTGGGGAAGGTATCAGTCAAGAAGATGTGTAAAAATCAAATTTTTGGGCCAAATAGTTTTTGTGAAATCGAATGATAAAGTGTGTCAAAGCAGTCGGTACACCATGGGTCTGCACAGCGAGCAGTGCAAAATCGCGCACAGCGCGGAATGCGGGGAGCACGTCTCTGTAGCAGCGAAAGGGTTAATGCAACCGTGGTGGCCTTACTTCATAAACTGCGCCCCCCCCCCCCTAAACGTAAGTTTTCGAACTATACTATACTATGGCGCTGCTTCTCTTGGCGCGTGCAACTGACAACGCAGCAATCTCCCGCGTCTGGGCGGGCATGCGCGAACCGCCAAGATAAAAGAATTGAACTATAGCACAAAGTGAATTTGATCATTGATCTGACAGAAACACGTGTAATTTAAAAACAAACGATAAGAAAAAAAAAGTCGAAAATGAGGGATATTTCGCTGTCTTCAGTAGTGTGACTTGCACTATGATCGTTTACTTAAAATAGGAATTATCTCCAGAAGCTCGTAGTGGGTGGGAAACCCGTTAGCGGAGTTCCGCCAACTGGAGTGCTGAATCACGCACTCTGTGGCGGATGCAGCCTCTCTCCTCCGAGGAGCGAGCCCATTGTGGCCGAGTGCGGCGGCCCCAGTGCAAAGTGCCGGCGCCGTGTCGCGGCCCACATGCGCAAACGCGCGGCGGCCGTGGCACACTTGTTGCTCGCCCAAAAGTACCGCGCTCTGATTGGCTGGCCCGCCGGCCGCGGAAAGGAGTGGTCCGCGCACGCCTCGCGCCGCGATCTGCACTCCCAGAGCGATCCGGCGAGCCGTTGCAACGGGGCTCACCGCGGATGGGACCAGGAACACGGGAAAAAGTATCGAGGCTCCTTGGCCAAGTACTCCCGCAGCGATAGCGACACTTTTTTCTAAACTCTCTCAACTAGTATTTTTTACTGACAACATATCTGTTTTTGGATTGTTGTTTACAACAGTGAAAGTGCAAGAAACCTGAATCGCCAGACAGAATGGCTGTAAAACAATAAACTGGTAGCCAAGATCGCAGGAATTCTTTTTATTCCGTGATAACCGGTTTCGGCGAAACTAAAGCCGCCATCATCGGATTTTAGGACACATACAGGTTACAACATCAAGGCAAACAACGATGATATTAAACTTCCTAGCAGATTAAAACTGTGTGCCGGACCGAGACTCGAACTCGGGACATTTGCCTTTCGCGGGCAAGCGCTCTACCAACTCAGCTACCCAAGCACGACTCACGCCCCGTCCTCACAGATTTACTTCTGCCAGCACCTGGCATTCTGGAAACATCCCCCAGGCTCTGGCTAAGCCATGTCTCCGCAATATCCTTTCTTTCAGGAGTGCTAGTTCTGCAAGGTTCGCAGGAGAGCTTCTGTAAAGTTTGGAAGGTGGGAGACGAGGTACTGGCAGAAGTAAATCTGTGAGGACGGGGCGTAAGTCGTGCTTGGGTAGCTCAGTTGGTAGATCACTTGCCCGTGAAAGGCAAAGGTCCCGAGTTCGCGTCTCGGTCCGGCACAAACTTTTAATCTGCCAGGAAGTTTCATATCAGCGCACACTCCGCTGCAGAGTGAAAATCTCATTAACGGTGATATTAATAGTTGCCTATAACACGCAGGCCCTACAAAATTGGTACCTAGCTTGCGCTTGTGTGTGATGGAGACACTTAACATTTATAATGCCATCTCTTTTAGACGCTTATGTGCTACGTATGACAATTTTGTAAGGCCTGCATGTTATAGGCAACTATTAATATCACCATTGTTTTCCTTGATGTTGTAACCTGTATGTGACATAAGATCCGATGATTGCGGCTTTAGTTTCGCCGAAACCGGTAATCATGGGATAAAAAGAGTTCCTGTGATCTTGGCTACCAGTTTATTGTTTTACAACCATCTAGATCGCTTCCACATGAGCACAATGTGCTCCCTATAAGACAGAATGGCGCCCACCAAGTGAAAGTTGGCAGTATTTTGATAAACTGGATAATAATGAAATGACGTGCCAAATCTGATTCAAAAAGTTGAACTCTTCTGGAAAAACTAGTAACACGAAAACGTCTTTAGAAATCACACCACGACAGCAGCAAGGTAATATCATTTACTTAACAAGATAATAAGAGAGTGAATAGAGCGTCACGTAATTGTTACTACGAATATTTGACGACATGGGTCGAAGATAAGCGTAAAACAAAAACCGTACTTTAAGAATAATTGAGTTTCAAAAACTACCATATTAATAAGATGTCCTAGGAAATCAAATCTTATCAATACCATCTCCGATGATAAATTTGATTTAACTGAAGAATTCGCTTTAAATACTGTTATAAATTTGGGAGTCTGAACTGGTTTTTCCATTTTCTAGTTTAGTTTGAGATATCACCGTAACTATATACAGGGACATTTCATTCTGCTTTCTTAAAAGTGAACCAAAGGTGGAGGAAAACGCGCACGCGCGCTCGTGTGTGTGTGTGTGTGTGTGTGTGTGTGTGTGTAAAATTCAAATCGACTACCTCACTCGATAATGCATAGACTTTAAAAACAGAGATGAAGAGATTTATCCGATTGAGGGCGTCTTTTTGTCAAAGATAAATATTGATACCATAAGGTATAGATACTTTCCTTTCGAAACTCTTTTGATAAGGACACTTTTCATATTAATGGTGAGCAAATTATCAAAGTTTTCGTATTATACAGTGTTCGTAAATAGTATGCCCAATATAAAGAGAGCCTATAGAGCGTGAACCCCAACACCGCCGACAGAGTTTCGGAGAAAAATGTCACATTACCGTCGTGAGGCCCCCGATGAACCATGGACGTTGCCGTTGGTGGGGAGGCTTGCGTGCCTCAACGATACAGATAGCCGTACCGCATGTGCAACCACAACGGAGGGATATCTGTTGAGAGGCCAGACAAAGGTATGGTTCCTGAAGAGGGGCGGCGGCCTTTTCAGTAAAATGGTTCAAATGGCTCTGAGCGCTATGGGACTTAACTTATGAGGTTCAAATGGTTCAAATGGCTCTGAGCACTATGGGACTTAACATCCATGGTCATCAGTCCCCTAGAACTTAGAACTACTTAAACCTAACTAACCTAAGGACATCACACACATCCATGCCCGAGGCAGGATTCAAACCTGCGACTGTAGCGGTCGCGCGGTTCCAGACTGTAGCGCCTAGAACCGCTCGGCCACACCGGCAGGCGCTTTTCAATAGTAGCAGGGCCAACAGTCTGGATGATTGAGTGATCTGACCTTGTGACATTAACCAAAACGGCCTTCCTGTGCTGGTACTGCGAACAGCCGTAATTTTTCCCGAGAACATGTAGCTTTACTGTATGAGTAAATTACGATGGAGTCCTCGTGGGTAAAATATTCCGGAGGTAAAATAGTCCTCCATTAGGATCTACAGGCGGATACTTCTCAGGAGGACGTCGTTATCAGCAGATAGAAAATTGGCGTTCTACGGATCGCAGCGTGGAATGTAAGATCCCTTGATCGGGTGGGTAATCAGAAAATTTAAAAAGGGAAATGGATAGGTTAAAGTTAGATATAGTGGTAATTAGTGACGTTCGGTGGCAGGAGGAACAAGACGTCTGGTCAGGCGAATACAGGGTTATAAATACAAAATCAAATAGGGATAATGCAAGAGCGCGGGTAAGCTACTACGAATAGCATAGTGAACGCATTATTGTAGCCAAGATAGACACGAAGCGCACGCCTACAACAGTATTATAAGTTTATATGTCAACTAGCTCCGCAGATGACGAAGAGACTGATAAAATGTATGATGAGATAAAAGAAATTATTCAGATAGTGAAGGGAGACGAAAATTTAATAGTCATGGGGGACTGTAGGAAAACGAAGAGAAGGAAAAGTATTAGGTGAATATAGAATGGGAGTAAGGAATGAAAGAGGAAGCCGCCTTGTAGAATTTTGCACAGAGCATAACTTAATCATAGCTAACACTTGGTTTAAGAATCACGAAAGAAGGTTGTACACATGGAAGAAGCCTGGAGATACTGGAAGGTATCAGATAGATTATATAATGGTAAGACAGAGATTCAGGAATCAGGTTTTAAATTGTAAGACATTTCCAGGGGCAGATGTGGACTCTGACCACAATTTATTGGTTATGAACTATAGATTAAAACTGAAGAAACTTAAAAAAGGTGGGAAATTGGCGAGATGGGACTTGGATAAACTGAAAGTACCAGAGGCTGTAGAGAGTTTCAGAAAGAGCTTTAGGGAACGATTGACGAGAACGGGGAAAAGAAGTAGAGTACAAGAAGAGTGGGTCGCTTTAGGAGAAGAAATAACAAAGGCAGCAGAGGAGCAAGAGGTAAAAAGACGAGGGCTAAAAGAAATCCTTGGGTAACAGAAGAAATATTGAATTTAATTGATGAAAGGAGAAAATATAAACACGCAGTGTATGAATCCTGCAAAAAGGAATACAGACGTCTCAACAATGATATCGACAGGAAGAGCAAAACGGCTAAGCAGGTATGGCTAGAGGATAAATGTAAGGATGTAGAGGCGTATATCACTAGGGCTGAGACAGATACTGGCTACAAGAAAATTAGACATTTTGAGAAAAGAGAACGACTTGCATGAATATCAAGAGCTCAGATGGAAAACCAGTTCTAAGCAAAAAAGGGAAAGCAGAAAGGCGATGTACTTGAGGGAAACATTATGGAAATGGAATAGGCCGTAGATGAAAATGAAATAGTAGACAGGATACTGCATTAACAAGTTGACAGAGCACTGAATGACATAAGCTGAAACAAGGCCCCGGGAGTAGACAACATTCCATTAGAACTACTGATAACCTTGGGAGAGCCAACCCTGACAAAACTCTGTCATCTGGTGAGCAAGATTTATGAGACAGGTGAAACAACCTCAGACTTCAAGAAGTATATAGTAATTCCAATCCCAAAGAAAGTAGGTGTGAAAATTACTGAGCTACCAGTCTAATAAGACGCGTCTGCAAAATACTAGCACGAATTCTTTACACTCGAATGGAAAACTGGCAGAAACCGACCTCGGGAAAGATCAGTTTGGATTCCGTAGAAATGTTGGAACAAGTGAGGCAGTACTGACCCTACTACTGATCTTAGAAGATGGGTTAAGGAATGACATTTGTAGACGTAGAGAAAGCTTTTGACAATCCTGACTGGAATACTCTCTTTCAGATTCTGAAGGTGGCAGGGGTAAAATACAAGGAACGAAATGTTATTTATAATTTGTACAGAAAACAGATGCAGTTATAAGGGATGAGGTACATGAAAGGGAAGCAGTGGTGGGGAAGGGAGTGAGACAGGGTTGTAGCCTATCCCCGATGTTATTCAATCTGTATATTGAGCAAGCAGTAAAGGAAACAAAAGAAAAATTCGGAATAGGAATTAAAATCCATGGAGAAAAAATAAAAACTTTGAGGTTCGCCGATGACATTGTAATTCGGTCAGAGACAGCACAAATCCTGGAAGAGCAGCTGAACGGAATGGACAGTATCTTGAGTGGAGGAAATAAGATGAACATCAACAAGAGCAAAACGAGGATAATGGTATGTAGTCAGATTAAATAAGGTGATGCTGAGGAAATTAGATTAGGAAATGAGACACTTAAAGTACTAAGTGAGTTGTGCTATTTTGGAAGCAAAGTAACTGATGATGGTCGAAGAAGAGAGGATATAAAATGTAGACTGGCAATGGCAAGGAAAGTTTTTCTGAATAAGAGAAATTTGTTAACATCGAGTATAGATTTATGTGTCAGGAAGTCTTTTCTGAAAGTATTTGTATGGAGTGTAGCCATGTATGGAAGTGAAACGTGGACGATAAATAGTTTGGACAAGAAGACAATAGAAGCTTTTGAAACGTGGTGCCGCAGAGCAGTACTAAAGATTAGATGGGTAGATCACATTTCTAATGAGGAGGTACTGAACAGAATTGGGGAGAAGAGGACTTTGTGGCACAACTTGACTAGAAGTAGTCATCGGTTGATGGGATACGTTCTGAGGCATCAAGGGACCATCAATTTATTAGTGGATGGAAGCGTTGGGGGTTAAAAAACGTAGGGGGGAGACCATGAGTTGAATACACTAAGCAGATTCAGAAGGATGTAGGTTGCATTAGTTACTCAGGGATGAAGAGGCTTGCACAGGATAGAGTAGCATGGAGAGTTGCATCAAACAGCCGGCCGCGGTGGTCTAGCGGTTCTAGGCGCTCCGTCCGGAACCGCGGGACTGCTACGGTCGCAGGTTCGAATCCTGCCTCGGGCATGGATGTGTGTGATGTCCTTAGGTTAGTTAGGTTTAAGTAGTTCTAAGTTCTAGGGGACTGATGACCACAGATGTTAAGTCCCATAGTGCTCAGAGCCATTTGAACCATTTTTGAGTTGCATCAAACGAGTCTCTGGACTGAAGATCACAACAACAACCGTCGTGAGCAGCTAGTAAAATACTTAACTCACACCACCAGTTTGTCGTCTCGCTGTCATCAGGTTCATATGTACCAAATAAAATAATACGTAATTAACATTACAGACTTAAATTGTCAGGAGTCTGTTAGCTGATGTAATTGTTAACAGCAACACACACATACTGGAATGTCACGTACTCACATAAAGGTATTCATAGTATCATGTTAAGCGGAGTACAAATTCATTATCGTCAGAACTTGAACCATGAATTATACACTAAAAGTAAAGGCATACCATCGTACAGTGATGAGACTTTTTACGAAACCCCCGGTCATAGAGATGTAAATGGTTTACATTTGTACAGAGTTACCTGTTATATCGTAATATAAATTACGTCATCAATCTACAAAAACTGTTCTCGGTAGTGCACTCATTCATGTTAAAACAATTAACGTAGTGAACAGATTCATACCACACAGAGGCGACTGACCAGCTGATCAGTGTTTGCTGTTGGAGCGAAAAGTGGTCACAGAGGTCTACACCTAGAAAAGCTAGAATCTAACAGTTACTAAGTTGTGTATCGTCTGCTACAATAAGTACATGTGACAGTCGTAACAGGTGTTCTGTGTGTTGCATCTAATTGCAATCTGCGCGTGTTACATCTGCGGTGACAGAAAACAAACGCATAGGAGTAATGGCTTCCATGTACTCATAGGCACTAGTGTTATGCGACTTAAAGACACATTCAAATATGTACTGCTTTCATCATACAGTAACTTTTGTGGGACAGGCCGTACTGATCCATAAATGAGTGCCTAGCCGATTGTCTAATTATATACACTATAACAGATGAAACACACTCAATTTCATGGACAAATAATTGCATCAGCATCGCACGTAAGATACTGAAGCGGCTGTTGCGTGTAATGCGTGACCAATTGATAATTTTTTCACAGACACAAACATACAGTGACTGAGATCATGTTGTATGAAGTGTTCAGCTAATGTAGATCTACTAATTGCGCACAGTGCAGCATATAGAAGCTCTTAAAAAGACAGATTTGACGCTAGAATGACGTTATCAACGTGACGTCAGACACAACAAGCGTCTGAGCCTAGCTATATTTAAGTTGTATGCACTAAGATAACATACCGTTACGGGTACAGCAGCTACGTTTACAGAGTGTAAAAAGAATAAAAGCAATAGTGCAGCTACTAAACAGGCATGAGCAGCTATTTACAGAATTTATATTACAAATAAAAACAAAGATACATTATGCTTAAAACGGGTGGAAAAATAATCTGGTACTGTTGTTGTTGTTGTTGTTGTTGTTGTTGTGGTCTTCAGTCCTGAGACTGGTTTGATGCAGCTCTCCATGCTACTCTATCCTGCGCAAGCTTCTTCATCTCCCAGTACCTACTGCAACCTACATCCTTCTGAATCTGCTTGGTGTATTCATCTCTTGGTCTCCCTCTACGATTTTTACCCTCCACGCTGCCCTCCAATACTAAATTGCTGATCCCTTGATGCCTTAGAACATGTCCTACCAACCGATCCCTTCTTCTAGTCAAGTTGTGCCACAAACTTCTCTTCTCCTCAATCCTATTCAACACCTCCTCATTAGTTATGTGATCTACCCATCTAATCTTCAGCATTCTTCTGTAGCACCACATTTCGAAAGCTTCTATTCTCTTCTTGTCCAAACTATTTATCGTCCATGTTTCACTTCCATACATGGCTACACTCCATACAAATACTTCCCTAACACTTAAATCAATACTCGATGTTAACGAATTTTTCTTCTTCAGAAACGCTTTCCTTCCCATTGCCAGTCTACATTTTATATCCTCTCTACTTCGACCATCATCAGTTATTTTGCTCCCCATCTAATACCCTCAACATCACCCGACTTAATTCGACTACATTCCATTATCCTTGTTTAGCTTTTGTTGGTGTTCATCTTATATCCTCCCTTCAAGACACCATCCATCCCGTTCAACTGCTCTTCCAAGTCCTTTGCTGTCCCTGACAGAATTACAATGTCATCGGCGAACCTCAAAGTTTTTATTTCTTCTCCATGGATTTTAATACCTACTCCGAATTTTTCTTTTGTTTCCTTCACTGCTTGCTCAATATACAGATTGAATATCATCGGGGAGAGGCTACAACCCTATCTCACTCCCTTCCCAACCACTGCTTCCCTTTCATGCCCCTCAACTCTTATAACTGCCATTTGGTTTCTATACAAATTGTAAATAGCCTTTCGCTCCCTATATTTTACACCTTTCACCTTCAGAATTGGAAAGAGAGTATTCCAGTCAACATTGTCAAAAGCTTTCTCTAAGTCTACAAATGCTAGATACATAGGTTTGCCTTTCCTTAATCTAGCTTCTAAGATAAGCCTTAGGGTCAGTATTGCTTCACGTGTTCCAATATTTCTACGGAATCCAAACTGATCTTCCCCGAGGTCGGCTTCTACTAATTTTTCCATTCGTCTGTAAAGAATTCGCGTTAGTATTTTGCAACCGTGACTTATTAAACTGATAGTTCGGTAATTTTCACATCTGTTAACACCTGCTTTCTTTGGGATTGGGACTATTATATTCTTCTTGAAATCTGAGGGTATTTCGCATGTCTCATACATCTTGCTCACCAGATCGTAGAGTTTTGTCAGGACTGGCTCTCCCAAGACCGTCAGTAGTTCTAATGGAATGTTGTCTACCCCCGGGGCCTTGTTTCGACTCAGGTCTTTCAGTGCTCTGTCGAACTCTTCACGCAGTATCATATCTACCATTCCATCTTCATCCTCTTCCATTTCCGTAATATTGTCCTCAAATACATCGCCCTTGTATAGACCCTCTATATACTCCTTCCACGTTTCTGCTTTCCCTTCTTTGCTTAGACCTTGGTTTCCACCTGAGCTCTTGATCTTCATACAAGTGGTTCTCTTTTCTCCAAAGGTCTCTTTAATTTTCCTGTAGGCAGTATCTATCATACCCCTAGTGAGATAAGCCTCTACATCCTTACATTTATCCTCTAGCCATCCCTGCTTAGCCATTTTGCACTTCCTGTAGATCTCATTCTTGAGACGTTTGTATTCCTTTTTGCCTGCTTCATTTACTGCGTTTTTATATTTTCTCCTTTCATCAATTAAATTCAATATTTCTTCTGTTACCCAAGGATTTCTACTAGCTCTCGTCTTTTTACCTACATGATCCTCTGCTGCCTTCACCACTTCATCCCTCAAAGCTACCCATTCTTCTTCTACTGTATTTCTTTCCCCCATTCCTGCGATTTGTTCCCTTATGCTCTCCCTGAAACTCTGTACAACCTCTGGTTCTTTCAGTTTATCCAGGTGCCATCTCCTTAAATTCCCACCTTTCTACAGTTTCTTCAGTTTTAACCTACAGTTCATATCCAATAGATTGTGGTCAGAGTCCACATCTGCCCCTAGAAATGTCTTACAATTTAAAACCTGGTTCCTAAATCTCTGTCTTACCATTATATAATCTGTCTGATACCTTTTAGTATCTCCAGGGTTCTTCCATGTATACAACCTTCTTTCATGATTCTTGAACCAAGTGTTAGCTATGATTAAGTTATGCTCTGCGCAAAATTCTACCAGGTGGCTTCCTCTTTCATTTCTTACTCCCAATCCATATTCACCTACTACGTTTCCTTCTCTCCCTTTTCCTACTACTGAATTCCAGTCACCCATGACTATTACATTTTCGTCTCCCTTCACTATCTGAATAATTTCTTTTATTCCATCATATATTTCTTCAATTTCTTCGTTATCTGCAGAGCTAGTTGGCATATAAACTTGTACTACTGTAGTAGGCGCGGGCGTCGTGTCTATCTTGGCCACAATAATGCGTTCACTGTGCTGTTTGTAGTAGCTAACCCGCATTCCTATTTTTTATTCATTATTAAACCTACACCTGCATTACCCCTATTTGACTTTGTATTTACAACCCTGTATTCGCCGGACCAAAAGTCGTGTTCCTCCTGCCACCGAACTTCACTAATTCCCACTATATCTAACTTTAACCTATCCATTTCCCTTTTTAAATTTTCTAACCTACCTGCCCGATTAAGGGATCTGACATTCCACGCTCCGATCAGTAGAACGCCAGTTTTCTTTCTCCTGATAATGACGTCCTCTTGAGTAGTCCCCGCCCGGAGATCCGAATGGGGGACTATTTTACCTCCGGAATATTTTACCCAATAGGACGCCATCATCATTAACCATACAGTAAAGCTACATGCCCTCGGGAAAAATTACGGCTGTAGTTTCCCCTTGCTTTCAACCGTTCGCAATACCAGCACAGCAAGGCTGTTTTGGTTAGTGTTACAAGGCCAGATCAGTCAATCATCCAGACTGTTGTCCCTGCAACTACTGAAAAGGCTGCTGCCCCTCTTCAGGAACCACGCGTTTGTCTGGCCTCTCAACATATACCCCTCCGTTGTGGTTGCACCTACGGTATGGCTACTTGCATCGCTGAGGCACGCAAGCCTCCCCACCAACGGAAAGGCCCATGGTTCATGGGGGGAAGAATCTGGTACTAACATACAATTAAGGCCAGACGTATTTATATCTCTATTGTAACTACAACATGGTATGCAATGTCTCTGTACAAATGTGAACCATTCATGTCTTTATGATACGTGGTTTTCGTAACAAATCGCATCACCTTGTTATGGTACACTTTCATTTTTGTATGAATATGAATTTTTAGTTTATAATTCGTGATTTTATCACCCGACAACGTTTTTAGATTTCGCCTAACTTGATGCTGTAAATACTTTTACATGAGTACGTCATACAGCATTACGTGTGTGTTGCTGTTAACGTTCATGTCAGCTGGCAGATTCGTGAGAGTTCAAACCTGTAATGTTGCTTAGGTATTATTTTATTTGCTATATAGGAATCTGGGGTGAGGGTCAGACGAGTGAAAGTAGTTGTGTAAGTTAAGATTTTTCCCAGCTGCTCAGGGCCGCAGCACATTTTCCAAATATGTAAGAGCTGTGGGTCACCACCTCCTGAAAATTTCGGAGGTTCTTAAATGCTATTTTCTGAGTATTTTGGTACAAGGGACCCTTGATAACAGTCGGTTCGTTATACAACTCTGATGATTTATATGATTTGTTACACTAGTTACCTTGCTTACAGTGAAAATACAGGGAGTAACTAAAGTGTACGGCACAAATTGCAGGATACATTCCTCAAACGTAGACGAAGAAATTATGTTTACATGAACATGGATCTGGAAACGCTTTGTTACCATGTTATAAGTCATTCTTCCAACTCATTAATCACGGGAAACAAACAAGAATAGAACGTTAGAATCATGGGCAATATGCACACTTCGTGACGTCTGGTTACTCTATCATCGCCAGTATTTTGTTTTAAATGTCTCTGTTGCCACGCGACGTACGTCATTGCTTGTTTGCAGGTAACATCAACTGTTCCAGCTCTCAGTGTGATCGTCGCAAGCACAAGGGTTACATCGTAGAGTTAATCACAAACTTGGCTGGTGCAGTAGCAGTTTACACAAATGCAGAGAGGGCAGATGTACTTTGATGTATGGATTAGCTGACGGCAATGGCGCTCGCGATCAACGTTTGTACGGGGAGAGATTTCCAGGACAAAGGCGCCCCGACAGGAGAACGTCTAAAGCCGTTGATCGTCAACAAAGGGAACTTGGGGCATTTAAGCCTGATACTCGCGACATGTAGAGGCTTACAAGGACGAGGAAACCGCAAAGCTAAGCGGCAGTTCGTCATGCAGTTGACGACGACCCTAGTGCCAGTGCAAGAGGTGTAGCTGCAACACTGAATGTTGACGAAATGACCGTCTGGCGAGTGTCACACGAGGACCAGCTGTATCCATACCGTTTACAGTGTGTGCAGGCACTATCAGCAGCTGATTTTAATGCAGGGGTACTCTTCTGCGAATGGTTTATTCAACAAAGTGTCAACCCTAATTTTAGTGCAACGGTGCAGTTCATAGATGAGGCGTCGTTTCAAAATATCAGATTGTAAATTTTCACTTTTGGCATGAATAGGCAGACGCCCATCCTTACGCAAATGTTAGAGGAAGTCATCAACAAAGATTTCCTGTCAATGTTTGGTCCGACATTGTTGGTGACTGATAGAGCCTGATTTTCTTCCACCAAGGCTCAACGGACGAACTTAGAGAACGTTGTAACTGATCTGTTAGCTGATGTGCCTTTAGCTGTGCCACGAAACATGAACATCATGCACGATGTAGCACCTCCTCATTTTAGTGCTGACCTCCGTTCTAAATAAATGATTCGGTGACAGATGGATAGGGAGAGATCGCCTCCACGCTCTCCGAACCTAAGCCCACTGTACCTTTATTTGTGGGGGGATTTGAAAGCCTTGTGTATGGAACCACAGTACAAGACGTTCAAAGTCTTCGTGCCCGTATAATGGAATTATGCGAAACCATAACCAATACTCCAGGGATACATCAGCGCATCCGAGATTCACTAAGACAGCGGGTTGACGTACATATCAATGCCCACGGATTGCAAAATGGCTCTGAGCACTAGGCGACTTAACTTCTGAGGTCATGAGTCGTCTAGAACTTAGAACTAATTAAACCTAACTAATCTAAGGACATCACACACATCCATGCCCGAGGCAGGATTCGAACCTGCGACCGTAGTGGTCGCCCAGTTCCAGGCTATAGCGCCCACGGAGGGCATGCTGGAAATCTCCTGTAAGAAAGAGTTGCTTGTGGTATGCTGGTGCGTTCTGTTTATGTGTGTTTCCCATGGTTAATGAGTTAGAGAAAATGAGTTATAACATGGAAACAAAGCGTTTCCAGGACCATGGTCATATAAGATAATTTCTTCGTGTACGTGTGAGGAATGTGTCTTGCAGTTTGTGCCGTACATTGTTGCTATACCCTGTGTCTTCACGTAAGTGAAAAGGCCAGGAACAGTCTATGACACTCCTAGGCATCTGTTAACATGTAAAACATCCTGCTCGGCATCTATCGACTGCAATATTTCGACTGTAGGCTATCACATTAGTTTCAACCAAAGCTAATGACTTAGGTGCGAGTGTTTGAACTGAAAAATGGGTATAGATACAAGCTCAGCTTAATAGTACAATGCAAAACTTACTTAAAGTTATTTACGCTATGGATACATAAATGAAATCTTCAGTTGAACGGATTACAGATATGGCAGTCAAGTGTAAAAGACACCATATAGTTATTCAGTCAATTAACAGGAACTTCATAGAAACAAAAGTAGAACAGAACCACTACGTACAACACAAGACGAAAAAAAACCAGTGCTTACAAAAACTCATATCGTCGTTACACAAGTAAAACAGTAAGTAACAGTGATAATACAGACTATCGTGATTGTTGGATATAAAAAAGGTAATTACAAGTATCCTGTCGTCATTACGTATGTAAATAATTTGAATCGTCCAATTAGGTGGGTTCAGTCGTCTCGTTAACAAGAAAAATAGTATAGTAACACTTATGTACAATATACCGGAAACAGTAATCATCCTGACTATTGAATAAAAATTTGTGTAAAAATCATATTGTCATTACATCTGTAAAAATATAAACGCACCTGAAATACAGTTATGTTATTCGTTACTGAATACAAGCTCCATGTCCAAGAACAAAGTGGGAATTACTGTTGTCAACAGCAAGCACAGTATCTGAGTCTAAGAAGCCTGTTTCCAAACAACTTGCACTCCACATACCGTCGATATTTGGATTGAACAAGAACAAAGTGGGAATTACTGTTGTCAACAGCAAGCACAGTATCTGAGTCTAAAAAGCCTGTTTCCAAACAACTTGCACTCCACATACCGTCGATATTTGGATTGTCGTGAAGATATTTTGAGTAGAATAGAGATACAATGATAAAGGGTAGTACGGAATCGAATTATATGAAATTACTCTGTAACAAGACACTGAAGTCCCCGGGTCCCTGATATCAAAATACTCAGGAAATATCCCTGAATAACCTCGGAATTTTTGGCTGTGCATTTCGGGCACACGCGGCACGTTGTTGCTGTCCTCAGTGCTACAAGAGGCTCTCGACGCCAGTCTATCCAGTACAAGTCCTTGAGCTCTGCATTACTACTGCAACCTACATCCATCTGAACATTTTCACTGCATTCACTCCTTGGTCTCCTTTCATAATCTCCACATGTGCTTCATTAACAAACTGACAGTTCCTTGATGCCTGAGGCTGAATTCTCCCCTTTCTTCTAGACATATTGAGCCGCGAGTTCATTTTTATCCGCAGTTCAGTACTAGGGCTGATATGCATTGCACCCAATATCTATATAGAAATGGCAGTATCGAGTGCCGATATTTTTATTTTGTATTATATTTTTTCGCAATTTTCGATAAATATTTGACGTGTTCTTTTGAAATTGTAGTTGAACTTAATTTACCTTCACTGTGTGAAGGGGTCTTACTACGGTGTGAGCTTTCATCATGCCCAGTCTTCCTCTTTGTCTGTGTGAAACAAGTATAGAAGACACAAAGTAGTAGTCATATTCTCCTGGGGGGGGGGGGGGGGGGGGGGGGGGGGGGGGTTGTGTGAATGGAATAACAAGATATCCGATCTGAAGAAATAGCGCGTTAGTTGCGTTAAAAATCAATTTTTAACGCAACCAGTGTGCTATTTCTTCACATTGGTATTCTTCAAAAACTGTTGCTGAAACTGATGAACAAAAATGTAAATGACAAGACTGGTCTTTGCTGTGGGCGGAGACGTGTGAGCGGAAATGCTGACGTAATCGGCGCTCGGCGCTACGAGCAGAAACTGCAACGTTTAATTTCACCACACAATTTTGACACTACAATTGCTACGTCGGTGGCATTTGCTGAACTGAAAAAACAGGAAAGTCGACATGAAGCATTCCAGACAAATCCGATATGTGACGAAACTGAACGACGGACCCATGGGACAGCTTTCATTGTGTCACTTAACTGGAGTTACCATTGTTAGCAAAGCAGTTATCATCAAGCATGAACGTGGATCGATTGCCATTCAATTCTTGATTTTAAGCGAATAATCACGCTGCTAGCTTGTTGATGTACAGAATATCTAATAATAAATCAATACTTAACTGGCTTACAATGTGCATCCGATATTTTTTTTGGCCGGTACGTCAATATCCGTTCTGTTGCTGTATCGATATGTCGAGAGTAATTTTCGATATATCGACCACCGATAGAGGTATCGGTATATCTGAATCCCGATACTTCAAAAATATCAGCAGTCCTATTCATTACCCCTTCATTATCACACGATCTACCCAACTATTCTTCAGCGTCCTTCTGTAGAACCACACTTCAAATGTTTTTATCCTCTTCTTATCTGAACTGTTTGTCTCCTACGTTTCGCTTCCGTTCAAGGCTACAGTTCGTACAAAAACCTTCAATAAAGTGTTACTAACATTTAAATTCATATTAACAAATTTCTCTCTTTAAGAGATGCGTTTCTTGCAGTGGCCAGTCTGCATTTATGTACACTCTAATTCAGCCATCATCAGTTATTTTGCTGCCCAAATAGCAATGTTTATATAGTAGTTGCAGTATCTTATTTTCTAATGTAATATTCTCAACTTCGCTGTATTTATGTCGACTATATTCCATTGGGCTTCATTTCTATTTTTTAAAGACACTATGCAATCCGTTCGACTGGTCATCCAAATCTCGTACCGCAAAAAATGGTTCTGAGCACTATGGGACTTAACATCTTACGTCATCAGTCCCCCAGAACTTGTTATTGTTGTTGTGGTCTTCAGTCCTGAGACTGGCTTGATGCAGCTCTCCATGCTACTCCATCACGTGCAAGCTTCTTCATCTCCCAGTACCTACTGCAACCTACATCCTTCTGAATCTGCTTAGTGTATTCATCTCTTGGTCTCCCTCTACGTTTTTTACCCTCCACGCTGCCCTCCAATGCTAAATTTGTGATCCCTTGATGCCTCAAAACATGTCCTACCAACCGATCCCTTCTTCTAGTCAAGTTGTGCCACAAACTTCTCTTCTCGCCAATCCTATTCAGTACCTCCTCATTAGTTACGTGATCTACCCACCTTATCTTCAGCATTCTTCTGTAGCACCACATTTCGAAAGCTTCTATTCTCTTCTTGTCCAAACTAGTTATCGTTCATGTTTCACTTCCATACATGGCTACACTCCGTACAAATACTTTCAGAAACGACTTCCTGACACTTAAATCTAAACTCGATGTTAAAAAATTTCTCTTCTTCAGAAACTATTTCCTTGCCATTGCCAGTCTACATTTTATGTCCTCTCTACTTCGACCATCATTAGTTATTTTACTCCCTAAATAGTAAACTCCTTTACTACTTTAAGTGTCTCATTTCCTAATCTAATTCCCTCAGCATCACCAGATTTAATTTGACTACATTCCATTATCCTCGTTTTGCTTTTGTTGATGTTCATCTTATATCCTCCTTTCAAGACACTGTCCATTCCGTTCAATTTCTCTTCCAAGTCCTTTGCTGTCTCTGATAGAATTACAATGTCATCGGCAAACCTCAAAGTTTTTACTTCTTCTCCATGAATTTTAATACCTACTCCGAATTTTTCTTTTGTTTCCTTTACTGCTTGCTCAATATACAGATTGAATAACATCGGGGAGAGGCTACAACCCTGTCTCACTCCTTTCCCAACCACTGCTTCCCTTTCATGCCCTTCGACTCTTATAACTGCCATCTGGTTTCTGTACAAATTGTAAATAGCCTTCCGCTCCCTGTATTTTACCCCTGCCACCTTCAGAATTTGAAAGAGAACTTAGAACCACTTAAACCTAACTAACCTAAGGACATCACACACATCCATGGCCCAGGCAGGATTCGAACCTGCGACCGTAGCAGTCGCACGGTTCCGGACTGAGCGCCTAGAACCGCGAGACCACCGCGGCCGGCTTCTCGTACCGCCCCAGACAAAGTTACAATGCGAGTGGCAAACTGCAAAACTTTTATTTCTTCTCCCTCAGTTTTAATACTCCGTCAGAATTTCTCCTTCGTTTTCTTTACTGCTTACTCAGTGTATAGAAAGAATAACGTGGGGTTGGCTGCGAACTTATCTCAGTCTCTTCCTAAGTATTCTCCTTTTCGAGTGCTTCGACATTTATTGCAGCAGTCTAATTTCTACCAATCTTTCCTTTCTTCTGTAAATAATTTGTGTCAGAATTTTGTAACTACGACTTACAGTTGTGTAATACCACACCTGTCAGCAGCTGTCGTGCTAGTCAGTATTTTTTATTCGATTTCAAGTAGTATTCTAATGAATATCGATTATACGTTTATGCACATTAGTTGTGTCAGAGTTGCGAGAGTCGTGTTGCAATTTTGTATTCAGAGCGCTGTTAGGGAATGTACTACCTAGAAATTAATGTTCCTACGAAGTATGCGTTACTACGATAAGACGGTAAAATAAGTTCTTTAATTGAAAATCGTTGGTTAGAAACACTTCAGTAAAGTATGATACAGTTCTTTCTGAGCGGAGAGATTTGTGATTATTAGAAAAGAACAATCAAATACAATCTGTAAGTTTGTACTTCTTAAGCGCCATAAAGCAGCCTATAGGTGTTTGCCCATGTCCAAATTGCACCAGTGACTATTCAAATTAATACCATAATTTGCCTTACTAAATTAGTGTAGATGAGATTAAACGACACCATTCTCGTACCTCATCGCATATGCTACTACGTTATATCTTAGGTTCCATTCTTTAGGCTGTTAAAATATGTGGGGAACGAATGGTATACTACTTACCTCGACGTTACCTTGAAAGAAGACTCAACAGTTCATCCAAATAATTATGTAACACTATCACTGTCAAACTGACAAGTCTGTAGTGATACTGCAAAATTAATGATGCTGCACATTTTTGGAATACATGTGAACTTAGTGACAGGAAAAAGTTAGCACACATAAATGAGAATGAGTAATATATGCTGACCGTGATAGAACATAAAGGAAAGTCTGTCAGGTTGCTTTAGGCATTGTAGCACGTCACAAGAGGCGTAATACGATACAAAGCGATTGTCGTCAGCCCTTGTACTGGTGTGGCAATCGCCGGATATCGTTTGGTGACCAGAACGTGGGTGCACGTTGTATGAGGCACTTAGCCTCTATGCTCGTGAATTGATTGGGCTTCTCAAAACGCGACAGTGTCAAGTTTTGGCTGTGGGCACCTCGATTCGGAGGATATTGCCACTGTCACTGTCGTTTTGCCATGGACAAGGATGTGATGACAAATACTCGCAAGGAGTACTTTACTATGCTCTAAATCTGTTGACGTCTGCAACCCGCCGGTTCTTCGTTCCATTTAGTGTGGTCGGAGATTTGTGCGTTACATTTAATTGTCTCTCGCACTGATCGGTTTAACTTCATCAGTGACCAGGTGCCAATCATCTTCTCAGAAAATCTGGCTGCCTAGTGTTCGTACTAGAATAATTTTTGTGTCCAAATGCGTGGACGTGACAATTTTTGGACACCCGCGACCTCTGGTTTGCGAAGTGGGGGCGTCCGTCTGCAGATGATGTGCCACTCGCGAAGCGCGTCTATTGATGAGCTAGAGCCGTAAATATGCTGCATTTCCGCACAGTAAGGCATCAAATATCGCTGACTGTAATAAAACGGACTGACAGGCAAAAATGTGACTAATCGCTCGCCATCAGACATGACGGTTACTTCGACACAGTTTCCGGTTACCTACCTAATGGCTTGATTTTCTATACGTCACATAGTTATTGACGAAATTTTAAAAAAAAAATTAAGTTGTCTCATTCGTAATTGAACGTTAATTGTCACTATAGACATATGTACGCACTTTATTTTCTACTATTATCGACGGAAGTTTTACCTGGTAAATCATTGGTTGGTTTGGGAAAGGACGTAGACATAAGCCGGTCACCGACTAAATAGACATCAGTTTCAGTTGCAACTTTGGCTGTTTCTTTTTGCATCACAATCTAAACTGAATTGCTGTCCCATACTACCCAGCACGCTGGAGTTATGCAGGTTTCATAATCTAGTCACTAACCCTTTCACTGATGAATGCGCATATTGGTGTGGGGTCGGAACGCACAAACGACATTCCCCACCGTAGTGGGCATATTATGACTCATTACCGCAGCACCTACCGTTCTGAGTGGTTATCATCGCAGGCTCTTCTGTATATATTCTCACCAATAAGTTCCTAAAATAAAGTATACTTTGAATGTTCTTTATTGTTGACGTTCCTTTAACTAGATAACATACAAAGAAGCACCTTCCAAAGTTTTTTTTTTTAATAATTTTGAAACAAGGCACAGCACGCAGTCTCACATCACGTAGTTTACAGCAGTAAGTCGATTCCTTTCATTTTTTGTTCTTGATGCAGACGATGCATGTCCTTACAGCTCCATGTTGTTTTACTGACGTTCCAACGTGGCTTGGAAAGAGCGTTTCTCGAAACTGCAATGAATTTTCCTTGTCTGAGTGATGACCTCTTGATTCATTCCTTTCTTCCAAAATTTCTC
Source organism: Schistocerca americana (assembly GCF_021461395.2). Classification (NCBI taxonomy): domain Eukaryota; kingdom Metazoa; phylum Arthropoda; class Insecta; order Orthoptera; family Acrididae; genus Schistocerca; species Schistocerca americana. Next base: position 908,819,036 of record NC_060120.1, read on the forward strand.
GAATAAAACTGAGATAAAGTTGGGTAAATGAAATAGTCTTTTCCGAGAGACTGTTTTGTGCCATTTCATTGTTTCACGAACACATTTCGTTTAGCTAAGTACGAATAACATGTCTTTATTTTCCTCTGCACTGTTGAAGTTGAACACACATTCTGGTTCAAATTTTCCGGTTTTAGTTTGTCGGTCCATTTTCACAGCTTGTTTCATTGCATCCATATGGCGTGCCTTTAACATACATACGTCTCTTTTGTTGTACCGCTTCAAAGCTATCATAGTGTATGCTGACCTAAATTCCATCTGTCTTCTTTGCAGTATGCCTTCAAGTTTTGGTGTTTTGGTGTATCTTTTCTGTTCATGAGACCTGTAAATACTGCAATTGTTTTTCTTTTTTGCAAGTAGTGGAATAGAGGTGGACTTGTGTGTAAGTTGTCTACAAATAAAACAAGCAACCGCTGACTAGACTGGTCTTGAAGACCCAACGGTACCGACCGGCCGCCGTGTCATCCTCAACCCCAATGCGTTACCAGATGGGGATATTGAGGGGCACGTGGTTGGCACACTGTTCTCCCGGCCGTTGCCAGTTTTGTTGACAGGTGCTGTTACTTCTCAATAAGTAGGTCCTCAGTTTGCCTCACAAGGGCTGAGTGCACCCTGCTTGGCAACAGCACTCGGCAGACCCGGACAGTGACCCATCCAAGTGCTAGCCAAGCCCGACAGCGCTTAACCTCGGTGATCTGACGGGAACCGGTGTTACCACTGCGGCAAGGCCAGTGGCACAGTTGTCCACATATAGCGCGTATTTACCGAAAAACCCTCATCTGACGTTAGTAATCCTGACACGATGAACTCCTGTCGCATGTATACGTCGTTAGCACTGGAGGCACGACGACGGTGCACGGATAAAAAAAATTCAAATGGCTCTGAACACTATGGGACTTAACTTCTCAGGTCACCAGTCCCCTAGAACTTAGAACTACTTAAACCTAACAACCTAAGGACATCACACACATCCATGCCTGAGGCAGGATTCGAACCTGCGACCGTAGTGGTCACGCGGATCCAGACTGTAGCGCCTAGAACCGCTCTGCCACTCCAGCCGGCGTGCACGAATATATACGTTGCTAAGTTAAAGGGTTAATCTTATAATATTTTACTAAAGGTTTAAGACGATAAGTCATGTATTAAAGTTAGAAACTGTGTATATAGCGAGAGGCAGCGAAATTCACGACGTGCAAACTACCCGCAATATATTCCCCAAGTGTTTGGAAATGAGAGGACTTGGCAACTTCCAACAAACTTTACAAATGAATGAGATTTTCACTCTGCAGCCGAGTGTGCGCTGATATGAAACTTCCTGGCAGATTAAAACTGTGTGCCCGACCGAGACTCGAATTCGGGACCTTTGCCTTTCGCGGGCAAGTGCTCTACCATCTGAGCTACCGAAGCACGACTCACGCCCGGTACTCACAGCTTTACTTCTGCCAGTATCTCGTCTCCTACCTTCCAAACTTTACAGAAGCTCTCCTGCGAGGAGGTAGGAGACGAGATACTGGCAGAAGTAAAGCTGTGAGTACCGGGCGTGAGTCGTGCTTCGGTAGGTCAGATGGTAGAGCACTTGCCCACGAAAGGCAAAGGTCCCGAGTTCGAGTCTCGGTCGGGCACACAGTTTTAATCTGCCAGGAAGTTTCAAACTTTACACATAATTTCAAACATTTTCAAAACTTGTTATTGTTTACAATGACCGAAAGTAATGAGAGGAAAACAGTTTTTGCTTACTAAATGTTTGTTGTTCATGCAGTAAAACTTCAGCATCAAACATAAATTTTAATTTATTATTTCTTCACTGCTAACTCAATTTGCGAACCATTTTGAGGGTAATATTAACATATACCCAGTGAATATACCTACAAAATTATGTCATTGTACAACTCACAGTTTAGGAGAAAAGCAACTTTTTCAGAAAAAGTAAATGTTACTCAGTCTCGGTTTACGTCTACAACTACAAGGGTTTTACATGCATAATGACAAACACCTAGCTAATAACTCATTCGTAAAATAATCAGATGTCTAAAGGTATTTTATAAGTGATAGTTTGATTTCTTAAAGAATGTGAGGTAGGGTGGGGGAGGAGGGCGGCACTATACTGATTCATTACCAGTCAGCAACAACAACGACAACAACAGTAACAACAACAGGTGAGCAGCTATTCGACTCAGGACCACCTGCTCACTATGAGGTGCAGAACATAGGGAAATCAGCGCCACCAGGTGAAGGAAAGTATGAATCGCTCGTCGCCTCCACAGCGAGAAACACAATTCGCAGCGCCGGCGTGTTAACGAAGCTGTGTTTTGTGCGACTGTGGTGAGCGTAAGACGAAAACTAAGTGATGCAGTGTATACAGTTACAAATGTGTTCCGTTAGAGGAGTCATGTCTGTAATAAGTTCCATGTTGTAATCCACGCTTCAGACGAAAACACACAAATATTAAGGTGATTTATGTGAAACGGTTTTCGACGTGATGCCCGACGGGGATTAATTGACTCTGAACGCGGAACTGTAGTTGAGCTAAGCACAAGGGACGTTCCATTTCGGAAATCGTTAGGGAATTCAACATTTCGGGATCCACGGTGTCAAGAGTGGGTCGATAATACCAGATTTCAGGCATTACCTCTCACCATGGACAACGCAGTGGCCGTCGACCTCCACTTAATGACCAAGAGCAGCAGCGTTTGCTTACAGTTGTTAGTGCTAACATACAAGCAACACTACCTGAAATAATCGCAGAAATCAATGTGGGAACTACGACGATCTTTTCCGTTAGGACAGTGCGGCGAAGTCTGGCGTTAATGGGAAATGGCAGCGGATGACCGACGCGAATGCCTTTGCTAACAGCACGGCATCAGCTGCAGCTCCTCTCCTGGCGTCATGGCCACAGAGGTTGAACCGTAGGCGGCAGGAAAACCGTAGCCTGGCCAGATGATTCCCGATTTCAGATGGTAAGAACTGATGGTGGGGTTCGAGTGTGGTGCAGACCCCACGAACCCATGGACCCAGGTTGTAAACAAAGTACTGTGCAAGCTGGTGGTGGCTCCATAACGATGTTGGCTGTGTTTACATGAAATATCCTGGGTCGTCTGGTCCATCTGAACCGATAATTGACTGGAAATGGTTATGTTCGGTTAATTGGAGACCATTTGCAGCTATTCACGGAGCTTGTGTTCCAAATAACGATGGAGTTTTGATGAATGATGATGTGCCATATCATCGGGCCACAGTTGTTCACGGTTGGACAGTTCGAGAGAATGATTTGGCTATCCAGATCGTCCGACGTGTGTTCCATCGGACATTTATGGCAAATAATCGAGAGGTCAGTTTGTGCACAAAATTCTGCACTGGCAACACTTTTGCAATTTTGGACGGTTGTAGAGGGAACAAAGCTCAACATTTCTGCAGGTTGAGTCTATGCCTTCTCGAGGTCCTGCACTACTCCGGGAAAAAGGAGGTCAGACTCAATGTTAGGCGGTATCCCATGACTTTTGTCATCTCAATGACAGCAATGGTCATACACGAAGAGGTGAAAGAGGAGCTTGAAACAGTAAGGGAGGGGAGAAGAAATAGGTGCGAAAATGGACTGGTCGAAGAGATTTGCTTGGGGGCATCAAGTGTACTTCTGAAAGAACTCGCAAATGAAGATCTAAAACAGAATTTTTCAACACTGAGAATATCGGAAAGTTGTTTCAAATTTTCTATTAGAGTAAGTCCATAGTAAAATCCAGTGCACGGATAGTTGAATAAGAGAAGACACACCCACAGAAAGTAAACTGCAGGCAGTGTTGTACCTTCTTGCTACTGGCTGGACCCTGACACTCCTCCTTCAACTAGTTAAACATTGACTTACCAAATTTATTTGAATTTTCATAGTTTATGTAACGTTCTTTCAATATCTTAAACCATTTGGCACATACACATTGTCAGCGCCTATCCCTGATGATTCTTATTCCTTCACTTTCCTCTTTTATTGTGATTAGGTAGATACATTAAGAATATGCGGTGTGATAATTTTAATACCGTACTGTTAATGTTATGATGTGGATTGGACCTTCTTGTTTTAGTACAGTGTTCAGAATGTAAAACTACACAGTAAATACTGACCTAATACCTTCAATTTCTAGTTCAATCTGCGTCTCCTGAAACGTCGGTATTCCTATCGTATTTTCCATCTCTGCCTTTGCTGATTTATTTTTGTACAGTGGTCAATTCAAGTTCCACAAGCGCTCCTGTTCTACGTAAAGAGAAACAAAGTTATCTATTACATTGTCACTCCAACGAACCATGTTGCTGAGGCCGGTATTACACTATCATATGTATGTGTCAATGTTGATATGTCAAATATTGATACAAAGGAAGTGTGGTAGTGTAGTAGGGAACCGTGTCCAATCTCGCCTTTCGTCAAAGAAATACGATCAACTCTAGCGCCTCACCGTAGATTTCATCATAAAAGTCGTTCGTTTTCTGTTCACAGCAGTTCGGATTTTAACCGCTTGGAGTGCTGGCATCGCTACAGTTATTGGACGTCTATATTGTGTTTGTAAACGTGGCTGAAAAGTTAGTTGGTGTGTTTCTTCTACTCTTTTTAATAACTCTGCTTCGACTGGGATTGGCTATGAGCAAGGGCACAGTGCGTGTTATTAATCGTGTGATGATAGGCAGGTGGAATATGCTGCAGACGACTTCAAATCCACGATCACAGCTACAGCCATCTACCTCTATATGTAGAAACATCGAAGTACCTTTTCACCAATCCAGGATAGAGGAAAAGGACACACTTTAAAATAAAAAAAATAAATCTAGATAAAATTCTTAGCTCTCCATTCTAGATTGTCTAATTATGAATTCTGTATGCCGTAAGTTAAAAAAGTGCTTCATCTGTTTCGTACTTTTTATTACTTTTATACTTGTTGCAACACTAATTCTGTCAATGAAGTTATTCAAAAATAAAAATAGTTCGTAATGCCCATAGACTGTAAAAAATTTATTTACTTTCACATAATTCTCCTTCAGTGCTTTATAAATCGCTTCACACGCTTACAGAATTATTTGGTTACTGTGCACTGTGGTATTCGAGTGCTTTATTATTAGAGTATCTCTCTCCTGTAGTGAGAAATAGCAGTGTTATGGAGTGCCTGTCTTCTGCACATACAGCTTTTCTCAATTGGTGATCTGATTTGTAATGGAACCACTTTACTGAGCAGACACTGAAACGCATCCTCATCCATTCGTAAGTAATTTATATAACACTTGTCGTCGTCCACTTCCAGTTCCCGTAACAAATTTTGCTGAATGCTTTTATTATCTCTACCTAAAACCCCGTCTTCACCCAAGCATGTTTCCCTTTTTTCCGCTGCTTCTCTTCCAAATGCACACACAGTGCAATTGTGAACAAGCAATTGCAATGCATAACAAGTTGTTGTTGTCCGCCATCTTGAACTTTGATGAAAAATATAATGATAGTGTAACACTCCTTTTTAGCGCCACGTCAAAGATCTTTGGCAAAGAAATTTGACGAAAATTTGATCATATTTCTGTTTGAAAGAAATGTGATATTGTAATATCGGCCTGACAAGAAAGAAATACACTCCTGGAAATTGAAATAAGAACACCGTGAATTCATTGTCCCAGGAAGGGGAAACTTTATTGACACATTCCTAGGGTCAGATACATCACATGATCACACTGACAGAACCACAGGCACATAGACACAGGCAACAGAGCATGCACAATGTCGGCACTAGTACAGTGTATATCCACCTTTCGCAGCAATGCAGGCTGCTATTCTCCCATGGAGACGATCGTAGAGATGCTGGATGTAGTCCTGTGGAACGGCTTGCCATGCCATTTCCACCTGGCGCCTCAGTTGGACCAGCGTTCGTGCTGGACGTGCAGACCGCGTGAGACGACGCTTCATCCAGTCCCAAACATGCTCAATGGGGGACAGATCCGGAGATCTTGCTGGCCAGGGTAGTTGACTTACACCTTCTAGAGCACATTGGGTGGCACGGGATACATGCGGACGTGCATTGTCCTGTTGGAACAGCAAGTTCCCTTGCCGGTCTAGGAATGGTAGAACGATGGGTTCGATGACGGTTTGGATGTACCGTGCACTATTCAGTGTCCCCTCGACGATCACCAGTGGTGTACGGCCAGTGTAGGAGATCGCTCCCCACACCATGATGCCAGGTGTTGGCCCTGTGTGCCTCGGTCGTATGCAGTCCTGATTGTGGCGCTCACCTGCACGGCGCCAAACACGCATACGACCATCATTGGCACCAAGGCAGAAGCTACTCTCATCGCTGAAGACGACACGTCTCCATTCGTCCCTCCATTCCCGCCTGTCGCGACACCACTGGAGGCGGGCTGCACGATGTTGGGACGTGAGCGGAAGACGGCCTAACGGTGTGCGGGACCGTAGCCCAGCTTCATGGAGACGGTTGCGAATGGTCCTCGCCGATACCCCAGGAGCAACAGTGTCCCTAATTTGCTGGGAAGTGGCGGTGCGGTCCCCTACGGCACTGCGTAGGATCCTACGGTCTTGGCGTGCATCCGTGCGTCGCTGCGGTCCGGTCCCAGGTCGACGGGCACGTGCACCTTCCGCCGACCACTGGCGACAACATTGATGTACTGTGGAGACCTCACGCCCCACGTGTTGAGCAATTCGGCGGTACGTCCACCCGGCCTCCCGCATGCCCACTATACGCCCTCGCTCAAAGTCCGTCAACTGCACATACGGTTCACGTCCACGCTGTCGCGGCATGCTACCAGTGTTAAAGACTGCGATGGAGCTCCGTATGCCACGGCAAACTGGCTGACACTGACGGCGGCGGTGCACAAATGCTGCGCAGCTAGCGCCATTCGACGGCCAACACCTCGGTTCCTGGTGTGTCCGCTGTGCCGTGCGTGTGATCATTGCTTGTACAGCCCTCTCGCAGTGTCCGGAGCAAGTATGGTGGGTCTGACACACCGGTGTCAATGTGTTCTGTTTTCCATTTCCAGGAGTGTAGATGACTGAAACGAGAGAACGGAACGAAAACAGACAACAATGCGCATTACTGAACAGACGGTGTTGACAAGTGTCCCGTGGCGCGCCAGTGGTTAGTGAGCTGAGGTGGGGGAAGCTACTTGACCGAGTACTATTCAACTTACAGCATCGGGCCTACTAAAAGTTTTACTTACTAACTTTACTAAACAATGTTGTTCAGACACTTAGTTACGAAATCACTCACCACTTGACTAAATTACTGCCTAGTGTGAACCAGCCTTAATAAGCTGATTTGATTTCATGTCCACGCTCGCGCCAGAGATGCATCCAGCCGGAACGTTCGGGTGTCACGGCGCAACTCCAAATGGGTCTATTGGTTACTTGGTTTAATTATTAAATGCATCAGTGTATTTCTCAGATAACATGTGGCCAACGGCGGCCTGCCGGGCCAGTTGCGGCTCAAGATTGGTTTCAATCCGGCCCGCGGAAGAATTTCGTGGTAAGAAGAGCGAGAAGATCGCATTATGCTCTTTCCGGGACTTATTTTCGGATACTCCCGCCGACGATCAGCTCGCCACGGGTCTGCAGCTGTTGGCGCATAACAGTGGATTTTTTGTTTAATCCGCTTATGCGCAGTGCCATTCCACCACCGCTGGATTTAAACAACAAAGAGAAACACGTTTCCACTTCGAGCGCGAAGTTTTGCTCCACGTGCTCGTGTGCCTGCGGAGAGTGGGAGAAACTGCTCAAAACCTTGAAAGGATGCGGGGAGAAGCATTTTCGCTTTTGGATCAGTGCCGACAGCACACACACGCTACTTTTCTCTTAGTGTCTACGTCTGTGGTACACATTGGTAGATCGCAAACGGTGATGATATGCAACAAGGGCACGAAAATTAGGGACTATTCGCCAAATGTGATGATTTGAAAAACGCAGTGTGTTATTCATACTGGTACGTTATCCCGTAAACATTAACGTCACGGACGCTATGGTTCTGACTCTTCGCGCCAGTAGCTCTGTTCTTGTATCACCTAACGAGGCGGCACGCGAGCTTAAGCAAGCATTTGAATCACTCCCGCCGGTCACCATTGGCTGCCTATGCCAGCCTTAGATGATATCTTTATCAAAGGAGAATAACTTTTATTGTAGGATTTATGTATGAATATGAAAGAGACCCAGTGAAATTAATTTTCACCTTCTTTGTGATCAGCTAAAGCATCCACTGCCTTCGTATAAGACTGGTTCCGTGACATTTTAGAATGCCTGTTTGGCAGGCAACCAGCGTTACACAGCTCCTGTTTGAGTTGCCTATTGTGTAGGCTTGGATGTCAGAAATGTGCATGACGGTAAGAACTGGATTTCTGCTGCATATTTTATCCTTCAGTTGAAAAAATGTTTCCCTTTCAGAGCAGTAGATGCAACGAGTTCATTGCAAAGGGGCAAAAGACTAAAGTGCTGCTACAGGCCCTCCAGTTATTGGTCCTAGAATAGTATCTCCCATTACAGCTAGTTTCTAAATAAGGTTGTTCTCAGTATCTGCGACTTATTTCATTGTGTACACAATTCTTTCATGATTATACCACTACGTTCATGAAGAAACTTACATCATGTAACTATTTCATTTGTCCTAATTATTGCTCATAGTTGTCAATTTTATTTTGTGAATTTCACATCTCGGAAACTTTCTACACAAAACGTCAGATCTTCTCTTTGTTCTCCACTGTGTCCTAAGAAGGGCTGTATGACGAACAGCCATAAGTTGTAACAATGAATAAAACTGAATGACAAAGCCTTATCGAAAGATGGGTTATAACAGGTCCAGTACTAATTGAAGTGATTATGGATGAAGGGATATACCTGTCGGATCTTTAAAGCAGAAACAATTCCGGCATTCTTCCGAGAAAATTCACATAAACAAAGGATAATCTCAATCAGTGAAGAAGGATAGAGACTTCGCTACACAATATATCTGTGCTTTATGAATGTGAACATACCTAATAGCGGATTCTCCTTCATGGTTATTAATTTAGGAAATGATTTCACATATGGAAGGGAGACACGAAAGACCATTGTACGACGGCTAGAATTTTCGTGTTGGTGAGTAGAGCGTGAGAGTGTGTTGGGTTTCTAGAAGACAAGGGCAGACCACATCTAGCGGGAATGTTCATTTTTCCGGCATTTCTCTGATAATTTTCCCTTCGTGGGCCACAGTTGGCTGTATGCTGGTTGCCAGTGCTTGGAGATTGTTCTCGATAGAGTTAGTGTGTTGGCATGTTTATCAGGTTTTCCCATTTCGTCAGGAGAACTTTTCTTGACGTTGTGATGGCAAAGAATAGTGTGACAGTTACTGACAATATGTATCACTCTGTCAAGAGTTGCGATTGATGGAAGACGTGCCATAAACAATGGGAAAGTCCTTAACTGGCAATGAGACAAAATCCGGTCGAGATGTAGTGTGGCAAAGAACGTAATATTCGGAATGGATGATACAAAACAAGGATATGCCCTGTGATGAACACATCAAATCGCCTACGAATGGAAGACTAAGATTTATTGAAAGGGTTATCGGAAAGCGCAATATATCAGCAAAGGAAACTGCGTACAAGAAGCTCATGTGACTGATACTAGTCCAGTGTGCCAACCACTGCGCCACTTCGCTCTATGACATTAGTGTTCTGACGTAACATCAAGTGCCGGAACGAAGATGACGAACGCAAGGGAAGAGAACTCGGTGAAACGACGTGGTCCAATGGTGCGCTGATTAGGACCGCACCACGACAGGGGCGGCCTCTGCAAGAGGAGAATACAAGCGCCGCTCCTGCCAGCTTCGGTCGCTCAGTATTCGGACAGTATCATTCCGTCAAGATTCGTGATGTTGAACGTTTGAAGGAATTAGAGTAACCAAAATTTGAAAACCTACAGTCGCGGGACTTGCGACAAAATGTGTAAATCAATGTTGGAAGAGGTGCAATGATTGCTTAGAACAGCACGGAAACCAACAGTTGGCCCGTCTTCTGTAGGATCTTTGAAGTCTACACGCATTTCTGTGTTCATAATAAATTTATATTTTCATTTATTTAGTATTATTGTGACAAACGCATCTTTGACAACTGACTTACGGTCCACCCTGTATACGAGGGCTGTCCAGAAAGTAAGTTACGATCGGTCACGAAATGGAAACGACTACGAAAATCCGATAAAGCTTTGTAAAGATGTGTTGGGCAGTGTCTCTAGTATGACGCTAGGTAGAATTATGTCGCTCTTTTCGTTCCTGAGCTCTTAGTGAGCGCGTAAAGATGTTATAGAAAATAGCGTCTCCCGCCAAGTACGAGGGCCTGGTGAGAATTTTCCCTTGAAGCTATGCAACCAACATTACATAACTGTCATGCGGTTTCTTCTTCAAGACAATTCTCAGCCCCATTCTGCAGGGGCAATGAAGATGTTCCTGCATCGTTTCAATTGGAAATGTTTGGTTACCCACAATACAGCCCGTAATTGTCTCCCACTGAGTTTCATCTCTGCTCAAACGAACCGCTGGCTATGAAGACAACATTTGGGCGCAGATAACGAGCTTTAGGCCAGCGTAGAGAATTGGCGGAAAGCACTGGCGGCTGCCTTCTATGATGAGGGTATTGGAAAGTTGGTACAACGCTACGACGAATGTCTGAGTCAGAACGGCGACTACGTAGAGAAGTAGCTGAAAGGTGTAGCTAACTGTTACAAATGAAACATTTCTGATTTTCACTGTGATTTTCATTTCGCGATCAATCGTAACTTACTTTCTGGGCAGCCCTCGTATATTCCAGTAAATCTGACAGCACATCTATTCGGAACAGTAGATTATTGTGAGTATTTTTTTGAGTCCCATAATTAAAATAGGGGCCAGCGATGTGATTATTGTAAGGCCCGCGCCACACATCGGCAGATCATGGTCGCTGTTTATCAACTTCCCTCATCCAGCATTGACTTTGAACTAATCAGTAGTGTATATAGCGCAGATTAATTTACCCAGGTTTTGTAAACGATTCTCCAACTGGAAACAAAATCTTGCACAGAATCGTCACATCACTTTGCAGCATTCGATTCGTAGACATCATTCGGAGAACTGTAACCCATTCCGAATACCATTAGTATGAAGTAGTTGACAGAGCGAAATCTGGAAAGAATGAAATGCGTTGAAAATTTATGTCTCCACTCGTACATTCATTTGCCTCGTAGTGACTTGTCCAATGTGTGTTAACGCTCTAAAATGTTATTTGAATTTCTGTATTCACTCGCTATTGTTATACGTTGTGGGACTGAATTCTTCACGCTTCCAGTTTCTTGATTCTTGTTGCTATGTTTGCAAAGACAGATTGTGAGTGCTTTTTCACAATCATATTACCGGTCAACACAACCACACCGCTGCTCTAGCATTGAGAGTCATAATATCTTCAGGAGCAAGATGGCTGATCGATACAACAGAAGACCACATACTAGTGGGCATCAAGCACAGAGGTACACACGCGAGCTGTATCTCGCTTAAATTTTTCCTTGCATTTAATACAGCAAAGCAGACGTTCGTGGGACGTCTACTCCTGATGGCGAGACAGTGGTTTGGGGCTCTTTTCTCGTGTTAGTATTTTCTTACGTTGCACATGGCTTACGTCGCTGAAGTCCTTTTGGAAGGCTCTTAACAGTGCAACAAAACTCCTGTGACAGAACTGACATACAGTTGCATTAAAAACAAAAGACCAAAGTCATATCGTAATCAGGCCGCTATAAGCTTTAAAAATTATTCACGTACGTCAGAAAATTGGGCACGCTGTCCGCTATAGCGTAGAAAAAACCATAAATAATGAACGACAGCTATTTTGTTTTCAACGTCATATCAGTCTCGAAATCGAAAACGCGTTATTTGCAAGATTTAGCTTCACCTTCCTGCAATTTCTCAACATAGTCGCCGCTCCGACTTAGATATGTTCAAAATGGCTCTGAGCACTATGGGACTCAACATCTGTGGTCATAAGTCCCATAGAACTTAGAACTACTTAAACCTAACTAACCTAAGGACATCACACACATCCATGCCCGAGGCAGGATTCGAAGCTGCGACCGTAGCGGTCGCGTGGTTCCGGACTGAGCGCCTAGAACCGCTAGACCACCGCGGCCAGCACTTAGATATGTGTCGTGACGTTGTACCAACTGTCCAATACCTTCGTCATACATGTCATCCACCTGTGCTTTCTGCCAATACTCTACTTTCGTTGTCTCTGCCAAAATCCTGTCCTCTTAGCTAGCGGTTCATGTGAAAAAAGAGGTGAAAATCAGAGGGAGCCAAGTCCGGGCTGCATGGTGGGTGATTAAACATCGCCCATCTAAAACGCCGCTGGGACATGTTTGTTACAGCTGCAGTGTGTAGCCGAGCATTGTCATGTCTGATCACAACATTTATATTCGTGTGATCTGAATTATCATTTGTAGACTTTCCGCTAACCGCCTGGTTCACGCTCTGAACAGGATCACGGGATGACACTCGCTTCCTTCCATGGCCGCGTGCATCATGGATGTCTGTACGCACTGCTGAAAACTTCCTGCACCATTCCCACACTTTGCTGCCACGCTTGACTGTTACGTTATGTGGGCTGCATGAAATCAGGCGGAACCCCTCGGCATTAAGAAATCGAATGACAGAACGCACTCACAGTTGGCATGAGACTATAGTGTTTCAGGCGTCTTTACGTGCTCACTGTATGCCCAGAACTGAAAAGTGCGAGGTGACTCGATAGACGGGCTACTGGAGACACTGTGCAACACACATGCACAAAGCGTCAACGGATTTGCACTCTGACACTTTGCTCCCTCACACACGTAATACAATGAAGCGCCAAAGAAACTGATATAGGCATGCGTATTCAAATACAGAGGTATGTAAACAGACAGAATACGGCACTGCGGTCGGCCACGCTTATAAAACATAACAAGTCTGCCCCAGTTGTTAGATCGCTTACTGCTTCTACAATGGCAGGTTAACAAGATTTAAATGAGTTTGAACGTGGTGTTATAGTCGACGAACGAGCAATAGGACACAGCATCTTAGAGATATCGATGAAGTGGGGATTTACCCGTATGACCATTTCACGAGTGTACCGTCAATATCAGGAGCTTCGACATTGCTGCTGCCGGAAAAAGATCCTGAAAGAATGGGACCAACGACGACTGAAGAGAATCTTTCAACGTGATAGAAATGCAACCCTTTCAGAAACGGACGCAGATTTCAATGCTGGGTCGTCAAAAAGTGTCAGCGCGCGAACCATTCAACGAAACGTCATCGATACAGGCTTTCGGAGCCGAAGGTCTACTCATGTACCCTTCATGACTGCACGATACAAAGCTGGGCCCGTCAGCACTGACACTGGACTATTGATGACTGGAAACATGCTGCCTTGTCGGACGAGTCTCGTTTCAAATTGTATCGAGCGGATGGATGTGTACGGGTATGGAGACAACCTCATGAAACCATCGACCCGCATGTCAGCAGGGGACTGTTCAAGCTGGTGGAGGCTCTGTAATGGTGTGTGGCGTGTGCTGTTGGAGTGATATGTGACCCCTGACACATCTAAATACGAGTCTGGCATGTACGTATGCATCCTGTGTCCATTCATGCGGATTGTGCATTCCGACGGACTTGAGCAATTCCAGCAGGACAATGCGACACCCCAAACCTCAAGAATTACTACAGAGTGGCTCCAGGAACACTCTTCTGAGTTTAAACAGTTCACTGGCCACCAAAGTCCCCAGACACGAACATTATTGAGCACATCTGGGATGTCTTGCAACGTGCTAATCAGAAAAGATCTCTGCCCCCTCGTAGTCTTACTGATTTATGGGCAGCCCTGCAGGATTCATGGTGTCTATTCCCCCCCCCCCCCAGCACTAGGCTACTACAGACATTAGTCGGGTGCGTGCCACGTAGTGTTGCGGCACTTCTACTTGCTCGTTGGGGCTTTACACGATACTAGGCATGTGTACCAGTTCCTTTGGCTCTTCAGTGTAAAAGGCTTGTACACTCCCTGCCTTCACTCAAAACATTTGAACCTCCACATGTCCCCGACATTTCACTTACGAGATCTTTTGCATAACTTTTAGTTTAGGCATAAGCAGTAAAGCCTGTGACCAAGTGTTCATTTGTTTTGTTTATTCTATTTTTATATCTCTGATGACACAACCGTAAAGTTAAATTCGCTGACAGGTATGCAGTTTCATTTTTAAACGTTGATCATGTCAAGTGCAGTTTTATTTTAAATGTGAATCAACGGATTGAGGGTGGCTGAAGCTGGCAGAGACCCGCATTTCATTTTACAGACTGAATTCACATCTGTGTAAATAAGTTGTTAAGTCATTTGACGGTAGTAATCATATTATTACGGTTTTTACAGTCTGTTAAGTAAGATGTTGGTCTGATTAATCATCAGAAAAATGTATTTGACAGCAAACTAAAATACACACACACACACACATCGTATATGTACAGAAGAAAAATGTAATTGCGATTAACAAGATGTCCAGTCGCCCGCAGCGACCCGCCCGACCCGCCAGAATCTCAGAGACATGCTTTAAACCAGGTTTGGTTCAAATGGCTCTGAGCACTATGGCACTTAACATCTGTGGTCATCAGTCCCCTAGAACTTAGAACTACTTAAACCTAACTAATCTAAGGACATCACACACATCCAGGCCCGAGGCAGGATTCGAACCTGCGACCGTAGCGGTCACGCGGTTTCAGACTGAAGCGCCTAGAACCGCACGGCCACACCGGCCGGCAAACCAGGTTTCCCACGTATTCATTTGGAAGAGACCTCCAAATACGTTGACACTTCAAAGTCATCCATGCTTTTAATAAATCCATAGCGTGTTACCCGCTTTTGTACAATGGCTCATTTTCGGACCTTTGGGGTGCCTATAGAGAAACACAGTCTCAAAACGTGACGCGCAAGCTGCACTCATGTCTCTTCCTATGTTTATCAGTGAAGAATTCAAAGTAAACTAATGCTTTATGGATATTCATGAAGGACAAAGGTTCCCTCTATTGGGTTGCGAAAGAAATAAGGCAATATCTTTTACCGTCTGTGTAATATCGACCTCGCTCTAGCTCAACAGACAATATTGTGAACCGTCCTAACTAGAGATGTATATGCAATTGGGCTTGCTGCAACCACATTCATAAACAGTCTTTGTTAGGCATACCATTGGATAAAGCTTCCTCCACAATAATTTGCGGACAATACGATATTCGATTATATTTTTTCACTGTAACGAAGGTTTATAAGAAGTTTTTACGCATATTTCTGACTTCATTTTTCTATTCTTGAAGCTGCTGCAACTTTGTCATTTGTTTCACAAGCAGGTATCTTGAACACGTCCAAAGCGAAATTTGCTAATAGCGAAAAATCATGCAAGAAAGTGTTTCTTTCATAAATAAGGTCAGGCTACGAAGGCCAATGCTTCCCTGAAGAAATCTGCAGCGGCTGTGCACCGATAAACTAAAAGCAGAGGCACAGAAATACCCTGTTCCTCGTCAGAACTCTGGTCTTAGATACAGCGTAAAGGTTTTATTTTGAAAAGAATTTGTAGGTAAATACTGAACGCAATAAACTGACTGGCCGAACTTTATGGGAAGGCACCGGATGTGTTTTTAGTTGTTCGCTGGTTCAGCCTATGTGGTGTATTTTTCACCGTATAGCGCTGGTGTGAATGGGTTCTTGACTGTCCAAATTCAAACTGGCTACTATATGACTCATGCTAGAAATCTATTGCCCACTATGGCTCTGCAGAGGTGACGTGACGTCAGTTCATGCAACACCTGAAGTCGTCCTGCGCGGCTGTTTTTGTCTGTCCCTAGACATTGCAGGTCCATCCTAAACAATATCGACTTCAGACATCTTAATTCTTGTGCAACCTCAGATACGCTCTGACCTATTCGTCTTGTACGGATTACCATCTCACGTTGAAAGTTGTTTAATTCGCGACGTGGTGCCATGTTCACTACATACCCCACCGTGGGTGTTATATAGGGCACATCTTCAAATGGCACAACCATTCCCGGGAGTTTTGGCAATAGAGTTTATTTCATACTCCTTCGATGGATCAGCGCTAGGTTTGGAAAACTTTGTCAGTTTAATATTCTCCTTCTGTGGTTTTTTTTTAATTGAACCAATTTGGTGACCAGCCGCCTTTTATTATGTGGCTGCTCATTTTTTACTATAAGTTATTAAGTTATGATATACGCATCATAGTTTCCTGGCCACTTCGCCATCATGGACAGCCGCACGTTAGGAAGCTTCTGGCTGCCCTTAATTTTGCCTTTCCGTAGCCACCTAGAGGTTGGTTCAAATGGCTCTGAGCACTATGGGACTTAACAGATGAGGTCATCAGTCCCCTAGAACTTAGAACTACTTAAACCTAACTAACCTAAGAACATCACACACATCCATGCCCGAGGCAGGATTCAAACCTGCGACCGTAGCGGTCGCGCGGTTCCACACTGAAGCGCCTAGAGCCGCTCGGCCACCAACGGCCGGCCACCTAGAGGCGTACCACATTTCTGTTTACCAAATTGAGTACACTACCTCTTTTGTTAAAATTTTTACAAAAACATTTGGTTGCCAATTATCATCTGGATATAATACAGGATGTTGATAAATCAGTTACACGGAAGTAACCTTAAATATTGTTAAAAGAATGAATAACTTACAGAAATGTTTGTTACATCACTGAATGCAGTATGTCTTCAAGCTTTATTCCAGCATAACGCTGTTAGTTTCCGTCTTTTCCACTGTGTGGCAAGCGCGAACGAGTAACAATGACAGTCATGATGCAGTCGTACACGGTGCATGGCGTATGGAGTGTTGTTTATACACTCCTGGAAATGGAAAAAAGAACACATTGACACCGGTGTGTCAGACCCACCATACTTGCTCCGGACACTGCGAGAGGGCTGTACAAGCAATGATCACACGCACGGCACAGCGGACACACCAGGAACCGCGGTGTTGGCCGTCGAATGGCGCTAGCTGCGCAGCATTTGTGCACCGCCGCCGTCAGTGTCAGCCAGTTTGCCGTGGCATACGGAGCTCCATCGCAGTCTTTAACAGTGGTAGCATGCCGCGACAGCGTGGACGTGAACCGTATGTGCAGTTGACGGACTTTGAGCGAGGGCGTATAGTGGGCATGCGGGAGGCCGGGTGGACGTACCGCCGAATTGCTCAACACGTGGGGCGTGAGGTCTCCACAGTACATCGATGTTGTCGCCAGTGGTCGGCGGAAGGTGCACGTGCCCGTCGACCTGAGACCGGACCGCAGCGACGCACGGATGCACGCCAAGACCGTAGGATCCTACGCAGTGCCGTAGGGGACCGCACCGCCACTTCCCAGCAAATTAGGGACACTGTTGCTCCTGGGGTATCGGCGAGGACCATTCGCAACCGTCTCCATGAAGCTGGGCTACGGTCCCGCACACCGTTAGGCCGTCTTCCGCTCACGCCCCAACATCGTGCAGCCCACCTCCAGTGGTGTCGCGACAGGCGTGAATGGAGGGACGAATGGAGACGTGTCGTCTTCAGCGATGAGAGTCGCTTCTGCCTTGGTGCCAATGATGGTCGTATGCGTGTTTGGCGCCGTGCAGGTGAGCGCCACAATCAGGACTGCATACGACCGAGGCACACAGGGCCAACACCCGGCATCATGGTGTGGGGAGCGATCTCCTACACTGGCCGTACACCACTGGTGATCGTCGAGGGGACACTGAATAGTGCACGGTACATCCAAACCGTCATCGAACCCATCGTTCTACCATTCCTAGACCGGCAAGGGAACTTGCTGTTCCAACAGGACAACGCACGTCCGCATGTATCCCGTGCCACCCAACGTGCTCTAGAAGGTGTAAGTCAACTACCCTGGCCAGCAAGATCTCCGGATCTGTCCCCCATTGAGCATGTTTGGGACTGGATGAAGCGTCGTCTCACGCGGTCTGCACGTCCAGCACGAACGCTGGTCCAACTGAGGCGCCAGGTGGAAATGGCATGGCAAGCCGTTCCACAGGACTACATCCAGCATCTCTACGATCGTCTCCATGGGAGAATAGCAGCCTGCATTGCTGCGAAAGGTGGATATACACTGTACTACTGCCGACATTGTGCATGCTCTGTTGCCTGTGTCTATGTGCCTGTGGTTCTGTCAGTGTGATCATGTGATGTATCTGACCCCAGGAATGTGTCAATAAAGTTTCCCCTTCCTGGGACAATGAATTCACGGTGTTCTTATTTCAATTTCCAGGAGTGTAGTTTCACGGATCCAAATATTCTGCTACATTTCAGAGACAATTCAGGACTAAGTGTTACAAGCCACCACCTCAGAGACAGATTGTTATTAATTGATACTGTCGTTTCTCCGAAACTGGCTGTGTATCACATAGACGCCGGACCAGGTCAGCCAACAGTGTCTGACTCAGCAGTTGAACAAATTCGGCATTTTTACATTCGTAGTCTGGATAAATCGAAGAGACGTGCCAGATTAGAATGGAATATGCCTGGTTTTACAATGTTGAAGGTATTATTGAAACACCTGTCAGTTCAAACACTATAAACTGGCACTGCTCCAAGCTTTAAGCGGAAGTTACAAAGAAAAGCGAGTTGAGTTTTGTGAAGTAACGCTCAACAAAATCTAGACTGAAGATGATTTTCTTAACGAAATTGCTTTGAATGACGAAGCCAGCTTCCAAAAGCTGCGGTAAAGCGAATCGGCATAATATTCGAATATGGGGTAATCAAACATGTACGGGATCGCATAAGGTAAATGTTTTTCGCACTGTAACTTTTAAGAAGATTGAGGGTCCTTCCTTTTTTGCTAAGTCAACTGCTGCTGGCATATCGTACCTGGAAATTCTTGAATATTATCTAATACTTCATTCACAGCAGAATGGTGCGCCACCACATTGTCATCAAGTTGCCGCGTATCTCCGTAGGAATGCACCGACTTGGATTAGGCATTGTGGAGCAATATTATGGCCATCTCGATCACCTTATTTGACCCCACTGAACTTCTGCGTATCACTTTACACTAAAAAAAGAGTATTTGTTCCTCCGCTTGCGAGAAACTCGACGTGCTGCTACAACTCGTAACACAAGTAGTTGCATCAAGACTTGCTTCATAGGATTTGGCAGGAAACTGATTACAGGTGGGATATTAATTGTGTTACAAAATGTAGCCACACTGAGCATTTGAAACTGAGATACGCTGCATTCATTGTTGTATCAAACATTTCTTTAAGTAATTCACCTTTTCACAATTAAAGAATACATTTATATGACTAATTTAAAAACACCATTTCTTAAAACTATTTTGAATGGAGATTGAAACATGAAATTACAAACAAATGACATATATTTTAAGAATCAAAAGAGAAGACAGGAAAGATATAGTAGAAGAGAGTGGATGCTGTCCCCCAACGAGCCATATAGGCCAGGATACATCGAAGATACCTCAAGCCATTTGAGTCCTAAATCGCTATTACTGGAATTGAACACCTTTAAACTAAGTTATCCCTAAGAGCAAGTAACTACAATAACTGCTTAGCTCTATTTTGCGTAAAACATCGTGACGGGCAATTTGTGTAATTCTCTCAGTCGTGTATCATCTTTGTGTCTATTCTATTACAGATTTCTAAGTTTTCTGGAACAATACCAAGAAATGATTAAAACTCACTCTGTCACAGGTTTTATATGTCAGCTGCTGGTACAATAACCAGGAGATCATTAAAACTACACTGTGTTTCCTGCTTTAAATATTGTGTCTAAAGCTGTTTTACTGTGATGTGTTACAGCGTTGTTGTTGTTGTTGTTGTTGTTGTTGTGGTCTTCAGTCCTGAGACTGGTTTGATGCAGCTCTCCATGCTACTCTATCCTGTGCAAGCTTCTTCATCTCCCAGTACCTACTGCAACCTACATTCATCTCTTGGTCTCCCTCTACGACTTTTACCCTCCACGCTGCCCTCCAGTACTAAACTGTGATCCCTTGATGCCTCAGAACATGTCCTACCAACCGATCCCTTCTTCTGGTCAAGTTGTGCCACAAATTTCTCTTTTCTCCAATCCTATTCAATACTTCCTCATTAGTTATGTGATCTACCCATCTAATCTTCAGCATTCTTCTGTAGCACCACATTTCAAAAACTTCTATTCTCTTCTTATCCAAACTATTTATCGTCCATGTTTCACTTCCATACATGGCTACACTCCATACAAATACATTCAGAAATGACTTCCTGACACTTAAATCTATACTCGATGTTAACAAATTTCTCTTCTTCAGAAACGCTTTCCTTGCCATTGCCAGTCTACATTTTATATCCTCTCTACTTCGACCATCATCAGTTATTTTGCTCCCCAAATAGCAGAACTCCTTTACTACTTAAAGTGTTTCATTTCCTAATCTAATTCCCTCAGCATCACCCGACTTAATTCGACTACATTCCATTATCTTCGTTTCGCTTTTGTTGATGTTCATCTTATATCCTCCTTTCAAGACACTGCCCATTACATTCAACTGCTCTTCCATGTCCTTTGCTGTCTCTGACAGAATTACAATGTCATCGGCGAACCTCAAGGTTTTTATTTCTTCTCCATGGATTTCAACACTTACTCCGAATTTTTCTTTTGTTTCCTTTACTGCTTGCTCAATATACAGATGGAATAACATTGGGGAGAGGCTACAACCCTGTCTTACTCCCTTCCCAACCACTACTTCCCTTTCATGTCCCTCGACTCTTATAACTGCCATCTGGTTTCTGCACAAATTGTAAATAGCCTTTTGCTCCCTGTATTTTACCCCTGCCACCTTTAGAATTGGAAAGAGAGTATTCCAGTCAACATTGTCAAAAGCTTTCTCTAAGTCTACAAATGCTAGAAACGTAGGTTTGCCGGCCGGCCAGTGTGGCCGTGCGGTTAAAGGCGCTTCAGTCTGGAACCGCGTAACCGCTACGGTCGCAGGTTCGAATCCTGCCTCGGTCATGGATGTGTGTGATATCCTTAGGTTAGTTAGGTTTAAGTAGTTCTAAGTTCTAGGGGACTGATGACCACAGCAGTTAAGTCCCATAGTGCTCAGAGCCATTTTTGTAGGTTTGCCTTTCCTTAATCTTTCTTCTAAGATAAGTCATAAGGTCAGTATTGCCTCACGTGTTCCAGTGTTTGTACGGAATCCAAACTGATCTTCCCCGAGGTCGGCTTCTACTAGTTTTTCCATTCGTCTGTAAAGAATTCGTCTTAGTATTTTGCAGCTGTGGCTTATTAAACTGATAGTTCGGTAGTGTTACAGCGCTTTTTTTTTAAAATACTAGCCATTGTTGGTGTGTGTGGTTGTGTCTGTGTCGGTGCTTGTATTCTCCCACGTGCGACCTCCTATTTCTATTGTCTCTGTGCTTGTATTCTGCAATATGTTCGCGTTTGTTTAACTATGTCTGTTAGTGTGCGCGATGCTGCACCAGGGACCTCGTTAGTATTCCCATTTAGCTGGGTCCCTTCGCACCATTGTTAGGTCTTTGTATGATGTTTGAGGTGACCTAATATGTGCGAGTGGTTCCCAGTGTGTTACTACGTGTTCTTTGGAACCATATCCCGCACATTTACAGCCAGCACTTCGGAAGAGGTTCGCACTTTATAAGCGTGTGCTATAAACGTCATGACCAGTCAGAAAATGGACTGTAACCCAGCTAGGATTGATATTGCGCACCTTCCGGGAGGAATGTGAAAACGAGAAGGCCCTTATTAATTGCTTCCCATCCCCTACAGACCATTTGATGTTTTGGCGCATCTCAGTAACATGTTGCCCAATAACTTCAATTTCTTTATTGAGTTACCGAGTTTTCCTGTCATTAGCCAGTACGTAGGTGCCCTATACCGAACAGGTATGTCTATGGGGTTAGTTCCGAGCACCACGCACAGCGCTTCCACTGACATAGTACCGCCGAAAGCCCGTGGCATTGAAACAGAGGATGACACGCGTAAACACCTTTTTCCAAAGTTGTTTCACAGAGGAAGACCGCAATGCAGTTCCTTCTCTAAATCCTCGCACGAACGAAAAAATGGCTGACATGGAAATAAGTATATATATCGTTAGGGCTCACCGGCCACTTGGCCATCTTCTTCTTCTGTGCGAATGCACAAACAGTGCCCGAACTCTTACGGGAATCGGCAACGCGCCGCGAGTAATGAGTATAACGGGCGGGGGCACTACGAATGTAGTGCGGGACAATACGTTGAGAATGTGGGTTTCGCGAGAGTCGTGCCAGAGATAAATCCCTGCAGTCAGGCTATCCTCTGTGTCCTCGGTGGCTCAGATGAATAGAGCGTCTGCTTTGTAAGCAGGAGATCCCGGGTTCCAGTCCCGGTCGGGGCACACATTTTCATCTGTCCCCGTTGGCGTATGTCAACGCCTGTAAGTGGCTAAGGATGTTCATTTCATTGTAATAGAAATAAGTGTCCATGGAATAGAAAAGCAACTGAAATCACTCAACAGAGGAATGTCCACTGGACCTGACGGGATACCAGTTCGATTCTACACAAAGTACGCGAAAGAACTTGGCCACCCTTCTAACATCCGTGTACCGCAAGTCTCTAGAGTAACGGAAGGTTCCAAATGATTGTAAAAGAGCACAGGTAGTTCCAGTTTTCAAGAAGGGTCGTGGAGCAGATGAGCAAAACTATAGGCCTATATCTCTGACATCGATCTGTTGTAGAAATTTAGAACATGTTTTTTGCTCGCGTATCTTGCCATTTCTGAAAACCGAGAATCTACTCTGTAGGAATCAACATGAATTCAGGAAACAGCGATCGTGTGAGACCCAACTCGCTTTATTTGTTCATGAGACCCAGAAAATATTAGATACAGGCTCTCAGGTAGATGCCATTTTTCTTGACTTCTGGAAGGCGTTCGATATAGTTCCGCACTGTCGCGTGATAAACAAAGTAAGAGCCTACGGAATATCAGACCAGCTGTGTGGCTGGATTGAAGAGTTTCTAGCAAACACAACACAGCATGTGTTCTCAATGGGGAGACGTCTACAGACGTTAAAGTAACCTCTGGCGTGCCACAAGGGTGTGTTATGGGACCACTGCTCTTCACAATATATATGAATGACTTAGTAGATAGTGTCGGAAGTTCCATGCGGCTTTTCGCGGATGATGCTGTAGTATACAGAGAAGTTGCAGCATTAGAAAATTGCAGCGAAATGCAGGAAGATCTGCAGCGGATAGGCACTTGGTGCAGGTAGTGGCAACTGACCCCTAACACAGCCGGCACGGTAGCTCAGCGTGTTCGGTGAGAGGGCTGCGTGCTCTCTGGAATAAAAAACTGAGTCAAGGAACCAACGGTCAATTTTAACGGATGTCTTGTGACGTCCGCCCCGACCAAACGCAACGAACTATATCGAACAAAAAAAAAAAAAAAAAAAAAAAAAAAAAAAAAAAAAAAAAAAAAAAAGCTGACATATGTAATGTATTGCGAATACATAGAAAGAAGGATCCTTTATTGTATGATTATATGATAACGGAACAAACACTGGTAGTAGTAACTTCTGTAATATATCTGGGAGTATGCGTACGGAACGATTTAAAGTGGAATGATCACATAAAATTAATTGTTTGTAAGGCAGGTGCCAGGTTGAGATTCGTTGGGAGAGATCTTAGAAAATGTAATCCATCAACAAAGGAGGTGGCTTACAAAACACTCGGGTTGACAGAGGATATAGAGAAGATCCAAAGAAGAGCGGCGCGTTTCGTCACAGGGTTATTTGGTTAGCGTGATAGTGTTACGGAGATGGTTAGCAAACTCAAGTGGCAGACTCTGCAAGAGAGGCGCTCTGCATCGCGGTGTAGCTTGCCGTCCAGGTTTCGAGAGGGTGCGTTTCTGGATGAGGTATCGAATATATTGCTCCCCCTACTTATACCTCCCGAGGAGATCACGAATGTAAAATTAGAGAGATTCGAGTGCGCACGGAGGCTTTCTGGCAGTCGTTCTTACCGCGAACCATACGCGACTGGAACAGGAAAGGGATGTAATGACAGTGGCACGTTAAGTGCCCTCCACCACACACCGTTGGGTGGCTTGCGGAGTATAAATGTAGATGTAGGTGTAGACAGTCTGACCTAAACGTTCTCTAACCCCGTCGCGCGATACTTTCGTGTGGCAGAGGACTGAGTCGGTGAGCACGCATTCTAGCCGCAAAACATACCACGGACTCGAAAGGGAGAACCGTGATACGTCCTGAGTGTATGAAGCGATAGACTGTAAAGATTAGTGTTGAGCTGGCCAGTTTGAGCAATTCACTTGCCTAGAAGTGTATCGATTCGTAGAGTTAAAGGCCCGTCGACGCTAGTTAATGAGCTGCTGAAAGCAAGCCAGCCGCAGTCTCGCCACAGACTCACCGCGCCCCCAGAACGGCGCCCCTGGCAGCCCCTTAGACGCCTCCCCCCCCCCCCCCTCTTCCTCCTCCATACCACGCCCAACCCATCCCTACCAGCGGTAATTACTGAGCGCTGCCACGCGACGCGTACCAGATCGATAATTAAGCACGGCCTCGGTAAACAGCAGCCACGGCTGGGGCTATAAACCAGTGGGAGGTGAGCTGCTGAATGGAACGGGCTCCTATGATATAACACAGACACTAACTGTCAGCTGTTAAAGTGAAAACAAGTCGTGTAAACACAAACACAGCTTGCTTTATACATAAACGATACACTCTAAACAGTACATTCAGAAGATGGAAAGAACAGCATAGGTAGAAGGAAGCCAGCTGCGAAGAAACTCTGAATAACAGAAGAAATACTTTAGTTGACTGACGAATGGAGAAAGTACAAACATGTTCAGGGAAATTCAAGAATATAGAAATAAGTCACTTAGTAGCGAAATCAACAGGAATTGCAGAGAAGCTAAGGCGAAATGTCTGCATAACGTGAAGAAATCGAAAAAGAAATCATTGTTGGTAGGACTGACTAAGCATACAGAAAATTCAATAAAAACTTCGGTAAAATTGAGAGCAATGGCGGTAACTTTAAGAGTGCTACGGGAATTTTGCTGTTACACGCGAAGGAAAGAGTAGATACGTTGGAGGAGTTCGTGGAAGGCTTCTATGAGGACGACGACTCGTCTGATAACGTGATAGAAGAAGGAGGAGTCGATAGGGAAGAGATAGGGGATCCAGCATTAGAGTCAGAATTTAAACGAGCTTTCGACGACTGAAGATTAAATAACGCTGAAGAGATAGATAATACTCCATCCGAATTTCTAAGAACTTTGGGAGAAGTGACAACAGAAAGACTATTCACGTTGGTGTATGACTCTGGCGATATACCATCTGACGTTCTAAAAAACATCATCCACACAATGCCGACGATAGCAAGAGCCGACAAGTGGGAGGATTGTCGCACAATCAGCTTGTCAGCTCATGATATACAGAAGAATAGATTAGAAAGCTGAGGATTTGTTAGATGATGATCAGTTTCGCTTTAGGAAAGGTAAAGGCACCAGCAAAACTGAAGAAAAATCAAAAACCATTCATAGGATCTGTCGACATGGAAAAGCGTTCGACAGAGTCAAATGGTGCAAGGTGTTTGAAATTATGAGAACAATAGGAGTAAGCTATAGGGAAAATCGGGTAATATACGAAATGTGGAAAAACCAAGAGGGAAAAATAAGACTGGAAGGCGAAGAATGAAGTGTTCGGATTAAAGACTGTGTAAACAGGAATGTAGTCTTTCGCCGCTACTGTTCGATCTATACACCTAAGAAGGAATGACAGAAATAAAAGAAAGGTTAAAGAGTGGGATTAAAATTCAAGGTGATACGTGATACGTTTTCGACGATAAGATTCGCAGATGACATTACAGTCGTCAGCGATAGTGAAGAAGAGTTACAGGATGTGTTGAATGGAATGAACAGTCTAACGAGTACAAAATATGAATTTAGAGTAAATCGAAGAAAAACAAAAGTAATGAGGAGAAGCAGAAATGAGAACAGCTAGAAACCCAATACGGAAATTGATGATCACGAAGTAGGCGAAGTTAAGCAATTATGCTACCTAGGCACCACAATTACCTATGCCGGAAGGAGCAAGAAAGGCAATAAAAGCAGACTAAGACTGGTGAAAAGGGTATTCCTGGCCAAGAAAAGCCTATTAGTCTCAAATGTGGGCCTTAATTTGTGGGAAGAAATTTCTGAGTATGTATGTTTGAAGCACATCATTGCATAGTAGTGAGACATGGACTGTGGGAAAACCGAAACAGAAGAGAGTGGGTGTATTTGAGATATGATTTTGCAGAAGGGTGTTGAAGATTAGGTGGGCTAATAAGGTAAGGAATGAAGCGGTTCTCTGCAGAATCGACGAGGGAAGAAATGTAAGGAAAACACTGACAAGAAGAAGGGACAGAATGATAGGACATCTATTAAGACATCGTGAAATAACTTCCATGGTATTAAACGGAGCCACAGAACTTAAAAATTGTAAAGTAAACAGAGATTGGGATAGATCCAGCAAATAATGGAGGACGTAGATTGTAAATGGTGCTCTGAGATGAAAAGATTGGCACAGGAGAGGAATTCATTGTGGCGGCTGCATCAAACCAGTCATACGATCGATGACCCAAAAAGACTCTGATGGACAGATAGTATGCGTCTTCTTAGATTAAGAAAAGTGTAAGACACCATATCATATCTACAGCTGCTAACCACTGTAACATTATTCAGAGTACATTTGCAAATATGTGACTGGTTCCATGAATATGTGACAAATAGAACCCAATATGTTATACCAGACATATAATGTTCTACAGGAAGTAAGGTAACAAATTGTCAAAAATAGTCAGCAGCACTGTAAGATTGTTCGTTGATGTAGGGAGGTCAGGTTGACTCAAGGGTTTATTGACCTCACAGCAGTTTGTGTTGACATTGCACGGTGGTTGGCAGCAGTTTCTGCCTAGAACCAGGTGGTTTGCCGTCATGAAGTCGTATACCAAATTGTAAGAGAATGACCATTCGTTTATTCATCATAATTAATACAGCAGTTGAAGGTATCGTCTTGTTGCGACATTCGGGAGGACGACGCTTCAGTCCCGCGTCGCCAGCCTTTGTGACCGAGCGGTTCTAGGCGCTTCAGTCCGGAACCGCGCTGCTGCTGCTGTGGTCTCAGGTTCGAATCCCGCCTCGGGCATGGATGTGTGTGATGTCCTTAGTTTAGTTAGATTTAAGTAGTTCTACGTCTAGGGGACTGATGACCTCAGATGTTCAGTCCCACAGTGCTTATAGACATTTGAACCAATCCCGCATCCTGTCATCCTTAGGTTTTCCGTGATTTCCCTAAATCGCTCCAAGCAAATGCCGGGATGGTTACTTTGAAAGGGCACGGCCGACTTCCTTCCCCGTCCTTCCCTAATCCGATGAGACCGATGACCTTGCTGTCTGGTCTCCCCCAAACAACCCAACTCTTGTTGCGAACAGTGAAGTGCAGTGCGGGCTGCCACGGGCGGCGTGTTGGCTTGCCTCAGCATGTGGCAAGCAGGAGGAGGTGGCCAGCACACAGTCACCGGGCCAGACAGGCGCACTGTGCTGAAGTAATCAGCACCCTAGCTGCATCAGGACTGGGCAGGCATCTGGTGCGCCATGCCAGAGACCTCCATTGTAAGCCTGTCACGGTACTTAACCCAAGTGTGCAGCCATACAACAGCATATGATATGCCCAGTGCTGGAGGCATCAGAGCAAGGCTCTAAATCAAGGATCTGAGTAGAAAAATCAGTAGCCTACAGGTGCAAATCGGCAGTAGCACTGTACATGCACTCAGGGCAGGCTGTAGCTCAGCAGGTCAGGTGCTGGTGGCACTTGAGCTCGGCTGCGAACCGTGGACCCCCTCGAAGGTGCCCTGGAGTCAGTTGAAGTCAGCCAGAAAATGGTCTCCCAGCAGCATCAGAACTAGCAACACCTGATACCTAGCAGAGACAGCATCCACACTGCCGGAAGAAAATGCAGCACACTCGAGAAATGTGTTGAATGACACTACAGTATAATACAAGGCGCGTTCAGAAACTAAGTGTACTGTGACCATAAAGGGCTGTGGCTTTTTCTTTTTTGGGGGGTTGGCAACAGTGAATGGTAGGGTAGTGTACCTTGACCAGAGCAGGCATCGCAGGAACAGTTGAGTTAAAGATGTCTGTAAGAAATCCCGCCCCATGTTGTGTCCGCTTACTATTCACGGAAGGAATAACACCCCCTGAAATGCTGTAAATGATGTAGGTAGAACAAATATTCACGACCAATTGATGAATGGAAGGCCTCCACTTTGACTGATGAGTTGGTGCAGAAAATCGAGGAAGCTGTTCATGAAAACCGCCGATTGACAGTGGATGAAATTTCTACGATGTTTCCACAACTCTCCAGAACTATCTTATACGAGATAACCACAGAAATGCTGGAGTACGAGAAACTATGCCCAATATTGGTCCCAAAACAGCTGACAGAGCAGCACAACAAAAATCGTGTCAATAGTGCCCACAAGTTCCTTGAGCGACTTGAATCCGAAAGTGAGGGTTTTCTGAGCACTTTTGTGACTGGAGATGAAAGGTGGATGCCTCACTACCCACAGGAGGCAAAAAGGAAATCGTCAAAGTAGCGCCATAGGAATTTCCCATTTGTCAAAGAATTCAAAACACCATTTTGGGCAAAAAAATCATAGCCTCAGTGTTTCGGGACTGAAGAGGCATCATTTTGGTCGTATTCCTGCCTCGGGGGAGACCATCAGTCCACAACAGTATTTTAAGATCCTAAAAAACTCAGAAAAAGCATTTAAAACAAAAGGAGAAGACTCTGCTTGTTGCATGTCAACGCCTGCCCTCACAGCCATAGCCACCAAGGTGCTCTTGGATTCTACGACTGGGATGTTTTAAACCGCTCTCTGACTTGGCGCCTTCAGATTACCATCTTTCCACCTCCCTCAAGGCACGCATTATTGGAATTAAATTTCCACCCAACGAGCAGGTGCAGAGGAAGAGTACTGATGCGGGGGAAGGAGTCGGCGTGGGAGTTCTTAGAGGAAGGCATAAAGAAGCTTGTGCCACAGCTCACCACATCCATTGAACGGGATGGCGATTATGTGGAAATGCAGTCAATAAGTGTATCAAGAATATCTTTTAGTTTTTTCAAATACACTTTTTTCCAACAAAAATATAAAAATCTAGAGCTCTTACTTTCTGAACATACTTTGTATGTGCATACTGAGGAATTGTAGTGTTAATGATTCATTTATCACAGTCTTCGGCAGTCAGATGAGGCTTATCAGGTACTTTCTATGCATCCTCTCATTTGACTTTGCAGGCAGTGACTGTGCTGAGTTTAGAGGTGAAAAACGAGTACGTGCTCCTATTGAACATCTTCAGCCATTTGAACAGGGTCGCATTGTGGACCTGCAGGAAGCTGGGTGAGCTATC
The DNA here is from genome assembly GCF_021461395.2 of Schistocerca americana. Lineage (NCBI taxonomy): Eukaryota > Metazoa > Arthropoda > Insecta > Orthoptera > Acrididae > Schistocerca > Schistocerca americana. The sequence goes on from NC_060120.1 coordinate 908,848,575, forward strand.
GATCGACTGCTGCACATCTTTCGCAGCAATGTATTTGTGCTGTGTCGCTGCTTTCAACAGTGGTCTATGGATTCCCATACTTTTAAACCAGGTTCCGGACGTCCGCACGTCAAGATGGACGCACTGTGCGAGCAGCAGTGGCCGGGCAAACATCACCATGGACGAAACACATGCACATGCTAAACCTGCTGTGTCATCCAAGACCATTAGGAACTGTCTAGTTGACGCAGGATTAAGATCACGTGTGCTTCCAACCACCCGATACCGCCAAGCATGGCAACTCTGGTGTCGTGAAAGAGTTGACTGGAGAGCAGAATGACGCTCTGTTGTTTTCAGTGATGAGTGTAGGTTTTGTCTGTACGCAACTGATGGACGTACACGCATAGGGCGTGGACTTGGTGAGCTACCTATTCCGCATTTGCACACGACAGACAGGTCCCATTTGAGGCTTGATGGTGTGCGGGGCCGTCAGTTACAATTCGCAGTCACATTTGGGGTTTCTGCAGGGTAAAGTAACCAGTACCCACTACATTGCACAGGCTGTTACCCCATACTACTGCCATTTCTTCAACAGGAAGGTGATGTGCTTTCTCAGCAGAACAGTGCACGTCGACATGTAACTGTTGCAACGTAATGTACTTTTCGTGGTGTACAGCCACTGCCCTGGCCAGAAAAATCACCATATCTCTCTCCAATTGAACATTCGTGGGACGTGGTGAATCGGGAACATAATCGTTCTCCAGGGCCAGAAGAACTATCGCCGAATTGCAATAAAAAGTGCAAGGCTCCTGGGACAATATATCGAAAGAGGCTATATGGCACCTGTGACCTCACTTGCCAGTAAAATGACGTTCCTGAAGTGACTGGACAACATGTAATTCCACCTTTTACGCTACGACACAAACTCAGCACAATAGGCTCCATGGCGGTAGGACTGGACCAAAGTAACACATCAGGCAATCACCATCCACGGCACGGAACATTTTATTTTGTAGCTTTAAACAAGAGAACTTGACAAATAAAACCATCTCATGTTTAAAATTACCACACATATTTAAAAATTACCATTCAGGTGAAAATAAATTACTTCAATTTTAAACATTCATAAAAACACGGCACTTACGGCCTATACACATTTACTGAAATGGGTTAAATTTTATATACACTAAATTGTAATCAAGTTAAAGCACAATTTACTAAAATTTAACTAATGTACTCTTTCACTGCGACAGTGATTGTTATTTCCAAAATAATTCAGAGTTCAGGCAACAATCAGATACCGTGGCACACAACAGGTTACTTAAATGGTAGACACCACATAATTTAGCATATAAAATGTAAAATTTCATGTGAGAAAACAAGCTCGTGAGATTCAACAACCACTCTCAGAAAACGGACGCCCTCCCGCTCAGCTGTTTCCAATACAGGCTCGACATGGACTCCGCGACAGGAGCAGTAACGGTCACGAATTGGGCTCGAGAAAATCGCAAAATTAGTGGGTATTTACAACAGACTGACATCTGCCTTAAATAACTAGAAACACAATAACTCATTACAACACATCATTATAAAATTAATACATGAAATTAATTACAATATCGATCTACTGTCATTGAAGGAATTCTAGTACCACCATCAATAGAATCCGTTTCAGGCTATTAAACACAAATGGCAACTGACCTCTCAATAACTGGGAAGAATTTAGGAAACTACTGATTTCAACAATTGTGCAAGTGTCTCTCAGACACACTATTAATTCAAACAGAAATGTAACAGTAATGTTATTACAGAGATAAATACGTATCCAGGGAAATATTATATCTATCTATCTATATCACTACCGACTGGCCATCTTAACTCCGTGGTGTGATATAGATACCATGACCAGGCGGTACTTAACAAGGGCCAGCAAACTGCTTTCAATGGCGGTTAAACATTGACAGTAAGGATCTAAAACGGAACGTCTCAGCACCCTAGGACATCGTAAATGTTAATGATCACACCACATACACCTTAAAACATTACGTATTAAACCAATTACAATCAACACATTGAAGGACAGATTCAGTAGGAGTAGCGACGGCCAGCCAAGAAAATACAGTCAACCGAACAGAACCCAGTAGTGGATTCCGACCACAATTTACGGGACAAGCAAGGCCTTTACCCTCTTGCTTGTTCTACGAAGCCAGCTGCCGGAGATACCGATGCCAGGAGACATGAAGCAAGCGGAGAGAGCACCAACGGCTTCCCAGTAACGTCTCTTTCCACGACGGCAATATTTGTCACGGCGCCGTCGCCCGGGTAACAGCCCCTTTTAGACGTCCACTGCTTGCTGGCTGACACCGGACCTTAGCTTTCCGCCATAGTTCCCAAAACGCCGTTACTTCTCGGCGTCCAAAAGCAAAATCACACCCTCTTCCTCACCTTTTCCTCTCGCTTCCGATCGGCCCGGTAGGTGGCGCCAGCTCGCGCTCTGCGCACACCGCCGGAAAGATGACCCATACCGGCGACGGAAATATCTATGATCGAGCCACACGGCTCAGTTCCTTTTCATTTTTTCGGCGGTGTGGTAGTAGTTATTCAGATGGCATCCATCAGGTCGACGACTGGGGTGGGGTACGTCTCAGAGCTGACTGTTCATGATGACATATACTGCATAACTAGAGCGCTTGTATATATGGTCGCGCAAACCAGCCTTTTTATGACAAGATATCATGTTGATCACTTCCTCCCCCAGAGGCGATGCAGTGCCAGACTCGGAGATGGCGTTATCCAGGTCACCACTACGGTGGTCTAGACGTCGTTCTATACTGCATCAACAGTTTTCCACTCCCGGCAATGGGGCTAATCGTATGACAACTGGATTAAAGACTTCAGTCATGTCAGCTCACACTCTTCCAGATTCTGCTCCAAAAATGCACTGACAACTTTCTCTTCCCTTGGCTGCAAGTTATGGACACTGATGTGAAAGGCAATGGCGTAACACGCTTCCCCATTTGGGAGACCTGGTCCGCCGAATCACAGAAAGATATTATATCTGCAAATCATCTAAAACGCATCTTACAATTTTAAATTTATGTAGACTTTTATTCAGGTTTCCCATTTGATATTCCAGCCCAAATTACAGTGTCCAGTGGCTGGTTTACTTAATCGCTAACCATTTGCTAAGGATGACCCGTTCAGTTGGTACATGGTGCACAGGGAATTCTTGAGGTTGGACAGTTTCTTGCCATAGATATAGGCTGCAAAACTGAGTGTCAAATTCAAGATAGTACCTGTGATTTAAATGCTTATATCCACGACTTTGTGGTGGTAATTCCTCCAATATTGCTGCATGTGCTGAAGCATTTTCTTCATTCTAATAGGAACCTTCTATGCTGCTACTAGCCTCTCCATAAGAAGGATAAGGTTGGGTTCTAAACTACTGTTGAGGAAGGCCAAATTTTGGGCAGATAGTATATTTAAAGTTTTATCAAGCCATCGCAGTAGAGAATATGTTATTTTTAAAATTTTTGGTCCCATTATGGTATGTGGAAGATGAAACGTAGGTCATAAAATATCGCAAACCATACCAGTTTACCAATATGCCACTATATTGCAGACCAGCCATTCTATACCCTTAGATCAACCCAGCTTGTAACAGTTTGTGATGACCACTACTGGATCATATATGGAATATTCCACCGTGGACCCACTTTCTGAAAATAGGGCTGAGATACCAGGATGTCCCATGTGCATTCAGCCACAAACGAAATAGTTTGCAACACCCCTGTTTGACCAACACTTGAATATTACTGATCGGTTTGAGATCGACACCAGAGAGGACTGACAGAGGAGATAGAGAAGATCCAAAGGAGAGCAGTGCGTTTAGTTACAGCTACAGTGCGAAAACGCCATAGATATGCTCAGTCAACCCCACTGGCAGATGCTGCAAGAGAGGCATTCTGCATCACAATATCCTTTACTATTGAATGTCGGAGAGAGCACATTCCCAAAAGAGTCAGCCAGTTGGTTCCTTCCTGCTACATATATGTAACGAAAAGACCCTGAAGACAAACTTAGATGGATTTGAGCTAACATGGAGGCTTACCGGCAATGGTGGTTCCGCGAATCATTTGCGACTGGAACAGGGAAAGGCAGGAGTGTCTGTGGTAAACAAAGTACCCTCCATCATACACATAAGATGGCTTGAGTATTATAGATGTAGGTGTCAGTGCAGAGATGGCCTAGTCGTAGGCGTTTTCTGTACAGTGCTAAAGCATCCACTGCACACAGACTAGCACAGTGCTGCGAAACGTCATCAAGAAGCCGCTGACACGCTCACCAATAGAAAGAGTGGGCAACGCCACACCTCCAGAGTTCAGCGCCTCCTGTCAACGCTGACTTGACCAGCCGCCCATTGCTGGTCGGGCTAAGTTCGGTTGCAGAATTTGAGAGCATCAGTACTGAGTAATAGGAAGACTATACTTAGTAGTATTAGTGTGTAAAAGTATTTGCATGTAGGATGCACAGGAAGCACATCGAGCCACCTCATAACAAGAAGTTGTGTTTCTGTCCTTTTTAGAAATAAAGTGTTCTATTAAGCTGCAAGTGGTATGTACAGATCAGTTTGAATTCCTGCCACCGGCCATAGCGACTTCGCTCCTTCCTTGTTTGTGTCAGTGTTGACTCTCACACTAGCCGACACAGCAATTTTCCCTTGTGACTTTTGGACGCTCTGTGGCGTTGTCGAGGCCCACGAGAAAGACAGGCCGCGGCGCGTACGTCACGAAGGTAGTCCTGAACACGCTCGCTCATCTCAGCAGACAACATGCGTTTCTAAACCTGTTAACTCGCATCTGGATGTGTAAGTAGTAACGAGAATTGCATCTTCCACTGTAATCTGCTGTTATGAAGTCTTACTGATTAACAGCACCACAACAAAATTTAATTTAAGATCAATACTCGATATAAAATGTACAACGGCTTATTTATAGCATTTAGTGTCTTCTGCTTAACAGTACTCATTACATATAAGAAGTGGTGCCTTATGCAACTAATAATCATATTAACATGATTTGATTTTATTCTACGCCAGTACAGCCATAAAAAATTATAAGTAGACCTATGGACTTCCGATCATTATAGGACTGTTAGCAGTAAGACTCCATAATAGCGGATCCCAGTAGAAGATTCACTTTTCATTTGGACGGACATGCCTAGTTACTAGTTAAAAGGTGTAGAAACGTAGTTCGTCTGTTGATTTGAGCGAGTGAGCGAGCGCAGGCCTACCTTCGTGACGTCCGCACCGCGGCCTGTCTTTCTCGTAGGCCTCGTGCGTTGTTAAGTGACGTTTCCGGACACATACTGGATAGGCAAAATAAAACAGGACCGGCAAATATTTCATGCACTTTAAGGTAGGCAACTCAACATACATCAATTGTATCCGCGGCATATGACGTAGAATTGCCTATCTTAAGTGCACGAAATATTTTCCAGGCTAGTTTTATTATCAGCGCCCTGCATTTGTCTCCTGAATGTGTTCTTATAGACACGCTCTACAACTACTTGAAGGTGATCTGTGAAATGATCAGTGTACACTAGATGTAAAGAACGCCACAGACAGTGGAAGCTATATAAAACAGAAACACCTACAGCATGTGCAGCAGTGTCGGGAAATCAGACAGGGTTTTGTGGTAGTAGCAGAAGTACTGCACTCTGGGCACAATGCGCAGGAAATACTAGTGATCAAGGAGACATTGCATGAACCATCCTGGATAACTACTAAAAGTACAGAGAGACCAGTTACCGTCAATTTCTTAATGTTTCTAAACCGGACTTATTATCCATTAAAATTTTATTAAATTGTGCCCACTATAAGACGATATGTCAGTTATTTATTTCACTTTCTTCGCCACGAGGGGTAGCCACGCGGTCTGAAGCTTCTTGTCACGGTCCGTGCGCCTCCCACCGTCGGAGGTTCGAGTCCTCCCTCGGGCATGGGTGTGGTGTTGTCCTTAGTGTAAGTTAGATTACGTTGGATTAAGTAGAGCGTAATCGTAGGCAGCAGTGACCTGAACAGTTTGGTACCATAAGACCTTACGACAAATTTATTATTATTATCACGTTCCTTTGATTGAGAATGTATTATTTTGTAATATTTAGTATTATTAATTAAAGTTGGGCTACAAGTAAGTAGCAGAAATTCGAAAGTAATGAGGAATAGACTAACGATAAATTTAACAATAATATTGCTGACTACGAAATAGACGAAGTTTAGGAGTTCTTAGACCTTGGATCCAAAGTGGCACATGATGCAGTAACCAAGGAGGACATGAAAGGCAGATAGTCACAGGCAAAGCGGGTATTCCTGGCCAAGGGGTTTCTACTGCTATCAGACGTCGGAAATAATTCTGAAGGTGTTCGTTTGGAGCACAGCATTGTATAGTAGTGAACCACGGACTGTAGGAAAACTGGAAAAGAAGTGGATTGGAGCACTTGAGTTGTGGTTTCTGTAGAAGCGCATTGACTGATAAGTAAGGGATGATGATCTCCGGAGAGCAGGCGAAAAGAGGAACGTATGGAACACAATGGCAACAAGGAAGGACATGATGATGGGACATATGTTAAAACATCAGGAAATAACTTTCATGGTGCTAGAGGAAACGGTAAGTGCGTAAGAACTGCAGCGGAAGACAGAGATTGGAAAACATCCCGCAAATAATTGAGGACGTAAGGTGCAAGTGCTACTATGAGACAGTTTGGAACAGGAGAGAAATTTTTGACGGGCAGCAACGAACTAACCGGAAGACTAATACTTAGAAAAATTAATTTCTTTGATAATTGTAAATACTTGCCTGTTTACATATGTTATGTAATGTAAAACAACATCTTCGCCAGTAATGTTAGGCAGTGGGCTAATAATCAGGGTCTCAAAAATAAAATACTTCGTGGAACAGGTGGCAAATAAGTCTTTTTCCGTGCAATAATGTTTCACCGAGTACCCACAGTGAAATCGACAGAAATTTATTGTTTTTCATTTTCTGTTTTTGTGCTCTTCCATGTACGAGTTACGCACCCTCTTCATAATACACGAATCCAGAACCTTGCCTTTCGTGATAGTACACTTATCAACGGAACAGCCTGTTTCCTTTACTCCTTAATAGAATATTTGTCTCCGGAAATTTTGCCAATTGATCAACAAAACTGATGACGAGCCATTTCGGTAATGAGTTTCTTGACGACTAAATATGTAACAAAAAAATCGAACACTTCTTATGGAACGGGAACGACAGCGGGGAATTGTCGCCTTGGTGGAACCATCTACTTCAAATATAAAATTTTTTGGTGGTGGCGATGGAATACCAGATTTCGGTTAGTGTTGAGTGTGCCTTCTGCGACGGCGTCAGCTCTAATATTAGCCACCGAGCCAACATTAATTACAGTAACAGGATTTCTATTGGCTAGATATGAGGGTATCACACAACACAATATTCACTCCCAGCTCACCTCATCTCATCTCGTGGCTCACAGCTGTCATCACACGAGACAGAGCAATACTCTCCGGCTTTCGGAACAAAGGGCTGTGACGCACGTTATTTGTGCAGCAACAGCGCCGGTGTTAATTTCCCTGATTGCAGCACCAGGGATAACCTCGCGGCTGCCGTCGTATCGCGCCCATTACCGAAATGAACTGGATTATGCGTGGCCCGGACACACGAAGACTAGATAAAATGCTCAGTTTCACCGAATAGCGCCTGCGCGTCCCATAATGGGCGAATTCTTTTAATTGCATCCGGCCGGCCGCATACGTTACAAAACATTGTTAACTCTTACATAACATTTTTGTGAATTATTCTGTGGAACAGAACAATACATTTTAAAATATGAAAAGTAAAGAAACTTACATAGTTTCTGTCGTACCTGTAAATTCTGCAGAATAGCTGCCTCGTCAAGAATGTTAAGACATTATCTTGTTGTACCACGAGCCTTGAGTGATGGCTGTTCTTTATTTGTTATGTATTTAACCTGATCTGGTTAGGGCTATCAGGTCTTCTCTCACCTCGGAACAGGGTTCCACTCATACCGTGCTCTTTTGCATCCTAATTGCCTATGAAATAACAATTGTAATATGACGAACAGTATTAAAATGATTTGAGTGTCTACAGTGACAGTGTAAGTAATACTGACTATGAACTAATAAAGTTAATACTGGCTGTTTTTTACTACTACTGCTGCTACTGCTGCCCCTAATACTGATAACAGTAGTAATAACACTAATAATAATAGTACTAATAACGCTAGTAATGACAATAACAATAGTGATAGTGGCAGATACAAAAAGAACTTATATGTGTTCAGAATAGATGTTTTCCGATATAGCGAGTTCTGGGTAAAGGAAAGTTAAGGAGACTGCACAAGCTAGGAAGACGGAAATGACGAAGATCAGGTTTGGAAGGAGGATGTACAAGGGTAACGAGTGTGTACAGAGAGAATGGTAACCATTGTTTTCGCTTTAGTAAATATGTCATTAACTGTCTCCTGAAGTTTTGTTTATTGTCCCATCTCTATGATTTGTGTCCGGTGAAATTCGTCTCATATGCCCGTTTTCGGCCTTGCTGTTATACTATTTTGCCAGTGGTTAGCTGTGACAAGTTTGTTTGGTACGTAAAATCAAACTTGTCAAAGCTAAAGACTAGCAAAATAGTAAGGCCAAAACCTGGCATTTGACACGAATTTTACCAGATCATGCAATGTAGAGACTGGATAATAAATTCAATGCAAACTATTTTGTAACATCTCTTATAATTTCAGACGACATGATGTACTAATTTAGACCTTTGGCTAGTTTTGGTTGGCTGCAACAGGACACACACAATATAATATAAAAGGTAAATTGGACATACAATTTAAACTGACAACAAAATCTGATATATCAAGTCCCTTAACCAAAAAACAAGCTAAATGTACGTCTTTCAGGAAAAAAATAAAATCTGCGCTGAGGATGCCACAACTATGGTGAAACATGTTCAGGTGATATAAGACAACAATAATTTGTGTATTTGCGTAAATGCAGAAACATTCTTAATTCAGTATTGTTTTTCTGCAACACGGGAACTGAGTGAAAAAACTCCAATATTATACATACACTCCTGGAAATTGAAATAAGAACACCGTGAATTCATTGTCCCAGGAAGGGGAAACTTTATTGACACATTCCTGGGGTCAGATACATCACATGATCACACTGACAGAACCACAGGCACATAGACACAGGCAACAGAGCATGCACAATGTCGGCACTAGTACAGTGTATATCCACCTTTCGCAGCAATGCAGGCTGCTATTCTCCCATGGAGACGATCGTAGAGATGCTGGATGTAGTCCTGTGGAACGGCTTGCCATGCCATTTCCACCTGGCGCCTCAGTTGGACCAGCGTTCGTGCTGGACGTGCAGACCGCGTGAGACGACGCTTCATCCAGTCCCAAACATGCTCAATGGGGGACAGATCCGGAGATCTTGCTGGCCAGGGTAGTTGACTTACACCTTCTAGAGCACGTTGGGTGGCACGGGATACATGCGGACGTGCATTGTCCTGTTGGAACAGCAAGTTCCCTTGCCGGTCTAGGAATGGTAGAACGATGGGTTCGATGACGGTTTGGATGTACCGTGCACTATTCAGTGTCCCCTCGACGATCACCAGTGGTGTACGGCCAGTGTAGGAGATCGCTCCCCACACCATGACGCCGGGTGTTGGCCCTGTGTGCCTCGGTCATATGCAGTCCTGATTGTGGCGCTCACCTGCACGGCGCCAAACACACATACGACCATCATTGGGACCAAGGCAGAAGCGACTCTCATCGCTGAAGACGACACGTCTCCATTCGTCCCTCCATTCACGCCTGTCGCGACACCACTGGAGGCGGGCTGCACGATGTTGAGGCGTGAGCGGAAGACGGCCTAACGGTGTGCGGGACCGTAGCCCAGCTTCATGGAGATGGTTGCGAATGGTCCTCGCCGATACCCCAGGAGCAACAGTGTCCCTAATTTGCTGGGAAGTGGCGGTGCGGTCCCCTACGGCACTGCGTAGGATCCTACGGTCTTGGCGTGCATCCGTGCGTCGCTGCGGTCCGGTCCCAGGTCGACGGGCACGTGCACCTTCCGCCGACCACTGGCGACAACATCGATGTACTGTGGAGACCTCACGCCCCACGTGTTGAGCAATTCGGCGGTACGTCCACCCGGCCTCCCGCATGCCCACTATACGCCCTCGCTCAAAGTCCGTCAACTGCACATACGGTTCACGTCCACGCTGTCGCGGCATGCTACCAGTGTTAAAGACTGCGATGGAGCTCCGTATGCCACGGCAAACTGGCTGACACTGACGGCGGCGGTGCACAAATGCTGCGCAGCTAGCGCCATTCGACGGCCAACACCGCGGTTCCTGGTGTGTCCGCTGTGCCGTGCGTGTGATCATTGCTTGTACAGCCCTCTCGCAGTGTCCGGAGCAAGTATGGTGGGTCTGACACACCGGTGTCAATGTGTTCTTTTTTCCATTTCCAGGAGTGTACACTTTGCGCACTTCAGTATTCTATCTGTTCGTTCCATATGCCTTTGGTACTATTATTTCTGTAATTGTAATTAAACACTCTTATTTACTTACTTTATCATTAGCTTATCATCATCATGTACAGGCTGTAACAGGCAGAAGTGCGTATATTTTTTCATATGTCATACCTTAATATGTACCCACATCAGTGTATTAGTAGTTTCTTCTCTGAATCAGCCCATCCTGCAAACATCACATAATTTACTACCTGATGTTTTCTGCACAGCTGTAACTGTACAACTAAGTGGAAAATGGCAGCAGTGTAGATTAACTATTTTATGTCCTGCCTAGGAGACAGTAAGCATTAATAGCTTGCTCATGGCTCATGTGCTTGGAGGTACTAACCAACGAAAAAACATACTATTCATGACAGCTATAATTATCAGTTTGCAAATGATGTAAGTAGTGATGTAATGTTATTCAGTACACTGTCCTTAGTCACCATTGGAAATAACTGCAATTATCCTGTTACATTCTGTATAAGAACACGTTTTCTCCTTCTGTATAAACAACAATAATAATTTTGCGTCCATGTGTGTATAATGTTTGCAGTTAATCCTTAAAGTGAAATGCTCGTGTGGCGTTATTTGCTGGGACACCCCAACACCCCTTCGATCGAGTGAGGTGGCGCAGTGGTTAGCACACTGGTCTCGGGAGGACGACGGTTCAAGCCCACGTCCGGCCATCCTGATTTAGGTTTTTCGCGATTTCCCTAAATCGCTTCAGGCAAAAGCCGGGATGGTTCCCTGGAAAGAACATGGCCGATTTCCTTCCCCATCCTTCCTTAATCCTATGGGACCAATGAACTTGCTGATTGGTCCCGTCCCCCAAATCAACCAGCCAATCAACACAACATCGAGCATGTTCGGCAGGCTGGCGCAAGTCTTTCGATTTTATGACAGTAAGACGACGTACACGTCGGTGTAGAAGAGATGAAATGATTAGGAAAACCCAATCTCTAGCCCAGGACCCCACAATCTAGAGTAGGGGTGGCCAAGAATTCAGATAATGAGCCATGAGTGGGTACGAGTGTCATAGCGCTTAGTCTGGCTGCACATTTCCTTCAGTTCCACTCCTCGCTGTCTGAGGGAGAAGAGGGGAAACTGCAAACGCACTGCATTGAAATGGCAGTGCGGTCGCACTGCATATGACTTGGTCTTCTGTTTCACATTTTGCAACAACACTGATCATAAACAAAGCAAATTTTCAGCATTGTTGAATTATTTTTGGCGTGCTGAAGACAAATATAATTACATTACATTAATGTAACACTTCTGACACTAAATGTAACTGGGTTTTCTCTTTTGATGCTAGTCAGTTGTCAGGATAAGCATTACTGCAAAGGGCATTTGATTCTAAAGCATTATGTTAGGGTGAAAATACTAAATAAATTAATTTTTCTCTCTTAACAAAATGTGGGCAGGGTGGGTTCTTCCTTGGCTCTGCCCGCTGTTCGCCAGTGTGTAATTCTTCTAAACTAAACTAAGTTTTCCATTTATTTTCTAATTTCTACTTCACATTGATTTCACTAATTTATTTACGTATCTTAAGTACCACTCAACACTTGTACAAACTAGTGCCATACAGATAGACGCATACAGTTTCACAGATTTTTTGACTCAGATTGCCACATATCCGTGATTTATTTAGTTTCATAATCGAAAAAGAATCTTTCACAGAAATATGTCGATCGAAATATTGACGTACTTTTGCAGTCTCATTGTGGAAATTTAGAAACTCTATCTGAGGAAAGGAATGCAAAAGTCCTGAACAGTTCTCAGATAAAAGGATTTGTCATTAGAACGGGAATTACCTTGCAGATCAATCAGTTGCAGTTGCAAATGCGCTTTCAAGTGAAATGGCAAACGGTCTCGAAAACAAATCGAGAATGGATGTAAGATTGGCAGTGTCCTCAAAACGTTGTCCTTGTAATTCTTTCAAAACCACCATGAATTCTTCCAACCTTGAATTTCCTTTAACGCCAGTGAGCTTAGGGAAATGAACAGTGTTTTTTGTCAGAATTTGTCCCTTCCCAACAAGATTTTACTTTTAAATGCCTCCACATCAAATCAGAAAGAAGTGTCATCTCACCTTCAGTGTCTTATTGCGGGCAGTGTTCAGTCAAGTCCACTTAAAATGTGAGTTCTGCAGTCCATTCCAGATGTTCTGATTTTCGTTTCTCCCCTTCTTTCTCCTTCATAAATCGAAGAATAGCGAGTTTTAAATCGAAAAATCGTTTCAGGCCTGCCCCTTGACTTACCAAACTACATTTGCGGTAATGTATAAAATCTCCATAATTCCCGTTGAATTCCATCGAAACTGTTGCAGCTGACAGTGGAATAATGCGTACATCTTCGGAAATTTTACTTTTCATAACACCAATTTCTTCACTTGCTGCTTGCCTGCAAGTTCAGCTGATAGTACTTCTTGATGTACAGAATAGTGAATACCGCCTGTCGATCGTTGTAACTGTTTGCTCTTTCATTGTCAACTAAACCTTAAAATTGTCTGCATGGTTCTGTAATGTAGTTTCATAGCAAGCTCAGTACCTGTCACTTATGTAACTGCCAAATATATGTTGAGAATTCTTATTCCTCTCTTTCATCTGAACTTGTGAACATTCCTCATGCCACGAGCAAATAGCAAAGGGTAAATAGCGCTGACACGGTAATGCTGTCAAACTGAAGAGAGGGGTGCCGATCGAGAAATTCCACACAGCAATAGTAAACTAAATGTTCCGCTTTACCGAGCACTTCCGAGAAAGATCGAGCAAAGCCGAGAGAGGTCGAGCCTTGGCCCGCACGCTGCCCTCACGCTCGTCCCGCGTGAAGTTTGGCATCTCATGGCCACGATAGAGCAAATATTTCTGGAGTGAGCACTCACATGCGCAGAAAAGATTTTTTTGTTGTCAACATACATTGCCGGCCTGGTCACGTATTCTCGGGACGACGTGTGTTTGTCCGTATAGCGCCCTGTATATTTCGAATGTCACTACAACCCTAGTACAGACGGATTCTTTTCGTACGTGTCGTGGATTATTTATATATGTTGCGCAGACATTTTAACAGTATCCATTTGATACCGGGAATAAACCAGCTACGTAACTTTTAAGGGCAAGTGATATTGCCTTCTGCTTCATTGCGATAGGTGTCACAGTTCAGATGCACTCGATTTTTGGTAGTTTTCGGTATGATACGGCACTTTATAGCATTACAGAGCCTGATGTACATTTTTGCAGTGATAGTCTTGCAAAACGACTTGACAGTAAGCTAGTACTTTTGCAAGTGTCCGAAAAACATCGAATTTGCCACACATTATCGATTATATACCTGCTAATTCGTCGTTTTCCTGCTATTTCTGCGTATTTATTTTCTCGTTTTTGCGACCTAAGGCACAATTTTTCTTACTGGTGACATTTTGAAGTGTTTGTTTAACGCATTTTACCTACTTGCTCCCAGTTTATTAAATACATAGTAGACTAAGAAGGGGGGAAAAAGGCGATCTGAGAATAAATGTACTGTAAAGCAAATACTGTTGGTCATTTAACAGTCAACCCATATAACATCATTAAAGCAAGTGGAAAGTGACACAAATGAAAGAGTTTGGGGACATGTTTACTAATATTTTACGCTTCTTAATCAAATGGCGAAGAAAATAAATTGAAAGCAAAATACACCAAAGAAAATGAATGTGTACTTTGATTAGCAACACTATTGTTTTTTATTTGATTTGTGCAGAAAATGTATTTAAGCTGAATACAGAAATTGGTAGTAGGTGCTGTGGAAAATTAAAAATAGTTGGTATAGCATCTACCTTCAGCCACACACGTCCAAATTTGTTTCTGTCTAAACGCTCCTCTTCAAAGTATTTTGAACATACTTCGGAATATTTTGTGGGGACAAAATTACTCCTCATTTTCTGGAGCCACATCTTTACTCGTTGTTCATCCTTCGGGAAACTGAAATATAAATCACACATAATCATTCTCCATGTCCTAGGCACGTTTAACATGGTCCCCTCCTATAACTTTATAGTAAACAAAAAGGTCTGGACACACATATTATACAAAGACAATTACAGACTCCCACTCTATTGATTTTATCTGTCTCCCGTCTTTCAAATCTATGTACATAATCGACAAGTCACTGCTAAATGCATGGAGGATAGTATTTGCTGAAACAACTAACCATTCCCTTTCCTGTTCCACTAGCAAATTTACGAGAGGAAGCGATTGTTTGTAAGCTTTTGTACGAGCCGTAATATCTATTATATAGTCATAAAATCGGAGAAAAATAGGTCTACAGAATCAAGCTTTAATTATAATGCGTCTCGAAATTTTTAAACATAGTACCAACGAAAAGCTACTGTCCTTCCTTTGACATATTTTTCTTTGCATCCGTAACAACAACAGTAATTCACCATAGCTATTACACTATCAACAAACGGTGAGAACACAACAAAAATTCTTGCTATTATAAACTTCAAACTGTGCGGAAAGCACACACGCACAGCGAAGTCCCGTAAACACGTGACAACGCTGGTTTAATGTTGACAACATGCGCAGAACGCAATGCTCACTCCAGAGATATTTACTCTATGATGGCCAACCGTGATCTAGAGGCATCAATACTAACCGCTAAACGTCGAGCTGCTGACATTAGAATCTTTGCAGTATTTGTATTAGAATGTATCTCTCGACCAGAGGCCCCTATTTACATTGTAATATTCTCGACTCTTAACCTCTCTCCCTTATAGCTGCACCGAACCAAGCAACTAACTGTTGCAAAAAATTGGTATGTGACACAAGTAATGAGGACTCTATGTGATATTTCCCACCAATGTGATGACCAAAGATCCTTTGTGACGGTAATATGATGTCTCTTGTGGGCGCTAGTCACTTGTCACCCGATGGCGGCCTAATAGGCTGAAAACTGTTTTGTAATAAAGAAATATTATTGGAAGAAGATGCATTTTTATTGCTTCTCAAAACTTACATCTACATGACTGCTCTGCAATCCACGCTAAAGTGCCTGACAGAGATTTCTTCGAACCACCTTCAGACTATTTCTCTACCATTCCTTTATGTAGCAGCGCTTGGGAAACATGAGCACTTAAATGTTTTTGTAGAAGCTTTGATTTCTCTTATTTTATTATTACAATAAAAAAATTTCACACAGAGAAGTGAAAGTTGGAACTGAAATTTTCCGAGAATCTCTCGTAGAAACAAAAAACGCTCTTTTTTTAGTGACTGCCATCCCAATTCGCTTATCATATCAGTGACACTCTCTCCCGTGTTTCGCGATGATAGAAAACGAGCCGCCCTTCTTTGAACTTTTTCGATGTCCTCCTTCAACCCCATATGGTAAAGATCCCATACAGCACAGCAGTACTCTAGCAGAGGACTGACTAGCGTTTTGCAGGCAGTCCTTTTAATAGCCCTATTGCATTTTTAAGCGTTTGCCGATAGAACGTAGTCTTTGGTTTGCCTTCGCCACAATAATAGCTATCTATTAAGTCGAATTCACAGCCTTTAAATTTGTGTGTTTTATCCTCTATCTGAAATTTAACAGATTTCCTTTAATACTCAAATGGATGACTTCACACTTTTCCTTATTGAGAGACAATTTCCCCAACATTCACATTTCGTCTCTAATTCACTTTGCAATTGGTTTTGATCTTCTCATGAGTTTCCTAGACAATTAATGACAGCATCATCTGCAAAAATCTAAGAGGGCTGCTCATATTGTCTTCTTTATTTTATCTTATTGTTTTCTAGCATTAAAACTATTTAACCATCGCAACTGAAATGTATTGGTATACGTACCCATAAAAAGGTAACAGTTGTTATTCTTCATTCATATATGTCTTCAGATCGAGATTGTTGTGCTTAGACTACAAAGACACAGTTGACGGCTACCAACTTAGTTTTTAATTCATTTATTTAATTAAGTTCAATGTTCACAATTCCGTTTAATTTTTTTGCCTTCTTTAAATGTAAATCGGGATATGGTTGTATCTCCGAGATCTGGGATCGTGCAAAGCGGCCTGCAGTAACCAAGTTTTAAGGGCTCCTTTAAAATGTTGACTCTGCCTTTCTCATAGCGTCTGCACTGAAATAAGATGTGATTTATATTACAGTGTATCCTCTAAATCGTCTATGTACATTACGAACAGCAGAGGGCCTATAACACTTCCTTGGGGAACGCCGGATTTCAGTTCCGTTGTACTCAACAATTTTCCGTCGATTACTACGTACTGTGACCTTACAGGAAATCACGTATACAGCCGCACAAGTGAAGGGATAGTCCTTAGGCACGCATTTAATCAAAAGCCTTATGAAAGTCCATACTAGTATTAAAAATCCGAAAGTAACCGTGTTGCGCATCCACGACTCTACCGCTGGATCAATTTTGATAAAATTTATAGTGAACATCGCTTGAACGCTGAGGAAGAACATAGGCTACTTTAGAAAGTGTGTTCTACAATACATTTATTGATTTAAAAAATATAATCCGAAATGTGGAACAGTAATTACTCTTTTTAAAAAGCTATTTTCTTTGACTTATGAACTTTATCATATTTGTGAGGAGGAGGAGGAGATTAGTGTTTAACGTCCCGTCGACAACGAGGTCATTAGAGACGGAGCGCAAGCTCGGATGAGGGAAGGATGAGGAAGGAAATCGGCCGTGCCCTTTCAAAGGAACCATCCCGGCATTTGCCTGAAGCGATTTAGGGAAATCACGGAAAACCTAAATCAGGATGGCCGGAGACGGGATTGAACCGTCGTCCTCCCGAATGCGAGTCCAGTGTGCTAACCACTGCGCCACCTCGCTCGGTATCATATTTGTTAAAATGGTTTTATTGTTTAATATGTTCTACATAATACGATTCAACGTAATGGGTACAGTGTTTGTTTATACAATCTTCTACGAGTTTAATCCATACTTACATAGTAATATCAATCACAAACCCGTCTCGAGCGTCTTACAAGTTACAGCCTCGTTACTGCATTCCAAATTTGGGTGAACAGCTCGTGGTCACGCGTTTAGCGTTGCTGTTTCCCAATCATTGGTTCCCGGATTCAGTTCCTTCCAGGTCGTGACTTTCTGCTCGAGTCTGGATGTGGCCGTTACACTCAACATCTTTTTTAACATCAGCGACGCGCAAGTCACCGAAGTGGCTTTAAATAAAAGTATTTGCACCAAGGTTCCAAGCATTCCAACCGAGGCCACCCGGACAATGAGCCGTACTCACATTTCATTTCATTTTACTAACACGCGAGCGCAATCGTGGGTAACAGCTACAATCCTCAGCGAGTTTAATCCATGGCCTTCCGTACTAATATAATAAATGCGAATGTAGCCTCGTTTGTTACGTTTCCGCGACCAAACTGTTGAACCGATATCAATGAAATTTGCTGTGAGATGGCTTGAACTATGATGAAGGAGATAGGCTGCATCGCAAAGTGTACAGTTCAAGATATTTATTGATTTGAAGAATAATACGCAAATTAAGATAAAATATTTATTCTTCGAAAAAGTTGTTTACTCTTTCTCGCTTGAACTTTATCACATTTATTAAAATGTTTTTATTAGTTGATATGTTCTATGTAATGTGATTAAACAGAATCAGTACAGTCCTTATTCAGTTCTCAAAGTGTTTATTCCATACTTCCATACTAATACCAGTACAGCTGAAGTAACTCACTTTGTTACGTTTTCACGACCCTGTCACCGATTCCGATGATACTTGGTGTGGAGATAGCTGGAACCCTTCGGAAGACCGTAGGCTACTTTAGAAAGTTGAAACGTTTTGAGTATTGTTATTATTTTTAAATATGGTGTACGTGAGTGCCGCACAGACGACGCTGGCGTTATGGTCGGTGACTCTTAGTGACTATAGAGTGTCCGCAGCTCGTGGTCTTGGGGTAGCGTTCTCCCTCCCTCGCACGGGGTCCCGGGTTCGATTCCGGGCGGCGTCAGGTAGTTTTCCTGCCTCGAGATGACTGGGTGTTGTTGTGCCGACTTCATCGTCATCATTCATCCCCATTACGGTCGGAGGAAGGCAATGGCAAACCACCTCAGCTAGGACCTTGCCTAGTACGGTGTTGCGGGTTTCCCGTATCGTCCCCTACGCTCCTCGGAGTATGGGACCTCATCATCATCATCATTTATAGATTATTCCAAATCCAATATCAAACTGCGTCGTTTATGATATAGCTGGAGAGTTTTGGCGGAGATACAACAACAAAAACGGTCGGTAATCCCGACAAACTTATCTAATACCTTTACTACAAGCCTCGCAAACGTAAGTCTGATTCAGCGTATTGTTCTAAGAGAGCTCAAGCAGCGAAAAAACAAATCTCAGAAGAATCTCATGTCCGCCAGAACTTGGATGCGGACGTCAGGTGGCCTTAAGATCTACAGAGACCTTAGAACAGCCAAAAACTCACCGCATTTTACACGCTGAGCGTCATGTGTCCTTACAGCTTCAAGACGCTTGAAGACTCATAATGGCGGTGTCATGTGAAGGCTGCACGACAAAGAGAGAAGCGCAGCTTTACACATGGAACGTGGAGGCTTTTGGTGGGACTACATTTTATTATGATCTGTCAGCTGAATATGTTAATCATAAATTAGTCATCGTAGGGGGATCGATCAAAATACACATTAAAATGGAAGTGAGGAATGACTGGTGTGTGTTGCTCTGGTGGCAAAATCTCACATCCCGTATTTTGTGAGCCACAGAAACCACTAAAAATTCTACTTCAGCAACAATGTAATGAATCGAGGCATTTTTAAATGAATTTAGCAAATATAATGCATGCTTTCAGACTCGACTTTCAGAAAAACGATAGAAATACGTTCATTGCGTACCTACATAATAGCACTACACACATTTATATATATATGTCTCTAAACGACTGCATGCACAGGCATTGTAACGTCTCCTGGCAAAACACATATAATATATGTGGTAAAAAAGGAGAAAAGAATTATTGAACTGGATGATTGTAATTGCGTGGACAATGATTGTGTGAACTTTATGTAATAAAGAGAAACCATTATGTGTCATGTTTTATACTTGTATAGAATTATGTGCCGATTTTTTTTAAAGATAGTATCTGTGTCGGCGAGTACTGAAACCGCCTCAGACGATACTTATTAAACATCAAACAAAGATGAGAATATGTCACAACGAGTATAAATAGTAGTGACCGAGCATTAATTTCTCTGTCGTCTTCTTGGAGTTACGTGAGTAGGACGAGCCTGTGACGCTATATTGTATGCTTGTGTAGCATTCTTTTGTCAAGATTGAGAGAAGGACGCCATTAGGTACTGATTTGTAAAGGTGTGTAATAATTCAATCTGTCTAAATGCCTTGAATAGAGTTACTTAGTGAAAACTTGCATGGTGATTTGTAATAAGCTTGCCTGGTATTTTATCCCATCCTTTTAAGACATTTTCAGCTATTTAAATATTATCTGTGGTGCAGAGCTGCGCTACGAACGAAAGAGCCGCTGCCGCGGCGCATTCAAACTGCATTAAATGAAACCAATCATACCGCAAAGAAGCGGACAGGTAACAGTGAACTAAAATTATTTCTTTCAGCTTTTGGATTTGCAGAGCAGAGCAGCAGATTTTATGATATGTTTTACAGCTGGACGCGGGCTGCGGATGATATATTATTAACAGTGCAAAAAGATAATTTACCTTCATAACATAAAAGGAATCTTGCTGTGCGTAGTTCTGGTCTGGCAAACATTATAGTAAAAACATCTTTTTCTCTGATAATAGTCTCATGTTCTCGTGTTAGTCGTGGTACTTATTGGTGTTTTACTGTTAACAAAAACCCACTGCAAAATTTTGATGCTGAACAAACATTGCGTACTGTAACATCAGTATTGATAACGAAATAATTTTCAGTAACCTTCTCAATAACTGTAAAGTAAGGAAGATATGTTGAACTGTATAGCGAGTTACAGTAACGAAAAAATGCCGGCCGGAGAGGCCGTGCGGTTCTAGGCGCTTCATTCTGGAACCGCGTGACCGCTACGGTCGCAGGTTCGAATCCTGCCTCGGGCATGGACGTGTGTGATGTCCTTAGGTTAGTTATGTTTAAGTAGTTCTAAGTTCTAGGGGACTGATGACCACAGATGTTAAGTCCCATAGTGCTCAGAGCCATTTGAACCATTTTAACGAAACAATGTTCCTTTAATAGAAAGCCAGATCCAGAATAAAAAGAACATAATATATTTTGTTTTGTTGAAAATTAATGATCCAAAGAAACTCACAGCACAGCATCCCGAAAAAGTATTCAGGGCTCTTTTCGTAGCAACATATTTTATCTCATATATAAGTTTTTGCGCGAGCAGTAACAAAGCAGAGCGCCAGCGAAATGAGGAATGACTGGTGTGTGTTGCTCTGGTGGCAAAATCTCACATCCTGTATTTTGTGAGCCAAAGAAACCCCTAAGAGCTCTACTTCAGCAAGAATGTAATGAATCGAGGCATTTTTAAATGAAATTAGCAAATATAATCCATGTTTTCAGACTCTACATACAGAAAAATAATAGAAATACGTTCATTGCGTACTTACATAATGGCACTATACACATTTATATATATATATATATGTCTCTACACGACTATATGCACGGGCATGTCGTAAAATTACTAGCTAACTTACCATCACTCAGCATTAAAAAAGTACTGATATGCTAGCGAAGCAGCGGGTAACAGCTAGTATGGAAATGTGGAATCTATTTGTGATCCCCTTTCAGTAGCACCCATTACTTCGTGGGAATAAAGAGAATGTTGTGTTTCACAGGAACGATGTTTTCTGAATCCGTGGTAACTGTGTCAGTAGAACGTTTAACTTCGAGATAATTCACGACGTTCGAACACACTGTCATACTGCAAATCGAATGTCAGTGAAGGAATCACTGTCGTTCTCGTCTGAAAATTTTGCGGTACCGGCAAACATGCACAGGCGTGAATCCCAAGGGTACTCCTAGCAAACCGGCTGGAAGAGGGCCATGTGGTGCGTCTTTCCCAGAAGCCGTGCGTCATAACTCTTCCCCGGCACGCACCCTCGCACAGCCACAGGCCCTGCCGGCAGCCGTCTTTTATTTAGTTATCCCAGGGGCGGTCGCCGTCCGCCGACGCTATAAATAGTCTCTGGGGAGACTGGCGGAGGGAAAAGCAATAGCGTGGCGGGACAAGAGAATCGCGTCAGAATTGATTCGCTGCTTCAGAGCGCAACACGTGGGCGATAAGTTTTTTGTTGAGCGTGACATCGCGTGACAAAGCTCGGGAAGCGACTCACCTGCCTCCTTCGGACTTTTCGGTTTTTCCATGGTGTACAGGTACCTTCTTTTTTCTCCTCCATGTTACCGAGAGAGGCAGAGCAGTGGATAGCACACTGGACTTGCACTCAGAAGGGTCGCAATTCAAACCCCCCCTCCGGACATCAGGATTTTTTTCCGTGCTCTCCCTCGATTCCTTAAAGCAGTGGCTCTCCAGAGAAAATATGGACGATTTCATTCCCCATCAGTCTCCAACCCGAGGTTGTGCTCTGCCTCTGGCATTGAAGAGACCTTAAAAACTTATGTATCTTCAAAAGTAGCTTGTCTTTTGTTGCAGAAGACAGCACCATCTATCAACTGGCACAGTCTATTGTAGTGACTGATACCAAATGTAGTGGATGGGTGCCAGGAAGTTCCGTATTAAAACTCGTCCGAGCTTTTCAAATGATTTATTCGTTTGCACTACAGAGCTTCATTCACCTCGGTCTGTGTCACAGGCCCCGCATTGCTGAGTAAGTACCCCTAGCGGTCTGTGCAACGCCACGCTGTGTCGTGCCGGCCTTGTTCACCAGCTGTAGAGTTCCGATGACGTCAGGATGGCTGCGCCACCAGCCGACTCAGCGGCCACTGTGCCCGTTGACTCCGCGCTTCTCCGCCGGGAGCCGTAGGCCGGCCCCACTGCTGCTTCTTCCTCGGCTGGCGTAGCTGGGAATGCGGCGGCCCCCGTTCCGGCGTCCGATCCTGCGGCCCTCGCCTTGTAAGTCTCCGGCGTGTGCCGGGAGACGAGACGACTGTCCGCGGTAGCGACCCGAAAAGTGGCCCGCCCTGGCTGGCTGCGGACCCCACGTCGGCCTCAGAGTGTCGAACCAACGACCTGCCATGGACAGGGAAGCCGTCGCCCGATCTGTTGCTGCGTGTAGCCTGCCAGTGTGACGCGCTCTGGACTCCAGGAGAGCTGCCACACTTGAATGACTCTCGTTAGAAAACAACACCTATTTATACTCAGCTGCGCGCTTCTGTTTCGCTAACGCATTGCTCCGAGTCACGTATGCCCCACACCTCGGTTGCGCCAGTGGGCCCCTTCTACCTATAGCTTGCAACATGCGAACCGCTGCGCTTACTCTTTTCAGTCGTGCGATGGCCCCTGGGCCATCCATTCCATTCGCAACTGCTGGTCAGCGTAACTTACTGCAGCTGGCTGTAACTTGTGCGCTCCGAAATATTCCACCAGATCTAACTTGCCTATCTTAAACTGTGATGCCGGCACGACATGCACACCTCCTACGAAGGCATCGACACGATTACCGGCCATGTCACTCCCAGCTTTGTTCGTTCATAATATACAGAACGCAGTAGAATTCATGTTGACACCGCATTTCTTGCCTTCCAGAGAGTGTTCGATACGATTCCACAAAGCTGTCTGGTATATAAAGTACGTGCATACAGATATGCGATTGGATTGGAGACTTATTAACACGTAGGTCTCAGGATTTCGTCCTAAACCGTTGAGGCATCATCGAAAGCAGAAGTAACGTCCAAAGGTCACAGGCCACTGTGACAGGGCCGCTCTTGTACTTGATGTATATGGATGTTTACAAACAACTTTCACATATTCCTACAGGAGGTAGTGTTGCTCGACTCTAGAAGGAAAGTTGCTATACTGATATTCCTGGAAATAGCTGTCAGTTGAGATATGGGCCAATCTATCCTCTCATTCCCATCATGTTACGTAGAAGCAGACACTGTAGGCGTTCCCACCCGCAGCGACGTATGGGAGGCACTCCTGAAGACAATGCCTCCCCTTTCTGAATAGTAGCGCCGTTACGCTGACGTCAATATACTATAGTGCGAGAAAGACTCGTTGGCCTCGACTGTAGTGCAAAGTGCTGCATGTGGTTATCACGCATCCCGACAGCTCCTTCAATCATTATTCACTGTGAAACACAAACTCTCACCGGTAATTCATCACACAAAAATAGGTGATACACAGCACCTGTTAATCAGTTTGGTAATGTCTAGAACTAATTAGTCTGTCACCGATAGTTCCTTCCCATGCATTGATAATGAAGCGATCCTGATACCTCACCCCCATAGCTTACAACCTTTAAAACACGTTGCACAAAGCGTGACTTCTCGATGTTTATGAAAAATCAAACAAAATGCTGAAAAGAAAGGATCACTCTGCATGCAAACCAATTGTTGCGGAACCACCACTACTGTCATGCAGCTTAAATTTTTTGTGTATCGTTTATTTCTCAGACGCAGTTCAACATTTTACAGTAGATCGCAGACGACAAACCAGAAAGAAACAAAGTTAACTAATTCATGTGTAAAAGGATAACATTATACAGGTTGTTACAAAAAGCTACGGCCAAACTTTCAGGAAACATTCCTCACACACAAAGAAAGAAAATATGTTATGTGGACATGTGTCCGGAAACGCTTACTTTCCATGTTAGAGCTCATTTTATTACTTCTCTTCAAATCACATTAATCATGGAATGGAAACACACAGCAACAGGACGTACCAGCGTGACTTCGAACACTTTGTTACAGGAAATGTTCAAAATGTTCTCCGTTAGCGAGGATACATGCATCCACCCTCCGTTGCATGGAATCCCTGATGCGCTGACGCAGCCCTGGCGAACAGCGTGTTGTATCACAGCCGTCCACAATACGAGCGCGAAGAGTCTCTACATTTCGTACCGTGGTTGCGTAGACAAGCGCTTTAAAATGCCCCCATAAATGAAAGTCAAGAGGGTTGAGGTCAGGAGAGCGTGGAGGCCATGGACTTGGTCCGCCTCTACCAATCCATCGGTCACCGAATCTGTTGTTGAGAAGCGTACGAACACTTCGACTGAAATGTGCAAGAGCTCCATCGTGCATGAACCACATGTTGTGTCGTACTTGTAAAGGCACATGTTCTAGCAGCACAGGTAGAGTATCCCGTATGAAATCATGATAGCGTGCTCCATTGAGCGTAGGTGGAAGAACATGGAGCCCAATCAAGACATCACCAACAATGCCTGCCCAAACGTTCACAGAAAATCTGTGTTGATGACGTGATTGCATAATTGCTTGCGGATTCTCGTCAGCCCACACATGTTGATTATGAAGGTTTACAATTTGATCACGTTGGAATGAAGCCTCATCCGTAAAGAGAACATTTGCACTGAAAAGAGGATTGACACATTGTTGGATGAACCATTCGCAGAAGTGTACCCGTGGAGGCCAATCAGCTG
The DNA here is from genome assembly GCF_021461395.2 of Schistocerca americana. Classification (NCBI taxonomy): domain Eukaryota; kingdom Metazoa; phylum Arthropoda; class Insecta; order Orthoptera; family Acrididae; genus Schistocerca; species Schistocerca americana. The sequence goes on from NC_060120.1 coordinate 908,873,713, forward strand.
CTGATAGTGCCTGCACACGCTGTACATGGTACGGAAACAACTGGTTCTCCCGTAGCACTCTCCATACAGTGACGTGGTCAGCGTTACCTTGTACAGCAGCAACTTCTCTGACGCTGACATTAGGGTTATCGTCAACTGCACGAAGAATTGCCTCGTCCGTTGCAGGTGTCCTCGTCGTTCTGCGTCTTCCCCAGTCGCGAGTCATAGGCTGGAATGTTCCGTGCTCCCTAAGACGCCGATCAATTGCTTCGAACAGCTTCCTGTCGGGACATCTTCGTTCTGGAAATCTGTCTCGATACAAACGTACCGCGCCATGGCTATTACCCCGTGCCAATTCGTACATCAAATGGGCATCTGCCAACTCCGCATTTGTAAACATTGCACTGACTGCAAAACCACGTTCGTGATGAACACTAACCTGTTGGTGCTACGTACTGATATGCTTGATGCTGTAGAGCGATGAGTCGCATGTCAACACAAGCACCGAAGTCAACATTACCTTCCTTCAATTGGGCCAACTGGCGGTGAGTCGAGGAAGTACAGTAGCCGGCCGAAGTGGCCGTGCGGTTAAAGGCGCTGCAGTCTGGAACCGCAAGACCGCTACGGTCGCAGGTTCGAATCCTGCCTCGGGCATGGATGTGTGTGATGTCCTTGGTTAGTTAGGTTTAAGTAGTTCTAAGTTCTAGGGGACTGATGACCACAGCTGTTAAGTCCCATAGTGCTCAGAGCCAAGCAATATGAACATAAACAGATCGTGGTAGTATCGTGTACAGAACGTTTAAAAGGGCAGAGCATTGGTGGAGCTGTCATTTGTACCAGCTGAGTTATGAGAAAAGTTTTCCTACATTATAATGTCCGCACGACGCGAATTAACAGACTTTGAACGCGGAATGGTAGGTGGACATGCGGGACATTCTATTCCGGAAATCGTTATGGAACTCAGTATTCCGAGATCCACAGCGTCAAGCATTACCTCTTTTCACGGACAACGCACAATAGCCGAAGGCCTTCACTTAGAGCTGCGGCGGTTGCGTAGAGGTGTCAGTGTTAACACAGAAGCGATACTGCGTGAAATAACAGCAGAAATCAGTGTGGGAAGGACAATGAACGTATCTCCTAGGATACTGCGGTGAATGTTTGCGTTAACGGGCTATGGCAGCAACCGACAGATGTGACTGCCTTTGGTAAAAGCACGACATCCCGTGTAGCGCCTCTCCTGGGCTCCTGACCATATCGGTTGGACCCTAGACGTCTGGAAAACTGTGACCTGGTCAGATGAGTCCTGTTTTCAGTTGGTGAGAGCTGGTGGAAGGGTTTAAGTGTGGCGCAGACCCCACGAAGTCATGGACCCAGGTTGTCAACAAGGCAACGTGCAAGCTGGCAGTGGTTCCATAATTGTGTGGACTGTGTTTACACGGAGTGAACTGGGTCCTCTGGTCCAACTGGAGCGATCATTGACTGGAAATGGTTATGTTCGGCTACTTGGACACCAGTTGCAGCCATTCGTGGACTTCACGTTCTCAAATAACGATGGAATTTTTAAGCATGGCAATGCGCCATGGCATGGGGCCACAGTTGTCCGCTGTTGGTTTGAGGAACATTCTGGACAATTCAGGCGAATGATTTGGGCACCCCGATCACCCGACGTGAATCCCATCGAACATTTATGAAACATAAATGCACAAAATCCTGCACTGGCAACACTTTCGCAGTTATGAACGGCTATAGAGACAACATGGCACAATATTTCTGCAGGGAACTTCCATCGACTTGTTGAGTCCATGCCACGAAGAGATGCTGTACTTCGCCTGGTAAAAGGAGGTCCGACACGATGTTAGGAAGTATCCCATGACTTTTGTGATCTCAGTGTATTTCCTTGTACGTGAACAACGCATATTGTCAACAAAATCTAGAAGTCTCTAGCACTCAAGTTTGATCCCATGCATGTGCTCTGGTGCCTGATATTCCGGCTGTTTCGAAACCTCTTTTCTGTTAAAAAAAAATTATCGTTAAATTGACTAAACCGTTGTAAATAAAACAAAAAAGAAATAGTCATTATACGTTCTGTAGGCAAAGTTTCCGTTCGGGTTGAGACGTCACTCTGCAAAAAACTCCTAGCGGACATGGTCTTTGGCTCTATGTGAATATTTTGCATTCAACTCAATTTTGTACAATGAAGAGACAGCTTCAGTTACTTGTTATGAACTGAGGAGAGACTTGCAGATCAGCAACTTTTAATGTAAATATTCACAGCTGATTCTAAATGTAATTGCAATACGCGTAACTAGAGAAGTAGTTCCGATATCGTGTGACTACGCGACGGATGATCATCCCTTGGAATAAGTCGTACCGTTAACTATCTAGGAATATCTGTCAGGATGTTGGTGAATCTTCCGGATTGGATGATCGTCGTCCATGAAGCTATTTCTTTCTTAGCTATTCATTTAGAGTTACGCTGTACGTCTTCAGAGATGTTCCTCACTGTACAAGGTAATTCACTTATGTAAACGTGAAAACTTGCCACCCGCTAATTACAGAAGAGTCACTATTAGGATCGAACATGCCGAGCTAACAATGAGTAGAGAGATGATGTGGAACAGTATAATCATTACTTGTTGATAGGGCCTAGTTCCAGCTTTACATTCATTACAATAAAGAAAAGATCCTTACACATAAATACGTAAGTTAATGTTCAAAGGAATTTACTCCTACGAATCCGTGACCAATCAGCAAGGCTTCAGTCTTTTCATGTAGCGTCAATAGGATGTAAGTCCAGTGCTTAAGTTATTTTAGCACTGAACTCTGTGTGTGAGCCGGCTGCGGTGGCCGAGCTGTTCTAGGCACTCCAGTCCGGAACCGCGCGACTGCTACGGTCGCAGTTTGGAATCCTGCCTCGGGCATGGATGTGTGTGATGTCCTTAGGTTAGTTAGGTTTAAGTGGTTCTAAGTTCTAGGGGACTGATGACCTCAGATATTAAGTCCCATAGTGCTCAGAGCCATTTGAACCATCTGTGTGTGAGCAGAGCGAAAGCGATTACGTATGGAGATAATAAACTAATATTTGACCACAAAGATAATAGAGAGGAAGCTGCGATTGTCTTGTTTTTTATTATTTATGTTTATTTGTGTTTTGAGATAGCTGACATAAGCAACAAATAAGATAAAAAGAGGAAGGATGTGAGGAATGACATCTGACATTCAAGAAACATAATAAAACAAGCTCGTGTATCAAGAGAACCATACATAAACAATTGGAAGAAAAAAATTTCTGCAAGGAAAATTGGAAACGAATGCAAAACTTTCTTTTACACTTACCTATCTTAGCCTATCTTAAAATTAGTCTGTAAGCAACGACACCCCAGACTTACATATTCATTGCTTAATAGAAATAAACCCTGTCAGTCGTTAAAGAAAGAGAAAAGCTGATAGCGATAAGGAACATGGTGCGAGCTTCACCTACCATGCACTGCACTATGGTGAAAAATTGGAAGTTTGTCAGAAGATTTTCGTAAGTTCACATGGAATTTCAGAAAAATGTGTGAAGGGTTTGAAGGTTGTAGTGTTGGCAGAAGAGCCAACACTATGTTTCTAGAGGAGGCCGAAATGCACGCGTTTAATTACACGCTGACTGGCGTGAGGTCTGGAACAGGACAATATCTTGAGAATTGCAAATAAAGTACGTGGTTGATATAATACTTAACTTTAATCCACAATTGTAGAACATCTCTCGTTACGGTACATGCTTCATAATATTAATTATCAATTGAATACGGCGCCTTGCTAGGTCGTTGCAAATGTAGCTGAAGGCTATGCTAACTATCGTCTCGGCAAATGAGAGCGTATTTGTCAGTGAACCATTGCTATGAACGTCGGCTGTAAAACTGGGGCGAGTGCCAGTACGTCTCTCTAGACTTGCCGTGTGGTGGCGCTAGGTCTGCAATTAATGACAGTGGCGACACGCGGGTCCGACGTATACTAACGGACCGCGGCCGATTTAAAGGCTACCACCTAGCAAGTGTGGTGTCTGGCGGTGACACCACAAAGGTCCTCCTACAGCAAGGAAAATCACTAAAGGGCCACCGTGGTAGGCACCAAAACCAGAATGCATTAGCAGGAGCAGCAGCAACAAAACAAAACGAGTTATAGAACCAGATTTCATCATATACAATGGCAGAGAGTCGTCATTAAGGAAGAACATGCCAGTACCTTCACGCTCGACTGACAATCAAAGCTATTTGCGACATGTTCAAAGAAAAACATTCAGAGATCAGTGTGAAGTATCATTATTATAGGCAGTATTTTCAGGAACACTTTGAACTCCGTTTAGTCGAAAGTGATTACACATGGATATAATAAACATTTGACCACAAAGATAATAGAGAGGAAGCTACGATTCTCTTGTTTTTTATTATTCATGACTATTTCAGTGTTCTTCAGGTTAACAGTTGTATAGTTTGTGAGCAACAGAAGCTAAAACTTGTAAATCCTTACCTTAATGATGGTTCAAAAGGAGTGGCTTCGGCCGAACTCTTAATAATGAAGACGGCAATGTAGACGAGTCCGAGCGGAAGTATTATGACAACACTAACGTACATGTCATAGATTACATACAAAATCTGCCTTTGCTACATATTCCTGTACAAACAGAGTTCCATTTACGCCAGTTCTGTGTGAATGTATTTTACATATTGATCTGAAAACCAAAACATCTCATTTTTCTTTAGACCATGAAGGTATTCCAGGAGCAAATGATGTTTCTTTCTTTGTGATGAATTGCATATGCATTGTTAAATGGATTTACGTCCACACACTTTAAACACCCTAAAATGAATCTAAATTGCTTCTGAAAAGGAAAGTGTTGTAATAAGCATGTCCCTGAATAACAGTAGCAGCAGTTAGAGTAATCTGAAATCTAACAATTGAACCAGATCGAAAACCGTTTGTTTTAGTTTTCTCAAAAGCAGAGTCAATGGACGAAAGCCCTTTTAACAAATCATGATTCATTATCATAAAGACTAAGTTGTAGGTAAAACCAATAGTAGATTACGACTCGTTGGTACGTTACCGGGGAATTGCAGTTTGTCAACAAAATATATTGATTACAGAATATCTGTAGATCTCATAGTAGAATACTTCTGTACGGTTTTAGATTAGGGTTGATAGATCGAAAACAGAAAATTCGGACTCGGCTTTATATTTAGCCGGATATTTTCCCATAAATCCAGACTATCTGTGTTATATAGAAAGTCATTTGTGTATTTTCAGTCGTTTATCAATGAATAGTTACAGTCAGTTTTATGCGAGATCAATCTTAAACCTACTTAAACTAAAAAAAAGTCAGTAGACAGTCTAGCAATTTGGAAACAATGACATCGATTAAGTGATCAGCCATTTCTCTTGCTGCCTCGTTCCTACTGCTCTTTCTCCTGGACTGTCGTCGTTTGATACACTCCAAGGTAAATCTGCAACAAAGAACAAGATCCTAGACGTTTCACAGCAAACAACGAATGTGTATCTGTAATATTTATGGTTTTCTTAACTACAAGTAGAAATTAATGGACACCCTGTAAATGCGTACAAAATGTAACTGTTACTTTTGCAGCCCTCCGTGTTACACTAACGAGAGACGTCTACCTTATACAAAGAAGGATGCTGAAATAGTCACAGATTTTACGGGTCGAGACAGCTTACCAGGAATTAGAAAAACTTCAACAGGCAGGCACTCGAAGAAAGAGGTCGGACATTCAAAACCTCAAGAACAGTCTTTCAAGGCAGAAAACGTTACTATTTTTTCAGTCCGTTACTTAACTGTCCCGTATAGATACTGCAACAAAATAAAAGAAATAACAGTTCGTACAGAGATATGTAAGTCTTATTTCCGTGTACGCAGGTTTATATAAAACTTCTATGCTGCGATGAAGGCGACTTATTCACGTACGAAATAAGTTAAACAAAGCAACTTCCTACCTGAAACTAGTATCCTACCTGAGCAACAATAACTTTAGTGAAGCACAGTTTGGATTTCAGAACAGTTGCTCAAATGAGAATTCTACTTAAAAACAAAGTAGCGATATTTTGCTTTTTTGTGGTGATACTTTGTGTGGCATGTCAAGGCATTTGACTTCGTAAATCTCCTAGATAAACTGACGTTTTATGAAACTGATGGTATAGCCAACCAATGGATAATGTAATAGCTAACAAAACAATGCAGAAACTTAGATTTAATGATTCAGTCAGTGAAACCAAGGGAGATTTTTAAGAAAGGTGAGAAATTACTTACGGTAATCCATAACGCTCAATATTAGGTCCACTATTGTTTCTCATACATCGAGTGGACTTCAAAAGTTATGTTACACAGTATTATGGTAGATCAAGTAAAGTTATTAAATGCTGTATTACATTTCGAAGAGAGAGAGATAAATGACACTATTTTTCAATATAGTCACAACGGTCGGAATATCTACCAGATGTTAGAACACACCCCATGGCCATAGAGCCATTCTAGAAACACTATGTGGCAGTCCTCGACATTGTAAAATCTGTTCCCCCAAGATGCTCTGTTAGCAGGCTGATAATATGGAAATCGCTTGGTGCAAGACATTGTTTTTCCGATCAGAATCATCCACGTCTGTGCGGCCTCGATAAAATCGTTGGCAGAATTTCAAGTCGAGAAATTCATAATTGCTTATTTGTTGTAGTTGCCGTTGTATGCAAGACTGAACTGGTTCGAGGAAACTTCTTCTGTACCTCACACTTGAGAATGATGAAATTTGCTTTCGTAATGGGTAGGTTTCCTGATCAGCCGGGTTTATTCACTCTACTTTGGCATGTACTTCACGACGAATATCTGTTGGCGCTATGCCTGAGACCTCGTAGAGATTTGCAGGTGTCTAGGTTTCAAACAACCTGTAAAAAACCTACACGTTGCGTTCGGCGCCTTATCAATTGTGTTTGCGTGGGTAGATTTGTACCAGACAGGGCACACATACCACTGAAAAACTGTAAAATGTAGTTAAATACTGTCATTCAGGGCTAGTGGTCTAGAGCCCAATATGACCCTAGTGATTTTGTGAAGGATCAATTTTTCTGGCTGCCACTTCCATTCTTGTACTCTTACAGTGCTACTTGTTCGTGTGAGTACGATGCAGAGTGGCTCCCAGCTATTTTGGAACGGGCATGTTTACTAATTGTGTTCCTTGCCGTGTGATGCAAAGTTTTCGACATACCTGATTGTGCTCATGATCGAACACATCAGCTGTGTTTCAGATGGGTTTGGACAAAGTTAATTGTCAGAGTAATAGACACTCAACTCTCGAAATTCATCTGACAGATGAGCTTCGACATATTCAAAATATTTCCCTTAACTTTCTAATGACAAATGGTCGGCAGAGAGGAAATTCATTGTGTTCGCCGGAAGGTTCAAATGGCCCTGAGCACTATGGGACTCAACTGCTGAGGTCATTAGTCCCCTAGAACTTAGAACTAGTTAAACCTAACTAACCTAAGGACATCACAACATTCACAAACATCCATGCCCGAGGCAGGATTCGAACCCGCGACCGTAGCGGTCTCGCGGTTCCAGACTGCAGCGCCTTTAACCGCACGGCCACTTCGGCCGGCTTCGTCGGAAGGGGATGTTCATTAATGCAGATGTTCAATAACATTGCTTAAAGGACATTCCTTGTGGTACGCCATTTCTTCGACATCTCCATCAGCTATGCTGACCCTGGAGGTCCACATAAAATCTCCTGTTTTAGAGTAAACTTTGAATAAGTTCGGTGAAAGCGTAATCTCTCGTCATCCCGTGTATCTTCCATGACAAATTACGGTAACTGACAGTGTCATAAGCAGCCGTCAGCTGTGTGAAAGCACCTTCGGATTGTCAAGGAAGAGAGGAGCTGTGAGATAAATGAATTACTTTTACGCGCACTTGAATAAATTCGCAAACAAGAGGGAATCTTGTCTTTCAGCGTGTTGCGACTTTTTTCACATTAGCTGCGTCTCTTATAATGGAGACGAATTCTGAAGACTGTCTCATTTTTTCTCGGTTATCTTTGTCCAACAAAATCACATATCCCCAATATTGTTCGTCACCGGGAGAAAGACTATATGAAGTTGTAAAGATAAGCTGACCATCAACCTAGAGCTGTGTTTACAGAGCCGTACAGCAGATACGATAACGTTGACGTATCAGCCCTGTAACATAAATTGCCTCTTATCTGGCAGCCCGAGGAGTTTACCTACCGACTGACGCTTTTCACACGCACATAGTGCAGATAGCTGTATTTGGTGTAAAGAGAACTGAATCCAAGAATCATTCCATGAGTACTACCGATTTTACTTCATTCGCTCTGATGCTAACTGAGAGATGTGATTCTGGTGTATTGGGACATAGTACCCTATATTCGATATATTTTTATTTTATACGCTACTACCTTTTACCTGTATATGCATAAATCACATAAATAGAATGTAACAGATGTAAGTACAGATATTTTTATATGTGGTACCTTAATATGTACACACATCAGTGTGTTGGTGTTTCTTATTTGCGTGGAACCGTCTTCCCACAAACACGTCCCAATCTTTACGACCTGATGTTCTCTGCAGACTCTTATTGCACTACAAAGTGAACTACACCATCGGTATTGACGAATCGTTTTGCATCTATGCATCCACACTTCAACAACGGACCTGCTGCTCAGGTACTTACTCTGTTCATTGACAAGCCTCAATTCCGCGTACAACTGATGTAAAATGAAAGTTACAAGTAACAACCTCACCTTTACCGATTTTTTTAAGAGTTGAACCCCCCATGTACAGAACAATTTCAAACGCTTGAAGTTTGTTTGAAGCCACTAATTTCTGACATTATCAAACTCTGGATGAGTGTAGTGAGGGTAAACTGCTCTCTGTTACAAGAAAAGCCATTTTTCTCGCATGTCAATGTTTATGACGCCGTATCTCCAGAACTATAAATTGTACAATGACATAATTTTGCAGGTAAATTCAGTGGCATATGTGGACACTGACCATAAAATGTGTTGCGAATAGAGCTAGTAGTAAACAAGAGACGAATGAAACCGTCATGCCTTATGTTGAAGTTTTAATACATGACAGCGAAAATGTAGTAAGTGAATAACTTATTTCCTTTTTTGGGGAATGGAGTGTTTGTCAACGAGAAAAAGTTTCTAAAAGGTTAGAATTTTTTTGTGAAGTTTCTTCTGGAAGTTGCTAAGTGCTATCATTCTCAAATACTTGAATAATGTACTCTCGGTAATTTACGCAGCTTGAGCTTCAGTGCTTCAAGGCAAATACACAATTCCTAAATTTAATACTTGCCTTATTGAGTCGAACATTTAATGTAAGATTATACCTCTTAATGAATAGACTATGACAGAATGTTACATTTTTAAATTTGGTCAATAACTAAGAAATATTAAAAATCAATTTTTTTGCCCATGGGTGTCATTAGATAGGCAACTAGTATTCCATTTCTGTGGAGAAAAACGTATAAGAATGTATAAATAATTTCCAGAGTAGTATTAAAGTTAGAAGCAGAACAGAAATCAACACTTATGTTCGAGCCCTGACATAAATAATGTATCGAGATCCGCATTTATGCTCCATGGCCCACCGAGTGGTGTTTGGCGGAGGGCGCTTGTTGCTCTTCCACCATTTTCCACCTTTCCCTCTCCATTCGCTAATAGTGTGCAGGGAGAACGACCGTCATTGAGTCTCTGAATGAAATATAATTCCCCCATGTTTCCCACCACTGTAATTTCACGAGATGTATATGGCACGAAGTAAAGACGTTGCCTAACTCTTTTGAAGAGATGGAAGAGCGGAGAGAGGAATTACGGCTATAAAAATTGACAGATGACAATGTTAATGACGATATCAAATAACGGGTATGTTCATACAATAAGTACTAATTAAAAAGTCACGCTTCGCTTTGTTTTTTTTTCTTTGTTCCCAGAGAACATCCTAGATCACTTGAGAACCTTCGGTAAAATTGTAACAATGAACATTAAAAAAATGTAAAAATGTTAAAGTTTCACACTAAAAACGACTCTCGTATGCTTAAAAATGCTCTAAAGTACTTTTAAATCTACTAAAGTATTCAAGAATACGCTTATTTCATGTGCTTGAGTCTTGTCTTTCACAAGCATCCACCGTTGTAACTCCAGTTAGCTCATTTCGTAATCTTGTTTGTTCGGCAGTTTATGTCTGACTGTCTCACTTGATCCTCTACTCTTATTTGATCTCGTTATTGGTCTGCTAAGTTTTCTCTCAATCTGTTCATTCTCTTCTGTTGTTAAGCTAAACGTACATCTCGCTCTTTATCAGTTTTAGCTCTTCACTGTTCTTTCTGTTTCCTTCTTTCCAATTCATTACTGGCCAATTTATATTGTTTTGTTACATTCTCACTCCCTTGATCCTTTGTACACTCGCCTCTCTCCATCGCCTATATGTACCCCTCAGAGCTGGAACGTATCCCCGTCACAACAGGGTAATGCTAGAACATTCTCAAATATTCTGGAAGATTCTACAACATTCTAGAACATTCTTCATCATTCTGGGAGGAACGTTCTGGGTGGTCTCGGACACTTCGGCACTCGACTCTTGACTGCTTTACCGACTTCCCGTAAGAAGTCCATTCGTGAGATGCCTTATTTTGGCACCCATCCCTGCAGTTACATACCGAAATCTTTGTCACGGTTGGTGTTGGAGTGGTACCCTAACACATAACCCTCATTGGGCTGCGGGGATGGATTGCGAAGTGACAGCGGCTGGCAAGGACAAACCAAACTTACATTTATTACATATACAGATGTACTGATATACGTATGTGCGGTACTTCACGGACGAAAAAATCGCAGCTCAAAAAAATAATTATTGTAGAGTAACGAAATTTCGTGAATACATTTGTCTAGGTAATACATTTAAGTTATTAAAATTGCAAGATCATAGGTAATGTATTGTTGTGGTCTTCAGTCCTGAGACTGGTTTGATGCAGCTCTCCATGCTACTCTATCCTGTGCAAGCTTCTTCATCTCCCAGTACCTACTGCAACCTACATCCTTCTGAATCTGCTTAGTGTATTCATCTCTTGGTCTCCCCCTATGATTTTTACCCTCCACGCTGCCCTCAAATACTAAATTGGTGATCCCTTGATGCCTCAGAACATGTCCTACCAACCGATCCCTTCTTCTGGTCAAGTTGTGCCACAAACTTCTCTTCTCCCCAATCCTATTCAATACTTCCTCATTAGTTATGTGATCTACCCATCTAATCTTCAGCATTCTTCTGTAGCACCACATTTCAAAAGCTTCTATTCTCTTCTTGTCCAAACTATTTACCGTCCATGTTTCACTTCCATACATGGCTACACTCCATACAAATATTTTCAGAAATAACTTCCTGACACTTAAATCTATACTCGATGTTAACAAATTTCTCTTCTTCAGAAACGCTTTCCTTGCCATTGCCAGTCTACATTTTATATCCTCTCTACTTCGACCATCATCAGTTATTTTGCTCCCCAAATAGCAAAACTCCTTTACTACTTTAAGTGTCTCATTTCCTAATCTAATACCCTCAGCATCACCCGACTTAACTCGACTACATTCCATTATCCTCGTTTTGCTTTTGTTGATGTTCATCTTATATCCTCCCTTCAAGACACCATCCATTCCGTTCAACTGCTCTTCCAAGTCCTTTGCTGTCTCTGACAGAATTACAATGTTATCGGCGAACCTCAAAGTTTTTATTTCTTCTCCATGGATTTTAATACCTAGTCCAAATTTTTCTTTTGTTTCCTTTACTGCTTGCTCAATATAGAGATTGAATAACATCGGGGAGAGGCTACAACCCTGTCTCACTCCCTTCCCAACCACTGCTTCCCTTTCATGTCCCTCAACTCTTATAACTGCCATCTGGTTTCTGTACAAGTTGTAAATAGCCTTTCGCTCCCTGTATTTTACCCCTGCCACCTTCAGAATTTGAAAGAGAGTATTCCAATCAACATTGTCAAAAGCTTTCTCTAAGTCTACAAATGCTAGAAACGTAGGTTTGCCTTTCCTTAATCTTTCTTCTAAGATAAGTCGTAAGGTCAGTATTGCCTCACGTGTTCCAGTATTTCTACGGAATCCAAACTGATCTTCCCCGAGGTCAGCTTCTACTAGTTTTTCCATTCGTTTGTAAAGAATTCGTGTTAGTACTTTGCAGCTGTGGCTTATTAAACTGATTGTTCGGTAATTTTCGTAAGCTCGAGATAAGCCATTGCAAATGTGAAATGCTGTTACAATAACAACCGGTGTAACTACCAGACTGTTGAATGCAAGCATGAAAATGTACAGGCATTTTATTGTGCAGTTGCCAGACGTCAGTTCGTGAGGCGAAATTCCATACCTGTTACAATTTGTCAGCCAGTATGCTGTTTGTGTATGACGCTGGAATTGTCGACCGATGATGTCTCATATGTGAGTGGTTGGAGACCGATCTGGTGATCTCGCAGGCCAAGGCAACATGTCGACACTCCGAAGAGCATGTTGTGTTACAACAGCGGTATGTGGCCGACCGTTATCCTGTTAGAAAACACCTCCTGGAATACTTTCCAGGAATGACAGCATAACAGGTCGAATCACCAGACTGACGTACAAATTTGCAGTCAGGGTGCGTGTGATAACCATGAGAGTGTTCCTGTGCTCCTGCCGCACCCCAGACGCTAACTGCAGGTCTAGGTCCAGTATGCTTAGCACGCAGAAAGACTAGTTGCAGGCCCACAAATGGCCGCCTCCTAACCAATGTTCGGCCATCACTGGCACCGAGGCAGAACCAGCTTTTATCAGAAAACAGAGCAGACCTCCACCCTGCCCTCCAATGAGCTATCGATTGACATCACCGAAGTCGCAAATGACGGTGCTTTGGGGACAGTGGAATACACGTTAAATGGCGTCTGTCTCGGAACTGTCCTTCAAGTAACCGATTTTTAACGGTTCGTTGTGCCGCTCTGATACTAATTTCAACTCAAATTTCTGTTGTACATGCAATACGATGCACCATAGCCATACCCCGGACACTTTGGTGTTCCCTCTCGGTAGTGCCACATGAAATTCCGGAGCTTGGTCTTCTTTCGACTGTACATTCTCGAGATCACAACTGTCAGCATTTACGTACAGTGGCTACATTCCTGCCAAGTCTTTCTGCAGTATCTCAGAAGGAACATCCAGGTTCTCATAGCCCTGTTGCACGACCTCGCTCCAACTCAGTGAGGTGTAGATAATAGCGCGTTTCTCGCCTTAAAAACATTCTAGTCTAACATCAACTCACCACGTCCAATCTCAAAAATAACTAACGCTCACGATCGTTATAGCGTGTATATAAAGCAAACCTGATTTCCATTCTCATAGTGGTGCTACTAGCGCAATTCTTATGAGACTGGCGCTAAATCTGAGCAGGTATCATCTCTCAGATGCAGAAACATGCCTGATAAGATACGTTTATGAAGTACGACTCCTTTTTGGTGTTGCCCTTTTTTTCCGTTGGTATATATCGAAGGTATTCTGGAAGTCAAGAAACATTCTGAGCTCTTCTACATACTGTTTTCTGAATCTCGTAGAATAATGCAAGTTGGTCTTCACACGATCAGTGCTCGCCGGAATCGTGTTAATTTGTGTAAGGGACTTGTTCGACCTCGAGAAAAGTCGCCACAATACTGTACTTCCCCTAATTCAATATAAAGACGTCAGTGATATCGATGTATAGTTTTGACGACGTGTCCAGCGACCCTTCTGATAGACCGAAACTAAGATGAACAATTGCTAGATGAGCTGAAGCACCCCACATTAGCCTTACTATTGTCCGAAACGACCGGGAAAGTCTAGATCTCGTAGAAACGTAAACATCACTCAAGGATTAAGCCTCAGGCCTGTTCCGACTTCCCGACAGATGCCTACAAAGCAGCACGGGGAGCGGACTATCATCGTGGGACATTCGATCAGTTGTTGCCAGGAGCTGAATCCTTATGGCGCCGTTGTTTCTTTATCGAAGCGGCTCTTCATTTGGTCTCACGTCCGCCCCTGATAGCTCAGTGGTCAGCGCGACGGAATGTCATACCTAACGGCCTGGGTTCGAGTCCCGAATGGTACGGAGATTTTCTCCTCTCGGGGACTGGGTGTTGTGTTGTCCTTATCATCAACATTTCATCCCCATCGACAAGCAAGTCGCCGAAGTGGCGTCAAATCGAAAGACTTGCACCAGGCGAACGGTCTACCCGACGGGAGGCCCTAGCCACACGGCATTTCCATTTCCATTTGGTCTCACGAGGCTGTGTGGACCCCGTCTCAGACCTTACCTCTTTTTGTATATAAAAATCCCAGGATTGATGTATCGAAGCATAAACCTTTGGCTTTGTAGTCGTGTAAGTTACAATTTCTTTAAAAGAAAAAAGCGATGGTCTTCGTAAAATGAAAATATTTCTTGGAAACGTAAATAACTGTACTTTCCCTATTTCCTATTTTTCTTTTAAAGAAGGGCCTCGGGGGGGGGGGGGGGGGGGGCAGAGCAGGCAGTAGGAGAAAGATTAATCTTTATTATTCACAAAAGTCTAGTATGCCCTGATAACCTATAACCTTACAATTGTCCTGGAGTGACCCTCTGTTGTCTGACCACGCAGCAGGGAAATAACAAGATGGTTCACCTCCGGCACCCGTTAACGATTCACAAGCGTAACTAAAAATGAAAATAAAAAACTAAAACAAAAATATGAAAGAAAAAATAAAATAAGATAAACCTTCTGCTGCTAGCCTTTCATTTTTTCCGTGTTCCCGGGTCGTTTACCCGCGCCGTTTTCCTTAGCTGACCGCCTTACTTGGTTCGTTCCGCAAACGCTTCTCATCGTTGCACACCCGAATTCGGCTATGGAGTTGGTCGATACGTACTTCTTACTGATGAATATAAGGCGAGCACTGTTCTTCGCTGCCAGCTGACGACCGTGGGCTACGCTAGGGCGAGCAAACAAGGGACGGTTGAGAGAAAGCTGATTCCCATCCGAGCCCGGCGCCAGGCAAGGGGCAGTGACCCACGCAGGGGTGGCACGTTGCCCCGGCAACCGAGAATCCCGAGACCGCCACGGCCACGTCATCCACCGCCGCAGCAAGTCATTCCGCTTCCACAACTTCCATAGGCACCGACTGCTCCCCTTGTGCGTCATGCAGCAACTACACACGGCCATTAAAAGCAACGGTCTGACAAGGAAAATTCAATTATAACGTCTAAGATATACAAGGCTTAGTTCGCAGCGCTTATTACAATTTGATTAACCCTCCAGTCTGTGTATTGCAGTTTACAGTGGTATAGCCTCTGTGGACTCATGAAACACACACACACACACACACACACACACATCGCACACACTGATGTGCAAAACTTAAGGACGGAAAAAACTTCCGCATGATGTCCCACTGTCAAATAACACAGCTCGACGAAACTTGGACCATACATAGAAAGAAATGTTACAGTTTAGTACAGAAAGCCCTGCCACAAGAGCTCCTTAGCAGCTTTGTGGCCTGTACGGAAGCGCGTTCCAGAGCACGCATTGCCGTCCTTGGTTATCACGCACCCTACCAAGAACAAATTCCCACCCTATGTATTGTCCAGGAGACCATAATAAATCACGGTTACTTCACTTTAATTAGTTTCTTTGAATGAAAGTGCCATTTCCATTCGTTTCATTATGTATTTCTTTCAGTTATCTTCTGTAATGTAATGTACTGTACTGTAGCTGTTATTTTTATATATGCTCCAAGTTTCATCGAGCTTTGTTTCTTGGCAATAACACACTATGTGCACTTATCGTGAAGTGGTCCGAACTTCCATCTACATCTACATGGATACTCTGCAAATCACATTTAAGTGCCAGGCAGAGGGTTCATCGAACCACCTTCACAATTCTCTATTATTCTAATCGCGGAAAGAATAAACACCTATATCTTTCTGTACGAGCCCTGATTTCCCTTATTTTATCGTGGTCATCGTTCCGTCCTATGTAGATCGGTGTCAACAAAATATTTTCGCATTTGGAGGAGAAAGTTGGTGATTGTAATTTCGTGAGAAGATTCCGTCGCAACGAAAAACGCCTTTCTTTTAATGATGTCCAGCCCAAATCCTGTATCATTTCTGTGACACTCTCTGTCCTATTTAGCGATAATGCAAAACGTGCTGCCTTTCTTTGAACTTTTTCGATGTACTTCGTCAGTCCTATCTGGTAAGGATGCCGCACCGCGCAGCAGTATTCTAAAAGAGGACGGACAAGCGTAGTGTAGGCAGTCTCCTTAGTAGGTCTGTTACATCTTCTAAGTGTACTGCCAATAAAATGCAGCCTTTGGTTAGCCTTCCCCACAACATTTTCTGTGTGTTCCTTCCAATTTAAGTTGTTCGTAATTGTAATACCTAGGTATTTAGTTGCATTTACGGCTTTTAGATTAGAGTGATTTATCGTGTTAGCGGAGTTTAACGAGTTCCTTTTAACACTCATGTGGATGACCTCACACTTTTAGTTATTTAGGGTCAAGTCCCACTTTTCGCAGCATTCAGATATTTTTCTGAATCGTTTTGCAGTTTGTTTTGATCTTCTGATGACTTTATTAGTCGATAAAAGAGAGCGTCATCTGCAAACAACCGAAGACGGGTGCTCAGATTGTCTCGCAAATCGTTTATGTAGATAAGGAACAGCAAAGGGCCTATAACACTACCTTGGGGAACGCCTGAAATCACTTCTGTTTTACTCGATGACTTTCCGTCAATTACTACGAACTGTGACCTCTCTGACAGGAAATCGCAAATCCAGTCACATAACTGAGATTTTTTACATCCCAGTGGTACATTTCCGGACATGGGTTCCTTATGGACACTTCATCCACTAAGTTCCCTGTAGAACCCCTAAAAGTCTGCAATAAGAATTTTTGTACAACCTTTACATATTAGTATTATCTGCGTAGTGTCCCTCTTGGATTCCATAGTGCGTTTAGATTCGTTTTCCTGATTTTCCATAGGACTCTCATTCTTTCTTCGTGGGCTATTTTCCTTTCATCCATCCTCTTGGTTCCTGGTTTTCTTAGAACGTCTTTCTCTGGCTGTGCTACTCAAGAGCTTTCCTTTTGATAGGATAGATTCCTGTCTACGTCTTCTACTGCTTCTATCTGTACTGTCTCGGGGACCTTTCCTTTTTAAATTGTTGGAGCCATGGAATATTTTAATCTTCTGGTGTATGTCATAATCTTCTGATCTTTGTCATAATCTTGTATGTACGTTTCATTCTTTGAGATCTTTGAATTGGTCGGGTGGATAGATATGTTGGTATGGGCGCACGACAGCGAAGTCTTCAGCGCGAGCGCGGAAACAGTCGGAAACGAGCGTCGAGAAAATACACGAAACAGGAGTATAAAAAAGACCGGAAACCAAAAGTAAAAAAATGTGGAAAACTATGTGGTGTACCTATACGGAAGCACGAAACGAAGTATCGCGCCAATATTAAAACATAAACTAAACAGGAAGAAAGTGGTAGAAGGAATTAAAGCACTGTAGCAGATGTACGTTGCTAGCTGATCACGAGGAAGGAAACAGGATGAGCCACCCTCTCTTCAACACAATGAAACCGCCAGCCTAAAAGTTTAGGCCCGAGTCCAGGCACATCTCAAAACTTTAAAGCTTTAGTCACACACGCGTCTCATCATCAGCAAAAATAGAGAGCAGATGTCGATATATGCTTCTGCCCTTGCATCACGGTATAAAATACATTCTGTCAAAATGTGGCGTACAGAGATGCGCACGCCACAAGCGTCACAAAACGGCAGATCTTCGCGTCGTAGTGAAAAGCCAGGTCTCAGAGGGCAGTGGCCAGTGCGAAGACGTGTAAGGGTCACTTCATCCTGTCTGAGCAACCGCCAGGAGGAAGGCCACGGCCGAATAGTCGACTTCATCAACCACAACTGTTACTGCCAGCCATTCCTCATTCCACAACGGCATGGAACTTCCTACGGAGTGCAGAAACGACAGTCTGTAGGGGACACTGTGCCACACACTGTCTTCTGCAGGCCTCTTTGGCAGCCCGATCGGTCTGCTCATTTCACTGTATCCCCACATACCCTGGCACCCAGTAGAATGGCACCTGCTTACCCTGCCGTTGGAGCGAGTATAGTTGGTCATACATCAGCTGGACCAACTTCTCAGCTGTGTACAGGTTTTGTAGCGATTGTAAGACAGTAAGGAAATCGGGGCAGATGAGAAACCGTTTGCCCTCAGTGCGATGCATGTGCTCCGGTGCCTCCAGGATCGCGTGGAGCTCCGCAGCGAAAACGGTGTACTCATCACCAAGGCGAATCCTTGTGACATGGTCGGGGAACATTAGAGAGCAGCGAAGGGAATTCCCTTGTTTGGAGCCATCAGTGTAAACTATTCTGAAACCGTGATGCACATCTAAAATGTTAAAAAAGAGAGCTGGAAATGTAAAATCTGGCGTACTGTCTTTCTTAAAATTGGTCAAGTCTAAAATAAGCCTGGGTCTCTGGAGGAGCCAAGGAGGAAATCTGCTCCAACCTTGACGTAAAACATTAAGGCCGACCGCACCCATCTCTTAAAGGCAGTCCTTTGCGCGAATCCCATTGGGCCTAGTTGCTCGTTGTCGGTTACCAAAAAGCCATTCCATTGGAGGCCGAGCAACGGTATGGCATGCATGTGTGTTTGGCGTGGACAGTATTTTGTCTGCCTCGCGCAAGGTCCACAAAATTTTAATCTTCGTTTCCTTACCTGCTTTACACGATTTCAGACTGTTTTCGTCCTCTGTGTCTCATGATGTGAGAGTTTTCCCTGTGATCCTTCAGCTCCCTGTAGCATGTTTTGTAGGCTGCATTTTCTGTTGATAAAGTTTCACTGTCGTACATAGCTCCAGCTTTCATCACTGTGTTGTAATGTCTGAGCTTGCTACGTGCAAACCAACACTTTTGCTTATAAATGTCATGCGTTCTCCTTTACGATCTTTTGAGTATCTGTAATCGAACGCACTGTGCTTTATTTTCTGCCCTCGATGGTTATTCGCCAATTGGTAACTTTGTGACACAAAATAAAAGTTATCTACATGCATCAGCGTTTCTACAATATTATATTTTATTTAAGGGGAAAGTAGCTTTTTTATCTAAATGCTGAATTTTAACCTTTGCCCATGGTCTATAATGTTTGAATAACTCCTGGGAATGTTACGGGGTAAACTCGTCAGCATCTATCCGGTTACAGTCGATGTTAATTATTCAAACATCAATCGACTTCAATCAAATAATTATGAAACGAAATTCCAAATCCACAGAACTTGCATACTTCAAAGAACACCTTTCAGAATTCTACAGTATTAGATCATGTATCAACCCAACCTTCAGCTAAAATAACATTAGTGAAAATGAATTTAACTGGTGATTGATCACGCAGATAATTCTCTCTTGAAATGAAACAGCTTCAGGGTGAAGTTGTAATATTTTCTAAGCTGTCGTGAGAACAAGATTGAACTTGCTTTCACCGTCTGTAGACGCTTTCTCTTCCTTTACTGATAGGTAACTTACTAGCAAATGTCGGCTTGTGGCGCATTGATGATGCTTTTATTTGGGATATAATAGTGGGTGACACTGACGGCATTTCTTTACAGCAGTAAATCTAATAATTGAATAATTCTACAAGCCATTCAACACTGGGTAACACTATATAGCAAAATATTTTTCATTAATTTTGCAAATGAACAATACTGCACTTGTGGCGTTTCCAGATAAACGCGTAAGTTAAAAAATTAGTCACCCCCTTCTAATATTGTTCGTAGTTCAGTCGCAGTAAATGCTTTCTTTCACCATGAAGCCTCCTCTCTGCCTCAGGACTTACAACTATCTAAAAAGAGGCCAGGGAACAAACGGCTTATATTTCGGATTTTGGTTAATAAAATTCCGCCGGCATTGAAAATTGTTTGATTTACTTTATATCTCTTTTTTTTCCCCACACCGATTCACTGGTCACACGAAATTCAACAAAATTTCTCTATCATGTCTACAGTTTTAATGCTTATACCACCGTATCTTTAGAATTGCATGTAGCGCCAGATGAAGCTTCTATACAACCACGTACGACTGGTGGCGGACAAGAAAGCGAATGCGAGTCGACTTACAGACTTCTATACCTCCCTATTTCCTCTCTATCCATTCGTCCTTAGCCATTGTACACTTTCTGTCAGTCTCAGTTTTTGAACAAATGTATTGCCTTTTTATATTTTCTCCTTTCGTCAATTAAATTCAGTATCTCGTATGTTATCCAAGGGTTTCTAATCGAACCTTGTCATTTTGCCTATTTAATTCTTGATTGTCTTCACTACTTCATCTCTCTAAATTACCCAGTCGTCTTCTACTGTATTCATTTCCCCATTTTCAGTAAATCGTTGCCTAATGCTTCCTTTCAGTCTCACGAAAATGTCCGGTTCTTTTAGTTTATCCAGCTCCCATCTCCTCACATTCGCCTTTCTGCAATCTCTCTGGTTTAGTCTGCAGTTCATAACTAATAAAATATGGTCACAGGCCACATTTCCCTCGGAAATGACTTAAAATTTGAAATGTGCTTCCGAATTCTCGGTGTTACCAATACGTAACCTGTCTGAAATCTTCCGGTGTCTTCCGATCTTCTTTCATGATTCTTAAAGCAAGTGTTAGCCATGATTTAATTTTGTCCAGTGCATAATTCTACTATGCAACTTCACATTTCATTGCTGCCCCTCAGTCCATGTCCTCCCATTACTTTCCTTGTCGTACTTTTCACATTATCGACTTCCTATGCCCCATCACTATGAAATTGTCATAACTCTTAACTACATTAATAATTTCTATTAAATTTTCATAACCCTCTACTGTCTGAATAATTCTTTTTTTTTAATCTTTAGTTAGGTGAGCCATTGATCAGTCTCACGGAAACCGTTATGATGTGGAACGTATGAAGAACAATAAGAAATGCACACGAGTAAAGGGTTTTAAAAAAATTAAAATTGGTATTACCTACCCCATTCCCTTAAATGGCACAAAATGGATATATTAAACCTATAGATTTATTTATTCCTTTTCGTCTACGGGATAGAAGGAGTTGTCAAAGAGGTATGATTTCAATTTATTTTTCAAACTATTACTGCTGTCTGTCAGACATTTTATTTCATCTGGTAATTTATATAAAAGTTTTACAGCAGCATATTTTACCCCTTTCTGTGCCTAAGACAGGTTAAGTAGAGGATAGTGTAAGTCATTTTTTCTTCTGGTATTATAACCATGAATGTCACTGTTGTTTTTAAACTGGTCCATGTTGTTGCGAACAAACTTCATCACTGAATAGATGTTCTGTGAGGTTGTTGTAAGAATTCCTAATCTTTTAAACAGATGCCTATAAGGTATGCGACAATGAGACCCACACATTATTTTAACCATTTTCTTTAGAGCTGTGAATACTTTTTGCCTAAGTGTTGAGTTACCCCAAAATATTATTCCGTATGACATCAGAGAGTGAAAGGATGCAAAGTATGTTAGCTTGCTAATTTCTATATCCTCAAAATTAGCTATTATTCTGATTACAAAAGTTGCTGAACCTAGTCGCGTTAGGAGATCCAAAGTATGAATTTTCCAATTAAGATTCTCACCTATATGTACACCCAAAAACTTAGTATTCTCTACCCTGTCTACTGATTTCTGTTGATGTGTTACATTTATTGAAGGAATTGCACTCCTTACCATAGAAATAAAAAGGGAGGTCATTCGCATGTATCAAGAACAGAAGGAGACAGGAGACCCACGATTGAACCCTAAGGAACAACTAATGTAATTTCAACCCAGTTAGATGAAGTGTAAAACTTCCTTAAATCACTTAATCCACATAAAGAAACTTTTTACTTCCTGTTCTGTACATATGACGTAAATCACTCATATGCTGTTCCATTTATACCATCGAATTGTAATTTCTGTAACATGATGTCATGGTTCACACAATCAAATGCTTTGGATAAGTTACAGAAAATTCCTATTGGCGATATTTTACTATTAAAAGACTCTATTACGTGGGGAGTGAAATTGTGTATTGCTGTTTCAGTGGAACCGCGTTTTTGAAATCCAAACTGTGATTCATTAAGCATCCCATCACTGTTGAGATGGCTAACCACTCTTGAGTACGTTACTTTCTCGATGGTTTCTGAAAATGCTGTAAGCAAAGATACTGGCCGATAATTATTGACACCTGTGGTGCCCTCTTTTTGTAGAGAGACTTGACAATGGCATGTTTTAACCTGTCTGGGAAAATAGCTTGAGTTAGTGATGCATTAGAGATGTGACTCAGAAGATCAGATGCATCTGCTCCACGTTGTTTTAATATCTTGTTAGAGGCGTCATCTACTCCAACAGAACATTTATTTTTCAAAGATTTAATGATTTCCCTTATCTCACAAAAGATTGTTAGATGAAAATTAATTTGACAAGGATTCTCAAAACTGACTCTTCCATGTACTGCTTGGCTTTTTATTTCGAGGTATTCCCACCAATTCTTTCACCTATACTTAAGAAATGGCTGTTTAATGCATTAGCTACTTTTCTACTGTTGGTTAGTAATAGTAATACTTAATAGTAATACTACCTATAGTAATACTACCTATCTTTAATAGTAATACTACCTATCCCAGTGGCTACTTTTCCTGGCTCCCTTCTAACAACATTCCATATTGATTTGATTTTACTGTCCGAGTTGTTAATTTCATCTCTAATATACATATTTTTTGATTTTCTGAATATATTTCTCAGTGTTTTACAATAATTTTTATAGTGTAAAATTACTTCTGGGTCTTCTTACTGTCTCATACAATTTTCTTTTTCTTTCTGAACACACTTAAATACCTGTAGTAATCCAAGGTTTCTTTTAAAACTGTTTAGAGTTACATTAAGCAATTTTTGGGGGCAGCAACGTTCAAAAAGGGATATAAATATACCAAGAAATATGTTGCATTTGTCATTAGCATTTGGCTCATTATATACATATTTCCAATGAATAATTTCTTAAACCTTGTCTGAAGTGCTCTGTAGATACCAGGTTGAGCAGCGTTACACTTTTACTTAATGGTTTCTGAACTGTACATCCTGTCAGGTTTTGTAAGTTAATCAGCTGTGCATCATGATCTGATAATCCATTTACCACAGAGAAAGCATGTGTTAGTTTTACATTCTCTTGCTGTACAAATACATTATCGATTAGAGCGCTACTGTCTTGAGCTATACGTGTAGGGAAGTTGATCACTAATTCTAAGATATATGTTCAAAAATGGCTCTGAGCACTATGGGACTCAACTGCTGAGGTCATTAGTCCCCTAGAACTTAGAACTAGTTAAACCTAACTAACCTAAGGACATCACAAACAGCCATGCCCAAGGCAGGATTCGAACCTGCGACCGTAGCGGTCTTGCGGTTCCAGACTGCAGCGCCTTTAACCGCACGGTCACTTCGGCCGGCTAAGATATATGTCATTAATAACTCTTCTAGTTTACTTTTCATATCAGAATTGCTTAGAAAGTTTACACTGAAATCGCTACAGATTAATAACTTCTTCTTTTTATCTGACAGAGGCATAATAGGGAGTCAGACTTCTTTATTAACAGCTCCCAGTCTCCTAATGGGGACCTGTACACTGTTCCTAATATAAACACTACATTATCTAGCTGTATTTAACATGTACAAACTTCAAAGTGCTGTCGACACTAAACCAATATCTTCCTCATCTTTGGAGCTACTCGGCATATAAACCTCTACTACAGCTGTGGGCGTTTAAAAATGGTTCAAATGGCTCTGAGCACTATGGAACTTAAGATCTTAGGTCATCAGTCCCCTAGAACTTAGAACTACTTAAACCTAACCAACCTAAGGACATCACACACTTCCATGCCCGAGGCAGGATTAGAACCTGCGACCGTAGCAGTCCCGCGGTTCCGGACTGCAGCGCCCAGAACCGCACGACCACCGTGGCCGGCTGTGGGCGTTTACTTTGTATCTTTCTTGCGTGCGATAATGCGTACATTACGCAGACTTTCCGAATTTATATTTTCGCATTCATCGTGACACCTCTTCTTGCAGTTCCTCAATTTGATTTTGTGTTTATAACGCTGCACAGTGGACCGGACTGGTGAAAACGTGGCCAGACATAAAAGCACATGTTCGCGGTTAAGATGTTTTGTTTAATAGGCCGGCTAGAATAATGTTGGTTCTATTGAATTCCGGCCTTAGAAGCGGCCAGCTGTTTCTTTCGTAGATTAAATTTCAGGTCCAACGTGGCTTCATTTGTGAGCCGCGTGACGAGGTATGCGAGATGGAAAACTGCTTCGTCTTTTGGATGAAATATTTTTGTTCATCAAAAACAGACCGAAACTTTTCCTTAAATGGGGCCCATCCAGAAGGTGTTTAATTAGTTACGGAAACTTACTTCATCATTTAATCATGAATTAAAAATTGTTTTTGCTAATAAACTTCTTACCGGAATGCAAAACAAAGAAACGCGAGGGAAAAAGGACAATTTTTAGATTCCACGAGAATCCGCCTTATATTTCATTCCTTGAGTATATAGTATTATCTTAGCGAATCAGTCTCACAATCGAGCTACTAGTCTTAACTCCGGCTTTGAGCCATTTTTAAGTGACAGCTGCAAAATGATTATATTTACACTGAGGTACGAATGTTGAAACTTCTAGTAAAGTACGAATAAAACACACATTCACCCACAATCATACAGTTGTTATTTCTGTAACATTCCTGGCAAGCTATTACAAAATAAAAATGCAAATACGACAATTTTACCAATCGGTCAACTTTCGGAAAATGGACAGTAATCAACAAACAAGTTAATAAGACAATATTGCCTAAGGTTTGCCTGAAAGTCTCCTCGTGTGAGAAATTTGGAGGATATGTTGCGGAGACTTCTGGCAACAACCAATCCCTATATTTCTTCATTGCGGAAAACATCTCTGAGGAGAGTGAAAATTTTGTCGCCTGAAGCTTTTGCCCCCATGGTACCTGTTGCAGAGGATTACGAGGAACAAGATGATGACGATGATGGAGAATATAAGAAAGAGGATATAAGCGTCGGAGAAGAAGAAGATGAAGAAGAGAATATAGATGATCAACAAGAAGCACAAGAGAAACAAAATTAAGGTGGCTTATGAAACTTTCAATTTTTGTTACTAATGTATATTTTCTGTAATAAAGACAGTAACATAGGCTGATTTATGATAAATAAAATATATATATTCGCCGACAACATTTTTTTCCACTTCTCTCATTTTTTCCAGATTTTTTCCGCAATACTGGATCCACCATTTTGAATTCTTTTGGTTGGATACAAAAATCATTTTGAGAAGGGGCAGAAACCACATTATACTCATTTGTGGCCATGTTTTGGCACATTTTTTAGTTTTGAACAGGTACTCAGTATTCTGGTCCACTGTGCGCTATGCTGGCATGATCAGATAGCTTGCAGTTGGTGCCACTGCACTTTTTCCCACTATATCTGACCTCAACATATGTGTGTGTGTGTGTGTGTGTGTATATATATATATATATATATATATATATATATATATATATATATATATGTGTGTGTGTGTGTGTGTGTGTGTGTGTGTGTGTGTGTATGTGTGTGTATGTGTGTGTGTGGCTGATGGGCTGCCTGGCCGACCGACGGTTAACCTAAGCAAAGTGGAAGGATGTATTGAGTAGCACGAGAGTATCATGAAATGATTCACATATTGTGAATGTGTACTAATGTCAACTACTTGCGTCAAACGAAAATTTGAGCCGTACCGGAACTGGAACCAGAATTTCCCACTTGTCATGAGCGGTCGCCTTAACCACTTTGGCTATCCAAGCACGCCTCCAGTGGCGCTCCGAACGTCCACACGTCACAAAGTCACAATCCAGATGCTTGCATATTCGTGAAACTAAGCTTAAAAAAACAAATGTTACTTTTTATTCTCATTTTAGTCCTACCAGGCGCGATTACATCATTAATGGCGACAGTGTCTGTGCTTATGTAGTAACTGCATAAACACAGACAATGTCGCCATTAGTGATATAGGATGAGCGTGTTTACAGTGGTGCAGCTTTTTTCATTTGTTAAATCCCTTCATGGCCCTGCGAGACGCCCCCTGACATTTTGCTTTGTGGACTGTGTTGGCGCAGATCGAGTGTTTGTCGACAGACTGAGCCAGTGATTAGGAGTTTCACGCTACCGCAGTGCCCTCCCCCCCCCCCCCCCCACTCCCCCCTCCCCCACCACCACCCGCGCCACTCTTACCACCACCACAGTGACTGAAAGCAGGCGGTGTTCTGCGGAGCGACATTCCACAGCAGCCGCAGCAGGGGGCTTTGTTAGCGAGAGTAACATATCGCAGACAAGTACCAAGTGGAAGGAGTCTTGTCACAGCCAACAGCTTCCACACGTAGGTCTATTCCAGCATGTGCACCAGTAAACTGGAGGAGCGAACTGCGTGTTTCATGCTCATGCAAGGGAAATAGTTACGAATATTCCCTCACGGCCATGACATGTCTTTGGCCTGTATCACAGGAAGCTTCTTGCGACAATGTTTCGCCTCTGCTTCATGTACGGAACGTTTAGACAGCACATGGACTCAATCATGCTTGTGCCAACGCGGCGTAGAGGAAACTACTTGTGGCGTTCAATAAGCAATGAAAAACCTTTTTCCCTGAAAGCGGGTTGGTTTTATTCACGATTCCAGTACACCATATTATCCCCCACTCTTTTGGCTACAAAATCCCATTTTCAGCATTATCTCCGTTCAGTGTGACAGACTTCCGCCACCTTAATGGGAAGGCCTGTGCCCGCATGGTACCATTCTATTGGTCGATGTGAGAGCCAACGTCTTGCTGCGTTAATAACGTACCTGTCATCCACGTACTGCTTCCTGCGGAGTTATCAGCCATTGGGCCAAACAGATGGAAGTCGGAATGAGCGAGATCCGGGCTGTAGGGTAGATGAGGAAGAACACTCCAGTGAAGATTTGTGAGCTCCTGTTGGGTGTGCAGACTTCTGTGTGTTGCGTTGTCATGGGCAAGGAGAAGTTCGTTTTCATTCTTGTAGTGACAGACTGAGTGTAGCGCAATACACTTCAGAGTTGATTGTTGCACCATGATGGAGGGCATCCAACAGAATAAATCCTTCAGAGTCCCAGAACACCGCAGCCATGGCTTTACCTGCTAAGGATACGACTTTCAACTTTTTCTTCGGAGGGGTGTGTCCACATGTCCCAGCACTGCAGGAGTCACAGCTGTGTGCGGGCAACCAGTACGCGGGAGATCGGATAGGTTTGCGAGACCTTGTTGCAGTGATGACAGACGCCTCGCCCAACGAATCACCTTGCTTTTGTTCACTGCCAGGTCTCGGTAGACATTCTGCTAGCGCCCTTGAATATCTGCTATGTTCTGGTTATCCTCCAAAAGAAAGAAACTCAGTGACAGCTCCATGTTTTGGAACGAACCCCCGTTATAGAAGCCATTTATGAAGGCTACGTATAGCGCCGATACCCCTGGGAATATGATTAAACTAAAGGCGCTGATGTGAAAATATTTCACATTGGCTCACAAAAAATTCTGCATTTTTTTTCAAACGAAACTGGGCAAGAAAGAAAAATCTGTTGCGTTACTTATTGAACGCCCCTCGTAACATCATTATGATCGGCTGCCTTCCGCGACTCTTGTAAAGTGTGTACAACAATTATTATCGACTAGTCTACAGACGTTTTTAGCAACTAATGATTTGGTGACATGTAAACACATAAACACATAAACAACTTCTTAGTCACTGGGCAAATACTGATAAATGTGTAAAATTTCTTTTAACCTCACATTTAAAATTATAATGAATATACTGTGTGTGTGTGTGTGTGTGTGTGTGTGTGTGTGTGTGTGTGTGTGTACGTGCGTATATGTGCATCCACATACGAGGAAACGTGACGCTTATCTCACGGTTTATATTTTGTGATATAAGCTGTTATCAATTTTCATGTTTGGGAAGCTGGCTGAATTAGTGACGTCTGGACCAAAGAAATTTTTTCCTTACTGTAAGGGAGGGGGGGGGGGAGGGGGAGTTGGGTGGATGATCGTCAGTTTTGTGACTTCCTCTCTTGAGCCAATGTTTACAGCCCAGAGAAGCACTTGCATCGAACTTCCTTAATTATTTTGTGGATAGATTCCATCCTCTAATCCTGGGCCTAATTCTGTTTGTGTAGCTCGAATATGAGCAACTACACCTCCAACATGTTTAGATGATGACAGATCTGTGTAGGCCTGACGCTGTTTTGTATTCAGTGGACTACGTTACATATTTCAAGAAGGACCCCGCGTAATATTCCTGAATATTTGACAAGGCCAGTTATTTGCTGGGACATTTTCTATGCTCAGTATCCCATTTACCTAACGCCATATAATACTCAAATTAGCCAATCTGAAGATCGCTGAATCACATGAAATGCATCATCGGTAAATAAATGTTACAACCCTGCAACGGAGACTTTTTTTTCTGCCTCGTATATTACTGGTTGCTGTAGCATCTCCGCTATGAGTTGGAAAAAGTTTTATGCGTAAGTTGATTTTCACATCTCTTACAGTTTTAGAAAATTATGTTGGGGACAGTTTTTACAAATCAGCTCCGTAACTTTATTAATAACCCACTATTCAATGTAGGCTATCAAATCAATTCAAATTATAAGCGAAGAATGACAGCATGCAAGTAACTGAAATGAACACTAACCATTGTGAATGTAATTAGTACTTCTTTATTTCATTTCTGTATGGTGGTGAAATATATGCGTAATTTTTTCGTTAGCTGAGTCCGTTGGCTGGCTGAGATCGCAAGGGCTATAAGGGTAACATCGCAAATGAGTCTTCCGCTAAAAGGCAAAGTCGCTGGCAAGTATACACTGAGCGACGGCCGCTCTTTGGAACGACCACAGCGCCCCTGTATCAGCAACAGGAGGAGGGAGTAGATCGGACTGCTGTAAATTGGCGCTGTGAGCTGCAGTGAACGCTTTCTAAAAAGACAAGGACCCGAAAGAGTATGGGGAGACATCAGACACACTGAATGAGACAAATCAGCTGGACTCAAAGAAGGGCAGCAGTAAATGATGCATAAGTTTTTTAAGTGAGCCGAGGATGGGCTCATATAAATTATTTTTGTTGCAGGGAGGAAAACTCGTGAGTGTCTACGTGCAGTCGCTGTCATTGGCATAAGAGTGAAACCAGAATCATAGTGCAAGAAAATGTGTGTTCTACACCGCTCTAAAAGTAAAATCTGTATTACTGGTTAATCACAACAGTTTATTTAAGAGATACTTTATGAATTTTTCATGGGTCGGAACGTAGAATGTTCACAACGATTGGCTAACGAGAAGCCGGTGTCAGCAGCACCAGCAAAATTTTAAGTAGAAGAGGATAGGAACACTTGGTCTTATAGTTTCAAAGAGGAAAAACTTCGTCATAGAACTCCAGGGAGGGAACAGTCAGTCTTTCTCTGTGTTTCCAGCTGGGAACGTGATGAGACGCGCTGCCTCAGAGCCGGTGACAGATGCTCGGGCTGAACTTGTAACTTCCGTCTTCCGTTGCAGCCATTCTCTGCATCTGAGTTTTAGAGCGATGGCATATGTGCAGCATTTTCACACGACGTGATGACAGGGACGTGTAGTTATTTGCTTTGAAGTTGGGGTTTTGCTTTCCTGAATTAATTCATACACTCAGCTGTTTGAATTCAACATACGCTTAGGCAAGCGTATTGGTTCTCATACATAGCTTTCTCGTATTTCCTTTAATCTATTAACAAATTTAGCAATCACTGGCGGTTGCGTGAACGTAGCAAACTGTTTTACATTATTAGCATTTCCTTTCCAATTCCCACCCCCTATGTCAGGGTATTATCATACACGTTCAATAACACATTTTATCCGTTGTGCAGTCGAGTCCAAGCCTATTAGCAATAAATAAAACTTTAGGTCACAATATATTTGAAGAAACGCTTCCTCATTATTTCTATGTAGGCTATGGTACCCATTTTTCATGTTTAATTGGGACACCTCTCTTGAAGTTCACATGTTCCACAATATACACTGCGCGAGTTTGCCTTAATATTCCACATGATCTTCTGACGAGCGGTTATTCAGTGTACAGATCACCGCGTTCAGATCTTGATAGCCTCACAGGCTCGAATGGTACAAATGGCTCTGAGCACTATGGGACTTAACTTCTGAGGTCGTCAGTCCCCTAGAACTTAGAACTACTGAAACCTAACTAACCTAAGGACATCACACACCTCCATGCCCGAGGCAGGTTTCGAATCTGCGACTGTGGCAGTCGCGCGGTTCCAGACTGTAGCGCCTAGAACCGCCCGGCCACTCCAGCCGGCGATAGCCTCACAGGGGTATGCTTAAAGCTCCACCAGTCTCACAACTGGCGCACTAAAATTATAGAAAATGGTGCACTTCTTTCGCTCATAATGTTGTTTAAGTTGTCTCACACCCAAAAAGCCAAAAAGATCAGTCACAGACGAAGGTTCTGCAACATCGGTAGATGTAGCATTAGAAAAAAGTAAAGCAGAATCTGGAATGTTCAATAAATCTCTATAACATATTTTAGGAAAATTGCATTGAAAAATTTGAATAACATTTCTTATTTACCGAACTGTCCAGCGAGTTACAGCTTGGAACCATTATAAGAATAATGAGCATACTATTTTCGTCTTTGCTTTTTTCTTAATTTCCAAAGGTGCTTCACTGTTTTGAAGTGGTGAGGGAACAAAACAGGGATCTGTATTCCACATAACGAATTTTTGTCTATAAAGTTTTTAATTTCAGATAGTGGCTGAAAGGGGCAGTCTTAGTTCTGTGGGTTACGCTCACTGCGAGAGAGAGAGAGAGAGAGAAAGAGAGAGAGAGAGAGAGGAACGCAAAGCATTACTCGTATGTCACATCGTGGTAACCATAATTTCTTCCACGGAAAGGTCCTGAAATAGCTTCATAAATATTTTATATGACCATAGCGAACAAAAATTTTGCTTTGCTTCTAAGTACAAGCTCAACTAACGAAAAGAATTGCTGTTTTTTGGTACTGCGATGTATGTAAGCTGGAGGGTAAGGAAATACAAAAGTCGAAACGTTTATCGCCTGTGCAGTTTCATTATCACGCTTCATCGTTTTCTCTTCCGCTAGTAGTATGACCGAGCTACCTCGTTCATCAGCTCCTATACTCGAGCGATTCACTAGTTTCTCGCTGGCCCATTACCTGAAACGCTACGAGAAACGAGCGAGTTCGATGCGCGTTCCAGCTAAATCTGTTGGCCACTCTAATATCTCGAAGTAGATGTAGGTATACCAATGATACACAGGACACTAAATAATCTGGATTAGCGTGACAATTGGTTCATTTCAATGATCTTTAAAATGAAGCTGTAGCTATACCTCATGTTTTAAAAGGAATAATTCTAACGTAAATGGTGATGGCTGTTACAGTATTAATGCTGATTACAACTGGGGTTGCTTCGAAGGATTACTTTCGACTGTAAAAGGTGAGGCCTCTAGAGAACCCGATGTTTGCGACTGCACTCTTCCGAGTTCCATTGAAAGTGAAAATGGCAAATAAAAATGTTATTTTTAAGAGGCACTTTCATTACTGAGTTGCCGCTTCCCCTTCCATGGTGACCACAGAGTTTCAAATTAAGTGGAGAGGCCTCAACTCCCTTGTGGCACGCATGGAGCCAGTCGTACTTCCCACAGGCGGAGCCGCTCTTGAGTAGAGCACCAGGCATGTATATAATAGTGTCGGACAGCACTTCCGCTAATTAGATTTCAGCTTCTTGGCCAAGGAATGTGTCGCTCTCAGGCCCCTGGGATCTAGTTGCAGCTACCGTCTCTCTTCCAGGTACGTCTTTTCCTGTTTCTAATCCATCTCTCTCCCCACCACCCTCTCACCCCCACCCCACTCCTCTCTCTCTCTCTCTCTCTCTCTCTCTCTCTCTCTCTCTCTCTCTCTCTCTCTCTCTCTCTCTCTCCCCCCTCAGCTCCCAACTGTCAACTGACCTTCTTTCATTGATTCTATCAGGTTTTTCTTTCTCACATTCGCCCAATTCCCCCACTCTGTAGCGGTTCAGGGCTGAAACAGCTGATTGTTCAACTGCGGATTCAAAATCGTCCATGCATATTAACCATTACAGACTTTATGTAAAATACATATAATTTTATTACAAAATATAGCTATAAATAATAGAGGGTGAGACAGGAGGAAAGGTATATGCTTTGAGACGCGATAGTATTAGTGATTCTGAACAAAAAACTTCATATGGACATAGGCCCTATTGCGAATGGTTTCCGAGATAGAACACGTTTAACATCACTTTTGTATGTTTTTCTTTAATAACTCTAAAACCGCACATTCCAACGAAAACGTGTCTCAGTACGCAAATAAACTAAATTAAATTTACAACAATAAAGGTCCTATTTATTTTTTGTCTAGGACTAACATTTTGCTCTGAGAGATCACGAGAATATTGAAAATGTCGCGCGATGCTTGTGCGCTGTAGCTTAGGTGCTTTTTGTAAGCCAGTTTGAGGTTGTTCTCCGACTTGATAGACCACAAGTGTACTGTATGAAAATGTCCGTCTCAACTTCGTCTAAACTACTGTGGTACGTTGTAAATAATGACAATGAATAATACAGAAAATAAATAGAAATGTACATTAAAAGTCTTCTCTCTCGGAAACCATTCGGAGTAGGACAAATGTCGACATCAATGTTTTTGTACAGAATCAATAATGCTTTCACCCGTCAAAACACGTACCTTTCCCCCTGACTCACTCTGTACAAATTGTTCTAAAATAACTTCAATATCATCTATTCGTGATAGAGAATCATACCTACAAACAGTTCTCGCATAGCCGGCCGCGGTGGCCAAGCGGTTCTAGGCGCATCAGTCTGGAACCGCGCGACCGCTACGGTCGCAGGTTCGAATGCTGCCTCGGGCATGGATGTGTGTGATGTTCTTAGGTAGTTAGGTTTAAGTAGTTCTAAGTTCTAGGGGACTGATGACCTCAGATGGTAAGTTCCATAGCGCTCAGAGCCATTTTCTAAGTTCTCGCATACACAACACATACTTCTGTCTTTCTTTGAAACAAAAAAGTAGCATTGAAGTTACGTGTGCTTTGAAAAATTGCCTTTGTCTATAGAGAGCATTACTACTGCACTCAACGTACTCTCGAGGATTGTGCTTTTTAAAACTGCCTTGATTCTCTTCAGAAAATGTCAAAAATAAGTTTGACCTGTTGTTTCAGTTAGAAACTGATGAGC
Source organism: Schistocerca americana (assembly GCF_021461395.2). Lineage (NCBI taxonomy): Eukaryota > Metazoa > Arthropoda > Insecta > Orthoptera > Acrididae > Schistocerca > Schistocerca americana. The sequence continues at coordinate 908,907,146 of NC_060120.1, forward strand.
CTCAAGCAGAGGTAGATGTAGAGAGGGCACAACAAGCTTTCAATAGGAAATTGAAAAAGAATGTGGGAAAGTCATCGAAAAGGAAGAAAGTTTTGTTGTTAGGCAGTTCTCATGCCAGAGGTGTAGGCCAACTTCTGCAGGAGGAATTAGGACCAGAATACCAGGTCACAAATTTTCTCAAACCAAGTGCTAGTCTGGATGGTGACAGAGGATTAAGGATTTACCTCAGGGAACAGTATTGACAGAGATCCTGGGTACAGTATAGAGTGTGACCTGGTAAAGATTGCGTCGGCGTCGAGACACACCACTGTTGAATTTGTATCTGTCCTGAGACGCCATGACTGGCCTCATTTGAACTCTTCTGTTGGGAGAGTTAATTTGGAGTTGGAACGGCTGCTTGGGTCGGGTGCGGGGGTCTCCTATTGGTGTGGTTCCTGTTTATTCTCTCAGTAGGTGGGACTACACCAGGCACGACCTACATCTCAACAGGAAAGGGAAGGGTAAACTGGCTGGGGTAATAGCAGGAAATTTAAGGGGGGAGGCACTGCCATCAATGGTAAAATACCAGTGGTTACAGGTGTTGGAGCAGCACCTTTTTTAGGATAGGTAAGACAGAAAGATGTCAAGTTCTACGAGAGGTCAGGATTGAAACAAACCTTCAGTTTAGGAAAGAAATTAAACAGCACAATTCTATCACATTGGATCACCAATCACAGCTATCAATTATATATTTTCACCAATCACCAGAAATTTTATCTCCACCAAGTTGTATCTCAGTCCTAGGTAATTGCATTGATATGACTGGGTGTTGTGTGCTGTCCTTAGGTTAGTTAGGTTTAAGTAGTTCTACGTTCTAGGGGACTGATGGCCATAGATGTTAAGTCCCATAGTGGTCAGAGCCATTCGAACCATTTTGCATTGATGAATTAAAGTCACCCAACCCAGTTGACATAATCTGCCTCTCTGAACAACATGTGACCACTGGTATAGGAACTAGGCCTAAGCACAAAGAGAAACTCAGACAGGAGTGTACTGCAAATGTTAGAATAAGGAAAGGTTCTCATAAAAGCATAATTAAGAATACTGTAAGTATATTTCATCAAAATATTGGGAGTTTAAAGAATAAAATAGATGAGCTTCTGGTTTGTTTAGAAGATTTAGAAGCTGAGGATGAAATAGATATACTATGCCTGTCTGAGCATCACATTGTTACTGATATGGATAAGGTAAATGTAAGTGGATATAAGCTCTCTGCACATGTAATTAGAGAAAATATGGAGAAAGGAGGAGTTGCCATATATGTCAAAAGTTATCATTGTGCAAAAAGTATAGAAACAAAAAAGTTTTGTGTAGAGAAACATATAGAAGTATGTGCCTGTGAGCTTAAATTAAAGATAGGCACATTTATAATTGTAACTGTATATAGGTCCCCATCGGGAAATTTTCATCTATTTCTGAAAAATTTGGACTCCTTGTTGTGCTATCTGTCAGACAGGGGGAAGCAAATTATTATTTGTGGGGACTTCAATGTAGATTCTCTGAAACAGGGTAATAGGAAAAATTACCTTGAAGTATTACTTGGTTCTTTCAATTTGACATCTGTTATTGATTTTCCTACTCGGGTGGTAAAGGATAGCAGCTCACTGATAGATAACTTCTTTATAGACCAAGATAAGTTTAACCAGATAAATACTCAGCCTGTTGAGAATGGTCTTTCTGATCACGGTGCACAGCTAGTTACAATATACGACATAGCTCCATTCGGCAGTACTAAAATGTCTTCCAAAGTAGTACATTCAGTCAACGATTTAACAATTGCAAATTTCAGGGAAAGCCTACAGCAGTTAGACTGGGATGAGGTGTACCGTGAACCTGATGCCAATTTAAAATATAATTTATTTCATTACACTTTTGTAAATGCATTTGAAAACTGCTTCCCCAAGAAAATAGTTAAATATACTCGTAAGAAACCAAGTAACAAACCATGGCTTACCAAGGGTATAAAAATATCTTGTAACCGGAAAAGGGAAATGTATCTGACAGCAAGAAAGAGTAGTGACCCAGAAACTATCAAACATTATAAAAACTACTGTGCTGTATTAAGAAAAGTTATTAAAAAATCCAGAAGTATGTGTATCATGTCTGAAATCAGCAACTCTGATAATAAAATAAAAAGAATTTGGAATATCATTAAAAGAGAAACAGGTCAACCAAGAGCACAGGAAGACAGTATTACCATCAAATTGAATGAAAACTTCACGAACAAAAAGTCAGAAGTTGAAAATATTTTTAATAATCATTTTCTAAATGTTGTGGATATAGTAGGATCCAGGTGTTCATTAGAAGATGCTAGGCAGTTAATGGAAGAGGCCATACCTATGTAATTTGATACAATTGAAATCTCACCCACTTCTCCCTCTGAAATTAGGAAAATAATAAACTTGCTTAAAAGCAAAAAGTCACATGGAATTGATGGCATTTCCAGCAAAACACTAAAAGCTTGTTCTCAACAGATAAGTAAGATTCTCAGCCACCTGTGTAACAGCTCTCTGGAACAGGGCATTTTCCCTGATAGACTGAAATATGCTATTGTTATACCTTTGCATAAAAAAGGGGATAGATCTGATGTCAACAATTACATCCAATCTCCCTTATAACAGCTTTATCCAAAATTTTTGAGAAAGTAATGTATTCAAGAGTAGCTTCACATATCTGTGAAAATGAAGTACTAACAAAATGTCAGTTTGGTTTCCAGAAAGGTTTTTCAACAGAAAATGCCATATATGCTTTCACCAATCAAATTTTGAATGATCTGAATAACCGAACACCACCCATTGGGATTTTTTGTGATCTCTCAAAGGCTTTTGATCGTGTAAATCATGAAATTCTGCTAGATAAGCTCACGTATTCTGGCATGAGTGGGACAGTGCACAGATGGTTTAATTCGTCCCTAACTGGAAGAGTGCAGAAAGTTGAAATAAGCAGTTCTCATAATATGCGAAGATCAGCACATTCCTCAAACTGGGGAACTATCAAGAATGGGGTTCCACAAGGGTTGGTCTTGGTTCCTTTCTTGTTCTTAATATATATTAATGACTTGCAATTCTATATTCATGAAGAGGCAAAGTCAGTTCTCTTTGCTGATGATGCAAGTATAGTAATCACACCTGACAAACAAGAATTAACTGATGAAATTGTCAATAATGTCTTCCAGAAAATTACTAAGTGGTTCCTTGTAAACGGACTCTCACTGAATTTTGATAAGACACAGTACATATACTTCCGTACAGTAAATGGTATGACGCCATTAATAAATATAGACCTTAATCAGAAGCATATAGCTAAGGTAGAATATTCAAAATTTTTAATTGTGTCCATTGATGAGAGATTAAATTGGAAGAAACACATTGATGATCTGCTGAAACGTTTGAGTTCAGCTGCTTATGTAATAAGGGTCATTGCAAATTTTGGTGATAAACATCTTAGTACATTAGCTTACTACGCCTATTTTCACTCATTGCCTGCATATGGCATCATATTTTGGGGCAATTCATCACTGAGGAATAAAGTATTTATTGCACAAAAGCGTGTAATCAGAATAATAGCTGGAGTCCACCCAAGATCATCCTGCAGACTTTTATTTAAGGATCTCGGGATATTCACAGTAGCTTCTCAGTATATATACTCTCTTATGAAATTTGTTATTAACAACGAAACCCAATTCAAAAGTATTAGCAGTGTGCATAACCACAATACTAGGAGAAAGGATGATCTTCTCTATTCAAGATTAAATCCAACTTTGGCACAGAAAGGGGTGAATTATACTGCCACTAAAGTCTTTGGTCACTTACCAAATAGTATCAAAAGTCTGACAGATAACCAACAAGTATTTAAGATGAAATTAAAAGAATTTCTGAATGACAACTCCTTCTACTCCATAGAGGAATTTTTAGATATAAATTAAGAAAAAAGAAAAAAAATTATAAAAAAATAATTTAAAAAAAAAGTTGTTATATTAACTTACTTATATTGTTAAATTAACGTAATTATGTCATGTATTGGAAAATTTGACTCGTTCCACATAATTACGAAATATCGTATTCACGATCCATGGAGCTAGTCTAGTATTAGTCTAATCTAATCTAATCTAATCTCTAGAGTTGAGAAGTATCTCTGGCATCTCTGGGACTCGGGCGGTAGTCGTTGAGTTCGTGCAGAGACTCGATGGACGTTTGAATGTTTCTGAAGACGTTGTTTTCCAGCGTCTTGTAAATTATGAGCTAAGGCAGAGGTTTCCAAACTTTTGTTTGTCACGCCCCCCTTCTGCCGAAAAGAAAATTTCCGTGCCCCCCCCCCCCCAAAAAAAATAGAGATTTTTTTTAATTATCAAGAAACTATTGAAAAATTTGTGATGGTGACGTCATGTAACATGGTGGGCTGTTAATGTATCGAGTCGCAGTTATTACGTCATCAGTCTAGTCTAGTGATTATAAGCCACTCCTAAAGCAAAGAAAGTCCTTGGTAAACAAGGAAAAATAGTTGCGACCTTTGCAGATTAGAGGATGCGGGCCATTATTTTAAGTTGAGTGTAGCTTATTACTTTCACTCATTATCAAAAATAGTCACTCAGTCACGGTGTTAACGAACATCACTGATTTGTACGCCTATAGCGCTCCCCATTGTCACTGTGCATAGGTTGGCATTTATGTCAACGACGACAGCTACCGAACGGCGACAAAGGCTCAGTTCCCAGAACCAGACAAAAAATAAAAAATAAGTTTATGAAATAATCGTGCACACTACACAGAACTTTAAAAAATATTAATAAAGCAACTTCCTTACCTTGATTACATTCCCTTGCTGCACACCATTTCTTCACCAGTATACGATTTTAGGACTACTCTTCGCTTGCCATATCTAGGATAAACTTTCGCTGTGTCTTCATCCAGAAGCAATACTATTATTAGTTGAAATAACATACCACACGTAACATCAGAATCCATAAGGATCACACGCAGTATTTATGTTTAAATCAGATTCACTATGTTTATTTTATATTGTTTCTTCGAAATAGTTTTTTGTAATTTTACAGTATTGCCTACATTTAAGGATAGTTAGGAGGAAAATAACAAGCTCTCTTATAATGTCACGTATTTATTATAAAAATATTATTTCCACACATGTATGGCAAGAAACAAACAAATAAATCAATGTGAAGGATGAGCTTGCATATTTTTTACAAGATTTTGAATTCTTGGCTGAATAGTAGAAACTGCGCAACGTAAATCATTGGCAATACTGAGTTTACTTCTAAGCTTATTTTTTATCGCCACTACCGCTGAAAATGCTCTTTCGCACAAATAAGTGCTTGAGAATGGTAAATACAGTTTCAGTGCTTGTTCTGCTGTGCTGGGAAACACCGTGGGATATTTCACCCAAAATAAAGGTTTATCCATCTTCTGAAAGTCATACTTCGCTGCAGAATCATTTTTAATTTCTAAGTCTTCCTCTTGTAGCCTGTCTGGCAACACATCCACGTCAACGTGAAATGGATCCGTCGCTAACCTATAATAAATTTTATCATCACAACTGTTACGGAAGTATCGTTAGAATTCATCAATGGGGTGCTGCAAATGGTTCGATATTTTACTCTTAGTATCAGTATCCTTAAAATTGTTTTGAAATCGGGCTTCTTCCAGGATTCCAAACAACCTGGAAAAGCAGGAATAGTTCCAGGCTAAAATTTTACGTTTCCATAGTTGCAACTTATCAGTATATGCTTTGATGGCATCCCGATGAAAAATTATGTTTCACTCTCCACCTTGTAATTTCAAATTCAATGTGTTTAAAGATTCGAAAATATCTGACAGATAAGCCAATGCAACATGAACACCGGGCTTTCTAAATTCCATATACAATTCAGTTTGTTATTTTCCAAAAACTGCATCACTTGTCTCGAAGTTCAAATAATCTTCCTAGCATATTTCCTTTTGAGAGCCAGCGTACTTCTGTATGAAATAATTGTTTTATACTCTGCTCTCAAGTCTTCACAAAGAGCCGTAAATAACCTGGAATTTAACGCACTCTTTTTAATATGATTCACGATTTTGATGCACAGTTTCAAGACATCAGTGAGTTCCTTTAGAAGTGTCTTAGCTGACAATGCTTGACGGTGTATTACACAGCGGATAGCAGTAACAATAGGTTTTTTTTTCACTGACCATCTGCATGAATCCTGAACGACATCCAAGCATTGATGTGGCGCCGTCTGTGCATACGCCTGTCAGTTTCTGCCATGATAACTCATTTTTACAAAAGAATTCAGAGACAGCTGCCATTAGATGAATTGCTTTTGAAGTTGACTTTAACTCTGTAGAAAACAGCAACTCTTCTTTAATTGCTTCATTTTCTATATAGCGCACGAAAGCTAGCAGTTGGCAACAATTCGCAACATCGGTACTCTCGTCTAACTGTATTGCGAAAAACTGCGATTGTTTGACGGCCGTAACTAATTGATTTTGTATGTCTTCGGCCATATCATCAATCCGACGTTTCACAGTATTGTCAGAAAGCGGTATTTGTGAAAGTTTTTGTTTACTTTCTGACCCAAGAACAATATCAGCAGCTTTCAACAAACAGGGTTTGACTAGTGTCTCTCCGATAATATGACTTTTCTTGGTCCTTGAAATAAGTAGCAATAACTCATACGAGGCTTCCAGTACCTTTTCTGATGTCTGAGCGAAGGATCCAGCAGTGACCAACTTCATTTGTTTCAAATTATCACATTTTGTAGCAAAAAATTCCTTCAGCTTCTCTTTCAATACGCCATGCTTTGCCCACAAATGGCGTTCCAGACGAGGTGGTCTCATGGAATCATTGCTCAATACCTCATAGCAAATAACACATTGCGGCTGGTCAACACCATTTTTTTGTGTAGAAGCAAAACCGTATTTGATATAATCATCATTATATTCACGTTTTTTCACGACACTCATGGTGAAGCAAAAAGAAAACAAGAAGTTAACAGTATAATTTCGCACTAACACTGATTTTACTGAGGCACAACTGTGAAAGATTCAACGCGATTTCAGCAAAATCCAATACATCAGATGTGTCAACAACTGCAAGCAACCAACTGATATAAAGGAAAGCTACTGTCGTCTGTCGGCACCTCTGATGACTGCCTTTGAGGAGTGGGGCGAAGAACGGGAAGCCCAGCCGCAGCGCAGGTAGTCAGTGCACTGTCTGTCTGCGACCTGTTGGCCGAGCAGGGCTCTTGCTGGTCAGAAACGGGCTTTTCCCGGATTACGGCGAAAACAGCCCACAGGCACCCTAAGAATTTGCTACCTGTTCTGCGGTGCTGTTCTGAGCAGTGCAGCCTGGGGTTTTATGCGAAAATCGTTTTCGTGCCCCCTATCTTTCGTTGCTTATAAATGAAACGTTATAAGTTTTGAGATAACATCAATGAATTGGTTGTCAAATTTCACAGTAATTAAGTAAGGTCATGGATAAACCTCATACATCGCTGGAAAGTATGCATAGTGCCAAGCAGTTATCTCTGTACTCGTGCCAAAAGAAGCCATTGTCGCAGCAAAGAACGTACGCTAATTTGAAACGAAATTATGCCGTATTTCAAAAAGTCAGAAGAAAAATAACTGTTTTGTGAAATCAGTAATCTGAATGAAAGAGCTGTAGTAAAAAAAAAAAAAATAATCCTCACTAATGGACTTCATTGTCTACCTAGCTAGGTTATGTTTCATTGTTAGCACTCACAACAATGTTTCCAGAACGGCGTGAAGTACTCTGCTCAGAACGAACACTTGTACCAGTTTCGCATTTACGTCATGCACATTTTTCTGGTGACAAAGGGCATAACCCTGGCGTCCAAATTACGAACCAGCCAGTTCATTTGAAGCGTATACAGTCTATTAAAGTCACTGTAATAGCATCACATGGGGATCCGCGGGTTGACAGGGTAATAAAACGGCATTTTTGCAGTTACGCAGTATAAGTGATTATTACACTGATGAACATAGCCTACTGCGGCTAAAAGTTATAACATGATTACGTTCAGTTCATATGTACAAATGTACGGAATAGTTAATACCTGACTTTTCTGTTTTCCAATTGTCAGAAGTAAGTTGTTTACAAATCTGATATATTAGAATTAACGCATATCGCCTTCGTAATTTTGAGAGTTTCTGTGTGTGACATTCTAAACGTGACATTCTAAACGTGATCTTCAAAAGCTGTATGTTCTAGGATAGGTTACTGAGATAGGATTGTGGGAAGTGGGACGCCAAACGATTGCATTTAGCACCATAATCTATCATTAATACTTGCACATCCATTTTTATTAAAATATCGATATTAAAAAGAAATATTAGGTTTATACCGCTAACTCCACCCGCGCCTCCCTTGCAACATCATCACGCCCCCACAGGGGGGCGCGCCCCCCCGGTTTGGGAACCCATGAGCTAAGGGCTGGTTGTGCCATTCATGATTCGAAAGTACTGCCCTCTTCTAGTTCTGAACTTATAGTTCACTTCTGAAACGCTCCTTGCCAAAAATTCATGTTCTTCTATTGTTAGAATTAGTTACCTGCTCTGTATTTAGAACAAGTGTTGATGTGACACACAATTTAATGTAAACATTGCTTCCTCATGCTAAGCTGGGTGATCTTAGTTCTTTCAGTGCTATAACTTTCAAAGCATCTCCAGATACTGCATTCACTAGCAGCAGACAATGTACAAGGTCCATTCACACTAACGTGACCACCGCCTGTGTTCGACGACAGCGTGCAGTAACCTCTCACAAATGGCATGTGGCAGCACTATCAGTACATAAAGCGTGTCAGGGGATGCGGAAAACAGTGCTGTCGTTGTCGTAATGGGGAAACAGAGGGGCTGATACGGCGTCTAAAAGAGCTTAATCTTTGGCTTTCGGTGCAATGGTGGAAGCATTTCCGAAATGGCGAAGTCTGTAAATTGTTCGCGTGCGCCGTGCTTAAAGTGCACGGGACATGGAAAATCGGCGCTGTCTAAAACCGGCGCCGAGACAACTGTTGTGAACCACGGGCCATAGATAAGAGGGGTGAACGACGATGCGGAGATGTGTACGGGCAAACAGATAAGCAACTGTTGAGCAACTGACCGCCCAGGTGGAACTAGGGGCTACCAACAGTGTCTCCCCAACGACCGTTCAGCGAACGTAGCTGCTAGTAGGCCTCCACAGCAGACCCGTGTCTCCACTGTATGATGGCGGGTGGCTTTCCAGGTGAATAACGTTTTATGCTCCATCGGGCAGATGGCCGTTGACGTGTACGACGTGAAGCATACAGTTTATATGTAATGTAGGGGGGGGGGGGGGGGGGGGGGGCGACTGTGTGTGTGTGTGTGTGTTTGTGTGTGTGTGTGTGTGTGGCCGGCCGAAGTGGCCGTGCAGTTCTAGGCGCTACAGTCTGGAACCGCGTGACCGCTACGGTCGCAGGTTCGAATTCTGCCTCGGGCACGGATGTGTGTGACGTCCTTAGGTTAGTTAGGTTGAAGTAGTTCTAAGTTCTAGGGGACTTATGACCTCAGAAGTTAAATCCCATAGTGCTCACAGCCATTTGAACCATTTGTGTGTGTGTGTGTGTGTGTGTGTGTGTGTGTACATGCGTATGAGTGCCCCTGAGAAACAGCCAGTGATTTAAAAAAAAAAAAAAAAAAAGTGGTCACACCCGTCTACGAGAAGAATATAAAATGTGCTCCCCAAATTTTCTGTCCAATCTCATTATGTAAATGACATGCCAACCAAAATGCGTTTCGAAATTGATTTTACGAAACCCAGTTTTCTTGCACGACATCCTTTCAAGCCTTCGATTGAGGCAGTTGGATGCAGTCTTTGACATCGGAATAGAATTTTTCTCTATATCACATCAGGGTTTATTCACAAAAGTATGATTATGTGCGATATCAAACGAATTTTATTACTGGATTGAGAATTTCTTAGTGCGCGGGATGCATCACGTATTCTGGATGGGGAATCATCGACTGGGCTCCCCAGGGAATTATGCTGTGGCTCTTTTATGCTGTGTGTTACTAACATGGCAGACAAAATTATTAGCAATCTCATACTTTTTTCATTTGACGCGTTGTCTATAATGAAGTACTATTTGAGAAAAGCTGGGCAATATACAGTCTCATGCTGGTAAGATTTCAAAGTGATTTAATGATTCATAATTTGTTTTAAGTGTTCAGAAATGTAAAATGGTGCTCTTCAAAAAACGCATTGAAGTAGTATTCTATGACTACATCACCAATGAGTCACAGCTGGAAACAGTTAACTGATAGGAATGCCTGGGTGCAACTTTTGCGAAGATACACAATGGAATGATCATGTCTTTCGCAGGTAAGGCAGTTGGCAGACTTCATTATTGCCAGGATAGTAGCAAATGTTCAGTGTACAAAGGTTACCGTTTACAAAACGCTAGTGCGACCCGTAATGGTGTGTGAAAACCATACGAGACTGGAACCGGAAGAAACCCTAACATATGTTGCAATACTAAGCATCTGCTGCAATATACAGGGTGTATCATAATTAATGGCGTAAACGCATACAGCTCAAAGTACACGATGCTAGAAGCAAAAAAGTCTCGGTAAACATAGGGTCGAAAATGCATACTTAAAGAGCTACGAGCAATTTTTCATCTTCGATACTGTGAAAAAAATCTCTTCTACTGCAAGTTCTTTGCTTCCCATATTTTGGGAAGTGGTAGTATGGACCAGAATAAGAAAAAAATATCCAGCAAACATGTGTTCTAAAAGGCATACCTTAAAAGTTACGAGCACTTGATCATTAGAAGTGTTGTGTTTCAAAGTAGTAAAGATGAACAAGTGCCCATAGCTCTTAATTAATGCATTTTAGAGCACATGTTTACTGTACTTTTTTCTTTTTTCTTTTGTCCATACTGCCAGTTCCCAAACATGGAAAGCAAAGAACTTGCAGTTTCACAGTATCGAAGATGAAAAATTGCTTGTAGCTCTTAAGGTGTGCATTTTCGACCGTATGTTTACCGAGACTTTTTTGTTTCTAGTATCGTGTACTTTCAACTGTATATGTTAACGCCATTAATTATGACACACCCTGTGTTTGACAGTGGTTTGCAGAGTTCGTATGTAGATGTATATATTTAATTATGTCAGCTAATTTTGTTTTAACTTCCAAATACGTAAGCGATATATCTACTGTTTCCCTGCTTACTGAATCAAACTCTCTCTTGAAATCAATAAATACACTGGTGTCCAAAATTAAAGCAGCAAACCGCTAGTTCCCCGTCCTGTGTCTAATTCACGACATAATTATACAGACTGTCAACAGATTTCGGTACGATCGTGTCCTGTTCGGAAGATGGCACTCTGATCAACGGACAACCACGCCAATGATGACGTCAGGGTACCTATCAAACGGGATAGTGTTGCTGGGTTGTCCCACATCCACTGTCCCTGTATACACAGTCACAGACGGTGCAGCGTGGCAAAGAGAAGACACCAACCAGGCTCTCTGCGGTGGAGGATCGTGGGAAGAATGAAAGCGGGACAGTCGCAAACTCATGTGGCCCGATGGCTTAACGTGAGTCATTCTGTTGTTTTTCGGATATGGTGGTAGTTTGTAGAGATCGAAACTGTATTCCGAAGACCAGGGCGGGGCCGACCAAGTGTAACATCAGCAAGAGAGAACCGTTATTTGGCTGTAGGGGCACGATGGTACTGCACGGCAACTGGTATTTCACCTCGCAGCATTCAGTGGACATGTAGCGAGGCAGTCGGTGTACAGAAGGCTACGGCAGAATGGCCTTTATTGTTGGACACCTGCTGTATGTGTATCCCTGACGCGTCTTCACAGAAGGGAACGTCTAGAGTGGAGCCGTCAACATGCCACCTGGACGCTCGAACAGTGGACCAATTTTCTTTTCACAGAAGGGTCCCGATTTGGTCTGGACACTGGTTCTCGAAGAATTCGCATCTGAAGGGAATGTCGAACACGATTTCGGGACCCAAACATTGTGGAGAGAGACTGATATCGAGGATGATCCCTAATAGTGTGGGCAGGGATTACGTTGACCACTCGAACACCACTTCATGAAGCTGTAAGGTTAAATCGACAAGGTTTTATTGCTGTCGGTTTTCGTGATGAGATCTTCGGACCACATGTGAGGTTGTTGCGAAATTCTGTGGGCCCAGACTTAGTATTGCTGAACGATAATGCTCGACCTCATAGAACAAGCATGCTTGATGTTTACTTAGAAACGGAAGATATTGCACATATGGCGTGACCTGCTCGCTTGCCCGATTTGAACCTCATAGATCACGTCTGGAATGCACTAGGGACACGTGTTGCATCACGTCAGCATCCACCAACCACTCTTCAAGACTTGCGAACAGCGTTGCAGGAAGAATGGGCGTTACTGCCTCAACATGAGATTGATGGCTTCATTCACAGCATGCCTCGTCGTTTGTCCGGCCTGCATTGTTGCCAGAGGTGGTAACACCTCATACTGGGCGTATTAACCTGTTGTAGGAATGTGTGTGTGTAAATCCGTTAAGTTGGGTAAAAACAAAAAGCATTTCTGTCTGCCGTTATGCGTGTTGCAGTTGTCTGCGTTTTGTTTCTGTTGTTTCTACTTTACTGTCACCTGACTATACTGTTCTGTGGCAAAATAAAAGCAATCTTGTAAAATTTCGGTTTGTTGCTTTAATTTTACACACCAGTGTAGATTTGATGGTTAATCTTCTCCGTCAAATTGTCGAACTTCAGTTAGTAAAATTTCTGATTCGCGTATTACTTAAGATATATATGAGAACCATGCTGCATGGAAATGTGTAAGCAATTGCAGCTGTTAAAATGGTGACCCTCGTCGTTGCCATATATAAAAAATCCTATTAAGAGTACTGTAAAATGTAAGAATGTATGAGATTATCACCCACCAATCCTACCCACATATAGATCCTACAGCGAACCTGTGCCTTTCTACCACCATCGCTCTAGGATTGGCACCTGTCCACACGTGGCTGTTATCGTAATTTATTATTCCGCTTTGCCGTATCCTTTAACACGGAGAGCTTAGAGGTGGAGCTGTATGGCATTATTTCTGTTGCAGGAGCGCGAGTCGGGAGTGACGCAGTCCCGGCTTGCTGGAACTCTGGAAGAGGATCTGGTCGTCTCTTCGCTCTCAACGTACGTATCCAACTCCTTATTTCCCTTCTATGGTGGCCACAGCACTATATTTGTTAACGATATTGTGAAGTTTCCACCTCGTCTACTGCTTATTCACTTTATTAAAACGCGAACAATTGGCCAATTTCGGCCTTGCAGGTCATTTTCAAGTGCTTCCTACAACAACAACAACAAAATAGAACGAAGGTGCAGCAAATTTATATTCGACTTGCTGCCATATAAAAGATATTTCAAAAAGAATAGCTTAAAAAGTCTGAACTTAGAGGTGCCAATATGTTGAATATTATCCAATTACTAAATAGCGGGCATAGTAGTTCCGGGAACGACCACAAAACGTGCAAGCGTCAAACTGAAAAAAGAAATGTTTACCGAGAGCAGTAATAAATCCTCGAAACTAATGCCACGTTATAATTCACTGTATTCGCTCGCTTTCGTTGTTGAACATCAGCTGTCACTTCCACCCAGGCGAAAATCATATAGAGCAAAGATACAGCAATTTCAGTCAGTGTGTTCACAGATGGACAATTGTGTCAGAGACATATACGTACCACATGTGTATTATTAAAAGGATATTAGGAGGTCGAAACTGGAACAAACAATTACAGTACGAAGAGGATAAGAAAGCAGCAAACGCGTCTGCAGACTGGAGTGAAATTAAGGGAAAGGAGAAAGGAATTCTGTATTGCATTTTGAACGTAACATAATTAAAAATGTAGCTTTGACAGATGGTATATAAGCATAAGATATCAGAAGCAGGTGACTAAATACAGGGTGGTCCATCTGAAGTTTCGCATAAGATTATCTCGAAAACTATACATCGGGTAAAAATAGTGGTAAGACAAGTTTGTAAGCTCAAAGGGGACATCAAATGATACTACATTTGACCTCCAGCCCCCGCCCCCTAGGGTGGGGCAGGGGACAACTTTTAAATCTTAAATTCAAACACCCATTTTATTGCAGATTCGGATTCTGCATAAAAAAGTAATTAAGTTTTGTCTGAAACATTTTTTAAACCATTGACAGATGGCGCTGAAATCGTGAAAAAATTAAAATTGGGGAAAAACTCCGATTTATTTAGAATTATCCGAGAAGGACGCATCGAATCAATACAAAATGTGCACCAATTCTTACGCCAAATTAAGCTATTTTTTTACAAAATGTATCCTACCCGCCACAGTTTTTGATGGAGGGAGGCGGAATGGTATTAAAATCTCGTTATGGAACACTTCACAATTGCATTACTCACACGGCTGTGGCGTTACTGTGGCCAAACTGCGAATTATGGCTCAGTATAAAGGTCGGTGAAATGCGATCAGACGTCACTTCACTTTCGGATTGTGAACCGTAAACATCAGCTGACGAAAGTAAATTATTCTTTAGCGAAACATGGCTCACTATTCTCCTGCAGAGATTGTTGATATGATGTTAATTTTAGGTGAGTGCCATAACAATTATGTTGCAGCTGCGATATTCTATGCTGATCGTTTCCCAAAAAGACGACATCCAAGTGAAAACATTATTCGAAATTGCACTCAACGAGCTCGAAATGGATACATGCACCGTCCACCTCGTCATCGCGAATACAGTGAAAATGACGCTCGTACCCTTATTGTTCTCGCCTGTGTTCAACTGGATCCCGAAATCAGTAGTCGTGCGATTCAGAGACAAACTGGAACACCGAAATCAACTGTTTTGAGGATTTTGAAGTCACATAAGTGTCATACATATCATATCATATCACTCTGACACAGGCATTAACGCCGAAAGATATGCAAATACGTGTGCATTTCTGCCAATGGGCCTTGGACATAAAAGATACGTTATGTTCACTGATGAAGCCACATTCAAAAACAATGGCGAATTAAATCTTCATGATTGTCATTATTGGTCCCCTGTCAATCCACACTGGCACAGACCCGTTGACAATCAACACAAATGGTCGTTAATGGTCTGATGTGGAATTTTAAGCGGTTGCTTGATAGGACCTTTTTTTTACCGAGATGTTACTGGGGAATCTTATTTACAACTTCTCCACGATGATTTGTTGGAGCTAATGGAAGATGTTGATACAGAAACTAGGCAACGAATGTGGTTCGAACAGGACGGAGCAGCTCCCCATTACGCTAAAAATATGCGGAACGTTTTAAATTTACGGTTCCCTGGTCGGTGGGTAGGACGCGATGGACCAATGCCGTGGCCGCCACGTTCACCAGACGTAACATCTCCCGATTTTTTCTTGTCGGGTTATTTAAAGACAGGCCACAACCAGAAACGATATGGGGCAGCGCATTCGAAGAGCGTGTGCAGCCATACCACGGGATGTGCTGCTCAAAACTGTGGACATCTTCCGCAGACGATTGAATTTATGCATTGAAACAAATGGGGAAAATTTTGAACAAATTCTACGTGGATAATTTTATTAATTAAGCACCCCAAATTGTGAGAGGCAAGGGGACTCACACTAATGAAACACCCCATGGGAACATCATTCGACTACGTCCATGTCGTTGTTCCTGGGTAACGCTAAAAGTAGGATACAGTACATTTTGTACAAAAATAGCTTAATTTGGCGTAACGAAAGAATTGGTGCAAATTTTTCATCGATTTGATGCGTCCTTCTCGGATAATTCTAAATAAATCAGAGTTCTTCCCCAATTTTACATTTTTCTCGATTTCAGCGCCATCTGTCAATGGTTTAAAAAATGTTTCAGACACAACTAGATTACTTTTTTATGGAGAATCCGAATCTTCAATGATAAATAGGTGTTTCAATTTAAGATTTATAAGTTGCCCCCCGCCCCGCACAAGGGGGTGGGGGCTGGTGGTCAAGTGTAGTATCATTTGATGTCCCCCTTTGAGCTTACGAACTCGTCTTATCCACTATTTTTATCCGATGTATAGTTTTAGAGATAATCTCATCCGAAACTTCAGATGGACCACCCTAAAATCTTAATACATTTTGAAAGAGGGACCGACTCCAATAGCAATCTGGCATCGAAACAATTCCATGGTGGGAGTTGAAAATTTGTGCTTCAGTGGGAATCGAACCAGGATCTCTTGCGTAAAACGAACAGTTGCCTTTACTGCCTCGGACATCCGGACACGTTTACCGTACAACTCAAACTCTCAACTTTTCACACGCCAGTAGCTTCCACTGTCCGTTCACCTACTTGCTCGCAGCGAGCCCTGTATTCCGGCAAGAGGCACGGCCCTATTTTGCATCCGCACTGAAGTTCGAGACAGTCATGCCTCCAGATATACTATATACAGGGTATTCATTTTAACCGAAGGCATTGAAATATCTCGAAAACTACGCATCGGGTCACAAAAAGTAGTAATTCCTAATTTGTTTCTCCCGGAACAGGACATCCAGTGATATCACATTCGACCCCCCACCCCACACCATGCGTGAAATGTTCTATGGGAACTCACGTTTTTTTTTTTTATTGAAGATTACAATTCTACAGCAAAATCTGCATACGTTTCGTCTGAATCATTTTATTCGTTTCGCCATAGATAGCGTTGTAACTGGAGGAATAGAAATGGGTACAAAATCGTAAAGTTACGACATGCTGCTCAGTCGCCTTTGAATGTCCAATGGCACGTGGGACGCCATCTCCATGCTACGAGGGTAGGACAGGCCAGTATTTCGTAACTTCTAATTGCAAATCTCATTCGCAACGTTGTATTCCTCCGACATAACCGAGCGAGGTGGCGCAGGGTTAGCACACTGGACTCTCATTCTGGAGGACGACGGTTCAAATCCGCCTCTAGCCATTCTGATTTAGGTTTTCTATTATATCTCTAAATCGCTTGAGGCAAATGCTGGGGTGATTCCTTTGAAAGGGCACGGCCGACTTACTTCCCCAATCCGATGGGACCTATGACCTCGCTGTTTGGTCCCCTCCCCACGAATCCACCAACCAACCTCCGACATTCCGAACAGGAAACTACTGGACGCGCCACTGACCGTGGCTCACGGCGAACGCTGCTCCACTTTTCCAGTCAGAGTAAGTGTTCAAACATAGTACCGCCAACTCCAACACACTTAGTGATACGCATTTCAAATGACCGTACACAGGAGATAAGCATATCTGCGGGAGTGTCAACAAATGAGTTTCTGATGCAGTCGACCATGTCTTCACGGCCTGTTGGCACTTGCTGGTACACCTTATCTTTTAAATATCCCCACTGAAAGAAATCCAGCGACGCCAAATCCGCCGACGTAGCGGACCAATTAGTAGGCCCTCTGCCGCTCCACCGACCAGTGTAAGCACGATCTAACACCTCCGGTGCTTCAATTGCGTAATGCGCTGGGCAACAGTCGTGCTGAAACCACATACGTTATCGAACATCCAGGGCAACATCCTGCAGTAGTACCGGTAGTTCCTGTTCCGACAACGTTCGATATTTGCGTCCATTCAGCGTGTCGTGGATAAAATACGAACCAATGAGTTTGTTCCCCATGATGACAAGCCATACATTAACCGACCAAGGGCATTGATGGTCAACTTGCTGTAACCAGTGGGGATTGTCTACACTCCAATAATGCATGTCTACCGGTTAACGCTACCATGGTTTATGAATGTAGACTCAACGAAGAATAGTATCTCCGCGAAGAACGTGGGGGTCGTTTGCATTTGTTGACGTGCCGATTCACGAAACACTGCACGGTTATGGAAATCGGCGCTATGAAGTTCTTGAAGCAGTGACACGTTGTGTGGCTGAAACTTGTGACGATGCAGTATCGTGACAATACGGATATATCGGAATCGCGGTGTAGTTCCAGGGCGCTTATCCGTGGGTTGTGGTGCACTGCCGCTAGTACAGTTATTTCACTAGCTTCTCCTGTAAGACGTTTGCTTCGTTTCCTTTCGTCGGTCTGTACGGCGTTCATAACCTTGTAAAAAATCGAACTAGGCAATATCAGCCTCAACATTTCTCCTACATTCTCCGTAAATCAGTGTCTTTTCAATTTTTTCTTCTGTGTTTGCAACACTCATCGCTCACTTACACGTCTGTTCTCCAAATGATAGGTAGGTGTGCAGGCAATAAATACTGCTCAAGTATCGTAATGTTTAGAGCCGCTATCTGTTTTGCGTCTGTACGGTTTGTGAGCTCCGGTTGCAGTTATGGTACGTCGTAGTTCACTACACGGCCACTGGGGTGCGTCGAGTAGTCCCCAGTTCGGAATGTCGGAGGAATACAACGCTGCGAAGGGCGTTTCCAGTTAGGAGTTATGAAATACTGGCCTGTCTCACACTCGCAGAGGTGCGGTCCCACGTGTCAGTGGATATTCGAGAACCATTGAGTAATATATCGTAAATTACGATTGTGTACTCATTTCTGTTCTTCTGATTACAGCGCCATTTAGGGCGAAACTAAATTGTTTCAGGGAAATTGTATTTAGATTTTGCCCTAGAATAGTAATCTGCAATAAAAGGAGATGGTTCCCACCCATGTACGGGTGGGGTGACGGGTCGAGTGTGGTATCGTTGGATGTGCCCTCCGAGACAAACCAATTGCATCTACAACTTTTGTGATCCGATGTGTAGTTTTCGAAATATTTCAGTGTCTTCAGTTAAAATGAACACTCTGTATTTTTTGGTGTCTGCTGCACCGGACATGTTCAATAGAACAGACACCACACAAATATTATGTCTCAATAGCTATAGTAATACATTACACTGCCAGATGACATATGAACACAAAAAAATTACGTAACAAATGACAAACATGAAGATATATTCAGAAAAAGTGACAAAGTTAGTTTCCTATAGCAAAGGAATGACACGTAAGAAACACAGTATACAATGAAGCAGTAATCACTTCTACTAGCTGCTTGATATGTGGCCGACGATGTATCGATTAAGAAATATATGTAACAGCGTAAAGCATAATGTTATCAGTATTTAAAGAGTGGGCAGAAATAGTTTCCTACAGCAAAAATAAGTGACCCAGTGGAACTGTCACATGGCGATAAAATATACAATAAAACGATGGTCAGTTTACAAACTCGCTTCATGGTCTGTGGTCTAACTGAAAATGTTGTACCAGCGGCTAAAAAGGGTAGGGGGGCGATCAGTTATCTTATAGTGATTCGACAAAGAGTAACGCACAAATGATATTAACACTTTGCTGACCGGCGACACCACAGTGGTGACGTGAGCATAGTCTCGCGCAGTGGCCGGTGACAGCACTTTGGTATCTTTTTCATTCTGTTGGTGTTTTGTTTAGGTAACAATAAGTTACACATGTCAACAAGTTTTTGGTTTTTATAAGTACTTGTACGCTTTCATCATGGCAGACGAAAGAGACCATACGGTTATTTACGATGAGTGCGCGGACGTCTTGTCTGACGTTGCGAACGACTTGGCCGATTGGGAAGAAGACACTGGATATCAAAAACATGGAAGTGAAGCAGAATCGTCGGAAGATAGTGAAATACGTCAAAGAAAAATTCGGAGAACGCTGCGGTTGCCAACTGATTCCGATGAATCAGAAGAAGAAGACAGACTATGATTTACTAAGAACCGATAATAAATTTGAAGGATCTCCGGTGTATCTTTGGTGCCCCAAAGATACACAGAGCGTCGTGGATATCGTAGAATTATATATTTGGAACGATCTATTTGAATATATTAGCAACGAAACCAACAAGTATTACAGTCAAAATTGCAATAGAAGGAAACTGGATAAAAAAATATGACAAATTTGTCGACGTTACGGGACCCGAAAGAAAATGGTTTCGGCTTGTTATCCTTATGGGAATTGTAAAAAAAGCAAGGATCGATTATTACTGGTCAACGAATCCGTTGACAGATACACCGATATTTCGCAAAACGATGTCCCGCAACCGATTCAGATAAATATTATCATTTTTACATTTTTCCGACAACAATAATAAACCGGATAATGCCGACTGGCTTTTCAAAGTGCAATTCGTAATTGATTATTTTTCCAAAGATTTTGAAGAAACGTTTAATCTAAGTCAAAACATCTAAATTGATGAAGGAATGAAACCGTGGCGTGGACAGTTAAATTTTAAAGTTTACAATCCATCGAAAATTACCAAATATGGCATACTCATTCGGATGATGTGTGATTCGAGTATGAGATACATTTCCTCATTCAAGATACATTCCGGCGCTGGACAACCTATAGCAAAAACAATGATGGAACTATTGACACCTTCTTATGGAAAGAGGCATCACCTCTGCATGGATAATTATTATAATAGTGTAGAACTTGCAGAGAAGTTATTTGAAAAGAAAATTCGAGTTTGTGGAACGATACGGTAAAATAGAGGATTTTCGGAAGAATTACAGCGCGCAAAAGTCAATGTGTTTCAAGCTTTTCATCGACGGAAGTGTGACAAGCGGCCGGCGACAAGCCAAGTAATTGGAATTAGCGCTGCCGGCGCCAAGCGAATAAAGTTGTACGAGACGTGCGGACGGCAAAGTGTTAATACATATTAAAACATAAACGTAGTTTAGTCAACTAATAAATATTTGAATATTTACAACGTACAAACTTACAAACAGTTAGAAGAGAGCCACATTAAACATACCTCTGAAAACCAGGGAAACCTGTCAACATACTAGCTTTTTTCCCCTCTGCGCGATGGCATCTACCGGGAGCATAACGCAACGCGTCACACAGCTAGCAGTGTACGCGCATGTTTCGAAGAGCACCAGGAACAGTTATACGCACTTCCCTGGCTACCAAACTCCGCGGATTTAAGCCCAATCGAGAATCTGCGGGAGCACCTCGATTGGGCCGTTCGCTTCATGGATTCTCCACGGAGAAACCTAGCGCAGCTGGCCACGGCAGTAGAATCTCAGTGACTCTCTTCGTGCACGTCACGCAGCGGCCCGTGCTACGAAAGGTGTAAGTATATTCAGGATTTCGCAGGTGGTCGCATTAATGTGATTGGGCAGTGTGAAAATTATCTGTTTAAATTTATTTTAATGAAAGTGGGTCTGTAATTTTGATAGTGCTTTTTGATGTTAAATTGTCGGTTAGATCCTCAACTTTCAGTTGTAAATATTTAGGGTAAACGGTCTGAACCCTAATAAACTAAAGTCCCCCACCATGTTTCTCTATCTTCATCCGTAAACTAATCTCAGAAAATCTGTAGGGATTTTGAGATGGGTTTCGTCAATGGATAGACCGGTTGACGAGAAAGGTTTCTGTGTACAGTTCATTACGGTTACGCTAGATAAGACGTTTGCCCGTAGATACTTAGTGCTATGCATGTGAAGACCGAACATGTCGTTAGAACAGCACAAATTGTATTTACTTTGCTCAGTATATGTCAGCTGATAGTCTGTTTTGAAAACAGTCTTTTACAATGCTATTCTTTTCACCTTCGTTTCTCCTTGACAAGCAAACAGCGATGTTTACAGGCTGTGCAGCACAAGCGTCTGTCATTTGCCACGCGACTCGCTCCACACATCACTACATTCGCTCCCAAACTACAGATAGGTGAGTCTTCACGATAATATTTAATTTTGTTGCAAAAAATTTAGAAATATTTAAAAATAACTGACAACATTCCTCATGCAATTCGAAAACCTGGCAGTGCCTGCCTGCCCCTTATTAGTTTGTCCAATTCTTTGCTGTCTTCAACAGAATTATAATGGCACCGGTAAACCTCCCAAAAATTTAATTCCCTTTCCCCATTTCTCCTTGGCTTTTTTAATTGCTTGTCCATTGTTCAGATTGAATAAAATCGGTGATAGCTTACAGTCCTTTCTCATTCCCATCTCAACTGCTGGTTACATTTCTTTTCCTTCGACTAACACACTGATGACTCATATTAATGTGACCACGAATCAGATGCCAGAATAACCACCTTTTGCAGCAGTGAGACGTGCAGGAACAGAGTCAGTGAGGTTATGGAAGGTACCTACAGGGCTGTGGAGCCGTGACGACTGCAGTACCGTTGCCATCTGCATTAGCTTTCTCGGTTGAGGATCCATGATATGAACAGCCCGATCGAGGTGGTCCCACGGGATCTCAATTGGGTTTTAATTCGGGAAGATTGGTGGCCAGGGGCGTACGGTAAACTGAACCTGGTGGTATTCGAACCACGCACGTACACATGCGAGCTGTGTGACACGTTGCATTGTCCTACTGGTACATGCCATGTGCCGAGAAAAAACAAACTGCATGCAGGGTGGCCATAGTACCCAAACATAGATGCATACTTACTTTGGGGTATTTTGCCTTTCAGAATGACGACGTCTCCCAGGGAATGCCACGGAAACATTCCCCAGACCATAACACTCCCTCCTCTGGCCTGGACCTTTTCGATGATTGTTGCAGGATGTTGTTTTGGGATGTTTCACGCCGTATAGGCGAATGATCATCCGTCCGATGGAGAACAAAACGTGATTCATCTGGAAAAGCGACTTGTCGCCACTCTAGTTGCTGTATTAGAGAGTGAATTCCAGCCTTTGTCGCCGATGAACCGCAGTCAGCATGGGTGCATGACCAGGCTCTTGGTGCGGAGGCCCATAGGCAGCGGCGTTGGCTGAACTTCATTGAGGAGACACTGTTGGTAGCCCTCTGGTTCATCTGGGCGGTCAATTGCCCGATACTAGCACGTCGATCACTTCTGTCGTATGTGGGCAGTGGTACACGACATTTGCCTCGGAGCCGGTTTCGGATGGCGCCATTTCGTCATGTACGGTATACTGTAATCACGGTGGCGCGCGAACAGTTTACGAACTTAGCCGTTTCTGAAGTGGTTCCACCCTTGGCCCGATAGTGAACGATCATGCCCTTTTCGAGATCAGGTAAGTCCCTCCGTTTCCGCATTAGGACAACGACTGCATTGTTTCCTTCGCCCGCCGACACCCTTTACATACAATCCCCGCCACCACCCCTCCCCTCCACCCCCACTGCTAGTGCAGCTACCTGCCGTCTGTGAGTGGTTGTTACTCGTTTACTTCGAACGTAGGCGGTGGTCGCATTCATATTACTGGACCGTGTATTATATACTGTATTTTACTTGCATTATAATCTTTTATTTTACACATTATTCTCTGCATAGTTACTATTAAAACTGGAGGTATTTTAATTTTGTATACTGTCGCCAGGTAGCCGGCGCTCCATGTTCAATACATTAATTACTACAGCCGACAACAGAAGACATGATCGCGACTGCCACGGTCGCAGGTTAGAATCCTGCCTCGGGCATCGATGTGTGTGATGTCCTTAGGTTAGTTAGGTTTAAGAAGTTCGAAGTTCTAGGGGACTGATGACCTCAGATGTTAAGTCCCATAGTGCTCAGAGCCATTTGAATAAGACATGATCATTGTCTAACAGATGCTTAGACAGGCTAGGGCAAATAAAAGTGGCCCGGAGAGCAGAGTTCCAGGGTACAAGGAAACACAGCAGAGAAAAGGAAATACAGTATTAACCCGACTATAGCAGATGCTGAAAGTGATCACCAGTCATCTCTTGGCACTACTGAGCCCTGGTCAGCAACTTGCTGAAGGCGGATCGAAGGTGGACCACTGGAATTGCTACAGTCTTAGCCGAAATGTTCTGCTGCAATTCTTGAAGGCTAAGAGGGTTGTTGTACACACCTTAGACTTGATGGCTCCCCACGCAAAGTAATCGCACACTGACAGAGCTGGTGATCTGAATGGCCAGCTATGTCCACGATCAAACTAACCTCTGCTAATAACTCTATCAGGCATGAAGATTATGCAAATTTCTCCCAAGATTCGGCTGGCTGTATGGGCAGTTGCTCCATCCTGTTGGAAGTATTTTTAAAGATTGTAAGTAGGGGTTTTTATGTTGGTAACGCCACGTAGCGCTTTGTATGAGAATCACTGACTGTGCTGTTTGCAGTCTGTGGCTGGTTGGCATTGTTGGAATATTCGCTATTGTAGTGTTGGGCAGTTGGATTTGAACAGAACAACGCGTAGCGTTGTGCAGTTGGAGGTGAGCCGCCGGCAGTGGTGGATGTGGAGAGAGAGATGCGAGAGTTTTGAGAAGCGAAGCGAACGATCTGGGCGTGTGTCCGCCAGAAAAAGGATATATATATATATATATATATATATATATATATATATATATATATATATATGATGAATTTTGAACACTATTTAGGTAAATACATTGTTTGTTCTCTATCAGAATCTTTCATTTGCTAACTATGCCTATCAGTAGTTAGTGCCTTCAGTAATTAGAGACTTTTATTTAGCTGGCAGTATTGGCGCTCGCTATATTGCAGTAGTTCGACTAACGAAGATTTTTGTGAGGTAAGTGATTCATGAAAGGTATAGGTTATTGTTAGTCAGGGCCATTCTTTTGTAGGGACTATTGAAAGTCAGATTGCGTTCGGCTAAAAAAATACTGTGTGTCAGTTTAGTGATGATCAGAATAAGTAAAGAGAGAACTGTGTGAGTACGTTCAGTTTTACTCAGCTGTCTTTGTATTAAATAATGTAGAAGTTTAGTAGCACAGTCATTGTCAATTTTTCTAAGAGGACGTTTCAAGATGCATAACACTATGCTCTCTGCAATAATTTATTATTATTATTATTATCATCATTATCATTATTTTGCTACCGGTTTCGCTTCTGAACCATCGTCGACGGCAGGAAAATTACCGCAGATATATCACATGTCAAATTACCACAGAAAACCTTAACTGCCAAGAAAAATCATAAATTGACAAGATTAAAGTATGATGAGACGTAGGCGGTGGTCACATTCACAATGTGGCAAATGGCAAATATGTGCCATCATATTTTAATATTGTCACAATTTGTATTTTTTCCTTGCAGTTATGGTTTTCTGTGGTAACTTACGTTAAAGCATGTATGACATGTAATATATCTGCGATAATTTTCCTGTCGTTGGCGATGGTTCATAAGCAAAACCGGTAGCAAAATAAAAAAAAAAAAGCTTTGTTACAGACAGCACAGCGTTATGCATTTTTTTAAAAAACTTGTACCAGCTGTTGACTGTCGATTAAACAAGCTATTGGAAGTAACTGTAAGTCTCTTTCTCCTCGTTAATGCTGCCACAAATGGTTTGAACGTGAGCGGGCCACTTTTATTGCTCCATCCTGCATTTGTGTGTCCATTGAAGTTACTACTTATAAGTAAGTAACAAAATCAATTACTTTCTTTTAGAATGCTGCAGATCATTCTGCGCTACAAAAGCACACAGCTATGTTGTTATTCTCAGTGTTACGCTGTCCCGTCCCACTACCATTTAAAAAAACAATACTCGGAAACTATTAGAGATAGAGCATGTAGGTTTCTAGTGAAACGTTGGGCAGCTCTCAAATCTTTTTAACTGTTATACTAGAATTTCAGTGTGTGCATCATCCGTCGCTCATACTAAATCAAGGCGATATTCTAGTTTTGCACATGTGTGTGGCACCATTTCTTATTGCTACATTGTTTCTTGCATGAAAGGCAGCAATTTCTATGACTGTGACTGGAAGTGTGTCTAATGGCGTGACATCGGTAGGGTGGAAGGGGTAGGGGAGGGGGGGGGGGGGGGGGGGGGGGAATGCGATGGGCAACCTCCCAGGAGTCGTGTCATTCAGCACGTTCTGCACGTTCAGACTACTATGTGCGGTTGTACCATCATGCTGTCCTGACAAACCCGTAAACACTTCCCGATCATGGTTTTCACTCCTAAAAAAACGAGCCTATCACCCTATCTTTCATTAGGCCACACCAAACATTAAACTTCGGGCTATCAAGGACGTGTTCGTGTGTTGTGTGGGTTTTCGGAACCCGAAATCCTGATGTTATTACGAGTCACATACCCAGAAACATGGAACGTCGCTTCATCTGCAAACAAACACGTTTTAGGTAGTCGTCAGCATCCATGGAAGCCTGAAAGGAACACGCAGATGCATAACGCAGGCGACTATCGTTCACTGCAATATTGACACCATTTGCACTTTGTACGCTAATAGGCGTAACGGCGTATGTGACACTTTATAGACAGTTGATCATGCTTCCAGCAGTTCCAGTGATTCAAGGCGAATTGACCACGGGTGGCTGCTTTGAAATGTAGCTTGGACTCTGTCTAGGCGTGGTCCTACTTGAAACACAGGGAAGATGCACGTCGAGCAAGGTCTTTGACACAGCCTGTCTCTTTAAAGTTTCTGAACCACATCACTACTCTAATTTTTGCCGGTTGTGCCCGCCAATTTTTGTATAAGATCAGTAAGGCGATAATTCTGTAGTTCCGTTATCACAGATTTTGATTCTAAATACCTGCTAATATACTGTGACTTCTCCTGGTGTGTCACCATTTTTATGCGCTCCAGGTCAACAAAGGACGAAAGGAAAAGACTCAGAGGGCTGCTGAACGTCATACAGGTTAGTCACAAACATTCCGAAAAGCTAGTAAGGATGTTGCAGGCTATGTTGTGCTGAGAGATAACTGTTATCGAAAAAGCTCCGATTTAATTAGCACTTACATTAGCCAATCAAGCTTTTGTACTCCCAAATTCAAGCGGCCCGCCAGGTACGGTGTTGCAAAACGGGTCTTCATTTGGTTTCCTAAAACCGAACTAGAGAGAAATACAAAAATTTGACAGGTAATGTTAAATATACCTTAGACAGGTATTTACCGAGAAAAGTTTTAAAGGGGTGAAAAAGACCCCCTGGCCTTAGTAGCCGCGTCACATTAAGTTCTTTCGAGAGCAAAGAGAGCTTTATCACAGATTTAAGCAAAGTCAAACCCTAGCTGACTGACAGAAACTTGCCGTAGTGAAATGAACGAAAGGCTGGCAATAAGAGAAGTATTCAACGAATTTGAAAGTAAAATTGCGCCATCCGATCTCACTAGAAACCCTAAAATGTTTTAGTCTTATATAAGATCAGTAAGGAGATCTAAATCATCTGTTCAGTCTCTCAGTGACCATACTGTCACAGAAAAGGAAAGTGAAGGAGAGAAACCCGAAATACTGAATTCGGTAATTCGGCTTCTGGAACTGTTGCACAGTGGAAGTCGTATCAATCAAAGCACGTACCCCAAAATCGCAGTTATTGGGATAAGTGATAGTGGAATAGAAAGGCAACTACAATAGCTTAGTAGTGGAAAATCATGTGAACCAAATGAAATTCCCGTAAGATTGTACACAGATTATGCGGAAGAACTTACTCCCCTTCTAGTGGCAATTTATCGTAGGTCGCAGGATCAACGAAGGGTACCTACCAACTGGAAAAATGTGCAAGTCATTCCCGTTTTCTAGAAGGGCCGTGGGACAGATGCACGTAATCATAGACCTATATCGCTCAAGTGAATCTGTTTTAGAATTGTGAAACATGTTTTATCCTAACGCATTTTGGTGTGTTTCGAGAACGAAAATCTCTATGGAAAAGGAAACGGTTTCCGAAAACAGATCTTGCGAAAGCCAACTCACTCTCTTCTCCAATGTTCCTCCCGTTTACAAACTGTTTTGGCGGAGGAACCGTTTTGGACTACTAAATATTTTATGGAGCCCTAAAATAACCAAACTTAGTTTCATGTTCATTACGTAATTATAATCACTTAATGAAAATCATACAAAAATAAGTGCTTTTTACACGATTGACTTCTACTGCAATATAAAAAACCACATACAATAATACAATACACAGGATAACACTATTGACTGCACTGTAAATTGATAAAACTGTTTCGGTTTAATAGGAAGTATAAAACTGTTTTCTTTTTAAGTTAATTTTGACGAGCTGTTCAGTGTCATGTTTGATAAAGAGAGTTGAAGACACACATCAGGTTCAGCATCCAGTCTTGTGGTATTTTTTCTATGTAACTACTTGTGCTAAGAACGTCGTGTAACATAAGTATGTTAATTAGAACGAGAGGAGGACAGGCAGAGCTTGTGTAACAACTTGTGGATATTTATGACGAAGTGTGTACCGAAAATCATCAAATGGCATTGTTTTCAATAATGATTCCAAGGTTTAATCTGATGTCGTTCCTAGAAAGGATTCACAGGTTTCGTTTGACGTATTTTCTGGCTTTTGAAAATTCGGTACAGTAGGGTACTGAACCCATGAGTTCATTTTAGGTTTTGCATTCTGCTCTACAGGAAAATAGGTCTCAAAAGATGCGTCCATCTCAGTGAGACATTGGACCAATTCTACAAATATTTTATTTGCTAATTCTGCTGTCTCATCAGCGAACACATTGATATTTAAATAGCGATCTAGTTGTCTTGCCAAGACAAACAATCCAAAAACCTATTTTTAAGACGTTTATTTTGTTGTTGGTATTGAAAGCTGTTGTCTGTTTTTCTTGTAAGGATAGGTTTTATTCATTAATTTTCCCAAATATATCAGTCAATGAATTTAGTCTGAGGAACCAAGTCACATCGCTCAAACGATCTTTTAATTTGAAAGAAATATCAGTCATGAAAGCTTGTAATCCAGCCCTTAGTTCGAATAACCCTGTTGAGGTATTAGCCCGTGATAAACAACTAACCTCGGTGAGTATCAGCTGTGTTTTACATCTGATCCCATAATTTCACACAATACGAAAACAATCGGCACTAAAAAGGGTGTGATTAAACGTAATTGCTTATTTTTACTGCCCCATCAATAATCAGTTTCGGATTTGGTGGCATCATCTTTATCGCGAGTGATTGTCTGTGCAGGATACAATGGCTGGAACTACTGTCTAGAGCTTTGCTTTTTATTAATGATACTGCTGCTGCCATTTTACGAGTCACTGATTTGGTCCCATCTGCACAAACATTGATGCAATCGCTCCAATCGAGGTGGTTTGTTTCAAAAAATCGCGTAAAAATAACATTTCCGGTAGTGTCAGCTGGCAGCGATGCGCACATAAGCAAGTCTTCGAGTGAATGCATGTTATGGGTATGGTACAATTATAAGCAAGATGGCAAGTGTAACAACACCAGTCGGCTCAACCATTTGCGAGGCGAATTTGTTGTTTTGAAGATTACTAACTAGTTCTTGTGTGATATAGTCTGTGAGATTCTTAATTCAATACGAAACTGTCATTCAAAGGCGACACAGTAGAAATGTGCTTTGCACATTTTTCATCAAACGCACACTGTGTTATGTCTGCCGTAAACGGTTTTATTAAAATTCATTGATAGTGTGCACTTCTTCCGCTTGTGCAATGCGATAGCTGACCAAATACGATGCCTGTATGGAGTTTCCACTCACAGTTTGGGTCAAGTACTTCATAGTGTTTCGGCCTCTTAATAACTTTTATTTTTTTGTATCAAAAATTCTCCTTTCTTGTCCTTGCAATCGGAATGTATAGTTTCTAAATGTAGGGGCATCTTAGTAGGTACAGTGGAACTATTCAGAAGTGGCTTTCTACGTACAATGCAGAGCGGTGAGCCGTTAGAATCAATAAATCCGAGATTGATGTTAGATTCGTCATACTTCCTTTTTTTCACCTTTAGTGAGTACTTAAATATTTTTTCTCCTTAAAATCATGGAGCTTGAAATCGTTACATCACTTTCTTGATTCTATTAGTCTTAAACAGGAATCTTTGTTGATGCCGCATCTTCCTGGCGAGCTACCTTTGAAGTTCCGATGCAAGATTTTGTTGCAACACCAATAAGCCAAGGCTTCAGTCTACCTTTTAAAATCAACAGTTTCATTTTTCAATGCGACAAACATAGCATATGCCTAGTATCGCCACAAGATGCTGAATTTTACAACAGCAATCCATAAGATGCAGGAATAGAGTGTACTAAAGTCGGGATGTGGTGTCCGGATTCTCCACGCCAAATTGCATCGTGCGCCGCAATCGAAAATTCGAGTAGTAACTCTACTTTGTGCTACACGGCGCGGTTTCGTATAGCCCAAGACGGTGAATCATAGATAGCGAAGCTACGAAATCGTTCGAGGCAGTCTGAAGTGCTTGTGGATGAGACAGAGATGGGAAGAGCGTAGTGGGATGTTTACAGCATGTGTAGGTGAGACAGCGCACAGCAAAAGAGAAAGACAAAGAGAGAGAGAGAGAGAGAGAGAGAGAGAGAGAGAGAGAGAGAGAGGGCGGGGGGGGGGGGGAGGGAGGGAGGGAGAAAGCATCAGCGTGGCCACTGCGTGTATGTGTAGTGACCAGTATCAAACACTGGTATGATCTGATATTTATTAGAGTTGCTTTTCGCAGTGTGTGAAAAGACATGATGTGCTGCGTTCTTTCGGTTGATATTATTTCGGCGGAGAGCTTGCGGATTCCCAGGGCTTCGAGGAGCACGCTTTGAGCATCGCTGCTCCATCAGGTCCAGACCGCTGTAGACATCAACACCCAGGTTGGTGCCGTGTTCCTGGACTTCAGGAAGGCATCTGCTACACTGTCATTTAGCGAAAAAAATTCAAATTTACCGAGTATGGGGTCAGATGTAGGACCTCCCTCGCAGATAGCACTCAAACATGTGTTCAAGGGACGGGAATAACACGATTAAGACCATACTTTTTTATTTGCCCTTCCGTACTATTATCACATTACACTATGAAAATTCAAATTACGGATGATATTAATGATAATCGTACCTGAAGTTGTTCACATGATTTTCATAGCTAATTTGTAAGGATTATAAATAATTTAAGACATGATGCAAATTACGCAGTTACTGATAGAGTTAAGATTACAGGTGTTCAAGAAAAATGTTTCGTTTAACACAGAGAATAAATTAAAAAGAAAAACATTGGAATGTTCAATAATATAAGTTCTGAACTTAAATTTTTGAGTTACTTTCCGAAATAAAAATCATTAAATGTCTGTAAAATAGCTTCCACTCGATTAGGCTGCCTGGTAAAGCAACCATATGTAAAATATTTGAATAAGAAACTGTCGTAATTGCAATTTATTCTTTTATTAACGATGTGTTTCACCTTCTTGGGGCATCTTCAGATTATCTTAAGCATTGCTTGTTGAATTTGAAGTTGATCGGTACCTTCATTATTCCAGATGGCCTAATGGAGTGGAAGATATTTTACGATAAGCTGTCCGGCTGGGCGAATGAGTTAGTGGCCGGGCCCTACAAAACAAAATTTACAATAATTCCGACGCCATAGAATGTCTAATTCAACAAGCAATGTTGAATATAATATACAGATTTCCCACGAAGGCGAAACGCAGCGTTAATAAAAGAATAAATTGCAACCACTACTGTTATTAATTCAAATATGTGTGCCCATTTTGAATATTTGGTTGTCAGAATACACTGAATATTAGAGGGGAAGGGAAATTCCATCTTCTTTTTCTAATTATCTGAAGAATCTCTTACTTTCGTGTACTTCCTGCGTTTTCTGCTTTGTTGTAATACTAGAGCCGGAGCAGAATATCTGGTTGGACTGAGGCGTACTATTGACCTTTGGGTCCATAAGCATTGCAACAGATCTGTAAACGGCGCTTTGATGTTCAGAAACTCTCTCGCCGAGTTAACCATTGTTGTAGAAATGTACATGTGTCTTGATTCAGACCAAATAAATGACTGTGCTTCTTTGCGCGAGCCCTTTTTAGTGGGTCCAGAACCGTATGTACTGTTTAACCGATTGGGGTAAACTTCTTTTATTTGAACAACACCTACAGCACTTCAGTCTATTTAAGCAAACCTCAAAGCAACCAGTAATAAGTCACATCCACTTGCGAAAGTAGCAAAAACGTGGCCTAGATTCTGCGAACATTTTAATGCTTCCATTAATCCTGTAGTGCACATGTCCACTGCAGTGAACATATATTAATAACGCTTCTTTGAAGTTTTCAATCAGTCTTGAGGGTACAAACACACGCAGGGCACTGCACGAGTAGGGAATGTCCACTGGGGTGGACTACGTGCATTTGCATCCTCAAGGCTCACTGAAAACGCCAAAGAAGTGACACTAACAGATGTTCGCTGCAGTGGACATACTGACCACACTGTTAATGAAGTTGTCCGTTCACTTTGCTGAGTGGCAGGTGGTGTGGTAGCCTAGCGTGTTCGATCAGAGGTGTGGCCACTCATTGCAATGAAAACGATCTGAGTGTAGTTCTCATCTGTAGAACTAAGACGCTGTCACCCGACATCCGCATAGAAATGCTAATTAAAAATGATGGAGAAACAGACAAATAAAAAAACAAGGTGGTCAGCTAAGATGGCTGCCGTGAGGAGGACTCCAGTTCGATTCCCGGTACTACCAAGGTTTTTTTTTTTTTTTTTGTCTTGGTGAGAGGACTGGTACTGGGTGCACTCAGCCTTGTGATGCAAACTGAGGAGCTACATGAATGTGAAGTACCGACTCCAAGGTCAGGACATTCGGCAAAACGTTCAGAAGAGCAGTGTGCTGACCACATGCTCCTCCACACAGCGTCCGCGGTACGCCGCAAGACAGAGGCTGACATGGCGGCCGGTCGACACCTCCCAGGCCTTCAAGGCTTAGATGAGGACCTCGTTTCTTCTCTTTTTCTAATGAAGAACCCTCAGTTTTAACTATTAACAAGTATTAACAAACACTTTTGCCTCCGAGAGTACTTAGAAGAAGACGGCATCGCTGTAACCGCAGAAATATGTGCTCAAATCTAAATGTAGAGATAAAAATATAATAATTCGATACCGGAATTGGGCACCAAACCTTAGATTTGGCTGATTGTTACAATTAGTATTAGCAATATTGTATTCAGATCAAAAACTTTACTGAATAACAAAAACAAAGAGTTAACCTACTGTACACATGTTCTCTTCTCTCTGACATGGCACTACATTATCTGATAGCAAGTCATAGTACCAACAGCTAGCATGTGTTTGAGCACGGCTCCAACCTCTCGAGCAGCTCACGTCGCATTTTGGGAAATCTCTGGCCTTAGTCGAGCCGTAATATCTACAAATCGGACAGCTAATCGTTAGAGTTACAGCTCTACCAAAACTACGGTTCAATCGTATTGGCGCAATGCATAAACGACGCAGTCACTTGTAGGATTACCGATAGTATTGGTAGCAGTGGTCTGGAAAGAAACATAAATGTATGTATCAGATAGAAACTGGAAGCCGGCGACTTCTCTTCGTTTTTTTGTTTGTTTGTTTGTTTGTATTGCACATAATTAGAAACGCACATCGTTCACTGTTAGGCAGTTGTGTACTCTGTCTCGTTACAAAATACAAATCACATTTGCTAACTAATAAAAATTATTGGATCACGTAATTTGTGCGCTCTTATGTGACCAAAGCAATTACTTTTGCTGTAAGTACAGTTTACATGCACAAACACTAAAAAATCTGTATTGTTGTTGTTGTTTTTTTTTTTTTGTACACAGTAGAACGTTCTTCGTCACAATCAGAGCCAAGAGTTTCGTGTTATTACTAATAAGTCCGAAAATAAAAGAAATATGTTTTATATAAACTCGACAAACCATTGAAGCGATTTTTTATACTTTTTACTTTTATTTTTTCTTTAATTTTATCTTTTTTGAGGAAATTGGGTTTTCTAGCGCTATATGATAAATTTGTTTTGGATTTTTTTTATTTTTACTACAACATCCCTCTGTTTCACGTTACAAATCAACAGTTTTCGAATGAAACCAGATTTAAATATGGAAAATTTCAATTTTGCTATAAATGTGGCTACTTTTTAAGTAACAGACAGAGTATGAAGAACAAAAATGTTCTGTAGATTACACGACTCTTTATATATCCTGAGTCAGTTTTAAGACAGTTCATCGCTTCCAGTTTCTAGATGAATCTAGTAAAACACTGATTTCATACGGAAATGAAGCGATCCAAATGAGGCAACACCCAATGGGTATATTGTATGTATTGTAATGTATGTTAACGGTGGCCAAGAAACGCTGGAGAGCCTCCGTCCCCGCCGCAGCCGCAGTGGTCCACAACCCCACGACGACTACCGCGGTCCTCTTCACCCCTCCGCCACCCCACACCGAACCACTGTTGCAGGATTATTGTGCGGTTCGGCCCCCGGTGCCCCCCCCCCCCCCTTTCCACCAGAGAACGTCTCACCCCAGACGAGTGTAACCCCTATATTTGCGTGGTAGAGTAATGGTGGTGTACGCGTACGTGTATAACTTGTTTGCGCAGCAATCGCCGATATAGGGTTGCTGAGGCGGAGTAAGGGGAACCAGCCCGCATTCGCCGAGGCAGATGGAAAACCGCCTAAAAACCATCCACAAACTGGCCGACTCACCGGACCTCGACACAAGTTCGCCGGGCGGATTCTTGCCGGGGACCAGGCAAACCCTCCCAATCCGGAAATCGGGCGGGCTAATGGGTATACAACACATCTTAAGAACAGGAAATTCGGTTACGATGTTAACTGATCAAAGCTGCTAGGACAATTACTGTAGTCTGCGCTTACTTGTGACAGTCTGCAGTAGCCTACGGTAGTTGTACAACTCTACTAATCATAGATGTCTGTCTATTTCCCGTTCCTCTGCAGTAGGCTGTCTTCAGATAAGAAAAACGAAACATGTCTGAAAATAACCAATGATGGATGAAACCGGTTGTTCTGTGAAACGTCACGTGAATTTGCCGGTAAATAAATGTTCTATCATTTTTCTGTCAATCACGAATTTTGCATATACTATGACCAAAAGTCACATTGATTTTCTTTAAATTAGTTGCACATTTTGCTCTGCATAGCGAATCGATACTGGCGCCCACATCTGAACCTGTGCCGTAGTACTGTCGCGTATCCGTTATACGATCTGAAAGGCAAAAGTTAATGCGAAATAACGGGATCTCATTGAAACTCAGAGACCCACTGCGTATGGCTGATACATTTCGATGGCACGATCGACTGGGTCCTTTGATGCACAACGTCCGACGTGCCAATTAACTTTTACTGGTAACACGACAAAAGCATTTCTCCTCGTTCACAGTTACCGCCTCTGCACCACAGTGGTCACAAACCGTTATTTAGCCCACGCGTCAAACATCGGCTCAGTTCTGTTTGTCTCTGTCTCACCAGTGCAGCGCTAATTGCTTTAAAAGCCACCGGCGCTGCCGTAGTCCGCAGTCTAAAGCGCGAAAAACAATTCCTGAAAATTGAGTCCAAAGCAGAGAGATACACACCAATTGAATAAAATGGAACGTTGTTCGGCGAACAGCAGACGCCCGCATTGTTAATGCACAGTGCTTTAACACGCCATTTAGTTCGGGGTAAAACCTTTTCCCGTCCGCAATACCCTCTTTTTCTGAATTTCAGTGCGAGAAAAACGAGATTACGAATCCAATTCCAAATCTCCGGTCGATGTCAAATAACCCAGAGGGGGGTCGAATTTGGCCACTAAAAGCATTCGCTGATGCAATTATTCTGCGTTTTTGTATGTGAAAAGAGCAAAAGCTACCGAGACGCAGAATCTGGCCATTAAAAACATCACCTGCCTTAATTAGAGAGGCCAGCGAAAATACTGATTACTTTTAGTTAGGGGGTTGGTTAATCCAAGTGCTTTATTGGGCGCTGAATTCATATCTGAACTCAATTTTGCGATCACATGAAGTTTTTCCACATTGTGGCTTCGTTAGAAATTATAAAACTGGCCAAAATATTCAGTCGTAAAGAAATGTGATTTACTTCTTTCAACAGGTACGAAGGTTTCATCTACCGATCTCTATATATAAAAGGTAATGCACCGACTGACTCAGTCACTGACTCATCATTGGCCAACCCAGACCACTGGATGCTCAGGACAGCAGTGTGAGAACCGACGACCAGCTTCGCCTCTTCCAAGAAGCTCGTTCCCAGGCTCCGGGCCATAACATTCTGACCTTCGTCAAAGTCGCTTGTCACTGGATTTACTCATTTTCGGCCCTTTTCGTCATTAGAATGACTCCTCCGCTTATATCCCTTGCTCACCACTTCATGTGTCTGCAACATCCCCAGGAGGAACTGAATTTCGCGATGGGCGATGGTCAAAATGTCCTGACTCTTCAGTTTATCGGCAGCTAACAGGTTCTTCAATAGTTGCCGTTTTGGGCTTGCTTCCCCTCAGGTCGGCTGTTCTTTCTCCCCATTAGATCGTTCTTTATGCCCACATAGCCTCCGACGAAGTAAGGTGCCCGCTAGCGCTGTTGATAAAATATCGATATAACAATATTTTCCCAAAAAATGTCGATATTCATCGGCAAAAATTTCATTTTTTATGCATTGAAACCGATGTGGCAATAAGGAGTGCTGATTTTTTATGTTACACAGAGGGGTCCAAAAAAATGCATCCACTGTTTTAAAAGTCCATAACTGGAAAACTAATTGACGGAGTTGTCTCATCTTTGGTAGTTTAATACTTTGTAGTTCCGGCAATCGCCACACAAGCGTTGTATTGCGTTGTTTTGTTTTGTCAGATGACAGTCGCCAGATAGTGTTTTGTTCTTAGTTGCACCTAGTTACTTGAGTAAACATGGCTGGCGCAAGGCTTACACTCGATGAAAGGAAGTCATTTTTGAAGTGGTATTTTAAGTACGAAAACATTAATGAGGTTCAACGGCAAGGCGAAATGAGTGTCAAACAGAGCTACCGACACATTTAACGATTCGTCGCATTCAAGATAAATTTGAAGCCGAAGGGTGTGTTAAAGTTGTACACAAACAACGATCTGGACGACCTGTAACAGTAACAAGTCCAGCCAACTCCCGTCGTGTGTTACGACAATTCACTCGCTCACCACTGAAGTCTCCGAGACAGTGTGCCCGTGAAACTGGAGCGAGTCGCTCAAGTGTTCGGCGAATTTTGAAGACAGCAAAGTGGAAATGCTACATCCCACAATTGCTACACGTAATGAACGAGGACGTCCCAGATCGTAGAATGGAGTACTGCGGGTGGTTTACTAACATGGTGCGCAACGATGAAGAGTTTGCAGAGATGATTGTGTGGTACAGTAAATCGCAACAATTGCATCTACTGGGCCGCCAAAAATCCGAACGTCCATGTAGACAAAGACGTGAATTTGCCAGGCGTAAATGTGTGGTGTGGGTTGTCTTACCGGGGCTTGATTGGGCCAATCTTCTTTGACGGCACAGTCACCGGTGACGTGTACCTTCAGAAGCTTCAGACACCAATTTTACCTGCCATCCGAGACTTGTATGGAGACGGAAGAGTTTACTTTCAACAATATGGTGCTCCAGCCCACAACCAAAATCATGTTAGGGCGTTTCCCGACGAAAATCTACCAGGAAGATGGATAGGCCGTAGAGGTGCTGTGGAGTATCCACCACGTCCCCCAGACCTAACTCCTCTGGTCTTTTACCTGTGGGGAACACTAAAGGACGTCGTTTATCGACAAAAGCCACGCACATTGGATGAACTTCGAGAATCCAACGTACATTCATGTGCAAATATCCAACTGAACACGTTGCAGTCAGTAGCTCGTACTGCAGTTCGGCGGCATCGTTTGTGTGTGGATGTTAATGGTCACCATTTCGAAAACCTACAGTGATATCTGTAAGTTGGACGTTAAGCTACACTTTCACCAAAAATGAGACAACTCCGTTTATGAGTTTGCAAGTTATGGACTTATAAACAGTGGATACATATTTTTGGACCCCGCCGCATTTTTGTCGCATTTTTCGGTAAATTTTTGAAATTGTAGTAGAACATAATTTTACTTTAACCGTGTGAAGGAGTCTTACTACTTTTTGAGATTTCATCACGTCCAGTCTTTCTCTTTCACCGTGTGAAGCAAGCATAAGTGGCAAAAAGAGGTACTGCGATTGCACTGGGGGGGGGGGGGGGGGGGGGAGGGTGGCAACATGACTAGAATAACAAGATTTCCGATGTGAAGAAATAGCACATCAGTTGGGCTAAAAGACAACTTTTAACGCAATTTGTGTGCTATTTATTCTGATCGGCAATCTTCAAAAACAGTTACTGAAAATGATGAACAACAACCTAAATGACAAGACTGGGCTTCGCGATTAGTGGAGACGTGTGAGGGCAAAAGCCTACGTAATCGGCGCTAGATGCAACCAACGGAAACTGCAACGTTTCACTTCACCACGCAATTTTAACATTGCAGCTGCTAAGTCGCGCCCGCATCTCGTGGTCGTGCGGTAGCGTTCTCGCTTCCCACGCCCGGGTTCCCGGGTTCGATTCCCGGCGGGGTCAGGGATTTTCTCTGCCTCGTGATGGCTGGGTGTTGTGTGCTGTCCTTAGGTTAGTTAGGTATAAGTAGTTCTCAGTTCTAGGGGACTGATGACCATAGATGTTAAGTCCCATAGTGCTCAGAGCCATTTTTTTTTTGCTAAGTCGCTGGCGTCTGCAGAAATGAAAAAACAGGGAAGTCGACATGAAGTGTCCTGGACAAATCCGATATGTGACGAAAGCGAAACACGGACCAATCGCACACCTTTTATTGTGCCACTTACATGTAGTTATCTCTGTTAGCAAAGTGGTTATCGCCACTGGTGAACGTGCAGTGTTTTCCTTTCAACTCTTGCTCTAAGGAGAGATAAGCAAGCTGATATCTCGTTGATGCATAGAATATCTAATAATAAATCAGTGCTTAAATACACAGCTCTCTAAGTACGGTAATGTATTTACAATGTGTAGCCGATATTTTTATAGGCCGGTATGCCAATATATTTTCCGTCTGTGTTTCGATTTATCGTTATTTTTTTCGATGCATCGATGGCCTACAGTGACACATTTTTAAATATCGATATATCGGATTCCCGATATTTTTAAAAATATCAACTGCAAACCATACAGCACTGTGCGTTCCCTAATATTCCCTTCAGAGCACTCTTGAGTTCCACCTAATGTTTTGGTTATGACTTACAGTGTTGAGTCCTCAGGCGTCGCAGCGAGCGAGATGGTGCTGTAGTCAGTCACAGGACTCAGGGTCGGCTGTTCAATCCCCGTCCGGCAGTCCAGATTTCTTCCCTCATTCTTCTAGAAAGCTACCTTGCGCTCTGTCACTAACGACCTCGTCGTCAACGAGACGTTATATTATAATCTTCCCTTACCTTTCCGCCCGTCTCCCTACCCAATGCGCATCCAAACTCGCGTCCACACAGTCGTCCCTTCTACACTGCGTACACGTGTGATCTACCTCTCCATACATACCCCGCAAGCCAGTACGCAATTCTTGGCGGAAATTTCTTTGCAGCAATGAAAGCTGTCACTACAATTACAGCTTTAACCTACGAGTACATACTCATTATAACGTAGGGATGGGAAAACCGATCGGTTAAAATCGATACCAGCATTTTAGTTCCAAATAACCACTATCTTCCGGTATTTGTTTGGACCCGGTTATAATAGGTGTTTTTCTTGCTTACTGATAACCGGGTATAAAATCGATGTAGAAATATGCCTGAGCAGTGGTGCTAAAATTTTTGGTTTTAGATATTTTTTTTATTTTCAGAAAACGAGTTTGGTAGGTCGTTCTGTAACTTTTCAAAGATTGATATCAACTTTGAATTATATTGTTTCTGATTAAAGGTGTCAAATTAGAGATCAACATGTTATAGAACGAGCATGTATGACCAGATTGGACAATAAATATTCGTCATTGGATTAAATCATTATTGAAATTTAAATGTAATTTCTCCTGGTTAATGCTATATTTTGTCGTCCCCTATCTAATTGCTCATTTGAATTTTTTTTAAATAGCGTTTTTGTTCTAATCAGCAAAAAATCAACGTTATTCAGATTCCCGCTAAACACTACAGATATATTCGTATATTTAACTAAAAACGGCTTTTTCAGTCGAAATAGTTAATGAAAAAGAACGCTCCAAATTTTACACAAAAGCGTGTCATTTATCTGTAATTTCTATCAAATAGTGAAAAAGTAAGTTATGGCATCAGTAATAAATTAAAAACTTAGCAAATCATTCATAGTTTATAACGAGAACAGAACTTACTGCCGCCCATGACCGTGTAATATGGCTGTACCTGCTTGCAACCGTTAGAAACGGACAACTTAATACGAAAAATAGAGTTTTCCAAGCTTAGTTTTTACCAATTAGCAGTGACTATTCGCAGTGCCCAAATAGTAGTACGATCCTTGATTACAGTGTAATTTTTAACGGAGATTCAAAAAATTAGGTTCAGTAGGAAAATACTGGTGAATTTTGTTAGTTTTCAAACCCCCCACTTCCTTTCGAGAAAAGCAGCGAACGGTGGACGGACTAAGTCTTTTTTTATATACGTATTTCATTTTATATTTTGGTTCTATGTACCTTGAAACGTATAACACAAAAGTCTGAGAGAATTTTATAACTTTTCGTCCTTTGTGCTGTGCGTAAGTTTGTTATAGGAAACAACGGCAATAAAAGTCGAAAATAGGTTACTCCAGAAATCGTTTTTTTTGGGCGGTTTTAACATTCAGGTTAAACTGGCGATGAAATTAACCGGTGTAACTGAAAACCGATTGTTTCAGTGATAACAGCCATCCCTATCATAACGGCGCGTTTAATTCCCTCTAACATTTCCGTTTATATGAAATCTGGCCCATAAACAAACAAAAACCACTATCTGGATAACTTTGGTGAATGTAATATAGTGCATCGAACTTCCTCATAACGAAACGAAATAATTACACAGGATTTTAACATACGTTACGTCAAGATAAACTGAACCCATAATGTTCACAACCGACTAATGCAGCCTATTATTGTCGGTGAAACATTCCTTGTAGAAGTGATTTGTGCAATACAGAGGGACCTCCACACCTCATTTACAACACCTAACAGATAGAAAATGACTTCTTTAATGGCAAAGTTGCGACGTATTCGTCTCTACAAAACATGTGTCTTGAAGCCACAGCGATCCACACTTGTTTGCGAAAAATTTCATAAATGAAAGAAATGCATCTCTGCTTAATGCAGTTCATGACCTCCATGTTTGAATATATTGCACTCGAGCGTCGTTCTTTCATGAGCACATCTGAAGGCTTCTCAATAGTGAACAGGGGGGCGAAAAATAATTCCGGCAGACACCCAAATTATATGAAAAGTGAATATAAATTGTTACATTTTTTGGAAGACGGGTACAAAGACTCACGAATAATACTTGCAATTGTCCTTCAATGGATCAGTTGTCTTTGTAGAACCACACATTTACTGAAGACAAAAAAATAAACCCATATTCATGCAAAGACTTGTAAAGTTATTTAATGAGTGAGGAAGTTACGGGATAAGCCAATTGTATGCTCGGATTACCGAAGAGAAATGTGTTCTAACCAAGACGTGAATTAGGACAAAGAACTGGCGTTGCTCACATGAAATACATCTGCACAGTACCTCACGTGAACACACTTATTAAGTCACATAACACATAATTACACACATGCAGTGCGAGCAGGCAACTATCCCACAACAAATCCTGGGCGATGTAGCTTCAGTGCACCCATCTCAATAACACAAGACAAAGCCGCTGCGCTTTACAAGCAGAAGGCAGTGAGTCTTGTTCATGCCGGCAGAGATTAGGATTGCAGTGATCTGCACTGTAGCTACTTAAGATTCCGAAGAGAGTTTGGAATGACCGCTTTGGCGGTGTATATTCGTCGCTGCCAACGTCATCTGAACTATGTAACACACCTGTGTAGAAATGGTGCACACGGTCCCATCAACTTAGTCTTCTAACAATTATGTGCTCCTGTTAAGTTCCATGTCTGGTGCTCCTATTAAGTTCCATGTCTACTGCACTCGTGTAAATATCTAAATCTCTTGTATTCCTATAATCTATCACGAAACACTGACGGTGCGAAGTTGTTGCTGTTCGGTGACGCAATGGTGAAACACAAATGATGCATGTTAGTGGCGGAAGTTCCCTTATAAACCAATTGAGCCGTAGTAAAATTTGCTGTTTTGAAGAGCGCGCCGCAGCACGTAGTGTAAAGCAGTCGCCTTCTGTTTCTAGCTGTGGCGCCGCTGTGGCAATCGCAGCTTTGGCGTCTCCCTTTGGTGGGAAAGGAGAAAAGTTGCCTGGTTCAAATGGTTCAAATGGCTCTGAGCACTATGGGACTTAACATCTGAGGTCATCAGTCCCCTAGAACTTAGAACTACTTAAACCTAACTAACCTAAGGATATCACACACATCCATGCCCGAGGCAGGATTCGAACCTGCGACCGTAGCAGTCGCGCGGTTCCGGACTGAGCGCCTAGAACCGCTAGACCACCGCGGCCGGCGAAAAGTTTCCTGTTCAGGTGCATTTAATGGGTTCTATGAGTCTGTCAGTCTCGGCGAGTCGGTCAGTCGGAGGCAGTTAGTCACTTTGTCAGTCTGGGGCGAGTCTGGTCAGTTGGTCAGCCATATTAGTCTGGGTCTGTCTCTTGTCCGCATTGGTGAGGCGGTTAGTGTCTGTCTGTCGTCCGGAGTGCTAGTATGTGTTAGGCAGCCAGTCTGCTCGAGTTTGCTCAGGCAATGGGCATTGGCGGTTGGATCGATCGGTTGGTCGGTCGCGCACTGGGACACAAGATGACTTGTCCGCCTGAAGCGTCGACGCATGTGAGGACGCCACGTGAGTCCAGTGGGCCGCGCCGTATAGCGAGGATAGTGGCTTTGCGGCCGACACGAGAGCAACAGGAGCCAACCCACGACATCGGTCTGGCCGGGGCGAGCTGCGACGCCGTGACACGGGTGATCGGCGCGCCTTCCTGCGTTCGTTGAAGCGGCTGGCAGCGGACGGTTCGGGAGAGCGTTTTGGGGGTGTTGCGCCAGAATTTCGCCAGAAATCTCAGCTTATTGGTAGTTAAGTGACTGGACATATGTTGTGTCATTTAGTTGTTAAATTCTACTTGTTTTCTTGGTCAGTCTCTCGCCCCCAGCTTGCTCGTTTGTCTCTCGTCCGCATTGGTTAGGCAGTTAGTGTCTGCCTGTCTGCCGTACGTTAATAGCTGCCTCTGTCATGTTTGTCGGAGTCGGTGTTAACGAATCTATTGCTTAAAGGCCGAGTTCTTGAAATATGTTTCTATCTTGCCTATCATCTTGCGAGGTGGTATATGTGTAATGTAGAGCATGTTGTACGTTTTATGTAAGTCTGCATTTTATGGGTTTTATTTAAATAGTCATTTTAGGTTATAAGCTTGCCACCCTTCCACCGTAAGTGTCCTCTCAAAAAAAAATTGCACTTTCGGTGGCAAATAATTTGAGGGTTGTACCATTTCCATTCCTCTTACAGGGTGCATTGTTTACATGTTTGTGTGAGTTGTTAAAATTTTTTTGTTTAAAGTAATCTGGTGTGTTGCAGATTTGCACCAGTGTACTCTTTCAGAGGTTGTTGTGAGCGGTCATGACTACGGCAGTGTTGAAAGAGAGCAGGCAAGCTTCTCAGCCCGAAGACTCATACTGTTAATATAGTTCTTTGCCTCTGAATAA
This sequence comes from Schistocerca americana, assembly GCF_021461395.2. NCBI lineage: Eukaryota > Metazoa > Arthropoda > Insecta > Orthoptera > Acrididae > Schistocerca > Schistocerca americana. The sequence goes on from NC_060120.1 coordinate 908,950,657, forward strand.
AACTGTAACTTGATATTTCGAGGGTGCTTTTCTGCTTATAATTTTAAATCTGTTTTGAAAAGACTTTTAGGAATAGAATTCACATTTGTTAAATTGTGACTTGATATTTAGAGGGTGTTTTTCTGCTTATAATTTTAAATCTGTTTTGAAAAAGCTTTTAGGAATAAAATCCACATTTGTTAAAAGTAATTTTCCATCAGTTATTTCCTGGCAACTACTTCCTCGCTCACATAGTGTGATTAAATGTGTCAATGTTCTTGATGAATCGCTAGTAAATAAATAAATTCTTTAAGAAAAGGTTTTGAAGGTAAATTTTCACGGTTCACCAATGTATACCAGTGAAGCATCTTTCGGCCAGCACCTGAATCCTCAAAAACAAAGGGGCTTAAGCAATGCTTCGCACGTTTGAAAAGGCATTTCGAGCCAATACTGACTCACAGGAGGTTCACCGCGGTCGACGAACTAGAAAAGATGAGTCAACTGCGCGAAACATACTGCGTGTTCTGCACGTTTGAAGCGGGCGTGACTCCACATTCACAGAGACGTGCAGCAGTGACATCAGAGTTAGTCATGCGTGACCGTGCGTGCTCACCGGAGCCCACAAAAGCTGCCGTTCGCCATTCGTGTCTGTCGGCACCTTCTCTGGCTTTTCACTGTCTCCAGTGCAAGCACGCGCAGGTCGCGAAACGTGACCAACGCTTAGCTCTTCGATGAAGAGTTGAAAACTAGTAACCACGCAATAGCAGAAAAGGAAGGAAGGAAGACTGTGTTTTAACATCCCGTCGACATCGAGGTCAGAGCGCAAGCTCGGATTGCGTCAAGGATGGGGAAGGAAATCGGCCGTGCCCGTTGAAGGAACCATCCCCGCATTTGCCTGGAGTGATTTAGGGAATCACGGAATATCAGACTGGCGCAGGATGACTGAAACGATGAAGATATCAATAGTAGATTGGAACAGGCAAAGAAAGGTTTCGAAAGAATACTGGTATGTTTTTCGTAGCATTATTGGGTGTCCAATGCTGTCACCGAGCACTGATACTGCCAACCTCGTTATCTTCAAAATACAGCGGACTGAGATAAACTTTATAATGCGCTAGCACAACTGTTCCCAACCTATACATTCACCTCTGTGCTCTGTTGCACAACAGACACACTCATCACTCTACATATGGCAGTTGCGCAACATCAGCAGTGATTATTGAAAGTCCAACGTCTCCACTGTATTTCAAACAGGAATAAATGAATAAAAATCAAGATAAGACTAGATTTTTCTTCTCTATTTATAATACAACACTCACTTGCTTTCATTAAGCACATGGTGATTCCTATACTACTTTAAAATAACTATTAAGTGAACTCATTCTTGATAGCAAAAGCTCGTCGTGCAAGGTAACTGTTATGCAACATCTCAGCAGTGTTGCACACAACTACACTAATACTTGTCGAAACCAAAGGTCCCAAATGTCCGATGCTCACAACGATCCAGGAGTAAGGATATTCCTTGTCTCTCTCGTTTCCATACAGTCTCGGTTAATTTGTGTGTGTCAGCCAGTCAGAAGCCAATACCTCTCCACACTACTGCAGCCTTTATTAACTGCTGGATTGAATAGTATGTCTCCCCAGATGACTTGATGGAAACAGGTCATCTTTGCCTATACACTGATTTGACACACGTCATGGGACAGCGATATGCATATTTCACAAGTCGGTAGTATCGCGTACATGAGGTATGAAAAGGCGATGTATTCGCGGATCTGTCATTTTACTCATATGATCGTGTGAAAAGGTTGCCGACGTGCGTACGGTCTCACGACGGGAATTAACAAACTGTGAACGTGGAATGGTAGTTGGAGCTTGACGCATAGGTCATTTCACTTCGGAAAATCATTAGAGAATTCAATATTCCGAGATCCACAGTGTTAAGACAGTGCCGAGAGTACCGAATTTTACCATAGGCGTTACTCGTACTGAGAACACAGTGGTCGACGGCCTTCACTTAACGACCGAGAGCAGTGCCGTTTGCTTAGTGTTGTCATTGCTAACAGCCGAGCAACACTACGTGGAACAACCCCAGAAATCAATGTGGGACGTACGACGAACGTATTCGTTAGGACAGCGTGGCGAAATTTGACGTTAATGGACCATTACAACAAACGACCGACGTGAGTGCCTTTGCAGACCATCTTTGCCTACACATGAGTTGACACAAGTCATGTTACCGATGATGGTGCCACTAAAGCGGAGTTACTAAATACAGTTCTCCGTAATTCCTTCACGAAAGAAGACGAAGTAAATATTCCAGAATCCGAAACCACAACAGCTGTTAGCATGAGTGACATTATAGTATATAACTTAGGTGCTGCGAAACAACTCAGATCACTTAAGGAAGGCAGGTCTTCCGATCCAGATGGTATACCAATCAGGTTCCTTTCAGAGGATGCAGACACAATAGCGCCTTTCTTAGCAATCATATACAACCACTCACTTGACGAAAGGTCTGTTCCTAAAGACCAGAAAGTAGTACAGGTCACAGCAATAACAGTAGGATTTTGTAGCATATACTGTACTCGAACATTATGAATCACCTTGAAGAAAATGACTTGTTGATACATAACCAACACGGATGTAGAAAATATCTTTCTTGTGCAGCACAGCTAGCTCTTTATTCCCATGAAGTAATGACAAGGGATCTCAGATCGATTCCATATTCCTAGATTTCCAGAAGGCTTTTGATACCATTCCTCACAAGCGACTATTAAATTGCGTGCATATGGAGTATCGTCTCAGTTGTGTGACTGGATTCGTGATTTCATCTCAGAGGGGTCACTGTTCGTAGTGATAGACGGTAAATCATCGAGTAGAACAGAAGTGATACCTGGCGTTCCGCAAGGTAGTGTCATAGGTTCTCTACTGTTCCTGATTTACATAAATGATCTAGGTGATGACCTAAGCAGACCCCTTAGATTGTTTTCAGATGACGCTGTAATTTACCGTCTAGTAAAATCATCAGACGACCAATTCCAATTACAAAATGAACTAGAGAGAATTTCTGTATGGTGTGAAAAGTGGCAATTACCACTAAACAAAGAAAAGTGCGAGGTGATCCACAAGAGTGCTAAAAGAAATACAATAAATTTTGCGGATACGATAAATCGCACTAATCTAAGGGCTGTCAATTCGACTAATTACCTAGGAATTACAATTACGAGCAACTTAAATTGGAAAGAGCACATAGATAATATTGTGGGGAAGGCGAAACAAAGACTGTGCTTTGTTGGCTGAACACTTAGAAGATGCGACAAACCCACTAAAGAACCATCCTACATTACACTTGTCCGTCCTCTGCTAGAATATTGCTGCACGGTATGGGATCCTTACTAGGTAAGATTGACGGAGGACATCGAAAAAGTGCAGAGAAGGGCATCTCGTTTCGCATTATCGCGCAAGAGGGGTGAGTGTGTCACTGATACCATACATGAGTTGGGGTGGCAGTCACTGAAACAAAGGCGGTTTTCTTTGCGGCGATATCTATTTACGAAATTTCAATCACCAACTATCTCTTTCGGATGCGAAAATATTTTGTTGCCACCCACCTACATAGGAAGAAATGAGAATCATAATAAAATAAGAGAAATCACAGCTCGAACGGAAAGATTTAGGTGTTCCTTTTTCCCACGCGCCATTCGAGAGTGGAAAGGTGGAGAAATAGTATGAAAATAGTTCGATGACTCGTCTGCCAGGCACTTAAGTGTGAATTGCAGAGATGTAGATGTAGATGTAGATGCTAACAGCACGGCATGGCCCGCACCGCCTCACCAGGGCTTGTGACCATATCGGTAGGACCGCAGACGAGTGCCGGCCGCGGTGGTCTCGCGGTTCTAGGCACGCAGTCTGGAACCGTGCGACTGCTACGGTCGCAGGTTCGAATCCTGCCTCGGGCATGGATGTGTGTGATGTCCTTAGGTTAGTTAGGTTTAAGTAGTTCTGAGTTCTAGGGGACTGATGACCACAGCTGTTGAGTCCCATAGTGCCATTTGAACCCCAGACGAGTGGATGATCATAGCCTGGTCAGATGAGTCCAGATTTCAGTTGCTAAGAGGTGATGGCGGGATTTGAGTGTAGCGCCGACCCCACGAAGCCACAGACCCAAGTTGTCAACAAGGCGCTGTGCAGGCTGGTGTTGGCTCCATAATGGTGTGGGCTGTGTTTACGCAATGTTCGCAAACAGCGATGTCGTATCACCGGGCCTCAACTACTCGCGACTGGTTTAAAGAACATCATTCGAGAGAATGATTTGGCTGCCCAGATCGACAGACATGAATTCCATCTAACATTTATGAGGCACGGTCGAGAGGTCAGTTCGAGCACAAAATCAAGCACTGCAACACTTTCGCAATACGGACGGCGATAGAGGCAGGATGGCTCAGAATTTCTGCAGAGGACTTCCAACGACTTTTTGAGTCCATACCATGTCCAGTTGTTGCATACGTCGGGCAAAAGGAGTTCCGACATGGTATTAGGAGGTATCCCATGACATTTCTCACCTCAGCGTATGTAATGGAATACGTCATTTATTCTTTATAGAAACAGGGCATATACAATTCAGATGCTAGACTGTGATTCGACAGTTTTTTATATCAGCTGTTTCCACCGTTTTGGAAAACAAGTAAAAGCGATTTAATCTATAAACGGATAGTAGCCGTACTTTTCTGTGACCGACACTGAAAAGGCCGCAGTACTGAACGTGTTTTCCAGAACTGTTTCGGAGAAGCAGCTCGCACTTTGGTACCTTCTTTAAATCGTCGCACGAAGAACAAATTGGCGCCGGCCTATGTGGCCGAGCGGTTGTAGGCGCTTCAGTCTGAAACCGTACGACCGCTACCGTATCAGGTTGGAATCCTGCCTTGGCTTGAATGTGTGTGATGTCCTTAGGTCGGTTAGGTTTCAGTAGTTCTAAGTTCTAGGGGACTGATGACCTCAGATGTTAAGTCCCATAGTATTCAGAGCCATTTGAACCATTTTTTGAACAAAATGGCTAGTATCAAAATAAATGACCAAGAGATAGAAAAGCAGCTGAATCACTAACCAGAGGAAATGCCACTGTACCTGACGGGATACAAGTTCGATTCTACAGACATTATTCGAAAGAACTTTACCACGTTCTAGCCGCAGCGTAGCGTGGGTTTCTGGAGCAACGAAGTGTTGTTGACGATTGGAGAAAAGAGCAGATCATTCTTGTTTTCAGGAACGGTCATCGAACATACACGCATAACAATAGGCCTACATTTCTGACGTTGGTCTGTTCTAGAATTCTGGAAAACTGTTTTATGCTCACGTATTATGACGTTTTAGGTGACCGAAAATCTTGTTTGTAGGAATCCACATGGGTTCCGAAAACGACGATAGTGTGAAACCCAACTCGCTCTGTTACTTCCACAAATAATCTAGGAGTATGCATGCAGAGAAATTTAAAGTGGAAAAACCACAACAAACCTATCGCAGATAAGGGAGATGCCACACTGAGATTCATTGGAAGAATTCTCTCCAAATGTAGTCTGTAAGGAAGGTGCTAGCGCCGGCCAGTGTGGACGAGCGGTTCTAGGCGCTTCAGTCTGGAACCGCGCGACCGCTACGGTCGCAAGTTCAAATCCTGCCTCGGGCATGGATGTGTGTGATGTCCTTAGGATAGTTAGGTTTAAGTAGTTCTAAGTTCTAGCGGACTGATGACCACAGATGTTAAGTCCCATAGTGCTCAGAGCCATTTGAACCATTTGAAGGTGTTAGCTTAGAAACCCCTTCTGGGTCCAGTATTTGAATATTGTATAAGTGGTGTAGCACTGAAAGACCTAAGTCGAAACAAGGCCCCGAGAGTAGACAACATTGCATTAGAATTGCTGACAGCCTTGGGAGAGCCAGGGCTAACAAAACTCTACCATGTAGTGACCAAGATGTATGAGACAGGCGAAATACCCTCAGACTTCATGAAGAATATAATAATTCCAATCCCAAAGAAAACAGGTGTTGACGCATGTGAAAATTGCCGAACGATCAGTTTAATAAGCCACGGCTGCAAAATTCTTTTCAGACGAATGAAAAAACTGGTAGAAGCCGACCTCGGGGAAGATCAGTTTGGATTTCGTGGAAATATTGGAACACGTGAGGCAATACTAACCCAACGACTTACCTTAGAAAATAGATTAAGGAGAGGCAAACCTACGTGGAATAGGAATTAAAATCCATGGAGAAGAAATAAAAACTTTGAGGTTCGCTGATGACATTGTAATTCTGTCAGAGACAGCAAAGGACTTGGAAGAGCAGCTGAACGGAATGGACAGTGTCTTGAAAGGAGGATATAAGATGAACATCAACAAAAGCAAAACGAGGATAATGGAATGTAGTCGAATTAAATCGGGTGATGCTGAGGGAATTGGATTAGGAAATGAGACGCTTAAAGTAGTAAATGAGTTTTGCTGTTTGGGGAGCAAAATAACTGATGATAGTCGAAGTAGAGAGGATATAAAATGCAGACTGGCAATGGCAAGGAAAGCGTTTCTGAAGAAGAGAAATTGGTTAACATCGAGTATAGATTTAAGTGCCAGGAAGTCATTTCTGATTTTTATGGAGTGTAACCATGTATGGAAGCGATACGAGGACGATAAATAGTTTAGACAAGAAGAGAATAGAAGCTTTCGAAATGTGGTGCTACAGAAGAATGCTGAAGATTAGATGGGTATATCGCATAACTAATGAGGAGGTATTGAACAGAATTGGAGAGAAGAGAAATTTGTGGCACAACTTGACTAGAAGAAGGGATCGATTGGTAGGGCATATTCTGAGGCATCAAGGGATCACCAGTTTAGTATTGGAGGGCACCGTGGAGGGTAAAAATCGTAGATGGAGAACAAGAGATGAATACACTAAACAGATTCAGAAGGATGTAGGTTGCAGAGATGAAGAAACTTGCACAGGATAGAGTAGCTTGGAGTGCTGCATCAAACCAGTCTGAAGACCACAACAACAACAACATATGTGGTGTACACCGGGTGCTTATAATTAAACTTTCCCTATTTAACACGTTATAACACGGAAACTAATTACGATACGAATACCAAACTTGGTAGAATTAATGTCGAGAGAAAGGGAAGCATGATTTGCATGTGTCACCATCCAGTTGTAACTATGGGCACCAGGTATCGTAATGAGTTGTCGTGATTCATAGTCTCTCACACATGACCAATCGTAGTGCACTTGTTGACGTTGCCGGATCAACTGTGGTTCCCCACGGGCTGTAGATGACAGAGGTGAAAGATGGCTGCGGAGATGTGTACGGGCGAACAGACTTTCGCTAGTTGTTGAGCAATTGACGGCCCAGATGAGCCAATGGGCTACCAACAGTGCATCCTCAACGACCGTTCAGCGAACATTGCTGCGTATGGTCCTCTGCAGGAGACGCTTGGTTCATTCTCTGTTCTCTGTTCGTCGGTGACGAAGGCTGGAATGAGCACGCCAGTACCGCAACTGAGTGGCGACAGGTGACTTTTACAGATGAATCAAGTTTCAGACTCTGTCGGCGTGAAACGTTTAAAAGCAAACACCCTGCAACAGTTGCCGGAAGAGTCCAGGCCGGAGGGGAGAGCGTTAAGCTCTGGAGAATGTTTTCGTGGGTTTTTCTGGGTTATATCGTCAGTTTGGAACGCACAGTGGATGAAAAGAAGTATTCATATATCTCTGGGAATCATGTTCACCCTATATGGTTTGTTATTCCTCGGATGGATGATATCTACCAATGAAAATGAGCGTTTGCCGTCATTGGCCGGGAGGTCCCTTACCGGGCAGGTCCGGCCGCCTTGGTGCAGGTCTTATGAGGTCCATTCAAGATCTAAGGCCACCAATTTTTTTTCTCCGGCCTGGAAAGAGATAGAAACATGCGCATTGTCTTAAAATGATGCCGCGTTCATTGTCAATACGTCCCAGAGATGGCAGCACCATACGGCAGATGGAATTTTACCGACAGCGGCGAGAATGAGAACTGTTTTAAATACTTAAAATGGCAACGTTTTCCTTACTTGACAGCGTGCAATCATTCGTTTTCTGAATTCATCGACAGTTAAAGGAGACATGTGGTGATGGAGTTATGGATGTGTCGAAAATGCGTTCGTGGGTGCGACAGTTTAATGAAGGCAGAACATCGTGTGACAACAAACCGAACAACCTCGGGGCCGCACAAGCCGGTCTGACGACATGATAGAGAAAGTGGAGAGAATTGTTTTGGGGGATAGCCGAATGACTGTTGAACAGATCACCTCCAGAGTTGGCATTTCTGTGGGTTCTGTGAACACAATCCTGCATGACGACCTGAAAATGCGAAAAGTGTCATCCAGGAGGGTGCCACGAATGCTGACGGAAGACCACATGGCTGCCCGTGTGGCATGTTGCCAAGCAATGTTGACACGCAACGACAGCATGAATGGGACTTTCTTTTCGTCGGTTGTGACAATGGATGAGACGTGGATGCCATTTTTCAATGCAGAAACAAAGCGCCAGTCAGCTCAATGGAAGCACGCAGATTCACTGCCACCAAAAAAATTTCGGGTAACCGCCAGTGCTGAAAAAATGATGGTGTCCATGGTCTGGGACAGCGAGGGCGTAATCCTTACCCATTGCGTTCCAAAGGGCACTACGGTAACAGGTGCATCCTACGAAAATGTTTTGAAGAATAAATTCCTTCCTGCACTGCAACAAAAACGTCCTGGAAGGGCTGCGCGTGTGCTGTTTCACCAAGACAACGCACCCGCACATCGAGCTAACATTACGCAACAGTTTCTTCGTGATAACAACTTTGAAGTGATTCCTCATGCTCCCTACCCACCTGACCTGGCTCCTAGTGACTTTTGGCTTTTTCCAACAATGAAAGACACTCTCCATGGCCTCACATTCACCAGCCGTGCTGCTATTGCCTCAGCGATTTTCCAGTGGTCAAAACAGACTCCTAAAGAAGCCTTCGCCGCTGCCATGGAATCATGGCGTCAGCGCTGTGAAAAATGTGTGCGTCTGCAGGGCAATTGCGTCGAGAAGTAACGCCAGTTTCATCGATTTCGGGTGAGTAGTTAATTAGAAAAAAAATCGGAGGCCTTAGAAGTTGAATGCACCTCGTATTACATTCGACGCCACATTGGGCAACCTGCGCGCCTGATGGAGATAAAATGATGATGAAGACAACACAGCACCCAGTCCCTGAGCAGAGAAAATCCTCGACCCAGACGGGAATCGAACCCGGGCCCCTTAGGACGGCAGTCCGTCACGCCGACCATTTATATATATATATATATATATATATATATATATATATATATATATATATATAAATCTCATTTTGTTCGCTTTCGTTTGTTGCATCTGCTCGGGGTGGACGTCGTAAGACATCCGTTTAATTTCGTTTTTGTTCCATTAACTCAGTTTTTTATTACAGAGGGTAGGTAGCTAAACCATCTGACCGAACACGCTGAGCTACCATGCCGGCACTGAGCTACCGTGCCGGCACCATTCAGCTACCGGAGCGGACATCCACCAATAGAAGAGTGCAACGTGTAACTCAGCTGGCAGGGTAGATGCGTGGTTCAAAAAGCACCAGGACGAGTCTACCGTATTCCCCTGGCCACCGAACTCGCCAGATTTAAACCCAATCTGTGGGACCACTTCGATCGGGCTTCACGCGCCATGGATCCTCAACCGAGAAATGTAGCACATTGATCACGTTATTGGAGTCTTCATGGCTCCACATCCTTGTCGGTACCTTCCAGAACCCCACTGATTCTCTTCCTGCACGTCTTGCAGCGGTCTGCGCTGCAAAAGGCTATTGTTGTTCAGACTTCTGACAGGGGGTCACGTTAATGTGACTGGACAGTGTATTTAGTTGTTGCCAACACAGCTTCCTGTTTCTGAAAAATTACGAATCTTGCGTGAGAAACTGAGTTTTGGTAGTGTGATTATTACTACAATCAGCAGACACCTAAAAATATGTAAGAGTAATATGATCTTTAAAAACTGACGAATACAGTAGAGTATCGATTATATGGCTCGCGTCCGTTTTATTGCTGTATACTATTCAGATTTCACTAAAATGCAGCTTTGTGAATTGATTGCAAACGGCAGTCCTTCAACATTTAACACCATAATAAGAATAAGAAAATCATTTCTGCTACAGAGGAATGCCTATGCGGTACTTATTTTAAAAGGAAACAGTTCTTTTTCACCATCACTAGATATAGAATTATTTTTAATGGTCTGTCCAAGAGCCGAAGGAACAGCAACCAATTTAATTTCTGAGGGAGAGAGTGAAGGGGAGGGAACGCCAAATCATATGTGTGGAAAAACGTTCTCGAACCAATACTGTGTATGCTCTTTGATGATAACTTGACTTATCACAATCATCAATGTTCTTTGAATAACAAGGCAACCTGTAGCGAGAAAATGGTCAAACGGTTATTCCTAGAAGAACGATCAGCGGAGATTTATTCTGAAGAACATTTAAACCGAGCAAATTCATTATTTTTGTCAGTTCACAAACTGAAATTTCCCAGCTCAGGATTCATGACTGAAGTTCCACTTTGATGTAGTTTTTGTTGTGTACAAACAACGTCGAAGTGTATCATTCTTCGGTTGGAAATAAATTATCGTTGCCGTGATTAATACGAAATTAAAAACTTGGCAGCGTTCTTGAACACGTTTGCAGCATTAGGTTATTGTGACACAAGTCGGATGAATTCGCTTGTTTTAAACGTTATCGCTGTTTCGTGTTCGGTTGCCTATCACATCCCTCAAACTTCTTATTATAGCTTTTAAAGGATCATCGTTACTTCTAACACTTATAGATGTTGACAAACTCATTACTCAAAGATTGCATCCACGTCAATATTGTCCCGTTTGAGGAAGAAGACTTCAATTAACGGATGAATAATTGTGTACGGCCGCGCGGTGTAGCCGCGTGGTCAGGCGCCTTGTCACGGTCCGTGCGGCTCCCCCCCCCTCCCCCCCCCGCCCCCCCGTCGGAGGTTTGAGTCCTCTCTCGGGATTGGGTGGGTGGGTGTGTGTGTTGTCGATAGCGTAAGTTACTTTAAGCCAGATTAAGTAGTGTGTAGGCTTAGGGACCAATGACCTCAGCAGTTTGGTCACATAAGACCTTACCACAAATTTCCAATTATGCACGCTACTCCTCTAGTCTCGAAAAACAAAGTTCACGAACAACTGGTTTTTGTGAAACATTCTCAGCCATGACCAATATAGCTTGGTCCCACTTGACGACTACACCGTTTTACTCGGACAAGGTTTAATTATTTCAAATATGTACTACTGAATTAGGAAGAAATATTTCACCCCCTCGATCAAATTTTCTAGATGCAATACACCCTTCACCAAAAGAACAATTTTACAGCACAAGCAAACGAATTTCTGTGCAGTTTCATATTTCACACAAATAAAAGTAATTGTGATGTTTTTAACTATTCTCATTATACCTCAAGACTTTCTCTAATTACCTCGCTGAAAGCGAAAATCATCTTATGGAGCGTATAGGAAAGCACCGACAATGTTCCAAGTATTCCTAGAACATTGCTTCTCACGTTAATACTTTGAAAATATTTTCAATGTTAATTCTTTTTGTTCATTTTAATCCTAATAGACTATGAAATACTAAAACACTAGCGTTCGGATCTTGATTGGTGACGGAAAAGGTAGGATTCGAGTAAAATAGTGCAGTTATTTTTATTTTTGTTATTACGAGTATTATTGTTATAACTGTATAACAACTATGATCGTCTGACAGTTTTTTAGTCGAACTAACATACCGATACTTTTACGAATACGAATACTATACGAATACTTTGCTCGATTGTGGAGCAATATGCTGTACAAATATTTATGCGAAACGATATGTATTCCGCTCCAATTATTCCACAAATCGTATTCCGAATTATAACCGTGTTTAAAAAACGACAGTTATGATAGCTGTCAGTCACACACTTGTTAATTACACTGTTCTGTTAATGGCACACCAGATACGACAGTGTGCTAATAACATACAACTGAGCAAACGGCCAGAGGGAGAGCACAAATTGGTGTCAAAGGCAGGGGTTATGCCTCAAATAAACCGCAGTGTTCGTTTTAAGTACACGAAATTAGATTTCGTAACGGACAATTGCTCCCAGAAAATCTCGGCGTGACCTCTGTAGGAGATTGCTGCGTTGAGCTTCCTAGAAGTTCTGTGTTGTGCTGACAGAGGGCAGGAGAGAGGAAGAGCGCCACAGCGCGCTGTCTGGCGGCTGCTTGCGGAACTACCATTACTCGCGACGTGACCGTGTTATGTTTTTGCCGCTACGTCGTATTCTGTGAGTGTGTGGTTGCGGCTTATCTGTTCCTTTTGTGGAGAGTGATAACGGTGCTCAGTGGCGGCAGGCATTGGCGCAACGGATCTAGGTTCGCCCAATAGTCGGCGCCTCAATGGAAGATTTTCACAGCATTTAGGGAAACAGTATCCAACAAAATAGCATGTGCAAATCTCGTTTCTCAGGTTTTCGAAATTCGGCTTTGCGATGTAGGCAGTAGTGTCACCAGCTATGAGATTCCTACAGTGTTAATGCTGCCGAATACCTTTCATATCTAAGAATTTTGTTTCTTTATTCTGCCTTTTCCAACTACACACTCTCTCTCTTTGGTTATTTAGCTCAGAAGTAGACAGGAACTAGAGCGCATGTTTGTGTTTGCTAAAGAGAGAGCTTGTCAGTTACACCAGCGGTTTCCAGCCTTCCTGAGATCTAATATTTGTAATCAGGTACTAGCTAATACCCTCCTCCCCCCCCCCCCCCCCCCTCACCACCCACTGCGCTAACGCCTGACGAAACTTGAGAACGAAAAAGAATTTTCTTTGAACACTTTTACTTTTTAAAATGATGAAATATAAATGATATATAGTTTTTGCAGGTGTTTTATTAAAACAATAAGTAACGAGTCGGTGAGTCAATTGGTACTGCATATCTCTAACACCCTTTTCTTATAGAATGATGAAGCAGTTCTTAGTGCATCGAGAGTGTTATCTACAACCCCTCCGAATAGGAAGCTATTTGTCGACATTGATAGTAGACATTTGTTATGAAACATACGTCGCCTTCGCAAGTTCACTACCTTGGCACAGTAGCCTTATCTACACAGTGGCACCCTCATTTAAAATAAACCAAGTTAAAAAGTGTCAGCTGTATCTACCCTTCGTAAATAGATTTGTTTTTGGAGAGGGTCCGCCTTGAGAAAAACACAATTTTTCTTCTTATTCCTCAGATTTTTCGCTGAAGTTTCAGCATCTTCAGTGGGTTTTTTTATTACCTTCTACAAACAGGAAAATGCTTTTTACTATTTATACAGATATAAATTTGAATTTTAAATCGGTATTTTCGTATTTGAAAAACACAATTTTGTGTACAGTATATACCTTGTTACCACATGCTGTGGATTTCCTGGATTTAACGTTGTTTAATGCAGTTGTTTTGTTTCATAATTGCTCATCCGCAGCCATATAGAACTTAATGTAGAACAGTTACTTCCTTCCAAAATTCACGACTAGGCATGTTATAATTATAACTGTCATTAACTAATACTAAGTGGAAGATTGTGTGTGTGTGTGTGTGTGTGTGTCTTTGCAAAATGTTTCACTTACTTTTGCTGGTTTCCCCATTACAAGTAGTTAATGGTAGGCATACCAATAACATGCCCAGTTGTATATTTTCTATGTGGTTGCAGATGTCAAACTATGAAACAAAACAATTGCATTAAATAACATCAGATTCAGGCAATCCATGGTATGTGGTAACAAGGTATATGTATATGTATATATGTTGTAGATATTACAAATTGTGTGTATATATGTGTATAATTTTGCGTGTTTCTCAAAAGTGTAAATACTCAATTAAAAACTCCAATTTTCATGTGTACAAGCAGTAAAAAGCAGTTTTTCTGCTTTATAGAAGATAATGAAATATCCAATGAAGATGCTATAACTTCAGCGAGACATGTCTCGACAATAAAAAGAAAAAGAGAAACTGTGTTTTGCTCAAGGGGGACCCTCTCGGAAAACAAATCTATTTGTAAGCAAACTAAAAATGTCTCAAATGACTCTGAGCACTATGGAACGTAACATCTGAGGTCATCAGTCACCTAGAACTTAGAACTACTTAAACCTAACTAACCTAAGGGCATCACACACATCCATGCCCGAGGCAGGATTCGAACCTGCGACTGTAGACGTCGCGCGGTTCCGGACTGAAGTGCCTAGAACCGTTTTTTTTTTTTTTTTTTTTTCGCTTCATCTGCTCGGGGCGGACGTCGTAATACATCCGTTTAAGTTCGTTGTTGATCGATTAACTCAGTTTTTTTATTACAGAGGGCAGGCTGAGCTACCGTGCCGGCGGGTAGAACCGCTCGGCCAACTGGGGCCGGCTGTAAGCAGACATAGACAGAAGAGTTTCAGCATCAAGATGATTATCTTCCTAAATCATTTGTTCACTGAATTTCTTACTTTTGAAATGGTAGAAGCTGGAAGACTTCGGGCTATCAATACTTCGCGTATAACCACTGCCACGACTAATAATAATAATGATGATAATAGTACTGTGTAGGTCCTACAACAGTTTAGTAGTGATTAGATAGTTACTGTTGTGTTTTGCTGTTAATTAATTCGTTTATCTGTTGCGATGTGAATAGTGAAGCAATTGCGGGAATTACCTTTAACTTCGAGAAGGCATTTTCTTGAAATATACAAGCAGACATGACGTACATGTCTGTGAGTGGACTATGTGAGGAAGATGTTTAAACATTCGTTTCATAAGCTGTAACTTCCATTACATTCTGTCACGCATCAATTCTAGTGTCTGAAAAAAATGTGATTACTGGTAACTAACGTAATCAGTATTACAGCTTGATGTAATATAATGATAATGAAGTTAGATCTTTTGGTTTTACCCCTTGGAAAATTAAATTTTGCTCCTCAGGGGTAATTGTCCCCAGATTGGAAACTACTGCATTACATTCTACTGTAAAGCCAAGTAATCTATGAACATTTGCTTTGCTTTTGGCACCTGATAAACACTTCAGTTCTTTTGAACAAAAGTGATTACGTTATTAAAATGAACCAGCTTCTTGATGCTTCCGATTTTCAGCGTCTGTGCATAGATCCGACTGCAGCTTGCACTGAATAAAAACAGCCACCAAACCACTGAAAAGTATTGTATCTGAAACCAACAGCTATATGCTTTTTAATATAAATCCAATAGCTCGTAGATTATACGGCTTACCTAAATTACATGGTTCAAATGAGCACTATGAGACTTAATTTCTGTAGTCATCAGTGCCCTAGGACTTAGAACTACTTAAACCTAACTAACCTAAGGACATCACACACATCCATGCCCGAGGCAGGATTCGAACTTGCGAACGTAGCGGTCGCGTGGTTCCAGACTGAAGCGCCTAGAACCGATCGGCCACCCGGGCCGGCTAAATTACATGAAAATGGCATTCTAGTACGCCAGTTAGTGTCATCCGTTTCTGCTCGTTGATAGTTACTAGCGAAAGAGTTAGAGAACGTCATCAAATACTAAACCAATTTTGAACCTCAGTTTGGTATCAAAAATTCCATAGCTCTGTTGATAAAGTATAAAAATATGTAAATCCCACCGAGATCAAAGCTTGTATCATTTATGTCAATAACCTATTCACAGATTTTTCTACTAAAGAGTGTATAAACATTTTGACATACCTTTCGCCGGCCGAAGTGGCCGTGCGGTTCTAGGCGCTGCAGTCTGGAACCGCGAGACCGCTACGGTCGGAGGTTCGAATCCTGCCTCGGGCATGGATGTGTGTGACGTCCTTAGGTTAGTTAGGTTTAACTAGTTCTAAGTTCTAGGGGACTAATGATTTCAGAAGTTGAGTCCCATAGTGCTCAGAGCCATTTGAACATATCTTTCGCGCAAAGTCAAAAGAGTGCCTGGAGGATTAGGTGCCATAATGTCTGCTACGAAAATGTGTGTAAAACAAAATTATTTCCAGTTTTGTAACAAACATTATAGCCAGTCTAATAGCCTAGCAATGAATTCTTCTCGCAGTCCTTGTTATCTGAATTTAAATGGGCAATTTCTAACAAAATTTTCTACAGAAAGAACCACTGAATTGCAAAATAAAGTGGATGATGTACTCTGTTTATGGACTAGTACCACTAGACAAGTGAATACATACTACAACGTCTAAACTCCCAACATAAGAAAATTTAGTTCACGTTGGAGCTGAGAGGCTCTTCTCTAAAGTTCTTGTGCCTTAATATAGATATTAGCACAAAGAGACACTTATTTACCGTTTACAGAAAAACCATAGCTACATATGCAGTAATCCCTGCAAGCTCCGAGCACCTACAAAGCTACAAATACGCAGCTTTCCATTCAACGCTGCATCGCGTCGTATCTGTTGCATTATCTGAATCTGCCCTTTAAGCAGAACTGCAGATCATCAAAGATAACGCTTCAAGTAATGACTCCAGATTTCCCCTGTTTGACAATATACTACAATGAAACAAAATGCGGAAAATTACACCACTTCTGTATACTGGCCAACAGGGACCACTCAGTAGTGTGTTCAAACAGATAAAAGGAGACGCCAGTTTTACAATTTTGTTATTAATATAGAAGATGACATTTTAAATGAAAAAGTCACTTCTACTCAGTTCTTTTAGACTGCGCTCCTGACATGAGTCAAACAGAACAAATGTCAATGGGAATCCATTTTGTTCGAACAGGGACTGGTGAAGAAATAATTATCAATAAATATTCCAATTACAGACAGTACTTGGGAATGAATACCTAGCCGGCGTTCTCCAGAACAAGATGGTAAGATGACAGAATCCTTTGAGAAATATGCACAGTCAAGTATGTGATAACTGTTGGAATACAGAATGAAAAATAAGTTTAAAAATAATTAAAGACCGAAGCCCTTGAGCAGTTTAAAATCCTTGCCATGAACGATACAGTGCAATCATGTCCCGTTGCTACCAACTTTTTCAGAGGAGTTCAAGAAGTTTTCAATTGCTTTTCGAGCACATACCTATTTACGCTACATTTTGAAGAAGAATCTATATACTCTGACTGTAAAGCCTCTATATCGTAATCGTTGGGAAAGTCGAATAGATGCTGAAAATATCTCATATATTTGTAGATATAAGCTGCCCAGTACAGACCACTTTTATTTATTTCCGGAGTAGTAATACGCGCTTGCCCGTCATCACTGGTATAGTACATACTAGTTTACTAACACCCGCCAAAGACGTTTGCCAATAACAATCATATGATTATATATTATTAATTTAGTTTTCTGTTACAGTTGCATATAATATTTAACGCTGACTGGTTTCGAACAACTGCTTTCATTTTTAAACCATTGGATGTTTGACTAACATTTGAAGTGCAGTCGTTGGAGATGCAGGCAATGGTTTTAAAATGAACACAGTTGTTCGAAACCAGTCAGCGTTAAAAATGATATGCAACTGTGACAGAAAACTAAATAAATAACAAATAAATTGAATTGCTGCTCCTTTACGCCAACAGTGTTGAAATTACATGTATAATTATTTTATTATATGACAATTTTAATGAGCATATTAATTTTAGATGTTGTCTGCTTAACAACATCGATATGCTTAACATAAGTGCAATGAATTTGTAAAAGAAATCGCATAGAAGAAGCTTCTGCGGCCAGTTCAAGAGTACTTTCCAGTGTCTGGAGTCGTTATCAAATATGAATGACAGTAGACAACGAACAAATTCAGACACGCGCTGCTAGGATGGTAACAGGTCGGTACTGCTCAGTTAGAAGTGTGATAAAAATTATTGGGGGTTCTTAAACGGGAATCTGTGGGAAGATGACGACGTAGCTGCAGCGGAAAACCGTTGTATAAATTTAGAAAACTTGGATTCAAGGAAGACCTTGTCAATATCTTATATCTCGTGTAGTGGTGGCAGGAATAATACATGAGAGATTCTGGGACCTGAACGGAGGAATGAAGTGCAAAGTAAAGTTAGCACCAACCTGAAGACTGGGTCGAAAATGAAAGTGCTATATTACATAATCTCTTACGGAGGATGGTATGTTATCTTCCTCCAACCTTCGATCTGGTTTATCCAACCAGTTAATTAGGACCCGAAGTTTGGCGTGGACTCCTGCCCACGGTGCAACTTGAAATTTCCGCATCAACAATCATTGCCAGGGAGGAATGAAGTGATAAGTGACAGATAAAACTCCTACGACTGACCAGGGATCGATCGAGACAGCTTTGGATTCGTAGTGTGGCGCGAACCAGGCAGTGTGCTGATGGACTAGGACAAAGAATCAGTGCTGTTTGTACGAAGTTTCCTCCGCCACACACTACTCATTGACTCATGAAATATAAAAGCAGCTGTCCAAAACCGGAACCTATTTTGGTATTCATTTTTAAAAATTACGAAGTAGTGAAATATTATGTTTTAAAAGCGTGTAATATTTACTTTATAGCGTTATGCACCATTTACTCTTGATTCTTATAAAATGTGATGAAAAATTATTATGAAAAAAAAATATTTTCAGAAACCTTTCAACTGACGAGTTTAAAAAATAGTTGCCGAAATCGGATCCTTTGTCAAAATTATCTGAATAACACTAAAAAAATTAGAAAAGGTATTAAATCACAGAAATCGGGATCTAGTTTCAGACTGGTACGATATAAGATCTTGCAAAAGCTTATAGGATGCGTCTGTATTTTCTTTGCCGAACCCAAGAGCCCAGCTCCACCATATTCCTGCAGGCTTTCTTCCTGACAGTTTGGTTTTGTAGCGTTTAAGAAAAATACTAATCCATGTCCCAGCAATTTTGCCTTTGAAAGGATTTTCGATGTTATTTATATCTGCCACCTGTACCGCCATTCTTCACATGCCGTTATGAGAAACCCAAAGAAAGAAACTTCTATAGCAAGACAATACCAGACCAGCTCTTCTTCAATATCTCTACCCAGGATTGCAGGTATACCTCTCATTGTTTAAGCTGCTTTCTCACACGTACTGCACTTCATTTTGGACAACCTCACAAGTGTTGTATTTGGAACATTAAGCTGTTTATTGTCTTTCTTCCATCCCATCTTCTTTTTCCGAACTGCATCAATAGATGGATTCCACCTTCTTCGAGTAACCTTTCGCATTATCCTCTTGGACTCTACAAGAGAATTCCAAGATAATAAGGCAGCCTTTAAACGTGAAAAAGTGAGGAGCCTGGTTTAAGCTACAGAAGGGAGTCCAATTTACGAGCCTAGGGCACGAATTTTGTCCATTGAATAAAATTTTAACAAAACACCTAAATGAAACGGTTTAGTCATAAACGTTAACCTTCAGTCTTACTATTCAGGAACACATATAGGTTGGAAGACTTATCTACCAATATCTAGGAGAAATAACGAAAAATATAGCACAATGTAAGAACTACTTCCATTGTCAAAACATGCAATGGGTAATACATTATATGTAACAAGTGAGATGGGCGACTTGTGCACCCCGCTACAGAGTGACAAAAGCCTAGACCACTAGCTACGCTTGGCACCACTAGGGTTCAGCAGAATGCAGGGGCAAGAGACCTAGGGGTCCGCTTTAAGAGGCGGAGGGGGAAGAGTCCAATTTAAGGCATGTTCCGAGCGAGGTGGCACACTGGTTAGCACGTTGGACTCGCATTCGGGAGGACGGCAGTTCAAATCCGCGTCCAGCCATCCTGATCTAGGTTTTCCGTGATTTCCCTCAATTGCTTCAGGCAAATGTCGGGATGGTTCCTTGAACAAGGCGTGGTCGACTGCTTACCCACCCTTCCCTAATTTGATGTTTGGTGGCCTCCTCCAAATGAATCGCAATACGTCAGTCACTGAACTCCTTAGACGATGAGTCATTTTTAACATTTACATTAAATATTTATCTTTTTTGTCAAAAAACAAAGATTCCACTGTCTTGTTGGTATTGCACCACTGGACGGGAAGTAGCGGCCAGTAATGAGAAAACAAAATCATTAACTTCGGCAATAATCCCGCAGTATGGCCACCTGCCAGCCTTCGACAGCCCAAATCTGTGAAAAGCCTCACTGATACACCTCAGCGTCCAAAACTGCAACCGTGAAAAGATAAAACCACTGACCTCAGTGAGTGGCTAAAACAGAACAGAACAACTCTCTCCGCACCTCACCGTGCAGTGGTCGACATTGGAGTTTCTCAACAGCACGAGCTCTGAAGCTGCAAGGTCAAAGGAAACTTATGCGGGTGGTGCCTCCTGAACGAACAGACCCAGTCTGTGTGTGCACACCTGCAAACTTCCACCCACCTCTTGCAGTCTGAGCCGTGTTCAAACGTCTGCACTATATAAGATTGTAACCTCCCCGCAAAAATTAATAAATGATAAAATGGAAATGGAGCCAAGTGTAACCTCCTCACACAAAAATTAATGAATGATAATTGACCATAAACCCACACAATAATACTAATTAAATAATGAACCATGAACTAAATGTAACCTCCCAACAGAAATAATAATATCTGGTAAATTTAATAAGGACAGCAGCGCTGACCTTCGGCCCTGTATTCTGAATAAAAAAGCAAAAATTCTTACCTCAATAAAACTGCGAATATATCTGCTCTTATGTAAAAATTTTTAGCACAGCTTCGTGCAATGCTGGCGTATATTTTTTTCTAATTCTTGGAAGGAATGATCATGCAATGGAAATATTCTTTAAATGGAAATGAATGTTTTTCTTTAAAAGAGTTACTTTATAAAAAATTATTATTGGGGCAATTTTTTTTGAATAAATTAATTACAATTAACATACATTATTACATATGCGCTAGGCTGCTTCTTTACCTTCTACAACAATACTCACCCTCCAGAGTCCTGACCAGAGTCGCGAGCAGAGCACACAGCCGACGCATGCCGACTCCCGCAGACTGCTACCGTCCACTCGCTACTAAAGCCGACCGACTACTACTGTCGACTGACTGCTACCGTCGACTCGCGCAGACTCGCGACAAGCAACAACTTACAATAAACTACTCTCTGGTCAGAGATTCTGTCATGCCTCGCCCATCGCCGGCGAAGCATACGCCTTACATAACCCTCCACTGGGGGGGGGGGGGGGGGGGGGCAAAAACTTGGCAGCGATGGTGAGTCAGTTGGACTTGCCATGAGCAATTTTTCTTAATTAACTAACTTTACAATCACAGAATATATACATATATATAGGTGCAGAACATGAAATAAAATATAGTGCACATGCACTGAGTACAGAACATATCTGGGAATCACAAAATGTATACATAATGAGTACAAATCATATCAACAAATGGCATATAGTGCACACGCACTGTAAAACTCTCTAGCACTTTTTACAACAAATAAACATATAAGGAGTTTAATAAAGTGCACATGCATGGTTGTAGCACTTTAGGTTGCACGCAGCTGCACTGTAAGTCCATATCTTTCTACAGAAGCACAACACCAAGTGAGACAATCTGAAGCTCTTTTCCTTGAAGTATTAATCAGTGTGGCCAAGACACTGAAATGTCGTAATAATATTCCATGCTATCATTTTGGTAGTACACTAGGTACACCAAACAGTGGGACCATAATAACATCTCCATCGCTCAAGGTGGTGGACAGACTGCTACCGTCCACTCGCTACTAAAGCCGACCGACTACTACTGTCGACTGACTACTACCATCGACTCGCGCAGACTAGTGCAGACTCGCGACAAGCAACAACTTACAATAAACTACTCTCTGGTCAGAGATTCTGTCATGCCTCGCCCATCGCCGGCGAAGCATACGCCTTACAAGATTTATGCCAGGCCTAAGATTAGATAATCCAAAAAATATATATATGATGTCTTTCGTAAGATCGTCGAACACATTTTCTCTGGTATTTCGGCAAATATTTGCGATTTCTGTTCTGCAAAGTGTACTTGGAGTCAGCCCAAATAAATGTTGTTAGTCACGTCTTTCATGCGACGCCCACTGTCGTCGGAAACCGTCGGTTTGTGTCTCAGTGTAAAGAAAATGAGTTTTAAAGCGAAATTTTACTTGCTCATTCAATACAGCGGTCTCAGATTAGCCTAGTGCGATATTCGTTTCATAGGTATGTATTAAAACAGACAGTAAAACTCTAAGAATAAACAGTACTCCAGCAGCTACTGAGCAGCGTTGATGGGCGGCGGCAGCAGTCCGCGCGAGTCGTTGCTGAAGCATTGTTTACTCAGTATGTTTTAATATCCTAATTAATATATATCGATAAAACCAATATCGCATGAGACTAATTTGAGACAGCTCTACTGAATGGGCACGCACAATTCAGCTCCAGAAATAATTTTGTTTGTAATGAGAAACAAACCAAAGCTCTTCGTCGTCACTGAGCGTCGCACGAAAGACGTGATGGGCAATATTTATTTTGGCTGATTCCAGCAGCACACTGCAAACACGAAAATGCGTAGGTTAGAACTTAAATAGTGGCAACACTGCTGTGGAGACTCTATGTAATGGAATCTACTGTTGTCGCTGATAGCACACGTTGTTGACATACCAACCTTACCTCCGAGCAAATGGACTCGCCCGTCCCACGTCACCGACGTGCGCACAATCGAGGGAAAAACAGTCACTTGTGAGCGAGCTGTCTAACGTAACGGTGTCACTACGTTTTCGAAACAGGAACAACGGAGTTGGATCAAGATTGAATGTGCCAGAGGTCGTACAACACGACAGTGTCGTCGTGGGGTTCAAGGGGCGTGCGAGGAATCGGCATTGCAGTACAGAACAGAGGAACGTTGAGTAAAATCCTCCAACGAAGGTCGGCAAACTGTGGCAGACATGCACCGGGCAGGTCGTCCTAGCGTCTCTGAAGAAGCGCGTGCTGTTGCCGCGGTAGTGGACAGTGATCGACGCCATGCGATTCGTGAGCTCGCCCAGGAAACCGGATTAGCGCATACGACCCTGAAGGAAGGCCAGGACATGAAAAAAATTGCATCACGATGGCTTCCGCGTGACTTGGCGGAAATGAAGAAATGAATGCGTTCGGACCTGCTCAGACGCATCTGGAGCGCTATGAGCGCGAAGGAGAGGATTTATTACGCCGCATCGTAATTCTGGATGAGACATGGGCCACATCGTACGAGCTAAACCTGAATCGTTAATCCAGCGAATCGCGTTGTTATGGGCCGCCGCGACAGTCGAAAGTGCGTCAGAGCCCCAGTATGATGAAAGTTATGATGGTTCTCGTCTACGACTGTGACGGTGTTATCCTAACGCATTACGTTCCACAGAAGACTGTGAATGCACAGTACTAGCGTTCGTTTTTGGAGCATCACCTGCGCCCAGCTTTGCGAAAGAAGCGGCGACACTTTCTGCGCAACTCACCCGTCATTTTGCACGATAATGCGCGGGCTCATACAGTGCAAGCTGTGGCTGCTCTGTTCGGTCGAGGGGGCTGGGAATTACTGTACCATCCATCATACTCCCCGAACTTAACTCCTTGTGACTTTCATTTGATTCCAAAGATGAACGAACCACTTTGTGGCATTCGTTTCAGAACTTTCCAGAGATTCGACAGGCAGTAGACCGCTCCCTTCGCACCATCAACAGAACGGGCTCTGCTAACGGTATACTACGCCTTCCACATCGCTGGCAACGGGTTATACACAAATCTGGTGACTACGTTGAAGGACAGTAACAGGTGCGCCGCGCGGGATTAGCCGAGCGGTCAAAGGCGCTGCAGTCATGGACTTTGCGGCAGGTCCAGGCGGAGGTTCGAGTCCTCCCTCGGGCATGGGTCTGTGTGTTTGTCCTTAGGATAATTTAGGTTAAATAGTGTGTAAGCTTAGGGACTGATGTCCTTAGCAGTTAAGTCCCATAAGATTTCACATACATTTTGAACAGTAACAGGTGCAAACATGTAACTCTTTTGTATCGGTCGTGAATAAATAGTTGCCACTCTGTAAGTTCCAACCCTCGTATTTGCCGAAAAACCAGAGAAATTGTGCCTGATGACTTTCATGAGATACGCATTGTATATATGTGGCTGTACAGGGCAGTAGGATGGAAGGATGAGGTTAATTGATTGCAGTGAGTTTCAAATACTGAATTTAGTCAATTTATTAAAGCATATCCTATAAAAAAGACGTAAGGAACCACTTTAGAGCGCCTAATAGAGTACGAAAACAAATAATCTGCGCTTGAGCTCAATAAAACAGAGACAAGATTAACGCGACGAACAACTGTAAAAACAAAGCTCACAAGAAAAAGACATTCCCTCGTATGAATTTCAGAAAATTGACTACTGTATAAACACCATGCTTACCAGAGAATTATAGCTCAGTAAAATCAAAATTTACGGCACTTTACGATTTTAAAAGTCAAAGATTTGATAGCTGGTCTTTAATAATGAGCTTTGTTGGTTGCGGGTTTGGATAGTCGACAATGTTGCTGAAAAGCTCCCAACTATGGCATATCCTCGTGGATCAGTTATATGCCGACTGGCAAACAATCATTCCTCAACATCATAAGCAGTTTACATCACGATTAACACTAAAATGTTTACCTGGAACAACTCAGCATTAGCCATAAGAGATAACAAGTGTTGCAACGTCAATTGAGATAGATTAGACTGATTCCGGGATGTCGCATGCAAGGCAACCTGCGGCTTTTAGCCTGACCAATACGTCAGAAAGCAATTTAAACAAGTTTCTATAGAAACGAAACCGATGCAGTCACTGCTGCTAAGCGAGGTCAGAATTAGCAACACATCATCTTACAGTAACTGATCGAAGCTCTCCTCACTAATCGCATGCTATGTTTACTAGCAGATCTCCCAAAACGTATCAATGTCTGTCACGTCAGAATTCACAGCCAGTACTGACCGCACAACGCCAGCGATCCAAACGTGTGTGTGTGTGTGTGTGTGTGTGTGTGTGTGTGTGTGTGTACGCCGAAAGACAGGGCTCGTGGCTGCTTCCACTCCTGAAGCTCGTTGTCAATTGAACAACAAGCTACACGGCTCACAACCAAGTCCCCCTGCCACCGCCCGAAGCGGCAAGATATGACCGTTTCCGCTAGATGAAGAAAACACCAACTCTGCCGGCGACACAATGAACCAGAGTTGTGCCAGCCTCTTTACCAAATATCTCTCCACCCTTGGGACAATATATATGAGTGAGTTTCTGTCTTTTTTTTTTTTCCTCTTTTGAATACATTGTATCGTAGCTGGGTTGCTATGGAAAAGAGTAAATAAATAAATAAATAAATAACTGGTTTCGACTGCCACTGACAATCTTCAGATGCTATCTCAGGAAAAATGAGAAAAGCGTATATTGCGTGGACCAAAAGTTCACATGGTTCAAATGGTTCTGAGCACTATGTGACTTTATTGCTGTGGTCATCAGTCCCCTAGAATTTAGAACTACTTTAACCTAACTAACCTAAGGACATCACACACATCCATGCCCGAGGCAGGATTCAAAACTGCGACCGTAGCGGTCGTGCGGTTCCAGACTGTAGCGCCTAGAACCGCTCGGCCACTCCGGCCGGCGGACCAAAAGTCACCACGAGTTGTAACACATTGAAAACATTAAGATTTTTTTATATTTATAGAAACAAACACTAGAGTGCACTACAATTAAATCAAGCATCAGACATTGCTCGTTGTTGATTATAACCTGATGTGAAAATGTTTTCTAATGAATAAAGAGTGATTTAAGAACGTGGTAAAAAAGTGGTCGTAATTTAATAGTAAATGAGTGGAATAATAATTTAAACACTTTTTCACCTGCAAGGAAGGCTGTCTACAATTTATGGAAACGTTAAGAGAAAAGTGAATCTACAGCGGATTGCTACAGGTCAAGTACGCCATCAGTAAGTGATGAAACTGAGCTAAAAGTTTTACAAATTGTTATCCAGAGACCTAAAAAGTCTACCCGTGGGCTATCTCTCGGACAGGATATTTCTAAACCTTGAAAGGTGGCTACACTGAGCCACAGCGCCAGAGATTGCGCCAAAGAGTATTATTCAGCCGCCTCCACTGGCAGTGCTTGGGGAGAACTCGTAGTAGTCAGTGCTTGTTGAGAACTCGTGGTAGTAAGTGCTTGTTGAGATGTGCTAGTGAAAAGTGCTGGTTGAGAACTCGTAGTAGTGTGCTTGCTGAGATGTCGCAGTGAAGAGTTGTTGTTGAGATGTGGTAGTAGCGAGTCGGTGTGGAGATATATTGTAATGATTTGAGTGCTTTTTATCAATATACGAAGGTAAAAGAAAAAAAAATTTTCCTTTTCTTTTTATTATCTCAATGTCTTAAATAATGCGTCATTACAGGTTCAGTCAACAAAGCATCTGGCTTGTGTTCTTGTATTAGAGTGTAATTCTGGTTTTCTTGAGCAATTATAGTATTTCTATTTTTTTATCACTTCAGTATAAATGGTATTTGAAATTTCTTGTCTTATTGAAGAAGAACCGTGCCAGATGTGTACGTTGAGTCATACTTCCACACACAGAACAGTTATACTTGTGCCTTGGTTTTGTAGGTTTTATAGTTGCTGGGGACTTAATTAACTGTGTTAACGAAAATTTTCTTTCATTCTTTGTTGTTGTTCTATGTAGTCAGATTGCGTAAAAATACTAGTCAGGGCCAACCGTTTACGAAACAGCGTAATCGGACTTACAGCGACCAAAATTAAAAATTACTTTCAAAAATAATAATTAAGCCCCCATGCAACCTTCTGTGCGGAACAGTTTTCATGAGGCCAAATTCAAATCATTGCAAAGCACGGCTCATGCATGGGCTATTGGAAGATGATTCTAATCGTAGACTTCAGTTTTGTGGAACAATGTGAAATGAAATAAGAAAAGATGGTAATGAGTATCTTTCTAAGATAGTTTTTAGTGATAAGGCAACTATCAAATTGTCAGGCCATGTCAACAGACACAACTATACCTATTAGGTTACGATTGGTAATGTATTTTGGCGAATCCTATATAAACACCGTATCCTGAAATCTTTAAAAAATTTGTAGCTCTACTTTTGAACTAAGTAAAGTAAAATTTAAATGTACGTGGTTCATATCTCTTGCTGCAAGATACAAAGTTAAGTCGGCTTTTGTATTTTTTTCCCAGTGAAGCATCTGAAGACACTAGCAGCAGTGTACCATAGATTTCCAGAGCAGCGAAGCGTTTCTTATGATTAGAAAAAAGCTCAGGTCATTTCCGCTTTCAGGAAGGGTTGTGAAAGACACTCATAAAAGTATCGACCACAACCTGTGACGTCAGTCTGTTGTAGAATTTTGGAACATGTTTTATGCTCACATATTATGACATTTCAGGTGATCGAAAATCTCCTCTGCAGGAATCAACATGGGTTCCGAAAACAACGATCGTGTGAAACACACCGGCTCTGTTCGTCCACGGCACCCAGGGAGCAGTAGATGCCGTGTTCCTTGACTTGCGTAAGGTATTCGATACAGTTACACATTGCTGCCAAATGAACGAAGTATGAGCGTACGGAATATCACACAAATTCTGTCGTTGGGCAAACAGAACACAGCGTGTCATTCTGAACAGAAAGGAGTCTTCAGACATAAAAGTGACTTCGGTCGTACTGCAAGAGTGTATTACTGGTCCATTACTTTTCACAGTACGTATAAATGATACAGCAGACAACATCGGAAGTCCCCTGACGTGTTTCGTGGATGATGTTGTATACAGAAAAGTCTCAACACTAGAAACCTGTAGCGAAATGCGGGAAGAACTGCTGAGGATCTTCGCTTGGTGCAGGGAATGGCAATTGGCCCTCAACATAAACAAATCTGCCGGGTTGAGTATACATAGACAGAATAGTCCGTTATTGTACGATTACATGATCGCACGACAATAATTGGAAGCAGTTCTCCCATAAAATATCTAGCGATATGCGTTCGGAGCGATTTAAAATGGAACGACTGCATAAAACTTATCGCAGGAATGGTAGAAGCCAGACTGAGGTTCTTTAGAAGAATTCTTAGGAAACGTAATCTGACAACAAGCTGGCCGTTGACGGGAAGTTTTGATTTTAGTGCTACGGCCGGCTTGTTAAAACTAGAGCCGGCCTGGCGCGGCAGATAGGCAACCAGCTACAACCCTTACGAGACAAGATTTTCGCCCATATGAACAAATATTAATAAGCATTTAGCATCACAGGGTGCCGCAGAGTGCTACAACACCAAGAAGAATCGCTTCTCGGCTTTTGGCAAGATCAGTGTGTAGTTTTTTTTTTTTTTTTTTTTTTAATAGATAAGGATTAAGATAAGGAAGGGAACTTTATTTAATTTCTATAATAGTGAGTCAGATCACCAACGAGTGCGATCTTTTTACAATTGTCAACACCTTTCACCCACACTGAGACAGATTCCGATTCACTTATTTTACGACGATTCCTGGTCTTGAGAAGCAAAGGCACAATCGACATGTAATACGAGGAACCCTTACTCTGTTGTATACTTCACAAATCTGAAATGTCCAATAAGCGATGACATCACGTGAATTGAAATCATCTAGCTCCTAAAATAAGCGAGGAGTAGGCGTTCGCGTCTTACAGTTTTTAAAGCAATAGACAACATTTGTATTACTACCAAGGATTTCGTAGGCGCCCAAGTCATCTTACATGGTCCATAGGTGTTTTGCGGTGGAGTTTTGAACTTCACTCTCGCTAACAAGGATACGAATGAACACGGTAACGGCTGGCTCACCGTTGCTCTTGTACGTGGACCAAAAGTCGATGAAGTAAAAGGGCTAGATAATTTCAATTCACCTGATGTGATCGCTTATCGGACATTTCAGATTTGTGAAGTGTACAACAGAGATAAAGGGTTCATCGTATTACATGTCGACTATGCCTTTGGTTCTCAGGACCAGGAATCGTCATAAAATAAATGAATCGGAATCTGTCTCAACAAGCTGGCTTACAAAACACTCGTTCGACCAGTGCTTGAGTATTGTTTGTGTGTATGGGATCCGTATCAGATAGGACTGATGGAGGAAATGGAGAAGATCCGAAGAGGAGCAGCACGTTTCGTTATAGGTTCTTTTTGTAAGGTGAGAAAGAGTCACGGAGATACTCAGCCAACGACAGTGGCAGACGGTGCAAGAGAGGCGTTCTACATTACGTTGTCGTCTGCTGTTGAAGTTCCGAGATCGTACGTTCCTGGAAGTGTCAGCCAACATACTGCTTCCTCCTACGTGTATCTCGCGAAAAGACCGGGAAAATAAAATTAGAGAGATTCGAGCCCACACGGAGGCTTACTAGCAATCGTTCTTTCCGCGAACCATTCGCGACTGCAACAGGACAGGGGGGAAGGTCATACTGGTGCAGCAAGTTCCCTCCGCCACACACCGCAAGATGACTTCCAGAGTATATATGTGCACGTAGGTTAGCGAAGAACGGAAGTTCCCCCATTGACGCCGTATCTTGAAAGATGAAAAAAAGGAAAAAAAGATAACTTCGCAGTTCTGCTTGTCAATTAAGGGGGGTAGGACGTCAAACGGGCCGACTTGGAGCAGGCGAGGCACCACAGGACATTTTAATTTCCACTGTCTATACGTTTACAAATAAATTCATAAAACTTTGTCAGCATGACCAGGAAGGATTCAGAATCCACTGGAAGTTCGAAAACATAACGAGGTAATTTTTTTTACATCTGAAATTTCATCATTTTTTTCACTTACTAATGGCAACATTTGTTGCTATAGGTACACTTTTCTTCATAAATATGAGAGTTGTTTCGATGAATTTTGCACAGCATACAAACCATACTTAAAAGTGAATGAAACTCTAGAATTTTCCAAATCTATTAAAAACTGTGGTAAAAATTGAGGTAATTAACTACAAAATTTTTGTTTTTTCTAAACATGAAGTTTAAAATACAACAGATCATTCGTTTTTACATAAATTAAATAAATTCTAGAGTTCCATACACCTGTAAGTATGGTATGTATGCTGTGCAAAATTCATCAAAGAATCTCTCTAACTTATGTAGAAAAGTGTACCTATAGCAATAGATGCAGCCATTAGTAAGTGAAAAAATGATGAAATTTCACACGTAAAAAAATTTATTTTTTTATGTTTTCGAACTTCCACTGCAATGAGTGTGTGAATCCTGAATCCTTCCTGGTGATGCTGACAAAGTTTTATGAATTTATTTGTAGAAGTATACACACTGGAAATTAAAATGTCTTGTGATGCCTCTCCTGCTCCAAGTCGGCCCGTTTGACGTCCTACCACCCTTAAGGAAAGTAAAATTGAAATGCATGTGGTTCATAGCTTTTGATTGTAACATAAGATAGTAATCTAGGCTTTTGTCTGTCTTCCAAATGTTGCACCTGAAGAAACGTTATGTAGATCGAAACCGCTTAAAATCGTGCCCTAGAAAGTCTTTCTGTTTCAAGCAAAAAGAATTTCACAAAAAAATGGTTCAAATGGCTCTGAGCACTATGGGACTCAACTGCTGAGGTCATTAGTCCCCTAGAACTTAGAACTAGTTAAACCTAACTAACCTAAGGACATCACAAACATCCATGCCCGAGGCAGGATTCGAACCTGCGACCGTAGCGGTCTTGCGGTTCCAGACTGCAGCGCCTTTAACCGCACGGCCACTTCGGCCGGCAGAATTTCACAGACAGATGATCATTCAACGTAGGCTTCCACGGCCGGCATTTCCGTCGTAGGTGAATTTTGTTTTAAGGGCATCAGTCGGTCGTCCAAGGCTTACTTCTGTGCCTTACTATTCGTTTGCTAGTGCTGGAGACGTCATCGGAGGCTGTAAAGACTCAGACAGTAAGCCGAAGTGTTTGTACCTAGCAGTGCAACAGACGCATTGTGACGTAATCAGATCTCTGCTGTAACTTCACGGAGTCGCGCCGACCTGTGTTACGGAGTTTTAGTGAGGAACAGTTGGCACTCTTTATTTTATTTAACACTAACACCCGCAACTTGTCTAATTTTAACGTATCTTCTTTCCCGCTATAGTTGTTCTTGAGTTAAATCTACCGTAGCAGATCACGCACCAGGACGAGAGGACCAGCAAATTTGTTTCTCCTTCATCAAAACTGAATCAGTTAAGGTGTAGTGGGGAGGTTATATAAGTTCAAAAGCACAGAAACAACTTTCACAGAAGAAAGAGGATTTGAAATTAGACAAGTTGTGGGCCTTAGTGCTAAATAAAACAAACAGCGCCAACTGTTCCCCACTACAAGCTCCACAGCACACCTAGGCGCGACTGCACGGTCTTTGGCAGTGGTCTGATGACGTCACGAACCGTGCGTTGAGTGCATACGTATGAACAGTTCGGTTTGCAAGCTCTTTAACGCTGAAACTGCCATCTTCGTCTTTACAGCCTCTGATGGCACCTCCAGCATTAGGAGACAGCCTAATGTCCAAAAAGCAAAATTCTCCTGCGACACGTAAGTTTCAGTTATCAAATTTATTTCCCTAGCTTACTCATGTTCATAAGATTGAAAATATTCAATGTTGTATGTGTGTGCAATAGGATTAAGCGATATGGTGTGCTGCATGTGGCCTGTGGTAAGTCTTCCTACCAAGGTCCGGTTTAAGGCTCAAGCAACACACACGACCGCTTGGTCCGCCGAGCTGAGACGGGTGCCAGAAGTGCCAAAGTGCAACATGCAGCGTTTATCTACAGGGTGCATCACATGCAGCAGCGAAAACTGACACTGGTGAAAATGTACGATAAGAAAAACAAAAACGTTGCGATAAACGTGGGTCTGCAAGCGAGCCATTTGCGAGACAATTGCGAATTGTAGTTACGAACTCTCACTGACTTCGAATTGAAATATTGTCCTATTCAGTACAAATGCGTTTGAAATTTACGCTTTTCGAGTAAGTCCCCACACAACTAGACTCTAATTTCGGCATACAATGAAGTTTTGATCTTAGCACCCATTCTCACTGCAGAACACTGCCGCAGTGCTCATCATCTTATATTACAAAAAGCAGTTTTATCGACATATTTTCCTAATACTTCTGTAAGTTTCTGCATGCTGTCGATTTTACTTATGTCTGTAGCTAGTGGTAAGAGCGAATTTTCGAAACACAAGGCATATCTTAGATCGGCACTTTTTCAAGAGCAATTTTAGTCACTGAAAGCGGTACCTTGAAGTCAAAATATTCAGGTTCTATTTTTAAAGACTTTTGTTAGGTTAACGGCTAGATAAATGTAAATCTAATGTTTTTATACAAGGGAGGAATTGTCAGTACAGGTGCTGAATAACTGTAGGAATTATGCATGACTTCGTTAATGCACTATTTCTCTTTCGGAGGGGAGGATGATGGAATATCAGCCGGCTTAATTTTTTTGACTTTACTCTGTAACTGTGGTGATTTACCGGAATAGAATTATACTGTTTTCTTACCTCAAGACCTATGAATAGCACAGTGTAAGATTTTGTTATTAATAGTTCTTAATTATATAGAAAATAAAAGAGCTGTAATTACAAGCTTTGTAGAACGTTTCTTGCAATATCAGCCACTGTCTTTTCCATGATAATATCGGTTCCTAATGATACACACCTCTAGTACGTATTGAATAATAATAATAGAGCACATAAGCAAAGGAACGTATTGTTTCTGTTTCATCTGAGTTTACCAGTTTTCAGATCACTGTTTTATAGAGACGACAAATAAAATGGAAAATATTCTCCTGATCCACACATCCAACATGTACTCAGTTCCTACACTTGTTACACATCACCCAGGCTTCTTCGTATGACTCCAAACACATAATGCACTTTCCAGTCTGTTGTATTGACTTATTATTTCCAGTCAGTTCCAGTTTTCTTCGACGCTTTGTAACTGGTTTTCCCTGGCTACTTCTTTAATTGTGGAAAACGCTTCAGCTGCCTTCCTCGCAGTCATTTCGTTAGTCATGACTTTTCTCACAGTCATTTTTATGCACTCTTCGTTCCAGTTTCCCCTTATTTCTCTCATTTCGCGTCGTTTCAGTCTGAAAAGAAGTACTAAGGGAAAATGTAATTTAAAAATTGAAATTGCTTCTGGTCGATACTGATAGACAATCGAGTGGCCGGTACTGCAAGACAAACAAGCAGTAGGCTCGAATGATGTTGTACGTTCTTTTATAGAAATTACCATGAAGGGTTTGTTAGATTTCATTTGTTACATAACATAGATAACCGAAATATAACAACAAAATTAATCACTTTCCTTGAAAAGGGGTACCACAGGTCTCAAAATATCGTCCGTATGCTGAGGGCTACACAGATACCATCAAGCACTCGGAGCAGACAAAGAATTGGAGAGAGGAAGAAGATACAAGACTCCAGTGTACATGGATAGACAAGTATGCTCCTGCTTACTATACACTATTATTTGGAAAAGGGAGATCACAGCCGGCCGATACTGCACTAGTCTCCCCTACTGCACACAAATTTTTTTTTTTTTTCCTCCCTTTAAGTTTCATACATAAAAATTTTGACCTTGTTTATCAAATTTAAACTACTTTCTTGGTAGATTTTCTAAAATTTAGCAACTGAGTGGTGGAATTTCTTCACTTGTAACACATAGCCGGTCGCTGTGACCGATAGGTTCTAGGCGATTCAGCCGGGAACCGCGCTACCGCTACGGTCGCAGGTTCGAACCCTGCCTCGGGCGTGGATGTGTGTAATGTCGTTAGGTTAGTTAGGTTTAAGTAGTTCTAAGTTCTAGGGGACTGATAGCCTCAGATGTTAAGTCCCATAGTGCTCAGAGCCATTTGAACCATTTGTAACATATAGCTTACGCAGTAAACAATGTCTTATATTTAACAACTCAGTACAAAATTAGATGATATTTGAATTTATTTCCTAGTTTTCTTGATGGAAAGTGAAGTAACTGGCATAGAACGGAATTAAAAAGTGCCAGCATAAACTAAAGAGAAACGAAAATTTTATAGTTACATTCTTTCTGCTCAGTTTCATAGATAACACGATTTTACTGAAGCTAGAACAATACAATAAATTTAGTTCTTTGAAATTACATTAAAAAATTTTAATAATCTCAGAGATTACCTTAAAAAGAATGGAATTGTTTCTTTTTCTATATTTCCTCTCGGATAAGATACAGAAATTTATTCCTGTGATAGACGAATGTCTGTATAGTAAATAGTTTTAAAAGCAAAAACAAACCAGTTGTACGATAGATATACGTTTATAGTTAAATGTCTTAGCAACAGATCAAGTAAAAGCAGTCGTGATCAAGAGGGTGGTGGAGGGAGGCGCCAAATGATATGTAGGGAGGCACCAAATGATATGTCACGTGAGTGGCAGAGAGTTATCGAACCGGACGAGTTCCGAGTCCAACTTCAGTCTGATGTGCCTAGATGATCAAGTACTTATACACTGCTCAAAACAATTAGGGGAACATGACGTTGGGCGTCTGCCATACTCCACTAAACAATAATTGAGGACTAGGTATGTTGCCAAATAATTCCATTATCTTTCACTAATTAAGTACGCAACAAAGCATCACTACATCCTCGATTGCTTACAAAAAGAACTGAACTGTTCGACAGGTGTCGAAAACAAAGAGAAAACAATAATTAGTCCCGTTATCGTGGGTGCTTTTCATTGGACTCTGAGAGCTTCAATAACATGTATGCCATACGGAAGCGTTTATCACTGTCTGACACTTGCGGGGCATGCTTCGTATCAGTCTACGGAGGTCACCCCGTAGTATCCGTTCCCATTCTTCAACTGGTGCCAGCGAGAGTTCTTGTAGAGTCGGTGGTGGAACAGGACGACCAAGAACATGTCCCACATATGCACGATGGGGCGTAGGTCGGGACTCACCGCCGGCCATTCCATTACTTCGCAAGACATCCCTGCTGACGTCTGCCTCGTAGTCCCTCGCGTTAGAAGGATTTCAGGGCCACCACCGTATGCGGCAGCCATCAATTGGTCCAACATGAACTGTTCGATGTACTTCCTGGCGGTAAGGTGAAGATGGACAACGGCAAGATCAATGTGGATGTCACTACTGAAGCTTCCCACAACATCACAAAATCGTGGAAATCTGTCGATTTCCTGGAGAGCATTTAGCACTTACTGATCAGCACGGGTCTCTGCACACGAACGCGGCCATCACTTTGAACGAGAGAATACCTGGACTCGCCTGTGAATGACGAAATTCCCAGTTGTCATGGTAACGGCCCCCCCCCCCATGAACCATGGACCTTGCCGTTGGTGGGGAGGCTTGCGTGCCTCAGCGATACAGATAGCCGTACCGTAGGTGCAACCACAACGGAGGGGTATCTGTTGAGAGGCCAGACAAACGTGTGGTTCCTGAAGAGGGGCAGCAGCCTTTTCAGTAGTTGCAAAGGCAACAGTCTGGATGATTGACTGATCTGGCCTTGTAACAATAACCAAAACGGCCTTGCTGTGCTGGTACTGCGAACGGCTGAAAGCAAGGGGAAACTACAGCCGTAATTTTTCCCGAGGGCATGCAGCTTTACTGTATGATTACATGATGATGGCGTCCTCTTGGGTAAAATATTCCGGAGGTAAAATAGTCCCCCATTCGGATCTCCGGGCGGGGACTACTCAAGAGGATGTTGTTATCAGGAGAAAGAAAACTGGCGTTCTACGGATCGGAGCGTGGAATGTCAGATCCCTTAATCGGGCAGGTAGGTTAGAAAATTTAAAAAGGGAAATGGATAGGTTGAAGTTAGATATAGTGGGAATTAGTGAAGTTCGGTGGCAGGAGGAACAAGACTTCTGGTCAGGTGACTACAGGGTTATAAACACAAAATCAAATAGGGGTAATGCAGGAGTAGGTTTAATAATGAATAGGAAAATAGGAATGCGGGTAAGCTACTACAAACAGCATAGTGAACGCATTATTGTTGCCAAGATAGATACGAAGCCCACGCCTACTACAGTAGTACAAGTTTATATGCCAACTAGCTCTGCAGATGACGAAGAAATTGAAGAAATGTATGATGAAATAAAAGAAATTATTCAGATTGTGAAGGGAGACGAAAATTTAATAGTCATGGGTGACTGGAATTCGAGTGTAGGAAAAGGGAGAGAAGGAAACATAGTAGGTGAATATGGATTGGGGGACAGAAATGAAAGAGGAAGCCGCCTGGTCGAATTTTGCACAGAGCACAACATAATCATAACTAACACTTGGTTTAAGAATCATGAAAGAAGGTTGTATACATGGAAGAACCCTGGAGATACTAAAAGGTATCAAATAGATTATATAATGGTAAGACAGAGATTTAGGAACCAGGTTTTAAATTGTAAGACATTTCCAGGGGCAGATGTGGACTCTGACCACAATCTATTGGTTATGACCTGTAGATTAAAACTGAAGAAACTGCAAAAAGGTGGGAATTTAAGGAGATGGGACCTGGATAAACTAAAAGAACCAGAGGTTGTACAGAGATTCAGGGAGAGCATAAGGGAGCAATTGACAGGAATGGGGGAAATAAATACAGTAGAAGAAGAATGGGTAGCTTTAAGGGATGAAGTAGTGAAGGCAGCAGAGGATCAAGTAGGTAAAAAGACGAGGGCTAGTAGAAATCCTTGGGTAACAGAAGAAATATTGAATTTAATTGATGAAAGGAGAAAATATAAAAATGCAGTAAGTGAAACAGGCAAAAAGGAATACAAACGTCTCAAAAATGAGATCGACAGGAAGTGCAAAATGGCTAAGCAGGGATGGCTAGAGGACAAATGTAAGGATGTAGAGGCCTATCTCACTAGGGGTAAGATAGATACCGCCTACAGGGAAATTAAAGAGACCTTTGGAGATAAGAGAACGACTTGTATGAATATCAAGAGCTCAGATGGAAACCCAGTTCTAAGCAAAGAAGGGAAAGCAGAAAGGTGGAAGGAGTATATAGAGGGTCTATACAAGGGCGATGTACTTGAGGACAATATTATGGAAATGGAAGAGGATGTAGATGAAGATGAAATGGGAGATATGATACTGCGTGAAGAGTTTGACAGAGCACTGAAAGACCTGAGTCGAAACAAGGCCCCCGGAGTAGACAATATTCCATTGGAACTACTGACGGCCGTGGGAGAGCCAGTCCTGACTAAACTCTACCATCTGGTGAGCAAGATGTATGAAACAGGCGAAATACCCTCAGACTTCAAGAAGAATATAATAATTCCAATCCCAAAGAAAGCAGGTGTTGACAGATGTGAAAATTACCGAACTATCAGCTTAATAAGTCACAGCTGCAAAATACTAACACGAATTCTTTACAGACGAATGGAAAAATTAGTAGAAGCCAACCTCGGGGAAGATCAGTTTGGATTCCGTAGAAACACTGGAACACGTGAGGCAATCCTGACCTTACGACTTATCTTAGAAGAAAGATTAAGGAAAGGCAAACCTACGTTTCTAGCATTCGTAGACTTAGAGAAAGCTTTTGACAATGTTGACTGGAATACTCTCTTTCAAATTCTAAAGGTGGCAGGGGTAAAATACAGGGAGCGAAAGGCTATTTACAATTTGTACAG
Source organism: Schistocerca americana (assembly GCF_021461395.2). NCBI lineage: Eukaryota > Metazoa > Arthropoda > Insecta > Orthoptera > Acrididae > Schistocerca > Schistocerca americana. Next base: position 908,988,282 of record NC_060120.1, read on the forward strand.
AAACCAGATGGCAGTTATAAGAGTCGAGGGACATGAAAGGGAAGCAGTGGTTGGGAAGGGAGTAAGACAGGGTTGTAGCCTCTCCCCGATGTTGTTCAATCTGTATATTGAGCAAGCAGTAAAGGAAACAAAAGAAAAATTCGGAGTAGGTATTAAAATTCATGGAGAAGAGATAAAAACTTTGAGGTTCGCCGATGACATTGTAATTCTGTCAGAGACAGCAAAGGACTTGGAAGAGCAGTTGAATGGAATGGACAGTGTCTTGAAAGGAGGATATAAGATGAACATCAACAAAAGCAAAACAAGGATAATGGAATGTAGTCTAATTAAGTCGGGTGATGCTGAGGGAATTAGATTAGGAAATGAGGCACTTAAAGTAGTAAAGGAGTTTTGCTATTTGGGGAGCAAAATAACTGATGATGGTCGAAGTAGAGAGGATATAAAATGTAGGCTGGCAATGGCAAGGAAAGCGTTTCTGAAGAAGAGAAATTTGTTAACATCCAGTATTGATTTAAGTGTCAGGAAGTCATTTCTGAAAGTATTCGTATGGAGTGTTGCCATGTATGGAAGTGAAACATGGACGATAAATAGTTTGGACAAGAAGAGAATAGAAGCTTTCGAAATGTGGTGCTACAGAAGAATGCTGAAGATTAGATGGGTAGATCACATAACTAATGAGGAAGTATTGAATAGGATTGGGGAGAAGAGAAGTTTGTGGCACAACTTGACCAGAAGAAGGGATCGGTTGGTAGGACATGTTCTGAGGCATCAAGGGATCACCAATTTAGTATTGGAAGGCAGCGTGGAGGGTAAAAATCGTAGAGGGAGACCAAGAGATGAATACGCTAAGCAGATTCAGAAGGATGTAGGTTGCAGTAGGTACTGGGAGATGAAAAAGCTTGCACAGGATAGAGTAGCATGGAGAGCTGCATCAAACCAGTCTCAGGACTGAAGACCACAACAACAACATGGTAACGGCAGAACTGAAGGCGAGCGAGCTTCGAGGTCTTGTCGTGTCAAGGGGGCACTCGAACAGGAAGTCTGGGTCGTAAGTTCTTTCTCGCAACTTATTCATTACTGTCCGATCGCACGCAGTGGCTCCGGAGGCGCTTCTGAGGTCGTATTTCAGTACTCTGGTGGTATCCTTACGACGCCGCAAAGCACAGATGGGAACATGTCGGACTTCACGTGGAGTTGTAATGCATCGGCGATACTGTTCAACCTGCCTTGTGTACAGACCCGTCTCCCGGTAGTGTGTCCACAATCTATGCATATACATGGAGAGTGTAGTGTAACGACGTAAGTTTTGAACAAATGATTTTCTTTTGACATATGACCATGTGCAGACTTCGTCAGCTACGTCAGTTACAAAACACTTCAAAATTATTTAAATTCTTTTTAAAGTTGTCTCTGAATGGTTCTTGAACAAAACTGTAATTAAAACATCATCATTTGAGTCGTATGCGCAGAATTACGTCACTCAGTCCAAATGGTTTGCGCAAACTTTTTTTTCAATTTAGATGTCGTTTGTTTCTTCTCAGAAATTATATACTCCTAGAAATGGAAAAAAGAACACATTGACACCGGTGTGTCAGACCCACCATACTTGCTCCGGACACTGCGAGAGGGCTGTACAAGCAATGATCACACGCACGGCACAGCGGACACACCAGGAACCGCGGTGTTGGCCGTCGAATGGCGCTAGCTGCGCAGCATTTGTGCACCGCCGCCGTCAGTGTCAGCCAGTTTGCCGTAGCATACGGAGCTCCATCGCAGTCTTTAACACTGGTAGCATGCCGCGACAGCGTGGACGTGAACCGTATGTGCAGTTGACGGACTTTGAGCGAGGGCGTATAGTGGGCATGCGGGAGGCCGGGTGGACGTACCGCCGAATTGCTCAACACGTGGGGCGTGAGGTCTCCACAGTACATCGATGTTGTCGCCAGTGGTCGGCGGAAGGTGCACGTGCCCGTCGACCTGGGACCGGACCGCAGCGACGCACGGATGCACGCCAAGACCGTAGGATCCTACGCAGTGCCGTAGGGGACCGCACCGCCACTTCCCAGCAAATTAGGGACACTGTTGCTCCTGGGGTATCGGCGAGGACCATTCGCAACCGTCTCCATGAAGCTGGGCTACGGTCCCGCACACCGTTAGGCCGTCTTCCGCTCACGCCCCAACATCGTGCAGCCCGCCTCCAGTGGTGTCGCGACAGGCGTGAATGGAGGGACGAATGGAGACGTGTCGTCTTCAGCGATGAGAGTCGCTTCTGCCTTGGTGCCAATGATGGTCATATGCGTGTTTGGCGCCGTGCAGGTGAGCGCCACAATCAGGACTGCATACGACCGAGGCACACAGGGCCAACACCCGGCATCATGGTGTGGGGAGCGATCTCCTACACTGGCCGTACACCACTGGTGATCGTCGAGGGGACACTGAATAGTGCACGGTACATCCCAACCGTCATCGAACCCATCGTTCTACCATTCCTAGACCGGCAAGGGAACTTGCTGTTCCAACAGGATAATGCACGTCCGCATGTATCCCGTGCCACCCAACGTGCTCTAGAAGGTGTACGTCAACTACCCTGGCCAGCAAGATCTCCGGATCTGTCCCCCATTGAGCATGTTTGGGACTGGATGAAGCGTCGCCTCACGCGGTCTGCACGTCCAGCACGAACGCTGGTCCAACTGAGGCGCCAGGTGGAAATGGCATGGCAAGCCGTTCCACAGGACTACATCCAGCATCTCTACGATCGTCTCCATGGGAGAATAGCAGCCTGCATTGCTGCGAAAGGTGGATATACACTGTACTAGTGCCGACATTGTGCATGCTCTGTTGCCTGTGTCTATGTGTCTGTGGTTCTGTCAGTGTGATCATGTGATGTATCTGACCCCAGGAATGTGTCAATAAAGTTTCCCCTTCCTGGGACAATGAATTCACGGTGTTCTTATTTCAATTTCCAGGAGTGTATTAATGCAAGTTATCTGCTTTAATAAATATTAAAACCACATTGAATAAACTTGTAAGACTCAAACTCGCGATGAACGTTGTCAAAAATTAATAATCTTGTCAAATAAATCAGTAATACTTCTTCCTTAATACAATTCTTCATAAATAAATTCTCGGAACACGTATTTAAACTTTTGTAGTATACACTAGCTTATTATCTTTATATATACTACGTATAGACGTGAACATGAGCCTCGACAAGATAGGACTGAACATTTACAACATGATTAAACTTTCTATGACGTCATTGTTGTAGAAAAATTACAAATTCTTTTTTTTCAGTTTTTAGAAGCACGACGCAACAACTCGGTTTCAGGATCTTCTGTTGCTCTTTGGCTGTCGACCAGCGACGTATAGTGGCCAGCAATTTTCACTCTGGTCCCGGCAGTGAAGATGCTGTCTCCGTTCGTTGCGCCGCCCTTTCCGTACATGAAACATAAAAATAAATACAAAACTTTAGATAATTCACAAACATTACAAATATTACAAAATACATAAACAAAACACTAAATTAAACTTATATTCACCTGCAAACTGGGCTGACACTGGTGGATGGGTGACGCTTCAATTTCGCGACCCACTACAGGAGCCATTGACATCTGCAGCAGCAAGACTGAAAATTCATCTTTTTTAGATCAAAAATACCGCACTTCCAACCTGCACTGCATCAAGATGTCGCACCGCATGTGCTCAGTTGAACACAACAACCACAAATAACAACCACCATCTGTGTAACTCACTAGGAAACAATGGGACGCCGGTACTCACTTCCTTTGAAGGGTGACCTGACTTTTTAATACACATCACAGCCAATATATAGAATTGGAAGCGAAGATCTCAAGCCAAGAAATACGACCACAGGTTCGGCCTGTATCAAAACAGATTTCACATACCGGACGCTCCCCTAATTATTTTAAACAGTGCATAAACTTGATACCTTACAGGAGGATATTACAAAGTGACCTTTTCGAAGTGCCGCAAGTAGTGATCCTACAGAGTATCGCAACAAGTTAGGAAAGGGTTGTAAAGGCGAGGAGGCAGCTAGACAAGAGGAGACTGTGAAGACTGGCAGAAGGAGTTGGAAGGTGGCCCCCTTTGTGAGCAACTCCTACCGCCCCTTTTGTTCTCCGCGGCTCCAGAGTGTCTCGTCGTCTCACACAGCGCCCACGCTCCTAGGCACCCCGCTAGCCCGTCGCGAGATCTTCGCGCGAGGAAAGGAATCCGACATCACGAGCGAAAAAAAAAAAAAAAAAAAAAGGCTGGGGGGAAAAGAGAAAAGCTGCGAGCCCTGGTCTCCAGGCTGTTCGCCAGTGTAGCGGACCGCCTCGAGAGTGTCCGCCCTGGGGACGTCATGAAAATTTTATCGTGCCGGATTGTGGAACGCCTGGCAGGGGCGGACGCCGTATAAATCCTGTACTGAGCGCGATGCATATTAAACGCGCGCTGCGGCGCCGCGCCACGCACTACGATGCGATGCCGTGGGACGCATTCCGCCCCTGGCACTTGCCCCGTTCGCGATGTCACTGCCACTACTCTTCACGAATGATGTACAGTGTACTTCTTTTAAAAAAAGCATCCCATATTGTTACACGAGTGTTTCGTTTTAGGGTTCCGTGCCTCAGTCGCTAAAAACAGGATTCCTATAAGCTCACTTTGTTGTTCGTGCGTCCGTCCGTCCGTCTTTCTGTCTGTCTATCAATCCGTCCGACTGTTCCAAACCCACAAGAACGGATAGACGTATCAAGTTGAAATTTGAGTCACTCACTAAGGTCTGCTGTCTCTTGGCGGTCTAAAAAACCTAAGTTCTAAGTCTTTGTAATCAAAATATACGGCCATTTATGTCACCTATTTTGATATACAGGGTGTTACAAAAAGGTACGGCCAAACTTTCAGGAAACATTCCTCACACACAAAGAAAGAAAATATGTTATGTGGACATGTGTCCGGAAACACTTACTTTCCATGTTAGAGCTCATTTTAAAACTTCTCTTCAAATCACATTAATCATGGAATGGAAACACACAGCAACAGAACGTACCAGCGTGACTTCAAACACTTTGTTACAGGAAATGTTCAAAATGTCCTCCGTTAGCGAGGATACATGCATCCACCCTCCGTCGCATGGAATCCCTGATGCGCTGATGCAGCCCTGGAGAATGGCGTATTGTATCACAGCCGTCCACAATACGAGCACGAAGAGTCTCTACATTTGGTACCGGGGCTGCGTAGACAAGAGCTTTCAAATGCCCCCATAAATGAAAGTCAAGAGGGTTGAGGTCAGGAGAGCGTGGAGGCCATGCAATTGGTCCGCCTCTACCAATCCATCGGTCACCGAATCTGTTGTTGAGAAGCGTACGAACACTTCGACTGAAATGTGCAGGAACTCCATCGTGCATGAACCACATGTTGTGTCGTACTTGTAAAGGTACATGTTCTAGCAGCACAGGTAGAGTATCCCGTATGAAATCATGGCGGTGATTCGAGGAAGTACAGTACATACTGACGAAACTAAAATGAGCTCTAACATGGAAATTAAGCGTTTCCGGACACATGTCCACATAACATATTTTCTTTAGATTAGAGAATGAGACACTTAAAGTAGTAGATGAGTTTTGCCATTTGGGAAGCAAAATAACTGATGATGGCCGAAGAAGAGAGGATATAAAATGTAGACTGGCAATGGTAAGAAAAGCATTTCTGAAGAAGAGAAATTTGTTAAAACTGAGTATGATTTAAGTGCTTCCTCAAAGTATTTGTATGGAGTGTAGCCATGTGTGGAAGTGAAACGTGGACGATAAACAATTGAGAAAAAAAGAGAATAGAAGCTTTTGACATTTGGTGCTACAGAAGAGTACTGAAGATTAGACAGGTACATCATGTAACTAATGAGGAGGTACTGAATGGAACTGGGGAGAAGAGAAATTTGTGGTACAACCTGATAGAAGAAGGGATCAGTTGGTAGGACACAATCTGAGGCATCAAGGGATCACCAATTCAGCACTGGAGGGAAGCCTGTGGGGTAAAAACCGTAGAGGGAGACAAAGAAATGAATACAGTAAGCAGATTCAGGAGGATGTATGTTGCAGGAGTGACTCGGAGATGAAGAAGCTTGCATAGGATAGAGTAGCATGGAGAGCTGCATCAAGACCACAACACCATTTTGATACTCGCGAACTCACTCATCAATACCTACAGAGTACATCCCTTTGGTATAGAATCATGAACTTGGGCAAGAAGAAAGCTTTGGCAGGACAACTGAAGGAAAAAACTGGCCAGGTGTGAGTAGGACTCGCGCACGCCTACAGACTTAATTACGTATGAAATGATAATTAAATCAAGACCCAAAGTTGATGACAGTCGTTGATATACATCAACGGGGACAGATGAAAATGTTTGCCCCGACCGAGCTCCAAACCCGGGATCTCCTGCTTACATGGCAGACGCTCTATCCATCTGACCCACCAAGAGAACAGAGGATAGTGCGACTGCAGGGATTTATCCCTTGCACGCTCCCCGTGAAACCCATATTCCCAACTTAATGTCCACACACTACATTCGTAGTGCCCCTGCCTATTACACTGGTATCTCTTCTTTCGGACATATCCGAAAAAACAGATACCATCTTCATACAGTTAAGACTAACCGGCCATTGACCTTCTTCTTCTGTGCTGGATGTACACGCATTGCCCAAACTCTTACGGGACTCGGTAAGATTGTCTGAGGCAAGTAATGAGTGTAATGGGCAGGGACACTAGGAATGTAGTGTGTGGAATTTAAGTTGGGAATGTTGGTCTCCCGGAGAGCGTGCAAGGGATAAATCCCTGCAGTCGCACTATCCTCTGTGCCCTCGGTGGCTCAGATGGATAGGGCGTCTGCCATGTAAGCAGGAGATCCCGGGTTCGGGTCCTGGGCGGGTCACACATTTTCAACTGTCCCAGTTGATGTATATCAACGCCTGTCGACAGCTTAGGGTCTTTATTCAATTATCATTTCATTCTAAGAGAGGTTCATGGTCACCGATGGTATCTGTTCTTTCGGACATGTATTTGCTCTTTCGGGCATGTCCGAAAAAACAGATACGATCTTCATATTCATTTAAATATGTATATTCCCATCCCAAGAATCAACGATCTCGACCATTTTCGCTTGTTATCGACATTGATACTGGCAAAATATTGGTTCCAGGAATTCCAAGACTTTCGAGAATGTTTCAGTTTTAATTCTGCACTCAGATAACAAACAAATGATAAGAGAAATATCTTTTTCTTGTTTACTATAATTATAAATCAACGATTTTCTGATTTTTCCCCATTACTTGTACTGTGAAACTTAGCTTCTAGCCAAATCTCATGATGCTAGATCAACGGGAGTACCCTATAGGTTGTAACGAGAGAGTCTGCGAATATCAAATTATCTGACGTAAAACGCCGTATTTTCCGATTGCATCGGGTAGGAAGCCTAACGTTTTTACTCCATTAAGGAAACGTAGACCCAAGTATCTCACATAAATTTCAACTTGACGCATCTGTCCGTTCCTCAGAAAAAGGCATCTTAACAGAGTGACGGACAGACAGACAGTCGGACAAAAAGGTACAAACATTTTTTTTTCATTTTAATTCTAGCGTGAAACCTTTCTTCTTCCCAAATTTCATGATTATAAGTCATTGGGAAGCATCCTATAGGTTTTGACTAGTGAATTTGAGAGTGTCAAAATATTTGACATAAACTGCCTTATCTTTTCATGGTACCGACTTAGAAGCTTAAGCTTTTTACACCGCCTAGGAACGGTATATCTTAGGGTGTGACATAAATTTCAGTTTCGCGTTCCGACATTCATACGGGAAAGTTACCGGTCCCAGGAATTCCAAGACTTTGGAGAATGTTTTAATTTTAATTCTGCACTCGGATAAGGTGGGTAAACACAGTAAACTCAGATTACCGACGATCAATATAATCCGAAGGAAGACTAGCGTTTACACTGTAGCTTTTAGCAACTGGGGACATTTGCGTTAGTGACTGTTTCGCATTTCAGTAGCAGCTGTTTCTCAGATACCTGCTCATGTCTGGAGTGATATATGCGAAGCACTTCAATGATTTTTTTGAAGTACATATAAGGAAGATAACGTCAAAAGATTTGATTGATTAAATGTGAAATATGCTTACGACCTGTTACACAGGCTAGTTGATAAAATCTGTTATATAGTGCGTTTAAGTGGAGGTAGCGTAATCGGTTATTACATCGAAAACCTCTAAAACAACGGTCAGACGTCAACCACTTGATTACACCTATCATGAACACGAGCAACGAGAGTGATCAGATCTTTTATATAGTTTTAATTTTAATCAGCGCTTACTCACTTTCAAGGAAATGTATTGTGCTGCTTCTTTTTAATAAAAATAAATATAAAAATTGTGCTTATTCTCTCCGTTACCTCAAAATGTAAGCGTCTAATGAAGTTATCATCTCTCTCTCGTCCCCAGTTGGACAACTGAGTACTTCGGTGACTTGTAACCGATCATATTTCTTTTTCTTCGGCATTTGTACTGTGGATCTCGTGGATCCCACAAACACGTCTGAGGTCTATATTCTTCTAGCAGCAACATTACTTTCTCTTGCTCTGCTTTTACATATACTCCTCAACTGTACTGCGATGCCAGCGAAAAGCGTCAACTAACTTACATCCAAACATTTGGACTAATTCTAAGGAAAGCTGTAGCTGCAATTCAGTGTTAAGGGCATTACTTGCACGCTTTTCACGTTTATGTGCCAATTCAGAGACCTCAAGTATTCTTCACCTATGCTACCTTCCTTACTTCATCAAAAACACAGCACTCTCCATGCAAAATAATCCTCTCTGAATAACAAGGTTTTGCATCCATTCACAAGGCCTGAATCGAGCTTTAGTAGTTTAAGAAGAGAGACAGTGAGCTCACGCTGATGTCCTGGCTATCGATTTTGCCTGGTCTGAACCCGCTGGAACACTTCTGCTAAGGTATCGGGAGCTAGCTCTGCCCCCATTAAATACCGGTCCATAACTTGCGGCAATTCCATGATCTGTCTGTAAGACATAACTCCGGAAACCTACCAAGGACTTGTCGAAACAATCGCTGCTGTACTGCACAGCAAAGATGGACCAACACACTGTTAAGCAGTTGAAAATAACGTTTTGGCTCATCGGTGTACCGGGACTTTAATTAATTATTATTTGTAAAGTGTTCCGAGTGCTGCAATGCGGGTTGTATACATCACAGAGCGATGAAACACCGTATGTTTATTAATCGGTGCGCTGGTGGATTACGCTAAATGCATAATAGTTCCACTTCTGCCACCAGGTGAAAATATGGCGCTGTCAGCAGTCAGAATGTGGTGTATTCGCAGGAAAAGGGGAGGAACAGTCAAACATGCGACAACAGTGGTTCTGACACCTTTGTTAGAATATGGCCACAACTTAAACGTGTGTTCAATGTGGTCTCCCAACTCAGTAACATGCTTCGTCTGTAACGCTGCACGGTCTACAGTTGCTCGCAGCATATCCGGTGTAACGAGCACGATATGTCATCGTATGCTGTCTTTCAGATTAGGAGGAGTCTGGATACATCCCTGATAGACACGATCTTTCAGATATCTCCCAACCAGATGTCACTTGGATTTAGGTCAGGAGATCTGGAACCCCACACATCGTGAAATTGCTTACAGATGATGCGTTTGCTATCGAAGGTTTTTCGAAGCAAATCTTTCACCTGGCAAGAAACACATAGTGTCGCCTCATTTTGCATGAAAACACTGGTGTGGAAGCAGTTGCGTTCTTGAAAAGCTGGAATCATGTGTTGCAAAGGAGGTCCTTTTTGCATATGTCAATGCACACCTATCCCGGGTTCGATTCCCGGCGGGGTCAGGGATTTTCTCTGCCTCGTGATGACTGGGTGTTGTGTGCTGTCCTTAGGTTAGTTAGGTTTAAGTAGTTCTAAGTTCTAGGGGACTGATGACCATAGATATTAAGTCCCATAGTGCTCAGAACCATTTGAACCATTTGAACCAATGCACACCTAACATGTCCGTGAGATATCACGTCCTCGCAGAAAATCGGATTGAGAATGGAGCTTGTGAAACCACACAGCCAGTCACACAAGCTGAGTGCAGTAGACGTTCCCGCACAACATGTGGCGGACCGAAACCCCATATGCGTCAGTTCTGTGCACCAAAGGTACCGTGCAGAGTAATACCTCCCTCGTCCATCCAAAGAATATTCCCCAGCCACATGTCATCCGTTTCTGTGCGTGCTGGAAAACGAAGGGCAAAGTCACTGAGTTACAGCCTCTCTTGGGGGTTTATTTGGCGCATATTCTGTATCTATTAAGGATACCAGCATAAAATGCGCCGCAAAATCTTTTGAACTGTTGACCAGGGGATAGAGAATTCTTGTGACACAGCTCGAGCACTGACTGCAGAAATTGAGGCATGTCCTGTACACACTATGTCATCAACAACTGCCATAGTAGTGGGCCACCTGTCACTGCATGTTACACCACCCAATACACCTGTTTCTCCAGATTTTTGATCGTATCCTTTAGCCCATTTATTGACATGTGGCTTCTCGCAGCTGTATCTGTTGGCATTATTCCCGCAGTACAGCACTGCTACTGCTGCAGTTATGATAAAACAACTTTACCGGCATTGCAATACCTTTCTTTTCAATAGCCAATGTGTTACATATAGAAAACTTCCTTCTTAACCATTTCACAAAAGAAATCAGCATTCATCGCCAGGCAACAAACAGCATACTGACGTCAAAACAGGAAACATTTCACATTCTGACTGCTTAGAGCGCCATGTTTTCGCCTGATGGCAGAAAGTGGAACTATTATTTTTCATCGCACTCCGCGTGCGCACGGATTCGTGAACATACCTACAATGTTTCAGCGTCTTGCTATGCAGTCCGCACTACACCACTAAGAACACTGTTTAATTACAACTAGTTGATACATATTTCTTTATTATTTCTTATAGTAGTGATCTCCTGCCCATTTCCTCGTTTAGTTTTCAATAGCGATCGGGTTCAGCACATTTAAAACATTTAAAAAGTTTCATCTCCAATGTTCAGTCTTCACGGTACTTTTTTGCCCAATGTTGTTCTCTGGATGCGAATTTTTAAGTAATGTTTTTTCTGTTCCATTTTGGTATACGATACCAGCAACGTTCCATGCTGGCGTATGATAACAACGTTCTTTGCCAACAATAGTCTACTTCTGACGTCACTTTTGCTTTGTCAGTCTTATTTTGTTTTGCTTCTGACACAACAGGAATTTTACTTCTTGTGCTACTGCAACTGTTTTTTCCCAATTTTGAAGTTTAAATGGTCCCTGTTCTGTATTTTATTACTCTTCATCAGTTTCTTTTCTACATTCTTGACTCAAGCCCTAAATGTTCTTTATGTATGATGCACGTTCCATTCAAAAATTTCCTAATTTTCGACCAGAAAGGCGCTGTTATCTGCGAAACCTGTCATTGCCATCTGTCCCCGCTGAATTTTTATTCCTATTCTGAACCTCTCTCTCACTTTGTACTTTGCTTTCTCGCTGCGGAGACTCCAATTATTAGAGCAAATTAACTATCGTTATCGTTGAGTAGTTCATTAGCGCGAACACAGAGCTCGTAACTCTGTACACCCAAGTCCTTTTAAGCTATAGCTACCACTAGCAGGCACACGCGCACACAAAGAACTTCTCACAAGCCAATAAAAAAGCTTAATGGAAGCTCGTTTGCGATGAAAGTCGTGTACCAATTAGCTGAATCTCTGCCGGATCGATACGTAACGACGTTCGTTAAATGTCGGAGTCTGCTTGCTCGGATAACACAGAATGTGAGGCATGGTAGCTTCAAAAGCGCCCGTTGCGAGTCGAAACAATGAAATCGCTGGACTCACAACCTGAGCCGAATTAAACTCTACTCTATGTCCGAAGCCTCACCTGTCTCGAATCTCACTACAGCTGGACAGAGTTAATTCTCTTCAAAACTCAGAACTCTTCAGCTCATAACTATATCGTATTAGATTAAATTTCAAAGTTTTTTTTGCTGGTTTTCCATTTATGACTGCCCAACTGACACAGGGTATACACTGCCTGAGAAAACAGTGAAGCGGTCAGAAGGGGAGGAGGGTTTGGAATAAAACTTCTTGGGTTCAGAGGGTATGTCATTTTATTTCAGTGACTACAAAATCTATTCAGGTTTGCAAAGAACTTGGCAGCATGAGCCTACTTATAATTATGAAGTTGCACCCCTCCTGGGCTGGATGCATACACTGATTCGACTGGGAAGGGTGTCATAATGACGAGACCATCTGCACCACAACTGTTGTAACTGGTTCCTGATATCCCAGATACTGGCGCTGGGTCGGAGTTTACGTCTGAACTCGTGTCACATGCGTTCTATTGGTGACAGATCTGGGGAGCTTCCTGGCTACGGAAATATCTCAACATATCGCAGGCTATTCGTAGACGCACTTGCCGTGTGTGGACGATCATTGTTCTGCAGGAAATAGCTCCACGATACTGTTGCACGAGAGGTAACACATGAGGACGTGACATACCATCGTATCGTCAGAGTTCCCTCATACATTACCAGCCATAGTCTGAAGTCAAACGCGATGGCTTCCCACACCATGACGCCAGGCCCTGTCCAAAACAATGGAAGAACGGGACCTCTTCCTAGGTCACGACCATACTAGCCCACGAGGGCTATCCGGCTAGTGTGGATCTACAATTCAGCACTGCACACAATGCGACGCCAATTATCTTCACCGAGCGAGGTGGCGCAGTGGTTAGCACACTGGACTCGCATTCGGGAGGACGATGGTTCAATCCCGTCTCCAGCCATCCTGATTTAGGTTTTCCGTGATTTCCCTGAATCGTTTGAGGCAAATGCCGGGATGGTTTCTTTGAAAGGGCACGGCCGATTTCCTTCCCAATCCTTCTCTAACCCGAGCTTGCGCTCCGTCTATAATGACCTCGTTGTCGACGGGACGTTAAACACTAACCACCACCACCAATTATCTTCAGTCCATGCTTCCCGGTCACAGCACCTCTCCATGCGCAGCTGTTTCTATTGTGGCGTCAACGGCGGCTTATTAATGGTACAGCAATTCCATTGTCCGGCTGCTGCGTCTCCGACCAATGATGCGGGATGACACAGAATGCTGTAGGGAATCCATTACTGGATCTCGGATGGCAGGTGCAGATATGAAGGGGTCACTATGTGCTTGGTGGACCATACAACGTTCCTCCTTTGTGGTGGTCAGAAGTGGCGACAAATATGCCTGCCCTCCGATGCCCATGCAGTCCAATATCAGACTACTGTCTCGAAAAAAGTGTCCCATAAATCTGGATGTTGCACGATTAAGGGACGGCCGGGGTGACCGAGCGGTTCTAAGCGCTACAGTCCTGAACCGCGCGACCGCTACGGTCACAGGTTCGAATCCTGCCTCGGGCATGGATGTGTGTGATGTTCTTAGGTTAGTTAGGTTCAAGTAGTTCTAAGTTCTAGGGGACTGATGACCTCAGAAGTTAAGTCCCATAGTGCTCAGAGCCATTTGCACAATTAAGGCCGGTATTACTCTATCAAATTTCTTTGTCAAATATCTTTGTCAAAGATATTTGATGGTGTAATAGGGAGCTTTGTCAAATGTCGTCAAATATTTGATCAGATCTAGGGCCTCGATTTAGATTTCATCAAAGAAGTCGTTTGTCTTCTGTTCACTGCAATGTGACATGTTACCACATGGAGCGCTAGCATCGCTGCAGCTTTCTGTCGTCTGTAGTGTTTTTATAAACATTACCGGTAAATGTAATTGGTGTTTCCGACAACTACAAAATTAATAGAGATGTATGAAGCTGATGAGGCGCTTTACAACGTGAGTCACGCTGAATACAAAAATAGATTAAGAAGATTGGAGACCTGACCTGACCTGACCTGACCTAACTTAACCCACCCCTCTCCTGTAGCAAGGAATCGGAGTGTTACAGTGAGCCTGTCTTCGCAGATGTAGCAGTTCTTAAGTGAATATTGTGCTTTGTGATATGAGGATACACAACACTGAGCACATACAGAAATGTATGCTCGTCCATTCTTAAGTAATTGATGTACGACTTGACGTCCTCCACTATAAGCTTACGTAACAAGTTTTGTTGAATGCTTTTATCGTGTCGTCTTAAAACCAACGACTTCACCCAGGCACGTTTCCTTTTCTCCCCCCGTTTCTCTTCCGCATGTGTGTACAGTGCAATTGTGGCACATGCAACTGCTGCGGTTAATAACAAGTTGTTGTTGTCAGCCATCTTTAACTTTGACGAAAAATATGATGACAGTTTAATACCCCTTCTAGCGCTACGTCAAAGATCTTTGTCAAATATATTTGACGGAATATTTGATCACATCTTTGATCCAATCTTTGACAAAGAAATTTGATAGTGTAATACCGGCCTAAGCCACCTGGTCAAATGGAGACTCACAATGAGGCCACTTCCAAACTCTTTAAAACTCTATCAGATGGTGATAACTCTTTCTCACACTAGTACACATTACTCCGTGTCATTCCCAGTGATCATTCAACATCTGACGCTATTTACATCCCTTATATCGCCAACCAAATCTGGTAACATCACTAATACACTCCGGTGACAATTCTACGTGTCACGAGGAACTGCAACTCCAAATATCGTGTGTACATGTACAAAGTTGTATTGACATCCGACCCTGCCTTTTGGATGATTCACTTTTTTCTTTTTTTGTCAGACAGTGTATTTTTTATCTGGGTACGTCGGTCCAGTTACACAGGTAATCAAGAAGTAATCTCCACTCACGCGACAACTACTTGTGCTTGCATGTAGCCCTTCTTTGTTTCTTTTTTTTAAATTATGGTAAAATTATGATACCTAAAAATGTTGAGCCGAACTGGAGAAATTGTAGCCAATATATAAAAAACAGTGCGGAATATAAGAAAATCATGAAAACACAGTTTCTCTTATTGATAAAGAAATTTAGGTATCTGCAAAGAATGGTTCAACGTAGACGCAAATTCTTGTACTTCGGTACCGTACGTAAATGATTAGAGTCGCAGTGGTTTGTATCGGACAGAACTGCCAGCGTAAGAGCGTTAGTACAGTCACGGAGTGGCTCTGTTATCACGTCTGGTAATGATCGGCCTAATGCCATTTATCACTGATGTCCACAATTATTCAAGAAGTGTCACGGATTAGCATCCACTTACAGCCATTCGCCAGATGACTTTCTGCCATTCCCGTTTCAGACACCTTTGGCTGACTATCCAATGGACCTAACAACTATACATACCCGGCCGATTTCAGCAAGGTGAAGCATGCAGTGAAAATTATCCATTGGAAGTAAGAAGTACGATCCCTAGTAGTCAACTGATCCTCTCTCCATTAAGCTGCTCAGTGGACTTTGGTAATACATCACGCAACTACATTCAAGGACCCACATCCAATTTCTTTCCCCATCAGTCTTATAACTGGTGTGATGTAACACACGCCAGTTTTCTTTCGTGTTTGAATCTCTTCACCTCTGAGTAGCATCTACACCACCACCCTCACATACTGGATATGTTTTCGATGTGTACGGAAAATTAAACGACATACAGATAATGATGGAAGGAAATGGAAAGCTGTGTACCATTTCTTGCGCAAACCATTAATTAAGCGCCTGTAGTAAAGGCGATCCTACAATTGCATTCTGTATAAGCTTACTCAGTGCGATTCCATTCTCTGCGTTACCACAGACGTAACTGTCTCCATATGTACTGGAGGAGCTTGATGTGCAAGGGACCTGCCTGTGTCTTGCTGCATCTAAGAGAAAAACACTATTTCTAGTACGTCCATCAGCCTGGCGTCTTCAAGTGATGTTGCCATCACAGTACAGAGGTCTCACGTAGTTCTTGAGTCCGCCGCTTTTGCTGTGAGGCAATGAAACAGGCTAAGGTCTTTCTGATGAAAATAATGAGTTTCGCAGATTATAGAAATTCCAGCTACTTTTTTATTGTACACTCTTCAAATAAATTGTCAGACTGAACAGTATGTTGTATAATCATATGTACACCTACAGGAATCACTCACAAAGTTACAAATCGTTGTCATTGGTCGAAATATAATTATTCAAGGAATTTAGCCACCTTTGAGCATTGAAATGAATCAATGGTAACAGATGAAAATTTGTCAGAATCGAACCCGAATCTCTAATTTAATGTGAGAGGTTGCCTCAACTGCCTCAGACCCAAATTTCCAGCCTGTTACATACTAGCAGCGTAGCGTTACCTACCTGTGAACCCCCTAACTCGCCCTTCTGAATTCCTCCAAGAGATCGGGCGTCGTGCACATCCGCACTGAAAGAACGGTTCTTTTGCTGTCGCACCTTATTGTTGTGTAAGGCGCAGGACAGCAGTCTTGGGCCTTTAAAACTTGAGGCACTACCGAACATTTAACTCTGCGAGAAAAAACAAATACGCAATGTGAAACCCGCCAGCATTGGGTCACGTAAATTAATTACAAGCTAGAAAGGGAACACAGACGGTGACGACACAGAGCATCTCAGTGGTCGAAAAAAGAGACACAGAGTGATGCGTTTTTTTCTGTAGAAGATGGTGGGACACTAGTTTTTGGTTAACCAGCTAGAGGAAGGGGAGCCCGCATCTCGTGGTCGTGCGGTAGCGTTCTCGCTTCCCACGCCCGGGTTCCCGGGTTCGATTCCCGGCGGGGTCAGGGATTTTCTCTGCCTCGTGATGGCTGGGTGTTGTGTGCTGTCCTTAGGTTAGTTAGGTTTAAGTAGTTCTAAGTTCTAGGGGACTAATGACCATAGATGTTAAGTCTCATAGTGCTCAGAGCCATTTGAACCATTTTTTTGAGGAAGGGGACTAGTGTTTTGTAAGAAGCAATTTGATCGTTCAGTGCTCAGAAGCTCCGGAGCCGAGCCAATCAAAAGTCAATGACAGATGCAAGGTGTGGCAATGGGAGGTTTGCTTTTAGTTAACACTCAATCAGAGGTTAGATTCCGACTTCATCTGCAAACTTCATGATAATATCCGCGACATCCACCACCAGACTCCTGTGCGTAGAGCCGCTGCCGGCTGACGGGATACCTGAGATGATGCATTAGAGACTTACAAAATTTTGGGCGTAATCCGAACTTAGTTACTGATAAGGACAGTTGGTTCTGCCAATGATCGGTTCCAAAGGCTTTTCAGCCACCACCTGCAGTATTATGGTAAGACTGAGCCACAACTGCAGACGATTTACAGGGCCATTAAAATAATGTTAAAGTAATGTAATTACTTCAAGCTTCACTCTAAACACTTGCATTTTAACACCATGCACAGCTGCTTTCATCTGATCACAGGTGTGACGTGTTCCTTTGTGTGGTACTATCTGTTTTCAATTAAGGTTACGACAGTCACTGGGCACTTGGCATTTGTAATTAATTTACTTGCATGATTATAAGCACTTTCCCCTTGACTCCCTGTGCCAGATATACCAAGGTTTCAGTAGATTAATATTATGATAGGTTGCCATTCGTTCATCTATGATTTTGTAATAAGAAGATCAATGTCGGCATCGGATGCGATTTGTTGAACGATAATTATATTGGAACAAACCAAAGTAATCTAATTTGCGTCCCACTTAATAGTCATAAGTTTCCCCATTAATCATTCTGGAGGACACCGTTGGATACGTAATCAACGCCTGCCAGGAACCTGGAGCGTCAACCGACGATGTACAAGGCGTACTCAATAAATAATCAACATATTCTTTTTTCCTGAAAGCAGGTTGGTTTTATTCGAAATTCCAATACACGATATTATTCTCCACTCTTTGGGCTACAAAACCATACTTCAGCAAAACCTCTGTTCAGTGCAACGACCTAATGCCACCTTGCTGGAAGGGCTCTTTGATTTAACGTGACTTTTCCTGTCTGGTTTGAGAATATCGAAGAACAGACAAATAATCATAAGTAATGCTAATAGTATGTGTTCAGTTCGTACAAACTTTGCGCGCTTGACAATGGGTTTTAGCGTAAGGTCCGTTCATTGTATGTTTGACCGTAAGTGATTTTTCTGAAAATATTTCTTTATCTGACTTCGTAGATTGAATAATTCCAAAGCTTTGGTTCGTACTGGACCTTTGATATAATTTGTACACTGAACCTTTTGCAAACCATTTTCGTTGACTTCCGGAAGGCGTTCGGTACAGTTCCGCACTGTCGCCTGATAAACAAAGTAAGAGCCTACGGAATATCAGACCAGCTGTGTGGCTGGATTGAAGAGTTTTTAGCAAACAGAACACAGCATGTTGTTCTTAGCGGAGAGACGTCTACAGACATTAAAGTAACCTCTGGCGTGCCACAGGGGAGTGTTATGGGACCATTGCTTTTCACAGTATATATAAATAACCTAGTATATTGTGTCAGAAGTTCCATGCGGCTTTTCGCGGATGATGCTGTAGTATACAGAGAAGTTGCAGCATTAGAAAATTGCAGCGAAATGCAGGAAGATCTGCAACGGATAGGCACTTGGTGCAGGGAGTGGCAACTGACCCTTAACATAGACAAATGTAATGTATTGTGAATACATAGAAAGAAAGATCCTTTATTGTATGATTATATGATAGCGGAACAAACACTGGTAGCAGTTACTTCTATAAAATATCTGGGAGTATGCGTACGGACCGATTTGAAGTGGAATGATCATATAAAATTAATTGTTGGTGAGGTGACTGCCAGATTGAGATTCATAGGGAGAGTCCTTAGAAAATGTAGTCAATCAACAAAGGTGGATTACAAAGCACTCGTTCGACCTATACTTGAGTGGTACTCATCAGTATGAGATCTGCACGAGGTCAGGTAGACAGAGGAGATAGAGAAGATCCAAAGAAGAGCGGCGCGTTTCTTCACAGGGCTATTTGGTAAGCGTGATAGCGTTACGGAGATGATTAGCAAACTCAAGTGGCAGACTCGGCAAGAGAGGCGCTCTGCATCGCGGAGTTGCTTACTGTCCAGGTTTCTGGATGAGGAATCGAATATATTGCTTCACCCTACTTATACCTCCCGAGGAGATCAGGAACGTAAAATAAGAGAGATTCGAGCGCGCACGGAGGCTTTCCGGCAATCGTTCTTCCCGCGAACCATACGCGACTGGAACAGGAAAGGGAGGTAATGGCAGTGGCACGTAAAGTGCCCTCCGCCACACACCGTTGGGTGGCTTGCGGAGTATAAATGTAGATGTAGATGTGTAGATGTAGATACGTCTTAGCCTGTCGACGTCGGAGCCAAAGTCTCGCTGCATCAGTAATTTCCCCATCATACACGTACTGCTGCCCGTGGAGTGCATCCTTCATTACGCCAATGCCAGATGGGAGTTGGTAGGTGCGAGATCCGAACTGTAGGTTGAATGAGGAGGAACAGTCGGAGTTAGTTTTGTGAGCTCCTATCTGCTGAGCAAACTTACGTGTGGCCTTGCGTCGTCATACATCTACATCTACATCCACATCCATACCCCGCAAGCCACCTGGCGGTGTGTGACGGAGGATACTTTGAGTACCTCTAGTTCTCCCTTCTATTCCAGTCTGGTATTGTTCGTGGAAAGAAAGATTGTCGGTATGCCTCTGTGTGGGCCTAATCTCTCTGATTTTATCCTCATGGTCTCTTTGCGAGATATACGTAGGAGGGAGCAATATACTGCTTGACTCCTCGGTGAGGGTATGTTCTCGAAACTTCATCAAAAGCCCGTATCGAGCTACTGAGCGTCTCTCCTGCAGAGTCTTCCACTGGAGTTTACCTATCATCTCCGTAACGCTTTCGCGATTACTAAATAATCCTGTAACGAAGCGCGCTGGATCTTCTCTATCTCTTCTATCAACCCTATCTGGTACGGATCCCACACTGCTGAGCAGTGTTCAAGCAGTGGGCGAACAAGTGTACTGTAACCTACTTTCTTCGTTTTCGGATTGCATTTCCTTAGGATTCTTCCAATGAATCTCAGTCTGGCATCTGCTTTACCGACGATCAACTTTATATGATCACTGCATTTTAAATCACTCCTAATGCCTACACCAAGATAATTTATGGAATTAACTGCCTCCAGTTGCTAACCTGCTATATCGTAGCTAAATGATAAAGGATCTTTTTTCTATGTATTCGCAGCACATTACACTTGTCTACATCGAGATTCAATTGCCATTCCCTGCACCATGCGTCAATTCGTTGCAGATCCTCGTAGAGGAGGAGAAGTTCGTATGCATTTTGTTGCCGACGAACACGCTGAAGTCCAACATCGCAGGAATCACAGCTGCGTGGGCCGGCGCCATGCGCGACATCAGACAGGTTTCGCGACATTGTTGCAATGATGACAGAAGCCTCGCCCAGTGACACACAGTGATGTTGTCCACTGTCAGGTGTCCATAGACATTCTACAAACACCTATGAATATCTGCGATGCTCTCGTTTTCCGCCACCGCCTATCGCAACTTTATGAAACTATAGGGACTGAAGCGGGAATATTCCACGGCGTTCCACAACAAATTCCGCATTTTTTCAGACGAAACTATCCGAGAAAAAAGTGTGTTGCATTACTTGTTGACCGCCCCCTAGTATAAAAACAAAAATTCTAACATTCTGCGTGGTGTCTGTTCGAAGTCGTATCTCTCTACCACTTTCGCGCAACGACGCTCTGAGCGTGTTTTTTAGGGAATTACTAGTTTGAACCTGGGACCTGTTGTTGGTAAGGAGACGCCAGACCACACATGATGTGTAGAGCTCAGAAGAGTTCAGTGAGACTAGCGATGATATAACCAAATACTTAATGATTTCACCGTCGGCTCCAGTGCACTCCGTGTAAAAGAATCTTAATACTAACTAAATTTACTGGAAGGGGTTCAAGGCTTTTCTATTTTTAGTTAGCTGGTAGAATAACGTCGAAAAAGCAGTTAAGTTTACCATTGGAATTTTTATTCTACTCACAAAACGTTGTTTATAAATTGCACTATTGATAAAACGAAATATTTTAATATAGGATGATATAAACCAACTGCATTCAACAAAAATGTGAACGAATATTCCCTGAATGGGTTTCCAAGTTCTATAATGGATCGAAGGATGAGCTATGCCATATCACATCTATAATCTAGGTTTAAATTAAGTTTCATAAAGGAGAAAACTATCAAAATGGTCCACAGTGACCCTCAATTATGTTTAATTACTTTTTTAACTTGTCGTAATTGCAGTGGCTGATGTGGCTTCTCAATAATTATATAACAGAAAAATCATCGCGTTTCAGATTTTAACTTCAAGTAGCAAATGTGAATACCATGAGCTTTAATTGACGATCGACACTAGTATTACGCAAAAAGTGGATATAACAGATGAGACTTCTGCAGTTCTGAGTGAAGCCTTATGCGCTCTTATGTGGCATCGCATACGTTCATTACCTTGTCGGTGGTTAGGCAGTGTCAGGGGGCGGCGGGCGGCGCAGCTCCACACACCTCGCCGTCTCGGAAGCAACTCTCCCTAACTTCCCCTTACTACAATTTACCGAAGTTGGTTTGAGAAAAGCTATCTGACTGTGTTTTCAACTGACCAATCAGGGCCTCAATGTTAACCTTAATCTCCGCCTACAAAAATTCTGTCTATCCAATGAGAAACGTTATACTTTTCGTGGTGGGGCAATGTTTTTAATGTTTGCTACGTAACAGAGACGCGTATAGTGTCACGCTAAAACTTGCAGCTGGTGTGGCCCTTTTAGTGTTATCGTAAGATCTATACTGTTCTTCTGGATGGCTCTATCTTTTAACACGGGATGGGGGTGGTCTTGGCGGTCGGCTGGCGACGTGGGTGTCCGTCCCTTATCGTAGGGTCTCCTAGCCTACACGAGTATGCTCTCAGCTTCTGTTCTCGTTTCTCCCCTCGGAACTGCGTCTGTTTCACGGTGGGGAGGTATGACATGCATTTAGGCGTTCTTATGTTAGTCTGTGGTATTCCATTTGCTCACTCGTTGATCATATTACTTTGTTTAATTTAATGTCAGGATTTATTCGGAGCTATGTGACATACTGCAGGATTTGCTGTCATGTCAGGGTTTTCATGGAAGGTGTTGGATTTGCCTGACACCTTACAAAAAGACCCCTAGAAATAGCAAAGATTAAAATGGTTGATGCGACAGGGGGGTCACTTCAAACTGGTGACCGGCGTCAGGCGAGTAAAGCAAACCGCGGCAATGCTCATTCGCAGTTGATCTGCGCTATGGAGGAGTGGTGATGAGGATCTTTGGTTTTTGGGGCGCTCAGCTGCGCGGGCAGTGGAGGACTGCACTACGCCGAGTGTGGTGCTCGGCGCCAGGACGGCCGCTCGGCACTTGCCGGCCGCCACAGTCGTCGCGTGCCGTGCCGTGCTGTGCTGTGGCGCCGCCTCGCCCGCCAGCCTTCCGTCAGATAGTGGCACCACGTCAGCCAACAGGCCGCCGAGCCGCGATACGTGGGCTAATTACTCGGCGCTGGCAATTACCATATAGATTGGCGGCCGCGGAGATACCGCCATGACGTCAAGGGCAGCCGCGCAGAGTGGCCCATAGAGTGGGCCACCAGCTGCCCTCATCATCAGGTGGCTCATGTAAATTCAGCGGCCGATTCGTCCACTGGCAGCTTTAAGGAGACCCATACCTAATGGAAGACCTGTAACCTCCCCCTCACTTATCGACCTTAATGACAGTAAAAATTAAACCGCTTGTAACTAATGGAAATTTGGGAAAAGCAATCGTCACCGAAGTTAATCTGTCGGTAAAGAGGGAAAAAAGGGTTGCATCCAAATGAAAGGAAAAATGCAAATGAAACTAGTGGAAATTAATTTTGAAAAGGGGTTAAGTTAATAAAGAAAGTAAATGTGTGGTCGTTTCGTTAACAATTAACTGTCGTTAACTAGATATTTGAGATTTGGGGAAAATTACGGTCCCAGTCCTATGGATAACTACTATAATAACTGAAAAAGAAAGGTTATTGCACATATTATTAGCACTAAAAGCGTGGCAGCTGAAGGCTGACACGCATTGTGTGAAAACTGAAGCCGGCAGCGGTGGCCGTGCGGTTCCAGGCTCGTCTGTCCCGAACCCCGAGACTGCTACGGTAGCAGGTTCGAATCCTGCCTCGGGTGTGGATGTGTGTGATGTCCTTAGGTTAGTTAGGTTTTAGTAGTTCTAAGTTCTAGGGGACTGATGACCTTAGATATTAAGTTCCATAGTGCTCAGAGCCATTTGAACCATTTTTTGAAAACTGAATGTTTGTCAGAAGTAATAAATTTCGCTACACTCTGACTTAATTTAGCAAAAGAATTAATAAAACCGGAAAACTGAAAGTTAATTTAGTGACTGAAATTAATAGTGAACTTTGTTTCTGAAGCACTACGAAATTAAATAAAATAAGATTAGTCTTGGGCTACCTCAACAATCATTTCAAAAGCTACTTGAATCTACGCGATTTATAAATAAGAGATTTAACTTTGAACTTGAATTAAATGATTCTGAACAATTAACAATAGTAAAATTTAGTACGTACCGAGCTGAGCTGCAGTCACAGGTAAGCTAAAATATGGTAACAAAACTCGCACTCTTAATTTGTGCTTGTGTAATGTAAATATTGTAGCCAGCTATGAATACCTTAAGTGAACTTTGAAATTAAAGCAGTGAAATGGAATGATATTACTTTAATGCTGGCGTCTGAATTTCAACGACACTCGAGTTCATTCCGGAAAAGGGACCCTGCTTGGTAATGCAATTGGGACAATGAGCAACAAAGATTCATGCTAAGTTGCTGTATTTTAGTGGTGCTAATGGAGTAGTTTGAAAAGCTGTGATCTGCCATACAGCTCTAAAACTTTACGTGCTTTCAGTCTTCCTTGTTGGTTGATTGAAGGTTCGAAGTCGTCGATCGAGGAGGTGGCGACAATCACTCATTGTCGGCCGTAGCTGTTGCAGAAGCTGGATGTTGGCGCGCCTTCTTCTCGACACGGCCACCAGGCGAAACGGGCTCTCGATGTGTTCCTGCTAATGTTTCCCGTCCGCGACACCGTGCCAGAAACTATCATAGCAAGTCGAGCGTAATTACATGCTGTCAAACCCCGGAAGCGCGGCAACTCGCGGGAGCGTCACTCAACACACCTGCTCCACCGCCCTACTCCCGCCAGGGTCTCTCTGCCCGCGCTCCATGCGGCAGGGTTAGCACTACCAAAGATCCTAAACACTTTGGTTCTCTACACGACCTATCGATGTAGTCGTTCGATAGCATAGTTTTCCCTAGGCCAGACCCAGCATATAAATACAAATAACATTTACAAAACAAACCAATTATACATCGACATAAATGCATAAATATATATATACAAATAGTAAAACAATAGCAATATATAAAGACACAGAAATGTCATACCTTCAGGTAACAAAATACGGAAAAAAATTATAGTACAATAGATGGAAACAGGAGGATATGTATTTACGGCTTTACAGACCCCACACCGGTTCTGCTGGTACTATCCATGTGATTAATACTCTCTCCGTCGTTGCTTACTCGTATTATACTAGTCAGAGTCCCGAGCGACTGGAAAAAAGCGCAGGTGACGCCTGTATATAAGAAGGGTAGAAGGACGGATCTTCAAAATAACAGACCAATATCCTTAACATCGGTTTGTTGCAGGATTCTCGAACATATTCTCAGTTCGAATATAATGAATTTCCTTGAGACACACAAGTTGCTGTCCATGCATCAGCACGGCTTTAGAAAGCATCGCTCCTGCGTAAAGCAACTCGCCATTTTTTCACATGATATCTTGCGAACCATGGATGAAGGGTATCAGACGGATGCCATATTCCTTGACTTCCGGAAAGCGTTTGACTCGGTGCCCCACTGCAGACTCCTAACTAAGGTACGAGCATATGGGATTGGTTCCCAAATATGTGAGTGGCTCGAAGACTTCTCAAGCAATAGAACCCAGTACGTTGTCCTCGATGGTGAGTGTTCATCGCAGGTGACGGTATCATCTGGAGTGCCCCAGGGAAGTGTGGTAGGTCCGCTGTTGTTTTCTATCTACATAAATGATCTTTTGGATAGGGTGGACAGCAAAGTGCGGCTGTTTGCTGATGATGCTGTGGTGTACGGGAAGGTGTCGTCGTTGAGTAACTGTAGGAGGGTACAAGATGCCTTGGACAGGATTTGTGATTGGTGTAAAGAATGGCAGCTAACTCTAAATATAAAAAAATGTAAATGAATGAGCTGAATAGGAAAAGAATCCCGTAATGTTTGAATACTCCATTAGTAGTGTAGCGCTAGACAAAGTCACGTCGATTAAATATTTGGGCGTAACATTGCAGAGCGATATGAAGTGGGACAAGCATGTAATGGCAGTTGTGGGGAAGGCGAATAGTCGTCTTCGGTTCATTGGTAGAATTTTGGGAAGATGTGGTTCATCTGTAAAGGAGACCGCTTATAAAACACTAATACGACCTATTCTTGAGTACTGCTTGAGCGTTTGGGATCCCTATCAGGTCGGATTGAGGGAGGACATAGAAGCAATTCAGCGGTGGGCTACTAGATTTGTTACTGGTAGGTTTGATCATCACGCGAGTGTTACGGAAATGCTTCAGGAACTCGGGTGGGAGTCTCTGGAGGAAAGGAGGGATTATTTTCGTGAATCGCTACTGAGGAAATTTAGAGAACCAGCATTTGAGGCTGACTGCAGTACAGTTTTACTGCCGCCAACTTATATTTCGCGTAAAAACCACAAAGATAAGATAAGAGAGATTAGGGCTCGTACAGAGGCATATAGGCATTTTTCCTCGTTCTGTTTGGGAGTGGAACAGGGAGAGAAGATGCTACTTGTGGTACGAGGTACCCTCCGCCACGCACCGTTTGGTGGATTGCGGAGTAGGTATGTTGATGTAGAGGTTAATAATAAAATTATGATAACTACTTGAAGTAAGTGAAAAGAATATGAAGCAGGTTTGATACGTTTGCCCTAAAAGGTGACAGGATGATATCGAGTTTGTTGGTCGGTTGATATGGGGGAGGGGAGAAACAGCGAGGTCATCAGTCCCATCGGGTTAGGGAAAGATAGGGTAGGAAGTAGGCCGTGCCCTTTCGAAGGAACCATCCGGGAATTGGCCTGTAGCGATTTAGGGAAATCACAGGAAACCTAAATCAGGATGGCGGGACGCGGGTCTGAACCGTCGTTCTCCCTAATGCGAGTCCAGTATGTTAACCATTACACCACCTCGCTGTTGTTATGCAGGATGTTCTCGCGTCCGTCGGCCGTCGTAATTTAATTTATTATTTACTTCAGAAATTGATTGGTAACGGTGGTTGTTGCCGACTTACTTGGTGGGCCTTCATGAATATGTTATTTCATTCAATTTTGATTTACAATTAAATGCTTTTGTGATGTTCTCTTTTTATAACAATATTAATCTTCAGTGGAAATTATTTGTTACGTTAATGAACGTTAGACTCGCTGAATCTTAAAACATAAACATATAAGTTGAACAGTAGAACAAACTTTTCATATTAATTTCCTCGGCTAGTCAGTTCACTTTAAAGCAAAAAATTTTTAATTATTAATTACAATTGCGGCCCACACACGCGCGAGAGTATTTTTTCTTTCCTCCGTTAACCATTGCATTGTAGTAGGAGTCCTGGCTCTGGCTCTCAGCTGTTGCTACAGAAAATAAGAATCTTGAAGCTACGTATTTTCTGCAACGTCGGGCGGCTGCGGAGAAAAATGTATATTATGTTAATAGCGGGCGAGTTTTTCGCTTCCGCTAATTTTTATAAGTTAATATCGCCACGTAATGGCGTCGTTGGCTGCATCGGCCGCTTTGAGTGTTGCACTGTAAATTACTCGAACGCAGGTTAATTCAAGGAAGGCGGACATGAAATCGGGATCACCTCTTACAAATTAAAAGTGAACAATAATATTAAATCAATACAATATCTGCTTAATTAGTACTAATCTACATCTACATCTACGTGATTACTCCGCTATTCACACTAAAGTGTCTAGCAGAGGGTTGAATGAACCACCTTCATGCTGTGTCTCTACCGTTCCACTCACGAACGGCACGCGGGAAAAACGAGCACTTAATGTGCTTACATTTGCCAGCACTCGCAAGATGTCCGTTTACACGCAACCAAGACAAGAGAAGAAGTGAAGACGATTAAAAAATTAACAAAAGAGCGTATCTTGTTGTCTCTTTAGATCATTTTGTTATATTTCTTTGCCATCGAAACTTCCACAGTGAAATTATTATAATACGGATACATGAGAAAAACGTGTGTTCGCCTGAGCGGCTGGTGTCCACTTATTATTCAATTTTTAAATGTCTCTTCTTTATAAATACTGTTTTTTAAGTCTTTTCTTATTATTTCACTGGGGACGGTATAATGTTTATTTATTAATTCTGGAAAAGTAACCTTTAATTGTGAAATGGGTAAATAACTTGCAAGAATGTTTGATACTGCGCTGAAAACAGCATATCTTCAACTTTTATTCCTGCCTATCACTGTTAGCCACCGACGTTATTTATAGGTGGCTTTCGCGAATGTATTACTCCAACAGTCATTATGGACTCAAATAACGGTACGGAGCGTGTGCAGTGTTGTTTATGATTTCATGAATCCTAATCCGCTACTACAGTTCGAAGACAATTCAGATCTAACTGTCGCAAGCCACCACCTCAGAGGCAAACTGTTGGTACAATCGTTTCGCCAGAACTGGCTACGTTTCACATCGGACGCCAGTCAGAGTCGGCCTACAATCTCTGACACACCAACTGAAAAAGTTCAGTAGTCTTACATCCGTAGTCCGAGTAAATCAGCAAGACGTGCCAGCTTAGAATTGAATATGCCAAGTGTTACAGTGTGGAAGGTAAGACTGCTGAAATACTACAGCTGCCGCGTCAGAGACTACTGGCCGACCCTGACCCAGCGTCCTATGTGAAACGATTGTATTAGTTAATAACAGTTTGGCTTTGAGGTGGTGGCTTGCAGTATTTAGCCCTGAATCTTCTCTGAACTGTAGTAGTGGATTAGGATTCATGAAAGCATAAACAACACTGCACATCTTCTGCACCTTTATACAACTCAGTGACGACTGTTGGAATAATTAAGTCGCGCATACCACCTAGTGTGAACTTCGGGAACTAACCTTGTTAGGCTGGAATAAAACTTGAAGAAACACTGCATTAAGTGCTCCATCAAATATTTCTGTAATTTTTTCCTCATTTTCGCAATTAAAGGTTACTTTTGAATAATTACAAACACCTTGTATTCTATTTACTTGTAAAGTAATGCAAAAGACCAAGCAGTGTTAGAGGAATCAGAAGAGGAGCTAGAGAGGATGTTGAATAGTATTGCTAGAAGGGGCAAGAAGTATAGAATGAAAATAAATACAAGTATGAAAAGACATAAGTGATGAGAATAAGCAAGAAAGAACTAGCAGTTGACATATTCCTACATGAAAAAAAAAGAACAAGTAAAATCCTTTCCCGAAGTATGAGTTAAAAAAACGTCTTCAGTCACAATTTTTCGTGCTTTTCTTTCAGTACACAATTAATTTCGGACCCTGTGGGTCCATAACCAGGTTTAATTCGTCTTAATACATGCTTGATATGTTCTCTTGAATGAGATGAAATGCATATTCCTGCCACAAAATGGTTTGATATTAGGTTACGAATTTTGTACGTCAGATATGGAAAATATGTGCGAAATAGTGGAAAAAATGAACAGCGTAAACTTACCAAAAATCCAAGTAAAGCTTTTTTAACGTTTTAGCAACAGCATAAGTATCAAACATATCACTTCATTCAAGAGGCACATTAGCAAACACATGTTAGTAAATACTTCACAGATGCTTCTGTACATGGTGGCGTCAAAGATGAATTTTTCATAGTGCTAAAGACATAATTATTAAACAATTGACATATGCAGTAAATAACTTTAGACCATATCTTTAAAATTACTGAAATAGCTGTGGCTTGCGAAATCTGTTTGTTCATTTAACATTGATTCTGGTTTTTTGATTTTGTGGAGGTATATCTCCAGTTCTTCTAACTGATTAAGGGTCTTACCATTGGCTTCATTATGTAATACTACCAAATTGTTTTCTAGATTGTTGATGACATGTTCCCTGTTCAACATATGTTATGCAATGACAGATTTTTCAAAGTGGTTGAGCCTGAAAGCATTTACACGTTCTTGAAAACGGGTTTTGAAGTTTCTGCCCGTTTACCCTACATAGGAGGCAGGACAACTGGGGCGTGATACTTTGCACACTCCGCTGTTGTTGTATGTTTGCGTATTTGATTTTATGTTGTGGACGAGTATGTTTCCTAATTTATTATTAGTTGAGAATGAAATGGTTACTTTTTTTTAAGGTTAGCTATTGTTCGTGATATGGGGCCCAGGTATTGGATACTGTCGATTATTTTATCTTCTTTCATAGTGATGTTATTCCTTGTCTTGCTTTTGTGTAATTGTCTGTCCAAATTGTCAAATGTTTTCGCTATGTAGCCATTGCTTATGGCAATGCAATTTATTGTATCTACCTTATTCTTGAGGGTGTTTCCTTCTAGATCAAGAGAGTGTACTCTGTGTAGCTTGGACCTAAATGCAGCATGTTTCTGCGTGGTGGGATGGCATGATGAGTTGTCCAGAGGTATGTCTGTGTATGTGAGTTTTCTGTGTAAGCTGAACTTATGTTTTTGTTGATGGTTGGTGATTTTAAGGCCCAGGAAATTTATGCTTTTGTTGTCCTCATGTTCTGTTATGAATTTTATGTTTGTGTGGAAAGAATTGAATAGTAGTTCTTTGATCTCATTTTTTGTTTCGTCAAATAGAAGTAAGGTATCATCAACATATCTCCAGTACTATATTATTTTAATTTTGAATCTGTTGTTTTCATTAAAGAACGTACTTTCCAGATGATTGAGAAATATGTCTTCCAGAAAACGTGACACGCTACTGCCCATTGCAAGACCCTCATTCTGTTGGTAAACTTTCCTATTGAATGTAAAGTAATTGTTGGACAATATTGCTTGCAACATGTCCTTGACTTCTGATATTTCCGCAATTGACAATTTTTTAATGTTTTTTAAGTTTTCAAAAATTATGTCTATTGTTTCTTCAGTAGGTACATTTGTAAATAAGTTAGTTACTTAAAAGAGGCAACCTTGGCACCTGCAGGAATATGTATGTCTTTATTTTAGTTGCTAATTCCTTTGTGTTCTTAACTGAGTATGATTTATCAAATGTATAGTACTGTTTCAGAATTTTGTTCAGTAATTGGGAGATTTTGGAAGCAGGTGTATTCCTAGAATTAACAATAGGCCTCAATGGAACTTGGGGTTTATGGGTCTTCGGTTGAACTCTGTCTTGGGGCTGTGGGATTCATTAAAATGTGTTTTTGCTAGTTTTTCTGTGAAGAGGAAATTGCATTTACTAACTATTTTTCTGATTTTGTTTAGGAATTTTATAGCAGGATCTTGCTTGAGCTCTGTGATGTTATTTTCAGAAAAGAAAGTTAGTATTTAAGTGACATATTCATCTTTGTTTATAATTACAACAGAGTTGCTTTTGTCAGCTTTCAGAATCATGGCATTGTTATTAATGAATTTCATGTATATGTTGTTTATTAGCTTTCTGTCTTGATAAACTGCTTTGGGGGTTTCATTATGGTTACTTACGTTTTCCTGAATAATTTTAGTTGTCTTGGGTTCTAGGACATTCTGTTCAGTGTTATTCAGGTCAGCTAAATTAGCTGCTTTTTTAGTGTGTATGATGAAGTTATTAAGGTAATTGTCACTTATTCTGGGTTTTACATTGTGCTTTAGTCCTTTCTTGAATAGATGTTGTTCTTTTTCACTGAAGGTGATATCAGTTTGGTTAATGACTCTTTCATAAAACTGTGTTTTGTTGGATGGTTGGTTGTCTCGCTGCTGATGCAGTTTTACTTGCATGGCTTCTAATTTCTTTTGGTGCCTGTGTGTGATTTCAGTTTGCAATTTGTTTACAATAATTTCAAAATACTCCTCAGGAGCTGTTAGTTCTAATGGGTGTAGTGTATTAGCTAATTGTAAATATGTGTTATAACAGCACTTTTACAATATTTTCTTTCTTCTTATACTGAGATTTTACCTCTGACGTCATCTACATTATCTCACATTTCCTTTTGGAAATCTGGGCTGCAGCAGACTTGTTTTTGATGATCACTTTGACGTAATTAGGACAAAAATCACATGCCAGACATTCTTTGGTGAACTTAATACTAGCGCTGTCTTTCATGAGTTTTATTTTGTAATTCTTGTATGAGTACACTGCTTTCAGTGCCTGGCAGGGCAAATTCAAAATAATTTTATCCATATTTTGCAGCTTCAAACGTGGCTGCACTCAATACAGTCGAGGTATGAATATAAGAAACGCGTTCAGTCACCATTTTTGGCGCAGCTTTTGAAATTAGAATATTTCTTGGTTAACTATATCTAGCTAAACGCTCACTCGTCTTTGTGTGTATACAGGGTGTTCACAGGAGTTAATGCTGACATAAAAAAAAGGAAACATGGCATAAACATGTCTGTTAACGACTTTTTCGGATATGGACCACTTTACTTGTCTCAAGAAGAGTCAGTACGCAGTCCTACTAGCCAACTCCCCGTCCCACACTTACTGAAGGGCACAGTTATTCATCTACGTCTTCACATATATTCTATGAATCACTGAGTCAATGCATGGCAGAGGATAATTTTTATAGCACTGTATATTAAGGTTTCCTCCCACTCCATCCATGAATAATGTTTGGGAAGAATGTTTGTTTGTATACCATACACTTCAGCAGTATCCAAATGTAGACAGTGGAAGTGTTTCTTCAGAAGTCTCCTTTGTACACAAGTTACCAATGAATCACTGATTGCAAACTGAGTTTATTAGGTCGTATCACTTCATGTCTGTATACACTGCTATTCACGGCATGATAGACTCTCACTAATCATTTGGTCAAAGAATGGCACGCTTTGACATTTCGTGTAGCGCACAGCCTTACAGTTCTCTGCGTTAAGAGAACTTATCCTACCCTAAGTCATTAATGCATATAACGAATAGTTGAATATCTGCTGGCGTCTAGCAGACTGGACACGTAATGAATTTCTTTCGCGTAGAAACGTCTGAGAGCGAGACTGACAAGCGACGCGACCTCTTCAGCGGGGCAACGCCCGCGGCCTCTACCAGAACCAGGGCCGGGCTGGGCCGTTCGTTAAATTTTTGTTCACGAACTGATGCTGACATTGTGGGGCGACACCTCGGACGGCATATGTCACCTACAAATCTTATCATTAATTTACGTAAATTAGTATGTATGGAATGGAAAAACTGGTAGAAGTCGACCTCGGGGAAGATCAGTTTGAATTCTGTAGAAATGTTGGAACATGTGAGGCAATACTAAACTTGCGCCTTATGTTAGAAGAAAGATTAAGGAAAGGCAAACCTACGTTTCTAGCATTTGTAGACTTAGAGAAAGCTTTTGACAATGTTGACTGGAATACTGTCTTTCAAATTCTAAAGGTGCAGAGGTAAAATACAGGGAGCGAAAGGCTATTTACAATTTCTACAGGAACCAGATGGCAGTTATAAGAGTCGAAGGGCATGAAAGGGAAGCAGTGGTTGGGAAGGGAGTGTGACAGGGCTGTAGCCTCTCCCCGATGTTATTCAATCTGTATATTGAGCAAGCAGTAAAGGAAACGAAAGAAAAATTCGGAGTAGGTATTAAAATCCATGGAGAAGAAATAAAAACTTTATGGTTCGCCGATGACATTTTAATTCTGTCAGAGACAGCAAAGGACTTGGAAGAGCAGTTGAACGGAATGGACAGTGTCTTGAAAGGAGGATATAAGATGAACATCAACAAAAGCTAAACGAGGATAATGAATGTAGTCGAATTAAGTCGTGTGTTCTGCAGGAATTAGATTAGGAAATGAGACGCTTAAAGTAGTAAATGAGTTTTGCTATTTGGGGAGCAAAATAACTGATGATGGTCGAAGTAGAGAGGATATAAAACGTAGACTGGCAATGGCAAGGAAAGCGTTTCTGAAGAAGAGAAATTTGTTAACATCGAGTATAGATTTAAGTGTCAGGAAGTCGTTTCTGAAAGTATTTGTATGGAGTGTAGCCATGTGTGGAAGTGAAACATGGACGATAAATAGTTTGGACAGGAGGAGAATAGAAGCTTTCGAAATTTGGTGCTACAGAAGAATGCTGAAGATTAGATGGGTAGATCACGTAACTAATGAGGAGGTATTGGCTCAAATGGCTCTGAGCACTATGGGACTTAACTTCTGAGGTCATCAGTCCCCTAGAACTTAGAACTACTTAAACCTAACTGACCTAAGGACATCACACACATCCATGCCCGAGGCAGGATTCGAACCTGCGACCGTAGCGGTCGCGCGGTTCCAGACTGTAGCGCCTAAAACCGCTCGGCCACTCTGGTCGGCTGAGGATGTATTGAATTGAATTGGGGAGAAGAGTAGTTTGTGGCACAACTTGACAAGAAGAAGGGACCGGTTGGTAGGACATGTTCTGAGGCATCAAGGGATCACAAATTTAGCATTGGAGGGCAGCGTGGAGGGTAAAAATCGTATAGGGAGACCAAGAGATGAATACATTAAGGAGATTCAGGTTGCAGTAAGTACTGGGAGGTGAAGAAGCTTGCACAGGATAGAGTAGCATGGAGAGCTGCATCAAACCACTCTCAGGACTGAAGACCACAACAACAACAACAACAGTATGTTATGAGTCCCCTGTGAGTTAGGAAACGAGACACTAAAAGAGTCTCGTTTCCTAATGTAATTCCCTCGGCATCACCTTATTTAATTTGATTAAATCCCATTAGCATTGTCTTCCTTTTATTGGTATTCATCGTATAATCCCCTTCACTATCTTTTACAGAATCACAATGTCATCGGCAGACCTGAAAGATTTTATTTCTTCTCCCTCAAGTTTAATTCCCTTCCCAACTTTCTCCTTGTTTTCCCCTAGAGATTGCTCAGTGCACAGATTGGATAAAATAGGGGATAGACTACGGCCCTGTCACTCCCTTCTCAACTTCTGCTTTCGTTTCTTGTCGTTTGACTCACTGAACCACAGTCTGGTTTCCGTAAAAGTTATAGATAAACTTTCTCTTTCTGTATTTTATCCCCCACTACGTTCAAAATTTCAAAGGCAGCAATCCATTGCACATTATCAAAAGTTTTCTGTAAATCTAAAAATTCTATAAACGTTGGTTTTTCCTTTCCTCAACCAATCTTTTAAGTCTGTTTTTCCGGAACCCAGACTATCTATGCCTGTCCTTCCATTATTGCCAACCATGTCTTACTAAACTGGTAGTTCTGTAATGTCCGCACCTGCCAGCACTTGCCTTCTCTGGAACTGGAATTATTTCCTCCTGTACAGCTCCTGTAACATATTTAGATGATTAATTTTGTGGCTATCGGACTCGAGTACGGGAGATTTACAGAGATAACAAGCTTCGTTATTATTAAAATATAAACGTGACCATGTGGCCTAATACAAAAACGTCCGCCTTACACTATTCAATTATTATAGTTCCTCAATTATAAAATGTGAAATGCCATTTTGCAATAATAACAGTACAAGTCGATACTGCTTCGTTATATAATCCCTAACAATGCCCATGTTCATCCGTTCTTGTAGTAATTGTTAATCTCATTTCACATTCATGGTGAAGTAACGATTGGTGCACTGCATTTCCACATTAATTCAACAGGTCGTCACTGTCCGCAGGAGCCGTTCCGTATCTGTTCAAATATTAATACGTTCCGCCAACTGAAGTTAATGACCAACAACGATGCTGTTTCGGGCACAGATTCATAAATAATTCAGCGCGCCATTCCGCGGATAAACTGAATTATAAATTGTTTTTACCCTATGAACCGACGTCGTACTTCCAATCTCAGTATCAACTCTTTAGAAAATTCTTCAGACAGTTTATGCGCGAAGCGGCTGCATGCGACAGCTCCGTACGTATCTCAAAACAAAGACACTCTGCTCGCATGGATGTGCGTGACCTGTAACGCTTGGGTATTGTTAACGTAAAATAGCAAAACAGCTCCTTCAGCGATGAAAGGCGCGCTTAACTTCGAAAATTCCAGCAAGCTGCGATGAGTAAGGAGTATGATTTATTACGGCATAATACCAAACATAGGAGTACTACTTACAATTCTTCTAGAAGTCTGAGGGTATTTCCTGTATCGTAACCACATGGAATAATTTTGCGTGGCTGACTCTACAACTATCTTATTAATTCTGAAGGAAGATCGTATACACCAAGTGATTTATTTAGACATAGGTTTTTCAATGATCTGTGAATTTATTCTTGCAGTATTACATCTGTTAGCTAACCATTATTCACTTCGTCTTCCATTTCCATAAAGGTGTCTTCAACTTTGTTTCGTTTGTGCAGCGTTGTATTCACCGAATGTACTTGGTGCCCAGGCATAAATGGGAGAGGAAGAGAACCACCTACCACAGAAAGTAGTTGCTGTCATTGAGGTGGCCTGTAAACACGAGGAAACTGTACACAGAACCAAACAGTGTGAGGCAACTACGGCGGAAGTTATGGCAACACAGATTAACAACGATTTACAATGAAGAAGCACTCCGTCTTCAGGCCACGAGTGCCTACGGGGACCATCCGACCGCCGTGTCATCCTCAGTGGTGGATGCGGGTAGGAGGGAGTCAGCACACCGCTCTCCCGGTCGTTATGATGGTATTCTTGACCGAAGCCGCTACTATTCGGTCGAGTAGCTCCTCAATTGGCATCACGAGGCTCAGTGCACCCCGAAAAATGGCAACAGCGCATGGCGGCCTGGATGGTCACCCATCCAAGTGCCGACCACGCCCGACAGCTCTTAACTTCTGTGATCTCACGGGAACCGGTGTATCCATTGCGGCAAGGCCGTTGCCAACAACGATTTACAATAATTTATTAAACTGAAATAAATTACGTAACACGAATGTGAAGATAGCGCTTGGCAGTGTTGCTCAAAGTTCACCTGCACTGGTCTGTCTATGAACAGTGGTCTAGTCCTGAACCCAGTGATTTGTGTATAACGTAACTAGTAAAACGTCTAGTTGGACTCTTCTAGGCGTCGACTGTAGAGTAGTCCTAAAGTTGCTTTCAGGCGAGGTATTATTACTGTCGGACTAACTGTTGATACACTCAGTCTGATTAACCACGACGACGACGCGAGCTTCAGTACTGGAAACTCTTAACTTACAGTTTAAGCTGAAGAGCCGGTACTCCCCTTTATTGCCCAACTTTCTGACGTTATTTGCAACCCTAGCAGTCTGTAGGTAGAACTGCCGACCAGAGTGGCCGAGCGGTTCTAGGCGCTACAGTCTGGAGCTGCGCGACCGCTACGGTCGCAGGTTCGAATCCTGCCTCGGGCATGGATGTGCGTGATGTCCTTAGGTTAGTTAGGTTTAAGTAGTTCCAAGTTCTAGGGGACTGATGACCTCAGATGTTAAGTCCCATAGTGCTCAGAGCCATTTGAACCATTTTTTTTGTAGGTAGAACTTCCTTTCAGTCGCGCTACATCAGCCAAAAAGTGCAATTCTCGTGACGGATAGCCCCGAGGAGGGTATAGAGCCAGTCGCAGAGTCCTGTTCTGAAATCGTTGCTGGCATTGGATGTCGGTGTCAGCAGCACTGCTCGAAGCAGCTGCTGGATACTCGAGGAGAGGATAACAAGACAGGCGTGGGTGGGCGGCATAGAGTGTGAGTTGAGACCTGGAAATAAGTCTCTGAGTCGTCCAAGGGCCCTTACCACCACCATCTTCTGTGTGTTAGCGCCACGTCACACGTCTGCCCAGCTTAACGTGGAGGTATCGGAAGGATGATACTCAGTTTACTGCTGTTCCACTAACTGTGACGGGCGACAAAGCAGCTGATAGCAACCTCTTCGTAATGATGATGGCCAGCGTTTTGTCTGGGGCGCTAGCCGCCATTTGTCGCACAATCACCGACTCAATTTTCCACCAGCTGAAGCTTTCGCTACAATATGTGATCACCACCTGAAAAATCCTTCTGTTGTCATCATTAGTGTTCGTCATCATTTTATCATCATCCTCATCGTTCGTGACAGTGGCTAGATTGGACAGTGGAATAAACTGGACCGTGGAAAAATTGGGACTTTGTTTGGGAGCTGATGACGGCGCTGTTGAGCGCCCCACAAACCAAATATCATCATCATCATTAGTGTTCTGCCAAAAGGCAGGTTTCTCTCATGGTAGTTCTTCATGCTGTCCGGTCTTCTGCCATCCTCTTCAGGTCCGCATAACTTCTTCTTTATGTCGTCTATCATCTTGTATCTCATTCTTCCTCTCAGTCTTCTCCACAAACTAGCCCTCCAAAGCATCTGTTAGCAAGCACTCCCTTCTCAATGAAAGTCCCAACCAGTTTTTTTTTCCTTTCTCTTATAACCTTCAGCAGACATCTCCTCTCACCAACTCTTTCAAATACTCGCTCATTATTCACTCTTTCCATCCAGCTTATCCTCTCCATTCTCCTCCACATCCATATTTCAAATTCTTCTAACCTTTTTTCATACTTCCGTCTCATCGTCCATGTTTCTGCCCCATATAGTGCCACACTCCATACAAAACATTTGCCAAGCCTTTTCCTTAGACCTTTATCTCATTTGCCACAAACAGTTTCCTCTTTCTGTTGAATGCCTCCTTCGCTATTGCAATTCGAGTTTACTCCTCCTGGTGACACCTTAAGTTTTTAGTTACTGTGCTTCCAAGATATGTCTGTCGAAACATAAAGAAGGCGATCCTGCTCCTCTTCAAAAGACTCTGACAGAAATGTTGGGAACCAGCTGCCTCAGTTCTTACCCCGCCCACATTGTCGACGGGACGTTAAACACTAATCTCCTCTTCCTCCTTATTCCGCCCTCCTCACCAAAAAGTTTGCTACGCGAACATATTCCCGCTATAACACAGAACATTCTAAATCATTTTACCAAGGATATTCGGCACTTCCGTCTCACTGCCGCTGTCCATATGTGTCTCTCTCCCATTGTCTCATTTTTCTTTCATTGATTTGCAGTAAATCCAATTGCCACCGTCTCCTGTCTCACTCACGCTGTCTCCTTTTGCCTCTCTTTCCCACTGCCACTGTCTCCACCATTCTTCAGCAGCAGAAAAACTCTAGTGGTGCAACTTACTACTTTCCCTACATCCTAATGTTTAAAATTTCGGTCCAAAATGCGCCCTGCCCTATACCTATGTGTTGAAATTTGTCGTCCTGAGAGATTTCAGGCCCACTATTCCAAGCCCATGTAACGGCTCCATTGATCTGTATTTTTGATTTCCACTGTCTTCTCTCTCTTTTACTGCCACTGCTTCTATCTCCGTCCATCTTTCTTTCTCTTTTATTGCCACCGTCTCTCAGTGACCATTAACATCTTCTCTCTCTTTGTCTCCCACTGCTACTGTCTTCACCCAGCTACCTTTATCTTTCACTGCCACTTTCTCTCCCCCACTATCACTGTCGACACTCTCTTTCTCGCCCACTGGCACTGTCTCCTCTCTCTTCCACCATTAATGTCTTTCTGCGTTTCTTTTTCTGCACAAGAATTGCGAATATGTTCGCATGCCAAAAAGTTTTGATGAGGAAGGTGGGATGAGAATCGAGGCAACTGGTTCCTCACTTTCCCGTGAGAGTCTTCTAAAGAGGAACATATTCGCCTTTATCGTGCTCTTAAGGAGCATTTTTCCGCTGCTTCCCTTTTTTTCCCTGCTACAGCAAGATGTTTACGTAAAACGACTTCTGCGGGTCAGCAAAGTTTTGGTAGTTTGTTTATAAATTTCGACACATTTTCGTGCTTTGAGACATATAAACAACAAACAAGTACATATAATATAAGATTTAAAAAAATCGTGCCCTATCCATTGCGAGGTCACTTTACAGTGCTTCTCATGTACATGTATAACATGTCTAGGCTACATCTGCAGTGTACTAAAAAATTTCGTATTACAAAACGATTTTCTGTAAGGTGATTATGCCCCAGGCGACACAGGTCATGAGTGCCTGTATAGCCGTGAAGTGCTCATTATACGGAGACAACGGGTCATAAAGTCTTATTGGCTGAAAGAATGGCTACTAAATACTTCGTTTGGTGTCCTCGGAATCCTTTCGGTGACGCCAGAACCCTTTCTATGTGTTCAGGACGTGAGTTGAAACTATATGTACACCTCAGACCAGATATAACGTGTATATTTTACACGCATAAGTTGATAACTTTGAACCTTCGGATCTCGCCAATGGATAAAGATATCGAAAGAAATTTCAAGGTTCCCCGAGAACATCATCTTAAGAACATATGGTAAAGATTTCAGCGATTTACCATGAACAAAAATTACAGAAGTGGCAGTCCTCACAACTGGTACTTTCGGTACCCAAAAAACACGGTTTTTCGGTTGTATCGTGATAACGGATAAAGATTTTCGAAAATGGGAAAATAGGGTTTCTAGGTAAATGTCTAAAGACTGTACGGTTAAAATTTGGGGCTTTTCTAGGATTAGTGTTTAGATAGTAACCGGCCCAAGATGCTTAAACGGCTAAAAACCGTTTTTTGTGGTTTTCTTCATAAATACGGTTACTTTCAACCTTTGGATCTCTGTAACGAATGATGATACCGAAAAAATTTCCAGAGAACGTCATCTTTAGAAATTGCAGTAAAAATTTAGACGATTTACCATGAACAGAAATTATAGAGATGGCCATCCTCACAGTTGGTACTCTTAGTTCCGAGAAACCATGGTTTCTCGGGATTTCCTTAGGAATCGCCCATGAACAAATAGTACTTCTGTAAGCTATCTAAGTCTTACGCTAGACCACACATAATGCAAAATAACCAACCGATTTACTCAATCGTCTTGGCTGGAGGAAGTGTGTAGTGTTTAAATTTTGACCCTGTACTATAGGATGGCTAACGTATGCTCCTCTTCCGACGTGTATGAAAATGTTTGCTAGGCCAAGATCTATCCGAAACACTTCACCCCTTCTTTCTGCGATCAGTAGCATCCGAGATAACACCGACTGAAAAATCTCATTTTCGCGCTTAAGGCATTTGGAGTACAAGGCCATGGCATCAACGTACAAGGCAGACTTCTCTCGTGGTGTTACGGGTATGGCTGCCGTATACAACGTATACAGGATCGGGCCGAGTACCGACACTTGAGATAGACCAACGGAGTTGGGGTGCCCTGTTTGAATGGAGCAATGCGTCCGCTTATATCCACGTTTGGCGAATAGATGTCCACTTGATACGATGTATTTGGGTGACGAAAGGCGTAAACATAACACAGTCCAATTTGTGTTTGCCCTCTATTGCGAGTGACCTGAACTATGTTACTGGCTCTGGAGACTGGCCTTGCCTTGTGACGCCCTCTCTATGTATGGCTGTCTCTCGTATGTTACGGCGGACATAGCGTATAGCCTTTGTAGGTTATGTTACACACGACATTTGATTTTCAACGGCGTTTCTATGAATCTACGGACGTTTCACATGAAGGTACAAGACAGCGACCCTTGCACAAATCTGCCCTTGTGTGACTGGAGATAACACGATAGCTTGTGGATTATCTGTAATCGTAAGGCGACAAATAAGAACGCGTTTATGCCGAAGTGACGTCATTCACCACCGGCGAGAGGAGCCTGCTGTTGCGGCGAACAGCATTTGTCTCGCGTGCAGCAAATTTCATGCGCCGTAATATAAAGATCTCGCCGGAGTGTTGTGTGTTGTAGCGGTCTGCAAGGTTAACGCTCCGCCGGGCATTATTTACTGTTGGCCGTCTGCGCTATCTTTCTAGCCTAGCCGTAACGATCAGCATTCGCCCTGTTCCCGGGATTTATGTGTATTGCCCGCTGCTGTCATAATTTACTGCGCACCTTACGAGCGACTGTTACGCATATACGCGTAGTCTAATCCACTATGCCCTGGCGCCCACTTGCAGCCTATCTGAACCACACTCTTGTTCTGTGACTCACCGACCACCCACCCACTCAACCGCAGTCACCCACCCATCCACCCACCCACATACACACACGCACCGTCACAATGGGGCAGCCTGGTCTCTTACCGCTAGGACGAACTGTGTGTCATCTACTGTGCACATGCGTTTTCTTTGACACAAAACCTGTGAGCTATGGAAGATTTATTTTTCCATGTCTTCAGTCTGTCCAAATACGGCGTTCAAACACAGTTTTACGTTACCCTTCTTATTTGAATGTGATTTTTAGATTGGAAACCTATTCTTCAAAACTCTTTTTCACCACAGAAAAAAGCTGTACACAGCCACCTGCGTTACGGGACTAAGCTTGGAGCCCCAGTGTTGCTCAATTTGTCTTGAACCGTGTACGGCACAGAGCGGCTTACGTAAATTCTTTATTTGTCAATGTTCCTGATAATTATTTCGACCTTTCATCGTTAGCGCATTGTCACTTTACAGTAAGAAGGTGTTTTTATTTTATCATTTGAGCAGGGCTTGTACAGTCATCGTCGACATACAGGATGTCCCACAATGGGATTTACCGTGTTCGAACTTTAATAACTCGAAAGAAAACAACAAAAACTGTGAATTTTTAAGTCACATAGATGGTCACGAAATTAATGATGATGTTTTCCTGTTGAAGACGTTCAAAATGTCCTCCATCGCCAGCAATAGAGCGCCTGCAATGCTGCGCAAAAGATGGACGAACACATGTTATGGTTGCCATTGGAATGGATTCGCAGGCAGTCACAGTCGCCTCTCTCATGTCATCCAGTGTACTTTGTGTTTTTTTATGTAGACGGTGTCCTTCAGAGTTCCCCACAGAAAGAAGTCTAACGACTTTAGATCGGGAGATCGGGTGGAAACTCAACGCCTCCTCGTCCTATCCATCTCTCAACCAATGTTTCAGTCAGAAATTGCCCCACGACACGATGGTAATATCACTGTCCACCGTCTAATTAGAAGAAAAGTCTTCATCCTGTTTCAGCTGGTGAACAGCTGGTACAATTCGTTCGTGCAGCGTGGTAAGGTACTTCACACCTGTCACTGTTCCTTCAATCAAGAAAGGCCATGCAACTCTTCTGGCAGACATACACTATGTGTTCAAAAGTATTCTAACACCTGGATGAAAATGATTTACAAGTTCGTGGCGCCCTCCATCGGTAATGCTGGAATTCAGTATGGTGTTGACCCACACTTGTCCTTGACGACAGCTTCCACTCTCGCAGGCATACGTTCAATCAGGTGCTGGAAGCTTTCTTGGGGAATGGCAGCCCATTCTTCACGGAGTGCTGCACTTAAGAGAGGTATCAATGTCGGTCAGTGAGGCCTGCCACGAAGTCAGCGTTCCGAATCATCCCAAAGGTGTTCTATAGGGTTCAGGTCAGAACTCTGTGCAGGCCAGTCCATTACAGGGATGTTACTGTCGTGTAACCACTCGGCCAC
Organism: Schistocerca americana; assembly: GCF_021461395.2. Taxonomy (NCBI): domain Eukaryota; kingdom Metazoa; phylum Arthropoda; class Insecta; order Orthoptera; family Acrididae; genus Schistocerca; species Schistocerca americana. The sequence goes on from NC_060120.1 coordinate 909,030,894, forward strand.
ACGCCGTGCATTGGACAGGTGTTCGATCGTGTTGAAAAATGCAATCGCCATCCCCGAATAACTCTTCAACAGCAGGAAGCAATAAGGTGCTTAAAACACCATTGTAGGCCTGTGCTGTGATAGCGCCACGGAAAACAACAATGGGTGCAAGCCCCCTCCATGAAAAACACGACCACACCATAACACCACCGCCTCCGAATTTTACTTCTGGCACTACACAAGGGCCGGCCGGGTCGCTGAGCGGTTCTAGGCGCTTCAGTCTGGAACCGCGCGACCGCTACGGTCGCAGGTTCGAATCCTGCCCCGGGCATGGATGTGTGTGATGTCCTTCGGTTAGTTAGGTTTAGTAGTTCTAAGTTCTAGGGGACTGATGACCTCAGAAGGTAAGTTCCATAGTGCTCAGAGCCATTTGAACCACTACACAAGCTGGCAGATAACGTTCACAGGGCAATCACCATACCCACGCCCCTGCCATCGGATCGCCACCTTGTTTACCGTGATTCGTCACTCCACACAACATTTTTCCACTGTTCAATCGTACAATGTTTACTCTCCTTACACCAAGCGAGGCGTCGTTTGGCATTTACCGGAGTGATGTGTGGCTTATGAGCAGCCGCTCGACCATGAAATCCAAGTTTTCTCAGTTCCTGCCTAGCTGTCATGTACTTGCAGTCGATCTTTATGCAGTTTGGAATTCCTGTGTGATGGTCTGGATAGATGTCTGCCTATTACACATTACGACCTTCTTCAACTGTCGGCGGTCTGTGTCAGTCAGCAGACGAGGTTGGCCTGTACGCTTTTGTGCTGTACGTGTCTCTTCACGTTTCCACTTTACTATCGCGTCGGAAACCGTGGATCTAGGGATGTTTAGAAGTGTGAAAATCTCTCATACAGATATATGACACAAGTGACACCAAATCACCTTACCACGTTCGAAGCCCGTGAGTTCCGCGGAGCGCCCCTTTCTGCTCTCTCACGATGTCTAATGACTACTGAGGTCACTGATATGGAGTACCTGGCAGTAGGTGGCAGCACAATGCACCTAATACGAAAAACGTATGTTTTTTCGAGTGTCCGGATACTTTCGATGACATAGTGTACCAACCACACTGATAACCCAGGAAGGCGTTCTACCTCTTCGAACAGCCAATGAAGATGTGGTTGATATCCTCTTCTTAGGTAGATGTTCCATAGATCGTTTGAAACGATTCTCTTCTGGAAATGATGTGGAACGAGTCAGTTTATAGTTCCTACATCGCAGTTACACAGTAGGGACAATAGGGACAAGACCAGACTGGTGCTGTGGAGATGCTTCCTGTAACAGCAGTGGTTCAACGTGAGGCGCCTTGTGATGTTTGTGGATGATCTGAAGCATCGATGTTTCTTGTGCCTGAAGTTAGTAATCAGCATCCGGTTCCCTTTGTCAAAATCTTTGCCTGGTATTTGGAGATCTCTTCTCATACTGTGTTCCATTTGTTTCAAACTACTGTTTTGATAAGATAGTAATTTCACATGTCCTCTCTCTTCATCATGGACGGCTGCTTTAGCTAGTTTGTCGGTAGTGTCAAATGGTTCAAATGGCTCTGAGCACTATGGGACTCAACATCTGAGGTCATCAGTCCCCTAGACTTACAACTACACCACTGGCCATTAAAATTGCTACACCAAGAAGAAATGCAGATGATAAATGGGTATTCATTGGACAAATATATTATACTAGAACTGACATGTGATTACATTTTCACGCAATATGGGTGCAATAGATCCTGAGGAATCAGTACCCAGAACAACCACCTCTGGCCGTAATAACGGCCTTGATACGCCTGGGCATTGAGTCAAACAGAGCCTGGATGGCGTGTACAGGTACAGCTGCCCACGCAGCTTCAACACGATACCACAGTTCATCAAGAGTAGTGACTGGCGTATTGTGACGAGCCAGTTGCTCGGTCACCATTGACAAGACGTTTTCAATTGGTGAGAGATCTGGAGAATGTGCTGGCCAGGGCAGCAGTCGGACATTTTCTATATCCAGGAAGGCCCGTACAGGACCTGCAGCATGCGGTCGTGCATTATCCTGCTGAAATGTAGGGCTTCGCAGGGATCGAATGAAGGGTAGAGCCACGGGTCGTAACACATCTGGAATGTAACGTCCACTGTTCAAAGTGCCGTCAGTGCGAACAAGAGGTGACTGAGAAGTGTAGCCAATGGCACCCCATACCATCATGCCGGGTCGTTGAGTACACCATCGCCGGGGCTCCTGTCTGTGATGCAGCGTCAAGGGTAACCGCAGCCATGGTTTCCGAGCTGATAGTCCATGCTGCTGGAAACGTCGTCGAACTGTTCGTGCAGATGGTTGTTGTCTTGCAAACGTCCCCATCTGTTGACTCAGGGATCGGGACGTGGCTACACGGATGGCTATGCGGATAAGATGCCTGTCATCTAGACTGCTAGTGATACGAGGCCGTTGGGATCCAGCACGGCGTTCCGTATTACCCTCCTGGACCCACCGATTGCATATTCTACTAACAGTCATTGGATCTCGACCAACGCGAGCAGCAATGTCGCGATACGATAAGCCGCAATGGCGATAGGCTACAATCCGACCTTTATCAAAGTCGGAAACGTGATGGTACGCATTTCTCCTTCTTACACGAGGCATCACAACAACATTTAACCAGGCAATGCCGGTCAACTGCTGTATGTGTATGAGAAATCAGTTGGAAACTTTGCTCATGTCAGCACGTTGTAGGTGTCGCCACCGGCGCCAGCCTTGTGCGAATGCTCTGAAAAGCTATTCATTTGCATATCACAGCATCTTCTTCCTGTCGGTTACATTTCGCGTCTGTAGCAGGTTATCTTCGTGGTGTAGCAATTTCAATGGCCAGTAGTGTACTTAAACCTAACTAACCTAAGGACATCACACACATCCATGCCCGAGGCAGGATTCGAACCTGCGACCGTAGCAGCTGCGCGGTTCCGGACTGGAGCGCCTAGAACGGCTCGGCCACAACGGCCGGCTGTCTGTAGTTTAATTGTCAAGAATGCCATGCTGTGCTTTTACCAAACACATGGTAACTTGGGTGCCTGATTCCTTGTTGTGATCTGTAATATTAGGTTCATGACGTCGTACGCTGTTGTATGGTTGGACCGTTCGTTTAATAGTGGCAGCGCTGATCTGAAATCAGACAGGATAACGAACTTGTAGTCCAGTGCTTCTCGACGTACTGAAGGGCTCGTAGGACAGCCGAAAGTCCAACGTACCTTGAATTTTAATCCAATATGGCAACTATTATTCCAGTAAGCACAACCACACACCTCTTCTGCCTTCGAAACGTCGGTGCAGATCAACGTAGCGTTGTTGTGTGTGGGGATGTACCCCGCAAAAACAATTATTTGAATAACCACAGCCAAAATCTGGGTCAAATACGCAAGACGATTTTTCGGCATGGCGAGTTGGCGACGATATTTGCTTACACTACAGCGATCTCGTTCAAACCTTCAGCCGCTATCGTGGTACATGATACACTGAGTCGTAGTGGTTCTTGGCATACGTCTTGGATAATCTAACAGAAGTGCGCGTTGCCTTTTTGGAGGCAACTGGGAAATCTGTGTCTACACAGACACTACGGAAGCTTTACAAAACGATGAATTTGGCCTCTAACCGCCATTACGAACAGCAGTAAAATTGGAATTTCAGTGTATTGATTAAAACACACCAGAAAAGATCGTTACGTATATTTGACAAGGGCAACCTGAGGACACGTGCATCTTCATTTATACTCCATAAGCCATCTCACTGTGTGTAGAGGTGGAACTTCGTGCACCACTCTGTCTTTCACCATTAGCTGTTCCAGTCGCGAGTGTTCCCCAGTTGGTTAGTCTCCGTGTTATCTTTCCGCGAGATAGAGGAAGCAATATGCCCTGATGTCTTTAGAAAAGTATTCTCTCAGGGTTTTGTCAGTGAACCACATCGTGATGCATAAGATCAATCTTGCAGCGTCTGTCACCTAAGTTGGAATTCCGTCACGCTTTCGTGCATACTGAAATGAAATGTCGTGTGGCTAGGGCCTCCCGTCTGGTAGACTGGTCGCCTCGTGCTATTCTTTTTACGAGAGTCATTCCATAATTAAAGAGACAAATTGGTATGGAGAAAAAAAGCGTTATTTTTAGAAAACAATATATTTCTACTTTTCAACATAATTCCCTTGAACATTTAGGCATTTGTTCCAACGGGCTACGAGCTATTTTATTCCGACTGCAAAGAACTCTCTATCTTGATGTTTGAACCAATTCCCCACAAACTTTTTCACGGCTTCGTCGTCTTGTAATCTCTTCCCACATAATGCCTCCTTCAGTGCACCAAACAAATGGAAGCAACTAGGTGCTAAACCAGGACTGTAAGGGGGGTGAGGCAATACTTCCCAGTCCATTTTGTCCATCGTTTCACGGGTGAGTTGAGCAATATGAGGACGTGCGTTGTCTTGTTGGAGAATCGCACCTTTCCTCTGAGATCCACGACGTCTCTCTCTCATGTCTGGCTTCACCTTGTTTAAAAGCAATTCTGAATAGTATTGTCTGTTAATTGTACGCTGCTCTTCGAGATAATCACAACAAACTGGACCTTCAGCATCCCAAAACACCGTCACCATGACTTTTCCTGCTGATGTTTGGGTTTTGATTTTTTTCTTGAAAGATGAGTTGGTGTGCTTCCACTCCATGCTCTGTCTTTTTGATTCTGGCTCATTACAGTGAATCCAAGTTTAATCACAAGTTAAAATTCTGTTGACAATGTGCTTACCTTCTCTTTCATAACGTTCCTCTAGCTCTGTGCACACTCTCAACCTTGTTTTCTTGTGTAGCCGCGTCAAACTCCTTCTGGGCCCATCTTGCACATGATTTGCGGTACTTCATCTTGTTACAGATAATGTTATGAAATGTACCAGTACTAACTTGAACCTTATCAACTGTCATTTCCACAGTCACACGGCGGGCGGCACGAGTTATGTCATCAGTTCGACTTTCAAGTGACGGAATTGAAATCGCAACTGGTAGGCCAGAACGGTGTTCGTCAGTCACTGAGTCACGATCATTTTTGAACTGCTCTACCCACTTGTAAAAATTTGCACGATTCTTACAACCTTTAACACAAACTTTAGACATCCTACAGTATATATTCACTGGTTTCTCGCCTTCAGAATGTAAAAAACGAATAACAGAACAGTGTTCAACTAATGTGGACGTTTCAAGCGGTCTCGCCATCTTGAAATGTATTTTTGAGATTATAAATAAAACGATGTTGATACATCAGCTGATTAGGGCTCATCCCAGTGATGCCAACTAAACTTGCCCTACTAACAGTTTTCTCCCCCAGACCAATTTGTCTCTTTAATTATTGAATGACCCACGTAGTTGATGCCATTTCGGCGATTCCCGCGTCGATGGGGATGAGATATGATTATGATGATGAAGACAACACAACACACAGTCCCTGAGCGGAGAAAATCTCCGATCCAGCCGGGAGTCGAACCCGGGCCTCTTTGCATGGCACTCCTTCGCGCTGACCACTTTTTTTTGTGTCATTTTGTTCGTTAATGGTCGTTTTATTTGTTCGGAACGGACGTCCCATGACGTTCATCGCTGATCCATTAACTCAGTTTTCTTATTACAGAGGGCAGCTAACCCTCTGATCGAACACGCTGAGCTAAGGTGCCGGCTTTCAGCTATATAGGCGGACTCGTGCATACTAAACGAACCTGTGGCGAAACCCATTGCTCTTCTTTGGGTCTTCCCTGTGTGCTTTGTCAGTCAAATGTGATATAGGTCCGAAGCTGACGGGAAATACTTAATAATCGGTCTAAAGAGAGCTTTCCATGCTACCTATTTCGTGGGTGGGCTGTACTTATCACGGATTCATGAAACGAATCTCGGTCGGGTGTATTTCTTCCCTGCAGTTAGCTTTTCTGTGGTAGTTCCTCTTTAAATCACTCTATAAGCATACTTGCAGGTGTTTTGATGGTTGTGACTGCTTCCAGCAATAGGCGACAATCATATAATCATACGACACCGGTTTATTATTTCTATTTACATAATGTGCGGTACATTCTCGGTCAAGAAGAGAATCGAAGCGTTTGAGATGTGGTGCTATAAAAGGATGCTGAAAGTTAAACTGACTGAGAAAATAAGAAATGTGGAGGTTGTCCACAGAATCGACGAGGAGAGGGACATGTAGTAAACATTTCAGTAAGGTGAAGGATATGTGTTAAGACGTCAAGTAATAACTTCCATGGTGCTTGAGAAAACTTTAGATGGTAAAATCTGTAAGGAAAGACAGCTATTGCAATGTAATCAACAAATAATTGAGGGATCGAAGCGTTTAAGATGTCTTGTTCCACAGGGTGCTGAAAAAATCAAGTGTAATGATAAGAAATGAGGAGGTACTCCGCAAATGGGCGAGGAAAGGTGTATTTCAGGAACATTAGCGTGAGAATGGGACAGTATTACATAAAATTTGTTAAGACATCATGGAGTAACATCGGTAGTACTAGGGGCAGTCACAGAAGGCAAAAACTGCAGGGAATGACAGAAACCGGATTCTCTCCAGGAAATGATTGACAATACTTGTATAAAAGCAACTTTGAGATGAAGAGATCGTGGCATCCCGCATCAAACCAGCCAGGAGACAGATTATCCAAAAAAAATAAAGAAAAAGAAAAGGATGTTCTTGACTGTTGATCCTTACTTACCCTCCGCTAACCACAAGACTGTCACTAAATAAAGCTGGAATACAATAAAATCTTGTATTTTGAGCAAGCCATTACTCTTACTGTCACAGAAGTCTTCCTCCTCTTTTTGGAACAGACTAGCCCACCCCAGCGTCATAGAACGTTTTCGGTCTAGCAAAACTTAGAAAAGTATCCAGGAGTAGCCATTAACAACGTAGTCTCCTGAGATTCCATCATATTTTACGTGCTACGTATCTCTTGTGGGGTTTCGTTTATGCCTTGCCATTTCTTTCATCATTTTCCCCTTCTTGCGTTACTTCACGCATCCCGCGAACTTTATTTGCACAGGTATTACACCGCTAGTTTCTCGTTAGATAAGGTAAAAGTTTCAGAGCTGCGAAGTACAGCGCAGCGCGTCACGAAATATCCCCGTCATGACTTTCTTGCCTCGTATCTCCCGTAAAAGTTTCGTCGTGCTTTCTGTAACAAAGAGACGTCTCTCAGTATTACGCCAGACACCGAACTCCTCCGCAACTACTTTCTTCATCCAAATCGTGATAGTATGAGTCATATCGTTCCATTCCGTTTTCATCATGCTGTATAATTTCGAACTGGATATTCCCTCGCAGTGCAGTTTCTCTTCGTACACGAAATCGTTTAGTTGTGATCTTTTAATCTAGCTTCTGGCCCTGTTCTAGCAGCCTGATCATCTGTTCGTATTTTCTAAGACACTGTTTCTCATGACAAAAACAGGCTCATTTTATAGTCTACCTCTGCTTACACACAAAGATTACATAATGCCTGCCTTTCGTACGTTGATACCTTTCTGTAATAGACTTACGGACTTACGTCTCTCATATTTACGAGCACATGACAAATCACTCATAAAAAGCTGCTTTTTACCCCACCCATAAATTTATGCGTACTTTTTCGATAAGCTGTTATCTTAATCTAGAACCAGTTTTCTAATCATCGACTTGTCGCCTGCATGTAACGCGGAAGTTGTTGGGCGGGAACCCAATACAAGCAGTGTCCACTGACCATGACGTACCTATAAAAAAGCTCAATTCTTGTCCAATATTACTGTAAAGGGCAGTCAGATGAAACGGGACAGGTGAAAAAAATCAAGAGAACTATTTATTATTTCAAAAGTAATCACCATAACTGCCCGCTCACATATTACCAATGTCGTTTCGACTACACTGCCGAAGTTTCACTGGGTTACACATCCTCCATACAGTCCTGATCTCTCCCCATGTGATTTCCATATTTTTGGATCTCTGAAGAAACACATTCGTGGTCGTCGATTTACTTTGGAAGAGGAGATGCACGCTTGGGTACAACCATCGTTCCATAGCCAACCGCATACATTTTTCCGTAAAGGTAGTGACTTTTTTACTTTTACAGAGCTATAAATATGCAAGGAGTGTTCAAAAGCATATGCTTTTATTTCTAAAAGTTTGTTTCTTTGTTTGACACTAGTCACATTCAAATCATTCTCCTTTGCCATCTACACATCCTTCCCAACGCCACGGCCAATGGTGGAAGCATCAATGGAAAGCCTGTTTTGGTATGGTGCGCAAATTTCCGTCGAATTCTGCATAATGTCTTCGCTCTTCTGAAATATGGTCCCTTTCAGTGTCTTCTTGTTAGGTTGGTTCAAATGGCTCTGAGCACTATGGGACTTAACATCTATGGTCATCAGTCCCCTAGAACTTAGAACTACTTAAACCTAACTAACCTAAGGACAGCACACAACACCCAGCCATCACGAGGCAGAGAAAATCCCTGACCCCGCCGGGAATCGAACCCGGGCGTGGGAAGCGAGAACGCTACCGCACAACCACAAGATGCGGGCCTTCTTGTTAGGGAAAACCCAGAAGTCACTCGGTGCTAGGTCAAGGGAACAGGGAGACTGACAAACTGCAGCTGTGTTGTGTTTGGTCGTAAAAGCGGCGTTATCGTGGTGAAGAAGTCAACTGTCTGCTGCGCACAAGTCCGGCTTTTAGCGTCCCACTGCTTCACGAAGGCGGCGCAGAACCTCGTGGTAGTACTCTCTGTTGACATTAGTGCCTTCTGGAGCGTATCCCGATGAACAGCGCTTTTGGAGTGAAAAAAGATTGCCAGGATGACTTTCACTTTGCTGCGGACCCGCTTCGCTTTCTTGAGTCTCAGAGATGATGGATGCTTCCATTGCGAAGACTAGAACTTTGTATCTGGGACGTAGCCATAAACCTAGGACTCATACCCAGTGATCACCATGTTAAGAAAGTTGGGATTATTGTCCGCCCGTTCGATCTCCTAACGAAATTTTTTGTGCTGTTGTTAGCAACTTCGGCACATATTTAGCTGAGATCCTACAGAGGACCAGTTGTCACGTTAAAATCGAGTGAGTGGATCGAATACTAATTCTAACCTTGTCTGAAAGTTATGGCTGTGATTCGTCCATCCTACATCACAGGGCGCTTAGGTGATCAATAACCATCTTATATGCGGATGTTGAGGGCGTGTATGAACGTGCTCGGCTCTTCACTGATGAGCAGCCATCTTTGAAACGGTTTATATGAGTGGTACCCGTTGGTTCGACCCGATTCTATACTTGAGAATCGCCAAGCCTGAAACAAATTTTGATGCAGTAACTTTGTTCCACTCTTTCTGTCACTTTGCTCACAGCACAAAATCCAACGATTACCACTTAAACGTGTTCACTACTCAACAATTAACCAGTAACTGGTTGTTTTCGCAGTCGTGAAAAAGATGGGCACTATGGAAGCCTACAAATATAAAGAGTGTGTGGCCTCGATACCACTGTTGGTTTTAAAAACAAAAAATAAAGTCGGATATTTTCGAACAGCCCGTATATTAACAGTTATGGTGATTGCTTTTGAAATAATAAACAGTATGCTTACTTTTTTTCCATCAGTCCTGTTTCCATTTGACTGCGCAGGACGTAGTGGCCAAATGGTATTAGGCACTTCAGTCTGGAACCTCGCGACCGCTACGGTCGCAGGTTCGAATCCTGCCTCGGGCATGGATGTATGTGATGTCCTTAGGTTAGTTAGGTTTAAGTAGTTCTAAGTTCTACGGGACTGATGACCTCAGATGTTAAGTCCCATAGTGCTCAGAGCCATTTGAACCATTTTTTTTCTTTTCCTTCATTTGACTGCCCCCTACAAAGTGGCATTGTAGCGCGCGTCACGTCACGTCACGTCTGAAGGTGGGTGCAGTTTTGATCACTTCTTCAGACCAATATTTGTAATTCCGTCTCGCTCTGGCAATTTATTTTCAGCATGAATACAGTTACTTCGTAGTTTCTAATCTGCGTTTTTAGCGCGTGCCTGCGCATCATTTGTTCACGACGGTCTGACTGTAGAGTATATCTGAACTCCTTTTTGCGCCTCTTCGAATCTAACAATGTTTTGCAAAACGTTTTTATGACGAAAGTATGATTATGCAAGTTTATTATTCCATGATTACTACAGGAGTAGTACAAAGTTATAGCAAAACCTACCTAATGCGGTGTAACGTCATATCTGATTTCTAAATTAGCCTGAATGTTTTGCGGTGTTGGTGGATATAAGCTCCGAACAGTATTCAACGGCATTCGGACATTAATTCTGTTGCCAGCACAGACAGACTGTAATGGATCAGTAACGTTCACCTCTCCTTTTGTCGACGCGAGGGATGACGTGTTATTTGATGCTCATCAAACCGGTGCAGGGTTCAAATGATGGTCTCCGACATTCCTGTTGTTCGTGGAAGTGTAGAGTTGGTAGGCCGAATCAGTTCCAATCAATCTTACAACAAATAACTAATGAAATGTGACTTGCCTTGTCACTTGAGACAGGGATTACGATTTTTGGGTGTGTGCATGAGAAAGGTAGACAGACAGACATATAGCCGGCCGAAGTGGCCGCGCGGTTCTGGCGCTGCAGTCTGGAACCGCGAGACCGCTACGGTCGCAGGTTCGAATCCTGCCTCGGGCATGGATGTGTGTGATGTCCTTAGGTTAGTTAGGTTTAACTAGTTCTAAGTTCTAGGGGACTAATGACTTCAGCTGTTGAGTCCCATAGTGCTCAGAGCCATTTGAAGACAGACATATAGATAGGTAGATAGATAGAGAGAGAGAGAGAGAGAGAGAGAGAGAGAGAGAGAGAGAGAGAGATAATGGCGTTGGTGATCGGGACTGGCGTGTTCCCTTGTGACTTACTCAATCTCTTATGAATCTCTGGTAAGTCTGAGGATGAGTAAATGAATAATTCAGTGGGTATAATATTTCCTGTTCCCTATATTACTTTTTATTATTGCACTAGTAAAGCCCCGATTCTTTAATGAATCGAACTTCCATGTTTAAAAAATGGCTCTGAGCACTATGGGACTCAACTGCTGAGGTCATTAGTCCCCTAGAACTTAGAACTAGTTAAACCTAACTAACCTAAGGACATCACAAACATCCATGCCCGAGGCAGGATTCGAACCTGCGACCGTAGCGGTCTTGCGGTTCCAGACTGCAGCGCCTTTAACCGCACGGCCACTTCGGCCGGCCCATGTTTAAAACAACTTCAAATGTCTGATTACTTTACAAATGAATTAAGTTGTTAAATATTTGAATTTAAGAATATAAACGAAAAATGCTTTGGAAAAGCTTGAAATTACGGTTGAAGTTCGTTGGAAGTATCTGTGTGCTACATTGTGAAACAGTGGATGAATATAGTCTGGATAATTTGCGTGCCATTTTGAGCAAAAGCTAGTTTTTCACGCATCTAAATGTTTATGACGTCACATCTTCTGAACCTATGTCGTACAGTGATATAATTTTTCAGGTACAATCTGCTGTATGTGTAGATACTATCTGCAGACTGTGTTGTGAAAACAGTCAGTAGAAACGAAGTAATACATTAAAATGTTATGCTGAAGTTTGGCTGTGTGAACTGCTAAAATGCAGTAAGCAATAAACTTCTTTCCTTTCATCATTTTGTGGACGGATGTCAGCTAGAGAAATGTTTGACATTATGTGTAAAGTTTGTTGGAAGTCGCTAAGTGCCCTCATTCTCAAGTAATGGGTTAATATGATCCGAGTAATTTGTGTGCCGTGAGTTACACTGCAAGACATTTATACAGTTTCCAAATGTAATACTTCTCTTATTGCGTTAAATTTTAACATAAGGCTACACATCTTTAAGAGTAGATTCTGACAGCATTTTCATGTTTTAAATTCGGTCAATAACTACGCGGAATAATGCAAATCCAATTTTTGTTTCCCCCGCAAACCGTTAGATAAAGCACCCTGCATCTGGTAACTTGAACAATGAAACGATTAGTGATATAGATCGGTTGTTTTCAGTTTTCTAAAATATCTGTGTAAATTTTCTTTCATTTGTACTCATCATTCAGTAAATGAAGTTAATAAAGTCTGGAAGTAATACATGTAAGCATACAGAAAGCCATGTATTGTTAACGTTACTAATAAATCATCGTATTTCCGTGAAAATGCATCACTTTTGTACAAGTAGAGTTTAGTGAAACAATGAACACTCAAATTAATACACAAATTCTTGTGACCGAATGTTATATCCCTTATGAAGTAACGAGAATGTTAGTTGGAACGAAGCTAGAAATGAAAGTATGAGATATGTGATTTGTTCCTATGAAAGTAACGGTAATAGAAAATTATGACTAGTCATGTTGGTTAAAAATGTCAAGTATTGTATACTGAGAAGGTCCCCGTTACATTGCTGGGATTGTAAAAACATTGTACCGTTTCTTACACAATTACGAGCGTAATTTGATTCCGATCTCAAGAAGTTATTAATGTTAACGCTGCTGCGACCTCGTGACTAAGTATTGTGTCGGCATACTTCAGTTTTATCTATTGTTGAAGACTGGACTGAAACTTGCATGAAAATTTGGACCGATAAAGACGGAAGGTTCTGAATTTTTTTTTGTCGTATTTGGAGTGAGTAAATGGAAAGACATAGAAACTATATGTCAGGTTTTCCCTTTCAAGGAAGAACCTTTGACCTCTTCATTCCGCATGGAAGTTAACTAACTATCTAATGAGTTTTGACGATGTATATTCCATTTTGTCTTGTGATGATATATTTTTGGTCGTCTTGCGAACAAAGTCACTCGTCAGATGAAATTAAAAAAATTAAGTGTTGAGTGGATGAAACAACAGCACACCGCTTTAGAATATCGATGTTGCACACAGCCGTACTACTCAATTTTGATTACAAAACCAGTTTGTCATCAACAGACCATCTTTAGGTGTATTGTGAAACTGTAATCAGGTATTTGACAACTCACTTGGTCACTTGGTCGGCTCTACGGGGATCGGGGAAGGCAAAAACCGTGCCAGATTTTTGTGGGCAGCGAAATCTTAAATTTTAATGTGGCTCCAAAAGCATGAATTAAACAAGACAATAAATGTTTTGCGTAAATAAAAAAGTGTGAGAACAAGTTGAAAACACGAATCATTCATACAATCTCGTGTATTCATGGAAATTATCTACGATACTGTGAAACAGGTGAAAAATGGAGCACTTAGCTTCATCACCTTGAGTGCGTCATTCAAAATAGCAAAGCTTGCTAATGGCAGTGTTCCCACCTCAGTTTCTACCGGCGCCTGCACAACACTTAAAATGTACCTATGTCAGCTTGAAAGCTCCTACAGCAGTGAAAAACTTTGTAATACAGAAATAAAGATAAATGTCAGCCTGTGGTGACCTAACAGTTCCTAACAGTCTTAAACATCCATACCAATATCGCTGAGAAAAAAGCTTTGTAAGGGACAAATAAAGACGAAGTAAAAAATGCAATGTCCGTCACATGCCACAATCTTTTCCAAATTGTGATTAGAGCGGCGTTTACACGTGGGAAGATGCATGACTCCTTCTCCCACCATTCCGTCTTATCTGGATCCGCCATTAATATCATTTGCAGTGCTCTTGTTCTTGCCGCGCACCTCTAAATTAAATTTTCTGGTTTGTCTGTAACTTATTTTAAGTTTTCTCTCATTTCCATTCCTTTCTCGGTGTTGAAGCCATCAGAAATAGAATACTGTCTCAAAGGCATCAGAATAAGAAGTTTACGTTTGGAGAGAAAAGTTTATAATTTCTTTTCTGCGTCTATGTGACGCTGGACAGTCTTGAATGGTGATATATGTGCTCTAACGTTGAAACCCGTGAGCACAACAAGATGAGAGAGTAGGATCAATACAGTCACGTCTCTTAATTATAACATAGGAGAGATCTGTGATGCTCTGTTTGAAATAATCAAAGACCAAAATACGGTCAGAATGATTGCACATGATACTGCCAGTTTGGCATACCTTATCCGTGACTTCACGTTTCTTTGCTCAGTGGTCATATTAATGTTGTCAGAAAAAACACAGAAAGTACAGTATCACCACAGATATATCGGAAGCTGTTGACTTGCTCGAAAAGACAACAGAGTATTTCACGAACTACCTAAAGGATTCCAAATTCCAAGATTACCTACTACATGCTATGAACTGGTAACCCAACTCCACGCCGAAAACTCTATATGGAAGAGACTGAATAAGAGACATTTCCAGTATGAGGAAAAAAGTAAAAAAATTGAAGATCCACAAATGTAGTAAAAAGTAAATATTTATTTTAAAGTACTGGATGTTATAAAATGTGCACTCAATGGGAGATTTCAACAATGAGCTTTTTCAGTTTTTGTACGAGATTAGTAAAATTAAGGACATGTTGATACTTCCTGGCAGATTCAAACTGTGTGGCGCACCGAGACTCGAACTCGGGACCTTTGCCACCCGCGGGCAAGTGCTCTACTAACTGAGCTACCCCAGCACGACTCACGACCCGTCTTCACAGCTTTAATTCCGCCAGTACCTCGTCTTGGTGTTGAACACATGTTACCTGACGTCGTAAGTGACAGTTGTTCCAAACTGTGCGACATGAATGAACTAGCAGAACCAGTGATAGCAGCAAGTGGAGAAAGACATTTTTCGATTCTTAAACTGATTAAAACGACCTGGTGTCAACAATGGGCCAGGTGTAGCTGAGTAGGCTGGAAAAGTTATCGATTGAATCCGAGGTAGCTGAATGTTTGGAGTTCAACAAAGTCATACAGGTGTTTACTGATGCCAAAACAGGAAAAGTATCTATAACAAATGGTAAGTGTGTAAAGATATTTTTGTCATTAATATTAGTTTTGATTTATTTCTGTATACCGTGCATTTTCAGTCATGTACTTTATTGCAGATTTATTGCAAGGCAGGCCTACAGTTGTTTTGTCCCACGGCGAAATAGGATGCCAAATGTCACTCCCCTGTGCCAACTGGATGTGTTATTTCATATTGTTATTCTTTCTTTTCTCAGACGTTATGTCTGGTCAAAAATGGAAAGTGACGCGGACCTTGATCAAGCGTGACTTCCTTTTAACTGTACGGTATATGTTATATTGCATTTAGGAACTTTCGGGTAATTGAACATGTATCAATAATTTCGGATTTCTGTAGTTGTATGTATAAGTTTGAATGTAGCTGTATTGCATTGATGTACTGGTGGATATTGTGTGGTATGACTCCTGTAGTTGATAGTATAATTGGTATAATGTCAACTTTATCCTGATGCCACATGTCCTTGACTTCCTCAGCCAGTTGGGTGTATTTTTCAATTTTTTCTCCTGTTTTTTTTTTTGTATATTTGTTGTATTGGGTATGGATATTTCGATTAGTTGTGTTAATTTCTTCTTTTTATTGGTGAGTATGATGTCAGGTTTGTTATGTGGTGTTGTTTTATCTGTTATAATGGTTCTGTTCCAGTATAACTTGTATTCATCATTCACGAGTACATTTTGTGGTGCATACTTGTATGTGGGAACGTGTTGTTTTATAAGTTTATGTTGTATGGCAAGCTGTTGATGTATTATTTTTGCTACATTGTCATGTCTTCTGGGGTATTCTGTATTTGTTAGTATTGTACATCCGTTTGTGATGTGATCTACTGTTTCTATTTGTTGTTTGCAAAGTCTGCATTTATCTGTTGTGGTATTGGGATCTTTAATAATATGCTTGCTGTAATATCTGGTGTTTATTGTTTGATCCTGTATTGCAATCATGAATCCTTCCGTCTCACTGTATATATTGCCTTTTCTTAGCCATGTGTTGGATGTGTCTTGATCGATGTGTGGCTGTGTTAGATGATACAGGTGCTTGCCACGTAGTGTTTTCTTTTACTTTCTTCGTATCTGTTGATGTTATGTGATCTAAAGGGTTGTAAAAGTGGTTATGAAATTGCAGTGGTGTAGCTAATGTATTTATATGAGTGATTGCTTTGCGTATTTTGCTAGTTTCTGCTCGTTCTAGAAAGAATTTTCTTAAATTGTCTACCTGTTCATAATGTAGGTTTTTTATATCGATAAATCCACTTCCTCCTTCCTTTCTGCTTAATGTGAATCTTTCTGTTGCTGAATGTATGTGATGTATTCTATATTTGTGGCATTGTGATCGTGTAAGTGTATTGAGTGCTTGTAGGTCTGTGTTACTCCATTTCACTACTCCAAATGAGTAGGTCAATATCGGTATAGCGTAAGTATTTATAGCTTTTGTCTTGTTTCTTGCTGTCAATTCTGTTTTCAGTATTTTTGTCAGTCTTTGTCTATATTTTTCTTTTATTTCTTCTTTAATATTTGTATTATCTATTCCTATTTTTTGTCTGTATCCTAGATATTTATAGGCATCTGTTTTTTCCATCGCTTCTATGCAGTCGCTGTGGTTATCCAATATGTAATCTTTTTGTTTAGTGTGTTTTCCCTTGACTGTGCTATTTTTCTTACATTTGTCTGTTCCAAAAGCCATATTTATATCATTGCTGAATACTTCTGTTATCTTTAGTAATTGGTTGAGTTGTTGATTTGTTGCTGCCAGTAGTTTTAGATCATCCATGTATAGCAAATGTGTGATTTTGTGTGGGTATGTTCCAGTAATATTGTGTCCATAATTCGTATTATTTAGCATGTTGGATAGTGGGTTCAGAGCAATGCAGAACCGGAAAGGACTTAATGAGTCTCCTTGGTATATTCTACGCTTAATCTGTATTGGCTGTGATGTGATATTATTTGAATTTGTTTGGATATTAAGTGTGGTTTTCCTCATTACTATTTTTAGGAACTGTATCAGTTTATGTTCTACTTTGTATATTTCCAATATCTGTAGTAACCATGAGTGGGGTACACTATCAAAAGCTTTTTGGTAATTAATGTATGCGTAGTGTAGCGACCTTTGTTTAGTTTTAGCTTGATATGTCATCTCTGCATCTGTTATCAGTTGCTCTTTACATCCTCATGCTCCTTTGCAACAGCCTTTTTGTTCTTCATTTATAATTTTGTTCTGTGTTGTATGTGCCATTAATTTCTGTGCAATGACTGAAGTTGATATTTTGTATATTGTTGGTAGGCATGTTATGGGGCGATATTCAGCTGGGTTTGCGGTGTCTGCTTGATCTTTAGGTTTCAGATTAGTTATTCCATGTGTAAGTGTATCAGGGATGTGTATGAGTCTGCAATGTAACTGTTAAATAATTTAGTTAGATGTGAATGTGTTGAGGTGAACTTCTTTAGCCAGAAATTTGCTATTTTATCTTTTCCAGGGGCTTTCCAACTGTGAGTAGAATTAATTGCTTGGGTGACTTCATGTTGCAAAATTACCACTTCATGCATTTGTGGTATCATCTTGTATGTGTCTGTTTCTGCTTGTATCCACCGTGGATGCCTGTTATGTTGTACCGGGTTTGACCATATGTTGCTCCAGAAACTGTTCCACGTCTGTTATGTTTGGTGGATTGTCTATTTTAATGTGTGTATTATCTATTGTCTGGTAAAATTTCTTTTGGTTTGTAGTTGAATGTTTGGTTTTGTTTCCTTCTATTTTCACTTTTTTTGTATCTTCTAAGTCGTTTGGCCAATGCTTGTAATTTCTGCTTCTTTTCATCTAATTGCTCTATCGCTTCTTGTTGTGAGATTTTACCTAACCTTTTTCGTTTTTTTTTCTGACATTTCATTTCTTATAAATTGTGTTAGCTGTCTGATGTCTTTTCTCAGTTTTTATGTTCTGATCTGTAGCCTGTGTTGCCATGCTGGTTTTGTGGGTTTCTTCTGTGTGTTGGTTGGTTCTGATCTCTGCCTAGTGTGTATATTTAGTGTAGTGAGTGCTCCTATATAAACCAGTTGTTGTAACTCTTCCATAGTTGTGTTTTCTTTTATTTTTTTTGTTTCTCTGTATGTTTCCCTGTCTGTCATGTCTTCCGTGGAGACGTTCTGTTTCTTGAGGTCCTTTACGGTTTCCTTTAGGTACTTGGTTTGCACTGTATTAGTTGCCACTATTTTAAAAGTTTTCTTGGCCAGTCTGTTTTCGTTCATCATATGTATGTGTCCATAGAACCTTCCCTTCTTTTCCTGGCGTTGTTTGTAATCGTCTCTGTCTGTTTGTACCGTTCTTTGTCGGTCGCTGTATCGAGATCCCCTCTTTTGGAAATGGCCCATAGATTTTTCTCAGTATTTCCCTCTCTTGTTTTCCATCTCCTTGATTTTCGTTCTGCTCTTGATAACTGTTGTTTCTGAAGCATACAAGGCCTCAGGTAAGACTGTTGTACTGTAGTGTCTACTGCGTTTGTTGTAATGGTTCCATTTAAGTTTGTAAGCTGTTTGTAGTTTTGTGATCCTTTCTTCTTTGGATATTGCGTTCAGTCTTGTTTTCTGTATAATCTCTCCCAGGTACTGAAACTTTGTACTTGTGTTGTTGTTGTTGTTGTGGTCTTCAGTCCTGAGACTGGTTTGATGCAGGTCTCCATGCTACTCTATCCTGTGCAAGCTTTTTCATCTCCCAGTACCTACTGCAACCTACATCCTTCTGAATCTGCTTAGTGTATTCATCTCTTGGTCTCCCTCTACGATTTTTACCCTCCACGCTGCCCTCCAATACTAATTTGGTGATCCCTTGGTGCCTCGGAACATGTCCTACCAACCGATCCCTTCTTCTGGTCAAGTTGTGCCACAAACTTCTCTTCTCCCCAATCCTATTCAATACTTCCTCATTAGTCATGTGATCTACCCATCTAATCTTCAGCATTCTTCTGTAGCACCACGTTTCGAAAACTTCTATTCTCGTCTTGTCCAAACTATTATCGTCCATGTTTCACTTCCATACATGGCTACACTCCATACAAATACTTTCAGAAATGACTTCCTGACACTTAAATCTCTACTCGATGTAACAAATTTCTCTTCTTCAGAAACGCTTTCCTTGCCATTGCCCGTCTACATTTTATATCCTCTCTACTTCGACTATCATCAGTTATTTTGCTCCCCAAATAGCAAAACTCCTTTGTGTTATCTTTCCATATTTTGTTACCAGTGGGTGGGTGTCTATGGATTTTGTGTCTATGCACTGCGTATTTTCATATGAGATTTGTAGTCCTGTTTTGGCTAATATTTCGTGTAGTGTCCCTAGAGCCTCCTTGGCTTCTTTTCTGTTATACATTATGACGGCTGTATGATCGGCAAGGCATTTTATGTTGACGATTCTATACTCGTGTGTCCCCACCTTTACCCCATTGGCTTCTTTGTCCTACATCCTGATTATTTTCTCCAGAGCCAAGTTAAATAGAATGACTATGGAAATGAGCGTTTGGCGTCATTGGCCGGGAGGCCCCTTACGGGTGAGGTCCGGCCGCCTTTTTGCAGGTCTTATTACATTCGACGCCACATTGGGCGACCTGCGCCCCGGATGGTGATGAAATAATGATGAAGACAGCACAACACCCAGTTTCTGAGCTGAGAAAATCCCCGACCCAGCGGGAAATCGAACCCGGGCCCGTAGGATGGCAATCCGTCATGCTGACCACTCAGCTGTCGGAGCGGACAATAGAGGGGGTGACAAGCCAACTCCTTTCCTCACCCTTGTCTTGATTTCGAATGGTTCCGGAATCTCTCCCACAAACTTCACTTTTGGATATTGTATTTGTTAATGTTTCATGGATTAGCTTTCTAGTTTGCTATCGAACTTCATTTCTTCCAGTGTGTTGAAGGGTGTTTCTCTATCTATGGAGTCGTAGGCTTTCTTGAAATCGACGAATGTTATTGTGGCGTTCTTGGCCTTTCTTGTTGTTAATATTGTTCTCAGGCATTAGACCTATTCACTACATGATCTTCTATTTCTTAATCCTCCTTAGTATCCTACTATGAACCCATTTGAGGCTCTACCCGATTGAACAGGACTGTTGACGTAATTCTGAATGTCACAGGCAGTGGTGAAATTCCTCTGTAGTTATTAGGATCTGTTTTGTCTCCTTCCTTGTCGAGTGGGTGTATTATCGCTGACTTCCGTTCTTCTGGTATCTTTTCTGTTTCCCATACGTTTTTGATGATTCTGTGAATTTTGGCTGTGGTGTGGTCGTGGTTCAGATTTCTTCAATGTGTCCATTTTCTCTAGGTGCTTCTATTATTTTCACGATCTCCTCATCTGTTAACGGTTTGAAATTTCCTAGAGCGTTGTTGGGGAATTTCCAAGTTTGTAGTTTCTTGTGTAGTTTCTGGAACTGCGTAGACACGATTTTGAGGTCGAAATCCCTGCAAACGTTTCTTAGGTTCTTTCCATTCTTGTTTGTCCACTTCTCGAACTGTTCGGTCTGCGTCGGTTTATCACAGTTTAGTAGTGTGTGAAAGTATTGCTCTAGTATTTCACAGTTCTTTTTCGGGTTTGTTTCCAGTGTTCCGTCTTGTCTTTTGAAGCATTAGGTCGGTGGTTGGTATCCCGTCATATGTTTCCTTAGTATTCTTTAAAAGTTTTGTAATTTTATGTTGTTTTTGTTGAAGTCCTCTTCTATCTGTTTCAATCTGTTGTATTCCTAACCTCTTTTTCCTCTACGGATTATTTTCGAAGTGGTCTTCGGTATCCTGTTGAAATCTTCCCATTTCTCGAATGTTCTTTGACTGTTAAATTTTTATATTTTGACTAAAGTTCAGTCTTGATCACACTATTTATGTTTCAATGACATAGGTAACCGGTTTCGGTTATTTTTACACAACCATCATCAGACCCATGGCTCCCTTAGGATGGTATGCGGAGCTCTCCTCAGCTGCTACGAAGTCCGGCTTGCATTCTGTCGTCTATGGCTGTGTGACATGTCGAGTTCCACCATCTGTGTTCCCTTTTTCTCAGTGGCTGCCATACTTTTGTGAGTTACTTGTTTCTGACAGCTCTCTCCAGTCTTTACTGTCGGTTTTCTTAAATTTTTTCTGTCATTTCTTTCTTATTTAATTGTAGGGACTGTGGGTCGGTTCGGAAATTTTGGTTCGTCCTCTTGATTTGCCTGTTGGGCATAAATTTCGCTTTAATTTGGAGCAGATGGTGGACGGATTCAAATAAATCCTTTCGTTGTTCTTACATTCATAGATTCTATGGTGTTTTTCAGGGATGTCACAACGTGGGCTATCTGAAATTTTCTTAGGGCATCGTTGTGGGTTTCCAAGTTCGTAGTTTCTCGAGTGATTTCTGGAACTGCGTACACATGAATTTAAGGTCGAAATCCCTGCAAAAGTTTATCAGAGTCTCTCCCTTCTTGTTTGTCCGCTTGTAACCCGTGTGTTCTGTTGCGTCTTTTAATTTCCTTTCCCCACCTGACTGTGCATTAAAATCTCCTTGTAAAACTTTCACGTGCTTGGAGGGAGTTTTGTTGGTGATTTATTCCAGATCTTTCCAGAAATGTTCTATCATCTGTGGGTTTTTCTTGTTATAGTTTTTTGTGGGAGCAGGTGCACTGATTAGTGTATAGGCTTTGTTTCCAGATCGTATCGCGACTGTTTTCTGATTTGGAAGCGAAATTTACTACAGAGTCCAGTATCGATATGTGTGCTAGAATTACTGTTCTGAAGATTTTTAGATTTCTTCCTGGAATACTTCCAGCTAGTTTCCCCATGTATATTCTGTAGGTTTCCAAGTCAAAGTGATTCTCATCTGAGACTGATGTTTCCTGTATTGCCAGAATTTTGATATTGAATTTATCCTTGGTGTTTGTCAGGTTTCCCAATTTACATGGTTTCAATAGTGTTCACATCTACGTCCACATAGATACTCCGCAAGCCACCGTAAGGTGCGTGAGGGAGGGTACCCTGTACCACTACTTGTCATTTCCCCTCCTGTTTCACTAACAAATAGAGCGACGGTAAAACGACTGCCTGTACGTCCCCCGTATGAGCCCTGATTTCTCGTATCTTATCTTCGTGGTCCTTGAGATGTATGTTAGCGGCTGTAGAATCGTTTGGGAGTCAGCTTCAAATGTTGATTCTCTAAATTTTCTCAGCAGTGTTTTTCGGAAAGAGCGTCGACTTCCCTCCAGGGATTCCCATTTGAGTTCCCGGAGCATACCCGTAACACTTAGGTTTTGTTCGAATCTACCGGGAACAAATCCAGCAGCCCTCGTCTGAACTGCTTCGATATCTTCCTTCAATCCGACCTGGTACGGATCCCAAACACCCGAGCAATACTCAAAAGTAGGTCGCACCAGCGTCCTATTGGCGGTCTCCATTAAAGGTGAACCACTCTTTCCTAAAATTCTCTCAACAAACCGAAGTCGACCATTTGCCTTCCCCCGTCACAGTTTTCACCTGCTTGTTCCACCTTACATCGCATTGCAATGTTAGGTCCAGATATTTAAACGACACTAGCAATACTGTATCCGAAAATTACAGGTTTGTTCTTCCTACTCATGCGCATTAAATCCTTCCCTTGTAAAATATTTTCTTAGTTTTGAGAGATTTGAGAAGCTCCTATTCTTCTCTTCATGACATGCCTGATCCTCCGGAATCCGATGATCAGGTTAACTACCCAGTCTTACTGACTGTGGCCCAGGGTAGCGGATCCTTTCCTATTGTTCTGTCACGATTATTGTTTTGTGTTGAGATTCTGATGGTGAAATCCCTGAAATCCCAAAGGATCTTACGTAATTTCGGCTGGAGTTTCAAGTTCCAGAAGATTGAATCACAACTGAGCTCACAGAGCCAACAGAAGCTGACCAGGGTACTGGAGGCTGCCACACAGACGTGTCTGGGTTTTGGGCTTTCACCTGTAACCCTAGGCGGGGGCCCTAGCAAGTTCCTACCATTCGGAGCCAAACAGACGCCGGCTTTTTTTTTTTTTTTTTTTTTTTTTTTTTATGAGGTTGTTACTCCTCCCCCTCCCCCTTCCTCATCACGCGCAAGATGAGGCTCGGGGCTTGGGATCAGTGGTGGCGGAATTTGCAGTTTCATGTACAATAGCATGTTTACTTTTCCTTGTTCGTTGAGACACACAGTTCTGTTCGGAACTCGCTGATAATTTGGGACGTTTTGAGCTGTTGCAACTTCTCCCAACGTGCGCGATCTACAACCGTTCAGTGCTGCGGTGACCAGTCGTTCAGTGCACAGCGAACAGGTGTACGTTTTTGTGCTGTGCTACGAATATGTAGCGTATGTGAAGATAAATACGTACTTTCACGCGACGTATCTCCCGTGGGTCAGTACTGCGAGAAACGTACTCGCCTCCACTCCCAGCGGCGACTACGGTGCTCCTCCTTCCGCACCGCACGCTCCCCGCTGCTCAGTGAACGAGAAATAGGGAACAGATTTTATCTAGCAGATTAAAACTGTGTGCCGGACCGAGACTCGAATTCGGGACCTTTACCTTTCGCGGGCAAGTGCTCTACCAACTGAGCTACCCAAGCACGACTCATGCCCCGTCCTCACAGCTTTAAATCCGCCAGTACCTCGTCTCCTACCTTCCAAACTCCACAGAAGCTCCCCTGCGAACCTTGCAGAACTAGCACTCCTGGAAGAAAGGATATTGCGGAGACATGGCTTAGCCTCAGCCTGGGGGTTGTTTCTAGAATGAAATTTTCACACTACAGCGCTGATATGAAACTTCCTGGCAGATTAAAACTGTGTGCCGGGCCGAGACTCGAACTCGGGACCTTGTCTTTCGCGGGCACCTGCCCGCGAGCACTTGCCCGCGAAAGGCGAAGATCCCGAGTTTGAGTCTCGGTCCGGCACACGGTTTTAATCTGCCAGGAAGTTTCATATCAGCGCACACTCCGCTGTAGAGCGAAAATTTCATTCTGGATTTTACCTATATACCCTGTGAGTGATTTCGGTTGACATAATTAATATAACACAAAATGTATTACACTGTAAACATGTCACTTCTGATTCACTGACCGGTGCCCCATACTTGGCTCTAATTTAAAGACTTATTCACGTCAAAAAGACTTATGGGTACGTGTAATTCTTGAAAAGACATCATAGAAGAATAACATGCTTGAAAATGCGTGGAGGTGGAGTAGGCAGTGGGGGGGGGGCCCTTGAAATTTTCGCATGGGGCGGCAAACTCCCTGGAGCCGCCCCTTAAAACTCATAACGATTATTAATAACCATCATGGCTCAAGCCAACATCTCCAATCGACTACAACATATGAGCGGATGTAGCGTCTGGTAATTCATTGTGCCATGGTGGTTAACAGTTGGCATGAGTTGTCACCCACCTGATTGCAATGTCATACCAACCCGATGGCTCAAACTGCTTGCGTAATAAAAACTGAGTAATACAGCTGTGAGCAACCGTGATTTTTCAACAATTTTTAAAAGCTGCAAATGATCGCCTCCTCAAAGTAATATTACGTTAGACTTTCTTGTTTGAGGAGTACGTACTGATCCACCTCCTTTTGCCCATCCCCATAAATGACAAGGTTTTCTTCCATTCATGGCCCCGTGTTCTGTTAACTGTTCCTGTCTTTTATCTTTGTGCAGCTGGCGCTAGCGCAATACGTTCGTTAGTGCAGTCGGCAGTAAATCATGCTAGACGTCAGCGTACTCAGTGCTGAAACAGCTCGTTACTGTGAATCCCTAAATGTAAACCCGTGTGCGGAAGGTAATCCGCATCAAAACGTACGCGTGTTTTCCGTCGCGCACGCGCGCGCGCGACACACACACACACACACACACACACACACACACACACACACACACCTTTGTTCCCGGCCGCGTTGCGCACACGCTAGACTAGGGACACGCTAGGCATGATTTACTGTCGGTCGGCCTTCGCCGCGTCTTGCGGACGCGCTCGCACAATTTATTACGCCACTCTGTTCCCGACGCCAGCCGCTAGATCTTCCTCTGTTTGCTGATGAACTGCTGCAGTTGGCCACCGCGCACGGGGATTCCCCGCAACCCGTCCCCTCCGCAGTCCTGCCAACGTTTGCAGAGCTCGCTTTCTGGCATCAACGCCAGTGTCTGCTGACATGCTGTTGTTGGAGCTCTGCCACCCAACTCCTCCCCTTCTTTCATTTCTCCACTGCTCTTAGACGCTATGCATAATTTATCTCTCCGCCTTTGTTGCTTCCTTCCGACACAAACTCTTACTATTTCCGACGCTGCAAAGAGCGACAATTCTAGCAGACTGCTCCCCCTCCCTTCTCAACACTCACATCCAGTCCCCGATCGCCTTTTATTTTCTCTCGAGAACCGTAGAACTATTCGCGGCGGATGTAGCGTGTTTCGTGATATTCGCTCTGTTTCCTTTCGACGACCTGGATACAGTTTTATGTCGCTGTAAACATTTCCAGGGAGCGCCGTCCGTATACTTGACCCGGGATTTTGGTAAACGTTACGGTATCTGGTCTGATAACTTAGAACTTGGCACAGATACACCGCTGTAGCGCCGAGTATAAATGCAAATACTCCAACTACGACGCTACAAATAGAATGGAATGCTTTCATATCTGTGTGCTCTGCGGAGAGTCATTTTATTTGGTACGTAATCTCAAAAAATCTGTATTTTCACTCACTTCCTGTCGCTTCACACCTCTCGTGTTTGGTGACTTGCAGATGCGTCTGGCATCTTGCGTGGTGCATACGCTACCACAGAACAGAAGTATACTGTAGCAGAGTATATAACAAAACTTACCTATCATGCAAGTAGTAATACACTTGAAGGATGTTATGAGAATTTAAAAAACGTTGTGTGTACAAATAATTAGAGTTTTGTAATCCTTGCAATATTAAAAGTACACTCACAAATGTTCGTAATTTTTAAGTGTAAACTCAGCTCGTGGTCTTGCGGTAGCGTTCTCGCTCTCGCGCACGGGGTCCCGGCGGGGTCAGGGATTTTTCCTGCCTCGAGATGACTGGGTGTTGTTGTGTCGTCTTCATCATCATCATCATCATCATCATCATTCATCCCCGTTACGGTCGGAGGAAGGAAATTGCAAACCACCTCCACTAGCACCTTGCCTAGTACAGCGCTGCGGGTCTCCCGCATCGTCCCCTACGCTCCTCGGAGTATTGGCCATAACATGATCATCATCTGTAAGAACCATCTGTTGGTTGTAACACACTGTACACGCTTTATCTTTGCCACACTGGCACCCAATTGCACCACATACCTCGTATAAGATGGATCCTCAGTGTATGGAACATGTCACGCAAACGTAAATAGATGTAAAAATGGGCATTTTACTGAATATTGTGATTTTTAAGAATTAACAATCATCTGTAAGCGCTACGTATACGGACACCGCCATTCGCATAAGGGGCTTTTTAACTGTAAATGTTTTATTTCTGATAAACCTTTGTATGAAATGCTATATTTTATCCACCATAATGACAACATGGTATGAGGCTCTAACTCACTATGAACACGTTTAGTAACAAAACTTTTTGGAAGCTATGGAAATGCACTGTTTCCATTTCCGTTTTTTGTGATATCGAACAAAAAAATTCTTTTCTGAAATATTACGTCATAAATCATGATAGGAGATACAATCCATGTATATGCATTATGTCACAGGCCGGAAGATAACAGTTATATGTGTCGAAGCTACTTATAAAAGAAAAGCCATCTTGGTCATTAAAGGTTTTTTAAAAAAACCAGGTTCACCCCAAATTTCGAGCAAATGAGAGGATAATAACCAACCAGCATCTCTTGGTTTTCGATAGATTGAGCTTTAACCCTTTATTCTGTTCTCATTTGGATAATAATGCATGCAAGTGAGCAGTGACACTTCTGTAGTTGTCATTAGATCAGTTAATACAGGGTGGACACTAGTTAATACAGGGTGAACATTAATAAAACCGGCGACCTGCACGGACGAATTCCTGACAGGAAATGAAGGAAAAAAGGTCCTATGAACATGTGCCCGGAAATGCATCGTTGCACGTTACAGGGACCTGTAGAACTGCAGTTTCTCTGACCACGCACAGTGTGTTCCTTGTGCATTGCAGGTGATGGGGGTAGTAACAGTTGTCATGCGGGATACATATAGTCGCACTTCGGCTTACACCTTGTTGATGCGCCACTTGCCCGGAGCTTGTAGGTTACTAGGGTTCGTCTCAATATCCTCCAGATCCCGGTCTTCCAAATCTGGATGCCGCGCGGGGTAGCCGCGTCGTCGGAGGCGCCTTGGCCCGGTTCGCGCATCTCCTCTCTGTCGGATGTTCGAGTCCTTCCACGGGGATGAGTGTGTGTTTTGTCCTTAGCGGAAGTTAGTTCAGGTTAGATTAAGTAGTGTGTAAGCTTAGGGACCGATGACCTCAGCGGTTTTGTCCCATAGTACTTACCACAAATATCCAAATTTTCATGGAGCAGTTGAAACTTATTACCACAGATTATTGTCAAAATAATGAAAACAATTAAAGTAAGAAATAAATCAGTACAGAGATGAATAGGCTTGAAAAGATGTCCATAGTAGATCTTTATCAACAGAAGTGACTTGCCAGATACGGCATCCAGGAATAGTTAACTTTGCACTGCATGTAACAGTGAAAAACCAAAATGTCAGGGATAGTCATGTCTGTCTACACTTAGCAAGTCATCTTATGACGTGTGACGGACGTAGCCTCGTACACTATCGGCCATTAAAATTGCTACACCACGAAGATGACGTGCTACAGACGCGAAATTTAACCGACAGCAAGAGGATGCTGTGATTTGCAAATGATTAGCTTTTCAGAGCATTCACACAATGTTGGAGCCGGTGGCGACACCTACAACGTGCTGACATGAGGAAAGTTTCCAACCGATTTCTCATGGTGAAACGTTATTGTGATGCCTCGTGTAAGGAGGAGAAATGCGTACCATCCCGTTTCCTACTTTGATAAAGGCCGGATTGTAGCATATCGCGATTGCGGTTTATCGTATCGCGACATTGCTGCTCGCGTTGCTCGAGATCCAATGACTTAGCAGAATATGGAATCGGTGGGTTCAAGAGAGTAATATAAAACGCCGTTCTGGATCCCAACAGCCTCGTATCTCTAGCAATCGAGATGACAGACAGCTTATCCGCATGGCTATAACGGATCGTGCAGCCACGTCTTGATCCCTGAGTCAACAGATGGGGACGTTTGCAAGACAACAACCATCTGCACGAACAGTTCGACGAAGTTTGCAGCAGCATGGACTACCCCTGGCGCTGCATCACAGACACGAGCGCCGGCGATGGTGTACTCAACGACGAACCTGGGTGCACGAATGGCAAAACGTCATTTTGTCGGATGAATCCAGGTTCTGTTTACAGCATCATGATGGTCGCATCCGTGTTTGACGACGTCGCGGTGAACGAACATTGGAAGCGTGCGTTCGTCACCGCCATACTGGCGTATCACCCGGCGTAATGGTATGGGGTGCGATTGGTTACACGTCTCCGTCACCTCTTGTTCGCATTGACTGCACTTTGAACAGTGGACGTTACATTTCAGATGTGTTACGACCCGTGGCTCTACCCTTCATTCGATCCCTGCGAAACCCTACATTTCAGCAGGATAATGCACGACCGCATGTTGCAGGTCCTGAAGGGGCTTTCTGGATACAGGATATGTTCGACTGCTGCCCTGGCCAGCACATTCTCCAGATCTCTCACCTATTGAAAACGTCTGATCAATGGTGGCCGAGCAACTGGCTCGTCACAATACGCCAGTCACTACTCTTGATGAACTGTGGTATCGTGTTGAAGCTGCATGGGTAGCTGTACCTGTACACGCCATCCAAGCTCTGTTTGACTCAATACCCAGGCGTATCAAGGCCGTTATTACGGCCAGAGGTGGTTGTTCTGGGTACTGATTTCTCAGGATCTATGCAGCCAAATTGCGCGGAAATGTAATCACATGTCAGTTCTAGTATAATATATTTGTCCAATGAATACCAGTTTATCATCTGCATTTCTTCTTGGTGTAGCAATTTTAATGGCCAATAGTCTATATCAGTATAATTTCCCCCTCTGATCTGGTTCTCTTGTCACTTCCGTGTTCCATACGCAAATGAATGAAGTGCCGGTTGAACCACTGCTGGTCAGTTTCTGTATCAACTTCAGTTTCACTGATTGCCCCGTTATAGTCATTTCGCGTCAGATATATGTGAGAAGAAGTAATACGTTGCTTATCTGTTTTCTGAGCGAACGTCCAAGAACTTTCAACAGTCAGCGTCTCCGTGATGCACAACGCCTCTCTTGCGGTGTCTGCTACTGTAGCTGGCAGAGCATCTCTGTGACGCTGTCGCACTTGCTAAACGATCCGGTGACATAGCGTGTTGTATCTTTTACGTCATCTGCGATAATTCAACGTTGTGGGGTTTCGAGACTAATGAGAATCGGTCTAACGAGGGTTCTGTAACGTACCTGTTACCGATGAATTCCGTTACCCTAGCATTCCGCGTGTGGTGTTCCCCAAGGTTCCATACTAGGTCCATACTGTTTCTTGTGTATATTAATGACCTGTCATCTGTTAAATTACCAGATGCCAAGTTTGTCTTATTTGCAGGTGATACAAACATTGCAATAAATAGTAAATCAAATATAAATTTAGAAAGAACTGCTAATCAAATTTTTACTGACATTAATAAGTGGTTCATAGCCAATTCACTGTCATTAAACTTTGAAAAGACCCACTATATGCAGTTCAGAACTTTCAAGAGATTTCTTTCTGGTGTGTGTATAAAATATGATGACATGGAAATAGGATAAGTTGATAGTGTAAAATTCTTGGGATTACAACTTGATAATAGATTCAGTTGGGAGCAACATACTAACGAACTGCTAAAGTGCCTATACAAGTCTGTGTTTGCAATGCGAATGATGTCAGACATAGGAGATATAAATATTAAAAAAAACTGGCATATTTTGCTTCTTTTGTAAAGGAGATACTGGACATAATAGCCACATTGCAAAAGGAAATAAAGACATGCATTGACAGAGAATGACAAAAAATCTGACGTAGTAGGGCACATATAGAGAGAAGAACCTACCAGTTCCTCACAAACAGACAAGGAAGTTTGGTTTAGTTTAGTTTTATTTGTCATGTTCCGTAGATTATTTTCCCGATTATTTTATGGATATGACGTGGAACAAGTCAGATTACAAGGTATATATACACACATGAATAGTCCTAATATTAATACTACTGAAATTTTTAGTTCTACACATGCAACTACATTTAGAGGCGCAATATTTTTTTTTTTTTTTTTACCATTTCTGAAACAGAAATGGAGTAGAAACAGATAGTGAATGGAGTAGAAGGAGTTGTCCAAAAGAAATGATTTTAAGCTAGATTTAAAACTTGATCTGCTACCTGCCAAGCACTTTATGTTGTTGGGCAAATGATCAAAGATTTTTGTTGCTGAATAATGTACTCCTTTTTGAGCAACTGACAGCTTCAATAACGGATAGGAAAGGTCATTTTTCCCTCTAGTGTTGTACGTATGAACATCACTCTTTTTCCCGAACTGAGACGGATTATTTGTAACGAATTTCATTGGCCAATATATGTACTCTGATGGTGCAGTTAAAGTACCTAACTGCTTGGATAGGTGCGTACATGACGTCCTTGTGTGTACACCACTAATTATTCTCACTGCTCTCTTTTGTGCAATCAGTACTTTATGTGTGAGTAGTGAGTTATCCCAGAAAACTATTCCATAAGGCATAACTGAATGGAAATATGCAAAGTACGTTAGGAGACTGATTTTTTTATTACCAAGACTAGCGATTATACGAAGAGCGAAAGAAGCTGAACTTAGTTGTTTGAGAAGCTCAGTAATACGTATGGTTCTTCAAGTTCAAGTTGTCATCAATGTGAATACCCAAAAATTTGGAGAAATCTACCCTGTTAACTGAGCACTGTTCATATGCTACATCAATTGCCGGTATGACTCTCTTCGGTGTACAGAGCTGGATATAGTGAGTTTTTTCAAAACTAAGGGAGAGTCCACTTAATAATTCTTTGAAAGACATCCTTAACAGTATCTTCAACTGCTTTTTCTAGAAAGGCATTTATTATAACACTCGTTTCATTTGCAAAAAGTACTAGTTCCGTTTGCTGAACGTTAAGTGAGAGGTCATTCATATGAATAAGGAACAGCAGAGGACCTAAAATTGAACCCTGTGGGACTCCCTTTGTCATAACTCCCCATTCACTAGAATTTACCACCCTCCCAATATTATTTGTGCTATTCAGCACAACTTTTTGCTTTCTGCTTATTAAGTATGATTCAAACCATCTGTGTGTATAGGCTTCAATTCCATAAAACCTGAGCTTTTCTAAGAGTGTGACATGATCCACACATTCAAATGCCTTGGAGATATCGCAAAAAATACCAACTGGTGATAATTTGTTATTTAGGGCTTGTACTATTTGATGGGTAAATGTGTAGATAGCAGTCTCAGTTGAATAACCCTTCCGCAATCCGAACTGTGACGAGATAGAGAGATCAAGAGTGTCGTACTTCTCCCCAGGCAAGGGAGCAATAGCGCTACGTCTCGAGGTACGATCCAGTTAATTAATGAATGTACACCAATGCAATATACGCACTTGTAAATGTGCAGCAGTTCACATGCCGCAGCATATCATGTGGGAATGAGCTGTCTTACAGAACAGGAAGGGAGCTCTGTTTCGATGCACCACACCAGAGCTTAATTAGCGTCCGCAACTCGTGGTCTATTGGTTATCGCCGCCGCCACTAGATCGCGAGATCCTGATTTCGGTACCTGCCCTGGTTGGAGATTTTCTTCACTTGAGGATTGGGTGCTTGTGTTATCCTACTCTTTTCATCTCATCTTCATCACAAAATCTCCTAAGCGGCGTCAGATGAAACAGACTTAGATCAGGCGGCCGAACAACATAGACTGTGTGTCCAGACAAATAGTGCCATACAGTCATTTCATTTATCATAAAAATGAATTTGGAAATGTGGCACAAGCTCAGCTTGCTTAAAGCCAAAATATCAGCTCTTGGGCCGAGAGATAACCATGGAGAGGCATACATAATGACAACGAGAAGCGCCGCGGCAGGTCATTCCACTTTAACGACTTTCCGAAAGCAGCTTTGCTTCGAGCAGCGCAAGTGGACGAGCTCTTGGGACGAGAGGGCAATCAGCGAATGGACGGCCGTGCCCGTTCCGCCGACTTATATACACTACTGGCCATTAAAATTGCTACACCAAGAAGATATGCACATGATAAACGGGTATTCATTGGACAAATGTATTATACTAGAACTGACATGTAATTACATTTTCACGCAATTTGGGTGCATAAATCCTGAGAAATCAGTATCCAGAACAACCACCTCAGCCCGTAATAACGGCCTTGGTACGCCGGGGCATTGTGTCAAACAGAGCTTGGATGGCGTGTACAGGTACAGCTGCCCATGCATCTTTAACAAGATACCACAGTTCATCAAGAGTAGTGACTGGCGTATTGTGAAGAGCCAGTTGCTCGGCCACCATTGACCAGACGTTTTCAATTGGTGAGAGATCTGGAGAATGTGCTGGCCAGGGCAGCAGTCGAACATTTGCTGTATCCAGAAAGGCTCGTACAGGACCTGCAACATGCGGTCGTGCATTATCCTGCTGAAATGTAGGGTTACACTTCCAATGTGCGTTCACCGCGATGTCGCCAAACACGGATGCGACCATCATGATGCTGTAAACAGAACCGGGATTCTACCGAAAAAATGACGTTTTGCCATTCGTGCACCCGGGTTCGTCGTTGAGTATACCATCGTAGGCGCTCCTGTCTGTGATGCAGCGTCAAGGGTAACCGCAGCCTTGGTCTCCGAGCTGATAGTCAATGCTGCTGCAAACGTTGTCGCACTGTTCGTGAAGATGGTCGTTGTCTTGATAACGTCCCCATCTGTTGACTTAGGGATCGAGACGTGGCTGCACGATCCGTTACAGCCATGCGGATAAGATGCCTGTCATCTCGATGTTAGTAATACGAGGCCGTTGGGATCCAACACGGCGTACCGTATTACCCCCCTGAACCCACCGATATTCTCCTAACAGTCATTGGATCTCGACCAACGCAAGTAGCAATGTCGCGATACGATAAACCGCAATCGCGATAGGCTACAATCCGACTTTTATCAAAGTCGGAAACGTGATGGTGCAAATTTCTCCTCCTTACACGAGGCATCACAACAACGTTTCACCAGGCAACGTCGGTCAACTGCTGTTTCTGTATTAGAAATTGGTTGGAAACTTTGCTCATGTCAGCACGTTGTAGGTGTCGCCACCGGCGCCAACCTTGTGTGAATGCTCTGAAAAGCTTATCATTTACACATCACAGCATCTTCTTCCTGTCGGTTAAATTTAACGTCTGTAGCACGTCATCTTCGTGGTGTAGCAATTTTAATGGCCAGTAGTGTGCCATCGAGTACTTGTGGGATTCCACCAACGACCATCCGCCAATTGTCAGCCGCGCTGGCGCAGGAATGTAACGCCCTACCAGAAGAACTTCTTAGCAGCCTTGTGCCAATCATGGAAGTACGTTGCAGAGCATACAAGGTGACAATTATTGAACTACATGAAAAAACGTAAATTAGTTACAAATTACGGCGTTCACACACTTTATTCGACATGTAAACAAAAATGGTTCAAATGGTTCTGAGCACTATGGGACTCAACTTCTGGGGTCATCAGTCCCCTAGAACATAGAACTACTCACACACATCCATGCCCGAGGCAGGATTCGAACCTGCGACCGTAGCAGTCGCGCGGTTCCAGACTGTAGCGCCTAGAACCGCTCGGCCACTCCGGCCGGCCGACATATAAACATTACTGCAGGTATTAAAATTTACGGTATGACATGTTCGATGTGCCTGTTATCTTTGGCGATGATATGGAGCAGACGAAAAGTGAAATTCTGCATGAACCGCTGAAGTGTAGGAATATCGATGCTGAGGGGTACCTCCTAAATGGCTTTTTTCAGTTGAGCAATGGTTCTGGGGTTATTGCTGTACCCCACAAAAAGGAGTCGCATGTGTCCAGATTCGGAAGATATGCTGCCAATCTAGGCCCATGCCAGTGGCCTCTGGGTACCCGAGAGCCAGAACGCGGTCCCCAAAGTGCTCCTCAGGGTCATCGAACAATCTTCTGCATCGATGGGGTCGAGCTTCGTCTTGCATGAACCACATCTTGCAGAAATCAGGGTCACTTTGCATAATGTGGATGATATCATCTTCCAGAACCTTCACGTACCGTTCGACAGTCGCTGTACCATCAAGGAATTTCGCACCGACCATTCCGTGGCAGGACATTGCACAGCGCAAAGTCACCCGTCGAGGGCAAAGAGACCTCTCTATCGCGAAATGCGGATTTCAGTCCCCCAAATGCGCCAGTTTTGCTTACTGACGAACCCATCCAAATGACAGTGGGCTTCGTCGCTACACCAAACCATATCCACATCAAAAATGAGCTCGCCGCTTGGGCTATTGCAAGTGCTAAGCTTGAGGGGCGACTCGAAGAACTTGAGAAGGAAAATAACAGGTTAAGACAGCAGCCAACCAAAACTTGGGCTGCAGTGGCTGCACAAGCGGTCACAAAACCTCAAACCACAAAAGAGACAATTGCTAAGGTTACCAAAAGGCCGGACACGGCGGTCTTTTTAAGACCCCTGCCCGGGCAAACAATCAAAAAAGTACAGGAAATATTTACCACTACAATTGACCCTGCTAAGGATAAGATTAAAATAAATAAAGTCAAAGCGACAAAAAACGTGGTAGTAGTAGACGTAGCAACTGAAGAAGACAGGGATAAAATTCTAAAAAATACCAAATTAAACACAGCAGTCAAATGTGAGCCACCCAAAAAACGAAATCCGCTGGTGATCCTTTATGACATACCAACGGCATTAACAGAATCAGATATATATGAGACACTTTATAATCAAAATTTTGACGACATGGAATGGGAAAGTTTCAGAAATGACTTTAAATTACGTTTCAAAACAGGGCTCCGGGAACGGGATGTAGTACATCACGTTGCCGAGGTCTCTGGAAAGATGTGGCGCAGAATCACCACTATGGGGAGAGTCTATATAGGCTTCCACGCAATAAATGTGCGAGATTACTTACTGGTTCCAAGATGCCACAACTGTGGCGACCTAGATCACATACATAAGCATTGTGAGAGGAGGCCGGCTTGCTCCAAGTGCGGGTCAGAGGAACATACAAGGAGAAACTGCAGCAAAACCGGAATTTGCATACCTTGCGCAAAGAGAGGCAAAAAGCCATGTAACACTACCGGTAGAAATTGCCCTACCTACAGGATGCTTGAGCAGAGACTCATAGCCAGAATCGACTATGGCTGAGCACCCAAATGAGAACAGGAAGCCCAAAAGAAAGTCACCCAGTAAGAGGTTGAGGGATGCATTAAGGGCCAACAAATTCAAAGAATTTATACAGAAGATCACT
The DNA here is from genome assembly GCF_021461395.2 of Schistocerca americana. NCBI lineage: Eukaryota > Metazoa > Arthropoda > Insecta > Orthoptera > Acrididae > Schistocerca > Schistocerca americana. Next base: position 909,066,368 of record NC_060120.1, read on the forward strand.
AGGTCACAACACCTTGTTATCACAATGAAAGATGTCTGCATTCAAACAGACCCTTGTGATCAGAAAGAAGCACCCTCCCCTCTAAACTGGGGACAAAGGTCGTCTAAAGATCAAGCACGACCACTCGGGCATCCTGTGGTAGGGAGACTGTCAATGACAGATTTTCCGAATATAAAAAGTCAGGAAGAGCAAGTGCAAGTAAACAATATAAGCAGCACTAGTGAACCAACCAACATAGCTACACCAATATGCCCACCTATAGTACGAGGGCCGGGAATAGATCCTGCCAGGATTTATCCCAACCTGGAGCACGCCTTACAGCTGTCCAGACTTGAGGAGCCGGCCACCCTCACAACAGCCTTGAGGCATGTGGTGCGTGTCGGCCATGAATACGGCAGAGACATTACTTTCCCAGTGATGGAGGCTGTAGACAGAATACAGCTCAAGACAATGAATCTCCCCACAGACTTCGGAGCCCTGCGAGACCTGGTTAAGAAAGTATTTGAAAGGCGCAATGAAAAGTTTGATCTCAATGAACTATATAATCAATCTGTCATCACCAACGGCAGAGTAGCACACGATTGGCGCAAAAACTGGCCAGAGTCTCACATTCATACATACTTCCCACGTGAGCCAGTTAAGAGTGGGACAGATAAACGCGCATAATAGCAAACTGGTCCTGCAGGAACTCCGGAGGGTGGTGGAGGAGAAGAGTCTATATGTAGTCTGCATACAGGAGCCATACTCCCTGGCTGGACGGATCCCGTTCACTGCAGCCAACTGGCAGCAAATATATAATGCAGGGGAACCAAAAGCCGCAGTCATAATCACAAATAAAGCATTGAGAGCTACTGTATTGGCACAATTTTTGGATGACCACTGCAACGTCGTGGAGCTTCATTCACCCACAGGAATACTATACATGGTCAATATGTACTTTCAGTACGGAAGACCAATAGATGAATTCCTAGATAAGCTTGTGCAAATAGCCACGGCGTTGCGGGGGCAAAAAATTCTTGTGACTGCGGACATCAATGCAAAATCCCCCCTATGGTTCAGTGGCACTCAAGACGACCGAGGAGAAAAAGCTGTTGACACCATCATGTCACTACAACTCATGGTCGCTAATAAACAGGGGAATCCTCCCACCTACACCGGGGGGGGGGGGGGGGGGGGAGGACACGGTACAAACATTGACGTTACCCTGGTAACCCCAAACCTTGCTACAAAAATATCAAATTGGACAGTTTGGGACCAGATTACCACAAGTGACCATAACCTCATAACATTCACTCTTGGAGACAGAGAGTGCCACTGGGACATAGGGTGGGAGACGCAACTTAATTACAACAAAACCGACTGGGACCGGCTGGCTAGGGAGTGTGACATCCCTGCATTGCTGGAGGGTGATGTCAACGTAGAAGAATACGCCCGAGATCTCACAAGTGCGATAACCAGAGCAGTTAAGGCAGCCGTACCAACCAGGAGGAGGGCTGTCGCGGCCTCCCCTTCACCATGGTCAGCCGAACTGGGGCAAATGCGCCAAGCAGTACGGAGGGCGAGGAAGTATTACCAGCGGTGTGTCGTCTGGCACGAGAAGCAGCGATGGCAGCAGATATACAGAGAAGCCAAGGAACAGTTCCAAAAGGAACTCAAGGCTGTTAGGATGAGGAGCTGGGAGAAGTATGTGCATAGCCAATTGGCTACAGACCCTTGGGGACTACCTTACAAAATAGTAAGGGAGAAAATTAAATCACCCATGGTGCTATCTACCGTAAGGAGTGGGGACCGGATGACGGAGACCTGGCAGGAAACTACGGGTGTCCTACTCCATGCCCTATTGCCGGACGATAGAGAGGAAGATGATACAGAAGAACAACAGAGAATAAGAAGAGAGAACCAACGGGTCTATGAAAACAATCGTGCGGTCTACCCCTTCTCTGAAGAAGAGGTAAACTCCCAAATAAAAGCGCTCAAAAAAGGCAAAGCTCCCGGCCCAGACGGTATTACTGCGGAGGTGATACAGTACCTCGCCCCCCAGCTGGTGGCACCTCTCACTCAGCTGTATAATGAGTGCTTACGGCTTCGAACCTTCCCCTCCATATGGAAGCGGGCGAACGTTGTCATAATCAAGAAAGGTCCGGATAAAGACCCCAAAGAAGCCAAGTCATATAGACCCATATGTCTGCTGGACTTGCTGGGCAAGCTCTTTGAGAGGCTGCTAGCAGACAGGTTGGCTGCACACCGAGTCCTGTGCGGGATGAGTGACAGGCAGTTCGGTTTTCGGGCGGGGCGATCGGCGTCTGACGCAATCGCCCTGGCTGCGGATGTCTGTGGCTCTGCCCCGCACAAGTACATAGTCGGCATCATGGTGGACATTAGTGGCGCCTTTGACAACCTGTGGTGGCCTTCGCTCTTCTCCTGCTTGCGGGAGAAAGAATGCCCAGTGCCGCTATATGGCTGTCTGAGGAGCTATTGTGATGACAGGGAGGTCTGGCTATCGGCTCCTAGCGGAAAAGTCAGTAAGAAAATCACCAAGGGGTGTCCTCAGGGATCTGTCCTGGGGCCACTCTTTTGGGATATAAACATGGAACCACTCTTGGAAGAACTAAAGAACAGTGAAGATGTGCTAGAGGTCATAGCCTACGCAGATGACCTCCTTCTGCTGGTCGGCGGCCGCAGCCGCGAAGATCTGGAACCAAAAATAGAAAGAGCTATTACAATACTGACCACATGGTGTCACAAAACTAAAATGACTATCGCACCCAGTAAGTCAACTTACCTGCTGCTCAAAGGCCAACTCACAAGAAATCCAACTGTAAGAATAAATGGTCTACCAGTCCTTAGGCGCCGTGAAGCCCGGTACCTTGGTGTCATCGTCGACGAGAGGTGGAACTATGCATCGCACATAGATACAGCAACACAAAGATCTCTCACAGTATTACACAACCTAATAGGAATAGGACATAAAAGATTCCACCTCCCACCTGATCTTATTAAATTATACCATAATAGCATCCTCACATCCATAGTAGGTTACGGGTCAGCGGTCTGGGCACACAGGCTCACGAGGGTCATGCCTGCCGTGGCCGTAAGAAGAGTGCAGCGTAACATGCTCCTACGTTCAGTGGGCGCATATAGAACAACTCCAGGAGGGGCACTTTCAGTGCTGATGGGGCTATGTCCACTGGACATAAAAATCAGGGAACAGGCCGCCTGGTATTGGATAAAGAAAAATCGAAGGGAAAAAATAGAAGAAATTATGGGGATATATGTGGGGGACAAACAAAGTATCAAAAGAAGAGGCATGGAATTATGGCAAAATCTCTGGGACAGTGACGAAACTGGCCGAAGAACACATGAATTGCTACCCAACATAAAGGAACGGCTAGAACTCACCTACTTCAAACCAACAAGGGGATTGCTGCATTTTCTTACTGGGCACGGACCCTACCCGACATATCTTTGTCGGTTCGGGAAAAGGGCAACACCAGCGTGTGACTGTGGAGCAGTGCTGGGCACTCCAGACCATGTGGTGTACGAGTGTCCCCTCTTCGACGATGATGCACAACAACTTAGGGAACAATTGCCGAACAACGACACGTACCACTTGCTCAGGCACGAAAACACATTTAACGTCCTGAACCACTTGACAAACAAAATCTCGAGCAAAGTCCTCAGAGAATATCTTGGTAATAATAGATAAATAAACACACACCGGATTTGTCGCGTACGCCCCCCTGTTCCGCCGGGACGTGGACTTGGCCAGCCGCCTCACGGCTGGAATCCGCCAGGTTTTCGGAATAGGTTGGGGGGCAGTACATCTAAATCGGACTTGACTAAGCACCGAACATGACATTAGACATAAGGTTAGTTATAAGATCAAACTAGGGTAATAGAAATAGTATAGAACTGCAGCGAACATGTCACCGGCCAGCCCAGTGCCAGGGGCACTCCCACTGGGATTAGCTCAGTGGGAAAGGCCAACAAGTAGGTTTGTATCTATTCTGGCACACTTGTTACGCTGCAGGTAGAGTAGTCGTAATAAACAACAACTATTAGCAAGTAGTAACATAACAAATTAGGGAAACAAGCTAAAATCTAGGAATATTAGACTAACAGTAACATAGAATAGTGAGTAGGTAGATTAACCCCATAGTGGTGATGGACTGTAGTAAAGAAACCTGTAGTGTTAAATATTATAGCTGCAGATAGAACTAGAAATAGTAAAATATAGGACCTACTAATGTATTACGTAGTAGGTTACATTGTAACATGATAATGATGAAATAAAGATTTTTTTTTTTTAACAAAAAAAAAAGCCATATCCACATACTAATTCCCGTGATGCCCTGCTGCCAACTTTGCAGTTTGAACGTCCTAACGCAAACTATTGAGGAAGTATGAAGATTTTATTTCATATGGTTCAATAATTATAGCCCTGTACATGTCCGTCCGAGGTGATGACACACTTTATTAAGAACTATGTCTCGTCGTTTGTAATGCCCAGGGAACCACCGTGAACAGCAGTGACATCAGCGTAATTATTGTCTTTGAATGAAACTGTCATTTCTGTTCGTCTCGTTGCGTATTTCTTTCAGTTACATTCCATATTACATTGTCGCAGATCTTTCTGCATATAGTCCAAGTTTTGTGAGCTGTGATACTTGGCAGTGACTCATCATGTAAAAGTTGGTTTCGCTCTTAAGTTTTGCACGGCTGTGTATATACTAACATATTTCCTTAAACACCACAATGCTGTGTTTTACAGAGAAACACATACTTGCCTGTTCTCGGAAACAACAAAATTTCAAACAAAGGAGTCATTGTTTATGATAAAGATGTCCGAAACCAGATCTGAAATGGAATACATGACTCAGATACCATCTCTTGGTGACATCAGAAGCTAACTATGTGCCACTCGTAAGTGAAACGAGTGTTGCTACTGAAGGTGAATAGTCTGCTCGATAGGAAGAAAAATTACGAAGTCGAGAATCAGTGGCGTGAGCTGCAGTACTGCAAATCAAACTATACGTGTGGATTTATCTACAGTTTTGGGAGAACACTTAGAAGCTCATACAGAATACATTCCACGCGTATGGTGACACTGGGTACTGCGTAACGCGCGCCATGGTCGCAGCAGGTTCATGTGGCAGCCGCTTTCCCCAGCCTGCGCACACACACACACACACACACACGCACACACACATACACATACACTTGTGCGATAAGATACTGCACTAGGGGCCCCGACACCCAACAGCACGCCCACCGCACAACAGGGCACAGCTGCACCAGAAGGGACGGTTTCAGACTTGTCCTCACTAGTTGCTTTTCACGTAAAATTTTCGGTTGTTATACAAGGGTTGGAACTTAAACAGCAGCAACTATTTATAGTCTGTCTGTAAACTCAAGAGCGAGCGGCGCTTTTGGTGGGGGAAGTGGCCATTCCCGGAAGAACCCTGCCATAGGCCTACACGGGCACCCAAAATCAGTTGCCTCTTATCTGTCTAGCGGCGTAGATCGGCGTGCTGCCAGTGTCAGTTAACTTTGTATACTCACTGATATACTTAGGTATCCAGAAGTGATGGATAATCGCCCATCATTGCAAGAAAATGTGCAGAATACGAAGAAGAGGAGGCATTTGCGGAGTAACGAGTGTTCGATCGTCTCTAATGTTATTACAACGTGTGTTAAAGAGGCGACACAAGAAGAACTGTTGGCTAATATTACCAGTCCAAATCAAACGGCTGCAATTTTATGCAAGGGTCAGCCTCGCATCAATAGGACCCATAAGGAAGGAACGCGAAAATAGGTTGCGTCGGTTACTGGAATCGTCACGAAAGAAAACTAATAGTTATGGGAGGAAATCCATCGTTTTAGACAGTTTCACAATCACGTAAAACCTTTGATGCTTGTGGAACAGCAGCATTTGAATGTCTTCTGACACTAAATCTCTATCTCGGTTACTATTCACCTGATCGTAAGACATTTTCCTTAAAACATGTGCGCATTAGCTGCTCTAAACACTACTGAAATTTCCTTCGAAACATGTACACCGATTCTGGACTTCTAAGAAAGAGGTTTGACATACGAGGTGCGCTCACACATTCATTTTTATTTTTTGGTAAGAACTTTGTTAATCTACAGCAATGTTGTCCTCTTCAAAATATTCCCCATTACATACTATACACTTATGTCAGTGCTGTTTCCAATTCCCGAAACACTTTAGGAACTGTTTCCTCGGGATAGTTTATAGGTCTCTAACTGTGCATTTTTAATCTCATCCACGCTTGTAAAATCGCTGTCCGTTAAGGCCTACTTTGAAATGTTTATACCACTTCTATGCCCTTGGTTTACTCATAACAGACTCACCAAAAGTAATATTTAACATTTCTAAAAATTTTATACACTTGATTCCATTCTTACAAAAAAATTTAATACAGATTCTCTAATCTGTTTTTTACACTCCATAGAATCGTTGATGCTACCAAAACACATGTGGCCTTTTTTGACAGATGAGAAAAGAATAAATACCCTATATGCATAACATTGTACACATACTTTTCAGACATGTTTACGAAAACCGTGACAAAAAGTAGTGCAAATCGGACTAATAAAAACAACAAAATTGTAAATTCCTGGTACTTTTTAAACAATCTTCGTGTTGTAAGAAGTGTTAAGTTTCAGTGTAGCCCTTCAAAGAAAACTATCTTTTAGTAGAAACACAAAGTAAGAACAAGCCTTAAATTATACATATTGCTTGCATTATATGGGGTTCGTTTTACGAATAACAATAGAGGAACATAGATTCACATGAACATGCATTCGGTTCTATGTTTGTAGTAGAGTTCTGACTTCCGTTCTTATTTTAATATTATTTACTCGATAATGTTGTGTTTCGGAAGAAGCTATCGTCTTTTGTATTCCTTATGGTCTTAACGCATTTGTTTAAAAATAAACGCAACCGGGACGTATCCGTACACGGCGTCTCCACAGATTTAAAGCGCGCGCCGTGGCAGGGCCGCTACTATGTTGTGAAACTGCCTGTAGAAGCGCCTTGTGACTTTTTTTGTGGTTTTAGGGCGCACAACTACAGTGGTCATTAGCGCCCGCGCCTTGTGACGTAGCTGGGTAGGCAGAGTGGGGACTCGCTCGCTCGCTCTTCAGTTTACCGACAGACTATACAGGGCTGTTACAAATGATTGAAGCGATTTCATAAATTCACTGTAGCTCCACTCATTGACATATGGTCACGACACACTACAGATACGTAGAAAAACTCATAAAGTTTTGTTCGGCTGAAGCCACACTTCAAGTTTCTGCGCTCGAGAGGGCAGTGAGACAAAATGGCGACAGGAGCCGAGAAAGCGTATGTCGTGCTTGAAATGCACTCACATCAGTCAGTCATAACAGTGCAACGACACTTCAGGACGAAGTTCAACAAAGATCCACCAACTGCTAACTCCATTCGGCGATGGTATGCACAGTTTAAAGCTTCTGGATGCCTCTGTAAGGGGAAATCAACGGGTCGGCCTGCAGTGAGCGAAGAAACGGTTGAACGCGTGCGGGAAAATTTCACGCGTAGCCCGCGGAAGTCGACGAATAAAGCAAGCAGGGAGCTAAGCGTACCACAGCCGACGGTTTGGAAAATCTTACGGAAAAGGCTAAAGCATAAGCCTTACCGTTTACAATTGCTACAAGCCCTGACACCCGATGACAAAGTCAAACGCTTTGAATTTTCGGCGCGGTTGCAACAGCTCATGGAAGAGGATGCGTTCAGTGCGAAACTTGTTTTCAGTGATGAAGCAACATTTTTTTCTTAATGGTGAAGTGAACAGACACAATGTGTGAATCTGGGAGGTAGAGAATCCTCACGCATTCGTGCAGCAAATTCGAAATTCACCAAAAGTTAACGTGTTTTGTGCAATCTCACGGTTTAAAGTTTACGGCCCCTTTTTCTTCTGCGAAAAAAACGTTACATGACACGTGTATCTGGACATGCTGGAAAATTGGCTCATGCCACAACTGGAGACCGACAGCGCCGACTTCATCTTTCAACAGGATGGTGCTCCACCGCCATCATGATGTTCGGCATTTCTTAAACAGGAGATTGGAAAACCGATGGATCGGTCGTGGTGGAGATCATGATCAGCAATTCATGTCATGGCCTCCACGCTCTCCCAACTTAACCCCATGCGATTTCTTTCTGTGGGGTTATGTGAAAGATTCAGTGTTTAAACCTCCTCTACCAAGAAACGTACCAGAACTGCGAGCTCGCATCAACGATGCTTTCGAACTCATTGATGGGGACATGCTGCGCCGAGTGTGGAAGGAACTTGATTATCGGCTTGACGTCTGCCGAATCACTAAAGGGGCACATATCGAATATTTGTGAATGCCTAAAAAAACTTTTTGAGTTTTTGTATGCGTGTGCAAAGCATTGTGAAAATATCTCAAATAATAAAGTTATTGTAGAGCTTCAATCATTTGTAATAACCCTGTATTCACAACTGATACAAAAGAGTTACATGTTTGCACCTGTTACTGTCCCTCAAAGTAGTCACCAACGTTGTGTAGAACCCGTTGCCAGCGACGTGGGAGGCGTAGTATACTGTTAGCAGAGCCTGTTCTGTTGATGGTGCGAATGGAGCGGTCTAAATTTACGGTGATTCTCGTGTACGACTGTGATGGTATTACTGTTCGTTTTTGGAGCGTCACCTGCGACCAGCTTTGCGAAAGAAGCGGCGACACTTTCTGCGCAACCCACTCATCATGTTGCACGACAATGCGCGGGCGCATACAGCGCAAGCTGTGGCTGCTCTGTTCGGTCGATGGGACTGGGAAGTATTGTACCATCCACCATACACTCCGGACTTGAGTCCTTGTGACTTTGATTTGATTCCGAAGATGAAGGAATCACTTCGTGGCATTCCCTTCAGAACTGTTCCAGAGATTCGACATTAAGTAGACCGTTCCGTTGGCACCATCAACAGAATAGGATCTGCTAACGCCTTCCACACCGCTGGCAACGGGTTCTACACAACGCTGGTGACTACTTTGAAGAACAGTAACAAGTGAAAACTCTTTTGCATCAGTCGTGAATAAATAGTTGCCCCCATTTGAGTTCCAACCCTCGTACATTTCTGGTGATTTTAGAAACATTCCTCCAGTAATGCGCTATGATTACGGTATTGTTTACTTTTAAAAATTCCTCCTACATACCGAGTGGTTATAAATGAAATGCAACTACTCATACAAGCCCAGTGTAAATATCGTATGGCAGCAACGTGGTAGACGTTCTAATGTGGAAACGATTAACACTGGAAAAAATCAGTTCTAATTTTGGCGACAAGGCACAAATCTGGCTCTGAGAGTGCAAGAAAGACATATAGAAATGTCCCTATATGTAACGAATTAGGAACGGGACGTGGTCAGATAACGTCAAGCGAGAAAGGCATAATGTTGATTTCATTATTAATCGCCGTTTACACCATGTGTTCTATATGAACACCACAGACGTTGACGAAATGCTGCATCCATAAAACGACGTGATCAGCAGTTATTCGCAGCAGTTCCTGTGGAATGTGAACGACATGTTCCTGGTAAACCCCTGAGTTAAAAGTCGCGTGGATTCAGAGCAGGTGAACCTGCAGGCCAAACATTTGCGTATAACACGTCCGTGGACGATTGCATTAAGCAGATCTTTCACTAGGCGAGAGACATGAGGTGTTGCCCCATCCTACACGAAAACTGTGTTTTCCACACAGTTCAGCTCTTCCAGAGCAGCAATCAAATGCTGAACAAGGAGTTCTCGATAACGCGCAGACTTCACAGTAAAGCTGACAGGGCTCTCTGGGTGTATTCTCCTCAAAGAAGAATGGACGGAGAATAAAAGTCCTTGTGAACCCACACGACACTGTAACACACGGCGACTGCAGTGGCTTTTGGTGCACAACACGCTGTTAACGATACCCCAAATTTGGCAGTCTGCGTACTTGTGCACCCTGTAGTATCAAATGTACCTCGTCACTCTGTAGAGTGCCAGCAGCCGAAGATCAAATTCAGAACTTCGCTGCTGATCATGAGGTTTCAGCTGCTGCACCGTCTGGATCTTGTACGGGTGCCAGAGTAAAATAGACTTCAAAACCCTCCGATTTGTTTACCGGCGGATGTACAGTTCTCGTGACACTGTAAGAGCACTAGCACTACCAACAACACGCGATGCATGGCCAGTTACAGCAACAGCAACCTCGTCAGTGACTTCCACCGGGATAGCCATCATCTCCCAGGCCACCCGTATTTACGAATTTCATTATCATATTCTTTACACCATTTAATGACATCTGGCCTCTCCTCTGACCTTCCAGTTGGTGATATTCTATCAGTGGTCCACCGTAATTGCAGCCGTTTCCGTAAAACAATTTCAACAACAGCACCTTCCTACCATAAGTTAATTACAGCCCATACACACTACTGGCCATTAAAATTTCTACAACAAGAAGAAATGCAGATGATAACGGGTATTCATTGGACAAATATATTATACTAGAACTGACATGTCATTACATTTTCACACAAAATGGGTGCATACATCCTGAGAAATCAGAACCCGGAATAAACCACCTCTGGCCGTAATAACGCCCTGGGCACTGAGTCAAACACAGCTTGGATGGCGTGTACAGGTACAGCTGCCCATACAGCTTCAACACGATACCACAGTTCATCAAGAGTAGTGACTGGCGTATTGTGATGAGCCAGTTGCTCGGCCACCATTGACCAGACGTTTTCAATTGGTGAGAGATCTGGAGAATGTGCTGGCCAGGGCAGCAGTTGAACATTTTCTGTATCCAGAAAGGCCCGTACAGGACCTGCAACATGCGGTCGTGCATTATCCCTCTGAAATGTAGGTTTTCGCAGGGATCGAATGAAGGGTAGAGCAAGGGATCGTATCATATCTGAAATGTAACGTCAATGGGAACGAGAGGTGACCGAGACGTGTAACCAATGGTACCCCATAACATCAAGCCGGGTGATACGCCAGTATGGCGATGACGAATACACGCTTGCAATGTGCGTTCACCGCGATATCGCCAAACACTGATGCGACCATCATGATGCTGTAAACTGAACCTTGATTCATCCGAAAAAATGACGTTGTGCCATTCGTGTACCGAGATTCGTCGTTGAGTGCACCATCGCAGGCGCTCCTGTCTGTGATGCAGCGTCAAGGGTAACCGCAGCCATGGTCTCCGTGCTGATAGTCCATACTGCTGCCAACGTCTTCGAACTGTACGTGCAGATGGTTATTGTCTTGCAAACGTCCCCATTTGTTGACTCAGGGATCGAGACGTGGCTGCACGATCCGTTACAGCCATGCGGATAAGATGCCTGTCATCTCGACTGCTAGTGATACGAGGCCGTTGGGATCCAGCACGGCGTTCCGTATTAACCTCCTGAATCCACCGATTCCATATTCTGCTGACAGTCATTGGATCTCGACCAACGCGAGCAGAAATGTCGCGATACGATAGACCGCAATCGCGATAGGCTACAATCCGACTTCTCAATGTCAGAAACATGATGGTATGCTTTTCTCCTACTTACACGAGGCATCACAACAACGTTTCACCAGGCAACCCCGGTCAGCTGCTGTTTGTGTATGAGAAATCGGTTGGAAACTTTCCTCATGTCAGCACATTGTAGGTGTCGCCACCGGCGCCAACCTTGTGTGAATGCTCTGGAAAGTTAATCATTTGCATATCACGGCATCTTCTTCCTGTCGGTTAAATTTCACGTCTGTAGCACGTCATCTTCGTGTAATAGCAGTTTTAATGGCCAGTAGCGTATTTCGCGAAAATTTGATGACGGTGAAATTAGAGGTATTCGAGGTTACATGAATGCTTAACGAACAATCGACGATGGTTTCCCCCCGCGCACCTTTAAGGGGTGAGAGGGGTGGGGGGTGGGGGGGGGCGCAAGTCACAGTGCAGTTGTAAACGAAGTATACACCGCCCCACACACCGAAGGTGGCTTGCGCAGTTTACATGCAAAGATGAACTAAGGGGAGGGCGCATGTTTAAAGTATGGCAGGATGGGAGGAAGGTACTAACAAATTTATGTTCTGTGTTTGGACGTGAGGCGTTTTCGAATTGTTCAGCTTGCACGAAACTTACCTATAAAACGAAGGATTACAGCGAAGAGCTAAACCCAGAAATCAATCTCCCGAAATTGTTTCACTGAGGAGAACACATCACAGTTTCTCCTTTCAATCATGGAGAGAACGGCGGAATGGCAAATGACGACGTAAGTGGTTGCGGAATATAAAATAAATGTTGATCACTGGAAGATGGACGGTAATACGGCATACAAAAGGAATTGCAAACTTAATACAGAATGTTTGCAAATGAGAGAAAAGTTTCCCCCAACTGAAACACTGTTGCAAATTTCTCTCTTTCAGAGGAAAGGGAGCAGATAAGACATAATTAACTATTCACGCCGACCGATATGGCCGAGCGGTCCTAGGCGCCTCAGTCCGGAACCGCGCTGCTGTTACGGTCGCAGGTTCTAATCCTGCCTCGGTCATGGATGTGTGTGATGTCCTTAGGATAGTTAGGTTTAAGTAGTTCTAAGTTCTAGGGGACTGATGACCTCAGATGTTAAGTCCCATAGTACTTAGAGCCATTTCAGCCATTTTTTGAAACTATTCACCTGTAAACAAGGTTGCGCACAGTTATTACTAAACACACAGAAACAATTTTAATCAGCCAAAGGAGCAAGCTGGTTTCAGAAGCGAACAAAGCACAATGCACCTATTGTAGAACAGAGCTAACAGTATGAATTGTCTGGCCCTCATAGATTTTAAGAAATCTCTCACCTGCAACATAAACTTTATTGGCTACTCTTGGAACACGCGGAATTGATCCAACCCGTGTAAGTATACTGAAGAATGTACACGTCACTGTTACAGGTTCCATGAAGCTAATTCGTTACGGTGATGAATTTAAAATTGAGAGAGGACTCGTATTATCACAACTAATATCCTAGGGAAGTGTTAAGATTCCTTAAACGAGTAAAGCTGAGGAGGAATACGTGTCGGTTAAACACATATGGACCATCTGGTATCTGATGATGATATATCATTTGTTCCTAATGTAAATACTACCAGAAATATAAGAACGTAAAGGAGAACTTTGAAGATCGACCTAAAGATGTTGACTATGCTACAAATATAGCACCATTCTTGTCCGTCATCTGTCAGAGATCATTGGAACGGCGGAAAGTTCCACGGGACTGGAAGAAGGCCCAGGTCATAGTAATTTATAAAAAGGGTAGAAAATCGGATGCACATAATTATCGGCCAATTTCACTGACATCGATTTGTTGTAGAATCATGGAACATATTTTGTGTTCACACATAATGACCTTTCAAGACTCTGAGAAGCTCACCTGCAGAAACCAGCATCGTTTTAGGAAACAGTGGTCATGCGAGACACAGCTGGCCCTCGTTGTGCATGATATACAACAGGATTTAGATACCGGCTCCCAGGTTGATGCCATATTTCTCGACTTTCGAAAGGCGTTCGACTCACTACCACACTGTCGCTTGCTAGAGAAAGTGCGCCCTTACGGTCTATCCAGGGACATATGCGGTTGGATAGAAAGTTTTCTAGTAGACAGGGAGACAGGGAGCAGTATGTCGTTCTGAACGGGGTAACTTCAACAGAAAGAAGACTAACTTCAGGTGTGCCCCAGGGCAGCGTAATAGGTCCTCTGCTTTTTACGATTTACATAAACGATCTGGTTGATGGTATTGACAGCGGCATTAGACTGTTTGCCGATGATCCTGTAGTCTACAGGAAAGTAGTATCACACGAAAGTCGTGAACAACTCAATGAGGATTTGCAGAAAATAAATGCGTGGTGTAATGACTGGCAGTTATCTCTCAATGTTATTAAGTGTAACCTACTGCGTATAACAAGACGAAATCCCCATTAATGTATGAGTACAAAATAAATGATCAGTCTTTGGAAGCGGTAACATCAGTCAAGTATCTGGGTGTGACTATTCGAAATGATCTCAAATGGAATGATCAGATTACACAAGTAACGGGTAAGGCGAACTCTAGATTGCGGTTTATTGGTAGAATCCTGAAGCGATGCAGTCCTTCAACAAAGGAAATAGCTTACAATACGTTAGTTCGTCCAGTCTTGGAGTACTGTTCGTCTGTATGGAACCCTTACCAGTTGGGTCTGATTCGAGAAATTGAGAAGGTCCAAAGAAGAGAGGCAAGATTCGTGACTGGTACATTTAGCCATCGCGAGAGCGATATAAATCTCATAGAAAGTTTGAAGTGGGACACTCTTGCAGATAGACGACGCGCTAAACAGAAGGGGCTGCTCACTAAATTCCGAAATCCAATCTTCACCGAGGATGTAGAGCATATATTATTACCAGCAACTTTCAAATCGATCGTCATTCAAAGATAAGGGAAATAAGAGCTCTTACTGAGGCGTTCAGACAGTCGTTTTTCCCTCGTGCGATGCGAGAGTGGATCAGAGGGAGGGGGGGGGGGGGGGGGGGGGAAATGACTTTGGCGCGAATTGTGCGCTCCGCCACACACCGCTTGGTGGCTAGCGGAGTATATATGTAGATCAGTTAAAATGTGACTATTATAACATGTAACAAACATACAGAATTGAAAATAATATAAATTAACAACGAAAACATGAAATAAATATACGATCGTTTGAATTTGGGGCAGACGACGACAAAAACTGGATGCAAAGCAAAAGAAATGTCCAGGATGTTTTTTTCGTAGAGGTGATAGGGTTTACAAAGCGAAAGTTTCGGATATGTGTAGAAAATGGATTGGAGAACACAGAAATGGACCTCGGAAAGACTCTAATGGAAGAATTAATTATGACCATAATCAAAAATGGCGTAGATGTGTGCGGGACATTTAGCCAGAAGTTCTTTACTGCATTCGGAGAGATAAGAGAGCACCGAGACGAAACCTGAATTAAGCGCAGGTGAATGACGTCAGAAGATGTGCTGTGACAGCATAGATGAGTTAAGCTAGAGAGCGTATTGCACGGAGAAGGCATAGTGATGGTCTTCAGTCAGTATATGATACTGATGGCGATGATTATGTGTTGATGAAGACGATGACGATCACTCTTTAGAATATTGACAACTGAACCGGATGAAAAACCTATAATATTCTATATTACGCGAATGAACTTAACCTGCGCCTAGTAGCAGATTATCATAAGGCGCTTTAGCAGCGAAGAGAGTGGTGAAAGGAGCAGGACATTAACATTTCCAAGAAGTTTCATTGGATAGGCGCACATAACAATGGAACTGACATCAGTCTACCTTAGAGGTACAGAACGGTTTTGTACCTATGCATTGTGACTTGTACGAAGGATTAAATTCTGCTCCGTAGGAATCAATATGGATTCCGCGAACAGCGATCCTGTGAAACTCAGTCCGCTCTTGTCATTACTGAGACCTAGAGACTAAAGCATAACGCTGGCAGAGTTGATGCCGGAAGACATCCGGTTGATCTCCACACCGAATAAAATACGAACTCAACAGAAGTAGCCTCGTCCTGTCATTATTAGCAGGGAAAAAGCTTCAGATGTGAAACTAATTTCTGGCGTAACCCCGAAGAACTGTTACTGTTACGACGGAAATTAATGATTTGATGGGTAACTTCGGAAATTTCCTTAGATTGTTGCTGGATGATACTGTTACGTACAGGCAAATCGTAAAGCCATTAATGTGCCGTATAAATAGACGTAAAGGCGCATTGTTGTTCGTATTACCAGAGAGAGTTATGATCATTAAATGCAGATGAGTATGTGTCCATAACAACGTAACGTTAAAGAACTACTTAAAACCAGTTGCGATAAAGACAGATTCAAGACTGTCATTCATTTCAAATGTGCTAAGTAAATGAAATACTGCCAAGGAAGATGTAGCTTGGTCAATGTACGGTCAAACAATTCTTGCGTTTTGAGCGCCACTCGCAAATCCTGAATCATTAATAGAAGGGTTGAAAAGATAGAGAAGATCCAAAGAAGAGGGTCGCATAGACTTGAGAGAACGTCGGTTGTCCTCTTAGAAATCGAGTTACAGATGTACCGTAGATATGCCGCAACTAAGGCAGTTAGATCTGCTATCATTTATTCAAATGAGAACACATCGTTTTCCTAACTGTAACATATAAAATGCCGTACGTAAACCATTATCAAAACTTATCATCACCCTACAATGCATGAATGAGCAATGTCTCAATTTTTGTAGTGAGCAGGGCGGCACAGAAATTAAAAGATGCGTAACGCAGATTCAGCAGCAGCGAACTGCAAACCCAGTATCTGGTCTTCCATATTTAGGTTTTCTGATAATTTATGTAAGTAAAAGTGTATAATATATAAATACACATGCATTTATTAAGGGGGTGACTCTCCAAAAGTTCTTCACCAATAGCTTCGAAATTTTAACACAGCCTAGCATTTTAATACTTCCATGTTTTTATTTACCCATTTTTTAAATGTATGTAATACATGTTTATTTATACAATATGTTATGTGGAAACGTTATTACCATGTTCTTGACAGATCAGATTTTTACACAGTACTCTAATGAACATTCAGACAGACACAGGGTATTTATGTTTACAAATATATACGTGTGCATAAAGGCGAAACGTTGCTACCACAAATCTCAAAAAGTACTCTATCAATTTACTTTAGGTTTTTAGGGATTGCTGAGGTAAAGATATGGACACACACACACACACATACACACACACACACACACACACACACACACACACATATATATATATATATATATATATATATATCTGGGTGATCAAAAAGTCAGTATAAATTTGTAAACTTAGTAAACCACGGAATAATGTAGGTAGAGAGGTAAAAATTGACACACACGCCTGGAATGCCATGGGGTTTTATTAGAACACACAAAAAAAACAAAGTTCACCAAATGTCCGACAGATGGTGCTGGACAGCAAAACTTCAGTTACTGCGCAATACAATCGTATATAAAAGGAGCTGTAATGAGAGAGAGATCGCCCTCGGTTTAGTGTCTGTGCCGTCGTGTCTGTGCCTCAGTGTTTTTCGCCGTCCACGCTCCTTCGTTCACGTGTGTCATCTACCTCGTCAGTGTTTGTGCCCAGTGCCGACGGTTTTTCTTGTTTGTTTCGTCAAGTGTGAACGGCTTCATGTTTTTTAACTATTGTATCTCCTGTTTTTTAACCGCCATTCTGTTACTTGTCTGTCTCCCTTTCTTTTTTCTTGTACTGCTTATGGCTGAAGAGCGGAGTACACTGTTCCGCTGCCAGCCCACCTTGTATGGGGTGTCCAAATTACAATAAAGAAAAAAAAAAGAGAGAGAGAATCAGATGCGTCAGCAGTCGCAGCATGTTGACGTTACCTGAAAAGGCGCTTTTAGTGAAGCTGTATTATCAGAATGGGGAATGTGCTAGTTCAGCGTTACGATCCTATCGCCATAGGAAGGGGATTCGAACGGCTAAAGGTCCGTTGACAAATGCAGCTGTGGCGAGAATGATTTCGAAGTTCGAAGCCACGGGTTGTTTAGACGATAGACCCCGTAGTGGCCGACCGAGCACAAGGCGTAATGCTGCTGAGACAGTTCAGGAAGAAATGGAGACATAGCGGGTTCGTCTATGCAAGGGGAAGATAGCGCTCGTGTAGTCGCACGTCGCACCGGCATTCCATACACTACTGTTTGGTTGGCACTTAGACGTACCCTCCTATGCTATCCGTACAAAATCCATCGGCATCATCAACTGTTACCTGGCAATTTAGTGAAACGGAGGGCATTTGCGGTGTGGGCGTTTCAAAAGATGGCGGAAGATGACAATTGGTTGAGTAACGTGTTGTGGACCGACGAAGCATAGTTCACGCTCCGAGGGTCTGTCAACGCCCACAACTGCAGAATTTGGGCTACTGAAAATCCTAGAACTGTCGTGGAAACTCCATTGCACGACGAGAAAGTTACGGTATGGGTTGGATTTATCACATCTACCGTTATCGGGCCTTTTTTCTTCGAGGAAATGCGTAATTCTGGTTTTGTAACTGCTACCGTGACGGGTGAGAGGTACGCCGATATGTTACAGAATCGTATCATCCTCAGCCTGGCTGATAAACACCTGCTGGAACGTACGCTGTTTATGCAGGATGGCGCTCCACCCCATGTTGCTGGACGCGTGAAAGATCTCTTGCGCGCGTCATTTGGTGGTGATCGTGTGCTCAGCCGCCACTTTCGTCATGTTTGGCCTCCCAGGTCCCCAGACCCCATCAGTCCGTGCAATTATTGGCTTTGGGGTTACCTGAAGACGCAAGTTTATCGTGATCGACCGACATCTCTAGGGATGCTGAAAGACAACATCCGACACCAATGTCTCACCATAACTCCGGACATGCTTTACAGTGGTGTTCACAACATTATTCCTCGACTACAAGCTATTGTTGAGGAATGATGGTGGACATATTGAGCATATCCTGTAAAGAACATCATCTTTGCTTTGTCTTACTTTGTTATGCTAATTATTGCTATTCTGATCAGATGAAGCGCCATCTGTCGGACATGTTTTGAACTTTTGTATTTTTTTTTGGTTCTAATAAAACCCCATGTCATTCCAAGCATGTGTGTCAATTTGTACCTCTCTATCTACATTATTCCGTGATTTATTCAGTTTTCAAATTTATACTGACTTTTTGAATCGTGTGCTTTCTCTTCTCTTTCTTTCCAAGTAACCAGACTGAGCCACAGCAAAGCGTGTCCAGGAACAGCTAGTTTAAATGATAAAAACACTGCACCACTACGCTACATAGCACGGCGCGTTCCAGGAGTTTATTTCCATTATCAAGTGCAACCCCTCACATTGTTCTACCTTCATTGCCCTGCAGTCTTCTTTGTCTGGTTTTACTGCAGTCTGGAAACATAAATATTGAAATTTTTTACACGCTCATGTCAGAGGACAGTAATTTTTATGACTGCAGGGCAAGGGAGATGGATCAGTGCACACGCAGACGTCATACTCGAATAAACTGTCATTGTAATTGTTTGCACTTCACAATGTGAATAAATTCTTCAAATGCGTCGAGTGTACATTAAAAATGTAACTGATGCAGTATTTTATTATTTTAATCATTAATGATACAGTTTCCGGCTTTCTAATAATATATAATAGGCCCATGACGAATGGAATTACGAAAGTTCAGTTTTCTAGTATTTTTCTATACCTGTGCCACGATGGTTTGTTTTCAAAAAAGCTCATCTGGTTTCTTTCCCCATGCTCGCTCAATCCTGTGGTTTCACTCCATCTCCAATAACCTTGTCGCTGACAAGCCCTTAACGCATAATTTTTCTCCTTTCCTCCCCATCAGTACGTACTAAACTAAACACAAAGATTTTTCGAAGTACAGTTTTTGAATTATTTTGTTAAGAAAAGAGAGATGAAATATAACTCATTCTCGTTTCACTTAAATTAAAAATTATTCGTTCCACTGCCAATTTTTACAGCATTTGCTATCACTTGTCCATTTCGAACTGACAGTTTAGATTAGCGAAATTGAAGGGGTTTTACCATGTCCTTCAGCAACGTAACCATGGTATGTTAGGGATACCGATACCGCCCCCCAAGACACAATTGTTTACGCTTGGACCGTTCTCTGACCGTTTACTTCTGACTCTGGTACTGTAACTTGAGTTACTTGTGCTGGCACTCTTTGGAATACTAGAAAATCGAATTTATTTTCGATCTACAACAATCGTGCTGCTCTGGATTTATATGTGACTGTATCCATTCCTCCAGGGGAACTGTCGTTAATGCAAACAAAAAATTACATCTACCAGTATTTTCTCTTCTAATTCTTTGCTCAGTGATGGTTGCTATTCTGCCACCATGTGGCTGCTTCCGCCCACTTCTGTTAAAGCCACAGTCCTGACACCAGGAAGTGATCGGTTGCGTAGACTGCACGTGCGCCTATGAGAAGTCGTGTCGTATGTAAACGTCTGAAACGAAACACGCCGCGGCTCTCGGCCGGCCTGTAGTTTTAGGCAAGGTGATGTTCCGAACGTCTGAGCGCATCATCAGGAAGCACCTGCTCAATGTCTGCTACAGCTCTCCTGGGCAGCAGCGTTACCTCGGCAGTCCGTGGCCGCCCGCGGACGTGTTAGAATGCAGCTGAAACCGCAAACGACGCGCCTGTGGTATCCCGCACCGCCTCCTCCACCTAGAGTAGTAAGAAAAAGGCTTGCATATAGCCTGGAAAGCCTTCACAAGGCAACGTCTGACAGTGGCTCAGCAGGTGTTGGAGTAGCGCAGGGCGAGCAGCAGGAAGTCAAGGTATGCACTTTGTTTCAGGCTCTCAGAAATTTAGCCGGCCGGTGTGACCAAGCGGTTCTAGGCGCTTTAGTTTGGAACTGCGCGACCGCTAAGGTCGCTGGTTCGAATCCTGCCTCGGGCATGGATGTATGTGATGTCCTGAGGTTAGTTAGGTTTAAGTAGTTCCAAGTTCTAGGGAACTTATGACCACAGCAGTTAAGTCCCATAGTGTCCAGAGCCATCTCAGAAATTTAAGTGCTGCGTAGTTGGGAACTTGATGACAGTTTTTTATGTAACCTGTGTTTCGAATGATTCGAAGATCTCGAGCTTGTGGTAATCGTTTCACCTCTATATAACTACTGCGCCCAGCGTTGTCTATAAAACAAATTACTTATTGCAGTTATTTGCCAGGCCTTACTGTTCATACCCTCTACAACACCTTCTGGCAAAAAAATACCTGTTCCTGGACGCTGCAGATGTCCCACTACCCTGCCCCATGTTCTAGTAAGTCTCGTCCATAGACCACTTCTCTCACACAGACTATTTACTGCAGCTCCATTCCGTTTTTTATACGTACACTTAATTTTTGAGAATCTTTGGTAGTGCCTTATTTTAATGTCCAGATTTTACTTCCAAGCACTGCCAGGAAAATTCGCGACGTCTGGAACTGGTCATGAATGCCTGCGTCCGATATATCTGTGACGTTTGACTTTTTGATCACATTTCACCAGCAGATGCAAAATTGTCCTGGCTGCGTGCAGGCAAAGGCAGAGATTTCCATACGCTCTGTCTCATCTACTGCCTTATAAATGTACACTGTCCCTTATATCTCTCCTCGTCCTTAACGCTTGTGTCGGAACAACATGACAGAAACACACGTTCCCATCATAATAAAATCTGTAAGTAGGCTGTTTAGGTTTTTTATTGGTAACGCCACCTCTGTATAAAAATCACTGGCTGTGCTGTGTGCAGTCTGTGTCTAGTTTGCATTGTTGTCTGCCATTGTAGTGTTGGGCAGCGGCAGCTGGATGTGACCGGCGCATAGCGTTGCGCAGTTGGAGGTGAGCCGCCAGCAGTGGTGGATGTGGGGAGAGAGATGGCGGAGTTTTGTAATTTGTCATGAACTGCTATATATATTATGACTATTGAGGTAAATACGTTGTTTGTTCTCTATCAAAATCTTTCATTTGCTAACTATGCCTATCAGTAGTTAGTGCCTTCAGTACTTTGAATCTTTTATTTAGCTGGCAGTAGTGGCGCTCGCTGTATTGCAGTAGCTTGAGTAGCGAAGATTTTTGTGAGGTAAGTGATTTGTGAAAGGTATAGTTTAATGTTAGTCAGGGCCCATTCTTTTGTACGGATTATTGAAAGTCAGATTGCGTTGCGCTAACAAAATATTGTGTGTCAGTTTAAGGACAGTCGTGTATAATTGTTCAAAGGGGACGTTTCAAATCCTCTCTGTTCCACTGCATCGCTCAGTCACCTTCTCCCTTTACAGTAGCGGGAACCAGACTCTGGAATAACCTCCCTCGTTATGTTAGAGAACTTAAAAACGTATCCGGCTTCAAAAAACAGTTAATGACGTATCTACTTAAGCAACAGTAATGCCTTTCTCTGTACATTAATCCACTTCACCTCAATACTTACCTCTTTCCCCCTGCTTAAATCTCCCTTACCCAAAACTCGCTATACTAGTAAACATCTACTTTACACACCAAGATATTAATGTACATCTGCACAAATCTTCATTAGTATTGCCAATTTTTCTCATGTTCACCATTATTATTTAATTTTTTTACTGTTATTATTATTGCTTTTATCATAATATGTATGTATAGCTCCTGTTGTAAAAATACTGTCAGCATTTACTTTATTAGGTCTTAGTATTCATATTGTCACTAGAGTGATCTCATTTTCTTATGTAAACTATTGTCATGATGTAACTCTGATGCGTGAAATGCTGCATGTGTGGAACACTGGTCCGATGTAAGAGTGGGCCTGATGGCCCTAATATGATCAGGTTAAATAAATAAATATTTCAGACATACATTGAGGTGGCAAAAGTCCTGGATAGCGAAATGCACATATACAGATGGCGGTAGTACTACGTACACAAGGTATAAAAGGGCAGAGCATTTGTGGAGCTGTCGTTTGTACTCAGGTGATAAGTATAAAAAGTTGTCCAACGTGGTTATGGCAGCCCAACGGGAAGTACCAGAATTTGAACGTGGAATGGCAGTTCAAGCTAGACGAATGGGACATCCCATTTCGGAAATCGTTTGGGAATTTAATATTCCAAGATCCACAGTGTACCGAGAATACTAAATTTCAGGCGTTACCTCTCGCCACAGACAACGCAGTGGCCAACGGCCTTCACTTAACGACAGAGAGCAGCTCCATTTGTGTAGAGTTGTTAGTGCTAACAGACAAGCAAGACTGTGTGAAATAATGGCAGAAATGAATGTGGGACGTACAACGAACGTATCCGTTAGGACAGTGCGGCGAAATTTGGCGTTAATGGGCTGTGGCAGCAGATGATCGATGCGAGTGCCTTTGCTAACAGCACGACATCGTCTGCAGCGCCTCTCTTGGGCTTGTGACAATATCGATTGGGACCGAGACGACTGGAAAACCGCGGACTAGTCAGGTGAGTCCCGGGTTCCGTTTGTAAGAGCTGATGGTAGGGTTCGAGTGTGGCAACCGCTCTACGAAGCCAAGGACTCAAGTTCTCAATCAGACAGTGTGCATGTTGGTGGTGGCTCATTGCGGTGTAGGCTGTGTTTATATGGAATGGTCTGCGTCCTGGTTATTTTGGAGACTATTTGCAGCGATTCTTGAAAAAACCACATTTCCGTGAAGCAGGTTGGATGCTGTACCACGATAATGCGCGGCCGCATATTGCCAATGTTGTTGCTGAATATCTTACAAAAATCAACTTACCATCCCTATGGTCCTGATTTAGCCCCATGTAATTTTTTTCTATTCCCTAACATGAAGAAACGCCTTCGTGGAAGGCATTAGCAATCATCAGAAGCAGCGGTGAAGGCTGCAGAGGCGATTTTGAAGGACCTCTCAAAAAATGGTTTCCAGCATGTATCTGAAGACTGGCAGAAACACTAAGACCAGTGCATTGCATTCATGGAAGACTACTTTGAGAAGAAACATCAAAATTATGAGGAAGAGTAAAGGTATGTTGACAAAAAAAAAAGATCATTCTTTACTGACAGCCCTCGTAATTGCTGCTGTTCACATAAAACAGTTGCACTCACAGTGCACACAATCTCTCTTTTCTAAAAAAATGGTTCAAATGGCTCTGAGCACTATGGGACTTAACATCTGTGGTCATCAGTCCCCTAGAACTTAGAACTACTTAAACCTAACTAACCTACGGACATCACACACATCCATGCCCGAGGCAGGATTTGAACCTGCGACCGTAGCAGTCGCGCGGTTCCGGACTGAGCGCCTAGAACCGCTAGACCACCGCGGCCGGCTCTCTTTTCTACAGCCACGCTATTCACTCAAGTTATGGCTTGTCAAATGGCAGCGTGGATGTGATAGCGTCATAGAATCTACAGCGCCAGATGTGCACCTGGTGGCCAAAATTGGAACTTGTTTTGTTTCCATAGTAAATCGGTTCGCATTAACACATTAGCATATCTACCAACTTTCGTTGCCATACGCTAATTAAACACACTGGTCCTCCGTGGGTGGCTGCACTCTAATTACAACCATCTGGTGCTTATAATACACTATCTGATCAAAAGTGTCCATGCAGCCCTAATGTATAAAGCAGTGGGAACTCTAGCCTTGTGCGGACGAGCGTTATCTTACTGGTATATAAGACCAGGATGACTTGTGTGTGTGTGTGTGTGTGTGTGTGTGTGTGTGTGTGTGTAGTTTTTTTGTTGGTAACGCCACGTAGCGCTCTGTATGAAAATCACTGACTGTGCTGTGTGCAGTCTGTGGCTGGTTTGCATTGTTGGAATATTCGCTATTGTAGTGTTGGGCTGTTGGATGGGAACAGCGCGTAGCGTTGCGCAGTTGGAGGTGAGCCGCCAGCAGTGGTGGGTGTGGGGAGGGAGATGCAGAGTTTTGAGAGCGGACGATCTGGTCGTTTGTCCGTCAGAAAAAGGAAATTTGTAAGACTGGATGTCATGAACTGATATATAAGTTCCAAATTTGGCCACCAGGTGCTAATCTGGCGCTGTAGATTCTATGACGGTATCACAATCACGCTGTCTTTTTACAAGCCATAACTTGAGTGAACAGCGTGGCTGTAGAAAAAGGTTGTGTGCACTGTGAGTGCAACTAACTATATATATATATTATGACTATTGAACACTATTAAGGTAAATACATTGTTTGTTCTCTATCAAAATCTTCCATTTGCTAACTATGCCTATCAGTAGTTAGTGCCTTCAGCAGTTAGAATCTTTTACTTAGCTGGCAGTATTGGCGCTCGGTATACTGCAGTAGTTTGAGTAACGAAGATGTTTGTGAGGTAAGTGATTTATGAAAGGTATACGTTACTGTCAGTGAGGGCCATTATTTTGCAGGGATTATTGAAAGGCGGATTGCGTTACGCTAAAAAGAAACATTATGTATAAGTTTAGTGTTGATCAGAATAAGTAAAGAGAGAAATGTCTGAGTACGTTCAGTTTTGCTCAGCTGTTTGAAAATCAAATAACGTAGAGGTTTTCCAGCAGTGTCATTTATAAATTTTTCTGAGGGGAAGTTTCAATGTTTGTGGCAGACGTGATTTAGGTTTTCATTGACTGCTCATTTTCAACAGAGGTATGTCTCATGTTTATTGGAGTCGCTACTGTGTCCTTCTCACTTATCGCTTTCCTACAACTACGAAGCTCTAGATCAGACGAGGAGAGTAAACGCCAACACCTTTGCTTAGTGTTGGCGACTTGAAGGCGTACAATTGAAAGGCAGTCAGCTCATGGAAAACCACACAGTCTGTTCTCTCGTAGGTGTAGAGATAAATCCGAGTATCCACGGAGCTGGCAGGGTTTTCCTGATATGGAAACGGGAATTCCACCGTGGGCAGCCGTACTTACAGGCTCAGATATTGCAGTGGGCGAAGATTCCCTCCCACGACGAGTTAACGGCGCCTGCTTTGTAGGTTGGGGCAGTGCGTGTGTGACTCGGAACAATAAATGTTTCGCACGTTCATTACGGCAACTTCTTCTGGTGCAGTTGTACACGTGTTCTCCATGCGACACAGGAACTCAGAGTTGCATGTCGGTTCCTTATATGAAAGTGGATCTCAAGCGAAGCAGTTTTCCTTTAATTTTAGCTCCGTATACACAGCAATCTTTCAAAGTTACCGTAAACAGAAAACGGTTAGAAAATGACCACTATCTCTCCACCTTTCCCTTCCCAACCACCCCGTCACTCTCGATTCCTCAAAGAATCCAGCTGCTATTCACTATCCCCTGTAGCAGAAGGTTTCAACAAAAGCAAGTTCTTCACTGATTTTAAAGTTTACCACCTCATATCTCCTGAACTATGTGTCTTACAATGACGTAATTTTGCAGGTACATTCAGCGGTGTGTGTGGATAGTGTCTGAAAAAGTGTTGCGTACATAGTTGGCAGTAAAGAAGTGATAAATTAAAACATCATACCTGATACTGAAGTTTTACTGCCTTAACAGCGAAAATGTAGCAAGTGATCAACTTTCTCCCATTCGTTGTGTGTGTGTGTGTGTGTGTGTGTGTGTGTGTGTGTGTGTGTGGCTGGGGGAGGGGGTGGAGCAGGAATACCGGGGGTAGGGCTAGGGGGGGGGGGGGGGCACAGTTGACCGAGAAATAGTTTTCAAAAGGATTGAAACTATGCAATATGTGTTAAGTTCGTTGGGAGTCGCTAAATGTCTTCATTCTCAAATACTGGATGAATATAGTCTGGGTAATTTGCGCGCTGTGAGTTACGCTGTCTCAATACACAAATACAATTTTTAACTTTATTCTTTGATTTGATTTATTGTGTTAAGCTTTTAACGTAAGCTTATCTTTCTAAATGATCAGATTATGACAGCGTTCTAAATTATTAAATTCGGTCAGTACTTATATGAAAGACTCAAAATGAGATTTTTGTTGTCTCTGGAAGCAGCCGGCAGCTGGGACCAGGTGAGAGCTTAGTCGTTTAGTGATATAATACTAAACGGGAGCATACATCTGCCTCGGTAAGCTTAGCAGAGTTTTGAGAACCAAGGTCCAGAATGTCTGTAACAGAAAGTTGACGATCAGTGTGAGCTACCGGCTGTGACGTAACGACATTGAGACGTGGACTTTTTATGCGGAAACCCCTCAAGATCTTAGCGTAGCAATGCGACCCATCGAGAGATGCATCTCGCGAATTACTAAGGCGGGAAATCAAAGAAATGGGTCTGTGAACAGACTACAGTGGAGTACATAATTATGACTGAAACGCAAATGGTGATGAACGTGGCAGGTAGGAAGGCGTGTAGGTGATGGATGCACCAACAAAGTTCTTTTGGTGCGTTCCAAGAAATAGGAAAAGATCGCGACGACAACCTGGGCAGATGGCATTAGCAAACGTCAAGGAGCAGCAGAGATTCACATCGTTGAAACCGTAATGTGATAAAAAGTTTAGGGAGGCCATTTTATCAAGCAGTAAGCGTGAAACAGCTGACGATTTACCCAGGTTGGTAGTCGATGTTGCTCACGCACATCTGTGCTGTGACGTTCAGTTCGGAGGCAGCCGGTTACAATCCTAGTAGTCGGAAAATTATTATCATTGATTTTTGTCCGGCTAGAGAAAGATAAGTTGTGAGAGGGGAGCAGGGGACAGGCGTACAATTCCTGATCACCAGACTATGCGATACAGGCCTGTTGTGTATTAGAAACCTCTCCTCAGTGATTCGTGGAGTAAAAATGCAGGGAGTATCAAAAGAATCATCCGATATCCCACGTCTAGATTTCTGAAACTAATAAACATATACAATGAATTGTGTTTTTGATGAACCGGAGATTCCAAAAGGTTTTTTTCATACGTTTTCATAGTTTTTCAATATGCCCCCCTTGAGGTGCAGGGCATATTTCAATGCGGTATTCAAACTGTTCACACACTGCAGCGAGCATGTAGTGAGTTACAGCTTCCACAGCTGCTTTTATGCGATGTCTTAGTTCATTCATTGTTGTTCGTAACGGAGGCACATAAACGACATATTTTATAAATACACACAAGAAATAATCACATACAGTCAGATCCGGTGGCCTTGGAGGCCAGTGAAGTAAGGCTGAATCATTTGGTCCAGTGCGAGCGATCCAACGTTCAGTAATCCTTTGATTTAAAAATTCCCCCACTCGCAGATGCCAGAGTGGCAGTGCCCAATCCTGTTGGTAAACGAAGTCATTCGAATCAGTCTGTGGGAAAAGGAAGTTCTCAGGTATATCGAGATATGTGCTTCCTGTAACAGTGTTCTCTGCAAAGATAAATGGACCATGCGCCTGTTCACGTGAAACTGCAAGAAACATTAAATTTTGGAGAGTCCCTCTCGTGTTGTACAGCTTCATGTAGTTGTTCCGTACCCCATATTCTCACATTATGACGGTTCACCTTTCTATATAAATGGAATGTTGGATCGTCACTAAACACTAAGCGTGGAAGAAAACGGTCATCCTCCATCTTGCCAAGAACGAAATTACAGAATTCCACACGTTGTTGTTGTCATCTTCACGAAGAGCTTGAAGTAGCTGAATTTTCTATGGTTCCCTCTGCAAACGCCAACGGCTTTGCCGCAGTGGTAACACCGGTTCCCGTCAGATCATCGAAGTTAAGCGCTGTCGGGCTGGAGAACACCATCCGGTCTAGCGGACGCTGTTGGCAAGCGAGGTGCACTGAGCCCTTGTGAGGCAAACTGAGGAGCTACTTGATCGAGAAGTAGCGGCTCCGGTCTCGTAAACTGACATACGGCCGGGAGAGCGGTGTGTCGACCACATGCCCCTGCATATCCGCATGCAGTAACGCCTGTGGCTGAGGATGACATGGCGGCCGGTCGGTTCCGATGGTTCTTCCGAAGTCTGTTCGGACGGAATTTAGTTCAGTTTTTTTAGTTCCTTCGTAAACGTCGACGCAACACACGGCAGACTGACATCGGAGGCATGTTGAGCTGTCGAGCTGCTCGGCGAATGGATTTCTGCGCACTCCTTGTGAAACTATGGAGGATGCGTTCTACGTCTGTGTCATACACTCGGGGACGGCTCGGCGATTTGCCTTCACCGAAACAACCTGTTTCTCGGTAATGTGCACTCAGCCCTTGTGAGGCAAACTGAGGAGCTACTTCACTGAGAAGTAGCGCCTCTAGTCTCGTAAGCTGACTTACGGCCGGGAGAGCGGTTTGATCACCATGCCCTGTGCTGTAGGAGGATCCACATCATACCTAGTACGAAAGTCACGCTGAACAGCTGTTACTGACCCGCACTGCGCAAAACTCTTTCTATTGTCCTGACACCATTTTTACTAGAACTGAAGTAGGCGCAAACTGCTGCTACCTAGCGGGAACCATGTAAAACTCGAGTGTTTGCTCTTTCCAAAAGAACGTTGTTCACACACATATCTCAAATAAAATAATAGTTATCAATTTTTTTAAATCGGATGATTCTTTTTGATACACACTGTGTTGTAAATTCGTATTGCATTGTTGACTGGGAGACCCGAAGAGCAGGTGGGAAACGTTTTTCTGTCCCTTGCGCACAGTGGCACTGTCCTTCGGGACGTGCGAGCGTTGTGAAATTGGGTGGATCTGATAAGTGTGACTGATTGTAACGGCTGTGCATGTAGGTAGCCTGCTGCCACGTCTGTGTTCGATGGTGACGAGAGAGGGAGAGGGTGAAACCTGGTGCTGGGACATACCCCATTCCTCTCGAATAGTGCCAAGGGGGTGGCCGAGTTGAGCGTCGCGTCCGACAGACAGATCACCAACAACAGTGTCAGGAGAGAGACTGCAGAGAGGTATGAAATTTACTTCAAGGGACTGGCACAAAGTCCAGTGATCAGTGAGATCAGTGACTTTACGCCATCATACTACGTCGTCTTTGCTGTAATGACAAAGGGAATGTAGCTAACAGCACGTGACGTACCCGGGCGGATTCCCATCCAAGTACTGGCTACGCCCGACATTGCGTAACTTCAGTGATCTGACGAGAACCGTATTCGACGAAGAAGGGTCGTGGCTGTTGGGGACAAGCTCAAGAGCCGATTTGGTGCCACGAGAGGAACAGACTGTGCGCCAGCAGCGGGTTCCAGCTTCTCTCTTTTCTCTGTAATAACATCATTAACAACAACAACAACAATATAGATACGATTGATTACTATATAGCAGTTATTACCGTCACCTACCAGAGACACCAGACACGTGATATACAAGTCACCAAGATAGAGTCATCTAGCAATGGTTGAGCAATAAGTGCTTTCAGTTCGTCCTAGATTATATGGTGGTGGTGGTGGTGGTGGTGATTATGATGAATGTACCATATATAGCATGCCCAGGAGGAATGGACAGTATTCAGGTATATGACAGATGCAATCATTCGAAGCCAAAAGAAAAAAAAATCACATAGACATGGGCACTAAAACGGATACATTAAGAGCTATGAGCATTTCTTCATTTTAGATACTGTGAACAAGTTTCTTATACTGCAAGCTCTTTGCTTTCCGTATTTTGAGAGGAGATGGCCTTGCTGCAGGTAACACCAGTTTCCGTCAGATCACCGACATTAAGTGCTGTCCGGCTGGGCTAGCGCTTGGATGGGCGACCATCCGGTCTGCCGAGCCCTGTTGACGAGCGGGGTTCACTCAGCCCATGTGAGGCAAACTGAGGAGCTACTTGACTGTGAAGTAGCGCCTCTAGTCTCGTAAGCTGACCTACGGCCGGAAGAGCGGTGTGCTCACCACATGCTCCTCCATATCTGCATCCAGTGACGCCTGTGGGCTGAGGATGACAAGGCGGCCGGTCGGTACCGTTTGGTCTTCATGAACTGTTCGGGTGGAGTTGCTTTTTTTTTTTTTGATATTATGAACTAAAAGAAGTAAACGTCCAGTAAATACGCACTCTAAAGCTCATACCTTAAGAACTATGAGCACTTGTTCATCTCCACTGCTATGAAACACATCTCATCTACTGAAGAACTGCTCATACCTTTAAGGTATGCAGTTTACACCCATGTATATTACACTTGTTCGCTTCGAATGACGGTTCCTGTTATTCCTCAACGTTAGTCATTCTTCCTGGGACACCCTATATTATAGTGTCGCAACGTTTCGACAAATTCCCTATTCGTTCTTCTGGTCACCTTCACCTGAAGTGTCGGGGTCATGTCCAGTTCGTTCCTTTATAGACGCTAGACCGCAGCTCCCTGTGTCGAGAGCCCAATGGATGGGTCACTTGCGTTTCCTTTGTAGAGAGCCGGCAGGAGTGTCGTGGGGCTCTAGGCTCTACAGTCTGGAACCGAGCGACCGCTACGGTCGCAGGTTCGAATCCTGCCTCGGGCATGGATGTGTGTGATGTCCTTAGGTTAGTCAGGTTTAATTAGTTCTAAGTTCTAGGGGACTGATGACCTCAGAAGTGCTCAGAGCCATTTGAACCATTTTTGCAGAGATGACAAGGCCGGTGGTGTGGCGGGGGGAAGACAGGGGAATGTGTGACGGAGGGGGTGGAGTGCGGCCGAGTCCTAGCACCATCGGCTGAGACATGTCTTCAAAACGCACGAGAGGAGCAAATCGGTTGGGCCCTCGGCAGAGGAGTCTACCTTCCAACGGCTATAAAGCAACGATCTAGATACTTTTTATTTCGACACTTCGCCTTAAGATGACGGGTAAGAATCTCGTCGAAACATTACTACATGGTGCCACGTGTCGACTGATAATCCGAGAAGTCACTGTGTTCGAGAGAGAGAGAGAGAGAGACAGTATTCCCATATTATCAATGTAGCCTGCCAATAATTTTTGTAGTCAGACAGTTCACCTTTGTATCTCCATGAACCTGTGTCTTCGGATGGCTGGTTGCCAAATGGTAAACACGAACCTGACAGAATTATAGCGCGAAAAGATTCAGATAATAAAGAGAACACTATACGACGTACAAGAAAAACTGGGTCACAGTACTACAATGTTATTGCACCGCCAAAGTCTCGAAACACTGGCGTGTAATGATGAATAACACTTGGCAACGAAAAGCCGTTCCTCTGTTCTGGCAGTAACCCAAGCAGGGTCGACACCAGAATAAAGAACAGGTCAGCATTTCTTCCAGCCTCGTCGGTCGCTCCCGCTTTCAATGCATTTCGCGGCCCATTCTTCAGGCTGCGGTATCTTTCCACAGCGGACGATACCCCGCTGTTGGCTGCTGCTGCCAACATTTCTCTGCCAGTGTGCGTATGTGTGACTGTGCGTGTGCTCAGAGCGCTAGCGGAACACCCTCACTGAAGCCGCTCTTCCACAGCTGCGGAGGCTGGACAGGGCCGCTGTCGCACGCTGCGTGCATTTTTAATGATCCCGCGCAAATACTCTTGAGGAACTTTTGGGATGCAGCTCGCTCCTCCCTGTAATTTACTGCCCGTATGCCATAAATTGTGTATGAGCCGCAGGCTGCGTTTGCAGAGACCCGGAGCAAACAAATAAGAACGAAAATAACACGCGTGGGCCGCGCTCTGGCGCGTACAGAATAGCAAACAGTCAGCTGCTCGAACAGTCACAGCGGACTCCAACCATAACAGTTACTCGTAATACCGCCTCTCCAGCGTGGAGGAAAAGCCTGCAGAATTTTAGATTACCTGTGGAATCTAATTTGCTAAATTAAACACTCAGGAAGTTTCCGGATATGGTAGAAAACAACCATTCACAGGGACTCGGGCTTCTCTCTCGATGCAGTAATCATTTTTAAAGATTTTTTTTTATATTTTTGGTTCCCTCTTGTTCCTTCATTGATAACAATGCAGTAGCAAGAGAGAAGTGCTAGGATGAAAAGACATAAGCGAGGGACGCAGTTTCTATCCCCGCTCTTAAACCTGTGTATCGAAAAAGCAATGAAGGGAATGAAAGTGAGCTTAAAATTCAATCTGAAATGGTATCAGTGACAAAATTCGCTAATGACAGTGATATATTCTGTTACACCGAAGGAGGAATTACAGGCCGTACTGAATGTAGTGAAGAGTTTACTGACAAGGGAACCTCCCCATCGCACCCCCCTCAGATTTAGTTATAAGTTGGCACAGTGAATAGGCCTTGAAAAACTGAACACAGATCAATCGAGAAAACAGGAAGAAGTTATGTGGAAATATGAAAACAATAAGAAAATATGCAAACTGAGTAGTCCATGCGCAAGATATGCAACATCAAGGATAATGAGAACTCAGGAGCGCCGTGGTCCTGTGGTTAGCGTGAGCAGCTGTGGAACGAGAGGTCCTTGGTTCAAGTCTTCCTTCGAGTGAAAAGTTTATTTTCTTTATTTTCGCAAAGTTATGATTCGTTCGTTCGTTCATTGACGTCTCTGTTCACTGTAATAAGTATAGTGTCTGTGTTTTGCGACCGCACCGCAAAACCGTGCGATTAGTAGACGAAAGTACGTGCCTGTCCAATGGGAACCGAAAACATTTGATCGCAAGGTCATAGGTCAACCGATTCCTCCACAGGAAAACACGTCTGATATATCCTATACGATACTGGTGACGGCATGTGCGTCACATGACAGGAATATGCTGTCGACCCACCTATCTTGTACACTTGGAGAATGGGTAAAAAGATTCTTCTACCTTGCCCGATTTAGGTTTTCTTGTGGATGCGATAATCACTCCCAAAAAAGTGATGAAAACATAAGAGTTTGTCACATAAACTGCAACAAATGAATGCAACAGTTTCACAGTCGCACAGTTTTCCTGTGCTCTGTCAAATCATATGTTTTTAACGTTTTCAAATTTTTTCCGTGTGTAGACCGTCAAATCCTGCATATGTCCAAGCAAATCTGAACATCTCCTGGAATTTTCGAGAGCGAAGTTGAGTATATAAAAAATTAAACTTTTCACTCGAGGGAAGACTTGAACCAAGTACCTCTCGTTCCACAGCTGCTCAGGCTAACCACGGGACAACGGCGCTCCTGAGCTCACATTCTCCTTGATGTTGCCTATGTTGTGCATGGACTGCTCAGTTTGTATATTTTGCTTATTTTTTTCATAGTTTCACACAACTGCTTCCTGTTTTCTCGATTGATCTGCGTTCAGTTTTTCAAGGCCTATCCACTGCGTCAACTCATAACTAAATCTGACGGGGGTGCGATGGGGAGGTTCCCTTGTGAGTAGAACTATGGACTGAGGGAAATCTAAAGAAAGATTAAAGCAGCGATGAATCGCATCAGTGATATTAACGGCAATATTTTCAACACTAAAATCGGGGATAACATAAGATGCGTGCACTCCTTTTCATTATACTGGATGAAGAAAAATTCACGACTTCGCAGCGCGATTTCTCATATACTAGCAATACAGAAATGTCTCCCACAAAATTTCGTCCTGCCCACATTTCGGGCAGTAAATGGACGTTACAGATCGGCAATCTGAAACACTGTAAGCACGTGTACGGTAACTACCTCTGCGAGCAGATAGAGCAACAGTGGTGCAGTGGATAGCGTTTTGTGTTAGCATGCAGGAGGTCGAGGGTTCGATTTTGGATCGAGGCTTATTTGTTTTTATCTGCTAAAGGTAGTCTTCGTGGTACGGTGTCTGGCATTTCGATCATCATACAGCGATAACTGTGGGTCTTCTACAAAACATTTGCATTTACGTACTATGAACATACAATGGAGGTACAATGTTTTCATTGCTCAGCTTTTAAAGAAAACTCTTTGCATGTCGTGGACGCGAACCGTTTCCCATCACTGCATCTAACAGATTCGAAACTTCTTTTGTATGTACCCTCCCCCAATCGTCCCATCGGTTAGTACCAACTGTTATTCTTTCCACGTTCAGGTCCATTACATTTCGTTAGGCCCTTGCGTCACTATCAGAAACGTGCTTTGCAAATAATCACGATGGGATCACAGGGGGAGGGTACACAGAAAACAGGCTTGTAATCTAGTAGATGGAGTGGAGCGAAACAATTTTCGTCCAAAACGTGTAAAAAGCTTCTTTAAAAGCTGACGAATGAAAACGATTGTACTTCTATTTTTGTGTTCGCAGTACTGAACTGCAAATGTTTTATACAAGACCCACTGTAACCGCTGTACGACGATTAAGACGCCTGATACTGTACACGCAGACTGCTTTTATCAAATAAAAACAAATAAACCTCACTGCAAAAATGGCTCAAATGGCTCTGAGCACTATGGGACTTAACTTCTGAGGTCATCAGTTCCCTAGAACTTGAAACTACTTAAACCTAACTAACCTAAGGACATCACACACATCCATGCCCGAAGCAGGATTCGAACCTGCGACCTTAGCGGTAGCGCGGTTCCAGTCTGTAGCGCCTAGAACCGCTCGGCCACCCCGGCCAGCAAACCTCACTGCAGAATCGAACCCTCGCCTTCTAGTGTGCTAAACCCAAAACACTATCCACTGCACCAACTGCACAACACTACTCTATCCGCTGAAAGAGACAGTTACCGTACATGTGATTACAATGTTGCCAGTTTGCCAGTCTTTAACCTCCATTTACTGCCCGAAATATGCGCAGGACGAAATTTTGTGATAGACCTTTTTGTGCTGACGATATGTGAGGAACCACGCTGCGAACTCTAGTGTGCGAATTTTTCTTCACTGTGAATACTCTAATTGAGCCTGGGAAGTGCAATGAGGCAACCGTTTGGTTACCTAATATAACTGAGGGATGGAATCAGTGCAATGCAATTGAATCAGGTGCTTGTAACAGAGGCTCCAAACATTTATCCCGTGTATTTAAGTCACATGGTAGTAGAAGAGGTAAAGAATAGCCGCTACCATCGAAGGAAAGTATCGCAGGACATTCGAAGTAAGGATCGATAAGAAATAGAGTAGCACAGGTAAATCGATCATTCGTTAAGGAAATACGTCTGCTTCTGTCAAAAACGCGCTTAATTTGAGAAATTTGGTGATAATTTTAACTCTTGTTTTGCGGGTCAGAGCGGGACTCACGACCTTAATGAAACTGAAAGTACAGGGGTTAGACAAAAATATGGGAACACCGCGAGAAATGGTGTGCTTGGGCACAAGTGCAGAAGCTAGACAAGCCTGCAGACTGCGCTGTTGTATTTGGCCACGAACGGCACCTGCGCCACGTCCTCAGTTCGTTTCAAGTGTCAGTGCTGGCCAGAAGTGTTCTGTATAGTTGTAAGTGCAGTATGTCGGAACTAAGTGAATTAAAACGTGGACAAATTATTGCTCCTCGTATGGGGGAGGGGGGTTCCGTAACCAAGGAAGCCGGAGCGTTTGGCGTTTCAAGAGACACCATACAGCATGCAGTGAAAGCCAGAAAATATCAGGAGCTAAGTCAAAACGCGAACGAAACTGTGAGTCGAATGATGATTATGGACGGTCATTGAAAAGGACTGTGCCGAAAAAGAGGACGATTACCGGCAAAAGTCACTGCAGAACTGGTCCCCAGAAGAGCGTAGCGTTCCAAAGGGTTGGAAAAGGGCACCGGTCATCCCCGTTTTCAAGAAGGGATGTCGAACGGATGTGCAGAACTATAGACCTATATCTCTAACGTCGATCAGTTGTAGAATTTTGGAACACGTATTATGTTCGAGTATAATGACTTTTCTGGGGACTAGAAATCTACTCTCTAGGAATCAGAATAACACGATCGTGTGAAACCCAGCTCGCGCTATTCGTCCACGAGACTCAGAGGGCCATAGACACGGGTTCCCAGGTAGATGCCGTGTTTCCTGACTTCCGCAAGGCGTTCAAAAATGGTTCAAATGGCTCTGAGCACTATGGGGCTTAACATCAGTGGTGATCAGTCCCCTAGAACTTAGAACTACTTAAACCTAACTAACCTAAGGACATCACACACACCATGCCCGAGGCAGGATTCGAACCTGCGGCCGTAGCGGTCACGCGGTTCCAGACTGAAGCGCCTAGAACCGCTCGGCCACAACGGCCGGCCCGCAAGACGGTCGATACTGTCGTTTAATGAACAAAGGAAGAGCATATGGACTATCAGACCAATTGTGTGATTGGATTGAAGAGTTCCTAGGTAACAGAACGCAGCATGTCATTCTCAATGGAGAGAAGTCTTCCGAAGTAAGAGTGATTTCAGGTGTGCCGCAGGGTAGTGTCGTAGGACCGTTGCTATTCACAATATACATAAATGACCTTGTGGATAACATCGGAAGTTCACCGAGGCTTTTTGCGGATGATGCTGTGGTATATCGAGAGGCTGTAACAATGGAAAAATGTACTGAAATGCAGGAGGATCTGCAACGAATTGATGCATGGTGCAGGGAATGGCAATTGAATCTCAATGTAGACAAGTGTAATGTGCTGCGAATACACAGAAAGAAAGATCCTTTATCATTTAGCTACAATACAGCTGGTCAACGACTGGAAGCAGTTAATTCTATAAATTATCTGGGAGTAGGCATTAGGAGTGATTTAAAAAGTCATATAAAGTTGATCGTCGGTAAAGCAGATGACAGGCTGAGATTTATTGGAGGAATCCTAAGGAAACGCAATCCGGAAACAAAGGAAGTTGGTTACAGTACACTTGTTCGCCCATTGCTTGAATATTGCTCGGCAGTGTGGGATCCGTACCAAATAGGGTTGATAGAAGAGATACAGAAGATCCAACGGAGAGCAGCGCGCTTCGTTACAGGATCATTTAGTAATCGCGAAAGCGTTACGGAGATGATAGATAAACTCCAGTGGAAGACTTTGCAGGAGAGACGCTCAGTAGCTCGTACGGGCTCTTGTTGAAGTTTCGAGAATATACCTTCACCGAGGAGTCAAGCAGTATATTGCTCCCTCCTACGTAAATCTCGCGAAGAGACCATGAGGATAAAATCAGAGAGATTAGAGCCCACACAGAGGCTCCCATCTTTCTTTCCACGAACAATAGGAGACTGGAATAGAAGGGAGAACCGATAGAGGTACTCAAGGTACCCTCGGCCACACACCGTCAGGTGGCTTGCGGAGTATGGATGTAGATGTAGATGTAGAACTGAATGTCCCACCCGCTAACCCTGTCAGCACCAAAGCAACACAAAGGGAGCTCCATAAGCAGGAAATTACGGGGCGAGTTAGAAATTCCAAAACCACTCAGTAATGATGCAACTGTCCGCAATAGGAAAACGTGAAGCCGAAGCCATTAAACCTGGACGTTTGAGCAATGGAAAATTCTGATTTGGTCGGGCGAGCCTTGTTCCACACTAATTTCCAACTTCTGGCCGAGTTTACGTACCAAGAGTTAAGCACGGAGTTGTTCGGTGATGATTTCCATGGGCCCAAAGGCTACTCTGCAACGTCTGATAACTGCCAAGGTTCATGTGACCTTTTTGTTTGGTCAGATCCATCCTGTGGTTCGATGTTTGTTCCCCAATGGTGGCTAGATGACTGGGCCCTTATTGACACAGGTCGCATCGTCCAAGAAAGGGTTTGTGAGCTCGTGGACGAATTGTCATATCTCCCATATCAACCACAGTCACCAGATTAAGACGACGGAGCACCTGTTCACCCAACACCCAACTCGCATCGTCCAGGACTGGTTTTTTGAGTATGAGGATGGATTGTCTCCTCTAGTATGGGAACCGTAGTCACCAGATCCCAATATTATTGAGCCTTTGTGAACTACGTACTTTGGAGAGAAGAGCGCTATGCACCTTCATCGTCATTATTTAAACTTATAGCCATTCTGCAGGAGGAACGGCTAAGACCTGCTTGAAAACTATGCAGGACCTCTATTTATCCACTCGGAGATGAAGGAAGCTTTCTTGAATGCCGAATAGTTACCTACACAGTATTAGGCACGGTAGATGTTGTGCTTTTGCTGTTTTTATACTTTTGCCCAACACCGGTATTAGGCACGGTAGAATGTTGTGCTTTTGCTGTTTTTTTTACTTTTGCCCAACGCCAAGATATCTCTAACAGTGCACAAAGTTGCCAATAAGCGTTTCCCAGTAAATCTGATGAGGAGTACATAGCGCAATTCGCCACACTTGGCGCTAATCGTTAACAAAGCGACCGTACGAACTTCTCTCACCGATTTCATTCATATTGACAGGGTGTGTAGAGGTCAACATACAAAAAAAGGAAGACGCAGGTCTCAACCGTTTTCGAGAAAATCGCGTCCGAAAATTTTAGGCTTTCTTATACAGTTCGTATGGTCGCAAATATACAAGGATCCTGTAGCCGAACGAATAACCGCTTAGTTTCATAATCTCGTGGTCACTGGATGGAATCCCACCGACGGTACTTCTTTCCGTTCCCACGTAATTTTAACAATATATTTATAATGAGTGTGCACGTTATCAGTATTTAATGATTCATTTATTATTTCCATAATCTTTATCCTGAAAAGGAGAAAAAATTTTCGTAAGGGGAGTGGGAATAAAAAGGAAGGATAAACAGGAAGTTTCAATCCAATCAGCAGAGTCATCTTATTTATTTTATTTTATCTAAATTTGCGACAAATATAACCTGTAATATAACCTGTAACCTAAGCGGCACTGCGCCAATCAAGATGATACTGATCGTAGAAACAGGGAAAACAATAAATACGTACTGCACATGTAATGAACGCCGAATTTTGCAAGTGTATGGTTTTTTCAGTGTTTCTATAGCAAAACACTTGGTTCACATTCATAAACAGTTCTCGGTCATCACAAAATTTCGTGACGTACCATGCATATCTGTTGTTACAATTACGCCGGATATTCGATGGAGTAACCTCTCGCTCATGAAGCTAAGCGCATACTCGTTCCGCTGCGGAATCCTTGAGTATTAGCAACGATACAAAGTATATTAACACGCCAAAAATTTTCAACCTTGATTTTCTTGAAAACGACTAAGCGTTGTGTCTTCCTGTTTATACAAAAGGGGTGATCAAAAAGATTCCCTTCTAAGGCCGTAGAGTCCAGAATCGGGCCGCGCGGGATTAGCCGAGCGGTCTCAGGCGCTGCAGTCATGGACTGTACGGCTGGTCCCGGCGGAGGTTCGAGTCCTCCCTCGGGCATGGGTGTGTGTGTTTGTCCTTAGGATAATGTAGGTTAAGTAGTGTGTAAGCTTAGGGACTGATGACCTTAGCAGTTAAGTCCCATAAGATTTCACATACATTTGAACATTTTTCCTGAATCGGTATGACAAACAGGCAAAAACGCCGTGAACATTGGGGCTATCATCCTTGTGACGCACCAGGTTGAAGATACACGTTTCGAAAACACCGTGTCCTGCTGCGCGAGGAAGTAAATAGGAACATAAAAAAAGGGAGGAAGGCTTATCTGTTTAGCAAGAGTAATAGGAGCCAGATTTCAGGCTACCTTACAGATCAAAACGAAAATTTCTGTTCCGACACCGACAATGTTGAGTGTCTATGGAAAAAGTTCAAGGCAATCGTAAAATGCGTTTTAGACAGGTACGCGCCGAGTAAAACTGTGAGGGACGGGAAAAACCCATCTTGGATCAACAACAAAGTTAGGAAACTACTGCGACAGCAAAGAGAACTTCACTGCAACTTTAAACGCAGCCAGAACCTCTCAGACAAACAGAAGCTAAACGATGTCAAAGATAGCGTAAGGAGGGCAATGCGTGAAGCGTTCAGTGAATTCGAAAGTAAAATTCTATGTACCAACTTGACAGAATCCTAGGACCTTCTGGTCTTACGTTAAATCAGAAAGTGGATCGATACAGCATATCCACACACTCTGGGATGATAATGGCATTGAAACAGAGCATGACACGCTTAAAGCTGAAATACTAAACACCTTTTTCCAAAGCTGTTTCACATAGGAAGACCGCAC
Organism: Schistocerca americana; assembly: GCF_021461395.2. Taxonomy (NCBI): domain Eukaryota; kingdom Metazoa; phylum Arthropoda; class Insecta; order Orthoptera; family Acrididae; genus Schistocerca; species Schistocerca americana. Next base: position 909,106,703 of record NC_060120.1, read on the forward strand.
TGCAGTTCCTTCTCTAAATCCTCGCACGAACGAAAAAATGGCTGACATCGAAATAAGTGTCCAAGGAATATAAAAGCAACTGAAATCACTCAAGAGAGGAAAGTCGACTGGACCAAACGGGATACCAATTCGAAAGAACTTGCTCCCCTTTTAACAGCCGTGTACCGCAAGTCTCTAGAGGAACGGAAGGTTCCAAATGATTGGAAAAGAGCACAGGTAGTCCCAGTTTTCAAGAAGGGTCGTCGAGCAGATGCGCAAAACTATAGGCATATATCTCTGACTTCGATCTGTTGTAGAATTTCAGTACATGGGTTTTGCTCGTGTATCATGTCATTTCTGGAAACCCAGAATGTACTCTGTAGGAATCAACATTGATTCCGGAAACAGCGATCGTGTGAGACCCAACTCGCTTTATTTGTTCATGAGACCCAGAAAATATTAGATACAGGCTCCCAGGTAGATGCCATTTTCCTTGACTTCCGGAAGGCGTACGATACAGTTCCGCACTGTCGCCTGATAAACAAAGTAAGAGCCTACGGAATATCACACCAGCTGTGTGGCTGGATTGAAGAGCATTTAGCAAACAGAACACAGCATGTTGTTCTCAATGGAGAGACGTTTACAGAAGTTAAAGCAACCTCTGGCGTGCCACAGGGGAGTGTTATGGGACCATTGCTTTTCACAATATACACTCCTGGAAATTGAAATAAGAACACCATGAATTCGTTGTCCCAGGAAGGGGAAACTTTATTGACACATTCCTGGGGTCAGATACAACACATGATCACACTGACAGAACCACAGGCACATAGACACAGGCAAAAGAGCATGCACAATGTCGGCACTAGTACAGTGTATATCCACCTTTCGCAGCAATGCAGGCTGCTATTCTCCCATGGAGACGATCGTAGAGATGCTGGATGTAGTCCTGTGGAACGGCTTGCCATGCCATTTCCACCTGTCGCCTCAGTTGGACCAGCGTTCGTGCTGGACGTGCAGACCGCGTGAGACGACGCTTCATCCAGTCCCAAACATGCTCAATGGGGGACAGATCCGGAGATCTTGCTGGCCAGGGTAGTTGACTTACACCTTCTAGAGCACGTTGGGTGACACGGGATACATGCGGACGTGCATTGTCCTGTTGGAACAGCAAGTTCCCTTGCCGGTCTAGGAATGGTAGAACGATGGGTTCGATGACGGTTTGGATGTACCGTGCACTATTCAGTGTCCCCTCGACGATCACCAGTGGTGTACGGCCAGTGTAGGAGATCGCTCCCCACACCATGATGCCGGGTGTTGGCCCTGTGTGCCTCGGTCGTATGCAGTCCTGATTGTGGCGCTCACCTGCACGGCGCCAAACACGCATACGACCATCATTGGCACCAAGGCAGAAGCGATTCTCATCGCTGAAGACGACACGTCTCCATTCGTCCCTCCATTCACGCCTGTCGCGACACCACTGGAGGCGGGCTGCACGATGTTGGGGCGTGAGCGGAAGACGGCCTAACGGTGTGCGGGACCGTAGCCCAGCTTCATGGAGACGGTTGCGAATGGTCCTCGCCGATACCCCAGGAGCAACAGTGTCCCTAATTTGCTGGGAAGTGGCGGTGCGGTCCCCTACGGCACTGCGTAGGATCCTACGGTCTTGGCGTGCATCCGTGCGTCGCTGCGGTCCGGTCCCAGGTCGACGGGCACGTGCACCTTCCGCCGACTACTGGCGACAACATCGATGTACTGTGGAGACCTCACGCCCCACGTGTTGAGCAATTCGGCGGTACGTCCACCCGGCCTCCCGCATGCCCACTATACGCCCTCGCTCAAAGTCCGTCAACTGCACATACGGTTCACGTCCACGCTGACGCGGCATGCTACCAGTGTTAAAGACTGCGATGGAGCTCTGTATGCCACGGCAAACTGGCTGACACTGACGGCGGCGGTGCACAAATGCTGCGCGGCTAGCGCCATTCGACGGCCAACACCGCGGTTCCTGGTGTGTCCGCTGTGCCGTGCGTGTGATCATTGCTTGTACAGCCCTCTCGCAGTGTCCGGAGCAAGTATGGTGGGTCTGACACACCGGTGTCAATGTGTTCTTTTTTCCATTTCCAGGAGTGTATATAAATGACCTAGTAGATAGTGTCGGAAGTTCCATGCGGCTTGTCGCGGATGATGATGCTGTAGTATACAGAGAAGTTGCAGCATTAGAAAACTGCAGCGAAATGCAGGAAGATCTGCAGCGGATAGGCACTTGGTGCAGGGAGTGGCTACTGACCCTTAACACAGACAAATCTAATGCATTGCGAATACATAGAAAGAAGGATCCTTTATTGTATGATTATATGATAGCGGAACAAACACTGGTAGCAGTTACTCCTGTAAAATATCTGGGAGTATGCGTGCGGAACGATTTGAAGTGGAATGATCATATAAAATTAATTGTTGGCAAGGCGGGTACCAGGTTGAGATTCATAGGGAGAGTCCTTAGATAATGGAGTCCATCAACATAGGAGATGGCTTACAAAACACTCGTTCGACCTATACTTGAGTATTGCTTATCAGTGTGGGATCCGTACCAGGTCGGGTTGACAGAGGAGATAGAGAAGATCCAAAGAAGAGCGGCGCGTTTCGTCACAGGGTTATTTGGCAAGCGTGATAGCGTTACCGAGATGTTTAGCAAACTCAAGTGGCAAACTCTGCAAGAGAGGCGCTCTGCATCGCGGTGTAGCTTGCTGTCCAGGTTTCGAGAGTATGCGTTTCTGGATGAAGTTTGAATATATTGCTTCCCCCTAGTTATACCTCCCGAGGAGATTACGAATGTAAAATCAGAGAGGTTCGAGCGCGCACGGAGGCTTTCCGGCAGTCGTTCTTCCCGCGAACCATACGCGGCTGGATCAGGAAAGGGATGTAATGACAGTGGCACGTAAGTGCCCTCCGCCACACACCGTTGGGTGGCTTGTGGAGTATAAATGTAGATGTAGAAGTCTGTAACTGCCTGCTGCGCGTCCTCGTCCGACAGGAATCGTCGACCCTTCAAGGGGTTTTCTAAGGGACCGAAGGCGTGATAATCGTATGGGGAGGGATCAGGACTGAAGGATTTGCGCTCGAGTGCCCCCCCCCCCATTTAAGTTACGTCATTTGTGATAGGGGGACGTGCGTTACCATGAAGCAGCGGCACCCCTTGTCACCTTCCATCCCACAATGGTGCTCCATACACATTCTTAATTCCCTGATGGATGCCTAACGGTGTTTATCCTGTTTGGACGCATTTAGTAATATCGTCGCCATAGTTCACTTTTTCACATTTACCGCAAGCACGTCAGAAAGACACGAATGCCACACTAGTCCCTTGCTTACGAGGCATGTTAAGAAAGTAAGTTTACTAGATTTTTAAATTTTTGAAGAAAAGTGTATTTGATAAAAAAAATTACAGGATACTGTTCATACACTTGCTGATTATCTTTCCACATAATAGCCGTTTCGTTCAGTGCATGTGGTGAGTCTTGCCTTCTTTATACCCTGGTCGAAAAACTCTCCCGTCAGCTCCTTGCCCCACTTCAGAACCTCTTTGCGCAACTGCTCGTCGACTAAAATCTCAGTTCTGTTCATTTGTCCCTTCAAGGAGGTGAAAAGATGACAACCTAAAGGCTCTAAGTAGGGGGAATATGAAGGGGGGGGGCGGGGGGGGGGCAAGATCCCCTCGCTTCTAAACTGATGCTGTTATTACTCAGCTTAGCCACGAGTCCGTAGAGGGTGGTATATGTGACGTACAGTATAACTGGTCAGCATTTCCACCCGGAATTTGCGAGTGTAAGTCGCACCTTCCTTGATCGGCCTTGGTGGGTCGTGTCGTCGGATTTCCTCCTACCCGTGCGCGGTGCAGCTCTCCTAATTGTCTTCCCGTGCAGATTCTTCATTGGCGCATTGGATGTCTTTGTCGGTGGAAGCTAATTATCTGAAACTGCTGTCGGTCAACTTTAGGGTATCTATTTACTCGAAATTAACATTCAGAATGCCGTAATATCACTTTTATTCCTATTAGATCAATAATGAAACACTCATGTCACAAACTACTCGTAACCGAGAGCATGGCTACCATCGAACAAGACAGGAAGAGCTCTTAACGCCGACTGCCGACTTTGGCGCGCAGTCCGTATCTCTTACTAGTTTCGTCACAGTTCGTGGATTTCCGATCAAGTTCTTACTTACTAAGATATGCATTTGTTAATGAATGGGTGTGAATTTTAACGAGGCAAACTTATGATAAATAGTTTTAAACATCCAGAGGCTCCTCCTAGTATTCATGTTGTCATAAATGTCTTTAATTATTTTATATAAATAAACGAAATCGGTGACTTTGGCGCCAAGATGGCGGTACTTCCCGTCACGTATATTTCCCAAGCTAAGGCCGGTATTACACTATCAAATTTCTTTGTCAAATATCTTTGTCAAAGATATTTGATGGTGTAATGGGAACTTTGTCAAATGTCGTCCAATATTTGATCAAATCTAGGGCCTCGCTGTAGATTTGATCAAAGAAATCGCTTGTCTTCTGTTCACTGCAATGTGACATGTTACCAGATGGAGCGCTAGCATCGCTGCAGCGTTCTGTCGTCTGTAGTGTTTTTATAAACATTGCTGGTAAATACAATTGATGTGTGCCGACAACTGCAATATTAATAGAGATGTCTGAAGCTGATGAGGCGCTTTACAACGTGAGGCACCCTGAATACAAAAATAGATTAAGAAGATTGGAGACCTGACCTGACCTGACCTGACTTGACCTGACCTAACCTAACCGAACCCTCTCCTGTAGCAAGGAATCGGAGTGTTACAGTGAGCCTGTCTTCTTAAGTGAATATTGTGCTTTGTGATATGAGGATACACTTCACTGAGCACATACAGAAATATATGCTCATCCATTCTTAAGTAATTGATGTGCGACTTGACGTCTTCCACTTAAGCTCACGTTACAAGTTTTGTTGAATGCTTTTATCGTGTCGTCGTAAAAACCACGGCTTCACCCAGATTGGATTAGTTTTTCGTTCCATAGATCAGTGCTGAGGAGATCCTCGTGGATGTGGAGCATGTCAGTTTTTTTTTAAGCTGAAATAACAATACTAATAGTATGAATAAATACATCATTTGTTTCTATTAAAAATTTCGTCAATGGAGTAGAAGGTGTTGGCCACTAATAAGTCTTTCAGGCTACTTTTAAACTGATCTTTATTTGTAACTAAATTTTTTATGTTTGCTGGCAAATTATTGAAGATGAGTGTTCCTGAGTAGTGGACCCCTTTTTGAACTAAAGTAAGTGCTTTTAAGTCATTGTGCAGATCATTTTTGTTCCTGGTATTGTATGTATGAACTGAGTTGTTTGTTGGAAAAATAGATATATTATTTAGGACAAATTTCATTAAGGAGTAAATATTCTGAGAGGCAGTAGTTAGTATACCCAGTTCTTTGAAGAGGTTTCTGCAGGACGTCCGTGAATTTACTCCACAAATAATACGTATTACACGCTTTTGGACTCTGAAAACTTTTGTTTGACTTGAAGATCTACCCCAAAATATTATACCATATGACATCATGGAATGAAAGTATGCAAGCTTATTCATTTTTATGTTGCCTATGTCTGCTAACACTCGAATTGCAAATAGAGATTTGTTAAGGCGTTTCTGCTGTTCTGTGGTGTGCTCCTCCCAACTGAATTTATTATCAAGTTGTAATCCCAGGAATTTAAGACTGTCAACCTCGTATGTATGGTTCCTTTTTTTCACCCACTTCTTTTCCGCATGTGCACACAATGCAATTGCGGTACGTGCAACTGCTGCGGTTAATAAAAAGTTGTTGTCAGCCATCTTGAACTTTGACGAAAAATTTGATGACAGTGTAATACCCCTTCTAGCGGTACGTCAAAGATCTTTGTCAAATATATTTGACGGAATATTTGATCACATCTTTGATCAAATCTTTGACAAAGAAATTTGATAGTGTAATACCGGCCTAACGCTTGTTGCTACGGTCCAGCGCCGAGCCCCAACCCATTACGCGCGACATATGGTCGCTTCGTCACCTAGCCAGCCAGCGTGGGAAATGCTCTCCGATTCATGGCCGGCTACGAACTACATCACTTTCTAACTATCGTGCATACATCAATGAGAGCCAATAATTTATTAAAACTGGTAAAAATGTCCTCCTCACGTAAGAGGCGCCTTAAGGGTGTTCAAAACATCCCAACCAAATGACTCCAAGAGCCCTTCAGTAGTCCGCAGCTCGTGGTCGTGCGGTAGCGTTCTCGCTTCCCGCGCCCTGGTTCGCGGGTTCGATTCCCGGCGGGGTCAGGGATTTTCTCTGCCTCGTGATGACTGGGTGTTGTGTGATGTACTTAGGTTTGTTAGGTTTAAGTAATTCTAAGTTCTAGGGGACTGATGACCACAGATGTTAAGTCCCATAGTGCTCAGAGCCATTTTTGAAGCACTTCAGTGGCTAAGGCACCGTGAGGACGGGCGTTGTCGTGCGACAAGCACAACTCTCTCGCCAGCATTTCCATCCTTTCACTCTAAATGTCGTTTAGAGTTTTTTAGGGTCTCACAATCCCGTTGTGCACTGAAGGTCTCCCACTGAGGTAGAAATTCGACCAAAAAGATTCCTTTTCAGTCGCAAAACACGGAGACCATGATCTTTTTGTTCGAAATTGTGGTTTGCAGATGAGGAATTGGTGTAGCGCCATTTTGACGACTATCATTTTCTCTCACGTGTGCAATGAACCACCCATGTTTCACCTCGAATCTCCGTCTTCCAATTCAAGTCGCTCAACAAACTCGTGGGCCCCACTGACCCGATTTTTTTTTTTTTTTGTGCTGCATTCATCTGTTTTGGGACCCATCTTGCACACCGTTTTCTGTATCCTAGCGTTTCTGTGTATGAGAGTTCTGGAAACATTGCAGAAGTTTCATCCACTGCCGTCGGCGGTCTTCACGAACAGTTTTCTCGATTTTTTGCACTGACTCATCAGTCAAAGTGGAAGGTCCTCCGACTCATCTGTTCGTCATGAACATTTATTCCGCCTCCACTAAACTCGCCACACCATTTAAATACACTTTGTTCATAACACTTGTTCAGTAAAACTTTTTGATTCGGAAAAAATTTCGGTGGGAGTCATTCCTTCCGCGAGGAGCAAGCGGCTCGCACTTGGCGGGATTTCTTGCCAACACCTTTCACGCAACTGGACACTTCAACGTTAGTCTGCGTTCTACCACGTTCTAATCGCTCTGGTCAGGAGATCCGTTTCTAACACTCGGCGTTTCCAAACCTCGTAAAACACAAAACCACAGCCCGTTATAACCACAGTACAGCTTCTGAACATGCCTCGCACATGTTGGTGTTTATACAGAGTGAATGTTGATAAAACCGACAAACCGCAGGCACGGGTTCCTGGATAGAAATGGATGAAAAAAAGGTCCTATGAACATGGGTCCGGAAATGCATCGTTGCCACGGCAGACGGCACTGACGAGTGAAAATTCCTCTGACCACGCGCCACGTGTTCCTTGTATGTTGTAGGCCATATGCCTAACATTGCCTACTGTAAGCTGCAGAATGGTCCGGTATTCCTGTCGGGTACGAGCCGAGAAGGCGTATATGTACGGCCAAGCAGATGGAAACGGTGGAGAATCAGCAAAACTGTATCAAAACAGGTACCTTCACAGACGCCAGCCACATCACACAACATTTCAAGCCGTTTTTGGGCGTTTGTGTAATCATGGGTCCTTTCATACACAAGTAGTCCAGCAGTATGGTGTAAGCTAGAGTGTGATCATGTGTACTAAGTAGGACAACTGGTACTATCGCTCTCACTTGCAACGAGTGCAAGGATTATCAGCAGGCGATTTCTCTCTACGGGAAGGATTTTGTCGATAGGTTTTGGACTAGACTATCACTTTATGGGATTTCTGTCTTCAGTCCTCTTTAGTGACGAAGCAACTTTTACCAGGACGACATCATCAGTCTGCATTATCGTCGTATGTGGGTTGCAGAAACGGCACTTGGGCAGAGTAACTTACCTACCCTCGCAACAATTCATTTCTGGGCTTATTTTCATAGGACATAGTTTTCTCCATTTCCAGTCAGGAATCCTTTCCTGAAATTTGTCGGTTTTATTAATGTTCACACTGTGTACCCGCATCGGAGGTGCGCCGCACTGTATATACACTGCAACAACGCCCTCAAACTGAAATTTGTTGATCGCCGCTTATGTGTTGAAGTCCTATCCTAGTTCTGCGCTACACATCATGTCAATATGAACGTAAGTTCATACGGTCTCCTTGTAAGAGCACGTGTGATCTGGCAGTGCTTGTGACTAGGACTTTATCTGCCGCAACGGAAGCTCCGAGAGCGTGCGAGAGAGAGCGTTGCACTGTTTCTGATGCTAACCGATAAACCTTGTACGTGTGACGAGAATATTACTGGTCCCAGTGCTCCTCCTGTAGGTACATCCGATGTTACACTACTGGACATTAAAATTGCTACACCAAGAGGAAATGCAGATGATAAACGGGTATTCATTGGACAAATATATTATACTAGAACTGACATGTGATTACATTTTCACGCAATTTGGGTGCATAGATCCTGAGAAATCGGTACCCAGAACAACCACCTCTGGTCGTAATAACGGCCTTAATACGCGTAGGCATCGAGTCAAACAGAGCTTGGATGACGTGTACAGGTACAGCTGCCCATGCAGCTTCAACACGATGCCACATTTCATCAAGAGTAGTGGCTGGCGTATGGTGACGAGCCAATTGCTCGGTCACCATTGACTATACGTTTTCAAATGGTGAGAGATCTAGAGAATGTGCTGGCCAGGGCAGCAGTCGAACATTTTCTGTATTCAGAAAGGCCCGTACATGACCTGCAACATGCGGTCGTGCATTATCCTGCTGAAATGCACGGTTTCACAGGGATCGAATGAAGGGTAGAGCCACGGGTCGTGACATACCTGAAATGTAACGTCCGCTGTTCAAAGTGCCGTCAATGCGAACAGCAGGTGACCGAGACGTGTAACCAATGGCACCCCATACCATCACGCCGTGTGATACGCCAGTATGGCGATGACGAACACACGCTTCCAATGTGCGTTCACCGCGATGTCGCCAAACACGGGTGCGACCACCATGATGCTGTAAACAGAACCTGCATTCATTCGAAAAAATGGCGTTTTGCCATTCGTGCATCCGGGTTCGTCGTTGAGTACACCATCGCAGGCGCTCCTGTCTGTTAGGCAGCGTCAAGGGTGACCGCAGCCATGGTCTCCGAGCTGATAGTCCATGCTGATGCAAACGTCGTCGAACTGTTCGTGCAGATGGTTGTTGTCTTGCAAACGTCCCCATCTGTTGACTCAGGGATCGAGGCCGTGCTGCACGATCCGTTACAACCATGCAGATAAGATACCTGTCATCTTGACCGCTAGTGATACGAGGCCGTTTGGATCCAGCACGGCGTTCCGTATTACCCTCCTGAACCCACCGATTCCATACACGATTGATCACAACAACTTTTTACCAGGCAACCCCGGTTAACTGCTGTTTGTGTATGAGAAATCGTTTGGAAACTTCCCTCATGTCAGCACGTTGTAGGTGTCGCCACCGGCGCCAACCTTGTGTGAATTCTCTGAAAAGCTAATCATTTGCATATCACAGCATGTTCTTGCTGCCGGTTAAATTTTGTGTCTGTAGCACGTCATCTTCGTGGTGTAGCCATTTTAATGGCCAGTGCTGTACTTTCACCTCTGTTTAATATTCGCCTGGGTTCCATTTGTTAGACATGTATCTGGATCAAAAGGCTACCTGTGAATTGAACTCGCAATTTCTTGCTTGGTAGCATTTGGGTGTTCCGTAGGAGTGCAGTTTGGAGGGGCTGGTATCGGAGAAGGCGAGACGGAAGACAGGCGGCGAGCGGTGGCGCCTGCAGTTACCCAACAGGTTAGCGGCTGACGGATCGGGTGCCAATTGGCTGCCCCGTGCGCGCCCGCCAGCCCAGCGGAAAAAACACGGGCGCCACTCTGGGCGATAGGCGCCATGTCACTTAACTGCTGCTGATCGTTCGCCCCTCGCCATACATCACCGAGCAACTGGACGCTATCAGTTCTGCTCTGCCGCCAAATGTACAAAATAGGAGCGCACGGAATATCAGACCAACTGTGTGATGGCACTGGTGAATTCCTAGCAAACAGGAAGAAGAGGAGGAGATCAGTGTTTAACGTCCCGTCGACGGCGAGGCCATTAGAAACGGAGCATAGGCTCGGACTACGGAACGATGGAGAAGGAAAGCGGCCGAGCCCTTTCAGAGGAGCCATCCCGGCCTTTGCCTTAAGCAATTTAGGGAAACCACGGGAAACCTAAATCAGGATGGCCGGGAGCGGGTTTGAAACGTCGTCCTCCCGAATGCGAGTCCTGTGTCCTAACCGCTGCGCTACCCCGCTAGCAGACAGGCCACACCATGTCACTCTCAATGGAGAGAGGTCTCCAGACATAAAAGTGACTTATGGCGTACACCAAGACAGTGTTATAGATCCATTGTATGTATGTATTAAACCGGGGATCTAGAAACGACGGATAGGCTTCGTCCCGCTGTAGCCCTCAGTGGTTCACAACCCCACAACAGGCCACAGCAGTCCACACACCACACCCCCGCCCCACAGTGAACCCAGGGTTAATGTGCGGTAAGTTGGTAAGCCTACTACAAACAACGTGCAGAATGGCCTGAAGGTGGCAGCATAGTGCAGATGCACACGTACCGCAGCAGTATCAGTATCAGTACAAAGATGGCCGCCCCACTTGCGACTTGCACCAGGGAAGAACAGCGTTCTGTTATTCGGTTTTTGCATAGTGAAGGTGTGAAATCTACTGAAATTCATCGACGAATGAAGGTTCAGTACGGTGATGCATGTTTGTCACAGCAGCAAATCTACGAATGGAGTAGGAAGTTCGCAAATGGTGTGACTTCAGTGGAAGATGCACCTCGTCCAGGTCAGGCACGAGTTGTGACTGCACAGAACATTGCAGCAGTTGAAGCCAAAGTGAAGGAAAACAGCCGAGTGACACTGAATGGCATTGCAGCATGGTTACAGATTAGTCATGGGTCAGCACACCACATTGTGCATGATGTGCTCCAGTTTCACAAAGTGTCTGCAAGATGGGTGCCAAGGCTGCTGACTCCTGAAATGAGAGAACGACGTGTTGATGCTTGTGAAGAACTTCATCGACGCTTTGAACGAGAAGGTGATGGCTTCCTTGCAAGAATCGTTACTGGGGACGAAACCTGGTTTCACTTCCATCAACCGGAAAAGACTGTCTTCCTCATCCACCATACTCACCAGACCTTGCCCCAAGTGATTTACATATGTTTGGACCACTCAAAGATGCAGTAGGAGGAAAGAAGTTCCGTTCTGATGAAGAGGTACGCCTGGGGGTGCATGAGTGGTTGCGCGGACTACCAAAAGAATTTTTTTCTAAAGGAATTTATCCACTTTGTAAGCGCTGGAGGACTTGCATTGAGCGTGGAGGATATTATGTTGAAAAGTGATACAGCTTTGTACCACTTCTGCACAATAAATAATATTTAAAAAAGTATTTAAGGTTTTCATTTGACTCGCCCTCGTAGTACGAAATGGGCGGGTTTACCTAACTGATAGTGCCGTAAGTTTTGACTGCCGAACTTGTGCAGTCATGCACATTGAACAGTACGAATGGTGTAATGTACAACTCAAACCATGGCCGTCGTATTGTGATTCATCTGTCATTTACATCAAGAGGCTTACAGAGCCATCTATTGGTAAGGTTTTCGGTTCATTTCCCCGTAACGTTTACCCCTGCTTCAATAATGTGCTGTTCAAATTTCGGGTCATGCTGAGCAGTGGTTCTCTTTGTACAGCGTTTTAAAAGGACATTTAATTATGGACGTCCTGTATAATTGCTGGCAGGAAAAAACTGTGAAGCTTTAAGGTCGAAAGAATGACACGATGAAACCGGGGAGATAAGAACCATCTCGGTTCGGGCATAGCCTCCCAAAAGTCGTTTCTACCAGCCGTTATCAGGGTTGTTTATGCTTGACCCAAACAACACAAAAAATGTAGCTTTCGAAGCGTATTTCATGCAACTTGTATTATACCGGGCAACGTTAAAAATATAAGACATAAAAATAACATTCCATTAGTATAATCAAATATTACGCTTGATTAGAAGAAAAAAGCACAATGAGTAGCATCAAAGTTTTTGAAAGTTCCTGTTTTCCGCTCTCAGGCATATCAGTCAGTGTCATTTTTTTGGGCTACTTCTATTGATATCTAGCAGTATTTGACCAGTCGATCAGATTTTTTTTCCTAGTTCAGATTTTTAATTTTGGGTATCAGTTAACATTATCGGTAAGTATATGTAAATAGCTTTCTTGAACGTTTTACGTTTACTAATTGACTGGGCACAATGACATTAATAGTATAACGACGTAATGTCAGATTTTTAATGCAAAAAGGAGGTTTCCACATTGATATTAACATGAAAACTATGGTCTTACATAAGGGGCAGACAAATGAAAACATGACAGATGGGAAAAAGTAAGTAAGTGTTTATGATTTCAAAATTAATCGCCATAGCTGTTAATATATTGAGATAAGATGAGACGGTCGGTGCCTTCGTGCAAAAATGTTTGCGGATGTCCACGGATCCATGATTGTACCCAGGCGTGCACCTGTGGCCGCGGGGTTTGAGGCGCCATGTCACGGATTGTGCGGCCCCTCCCGCCGGAGATTCGAGTCCTGCCTCAGGCATCGGTGTGTGTGTTGTTCTTAGCACAAGTTAGTTTAAGTAGAGCGTTAGTCTAGGGACCGATGACGTCAGCAGTTTGGTCCCTTAGGAATTCACACACATTTGAACATTTATTTGAAATTTCTGCAGCGTACTCGAAACAACCTTGGTAATATGTGGGGTGGTATTACACTGCAACGGCATGTTACTGTCCGTCAACATTCCTAGGCGTTTTGACTTGATGGTCTATCTGTTAGTGGAAATTGGTTCAAACGGCTCTGAGCACTATGGAACGTAACTTCTGAGGTCATCAGTCCCCTAGAACTTAGAACTGCTTAAACCTATCTAACCTAAGGTCAACACACACATCCATGCCCGAGGCAGGATTCGAACCTGCGACCGTAGCGGTCGCGCGGTTCCAGACTGAAGCGCCTAGAACCGCTCGGCCACATCGGCCGGCTATGTTAGTGAAAACCATATCAAAATTCCCTTCAGTACTTCCTCCGATTAGCCTTTCTCATAAATACAGATAAACGCAACAGGTGAGTTGGATTCATCATAGTTCAGCCAATTTGCACGAAATATTTATAAATTATACATACAAACTACCTTCGTGAATTAGTCTATTATTCAAAACAGTATTAAAATACTTGCAGTAGTCACATTATCCTTAATACGTAGACAGAAAACGCGGTGTGGGACTTTAATTCATCGTAGTTCAGCCAATTTACGTGAAATATTTATAAATTATGTACAGAGACCTCCCTGGTGAATCGGTCATCTCTTAGCAAAAACCGTGTCAAAATTCCTAGATCCAATGCGGACAGGAAATGCCGCAGGTGACTTTATAATACTTATAGATAACACTGTCATTTGCTGAAGTCAAGTCTGATATTGCTATTAATATTGTCTATCAGTTCATTAACATTCAGTATGAACGACAAGATTTCCAAAACACTTCCCTCAGGAACGCCTGTAGATACTTGGTCTTCTATCGATGTATACCCATCGAAGACAACAAGCTGCGGCACCCCTATCGAGACACTTTGTCTCCGGTTACAAGTACAACGGTGCGAGCAAATACTCGACGCACGTCCGCTGCCCGTCCCCCTCGGACGTGAACTCCCGTTAAGACGTTTGCGTCGCATGCCTGGTGAATACGGCATCCGACATCAATCGGGAAACTACTTCCACGTTCCTGCAGCATTCCCTAGCGAGGTACAGTTCTTCGGTACACGCTATTGTCTCTGGCTACACACCGTTCCCTTGTCCAGATTCCATTCTCCGGTCGGAGCTTCCAAAGCCGCCGACATGGAAGATGACAAGATTCCTGGAGCCAGCGTTCCGGAAAAGAGCAGTGAACCGTCTACTTAATAACAACGGCTCTCGTAACTCTGTAGAAGCCAGTAATGTAGCGACAAATTTCTCTTTCTCTCTCTCTCTTCTCTTCTCCTTCCCCCCCCCCCCCCCCCCCCCCCCCCGCCCGCTTTCTACTCTATCTCCGCGGTGGAGGTATTAATATGTCCATCACAGTAACTTGGTCTGTATCTGCTAGAGTGGCATCCACAGTCGAGCTGTCTGTTTACTGGGTCGGAACGTCGGCCAGGCTGAAGAATGAAACAGTACCTCCCCGGACGGAATGTTGTCTGCTGGCGGGCAAACAAAGGATCGGGCTGCATACCGTATATCTCTCTCTGTTTTAGCACCACTGCACTGACAAGCGACTTGGTTCAACAGGCGTCGCAACACTTGGACTGTTCCCCTCCTGGGTCCCCCTTGTGCAGTCGCTCAGAAAAGATGTCGCCAGACCCCCCACCGCCCGAGTACATTCTGAGTACCGCTTTAATCCGTCTCAGCTCAGTCCACGAATAAACATCGCAGTATACTGCTTTTATCAGAGCGGAAACGCACTGTGAGGGTGTTGACAATGCTTTACACGAATTACACCGCTTCCGTTTTCCGCCTTCATTAGCATTTACCACGGTGATGCCAGCACCTCTGATAACCCCCTTTTGTAACTGACCACGTGTCATATCTGCTAACCAAGAACAGTTTGATAAAAAGGCGCACTTCCCGTAAATTATACACTATGGTTATGGCACATAATTGCCTGTGATTATAAAAGTTCCTCAGTCTAGAGAAATCATATGATTTCGTCCCGTTTTCCAAAGCTATGATAGACAAACGAACGACGATTTTTTTTGCTGGAAGTGACTTATTTTTGTCCTTTTCAGTGTGCTGACGCCTAGTATGATAGCAAGAAACAATTTCATCCAGCATTTTTTTACAATTTACACTCAATATTTAAAAGATGCGTATTCAGCGATTTTATTGATGTGTAGTTAGCAAATTATTTCAATTATTCTATTATGTGAAAGGGATAGCAGGGAAATGGAGCTACATTGGACGACAACAAACTGGCCTGCAAGAAAATCTTTGAAGCCTGAAGGGGAGAACTTTGCGAAAGAACCTAGTATACGCGAAAAAAAATTTGCACCTCTACATTTTAAGTTGGGCCTAATGAAACAGCTTGTGAAAGCCTTACCCAAAGATGGAGATGTTTCAATTATCGGTATGAGCGAAATTGAAACGTAATGTGTTAATTGGACCTCAGATTCGAAAAATTATGTTCGATTCCAAATTTGAATAAAAAATTACAGAACGTCAGACGAAGTCCAGCGTATCATCCAGGGAGGTTGTTACAAATTTATTAAGTTATCATATCCAAGAACTAATAAAAGGTTAAACATTATATTGTAGCGAACATACTAGAAAAGTTCAAGAAGTTACGCTGTTAGATGAGCCTCCGGATACATTGTTTGAACTGTCATCTTGAATGCTTCTGCGAAAATTTAAGCGATGTCAGTGAGTAACAAAGCAAGTGCTTTTCTGGGGTAGGCTGGGACGGCATCAGGGCCTCTAGAAAGCCAGTATGATGGGAGACTAGTATTGTACACTTCACTGAGACATAGTAGAGGCAGTTCATCGCGGAAAATGATATATTTGCTGATTTAAGACGAAAGAGAGAGCGTAAATACAAGGTAATGGGCATGTAATTCCTGTGTAATAAAGTGCGGCTTTCATTTTCTTCTTCCATAAAACCATTGTTCATATCTAAAAATGAAATTTCCTTTCATGACAATTACAGTCTAATTTGAAACGAAGTCACGTTTCGACGAAACTGTACGTGATAAAAAGAAAAAAAATAATCAAAGAATGTTTTTATGTTGACCTGTGCTAATATTCAAAGTTAGAAATTCTCATCAGATTCAAAACTTATTACTCAGTACATTTCATCTCTGCATGAACTACACATCACAACAGATTGCTATAACGAATACATACAACCTAAAAAACCATAGTATGGGTCAATCTAGCGTCAACAACATCCATCATTTTCTTCATGTAATCGTTAAATATTCCTGTCCTAGAAAATTTGATACCACATCATCATAGACTGAAGTATAAGTGTAGTTAACACATATATGACTTACTTAAAATTAACTTCGAGATGAACATTTTTGACTCAAAATAGTGCTCCGAGATTGAGTTTATAAGTTAATGGATTTTCTATTTGTCTGTAAAACAGCTGGCATAAATTACCTGTTCCATGTAGTACAAAAAATTTCACGAAAGTGAATCATTTTAGTCTTTCTTTACAATCGACAGGAAATTTCGGTAAAAAAAAAAATTGAAAATGGCACAATCCCTTCTGTTCTGACCCCCAAATACTTTGGTGTCACTCTACACCATGAATTTTCCTCTTCGTGCCACGACATTAAGTTTTAAACAAAAGGAAAAGATTGACTGTTACGGTTTAACCAGTAAACTCCCAGTTGGTTAAAGAATCGAACTCCCAAGTATAAGACAGCTTCAAACGTCTATTATTTTACAAATTAGTTAATGTGTCAAATATTTCCGTTTCCTGGATTAAGTAAAAGCTATTTTTTCACGCATCTACACGTTTATGACGTCATATCTCCTGAACTATATATCGTAGAATGACATTTTGCAGGTACATTCAGTGATCTATTTGGATACCGACTGCAAAGTGTGTTGCGAATAGTAAAGAAGTAACAATTTAAATCGTCATCAACAATTTTGCAGCATAAACAGTAAAAGTGTAATGAGCGATAAACTGTTTTCGTTTCATTATTTTGTGACGAGCGTCAGCGGAAGAAAGTTTCATAATGGTTTGAAATAATTCTAATATGTGTAAAGTTTGCTACAAGTGGCCAACTGTTCTCATATTTAAATACTCGTGAACATAGCCTGGGTATCAGCATGCTGTCTCAAGACGTATACACAGGTTTTAACTGTCTACTTGACTTATTTGTTATTAAACCTACTCATGCATTATCCCTATTTGACCGTGTATTTATAACCCTGTATTCATCTAACCAGAAGACCTCTTTCTCCTGCCATCGAACTTCACTAATTCGCACTATGTCTAACTTCATCCTGTCCATTTCCCTTTTTTAAATTTTCTAACCTACCTGCCCGATTGAGGGATCTAACATTCCACGCTCCTGATGACATCCTTCTGAAAAATCCCGGCCCGGGGAACCGATCGCGGGTCTATTTTATTTCCAGACTATTTTATGTAATTGGACGCCATCATAATTTAACAACTCAGGAGATCTGCATGCCCTCTCGGGAAATTAGGCTGTAGTTATCCCCTTGCTTTCACCCGTTCGCAGTACCAGCACAGCAAGGCCGTTTTGGTTGAAGATGTAAGATCCGATCAGTCAATCATCAAATGGCTCTGAGCACTATGGGACTTAACTTCTGAGGTCATCAGTCCCCTAGAACTTCGAACTACTTAAACCTAACTAACCTAAGGACATCACACACATCCATGCCCGAGGCAGGATTCGAACCTGCGACCGGAGCGGTCGTGCGGTTCCAGACTGAAGTACCTAGAACCCCTCGGCCGCACCGGCCGGCAGTCAATCATCCAGACAGTTCCCCCCTGCAACTGTTGAAAATGCTGCTGCACCTCTTCACGAACCACGCATTTATCTGGCTTCTCAACAGATACTCCTCCGTTGTGACTGCACCTATGGGACGGCTATCTACTTATATATGGCTGAGGCACGGAAGCCATCCCACCAACGGCAAGGTCCACGGTTCATTTTGTGTTAAATGGAACTTGTGTTAAATGTAAGATTATACTTCTTAATTAGTAGATAATGACTGTATTCAATTTTTAAAGTTGGTTAATAATTGTACAAAATACTGAAAATCAAATTCTGTAACCGTCTGGAAAGCGTTAGAGTGTTAGCCTGCGAGTGGCACTGGGTTTCGTGAAGCGGGTTAACCGTTTTTTTATATGCACGTTCTCTGGACGACGAAGTTATTACAGACGAAGCTCAAGTAGTTAAAGGATATGTATCGGGGAGGTGGATTGACTGTGTCAGAGGAACCACCTTGGTATTCGAAATTCGAACCTGTTTCCCTCTGAATAACATCACGCAACTGTTTTTTCCGATCCAATGTAGCCCATCTTATTCTCGCCAAAACCGCCTTCGTTGGCGTTACCCCTTACCTAAGAGAATTCTTTTCTCAAGATTTCGTGAAGTATAATTCTTCCCTGTTTATTTAAAAGGTCAGAGAAATTTCTTGGCTGATTCTTCATGTCCAAGACAAGGAACCATCTCTTATCTTCTGAATGTGAAACTTTGATGTCCTTTTAATTCATAAAGTGTAAAAACAGTGTCGGCCGCTGTGGTCGAGCGGTTCTAGGCGCTTCAGTCCGGAACCACGCAGCTGCTACGGTCGCAGGTTCGAATCCCGCCTCGGGTATGGATGTGTGTGATGTCCTCAGGTTAGTTAGGTTTAAGTAATTCTGAGTCTACGGGACTGATGACCGCAGATGTTAAGTGCCATAGTGCTTAAAGCCATTTGAACCATTTTTTGTGAAAACACTCGGTAGCGCACAATGAATTAGCGGTACGTCAAACAAAATTGCAACTGACCTACGAGGTGCGGCTAGAAAAAAACCGGACTGATGCTGGAAAAAACATTTATTTACAATTATTTACAATTTCATGTTATCTCCTTCAATGTACTCTCCTCCTCGGTCTCTACACCGCTCCATACGAATTTTCCACTGTTCATAGCAATGCTGCAGATCATTTTCGGTAAGTCCATACATTACTTCCGTCGCTTTTTCTTTTACTGCTTCAACAGTCTCAAATCTAGTTCCTTTCAAAGCTGACTTGACTTTAGGGAAAAGAAAAAAGTCACAGGGGGCCAAATCAGGTGAGTAGGGTGGATGATCTAAGATGGGAATGTTGTGTTTTGCCAAACACGTCTTCACTGACAACGCACTGTGAGCTGGGGCATTGTCTTGGTGAAGGATCCATGACTTTTTTCTCCACAAATCGTTCCGTTTTCTCCGTACTCGCTCACGTAGGGTAGCCAGGACGCTAATGTAGTAATGCTGATTCACTGTTTGTCCCTCTGGTACCCAATCAATGTGCACAACCCCTTTGATGTCAAAAAAAACAATCATCATTGCCTTGAATTTCGATTTTGACATTCGTGCTTTTTTTTGTCGTGGAGAACCAGGAGTTTTCCAATGCATCGATTGGTGTTTAGTTTCGGGATCGTAAGTAAAAAACCACGATTCATCGCAAGTAATAACATTTTGTAAGAAGGTGGGATCACTTTCAATGTTTTCCAGGATGTCAGAACAAATCGTTCTTCGGCGTTCCTTCTGTTCAATTGTGAGACACTTTGGAACCATTTTTGAACACACTTTGTTCATGTTGAAACTTTCATGAAGAATCTGCCCAACACTTTCCTTGTCAACTCCTGTTAACTCAGACCCTGCTCTGATTGTTAAACGGCGATCTTGTCGAACAAGTTTACCGATTTTTTCAATGTTTGCATCAGTTTTTGCTGACAATGGTCTGCCAGTGCGAGTGTCATCACTGGTGTCTTCGCGGCCATCTTTAAATCGTTTAAACCACTCAGACACTTGTGTTCGCGATAAACAATCATCGCCGTACACTTGTTGTAACATTACAAACGTTTCACTTGCAGATTTTCCTAGTTTGAAACAAAATTTGATGTTAACACGCTGTTCTTTCTGTACACTCAACATTTTCCAACGCACAGACAAAACGTCAACTACTTAAAACAGACGCCACGGGCAGACTGAGTGCAGGAGGCAGATGAAACTCGAGCAGTAGGCGGAGCGAGAGTCACGTGACAGGCCACGCGACTTTCAGCCTTATTGCATTCGTTTTATTGTTTCACCAGTACTAGTCCGGTTTTTTTCTAGCCACACCTCGTATAATGTACAGCGATCTATCGATCTTCGTCAGGCGAGTTTTATGACTTCTTGTGAATTCAGCCAACAATATAACCTTCTTGCGTTTTTACAGAGTATGAATTAAAAAGATCCGGAACATTTTCTTACATTTGGCTCCAAGTCGAGTCTGCGACTTTCATTGCTGATGTAGGTAGTATCTGCAGTCTCCTACCTCTGCCTTCTCCACTGCACATTACCGGCCAATAGTTTTCGTAAGTTAGCAGAGTGGTGAGTACGCGGTGGTTGTAAAACAATCATCTACTTGAACTGAGAACGTAAGAAGAGTAAGCACTCAAAATTTTTAGGGTTTCACGAAGATTCATCACGTTTCACAATACCAGATTTTCTACATGATTAGAGTAAATTTTACCTTACGCATTGGTCTAAATTTTAATTATTTATTTATTCGTTTTCGGGGGAACAATCCGATTTTGCTATGGTTTATCTGTTCCATGTAAGCACATACAACCTTTAAGAATTTTTTACAATTACATTTCGGATCAAAGTTTTCATTTACCTCTCACAAACGTTCAGTGTTCACCCCACAGGACTCACTAGAATCATTCAGACGATAGACGAACGCGTCCCACACTTTGCGAGCATTTCTGGAGTTACTGCATTCGCTGCTGTTGCGGTACGACGCAGCAGTCACCCGAAGGTGTTGGAAAGGTGTTCTCTCGTACTCAAACAACATGACACTTACATCTGATTGCGTACTGAGTGCGGTTTCAGTAAGTTAGCAGACAGAGGCAGGATCACCCAGCAATAGCTACAAAGTATGACACTAAAGCTGGAATTTTTAAGATGATGGGGACTCTGCTTAGGAGATACTGCATGTGATTTTAAGAGAAGAACTGGGTTTGCTACAACAAATTTAGTTTACCGAACAAGGAATTCACTTGGGCTCACATGCAAAGAGACCACGCGACAATCGGATTTCTGTAAATTTTTATATTTACGTCACGTGAAGTTCACAACACAGTTATCAATTAGCCAAAATACGAGAAAGGATCGGAAAGTAATGCACAATAATTTTTTCCACCCCTGGTTTTTTCACAACGATGTAATTTAAAATTCGCGCTACAGAGAGTATTTCGTTTCCATGTGCAGCCCTAGCGAGACAAACATGAGCGTCGAAACAAACACAGAGGCAACTTGTGAAGAGCAGCGAAGTGTAGTTAGATATTTATGGACCAAAGGGCATAAACGTAGCGAAATGCACAAGTAAATGCGTGGCGTGTATGGGGATGACTGTATGAACCGTAGCAATGTCTCTCCTCCAGGTGCTGCGACCGAGCGAGGTGGCACAGTAGTTAGCACGATTTCCCTAAATCGCTTCAGGCAAATGCCGGGATGGTTCCTTTGAAAGGGCACGGCCGCCTTCCTTCCCCATCCTTTCCTGACCCTATGGGACCGATGGCTTCGCTGTTTGGGCTCATCTCCCCAGTCAACCAACGAAGCAACCAGGTGGTGTGCATTCTTCCAAGAAGGCACGCTCCTGGTGTCCAGTAACAGCTGCAACCGCGCAGAATATTGAAGCCATTGAGGCAGCAATTTTGAACGACCGGCGTTTATAACTGTGAACCTTATCGCAGCACTTCATTATTTCCTGTTGAGAAATGTACGATATTGTTCATGGCACGTTGTAATTCCGTGAAGTTAGTGCTCGCTGGATGCCTAAGAACATGACATGCAACCACAAGGGCCAGTGAATGATGACAAGGTTGAATCACTTAACTTGTTAACCGCAGAAAGTCGTGAATTTCTGGAAAGAATTGTCACTGGAGATGAGTTGTGGGCGTACCACTACTCGCCCGAAACCAACCAGGCTTCTATGCAGTTGAAACATGCTGGTTCCCTAGTACGAAAAAAGTCGGAGTGACTCAGTTTGCTAGGAAAGCGCTTGTGACAGTGTTCTGGGATATGCACGGAGTAGTTGGTGGACTTTGCTGAACACGGGACCACTGTGAATGCTGATACCCATATTAAAACTTTAGTTGAGTTGCATCGTGACTTTAGTGACAAATGCCACAACATTAATACCGACTGTGTCAGACATGCTCGCTCCAACGTTCCTGCTCCTATTTGTGAAAAAAATCCCCAAATTTTGGTGGGAGGTTCCCCAGCATCTACCATACAGTCCGGACTTCCATCTGTTTGGTCCCATGAACAAATTATTTGCCTGCGAAGGCTTTGCGACAGATGGGAAAGTGAAATCAGCTGTCTGCCGATGGCTATACTCCAACCACTCGGACATACACGAACAGGGCATATTGCTACTGGCACCACGATGCGACAAATGTGTTGAAAACCTTGGTGACTATATAGAAAAGTAGTTGAAAGATGTAAGTTCATTTGTGATTTTTGTTTTGTTTTGTTACCTATTAAACTTATTGGTAATAAAATTATGGAGCGTTACTTTCCGATCTTTTTTCGAAGTTCGAAGCAACTCTCAAAAACTTTCGAAAAAACCTACATTGAACTTTTTGACCTGCTTTAATACTGTACAGTAAGGCTGACTTTTGTATAGGCGGTGTGGTCCTGTGGTAAAATGCTCGCCTGTCACGTAGGACTCCTGGGTTCGATTCCTGGCTGTTTTTTAAGCAGCGATGCATCTTCTACTAGCATTTGCGTGAAGCGTAAAATACCGTAGATAAGGATGATAAAAAAGTAGTAGCGTTCGAGACTGTAAATCGCTGCTGCGAGTCTCGTTTTGGGTATTATTTTTTTCGTTTATTTTGTGTTCGTTTCGAATACCCCCCTCATTTAAATATAAAATTCATCTAATATACGCTAATTAACACATTTATAATTGTCATTTTATGAAAAACGGACGTCTTCCTATTTTTAATTAAATATTGCACATAAAAATCCAATTTTCTTTGCAGATATACAGGGTGTTTCAAAAATGACCGGTATATTTGAAACGGCAATAAAAACTAAACGAGCAGCGATAGAAATACACCGTTTGTTGCAATATGCTTGGGACAACAGTACATTTTCAGGCAGACAAACTTTCGAAATTACAGTAGTTACAATTTGCAACAACAGATGGCGCTGCGGTCTGGGAAACTCTATAGTACGATATTTTCCACATATCCACCATGCGTAGCAATAATATGGCGTAGTCTCTGAATGAAATTACCCGAAACCTTTGACAACGTGTCTGGCGGAATGGCTTCACATGCAGATGAGATGTACTGCTTCAGCTGTTCAATTGTTTCTGGATTCTGGCGGTACACCTGGTCTTTCAAGTGTCCCCACAGAAAAAAGCCACAGGGGTTCATGTCTGGCGAATAGGGAGGCCAATCCACGCCGCCTCCTGTATGTTTCGGATAGCCCAAAGCAATCACACGATCATCGAAATATTCATTCAGGAAATTAAAGACGTCGGCCGTGCGATGTGGCCGGGCACCATCTTGCATAAACCACGAGGTGTTCGCAGTGTCGTCTAAGGCAGTTTGTACCGCCACAAATTCACGAAGAATGTCCAGATAGCGTGATGCAGTAATCGTTTCGGATCTGAAAAATAGGCCAATGATTCCTTTGGAAGAAATGGCGGCCCAGACCAGTACTTTTTGAGGATGCTGGGACGATGGGACTGCAACATGGGGCTTTTCGGTTCCCCATATGCGCCAGTTCTGTTTATTGACGAAGCCGTCCAGGTAAAAATAAGCTTCGTCAGTAAACCAAATGCTGCCCACATGCATATCGCCGTCATCAATCCTGTGCACTATATCGTTAGCGAATGTCTCTCGTGCAGCAATGGTAGCGGTGCTGAGGGGTTGCCGCGTTTGAATTTTGTATGGATAGAGGTGTAAACTCTGGCGCATGAGACGATACGTGGACGTTGGCGTCATTTGGACCGCAGCTGCAACACGGCGAACAGAAACCCGAGGCCGCTGTTGGATCACCTGCTGCACTAGCTGCGCGTTGCCCTCTGTGGTTGCTGTATGCGGTCGCCCTACCTTTCCAGCATCTTCATCCGTCACGTTCCCAGTCCATTGAAATTTTTCAAACAGATCCTTTATTGTATCGCTTTTTGGTCCTTTGGTTACATTAAACCTCCGTTGAAAACTTCGTCTTGTTGCAACAACACTGTGTCCTAGGCGGTGGAATTCCAACACCAGAAAAATCCTCTGTTCTAAGGAATAAACCATGTTGTCTACAGCTCACTTGCACGTTGTGAACAGCACACGCTTACAGCAGAAAGACGGCGTACAGAATGGCGCACCCACAGACTGCGTTGTCTTCTATATCTTTCACATCACTTGCAGCGCCATCTGTTGTTGAAAATTGTAACTACTGTAATTTCGAAAGTTTGTCCGCCTGAAAATGTACTGTTGTCCCAAGCATATTGCAACAAACGGTGTATTTCTATCGCTGCTCGTTTAGTTTTTATTGCCGTTTCAAATATACCGGTCATTTTTGAAACACCCTGTAAATACTTAATTACTGACCTTTTGTAAAACATTGTTCATAAATATCACTTAGATTTAGTTTGTAATTTACTTTCATCCTTATTTACTTTAAGCTTCATGGAAATGATATTTAGTCATGCACAACATTTTGCAGATAGTATCCACATATACCACCGAATGTAACTGAAAAATTACACCACTTTACAGCAAATAGTTCAGGAGTTATGGTGTCATAAACATTGACAAGCGAGAAACTAACTTTTCTTAAAACGGTGCTGTTGTAAATGAATAAGCTAGATTCTTTACAGAGTGGTGGGAGGCAGGTTATTGGCTCTGTGTAGACTGGATGATTATCTCATAGAATCCCGTCAATATTGAGTTAATTATAAACGGAGCTTTAGATTGCTAGAATTGTGTCTTAATCACCCTCTTTCAACGCAACTTCACGGTTTATGAGCTACCCTTTGTCTTAAACGTAACACTCTATTCACCCTTTGCACGTAAACCCGGCTTTCAGGAAGCCCACAGTATCTTGCTTATAAATTTCCTTTACTTTAAGTCTATGGTCACAATTTTTTTTTTTTTTTTTATGTCATCAGACTACCGGTTTTGGTCTATAATGACCATCTTCAGATCTGTTTTATAAAAACATGTCCTAATGTACTGCAGCCATAGTGGCATCGTCAGATTTTAAACGCAAAATCAGAACCAGCATCGTCAAATACATATAAATAACAGCATATGCAGGAATCATCTTGTCAGCGGCACTACTGTTTAAAACAAATGTCTTAAGGCTGTTGTGTTGCACGGTGTGGGGCACTAGATTAATAGAGACTCATGTAGCCTTCTTTTTACTGTTCTGTAGACGATAGCACTACTTCTGGCTACGCCAGCGGCAGTATTCATTAGGAAGTCCAATTTATTACGAGCATTTTTTATCTACGGTCTCCGGGCAAAGTAACATTAGTTGGCGTCGAGAAAAATACCAGTCGTAGCCTACCAGTGATGTGCAAATAAAAATGTATGGAACAGCCTGCAGAATGACAGAACTAGTTCGCGACGCTAAAAAAGGAGTTTCACAGCGCAGGAAATCTCCTTAGTGGAAGATTTGTACGAGAAACAAGGTCACAGCGGCTGCGTAGGATGGTAATCGAAGTATATTTTGCGTTGCGTCACTCTGCGTCTTTATTTTGTAGAGTGGTCGTACGATATGTACACAAATTGAATGGAGGCATCATCACATTAAAGAAATAGTAGTTGGTAGTCAGTGTCCCCAATATTTCATTAAGTTGCCTTGGCATATGCACAGGGCTATTACAAATGATTGAAGCGGTTTCATAAATTCACTGTAGCTCCATTCATTGACATATGGTCACGACACACTACAGATACGTAGAAAAACTCATAAAGTTTTGTTCGGCTGAAGCCGCACTTCAGGTTTCTGCCGCCAGAGCGCTCGAGAGCGCAGTGAGACAAAATGGCGACAGGAGCCGAGAAAGCGTATGTCGTGCTTGAAATGCACTCACATCAGTCAGTCATAACAGTGCAACGACACTTCAGGACGAAGTTCAACAAAGATCCACCAACTGCTAACTCCATTCGGCGATGGTATGCGCAGTTTAAAGCTTCTGGATGCCTCTGTAAGGGGAAATCAACGGGTCGGCCTGCAGTGAGCGAAGAAACGGTTGAACGCGAGCGGCCAAGTTTCACACATAGTGATGTGAAAGATTCAGTGTTTAAACCTCCTCTACCAAGAAACGTGCCAGAACTGCGAGCTCGCATCAACAATGCTTTCGAACTCATTGATGGGGACATGCTGCACAGAGTGTGGGAGGGCTTGATGTCTGCCGAATCACTAAAGGAGCACATATCGAACATTTGTGAATGCCTAAAAAAACTTTTTGAGCTTTTGTATGTGTGTGCAAAGCATTGTGAAAATATCTCAAATAATAAAGTTATTGTAGAGCTGTGAAATCGCTTCAATCATTTCTAATAACCCTGTATTGTTACCAAGCAAAAGAAAGTTGCAGTGATCTAGCCACTTGGCAGTAGATAACATCTGTATTACTTTCCCCGTAATAATTACGTGCTGTTACACCCTCTACGTTTTATCTTGCAACCGTCAGAGTTGGTTATGAGAAGTTCCTTTTCTTCTTTGTTTATTACAGATACGCTATTACAAAACAGACGGTTTTATGTAGAGACATGGAGAAATGAGTGGTTTCCCCCAGGCCAGTTTTTCGGCCCCTCTTTCGTTTAATCTATACATGTACAATCGACCAACGTCAGAACATACGAGTACTACTCATATCTTGCATGCCGATGCGTGATGTAGCTTTTACTGCATAGGCAATGAGAGAGAGCGGGAGGAGAACTGGAAAATTCGCTAAAAATCATATATGAATATTACAAAGAAATTCTCTCAAACCAACCTCCTCGAATATACAAGTTAGCGCTTTGCATCAACGGCTTAAAACAGGCAGACAGAAAACTAAACGTCAGCTGGCATGGCAGCAACGTGGAACATACAGACAAAACAACTTAGATGGCTGTCTTGCTGGACCGAACATCGCCATCCAATTATCGTTATGAGAAGAGGCGCCGAGATGCTGCTGCAAGGAACACCATCTAGAGAAAACTGGCAAATATAAAATGGGGAGTCAACCAACTGTATTAGTAACAACTACCCAAGTACTTTGCTTTTCCATATAGGAATACGCATGTCCTGTATGGTTCACATCAGCATGCACCAAAAAGTCATCACAAGTCTAAATGACACAATTAGCTTAACAATAGAATACATTAAATCTACAGCATTTAGAAATCTACGCAGGATGTAATGGGCATAAGTGAATGTATTTTTATATATGGTACTCCAGTATACAGGGTGGTCCATTGATAGTGACCGGGCCAAATATCTCACGAAATAAGCGTCAAACGAAAAAACTACAAAGAACGAAACTTGTCTAGCTTGAAGGGGGAAACCAGATGGCGCTATGGTTGGCCCGCTAGATGGCGCTGCCTAGGGTCAAACATATATCAACTGAGTTTTTTAAAATAGGAACCCCCGTTTTTTATTACATATTCATGTAGTACATGGAAATATGAATGTTTTACTTGGAATCACTTTTTTCTCTTTGTGATAGATGGCGCTGTAATAGACACAAACATATGGCTCACAATTTTAGACGAACAGTTTAACATTTTCTTTCGGTTCTTCCAATTTATACATGTACCTTTGTGAACTTATCATTTCTGACAACGCATGCTGTTAAAGCGTGATTACCTGTAAATACCACATTAATGCTCAATGCATTTGGCAATACGTGGAATGACACTCCTCTCAACAGCGAGTAGTTCGCCTTCCGTAATGTTCACACATGCATTGACAATGCGCTGACGCATGTTGTCAGGCGTTGTCGGTGGATCACGATAGCAAATATCTTTCAACTTTCCCCAGAGAAAGAAATCCGGGGACGTCAGATCCAGTGAACGTGCGGGCCATGGTATTGTGCTTCGACGACCAATCCATCTGTCATGAAATATGCTATTCAATACCGCTTCAACCGCAAGTGAGCTATGTGCCTGACATCCATCATGTTGGAAGTACATCACCATTCTGTCATGCAGTGAAGCATCTTGTAGTAACATCGGTAGAACATTACGTAGGAAATGAGCATGCATTGCACCATTTAGATTGCCATCGATAAAATGGGGGCCAATTATCCTTTCTCCCATAATACCGCACCATACATTAACCCGCCAAGGTCGCTAATGTTCCACTTGTCGCAGCCATCGTGGATTTTCGTTGCCCAATAGTGCATATTATGCCGGTTTGCGTTTCGCTGTTGGTGAGTGACGCTTCGTCACTAAATAGAACGCGTGCCAAAAATCTGTCATCGTCTAGTAATTTCTCTTGTGCCCAGTGTCAGAACTGTACAAGACGTTCAAAGTCGTCGCCATGCAATTCCTGGTGCATAGAAGTATGCTACGGCTGCAATAGATGTTGATGTAGCATTCCCAACACCGATGGTTTTGCGATTCCCGATTTTCGCGCAATTTGTCTGCTACTGATTAGCCGCGACAGCAGCTAAAACACCTACTTGGGCACCATCATTTGTTGCAGGTCATGGTTGACGTTTCACATGTGGCTGAACATTTCCTGTTTCCTTAAATAACGTAACTATCCGGCGAACCGTCCGGACACTTGGATGATGTCGTCCAGGATACCGAGCGGCATACATAGCACACGCCCGTTGGTCATTTTGATCATAACAGCCATACATCAACACGATATCGACCTTTTCCGCAACTGACAAACGGTCCATTTTAACACGGGTAATGTATCACGGAGGAAATACCGTCCGCATTGGCGGAATGTCACGTGACACCACGTACTTATACGTTTGTGACTATTACAGCGCCATGTATTACAAAGCGAAAAAAGTGGTCCAGCTAAAACATTCATATTTCTTTAATTACTACAAGAATATGTAATAAAAAATGGGGGTTCCTATGTTTAAAAAAAAGCGCCGTTGATATCCGTTTGACCTATGGCAGCGCCATCTAGCGGGCCAACCATAACGCCATCTGGTTTCCCCCTTCAAGCTAGACAAGGTTCGTTCTTTGTAGTTTTATCGTTTGATGCTTATTTCGTGAGATATTTGGCCGGGTCACTATCAGTGGACTGGAAGACTTATACCTCTACAGGGTCCCTAGTACAGAGGTAAATGGGGCCTGAAAGACTACCTTACCTCACGGTATATACCCCGTGGCAATATGTCAAGCTGGAAGATTTGAAGAACACTGAATCGTAATACGACATATGTAGCGCCAGTCAAAACAAATGTAATTAAATGTCGCTTCGAAGACGAAGCAACAACAAATGTGGTGAAGTCCAGGACATGGAACATCTTGTGCAATGTTGCAACTGCCCTTCACAACCTATTGTTTGACACGAATGGGACACTGGACATGGTCCGATATTGGGTTGAAAAACTCAAAAACGAATTTTCTGGACAAGAGAAAGTAAAGTAAGTGCAGTGAAAGTTGTTGTTCATTAACACAGATGAGCCGACGGGGTGGCCGAGTGGTTCTAGGCTCTACAGTCTGGAACTGCGCTACCGCTATCGTCGCAGGCTCGAATCCTGCCTCGCTCATTAATGTGTGTCATGTCCATAGGTTTGTTAGTTTTAAGTAGTTCTAGGCTGTAGGAGACTGATGACCTCAGAAGTTAAGTCCCATAGTGCTCGGAGCCATTTCAACCATTTAACACAGATGAAAGTGACATACACGTACATGTGACAAACATTTGCACTGAGACAGTAATGCATTGGTCAACCTAATATGCACACCTTACTTTGAACACCATTTTTCCTGCCTTTTTCTCTGACTAAACGAAAGTAACGTCACGTGTGCCTTAAGAAAGCGCAACAAGACCCCTCTGAAATTTTCGTTATACGGAAACGATTATTCAGGTAGCGTCAGCAGCTCTGACATGTAATTCTCTGTCGGTGTTGTCATGTACAGAAATGTGCAGAGTGGTTAAAATTAACGCGCAGCTGTTCACAGAGGTCTAGTGTGGGCTACTGTTATCACATGGCAGGGAAACTTGGTAGATATACGTTAATGCCAACCGATTTACGCAGGAAAAAACATAATTCTAAATTTGGCCATCAGGTGCAAATCTGGCGCTGTACACTGTTTGTATGACGCTATGATATCTATGCTGTCATTTGACAAGCCATAACGTAGCAAAAAGAGAGAGAGTGCAGTGCAAGTGAAACTGTTTGGTGTGGTGTCACCGCCAGACACCACACTTGCTAGGTGGTAGCTTAAATCGGCCGCGGTCCATTTAGTACATGTCGGACCCGCGTGTCGCCACTGTTTGGCCACCAGGTGCAAATCTGGCGCTGTACACTGTTTGTATGACGCTATGATATCTATGCTGTCATTTGACAAGCCATAACGTAGCAAAAAGAGAGAGAGTGCAGTGCAAGTGAAACTGTTTGGTGTGGTGTCACTGCCAGACACCACACTTGCTAGGTGGTAGCTTAAATCGGCCGCGGTCCATTTAGTACATGTCGGACCCGCGTGTCGCCACTGTGTGATTGCAGACCTAGCGCCACCACAAGGCAGGTCTCGAGATACGAACGAGCACTCGCCCCAGTTGTACGGACGACACTGCTAGCGACAATACGGACGAAGCCTTCCTCTCATTTGCCGAGAGACAGTTAGAATAGCCTTCTGCTGAGTCCATGGCTACGACCTAGCAAGGCGCCATTAGCCTTACCTAGTTTGAGAGTTATCGTATAAATGTCTCAAGAAGAACGTTGTAAACCAACAAAGAATAAAGTTAAGTATATTCCAAAGCTACGTATTTTCTTTATAGCAGTCATAACGTATCCTGTTCCAGAATTGACGCCAGTCGGCGTGTGTGTACGCGTGCCTTTCTTTCGGCTCCCTTCCCAGTGTGGCGTAGCAAGCTTGTTACGCCACAACATTTGGTGTGAAAGGCAGCAATTTCAGTGCTGAATTGAGAGAATATCGCCGACTGAAGGATCTCAGAAGAGACGTGATGTCATTAAACAGTTTAAAGGACATGATCACGAAATTCCAAAACACGGGTGAACTTCGTGTAGCACCTGGAAGAGAACGGCGTCCTATCCTGGTCGGAGCTATTGACGAAGCTGCAACCGCTGTGACTGACTCATGCAGCACATGTCCCGAGTAGTCCCAGTGCTCGCGCAGTGTCATGAGAATTGTCCATTCCACGGTCAACAGCACTGAACTGGCACCAATACAAGACCCAGATGGTGCAGAAACTGAAACATCATGACCCGTAGCAGTATTCTGAATACGCTCTTCGATTTCTGGCACCGACTGAAGTTGTTGAGATGTGACCGGGAAATATTGTATGGAGTGACGAGGCACACTTTACACTAGAGTGTGCAGTGAATACACAGAACTGCCAAATCTGGGGTACTGTTAAACCGCTTGTTGTCCACGAGGAGCCAGTCCACTCACCTTGTGTGACCTTGGTGTGAATTCACAGGCACATTCACTGTCGGTCTGTTCCTCTTTCAAGAGCAAACGCCCAAAGGGCCCCATCAGGTGCTTCATGACGTTTGCACGTTATCGAGAACTTGTACAGCATGCGATTCCTGCTTTGGAAGAGTGCAGTTGCGTGTAAACCAACGTTATCTTGCTAGATGGAGCAACACACCATGTCCCTCGCCCAGTGAAAGATCTGCTTAATGCAAACTTCCGTGAACGTGTTATCTCCAGAGGATTTTCAGATACATGCCCTGCAAGATCATCTGATCTGAATGCATATGAGTTTCGGCTCTTGCGATATCTAAAAGAATGCGTTTACCAATGACTCATTCGATCTCTACATGATCTGAAGGCCAATATACAGGAACACGTTGCTCAAATTTCATCAGAATTGCTACGAGCAACTGTTGATCACCTTGTTTTACGGATGCAGCATCTCCTCGTCGTCTCCGGTGCGCATATTGTACCAACTGTGCAAGCGGCGCTTAATAATAAAATCGACATTATGTCTTTCTCATTTGTTTGATCGTTTCTATCCACGTCCCGTTCGTATTCCATTATATGTGGAAACATTTCTATACGTCTTTCTTGTATTCACAGCGCCACATTTGCACCTGGAGGCCAAAATTGGAACTAATTTTCTTCCAGCGTAAATCGGTTCCGCATTAACGTATATCTGCCAGTTTCGCTACCAAATGATAATTACAGCCCACACTGGACCTCCGTGAATAGTTAAACTTTAATTATAACCACCCGCAATCATCCTTGGACGATTGCAAGAAAAAATAGGCCTTGGACAAAATTTCCATTTGGCGTAATCAATGGCAGCTGTCTTTAAATGCGGGTAAATGTAAGATAACTTCTATACCAAAGAGAAAGAGTCCGATTACAACAGTGGTAAACTTCTTG
Organism: Schistocerca americana; assembly: GCF_021461395.2. Taxonomy (NCBI): domain Eukaryota; kingdom Metazoa; phylum Arthropoda; class Insecta; order Orthoptera; family Acrididae; genus Schistocerca; species Schistocerca americana. The sequence continues at coordinate 909,139,209 of NC_060120.1, forward strand.
GCGACCTCACTACCTCTAAATGTTTAGGCGTAATGGTGGCAACTGTTATAAAATGACACAAACACGTAAAACATGGAGGCGAATAGAATGTTTCAGGAAAAGGGCAGTGCATCCGCGGAGAACCTCCTCACTCATTCTCTTATCAGTTCACCAGAATTTGAATGTCCTTCTATAGCATCACATCTCACACGGTGCGATACTCTTCTTGTCCATTTTTCCCACAGTCTGTGCTGTGTTCTAAACATGCATTCTAAGAAAATTCTTCCTCAAGTTAAGGCCTATGTTCGGCAGTAGTAGACTTCTCTTGACCAGGAACCCTCGTCTTTGCTGTGTTAATCCCCTTTTTACGTCCTCCTTGTTTCGTCCGTCAGGTGTTATTTTGCTTGCAAGGTATCAATATCCCTCCACGTAACCTGCTTCGTAGTCCCCAGTTTTTACGTTATGATTATCGCTAAACTAATTTCTGCGACTCCTCATTACTTGCGTCTTCCATCGCTTTGTGCTCAGAATATAATCTCTGCTCATTAGACTCTTCATTCCATTCAATACATCCTGTAATTCTTCGTTAGTTTTGCTAAGCACAGTAATATCATCAGAAAAACTTATCATTGCTCCTATTATAATCTCACTCTCGAACCATTCTTTTTATTTAGTTATTGCTTCTTTAGTGTACAGATTGAAAGAGTGCATCCCTGCACTTCATTCTTGGTCTTTTATTTTTATTTTTCTCTCTTGGTTCTTGTACACATTGTAAGTTATCCGTAATTCCCTATTCCAGCATCTTTGCACCGTTTCGCGCTGTTCAACGCTTTTTCCAGATCGACAGGTCCTATGAACGTCTCTTGATTTGCTTAACTTTAGCTCCATTATCAGTCGCAGTGTCTGAACTGACGCTCTGGTGCCCTTACCTTTACGAAAGTCAAACTTACACTCATATAACAAGTCCTAAACCTTCAAGCTAGAACAACCAACCAATACTACATCGTTTGGAATCCTCAGGTAGGTACATCTGCTAGAATCGTAACAGGCCGTAAATAAACTCGCCAGAAGTACTCTCAGTAAACCAAATAAGGTTTGGAAGACCATGTTTCTGATGCACCTGAAAAGGAAATTTTACAATCTGTGCATAACTCAGCCATGGATATCTAATGAGAAAATTGTTCAAAAGGTTAGGGCCGCTCAGCGATCAATCGAGAATTATATCTTGGGAATAGCTACGAGTTATAGCAAAAAGGGCAGATGACGTAAGTGCAGGAGGGGCAAAATAAAACTGGTCCATAAATATTTCATGAAACCATCGCCTCCCTTATAGTATCAGCAGTTGGTACAAAAGAAAATTTTTTTTTCTGCAGCCAGTGAGCCCCAACAGGGTCAGGGAATGCGTTGCGTGCATTCTTTCGGCAGTCGCAGGATATGATACTGTAACAGCACAAATGATTAGTTTCCTCGGCGACCCTCTACCATCCAAAATAACCGACCTTTTCAACCAATCTCTGACCTCCAACATCTTCGCAACATTCTAGAAGTAGGGACTCTTAAAATCTCTATCCAAGAAGGAACTGCCAAACAATATTCAACTTACAGACCCATTTGCATTCTACCAGCATTATCCATGGTTTTAAAATACATAATCTACGAACAGCTTACCCCTCGTATTTCACATCACATAACCTTTCAGATGAATACCATTCTGTTTTCCGGAAATACCACAGCACGACGACCGCTCTTATAAAAATGTCTGACAAACTGGAACTAGCTTTAGGCAGGCAATAGGCGACAATTATGTACTTATTGGATTTCAGCAAAACTTTCGACACTGGTGACTCAACTATTCTCTCTCATTGTAAATAGCACCTGTACGCTGAATACCTCTAGTTATATCTAAATGCAAGTCAAACAAATTTGTGCACAGCCACCCACCATGTAAATTCTGGTTTAGTTGCCTTATCTGAGTGGGCACAGACTACCACGGAGTTCAGAGAATTCCTTCCACCCTTAATCCTAAATGACACAGAAATAACCTTTTCCTCTTCTGCAAAGAACTAGGGGTTAATTATATACTATCACTTAGACTGGATTGAAAACACAACTGCAGTCTGTAAGAGTGCGTCAGCGTCACTTCATTCACCACAGAGATGTGTAAAAAAATTGCTCTTGAGTTTAAAAAGAGGCTCGCAGAGTCACAAATGCTCACCATACTTCACAATGGTGATGTTATTCTCCCAAGGGCTTTCATACTAAAGCTCATGCAGCCCAGAACTAGCGATGGCTGTTTCTGTGCGATACGTTTGTGAAGTACACTATTTCGACCATATCACTCCTGTCTATCAACGATTATCATGACTGCGATCTGGTAAGCATACGAACTGTCATACCCTATGTCTGCTCTATCGTCTTCTCAATCATTGCACTCCTTCTTCGTCTTCAACTCTTATACTACTATCTGAACAGCACAGCAGAAGTATTCGTTCTCAACAAAGTGAAATCCTCTCTGTACTGTCGTAACATAGCAATATTCTCTAAATCATGTTTATATCAGGAAACCAACTTCAGAACAATCTTCCTCAAACAATCAGAGATACTGAACACCTTCCAAAGTTCAAAAGGGAGTTAATGGCTCCATTTCTTTCACAATAGCCATCTCTCTCATATATTAGCCTGCAATGCTCCCTCGCACACGATTTTGCCTCGCCCATCTTGGCAGACTCTTTTATTTCAATTCTGTTCTTCCCTGATAGCCATTTTGAATGTCATTTCAGTCATCTTCCTTTTCTTTATCCCTACTCTATAATACCAAAAATGTATTCAAACAAGCTAAAAAATGGTTCAAATGGCTCTGAGCACTATGGCACTCAACTGCTGTGGTCATCAGTCCCCTAGAACTTAGAACTACTTAAACCTACCTAACCTAAGGATAACACACACATCCACGCCCGAGGCAGGATTCGAACCTGCGACCGCAGGAGCAGCGCGGCTCCGGACTGGAGCGCCTAGAACCGCACGGCCACCGCGGCCGGCAAAACAAGTTAAACAAATATAATTCTTAACGCGTTTTGTTGTTATTATCGTTATAATTATTACTTATGTATGTGGTGTCTTGTCTGAAAGAACAGATACCATTTTGATCCGCTATAAATTAAAACATAAAGGAATTACAGGCACTGACTGCAAGCAGGTATTGATTGAAATCAATGGGGAAAGTTCAAAATTTATGACAGACCCGGATTAGAATCAAGGTCTCCTGCTTATTAGGCTCTGACCACTAAGCCATTCGTACACATAGTGGTCACTGCAACTGCACGGACTGCCATAGCCCATCTCCCGTCAGACCGAAATTCTCAACTATCCATACACTACTAACGTAGTGCCCATTGCCCATTGCCGGCCGATTTGGCCCAGCGGTCCTAGGCGCTTCAGTCATGATCCGCGCGACTGCTACGGTCGCAGGTTGGAATCCTGCCTCGGGCTTGGATGTGTGTGATGTCCTTAGGTTAGTTAGGTTTAAGTAGTTCTAAGTTCTAGGTTCTAGGGGACTGATGACCTCAGATGTCAAATCCCATAGTGCTCAGAGCCATTTGAACCCGTTGCCCATTTACCTCATTATTCGCGACATTTAGTCGATTCCAGTAAGAGTTCAAGACTGTTGTGCATCTGCACTGAAGAGGTCATTCGCCGTCTCGCCTTAATTTTCTATACATATATGTGGTACCTGTTGGGACATTGGGTGTCAGTGTTTCGCTTGCTTAAAGGACTGCTGGTTTTATAAAAGTGTTGTAGTGCCGAATATTTGTCTGTCTTAACATCAGTTTTCTGGTGTAGACGTTTTGGACTAACCCTAATGCTTTTTTGAATTTGTGCTGTGAGATTTTTTTTCATGGCCTGTCTGTTCGATGAATTTTCCGAGGTATTAAAAGTACAGGACCCTGCTGATTTTACTGTATTTTGTTTGCAGGCTCGCGGTTTCTGTCTTTGAATATAAGAATTCAGTTTTCTCGAATGAAATTTGTAACACTACTTTTTATGCGTAGTCCTTAAGTGTCTAGAGGTGTTTGACGTCACTCTCTTAGTCCTCTACAAGTTCCGCCAGGTCGTTCACAAACGCGTTGTGTGATTTGCAGAGGTTGTTTTTTGGGAAATGCCAGTACGACTGATTTTCGAAACTCCGACGTTTCATGAGTTCTTTCTCCCATTCTTCCATAGTCTTCTTTGGGGCGACGCTGAAAAGAGTAGGATAGAGTCCATCTCCTTGTCTCACACGTGTTTGAATGTTGCCCCACAAACTTTATTTTAGATTTCGTGTCGGTGTTTAGGTTATGACTTCCCGGGTTATTATTATTATTATTCCTTTGCTCGTAATATCTTTGGTATGTCATTCGTGCTGAGATCTAATCTGGCCAGGGTAAATAAGCAGCGTATAAATAAATACTCTAACGCATGGGAAAAGTAAATGGAGGTCTTTAAGCATCAATGGATGTCCAAAGGCTTGATGTGGTGGTGGTGGTGGTACAAATTTACAAGGATAAATTTTCTTCAGTCTGAAATATGGTAGCTACTGACTGCGAAAAGGGTATTTTTAAATATTCCAAGATATTCAACTATGTCGCCTCCTATTAAGCGACTGCAACACCAACAAACGCAGTAACACTGTTCTCTAGCTAATTACCTTGCATTTCTTCACTTTCCTGAGGGGGTCAGCGTTTTATATAACTCTGCACTTGGCAAGCTGCTTGTTATTGTGCTCTTTTATTGAGCGTTTCAAGTGACGAAACTCTTAACCCAAAGTACACTGGCACCCTGCCACTGCATTGCAGCAGGCGGTGACTTGTACGTAATCCGACTTCCACGGCTCGTCCCTGCTCTTAATTTATTTCCTACTCTCTGCTGCCCCATGCAAGTCAAATACGCTCACGTTCAGAAAAAAGAAGAAAAAAGACAACCTTGAACGACTAGAGGCAGGACGTTCATATTCACAGGACATGTACATTAGCAGGTTCTGGAGAAATGATTAGCGTTTCAACCATGTCGGCCCGCTGCTTAAGGGTCAACATCGATATCGCGGCGCAACGCCACCTACCGGTAAAGTGTGCCTGCGGCTCTCGTCTTCGCTTTAAACCGAAGGTAATGGGTCAGTGCGAGTTCAGCAGACGTGTAGGGCGCCTCGCGGACGTATGCACAAACCGTACCATCACATCAGTGAGTTTGATGCCTTACTGATATGAGAGAAAGTGATGCATCCATCCGGGAAACAGCTCGTACGAGACGGAGGTTTCGGCAGCGCAACGGGTGTGTGTTGAATGGTTCACGGAACGCCGTAGAACGCGACGAGGTGGGTCAGGTCGCAGTATCCAGACCACCCCCCGAGAAGATCGACACCTCATCCGAATTGCGTCCTCAGCTCTGGCGCAGCAGTGGAACAGTGTAAAATATCGTACACTATCAGGGGTGAAATTTGGTCGCCTTTTATTAAGGTATGGGATACGTGCGTGTCGTCCACTTCTCTGCCTAACTTTGACGAATGTGCAGAAACATGTTAGACGGCTATGGTGTATCGGACGACGTCACTAAGGACAATAATGGCATAGGATAGTGGTTTCGGACGAATCCAGGTTCTTCTTGTTTGAAGATGATGGTCGCATTTTGGTTCGCGGCAGACAGGGAGAGTGGCAACACAGTTACTGCATTCACACAGGACATACAGCGCCTTATGGTGTGGGATCCTATTGGGTACAACCACAAATCACAGTTGGTGTGTGTCCAGAGTGCTGCGCCCAGAGTGACCTATGTGAATGACATCCTGAGAGACCCACAACCATACCACTCCCCAGATGCCATTTTTCAGCAAGACAATGCACAACTACCTGTTGATGCACCAACATGTGCCTTCTTGATGTCACAGGATGTGAGCACATAGCCCTGTCCCGCCAGATCACCAGACTTGGCACCATTCGAAGATGTGTGAGACATGGAGAAACGTTGGGGGCAGCTCTGTGACCCAGTGCCAACCACTACAGACGAACTTCAGAGCCAGGTCAATGCAGCATCGATGGCTATACAACAGGACCCCATTCGCTCCTTATACATGTTGATGCCATCACGTGTTCAACAAGTTATCAAGGCCCCTGTCGGACCCCGTGTCTACCAGGCAACAAGACACATGCTGAACTGAGGTGACTGAAATGCTAACCATTTCTGCTGAGCGTACTGATGTACATCTCCTATCTCGAGTCGTTCAAGGTGTTCTGTTTCTTTGTTGTTTTTTTTTAACATGAGTGTACTAATACTGTACGGTCAGTCACCAGGAACTCCTCATTTATGGTTTCGTTTCTAACTGATGCCGTGTTTTCTTTACCCTCATATAGCATTCGATGCGATTTCTCGCTGTCACTTACTAAAACAGATATTTGCAGACATGCAGACAGATGTGCGGTTGGACTGAGGATTTCCAAGTGAACAGAACTCTCTTTGTTGTTTGTAATGGAAAGTGTAGCGTCCTGTACCGTAGGAAACAAGGGAAAGGATGTTATTTGGGTGGCCGGTATCCTTTTTCCTACAACACAAATGAACACGTGGATTAACACAGATCTTAATTTACATGAACAGATAGCTGCTACTTAACTTTAATGGAGTACTCGTATTGTCATACAAGCTCATCTGTAATATTCCTCATGCTGACAATATCGCTAATACTGCTGTTACTCTAATCTGGTCTCTATGTACTGTTGTAACCTGCGGTGTAAACTGACAGACACCATTTAACTGGAGTATGAGTTACTGTCGAGAGGGTGTTGGCAGCACGTTGATTGCCAGTGTGTCTTTGGCCCTTCTCCCGATAGGCGTGCTTGACCCATCACCTACTATCGATCTTCGCGCTACTTCTTCGCCGACTGGAGTGCTGGCGACAGGCCGGCCACGGTGGCCGAGCGGTTCTAGGCGCTCAGTCCAGAACCGCGCGACTGCTGCGGTCACAGGTTCGAATCCTGCCTTGGGCATGGATGTGTGTGATGTCCTTAGGTTAGTTAGGTTTAAGTAGTTCTAAGTTCTAGGGGACTGATGACCACAGATATTAAGTCCCATAGTGCTCAGAGCCATTTGATCTCTGTAATGAAACTTGATTCTACTGTGACATAATGGGCTCTTTTGGTCACTACACAAGATTGCTTGAGACTATCTGTTTCTTTTCATATCGATAGTTTTACTTACTTTTAATTTATCAGGTTTCTTCGTGTGGTTCCAGTTTTTGTATTCGGTTCCTCTTTCAGTCAGTTTTGCAAACTCATTGCCAGTGACATAACAGGTTTTTTGGAAGATGACTTTAATCAGAAAATCCAGCAAAGCGTGATATGAGAACTCTGCACATCTTAATTTTTAAATTTTCTTCGAGAGGCCTTTTGAAGAAATGCGTACATTTCAGCTGAAGTTAGACTACCTCGATTCTAATAATTAGCTTCGCTTAAAAGGCAATGTTAGAATTCGTCATTTGGATTTGCAGGTCCTTGTGTTAACCGTGTTTGTAGCTAAATTTTTGCATCTAAGGTCCGCCAGTTATGCAAAACACAGTTTTTCCAAGATCCTAAACATGTTTCAGCACCTCTGTGCCATCATCAGTGGTTTTCTGTTTCATTTAATCTGTAATGTGAACATTTTTACTGAATGATTACAAAATTATGTGGATATTTAGTTCAAACAATAATTGGTTTTTTTTGTTAGCACCTTCACACTCGGTTTGCATGGTTCTGGCCACTTGTATATTATTTATTACAGGTAGCTTGTCATCTGCAACCAAACGATGTGGAAGACACCGTATGGTCACCCACCCAAGTTGTAGCCCAGCCTGACAGCACGTAACTTCGGTAACCTGACGGGAACCGCTGTTACTACCGCGGCAAGGCCGTTGGCAGAAATCGGTCATTAACAAACGAAAATTGCCCAATAGACGCAGTGTATCAGTACTGAAGAAGCGAAGATTGTCGTGCTCTGTGGATACATCTGATGGAGGGAATCTGATTTATAAAAGGAAGTAGCTGGTGAAGCCCAAGAATTTAAAAATCCTTCCTAGTTGTGAATGTATGGAAATGAGTCTGAAATCCGCAAACAAACCCGGAAATAGAACTGAAAATGGCACGAAGAATCAGAAAGTGCGTGTCAAGCAGGGGGATATAGGTCGTAATCATTTCATTTTTAACATAAACACATCAGTTTGCAATTGATTTCTCGTCTTAAACGATTTTCAGTTATACGGATATGACTCGGCTAATATCAACCACATACATATTGCTCCGAGATTGTATTATTAAATTTATACGTTGGCACTAGTAGAGTGGTAGGATATTAGTTAAAGTACATTTGTATAATCGTGTCGTAAAAATCACCACCCCGCGTGGTGACTGATAAATAAGAAAGAAATAGAAAAAAAATTTAAATTCGGATCCAGGCTGTAGATCGCTCGGGTAAACGCTATAAAATCATAAGTGTTTCCTCTTGAAATGTAATTTAACTATCAATCTCTTTCATACGATGGTTACACAGATCGGTGTAAGGGTAGCCAAATAGATAAATTACAAATTTGGACTGTCGCTGACCGCTGTATGTCTTATGGTCCAGCTGCTTAATATCTGTGCGCCATTTTCTCGTTTCGTTTTCGACGCAGCCGTAGCTCTCGCATACGCTCGACGCTCGAATGTATAGACTTTCTCGATTCTTTTCGACGCGAGCTTTTCTGTTACTTGCATTTTCTATAATTCCGAGCATATTTACGAGTCATGTGATAGGATGTGTATCATTATTTTGAAATTTTCAATTTTATTCCGATTTTCACTTATATTCCATCGAATACTTATTGACGCATCTTGCGCGCTAGCAGTGCTCACTAAGTTCTTCACAATGATACGAGAATCAATGTCCTGGCTGAACGCGTTTCTACGCCACACCAATTTAGAACTTTACCTCAACCTAATTCGCAACAATAATGCGCATGCGCCTACACTGCTAGAATGACGTCACAGACAGAACAGCTTCTTAGCGACAAACACATACACACATTACCTGACCGTTACGGGCTCAACCATTGTTTACGTATTATTAGTCTCGTAGTTGTTAGCGATTCAAATCTGACTGTGTTTTGAATAAAATGTTCTCGGGTTTCCAACTGCGTCAATTGCTTGAAACCACACGCGCTTTCGGCCAAGCACTTCTTGGCCATTGTCAAATGGTATGACTGCCAGTGGGCTATTGGTGCGCCCTTATATACGCCATCTGCCGGCTGTGGCGTCACTGGTGCCCGTGACATGCCATATATGGGCATGTTTTGAGTCTGCGTTCTATGTGCCCTCTACAACCGCGCGATCGCTGGATCCCACGCAGCGCTGAGCTGCAAGCCACCGTCTCTATTCAGGGTGTTTGAGGTAATTTTTATTTCAATAGCTTCCTTTATTAAACTGTCCCAGAAGCCGTTAGTATGAGCCACGACAGAGGTATCGTCAAATGTTATGTGGTGACCGTTTTCTAACGCATACTCAGATAACGCAGATTTCTCTGCACAGCGTAGGCGATAATACCTCTCATGTTCTTTCCTGCGTTGTTCCACAGTGCATACTGTTTGTCCGCTGTACTTCTGGCCACAATCACAAGCTATTTCGTAGACTCCAGGTGTTCTGCGTCTTTAACTGGTCCCAGTAATTGACGGATTTTCGTTGGAGGCCTGAAGATTGATTTGATCTTCTGTCTTTTCAATAGGCGGCTTATCTTGTCCGACACAGAGCCACAGAATGGCAGCAAAGCAAAGAAGAGGGCACATCCAACGCCGACTCAAAACATGCCCATCTATGGCATATCACGGGCACCAGTGACGCCACAGCCGGCAGCTGGCGTATATAAGGGCGCACCAATAGCCCAATGGCAGTAATACCACTTGACAATGGCCGAGGAGTGCTTGGCCGAAAGCTCGTGTAGTTTTAAGCAATAGCCGGCTGCGGTGGTCTCGCGGTTCTAGGCGCGCAGTCCGGAACCGCGCGACTGCTACGGTCTCAGGTTCGAATCCTGCCTCGGGCATGGATGTGTGTGATGTCCTTAGGTTAGTTAGGTTTAAGTAGTTCTAAGTTCTAGGGGACTGATGACCACAGCTGTTAAGTCCCATAGTGCTCAGAGCCATTTGAACCATTTTTTAAGCAATTGACGCGGTTGGAAACCCGAAAACATTTTATTCAAGTTTATCGCCGCGAGACTCTGCATTCATGCATTACTGTGTTTTGTCGCGAAAGTGAGTTCGACCGCTAGTGTTAGGCGTTGACTGTGGTAAGACGCAGGCCTCGCATTTTTGGAGGACGGAGGTTATAATCCCGGTGGTGCCATCCAGATTTGGGTATTCCATGATTTTCCTGACCTCTCAGGGCGTATGCTCCGAAAGTTTCATTGCAGAGGGTGCAGATGACTTCCCCTTCCTTAATGCGAGCCTATGCTCAGTCTCCTGCGACATCGCCGTTGTTGGGACGTTAAGCAGTATTCTTTCTTTCGTTTCCTAAACGTAGCGAAAAAGAAGTCGTGTAGCGGCCGACGCCATTCTTTGGAAAGCACAGAACGCGCAGTGCAGCGGTGACTGGCGCCAGCGCCGGCGCTGACCGGCTGGCCGCGCTGCGTGTTGCGCCGCCTGGCACGCCAGCCACGCCAGTCCAGCGGGCCCCGCCCGGCGACCTTGCGCTGCTGGCGCCACGCCGCGCGCGTCCTTGACCGTGGACTGGCGCGGTCGGACCCCGCCGCCGCGCTCCACTGCGCCGCACACGCCTTCTGCGCAGCTTACGCAGGCGGGCACAGGACCCATGTTTCCCGCGGTCGGGGAAAGAACCCAGTCCTCCCATCAGTGACCGGGGGGGGGGGGGGGGGGGCGAATCACAAAGGGAGTCCCACAGGGCTCAGTTTTGGATCCACTCGTATTCCACATGCAGTGTAAAGTGAATGGACTTCCACTTAACATTCAACAAGCAAAATTGATACAAAGGGGGTCCCACAGGGTTCGGTTCTGGATCCGCTCCTATTCCAAATGAAGCGTAAAGTGAATGAACTTCCACTCAACATTCAACAAGCAAAAGTGATACTTGGGGGGGGGGGGGAGGGGGGAAGGTCACAAGGGGAGTCCCACAGGGTTCAGTTCTGGATCCACTCCTATTCCACATGCAAGTGTAAAGTGTAAAGTGAATGAACTTCCACTCAACGTAGTGGGACAAGCATGTAATGGTTGTTGTGGGGAAGGCAGATAGTCGTCTTCGGTTCATTGGTAGAATTTTGGGAAGATGTGGTCCATCTGTAAAGGAGACCGCTTATAAAACACTAATACGACCTATTCTTGAGTACTGCTCGAGCGTTTGGGATCCCTATCAGGTCGGATTGAGGGACGACATAGAAGCAGATCAGAGGCGGGCTGCTAGATTTGTTACTGGTAGGTTTGATCATCACGTGAGTGTTACGGAAATGCTTCAGGAACGCGGGTGGGAGTCTCTGGAGGAAAGGAGGCGTTCTTTTCGTGATTGGCTTCTGAGAAAATTTAGAGAACCAGCATTTGAGGCTGACTGCAGTACAGTTTTACTGCCACAAACTTAAATTTCGCGGAAAGACCACAAAGATAAGATTAGAGAGATTTGGGCTCGTACAGAGGCATATAGGCAGTCATTTTTCCCTCGTTCTGTTTGGGAGTGGAGCAGGGAGAGAAGATGCTAGTTGTGGTACGAGGTACCCTCCGCCACCCACCATATGGTGGATTGCAGAGTATGTATGTAGATCTAGATGTAGATGTAGATCTCGGTGCACCACATTTTAACCATTTTTTGGAATCCAAAGATGTAATCTTCCTGAAGTAGCATTTTCTATTCCGTTCTACTCATAGTAACTGCAAGAGAGTCGGAGGACACGTTCACAACAAAGCGATTTGCTGTGGACAGATACTTGAGCCCACAGACTGTGACTTCAAGGAGGCACGGACGGCTCGAGGCTACTTCCTGCTGTACTAGACTTGTTCAGGAGGCTTCGTTCATGCTACCCGCCAGGTTGTTTACGGGAATCTTGGGTCCTGCGCCCTACACTGATGTCAACTGGCCAAGCTTGGCTACATCGGTCTCAACAGCTTAGTTACAACTCTCCCCCAAAGTTCGTGTACTTAGAGCGCTCAGCAATGAGGTTATTAGCACCCTTGCTAAAATTGATCTGGCGAATGTGGTTCAAACAGATAAATCTAAAACACGTAAAACATAATTTCATTTAAATTCAGGATGGAGAAATAAAATCTTGCTTAAGCTACATGTATGTGGGAATAATAACAATGGATAGCTCCAGTACTCGTGACAATATTACATCTACAATAGCAATAGGGAAGAGAGCTACTAAAACTTGGTGTGGGATGATATGGAATCATAATATTCGACAGGGCACAAAGAAAAGAATATTTCACGATGTGATGGAAAACATCTATATGGGGCTGAGATGTGCCGTCAGACAACGAAAGGTAGGGAGAAAATTAGAACAGTAGATGTAGACTTTACGAAAAAATGTTTGCAGTTTACGAGGAAAGATAGGATACGAAATGAGGAGGCGTGGAGGCGAATCCATAACAAAAACTTCGAGAAGCACATCGGTGGTACGGGCACGCACTGAGAATGCCTAATCATAGGAAACCAAGGATGATTTAAAACCAGCAGTGGCCCAGCAGAAGAAGGCAAGAAAGCCCAGCGCTAAGATGGGAAAAAGTAAACGATGGAAGACAGAAATATATGTCCGGATGAATGGAACGAAAGAGACCTGTTGAGGGCGAAAACGCCTAATTCTCAGGGGGAAACGCTGACGAAGGAGGAGACGAAATTACTACCATTCACTCCCATTCATCTACCTGGTGATATCGTACGTAAAATTAAAATCCTATTTGAACTGTGGTATGTTGTTGCTGTCGAAATCTTCATTAGGTTATACAACTGGACTTAACGTCTGGGACGCGATTTCGTAAGACAGCAGGAGCCTCCTTGTGGTTATTACATGCACCCCGACTTGTAGACCTAATGTGTCTGGGCCGCTGAAAGGCTCGTTGCAGGCGCTCACCTGGCCTCCTCAAAACTAACTCGTGGCTAACACTGGCACTGCGGCAGAGTCAGCTTTCATCAGAAAACACAACGGACCTCCACTCGGACCTCCAGAGAGGTCTCGACTGACACTACTGAAGTCACAAAGGGTCAGTGAAATGCACGGGCCGGCCGAAGTGGCCGAGCGGTTCTAGGGGCTACAGTCTGGAGCCGCGCGACCGCTACGGTCGCAGGGTCGAATCCTGCCTCGGGCATGGATGTGTGTGTTGTCTTTAGGTTAGTTAGGTTTAAGTAGTTCTAAGTTCTAGGGGACAGATAACCTCAGCAGTTAAGTCCCATAGTGCTCAGAGCCATTTGAACCATTTTTGAAATGCACGTTGCAGTTCGTCTGCCTCGTAGCTGTCCTTGAAATAACCGATTTGTAACAGTTCGTTGTGTCCCTGCGGTGCCAACTGCTACTCGAATGGCTGCTGCAGACGCAGTAATATGTCCCGCTGCCCTGCGCCGAATACGAGGGCTCTCCCTGTCAGTAGCGCCAAGTGATCATCCGGAGCCCACTGTTCCTGCGACCATAAGTTTCCAAGACCACCGGTGAAAGCAGTGGATCCGCAGCGCTGCAGAAGAGATATCCAGCTTCTCGTAGCCGTATTACACGACCTCGTTCGGACTCAGTCAACTGTCGATAATGCCGTCTCCCTCGTCTTCAAGGCATTCTTAATCAAAAGCAATACACTACCTTCAACCTCAGAAGTAACTAACGCCCATGACAGTTAGACCGCGTATTTGAATCAAACCTAATTTGCGTCCCCATATTGGCGCATCTATGCGACTGGCGTGATATCAGAACAGACCTCATCTCTCATATGTACACTACTGGCCATTAAAATTGCTACACCAAGAAGAAATGTAGATGATAAACGGTTATTCATTGGACAAATACATTATACTAGAACTGACATGTGATTACATTTTCGCGCAATTTGGATGCATAGATCCTGAGAAATCAGTACCCAGAACAATCACCTGGGCATTTAGTCAAACAGAGCTTCGATGGCGTATACAGGTACAGCTGCCCATACAGCTTCAACAGGATACCACAGTTCATCAAGAGTAGTGACTGGCGTATTGTGACGAGCCAGTTGCTCGGCCACCATTGACCAGACGTTTTCAATTGGTGAGATATCTGGAGAATGTGCTGGCCAGGGCAGCAGCCCCATACAGAACATGCAACATGCGGTCGTGCATTATCCTGCTGAAATGTAGGGTTTCGCAGGGATCGAATGAAGGGTAGAGCCACGGGTCGTAACACATCTGAAACGTAACGCCCACTGTTCAAAGTGCCGTCAATGCGAACAAGAGGTGACCGAGACGTGAAACCAATGGCACCTCATACCATCACGCCGGGTGATGCGCCAGTATGGCGATGACGAATACACGCTTCCAATATGCGTTCACCGCAATGTCGCCAAACACGGATGCGACCATCATGATGCTGTAAACAGAACCTGAATTCATCCGAAAAAATTACCTTTTGCCATTTGTGCACACAGGTCCGTCCTTCAGTCCACCATCGCAGGTGCTCCTGTCTGTGATGCAGCGTCGAGGTTAACCACAGCCATGGTCTCCGAGCTGATAGTCCATGCTGCTGAAAACGTCGTCGAACTGTTTGTGCAGATGGTTGTTGTCTTGCAAACGTCCCCAACTGTTGACTCAGGGATAGAGACTTGGCTGCACGACCCGTTACAGCCATGCGGATAAGATGCCTGTCATCTCGACTGCTAGGGATACGAGGCCGTTGGGATCCAGGACGGTGTTCCGTATTACCCTCCTGAACCCACCGATTCCTTATTCTGCTAACAGTCATTGGATCTCGACCAACGCGAGCAGCAATGTTTCGATACGATAAACCGCAATCGCGATAGGCTACAATTCGACCTTTATCAAAGTCGGAAACGTGATGGTACGCATTTCTTCTCCTTACACGAGGCGTCACAACAACGTTTCACGAGGCAACGCCGGTCAACTGCTGTTTGTGTATCAGAAATCTGTTGGAAACTTTCCTTATGTCAGCACGTTGTAGGTGTCGCCACCGGCGCCAACCTTGTGTCAATTCTCTGTAAAGCTATATCATTTGCGTATCACAGCATCATGTTCCTGTCGGTTACATTTCGCGTCTGTAGCACGTCATCTTCGTGGTGTAGCAGTTTTAATGGCTAGTAGTGTAGTTCTAAGTCTATGGGACTAATGACCTCAGTTGTTAAGTCCCATAGTGCTCAGAGCCATTTGAACCATTCGACTAACATCGACGTCTGTATACCAACAAGCCCGTTTGCAGTGGTGTCTGGTACATCCGGCCTGGAGGCTCATTGATTGGAGTAGAATTGTCTTCAGCGATGAATTCCACTTTGAACTGAGTCCCGATGACCAGCGAAGACGTAACCATAGACGCCCCAAACAGTGGTAGGATAGCAACATGAATGTCGCCCGCCATACGACCCGAGAACCAGCAGTGATAGTCTGGGTTGCCAATTCATTTCGTAGCTGGACGCCTTTGGTTTGTCACCTGTGGCACCCTTGCAACACAACGGTACGTCGAATACATCCTTCCCCCTCCCCTCAACCCCTCCTCTCCCCAGACTTCTGTTGCCCTTCATGGCAAGTCATCCTGGACTCACATTTCAGCAAGATAATGCCCGCCGGCACGTGGTAAAAGTTTCTTTTGCTTGTCTTCGTGCTTGCCGAACCCTACCTTAGCCAGCAAGGTCGTCGGATCCCTCCCAGTTGAGAATCGCAGGTAGGGCTCTCCAACGAGTTCGGGATTTTGACAATATAATGCACCAATTGGACAGAATTTGGCACGATATCCCTCAGGGGCACATCCAGCAACTCTGTCAATCAGTGTTGGACAGATTAAATGCTTGCATAAGGGCCAACGTGTTACTGACTTTTCAAGCTCTTTCTGTTAAATAAATCATCCAGTTTTGTGAAATTGTGATTTTCTATAATATATGTATAATTTTCACCCTTCTTGATTAAAATAATACATCATATGTATAAAGATAACATTTGCCAAGTGAAAGTTGGTAATAAACTTTCACAGAAATTTAGAACAAGCAAAGGCCTTTTAGAGGCCTGTCCCATGTCTCCATCATTATTTAAAACCTAAATAGATATTAACCTTAGAACATGGTCTCGTAAATGTAATAGTATGGGATTAGAAATAAGAGATGGAGTTTACCTACATCGTTTATTGTTTGCTGATGATCAAGTAGTCGTAGCACAAGATGGGGAGGATGCTAACTATTTGTCCAATCTACTAGCAGTAGCATACAAAACTTGGGGTTTGAAGATTAATTAGCTGGCCGGTGTGACAGAGTGGTTCTAGG
The DNA here is from genome assembly GCF_021461395.2 of Schistocerca americana. Taxonomy (NCBI): domain Eukaryota; kingdom Metazoa; phylum Arthropoda; class Insecta; order Orthoptera; family Acrididae; genus Schistocerca; species Schistocerca americana. Next base: position 909,155,650 of record NC_060120.1, read on the forward strand.
CCTTCAGTCTGGAACAGCGCGACCGCTACGGTCGCGGGTTCGAATCCTGCCTCGGGTATGGATGTGTGTGGTGTCCTTAGGTTATTTAGGTTTAAGTAGTTCTAGGGGACTGAAGACCTCAGGTATTAAGTACCATAGTGCTCAGAGCCAGTTGAACCATTTGAAGATTAATTACAAGAAAATCAAAAAGAAAAACATTTTCTGTTATTTGGGATCCATTTTAGAAATCGAGGGAAAATCAGTCAGAAATCAATAAAAGAATTAGTAGCGGACGGAAGGTCATTGGGATGCTTAAGTCAGTCTTATGGAGCAGGAATGTAATGAGCAGAAATAAAAAAATAATATACAAATCCATATTAGAGAGCGTGGTTCTGTATAATACAGAGACCTGGGCAATTAACCTGAAGCACATTAAAAAATTACAAGCTCTAGAGATGGACTTCTGGAGAAGATTGGCAAGAATCTCCAGGAAAGAGAAGATAAGGAACACCGAAATAAAAGAAAGAATATATTGACGTAATGGATAGGAAGAAATTACAGTGGTACGGGCATGTACGACGAATGGAGAAAGCCAGAATACCAATATTGATACTGGAGTGGGAACCGGAGGGGAGAAGAAGAAGAGGACCACCTATGACTACCTGGCTCCAAAATGTACAGCAGACAATGAGGAGAATGGGCGCAGAGGAAGAGGACACACAAGATCGAAACACCTGGAGGAATATTTTTAAAACGTAGCTTAAGAACGTTTCATTCCATGTAGGCTTTCACGGCCGGCGTCTTTATCAGTAAACTCTTCCGGGCTAAGTTGCCGTGGTCGATCTGTAGAACTTCTTCTCCCTGACGTTTCGTTCTCAACTGCGGAGAACATCTTCCGAGGTGAGTCGACGACTGGCTGCTAGGAGCTGGGGCCGCCGCTTATATAGAGATCGTAGGGGGCGCCACCACACGTCACATGGCGTCGATGTGCAGCTATCTCTGGCTATCGTCTGTTCTCTCGATTGCAGGCAATCGATTGTCACGTGATTGATGCAACGTCGACCGCCATATCTTATCCAATTTTAATCCTTCTTCTTTACGATTAAAATTGTATTGATGTTTGTGGATTTCAATTGCCTCTCTATACATACGTGTATAATAGTGCGACGTCCTCGCTAGCACGCTTGTTTCACCAAATTTTATGTCGTGATCTCCATCCTTAAAAACATGTTCCGCTACTGCCGATTTGTCGATATGTCCCAAGCGACAGTTTCTTTTGTGCTCCGTCAACCGTGTATTGATGCTTCTTTTGGTAGTTCCTATGTAAACCCTGCCGCAACTACACGGAATTTTATATACCCCTGGGGTGGCTAGGGGGTGACGAGCATCTTTTGTTGATCTTAGGCATTCACTAATTTTCTTAGTAGGCCTAAAAATGGTCTCTACCTGAAACTTGGCTAGTACTTTTCCAATGCGATCCGTGATATTATGGATGAACGGAAGAAATACTTTTCCAGCTGATGGTTGTTGCTGTCTCCCATTTTTAGGCATTTTTCTATTTGGGTGAAGTGCTCGATTAATCTCGTTTTTTGTATAACCATTTTTCGCAAAGGCCATTCGTAAATGATTTAGTTCTTCTTGTAAGTAGCCTGGTTCACAAATATTATTGGCCCTATCCACTAGTGTTTTTATGACCCCCCTCTTTTGCCTAGGGTGGTGGTTTGAGTTCTTATGGAGGTAGCGATCGGTATGTGTACCTTTCCTGTAGACCTTATGGCCTAAGGTCCCATCCGCCCGTTTGATAACTGATACATCCAAGAAGTTAAGTTGTCCATTCTTCTCCTTCTCCATAGTAAATTTAATCTTTGGGTTGATGCTATTTAAGTGTACCAGAAAATCATTCAAGTCTTCTTCCTCATGATTCCATATTACAAAGGTATCATCCACATACCGATACCACTTCGAGGGGCTTTTTTTGGCCGACTGCAATGCTTGATGTTCAAAATATTCCATGAATAAATTCGCAATTGCGGGACTTAGGGGGCTTCCCATGGCTACCCCATCGATCTGTTCATAAAATTCACCATTATACTGAAAATAGGTTGAGGATAGACAGTGTTGGAACAAGGCTACTATATCAGTAGGGAACATATTGGCTATATGGGAGAGAGCTTCATCAACTGGAACCATCGTGAACAAAGACACTATATCAAAACTGACAAGTATGTCATTAGGACCGACAGTAATTTCCCTCAATTTCTCAATAAAGTGTAGAGAGTTTTTAATATGACTCTCAGTTTTGCCTATGTGAGGTTGTACCCAAGAACTAGCCAGACACCTTGCCTCTTTGTTACAACCTCACATAGGCAAAACTGAGAGTCATATTAAAAACTCTCTACACTTTATTGAGAAATTGAGGGAAATTACTGTCGGTCCTAATGACATACTTGTCAGTTTTGATATAGTGTCTTTGTTCACGATGGTTCCAGTTGATGAAGCTCTCTCCCATATAGCCAATATGTTCCCTACTGATATAGTAGCCTTGTTCCAACACTGTCTATCCTCAACCTATTTTCAGTATAATGGTGAATTTTATGAACAGATCGATGGGGTAGCCATGGGAAGCCCCCTAAGTCCCGCAATTGCGAATTTATTCATGGAATATTTTGAACATCAAGCATTGCAGTCGGCCAAAAAAAGCCCCTCGAAGTGGTATCGGTATGTGGATGATACCTTTGTAATATGGAATCATGAGGAAGAAGACTTGAATGATTTTCTGGTACACTTAAATAGCATCAACCCAAAGATTAAATTTACTATGGAGAAGGAGAAGAATGGACAACTTAACTTCTTGGATGTATCAGTTATCAAACGGGCGGATGGGACCTTAGGCCATAAGGTCTACAGGAAAGGTACACATACCGATCGCTACCTCCATAAGAACTCAAACCACCACCCTAGGCAAAAGAGGGGGGTCATAAAAACACTAGTGGATAGGGCCAATAATATTTGTGAACCAGGCTACTTACAAGAAGAACTAAATCATTTACGAATGGCCTTTGCGAAAAATGGTTATACAAAAAACGAGATTAATCGAGCACTTCACCCAAATAGAAAAATGCCTAAAAATGGGAGACAGCAACAACCATCAGCTGGAAAAGTATTTCTTCCGTTCATCCATAATATCACGGATCGCATTGGAAAAGTACTAGCCAAGTTTCAGGTAGAGACCATTTTTAGGCCTACTAAGAAAATTAGTGAATGCCTAAGATCAACAAAAGATGCTCGTCACCCCCTAGCCACCCCAGGGGTATATAAAATTCCGTGTAGTTGCGGCAGGGTTTACATAGGAACTACCAAAAGAAGCATCAATACACGGTTGACGGAGCACAAAAGAAACTGTCGCTTGGGACATATCGACAAATCGGCAGTAGCGGAACATGTTTTTAAGGATGGAGATCACGACATAAAATTTGGTGAAACAAGCGTGCTAGCGAGGACGTCGCACTATTATACACGTATGTATAGAGAGGCAATTGAAATCCACAAACATCAATACAATTTTAATCGTAAAGAAGAAGGATTAAAATTGGATAAGATATGGCGGTCGACGTTGCATCAATCACGTGACAATCGATTGCCTGCAATCGAGAGAACAGACGATAGCCAGAGATAGCTGCACATCGACGCCATGTGACGTGTGGTGGCGCCCCCTACGATCTCTATATAAGCGGCGGCCCCAGCTCCTAGCAGCCAGTCGTCGACTCACCTCGGAAGATGTTCTCCGCAGTTGAGAACGAAACGTCAGGGAGAAGAAGTTCTACAGATCGACCACGGCAACTTAGCCCGGAAGAGTTTACTGATAAAGACGCCGGCCGTGAAAGCCTACATGGAATGATTCGACGCCTCTACGGGGAGGAAATGTCAACTAGGGTACGACGACTGGAGAACCTACGCAAGAAGAAAGGTCAACAACTTTGCTCACTCACTTTTCTGCTACGCTGTCGTGATACCGGTATAGTTCCCAAGTTTTTAAAAGTGAGAAGAATGTTTCATTCGCCGCAAGCTAACCGTATTTATTCTCGTATGGAACTGGCATTACTACGTGAGCGGATACATCAGACACGACGAGGACTGGCGGTATGTGATGGCCAATTGCTAAATCTTCATTTACTTATTAGCAATACTATGCAGTTTTGTCATTGGAACAAAGTGGACAGTTTAACATTTAGATCTATGGAGATTAGTGCAGAAGTGTCTTCCAATAGGCAGAAGGACAAGTTTGATCGTCTACAAGAGGGTCGACAGGAAACAGCGATTCCAAACAATTCCCAAACGGTTATTAATTTATCGGAAAAAGAATTGTCTAAGGAAGAACTTTCTGTTCTGTCTAAAGGAGGGAATTTTGCAATAACTCCATCCAAGATTCCTGTGGAGGACATTATTGCTAATATAGAGGCAGGAATTCGTCAGTTACCATCATATTCTGCCGATGAAATTAGAATGGAAACCTCCAGGATATTACGCAAAGCTAAGCCACCCAGCAGCAATCTGTCTCAAGGGGAAAGGAAGGCATTGCGGGAGATCAATGCAGACAAGAATGTTATTATAGTTGCCGCTGACAAGGGAAATGTTACTGTTTTAATGAATACTGAGGATTATCACAAGAAGATCAGTGATCTCCTGGAACCCAGCACATACAAGAAGTTGAAAAAGGATCCCACAACGAATGTGCTGAATGCCACCAAGCGTCTGATAAAACAGTCTTCAATTCCTACAGAAGTTAAAAAGTATCTTTGTGAAACGGAGGCTTATCCTCCGAGATTATATGGATTACCAAAGATACATAAACCTGATGTTCCTTTGAGACCAATAGTCAGCGCAATTGGAGCTCCTACCCAAGAACTAGCCAGACACCTTGCCTCTTTGTTACAACCTCACATAGGCAAAACTGAGAGTCATATTAAAAACTCTCTACACTTTATTGAGAAATTGAGGGAAATTACTGTCGGTCCTAATGACATACTTGTCAGTTTTGATATAGTGTCTTTGTTCACGATGGTTCCAGTTGATGAAGCTCTCTCCCATATAGCCAATATGTTCCCTACTGATATAGTAGCCTTGTTCCAACACTGTCTATCCTCAACCTATTTTCAGTATAATGGTGAATTTTATGAACAGATCGATGGGGTAGCCATGGGAAGCCCCCTAAGTCCCGCAATTGCGAATTTATTCATGGAATATTTTGAACATCAAGCATTGCAGTCGGCCAAAAAAAGCCCCTCGAAGTGGTATCGGTATGTGGATGATACCTTTGTAATATGGAATCATGAGGAAGAAGACTTGAATGATTTTCTGGTACACTTAAATAGCATCAACCCAAAGATTAAATTTACTATGGAGAAGGAGAAGAATGGACAACTTAACTTCTTGGATGTATCAGTTATCAAACGGGCGGATGGGACCTTAGGCCATAAGGTCTACAGTAAAGGTACACATACCGATCGCTACCTCCATAAGAACTCAAACCACCACCCTAGGCAAAAGAGGGGGGTCATAAAAACACTAGTGGATAGGGCCAATAATATTTGTGAACCAGGCTACTTACAAGAAGAACTAAATCATTTACGAATGGCCTTTGCGAAAAATGGTTATACAAAAAACGAGATTAATCGAGCACTTCACCCAAATAGAAAAATGCCTAAAAATGGGAGACAGCAACAACCATCAGCTGGAAAAGTATTTCTTCCGTTCATCCATAATATCACGGATCGCATTGGAAAAGTACTAGCCAAGTTTCAGGTAGAGACCATTTTTAGGCCTACTAAGAAAATTAGTGAATGCCTAAGATCAACAAAAGATGCTCGTCACCCCCTAGCCACCCCAGGGGTATATAAAATTCCGTGTAGTTGCGGCAGGGTTTACATAGGAACTACCAAAAGAAGCATCAATACACGGTTGACGGAGCACAAAAGAAACTGTCGCTTGGGACATATCGACAAATCGGCAGTAGCGGAACATGTTTTTAAGGATGGAGATCACGACATAAAATTTGGTGAAACAAGCGTGCTAGCGAGGACGTCGCACTATTATACACGTATGTATAGAGAGGCAATTGAAATCCACAAACATCAATACAATTTTAATCGTAAAGAAGAAGGATTAAAATTGGATAAGATATGGCGGTCGACGTTGCATCAATCACGTGACAATCGATTGCCTGCAATCGAGAGAACAGACGATAGCCAGAGATAGCTGCACATCGACGCCATGTGACGTGTGGTGGCGCCCCCTACGATCTCTATATAAGCGGCGGCCCCAGCTCCTAGCAGCCAGTCGTCGACTCACCTCGGAAGATGTTCTCCGCAGTTGAGAACGAAACGTCAGGGAGAAGAAGTTCTACAGATCGACCACGGCAACTTAGCCCGGAAGAGTTTACTGCTTAAGAACGTTTATTCTTTGTATAGAAATTTCCGAGTAAATTATTATGTTGGAGGTAGGCCTCTGTATTGAGAAAAAGCTCAATAATAAAAAAAATAATAATTCTCATATTTTCCAGTATCATCTGGGAGGTCTGTGCCGATCTTCGAGTACTGGGGCCTCCAATTGTCCTGCGGTTCCCACTCTCACGTCTTGAAAGAGAGATGGAGAGATGCTATCCCACTGGGAGCATTTAATGATCGGCTGACATCGGATCGGCAGAATTACAGATCGAGTGCAGTGGTGGCGGTGCGTGAACAGTAGCGGTGCCGGCGGTGTGTGCCAACCAGCCAGCCACCCACACTGCGCTCAGCGGCCTTGGCCGGCGCGGCCCATGTAGGGAGACCGGGCGGCGTGGCGGTGTGGGCGCTGACCCGCCGCCGGCCATACAAGTAGAGGACGGCACAGCACGCCACACCACGCTGCCCTGTCGTGACGGCGCGCGCTGGAATGCGGCGCGCAGCGGCTGGGGGCTGGAATACTCGGTCGCTCTGGAACTGCAGTCCGGGACTGTCGTCGGTACGCTATCGGCTCCAGCCTGCACAGTGTCTCCTACGTCATCCGTATTCTGCAAGCCACGTTACGATTTTTGTTGGAGTATACCTCATGTACCACTAATGGTGAGTGGATGTGGGCCATACTTTATGGCAATATTTGGCCATGATGGTCTTGCCGCCATCACTGCTGCAATGTGGGTGTAAAACACAACAGTTTTGTTGCGTGTCCGAGTAATATTGCTCATCCTTCAAGGTGACTGCCGACGTATTGACGAGGGGTTGTCGTCCACAAAGAGCGGAGAATATTTCGTATTGCAGGACAATATCTAACACCCTCCTTGTCTGCAAAAGCTACGCTCTCGTTCTGATCCATGTTTCCTACTTCCCTCAACGATAGTGCTGCACCCACGTGTCTCATCGAAAGCAGCGGTTTTTCTCTTTTGTTCGAAAGTTTCGCTCATACCTATAGCCACCTGTTTTGTTAGTTGTTTGTTGTGCACATCAGTGGAGAAGGAGACAAAAGAGAGAAGTATGTCGTTGTTGTGGTCTTCAATCCGAAGACTGGTCTGATCCAGCTCTGCTTGCTACTATGTCTTGTGCATGCCTCATCATGTTCAAATAACACCTCCAACAGGCATCCATTTGAACCTGCTTACTGGATTCATTTCTTGGCCCCTTTCTACAATTTCTAACCCAACACTTCACTTAAGTACTAAATTGGTGATTTCTTGACGTCTCAGAACGTGTCCTGTCAATCGATCCCTTCTTTTATTCAAGTTGTGCCAAAAATTTCTTTTTTTCCCTTTTCTGTTGAGTACCTCCTTATTAGTTACATGGTCTAGTGAACTAATCTTCAGCATTCTTCTGTAATACAACATTTCAAAAGCTATTTTCTTCTTGTCTGAGGTATTTATCCTCCACTTTTCTCCTCTATATGTAACACCATAGCTCTAATGCTGTACCGATTTATTTTGCTTTTGTTTCATTTAATGTTACATTGCTGTGCTCCTGTAAATGTTTTTGATTGAATAGATAACACAAAATTGTATACTTTTGTCTTTGTTAAAACTTTGATGTCGTGATTTGTATCTATGCAAATTAGTGTATCTGTCATTTAAATTCTTTGTCCCATTTGGAGAGAACAAAACTTACTATATATAATTGTAATTTTGTGTGAATAATTTTTTGTAGAGATGTCAATATATGTAAATGTTTTGTTTTATTCAATGCATTTGGGTACTGTTATGTAAATTGCTGATCATCACTTAGGGTTCTTAGTTAGTTTGTATGTAAATGGTGTAGTGGTTCCCCTCGGGAACGGAACTGTGTAGCGCGCGCAAACTGTGGTTGGCCTAGGTGGAAAAGGTGGAACTGATAGTCAGTCGGGGATGAGCCAGCAGTCGGGGATGAGCCACCAAACTATGCACTGCCGTGTAAAGTGTGCATATTGTGCTGATTCCGAGAGAGGTTTTTTCTGCTTCTTTCCAATGCCTCGGATGGATGGATAAATAGCTGGAACTATTTTGGAATTTGTATCTATCCTCGCCACCAAGAAATGACAGAGTCCAGCAATTCTGCTTGCAATTCCACCTACCAACATGCAGTTGCCACCACATTGCGCAATCATTACATCGGAATGTTACAATGATGTACAGTGAAGGATCAGCTTAATGGATGTTTTAGTGTGCACAAATATAAGGTAATTTATATCTGACTTTATGTACCTACCTTGATTTTTCTCCTCATCATAACACCTCTCAGGTTTCTCTCCGTTTGAACTAAAGTGATTACCGAGTGTCCTTTCTGAAAGTACATTAAAAGCCCAATATTTTGCTCATTAATGCCTCTTCAACATAGTAAAAAGAAAGTTAAAATTAAGGTGGCAAAAGAGTGAGTTAAAGTAAATGTTGTTTGCTGAAAACATTCCTATTAAAACTGCTTATTTAAGTGCTGTTGCTAACTTCAAAATTAAAAGTTCTTAAGACTGAGGCTTATAAAGCAAATGATCACATTGTTGTCTGTAGTAAATTCTAAAAGGTGAGTCAATTTCTTGTAATTTTGTCAACATTGTGTTTCGCTGTAGTAAAAGTGAGAAAGCTGCAGTTGTGAAACATTATATACTCGTGTTTACTAAGTGTTAGTCTCTCTGGTGTATTAGAAGTGCATATCAATAGTAATGTTATAAAGACCATTCACTTTGTGTAAGCCCTGAAAGTAATAGAGTGTTTCGGTAACTGTTTTAATTTTGCAAATAGTTTGTGCTGCTCCAACTGTTAGTTTCAATCTTACCGTAAACATATGAGTGTGTCAGGGTTCATTGCACTCGCGTGTGGCCAAGTATAGGTTGTGTTTATCCATTGAAGTTACTAATAACTATTTTATTGAACGAGAATGTTAATCATTCTCTTGCCTAGTTAGGCTGGCGATCGTTTTCGTTATCCGTTAAACAGTGCAGATAGGCAATATTTTGTTTGTCACTGTTTAATTATTTACGTAATTCTGACTTTAATTTCCGATAAGCCACCTCCGTTAGGTATAACACGGTCAACATAATAAAATTCCTCTCAGAGGGTAACACTGCTCTGTTGCGTTATACCATAATTACTCTAACAAAATAATTCTGTTTTGCAAACTGCTTCTAGCATTGAGGTTATGGTACAGTAGTAGCTTCAAAATGGTTCAAATGGCTCTGAGCACTATGGGACTCAACTGCTGAGGTCATTAGTCCCCTAGAACTTAGAACTAGTTAAACCTAACTAACCTAAGAACATCACAAACAGCCATGCCCGAGGCAGGATTCGAACCTGCGGCCGTAGCGGTCTTGCGGTTCCAGGCTGCAGCGCCTTTAACCGCACGGCCACTTCGGCCGGCACAGTAGTAGCTGACAGGAAGTGTTATACGTGACTTTTCCGTGACAGGACTATTTGTTCTGTTGGGACATACTACGTAATAAACCAAATTTGGTATTTCGTAGTACAAGCTACGTAAATGCTGTTGCAGTGTTATATATAGAAGGATATGCTCTAGACAAATACCATCAGTAAATACTTATTAACAGTCAAATCTGTATTCGATGTTAAGAAATTTATCTTCTTCTGAAACCCTTTTATTGCCATTACCAGTGGTTCAAATGGCTCTGACTCCTATGGAACTTAACATCTCAGGTCATCAGTCCACTAGAACTTAGAACTACTTAAACCTAACTAACCTAAGGACATCACATACATCCATGCCCGAGGCGGGATTCGAACCTGCGACCGTAGCGGTCACGAGGTTCCAGACTCAAGCGCGTAGAACCGCTCGGCAACAGCGGCCGGCGCCATTACCAGTCAAAATTTTGTATCCTCTCTTCTTCGGCTGTCATCAAATCAGAAAAACTCAACAAATACTTTTAGTGTCTCGTTTCCTAATCATATTCCCTTGGTATCGTCTGATTTAATTCAACTACAATCCCTTATTTTCGTTTTGCTTTTGTTGATTTTCATCTTACATCCTCCTTTCAAGAAACTGTCCATTCCATTCAACTGCTCTTCCATGTTCATTGCTGTCTCTGACAGGATTACAGTGTTGTCGGAAAACTTTAGAGTTTTTATTACTTCTCCGTGAACCTTAATTCCTTCTCCAAATTTTTCTTTGGTTTCCTTTACTATTTGCTCAGTGTACAGGTTGAATAACATCGCGGATAGCCTAAAACCCTGTCTCACGCCCTTTTCACTCAGTGATTCCTTCGGTTCTTATAACTGCCATATGGTCCCTGTACAAGTTATAAGTAACTTTTCGCTCCCTGTGTTTTACCCTTGCTACCTTTAGAATTGCATTCGGGAGGACGACGGTTCAAACCCGCGTCCGGCCACTCTGCTTTAGCTTTTCCGTGATTTCCGTAAATCGCTTCAGGCAAATGCTGGGATGGTTCCTTTGAAAGCTCACGGACGCCTTCCTTCCCCATCCTTTCGTAATCCGATGGGACCGATGACCTCGCTGTTTGGTCAATTCTCCCGAATCAACCAACCAAGCAACCCATCTTCAGAATTTGCATGTCCGAACAACACAGTATTTATCCGCCCGTGCTAGGCAGCGATTTTCAGTTAAAATATCCTTCCTCTGTACATGAATTACAGTAAGGGTACGAGTGCAGGCTGTGACACAGGAACGACGACATATGAAAGTTTGATTTTGGCCTTGGGATGTGCAAAGATATCCAAAGCTGTTAAGGAGGCAGCTCACGTAAAGCGGGAAATCAGGGTTATGTCCCGGTCTGGCACAAATTTTCATCGTAGTCAATCCATTATACAGCTGATAGTAGTTTGTATTCGCAACTGCGAAAACATTTCAATATTATTTCATTTCATTTTAGTGTATTGATTATGCAAACGTAAGCATTTTTTTCTATAAAGAACTTCCTGAAGAACAATATTTTAATGTTAATGTTCGGGATGTCCATAAAGTCCCGCTACCATTTCAGAAAATCATAACATGGAAAGCATTGGAGACGATCATCGTGGTTTGCTTTGAAACGTTCAAAAGCTCCCAGACTTCTTCTTTTGTCCTTTGTTGCAGATCTGGGTTGGAACGCTTTAAAATGGCAACGTATCAGGAGAAAGCGCAACGTGTCATCTCGTATGCAGAACAAGTAGCAACACTTTTTGCAGACGGTTTACCTAGATACCTAGAAAATTATATCACTGTCCAACACATAGTTCAGGAAAAACTAGCTTTGTAGAAACATGCTAATAGTTCTCATTATCGGTTGTATAAACGTTTACAGAGTTTTTTAAAAACAGGCTGCATTTATAGGTAGTTCTCATATGTCTACTATCTATGTCGTACGTTACCGAATAAAAACAATTGTTCTGATTTTTTCATTAGTCTGTGGATGAATAATACTAAACTCACTGCAGGACATAACAGCAATTTTAAACGCAAAATGCGTCGAAGAAGAAGCAATCATAATTTTATCAGACTCACGCTCAGCTTTGAAGCTCTTAAAATGCTACGACATCAACAGTACCGAAAACTGTCTAGTGTACCGCATTATAGAAGCAGTGCAGGAGCTTCCCCGCAAATAAGACGACCATCATGTTACGGGTGTAAGCGCAAAGCGGAGTAAAAGTAAATGAAAAAGAAGATAATCTGGCAAAGAAGCTGTATGTAATGGCTCTGTGAAATATGATGAAGTACCATCTGATGACCTTCTCCTTATCATAATCAGGGCCCGACGGAATGAGTACCTCCAACGGTCTTACGAAAGTAAAGAAAGACACTATGCCGCAATGGTACCTAATCACCCGTCACGTCCTTGGTAACAAAATTACAGATACAGCAGAAACTTTATAGAGACAATTCTACATCTACATCCATACTTCGCATGCCACCTGACGGTGTGTGGCGGAGGGTACCTTGAGTACCTCTATCGGTTCTCCCTTATATTCTAGTCTCGTATTGTTCGTGGAAAGAAGCATTGTCGGTATTCTTCTGTGTGGGCTCTAATCTCTCTGATTTTATCCTCATGGTCTCTTCGCGAGATATACGTAGGAGGGAGCAATATACTGCTTGACTCCTCGATGAAGGTATGTTCTCGAAACTTCATCAAAAGCCCGTATGGAGCTACTGAGCGTCTCTACTGCAGAGTCTTCCACTGGAGTTTATCATCTCCGTAACGCTTTCGCGATTACTAAATGATCCCGTAACGAAGCGCGCTGTTCTCCGTTGGATCTGCTCTATCTCTTCTATCAACACTATCTGGTACGGATCCCACACTGGTGTGCAGTATTCAAGCAGTGGGCGAACAAGCGTACTGTAACCTACTTCCTTTGTTTTCGGATTGCATTTCCTTAGGATTCTTCCAATGAATCTCAGTCTGGCATCTGCTTTACCGACGATCAACTTTATATGAACATTCCATTTTAAATCACTCCTAATGCGTACTCCAAGATAATTTATGGAATTAACTGCTTCCAGTTGCTGACCTGCTATATTGTAGCTAAATGATAAAGGATCTTTCGTTCTTTCTATGTATTCTTAGCACATTACATTTGTCTACATTGAGATTCAATTGCCATTCCCTGCACCATGCGTCAATAAGCTGCAGAACCTCCTGCATTTCAGTACAATCTTCCATCGTTGCAACCTCTCGATATACCACAGCATCATCCGCAAAAAGCCTCAGTGAACTTCCGATGTCATCCACAAGGTCATTTATGTAGATTGTGAATAGCAACGGTCCTACGACACCCCCTTGCGGCACACCTGAAATCACTCTTACTTCGGAAGACTTCTCTCCATTGAGAATGACATGCTACATTCTGTTATCTAGGAACTCTTCAATCCAATCACACAATTGGTCTGATAGTCCATATGCTCTTACTTTGTTCATTAAACGATTGTGGGGAACTGTATCAAACGCCTTTCGGAAGTCAAGAAACACGGCATCTACCTGTGAACCCGTGTCTATGGCCCTCTGAGTCTCGTGGACGAATAGCGCGAGCTGGGTTTCACACGACCGTCTTTTTCTAAACCCAGGCTGATTCCTACAGAGTAGATTTCTAGTCTCCAGAAAAGTCATTGTACTCGAACATAATACGTGTTCCAAAATTCTACAACTGATAGACGTTACAGATATAGGTCTATAGTTCTGCACATTTGTTCGACGCCCCTTCTTGAAAACGGGGATGACCTGTGCCCTTTTCCAATCCTTTGGAACGCTACGCTCTTCTAGAGACCTACGGTACACCGCTGCCGGCCGTGGTGGCCGAGCGGTTCTAGGCGCTACAGTCTGGAACCGCGTGACCGCTACGGTCGCAGGTTCTAATCCTGCCTCGGGCATGGATGTGTGTGACGTCCTTAGGTTAGTTAGGTTTAAGTAGTTCTAAGTTCTAGGGGACTGATGACCTCAGCAGTTAAGTCCCATAGTGCTCAGAGCCATTTGAACCATTTTTTTTGTACACCGCTGCAAGAAGGGGTGCAAGTTCCATCGCGTACTCTGTGTAAAATCGAACTGGTATCCCATCAGGTCCAGCGGCCTTTCCTCTTTTGAGCGATTTTAATTGTTTCTCTATCCCTCTGTCGTCTATTTCGATATCTACCATTTTGTCATCTGTGCGACAATCTAGAGAAGGAACTACAGTGCAGTCTTCCTGTGTGAAACAGCTTTGGAAAAAGACATTTAGTATTTCGGCCTTTAGTCTGTCATCCTCTGTTTCAGTAGCATTTTGGTCACAGAGTGTCTGGACATTTTGTTTTGATACACCTACCACTTTGACATAAGACCAAAATTTCTTATGATTTTTTGCCAAGCCAGTACATAAAACTTTACTTTCGGATTCATTGACGCCTCTCGCATAGCCCTCCTCACACTACATTTCGCTTCGCGTAGTTTCTGTTTGTCTGCAAGTCTTTGGCTGAAATCTGCTTTTTGTCACTTTTGCTAAACAGAAAAATCTTCCTACCTTTTTTAATATTTCTATTTACGGCTGAAATCCTCGATGCAGTAACCGCTTTATGATCGCTGATACCCTGTTCTGCGTTAACTGTTTTAAATAGTTCGGGTCTGTTTGTCACCAGAAGGTCTAATATGTTATCGCCACGAGTCGGTTCTCTGTTCAAGTGTTCAAAGTGGTTTTCAGATAAAGCACTTAAAAAAAATTCACTGGATTCTTTGTACCTGCCACCCGTTATGAACGTTTGAGTCTCCCAGTCTATATCCGGCAAATTAAAATCTCCACCCAGAACTATAATATGGTGGGCAAATCTACTCGAAATATTTTCCAAATTATCCTTCAGGTGCTCCACCACAACAGCTGCTGAGCCAGGGGGCCTATAGAAACATCCAATTACCATGTGTGAGCCTGCTTTAACCGTGACCTTCACCCAAATTATTTCACATTTCGGATCTCCGTCAATTTCCTTCGATACTATTGCACTTCTTATCGCTATAAACACGCCTCCCCCTTCACTGTCCAGCCTGTCTCTGCGGCATACATTCCAATTGCACAGCTTCCCTTCAGGCACGGGAGATTCCGGCAACGTCACTGCCGTCTCATCGTGATCACATGTGCTTCATGTGAAAGCGGCAGTTAAGAAGATGTTAATCACATTTTCTCCAGCAGTCGCCAAAGATATCAGGAAGCTACGAAACTAATACAACGTCTGATAACCTCTGCCAATGCCTTAGCAACAAAACATCAAAACCCTTTTAGCAACAGAAGACATAAAAATGCGTACATTCTTATACGATTTTATAACAAAGGGTCAAATAATAATATAGGAGAAGAGAATTTTTTTACATTATAATGTAACACACTCATGTTCAGTAAAAACAGAACACCTTGAACGACTAGAGACAGGACGTTCACAGGACATGTACATTAATATGTTCTACAGAAATGATTAGCATCTCAGTCACCTCGGTTCTGTCCTGTTGCTTAGTAGACACAGGATCCGCATTGAGCCCTGACAACTTGTTCCATGCGTGATGGCATCGACGCATATGAGCTGCGAATGGCGTCCTGTTGGATAGCCATTCATGCTGCATTCACCTGGTTCCAAAGTTCATCTGTGGTGGTTGGCATTGGCTCACAGCGCTGCACCCGTCGTTTCTCCATATCTCACACATTTTCAACTAGCGACATGACTGGTGATCTTGCGGGCCAGGGCAAAAGGCTGCATCCTGTGACACCAAGAAGGCACGTGCTCGTGCAGCAACATGTGGTCGCGCGTTGTCTTTCTGAAAAATGGCTGCTGGGGTGTTGTGCAACAAAGGTATGGTTACGGGTCGCAGGATGTCATTCACGTAGGTCACACTGATCACGGTGCCCTGGAGACGCACCAACTGTGATTTGAGGTTGTACTCAAAGCACCCCACACCATAACGCCCTGAGTTGGTGCTTTATGTCTTGTGTGTATGCAGTCACTGTGATGCCGCTCCCGTGTTTGCGACGAACCAAAATGCGACCGTCATTTTCAAACAAACAGAAGACCTGGATTCATCCGAAAACACTATACGATACCATTACAGTGCCCAGTGCCGTCGTTCCATACACCATTGCCGTCTAGCATGTTTCTACACGTTCGTCAAAGGTAGAGGGAGAAGTGGACGACGCGCACATAACCCATGTCTCGAAAAACGGCAGCATAGTTGTAAGTAGGCTGTTTAGGTTCTTGTATTGGCAACGCCACCGCCACGCAGAGCTCTGTATGAAAATCACTGGCTGTGCTGTGTGGAGTCTGTGGCTGGGTGGCATTGTTGGAATCTGCTATTGTAGTGTTGGGCAGTTGACTGTTAACAGCGCGTAGCGTTGAGCAGTTGGAGGTGAGCCGCCAGTTGTGGTGGATATGGGGAGAGAGATGGCGAAGTTTTGAGAGCGGATGATGTGGACGGGTGTCCATCAGATTCAGTAAATTTGTAAGACTGGATGTCATGAACCGGTATATATATTATGACTTTTGAACACTATTAAGGTAAATACATTGTTTGTTCTCTATCAAAATCTTTCGTTTGCTAGCTATGCCTATCAGTAGTTAGTAACTTCAGTAGTCAGAATCTTTTATTTAGCTGGCAGTAGTGGCGCTCGCTGTATTGCAGTAGTACGAGTAACGAAGATTTTTGTGAGGTAAGTGATTCATGAAAGTTATAGGTTATTGTTAGTCAGGCCCACTCTTTTGTAGGGATTTTTGAAAGTCAGATTGCGTTGCGCTAGAAATATTGTGTGTCAGTTTAGTGTTGATCAGAATAGGTAAAGAGCGAAATGTCTGACTACGTTCAGTTCTGCTCAGCTGTTTGAAAATCAAATAATGTAAGAGGTTTATCAGCACAGTGATTCATTAATTTTTCTAAGGGGACGTTTCAGAGTGTCACCCATGACAGGGTACGATGTGTTACACTGTTGCGCCAAAGCCGAAGAGGACGCAAATCTGTCCTGCAATGACATCAATGACAATCGTATGAGGTGTCCATCTTCGGGGAGGGGGGGGGGGGGGGGAAGGGAGAGGGGTGGGAGTGGAGGTCTGGGTTGTGTGCCCCGACCGATGTCGTCGTGTTCTACGGCCTCCCGTGTACCGTTCTGCGCGCACCCGCTGCACTGCCGAAACGCTTCGTCCCACACGAGTAACAGGTTCGGGGATGGATGCATCACATTCTCTCGTGTCAATATTGCGAACTTACTGATTTGACAGTGTGCTTCGCACATACGTCTGCCATATTGATCCATTAACCGATGACGAGGAAAGCAGGCACATTTTACCAGTAGTTGGTGTTGCGCCGCTATATCACAAAAAATTGCTCTAAGCTCTATGAGACTTAACACCTGAGGTCATCAGTCCCCTAGACTTAGAACTACTTAAACCTAACTAACCTAAGGACATCACACACATCCATGCCCGAGGCAGGATTCGAACCTGCGACCGTAGCAGCAGCGCGGTTCCGGACTGAAGCGCCTAGAACCGTTCGCCCACCGCGGCCGGCGCCGCGATATCGATGTTGACCTTGAACCCGGTGGCCGACATGATTCCAATGCTGATCATTTCTGCACAACATACTAATTTACATGTCCTGTGAGTATGAACGTCTGGTCTTTGGTCGTTCAGGGTTTTTTTTCCGAACGTCAGTGTAATTATGTTAATTTGCTTAGATCATCGACTGAAGTTCAGTTTAAATGGATGTAACAGATAATAGTGGTTTCTTACGGTCTGGGACTGGCTGTGAGGGTGATGCCCAAAAGCCATTAATAATTATTTTAAAAATCCGAAACTAATAAAACGAACATAATTAGTGTATTCCACCTTCAACAGTAAAGATTTTACATGCTTAACGTAAAATATTGAATACGTTAACTCATTCGTAATATAATCAGTCGTTTTAAGCTGTTTCGTCCATGGTCGTTCGATTCTTTAATGTATCTGGTGTTGTATTGCTGGTCTACATAAAAGATACAAAGTTGTTTAAGGCAAAACAATTCCAGTACTGTGCGTGACAGATTTTGTCAGGCTAGAAGCGCTGGTTCCAAACCTTTCTTCAACCATTAACCCCGAGTGCAATCAGATTTTAGCTAGTACCTCCGTCCCCCCCCCCCCCCCCCCCCCCGATCTACCATCTGTTGTCTCCCGCTTGCCCTCATTATCACCAGTTTCAGCACCTTGTTAAACTGTAGAATGAAGGACGTTTTTGGTAAAGTTTTATTTTTAAAAAGATGAAAGATATTTAACGTGTGTGTGTGTGTGTGTGTGTGTGTGTGTGTGTGTGTGCGTGTCTTACAATGAATGACGAAGGAATTCGTGGTGCATCGCAAGTGCTACCCAAAATTCCTCCTCAGAAATGAAAGCTAACTATCAGTGCTGGTACACAGTTGGTATAAAACACGTTTCTCCTGCGTTACTCCACTCCATTGCGGCACTTGTTGGACCTGCACATTGCAACCCTGTTTAAAATCAAACAAGTTCAGACGTGTTCGCTATACTTACTGTTCGTAAATCACTTCATTGCTGCATTCCTTACTTGTGAACCAGCAGTAATTGGGCGGCTTCAGGCTGCTTGCGCTTTGTGTCTAACCACTCTAATGACAATAATAATAATAATAATAATGATAAAACTACGTACAGTCCTATAGTGGCCCTTATATACAGGGCTATTACAAATGATTGAAGCGATTTCATAAATTCACTGTAGCTCCATTCATTGACATATGGTCACGACACACTACAGATATGTAGAAAAACTCGTAAAGGTTTGTTCGGCTGAAGCTGCACTTCAGATTTCTGCCGCCAGAGCGCTCGAGAGCGCAGTGAAACAAAATGGCGACAGGAGCCGAGAAAGCGTATGTCGTGCTTGAAATGCACTCACTTTAGTCAGTCATAACAGTGCAACGACACTTCAGGACGAAGTTCAACAAAGATCCACCAACTGCTAACTCCATTCGGCGATGGTATGCGCAGTTTAAAGCTTCTGGATGCCTCTGTAAGGGGAAGTCAACGCGTCGGCCTGCAGTGAGCGAAGAAACGGTTGAACGCGTGCGGGCAAGTTTCATGCGTAGCCCACGGAAATCGACGAATAAATCAAGCAGGGAGCTAAACGTACCACAGCCGACGGTTTGGAAAATCTTACGGAAAAGGCTAAAGCATAAGCCTTACCGTTTACAATTGCTACAAGCTCTGACACCCGATGACAAAGTCAAACGCTTTGAATTTTCGGCGCGGTTGCAACAGCTCATGGAAGAGGATGCGTTCAGTGCGAAACTTGTTTTCAGTGATGAAGCAACATTTTTTCTTAATGGTGAAGTGAACAGACACAATGTGCGAATCTGGGCGGTAGAGAATCCTCACGCATTCGTGCAGCAAATTCGCAATTCACCAAAAGTCAACGTGTTTTGTGCAATTTCACGGTTTAAAGTTTACGGCCCCTTTTTCTTCTGCGAAAAAAACGTTACAGGACACGTGTACCTGGACATGCTGGAACATTGGCTCATGCCACAACTGGAGACTGATAGTGCCGACTTCATCTTTCAACAGGATGGTGCTCCACCGCACTTCCATCATGATGTTCGGTATTTCTTAAACAGGAGATCGGAAAACCGATGGATTGGTCGTGGTGGAGATCATGATCAGCAATTCATGTCATGGCCTCCACGCTCTCCCGACTTAACCCCATGCGATTTCTTTCTGTGGGGTTATGTCAAAGATTCAGTGTTTAAACCTCCTCTACCAAGAAACGTGCCAGAACTGCGAGCTCGCATCAACGATGCTTTCGAACTCATTGATGGGGACATGCTGCGCCGAGTGTGGGAGGAACTTGATTATCGGCTTGATGTCTGCCAAATCACTAAAGGGGCACATATCGAACATTTGTCAATGCCTAAAAAAACTTTTTGAGTTTTTGTATGTGTGTGCAAAGCATTGTGAAAATATCTCAAATAATAAAGTTATTGTAGAGCTGTGAAATCGCTTCAATCATTTGTAATAACCCTGTACTTACTAAAAAATGGTCCAAATGGCTCTGAGCACTACGGGACTTAACTTCTGAGGTCATCAGTCCCCTAGAACTTAGAACTACTTAAACCTAACATACCTAAGGACATCACACACATCCATGCCCGAGGCAGGATTCGAACCTGCGGCAGTAGCTGTCGCGCGGTTCCAGATTGTAGCGCCTAGAACCGCTGGGCCATCGCGGCCGGCTAATATACTTACTACTGTGTCGCGCTGTCAATTAATTCATATATCTGTTTCGAAGCGAGTAATGAAGGAATTTCTGGACTACTACAGCTACTATCTACAACTTGAAGAAGATATTTTCTTGAGATATTTAGCATTTGTTGCGCGTATAACTCACTTTTATCATCATCGATGTAATCGACAAAGCATACATGTGTAGTGAGTGGACTCTATGGGGAATCTGTAACTTCGACCGGATTAGTGCTACTAATTGAGGAAAACAAATTTTTGGTAACTTACATAATCAGTATTAGAGTTTAACAAAATTGCAATAATATTAATGATATTTTGAAAATAATTTAGTTTCGTGACTGAAACAGAATCGAATCGTTTAGTTATCACCCCTCAGAAAATTTCATTTTATTACTCCAAGGGAATCTGTGCTAGACAGATTTAGAGAGAGAGAGAGAGAGAATGCACTGTTCGCATGAGATAGCGATCGAGGTGACGAAGCGGGCGGTTGCGTCGATTTCTTACCACGTGCCTGGCGACGTCGGTGATAGGCTGAGGCGCGACGTAGTCGTGCACAGCGAGAAAAAACGACGACTTATGTACGCGAGCGACACTACAACCTTCTGCTCAAAGTAATGAACGGCAGACTGCGACTAGCTGCACGACGACAAGTGCCAAGGGCAAAAAGCGCGTTCGTGTCGGCGTCGGCTGGCAGTATTCGTCGGTCCGGATGAAAGCACACAGAATATGGACCTGAGTCGGCTGTGTCCCGGACTCTTTACGGCCTCGGAGTGCGGACCGCCCGCTGAGATTCCGACCCCAAAAAATAGGGCCGTTGCCAACTACGAGGAGGAGCAATGGTCAAGGACTGCTTGCCGTGACACAGAGAACTGACCACATCTTTCGCCGACAGATGTCTCACACTATCCTTCAGTTCCAGCTGTCGAAAAAACTGTAACCACTGTACCCTTTCGCTTCACTGAGGAAGAAGAAGCCGTATGAAACTTTGCGTTTTTTAAGGGTTAACCCGAGCTGAAGTAAAGTATCAACTTTTCTCAAAATGACCGCAACCGAAATCTGGGTTTCAGTTCCTCAGTACTTCGGGGATTTACATATTATGGTCTCATGTGTCATGGAATTTTTATTAAAAACTTAGTCTGCGACTAAAATTTAAGGAAGGCAAAAAAAGCAACAGCGTACAAACGAATTCACTCGTGGGCTGGTCATTAGGGAAGGTTCCGGAGCCTGTAATTAGGAGGTGGATTGTTAATTATCAAGTGTCTCCCTTGTTGACAGAGACCTAAACCACAGCTTATTGTCTGACCGACTTGTTTCACGTCATGCTACATTGAAGTGAATATAATCATGGGTTAGCGATATGCACATATACTTAGACAAATGGTATAAAAGGGCAATGCATGGGCGCAGTTGTTATATATACTTAGGCGATTAATGTGATCCGCTTTCTACATGCACATCTACATTTACATTTATACTCCGCAAGCCACCCAACGGTGTGTGGCGGAGGGCACTTTACGTGCCACTGACATTACCTCGCTTTCCTGTTCCAGTCGCGTATGGTTCGCGGGAAGAGCGACTGCCGGGAAGACTCCGTGCGCGCTCGAATCTCTCTGACTTTACATTCGTGATCTCCTCGGGAGGTATAAGTAGGGAGAAGTAATATATTCGATACCTCATCCATAAACGCACCCTCTCGAAACCTGGGCAGCAAGCTACACCGCGATGCAGAGCGCCCCTCTTTCAGAGACTGCCATTTGAGTTTGATAAACATCTCCGTAACGCTATCACGCTTACCAAATAACCCTATGACGAAACGCGCCGCTCTTCTTTGGATCTTCTCTATCTCCTCTGTCAAACCGACCTGGCACGAATCCCACACTGATGAGCAATACCCAAGTATAGGTCGAACGAGTGTTGTGTAAGCCACCTCCTTTGTTGATGGACTACATTTTCTAAGGACTCTCCCAATGAATCTCAACCTGGCACCTGCCTTGCCAACAATTAATTTTATATGATCATTCCACTTCAAATCGTTCCGCACGCATACTCCCAGATATTTTACAGAAGTAACTGATACCAGCGTTTGTTCTGCAGTCATATAATCATACAATAAAGGATCCGTCTTTCTATGTATTCGCAATACATTACATTTGTCTATACTAAGGGTCAGTTGCCACTCCCTGCACCAAGTGCCTATCCTCTGCACATCTTCCTGCATTTCGCTGCAATTTTCCAATGCTGCAACTTCTCTGTATACTACAGCATCATCCGCGAAAAGCCGCATGGAGCTTCCGACACTATCTACCAGGTCATTTATATATATTGTGAAAAGCAATGGTCCCATAACACTCCCCTGTGGCACGCCAGAGGTTACTTTAACGTCTGTAGACGTCTCTCCATTGAGAACAACATGCTGTGTTCTGTTTGCTAAAAACTCTTCAATCCAGCCACACAGCTGGTCTGATATTCCGTAGGCTCTTACTTTGTTTATCAGGAGACAGTGCGGAACTGTATCGAACGCGTACCGGAAGTCAAGGAAAATGGCATCTACCTGGGAGCCTGTATCTAATATTTTCTGGGTCTCATGAACAAATAAAGCGAATTGGGTCTCAGACGATCGCTGTTTCCGGAATCAATGTTGATTCCTACAGAGTTCATTCTGGGTTTCCAGAAATGACATGATACGCGAGCAAAAAACATGTTCTAAAATTCTACAACAGGTCGACGTCAGAGATATAGGTCTATAGTTTTACGCATCTGCTCGACGACCCTTCTTGAAGACTGGGACTACCTGTGCTTTTTTCCAATCATTTGGAACCTTCCGTTCCTCTAGAGACTTGCGGTACACGGCTGTTAGAAGGGGGGCAAGTTCTTTCGCGTACTCTGTGTAGAATCGAATTGGTATCCCGTCCGGTCCAGTGGACTTTCCTCTGTTGAGTGATTCCAGTTTCTGACGTGATTGTGGCCACACGACGGGAATTAACAGAATCTGAACGCAGAATGGTTGTTGGATCGAGACGCATCGGACATTGCAGTTCGGATATCGTTAGGGAATTTAATATTCCGAGATGCACAGCGTCAAGAGTGTCCCGACAAAACCAAATTACAGGCATTACCTCTCAACACAGGCATTCCCTTGGCCGACGGCCTTCACGACCGAGAGCAGCGACGTTTGCGTACAGTTGTCAGTGCTAACAGACAAGCAACACTGCATGAAATAACGGCAGAAATCAATGTGGAACATACGGCGAACGCATCCGTTACGACAGTGCAGCGACATTTGGCGTTAATGAGCTGTGGCAGCAGACGACCTACGAGAGTGCCTTTGCTAACACCACGATATCGCCTCCAGCGCCTCTCTGGCTCGTGACTATATCGGTTGGGCCGTACACGATTGGGAAACCTTGGCCTGGTCAGATGAGTCCCGATTTCAGTTGCTAAGAGCTGAAGGTAGGGTTCGAGAGTGGCGCAGACCCTACAAAGATATGGACTGAGGTTGTCGACAAGGCACTGTACAAGTTGGTGATGGCTCCATAGTGGTGCGGACTGTGTTTATATGGAATGGGTCCTCTGGTACAACTGAACTACGTGGAGACTATTTCCTGCCATTCATGTTCCCAAACAACAATGGTATTTTTCTGGAGGACAATGCTCCGTGTACCCAAGTCACAGTTGTTCGCGATTGGTTTGAGGAATATTCTGGACAATTCGAGCGAGTGGTTTGGCCACCCAGATCGCTCAAGATGAATCCCGTGGAACATTTATGGGACACAATCCAGAGGTCAGTTCGTGCACAAGACACTGCACCATCAACACTTTCACCGTTATGGACGGCTATAGATGCAGCATGGCTCAACATTTCTGCGGGAGACATCCGTCGACTTGTTGAGTCCATGCCACGTCGAATTGGTGCATTATGCCGTGCAAAAGGAGGTTCGACACGATATTAGCACATATCGCATGTCTTTTGTCAAAATGGTTCAAATGGCTCTGAGCACTATGGGACTCAACATCTGAGGTCATCAGTCCCCTAGAACTTAGAACTACTTAAACCTAACTAACCTAAGGACATCACACACATCCATACCCGAGGCAGGATTCGAACCTGCGACCGTAGCTGTCGCACGGTTCCAGACTGAAGCGCCTAGAACCGCTCGGCCACATCGGCCGGCTGTCTTTTGTCACCTCAATGTAATTTTTGCGTATCTGACAGAAAAAGAATGAACGTGGGACTAATAAACAAAAGTAACAAATGCACAGTATCAATAATGCATCATACCGTTTTCTGACTGAAATGTAGTTTCACTACTCAGCAAAGGCAAAGGGTGAGAAACGTTTTTTTATTAATCATTGCTAAAAGAATAAAAATTTGCTACTTTCTAAGTAAATAACAGCTTCATCTGCGTACTGGCCCCGAATTAACTGCGGAGAAGGGGCGGCCTTTTGTGAAGATAAACGCCAAGTTGAACGTTTTATTCTCACCCACAGAGGCACCGGAATGTGGTGTACCCAGCACGTCCTGTGGAAAGGCAATGGGTAGGAGGCACCTGCCCACTGTGTCGCCAGGGAATCATCTAACAATAGATGTGGAGTGAGGAGTCTCAGTAAACAAATGCGAATGCTCTAGGTGGTGTAGCAGCCCTTTTTCCGTTTTCGCTTTTTCGTCTAATAGGTGAAAGTTTGATTTAATTTTTTACACATTGACTGTCATTGAAGGGTTTTACTTTTATTTAATATTGTCCCGGCTAAGTATCAGGTTGATTACGTTTAAAACCCAGTGTT
The DNA here is from genome assembly GCF_021461395.2 of Schistocerca americana. Lineage (NCBI taxonomy): Eukaryota > Metazoa > Arthropoda > Insecta > Orthoptera > Acrididae > Schistocerca > Schistocerca americana. Next base: position 909,180,561 of record NC_060120.1, read on the forward strand.
AAACGTGGGTCACTACACGTATAGTCTTCCCAGCTCTGAGAGAAAAAAACTTTAGTAGCTTTACTACCAATGTTTACAGACGACGATACTTTAACCTTTCGTTGAATTGTTTTAGTTACGATTCGCTAGTTTTTTTCTTGGCATAGTTCACGTAACCTTAACGTTTATTAATCTAAGTTAAATTAATGTTCAAGACTTGTATTATGTTTCAAATTGACAACGTCAGTTTATTGACAAGAATTATTAATAAATAGGTTCACTCATAAGATCTCATTCAAAGAAGTTCTATAATTAGATGTCTAAGTAGGATTCCCGCTAGCATCAGAGATGTTAGATAATATCCTGTCACTTTCGGTAAATAAGTTATTTTTATTTAATATCCGCAAACTGTCATTAACTATGATCACTACTCGCGTGAAGTTAAAATTTCCCACCATCACAATTCAAAGTCCGAATCCAGTTAAAATTCTCAATTCAGTAAAGCGTTTAAATATTCACACGAATTGACATTAAAGCCAAAGAGATTACTATTCACCTTCCCGTTTATCTAATCTAATAAATGTCCAAATTAAAGTCTTCAATTGACAGTCCTCAAAAACAATCTCGTCACGATCTATTCTTGATCCCCGTTTAATAAAGTCCCAATTGTTGTTCCCTAAAGCTGTACGTCCTAAATAACTTCTGAACTAGAACAGACTAGAGACTGGAGTATCGTAATTTATACTTTAATAAACACTATCTTTGGTGTCCCAGACCTACGTTCTATGACTATAATATTGATTTTCTTACGTATTGGAATAACTAATATTTTAATATTTTCTACTGTTTTCCCCCTTCCCATATTTCTAAAATTTGTAATTAAATTTTCCTTTTCTTTTCCTTTTGCTTTCTATACTAGATATTTCCCTCTATTTGTTTTTTATTGATTTTTCGTATTTACTACTTGTGGAGGAACTTGGGTCATTTTGTGAATTGATATTTTAAGGAGGGATGGATGTTTGTTGGATGTTTAAGGGGGACTAAGATATTTTAAGGACATGGGAGTTAATTTGTGAGCTATTTTTGTTTTTTTCAACACCGAGAGGCGCTGTAGGTGTTACAGTGTCTTGCTGACAGGCGCCATGGAATTGCATTTCAGAATGAGAAAAGTCTCCTCTTCTGTGCTAGGACACTTGACAGGAGCAGCGCATCACAGCAGCACCGAAGCGGCCGGTTCCTGTATTCTCTTCTTTGCAGAGGCCCGGACACAGTCGTAGTTTAAATAGTGAACTGAAAGGAGCACCCTTTTTTTTCACCACGACGCAAGTTTCTCAGTAGACAATTTTCTAAAGACCGGCATGTCGCAAGATCCTAACACTGGACCAGCCGTTAAATAAACAAGATCTCTTCTCTGTCTCTCCCAGTCTTTCCTTCTTATCTCTTGCGTGGAAATTTCCACTGGCAGGTTTTCAAAATTCTGTTAGAAGGGAGTTGCGAGAAGACGGTCGTACCTCAGCTCACAGCTCGTTGCTCGATTTGATTGGGTAATGACATCACGTAGTTTTAGTTAAAAACGAGCTATCCTCTTATGTGTGGTAACTTCCCACTGGCCACTCTAAAAATTTCACGAAGAGGGGATTTGAGCGGTCAATGTGCTGGCGACTGATTAACGGACCAATAGCCACACGAGTTTAATAGGCCAAGGCAAGTATAGGTGTATGTTTTCTTTCATAGCGGTTGAGTATAGAATGGACGTGAGGAGAACATTGGCGTGTTAAATTTCAGTGGGAGCAGACTTCCATTTTTTAGTGGCAAATCCCGAGGAGAGGAGATTTCCACAGTCTAGTGCTACCAGACTTTGAGACATTCTAGAGGGTGCTAACGTTTGCTTCAAATGGTGTTGCCGACTTCTCGGTTGATAAATGCCGCTTAGCTGGATAACGTGCTAGGCTCGGGTAGGCGTTGTTAGTTGTGGGACGCTGTGTGGACCTGCATCTTTCAATCAACCCTTCTGGAATAATTTCACTAGTTTCTTTCTTCTTTGACTCGCGAATGGACGAAGGATTAGTAAATCGCGTCATATGTTTTCTTCAGAACACTGTCCACGCAGTGCCAAATGGGCGGTGTTGAGACCTAGCATGCGCAATTCACTTCACTTTGATGTAATACGAACAGCCGTGCAATTGTTTATGTGTACGGGCGGAATATTCAGTCCTTTTGACCAAGTTCATCAGAGAAGATGTCCTTAGTTTTAGTCGCACTGGTTGCCCTGTGGCCAGTCATTGGCATACGAGAATTTCGTCACTCAGTTTGTGTGATAATGAGAAACATAACAATCTGGACTTACGGTTTCCTTTCTTTAGATAGACTATCACTACCCCTGTATCTTTTAATGATTTTGGCAAGACCGGTACCAGTAGTTTAGCTACAAGGACCCTTTTTGATTTATCCGTTGCATTCCATTTTCCATTGCGTAGATGTCTGATCACATGGGGACCAGCTTGTTTTCCGGAGAGTCTAAATGGTATCAGATAATCAACCACCACAGTCGAAGATGACCTCCGGCGCCTTTCAGTGCAATGTATGTAAAAGATACAATGTTGTTTAACAAAACTAACATCTCTACTGTACTTAGGAGACGCAGGAAATAGAACGCTTTGCAAGAGACCATAGAAAAGATAAAACTAAGATGGTATGCACCAATTAAAAACCGAGCGAGGTGGCGCAGTGGTTAGACACTGGACTTGCATTCGGGAGGACGACGGTTCAATCCCGCGTCCGGCCATCCTGATTTAGGTTTTCCGTGATTTCCCTAAATCGCTCCGGGCAAATTCAGGGATGGTTCCTTTCAAAGGGCACGGCCGACTTCCTTCCCCGTCCTTTCCTAATCCGATGAGACCGATGACCTCGATGTCTGGTCTCCTTCCCCAAAACAACCAACCAACCAACCAATTAAATGAATGAGAGTTGGCAGGATGGTGAGCCAAACTTATGAAATGGCAACAGAAGGCGGAGACGGAGAGAAGGAGTGATCGTTGGAGCGAAGGTATGTGTGACAGAGAGAGCAGAAGACTGGGACAGAGTGAAGAGGGGAGCGTGTTGGGAAGAAAGGAAAACGTGGAGAGGCTTGTGTCCAAGCAGACCCAGACAGGAGGCTGCAACTGTAGAACACGATGATGATGATGATGATGATGATGATGATGGTTCAAATGGCTCTGAGCACTATTCGACTTAACTTCTGGGGTCATCAGAACTACTTAAATCTAACTAACCTAAGGACATCACACACATCCATGCCCGAGGCAGGATTCGAACCTGCGACCGTAGCGGTCTCCCGGCTCCAGACTGTAGCGCCTAGAATCGCACGACCACTCCGGCCGGCGATGATGATGATGTCGGTTCCTTTGTCTGACGCTTTGTACACTCTCTGATCAAAAGTATCCGAGCACCTATTAGTGGACATTAATGTGGGGTGTCCAACCTTCCCCCTTATGGCAGCATGAACTGTGCTAGGGACACTTTTAATGAACTGTCTTAATGCCTGTCGAGAATTGGCAGCCCATTCTTCCTCAAGAGGTGAACCAGACATGCTAGAGATGTTGCATCCTGGGATCTAGAGCGAAGCCGACGTTCTGACTCATCCTCAAGATGTTTCATTGGGTTCAGTTCGGGATTCTGGCCACAGAAGTCCATTTCAGGAATTTTATTGGCCATAAAACATTGCCCCAGAGAAGCTGCCTTATTACAGCGTACATTGTCATACCGATACCAACAGTCTTCGTCTGTTCCTCTACTGTAAGCAATACACAGTGCTGTAAAATGTGTTCATATCCTTCCGAATTTAGTGATTTCTTAAGCGTCCTAACCACAGAAACACCACCATACCGTAACATGAACTACTCCGTACTTCACTGTAGACACTACTCATGATGGTAGGTAAAGTTCTCCAAGTAGTCTCCAAACCCGAACCCTTCTATCAGATTTCCCCATAGGATAGAGTGATTCATCATACAATATCACTCCCTCTCAATCTCCACGTTCTCTCTTTACACCACCTCGATCGTCGCTTGACATGTCCGTCGGACCGGCCGGAGTGGCCGAGCGGTTCTAGGCGCTACACTCTGGAACCGCGCGACTACTGTCTGTGTCTGTCTGTCCGTCCGTCCGTGACCACCAGGCTAAGAGTGAAGCCTGTATGTACCGGGTGATCAAAAAGTCAGTAAAAATTTGAAAACTGAATAAATCACGTAATAATGTAGATAGAGAGGTACAAATTGACACACTTGCTTGGAATGACACGGGGTTTTATTAGAACGTTCAAAAAAATGGCCGACAGATGCCGCTTCATCTGATCAGAATAGCAATAATTAGCATAACAAAGTAAGACAAAGCAAAGATCGCAGGTTCGAATCCTGCCTCGGGCATGGATGTGTGTGATGTCCTTAGGTTAGTTAGGTTTAAGTTGTTCTAAGTCTAGGGGACTGATGACCTTAGATGTAAAGTCCCATGGTGCTTAGAGCCATTTGAAACATTTCGGTAGTTCAGATGGTTCAAATGGCTCTAAGCACTGTGGGACTTAATTCAGAGGTCATCAGTCCCCTAGACTTAGAACTACTTAAACCTAACTAACCTAAGGCCATCACACACATCAATGCCCGAGGCAGCATTCGAACCTGTGACCGCAGGAGCAGCGCGGTTCCGGACTGAAGCGCCTAGAACCGCTCGGCCACAGCGGCCGCCTCAGCACTACCAACACAGACGTCCAGTTGTGCAGCGAGGTGTTTGATTGTGATCCGTCGATCACCTCGAATGAGAGTAGCCGCACGTTCCAACATTGCTGGAGCCACAGCTCTGTGCGACCGGCCGGCACACCAGAGATCGGACAGGTACGCGCGACCATGTTGCGATTATGACAGGCGTCTCGCCCAACGACTCAGCGTGATTTTGTCCACTGCCAGGTCTCCGTAGATATTCTGCAGGTGCCTATGAATATTGCTATGTTCTGGTTTTCCGCCAGAGGAACTCAGTGACAGCTCTATACTTGGGAGCATCGCTGATGCAGATCCCATTCTGGAGGCTACGTATAGCGCCGTCACCTAGCAGAATTTCATGAAACTATAGGGGCTCGTAGATTAGTATGAAATATCAATAAATAAATTTAAATAATGTTTAGCGATCATTGGTTGAGGGACAGGGAATTAGCGAAATGTGAACTGGAGCTAGAGTGTCGATTCTTATACGCCAGTATGCGCGTGACTGTGACCGCTATTACAAGCGACGCGCCGGCCACCTGGTGAGGGGTCGGCAAGTACTGCAGGCTCTAGCTGTGACGGAGAGCGTTAAGTGAGAGTCTGAAACGCCGCGCTGCTCGTTTTGCGCCGTGTCGCGCTCGCCAGCTCTGCAATCAGATGTCGCGCCGTGTCATTTCGTGGATTGAGCAATCCACGTCGGCGGGCGCAAGTGTGATCGCCGCGGCCGACGGCGCGAGGCTAGAATTACCGCGGTGGCCACGCCCGGTTTACTGCCTGTGTTAAGATATCGATCGACACGTACGCTTATGCGGTGCTGATCAATTGTGCTGGCACAAGAACTGCTTTTTCTAAAAATGTTGTACCTTACCTGTCTGTCTGTGTCTGTCTGTCCGTCCGTCCGTGTCCACCAGGCTAAGAGTGAAGCCTGTATGTACCGGGTGATCAAAAAGTCAGTATAAATTTGAAACCTGAATAAATCACGTAATAATGTAGATAGAGAGGTACAAATTGACACACGTGCTTGGAATGACACGGGGTTTTATTAGCACGTTCAAAAAAATGGCCGACAGATGCCGCTTCATCTGATCAGAATAGCAATAATTAGCATAACAAAGTAAGACAAAGCAAAGATGATGTTCTTTACAGGAAATGCTCAATATGTCCACCATCATTCCTCAACAATAGCTGTAGTCGAGAAATAATGTTGATGAACAGCACTGTAAAGCATGTTCGGAGTTATGGTGAGGCATTGGCGTCGGATGTTGTCTTTCAGCATCCCTAGGGATGTCGGTCGATCACGATACACTTGCAACTTCAGGTAACCCCAAAGCCAATAAGGTCTGGGGACCTGGGAGGCCAAGCATGTCGGAAGTGGCGGGTGAGCACACGACCATCACCAAACGACGCGCGCAAGAGATCTTTCACACGTCTAGAAATATGGTTTCTTTGCTTTTTTTTTTTTGTTCTAATAAAACCCCATGTCATTACAAGCATGTATGTGTCAATTTTTACCTCTCTATCTACATTATTCCGTGGTTTATTAAGTTTTCAAATTTATACTGACTTTTTGATCACCCGGTATTTATTACCGATTTTTGAACAATGTACGCAATCTGCCTATTGCTCTATATGTGTTTCGCCAACGGAGCTGCGCGAACCTCATCTGTAGTTATCACATCATGAAATAACTTGTGGTATTTTCACAGCAGTTTTATCAGGCCTTTCAGTCCCTTGTTCAGAGATTCAAACAACACAACCGTCATCCTACCTTATATGGGAACCAGTGGGTTCTTATCCTCAGAAAGGGGAAGGAAACTAATTATAGGTTATGAAAAAGATCTAATGATTCCGCATATTTGGCATTTATTCCTTTAGTCACTCTGAACGTTTTGATAATACAAAAAATAAAATAAAACGTTGTACAAAAAGGCAGAAAATTAGTCTAGAGGCAATAAGTGGGACACAGCTGTAAATGATTTGCCTCACTACAGAGTGAGGATTAGCACCCTTTGTCCACGAGACAAGCGGTATCTATCTTTCTTTCTTTCTTTCTTCTTTCTATCACTGATGTCCCGCGCTGAGGCAGGGTCGGCATTGTTAGGAACGGATTTGGCAAGGTTAGGATGAAGGGGTGGCCGGATGCCCTTCCTGCCGCCACCCCGTACCCACCAGGACGGAATTAGTGTACCCCTGCTGTCTGCGTCGAGTGTAATTAATGGACTAGTGCGAGCGTGGTCAGGTGTCTGCGAGTCGTGTAACTGAGGCGTTACGTGAGTACCAGCCCGGTATTCACCTAGCGGGATGTGGAAAACCGCCTAGAAACCACATCCAGGCTGGCCGGCACACCGACCGACGACGGTAATCCACCCGGCGGATTCGATCCGGGGCCAGTGCGCCTACCCGAGTCCAGGAAGCAGCGCATTAGCGCTCTCGGCTAACCTGGCGGGTACGAGACAAGCGATATCTCAGATCTCTAAACTCCCCCCGTAGTATTCAGCTCTCTTGGCCGCCACGTACTACGGCAATTGAAATGCAAGGTATGTAGAAACAAAGCTAGCAGTCTGCTGACAATAGAATATTATTACTAGGGCTGGGGGGAAAATATCGATGTATTGATATTTTTCCCAAAAAACATCGATGTACGTCGGTGATATTTCTGTTCCCGATATATAGATACCGAACTGGCAATATCGAGTGTCGGTACTTTTATATTGCGAGGGTCGTTCAATAAATAATGCCCCACATTTTCTCCTCAGAACATATTTATTGTTAAGAGTCAGAATTTGGTGACGATATACATCAACAAGTCTTGTCTATGTCATGTTTTTCTACGTAGTCTCCATCACGTACTATGGCCGTACGCGAACGTTGTGGAAGAGCATGTATTCCCTACCAGTAAAAGCTCTTGACCTGTAAGGATAGCCATGTTTTCACTGTATGACTGACACTCTCGTCATCTTCAAACTGCGTTCCCCGTAGAGAATCTTTACGCGACTCGAAGAGATGGAAGTCCGAGGGTGCCAGGTCTGGACTGTAGGGTGGATGAGACAATAATGTCCCACCCAATTTGGCGAAGTGTTCCCGGGTTCTCAGACTTGTGTGTGGGCGTGCATTATCGTGTTGGAGCAACATTTCTGCTGGATTCTTGTCCGATCGAACACGTCGGAAACGGTTCTTGAGTTTATTCAGTCTCTCCACGTCTGCCTCTGAATTGACGGTTGACCGTCTTGGCATCACATCTGCGAGAATGACGCCATCACAATCCCAGAAGACTGTGACTATGACATTCCCGGCAGAGGGGTTGAATTCCTTCTTATGTGGCGAATGAGTATGATGTCACTCCATGGACGGCCTTTCTGTTTCCTGCGCAAAGTGGTGCATCCAGATTTTGTCCCTCGTAACGATCCGTGACAGAAAGGCCTCTCCTTCAGTCTCAAAATGCTCCAACAATTGAGATGAAATGGTCTTTCTTTGAAACTTGTGGTCCGCTGTGAGCATTCCTCGAGTATCTGAGAGTCTCGATCACTGCAGACGCACTTCCAGTGCTGACCGACAACTGTAGATCCAATTGTCGAGTTGTGATGAGCCGGTCGGCACGAATAATGGCATCCGCACTATTCAGCATGTCTGGAGCAGTGGCTGTGACATATCGTCCCGAGCGTGACTGATCATGGAGCTCTGTTTCTGCATTTCCTGAGGCTGTAACTTTCTTAACCCATCGCCCAACTGTACTCCTATCAACTGCAGCACCGCCATTCACTGCACACAAACGTTTAAGGATGTTCACCACGGTTTCTTTTTCTGCACATAAGAATTCAATAACAGCACGCTGCTTGTGACATGAGTCGTATGTAGACGCCATTTTGACTCTGTACTACGGCTTTGGCATCTGCAAGAACGGTTAGAAACTTCAGCGGCGTACAGAACAAACATCAGATGTGAAGCACTAACATGGACGCTTGTCTATGTATACTAATGGTCTTTTAAAAAAAAGTGGGACGTTACTTACTGAATGACCCTCGTATATTTTTTTCGCAATTTTCGGTGAATATTTGAAATTGTTCTTCTGAAACTGTAGTAGAACATACTTTACTTGCACTGTGCAAAGGAGTCTTACTACGTTTTGAGCTTTCATAACGTCAGTCTCTCACTTTGACTAGGTGGCACAAAGGAAAGGACCGATTGCACTGGGAGATGAGGGTGTGAATGGAATAACAGGATTTGCGATGAGAAGAAATAATTTTTAACGCAACCAGTGCGTTATTTCTTCCCATCGGCAATCTTAAAAAAACAGTTACTGAAAATGATTAACAAAAATCTAAATGACAAGACTGGTCTTTGCCGTGGGCAGAGACGCGTGATGGGAAATGTTGACGCAATCGTCGATCGGCGATACTGACAGAAACTGCTTTTAACTTCACTATGCAATTTTGACACCACAACTGCTAGGTCCCTGAAGTTTGCAGAAATGAAAAAACAGGGAAGTGGACATGTGATCCCGACAAATCCGACATGTGACGAAACCGAAACTACAGACCCATCAGACATCTTTTACTGTGCCACTTACATGCAGTTACCATTGTTAGCAAAGTGGTTATCGCCAAGCGTGAACAGTGTCTAGCTTGTTGATGCACATAATATCTAATAATACATCAATACTTAAATATACACCTCTAAAACTGACAGTATATTTAAAAAATGCAGCCGATGTTTTTATAGGGCAGTACGTCGATATTTTTTCGTCGATTTACCGATACTTCTCTCGACATCGAGGGCTGATAATGATGCGCTTTTAAATATCGATGTATCGAACCTCCTATATTTTTAAAAATATCAACAGCCCTAATTGTTACCTAGCCTTAAACGGTGATCCCTGGTGTTCACGACTCGTCATCCTGGCGGCCGCAGGAACGGTGCGTTTGAGCCCTATCCTTGAAAATGAGTAGCTGTCCTGTTTATTTTCCTAATGGGACACTATAGCAGCCATGAGCGCGCCTCAGTGAACACCAGTCCACGAAAATTACGGCCAGAAAGTTTGCTTGCTGAAAGTGGTAACTAAATAAATCGTTGTACTGCTGGTCTCAAACTTCGCGAAATATCGCAAAGCGTTATACATTATTGCAATACTGAATCGTCAGGGCAATAAAATCTCGGGGAAATGTGTTTTTAAAGAAAAAAACAGTTATAATGTGGTAGCCAGAGCTTTGACCTTCGGTAAATTATCAAAAAATCAGTACACTACTCGATGGTAATTGCTGCACCGCACCATTAATGACTGGATAAGCCTTTAAAAGACAATTTGGCTATTCCTATAAAGCTGAGCGAGATGGCGCAGCGGTTCAGCCATCGGCGTTTGTGACCTTCTCTAACGATTTGTTGCTACGGTTCCTTGCAGCAACACATCTGTGTGTTTATATGATGGTATTTTTGTAAAAAGAAGATAACTGTTTGAAAGCACGGGTTGAAGTTCAAATCACTCATTTTCTACTTCTGAATTCTCGCTTCACTTGCTTAAGCATTTTGATTATCTTTCTTAATTTGCCACATACATCATCACTCACGACGTGGCAGACAGAAATCACATTACTCCTTTGATGTCTGACATGCCAAAATTCAATTGTGTCTGCATAATAGCATTCACTACTACCAACTGCCTCTCTCCTTTATAGGCGCCAGACACATCCTTAAAACTCAATGCACTTTTCATATTTTAATTTATTCTTCAACGCAACTGACTATCATCTAAATCTATCAAAAACACATAGTAACTTTAGTAGCTGAACCCCATTTTCTCTGTTTCCTTGCAATGACTCCTTTTATTTCCATTCAATTTAGTTTTACGTATTCCAGTGATACACGTAATTTGATTAGCATGTTGATGCTGATGTCATTTTCGTCAGTGTTCTTTTGCTTCCAAAAATAACATTTTTAGTTTTACATATTTTACAAAATGAAGGGAATATGTATGAACTGAGGGTGTTTCTGAATTCTATGTAACTGAGGGAGAAATTCCTGAGAATGTACGTTTGGAGCATAGCATTGTCCAGTAGTGGAACATGGACTATGCGAAAACCGGGCCAGAAGAGAATCAAAGCACATGACATGTGGTGCTACAGAAGAATTTTGAAAATTAGGTGGACTGATAACGTAAGAAATGATGAGATTCTCCTCCGAATGGGTGAGGAAAAGAATATATGGAAAACACCGACAAGACCAAGAGACAAGATGATAGGACTTACGTTAAGACATCACGGAATAACTTCCATGATACTAGAGGGAGATGTAGAGGGTAAAAACTGTGAAAGAAGACAGAGATTTGAATACTTCTAGGAAATAACTGAGGACGTAAGGTTGCAAGCGCTACTCTGAAATGAAAAGGTTGGCACAGGGGAGGAATTCGTGGCTGGCCACAGCAGTCCATTCAAAACACTGATGAGTGATGATCCAGCAGTTTTAACATCACCTATAACGCCTTTCATATACCTGGCATTTTAAATTTTGCTCCAAGACATAAATTAATTTTTTTTTCCTAAATAAGAAAAATTTGAAACCATGTGTCTAATAAAATGTATAAATATGTAATCCCTGTGAATCTGATTGTCTTTTCAATTACTTACAGAAGATGTGGTTTTGCTAAGTTTATCAAGCCTTGGCTAGAAATAAGTAACTTTTTAAGTTGACGTACTTAATTAAATATGTGGTCACAAACATGACTGTAACTGCCAAGCGTAAGAGAACTTGCCTTCTTTAAAGAAATATTTACCAGTACTAAGAGAAAATTACACTTTTCTATGAGTCTGAACCCCAAGAACAATATTGTGATACGTATTTTTTTGTCACTTACGGCCTTTGTTTTCTGACATTTAACCATCAAAATACATATTGAACTGTATGATAACCATTCTGTTTCGTCACAACCTGCGTTCTGGAGGAACGGTGCCCAGATTCTTTTCCAGGTAAAGTGATTTGGTTTTCTGTGGCTTCCCTGAATTTTTTTATAGCACGCCGGAGTGGCTTCGTTTCGAAACAACACTACCGAATTCTTTCCCCGTACTTTTCCATTCTACACTTGTGCTTCATCTACAGTGAACTCTTCGCGGAATAGGGATTAAATGATCTTTCTTCTCCGCTATCCTAAATGATACACAAATATCGTAATATAGGCTACAGATCTCCGACCACTTTTGATGTTTCTCAAATTTCTTATTTTGGTGACCCAATAATAGTTTCTTATTCGGTCTCCACATACACGGTGTGTTCCTGCCTCGTCATCATTAGCTTGGTGATAGAAAAGTATGTAAGACGCGATTACCATTGAATTAAACTAGAATACTATTTACCCAGAGTAACAGTCATAAGAAGTAACTGAAATAACTACCATATGAGATGACACTCAGAGTTTCCGGATTCAAGCAAAGGGTTGTCGAACTGTATGAGGAACACTACTAACTCTTCTGGACTTGCCATATAAGCTATCACCCGGTTAGCTGGCTCACCGTTGGGACCTGTCAGTGGTTTTGTATGCGGAGATCGATGGTAGCTGTGGTTGAAATGGACCAACGATGATAGCTTAATGTGCCTTTCAGATGCCAAGAGATTTTTAATTTCCTCCATGATAGTTTATGGAGAATTCCTACATGATAATCATCCCAAACAAACAAGGAATATCGGACGTCCTTGTCATTAATAAAATAAAACGTAAATAGTTGTGTATCATAGACTGGGCGACGATGTTTCCTTGTCCCGCATCAATATACGCAAGTATTGTAATAAATCTCATTTTGCTTCATCGCGCTAAACTCCTGTTTGTTGCATTTACATAAATTGTAGCCCACGACGGCGGAAGCTATTTCCATCAAATCCGTGAAGTATCGTCCATAACTAATAATTTATGTGGCTGTCTGTATGCAAATGTCACAGAAGCTTGATCGGAAAGTTACAACAAGGCTAAAGCTAATGAGGTGAACGATGACCTCGCTGCTAGTGTGACGATGTCAGTTAGAAATTATTATGTTCTCATGATTTATTTATGTTCTTGTAAACTGGTGAACGAGTTGAAAAACCGGACATAGCGTAGTATTCAGCTACCCTAGCGTAGGAGATCACATAACAGCAACTGCCACCTACATAGGAGCAGGAAAAATATATGAAAGTCACACCCAACCTCGCCGACGCATCAAATGTTTTATTCTGAGAGCTAAGAACTAGGAGCGGGTAGCAGTCCACCTTCTCTAGTCGAGGACGTCTGCGGCAGTACCTTCGTATCGGCTAGACTATAAATTAGCTGATGAGAATTGTTGTCAATTCAAGCAGTGAGTATTATTAAGTGATTTTTACGTCATGCGTAGGCAACAGCCCTAACGCGGAACGTAATATCAGCACACTGAAACGTGAAGATGACGTTTGTTATTTACGTCGGCAGTAGAAATGATGCACTACATATTGTACATCTGACACGGACATGTTCACCGCTCTACTCGTGTGAGCTGGCCCCAGATTATGGCTCAGCAATTGAGTTGTGCTATACCAAACCTGTAGTTCGGTAATTGTGGTACAGTACGTAAATGACGTAGTAGATGGTAAGATTACCGGTAGTATTGGCACCATTGGTAAGGAAAGAAACATAAATTAATGTATGACAGAAACTGCGAGCCAACGACTTCTATTTGTTTTTTGCTTGTTTGGTTTGTTTATTTAGCGCATAATTACAACCGCACATTATTTAGTGTCAGTCCATTGTGTATTTTATATTCTTACAAAATATAAATTTTATTTAATAAGTAATAAAAATTAATTGATAGCGTAACTTCTGCGCCTTTGTTAACCAAAGCAGTTACTTCAGATGTAATTGCAGTTTATATGCACAAACATTCAAAAGTCTATATAATTATTATTGTTATTTCGTACTTAGTAAAACGTTCTTCATCATTACCAAAGGCAAGTATTGCCTGTTATTGTTGATAAGTGCAAAAGTTGTTACAAAAATATGTTTTATATAAGCTCAAAGAAGCACTGAAGCGATATTTGATATGTTTTTGTTTTGTACTTTTTAACTTTATCATTTTTCTTGAGAAAATTTTGTTTTCCAGTACTATATGATAAATCTGTATTTTTTTTAAAGAAACTGCTACAGTATCCCTCTGCTTCACGACACAAATCAACACTTTTCGAATAAAACCTGAATCAAACATGACAGTTCCAATTTCGCTATGAATTCTATTTTCAAGTAACAGGCAGGAGGATCACTATGCGGAACAAAAATGTTCCGTAGGTTACGTGGCCCATTATTTATCCTTACTCAGTTTCTAGACGGTTCACTGCTGCCACTTTCTAGGGGAATCTAATGAGACAATGATCGCATTCGCAAACAAAGCGGTCGAAATGAGGTAACGCCCAGTAGGTATGCAACACGCACAAGGTACAGGTAACGCGGTTACGATCTTAATTGAACAAAACGACTATGAAAACTGCCATAGTCTACGCTTACTTATGATAGTCTACCATGGTTACGGTAATTTTACAACTCTAATCAACAGCGAGCAACCGGCCGGCTCTCGTCGAGTAATGGAACAAGGCAGTTCGGCACAACAAGCTGCTTTAAAGGAGTCTAATCTACGACCACCAATTGTTATACAGAGATGAATGGCTTCATGGTGGCTAATCAGTGCCTTTCGTGACAAATATATTTCTAAAACTGTTGCATTGACGAAAAATGACAATGGAATGAAATTTACACTTCTTTCAACTGATGAGGCAAAGAACGTGGAACAGGTAAATACGAAACATGAAATTTGTTAAGACTGATGCAGCCTGGTGATTAATGTCGTTTCCGGACGAATGTTTAAATTGACATTAACACATATTTTAGTAACACGATGAACATAGAAAACCTGCATGTCAATGGATACGGCTTGTTTCGCTCTCCTCTAAAGCATCATTGCCTGGTACCATTCTCTGAGGCAATAACCAATTAGAACGAATTCTGTCAGTGAGCTACGTAGGAAAGGTCATTCTCTTCATTACGGGAGAAAGTTGCTCGCGCAAACGCGTAGGTCCAAACATCGACATAATCGTAGCTACAAACTGAAACGTATCTTGTAATAGATGTATTATTTTTCATTTATTTTAATTCTTACGATGAAGTAATTAATCTGTAATAAAACCATACCGTAATATATGAATATATGAGTATATAGTGTCAAATACTAGAGAATGAATATTGACTGTAATCCAACGACAGTGTATACGAGAAATGTCGAAGAAAATCTCTAAATCTCACTGAATTTTTTGTAAAGCAAAAGACTCGGGAGCTAGGCCTTCCTCTTCCTGTAACTGACTTCAGGTGTTGCCTGCGACTCCACAGGAAGTATATGTAATTGAGCTCTCTAATTTATTTCATAATACGGATAGTAAATGTGTGTGTATTCATTGTAAAAACCTTGTAGTAATGACATATAAATTTACTGTATGAGTTTTACGTTGTAGATGAATGTATAAGGAATTGCACACACATGCTTGGTGGCAGAACAACCGGCTGCTTATATCGCACTGTCGTTTAAATACTACATTCTAAAAAAGTCGAATTTGCATATTCTTTTCTACGAAGTCCTGATTATTACTATTACCACTTCTTACGTGAAAGTCAGTTTAATATTTCCATGGTCAAAATGCTTTCAAACAACGTTTATCTTGAATAATCACTAAGTTCTTGCATATAAAAAAATAAATAAATAAGCGAACGGCCTACAAAATAAAATGAAAGTGATGCAATATAACAAGATAGCTGTTTACTTATTGAAGTGTGTTACACTAGTGACCCCGTGCCATCGCATTTGTTACGTGACTTTCACAAGGCAAATCTTTATTCATGCATTCCATTCTTTTTGCTCGATTTAATTATTTTCCTCACTTTATAATCTGCCAGGAAAGAAGGATATGTTACAAAACTTGTGAAGTTGTGGAAATTTATGTTGAAGAAAAGTTTTATACGAGTCTACAAAATCATTTAACCTATCACTCACCCGCCTGTCACACCGAATTACTAACTTTAGCTAGGCATCCTGCACTGACGTGTTATAGATTGATACTGGCGTGTCTGACCTTCGGCTTGAATGGGTGCTTCTCATTGATTTCAAAAGAGGTACGCTCCGCTTTAAGCACTGCGCCTTTAATTATATACGCTTCCGTTTGAGATTAAGGCAGACATAAAATATTGTCAGTCGTCTGAAGACGGCGCAAAGCTTGGCTTACCTTGCACAACATAATGGCGTTTGACAGCCACATTTTACGGCGAACGCTCATTATCCAGGCGGCGAGCGAGCGTGAGCGCTCCCGGTCGCCTAAAAATTGTTCAAATGGCTCTGAGCCCTATGGGACTTAACACCTGAGGTCATTAGTCCCCTAGACTTAGAACTACTTAAACCTGACTAACCTAAGGACATCACACACATCCATGCCCGAGGCAGGATTGGAACCTGCGACCGTAGCGGTCGCGCGGTTCCAGACTGTAGCGCCCAGAACCGCTCGGCTACCCCGGCCGGCGCCACCTCCTGAACAGACATTATCTAACTTATGCGAAGGGTGGAAACCTTTATCAGCACCTCAAAAAAATCAAGCTGCAACCTACCGTGATATCAGGTGTTGGTTTTATCCCTTCTCTACAAATTCACCTTTCGCGGCGACCCGTTTTTTTTTTTTTTTTTTCAGTGGTGAAAGACAAGGCGGCCGTTTTAGAAGTCTGCGGGAAACGTTCTGCCTCGAAAGTCACCTCATCGTCACTCTGAAAATGACTGACATGGAATGGTTTCCTCATCCTAGGAAGGAGAATGACATCACTCGGTGCCATGCCTTCGATACCCCAAAGAAGCAGCACGTATGTCTGTGTGGTTGAGCTGGGCCGTTCACATCGAGCAAAACCAACACCACTGATAAGCTCCCCTCAGTGTTTCGTCTAGGAAGCCCCTCGTAATCTCGTCAGCAGATTTAGTTTGTGTGCTCCTGTATCGAATACCCCATTACCAGCACAATCTGTTAACGCCATAACATGGCAGTCCCAAAAAAGCAGTCAATATCATCTTGTCTGATGATGGTTGGGTCTTGGCATATTCCGGTGATTGTGAATCCACTTGTTTTACTGCTCGATTTGTTCCTTTGCTTAGGGTAGTGGTTCCCAACCCGGATAAAATGTAACTTCGTCAGGGGTATGGTTCAAATGGCTCTAAGCATTATGAAACTTCTGAGGTCATCAGTCCCCTAGAACCTAACTAACCTATGGCCATCGCACACATCCTTGCCCGAGGCAGGATTCGAACCTGCGACCGTAGCAGCCGCGTGGTTCCGGACTGAATCGCCTAGAACTTCTCGGCCACAGCGGCCGGCTCGTCAGGGGTAAAAACAAAAATTGGTCGATGGAGATTCAGTGATAACTCTAAATTATTTGTTTAGAGTAGATTCTGATGTACAATACATCATCATCATCATCCATCTGACAACCATTACTCGAAAAATCCTCATCTAGGTATTTCTATATGATGTAATATTCACCGATACAAATCCCTTTTACTCCTGTATATTTTCTATTGTCATCTCCCTACCTTCCTTTAGTTTGTCTTTTCAGCCTCTTGTTTTTCTTGGAATGCAGAAAAAGCTTTGGCCAACTATTATTCATCTTCCTGGCTATTGTCCAGTCCACCTCCTACTGCCTTTTCACTTCTGGCCTGTCCCATAATTTATTTATTTGCAACAGTCATCTCTCCCTTGGTGGCAAAATCACACTAATATTTTGACTGGTCTTCGTGGCTGAAAACTGCATTAGTAACAACTGGTCATACGACCTGTTTCTAACGTTTAGTTTCACAAATAATTAAATCTTCACTTTGAAAACTTATTTAGTTTACGAAGAGCACTGTAAGCCATTTTTTTATTCTTCTGTATATTCCTTTCACTGCTAAACCAGTGGTCGTAGTTATCGGTCGTCATCAGCAATATAATTTAATAACAACTCTTTTCTGATTCGAAAAGTTGAAAAATAAGTACATCCGTTCTAAGACCAGTTTCTGTGAATGAGGGAGTACTTTCAGAGAGTGAAACTGAAGCGGTACTACAGTTCTTGGAACTCGAAAAGGCAACACGCTGGTAACAGATTTTCATGAAACTGACCTGGCATTACTTTAGCGAGAGATCTGTTACTATTGAAAGAGCTTTCTGGAATACCAATTCCATTCGTTAGAACTTATACTTGTGAAAGTAGATTTTCTCCTATAAAAGAAATGAAAACAAAAGTAAGAACTGAATCAACTTGGAGCCCGACTTAAGAAATGCAATGACGGACATCCAATCAATAGCAATTTTTTTAAATTAGTAGAACCTGACGCCCCAATCACTCATTATTCGTTTAGTAAAAAACCTAGAAAACAAGTAAGTTTCAGTTGTTTGAACATAAATACTATAAACGTTTTGTCACTTTAAATGTAGGAGTGTTAACTTTTTACTGTCTGATGTTTAATTAGATCAGAAACTTTGGTCAAGATATTGGATGACATCCAATCTTGTTCAGGATTAACGGTCTCGAAAACATTGTGAACCTGGCTTAGGATTATAGTGGGACACTCAGCACGTGTTCATTAGGCGGCTAAAGAACTCATCTGGTTCGGCCTGACACAGCTACAACGTGCCCGCTGCTGCCACGGTTCGGCGGGCTTTTTGAAAGGGTGACAGCAGCCGTATAACCCAGCTGCCCCAGGCAATTGTCGCGTTCAAAATATCATCTGAGAATTTGAAAACTGATCCGTGACTAATTTCCGCTTTTTTGCCAGTGTCGTCCTGACTGTGATAAAAGCCTGTCTTCGAGCACCAGTCCCCCCACTTCTCTTGAGATTTCCAGTTCTTCACACAGAGATGGTCTGCCACTTCGTTCTTCGCCCTATAGGCTTGTCTGACAACACTGGTATCATTAGAGCACGAAAACTTCCAACGGCTCAGCGTGGAATGTTGCAACGTTGCTCCCCTTCAAATGCAGAAAACGAGTTACTTCACGCTACTCCACTCTAGAAGCGGGGTTTCGCCGCGCGGGATTAGCCGAGCGGTGTAAGGCGCTGCAGTCATGGACTGTGCGGCTGGTCCCGGCGGAGGTTCGAGTCCTCCCTCGGGCATGGGTGTGTGTGTTTGTCCTTAGGATAATTTAGGTTAAGTAGTGTGTCAGCTTAGGGACTGATGACCTTAGCAGTAAAGTCCCATAAGATTTCACACACATTTGAACATTTGAACAGTGGGGTTTGCCATTTTGTTTTGGTTCCTACGGCACACTGTGTACCAGGCCAGCAGACATGCACCTACAGACTGTTACTGCAATAGCGTCTGAGAGATTTAACTCAAACGGTTTTAGTAGAATATTTACCTTAACGTGAAAACGAATCAACATACAAAATAACAATTTGGTGACAGTGCACCGAGCGAGGTGGCGCAGTGGTTATCACATTGGACTCGCATTTGGAGGTACAAATGTTCAAACCCTTGTTCGGCCATCCAGATTTAGCTTTTCCGTTATTTCCCTAAATCGCTCCAGTCAAAAGCCAGGATGGTTCCTTTCAAAGGCCACAGCCGATTTGACTCTTATTTTTAGTGACAGTGGAATGCACAGCGCCTGCCGTCAGTAAGCTACTTCCAGTACAAACACAAATTTAGTTATTCTACATATTCAGTGAACCGTTTCAGGTAAATATTTTGCTCGTCTTTTTTTTTACCAAGCCCGACTTTTAGTCAGTAGTTAATCTGTAGAAACACTTCAGGCACAGTTGCGAACCTTCGTTCTTGCTGGAAAGAGTTTACCTCTTTAATTTTCTAGTTTTTGGCCTTTATCTTTCACGATATAGTAAAATTTCGTGATTATTATTCACTGTTTCGTTTCCTCTTGTTTGCCACACGTCCCGAACTATTTTCATTGGATCTTATTATGAAATATCGCCACACACAGCAATTCTCAAATAAACAGTATTCGAACTTGAATACAACAGACATGGGAAACCGACCGGTTAAAACCGAAACCGTATTTCAGTGCTGAATAATAGGTATTATTTGGTATTTGTTCGGTATCGTTTATAACAGGATTTTTTTATTTTTTACTATCAACCAGGTAAAAAAAGAGCACATCAGTGTGCCATAGTAGCAGTGCTACAGTGCTAGGGCTTTGGGTTTTTATATAAACTTACGTTTAAAAACAAGTAATGTTTATTCGTAACATTTTCCATTATTTTGAAATATTGGGAAACGCAATCAGTGCTAGGTTAATAACATCCACGACGATGAGGAACTAGCATCAAAGATATAACTTAAGAATCGGTGTAGCACTACAGAGACAACGACGAACCGTTGCATGTGGAGTGACCTGTCAGACCGTATGCATGTAAGTGCAGTGTTCAGGACCCTCCCACACCTCGTCTATACAGCAGTCTCTCACTGTTGTCCTCAGACTTCGGTTGTCTTGCGGAATCAAACCATTTATAGTTTGGAAGTATTTTACGAAGTGTGGTAGCAAAGAAGTACAGTGCCCTACCGAGCGAGGTGGCGCAGTGGTTAGCACACTGGACTCGCATTCGGGAGGACGACGGTTCAATCCCGTCTCCGGACATCCTGATTTAGGTTTTCCGTGATTTCCCTAAATCGTTTCAGGCAAATGCCGGGATGGTTCCTTTGAAAGGGCACGGCTGATTTCCTTCCCAATCCTTCCTTAACCCGAGCTTACGCTCCGTCTCTAATGGCCTCGTTGTCGACGGGACGTTAAACACTAACCACCACCACCACCACCACCTACAGTGCTCTATTTCCTGTAAAAGATTAAAAACGGGAGGAGGCAACGTCAGATAAGGAGAAAACATCCAAAATGTTCCTTAGGAGAGAAGGTAAATTTGATCGATATACCTATCTTTTATTGACATGCTGTAATATTAAGGTAAGTACAGAACCATTAATTTTCCGGTTGTCTAAGAGCAAAAAGGGTGACGATGCAGAAAAGTGATCAGCTTGCGACCTATCACTCCCGATGTCGTTGCGCTTGCCTCCTTGACATTCGGCATCTTTGCTGGAAGCAATGAGACCGATTTCTTCCTCAATCCCTTATCGATCGAGACCTCCTACTCCTTCGCCTTCATTACAATTTTTGAATCTTTGTTCGGAGTCTATGTTTACTGCTTGGAAATAACTCTGTTATTTCAGAAACATGTTATTTTGTGCATTTTCACGTGTCAGGTCAAACTGGAAACGAAAACAAAAACGATATAACCGAAAACCGGTTGTTTAAGTGATACGGACACACCGTTATAAGCTTGTCTTTTGTTAAAAATAACACGCCTTTATAGCATCATGCTACAGCCTTATGACTCTATTTACCAACTGCAGCAGGAACATCATTAGTCACTGAATTGCGTTGATCACGCGGTCATCATAGTTTTCTATGGGCCTGCTATGCTGGAGGCGAGCCACAGGTCTAGCGTGATTTCTACACACACACACACACACACACACACACACACACACATATAGATACCCGCCAGGGTAGCCGAGCGCGCTTACGCGCTGCTTCCTGGACTCGGGTAGGCGCGCCGGCCCCGGATCGAATCCGCCCGGCGGATTAACGACGAGGACCTGGATGTGGTTTTTAGGCGGTTTTCCACATCCCGCT
This sequence comes from Schistocerca americana, assembly GCF_021461395.2. Classification (NCBI taxonomy): domain Eukaryota; kingdom Metazoa; phylum Arthropoda; class Insecta; order Orthoptera; family Acrididae; genus Schistocerca; species Schistocerca americana. The sequence goes on from NC_060120.1 coordinate 909,201,966, forward strand.
AGGTGAATACCGGGCTGGTCCCACGTTCCGCCTCAGTTACACGCGTCGCAGACATTTGAAACACGTCCGCACTATTTCACGATTTACACTAGATACAGACAGTTAGGGTACACTGATTCCGTCCTGGGGGGTACGGGGTGGCGGCAGGAAGGGCATTCGGCCATCCCTAACACTAACACTGCCAAATCCGTTGTAACCACGCCGACCCTGCGATCACTGCGGGACTATGCGTACGCGAAAGAGAGTATATATAAGCGCATTAAAGTCAAATACGTGTTATGAAAAATTCCGGATTTACGTGTTGCTGCTGTACCCGATCCTAAATCTACATTTATTCTCCGCAAAATCGCTTTAGGGTGCATGGCGGGTGGAGAGCACTTTGTGTACCGCTGTCATTTTTCCCCTTTCCTATTACTGTCGCGGAAGATTCGTAGGAAGGACGGTTGTGGTGACACTCCTTGTGGACTCGAATCCCTCCAATTCTACCTTCATGGCCTTTTCGCGAGGTAGACGTAAAAGTAAGCATAGTATTGGTTGACTCTTAAGCGAACGTACGCTCTCGGAATTTTAACAGTAAAGCACGTCGTGGTGCAGAACACTTCTCTTGCAGGGCCTGCCACTGGGGCTGCGTGAGCATCTCCGCATGATGCTTTCGCGCCTACTACATGAATCTGTACCAAAACTGGAGCCTCTTCTTTGGATCTTCCCTCTTTTCTCCATCAATCCTATCTGGTACGGATTCCAGACTGACGAACAATATTCAAGTATTGGTCGAACGAGGGTTTTCGAAGTTACATCCTTTCCGAGTGGAATAAGGTTCCTGAGGATTCTTTCAATGAATCTGTGTCTGGTTATTTGACTCACGTTAGTTTTATGTGCTAGTTCCACTTTAAATCGCTCCGTACGCACTCTAAGACGAAAAATATGACGCACCACGGAGGTACTACGCGAATGGGACAGAAATGGGTGTATGCGATGCACACGTAGGGGCAAACAAATGAGTAAAATTTCAGAAAAATTGGTGATTTCCTTAACAGAAAGAGCTTCACAAATTGAGTAAGTCCAAAATGCACTGGTCCACCTCTGGCCCTTATGCAAGCAGTTTTTTGACTTGGCATCGATTGATTGAGTTGTTGGATGTCGTCCTGAGGGATATCGTGCCAAATTCTGTCCAACTGGCGCGTTATAACGTCAAAATCGGTGGATGGTTGGAGTACTCACTAGGCCCCAAACGTTCTGAACTGAGGACAGATCAGACGACATCGCTGGACGAGGTGTGGTTTGGCAAGCACGAAGACAACCAGTAGAAACACCCACAGTATGGAGGCGGCCATTAATTTGCTGAAATGTAAGCCTATGGTGGGTTGCCATGAAGGGCAACGGAAGGGGGCGGAGAATATAGTCGTCGTACCGCCGTTCCGTAAGAGTGTCGCAGATGACAACTAAAGGGCTCCTGCTACGAAAATAAATGGCACCCCAGACCATGACTCCTGCCTTCAGGTTGTATGGTAGGCGACAGTCAGGCTGTTACCATCCCCCCCCCCCCCCCCCCCCTGCCCTGTTCGGGGCGTTTTCCAGGCAGTTCTTCGCTCTGGAATCTCACTGACTGAAGTAGAATTGTCTTTAGTGATGAGCACCGCTTCGAACTGAACGCTGATGACGTGCGAAGAAGTATCTGGAGACGCCCCGGACAGCGGTGGGATACTGGCCTGAGTGTCGCGCGTCATACGGCCAGAGAAGAAGGGGTGGTGGTCTGGGGTGCCTTTTTTTTACAGTAGGTCCCGTTGGTTGTCTGTAATCTGCGGCACCCTTACAGCACCAACGTACGTCGACGATATCCTATCCTCCGTTTTGTAGTCCGGAATGCCTAGCATTCCTGGGCTTACATTTTAGTAATATAATGTGTGCTCGCACTGGTAGTCTTCTTGATTGCCCAACCCTACCTTGGCCAACAAGGTCGCCATATCTCCCTCCGATTGAGAGCGCTTGGAGAATTTTGGCCAGGGCCCGACAACCAGCTCGGGATTTTGTCGATCTAACGCTCGGATATAATTTGCCGCAATATCCCTCAGAAGCACATCCAAAAACTCTGTAAATCAATGCCAAGCCAAAAACTGCTTGCATAAGGACCAGGGGTAGACCAACGCGTTTTGGACTTGCTCAATTTGTGAATCTCGTTCTCTTGAGTAAATCAAACAATATTTCTGAAATGTCTAAGGCGCTGCAGTCATGGACTGTGCGGCTGGTCCCGGCGGAGGTTCGAGTCCTCCCTCGGGCATGGGCGTTTCTGTTTGTCCTTAGGATAATTTAGGTTAAGTAGTGTGTAAGCTTAGGGACTGACGACCTTAGCAGTTAAGTCCCATAAGATTTCACACACATTTGAACATTTCTGATATTCTAATCATTTGTTTGTCTGTACGTAGACACCACGTCTACCGCTCCGTATCCCATTCGGATAATTCCTTGGCGGTACAATTTTTTTTGTTTTGTTTTCTTTTTTATGGCTGCGACCGCTTGCAGTGGTTGTTCTGTAATTGTGTAATCAAGCAATAAGGGGACATTCTTGCTAGCATGCATGGATAAAGAGAGACAAGCTAACATTGTAGCGCTTCGAATTAGTAACCTTTAGCCTACCCACTGGATTTAGCAACACGTGAGTAATTTATAAATTATTGAACACAAGAAACAGAAACAGAAGCTCCTGGATGCAAAAAATGGTTCAAATGGCTCTGAGCACTATGGGACTTAACTACTGAGGTCATCAGTCCCCTAGAACTTAGAACTACTTAAACCTAACTAACCTAAGGACATCACACACATCCATGCCCGAGGCAGGATTAGAACCTGCGACCGTAGCGGTCCCGCGGTTCCAGACTGAAGCACCTAGAACCGCTCGGCCACACCGGCCGGCCCCTGGATGCAAATCAGATGATTAGTATTAAGTATTTTATTCCTGATAGTACAGCTCAGTATTATGATGACCCAGAATAAATAAAGTCTCTAAACTCGCCACACTTAAAAAAATAAAACAACATTCATAAAGTCACAGGTAGCAGAAATTATTTTTGTTTATGTGAAACAGCCCCACAGCCACAGTCAGAGGCTATCCGAGAATCCTTGTATAATCGAGAAAGTGAAACTGATTTAATGTTTTGAATACGGTAGCTTATTTAACTTGATAAATTCTCTGCTCCAACATGGATGACTTAGTGTAAATCGCCTTGGTAAGGTACCTTGAAACCAACAGCACATACGTCTGTCGAATTGGCGAGCCCGTTTCGATCCAATCCATTACTTCAATTCACGGAAGGTATATTCTTACACGGGAAAGCTATAGTTCGCGATTACTCAGTGATATGTGCGGGTCATGTTTGGCTTATTTCCTGTTAATGGTTCAAATGGTTCAAATGGCTCTGAGCACTATGGGACTTAACATCTGTGGTCATCAGTCCCCTAGAACTTAGAACTACTTAAACCTAACTAACCTAAGGACATCACACACATCCATGCACGAGGCAGGATTCGAACCTGCGGCCGGAGCGGTCACGCAGTTCCAGACTGAAGCGCCTTTAACCGCACGGCCACACCGGCCGGCCCTGTTAATGTGTCGACTTCTAGTGTACTTGAAAGCGCAACTGAAGTATGTTTTCATGTTCACCTCATATTCATACTGAACATCTTAAAACTGAGATGCAAGCTTTTTTTTGTTCTGGTCTTCAGTCCGGAGCCAGGTTTGACGCAGCTTTACACGTCTCTCGATCCTGTGCAAGCCTCTTCATGTCTACATAACTACCACAGCTAAAGTCCACTTGAACATGCTTCCTGTATTCCCGCTTTGGTCTCCCACAACAGTTTTCACCTGCACACAATTCCTTCCATTAGTCGTACTAAACTGACAGTTCCTTGACATCTCACGATAAGTCTTATGAACGGACGCCTTCTTTTAGTCAGTGTCTGCCACATATTTCTTTCTTCCCGAGATCGATTCAGTACCTCCTCGTAGTAGCTCGATGTACCTCTCTAATTTTCAACATTCTTTTGTAGCATCTTACTTGGTCTGAAGTGCTTTCGTCCACGTTTCATTTCCGTAAAAGGCTGCACTCCATTCAAATACGTCCAGAAACGACTTCCTAACACTTAAATTTATTACAATTAATTTAATAACTTCAGCTGCTGACGGGCGTTGATATATATCAACGGGGACAAGTGAAAATGTGTGCCTCGACCGGGACTCGAACCCGGGATCTCCTGCTTGCATGGCAGACGCTCTATCCATCTGAGCCACTGAGGGCACAGATGATAGTGCGACTACAGGGACTATTTCATGCACGCCTCCCGCGAGACCCACATTCTCACCTTGTATGTCCACACACTGCATTCGTAGTGTCCCACCCCAACACACTCATTACTCGTGGAAGACATTCTTACCAAGTCCCGTAAGAGTTCGGGAAATATGTGTGCATCCTCACAGAAGAAGAAGGTCATGGCCGGTGTTGCCAGAACTATATACTTTTATGGATATGGTGTCTGTTCTTTCGGAGATTTCCGAAAGAACAGACACCATATCCATATAAGTACTTAAATTTATATTAGATGTTAGCAAATTTCTCTCTTCCAGAAAAACTTTTATTGCTATAACCAGCCCACATCTTATGTAATTTCTACTTCGACCGTCATCATTTGTTTTTTTGCCCAAATAGCAAAACTCAGTTACTCGTTTTAGTGTCTTGTTTCCTAACCTAATTTCCCGAGCATCGCTTGATTTAATACGACAACATTCCTTTCCTTGAAGTTCACCATATAATCTCTGTTAAAAACATTATCCATTCTGCTCAACTGCTCTTCCAAGTCCTTTGCTATCTCTAACAGAAATATAAAGTCACCGATAAACTTTCCGAAACTTGAATTCTCTTTCCAAATTCCTCCTTAGTTTCTTTTATTGCCTGTTCAGTTTTGATGGAATAACCTCGGGGATAGATTACAAAGTTGCAAGGTCAGCCCAATACTCATGAAAGGAAATAAGAGTAATCAGCAGAATTACAGACCCAATTCACTAACGCAGTTTTCCATTTGGATTTTGGAACGTGTACTGTGTTCGAACATCATGAATTACCTCGAAGATAACGATTTGTTGGCAAGTAGCCGACACGGATTCAGAAGATCAGCTCTTTATTCTTACGGAGTAAAGAGTGCTATCGACAGGGGATCTCAAATTGACTTCGTACTTTTTAGGTTTCCAGAAGGCTTTTGACACAGTTCCTCAACTAGCGACTTTAAGTCAAATTGCGTGCCTATGGATTATCGTCTCAGTTGTGCGAATTGATTCTTGATTTCCTCTCGGAAAAGTCTCAGTACGTAGCAACTGACGGAAAGTCTTCAAGTAAAACAGAAACAATATTCTGCATTCCTCAAGGAAGATTTATAGGCCCTCTGCTATTCCTGATCCATATAAAAGATTTAAGAGACAATCTGAGTAGCCCTCATAGATTCCCGTCTTGTAAACTCCCCAGAAGATCAAACCAATTGGAAAATGATTTAGGTAAGATGACTTTATAGTGCGAAAAGTGGCAATTGACTGTAAATAACAAAAAGTGTGAAATCGTCTATTTGAGTACTAAAAGGAATCTGCTAAATTTCGGTTACACAATAAATCACAAAAAACTAACGGTCGTGAGTTCAATATTTAGTGCTTATGATTACGAATAACTTCAGTTGGAACGGACACACAGACAATGTTGTGGTGAAAGCGCTCCAAAGACTTTGAACACTTAGAAAGTGCTATGTGTCTACTAAAGAGACTGCCTACATTACACTTGTCCGCCCTCTTCTGGAGTATCGCTGCGCGCTGTGGGGTCCGCATCAGATAAGGCTGACGGAAGACATCGGAAAAATTCGGGGGAGGACAGCTCGTTTTGCACTCTCGCGAGATAGGGCAGAGAATACCACAGATGTGAGACGCGAATTGGGTTGGAAATCATTAAACCAAAGGCGTTTTTCGTTGCGGCAGGATCTTCTAATGAAATCTCATTCAGCAACTTTCCCCTGCGAATGCGTAAATATTTTGTAGGCGCTCACCTACATAGGGAGAAATGACCATCATAATAAAAAAGAGAAATCACAGCTCGCGCGGAAAGATTTAAGTGTTAGTTTTTCCCGCACGCTATTAGAGAGTGGAACGGTAGAGAAAGAGCTCGAAGGTGGTTCGATCGACCCTCAGCCAGCCACTTAACTGTGAATTGCAAGGTAATCATGTAGATCTATATGTAGACTGCCATCTCAACTACTGCTTCCCTTGCTTGTCTGGTGTCTGAACAAGCAGGCTTATTGGTCGTTAATTCGGACTGTCAGCTGAATCCATTTCCTTGTCACTGCATAACCGTAAAGAGCTTTACGATATCCAGTTAAAGGTAATTTACTGTATTCATAAAGTAACACTAAATGATTAAAGTTCTACTGCCGTGGCTGCAAGATTTCATGTTGCAGAGATTTCTTGTGGCCTGCGCTGTGAAGCGTTTCCCGCTAGAATTTTGTAGTAAAGAGAAAGGCCTGAGAAATTACTATTATGAAAACTTTTCCCAGTATGTCGCGTCAAATAAATATACTGATTATTATTCAGTTCCATGACGGGAGAGAGAGACGTTCAAGAGCGACAAACCTGAGCAAAAAATATATATAAATGAAACTGATGATGACTGTCAAAAGATGAAAATTACATATCACGTAATTATGAGGTCACCGCCTACAAATATCGTTAAGAACGATATTAATCAAACCATTGAAGCTACTGCCGACGTCACGACGTCATTGTTCGAAGATAATCGGCCGATCAACCGAACATGATTCTTAAGTAAAAAATATACGTAAGGAATGAAAGGAAATGGTCGGCAACAAGCTCTCAGTTTGGTTCTGCTTAGCAATTTTGAATAGGTAATGTGCTCGGTCGTTCCATCCTCGAACAATTCATCACCAGTCCTTTCTTTACGACCTCTGAAAATGTGGACCTCTAAATAGGTAGATACAAATATTCATACAAAGTTATGTTTATTACCATTAAACGGGTCTGATGTTATGTTTTGTAAAGTTAACTGGGGACCTAGAAACGACGGAGAGGCTCCGTCCCCGCAGCAGCCGCAGTGGTCCGCAACCCTACGACGACCACATGAGTCCACTTCACCCCTCCGCCACCCCACACCGAACCCAGGGTTACTGTGCGGTTCGGTCCCCGGTGGACCCCCCAGGGAACGTCTCACACCAGACGAGTGTAACCCCTATGTTTGCGCGCCGGCCGCGGTGTTCTAGAGGTTCTAGGCGGCTCAGTCCGGAACCGCGCGACTGCTACGGTCGCAGGTTCGAATCCTGCCTCGGGCATGGATGTGTGTGATGTCCTTAGGTTAGTTAGGTTTAATTAGTTCTAAGTTCTAGGCGACTGATGACCACAGATGTTTAGTCCCATAGTGCTCAGAGCCATTTTGAATCTATGTTTGGGTGGTAGAGTAATGGTGGTGTACGCTTTCTTGGGGAACGTGTTTGCGCAGCAATCGCCGACATAGTGTAGCTGAGGCGGAGTAAGACAGCATTCGCCGAGGCAGATGGGAAACCGCCTAAAAACCATCCACAGACTAGCCGGCTCACCGGACCTCGATGCAAATCCGCCGGGCGGATTCGTGCCGGGGACTGGCGCTCCTTCCCGCCTGGAAAGCCTTGCCTTAGACCGCACGGCCAACCGGGCGGGTTAACGTGTCTGGTACTGCAACTAAATTCCACTTAAACATCTTTTTAAAAAAAATCTTATAATGTCGCAGAAGAAGCTGAATAGCTCTGTGGTGTAGTGGTTATGATGCTAAACTGTTGCATGGAGTGTCGTGAGTTCAAAACTCACCTGGGCTGTACAGTTTTAATTTCTACACTCCTGGAAATGGTAAAAAGAACACATTGACACCGGTGTGTCAGACCCACCATACTTGCTCCGGACACTGCGAGAGGGCTGTACAAGCAATGATCACACGCACGGCACAGCGGACACACCAGGAACCGCGGTGTTGGCCGTCGAATGGCGCTAGTTGCGCAGCATTTGTGCACCGCCGCCGTCAGTGTCAGCCAGTTTTCCGTGGCATACGGAGCTCCATCGCAGTCTTTAACACTGGTAGCATGCCGCGACAGCGTGGACGTGAACCATATGTGCAGTTGACGGACTTTGAGCGAGGGCGTATAGTGGGCATGCGGGAGGCCGGGTGGACGTACCGCCGAATTGCTCAACACGTGGGGCGTGAAGTCTCCACAGTACATCGATGTTGTCGCCAGTGGTCGGCGGAAGGTGCACGTGCCCGTCGACCTGGGACCGGACCGCAGCGACGCACGGATGCACGCCAAGACCGTAGGATCCTACGCAGTGCCGTAGGGGACCGCACCGCCACTTCCCAGCAAATTAGGGACACTGTTGCTCCTGGGGTATCGGCGAGGTCCATTCGCAACCATGAAGCTGGGCTACGGTCCCGCACACCGTTAGGCCGTCTTCCGCTCACGCCCCAACATCGTGCAGCCCGCCTCCAGTGGTGTCGCGACAGGCGTGAATGGAGGGACGAATGGAGACGTGTCGTCTTCAGCGATGAGAGTCGCTTCTGCCTTGGTGCCAATGATGGTCGTATGCGTGTTTGGCGCCGTGCAGGTGAGCGCCACAATCAGGACTGCATACGACCGAGGCACACAGGGCCAACACCCGGCATCATGGTGTGGGGAGCGATCTCCTACACTGGCCGTACACCACTGGTGATCGTCGAGGGGACACTGAATAGTGCACGGTACATCCAAACCGTCATCGAACCCATCGTTCTACCATTCCTAGACCGGCAAGGGAACTTGCTGTTCCAACAGGACAATGCACGTCCGCATGTATCCCGTGCCACCCAACGTGCTCTAGAAGGTGTAAGTCAACTACCCTGGCCAGCAAGATCTCCGGATCTGTGCCCCATTGAGCATGTTTGGGACTGGATGAAGCGTCGTCTGACGCGGTCTGCACGTCCAGCACGAACGCTGGTCCAACTGAGGCGCCAGGTGGAAATGGCATGGCAAGCCGTTCCATAGGACTACATCCAGCATCTCTACGATCGTCTCCATGGGAGAATAGCGGCCTGCATTGCTGCGAAAGGTGGATATACACTGTACTAGTGCCGACATTGTGCATGCTCTGTTGCCTGTGTCTATGTGCCTGTGGTTCTGTCAGTGTGATCATGTAATGTATCTGACCCCAGGAATGTGTCAATAAAGTTTCCCCTTCCTGGGACAATGAATTCACGGTGTTCTTATTTCAATTTCCAGGAGTGTATATTCGGTTCGAGTGCATTCTAGAACTATCCGCAAGTATCAAGAATCATTGTACTGTAATGATCTGTAGCTGTAAATATACTGTATGTGTTTCTTCCGGAGGCAGTTCACTCCGCGCTCTTGCATGTGCAAGTGCTCAGTAAACGTTCTTCTACCGTGACATTATTGTGGTGGAGACACTGGGTGTGGGAACTTGTGATACCGCACATTATCGACAACACAGTGGCTCCCATCAGGCCACGACAGAGCCACCGTTTACGTTGCGAGAAACCCGAGTTCGAGCCATATTCAATAGATCGCAATCTGTCGTGTGTTTGGCTAACGTATTTTTCTACTTGGAGGGCGCTGCCAAGTAACCGTATTAGAACAACGTGGAGAAGTTCACAAGCTGGGAAAAATTCAGGTGAAACTGCGCAAGTAGTTCGGCGACACACAACGACAGAAGTGCAATGTTGAAGATAAATTAAAGTGCAGGGCACAGCGTCCAGGTGAAACTTCAGCGCCGGCCGGAGTGGCCGTGCGGTTCTAGCCGCTACAGTCTGGAGCCGAGCGACCGCTACAGTCGCAGGTTCGAATCCTGCCTCGGGCATGGATGTGTGTGATGTCCTTAGGTTAGTTAGGTTTAATTAGTTCTAAGTTATAGGCGACTGATGACCTCAGAAGTTAACTCGCAAAGTGCCCAGAGCCATTTGAACCATTTGAAAGTTCAGCATCCTACATTCAAGATATCTTAGAGCTGTGTAAAATAGTGGATCCTAGAATGAACGAGGAAGATAAAGTTGCACATCTCATGAAGGGTGGTGCTGAGGACATGTATCTCCTGAAGGAGGTTTCGACAGCAGACGACTTGAGAAAATGGTGCCAGTATATCGAGACACTGCATCAAAAAAGAATTACACGCAAGAAGTTTGAACGGCTTCGAAACGTCGTATCGATGTCTGTGATGGAGGAAGCAACTGATTTCACAAATGTTCTTCCTCAGATAGTGAGAGAGGAAGTTCAGAAGGCACATCGATTGCACGGCGAGCAAAAAACCGAGACGCTTCAAGAGGTCATAAGGGAGGAAGTGGAACAGACATTGAACCCAATCTCTTGTCCTTCATTTCCCTTTAAAAAGGTGAAAAAGTCTAGACCCAGGCGGAATTACGTTCCACGAGGAACCTGTTTGGGCACCTAGGAAGACTAACGTCGGGAGGACGCCGGATAACCAACCAGTATCTTTCCACTGTGGACGATCGGGACATGTGGTGCGCTATTGTCGAGAAAGGCGGCGGATATTTAATGACGCCCGCACCAGAAGACAGCAGGCCGATCTTAGCCGACGCCAACTCCGGGACGACGAACAAGAAGATGTGGGTACAGGACGTCGTAGGTCACCATCGCCGGCCGCAGTGGCCGGGCGGTTAAGGCGCTTCAGTCTGGAATCACGCGACCGCTTCGGTTGCAGGTTTTAATCCTGCCTCGGGCATTAATGTCTGTGATGTCCTTAGGTTAGTTAGGTTTAAGTAGTTCCAAGTTCTAGGGGACTGATGACCTCACATGTTAAGTCCCATAGTGCTCAGAGCCATTTGAACCATTTGAGGTCACCATCGCCGCAAGCTAGCCGCTGGAGAGGACGCTCCCCAACACGCCGATCGAGGTCTCCATCGCCGTTTAAAAGCTCCAGCCGATCACCTAGCCGCCACAACCTGGAAAACTAAAGGGTGCGACCTTCCTTGGAGGTGAAGCCGCCGAAGACAAAAATCCTCCGCCGTCGATCACTACAAAAATGATAAGAAACTATGTCGATATCCTCATAGTTGGCCGACCAGCTCACCATAATCAGTCATCAGCAGTCTGAGTATACATGACTGATGACTCGTTCCCGGACTATGAGGACGTAACACCGAGACGCTGTTCTCTTAAAGAGGGAGCAATGTCGCAGAAGGAGCTGGGTAGCACCATGGTGTAATGGTTATGATGCATGGAGGGTCGTGAGTTGAAAAGTCACCTGGACTGAACAATTTTAATTTCTATATTCGGTCGGAGTACGTTCTAGAAGTATCCACAAATATCAAGAATCATTGTACTGGAATGTTCTGTAGTTTTATATATACTGTATGTGTTGCGGCCAGAAGCAGTTTGCTCCGCGCTCTTGTATGTGCAAGTGCTGAATAAACGTTCTTCTACGTGACATTATTTTACCTAAAATTACGGTACATAGAAATACGTGTGCTTACTTTACAACAGACAGACAACAAAAGACGCCACAGAATGGTGAGAGAGTAATTGAAGTGTCTTTTCATTTGTTTTACAGCAAATTATATACAGAATTCGTTTCTGCTTGGTGACCAAACGTTTTTATTATGACTTAAATTACAAAGAATACGAGGGCCACTCCAAAAGAAATGCACACTATTTCTGTAAAAATACAGTTTTCATTCTGCATGTGTGAAAGTTTTACAGTGTGTAGATACATCCTTCCCACTTGTTTTCAAACTTAGTTCGAGCTGATCCGTGAGTTGCGCCGTCACAGTATGTCTTCAAGATGGCTGCTACACTTGACGTTCGTCAGAAGAAACGTGCTGTCATAGAATTCGTGTACTGTGAAAACGAGACAGTGGGAAACATCCACAAGAGGTTGAAAAAGGTGTATGGAGATGCTGCTGTCGATCGCAGTACAGTTAGTCGGTGGGCAAGCAGGTTAAGTGATGAAAGCGGGCACGGCAATATTGAGGATTGTCCTCGCAGCGGCAGGCCTCGTACTGCACACACTCCAGACCATGTGCAGAGAGTTAACGAATTGGTGACTTCTGACAGACGCATCACAGTGAACGAATTGTCACGCTACGTTGGGATAGGGGAAGGAAGTGTTCGCAGAATACTGAAAGTGTTGGTGTTAAAAAAGTTTGTGCCAGGTGGGTTTCCAGGATGTTGACAGTGGCTCACAAAGAAACAAGAAAAACGGTATGCAGCGAACTTTTGGAACAGTACGAGAATGGTGGAGATGAATGTCTTGGAAGAATTGTGAGAGATGATGAAACATGGCTCCATCATATTTCGCCAGAGACGAAGAGGCAATCAATGGAGTGGCATCATGCAAATTCACCCAAGAAAAAAAATTCAAAACCACACCTTCTGCTGGAAAAGTTATGGCTATGGTGTTTTTCGATTCCGAAGGACTCTTGCTTGTGGACATCATGCCAAGTGGAACCACCATAAATTCTGATGCATATGTGACGACACTGAAGAAACTTCAAGCTCGACTGAGTCGTATTCGACCACATCGGCAAAAGCAGGATGTTTTGCTGTTCCACGACAATGCACGGCCACATGTCAGTCAAAAAACCATGCAAGCGATCACAAAACTCGGATGGACAACACTGAAACACCCATCTTACAGTCCTGACCTGGCTCCATGTGACTATCATCTCTTTGGGAAACTGAAAGACTCTCTTCGTGGAACAAGCTTCGAAGATGATGACCCCCTTGCGCACGCTGCCACACAGTGTCTGCAACGGGTTGGTCCAGAATTTTACTGTGCGGGTATACAGGCGCTGGTTCCAAGATGGCGTAAGGCAGTTGAGAGAGATGGAAATTATGTGGAGAAATGAAAATATTGTTCTAAAACTTTCAAACATGTAGAATAAAAGATGGATTTTTAAAAAAATAGTGTGCATTTCTTGTGGAGTGACCCACGTATTTTACACAGAAAAAGAAAGAAACAGAAATTCGCCACATGATCCAGTATTAATACGTTGCTCTTGGTGTATTTTCATGTCGGGCTATAGACGGTTATGAAGTTACATGGGAGCAGTGTATTTATGTATTTCATGGCCAGCATATGTAACGCTGTGGCTGAGGCCATTTCATGCGGTTTGGTGTTGGCGAGCGTACGTGAGTGACAGCTGTTTGGCCCCATAGGACATTCTCACAGCTAGTTGCTGGACGTCGTTAGCTGTAATTGATAATTTCCTGAGGTGCCATTTGCGCCAAGGAGTGCCGGCTTAGGTCATAGCGCATTGGCAGCGGGCAGTCGGCAGTCCTGGAACTGGAAGCAGTGCGCCAGGAAGTGCACGCCTGGAGTGGGCCACGTCCCACTCCAGCGGCCAGTCTGACGTCACCGTGGAGTTTGCATTCTGCCGGCACGACGCCAGCGGCGGGGTCCCATGCTAACAGTTTCCACGTGGAGGCGTCTGGGAGGGAGGACTAGCGCTCCTCCTAGTTACTGGCAACAATGTAACAGCATCGTGTCTCGGCTCGAATCTCAAGCTTATGGGTACATGCGTGGACAACATGTTATCTACATCGACACTATCTGATCGAACATATCCGGACACACGTATGTAATGCGGAATTGATCGCTAACGACGCGATAAGAGGACCCGACGGCATAAAAGAAAGCGAAGAGGATTGTATAGCCAGTACAGAAGCAGTAACAACAGCAGAATGGGTCGATCAGGAGAGCTCACTGACTTCGAACGTGGACTAGTCGCTGGATGTCACCTGAAAACAAATCTGTTACGAACATTTCGACTTTTCTAAGGTTCCCACGTCGACTGTTTGCGCTCTGCTTGTGAAATGGAAACAATATTAATAACGTTTATTTTCCAGAATGAAATTTTCACTGTGCAGTGGAGTGTGCGCTGGTATGAAACTTCTTGGCAGATTAAAACTGTGTGCCGGACCGGGGCTCGAACTCGGGACCTTTGCCTTTCGCGGGCAAGTGCTCTACCGTCTGATCTACCCAAGCACGACTCACGCCCCGTCCTCACAGCTTTACTTTTGCCAGTATCCCATCTCCTACCTTCCAAACTTCACAGAAGGTCTCCAGCGAACCTTTCAGAACTAGGACTCATGGAAGAAAGGATATTGCGGAGACATTGCTTAGACACAGCCTGGGGAATGTTTCCAGGATGAAATTTTCACTCTGCAGTGGAGTGTGCGCTGATGTGAAACTTCCTGGCAGATCAAAACTGTGTCCCGGACCGAGAGTAATTTCCAGCGAAGGCAAACGTCCCGAGTTTGAGTCTCGGTCCGGCACACAGTTTTGATCTGCCAGGAAGTTTCAACGTTTATTTTATTTAAAAAGCTTTAAATTTTACCTTTAAAAATTCCGAGGCATTGCTTTTCAGCATTCCAGTCTACTATTCCCGCACAGGCCTCCTCCGCAACGACTATTTCATCCAGTATTACAAAACCCCTCCTCTGTCTGCATTACAAAGTTAATCACCTTCTGAAACGAAGTCCCAAAAATACTCCACGTAAAATTTGCGGTGTTTAAAGGATTCTGTAATATCTTTCTTCTTTTCATCGTCGATCACATCCTTGAGCCATGCTCCAAAGCTATCTCTCTGACCTTGTGGCAATTACATCGTCGGTGAACTGAGACCTCCACGTTAGTACTGTTATCTTTGGGTGCTTACCTTCTGACGTACGCGCCAATGGTAGTGTGGCATGTCAGCATTCTTTTCTGGAGTTCGGAGGGCTTCATATCACCCACTTTACACAGTGTGCTATGGTCTCTGAAATATAGAGCAGAAAGCTCACTCACTTCGTACGTTTTGTTGTTTCCAACCTGTCTTAATGCAGTGTAATAAGCTGCCTGACAAAAAAGATTGAAGTGCCCGGAAGGAGAAGACAAAATGAAATGAAAATTCATGATATGAGAGAATGTGTGATGTTAATGCAGTGATTACAAAATGGAATCAGATTTACTGAGAACTTGGCGGTACGAGTCAACTTATCAGTATGTTGTTGCACCAATCTGGCTTGGATGCATGCACTGATACTGCTGGGAAGGATGTTATAAAGCTGTTGTATCCTCTGCTGATACAAGACCGAGAGAGGTGGCACAGTGGTTAGCACACTGGACTCAGATTCGGGAGGACGATGGTTCAAACCCGCAGCCGGCCATTCTCATTTAGTTTCCTTGGTTTCCCAAAATCGCTTCAGGCAAATGCCGGGATTGTTCCTTTGAAGGGCACGCCGACTTCTTTCCCCATCCTTCACTAATGCGATGCGACCGATGACCTCGGTCTTCGGTTCCCTCCCTCAAATAAACCAACCAACCGACCACCCAACCAACAGACCAACCAACCAATCAACTGAGGCAAGTTGGCAACAAGTGTCGTAATTTGTCCTAGATATCCTGGATATTGGCTCTGGCATGGAGTTGACGTCTGAGCCCTTCTCAAACACTTTTTATCTCGGACAGATCAGGGCATCTTTCTGGCTTTGGCTGTACCTCAACATCGCGCAGAGAGTGCATAGAGACTATACTGTTCCATGAGAGGTAAGACACAAGCACTCAAGATGTGCGTGATGTATCTTTCTGCCGACAGCCCCCCCCCCCCCCCGCCCCTCCGTCCCCCTTCTACAATTACTACCAGCAGTGCCGTGAAGTCTTACCCGATGGCTACCCACACTATGACACCAGGGGTAACATCGCTGTGCGTCACCAAAACATTGAAAGAATGGACCTCTCCCAAGATTGTCGCCATATTCCGCGTAAGAGTGATTTCAGGTGTACCGCACGGGAGTGTCGTAGGACCGTTGCTATTCACAATATATATAAATGACCCGAGGCTTTTTGCGGATGACGCTGTAGTATACCGAGATGTAACAATGGAAAATTGTACTGAAATGCAGGAGGATCTGCAACGAATTGACGCATGGTGCAGGGAATGGCAATTGAATCTCAATGTAGACAAGTGTAATGTGCTGCGAATACATAGAAAGAAAGATCCTTCGTCATTTAGCTACAATATAGCAGGTCAGCAACTGGAGGCAGTTAATTCAAAAATGGTTCAAATGGCTCTGAGCTCTATGGGACTTAACTTCTAAGGTCATCAGTCCCTTATAACTTAGAACTATTTAAACGTAACTAACCTAAGGACATAACACACATCCATACCCGAGGCAGGATTCGAACCTGCTACCGTAGCGGTCGCGCGGTTCCAGACTGTAGCGCCTAGAACCGCTCGGCCACCCCATGTAGTATAGAACAGAGATTCGTCAGTGAACACAACGTGATAGCATTCATCAGTAGTCCGTACTTCCCTGTTACGGTACCACTCCAAACCCAGCCATTTGTGTTGTGGTATTAACTGCAGTATAGGCATGGAGGGTAATTGTGCTGCCTTTAGCCTCTGAGCAATGGAATGGGATGACACAGAATGTTGCAAGGAATCCATTACATATTCTCCGATAGTGGATGCGGATGTGAAGTGGTTGCCATGTGCTCGATTCGCAGTAAGGGCAGATGTGGCTGACGGGAGCCTTGACTTATACCTGCCCTTACGTTCCTATGCACTCTAACATGGGGCCAGTGTCACATCCGAATGCCGCACAAATCTGGATATTGCACGATTAAGCAATGTGGCCAAATGGACCCGCAATGAGGCCTCCTTCAAACTCTGTTACATTTACATCTACATCCATACTCCGCAAGCCACCAGACGGTATGTGGCGGAGGGTACTTTGAGTACCTCTATCGGCTCTCCCTTCTATTTCAGGCTCGTACTCGTATTGTCCGTGGAAAGAAAAGTTGTCGGTATGCCTCTGTGTGGGCTCTAATCTCTCTGATTTTATCCTCATGGTCTCTTCGCGAGATATACGTAGGAGGGAGCAATATATTGCTGGACTCCTCGGTGAAGGTATGCTCTCGAAACTTCAACAAAAGCCCGTATCGAGCTACTGAGCGTCTCTCTTTCAGTCTTCCACTGGAGTTTATCTACCATCTCCGTAAGGCTTTCGCGATTACTAAATGATCCTGTAACGAAGCGCGCTGCTCTCCGTTTGATCTTCTCTATCTCTTCTATCAACCCTATCTGTTACAGATCCCACACCGGTGAGCAGTATTCAAGCAGTGGGCGAACAAGTGTACTGTAACCTACTTCCTTTGTATTCGGACTGCATTTCGTTAGGATTCTTCCAATGAATCTCAGTCTGGCATCTGCATCACCGACGATTAATTTTATGTCGTCATTCCATTTTAAATCACTCATAATGCCTACTCCCAGATAATTTATGAAATGAACTGGCCGACCAGGGTGGCCAGCGGTTCTAGGCGCTACAGTCTGTCACCGCGCCACCGCTACGGTCGCAGGTTCGAATCCTGCCTCGGGTATGGATGTGTGTGATGTCCTTAGGTTAGTTAGGTTTAAGTAGTTCTAAGTTATAAGGGCCTGATGACTTTAGAAGTTAAGTTCCATAGAGCTCAGAGCCATTTGAACCATTTTTGAATTAACTGCCTCCAGTTGCTAACCTGCTATATTGTAGCTAAAAGCCAAAGGATCTTTCTTTCTATGCATTCGCAGCACATTACACTTGTCTACATTGAGATTCAATTGCCATTCCCTGCACCATGCGTCAATTCATTGCAGATCCTCCTGTATTTCAGTACAATTTTCCATTGTTACATCTCGATATACTTCAGCGTCATCCGCAAAATGCCTCAGGTCATTTATATATATTGAGAATAGCAACGGTCCAACGACACTCCCTTGCGGTACACCTGAAATCACTCTTACTTCGTACTTAGGTACTGATGATACTGTCTCACAGAACTACATGATATCTTGGTGTCCTTCACAGTGGTTACTCAACTTCTGATGCTTTTCACGCCCCGTGAGCACCCTACCAGGCGTGGTAATAACATCAAACTCGAAAAACACTTCTACCTGCCACAAATGACTAATTAGTTTCAACTAAAATCATTTACTTTCTCACCAATGGTTGTAAATATGTAAACTTACATTGGCATCTGACCTTGTTTCTGGTTTCCTCACTTTTCTTGTGAGGCGGTGTATTTATTGAATCAAAGTTTTTAAACTGTACTTATGTGGAGTCGGATACACGGAGCAAGAACTGCAGAAGCCTCCAGATGCTTTTAACTGCAGCATCTGGAGGCTTCTGCACTTCTCGCAATTGTGAAAATCGATCGCTGTTTTATCCAAAAGCTTTTCGAAAATATATGAAGTTTCCAAAATTTGTTAAACTGGCCAACAACACATTAATGTATGTTAATTTAGGAATGATCAGCGGTACATGCTGTGAGAGAAGGAGAAATCCATTTGCAACGACACGTCCTAGACTTAAGAAATTTTCTACTCGAGCGGCGTGATTCATTGCGAACCCATGTACATGGTGACTTTTATTGAACGATATGAAAGAAAGGCGCAAATTAGTTACAAATTGTGGCTTCCACAGACCTTATTCAACAAGTAAATTTCACTACAGATATTCGGATTTAGATTATGACATGTTCGATATGCCTGCCATTATTGAAGATCACGTGGCGCAGACGAGTAGCGAAATTCTGCATGACCAGCTGACGTGTCGGACATCGGTGCTGGCCTCCTGAATGGCTGTTTTCAGTTCAGTTATGGTTCTGGGATTATTGCTGTACACCTTGTCCTTAATATAGCCCAAAAAAAAGGAGTCGCATGTGATTACATCCGCAGAATATGGCAGCCAATCGAGACACAGGTCGGTGTCCTCTAAATATCCCAGAGCCGGAATACGGTCCCCAAAGTGATCCTCCAAGACATCAAACACTCTGCTACTTCGCTGGCGTCGAGATCCGTCTTACATGAACCACATCTTGTCGAAATCAGGGTCACTTTGGACAATGGGGATGAAATCATCTTCCAAAACCTTCACATACCATTCGGTAGTTTCTATGCCATCAAGGAATATCGCACTGATTATTCCGTCACTGGACATTGTACACGACACAGTCATCCGTTGAGGGTAAAGAGACTTCTCGATCGCCAAACGCGCCAGTTTCGATTACTGACGAACCCATCCAAATAAAAGTAAGCTTCGTCACTAAACCAAACCGTGCATGCACATACTAATTCCCATCATGCCCCTGCGGGCAACCCTGGAATTTGATCGTCCTAACGCAAACCGTTCAAAAGTTATGACGATTTAATTTTATATAGTTGTATGAAGGTTAAATGTTTGGTTTCTTTGCTTTCTCTTTCTTACTTCTTCAAACAGACAGCGCACGTGTCTTAGACTCCACGTGTCCGAACTGAAGTTCACCCAGCCCTTGTTTTTGTAATACTTATAAATTTACCTGGTGCGTTTAAATGTTCCAATACGGTACTTTCTTACAGTTCTTTTTTCTTGAATTACTGAGATTCTTGGTGTAGGCACGTGGCCCTCATGTTGAACATGGAAATGACACAATAAATTTATATAATGAGTATTTACTAGTCGATCTCGCAATCTTTAATTTTCTTCCAATATCTCCTACTATCTACTGTAAACATAATTCTATTAGAAAGCATCACGGGTTGGACCTAGGACAGCTTAATCAAGGGCGTGGCTCAGGGTAATAAAGTACAGAAATTGATAGCAGAGCCACATGGAATGCCAAAAATAACTGCAGGCGAGCAACTGCTCATTTCAACACGTCATACTCCACGTACTCTTCTTGAATGTAAGGCAAAGCGACCCCCCTCCCCTCCCCCCTTCACCCAACCTGAATCAAATATCATCATCAAAACCACCGATACACCGCTCCACTCTACATTTAAATAATACCTTTTGCCCACTCAATTTCACCATATTTCCCACACCATTCGCTGATACGGATCACATAGTTTATTCAAGACAGGCATTCTGGTATTTATACATTGAAATAAGCAACAGCGTTCATGATTTAACAAAATGTATATGTTCATTTTCAAAATTTCCGTATTCTTGCGACTCCACTCCACACATAAGTACACCTGTGTTTAAATGTACGTAACCACTTTTAACTCTCCTAGAGAGCGAAAAGTTTCCTTGGCAGCATGAGTTATTCCGTAACTTTCCATTTGTTTATTGAAACAGCATCATTCGTATTACACTTCGTGCGAATTTAGGTCCGTAACTACGTTTTTGTATGCTGCAAAATTTTCTAGGATTTCTTAAAGAACACCGACGAAGCTGCCAATGATGAATCTGCGTGGGAATTGTCCCTGCACGAAAGCGTACCGGCCAAAATGGGGCCTAACCACGACTGTTTACTGAGCAGTTTACAATATTAACACATTCGCACTGATTTCACGTCGCAGACCTGGCGCCATGGCATTTCTTTTTCTGCCAAAAGGCGGGCGCAGATAGGTAAAGCCTTGGCTCAGAGTAGATTTATCATTCCTTCAGGGATGATTTATGGTATCAGTACCCCAATCGCTCAAAGAAGTCTACACTGTTCAGCCAGAATGTTTTGACCACCGACCTACTATCGATATAAACAGGTCCAGGCCATAGCAGCGTCGTCTGGAGAGGAATAACTGCTAGTCAGACTCACGCACGGGTAATTTAGCATCAGTGAGCGTGATGTCCATGTGTAGAAAGGGGAAGGCGCGGGATGTATCTGAGTTTAACCGAGGGCACATTCTGATCGCCCGGAGGCTCAGCACGAGCGTTTCGGAAACTGCACGATTGTCCTGGTATTCAAGGAGTGGTGTGGTGAGTCTCACAACACGTGGCAAAACCACGTCCAGACGTCGTGGTGTTGGTCGATCACCCCTCGTTACAGATGTTGGACGTCGTATGCTGGGGAGACTGGTAAATCAGGAGAGGCGGCGAACTCTGAAAAAGCTAACATTAGACGTTAATGCTGGGCAGAGTATAAGTGTGTCTGAACACGCAGTGCACTCGCCTAAGGATGGGCCTCCGCAGCCGACAACCCACTCAAGCGCCAATGTTAACACCACGACATCGGCAACTACGACGGAAATGGGCACGTGACCAGTGGCACTGGATGCTGGCGCAGTGGCAGAGCGCTGCATGGTCTGATGAATCCCGATACCTTCTCCATCATGACGATGGGAAGGGGCGAATCCGTCGCCTTCTGGGGGGAACAGCTCCTTGACACCTGTGCTACGGGACGCAGACAAGCTGGTGGTGGTTCCATTATGCTCTGGGGAACATTCCATGGGTCCAATGGAGTTCGTGCAATGCGCCAAGATGGCCAAGGAATATCGTACACTGGTTGCAGACCACGTACACAGCTTCATGACGATCTTGTTTCTCGACGGCAGTGGCAATTTCAGCTAGATAATGCGCCATGCCACAAGGCCAGAAGTGTGATGGAATGGAACGAGGAACACAGTGGCGATTTCCAGTTGATGTGCTGGCCTTCCAACTCACCAGATCTGATTCTGATTGAAAAACATCTGGGATGTGACTGAACGTGGCGTCAGAGCTCATCGCCCCCCTCCCGGAATTTACGGAAAACAGGTTACTTATGTTTGCAGTTATGGTGCCGACTCACTCCAGCGACCCACCAAGAAGTAACTGCCTCTATGCCACGACGTCCGCAGCTCGTCGTTCCGCAGTCGCGTTCTCGCTTCTCGAGCACGGGGTCCTGGGTTCGATTCCCGGCGGGGTTAGGGATTTTCACCTGTCTCGAGGTGACTGGTTGTTTGTGTTGTCCTCATCGTTTCATCATCATTCATGAAAGTGGCGAGTTTGGACTGAGCAAAGGTTGGGAATTTGTAGGGGCGCTGATAACCGCGCAGTTGAGCGCCCCACAAACCAAACATCATCATCATCTATGCCACGATGCGTGTCCACTGTTATCCGTGCCAAAGGTGGGCATACCGGCTATTAAGTAGGTGACTATAATTTTCAGGCTGATCAGTGTGTGCCAGATTCAATGGGAACATGCTTGCGTCTTTTTTTGTGTGCCAGGGCTTGTTTAGTTTGTATACTCGTTATTTAGAATGCACAATCTCTTCCCCACTAAAATATTACAGTGCGCAGGCGACGTATATGTTTCTTCCACTGCTGACTCGTAGCTTCACGCCAAAACAGCATTAATAACTACCATAGCACGCATCGATGAATAGCTGTCTCCTAAAACACTGGAGATTTTGGCTGAGAAATTGGTAATCGTCCGTTTTTATAAAACAAACGCTGCTCGCATTGACGTTCCCGCCACGTGTGGCAAATACACTTTACAGATAAAATCTCATGTATGATTCCAAAGAATGATATTTCACTCCCGGTTAAGCTGGGCGCCACACTTTCAATCTACTACTACTAAGTGTAAATGGGGTTTAAGTGTAATTCGCTCACTCAACTGTATACGGTTGGGATCGCTTCAGAATATTTTACTCACTATGTAGCGTGGGATTATTCGATGTCCACTAGTTTATAACTGTCAACTGTGTCACAATGCGCCTGAAGTTTGGTTGTAGAGCCATGCGTTTGACGCCACAAATGCCTTTTGTTGGAGGCATGGTATATGCCCTTGAGCATAGACACCAAATGCTGTCAGTCATGTTTTACATTTAAGGCATGGCCTCCATGGACGGTTTTGTCTGTATTTACCGATTATGGACGGCCTCCTGCAGTCTAAATGAAGTTCTGGCCGTCTCTATCAGCTTTGACACTTCGCCCATGCCATACGTTATAGAATTTACTATATTTAAATATGATCTCGCCAGATTTCAGTCTAGTGTTTTAACACCACCAGATCGAAAAATGTTGATGTAAATTACAACTTGAATCGTCTCATTGCAGCTCAGTGGCCGTATTATATTTGTACGTAAACCTATGATCCAAAATTACACAAGAGGAGTACAATGGATGTGCTTTACTATGCTCTCAGAGCCAATACCGGAAAGCCTTCAAACTGCCTAAAAGCGCCTCTATTTTTCGGCGCGGACAGTGGCTCTTTTGCAAGCACTCGAGTTTGTACCTTCAACTGCCTTTTCAAAGATTTTAATCGTGTCTGACTTCCAGAGCGTCCTTAAAAATATGCAACACCGGAGTTAGAATAAGACAACTAACCGTTACATATTGGACGTGACTTTGAAATACAAACGCAGCAAACGGAGGGGGCAGACTATCAATTTGTTGTGGGAGCGTTCCAATGCTGGTATCCGCTACCGCTATGGTGTGGAAGATGACGTAAAAAAAAAAAAAAAATTGTTCTCTCCGCATTGGCAGCTACTTCACGACAAATATGTGGTGGCGCCATGCTTGAGAGCTGGTAGACTTTTACAAGTGGCGTAGGTTTCAAACATCCTGTAACAGGACAACGAGATCTACCTTGCAGCTAGAGTCCCCTCTACAACAGAAACATAAAACATCCAGGAAAGTATTTTATATTCTGGGCATCCGCAATTGTTGAAAGGCATGATGTTACGAAGATTTTCGCTGTGTTGCGCGCGATGATGTGGCTTTAGGCCGCGAAACCGGTTGTGCAACAATAAACAAGAATTTTACCAGCTGTCAGCAGAATTCTTCTTACCGTCATGAAACGTGTTCGCAGCTATCTAGACTTTAATTCCAACGGGAGCTTCCCTAAATCGACGGACGATATCGAACGATCTCTCGAAAATGTGGCGTTGAGAAAGACACTACTACAAACAACAACCAATTTCTTCCCAAAAAATAGTAATACACTGTATATAGACCTCCAACGCAGGTTAGAAGAGCAAATTTTACCAGGAACTCTAATTACTTTACTGTGACAACATTTGACTAGATCGGAAGCACAGTTCTCTTTTTTTTCTGCCATGCACTGTTTAATGCGAAAATCTCTGAAAAAGTATTGCGGTTTCTTCAGTTTTATGTTAAATCTTCCTCGGTATACTTCCTGCAAGGGGCAATTTAGAGTTCTCGGCTTCTCCACAGTGCTGTAGATGTTAGTTTCACGTTCCTTCAAGTGCTGTACAAGTCGCCTTACCACAGATTCTTCACAGATGAATAAATTTATTTCAGACTGTATATGCCATTCGCTGGTACAGTCCGAGAAGTTTTACACGATACTGCACTGTTATGTCCTTTGTTGTTTTCAATGCATTACATTAGTTCAATGACAATTTGTTAATCACAGTGAACGCTAGTACTGTACGGTATTACATCAATGTGACATTTCTTACAATATTTATTTTGCATCAAACTGTTTACAGTGAAACAAAGGGTGAAAGAATCATCACTTCTCTTGTGATACAGAGTTCAAATAATTGCTGCAAAGAATAAAAAATTGGTCAAATGCGTGTAGGTCTCATGGACTGAGGATTCTGCACAAACTTCGTTATGTATACAGATAGTTCATCCGCCACGGGAACCGAGAATCGCAACGATTTTTGCCTTTTATCGACACTGATACTGACAAGATACTGGTCCACTGCAATTCCAAGATTGCATCAAAATAATTCCTCAGACTAGCCCTTACACATAAAAAGAAGAGAGCGAGAGACTTCAGTTGTATATGTAGAGAGAGAGAAGATTTAATAAAGCATTTTTATCTTCTTAGCAAAACATGACTGAATCTTATATTTTATATTTGCATTCAGTAATGTTCCTCTAATATGCTTTTGACGGATGATTAATGCAATATATGTTCAAATGGCAATGAGATATTTTTTACCCGATAGAACTACAATTTAACAAGTTGCAGATTTTTTACTTTACTTGTTCTGTGAAACCCCACTTCTTGCCGAATTTCATGATTTTAAGTCAACGAAAATTCCATACAGGTTTTGATGGGTGAGAATTGCGAATGAATATTTCGTCCATAAAGGACGCAATTATGAGGGCTGTGATTGTTGATCAATACAAATAAAACAATTCCTGCGCCAGTCACTTGTTTATTTGACCACTAGACACTTCGGTAGTTCACACTAGCAACTTCTGATGGAGAATTGTTTATTTATATGGTTGGTGTTGGTGAAGGGTACAGACGTCTTTTCGCAGTCGTAAATCAAGGGCAGTGTAGGTTATTTTAGGTATTTTGCTAATGATAAGAACTATTGATTTAGAGAAGGCACTTTAGAGGTTAAAAATCGGATACAGAGGTATGTTATAAATGGTTTCTATAAAAATATGTTTGCATTTTTTAAAAATATGAATGGACTGCACCAGAATACTGACATGTGCACAACTCACTATATTAGGTAGTTATATAGACATCTTTATTTTTAATGTGAATGTGCTGCAGCATTGGAGACAAAATTTATGATTAAGTAGTTATGTACACAAATACGTTTTCCTTTTGTTTTAAAATGTTAATGAACTG
The DNA here is from genome assembly GCF_021461395.2 of Schistocerca americana. NCBI lineage: Eukaryota > Metazoa > Arthropoda > Insecta > Orthoptera > Acrididae > Schistocerca > Schistocerca americana. The sequence goes on from NC_060120.1 coordinate 909,227,302, forward strand.
CTCTTGAATACAGTTATGTGCACACTTAAATTATCGTATTAATTTGTTTGTTATATGTCATACATATATTGTAGGTTGAACTTACTGAGAGATGAATGGGAATGATTTCATTAATTGCTGTGCATTGAAACTGTAAATTATGAAAATGCTTTAAGTACTTTGCCAAAGCTTTTAAAAATGTTGGTTGAGTCTGTTTCACTATTGTCATTGGATAGATGTTCCCCAGGTTTTTTTTCTGTGTATATAGATTTCTAGTTTTTCATAAAGAGACATTCTGTGTCCTTTGCTCTGTGTATGTAGTATTTCAAAGTTGTTTTCTACATTGTCAACTGGATGTCCTGTATCTTTTATATGGGACTTTATTGCAGACTTGTGTGATGTGCTGTATTGGAAGATGTTGGTGTGTTCTTTGCATCTGGTGTGGAAGTTACAAACTGTTCGACCTATCTACCGAGCGAGTCATCTACTAGATATGGTTCATAAATGCAAGAGAATGAAAATTTATCTTGACTGCTTCTTAAGTTATGAGGAAATCTTCAGAACATTTTATTGTGTTTGGAGTGCAATTCTTCTTTTGTGTCGCTTGAAGATATTGGCATTTTTGGGAGATCTTACCAAGGAAGGGGATGCATGTTGTTAGTGTACGTTCTTGGTGGTTATTTTGTTCATTTTATTTTTTATTTTTTTAACTAAATTGTCTATTAGTGTAGGCTTATACCCAATAGCTATAACTATTTGTTTTATGATTTTTATTCTATTCTGGAGACTCTAACCACTCAGTGAGATTCTTAGAGCTCTTTGGATCATTTAGCGGTACGCTGGTAGTTCGTGAATGTTAGGATGGCAGGAGGAAGCATGTACGTTTATGTGGTTGGTGGTTGGTTTCCTATAAATTTGTAAGACATATTTCTTATCTTGTTTGCAGACTGATGAGTCGAGGAAGTTAATGGTGTTATTTATTTCCTGTTCACAGGGGAATTTAATATTCTTGTGCATTTTGTTGAATGTCTTCGACATAATCTTTGTTTTCCCATCAATGATGAGAAATGTATCGCCTACATATCTTCTCGAGAACTGAACTTTTTGAATGCGTATTGTCTTTTTCGTGAAAAGTTTGTGCTCCAGGTGGTTGAGCAATATTTCAGCAATAGTTCCTGATGCGCTGGTATCCATCTGTTTGTTCGTAGATTTTCCATTGAAAGAGAAGTAATTATATTTCAGTATCAGTTCGAGAAGGTTGATAAATTTTGTAATTTCTGCTGGGGACATCTGCTTGTATTTTATTAGCTCATGCTTAATAACAGCTAAATCATCATGAATGTGGATGTTACTAAACATATTTTTTACATCTAGAGAGATAATTTGACATTTCTTAGTACTGTGTATGTCCTTCAGATCCCTGGAAAATGAGAGGCTATTTTTTAAATTGAATTGGTAGTTTCAAATGTAAAGTTATCTTGTAGGGTTTTGTTTAGTTTCAATAGAATTTTGTACCTAGGTTAATTTATTGAGTTGGAGATTAGTCTTTCAGAGGCGTCTTTTTAGCGAGCTTTTGAGATCTTAGGCGTGGTGCTGTTGGATTTATGCATATACACTGGTGCTTTTCCCTTTCATTAAACAGGACGTTATTTTCTTTGAGGAGAGCTTTAAGTTCAGTTTGGAATTTGTTTGTACGGTCTTTGTCTAGTTGTATAATGCTATATTCTTCAAAGAACTTCAAGGTTGTGTGGATGTATTCATTTTCACATAAAGTAACTGCTTATTTCCTTTGTATGCCTTGGTGACAATTGCTTTATGTTTTTCAGTTCGGTATTTAGTGTGTGGAATTCTTTACTTTCTTTAATGGTAGTGGTGTTCCTGTTTCTCTTGTGGTTTCTTTCTCAAGCAGATTTTTAACTCGTTCTCAGATAACAGTTTTAGTGTTGGTATCTAACTTAGCGGCATGTACTGCATTGTTAGTAGGTGATATTAACTCTTTAATCTTTCTAATATTGTGTGGGTGTTCTACGTTGAATTTGACCTTTTAGGTCAAGTTCTTCATAATTGAATTCGATGTCGGTGGTGTTTATAACTTCACTGTTATAAATTATTTACGTGGTTTGATGTCGACTGCACGTTTTTGAGTTTGTATAGGTTTCTTTTGTGTCCATGTATGATGGTGGTATTCTCCTTGTTAACGTTGTCCTTGATTTTTTGCCGCACATAGTTTGCGGGGCCCTTGGGCTGCGACTGTGAAAAGACGTCTGTACTCTTCATCAACACAAACCATGTAAATAAGTAATTCTCCACCTGAGGATGATGATGTGAACCATCGAAACACGTAGCGGCAAAATAAACAAGTGACTGACGCAGAGTTTGTGAGGTTTAAAATATGTCACCGAATCTTTTAATGACATTTACTTAGAAGTTGTAATTTTGTGTACCGCCAAGGGACCATAGACCTTAATACGTGACATAAATTTGAACTTGATACGCCAACCAGTTCCAGAGAAAGAGGGGCCTGGACAGACAAAGAGATGGTTAAAAAATGACAAAAATATTCTTTCGTGTTATATAATTAGAAATTAACAATTTTCAGATTTTTTTCCTTTACTTGTAATGTGAAAGCTTCTTTTTTGCCATATTTCATGATTCAAGGTCAACGGGAACTCCCTATAGGTTTTGATGAGCCAGTTTTCTAGTATCAAAATATATGACATAAGTGGCCGTATCTTTTGACTGAATTAACTTAGAAGCTTAAAATTTTTACACTTCCAAGGGATCATAGAACTCGACATGTGATGTAAACTTGAGTTTGATACGTCTTCCCGTTCCTGAGAAAAAGCGTTCTTAACAATCGGACGGACAGACAGACAGACAGACAGATGAACGGAACGAAGTGAACTTATAAGGGTTCCGTTTTTACAGATTGAGAGACGAAACTCTAAAATAGTACAGATAAGTGCTACAAAGTGAAAGTAGCGCCTTTGCCATCATGTGCAAGAGAAAGGCAGGGAACTGTTTCACTTCTGAATGATAATAGTTGGCGAAGAAAAAAGAATACTGTCAGAACACATTCTAAACTGCCTAAACTACACAATACCAAAGCGCCGAAGGGAAGAGAGGTGAAATTATAGTTCCCACTCGACAAGGCAAGGCAGTTCACGTGTCCGTTCGTGATTTGTAATCGTTTACACACAAACCAGTAATCTTTCTCCAAAGCTAAACTCAGTTGAGAAACATAGCTAGGTTCGGCTTTAGCGGCAGCTGTATTCCCTGTCACTGCAGCTGGCTGACTCGTCAGAAGCAGCTGCGACTACAACTGCAGCTGTACAGGCCAGGCGATCTCATGTAGCATTGCAGAACTGGGTATGTTTTCTGGGGGAGACACGTGCAGCCGTGACACAGATGACTATATTAGGAACTCATGTCAAAATGTAGGTCCCTGAGCTCGTAACTTGGTAGCTAAACTCGTTCCCAGGTCAGGAGAGACCGACGGTATGTTACCTCCAGTAGGAGCATGTCTGGTCAACCACAGCACTATTTGCATGTATCTTGGAGTTGATGGCTGATTTACTTTAGTTTTAACAAAATGAGGAGAATGCCATGTGTTAAAAAAAAAAAGTAGGCTACTGCCAGCTCCTTTCTCAGACAACTTATACCCTACCTAGACTCTACTCTGCATCGACATTAATCCTGTTTCCAACATATTCCTTTCCAGTCCCATAGTTACAGCAATTATCAAAGTTGTATTTCGAGTGCAAAGGAACCATCGCAACGTCGTGATGTTATGGATGTATATATGAAAGGACGCTCTGGAATACCTGGAAATGAACAAGTAGATATCTTAGAAAAGCAAGCATCTCTATATGGTGCTATTAAAAGTGATTAACTCCGCGCAGATGTGATACCCACGTTCAGAAAGCGGTTGTCATAGAAATGTCAACACGACTCGTCGAGGACATCCAAAATCAAAGGCAGTCACTAAGCACTACTATTATACCGTGGTATTCTTGCAATCGTGGGATGACCAACGACTGCAAGAGTACCATGGTATAATAAGACAAAACATCGAGGAGTTTCACGACATTATAGCGCGGGTAAAATTTAATCGCCGGCCGATGTGGCCGAGCGGCTCTAGGCACTTCAGTCTGGAACCGCGCGACCGCTACGGTCACAGGTTCGAATCCTGCTTCGGACATGGATGTGTGTGATGTCCTTAGGTTAGTTAGGTTTAAGTAGTTCAAAGTTCTAGGGGGCTGATGATCTCGGATGTAAAGTCCCATAGTGCTCAGAGCCATTTGAACCTTTTTTTTTTTTTTTTAAATTTAAGCATTGGAAGTTCAACAAACACTTCTAGTGGCTCAAAATAAGTGCCATGCTTCTAAGTGTTTGCGGAGACGAATAAGATGTAAACCATATATCCCTTCACTGTCCACGGAACAGAATCTCATCAACGTCCTTGCAAGCAATTTTCGTGCGCTTGGTCATCAGTTCCCAAACAGCCTCCAGACCTTGTTAGCATCCAACCATATAGCAACGTGTAAAATACTGTACAGTGCCAATAACTAGAAACAGCTGCCTGCGCTGCTAATATAATGCCCTTAGTAATTAGAATGCCATGGGAAGACCAAAGCACATTTAACTGACTATATTTCTCGTGCTACTCAGTGGGATATTGAACTCGCAGCCTATAAATGTATGCCGCTATGTATTTCCTACGTGTATGTGTGAACACTGGTGTGTATGTATACGAACGGCTGTAATATTCACTTCTGGTTATTGTGTACTGTTCTGCTGTTCTTTCTAGATTGTGCTTATAGACCGGCACAAATATTCATTTCTCTATCCGCAGCTTTTGAAACAATTCTTACAGTACCTGCAAAAGAACATTTTGTTGTTAATTTGGATACATAGTTATTAATATGGATTGAATTGGGAGTATCCCAAATGTGTACCTCCGGGATTCATCATTTCATATTGTTTCCAGTTGTATTTTTATAGCGTACTGCCTCTTTCATCCTGTGTTAGATTTTAGTCTTGTTTACTCGTTTCAGTATAATCACCGTCGCCACCACCACCACCACCACCACCACCACCACCACTATCGTTTTCCAACTCCAGTTTCCCGGATGTAGTGTACAAGCGCTCGCCATCTCCTTCTGTCTTCATACATCTTCTGTTCCCATTTGTGTCCTTTCTCCTCCAGTTCCGACTTTACAGTCGCTATCCAGCGTTATCTTGGTCTTCCCACGGTCTTCTTCATACGAGGTTCAGTTTGAAATACTTCTTGGCAGATATTTAGCTGGTAATTCTCACTGTGTGTCCGTACCACTAAAAACCTGCGTTTCTTTATGACACTGGTAACAGAAACCTCAGTACCAGTTACTTTTCTATTCACCCCATTTCTGATTTTGTCCTTTCTATTTGTTTAATTCATAGTTCTAATGCATCTGTTTCTGTTGCCTGTATTCTGCTGAGGTCTTTGTCTAGTAGTATACATGTATCTAAACAACATCTAAGCAGTGGTACGAAATGTGGTACAATTTTGCCTTTTATATTCGTGGTATTTTGTCGTCGGAGAGAAGGCTTTTGATTTGACTGTAAAAACTGGATGCCTTTTGTGTACTGCTGAGTACTTCCTGATTAATGGTGGTGTCTTCTGAGATCATGCTTCCTAGGCACTTGAAGTGGAAAACAGATTCTACTTTAAAACTTTCATCCACTATGGATGAGAATTACTGTGACTGTGATAAATAAACATTTCTTGAAATTGCTGCTATCAGTCGACTGGTTGCAGTAATTTCAAGAAACCTACATTCTACTTTGACTCCTTCTAAAAATATATCTGAGGTCGTTCCTTGCCTGTTGATGGTCATTTCTACTGTCTTTGTTTTACTTATTTTTAGTCTGAAATTTTTGAATGTGTTATTTCGGTCATTAAGCTTCTTCTGTGCTTCATCTTCTGTCTCCCCCGATACTATTAAATCATCAGCAAAAACCAGGACATTTGGTTCACTGTCTATTTCCTTGATAGATTTTGTGATCTTGCCCATTACTATGAAAAACAGAAGTGGTGATAGGGCACTTGTTTGTTGGACACATCTCTTTGTTTCTAACCATTCTAATCGTTCGTTACCTATCTGGTCACACTTCTGGTAAAACATCTTGACATTATCAATTAGGTAGTTTGGCACCTTTAGTTCTTCCAGGCATTCCCATATCTTGTTTCGAGGAACACTGTCATACGCTTTTTCAGTTTCCACAAATACGATCACAAGATTTCTTTGATATTCCAAGTGCTTTGCTGTTAGCATTCTTATTGCGAAAATAAGATCCGCAGTACTTCAGTCTTCTCTGAACCCATGTTGTTCTTCCCCAAGCAAAGGTTCCGGTATCTTTGTAAGTCTCGTTTCTACGATCTTTCCTAAGAGGTTCAGGTTATGTGGCAGCAGCATGAGTCCTCTGTCATTTCCGTACTTTCGTCGATTGCCCTTTTTGAACGGAGGGATGATGACTCCTTTACTCCAATCTTCTAGGATTTTGTTTTCTTCCCAAATCACTTATCGTACTGTATATAGTCAACTTAAGCCTTGTATTCCAGCTGCTTTTGTCATGTTTGAGTTGAGATCATCAAAGACTGTCGACTTTCCAGTCTGCATGCTCATTAGTGCTGTTTCTACCTCACCCAATGTTAATGGGCATCCGTTGGTTTGGCCGTCATTAATTTCTCTACAGTCCTTGGTGGTTGTGTTGTCCCCATCCCCGTTTATCAGCATGTTGAAGTACTTTTTCATTTCATCCATGATCCCTTCCTCTGTTCGTATTAAGCTACCATCATCTGTTTCCAGTGCAAGGATATTTACATATTCATAGTATAGTAATTTCCTGTTTTCCTGACAATCCTCCTCTATCGTTTTAGTACAGTCCTCCCAGCACTTTCAGTATACTATGAATGTAAAACTTGTTTTATGTCGGAATCTGTCCTTTGTTATGCCTATGTAATTTCGTATCAGGTAATGGCTCAAGGTAATGTACAATCTGCATTGTTGAAACAAACTGTAACCTAACATTTCCAGTGTTGAAATGTTTGGGCACGTTTCGAAAGCCGATAAATTAAAATAATAATCTCTTCTTCTTCTTCTTCTTCTTCTTCTTCTTCTTCATCCGCGATCAGGCCCAGAGGACCGCGCTCCACCACAGTTAGAGCTCTCCATCTGTCTCTGCCTTCTGCTATCTGTCTCCAGTTTTCCGTGACTCCCAGCTGCAACAGGTCTTCTCTCACTCCATCGATCCACCACTTTCTAGGTCTTCCCACTGGTCTGCTGCCTGACGGGATCCAGTCCATTGTGATTTTGGGCCATCTTGTTGCCTCCATTCTAACAACATGTCCAGCCCATTGCAGTCTTTTGCTTCTCATCACTCCCAAGATGTTAGGCTCCTTGTACAGCTCTTCTAATTCAGTGTTATGGCGCCTTCCCATTCTCCAGTAGTCTGATCTCTGACTGGTCCAAATATTTTCCAGACGACTTTCCTTTCAAATGTTAGCAGTCGCTTAAGGTCTTGTTTTCGAGTGCTCCAGGTTTGAGAACCATAAAGTACTACTGGCATTATTAATGTCTTATACAACCGTAGCTTTAGCTGTTGCGAGACACTTCTACATTTTAATATAGGGTCTAGAGAGTGATAGTATCTGTTTCCCGCCTGCAGTCGTGCTTTTATCTCTGCTTCAGTTGATGTTACTTCTGTAAAAAATGATTCAAGGTATTTGAACTCTTTCACATGTTTACACCTGGTGTTGTTCACAATTAAATCTTGAGACTTCTGGATCTTTCTTCCTATGGTCATATACTCTGTCTTTTCAGAGCTAATTTGTAGACCGATCCTAGCTGCCAATAACTCCAAAGTCTGGATACTTCTCTTCAGATCTTCTTGTGTGCATGCTAACAGTGCAATGTCGTCTGCATAGGCCAGATATGTAATGTGTTCATTACCAATTTGAATGCCCTTGATGTTTTCTTTGTTGAAATCCCGCATTACCTTCTCAAGTGCCAGGTTGAAGAGGACAGGTGATAGCCCATCTCCTTGGCGTAATCCTGTTACAACCTGCAAGCTTTCTGTCATTTGATTGCCTACCTTAACCTTAAGTTTTGTGTCATTTAGGCATACCTCTACCAGTTTGACCAACTTCTTTGGTATACCAAACTCTGTCATAGTTCTAATCAGGCTAGGTCTATGTATACTGTCGTAAGCCTTCTTGAAGTCTACAAACAGGAGATGTATCTCTCGTCCGTATTCGTACATTTTTTCACAGACCTGTTTTAGGACAAAAATCTGGTCCGTGGTTGATCGCCGTGCCTGGAAACCTCCTTGGTATTCTCCAATTATGTCTGTTGCTATAGGCTTTATTCGTTCTAATAGGCAGTTGGAGAAGATCTTATAACAGGTGTTGAGTAGCGCTATGCCCCTGTTGTTGTCACATACGGATTTGTCTTTCTTTTTATATATGGGGCATATCACAGCTACCTTCCATTCCTCTGGTATTTCATGTTTTTCCCAAATTTGCTCGATTAGCTTGTGGATTTTGAAACAGAGGATTTCGTCTCCAGCCTTGAGAAGTTCAGCAGGGATACCGTCCTCACCTGAACTTTTACCATTCTTAAGGTTTTTAATCTGGTTCCTTATCTCTTCAATGGTGGGTGGAGGATATTCTGGGTCTACTGTTACTGGTTCATCAAACTCAAGTAGTTCGGTTGGTTCATCAGAGTTTAGGAATTCTCTGAAGTATTCCATCCATCTTCTTCCAATTTTTTGATCTTCTGTTAACATTCTTCCATTGGCATCTTTTATAAATCTGTGTTGATGGTATGTCCCTCCTTTTAAACTTTTCACTTTTCTATAAAGTTCTTTATACCTATTTCCATGAAAGTCTTGTTCAACTTCCTCCATGATACTTTTAACATATTTTCTCTTTGCTTTCCTCAATGTGGCTTGGGTCCGCCGTCGCGTTTCTTCAAACTTCGATTTTTCTTCTTCTTGCATATTGCTTTGCATCCACAGTAGTTTGGCCCGTTGTCTCTCCCTGATAGCTCCCTCACACTCCTCATTGAACCACACTCTTTTTCCCCTAGTTCGCTTTGGGATTACTTCTTGGGTTGTTTTTTAATGGTCTCTGCAATCGCCTTCCAGTTCTGATCTACCACAGTATCTCCTTCCTCTTCATTCAAAGCCTCAAAACGGTTTGTTAGTGCTATCTTGAAAGTTCTTCTTATATTATCTTCAGTCAGACTCTCATGGTCATATCGAGTGACTCTTTGCATTCTTTTGTGCTTCCTGGCTCTCCATATTGTTTTCATCCTTCCTCTGACAAGGAAGTGGTCTGATCCACATTCCGCACCTCTTGCCGTTCTAACATTTTGTATCCACTTCTTTATTCTCTTCTCTACAATTAGGTGGTCAATTTGGTTCACTGTTTTCACTGGAGACACCCAGGTTCCTTTATATATTCTCTTCCTGTCGAAATCAGTACTACTTATAGACAAGCCTTTTGCAGTCGCAAAGCTAACCAGCCTAGTGCCGTTATCACTGCTCACATCATGTAAACTGTGCTTTCCGATGGTCCCCATGAAGGCTGCTTCTTTCCCTATTTTCGCATTAAAATCTCCAAGGATAATTTTGTAATGTTCACTTGGTACATTGTCTAAAACCGTTCCTAATTCCTCGTAGAAAATATCTTTTTTGATGTCATCGCTTTCTTCGGTTGGGGCATGACAATTTATATATGTGAGTTTGTGTTTTCCCGTGTCTATGGTTAGGAGTGAGATTCTGGGGTTGATTGATTTAAAATCTATGAGAGTGGTACAGAGTGATTTCTTCACTGCAAAACCAGTTCCTAGTGAGTGGTTTGTTTCCGAGGCTCCATGGGATATGACATAGTTTTCCATTTCTGTAGCTCCGGTTTCTGTCCACCTTGTTTCTTGCAGGGCCAATAGATCAATTTGATACTTATCTGCCTCCCTTACTACACATTTTGCTGCCCCAGCTTGGTATAGGCTTCTGACATTCCAGGTCCCTAGTTGTATTTCCTTCCGTAGTCCTTGTTCTTGCTTAGGTCGTTTTACAGAGATCAGTCCTATCCGAGGCTCTTCTATGATGCTAGTACCGGTGATTATTTTTCCCAGGACAGGTTGGTAGCCCGTCGTCAACCCCCAACCTGGAGGACCAGGATTTTTCATTCGGGGTTTTCTCCCGTAGAAAGATTGGCTTCTCCACGCCTATAGAGGTCTTTCTGCCATTTTGTACATATACCAGGGAATGACAGGAAAAGGAAATGGTGAGGACAAGTTTGGGATAGGAAAGGGGAGCGATAGATCGTTATGGGACACACTTTGTCTGGCTCTTCCCCTTTGGCCTGTCCGGCATGGGTGACCCTGCTGGTAGCTACGCTACCGCCGGCATAGCCCTCCGGATCCAGAGCACGCAAACCTCCTCGCCCGCACGGACAGTGCTACGTTAAGGCGGTGTCCCCTGAGGAGGTAAAATAATAATAGTAATAACAAATCATTCCTTCCCTTGCCGTTTCAGCACAGAACCCCCTCTTTTCTTATGGGACCACCTAATTTTCAGCTTTCTTCTTTAACTCAACATCTCAGACGCTTAGTTCTGGTACTACTAGAATGGTTTAGTAAGGGATGTTTCCCTGCCTGTAGTAGTCTGCTACTATGCTTCCAAGGTAACAGAGCTGCTTCACTTCGTCTAAAAGGTACTCACGAACTATGATGTTAAGTTTGGCGTAAATCTCGTTTCTGCTGCTCCGCAATATTGTCATCTTTCTTTGGTTTACTCTCGATCCATATTTCCCACTTAATAGACTTATCACACCATTCAACATGTCCTGCAGTTATCCCTCACTTTCATGGAGAATTACAGCGACATCAGTGACAGTGACATCTTTTCGCAGTGAATTTTAGTCCCACTTCAGTGATTCCTCGACTCAGTATAAACTAAATACTGCATCCCGACATTACGCCTTATTTAGTCCGAGCATTTATCTCTTGTTATACCATTATTATGTGTATCTCCAGCCGGCCGGGGTGGCCGTGCGGTTCTAGGCGCTACAGTCGGGAACCGCGAGACCGCTACGGTCGCAGGTTCGAATCCTGCCTCGGGCATGGATGTGTGTGATGTCCTTAGGTTAGTTAGGTTTAAGTAGTTCTAAGTTCTAGGGGACTGATGACGTCAGAAGTTGAGTCCCATAGTGCTCAGAGCTATTTGAACCCCATTTTTTTGTGTATCTCTTCGTTCTTGAACACATTAGATATTACTCATCGTTCTGTACTATTAGTGGAACTATAACCTGTGATTGTCGTGTTTCAATATATTAAATTATTTTAACGCTACAAGTCATTAGCATGAAGCTTTTGCAGCTAAACAAATTAAGCCAGAACACGGAATTCTCCATAGTAATATATGTTATGAAGACAGCACAGTGTAGACACGTCAGTTGGTTTCTGTCTTAATGATTCTACAACATTCATTGTTTGTAACAGTAATGTTGAAATTTTTTAAATCGTTATTCATAAAAACTTTTGCCATGTTCACAGAGTACATTTATTTTAAATGTTGAGTTAACAGTGAAAGATCGTCGAACGGCGATACTGTCTGTATAGTTGTTCAATTAATTTTTATGTTAATTGGTAAACTTCTCTTGTATAGACCAATGTTGTAAAAAGATTTCAATAGGCCTTCCATTATTAACATGACAATTAATAGACTTAAAATGTAACTTCATTTGCTACCTCGTTTGAGTTAGAAGCACATCAGATTCTCATTCAATTAACCTGTTAAGGAAACTACCGTGTATGACAATTATTAATGCGTAGTTTTTGGTGTTTAAAAACGTTCGAAGTGGCGACGGAGTCGTCTCGTCAACGCGCTCAGTTTGGTATCTTTCAAACTAATGCAGCATTGCTAGATCGATTGACACTAAATATCCAAGTTTTTTTGCGTAGACTGATTTCACTTGATCCATTTTTTCCGCCGTCACGTCCATTCGTTCCATACATCAGGACGTGACGTATTTTCGGTTTAGGGAACTCGTCTAGTGTTCGGTGTCTCTCGCGCTCTGTTGTTTACCTGGATGCCAGGAGTTGAGCCATACCTCTTCTGATTGGCTCGTGCATTTAAAACCAACGCTTTTGCGCGTGCCTTCGGCAGTCATCTTACCAAAGGTTCAAAATAAGTAATGAAAGTTGGATGAGAGATTTCTTAAAGTGAAGATGAGTCGCTGCTCATGGATTTCTCTGTCGCTCACACTACGTGGCCGTGATCATTCCCAAGTAAACATCTGTAGCGATTGCAGAAAGTAAGGTACACACGTCGTCCCACACGAAGACCATTACGCAACAAGAGTGGCGTATTGTCAGAAGAGAATAGAAGTTCCACGTTTCTTGAGACACAGTTCTGCCGCGATATGGTTAACGCGTACCTCGCAATATGCGAAAGCGAATAAAAATTTCTCTGATGCCGGCGGTCAAACACACTGCCTTTAGTCTATTTTAAGGTTATCAATCAGCTTGCAAAACAAGCCCGCAAAACTCATCCTACTAATAGTGGAATTCGTCGATGAGGAACAGGTTTAGGCAGTGACCTGCAAAGGGAATACCGCCAATAAGTACTCAAACACAACCACGTAGCGTTTGTAAGTTTTCTACTCTTTTTGATGATTTCATTAAACTATTCATTTGTTTGACTTCTTGCCTAACATACTGATTCGCCATCGGTCTATTTGCAGATACCATTTCCAGACATTTTACTCCTGAGGCACAGGTATCATTCTAATAATTTTTGTAGCCATACGACTATGGTGAAAAAACTCCGAAATTAAACCGTGTATGAATAATACCGAGCTTGTTTTGTCCCGAGTTCATGAAAATGTTCGTGCATCGATATAATGGTCACTCACCGGGGAAGGCCACGACCTTAGGATCACGGATCTACTCCAAATTTTGTACACCCTTAGGTGGTCAATGAAACAACATAATGTGCAAGTAATGAGATGCACTACTCTCCAATTTTGAGAAAATTGCAAGATAAGTTTTAACCGTCTATTATGTAGCTGATGTATTTGCGCGAAGGTGCCGGCCATAAGAAGTCAATGTGGTCAAGCGGTTAGCGTTGGCGCTTTGCAAGAGGGTCGTAGACCAGGCGGTTCAAATCGTCATGTCTGCAGTAGTCGAAGAGCAGGGAGAGTCACCTTCATTTTTGTTGTATAAGTGTAAATTTCTTGATATGAAAAAAAATTGCACCTACACTAATCGTTTTTGCTAAATTAGCAAAGTCTCACGCTAAGCAGGTTAACTGCCAAATGGGGCCTGCCTGCCTCCGTGTCTGCTGCTTTGAAGCGTCGAGATGCTAAGTAGTTCGGCGTACCTTAACAGATTGCACGTATAAGAGGTTTTGCAAATCACGACAGGCATACATTTCTAGGAGCAGTCCGTGCGTTTCTTCGTTTACTTGTCGATAGTTATAAATGTTTGCTCTAATAAATAAATTTAGTTATAAATAGTAAGCAGTCAAATAACATGGAATTCACTAAAACTTCATGCAAATACAAGTGGTTTTTTTTAATTATATTACCTCTCAAATGTAGAACAGAAACCAAATGGTAGTTATAAGAGTCGAGGCGCATGAAAGGGAAGCAGTGGTTGGGAAGGGAGTGAGACAGGGTTGTAGCCTACCCCCGATGTTACTCAATCTCTATATTGAGCAAGCAGTAAAGGGAATGAAAGAAAAGTTCGGAGTAGGAATTAAAATCCATGGAGAAGAAATAAAAACTTTGAGGTTCGCCGATGACATTGTAATTCTGTCAGAGACAGCAAAGGACCTGGAAGAGCAGCTGAACGGAATTGACAGTGTCTTGAAACGAGGATATAAGATGAACTTAAGCAAAACGAGGATAATGGAATGTAGTCGAATTAAATCGGGTGATGCTGTGGGAATTAGATTAGGAAATGAAACGCTTAAACTAGTAAATGAGTTTTGCTATTTGGGGAGAAAAATAACTGATGATGGTCGAAGGAGAGAGGATATAAAATGTAGACTGGCAATGGCAAGGAAAGCGTTTCTGAAGAAGAAAAATTTGTTAACATCTAGTGTTGATTTAAGTGTTAGGAAGTCGTTTCTGAAAGTATTCGTATGGAGTGTAGCCATGTATGGAAGTGAAACATGGACGATAAATAGTTTGGACAAGAAGAGAATAGAAGCTCTCGAAATGTGGTGCTATAGAAGAATGCTGAAGATTAGATGGGTAGATCACATAATTAACGATTAGGTACTGAATAGAACTGAAGAGAAGAGAAATCTGTGGTACAACTTGACTAGAAGAAGGGATCGGTTGGTAGGGCATATTCTGAGCCATCAAGGGGTCACCAATTTAGTATTGGAGGACAGCGTGAAGGGTAAAACTCGTAGAGGGAGACCAAGAGATGAATACACTAAACAGATTCAGAAGGATGTAGGTTGCAGAGGTACTGGGAGATGAAGAAGCTTGCACAGGATAGAGTAGCATGGAGAGCTACATCAAACCAGTCTCTGGACTGAAGACCACAACAACAACAACCTCTGAAATTTCATATAAATTAGATAGTATGAAAAATATACATTAAAAATTATGTTCGAGTGGGACTCGAACGCTGTCTCATACACGTTCGTCTTACAAAGTTTGGAAGCTGACCACTTAACCACTATGAACTCTAGCGCTGGAGGCAACTTCGCCAAGAAGAGTCCTGTAGTACAGTCACTATGGGTTTCATGGAAGTAGCTGAGAGGATGGAGTTGGCAGCGGCCGTGGATCCAGACAAAATGACGTACACCAATAGGTCGCCCCACAATTGCGATTCTTAAAAGAATCAAACACTCGATGAGTGTAGTCAGGTTAATTTGCGCTCCATTATAAGAAACGAATTTTTCATTCATTTCAGTGTTTATCACGTAATATTTTCTGAATTACGTGTCATATAATGGTACAATTTTGTAAGTACAATCGGTGCTGTACGCGGATAGTCTCTGCGAAATTTCTTGTGAATCGAATTCATAGGAAAGAAATAATAAATTAAAACGTAGTGTCCAACGCTAAAACATGGACTGTGAAAATGTGGTAATGGATAAATTTTTTCTTTTCTATATTTTCTAAGGGTGTCAGCGAGACAATTTTTCAGAAAGCTTTGAAATTATGTCTGAGGTTTGTTTGAAGTCGCTATGTGCTTTCATTTTTCAAATGTTCAAATGTGTGTGAAATCTTATGGGACTTAACTGCTAATGTCATCAGTCCCTAAGCTTACACACTACTTCACCTAAATTATCCTAAGGGCAAATACACACACCCATGCCCGAGGGAGGACTCGAACCTCCGCCAGGACCAGCACAGTGCTTTCATTCTCAGATGCTTGACGATTATAGTCTGCGTAATTTTTGCGCCGTGAGTTACCTTGGCTCGAGGCGTATACATAGTTTCTAACTTCAATACTGGACTCAGTGTGTTAAAACTGTAATTTAAGAGTATGCCTCTTAATGGGTAATTATGATATTATTATAATTTTTTAAATTTGGTCAATAAAAGTTAAAAATCAAATTTTTGTTACCCCTGGAAGCCGTTAGGTAGGCAACCTGCAAATGAAACGTGGTTGAAGGTTTTTAGCCCTTTAGTAATACAGTTTTTTTTTTTTTTTGGGAGCCCGCCCCTCTGTAGTTTCTAAGTGCCGTAGTAAGCGGTATTTTGACTACCTGTCGGTGGCTATATGAACTTTTTTCCCGCAGGCTTAGTAAGGCGATTTTTTTGAGCTATTTGAGTTACGAACAGTCCTGGTTGCAACTTGTTCTTTTATTAACAACACTTTTACTCTTCGTGGGCCATCTTCAGATTATCTATAAAGATAACAAAATTTTTAAAAAATTGTCCTAGCTTCAACGATTCTGAATGTGAATAAGGAGCTATTACAGCTCTTAAGACTTTCCTTCTACAACATTCTAAAAGCAGTAAAACAGCTCTGTGCTGCACTGAAGCACGCATCGAATCAGATGGACGCGCCGAGACCTTGTGCTTGTCCAACTTTTCAAAACCCAGAAAATGGCTCTGTGCTGGACTCAATCACGCGACGAATCAGATAAACCCCAGAGACCTTGTCAAAAACAAGTCATGTCACGTCATGTAAAAGCGGGGTAGAATGCTAAATGAATAATCAAAATGAACGACCACAAGCAAAGTTTTTTTAGATCAGTGATTGACATCCTCTGCAGATTCCTCCCCCCCCCCCCCCCCAAACCCCACACACTATTTTAGCTGTAATCAGAGAGTTTCATAACGTAATTTTTATTGCAGCCACTAATGGTTATAATCCATGGATGGTAGATAGACGATATATAAAAGGAAATCATCGCGTTGTAAGAACTATGTGCAATCGAATTTTTTATCGCCATAGGTATGTGAAGGTTTCGCGTGTAGGAAAATTATCGTATCAATTAGCCAAGTTACTCAAAAATCTTGATGCCCGTGTAGCTTTTCCAGCGCATTATAAGGTTCAGATCTCTAACATGCATATTGAGCGGTCTACTAAAGATTGGTATGCATCTTCTGGGGCTTACAAATTGGAATGCAGTTTTATAACGAATTTTGCGAACATTTGGTAACCTAAACAGGTCAAGTAAAGCAGCTCTCTACTCTTGATGAACACCTGAAGACTGCGGGATACCACGCTTGATGATATCTCCATCTGTAAGTAGGCTGTTTAGGCTTTTTTGTTGGTAACGGCCGGTCGCGGTGGTCTCGCGGTTCTAGGTGCTCAGTCCGGAACCGCGAGACTGCTACGGACGCAGGTTAGAATCCTGCCTCGGGCATGGATGTGTGTGATGTCCTTAGGTTGGTTAGGTTTAAGTAGTTCTAAGTTCTAGGGGACTGATGACCACAGCTGTTAAGTCCCATAGTGCTCAGAGCCATTTGAACCATTTTTTTGTTGGTAACGCCACGTAGTGCTCTGTACGAAAATAGCTGACTGCGCTGTGTGCAGTCTGTGGCTGGTTGGACTCATTGGAATATTCGCTAGTGTAGCAATGGGCAGTTGGACGTGAACAGTGTGTAGCGTTGGGCAGCTGGAGGTGAAACACCAGCAGTGGTGGATGTGGGGAGAGATATGCCAGAGTTTTGAGAGCGGACGATCTGGGCATGTGTCCGTCAGAAAAAGGAAATTTGTAAGACTGGATGTCATGGACTGATATATATATATATATATATATATATATATATATATATATATATATATTGCTAACTATGCCTATCAGTAGTTAGTGCTTTCAGTGGTTAGAATCTTTTATTTAGCTGGGAGTATTGGCGCTCGCTGTATTGCAGTAGTAGTTCGAGTAACGAAGATTTTTGTGAGGTAAGTGATTCATGAAAGGTATAGGTTATTGTTAGTCAGGACCATTCTTTTGTAGAGATTATTGAACGTCAGATTGCGTTGCGCTAAAAATAGTGTGTGTCAATTTAGTGTTGATCGCAATAAGTAAAGAGAGAACTGTCTACGTACGTTCAGTTTTGCTCAGCTGTTTGAAAATAAAATAACTGAAGAGTTTTTCCAGCACTGTCATTCTTTACATACAAAGGGGAAGTTTCACATCTTACAGTATGATCGGAAAGTCAAGAAGCTTGATGTACTGGAACCAAACAGTTGGAAATCCTTAATCACACGTGTATGGGAACTATCAGCTCGCTAGTAGGAGCCAAGGCTATTATGATTCAATGAAGTCAGTTTTTGAAATTTTTACATAAATTTGGTTATGCTCTTGTAATGGGTTCCATTTCGATTTTTTAATTGCACCCCAAATGATTCATTCTCAGACATTATACTTCTAAAGTCGAATTGGAATTTGCTGTTTTAAGAATTTGTTTTCTCCGGAGTTATTGGGATGACATCCATCGTTGGTGGTTATGTTACCATTTTATGTAGTAACGGCTGATGTTACTATTTTATCTACTTGGAGTAATTTAAAGGTTCCTATACGGGCGACTGTGATCTGATTAATTTTAGCCGCTTCATTTCATTATAGTGAATCAACCATTTTTAGATCTTTTTTGCAAAGATTAAATATGCTGATGTGACATACCTACTTTGAGTGCCACCTGCATACGTCCTCTGCAGATATTTTATGCAAGCCTCTTTCCATTGCTCGCCTGCATGCCGGCTTGACGTTCCTGCCATGAAGTTATTGTGGCATCACTGTGTATGACGTTTAAATGTTAACTCATCTTCGTGAGTGTGGTCCTACCATTGCACCATTCTGGCTGCTGGTACGACTTTATTACGACATGTCTCGTTCAGTTTGACTACTTATTTAGTGTTCTGTCACGCGGCTACACTACATTACATTAGTTGTTTTTGACTAGGTCTCGGCGGGTCCATTAGATTTGACGGATGCTTCATTTTAGTACAGAACCGTTTTATTGCTTTCAGTATGTTGTAAACGGAAAATTTTGAGGAGAGTAGCAATGCCTTACTCACATTTAGCTAGGATAACACGCTAATTTTTGCTTATTTTGTTATCCTTATAGATAATGTAAAGGAGCCCCACGAAGGCGAAACACTTTGTTAATAAAATAATATGTTACAAACAAGACTCCTTTCAATTCAGATATTCTACATACGGTTGCTGTACCAGAAGGCCTAATGGAGTCGAAGAAATTTTATGGGCTAGTTTTTTTGGGTGGTGCGAAGAGATGTATTTCCAAACTAGAACCCTGGGTCTGCGCTAACTATGTTGACCCCCTGGTGGTGGCACTTTGTAATAGTAAATATGTGAATGTATCAGATTTTACCTTTGCCAGTTTCTGCTTGACCCTAGATCATAGGTGATGCGGGGGTAACACGTCAGCGAGGGAACGATGCGAAATTTTGGCACCTGCAGAAATAGTGTGTAGGCCGGTTGAGAGATCGCCTCTTGGAGTGAATAAGTACGAGCTATGGTGCGGCCCCCATTAGCGCGAATACACACATGAAGCATTTATTTTTTAGTTAATATGGTATTATATGGTTCAAATGGCTCTGAGCACTATGGGACTTAACATCTGAGGTCATCAGTCCCCTAGACTTAGAACTACTTAAACCTAACTAACCTAAGGACATCACACACATCCATGCCCGAGGCAGAATTCGAACCTGCGATTGTATCAGCAGCGTGGTTCCGGAATGAAGCGCCTAGAACCGCTCGGCCACCGCGGCCGACTGGTATTATATGAACCAGTATCTTTACAGAGGCCAAAAGAAATAATAATGAGCAACGGATAACTTCAGTGTCATGTGAATAGTGTGTCGGCTTACATACTCTGAGAACTGGAGGCCACGACTTTGGGATCACAAATTTACTTGAGACTTCGTACACTCTTAGTAGACCATTTAAACAACACAATGCGCAAGCAGTAAGGTGCACTACTCTGGCAATTTCGAGAAAATCGCAAGAAAAGTCTCTTATGTAACTAATGGAGTGCGTAGGGGCACTCTGCAGAGTGAAAATTTCATTCTGGGAACAACCCCTAGGCTGTGGCTCCGCAATATCCTTTCTTCCAGGTGTGCTAGTTCTGCAAGGTTTGCAGGAGAGCTTCTGCGAAGTTTGGAAGGTTTGAGACGAGGTACTGGCGGAACTGGAGCTGTGAGGATGGGGCGTGAGTCGTGCTTGGGTAGCTCAGCTGGTAGAGCAGTTGCCCACGAAAGGCAAGTTCCCGAGTTCGAGTCTCGGTCCGGCACACAGTTTTAATCTGCCAGGAAGTTTCATATCAGCGCCCACTCCGCTGCAGAGTGAAAGTTTCATTCTGGTAAGTTATTCTCTTTTCTTTGACTCTTATCTATCCAAATTTTTTCTCTTTTCTTATCTTTAAGCCATGCTCTGTGACAAGTAGTCTCTATTCCTTTCAACAAGTTTCACTGAGTGGCCAGCAGCCATGGGAAGGCAGTGAATTCAACCTCTGTAGACAATCACTCCTCTGCGACGCCTGTAAACTGCACTAACTCTTGAAGGCATTGACTCTTCAAGCTGCTGGAGTTGTTCTGTAGAGATATTGATCCTCACAAGTTGCAAGTTTACCCACAATATTGTTGTTGTTTTTGTAGTTGATGCTGTCTTCATCGAACATACACGGTTATCAACAGCATCTCGTAGGTGCTCGACTGGTTAGTTCACTAGAGTATGCTTCAAGCCATCCGCGTGCGATCACGGTCCTGTGACATGTCACACCTCTATCAGGCTACTCGAATGCCAGAAAGGACTGTAGGTGTTGCAATGTATAAGTTGTTGGTGTCGTTAAAGGTTTGAAATATGTTGCTGTAGTGTGCTACTATGTGTAGATTAGTTAACCTATTGATTCCAATGGACCGAGATCTTCTTACCAACGCTACAGCAAAACTGTTCCCAAAATGTAATCGTACCTCTGTGACCTCTACTAAGGATACATCCAGCACTCCGCATACGGCATGTCCAAACTTCAGCAGGAATAACAAAACGCCAAAGTTGTCACCGGGTCCCAAACTGGAATAAGCAAAGCCAAGTCGGGATGAGTGTGTGTTTTATTACAATAGTGAAGCTTCACTTACGACACAGAGCTGATTTGCTTTTAGGAAGCACATGTTAAATCTAGCGCTAATTATTTTCACTAAACGGGTAAGCCGCGAAACGACCCCGGATAGGGAAAATCAACGCCAATGGAGCAAGGTAATTTTTATACATCATCTCACTATGTTCTGCATCACTGTACTCAGACTTATTCGTCACCTTACGAATGTTGGTGGACAAGTCTTGTGTGGCCACTAATCACGAGGTCCCAGGAAAAAGTGAGGTTTTCGACCGCGCTGCTGCTACGGTCGCAGGTTCGAATCCTGCCTCTGGCATGGATGTGTGTGATGTCCTTAGGTTAGTTAGGTTTAAGTAGTTCTACGTCTAGGGGACTGATGACCTCAGATGTTAAGTTCCCATAGTGCTTAGAGCCATTTGAACCATTTGAAGTTTTCGAGCGGTACGATCTTGAGACTGGGTCGCACGACTAGTGTTTGTGCCAGCCAGTCAGGGACAAGTCCTCCCTCCATCCTAATTTAGCTTTTAACGTCATTTTATGGTAATTGCGGTTTGGAAAAAATAATATCTCCAGATGACTTGTTAGGAGCCAGATCCTGTTTTCCTGTGCTTTGAATATTTTAACTATTCTTCGTAATAAACAGTACACACACTATTTAAATGCCGGGCTGTGATTCGTTGCCTTTGATTGTTGGCGGATTCCAATACTGTAGGCGCACAGAGCATGAAGGACCATTGCCCGTGAAACCACAGGAGTCCCGGTGCCATCCTGTCAGCGGAATGTCGCTGTGCCGCATACTTTCCAACTTTTTTATTTAATTTTTTTTCACATATACCTTTCCAGCCGATTTTGTTGAGAACCTACTCATTTCTTATCTACTCAGTCCACCTAATTTTCAGCATTCTTCTGTAGAACCACATATCAAGCGCTTCGATTCTCTTCTGTTCCGGCTTTCCGCTGTTCATGGCACACTACCAAACGATGCTGTGCTCCAAACGTACATTCACGGAAATTTCGTCCTCAAATTAAGGCCCATGTTCAATAAGAGTAGATATCTCTTGGCCAGGAATGCCCAGTTTACCTGCGCTACTCTGCTCTTTATGTCCTCCTTGTTTCGTGCGTCATGGGTTGTCTTGCATCCAAAACAGCAGAATTCTTTAACTGCGTTTACTTCGTGATAACCAAGTTTTTCGCTATTCTCTTTTCTACTATATCTCGTTACCTTTTTCTTTTGTCGGTTTACTCTGAATCCACATTCTGTACTCATTAGACTGTACATTCTATTCACTAGGTCCTGTAATTCTTCTTCACTTCTAGTGAGGATAGCAATGTCATCAGATGTCATAGATGTCATAGATGTCTTTCATGCTGAATTTTAATCTCATTCTTGAACATTTCTTTTATTTCCATTACTGCTTCTTGTATGTATAGATTGAACAGCACAGTCGAAACAGTGCATCCCTACTGTATGTAATACCCACGCCACTATGTTCTAGCCACAAGATGTTAAAATGAACTAAGTGTACAAACTTCAACAAATATTATCGATATTACGTATAAAAAAGACTGCATCGTGTAAAAATGACGATAATTATTTCATTATTTCTGTAATAATTTAATTTCTGTGTGAATTAAAACTATTATCAGATAACTACACTCATGGACAACGACAATTATAATCTTTTTTTTTTGTTATCTGTGATAACTGTGATTCAGTTGTTCTTCCTGTGCTAACCGATAAACTGTTCGGATGTGAGACGTGTGAGGTCGGTAAAGAGAAAACCTGAAACTATATATTACTAATAATTATTTGAAAAATAGAGTCGCTATTGTCTAGACGTGGATTTGTATTTATTTCAGCTGTAATCCAATCTAATTAAGGTTTTTAAGTGTCAATTTTCAGCTCCGCGATTAGGAGCACAGCCGTTAGCGCTAGTAACTTACAGCGGAGTTTACTAATAGCTGGTATAAAAAATATGACGATATTTATCATTGAAAATGATTTTAAATGCTAAAGAATAGAGATAAAAGGCTTAAAGAGTTTTATCTAATTATATTACCTTGATATAAAAGGAATGGAAAATAACAATGGACAAATTGACTATCGTCTGTCTGCCGCCATCTTAGCAAAAATATCTCCACGGCAGTTTTGAATCGAGAATTTTAACAAACATAAATGTTGTTAGATATAAATGAATGGAAATCAATGTGCACCGGTGGTCCCGAATCTAATTTAAAAGACAGAATTCAACTCAGATTAAATCTTTAAAAATAGTGCTCACAGCACGTTACGTAATATCAATTTCGTATTTGCTGATGTATGAAGCCTAATTATTTCGGACGATTTACACGAAATATTTTAATAGGAGGCATACGTCAGTGTTGTGCGCGGGTAGTATTTCGTGACTAAGGTTCCTTTTGCTAGAGACAGGTGCTTCCATCATAAGTAGCAGTTGTGTAAAATCTGATAAATGATATGCAATTTAGTCCCAGTCACACGACTTTACATACTTTACAGACAACATTTCTACACAACGTCAAGTGGAGATTTCTTTAGCGGAGTGAAAAATATTAGTCGGGATAATCATTTTTGAGATCAAACGAGTTGTTACACTGCCATTAGGTAACTGGTTTATATATATATATATATATACCTGAAATATCATTTATAAGTAATTAAAGTCACGAAATACTATAAACCGGTTCCGCCACACTATCTTACACCATTTTTAATCCGAGCGCACGGTTCTTAATCTTCCATCTTACTGTTCCCTATTGGAACCTGAACGTATTTTACAAAGGGCTATTGTGCCTCTCTAAGGCCTCCACAAGTCTGGCGAGCCACTTGGCCTCCACCTTCCCACTGATTTCCAACGTTCGCACGGCAAATACCATTAAAATGGTTGTCTCCGTATTTATTTGCTCCGTTCCATAAAGTGGTCTACGAGAATATCCAAATAACGTGCACGTGTCGAGGTTCCTGAAACGAGGCAGTGGGACTTAAAATGTGTCCACGTAAACACCGCCACGACTTATTACTGTGCCAAGTCCTGCCTGGACAGAATCTTGTTGAAACTCAGGAGCACATGCCGCATTCTCATTCACCCTGATAGAACTGAAACCAGAATTCATCGGAACACCCTACAAGAGGATACTCTTCCAGTTCAGGAATCGGCCCCATGTGACTAAGCCATTTGAGATATGTCTTCAGACTGTCTGAAGGATCTGGATCTACCGAACCTCCGAATACATAGCCAGGGAAGGGATACGTTGCCGCCTTGGTGTCTTCAGAGAGGCCCAAAGTGATTTTAAGCCTGACGCGCTACAAGAAAACTTGTACTCCAGATTACGTTTTTACAACTTTTTTTTCCTTCCATTTTAAGTGCGTTCCAAAGTTTTTTCGTTGATTATACAGATGGATCCCAGCAAGAGAATGTGCTCGGTTGTTCCGCTGTTTTCCCGGATAAGGTTTTTAAAGTGCGTCTTCCAGAGCAATTTACAAATTACGATGCAGAGTTATATCGCATTATGATGGCCCTGGAGATGATTCACTGACATCCCCGTATGAGGTTTCTTGTCTGCTCCGACTCACTTAGTGCACTACAAGATATTCACTAAATGTATCCAGTAAACCAGTTGATTCAGCTCATGCATGACTCCTTACAGAGGTTCCGTGGCGAGAATATGATCTTTTGTTGGGTACCCGGCCACATCGGGATACAGGGAAACGACATAGCCGACAAAGCAGCCAAGGAAGGTGATGTTGTCCGTCAGTATCCCATTCCGTTGCACGCCGTCATCTCATTTCCTGACAGACGCATCATGCTTCAGTCGGAGACTGAGTGGTTGGAAGTGACAGAAAACAAACTCTGGTCACTGAAATAGACCAGACAGACATGGAGGACTTCATCTCAGCTTCACCGCTGGAAGGAGGTCTGCTTACCAGGCAGCGCGTCGGACATAGCCCTTACCTCCTCCTGTGAGATGGCCCACCATTCTGTGAGAGCTGTGGTGTGCCACTTTCAGTTCAGTGTATTTTGGTAACGAGTGTCTTATATACTGGTGTCAGGGCTGCCCTCAGTCTAGATGGAGATCTGCCCACCATCCCCGCCGATACTGAGTCCAATGTTACAGGAGTGGTGAAATTTTGTGAACTGTCGTCCGCCCCAATAGAACGGTCAGCGCGTTGGAATGCCACGCACGGGGACCCGGGTTCGATTCTCGGCTGGGGTGGGAGATTTTCTCCCCTCAGGGACTGGGTGTTGTGCTGTCCTCATCATCATTTCATCCCCACTGTCGATGCGCAAGTCGCCCACTGTGACGTCGCACTCATTAAGACCTGCACTTGGCCGCCGAACTTTCCGCCCGGAAATTCCCACCCACTGACACCATACGATCATTTCCATTATTGTGAATTGTCAGGCCTCATCCCTAAATTGGTGGCGACAGCCTTCTTCCTCCCCATGAGATTGGTATGCTCACTTTTCGTCATGGTGGTGATGACCATGATGTTGACCACCCCTCTCATAAATATCACCATCACCATCATCATCATAATCTTCCTGATCCAGTGACAATGTTCGTGGGCCCATCTCAGTCGTTGACATGACGGAGGTGTCAGCAAAGGCACACTGGTCAGTCGTCAGTTACTGAATCCTATGCAGTGCATTTGGCTCCGCCCTTTGCTGGTAGACATGGATGCCCGGTGCTCTATATTCAAATCGGTGGCGATCTGAATCCCAATAGACTGCCAATCACCCAGTATGTCACTGTGAAGTCGACTTCATGGTTTTTTTTTTTTTTCAAACTATGTGGTCATCGTATGCGGCAGTGGAAACATTATATCTGCAGTATTGCAAATCTACTCCACCTAATATTCTCATCGGGAAACCAATTCCTGGTAGCATCTCCAACACAACACGCTGTGACCAATAAGTCGAGCACAACCACACGGTCAAAGTTTGTTTGCTCACAATGTGCTTTAACATTCATGCCACACGTGTGTGTAACAGACTGTAAATGCCCTTTTGGGGGAGGCAAGGGGGATGCCCGTATACTTGAGGGAGAATTACTTTGCTCAGAAATTCACAGTTAGTAGAGCACCAAACACAGCTCATCCTCCACAGACAAAACTGCTTCACTGAGGACAACGGATACGCCAATACAATTCGAGAAAGTAAGACACCTCTGCGAGTTCAAAGTTTCATACAGCAAATATGAGTGATACCCCTCATACTGAAGGACGCTCTGCCATCTGCCTTTAGATTGGGATATGAAGTACTGAATTACCAACCCAAAATCTCCTATCAGGGCAAGGAGTCGGATTTATCATCCATGTCTCCTACTATATTTAAACTGACCGCATCAACGTGGGCACTATCGATCAGACGGCTCCAAAATAACAGTGGGCACTGCCTTTGTTTACTTCTGCGGAAATACACTACTTTGGGCCACGTTTAAGCATCCGGCGAAAGCCAACATGTTGATTGCTGAAGATCTCGCGATCAAGAAGGCCCTTGGATATGTGGCAAATAACATCGTTTTTGTTGCGTTTTCAAGAAGTGAACTGAAAAAAAAAACAGCGATGAGACTCGAAAACTAACCGCCATGTGCTTAATGTACTTAAATTAATCCTCCAGTGTGACTGCCAACATAAACGTTTCCAGTTATTATGGGTCAAAAGCCACTCCAGCACCTCGTATAACGAGTTGGTCGACCATCTGGCGAAACGTGGGGTGACTAATGGCCAGTTTTACTACAATTTTCTACCGCGTACGGATTTTGTTGCTAGTGTAAATAAGGAAGTCTTTCAAGAATGGAGGTGCTAGATCTCAAACAGTCGAAAGGAAGACGTTATGCAGCCGAGCATTCCTAAAAAAAAACTGGTTTTCACAGGTAAGGCTGTCTAGAGGACAAACGTGTCCGGTTTGTCATGGCTGTTATCCTTCACATTTATTGGAAGAGAATTCACCGGTAATGCGAAGAACAACCAAATGAGATCACAGACCTCAACTGCGTGCGTTACGAAACAAAACGGCACAAGCTTCTCGCGAACTTGATCAGAACCGCAATGGGACATCCTACGTCATAGAGGGACCTGTTTTGGCAGGTGTCCACGGCGGACTATCTCAGTATTGCCCAGTTTCTGCAAGAAGGAAATACAGGCTACAGCTACGAATCAGGCGCGAAGGCAGAGGAAATTCCATCACATTGGGATGCCCGTACTCAACAGGTCCTCTGATGACTTTCTTCACGTCAATTAGAGCCCATCGTGGGAAGATGTGACACATGGACTGATGTGACACCTTCAGTGGGCAGCAAGAGGGATGCTTGAGAGGCAGTCTTGAAGTCATGGGTGCAGGCTTGGCGGGAATTCTTATGATCGAGGCACTCAGATACAATAGGCTTCTATGTCGAGGGCTGTCTATGACATTTAACCAGGAAAATGAGTATTGACAGTATATCCGACAAGTCGACTGTCTGTGTTATATTAGGAAAGGTTAGATGATTCTTGGCATTATCCATTTAGCCAGATAACACTTATGTCAACATTCAATTCCTTTGCTAAATGGATAGTTCCAAAAATCATGTAACCTTTGCTAATATAACACAGAAAGTCGACATAACGGATGTACTGTCAACACCCATTTCCCTGGCTGTCTTGCTAAATGGATGATGCCAAAGATATACGAGGGTGGTTTAAAAGGTTCTCAGAACGGAATAGAAAAAAGTACTTACATCACTGAAGCTTTTTTTTATTTTTCAATGTAGTCTTCTTCGGATTAATGCACTTGGTCCAACGATGTTCCAGTGCCTTGATCCCATCTCGAAAGTGAGTTTCCTCCAGGCCTGTAAAATAGTTGTCAACTCCGGCTATCAGTTCTCCGTTTGAAGTGAATCTTCGTCCACCAAGAAAAATTTTCACTTTTGAGAAGAGGTGGAAGTCTGACGGAGCCATATCAGGTGAATAAGGCGGGTGTGGCAACAGTTCATACACTAGTTCGTGTAATTTTGCCATGGCGACGTCACATGTGTGCGAGCGCGCGTCAAGAGTCGCAGCACCCATCTTGCTGATAATTTTTTCGTTTCTAATTCTTCAGTTAAAATGTGATCTGTGTATCCTTTCAGATGACATCTGGCAAGCATGAGCAATTTCACGCACTTTCAATCGGCGATTCTCCATGATCATTTTGTCCACTTTTGCAATGATTTCTGAAGTAGTGACACATCTTGGCCGACCACTGCGCTGGTCATCATCTAAGCTATCCCGACCAAATTTAAATTCATTTGTCCACTTGGCAACAGCTGAATGTGAAGGAGCAGAGTCCCCCGGTGTATTCTGGAAATCGGCATGAATGTCCTTTGCTTTCATACCTTTCTTTACGAAGTACTTAACCAGTGCTCGAATCTCGATTTTTTTATGTATTCGCAAATCACTACGCGGGAACAAAAACAGAGCCATGTCAGCGCAAGAGCTCTCTTTCAAAGGCACTGACGTTGCACGTGTTTACAGGTAACAGTCCAATGAATATCACTCGAACAACTCGTTACGCTAGCGCTAACTTATCGTGGTGATTCCGAGAAGTTTTCCAACCACCCTCGTACAACAGAAAGACGACGTAACGGACGTATTTCTAGTTTATATATAAATCTGTGACACAAATTCGGGAGGCTATAGGAGTAATGTATAGGTTTTCACTTAACACAGACTGCGAGAAAGAAACTGCTGTGGTGTCCTGCGAAAATATGCTGTTTCGTTTCCTTTCGTATAGTCGGTTTTAACTACTATAGTAGGACATTTAAACCTCTAGTCAAACTGTTTTCCCCAAATACAGGGTGAATATTAACCGAAAAACTGCGGGGATGGATTTCTGATTCGAAATGGAGGAAAAAATCCTGTGAACTTGTGTCCGGAAATGCATCGTTGCAACGATAGAGGGCCCTAACGAATGCTAGTTCGCCTGACCACGTGCAGTATGTTCCTTGTGTTTCGCAGAATGTATGATTGACCCAGCGTACGGCTGGGGAACAAGCCGAGATGGTGTTTGTTTACGGTCCAACAGATGGAAACGGTGGAGAGGCAGCACGGCTATACCTTAATAAGTACCCTCAGAGATGCCAACCACATCATATTGTGTTTCAAGCCGGCTTTGGGGGTTTGCGTGATTATGGGTCCTTTCAGACAGACGATCGAGCAGGGAGATGGCGGACTGTGCACACACGAGATTCGGAGGACCGCGTTCTACGGGTTTCCTAGACGAACCCTAGTAAAAGCACCAAGCAAGTAGCCCGCCAACATGGTGTAAGACAAAATACGATTATGTGTGTCCTGCATGACAGCCGCTACTACCCGTATCACATGCAATCCCAAGGAGGCCACTTTGAGTATCTGCTGTGATGTGAATGCGATGCAGCTCTGTACTGTGTTCCGGGATGATTTATAGTCGTTGCACGCATACCGTTCTTGGAGTTTGTCGGTTTTATTAATGTTCCTCTCTGTATATAATTTCATCTATGCGCAGCAAACGTACTGTTTGTCTGGAGTCGTTTTGGTATATGTTCCACGTTTTGGTCACATGAATTCAAATCAAATAAAAATTGACGCAATGAAAAAAATATACAATCGTCGTAGAGCCAAGAAATAGATAGACGAAGCTCCTGGTATGTATTGCCCAGAAGTCAGTCTCTCTTTTTTCCACAGCTAAAAGTGCCACCGCATTAGCTGAACGGAGGGAAGTACAACACACTGTTACAAGTGACTTTTTTGGATCCAGAACAAATTGACTCGTAAGTTGCTGGCCCTTCGAGCTCAATAGCACCCTGTATACGGAGAAACCCTGCTCGACATCTATGGTAACCAATGGACCATATCTTGCCCGCAAAGGCAGTCAGTTAAAGTTGCAAGGGTTTCCAAATGTGGATTGTTCTTAAAATTTAATTCGAATTTCTCTTCAGCAAATCGATCAAGGACGTTACTAAACATTCATCATCATCTTCTACTGTTCTTCCTCCTCCATGCCTTCTTCTTCCAAACTCTGAATCCATTGGGCAAATACTTGTAGCTATACACTGCAGGAAGTTCGAACTTTAGGTCTTTGTTGTTGACTAATTGTTGGCCCTGCTTTATCGCTGCTGTGTCAGTTGAGTCTAGGGCACATATGAAGTGTCTGATTTTATCAAAGTTTTCGCACAAAAATGGTTCAAATGGCTCTGAGCACTATGGGACTTAACATCTGTGGTCATCAGTCCCCTAGAAGTTAGAGCTACTTAAACCTAACTAACCTAAGGACATCACACACATCCATGCCCGACGCAGGCTTCGAACCTGCGACCGTAGCGGTCACGCGGTTCCAGACTGAAGCGCCTAGAACCGCACGGCCACACCGGTTGGCTTTCGCACAAGAAACCTGTACATCTTATCCAAGGACCCCAACTTGTGATTACAGGAAACTGTGGAAGGTGGAGCCCTGTCACTTCTTCAAACAAAATTTGACGACTTGGATCCTTTACTAGAATTTTCTTCAGAACAGCAATGAAGTTATTTACCCCATAGTAATTCCCCCTGACACTTTTGCAAACACGGTGTCGAACATGTGCAATATATGTCATATGGTTGCTTTCTTTCAATTGCTGGAAACCCAAAAGCATATAGCGTGCTTGATTAGCCACCAAAAGCCTGACTTTTCCATCACACATGAATAGTTGGATGCTTGCATTATCGCACAGGCATATGTCTTCTCGAGTTGGTACATTTTAAAAAGCATACGTTTTACCCATTCACCAGATAATGGAAAGAACAACATATTTTTCGAATAACTTAGCAGCTCATAAGCAGATCAATCT
This sequence comes from Schistocerca americana, assembly GCF_021461395.2. Taxonomy (NCBI): domain Eukaryota; kingdom Metazoa; phylum Arthropoda; class Insecta; order Orthoptera; family Acrididae; genus Schistocerca; species Schistocerca americana. The sequence goes on from NC_060120.1 coordinate 909,257,735, forward strand.
AAACCGAATTCCACTTCACATTTGCTGACTGCCTCTTTTATTTTCTCTAAAACGTTCTCATAAATTGGCTGCATGCAGCTTTTTCTCAGAGTTCGCTGATCCGGAAACTGACTTTTGTGTGTGTTTCTCAAGAAATGATCTGAATGCAGGAGCGTTTAGCCTGGCTGGATTAATGCCATGGCAAGATCTGCACTAAACTCAATGGACACTGCTTTACAGATCCTGAAGCGAAGTTCAGTGTTTTTCAGTGTTTGTTATTCTGGATGTGCTGGTTTATTATATTTGTCAGATGCTTTTCACATACTGCAATATTTACTTCGCAGACGACACGTCGCAAAATGGTGCCATCAGTTTCGATAAAATGAGTCTAGAATTTTTCTGAATGTGCACAAAACTTCGCTTCTTAATCTCCGGCATGATTTTGTTGTGAAAAATCCGATGTGGTAAAACACTAACACAGCCAACAAGATAGTTCCGAGCCGATAGATAGGAATCGTTGAATTCATGCCAGCATTAACTGAGTTTAGGTTCTAGAATAATTGTTTAAAATGTATTTGATTTCAGAGCTGCTCGTTGACCAACTTTACTGAAGTTGAGTATTGTTGCTGAGGTTGGCCACTATTGCTGGGGGTATGAATAATTACTGCTACTTTCCATAAATTACTCTTTAATATCTATCGACCATTGCTGACTTCTGATTAAACAAAATCTTAAGATCCAGTTCAAGAAGAAAAAAAAATTCTGTCTCATCTATTACAAATGCAAATAAAAATTGGGGATGGGGGTAGGATGGGTGAGGGGGGGGGGGGGTTTGGTGCGTAAGCTTGGAATAGAAGTCAAAAGGTGCGAAATGCAGTTATTTCACAAAAAGGGTGCAAAAAGTGCAACAGACTACGCTTATTGTGCTTCATTTCATGCCCCAGATGCATATATTGACCCGCCTGTGTGAATATAGCCGTATTTTTGGAAAGGTGCTGTACCTTAAAATCCGTTCTTCAGTGATGATGCTCAGTTTTTTAACGTTGTTGTCCTACATTTATTCGTAACTCTACACAGTGGCCTGCAAACGAAATACACTACGCCAGTCAAGTCGTCTAACCGTGAATGCTTGATGTTACCTGTACGAAGAGCTATCTTTCAGAGAATAAAATAAGATGAAAACTAACTCGAAAATGGTAAGCAATACTTTTAGCTACAAGGTTACGTTTAACGCAGGATACTTTTCGTTTACTTGTGCGAGGGTCTGCCCACTTGGATGGACTTACGAACAGACGGTAACAATCAGACCAGGTACAGTTGCACATTCTCAGGCTGCCAGTACGTCCTTCAACAACAAACCCGACACAGAGCACAAGTCCACAGGTTGAACCGACAAACCGGTTGAAGCTCAGTAAGTGAAAGACCCGTTAAAAAAACGTTGACTTCCCCAACGTTACTGTGTACATTGTGATGCTGTCAAAGCAATAAGTCATCGTTTCTAATCTAAGCCGAAACAAGGCCTCGGGGGTAGATGATATTCCGTCAGAATTACTGATAGCCTTGGTGGAGCCAGCCGAGATAAAACTATTCCATTTGGTGTGCAAGATGTAGGAGACGGGCGAAATACCCTTAGACTTAAAGTACAATGTGGTAATTCCAATTCCAAAGAGAGGTGTTGCTGACAGATGTGAACATCACCTAACTATCAGTTCAATAAGTCAACGCCGCAAAATACTAAGACAAATTTTTTACAGAAGAATCGAAAAACTGGTAGACCAGTTTCGATTACAGAGAAATGTAGGAAAGTGCGAGACGATACCGACCCTACAACGTATCTTAGAAAGCGGGTTAAAGAAAGACAAACCCACGTTTCTAGCATTTGTAGACGTAGAGAAAGCTTTTGACAATGTTGAGCGGAATACTCTCTTTCAAATTCTGTAGGTAGTAGCAGTTAAATACAGGGAGCGATGGGCTATCTATAACTTGTACAGAACCCAGATGGCAGTTATGAGAATCGAGAGGCATGAAAGGGAAGCAGTGGTTGAGAAGGGAGTGAGACAGGGTTGTAACCTATCCATGTTATTCAATCTGTACACTGAAAAAGCAGTAAGAGAAACCAAAGAAAAATTTGGTGTAAGAATTAAAGTTCAGGGAGAAGAAATACAAACTTCGTGGTTTGCCGATGACGTTGTAATTGTGTCAGAGAGAGCAAATGACTTGGAAAAGCAATTGAACGGAATGGACAGTGTCTTGAAAGGAGGATATAAGATGACCATCAACAAAAGCTAAACAAGGACAATGGAATGTATTCGAATTAAATCATATGAGGGTAAGAGAATTAGGTAAGGAAACGAGTTAGTTAAAGTGGTAGATGAGTTTTGCTATTTGGGCATCAAAATAACTGATGATGGCCAAAGTAGGGAGACATAAAATATAGACTGGCAACGGGAAGAAAAAAAATTCTGAAGAAGAGATGTTTGTTAACATCGAATATAGATGTATACGTTTAGAAACTCACTTCTGAAGGTATATGTCTGGAGTGTAGCCATATGTTGAAGTGAAACATGGGCGATAAACTGTTTCGACAAAAAGAAAACAGAAGCTTTCGAAATGTGGTGCTACAGAAGAATGCTGAAGATTAGATGGGTCGATAGCGTGAGTAATGAGAAGGTACTGAATAGAACTTGAGACACAAGAACTTTGTGGCATAACTTGATCAAAAGAAGGTATTGGTTGACTGGACATTTTCTAAGACACCAAGGGATCACCAGTTTAGTATTGAAGGAGGGCGTGAGGGGTAAAAATCATAGAGGGAGACCAAGAGATGAATACACTAAACAGATTCAGAAGGATGTAGGTTGCAGTAGTTATTCGGAGATGAAGTGGCTCGCACAGGATGGAGTAGCATGGAGAGCTGCATCAGACCGGTCTTCGGACAGAAGACCACAACTACTACTACAACAATAGTTCTTGAATTAACTACGTAACACATGTTGTTCTCACATTTCGCAGGCATACGAGTATGTGGCACGTCAGAAATGTGGCATGGCTGAGCAGAAGCAGTATTTGCTGGGAAGAGGATGGAGGGAGGGTGGGAGGAGAAGGCTCAACAACCGAACCCTGAATCCGTACCTGTTTCGTCCACCCAGTTTAAAACTTCTTTATATGCGGCAAGAGAGATACGACGTGTGTGAACCTTAGCTACGGTATCTGTTCCCATTACACATTTACTGTTCTTCCGTAAGTACTAAGACAATGATAACTTGATTTCATCGATTTGACGAAATGAGGACAGTTGATTCATAGACACGACTCGTGTGAAAGAGCTACTCGGAAAACTGATATTTGTTCGGTCTAGAAAAATTGATTCAGTTCCTACCACGTAAACACGATTACCGAAATTTAGTTTCCTGTCTTTCGCAAGTTGTCTATGGCAGTCCTCCGCTATAAACGCTTGTGTAATTCGTATACACTGTCTTCGCTATTGCATATAACGATAGTTAATCATCTGAGAGATTGAGCTTCCCGTTCCATTCTCCATGTTACGACAGATAACACTTAACATGCTCCATTTGTACTGGAGTGGCAGGACGTGAAAAGACGTTAGTTACGTCTTGCCGCGCCAAAGCGAAACTCTGAAATCATGAAAAAGTCCACCAACGTGTTTTTTCAGCTAATATTACTGTCCCAGCGCAGAGTCAACACCAGCCGCATAACCGAGCGCTTCTAGGCGCTTCAGTCCGGAACCGCGCTGCTCCTACGGTCGCAGGTTCGAATCCTGCCTCGGGCATGGATGTGTGTGATATCCTTAGGTTAGTTAGGTTTAAGTAGATCTAAGTCTAGGGGACTGATGACCTCCGATGTTAAGTCCCATAGTGCTTAGAGCTATTTGAGCCACAGAGTTAGCAGGTAGATCCTAAGTCCGCTTTTCCTGCTGTGAAACTTTAATGGCACTACTAATAAACTGGATAAGTCCGGAAGCGTGCTGGGCTGCCATAAGTTATTTATTCTGTACGTTGGAGCAACAAAATGCAAAGCTGATCATAGATATCATGTGGTAACGCATACCTCTACAGGAGAGATGCGTTAAGCTACTAATAAGCCTTATTACTCACAAACATAATCCGGGGACACAGTTCACATATTACATATTACTGCAAACGTTTCAAATATCAAGTTACACTTTCTAAGTTCAGTTATACTCCGCATTGCTTGCAGAGGCGCGATTTCCAACGCGCACTAATATCACTGCAACAATACTGTTCTGCCACTGTAACGTGCGTAACTTGCAACTGAACTGTGTAGTATAAATGAAAATATGGTCCAGGTAGGCTGTATTTTTTTAAAAATTATCTATGCGATTGGCCAGTTTCGACCTTTGGTCGTTATCATGCACGTTTCTTAAGCTTCCAGCTTCATTTGAACTGTGTAATGCGGACCACTTTGCTAGACTGTCGTTGGCGCAATGCCGATAACACACGAAATAATTCGACTTTTACCCGTTACTCTGTTATCCAAAAGTTGGAAGTAAAACGAAGTTGCGACTATATGGTCATAGCTCAGTATTAAGAAGTTCTCCCCCGTTACTATAAAAAAGACTTTATTATACCGGGTGATCAAAAAGTCAGTACAAATTTGAAAACTGAATAAATCACGGAATAATGTAGACAGAGAGGTACAAATTGATACACATGCTTGGAATGACATGGGGTTTTGTTAGAACCAAAAAAATACAAAAGTTCACAAAATGTCCGACAGATGGCGCTTCATCTGATCAGAACAGCAATAATTACCATAACAAAGTAAGCCAAAGCAAAGATGATGTTCTTTACAAGAAATGCTCAATATGTCCACCATCATTCCTCAACAATAGCTGTAGTCGAGTAATAATGTGAACAGCACTGAAAGCATGTCCGGAGTTATGGTGAGGCATTGGCGTCGGATTGTTGTCTTTCAGCATCCCTAGAGATGTCTGTTTATCACGATACACTTGCTACTGCAGGTAACTCAAAAGCGAATAATCGCACGGACTGAGATCTGAGGACCTGGAAAGCCAAGCATGGCGTAAGTGGCGGCTGAGCACAAGATCACACCAAACGACGCGTGCAAGAGATCTTTCACGCATCTAGCAATACTTTTTTTTATTTTTTGGGGGGGGTTCTAATAAAACCCCATGTCATTCCAAGCATGTGTGTCAATTTTTACCTCTCTATCTACATTATTCCGTGGTTTATTAAGTTTTCAAATTTATACCGACGTTTTGATCACCCGGTACTTTAGTAATAATTTATAGCGCTCTGCAGCGCGGAGCGGCCGCGCGGTTTGAGGCGCCATGTCACGGACTGCGCGGCCCCTCCCGCCGGAGGTTCGAGTCCTCCCTCGGGCATGGATCTGTGTGTTGTTCTTAGCATAAGTTAGTTTAAGTAGTGTGTAAGTCTAGGGACCGATAACCTCAGCAATTTGGTCCCTAAGGAATTCACACACATTTGAACATTTATAGCGCTCTGGCCCGGGAGTAAGTCTAGGGACCGATAACCTCAGCAGTTTGGTCCCTTAGGAATTCACACAAATTTGAACATTTATAGCGCTCTGTCCCGGGAGTAATCCTTCCATCTTTCAACACAGCAGCAGTAACATTACAGATTCGCGACACCACCGCAGTTAACGACGCTCAGGTTGATGCTGTGTTCTCGCTCTGCACGGAAAAAAATGGGCAGGTGTAAAGGTAATTTCTGGAGTGCCCCAAGGAAGTGTGGTAGGACCATTACTGTTTACAGTAATGGTCCTAGAAACCTGAATAACCTGCAGAGGATTGATCAATGGCGCAGGCTCTGGCAGTTGCCCCTAAAAGAAAAAAATTAACACATTGCGCATTCTTGGGAAGAAAAACCACTACTGTGCCACCATACTATTGATGAGAAATTTCTGGAAACCGTAAAATATCTAAGAGCTGAAGTGTGTAGACCACATAAAACAGATAGTAGTAAAAGCACATGCCAGACTGAGATTCATAGGAAGAATTATAAAGCACCCACGAGGAAGTGGCTTACAAGGCGCTTGTTTGACCTATTATTGAGTACTGTTCATCAGTCTGGGACCATAACCAGGCAGGACTGATAGAACAGATAGAGAAGATCCAAAGAAGAGCGGCACGTCTCGTCACGAGATTGTTCAGTCGGCGCAAGAGCTGCACAGAGCTGCTCAACAAACTCCACTGGAATCCGCTGAAAGAGAGGCGTTGTGCATCACCGGAAGGTTTACCGATGAAATTTCAGGACAGTACTTTAAAGGAAGAAACAACGTATTACTTCCACCCACATACTTCTCGCGAAATAACCACGACGAAACAGTTCCAGAAATTGAATACAGAGGCTGACCGACAATCACCCTTCCCACGCGCCATTTGCGAGTGGAACGGAGAAGGAAGGTCTGTTAGTGCTAACGGAAGCACCCTCCGTCACACACCGTCAGGTGGCTTTCGGAGTGTTGATGTAGATGTAGGTGTATACCATCTGTTGCTCGTACTCACTCCGGTTTATGCCGACATGCGTCGGCTACTGTATCTGCGCCCAGCTGAGATGTGAAGCGTGGGAATAAAGCTTACTGCTCCCCGAGCTGTAAATGTTACAGCAGGCACGTTCTTCCTGTTTTCAGAATGAGATTTTCACTCTGCAGCGGAGTGTGCGCTGATATGAAACTTCCTGGCAGATTAAAACTGTGTGCCGGACCGAGACTCGAACTCGGGACCTTTGCCTTTCGCGGGCAAGTGCTCTACCAACTGAGCTACCCAAGTACGACTCACGCCCCGTCCTCACAGCTTTACTTCTGCCAGTACCTCGCCTCCTACCTTCCAAACTTTACAGAAGCTCTGATGCGAACTTTGCAGAACTAGCACTCCCGAAAGAAAGGATATTGCGGAGACATGGCTTAGCCACAGCCTGGAGCATGTTTCCAGAATGAGATTTTCACTCTGCAGCGGAGTGTGCGCTGATATGAAACTTCCTGGCAGATTAAAACTGTGTGCCGGATCGAGACTCGAACTCGGGACCTTTGCCTTTCGCGGGCAAGTGCTCTACCAACTGAGCTACCCAAGCACGACTCACGCCCCTTCCTCACAGCTTTACTTCTGCCAGTACCTCCTCTCCTACCTTCTAAACTTTACAGAAGCTCTCCTGCGTACCTTGCAGAACTAGCAGTCCCGAAAGAAAGGATATTGCGGAGACGTGGCTTAGCCACAGCCTGGGGGATGTTTCCAGAATGAGATTTTCACTTGCAGCGGAGTGTGCGCTGATATGAAACTCCCTGGCAGATTAAAACTGTGTGCCGGACCGAGACTCGAACTCGGGACCTTTGCCTTTCGCGGGCAAGTGCTCTACCACCTGAGCTAAGTACGACTCAACGCCCCGTCCTCACAGCTTTACTTCTGCCAGTACCTCGTCTCCTACCTTCCAAACTTTACAGAAGCTCTCCTGCGAACCTTGCAGAACTAGCACTCCCGAAAGAAAGGATATTGCGGAGACATGGCTTAGCCACAGCCTGGGGGATGTTTCCAGAATGAGATTTTCACTCTGCAGCGGAGTGTGCGCTGATATGAAACTTCCTGGCAGATTAAAACTGTGTGCCGGACCGAGACTCGAACTCGGGACCTTTGCCTTTCGCGGGCAAGTGCTCTACCAACTGAGCTACCCAAGTACGACTCAACGCCCCGTCCTCACAGCTTTACTTCTGCCAGTACCTCGTCTCCTACCTTCCAAACATTACAGAAGCTCTCCTGCGAACCTTGCAGAACTAGCACTTCCGAAAGAAAGGATATTGCGGAGACATGGCTTAGCCACAGCCTGGGGGATGTTTCCAGAATGAGATCTTCACTCTGCAGCGGAGTGTGCGCTGATATGAAACTTCCTGGCAGATTAAAACTGTGTGCCGGACCGAGACTCGAGCTTGGGACCTTTGCCTTTCGCGGGCAAGTGCTCTACCAACTGAGCTACCCAAGTACAACTCAATGCCCCGTACTCACAGCTTTACTTCTGCCAGTACCTCCTCTCCTACCTTCTAAACTTTACAGAAGCTCTCCTGCGTACCTTGCAGAACTAGCAGTCCCGAAAGAAAGGATATTGCGGAGACGTGGCTTAGCCACAGCCTGGGGGATGTTTCCAGAATGAGATTTTCACTTGCAGCGGAGTGTGCGCTGATATGAAACTCCCTGGCAGATTAAAACTGTGTGCCGGACCGAGACTCGAACTCGGGACCTTTGCCTTTCGCGGGCAAGTGCTCTACCACCTGAGCTAAGTACGACTCAACGCCCCGTCCTCACAGCTTTACTTCTGCCAGTACCTCGTCTCCTACCTTCCAAACTTTACAGAAGCTCTCCTGCGAACCTTGCAGAACTAGCACTCCCGAAAGAAAGGATATTGCGGAGACATGGCTTAGCCACAGCCTGGGGGATGTTTCCAGAATGAGATTTTCACTCTGCAGCGGAGTGTGCGCTGATATGAAACTTCCTGGCAGATTAAAACTGTGTGCCGGACCGAGACTCGAACTCGGGACCTTTGCCTTTCGCGGGCAAGTGCTCTACCAACTGAGCTACCCAAGTACGACTCAATGCCCCGTCCTCACAGCTTTACTTCTGCCAGTACCTCCTCTCCTACCTTCTAAACTTTACAGAAGCTCTCCTGCGTACCTTGCAGAAAAAGCAGTCCCGAAAGAAAGGATATTGCGGAGACGTGGCTTAGCCACAGCCTGGGGGATGTTTCCAGAATGAGATTTTCACTTGCAGCGGAGTGTGCGCTGATATGAAACTTCCTGGCAGATTAAAACTGTGTGCCGGATCGAGACTCGAACTCGGGACCTTTGCCTTTCGCGGGCAAGTGCTCTACCAACTGAGCTACCCAAGTACGACTCACGCCCCGTCCTCACAGCTTTACTTCTGCCAGTACCTCGCCTCCTACCTTCCAAACTTTACAGAAGCTCTCCTGCGAACTTTGCAGAACTAGCACTCCCGAAAGAATGGATATTGCGGAGACATGGCTTAGCCACAGCCTGGAGCATGTTTCCAGAATGAGATTTTCACTCTGCAGCGGAGTGTGCGCTGATATGAAACTTCCTGTCAGATTAAAACTGTGTGCCGGATCGAGACTCGAACTCGGGACCTTTGCCTTTCGCGGGCAAGTGCTCTACCAACTGAGCTACCCAAGCACGACTCACGCCCCTTCCTCACAGCTTTACTTCTGCCAGTACCTCCTCTCCTACCTTCTAAACTTTACAGAAGCTCTCCTGCGTACCTTGCAGAACTAGCAGTCCCGAAAGAAAGGATATTGCGGAGACGTGGCTTAGCCACAGCCTGGGGGATGTTTCCAGAATGAGATTTTCACTTGCAGCGGAGTGTGCGCTGATATGAAACTCCCTGGCAGATTAAAACTGTGTGCCGGACCGAGACTCGAACTCGGGACCTTTGCCTTTCGCGGGCAAGTGCTCTACCACCTGAGCTAAGTACGACTCAACGCCCCGTCCTCACAGCTTTACTTCTGCCAGTACCTCGTCTCCTACCTTCCAAACTTTACAGAAGCTCTCCTGCGAACCTTGCAGAACTAGCACTCCCGAAAGAAAGGATATTGCGGAGACATGGCTTAGCCACAGCCTGGGGGATGTTTCCAGAATGAGATTTTCACTCTGCAGCGGAGTGTGCGCTGATATGAAACTTCCTGGCAGATTAAAACTGTGTGCCGGACCGAGACTCGAACTCGGGACCTTTGCCTTTCGCGGGCAAGTGCTCTACCAACTGAGCTACCCAAGTACGACTCAACGCCCCGTCCTCACAGCTTTACTTCTGCCAGTACCTCGTCTCCTACCTTCCAAACATTACAGAAGCTCTCCTGCGAACCTTGCAGAACTAGCACTTCCGAAAGAAAGGATATTGCGGAGACATGGCTTAGCCACAGCCTGGGGGATGTTTCCAGAATGAGATCTTCACTCTGCAGCGGAGTGTGCGCTGATATGAAACTTCCTGGCAGATTAAAACTGTGTGCCGGACCGAGACTCGAGCTTGGGACCTTTGCCTTTCGCGGGCAAGTGCTCTACCAACTGAGCTACCCAAGTACAACTCAATGCCCCGTACTCACAGCTTTACTTCTGCCAGTACCTCCTCTCCTACCTTCTAAACTTTACAGAAGCTCTCCTGCGTACCTTGCAGAACTAGCAGTCCCGAAAGAAAGGATATTGCGGAGACGTGGCTTAGCCACAGCCTGGGGGATGTTTCCAGAATGAGATTTTCACTTGCAGCGGAGTGTGCGCTGATATGAAACTCCCTGGCAGATTAAAACTGTGTGCCGGACCGAGACTCGAACTCGGGACCTTTGCCTTTCGCGGGCAAGTGCTCTACCACCTGAGCTAAGTACGACTCAACGCCCCGTCCTCACAGCTTTACTTCTGCCAGTACCTCGTCTCCTACCTTCCAAACTTTACAGAAGCTCTCCTGCGAACCTTGCAGAACTAGCACTCCCGAAAGAAAGGATATTGCGGAGACATGGCTTAGCCACAGCCTGGGGGATGTTTCCAGAATGAGATTTTCACTCTGCAGCGGAGTGTGCGCTGATATGAAACTTCCTGGCAGATTAAAACTGTGTGCCGGACCGAGACTCGAACTCGGGACCTTTGCCTTTCGCGGGCAAGTGCTCTACCAACTGAGCTACCCAAGTACGACTCAATGCCCCGTCCTCACAGCTTTACTTCTGCCAGTACCTCCTCTCCTACCTTCTAAACTTTACAGAAGCTCTCCTGCGTACCTTGCAGAACTAGCAGTCCCGAAAGAAAGGATATTGCGGAGACGTGGCTTAGCCACAGCCTGGGGGATGTTTCCAGAATGAGATTTTCACTTGCAGCGGAGTGTGCGCTGATATGAAACTCCCTGGCAGATTAAAACTGTGTGCCGGACCGAGACTCGAACTCGGGACCTTTGCCTTTCGGGGGCAAGTGCTCTACCACCTGAGCTAAGTACGACTCAATGCCCCGTCCTCACAGCTTTACTTCTGCCAGTACCTCCTCTCCTACCTTCTAAACTTTACAGAAGCTCTCCTGCGTACCTTGCAGAACTAGCAGTCCCGAAAGAAAGGATATTGCGGAGACGTGGCTTAGCCACAGCCTAGGGGATGTTTCCAGAATGAGATTTTCACTCTGCAGCGGAGTGTGCGCTGATATGAAACTTCCTGGCAGATTAAAACTGTGTGCCGGACCGAGACTCGAACTCGGGACCTTTGATTTTCGCGGGCAAGTGCTCTACCACCTGAGCTACCCAAGTACGACTCAACGCCCCGTCCTCACAGCTTTACTTCTGCCAGTACCTCGTCCCCTACCTTCCAAACTTTACAGAAGTTCTCCTGCGAACCTTGAAGAACTAGCACTCCTGAAAGAAAGGATATTGCAGAGACATGGCTTAGAAGCTCTCGCAGGAGCGAAAGGCAAAAGGCAAAGGTCCCGAGTTCGAGTCTCGGTCCGGCACACAGTTTTAATCTGCCAGGAAGTTTCACGTTCTTCCTGTGACTAGTAGACAGTGAGGCTAACCAAGCCTTCCGTTCGTCATGTCAGAAGTTCCGTATCGTCTGAGAAACTTACCAATGGGGTCTGTTCCCCTTACTCTTCCGACGTCACAAAGATAACGCCAGGCTCATTTCTTCGTGTTGACGCAATCGGGAACACTGATTTATACAAACACTTTATGTCTGCCCTCGAAACATGTTTGTTTGGAACAGCAAAACCCATTCATCCTAGTCATGTGAACAGTCCAGCGAAAATCGCTTTCCGAAATTCGCTTTTCGATCCTTCTGAAACTGTGCCGCGTGCGGACTTGGTGACAGGTGGAGCCGCGCAGCAAGTGTCGCGGCTTGGCGCGCGGACGCGCTGGGTGGGCCTAGATCCTGCGCCGCGGCTGGCCGTGTCGGCGGCAGACGCACGCCGTGTCCCTCCCCTCCCCTCCCCCGCTCTGCCCCGCCCCCTCCCGCCGGCGGGCCGCGTGGTCTGGCTGCAGTGTTGGCGCTGGCTGCCCGCTCCGCTCCTATACTGTACAGCTTGGCCGACCGTCTGTTTCGCCGCGCCGCGCGCCCTAGCGCCCCGGGCTCTCACTCGTTGAGCAGTGCGCGTTCTCCAGCCGCGAGTTCGTGAGTGAGTGTGCGCGCGCGTTAGTGCGTCTCGTTGCGTGACCGCGTGCGAGCTCGCCCCCGTGCGCATGCCCGAGCCGGGTGGAATGCTACACGCGCGGTTCGTCGACCCCCTTCCTCCTCCTACTCGTATACTCCTCGCTGGCCGCTAGCTGATCGCCTGCTGACGCCGGTTTGTTTACATCTTGCGGCCACTGTGCGCGTTTGTGTACGTGTGTATGTGTGTGTGTGTGTGTGCGCGCGAGTGTGGCAACTCCCTGAAACGACGCGTTGCCGGCGTCGTGCGCTGCCCGTCATCGCAGGCGGCAAGTGCTTCTTGTGCAGTGCGAAATCACAGCTGTGGTTTGCTGACAATTTGTGTGACTTGAATTTCGTAGTGCTCAGTGTCAGCTAGCTCTTCTCTACGCGGAATAGCCCAAAGTTTCTCTTAGAGTAGAAGTGAAAATAAAATCTGTGCTGTTGTGCGTCGTTGGAAATGCGTCTTTACAGCCGAGGAGTTATCTGAAGGAAGACCGTGCAGTTTCTCCTCGGAAACAGTTTTCCCGCTACGCTACGCCTGGATGACCAGCTGTTAAGGACGTAAACGTCGATCCAGACGGAAAACAAAATGTGAGTACTCTTTACACCCATTTCGACAGCAGTGTCTGAAACGAAACGAGGCAGTGGCGGTACAAACCTTTCCTTTAGATTTTCCGCCCTCTCTTTCTTTAAGCATTACCGTAAAATGTTAACAAGACTCTCTCCGATTGAACTGAAAATTTTGCAGTCCACTGAGCGTTGACCCTTAAATAAGCAAACAGATGAACATTTATCTTCCATAGGTAATGTACGTGCGAGAAGATTAAGAAGAAAATCTTAACAACAAAGAAAAAATCTGTAACATACCATGTCATCACTTGTCATAAGTTTATTGCATTCTTTGTGTGTTTTACGTAAACTGTAACTCTCATTTATTTCGTGAAGATATACGCCAAAATAAATGAATGTTTAAAAACACTCTTTTTATGTCCGAGAAAGGCAATATTGCAACGAAAATGTGGGCACATTACAAACATGTAGGGAAATCAGGAAAACGCGATGGAATGTCGCGTTTTATGCTTGCTGTCAGTAGAGTAAGTGCATCGGGCGTTTTAAATTTCGACTTTTCGCCATTGCGAAGTCCCAGGGCCAAACTGCAGTGACGCAAGCAACAGGTGTGTGTTGCGAATTCACTTTCGCTGGAACTGCGTATAAGTCACAACAAGCTTATGCAGACTTAGCACCTTAATTAAATGGAGAATTATCTGTACGTTTCCTAGATCTTTTCAGACCGTTAGTCATTAATCTGATAGGATGGCAGCTGATAGCCTTTTTAAGTCATTACGACCACATTGAAAGACTCAGTGTGCAAAAACTTGTAAATGATGTTAGAAGCAAGTTACTAAGTCGTCTTATGCTCATACTGCGTCTATGGAACTTAATGGAATATTCGGCTTTGTCCAGGAAATGACGTTGCTGAGTGATTTGTAAAATGCTTTTTAACCATCAGCTGTTTATTTGTTCCCATTAGTCTTCTACCGGTTTCGGTTATTAACCATCTTCCAGGATGTCTATCAACATCAACATTTAAAAAAAAATTATAGAAGTACAATGCATACAAAAATAGCAAAACTCAACAAATATATGGGTGCAATATTCCATTTGTATACGTACAGGATATAACAGATTAGTTAAAAGCATCTCATATACCATTGGAGCTGAACAATATGAAAATCATCGAATGAAGTTGCGCAAATACCAGACATAATTTGTCTTAGAATACTGACAGTCATATCTCATGTCAAATAGACGAACATCACAGGAAAAACAAGGCGAACAATTAGTGGAAGAATCCATCAGCAGTTAAGTTATAACAAAGAAAGCACATTTGCACTGCGCAGTTAACATAACAACATACTTTTGTATCAGTGCTAAAGTGAAGGAATAGAACGTCTTTACCAACATCTTTGACTGAACGTTAACAGAAACAGACAAACATTAATACTGAAAGTTGCAGTAAAAACAGTGGCAAGATGAAAGTGTAACCACATATCAGTGAAACCAGGTATGTTTACAACACCAAATGCGTACACCAGGTTCAGGGAGCAAACCATATTACGTAATAACAACAATAATGTTAATCTAAAGTTCAACATCGAACTTCCAGTGGTACTTCACTTGCAGCAACACCTTTTATGTAATAATACATGTCACCAAGATGATAGTTACATAGTTCCAGGTAATGTAATAACAAGCTGTAATACGTAATAATCTATTGACAACACTAAAATCACCTATACTTCATAGTGTAAGAACTAGTATTAAAAGTCCGAAGATAATTGTCAGATAAGTAAATAGAGGTTACCAAATGGAGACATGTAAAACAAATGACATAAACGGTTCTTAAGAGTCTAGTAATACATAGACAAGAAATAATTGTTATATTAACACACGTTAGTAGTCAAAAACAACGTGTTGCTCGGTGTAGTTGCCGAGTGTATTTTATAAACAGAAATTAGTTGGCAAAAATGGTATTCGCAGTTCTAAGTGAACACGACGATATGAACTGTAGTGGAAAGATCATATCAACTGTTTCCGCACACAATTGTGTATGGTAGTTTTGGGGGTCGTGTTAGTGTACAATATAATAGTAAAGAAACTGGTAATTAGCTTACATTTCTTAGTTTCATTTATTAATTTCTTATTTGACATTATTCAGGCTAATGGAGTTTTGAAAATTCTTCTCTGTAAGAAGTGTGTAGAGAGGCTTCGCTGGGGGGAAACGTTTTTTATGTTCTCTGCAGTTGTGGGTTTTCCTTCATATTTCTTTCTCTTCCGATTACTTCTCATAGACAATGCCTGAGCAGCTAAACTCTATTTAGTTGTTACTCAGTGCTACTCCACAATTTAAGTCATCCTACATAAATATACGTCTGTTGTCTTTCTCGCTTGAAATTCAATATCTGCTTGGTTTTGACGATTTCTGCTGTTGCAGTGTAGTACTATCCAACACAAACGTTACTCTGCAATGTTCTGGAGAATACCTTCCCGTTGTAATGTCTTTGCAAAGGTTATTCACCGTATATAGCAGCCGACTGCTGCAAATTCCTTGTGAATCAAAGAACATTGTGCAATTGGGAGACAGTAAAGTGGTTAAGTCAGAGAACAGCATATTCGTGCAGGATAGGTCGCTCAGCAAGGCCATGGCCGACCAACTGTCCTATCGCCATAAAATCATTCTTACATATCCTGTGTTTATATACATATATTTTGAGCTATTTATTTTTATTGTATTAAGATGAAAAATCCTATATCATTGTGAGATGATCCCTGTATGAAAAAATGGCCTTGTTTGCAGAAAAGAAGTTATCAGGCTAAATAAATGCTATGGATCATTTACCGTTTGCAGCGGACTTTCACAAGAGACGGAGCTCGACTGGTTGACACCCACATAAAAAAAGAGGTCCAAGCACTGTTATAGACGTGTGGTGTCACTTAAAACGCCATAAATTGGGGTAACATGCAAATAGCTTATTGTCACTTAAGGAACAATACAAACACTAGGTTGCAGTGTACTGATTAATTACCTTCTTTAGCATTATGGTCGAAGGCATAATAGTCATCAAGTGATTCTCAGACCTACAGGTGAGAGAAGAATCAACTCTGCACTCTTTTATGGCTAGCCTAAACGACTCACAGCGTAAATTGACAGTTTCATAAAATATAAGTTATTTAGAATCGTTCGTCTACTTCAGTAACTGTAGGTGAGATGCTCCGTGATAAAACACAGCGTGCAACAATGTTGTGACGTGTAGGAGAGACAATACCAATTTGTATTAAAGGCAAAATAGCGTCCAACTACTCACAGAAACATTTAAAACGAATTTCGGTGTCTACCTACCAACATGCCATTTCACAGATCATGGCAAAATTATCGCTAAAAGAAGGTGAAGTATGACAGACAAAGTGTTTGAATCAAGGCATAGATACACAGTGTCTCGTCAGATTCCTGTGTACGAAAACGTCCAATTGCCTCTTACGTAGGAGTCTGACGAGATATTATATATCGATGTCCTATTAGTCAGATACCTGACGATAGATAAAGCCTAAACGCGCTACGTTTTATGGTCTATGAAAATAAAAAATGATGAAAAAAGTTCATTACATTAAGTAGGACTCCCATTGTATATGTCATTTATTACCAGAAAATTTGTGCACTATAGGACAAAAAATTTCTCTCGTCGTTTACCTCAGGAGTGCTCCTGTATGGCCTTGACAGCTGGACACCGCTGAAGACAGACAAGATGCGCTTAGAAGCGATGGGGATGTGGCTTTGGAGGAGACTAACGGGAGCCAACTGGACAGAAAGAAAATCCAAAGAAAATGCAGACTTCCTACTGGTTATCTTCATGCGAAGTGTCAGATTCATGTCCAGTTCGTTCCTTTAAAACCACTGGACCACAGAGTGCTCTGCCGACTGCCCCAGGTCGTTCCTTTGCAGACGAACTGTAGACTCCTCAGTTAAGGGCTCAACAGGTGATCCAGTAGCATGCCTCCGGAAGAGATGTCGCGGCCAGTTGTGGTGGGGACACGGCAAAATTTGCTGTGAAATGATATTCCAATACCACGTACAAATGATTTGAAGATTTTGTTGACGACGAAGGAGTAAAAAATTGCAGTGATATACAGACAGGATTAATTCTTCTATACATCAAGAACCACTTGGTGCTAAATTTGCAGGCATGGAGCACGTGGCGAAGTTGGTTGTACTGATTTTCTGAAACCACACGAATTGTTCAAGGGACATGCTTGGGACGATTTTACGATTTCAGACTCGCTATTGTTGAATTTACGTCGGAAAAAGGAGGGCAGGAACGAAAATTATGATGTCGAGAATGAACTGAAGACCTCGCATTTTAGCTGGACTCGACTGCAAACTGCCCACTGTAAGATATTGAAAGGTGAGAAACAATGTATTCCTGATCTGAAGGGGATGCATTTAAAAAGAAAATCTCGCTTTGAGAGGGACAAATTCTGCTTAAAAAAACTCCATTTTCCTAAGCTCACTACCATTAAACAAAACGCGAGGTATGAAGAAATCACTGTGGTCCTGAAATAATAACAAGGATTGTATTCTAAACGTTTCGAGGGCACTGCCAGTCTTACATCGGTTTTCGAGCCGTTTTCGAAACCGTTTACCATTTCAGTTGAAAGCGCTACTCTACAAGTGCAGACGGAACTGATTGATCTAGAGTGTGCCGGCCGGTGTGGCCAAGCGGTTCTAGGCCCTTCAGTCTGGAACCGCGTGACCGCTACGGTCGCAGGTTCGAATCCTGCCTCGGGCATGGATGTGTGTGATGTCCTTAGGTTAGTTAGGTTTAAGTAGTTCTAAGTTCTAGGGGACTGATGACCACAGATGTTAAGTCCCATAGTGCTCAGAGCCATTTGAACCATTTGATTTTGATCTAGAGTGTAATCTCTAGTTAAAAGACATTCTTTTACGTTATAGCTGTGCTGGAGTTATAGGTTGCTTTCCTTGGGAATAGTTTCCGCTTCTACATAATGACGTTGCATACCTGATAAAATATTTCGACAAACTATGTGTGTGAAGGGCTTTTTTTCTAGTATGAAAGTAAATAAATCCTAGTTATGTGCCAACATGAGTAACAAAATTTATGAAATCGTCTGAGTCTGGCTGGACGCTGGCAGTTCACCCAAGATAAAAATTGTGTTATGTCTCCAGTGCACCAAAAATAATTAAATAATACTGAAAATATGTTTTGTTTGTGATCCACGTTCGTGAGAAATATAAAATACGTCATCAAGTAGTATGCAATGCAGACGCAGCACGCTGCACTTCGCACACCTCCCCTCTCACGCGTGTTGTGGCGGCGGGGCAAGTGTGAAGACAGGCAAGAAAGGTATTGCGTGCGAACCAGAGTCGTGTTCATGTGCCGAATTCTTGGCCTTCCCTGGTCCACAACCCCACAACATGCTTATCACGAAGATGTAGAAGAAAGGGCAATACTTGGCCACCGATAATGTTGAAATAAACCTCACTGAGTAGGTTCAATAAGGTACAACAACTCCACCAAAACATCAAAAAGCCAACTCTGTCTCAACTACGCCTCCACACACTGCAGGTTCAACACATCACTGTGTTGTCAGTGCCCTCAACTCATCGGACCACACTTCACGTCTCCAGTTGGCTTTCTGTGTTTTTTGATCCAGTGCAGACGTGCAGCTTTATATGCCACTATGAAAGATGGTCTTTTCCATTGCATGGAGTAACCTCCGCAATGTTAGCTTGGAAACTGTTTTGAGATAGACCTGCGTTCACTGACACCAGATAATCCTGTCACTGGCAAGGGGTCGCACACCTCTCCTTCCCCTGTCGGTTAACAACTTTTTACGATTATTGCTCTCACGTCATGTCACATGATTGCGAGTGGTAGACAATAGTTTTGAGACTGGTTGGAGAGTCCGCTTTGAAATACCAGCAAAATCTGGCAACTTAATTCACGGTGGGGTCATGGGCACATACAAACACGAGACCTCCTCTCCGGCATTGTATCATACCTCTATATCGAACCACCATACTGTTTGGATTCCATGCAACCGACTGTCACATACGCGCCACATCACGTGAAGGGTCACGTAACCAGCTGGTAACAGTTGTGCATCATCCGCAGCGCTCCAGAGACACTCAGTCGGGTCTCTTAAGCCTGTTTTACGTGGTCGACATTTTTATCAAAATCGACTGGTTGTTGGACGCGTCCGTGTGCTTGCGTGTAAATTAACTACTAATCACGTCGCGAGTGGAATAATAATGTCACTGACCTATTGACTGTGCCTTGAATGGAGCTCTACAATCTTGATTATGTCGTAGATTGCACATACGCAGAAACAGGGGACTGTAACGTCGTCTGCCAACACTGGAAGTTAAACTGGTCCCCCGAACTCACTCACATTATAGTACTGATGTTGTGCTTTTGTGTCTTCTTAGTCTTCATTTTGTTGTTTGCTTCGTTTTCGTCACACACTGCACAGGTTGCACCAGGGCCTGGCTAGTGCTCTACCAGAAGAGGGACGGAATATCTGAAAACGAAAAGGCACCACCATTTATGTTTTACGATACCTGTACATTGACGAAGAAATGGTTGTATCACGCATAAACAAGATAGACATTTTTTTAATGACAATAGTTTCAGCAGTGAAAAAATCAGAACTATTTAACAAGAAAAATAATTTTCCATGTTATTTGTCACTTCGCCTTAACCACTATTCTCTCTCTCTCGCGCTCTCTCTCTCTCTCTCTCTATCTATCTATCTATCTATCTATCTATCTCTATCTATCTATCTTTCTGGGAAGAAAACAACGTCAGCAAAACGTTCATAATGAAAAATTGAAAAAAGGACCACCTTCCCGGCAAAACCCACATTATGGCCTTTCAACTTTGGCTGTTTATTATTATTATTATTATTATTATTATTGTTTTTATTATTACAGGTATGGAGGGAAAAACATCAATGGTTTTTTGCACGTGGTAAGGAAACAAAAACAACGCACTGATCAATAGTGAAAAATAGAAATAAACAGCCATCACTGCGTAACAAGCAAAATGGCTACAAATCCCCTTGTCCCGCAGGTGAGGTCCGGGCACCTCGCCTCGAAGAATAATGCTGGGTGTCACTATCACTGTTCCTGTGATGAGAATTAGACTCTCATTATGAAGTTACCTGCCTGACACACACTGCTGTCGAGAAGCTCCAAGAGCACACAGCCCAAAAACTGACATAGTAAGTCCGAAGCTCGTGGTCTTGCGGTAGCGTTGTTGCTTCCCGCGCACAAAAAATAGGGTCCCGGGTTCGGTTCCCGGCGGGGTCAGGGATTTTACCTGCCTCGAGATGACTGGGTGCTGTTGTGTCGTCTTCATCATCATCATAATTCATCCCCATTACGGTCGGAGGAAGGCAATGGCAAACCACCTCCGCAAGGACACTGTCTAGTCGGCGGTGCGGGTCTCCCGCATCGTCCTCTACGCTCCTCGGAGTATGGTACCTCATCATCTTCATCAATGTCGACAGTGCGGGCGGTGTGAAGACGAGTAAAACATTCCTGCAGAAAAGATCAAAAAATCAAGAATGTGCTTGTCACTCTCGTGGATTTGACCCATGTCATAGAATTAGTCTTAATGCGAGGGACTGGAGGTCCATTGCGTCTGGGGCCGTGTGAAGATAGTCAAGCATTTTTCCTTATCTACTGTCACACCTCCGCAGAAGATTTGCATTCCAGGCGATGTGTATCAGGGGCTGTAGGGGCACTGGTGCATAGGAGATCGGCGTGGATGTAACTGAACGAAAAAGGTCTTCACAGGGGAAAGCGATGAGCACATATACACCACTGCAGTGGGCGATAGTGGACAGAGGGTATCCATCCCGTCGATTAGGGCGCCTGTTAAGCTGTGCTGACCTCGTGTCCACAACTTTATCATCGTATAGACATACACGGCCGCCGCTCGTACTTGGACGCTGACAAGATTTGAGCCGCCGTCGTTGGTGGGTGGGGTGAGTGTCTCGTATCGAGCTTCTAATATCAGACTGGCACTCACCAAAGACCGCCGTCAACCTGTGAGCAATCATCTTCGGCATCGGTGAAATGGTAGCCAAGCTGGGTATACTCGACTCCAGGTGAACATCCACATAAGCAATCCTTTGAATCGCCGGCCGCGGTGGTCTAGCGGTTCTAGGCGCTGAGTCCGGAACCGCGCGACTGCTACGGTCGCAGGTTCGAATCCTGCCTCGGGCATGGCTGTGTGTGATGTCCTTAGGTTAGTTAGGTTTAAGTAGTTCTAAGTTCTAGGGGACTGATGACCTCAGCTGTTAAGTCCCATAGAGCTCAGAGCCATTTGAACCATTTTTTGAGCTGCTAGTGGTGGTCACGGGAATGTACGGTCGCAAGGAGACCGGACTCCGGATAGTCACGTGACACTACAAAGAGGGAAGACCATTGTCGGCTGATTCCGGCGGAGGCTCGAGTCCTCGCTCGGGCATGGGTGTGTGTGTTTGTCCTTAGGATAATTTAGATTAAGTAGTGTGTAAGTTTAGGGTTCAAATGGCTCTGAGCACTATGGGACTTAACTTCTGAGGTGATCAGTCCCCTAGAACTTAGAACTACTTAAACCTAACTAACCTAAGGACAGCACACACATCCATGCCCGAGGCAGGATTCGAACCTGCGACCGTAGCGATCGCGCGGTTCCAGACTGTAGCGCCTAGAACCGCTCGACCACTCTGGCTGACTTAAGTTTATGGACTGATGACCTTAGCAGTTAAGTCCCATAAGATATCACACACATTTGAACATTTTTTGAAGACCATTGTGCTCTACATACAGCTCTGAGGACTCGTACTGCATCTGCAGCTGCAGCCTGAGCAGCAGTTGGCACCGCAGGGACACAGCGTGCTGTTACAAATCCGTTACTTCAAGAACAACTGCGAGCCAAACGCTCTGTAACGTGCATTCCAATGACCCCAAAGCACGGCCATTTGCAACTTCAGTGATGCCAAGTGAGAGCTCTTTGGAGGGCAGGGTGAAGGTCTGTTATGATTTATAATGATAGCTGGTTCTGCCTCGGTGCCAGTGATAGCCGTGTGTTGGTTAAAAGGGGCCAGTTGAAGTCCTACAACCAACCTGTCTGCGTGATGGATGCGTCAGACCTACTCTTGTAGTTACTATCTGGGGTGCGATTTCGTATGACGACCCCCTGTGACTAGCCCACGCACGCTGACTGCAAATTTGTACGTCAGTCCGGTTTCATTTATTTATTTATCGTATGGCAATACATATACAAAGATTAGAAAACTACTACACGTCACCATTTAAGCACAGCTTTCCACCATAAAATAACACAAACAACAACAGCTGTAGACGAACATCAAGGTCTTTTATGTTTTTATAACATCATTAGTCGCTGTGAAGAAATCTTTGGAAGGACCCTTGGAGGCACCTGCGGGACATGTCGATACGACATGAGCAATTGTCTATCGTTCCGCACCACAGTCACAGGATGGTGATGAAGATTTGTTTCACTTGTAGAGAGTTTCCGCGCATCGTACATGGCCCGTTCGGATGCGGTTGAAGGTAGTCCAATTGTCCGAGGCTGGTCGAATCCACAAGGTTTCTTCTGTATACAAGGCGGCTTCAGGGATTGTGGGGAACAGTTTTGCTGCCAGCAGCGTTTCCATTCATCGAGGGGGTTAAATTCAGTTTACATGAGAGTTCTGACTGTAATGAGAGTGAGATGTCTTGATCTTAGTCTTTTTCGCTCAACAGGGAATAAGTTGTACATTATTGGAAGGTCGGTGCTATTAGCAATCTTCTGTTATTCACGCAGTAGCCTGTTCTTCCGTCTGATATCAGGAGGTGAAATGTGGTTCAAGATGTATCCCGATATTTCATTGCTCTACGTTAATTATTTTTTGTTGTTGCTATTTTTTCCATCATTGTAACGTTGCAAAGCTATATGAAATGGGACGACCACGTAAGGATTGTGATAGGGAAGGGGAATGGTTTATTGGAAGAGTTTAGGAAAGTGTAGCTCACCTATAAAGAACACCGCGTGCAGATCACTTGTGAAATCCATTCTTGAGTGCTACTCGAGTGTTGGGGTCGCGTCAGGTAAGGTTAAAGAAAGACATTGAAACAATTCGAAACCGTGCGGCTAGATTTGTTTCCGCAAGATTCGATCAAAACTCTAGTGTTACAGAGATGCTACTTGGACTCAAATGAGAATACCTAGAGGGAAGATGACGAACTTTTCGCAAAACACTTCTGAGAAAGTTTAAATTTCGCGAAACATTTTTGAGAAAGTTTAAAGAACAGACATCTGCAGCTGACTGCAGAACGATTCTACTGCCGCCACTGTACATTTCGCGTAAGGACCGGGAAGACAAGGTACGAGAAATTAGGGCTCTTACGGAAGCACATAGACGGTCGTTTTCCCTCGGAACAGAAAAGGAAATGTCCAATAGTGCTACGCGGTACCCTCCGCCAAACATCACGCGGCGCTTGCGGGCTATGTACGCAGATGTAGACGTAGAGGAACCACGGACAACTCCAACATGATGGACGTACGTTGAAATGAGCAGTCAAGGCATAAGGATGTATGTTTTGGTGATGACATCGTTTTTCTGGGAGGAACACAGCAAGTTTATGACTAATGACTGCCAGTCTGGATGGAATGTTCAGTCCGGACGGCAAAAAATGAACAGTGGTAAAACTAAATCATTGTGCAGACAAAGTGCAAATGTATTTACTGAAATTATAGTGCTACAGAAAAAGTTGACAGATTTTCATATCTCGGCAGCCTTAAATGTAATATCGGGGACGTATATGCAGGCATCAGCAGCGGAATCACGAAAGCTTCTCCAATCTTCTCGAATGCGACCCACATGGCAATTAGACTCCATAAGTATCTTCACACAGCTTCGGCTATACTCTTCTCTCAACCTACCGAGCCGGCCGGGGTGGCCGAGCGGTTCTAGGTGCTACAGTCCGGAACCGCGCTACCGCTACGGTCGCAGGTTCGAATGCTGCCTCGGGCATGGACGTGTGTGATGTCCTTAGGTTTGTTAGGTTTAAGTAGTTCCAAGGGACTGATGACCTCAGAAGTTAAGTCCCATAGTGCTCAGAGCCATTTGAACCATTTTTTGAACCAACCTCCCGATGGCCATACACTGATGAACGAAACCACTATGACCACCTGTGTAATAGCTTGTTTGTCCGTCTTTGGAACGAAATACATTACTGATTCTGCGCATCAGGGATCCGACAATTTTTTGGTAGGCTTGTGGAGGTATGTGGCTCGATAGCGACCCAGCTGGCTTCCATAGGATTTACGTCAGGCGAATTTGGTCGCCGATACATCAACGTGAGTTCACTGCAGCACGCTTCCAGCTCCGAGACACGGGTAATTATACTGCTGAAAGACGTCGGAAAGAAGAGATGCAGGCGGTTCGCAGAGAAAGTCTCCCATCGCATGATACCGCTCCCATCAGTCTGCGCCCGTGGCGCGCTTCGCCTTCCGAGCCGACGTTCACCTCGATGACGGCGTTCCTGGAGACGACCGTCGATCTAGTGTAGCAAAAATGTGATTCATCCGAAGAGCCGACACGTTTCTACTGATCGACATTCCAATCCCGACGGTCCCGTGGCCACTTCAATGCCAGTGTGCGATTTGCAGACCATCCCCTCCTCTGGCTTTAGTTTATGCATCCCAACCTGGGATGTTTATTTCCCACGCACTGGAGTAAAACTTACATCTGTGAAGCCGAACACTGAAAGTTTTTAATACAGTCTTACTGTTAATATGTTTGCTTATTAATTTTGAAAAAGCGTTATGTAGTAGTTAAGCATTTCAAAACATCGTTCTCATGTTGTCATTGTTGCTTTCGTCTAAGGTGCGTCATCCGTTTACTTTCGAGCTTGCGAGGGAAGTAGTGTGGCAGTCATACCGCAGCAGTCGTACTGCAGAGTTGGGTGAACCGGGGGCTGGAATTCCCACCCCGGGCCCTGACACAGGGTGGTGACCGACCCGGTACCTGTGCGAACATTTATCGTTGGGTCACCTTTTGGCAACAGTATGGCGCGGACTAACGCGCCTGGGAGGAAAGCACACATTACTAAATAACGTACCATCGTCTGTCAATCTGTATATTGAGCAAGCAGTAAAGGAAACAAAAGAAAAATTCGGAGTGGGTATTAAAATTCATGGAGAAGAAATAAAAACTTTGAGGTTCGCCGATGACATTGTAATTCTGTCAGAGACAGCAAAGGACTTGGAAGAGCAGTTGAATGGAATGGACAGTGTCTTCAAAGGAGGATATAAGATGAACATCAACAAAAGCAAAACAAGGATAATGGAATGTAGTCTAATTAAGTCGGGTGATGCTGAGGGAATTAGATTAGGAAACGAGACACTTAAAGTAGTAAAGGAGTTTTGCTATTTGGGGAGCAAAATAACTGATGATGGTTGAAGTAGAGAGGATATATAATGTAGGCTGGCAATGGCAAGGAAAGCGTTTCTGAAGAAGAGAAATTTGTTAACATCCAGTATTGATTTAAGTGTCAGGAAGTCATTTCTGAAAGTATTCGTATGGAGTGTAGCCATGTATGGAAGTGAAACGTGGACGATAAACAGTTTAGACAAGAAGAGAATAGAAGCTTTCGAAATGTGGTGCTACAGAAGAATGCTGAAGATTAGATGGGTAGATCACATAACTAATGAGGAAGTATTGAATAGGATTGGGGAGAAGAGAAGTTTGTGGCACAACTTGACCAGAAGAAGGGATCGGTTGGTAGGACATGTTCTGAGGCATCAAGGGATCACCAATTTAGTATTGGAGGGCAGCGTGGAGGGTAAAAATCGTAGAGGGAGACCAAGAGATGAATACACTAAGCAGATTCAGAAGGATGTAGGTTGCAGTAGGTACTGGGAGATGAAAAAGCTTGCACAGGATAGAGTAGCATGGAGAGCTGCATCAAACCAGTCTCAGGACTGAAGACCACAACAACAACAACAACCATCGTCTGCTTCTAGTTCCTTGGATATTATTTCGTAGACCTTCTTTACATACTCTTCTGTTCAACCATCGTTTTCTTTTCCTTTGGTTTTCATTTCCGTTGTTAGCTGGATGTGCAAGTACCAAGTAGGCCGCCGCTGCGATACTTTATCGTCCATTATACTGTAAGACCGACACACGTGTGGCACAAATTCTGTGGCTTTGGTATAAATTAACCTGCCGTATGCAACGGTCGCCGCAAGATGTTGCCTGTTGTAGCATGCTACAAGACGACGCACGCCACATTTCCATAGCATGCCACAATGTTGCAAGACGTCGCCCCAGCGTAAACGAGGCTTTAGAGCCAGGTCTGTATTGTATGGTGGATGTGATGTGTTGCGTACGAAACTAAAACCTGCAATCAGATCCAAACGTCGTGGAAAACTGTGAAGAGGTGTCATCCTGCAGCAAGATAACGCTCGCCCACATTCTGCCAAACGGACAGCCGACGCAATAAAGGAGTTGAGATTCGAGGTGCTGCAACGTCCACCATACAGTCCAGACCTGGCTCCAAGCGATTTTCACATGTTTGGACCCTTAACGGAAGCACTACAGGGAAGAAGATTTGAAAGTGATGAAGACGTCATTGTTGCTGTGCAAAATTGGTTACAGATGCGACCGAAAAACGTATTTTCTGATGAAATTAAAAAAAAAAAACCTCGTAAAACGTCGGGAAAACTGCGTTGAAGTCCAGGGAGGTTACGTAGAAAAATAACGCATGTTTCAGTTTTCTATCATCAGAATAAGTGCAGCTTTTCACAAATATGCCTTTTACTTTTTGAATTCCCGTCGTATACCTGTATGTAGATGATTTTGTAAATAAGCTTTACCTATAATGTGCTTTTAAAGATATAACAAGGGATGGCTTTTCTGATAGTGCATACGCGTGAATAGTGAGTTTCGGCATTAGCATGTATTTATAAATAAATGTTTAACCATGGGTAACGCCACGGTCCAAGCTAGTAACATATGTAATTATAGTAACCCCCTAAGACATCCCCCCCCCCCCCCCCCCCACTGGTAAAACCACAAATCGCACACTGCTTCAATCGTAACTGACGATGTCGTTTCGTCGAGGTAGTCCATTGCGGAGCTCCATGTTCAACAATGGACGATGAACGGTGTACTCCGAAACACTTGTACCTGCACCAGCATTGCGCTATTTAGGCAGAGATGCCACAGATCACCATCCATCCTACTTCACATAGCAACAGGCCTCCGAGACCCACGCTCTGTGAAGAGTCGTTGACGTCCAAACATTTAGCTTCTAGTGCTAGTTTCACTGTTCTTCTACCTCTTCCCGTAGATGCTCACGACCGTAGCACGTGAACATTGGACACGCTTCGTCGTTTTCGAGCTACTCGTTCACAGGCTCTGCGTAATAATAATATCCCCTTGTCAGAGTCGCTTATCTCAGTGAATTTCCCAATTTACAGGCCATATCGTGGCTAGGGCGGTCCCCCGTCCGTGTCTGCTCTGCTTACATACTTTCGTTAACTGGTCACGTGCCCGAAACGCCACCAGGCTGCATCCAGCGTCGCGGTGGACAATGTCAATAATGTTTTGGCTAATCGGCGTATAGGCATGTGAGACCTGAAAAATGTCAGTAACACCAGCACACAAGCTCAGTGTTTTCGCTAATGATGCATGAGGCGAGTTTTGAAGACCAACTATCGTGACTACGTTTCAAACGATGAAATGTTGAGAAGTAGTAGTCTACGAGCTTGCTTAAAAGCATTGCAAGGAGGTTGAAGCTTGTGACACATGTCCTACGCATGAAAGGTGGAAGATTCCTGAAATCAGCACTGTTGTGATAAAGAAGTAGAGGAAGACCTTCTAACATCTGGAAACCAGTTTCTGCAAAGGATTTTCAATGCATGGACGTGAACTGGGAGGGAGCTAAGATCCTGACAAATAATCCATTTCGCCGGAGGAAACTTGCCAAACGTGCGATCTACCCTTAAAGGAACTAAATGTAACAAGGGGAGGCCACGACTTTCGAATCACAGATTTCATTCAGACTTTGTATACTTATGGCAGTCCTTTAGGACAATATAATGTGCAAATAGCTACGGCGTAGTAAATAGGCAGTTTCGAGAAAATCGATGAGTAGTTTTACGCGTCGAGTATGCACCGGTGCGTTGAGACTGTTGAGCACGAGAACACGACGGCCAATTACACTCCTGGAAATTGAAATAAGAACACCGTGAATTCACTGTCCCAGGAAAGGGAAACTTTATTGACACATTCCTGGGGTCAGATACATCACATGATCACACTGACAGAACCACAGGCACATAGACACAGGCAACAGAGCATGCACAATGTCGGCACTAGTACAGTGTATATCCACCTTTCGCAGCAATGCAGGCTGCTATTCTCCCATGGAGACGATCGTAGAGATGCTGGATGTAGTCCTGTGGAACGGCTTGCCATGCCATTTCCACCTGGCGCCTCAGTTGGACCAGCGTTCGTGCTGGACGTGCAGACCGCGTGAGACGACGCTTCATCCAGTCCCAAACATGCTCAATGGGGGACAGATCCGGAGATCTTGCTGGCCAGGGTAGTTGACTTACACCTTCTAGAGCACGTTGGGTGGCACGGGATACATGCGGACGTGCATTGTCCTGTTGGAACAGCAAGTTCCCTTGCCGGTCTAGGAATGGTAGAACGATGGGTTCGATGACGGTTTGGATGTACCGTGCACTATTCAGTGTCCCCTCGACGATCACCAGTGGTGTACGGCCAGTGTAGGAGATCGCTCCCCACACCATGATGCCGGGTGTTGGCCCTGTGTGCCTCGGTCGTATGCAGTCCTGATTGTGGCGCTCACCTGCACGGCGCCAAACACGCATACGACCATCATTGGCACCAAGGCAGAAGCGACTCTCATCGCTGAAGACGACACGTCTCCATTCGTCCCTCCATTCACGCCTGTCGCCACTGGAGGCGGGCTGCACGATGTTGGGGCGTGAGCGGGAGACGGCCTAACGGTGTGCAGGACCGTAGCCCAGCTTCATGGAGACGGTTGCGAATGGTCCTCGCCGATACCCCAGGAGCAACAGTGTCCCTAATTTGCTGGGAAGTGGCGGTGCGGTCCCCTACGGCACTGCGTAGGATCCTACGGTCTTGGCGTGCATCCGTGCGTCGCTGCGGTCTGGTCCCAGGTCGACGGGCACGTGCACCTTCCGCCGACCACTGGCGACAACATCGATGTACTGTGGAGACCTCACGCCCCACGTGTTGAGCAATTCGGCGGTACGTCCACCCGGCCTCCCGCATGCCCACTATACGCCCTCGCTCAAAGTCCGTCAACTGCACATACGGTTCACGTCCACGCTGTCGCGGCATGCTACCAGTGTTAAAGACTGCGATGGAGCTCCGTATGCCACGGCAAACTGGCTGACACTGACGGCGGCGGTGCACAAATGCTGCGCAGCTAGCGCCATTCGACGGCCAACACCGCGGTTCCTGGTGTGTCCGCTGTGCCGTGCGTGTGATCATTGCTTGTACAGCCCTCTCGCAGTGTCCGGAGCAAGTATGGTGGGTCTGACACACCGGTGTCAATGTGTTCTTTTTTCCATTTCCAGGAGTGTATTTACCGCTCAAGCTCTGTATTCGATGGATCGCTGGGTCGAGTCCCGCACAGTTTTTTAATGTATATTATTTTAAATACTGGTCATAGTATTCGGTATATATGAGCTTTGAAAGTTAATATAATGAAAAGCACGTGTATTTGCTTGAACTTTTATTGAATGTACAATGGTATTTAGCCTGTTGACTACTTTTAATTATTACAACAAATATCATATTTATAATTATCGCCAAGCAAACTACCAAACGCATAAAGTTTACCTGAAAATGTATGCGTCTTGAGATTTTTCGAAACCCATCACACCTGAAATCGGGTAAAGTACGCCGAACTGTTTTGAACCTGGACGCTTCGACTTGCAGACACAGGTACAGGCCTCGTTCGGCACCTAACTTATGCAGCGTTGAGGCTAGCGCACATGCGAATTTTTTGAAAATCACGAATTTACATTTTTTCTGCAAAACATGGAGGCAGAATCCTCATCGTCAGAAGAATCTTTTATGGAACAGACGTTCTTCATCTACCACTTCGGAATGAATGAGGTAGTCGTCAGTAATACATACCTTTTCACCTAACATTTCGACGGTGGACCAATAAAGTTCTTCACTGTGGATCTGCAGAAATCATTATTGGTGGTTATATGTCAATAAGGTCCGCTTCTTGAAGAAGATTATCGCAGTAAACGAATGTACGAGGGTCGTTCAATAAGTAATCCCCCACTTTTTTTTTCTCAGGATATATTTATTATTAAGAGTCAGAATTTGGTGACAATATACATCAACATTTCTTGTCTATGTCCTATTTTTCTACGTAGTCTCCATAACGTTCTATGTCCATACGCCAACGTTGTGGAAGAGAATGTATTCCCTGCTGGTAAAAGCTCCTGTCCTGCAGGCGTAACTATGTTTTCACTGCTTGACTCTCACATTATCTTCAAAGTGTGTTCCCCGTAGAGATTCTTCAAGCGGCCCAAAGGATGGAAGTCCGAGGGTGCCAGGTCTGGGCTATGGGCTGGATGAGGCAATGTTTCCTGAGGCTGTAACTTTGTTTACCCATCGCCCAACTCTACTCCTATCAACTGCAGAATCGCCATACACCGCACACAAACGTTTATGGATGTTCACCACGGTTTCCTTTCTGCACACAATAAATCAATAACAGCACGCTGCTTGTAACGCGAGTCATATGTAGACGCCATTTTGACACTGTACTGAGGCTCTGCCATCAGCCAGGAAGGTTAGAAACTTCACCGGCGCACAGAAAAAACATCAACTGTAAAGCACCAACAAGGACGTTTGTCTGTGTATATTAAAGGCTTAAAAATGTGGAGCATTACTTACCGAACGACCCTCGTAGGTTTTTACTCAGGCTTCGTACGTGCATTATACATTCAATCTTCATGCCATTCATCATCCGCAATAATCGAAGAATCGGTAGTCATCCCCATTTTTGGAGTAAAAACGTAAATTTTGTGATTTCAAAAAAAAAAAAAAATCGCACGTACGCTAATCTCATCGCTGCCCAGGTTAACTGCCGAATGCGACGTATCTCTGTGTGTGCAGGCGGGAGCGTCCATCTGCGCCACGTACCTTATCCTATTGTAGGTTTAAGGGATTTCGGAAAATCACGACAGGCATAAATTTTCAGGGTAACTTTATGAAATTGGTCGTTTACTAATCGATAGTTATAAAAATAATATTTGTTGTAATAATTGAAATTAGCAAACCGAAATTTCATTGTAAACTCAATGAAAGTTTATGCAAATACACCTGTTTTTTCATTATATTACCTTTCAAATATCGTTGTTGTTGTTGTGGTCTTTAGTCCAGAGACTGGTTTGATGTAGCTCTCCATGCTACTCTGTCCTGTGCAAGCTTCTTCATCTCCCAGTACCTACTGCAACCTACATCCTTCTGAATCTGCTTAGTATATTCATCTCTTGGTCTCCCTCTACGATTTTTACCCTCCATGCTGCCCTCCAGTACTAAATTGGTGATCCCTTGATGCCTCAGAACATGTCCTGCCAACCGATCTCCTTCTTCTAGTCAAGTTGTGCCACAAACTCCTCTACTCGCCAATCCTATTCAATACCTCCTCATTAGTTACGTGATCTACCCATCTAATCTTCAGCATTCTTCTGTAGCACCACATTTCGAAAGCTTCTATTATCTTCTTGTCTAAACTATTCATCGTCCACGTTCACTTGCATACGTGGCTACACTCCATACAAATACTTTCAGAGGCGACTTCCTGACATTTAAATCTATACTCGATGTTAATAAATTTCTCTTCTTCAGAAACGCTTTCCTTGCCATTGCCAGTCTACATTTTATATGCTCTCTACTTCGACCATCATCAGTTATCTTGCTCCCCAAATAGCAAAACTCATTTACTACTTTAACCGTCTCATTTCCTAATCTAATTTCCTCAGCATCACCCCATTTAATTCGACTACATTTCATTATCCTCGTTTTGCTTTTGTTGATGTTCATCTTATACCCTCCTTTCAAGACACTGTCCATTCCGTTCAACTGCTCTTCCAGGTCCTTTGCTGTCTCTGAATGAAATAAAATGTAGGAAACGCCAGATTGGAATATCGATATTGTAAGGAAAACGATAGGTTGCTACTTAACGTAAAGATGATACATTGAGTTGCAGACAGGCACGACGAAAAGACTGTTACACATTTAGCGTTAGGCTAAGGCCTTCCTCAGAAAAGGAAACACACCCACATTCATTCACACAAGCAGGTCGGACCGGAATTCCAACATATATGAAATAATCTAAAATGGTGAAGAACATGACCGGCGTTGAAAAAGAGTATACATTCAAAAAAGGTGATAAACGGGCCCGATTCAACGATCTCGAATTACGTAGCTTGAACGCTAACCATTTGGCCGCCACCAACTCATGCTCAATGCCGCAAGGCACCGGTACATACCGAGCGAGGTGGCGCAGTGGTTAGCACACTGGACTCGCATTCGGGAGGACGACGGTTCAATCCCGCGTCCGGCAATCCTGATTTAGGTTTTCCGTGATTTCCCTAAATCACTCCAGGCAAATGCCGGGATGGTTCCTTTGAAAGGGAGCGGCCGACTTCCTTCCCCATCCTTCCCTAATCCGATGAGACCGATGACCTCGCAGTTTGGTCTCCTCCCCCAAAACAACCCAACCACAACTCGGTACATATTCGACAAACTTAAGTTGTCGTTTTTTCGTAACTGCCAAAGTAGAACACCTTATTACTTGTTCTAAAGGACTACTAAAAGTGTACAACGTCTGAAGTAAATCCATGATCTGAACGTCGTGCCCTCCCCTTGTAAGTACGGTAAGTAAGATCTTTGCTATCGGCAGGTAACTAACTGGTACATGTAGCTTTCGTCGAACGCTCTAGGTTCAGCAACATTGCGGAAGTCGTACTCTTGCTTCTGGAAAAAGAAAGCCGTTAGCGGGACGCAACTAGTTCCGTTCGCCTGGGGCATCATAAGACGAGTTTACCTGACTCACGCCCGGTGGTCCGGCGTTGGCACAACAGCTGATAACGACACCTCTTTGCTCCTCGCGGGCTGTTGCGTAACCTGGCTGAGAGTGCGCTGTGTGTGTGTGTGTGTGTGTGTGTGTGTGTGTGTGCGCACGAGATAAATCTGTCTGCGGGCGCAGGGGGCCCCTGCCTCTCAGAATAGCCGCCCCAGCCGTGTTCCCCTGTCCCCCTGCGGTCTGACATTAGCGCGCGTCTGCTCCGCTCCTTGGCACAGCGCTGCCTTTGCCCGTCTTCACCTGTCACCAATTTCGGATGATTCTCGCTGCCCCAAGGTCGGAGGTGCCAGCCCAGCATCGTGAACCGCGCCGCCACGTAGCATTGCGAATTCTAGTATACATGCGAGATGCCGGGGTGGAGAAGAGTTTGTACCTCTTTAATTCAGACGAATTTTGCATGAGAACAAGACATGCACGCGACCCCCTCCTTATCTACCAGCCAATCAATTATGCACACAACGGTAACGGAAGGAAATGATGGTGGACCCTGCTAATTGGTAAAATAAGGAGCGCACACTCACAATAATTTAATAAAAATCGTAATCTGCTCAAAAGAAGACAACTTCCATCACTTCTTGAAACTTCCTGTCGGATTAAAACTGTGTGCCGGACCGAAACTCGAACTCGGGACCTTTGCCTTTCGCGGGCAAGTGCTCCACCAACTGAGCTACCCAAGCACGACTCACGCCCCGTCCTCACAGCTTCACTTCTGCCAGTACCTCGTCTCCTACCTCTCAAACTTTACAGAAGTTCTTCTGCGAACCTTGCAGAACTAGCACTCCTGGAATAAAGGATACTGCGCAGACATGGCTTAGCCACAGCCTGGGGGATGTTTCCAGAATGAGATTTTCACTCTGCAGCGGAGTGTGCGCTGATATCAAACTTCCTGCCGGATTAAAACTGTGTGCCGGACCGAGACTCGAACTCGGGACCTTTCCTTCCGCGGGCAAGCTCAGATGGTAGAGCACTTGCCCGCGAAAGGCAAAGGTCCCGAGTTCGAGTCTCGGTCCGGCACACAGTTTTAATCCGGCAGGAAGTTTCATATCAGCGCACACTCCGCTGCAGAGTGAAAATCTCATTCTGGAACCATCACTACTTGTCGTAGGGCCGTATGGCGGGCTACCGTCAAGTTGGTATCCCACCGCTGTCCGTGGGTCTCCAGACACGTCTTCGCTGGTCATAGTTCCTCAGTTCGAAGCAGAACTCATCACTGAAGACAATTCTTCTCTAGTCAGTGAAATTCTATTCATTGCGGCCAGAGCTGATCCAACGCGTTAGCGACTTGCTCAATTTGTGAAGCTCTTTCTGCTGATTTTTCTGAAATTATATTCATTTGTTTGTCTGTACGTGTACGTCACGTCTGCCGATTTCCCTCCCATTCGGATATCCATTAGGTTTACTGTTTTTTTTGTTTTGTTTTTGTTTTTCATAGAGTGTATTAGTGGACGACTTTGCTGTCGATCGATCAGTGTATCGATCTTAAGTGGCTCGGCTGCAGGAGGCTAACTGGTAAACAGTCAGTCTCTGACTTGCAGTTCTTTGCAGGTTTCGAAACAGTTTTGACAGATCCGTTGTGTTGTATTTGGAGACGTATTTCTGAACGTTGGTTCGCAGCCATATATGATTTGCTTGTTTAATCAACGTTTAATAATAGAAGTCTCCGTATCATTAAACGGATAACACGGTCATCCGGTAAACCAATCATGACGGTGGATTGCCTCTCTAGCGGATTCCAGGGGCCACAAAAATTGGATTTTTAGTATTTCATACAGTTACTTACGAAATTCAAAAACCTGATGTGCTAACTTAAATCTGTCATTAACAGGTATAATTTTGCGTAATAAGCGAAGTTTGACATTGTGTATACGTCGTCAAGCAGCGTAGCTCAAGGCGAGCGAGCTACCCAGTCTCTATTCATCCAGAATTTGAGAATGAGAGCACTGAGCGGCTTTACACACAATTTTTCGAAACTTATTCTCGCTGACAACCCCCAGGAAATAATTAAAGGAAAAGAGTTTATCGATTATTACGAGGCACATTCAGAAAGTTATTGTACTAGTGTCTAGGTTTTTTTTTTTTTAGAAAAATGTACTTGAAAATACACTTTTTGACTATTTTTCCACATGATCGCCATCTGATTCAATGCATAGGGGAGTCGTCGAACTGGCTTCTTCATCCTCTCCTCGAAGAAGTCTCGCGACGGCTCCTTCGCCCACCTCAGAACCTGGTATTTTTTGGATTTGTGCTATTGTTAGGATTTGTTGCAATTGTGACGAGCCAGTTGCTCGGCCACCATTGATCAGAC
The DNA here is from genome assembly GCF_021461395.2 of Schistocerca americana. Classification (NCBI taxonomy): domain Eukaryota; kingdom Metazoa; phylum Arthropoda; class Insecta; order Orthoptera; family Acrididae; genus Schistocerca; species Schistocerca americana. The sequence goes on from NC_060120.1 coordinate 909,292,938, forward strand.
GTTTTCAATTGGTGAGAGATCTGGAGAATGCATTTTCTGTATCCAGAAAGGCCCGTACAGGACCTGCAACATGCGGTCGTGCATTATCCTGCTGAAATGTAAGGTTTCGCAGGGATCGAATGAAGGGTAGAGCCACGGGTCGTAACACAACTGAAATGTAACGTCCACTGTTCACAGTTGCCGGCAATGCGAACAAGAAGTGACCGAGACGTGTAACCAATGGCACCCCATACCATCACGCCGGGAGATACGCCAGTATGGCGGTGACGAATACACGCTTCCATTGTGTGTTCACCGCGATGTCGCCAAACACGGATGCGACCATCATGATGCTGTAAACAGAACCTGTATTCATCCGAAAAAATGACGTTTTGCCATTCGTGCACCCAGGTTTGTCGTTGAGTACACCATCGCAGGCGCTCCTGTCTGTGATGCAGCGTCAAGAGTAACCGCAGCCATGGTCTCCGAGCTGATAGTCCATGGTGCTGGAAACGTCGTAGAACTGTTCGTGCAGATGGTTGTTGTCTTGCAAACGTCCCCATCTGTTGACTCAGGGATCGAGACGTGGGTGCACGATCCGTTACAGCCATGCGGATAAGATGCCTGTCATCTCGACTGCTAGTGATACGAGGCCGTTGTGATCCATCACGGCGTTCCGTATTACCCTCCTGAACCCACGGATTCCATGTTCTGCTAACAGTCATTGGATCTCGACCAACGCGATCAGCAATGTCGCGATACGAAACCGCAATCGCGATAGGCTACAATCCGACCTTTATCAAAGTCGGAAACGTGATGGTACGCATTTCTCCTCCTTACACGAGGCATCACACCAACGTTTCACGAGGCAACGCCGGTCAACTGCTGTTTGTGTACGAGAAATCGGTTGGACACTTTCCTCATGCCAGTACGTTGTAGGTGTCGCCACCGGCGCCAACCTTGTGTGAATGTTCTGAAAAGCTAATCATTTGCATATCACAGCATCTTCTTCCTGTCGGTTAAAAAATGGTTCAAATGGCTCTGAGCACTATGGGACTCAACTGCTGTGGTCATAAGTCCCCTAGAACTTAGAACTACTTAAACCTAACTAACCTAAGGACAGCACACAACACCCAGCCATCACGAGGCAGAGAAAATCCCTGACCCCGCCGGGAATCGAACCCGGGAACCCGGGCGTGGGAAGCGAGAACGCTACCGCACGACCACGAGATGCGGGCCCTGTCGGTTAAATTTCGCTTCTGTAGCACGTCATCTTCGTGGTGTAGCAATTTTAATGGCCAGTAGTGTACTTATTGAACGCCCCTCGTCTTAAAAACATATACAGGAACGCAACCTAGCCTTTACTGCACTAAATCTAAAATTTCTCCCGGCCTCTGCTGCAACCCTGGATGGCAGTTCATTCCAACCCTGGATTTGGGTTCGTACTTGTCGAACACCAAGAACGTTGGCTGCAAGTGCTACTCTGAGGAGAAGAAGTTCGCGCAAGAAAGGAATTAGTTGCGTGCCTTAGCATCAAAATGACTGACAATCGTCTCCCCCAACTCCCCACCCCTAAAAAAAGCGAGATAAAAGATAGATAGAACATAGATAAACGGAGAAGACGGAGAGGGGGGAGGGAGATGAATGTGAGTACATTTAAGAGAAATTGTGATAATTTTCTGGGAGACGTTTATGAGTGGGAGTCCGCTGTGTTGGGGGAAACGTCATGGCCAGCTGTGACGGTCGGTGCTTGTTTGTGACGTCAGTGCACTCACAAGGGAACCTCCCCATCGCACCCCCCTCAGATTTAGTTATAAGTTGGCACAGTGGATAGGCCCTGAAAAACTGAACACAGATCATTCGAGAAAACAGGAAGAAGTTGTGTGGAACTATGAAAAAATAAGCAAAATATTCAAATTGATAATCCATTCGAAGGACAAGCAACATCAGGGATACTGGGAGTTCAGCAGTGCCGTGGTCCCTTGGTTAGCGTGAGCAGCTGCAGAATGAGAGGTCCTTGGTTCAAGTCTTCCCTCGACTGAAAAATTTAATTTTTGATTTTTAGTTTATGTGACAAACTCTCATGTTTTCATCACTTTTTTTGGAGTGATTATCACATCCACAAGAAAACCTAAATCGGGCAAAGTAGAAGAATCTTTTTACCCATTCGCCAAGTGTACAAGTTAGGTGGGTGGACAACATATTCCTGTCATGTGACGCACAGGCCGTCACCAGTGCCGTATAGAATATATCAGACGTGTTTTCCTGTGGAGGAATCGGTTGACCTATGACCTTGCGATCAAATGTTTTTGTTTCCCTTTGGTGAGGCGCGTCCTTTCGTCTACTAATCGCACGGTTTTGCGGTGCGGTCGCAAAACACAGACGCTAAACTTATTACAGTGAACAGAGACGTCAATGAACGAGCAGACAGATCATAACTTTGCGAAAATAAAGAAAGTAAACATTTCACTCGAGGGTAGGCTTGAACCAAGGACCTCACGTTCCACAGCTGCTCACGCTAACCACGGGACCACGGCACTCCTAAGCTCACCCTATCCTTGACGTTGCCTATCTTGCGCATGGTCTACTTAGTTTGTATATTTTGCTTATTTTTTTTTTTGTTCATAGTTCCACAAACTTCTTCCTGTTTTCTCGATAGATCTGCGTTCAGTTTTTCAAGGCCTATCCACTGCGCCAACTTACAACTAAATCTGAGGGTGGTGTGATGGGGAGGTTCCCTTGTCAGTAACGCCGCTGCAGCGCGCGGCGCGTGTATCGGTTTGGAGCGTTGACGCGGCGCAGGTAAGCTCGCCGCACTGTGAAAACGGGGCAGTCGGCGCGGCCGCTTTTGTAGTGACTGGCCGTTACCCCAGCGACGCACGCGAGGGTAGGCTACGGTCGAAGATTTGCCGTGGCGTCGACTGCGCCGAGAAATCGATGTCGTGCGTCACGTCGTGGAATACATTAACTGCGGCGCTGCGTTGGCGTCACGCAACGGGACACCACTGTAGGCACGGCGTCGCTCTGGGTCGCTGTTCACACATCCAGGTTACATTACGGTGGTCGCTCTCCTTGGATTTCGCGGAAAATGATCTCTGCAATGTGGGGACAATTCGAGGATGTAAATCAAGCCTTTCCTTCCACTGAAGACCACAGCAACAATATTTTATTTAAGTCCAGCAGCACAATGAAATGAGTAAACAGTACGGAACACAAAGTAGAACGAAAAACCAGTCCAAGTTGCAAATTTTTACTTTTTATTCATTCCATGACTAGTTTCGTGCCGAGACCCGTTTTCAAATCATCATTGAAAATTCTAAAATGACGTTGGCGAAGATGTCAAAAATGTGCAATAAACATTTACAGTGCATATAGATAACTCGTTCTAGTGATAAACAGTAGATGCTGACCCAAGCTACTCCAGCATGCTGCAAGTTCGTAAGCAGGGAATATTACTGTATAACTTAGTTCCTCCAGTGCTAGGTAGCGTATCGGGCTACAAGTTTCCTCCAGTGAACGCGATCAGCTGCCATGTTTTCGTCTCTTCCCAGTTCATGCCCATGCACTGAAGATCCTTTGCAAAAGTTCGTTTCCCGATGTTACGAGGTGCTCCTATATGCATCGGCTGGTTTCCACAAAAGCGCTGATTCCTCGTAAGCTGCAACCTTCTTTCGGCAACGCTTTTATGCGGGCTATGTAGACCACATGTTCTCATCACTTCATCATCTTGAAAACTGGACTGTCATATCCACCTTTCTTTCTTTCCCCTTTTTTTTTTAATTTGGAAAGTTGTCTTCTGATTCGGCTGTAGCGTGCGTACACAAACTCTGAATCTCAGATGTTATTATCGCTAGTGGTAACGAGCGAATAGTTGTTAGTAGTCGGACGCAGAGTGGCATAGAAAGAAACCGCATCAGGAGAGGTCGCAGCCTTGACCAACCGTGCTAGTAGCGCTAGAGGAGATTTTGGTATTAAACTGATTTTTCGTAATTTGCTTTTTTGCTGCACTTAGTTGTTGCTTGCTTGTGCACTGGAGGGATTTTGTCAGATTTGTATATGCATACGTCGAAAGTAATATTCACACCTTTGGTCTGCGGCGTCTTGTCACGGTTCGCAGATACTGTGAAATAATTTAACTTTTGGCTAATCAAACTGTCTAAAAGTTTGTACTGATTCCTTTCACTTTTTTTACACTGCTTAAAGCTTGTTGACTAAACCCCTCCTGGACATTTCATTTCTATAAAAATAAGACAAAGGAATAGTTGCATCAGTAGTTGTGACCATGCATTGCACTCTGCATGGATCGCAGTATTTCTTTTGAATTATTTTAGCACGTTCCTGGATACAATATACACTCCTGGAAATTGAAATAAGAACACCGTGAATTCATTGTCCCAGGAAGGGGAAACTTTATTGACACATTCCTGGGGTCAGATACATCACATGATCACACTGACAGAACCACAGGCACATAGACACAGGCAACAGAGCATGCACAATGTGGGCACTAGTACAGTGTATATCCACCTTTCGCAGCAATGCAGGCTGTTATTCTCCCATGGAGACGATCGTAGAGATGCTGGATGTAGTCCTGTGGAACAGCTTGCCATGCCATTTCCACCTGGCGCCTCAGTTGGACCAGCGTTCGTGCTGGACGTGCAGACCGCGTGAGACGACGCTTCATCCAGTCCCAAACATGCTCAATGAGGGACAGATCCGAAGATCTTGCTGGCCAGGGTAGTTGACTTACACCTTCTAGAGCACGTTGGGTGGCACGGGATACATGCGGACGTGCATTGTCCTGTTGGAACAGCAAGTTCCCTTGCCGGTCTAGGAATGGTAGAACGATGGGTTCGATGACGGTTTGGATGTACCGTGCACTATTCAGTGTCCCGTCGACGATCACCAGTGGTGTACGGCCAGTGTAGAAGATCGCTCCCCACACCATGATGCCGGGTGTTGGCCCTGTGTGCCTCGGTCGTATGCAGTCCTGATTGTGGCGCTCACCTGCACGGCGCCAAACACGCATACGACCATCATTGGCACCAAGGCAGAAGCGACTCTCATCGCTGAAGACGACACGTCTCCATTCGTCCCACCATTCACTATGGGACTCAACTGCTGTGGTCATAAGTCCCCTAGAACTTAGAACTACTTAAACCTAACTAACCTAAGGACAGCACACAACACCCAGCCATCACGAGGCAGAGAAAATCCCTGACCCCGCCGGGAATCGAACCCGGGAACCCGGGCGTGGGAAGCGAGAACGCTACCGCACGACCACGAGATGCGGGCCCTGTCGGTTAAATTTCGCTTCTGTAGCACGTCATCTTCGTGGTGTAGCAATTTTAATGGCCAGTAGTGTACTTATTGAACGCCCCTCGTCTTAAAAACATATACAGGAACGCAACCTAGCCTTTACTGCACTAAATCTAAAATTTCTCCCGGCCTCTGCTGCAACCCTGGATGGCAGTTCATTCCAACCCTGGATTTGGGTTCGTACTTGTCGAACACCAAGAACGTTGGCTGCAAGTGCTACTCTGAGGAGAAGAAGTTCGCGCAAGAAAGGAATTAGTTGCGTGCCTTAGCATCAAAATGACTGACAATCGTCTCCCCCAACTCCCCACCCCTAAAAAAAGCGAGATAAAAGATAGATAGAACATAGATAAACGGAGAAGACGGAGAGGGGGGAGGGAGATGAATGTGAGTACATTTAAGAGAAGTTGTGATAATTTTCTGGGAGACGTTTATGAGTGGGACACCACTGGAGGCGGGCTGCACGATGTTGGGGCGTGAGCGGAAGACGGCCTAACGGTGTGCGGGACCGTAGCCCAGCTTCATGGAGACGGTTGCGAATGGCCCTCGCCGATACCCCAGGAGCAACAGTGTCCCTAATTTGCTGGGAAGTGGCGGTGCGGTCCCCTACGGCACTGCGTAGGATCCTACGGTCTTGGCGTGCATCCGTGCGTCGCTGCGGTCCGGTCCCTGGTCGACGGGCACGTGCACCTTCTGCCGACCACTGGCGACAACATCGATGTACTGTGGAGACCTCACGCCCCACGTGTTGAGCAATTCGGCGGTACGTCCACCCGGCCTCCCGCATGCCCACTATACGCCCTCGCTCAAAGTCCGTCAACTGCACATACGGTTCACGTTCACGCTGTCGCGGCATGCTACCAGTGTTAAAGACTGCGATGGAGCTCCGTATTCCACGGCAAACTGGCTGACACTGACGGCGGCGGTGCACAAATGCTGCGCAGCTAGCGCCATTCGACGGCCAACACCGCGGTTCCTGGTGTGTCCGCTGTGCCGTGCGTCTGATCATTGCTTGTACAGCCCTCTCGCAGTGTCCGGAGCAAGTATGGTGGGTCTGACACACCGGTGTCAATGTGTTCTTTTTTCCATTTCCAGGAGTGTATTTAAGCAGTTGCAGTGGCAAGACGAGGTAAATTGTCAGTTGTGTGCTGGTGCATTGCGGTATAATTGTTCGGACACGTTAGAGTATTGAAGTTAAAATCTTCTGGGTTATTAAGCCGAGTCATGTTTTTTCTAAAATGCGACGTTTCGACCCCTCTGCTGGGATCTTCCTCAGGATCTTTTGGTGTCCACTACTGCTAGAACACTGTCAGAGACGAGTGTCGCGTCCACTTATAAAGGGGGAGTTTTCTGGCGTTCGTGCTGGAGAAGTGATAGTATTGGTTAAAATTCATACAGTGGGCCATAGTCATAGGCTAATGCAGAAGATGGGGCGTTCGTAGATCTCCTGTGGATACCGTTTTCGGTCATCGTCATTGGATAGAAAGGCACTGTTCCACACTTACGCTGGAGAAGAGTTATTGGTTGAAATGCCTGCTACCGCTATTGGTTGGTCGTCATCATTGGCTAGATTCGAAACGGACAGAGCAAGAGAGGCGGAATGTTTACCCAAAATATTATTGTCCGCCGAGGTGACTTATAGCACGATGTTTCTGCCGCTCACACACCGCGGCCGCGTATTTACTTCCTTGATGGCGGGGAGCCACGATGCCGAAGCCTATAGCCGTCCTCTGTATTGAAATTAGATGGTTTCTTAGAAATTTCAACCGCTTCTCGGAACTTTCATCTATAAATGTTTGTTTCTTCAGCCAGTACGCGTACGTTATTAAAATTGATGTCAGAGCCACAGTTCTCGTGATGTTCCGCTACTGCCGATTTTGCACTTTGTTTTAGCCGCATGTGCCGTTCGTGTTCCTTAATGCGTTCTTGAACAGTTCTCCCGTTTCGCCTATATACACTTTGCCGCAGCCACATGACACTTGATAGACACCTGCATTGTGGAGGTAATCAGGTGCATCCGTTTTCCGTCGGAAAAAGCATTTTATTTTGTTTTGACTAAAGAAAGATGTCTGAATGCCATTTTTCTTTAAAATTCTGCTTATGCGGTCAGTGACCCCAGAAACGAACGGTAACCTGACGGAGTGAGAAGGCGGTTCCTTGTCATTCTTATTAGCGGTTTAAAGAGGACATTGAAGGCAAATGGGTATGATAGTTATTCAATCTACAGGGTTTTTGGGCGGTATATTTATTTACTACAATAATTAATTTATTATGTGCAATATTTGTCATCAACATAAAGGGTAATTATAAAGTCCATTAAGCATTTAAAAAAATCAGCGCAGAAAAGTGGCCAAATATAAAGGAACAAATAATACGTGAAAGACAAACTCCTGGGAGTTTAATTTTTTTTACTATGATGCCAGCAAGTTAATTTGAAAACCCGCCGTCAGAGAAGCCACCGACCATATTGCCTGAAAAATGGCTCTGAATCAAGCAGAGGAATCACTTTGTGTGCTAGAATTTGCCTGTTGCCAACCGGCAGTGACATTGCAAATATCTTTTCGTGCAAGTTTCTCAAGACACCACCGGTTTGCATGGTAGAGTGGTAGAAGAAATTCGAGGAGGATGGTTGTTTCTGACCGGGCGTGTCAGAACGGACAGTGGGACCGTGTGATGGACGTGATGTAGCGAAGTCCCAGAAATTTTATCTGTAGAGCTGAGCAGAACTTAATAACCTTCAGTCAACAGTGTGAGAAATCCTTCGAAAGCGATTGCGAGTGAAGGCGAACAAATTGCAGCTACTGAAAGCCATATGGCACGGCGACAAATTGCGCCGTCTGCAGTTCTGCACTGATATTTAGAACCGTCATGAAAATGACAACTTCACGAGCAAACTGACCTACAGTGCTGAAATCACGTTCTATCTCTCGCAAAAGGTGAATTAACACAACAAACACACATGGGTGACAGAGAATCCTCGTGAAAGTGTTGAACACCTCCGGCATTCCGAGAAAGTTTTTGTGCCGTGTCCAACAGTACAGTTCACGGACCTTCTTCACTGAGACAACTGTCAATCGTATCAGTTACATCGACATGCTGCATTTGTAGCTTGTACCACAACTTGAAACTGATAGCAGCGATTTCATCTTTCGACAATGTGCCACCCCTCCACAATTCCGCAATTACTATGTATGAGATTAGCTGAATGAGACGTTGCTAAGTCGCTGGATAGGCCGCGTTGATGTAGCTAGTCGAGTCGCCACTAATTTCGGCGGACTTAACTCGCGATTTTTTCCTGTGAGGTCACACAAGGCTAACGTTTATGTTCCACCTCTACTACAAACCTCGAGATTCCCGGCGGGGTCAGGGATTTTCTCTGCCTCGTGATGACTGGGTGTTCTGTGTTGTCCTTAGGTTAGTTAGGTTTAAGTAGTTCTGAGTTCTAGGGGACTCATGACCATGGATGTTAAGTCCCATAGTACTCAGAGCCATTTGAACCATTTGAACAAACCTCGAAGACTCGGACTCTGCATCGCAGCAGCCGTTCTTACGATCATTCTTGACATGCTGAATCGGGTATAGACAGAATTTGACTACCGATTCTGTGTGTGTCCTACCACGAACGGTAGATGCGTACACTGAGGTGATAAACGACATAGGATAACTCCTAACAGCGCGTCGGACCTCTTTCTTCTCGACACAATGCAACAACTCGACGTGGGATGGACTCAATAAGTCGTTGGAAGTCCCCTGCAGAAATACATATTGAGCCACGCTGCCTCTATAGCCGTCCCTAGCTGCGAAAGTGTTCCCGGGGTAGGATTTTGTGCGCGAACTAGCCTCTCGACAGTGCTCTATAAACGTTCTATGGGATTCGTGTCGGGCGATACGGGTGGCCAAATTATTTTCTCCAACTGTCCAGAATGTTGAAGCTATTCGCGAACAATTGTTGCCCGATGACATGGAGCATTGACATTCATACAAGTTCCATCATTGTTTGGGAACATGAAGTCCATGAATTGCTGCAAAGGGCTTCAAGTAACGAAACAGACCGAAGAACTCAATCCGCCGGCCGGTGTGGCCGAGCCGTTCGAGGCGCTGCAGTCTGGAGCCACGCGGCTGCTACGGTCGCAGGTTCGAATCCTGCCTCGGGCATGGATGTGTGTGATGTCTTTAGGTTAGTTAGGTTTAAGTAGTTCTAGGGAACTGATGACCTCAGATGTTGAGTCCCATAGTGCTCAGAGCCATTTGAACCATTTATGAACCCAATCCATTCCATGTAAACACGGTCCACCCCACTGATGACCCACCAGCAACTTGCACAGTGCCTTGTTGACAAGCTGTCTCGATGGCATCTTGATGTCAGCGCCACACTCGAACCCTACCATCAGCTCTTACAAACTGAACTCGGGACTCATCTGACCAGTCGACGGTTTTCCAATCGCCTAGGGTGCAACCAATACGGTCACGAGCCACAGGCAGCGGTCGCCTGCTGCTACAGCACATTATCGCCAAATTTCGACACTCTGTCCTAACGGATACTTTCGTCTTGTGTCTCACGCTGATATCTGATGATATTTCAGGCAGTGTTGCTTGTCTGTTAGCACTGACAACTCTACTCAAACATCGCTGCTAACGGTCGTTAAATGAAGGACGTCAGGCACTGCGGTGTGCATGGTGAGGGGTAATGCCTAAAATTCCCAGCATACTCGACACTGTGTATCTCGGAATATTGAGTTACCTAACAATTTCTGAAACGGAATATCCAATACTTCTAGCTCCAATTACCATTCCCCGTTCAAAGTTTGTTGATTCCCATTATACAGCGACAGTCAGGTCGGAAACCTTTTCACATGAATCACCTGAGTAAAAATGACAGATCCGCCAATGCACTGCCCTTTTACAACTTGTGTATGCGATACTACCTGCATCTTTATATGTGCACATCACTATCCCATGACTTTCGTCATCTCACATTGTAAAATACCACTCTGATAATTTGTGTTTCACTCACACCATTATTTGATACGTTATTCTTGCCGATTTATCTCCATCAATTTTTTAAACGTTTCGTGGACTGTATTGTATTGTATTGTATGAAACTGGGGACCTAGAAACGATGGAAAGACGTCGTCCCCGACGTAGCGCGCAGTGGTACACAACCCCACAACAGGCTACAGCAGTCCACTCACCCCACCGCCGCCCCACATCGAACCCAGGGTTATTGTGCAGTTCGGCCCCCAGTGGATCCTCCCTCCCCCCCCCACCCCCCCCCCTCCCTCTCTGGGAACGTCTCACAACTGATGCGCACTCGGCGTGAATATAGTGGAACAGGACAGACTTATTTTGTAACGTTCCTTATCAGACAGTACACAGACATTCTACCACTAGCAGGTCGGAGCAAGAACTTAATCAATGAACATTTTCAGTAGAAGGAGCAGTTACAACTGCGATTGTTTTATTTTATGTCGAAGCTGGCACTGGGTCAATCACATCTGAAGATGATAACCAGGTGCTGAACCATCAATGTATAAAGTGTAACCCCAATGTTTGCGGAGTAGAGTAAGAGTAATTGTGGTCTACGCGTACGTGGTGGAGAAAGTGTTTGTCCAGCAATCGCCGACACAGTGTAACTGAGGCGGAATAAGGGGAACCAGCCAGCATTCGTCGAGGCAGATGAAAAACCGCCTTAAAAACCATCCACAGACTGGCCAGCACATCGGACCTCGACACTAATCTTCCGGGCGGATTCGTGGCGGAAATCGGCACGCCTTCCCGCTCGGGAAGCAGTGCGTTAGAAAAATGGTTCAAATGGCTCTAAGCACCACGGGACTTAACATCTGAGGTCATCAGTCCCCTAGACTTAGAACTACTTAAACCTACGGACATCACACACATCCATGCCTGAGGCAGGATTCTAACCTGCGACCATAGCAGCCGCGTGGTTCCGGACTGAAGCGCCTAGAACCACTTGACCACAGCGGCCGGCGCAATGCGTTAAACCGCACGGCTAACCGTGCGGGCTTTCATGGACTGCAGCTCATTTAAGAAATATTTTTCAACAGCATTTCATTTTAATGTAACCTACTTACAATTTGTTTAATCTGCGTAGAAAAAAGATGCGAGATTGCAGTTACAAGGCTAAGGGGGGGGGGGGGGGGGTGAGAGTGTTATTGGTGCACAGCATTGACAATTTTGCCAGGACTACAGGATCACCTTCGTACAGCTGCGCCGCCTGTTGTTTGGATAGCTGCAAATGTAAGGGAGTGTGGGATATCGGTAGCGCAGCGCACATTGGCTCTCGATAGAGGCGATTCCTCTCCTCTGCCGACAGCGCACCAACTGTTCGTCGCTAGACGTTGGCTCAAGATCTGTGTAACATCGTCGTACAGCGCAAGCCGTACGCCACCGTTCTTATGTGGGTCAGCAGTGTAAAGCGTGTACGGTATCGGTCCAAGCATCGGGCCCTGTAATAGCCCTGCATATATACGACGAAATGTAGGCAGCCCAGTTTCAGCTGACACACAGAAAATCCTGTCGTCGACGTAGGAACAGTGGAGGCGGTACGGCGGAACAGATGTGACGACACCAACAACTCTCTGCTCAATTACCTTGAACGGCCGGCCGGAGTGGCCGAGCGGTTAAAGGCGCTACAGCCTGGAACCGCGAGACCGCAACAGTCGCAGGTTCGAATCCTGCCTCGGGCATGGATGTGTGTGATGTCCTTAGGTTAGTTAGGTTTAAGTAGTTCTAAGTTCTAGGGGACTTATGACCACAGCAGTTGAGTCCCATAGTGCTCAGAGCCATTTGAAACATTTTTTGAACCTTGAACGAGAGACGGTAGCCGTCATGCTACACACTTTCATCAATCCCAGGAGTGATACTGGGCTGAGTGACCCTACCAAAACGCGAATTGCTTCTCGGATAGTATCACCTCAGAAGTGGCGTGGAGCAGTAACATATTGAGATACTTCCTGTCGAAAATTGTTTTCCCAAAATTTTATTTAAAACTTTCACATAATCACACCACATACCAGAACGTAGCGAAAAGAAAACCCATTTTTATATATACTCTACAACACGTTCACGTTTAAGTCTTGTATGTAAGAAATCGTCAACTAAGTAATTTTTAGGTGATACTTGTGTAGAATTCACTTTACAGTTTTGTGTTGTTGCGTAGTCATGCACAACCAAAAATCTTCTTCATTCCTGTTCCTTTTTGAGAATACGTAAACTATCGCATGTGAAACGTCCCCGTAGAAAAATTAATGAATGACTGTGCTGATAAACCTCTTACGTTATTTGATTTTCAAACAGCTGAGCAAAACTGAACGTACCTAGACATTTCTCTCTTTACTTATTCTGATCATCACTAAACTGACATACAATATTTTTAGCGCAACGCAATCTGACTTTCAATAATCCCTACAAAAGAATGGCCCTAACTAATGACTGTGCTTAAACTGACACACAATATTTTTATCGAAAAGCAATCCGACTTTCAATAATCTCTACAAAAGAATGGCCCTGACTAACATTAACCTATACGTTTCACAAATCACTTACCCCACAAAAATCTTCGTTACTCGAAGCGCCAATACAGCAAACGCCACTACTGCCAGCTAAATAAAAGATTCAAACTACTGAAGGCACTAACTACTGATAGACACAGTTAGCAAATGAAAGATTTTGATAGAGAACAAACAATGTATTTACCTTAATGGTGTTCAAAAGTCATAATATATATATATATATATATATATATATATATATATATATATCAGTTCATGACATCCAATAATACAAATTTACTCTTTCAGATGGACACATGTCCATATCATCCGCTCTCAAAAATCCGCCATCTCACTTCCCCACATCCACCACTGCTGGCGGCTCACCAACAGCGCAACGCTACGCGTTGTTCACATCCAACTGCCCGACACTACAATGGCAGACAACAATGCAAACTAGCCACAGACTGCACACAGCACAGCCAGTGATTTTCATACAGAGCGCTACGTGGCGTTACCAATATAAAAACCTAAACAGCCTACTTACAACGTACAATATCATATGTTTCGTTCACCAGTTGGCGGTATTTTTCTTCATTTTCGGGTAAGGTTCTTAGTCTGGATATAGAAGGCTTGTTAGTATTACCGTGTTCCGCGATGTCTTTTGGATATTTGGAAGTGTTTATCTGATGGACATCCATACGTTGTTTACATTACCGCAAACAAACTGATGTACTTCGGTGTCATCGACAGTGTAGGTGGCACACTGTGGAGAATTTGCGAGATGAAAGGAGTGTAATTTTGAGTTTGTTGTGAATTTTCTGTTGACAGCATTGTATCATTTGCCCTTAACATTCGTGGCTAATAGCGGGTCATGAATATTCTTCAAGATTTTGTGCCATTTGAAGTCTTTATACTTTTGTTTCGTGATATTCATACTTTTATTATGCATCAAATTCTTGTACAGCTCTTCCACTTTGGTCAAATATTTTTCTGGAGTTCCCATTTCAATACAACTATATGCTATGAGGAAATGTTTCACAAGGTACAGAATTACATCATGTGAAACATTTTCTCAAAGAATGCAGTTATATTAAAATGAGAATTCCTGAAAAATATATGACCAATACCGTGGACATCTGCTGGGGGCGGAAGGGGGGGGGGGGGGGAGGGGCAGCTCGTGGTCTCGCGGTCTCGTTCTCGCTTCCCCAGCATGGGGTCCCGGTTTCGATTCCCGGCGGGATCAGGGATTTTCACCTGCCTCGAGGTGAGTGGGTGTTTGTGTTGTCCTCATCATTTCATCCTCATTCATGAAAGTGGCGAGATTGGGCTGAGCAAAAGTTGGGAATTTGTATGGGAGCTGATAACCGCGCAGTTGAGCGCCCCACAAACCAATCATCACCATAATCATCATCATCATCTGCTGGGGGGTCGAGGGGGCCGGCGCTGTTTTATTAAATAGTAATGTCGCCATGATACTAGGTGACTTCTTGCACTTTTTGTACGTGTTATAGATGTTATCGCTTGCGCTTTACTGTACACATCTGTGATTAAGTCGCCATTGTCTGTGGTCAGTGTCAGCGTTTCATATTTCACTTCAAACATACATAAATGGGTGACGAAATGACCCAGGGTGGATGAAATTCTTTTGGCCACATCTTTCAACAGTAGTAGGAACTGGCCCACCTAATTTATTTTGGACGTTATGTAGCTACACAACAAAGCCATCCTCTGTATTTCGTCGAGAATCATTAGGTTGTGTTGACGTTTACTGGCTCGTTTATTGATGAGTATTGTTCTGTAATTTACAGCAATTGTGTGCCGTGTATTACGCGTGAATTTTATGAGAGCGATGGTAATATCGTATAGGTCTATAACCCAGCGTAAGTGGGAGATCGTTGCCAGGCTTATATATGGCAGTAATCTCTGCATGTTTCCACACTAAGGAACAGTGACTGGTCCGAAACATCTCGTTGAATGTGGCGACAGTTGGTGGCAACTTCTTCAGTAGAGCATTATTCACGTCGTCTGAACCTCCAGCCTTCCTGATGTGGAGGTTGTGGAGTACCGACGTAAAATCTGTAAGGTTCAGTTTGTTTTTGCTTATTCTAGAATTGAGACCAACTATGTAAGGTGAAATGAAACGTTTATTTTTGCAATTTTTCTCACAAAATTACAGCTTTTACACAGTTTTCAACTGCCCAACATAAAAACAGCGCAATGGATAACGCATCTTGCCAACATCAAAAAGTGAAATAATTTTATACACAACAATGTGAAATATTAACTCTCTGAAAGAATGTTAATTCTAAACACAATATTATGAAAGTTTAACTGGAAGTTTCTTTACAAAATTGCTCCTACACGTATGTTATAGATTTGGTCAGTACTACGAAAATCGTCCGATTCTGGTTCAATGTTCGGTACTATTTAGGATGACAATCAAGTCTACAGTGGATGGTTAGTTAAGTAACAAATTTGAGTGCAGGAGTGCCCAAGGCCGCTCGAGTTTACAGTGGATGCAAGCTGGTGGACCTACAACGTTTACGCCTCTGCACGCAGTATTTACCTCAAGCTGCGACGTGCTGCTGTCTGCAAGGCCGCTCTCTCCCACTGAAATTCCTATAAAACTAATCTGGTATTTGCTGAACTTTCCAGCAGAAACTTTCCCTATGTTTCTCGATATGCGAGAAAACATGCACTCAGCCCTAGTCTTACTATGTGGCGATATACAAGCGCATGGTTGGAGCAGAGTGCATATTATAGCGCCCTCTCAGTTCTCGCAAGAACAATTACCTAATGTGGCTGGTTCGTTCCTCCACAGTGGGAGCTAAACATTGCTGCAGGTAATTTCTAGCTGAAGTGCAACTGCTGTGAACGTAGTGTCCACACAAATTTCCTCTCTGCCTCATATGGAGCATTAAATTCTCCATTCTGCGCTTGAAGCCAGTTTAGAGAAGACTCGAGAAATTTCTCTCTTGTCCTACTCAAGGCAGAACTGCCTCCCTCCACTTGGGTTCCTTTTTCATGTCATGGCTTTTCTCAACCAATAAGAGCGTTTCTCTTATTTTGTAGAAAGTCTCTCTACCAATTGCTATGTCCCTTCTATCAAACTGCATTGAAACTTTAGTATTTTTCTCCTTCCTAGTGCATTTCCGCCAGTCGGACGTTTTGTGCCCGTTCTAGACTCCTAAAGTGCATTGACCTTTCCATGTGTCGCATTTGCTGGCCAAAATGCGTCACTGGATTTTGTTCGTATCCCGTTGGAATTCCGAAACGCAGCTTTCTAAAGCTTTTTTTTTCCCCTTGTGCAGAGGTGCCGCTACATGCGTCCTCCAGCCTGAATCACCTGACCTGGGGTCGCTGACCATCCTGCCACCCCTTTAAGTGGTTTCCTTCGTAACTCCTGCAGCACGGCTTTGCTACGCCATTGTGGGGCTGGCTTTTCAAAACTAAAAGCGACATGCGTTCCCTGTTCCACCTTCCGCTCAAAAACATGCATTGTATAGGAACGACGTGTTAATTACCATCGATTGGCTGTCATCCCTTTCTGCATTACATACTGATAGACAAATGTTCGTGTAACCGTCAAATTACGTTAGGTGTTACCTTCACCTTCTCATTGTGATGTGTAAAGGTCTCATGTAACGTCCCAATCTGACCATTTATTCTACCACCTTACAAATCTTATGATAACTTATTACATAAAGATCGCTTAATGAGGACAATATTCACATTGATGGTTCAGCAACTGGTTACAATCTTCAGACGTGATTAATCCAGTGCCAGCTTCGACATAAAATATAACAATCCCAGTTGTAACTTCTCCTTCTGGCCGGCCGAAGTGGCCGTGCGGTTAAAGGCGCTGCAGTCTGGAACCGCAAGACCGCTACGGTCGCAGGTTCAAATCCTGCCTCGGGCATGGATGTTTGTGATGTCCTTAGGTTAGTTAGGTTTAACTAGTTCTAAGTTCTAGGGGACTAATGACCTCAGCAGTTGAGTCCCATAGTGCTCAGAGCCATTTTGAGCCACTTCTCCTTCTACTGAAAATATTCTGTGATGAAGTTCATGCTCTGACCAGCTAGTGGTAGAGTGTCTGTATACTGTCTGATAAGGAATGTTACGAAAGAAGTCTGTCCTGCTCCACTACATTTTCACGCTGAGTGCGTATTAATTGTTCCAGCCAGTTCAAATAATCATATGCTCCCTGACGTGTACGAGCACAGATGCATACAGACTGCTATTATTGCACTAATCATGGTTACAGTCTATGTTCAGCAATAGTTTCTCCACTAAAGTTTTCAGTTTATGTCAGCTAAATAGTTTGAATCAGTGTGATAACGTTTTTAGAGCGGCAAAGAATATATATATATATATATATATATATATATATATATATATATATGTGTGTGTGTGTGTGTGTGTGTTTGTGTCTGTGTGTGTGTGTGTGTGTGTGTGCACGCTCTGTTATTAATCTATATCGTTGCACTGATAAAATGTTTCGTAAGCACGTAATGTTATTTGGTTTGAAATAAATGTCAAACACGGTAACTTCACGTTATGCTGATTTATTATAGTCTAAGCATATCCTATCATTATGTTAAAGAAGGAACTTTCCCTAAGCTGGGTGGAATTAGTTACGTAAAGTTCAGTCAAAGAGTTTGCAATAAGACCCAGATTTCACCAGTTGCTTTAACGAAATCCAAGTATTTTCTCACAAGTGGATACTAATATTCACTTCCTTTTTCGTTAAATTACTAACAGTCTATTACTTCGGGGGAAAGTTCCGTCTTCCATTGATAATAATCAATTTAAGACAAATTTCGATTCTTTTCCTATCTTGACTTTACGTAATGATATATTCGAAGTTGCTGATCTACCTATTTCAAGTTTAATGATTTCTAGCAGATCGCAAATCTCCAAAATGTAAAAACAACCTCGTATCGCCTACGTACAAGAGCACACGTTAAGTTGCGACACGATCAAGCAAGCGCTAGAAGCTCATTAACAATGTATAACTTTATCTTCTGTATTCAGTGGTGTCCTCAAAGACTACTCACAAGGGGTATTCTTTGAGGTCACTTGTTCTACTCCGTGATCTATAAGTACATTACTTTGCGATGTACTTTTACTTTAATTTGATACAAAAGGGATTCTATTTTACTTTCTTTTGCAAAAATACGAAGTTACTTTATACTGGATTTCTTTTTACATTGTTTCTAATCAGTATCCTTGCTACTACTCAAGTGATGCTATCACATTGGGACTTTGTTTTCTTTTTTTATGAAATTTGGCTCTTGGGTTTGGGGCTTGCATTGGGTTTTGGGTACTATTTTTATAGTTTCGTCTTTGCGTCCAAAGGAAGCGGCGTTACACAGTATTCGCAGCACTCCGTGGTATCGAAGGCCTCCTTCATCAATCCCAGGAGATTATGCTCCTTTGAAACCCGAACTGCCCCTTGGAGGAACACCTTGAAGTCGTATAAACTACGTCATCGCATTATACATCAGTCAGTGTCTTACAGTGCGTGACTACACGATGTGTAATTGAGTGCGGCATTCTCTACGACTTCATGATGTTAGGAGTCCATAATTAAAATTGTTATATATCGTGAAAAAGCTGTTAGTGGGTTAATCACATCTGAAGGCGGCAATGAGTTACCGAAACCGGTAGCGTGGTCATCGTAATTATCGAACAGCTTTGACGTAATAAACTATCACATAAACATTTAAATTTTCATATACTTACGTGTGGCAAACTATCAGCTTTTTTTCAAAGTATTCAGCTGATATTTCTTCCGCACCGCCCTCCTCATCTCTCACCGCAAGGTAGCGTGGGAGGTATTGGGAGACAGGCAGTCCTCTCTCAGGAGCGACGGTACGACGGCTCGGCGGCCTTTGAGTCCTCGGCAGCGGAAGAAAATAATGACGACCGAGCTGAGGAAGTGGGAGCGGACGAAAGAGAGAACAAAACAGATGAAGAGAGGAGAGCGAGACAGCCAGGCGTCCTACCAGAGGCCACCAGATCTAGCAGCCGTTGCACCGGCCACCACCGCCCGCGAGATCTCATCTCCTTGGCTCGTAATTGACTCATAACGCTAATTATCGCACGTCACGCGCTGCCCTGTCTAATCCCGCGGACGCGCTCGTTTCCAGTAATAGAGCCGCCAGGGGAATAGCTTGTGGCGGTCGTAGCAGCCGCTCGCTTATTAGGAAAGTGCCATCGTCCGCCCCGAGTCCCACAACCGCCACACGAAACAAACTACGTATTATCTGTTTCCGTTCGATTTCTCTTCAGAGTTACTTACTTATCACATAGATAGAAACTTTCCCGTTGTTTTACTATGAACTATGAACTTTATACTAGATTTTCAATACAGAAAGAGAATACAAATTGACGCCGGTAATTATGATGTGACCATGGGTCCGCGAGTTTGAAGTACACAGACTGTGTGCAGTGTAGCCCCTTCAAGAATTATACGAAATCAAAAATAGATAACGTCAGTCGATAGGCTACCACAATGATATAGCGTTAAATTTAACGATACGGTTCTAACTCGAACTTTGAGTGAAGTTTTGGGGGTTTGTTTCACTCTTTATGGCTTTACAAAAAACAGTCAGTACTGACAAATTTCATATATTATAGGTATAAGGTCCGAAGAAACGATTTTACTTTTCGGAGTCAAAGGTATAAGTTAATAGGTTAAACCGTTTTCATTTTATGCTGCATGCAGTGTCGAAAAAGTGTGTCTCGAGAAAAACCTGTTTAAAGTTTAGGGAAAACTTTTGTGTGTATTAGTAGTTCAATTTGCATAAAACACATTTTATTGTACTTTTGATGTCGCTGAAAACAAATCTCAAGTTAGGAGGTTCCCAAAATTCAAAATGGCCAGTCCTATATGGTGGACCAAAAATTATGTGTTTACGTTACTTACGTTAAGTCTGCAGTTTCAGGCCGTGTATCAATCCTTTCTCTGTCACGCGGGATTGGCCAAGCGGTCTCAGGCGCTGCAGTCATGGACTGTGCAGCTGGTCCCGGGGGAGGTTCGAGTCCTCCCTCGGGCATGGGTGCGTGTGATTGTCCTTAGGATAATTTAGGTTAAGTACTGTGTAAGCTTAGGGACTGATGACCTTAGCAGTTAAGTCCCATAAGATTAAAAAAAAATCCTTTCTCTAACTCGAATTGTTCCAGGACGGCAATTCCGTTCTCCTTATTGGCGAGAAAAGCCGATCAGGCTGGGTTTGGATATGCTGTTTTCGGCAGCCTGCGCACGTTGCCCGTCGGCTTTTTCGGCGAATATGTTTGAGTGCATACTGCAATGTAAATCATTTTGTGAACGTGCGTCACGGCACGGCAAGTTTTCCACCAGAGCCGGGCGTCTCCGGCTGAGAAATATTGGAAATGTCGTGTGGCTAGGGCCTCCCGTCGGTTAGATCGTTCGCCTGGTGCAGGTCTTTCGATTTGACGCCACTTCGGCGACCTGCGCGTCGATGGGGATGAAATGATGATGATTAGGACAACACAACACCCAGTCCCTGAGCGGAGAAAATCTCCGACTCAGCCGGGAATCGAACCCGGGCCCTTAGGATTGACAGTCTGTCACGCTGACCACTCAGCTACCGGGGTGGACTCCGGCTGAGAACGTCCCACGGCGGCAGTGACATTGCTTCGGACAATAGGCTCTAGAAACTTTCGTAACACACAGATGCCGCGCGGAGTGGCCGTGCGGTTAGAGGCGCCATGTCACGGATTGCGCGGCCCCTCCCGCAGGAGGTTCGAGTCCTCCCTCGAGCATGGGCGTGTGTGTTGTTCTTAGCATAAGTTAGTTTAAATAGTGTGTAAGTCTAGGGACCGATGACCTCAGCAGATTGTCCTTTAGGATTTCACACACATTTGAACACGCGGCTTAAAAAAACATTTTCGTCCCAACGTTCTAGACACATACGGCTTTCAACAAACTGCAGATACAAAAAAGTCGATTTTCGACAATTTTGAATGAAACACTGGCTTTAACTACGAGGGCCACTCCAAAAGAATTGCACACTATTTTTGTAAAAATACAGTTTTCGTTCTGCATGTGTGAATGTATTACAGTTTGTAATACATCCTTCCCGCTTGTTTTCAAACTTAGTTCAACCTGTTACCGTGAGTGGCGCCGTCACAGCATGTCTTCAAGATGGCTGCTACACTTGACCAGCGTCAGAAGCAACGTGCTGTCATAGAATTCCCGTGCTGTGAAAACGAGACAGTGGGAAACATCCACAAGAGGTTGAAAAAGGTATATGGAGATGCTGCTGTCCATCACAGTACACTTAGTCGGTGGGCAAGCAGGTTACGTGATGAAAGAGGGCACGACAATATTGAGGATTGTCCTCGCAGTGGTAGACCTCGTACTGCAAACACTCCAGACAATGTGCAGAGAGTTAACGAATTGGTAACTGCTGACAGACGCATCACAGTGAACGAATTGTCACGCCACGTTGGGATAGGGGAAGGAAGTGTTTGCAGAATACTGAAAGTGTTGGCATTAAAAAAGGTTTGAGCCAGGTGGGTTCCCAGGATGTTGACAGTGGTTCACAAAGAAACAAGAAAAACGGTATGCAGCGAACTTTTGGAAGAATCGTGACAGGTGATGAAACATGGCTCCATCATTTTTTGCCAGAGACAAAGAGGCAATCAATGGAGTGGCATCATGCAAATTCATCCAAGAAAAAAAAAATTCAAAACCACACCTTCTGCTGGAAAAGTTATGGCTACTGTGTTTTTCGATTCCGACGGACTCTTGCTTGTGGACATCATGCCAAGTGGAACCATCATTATTCTGATTCACATGTGACGACACTGAAGAAACATCAAGCTCGAATGAGTCGTGTTCGACCACATAGGCAAAAGCTATTGTACGACAGGCACGGCCACATGTCAGTCAAAAAACCATGGAAGCGATCACAGATCTCGGATGGACAACACTGAAAAACCCGCCTTACAGTCCTGACCTGGCTCCATGTGACTATCATCTCTTTGGGAAACTGAAAGACTCTATTCGTGGAACAAGGTTTGAAGATGATGACTCCCGTGTGCACATAGCCAAACAGTGGCTCCAACAGGTTGGTTCAGCATTTTACCATGCGGGCATACAGGCGCTGGTTCCAAGATGGCGTAAGGCAGTTGAGAGGGATGGAAATTATGTGGAGAAATGTAAATATTGTTCGTAAAGGATGTATCTACACACTGTAAAACTTTCAAACATGTTGAATAAAAGATGGATTAAAAAAAAGTAGTGTGAATTTCTTTTGTATTGACCCTATTATATAACAAAACAAACTGTATGGATTCCCTCCTGACTTTTCCCCTCACCCCAAGCAATGCAGAATTGACGACTAGATGTCACTAGAGGCGACCCGTAAGTAAAACTGAGACGGGGAGTATTGCGTTGGCAATAGAGGAGCTGGAAGAGCAGAATTGGACTGTCAAGATGACTCAGTGACTTCGAACGTGGACTAGTCATTAGATGCCACCTGAGTAATAAATCCACCAGGAACATTTCAACCCTTAGGCTTTGAAGTGGAAACGAGAAAGAACAACCACAGCTTAACCAAGAATAGGAATACTCCAGGTCCTAATCGGCATTTACCGTCGAGCACTGTGGATGGTGGTTGTAAAACATCGTATGAAATCACCGGAAGGAATCATTCCTGAGTTTCAAAGTGCTCCCAACAGACCAACTCGCACAATGACTGTGCGCAGAATTTAAAAAGAACTGCGTACAATGATCGAACACTCCTCATTAGTCACATATTTCTGAGGTGGTCTAAAGAGCGACGCTGCTGGACAATGGATGACTGGAAACGAGTTATAAGGAGTGATGAGTCATGCTGGAGCCTGTCTCAGTCCGATGGCAAAGTTTGGATTTGGAGAATGCCTAACGAGCATTACCTGCCATCGTGTGCAGTGGCAGCAGTAATGAGTTGATGTTGCGATATGGAGACGTTTCTCGTGGCTAGGCTGTGATCCCGTTATTTCAGTTAAGATAAAGCTAATTGCGGAAGTATGTGACCATGCTTCACAGCATTGTGTACTGCGTACAAAAATAAAATGGCTAGAAGCACTATGGGACATCTGAGGTCTTCTGTGCCCTAGACGTAGAACTGCTTAAACCTAACCAACCTAAGGACATCACACACATCCATGCCCGAGGCAGGATTCGAACCTGCGACCGTAGCACCAGAGCGGTTCCGGACTGAAGCGCCTAGAACCGCTCGGCCACTATATTTTATGACACAATCACAAGAGCATTTCACAATGCCCGAACAAGTTCCTATCACCCAGAGATCATCTTCCAACTGTTAATACATAATAAGAGGAAACACAGATCGTTACAGAGTTCATACCATTTGCTAGATAACAACAAATATAATGATAAAAAAGGAATAAAAATCAAGGCACATGATGACCATTGGTTGGTCGATATTTGTTACGACACTATGAAATAATCATGTGATTGTGTCGTAAAAATACGAAAAAACAAAAAAAATATCAGTCAGTCTCGTACACTTCAAAGGTAATACAGCCATGTCATGTATTTCTTGGTTACGTATCCCACACCAACGTATTTTCATAGGAAACCGTAATAAATTAAAAGTTTAGAAACATCGAATCAAGTTGACTCTTCTGTAGATGTCACTGATGATGTACCGTGTGTGGATGGTGAGTTGAGAGTGGCACGGTTTATGTTTTCGGAACCCATGTTGGAGAATATTTCGTTACAGGTGGGCCGTTACGCTGTCAGGTGGCGGTATTGTTTACAGCCGCTGTTACGTCGTGTTATCGGAAATCTCATTTCTGCAAAACTGCCAGCACGCAGACAGGGCCCATACACGCCGACAGGGAACGTGTGCAAAAGTCTGGCCTATTTCTGTTTATCTTCCAGCGTAAACCTGTAACGAGATAGTCTACTTTTTGCTGATTTGCATAACTAGCAGCTCCAAGACCTGCGCATTTCCATTTTCTGTTCAGTCTGTCATGCTAGCACATAGGAGAACTATACCAAATTAAGCAGCGCCCTTCTTTGCATTTACGACTTATGCGAACTTTAACGAATTAGCTTCCTACAAGTATCACGGTGATAGATTGACGCAATTTCCTTCTATGTTTACATGTACATCTACTCTTAGGTTACAAAAGTCATGGGGTACTCACTAATACCGTGTCGGATCTCCTTGTGTCCCGCACAGTGCAGCAGCTCGATGTGGCGTGGACTCAGCAACTCGTTGGAAGTCCCCTGCAGAAATATTGAGCCATTCTGCCTCTATAGCCGTCCATAATTGCTGAAGCGTTGCAAGTGCAGGATTTTGTGCACGAAATGACCTCTCGAAAATGCCCCATAAATGTTCGATAGGATTCGTGTCGGACAAACTGGGTAGCCAAATCATTCACTCGAATTGTCCAGAGTGATCTTCCAATAAATCACTAACAATTGTTGCCAAGTGACATGGCGCATTGACTTCCATAAATATACCATCGTTGTCTGGGAACATGAAGTCCATGAACGGCTGCAAATGGACTCCAAGTAACCGAACATAATCATTTCCAGTCAGCGATTAGTTTTACGGGAAGACCCAGTCTGTTCCATGTAAACACAATCTACACCGTTATGGAGCCACCTCCAGCTTGCACAGTGCCATGCTGACAACCTCGGTCCATGGCTTCGTTGAGTCTCTGCCAAAGTCGAACGCTGGCATCAACTCTTACCAACTGAAATTGGGACTCATTTGACCAGGCCACGGTTCTTCACTCGTCTAAGGTCCAATCCACATGGTCGCGAGGAAAGGAGAGTCGCTACAGGTAATGTCGTACAGCAAAGGCACTGGGGTCGGTCGCCTTCTGCCATAACTCATTAACACCAAATTTGGCCGCACTGTCCTAGTGGTTACGTCCATCTTACGTCCCACATTGTTTTCTGCAGTTATTTCTTGCAGTGTTGCTTGTCTGTTGACAATGACAATTCTAAGCGAACGCTGCTGCTCTTGGTCGTTAAGTGAAGGCCGTCGGTCACTGTTTTGTGCGTAGTGCGAGGTAACACCTGAAATTTGGTATTCTCGGCACACTATTGACACGTGGATCTCGTAGTATTGAACTCCCTAACGATTTCCGAAATGGAATTTCCCATGTGTGTAGCTCCAACTACCATAGTCACGTTGGAAAACTTTTCACATGAGTCACCTGAGTACAAATGACAACTCCGCTAATGCAGTGCCCTTTTATACCGTGTTGTGGCATCAGACGCCAAATGCGGCGTATTGACACCAAACGTAGTGGATGGGTACCAGGAGGTGCCATATTAAAACTCGGCGAGAACTTTTCAAATGATTTATTTGTTTCCACTATAGTGCTTAGTTCACCTCAGTCCGCATCACAGGCCCCGCAATGCTGAGGCCACTGCCCCAGCGACCTGTGCAACGCAACGCTGTGTCGTGCCGGCCTTGTTCGCCAGCTGTAGAGTTCCGATTACGTCAGGATGGCTGCGCCACCGTCCCCGTTGACTCTGCGCTGCTCCGCTGGGAGCTGTAGGTCGGCCCCGCTGCTGCTTCTTCCTCATCTGGCGTTGCTGGGAACGCAGCGGCAATGACCACTCGCGACCTAGCGTCCGAATCTGCGGCCCAATCGCCTCAAGAAGTCTCCGGCGTGTGTCGGGAGCCGAGACGAATGCCCGCAGTAGCGAGCCAAAGAGTGGCCCGCCCTGGCTGGCTGTGGATCCCGCGTCGGTCTGAGAGGGTCGAACCAACGACCCACCGTGGACTGGGATGCTGTCGCCCCATCTGTTGCTGCGTGTAGCCCGGCGGAGTGACACGCCCCGCCATCCAGGAGAGCTGCCACACTGTTAGAAAACAACACCTATTTATACTCGGCTGCGCACCTCTGTTTCACTAACGCATCGCTCCGAGTCATGTACGCTCCACACCCCCGGCTGTGTCAGTGGGCCCCTTCTTCCTGTAACTTGCGACATGCAAACCACTGCGTTTACACTTTTCAGCGGTTCGGTGGCCCCTGTGGCCTCCACTCCACTTCGCAACTGCTGGTCAGCGTAACTTACTGCAATCCAGTCCGTACCTTGCTGTAACTTGTGCTCAGAATAGCGCACAAAACTAACTTTCCCTATACTAAACGGTTTTTTTTATTTAGCGTATGGCTAATACAGACATATCATGAAATTACATATATATATGTACATATTGACACACAAGAAACTTAAGTTTGTCTTTACAACTGAATATCCAGTCCTTCAATCCAGCGCACTGCATCTGGAGTTGCTAGCAGGAAGTCCTCTTTGGCGCCGTGATAGGCTCGAATCCTGCATTCACTGACAATGTGGTGAACAGTCTGGTATGGAGCCCCGCAGTCACAAGCTGGATCAGGCAGCTTGTTCCACTTAAAGAGAGCATCCCTGCATCGCCCATGGCTGGTACGGATTCTGTTGAGAGTAGACCACGTCTTGCGTGGTAAGTCGAATCCACTTGGAAGTTTAGCACCTGAGAAGATGTTATGCAGGTGCACATCTGTCACTGCTTCCCACCGACCTTTCCATTCTTCAAGAGGTTTGAAATTCTTAGCCACCATGTCAGCAGCATCGCACAGAGTTGGATGACGTGATTTCAGTCTCTTGCGATTTAAAAGTGGCAGGTCGCTATGCACGGGTAAGTTAGAATTCCTGGAGATCTTGTGGAATTCTCTCATAAGGGCAGTACATCTGCGTAGATCAGGAGGCATTATACCAGTTAACAGTGGAAGCCAATAAACTGGAGTAGATCTGATTGTGCCAGATATTATGCGCATTGTCGTATTCATCTGGGTATCAACAAGCCTTGTATGATGACTATTCATCCAAACAGGTGCACAATACTCAGCACTTGAGTATACCAAGCCCAGAGCTGAAGTTCGCAGGGTGGTTGCTGAAGATCCCCAGGTAGTTCCGCATAGCTTATGGAGGATGTTGTTTCGAGTCCTCAGCTTTTGAGCTAAGTTAAGAAGGTGTTGTCTGAAGCATAGTGTACGATCCAGGGTGACACCAAGATATTTTGGGTTCCAGTTGTGATGAAGAATTCTGCCTCTGAAACTTACCTCCAGTTTTACGTTCGCCAACTGGTTATTTAGATGGAAGCAACACACTTCTGTTTTACTCACACTGGGTTGGAGTCTCCAGATTTTGAAGTAATTGTCTAATGCAGACAGGTCATTGGCTAAAATCTCTTCTGTTGTCTTCATTTCCTGGTGTTTGACGGCTAGAGCCAGGTCATCGGCATAGCAGTATTTTCTGGACGAAGTGTAAGGTAGATCAGATAGATATAGGTTGAACAGTAAGGGTGAGAGAACTGATCCTTGAGGCAATCCGTTGTTCAGCTTCCTCTCCTTACTTATGTTGCTTCCAGTGATTACCTGGAACTTCCGATCACTTAGCATGCTGTTAATCAGTCGAGCCATTGTTCTGCAGGGTATGATGCGGAGAAATTTGTAGATAAGGCCTTCCCTCCATACAGTGTCGAAGGCGGCAGTTAGATCAACAAATGCCACAGATGTTTTCTGCTTCATTTGGTATCCTGACTCTATGAAGGATGTGAGAGACAATACTTGGTCGCAGCAGCTACGCCCTGGTCTGAAGCCTGCCTGATCAACTGGAACGTTCTCTAAGATAGCGCTACTTATTCTGTTACATATTAGCCTTTCAAAAAGCTTGTAGCAGCAGCTGAGTAGGGAAATGGGGCGATAGTTTTCTACCCTGTTGCTGGGTTTGCCAGGTTTCAGAACAGATATTATCTTCACCTTTTTAAACTCAGATGGAAGTTGACCAGTCAGCAGGATGTCAGTGAAGAATTCTGCCAGCCATTTCTTAGCTTTTCCTCCCATATGGATCAGGAATTCTGGGTGGATACCATCGAATCCAGGTGCCTTAAGAGGTTTGAGGTCCTTCAGTCCAGAGTCAATGTCTGAAACTGTGAAGGGATGGGTATACTCAGATGAGGGAGATGCCTTCTTTTTAAGTTCACGAAGCTGTCGTCTGATATGTCTTGTATGTTTCTTGTCAGGAGGTACTCTTGAGGTGGTAATGATGTGGGAAGCAATTTGGTCTGGTGTTACTTCGGAATTTTTTCTGCATGCTGGTGCACTTCCTCCCAGTTTTCTCAGAAGACTCCATGCTTTCCTGCTCGAGTGGGTAAAGTCCATAGTTTTGACTGTTTCTGCCCATTTCTGCCTCCGAGACATGTCCAAGCTGGACAATAGTTCCGTAGCTATCTCTGGGTCACCACTTTGCTGGAAGTATTGGTACAGTGTTTCACTTTCCTCATTCCATCCTGGAACATATTCTTTTCGGTATCCTCTTGGCATACACTTTTTAGCTGTTGCTGTTACTGCCCCAATGAAGCGTTGATAGTTATTATGTGATGGAGGTATCCATCGAATGGTCTTATCCAGTTCCGTTGAAAACTTCATCCAGTCGGCTTTCTGGAAATTCCATCGAGCATGCGGAGTTGATCGTATGACAGGAACAGTGCAGCCAATTTGTATTATTACAGGTCTGTGTTGGCTGTGAGGAAAAGCATCTATCACTTTCCTTGTGGTGTTGATGGGAAAGCCAGTTTCGTTGCAGCTAACAAAGCATAAGTCAGGATTTGAATCCTTGTCCCAAGCAGCTGACCTGAAAGTACCTTGATCTTTGGCATCAAACACTAGATGAAGATTATTCTCTTCGATCCATTCTGCAAGCATGCTCCCATTTTCATCATTTTGAGAGTACTTCCAAAGTTCATGTTGACTATTGAAGTCTCATAAGTAAATTGCAGGATGTTCTGCTGTGTGTAGGACAAAATCGGGCCATGTTGTTTTGGGTGGTTTGTAAACATTTGTAATAGTAATGCCGTGCAATTGTATGACAACTGTATGTATATCTGCCTCGACACTTACAGAAATCAGCGAAGCTTCGTTTATGTTGTTACGGACATACGTAGCAATTCCATACACCTCGTGGTAAGTTACACCAAGTGCAGAATATCCAGGAATTCGACTTCGGCTTCGGAATATTTCTTCGCTGGAAACACGAGTTTCTTGAATGGCGACGACATCGATATTGTTGTCCAGGAAAAATTTTGACAGGTAGTCACACTTTGCCCTGCTAATGCTTTCGATATTCAGTTGAAGGAGTCTGATAGTTGGTCCAATGTTTCTTGTTAATGAGCTCTGAAAAGAACTGTTTCTGCTATTTAGTTGATATGTCATTGCCAGGAGATCCTATGGATAGTCTTGCTGCCTGTAATCACGTCCGTAGGTTTAACCTTAAAATACCCTACACGTGCCTCCTGGGTGGTGCTAATTGAGCAACAGTGATTACTAAACGGTAGTGCCGCTACAACCCTGTGTATGCGATACTACTGCCAACTGTGTATGTGCGTATCTCTGTCCAATGGCTTTTGTCACTTCAGTCTATACTCCATAAGCCAAAAACAGTGTGTGTGTTAAGTTAAAATGTAGAGCTCTCGAATGAAGTATACAACGAAAATACACAGCAAACAGAGAGAGTCCCACAAAGAACGCAGTTTTTGAGTTCGTAATAACATACATATTTTTTAATGAAATTCAGTAATTTACATGTTATTGCAACGTATCCTACCTGTGACTGTGTATGAATATGATACTGCCCATACGTCCTCCATGACTCTGGAGACACATTCTCATTCTTTCGATGAAATGTTTCAAAACTTTAAGGCATACTTGTGAAATCACACGCCGAATCTCGGCCTTGAGCTCCGAAGGTGATCTTAGTTCTTCGATGTATGTAAGAGATTTCAAATACCACATCAGAAAGAAATTACATAGTGTCAAGTCGCAGCACCTGGATTGCCAGAGTATGTCGCCGTTGAGAAAAATCATCCGGCCAGTGATTCTCGTAACAAGTCCATTGCCCCAATCGGCGAGTGACACGCTGTACCATCTTGTTGAAAACAAACCTATTCAGCATTTCAAATGGTTCAAATGGCTCTCAGGACTGTGGGACTTAACGTCTGAGGTCATCAGTCCCCTAGAACTTAGAACTACTTAAACCTAACTAACCTAAGGACATCACACACATCCATGCCCGAGGCAGGTTCAAATGGTTCAAATGGTTCTGAGCACTATGGGACTCAACTGCTGTGGTCATAAGTCCCCTAGAACTTAGAACTACTTAAACCTAACTAACCTAAGGACATCACACACATCCATGCCCGAGGCAGGATTCGAACCTGCGACCGTAGCAGTCGCGCGGTTCCGAACTGAAGCGCCTAGAACCGCTAGGCCACCGCGGCCGGCTATTCAGCATTTGCACGATTCTATTCACACCACAAGAATCCTTTTAACATACTGCGGTAGAGTCCGCCACCAACTGTTAACGCATTTCCGGTGCCATCTTCGGCTGGCGTTAAATAAAGTCTGAAAGTCAGTTATTTTGAGGGTTAGTATACAGTCAGAATTTTACTCTGGAAAGATAGTTTTCAGACAAATTTATGTCAAGGTTTTCTGAATAACATCAATCTGCCGCATGGGCTGTCGGTAATTGAATTAAAATATCCTTTCATTCTGGATTCCTCACCGCTGCACATTTCGGTTGAGTAGGCGTGATAAAGTGATTACACTACAGTCCCTTAAATGGAATCTTCATCTACTGATATGTTCTTAAAATGTACTGGACTGGCCCGAGTTTAAAATGGACAACATGTCATCGAGTGCTACCTGATTGCTGTTTATCTTCTTTTATTAAATTCATTAATTCTTATTTCGTTAACACCTGCTTTTTTGAATTTCTGCTGCAGATCGTTTGATACACAAGTGGCACTGTGTTTCAATACATTATTGTTCAGACTACTGACATAAGGTTATTTGTAACAAAACAAAATATTTAACATAACACAATGAGTAAAATGAAATGATGTTAGTGCAGATACAACAAAAAATTTCTAAACCTCACCTAAGTAAAACTGTTTTGTTTCTGTTGTAAATACGTTCAAGGGCTCATGGCTGATTTTGAGGGACTCTTGAGTACAGCCAGTCCCTTGCCCTGCAACATAATCTAACTGCAGTACATCTACACTGAAAATGGAAATGAGCGATTGGCGTCATGGGCCGGGAGGCCCCTCGCGGGGCAGGTCCGGCCGCCATATCGCAGGTCTTATTACAGTCGGCGCCACATTGGGCGACCTGCACGCCGGATGGGGATGAAATGATGATGAACACAACACAACACCCAGTCCCTGAGCGGAGAAAATCTCCGACCCAGCCGGGAATCGAACCCGGGCCCAGAGGACGGCAATCCGTCACGCTGACCACTCAGCTACTGGGGCGGACTACATCTACACTCTGCGACCGCAAATTTAGAGCTAGTGTACAGGCTGGAACGACTAGGAACCGATAAACACCAACGAAATTTGAACATTGTGGGA
Organism: Schistocerca americana; assembly: GCF_021461395.2. Lineage (NCBI taxonomy): Eukaryota > Metazoa > Arthropoda > Insecta > Orthoptera > Acrididae > Schistocerca > Schistocerca americana. The sequence continues at coordinate 909,324,205 of NC_060120.1, forward strand.
AGCAGCAGTGGGTTCTTAGTCTTTTTCAACCGTTCTGTTTCCGCCCTCCTGTGGCGTTATCACGTGGAAGTGCAACATTAACATGGGTGTGAACAGAATGGCAAAGGGTTCCGTTGCCGTTTGCCTACCTCCAAGGGCTAGAGCAGCCGGCAAGCTGAATTGGTGTCGAAGTTTTTGACTAGCACATTTTTAATGTGCTCAATAAAATTGCCTGTGTTGTACCGAGGGTGTTGCCGAACTAGGGGGTCTTAGACAGATCTTTTGCTGTTTTATTCATGTACATGTTAATGGTGCACTTCCATGTCATCACGCCACAGGAGGGCGCAAAACAGAATAAGAATTAGTAACCTTTGCTGCTTCCAAACAGGTTCAAATTTCGTCTAATGGTTTCAAACGGTCCCTAGTGGTTCCAATCTGCATACAGAGGCAAAAACTACGGTTGTGTGGCACTCCAAAACAGTATGATCTCGTTCAATAGGGGTGCAACCCCACAGTGTCCTTAGAGAAGGAGTGAAGTGTCGGACGGCGCCGTCAGTGTTAAAGGTTGTCGAGAACATCATCCTGTTGCACATGGAACTGTGAACTGTCGTTTTCGGCAGCGAAATGAGTAGGAATCAACGCCACAGGGAGAGGGGTGGATTCATTGACGCCCATTATGCCACGCCCTGAGGCCTTTCCGTGTCAGTTCTGAGCAGCGGTGTGCCTGAAAGGTTATCCTCGGCCACCTGTAAGTGATTTCGACACTGGGTGTCGCGGTTCTGTTCTCCATCACAGAGACGTGAAAAGAAGAGATGAACAGTGGGTAAGAGGGGTGTGAAGCCCTTCTGATCGTGTGATACGCCCACGGTGGTGGTGAGCAGGATTATGGTGAAATTTTGTGCCAATGTGACGTCATTAACCCATCTTACAGCGATCTTCCAAGCTGTGCCTATTTTTCGCAAGGGCAAGTTTAAAACATATGTGTCACAATGGGAAGCAGTAACGGGGTTTCGAAAAAGTGATGCTTTAATTCTGTTGCGCAATGTATTATACAGTTTGGGTAGAATGAAAATGGACCGGAAAATACTTCGTGCACCTTAACATACGCAACCCGAATTACACCATCCGCTCCCAGAACAGAAATGGGAGTTGCCTATCGTAAGCTGTATCAAATATTTTCTGGGACACTTTCATCACAGTCTAACGTTACTGTTATGCACAGTGACAGCGGCGCCCCAAGCGGCCAGCAAACGACTCTTCCGAATACGATATCGGATGAGTGAGAATACTAATGTTCATATGGATTTGCAACATAGTTTTTACAATAGGGAGTGTATGTAGTGCCATTAAAATTGACAACAACTAAAAAATGACACCACATTTGTCGTCCTTAAGCCTCCTAAGCTCCCTGGGAGGTATGAAACTGTATATTATGGGACAGTTTATTTACTATTCTCTTGTAATGTACGGTTATTTACTGAATAATGTCGTTTTCCTTTATTAAGAAGAAATTGCTAGTAAACTCCAAAGACCTTGTGCAGAAAAACGTCGTATGTCTACCCAGCAAACTGGAGTCTTGTTCACTACACATCCAGCCATTTCAGTGAACGTGAAATTTAATACCTACATTACTCAGCGTACGAAATAAGCCACCACACCTATAGCCTAACGGAGAAACTACACAGACGCGATAATAAATCTTCAAAAGTAATAAAACTGTTTCCCCACACAGAAGATCCCATTTCAGAAATTATTGCTGAATCTGACCCACGAACTGCAAGAATCTTCAACACATTCGCTTTTGACGCAAAAGCAAATACATTCGCAAAAAAAAAGAAAAAAGAAAAAAAAAAAGAATCGTGTATTCTAAACTTCAATGAAGTGTACGAATGGGCGAATCATTAGACCCTATAAAAATTGTTTAAGTGGCAAGGAAAGTGCATTTGATGATAATAACAACATAAATATATGCTTGTCATGTATGAAATATGTGTTTACGTTCTTCTGCTTTCAGCAAAGTAAGCTGCAAAGACACATATTCGAAAAAATTCCTTCATAAATAAATTGTAGCTTATGTTATTGAATCAGTGTGGTTCGACTGTTTTCACAGGTGTTTAATGACATAAAATGTCTTTTGCTGAGTTACAAAAGCATATGGAATGCAAAAATATAACAATTGTTTCGTTAAAAATAATTACAAATAAATATTTTATTTAAGACGCTTTTGACTGTCTGCTTTCTCGCCGCTTGGAGCGCTAGTGTCGCTCCAGCTGTCAAACCATAACAACTTTTGCACCAGAGAGTGTCATTGCTGTATGTTTCAGACTGTGGTTTCATTTTGTCCAGCCTATAGCCGATACTCTCCGACGGTTAGAGTCTCGGCACTGCGTGAGTCTAGTAAGTCTGCAGGTTATCGCAATTCTACACACATTAGGTACATAATCTTGTACAAAACAACTAAATAGGTGCTGCTAACATTTAAATATAAATCAACATACATCGCTGGCATCGCTCGAAAGACGTCAAGCAAGGAAGTAATGTAGTTCCATTCTTGGAATTCTGCATGTAGTTATGTTCATAGTCGAACACAGCTCAAAGTCTTTTATAAGGTTGTCCAGCTCTTCAGGAGAAACTCGTTCCCTAACGTCTGCCAGAAGTAGACAATCTAATATCTCGTGCTCCCGAGTCCCAGCCTGTACACAGTAACCGTAACCACTAATAATAACTAACTTACCCTGATTTGGGTTAAAATGGTCCAGCTATAGTCCTTCTCTGATATTAGCGAGTATACATGATCTCTTCTACCACATTCGTCCCACTAATGCTCTCTTGATGCTTGCTACATAACTGTACAGTGGTGAGTGAACCGAAAAGTCTAAGGTGAAAGGGTATTTTAACCCCCGGCCGATTACTCCATACGATTACACAGGCACAGCAATGTTTGGAGAATAATGCAAAGTCCAAAAAAGCATCGATTAAGTCGACAAGCGTGAAATTGTTGGCGTAGTATTTCATGGCAACCAATAACAAATCATATGTTCACTATCCATACTAAAATATTTTCGATAGTTTTCTGGGTAATTGTCTCGGAGCTGTTAAATCAAAGGAGAATGACTGTGATGGTACATGTATTTCAAGACCCAACGACCATGTTTTCTCTAATTTTTATTCGTGTTGAGAGCTGCAACATGTGCTTCTGTAGTAGCGATAGAAATACATATTCGATTGACTTTGGCATGAAACATGGCTTCAAGTAAAGTCGTTGCTGCACACATGCCACGCAAGGTTTTAGGACTGCCGAAACTCCATTTGCAATGCAGTCTTGTGTATTTGCTAGCAGGTTTCAACATTTACACACAGACTATTGAATGTGGCACTTTTAAACATGGAGTTGCACACAGACAAGAACATAAACGTCTCCCTACATACCTGAGTACGCACATAGAATCGTCCACTCAGTATCAAGGTTAAAACCGAGCGTGTGAAGATCCGAAAGTCCGCTGACTGATGGGCGATGTAATTGGTGCGGTCAACAGACTTCAGAACGCTGCAGTTTTCAGCTCTCTGAAGCAACGACAGCCTGTCTAAAGTGCCTCTTGTTTCACTTGAGATGCCTGAGATTGGTGTACTTTCCTAAGTGTTTCACTTTACTGATTTGTATTCAGCCATAACAAAATAGCAGAAACGAGTTCAGTATGTTAGTTTTAAGACTTATTTTGGTCCTAGACTAACGTTCTATCAGTGGCCTTAACAGCAAGCTGTTCCCAATTCTGTATTTGATAATATTTTATTTACAGATGAGGCAGGATTCATTCGTGATGGTGTGATTAATCATCACAGTTTCCGCTTTTGGAGTTATGTATGTACCAGTTCATGCTGTACATGAGTCTCCACATGTCAGCGAAGTTCCTCGTTGAATGCGTGGTTAGGGGTACTAGGTAATTGTCTTTTGGGCCATATATGTTATCTTCGGTTTCTGCGGCATCATATTGCTGGATTGCTTCAGGACATTTTCTTAGGACAACGCCAGAGGATGTGGTACACGCATGCACATTTTGCTGTTATGGTGAGGCGACATCCAATGCACCGATAAAGATGGATTCGGCGAGGAGGACCTGTACCGTGTCCTCCAAGATCACCTGATCTGAACACCATAGATATTTGTGTTTTGGGCCACCTTTAAGCTGTAATATAGGCCAGGCCGGTTAACCAGCTTGAAGAATTGGAGCAGCGATTTGCCAATGCTTGTCAAGGATTTTGAAACGATCCAGACGTGTTTGAAAAGATTCGAAACTCATTGCGGTGATGGGTACAGGCCTGCATCCCTTGCAAGGACGACTCTTGGAACACCTGATTTCACTACGAGTGCAGTCATGTAACTGTTGTTATCATTCAAAACACCTGCACCTCTACTAAACTACCCGTCATAACTTTTCTTAGTGTTTTACAGTGCTGTTACCTTTTCTTAAGTTGGATGACGTTTACACAGAAATCAACTCAATGGTGACTGGTAACCATAAAGTCACAATTATCTCGCCAATGGTTCGTTTGCGGACCTATGTTTCCTGAGACGTTTTTTCCTCTAGTATCGTGTACATTCAGCTGTATGCGTTTACGCTCTTAATTATGATACACCCTGTATACTTACAATCGCATTCAGGCTTTCGCGAAAGAACGGTCGAAAGAGTGATAATGAGACCTCAGTGGCTGCATGTGTTTCAATGTACCGAGGGTCCACGGTGCGGAACTCTCCCGTCGGTTGGATTCTACTTTGCAGGGTAGGGCCCTGGTTAGCCGCAGAGGCGTCCGCAGAGCTACGGGGGTGCTATACATAGACAGGCGCGCTCGTTTAATGTCGGCCTGCGCTGCGTCGTTGCGCACGTGTTTATCGAGGCGGATCAGGGAGCGAGCGCAGTTAGATAGAGAAGAAAACGAGGGGTAAAACTAGAAACGTGTGCACTAGACTAAACGGAAACTGCAGCAGCTTCCTGTTGGGTTGGTCAGGTGAACTGCGCTGCATTTTGCGGGAAGGCTAATTATGAATATTCAGTTTCGTGTGCTACCTTGTAGCATGAAATGCAAATGGTAATTATAGTGTACAAGGTACTCTGCAGGGCACAAGAAATTGCACCACTCGGAGGAATTTGTGGGAAGACAGTTAATGTAACTACGCAAGTAGTACAGGCTGTTGAGTAATATCTTTTGGCACATTAAGGATAATTGTTGATCTGTTCACCCGGTTGTCCAGAATAAAGTAGCAACGCGAGAAGACAATATCGATTTGCAGAATGACCTAGATCTGCAGAGCACATCTAACAGTCTGACAAAATATTACTTCCTCCCACATACATCTCGCGAGGTGTACACGAACAGAGAACCCGAGAAATTAGAGCTAATACAGAGGCTTATCGACAATTATTTTTCCTACGCGCCGTTCACGAGTGGAACGGGGAAGGGGGGATCAGTCATTGGTACCAGACATAACCTCTGCCACATTTAGACGTTCTTAATCGAATTGAGTAAATAGAGCTGTCTTCAACACCAGACATGGTTGTAGCACCTTGATGCTTTACTAGTCGTAGTCAAATTGCTGTAAACAGTGCCTACCTTTAAGTATCTAGGAGTCACTATCAGGAGCGACCTTAAGAGGAGTGGCCACATGAAAAAAAGTTGTAAGAAAAGCAGATGTCAGAAACTGTATCTCACCCACGAAGGAAGAGGCATATAAGGCACACTTTCGACCGATTCTTGAGTATTGTTCATCTATCTGGCGGCCTTACGAGGTAGGACTGAAAGAGAAGATTGAACGAAGAGCGGCGCGCTTCGTCACGGGATGGTTTAGTCGGGCCGAGAGTGTTACAGACATGCTCAGCAGACTCCGGTGGCGGACGTTACAATAGGGACGTCGCGCATCACGAAGAGGTTTAGTAACGAAAATTCTAGAGAGCACTTTCCTGGAAGAGTCTGACCACATGTTACTTCCTCCTACATACATCTCGTGAAATGAAAACGAAAGCAAAATTCGAGAAATCGGAGCTAATACTAAGGTTTACCGACAATTATTCTTGCCACATGCCATTCGCGAGTGGAACAGGGAACGAGGGTCAGTTAGTGATACCAGAAGTACCTTCCGCCACGTTTAGATGATCTTAATAGAATCAAGCAACTAGTGGTGTCTTCAGCATCAGAGAAGGTTATAACACCGTAAAGCTTTACTAGTTATGGTCACATTGTAGCTGGTGTCCTTTTAGGCCTGACGCGATCTTTTACCAGATTTACTAAATCAGTAACGGGGGCGCAGTGTGACGCGGGCAGCGAATCTTGGTGCAAATCGGCATTTTTCAGATATAGAAATGATTGCCATAGGCAAAATAAGCGACCAATGACGGGAAAAATATCATGGAACGATACCTTTGGATTTGTTGGAATATCAAACCATACTTTCCGAAATCATCTTCACAAAATTAAATAGTATTTCCTAGAGACTAAGTAACTCAGTAAGTGTCTTAAGGTAATTTACATGCACACTCGACTACTCAAGCATGAGCTAAATACACACATCAAAAAATGTTTTGCATCACTCCGGTTCCCAGAACTCCTGAAGATAGACGTTGACGGTGGATATTGTATCATAGACACAGCCCGTTTGACTGTTCAGAGATGTAAACAACCATGCATGAGCAGCGCCTTTAGACGGAGGGGTCCGATAGCCGAACAGTTCCAGTCATTCCACCTGGAAGGAGGTACACGGATCTTGTTGTCTGTAGTTCAACCATGCCTAGACGCGGAGTGAACCAAAGCGAAGTTGTTCGGACATGGGGGAGATACAGAGAGAGAGGCCGCTAAAGGGCTACTACTGCAGTGGATGACCGCCACCTACGCATTATGGCTTGCAGAAACCCTGACAGCAACGCCACAATGTTGAATAATGCTTTTCGTGCAGCCACAGGACATCGTGTTGCGATTCAAACTGTGCGCAATAGGCTGCATGCTGCACAACTTCGCTCCCGACGTCCATGGCGAGGTCCATCTTTGCAACCACGACACCATGCAGCGCGGTACAGACAGGCCAAAAAACATGCCGAATGGACCGCTCAGGAATGGCATCACGTTCTCTTCACCGATGAGTGTCGCATATGCCTTGAAACAGACAATCTTCGGAGACGTGTTTGGAGGCAACCCAGCCAGGCTGAACGCCTTAGACACACTGTCTAGCTAATGCAGCAAGGTGGAGGTTCCTTGACGTTTTGGAGTGGCATCACGTGGGGCCGACGTGCCCCGTTGGTGGTCATTGAAGGTGCCGTAATGTCTGTACGGTACGTGAATGCTATCGTTCAACCGACAGTGCAGCCATATCGGCAGCATACTGGCGAGGCAATTGTCTTCATGGACGACAACTCGTGACCCCTTCGTGCACATCTTGTGAAAGACTTCCTTCAGGACAACGACATCGCTCGACTAGAGTGGCCAGCAAGTTCTCCAGACATGAACCCTACATGAGATGCCTGGGGTGGATTGAAAAGGGCTGTTTATGGACGACGTGACCCACCAGCCACTCCGAGGCATCTACGTGATTCGCCTTTGAGAAGTGGGACAACCTGGACCAACAGTGCCTTGATGAACTTGTGGATAGTATGCCACGACGAACACAGGCATGCATCAATGCAAGAGGATGTGCTGCTGGGTATTAGAGGTACCGGTGTGTACAGCAATCTGGACCACACCTCTGAAGGTCTCTCCGAATGCTGATACAAAATACAATGTGTGGTTTTCATGAGCAATAAAAAGGGCGGAAATGATGTTTATATTGATCTCTATTCCAGTTTTCTGTACAGGTTCCGGAACTCTCAGAAGCGAGGTGATGCAATACTTTTTTATATATATATTACCTTGCATCAGTCAGTGATACTCTCATTTTAAGAAAATATTGTCGTAGATAATATAGTTTATAGATCACTTGAACAAGTCTCACACTTCAAATACTCGGGAAATACGCTACAGAAAAGATACATATATCACTGACAAGATGAACATGTTTCATATGACCTCCGGCAAAGTAAAGGTCAGACTAAGAGTGTTTCACTAACAACATAAGTGGCTGTCAACCATCGATGTAGAAGCAATGGAAGGTCCAGTGCTACAGACAGAAATGGTATGCATCAGTTGATGTTGATCTGTTTATAGCTAGACATATGTGCAACGCTTTATATGGTCTTCTATCTAAACCCGTTAGGACGCTGCTGCAGACCGAGCTATGACGCAAGCTTCCGTTGTGAAGATGCAGGCGGACCAATGCATGATCCAAATTTATCTTAACATAAAGTCTTACTCCTATGTTATGCCTGTGATATCTCAAAATTAACAAGAGAGAGTGTTGGTGGCTCTTCCGCATTCCTCTATCATTTTATTGACATGACCTGCTCACTTTACTTTATGATCCATATTTAGTCCCAAGTATGTATTTTTATTACTTTAGTAAGAGTACATCGACGCTTTCAGTCTAGACGGTGGTATTTTTAGGATATTTTGATCCGACAATGCTAGCAAGTTTTTCATAGACTGATCTGATACCAGTATTTACATATTTACAACGAGTCCCTCAGTATAAATGCATAAATCATTTGTAAATACCTAGTAAACATGCTGAATATTAGAAGTGATCCCTGAGACAAGTCAGCGCTAGATGTCATCGGGCTTTTTGTTTTCGTGCTACTCTTGATCACTAATTGCCAGATATATAGTAGGAGTTGTAAGCTGGGGACAAATCGTTCAGAAACGTTGTGCTCAATTAATTTACATATTAATGTGGATGTAGTTACAGTGTCATAGGCACTCGTGATGTGGATGTATAGCGCCATTAAGTAGTTATTACCGCTGAAGCTTCGTTGGACATCGGGTGTTAGCTGATCAAAAGCTTCACTTGTGTTCACAGCAAGTCAGAAACCAAACTGATGCTCGACACGCGATCTTTGATTTCAGCCCACTAATCTGACCTACTTGGTTCAAGAATCATAAAAGAAGGTTGTATACATGGAAGAATCCCGGAGATACTAAAAGGTATCAAATAGATTATATAATGGTAAGACAGAGATTTAGGAACCAGGGTTTAAATTGTAAGACATTTCCAGGGGCAGATGTGTACTCTAACCACCATCTATTGGTTATGAACTGTAGATTAAAACTGAAGAAACTGCAACAAGGTGGGAATTTAAGGAGATGAGACCTGGATAAACTGACTAAACCAGAGGTTGTACAGAGTTTCAGGAAGAGCATAAGGGAACAACTGACAGCAGTGGGGGAAAGAAGTACAGTAGAAGAAGAATGGTTAGCTCTGAGGGATGAAGTAGTGAAGGCAGCAGAGGATAAAGTAGGTAAAAAGACGAGGGCTAATACAAATCCTTGGGTAACAGAAGAAATATTGAATTTAATTGATGAAAGGAGGAAACATAGAAACGCAGTAAATGAAGCAGGCAAAAAGGAATACAAACGTCTCAAAAATGAAATCGACAGGAAGTGCAAAATGGCTAAGCAGGGATGGATAGAGGAAAAATGTAAAGATGTAGAGGTTTACCTCACTAGCGGTAAGATAGATACTGCCTACAGGAAAATTAAAGAGACCTTTGAAGGAAAGAGAACCACTTGCATGAATATCAAGAGCTCAGATGGAAAACCAGTTCTAAACAAAGAAGGGAACGCAGAAAGGTGGAAAGAGTATATAGAGGGTCTATACAAGGGCGATGTTCTTGGGGACAATATTGTAGAAATGGAAGAGAATGTAAATGAAGATGTTCTTGGGGACAATATTGTAGAAATGGAAGAGAATGTAAATGAAGATGAAATGGGAAATGTTATACTGCGTGAAGAGTTTGACAGAGCCCTGAAAGACCTAAGTCGAAACAAGGCCCCGGGAGTAGACAACTTTCCATTAAGAACTACTGACGGCCTTGGGAGAGCCAGTCATGACCAAAATCTACCATCTGGTGCGCAAGATGTATGAGACACGCGAAATACCCTCAGACTTCAAGAAGAATATAATAATTCCAATCCCAAAGAGAGCAGGTGTTGACAGAGGTGAAAATGACAGAACTATCAGTTTAATAAGCCACGGCTGCAAAATACTAACACGAATTCTTCACAGACGAATGGGAAAACTGGTAGAAGCCGACCTCGGGGAAGGATTCCGTAGAAATGTTGGAACACGTGAGGCAATACTGACCCTACGACTGATCTTAGAAAATAGATTAAGGACAGGCAAACCTACGTTTGTAGACTTAGAGAAAGCTTTTGACAATGTTGACTGGAATACTCTCTTCCAAATTCTGCAGCTGGCAGGGGTAAAATACAGGAAGCGAAAGGCTATTTAGAATTTGTACAGAAACCAGATGGCAGTTATAAGAGTCGAGGGGCATGAAAGGGAAGCAGTGGTTGCGAAGGTAGTGAGACAGGGTTGTAGCCTCTCCCCAATGTTATTCAATCTGTGTATTGAGCAAGCAGTAAAGGAAACAAAAGAAAAATTCGGAGTAGGTATTAAAATCCAAAGAGAAGAAATAAAAACTTTGAGGTCCGCCAATGACATTGTAATTCTCTCAGAGACTGCAAAGGACTTGGAAGAGCAGTTGAACGGAATGGATAATGTCTTGAAAGGAGGATATAAGATGAACATCAACAAAAACAAAACGAGCATAATGGAATGTAGTCGAATTAAGTCAGGTGATGCTGAGGGAATTAGATTAGGAAATGAGACACTTAAATTAGTAAAGGAGTTTTGCTATTTGGGGAGCAAAATAACTGATGATGGTCGAAGTAGAGAAGAGATAAAATGTAGACTGGCAATGGCAAGGAAAGCGTTTCTGAAGAAGAGAAATTTGTTAACATCGAACATAGATTTAAGTGTCAGGAAGTCGTTTCTGAAAGTATTTGTATGGAGTGTAGCTATGTATGGAAGTGAAACATGGACAATAAATAGTTTGGACAGGAAGAGAATAGAACCTTTCGAAATGTGGTGCTACAGAAGAATGCTGAAGATTAGATGGGTAGATCATATAACTAATGAGGAGGTATTGAATAGGTTTGGGTAGAAGAGGAGTTTGTCGCACAACTTGACGAGAAGAAGGGACCGGTTGGTAGGACATGTTCTGAGGCATCACGGGATCACAAATTTAGCATTGGAGGGCAGCGTGGAAGGTAAAAATCGTAGAGGGAGACCAATAGATGAATACACTAAGCAGATTCAGAAGGATGTAGGTTGCAGTAGGTACTGGGAGATGAAGAAACTTGCACAGGATAGGGTAGCGCTGAGAGCTGCATCAAACCAGTCTCAGGAATGAAGACCACAACAACAACAACAACAACAACAATCTGACCTAATTTTCGTCATTCGTTCAACTAGTTTGAGAGAACAAAAAAGTAGATTGCTTGGTCACCAGTTAATGATTCGGTTTGTTGGGTTACATGATACGAGGGATTATGCTCTATTTGTTTAGTTACAGGATGTTCATCCGGTAAAGGCAGTAAGATACGGCAGAAATGAGATTTCTAAGAAACATAAAAAGATTTGCTTTCTGATATTAATTCCGAAATAAAGACATTACAGAAGGCACCTACAAAGTCTACACTTATCGTAGGAAAGTATTTGTTAATGGTTGTTATTAAGAAACTAATGATTCCCTATTTGTGTGTTGGTGGAGTCTGCAACAGCATTCGCGTTTATCTTGTCAGTAATATATTTCCTGCGAAGCAACAGCATCGACTTCAGTGTCTCCTTAAAGGCAGACAATAGTTTGAATATTCATGTACAAATGTAAGTTCTTAATTAAAACCAAGTATATAAACGTAAAAGGCATTATTCTAGGTAATGAGAAACGTTTGCAAACCATTTTCACGCAGTACTTCTCGTGCGTTGTTGTAATTGGTGCAAGTCGGTATTACGTAATTCAGATCGGCCTAGTCTGATACTGATCACAACTTTCAGGAACTGTATTTTTTATTCCATGCAATTGTGCAGGGTAATATTTTGTCCGAATGACTGACGTCACATGACATTCAATTAGTTCAACACTGTCGGATTGCGCTCGAAGAAAGATGTTTGGTTGCTCGGGCGCTAGGTGTTCGCCCGTACGTTGCTGAGAAATATTCGTTCACCTTTCCAGTAATGTAAGCAGCTTTCTTTATCGTCCGTTTTAAATCAGGAAGAGAGATTGGTGTTAGGCGGATTAGTCCTTTTATAATCCACCAGTTTGCTTAGAGGTCCACTATTTCGTTCTGAAAAATTCGCTGGTGTCTTTTATCCATAGGAAATGGACGTGTATATCATTTTTCCTTGCTTCTTTGGTAGTCTCCAATACTTCAAAAATCTTGTGTTCTGTAAAGGCGTTTTTAGTATGCTCCTACAGCACACACTGCAGCATAGTACGGTAGGCATTGCGCGCGATACGTCTCCTTTAACTGTTGTTGCTGGCCTGTAGTTTTGTCCGTTTAGTTACAAATGTTGTTTCTATGTCACGGAATGGTCAAGTCTGATGTCAAAGTATGCGGGATAATTTGTGTGGGTTAACAGTTCGTTGCCAAATAATGGATTCAGATTTGTATCTGCTTGTTGATTTAGTGTTCTGCCAATGAATCGCAGTCTTTGGTTTGCTCTATCCACAACATTATCTACGTGATCGTTCCAATTTAGGGTATTTGTAATTGTAAACCCTAAGTATTTAGTTGAATATACAGCTTTCAGATTTGTATGACTTATTGCGTAATCGAAATTTAGCGGATTTCTTTTATTACTCATTGTGAATAGCCTCACACTTTTCTTTATTCCGGGTCAGTTTCCACTTTTCGTACCATACAGATATCTTATCTAAATCATTTTGCAATTCGTTTTACTGGACGGTAAATGACAGCATCATCTACAAACAATCTAAGACGGATACTCAGATTGTCACCTATGTCGTTAATATAGATCAGGAACAATGGAGTGCCTGTAGCACTTCCTTGGGGAACGCCAAATATTACTTCTGTTTTACTCGATGACTTTCCGTCTATTACTACGAACTGTGACCTTTCTGACAGGCAATCATGAACCCAGTCGCACAACTGAGGCGATATTCCATAGCCACACAGTTTCGTTAGAAGACGCTTGTGAGGAACGGTGTCGAAAGCCTTCTGGAAATCTAAAAATAAGGAATCAATTTGACATTCCCTGTCGATAGCACTCATTACTTCATGAGTATAAAGTGCTAGTTGTGTTTCGTAAGAACGATATTTTCTGAATCCGTGCTGACTATGCGTCAATAAATCGTTTTCTTTGAGGTACTTCATAATGTTCGAATACAGTATAGGTTCCAAAACCCTACTGCAAATCGAGTTTAGTGATATTGGCCTGTAATTCAACGGATTACTCCTACTTCCGCTTCTGGGTATTGGTGTGACTTTAGCAATTTTCCAGTCTTCAGGTACGGATCTTTCTGTGTGCTAGCGGTTGTATAAAGTTGCTAACTATGTGGCTATTGTATCAGCATACTCTGAGAGGAACCTTACTGGTATACAATCTGGACCGGAAGCCTTGCTTTTATTAAGTGATTTAAGCTGCTTTGCGACACCAAGGATATCTATTTCTATGTTTCTCGTCTTGGCAGTAGTTCTTAGTTGGAATTCAGGAATATTCACTTCGTTTTCTTTAGTGAAGGAGTTTCGGAAAATCGGGTTTAATAACTCTGCTTTAGTGGCACTGTCATCAGTGACTTCACCGTTTTTATCGCGCAGTGAAGGTATTGATTACGTCTTGCCTCTGGTGTGCTTTTTGTATGATCAGAATTTCTTTGAGTTTTCTGCCAGATTTCGAGACAGTTTTGTTGTGGAAATTATTGGGCTCGCACAGAAAAATTTAAGTGCTAGTTTTTCCAGCGCCGTTCGTGAGTGGAACGGTAGAGAGACAGCTTGAAGGTGGTTCATTGCCCCCTGTGTCAGGCACTTTATTGTGAGAGTAATCACGTAGACGTAGATGTAGTTGGTTCTTAAGGTGAAATGGACAACAGTCTATTACTGCCTGGTTTGACATCTTACAACATTCGTTCAGATGTTACCAGATCTGACGTCAGAATATGTACCCCTACCCGTCGATATTTTATTTGGATGGCTATTATCATGTGAGCAGTATAGCAAAACTTGAGGCAGGTCATAATTACTTACTTTACTTTCCCTTATCAGCAGTCTTCGGTTCTCAGATGTCACAAACTTCTATCCTGCCAGTCTTCTTCAGACAGACCTCTCCTTTCCGTGGCTCTGGCTATAGCTGCACTCCACGTTGCCCTTGGACTCCCTCGGCTCCTTCTCCACAGTAGAGACGAGTTGAGCAAACACTGCGGCTATCGTTGTTCCTTCATCCGTCTAAACATTTGTTCGAGCACCAGTACTGTCTGAGTCTGCCCCTTTCATCTCTATTTGTACATATTCATTCCTCAGTCGACCCAAGTGGGTTAATCTCATGGTCCTCCTTAACCCGACCATTTCGACAGACTCAGTTTTGAAACTTCCAGGCAGATTAACACCGTGTGCCCGACCGAGACACAAGGTCGGGATCTTTGCCTTTCAGAGGGAAGTACTTTACCAACTGAACTACCCAAGCACGACTCGTGATCCGTCCTTACAGCTGTACTTCCGCCAGTGCTTCGTCTCTTACCTTCTAAACTTCTGTGAAACTTGCAATATTAACACTCCTGGAGGAAGGTATATTGCGGAGACATGGCTTAGTCACAGCCTTGGGGATACTGCTACAATGAAACTTCCTGGACGATTAATATCCATTCTTCCAGGAGTGCTAGTCTTTAAGTTTCGCATGAGAGCTTATATGGAAGTTCGGAAGGTAGGAGACGAGGTATTGACGGAGTGAGCTGTGAGGACGGATCGTAGGTCGTGCTTGAGTAGCTCAGTCGGTAGAGCATTTGCCATTGAAAAGCAAAGGGCCTGTGGTCGAGTCTTGTGCCGGTACACAGTTTTAATCTGCAATATAAGTTTCACATCAGCGCACACTCCGCTGCGGAGTGAAAATTTGAAAATTCCATTCTAGCCTCAATTTTTCTCAGACATAGTCGGTCCCGAGTCGAGTCTGGTTAAGAAAGGAGGAGGAGGAGGGGGAGGGAGTACCATCTCGTTATCTCGTTAGAAATCCTTAGTTCATCTGCCCGGGGTGATGGTACCTCCGGGTGGGGGGGGGGGGGGGGGGAGGCATTCCTACGGTACGCACCGACTTCGACGATAGTGAAGGCGGAGATGGAGGCCATTGGAACTCCGGAACTCTCGGATGAAGCAACCTTGCTCTTAGAGGCATTGTAGAAGCGATGTGAGTAGGGATCTCTCAGCTGCATTGAAGATAGTCCTTCAAGGGCAAGAAATGCCCGAAGTAAATGTCCCATGTTCTTGCAGTCTGTGTGCGGCTGGTCCCGGCGGAGATTCGGGTCCTCCCTCGGACATTGGTGTGTGTGGTTGTCCTTAGGATAATTTAGTTTAAGTAGTGTGTAAGCTTAGGGACTGATGATCTTAGCAGTTACGGGGGGTAGGACGTCAAACGGGCCGACTTCGAGAAGGAGATGCACCACAGGACATTTTAATTTGCACTGTCTATACTTTTACAAATAAATTCATAAAACTTTGTCAGCATGAGCAGGAAGGATTCAGGATTCACACTCATAGCAGAGGAAGTTCAAAACCACGACAAAATAATATTTTTTTAATGTGAAATTTCATCATTTTTTTCACTTACTGTTGGCTGCATTTGTTGCTATAGGTACACTTTTCTTCATAAGTAAGAGAGATTCTTCGATGAATTTTTCACGGCTTACAAAGCATACTTACAGGTGTATAAAACTCTAGAATTTATTTAATTTATGAAAAAATGAATGAGCTGTTACGTTTTAAACTTCATGTTTAGAAAAAAATCAAATTTTGCAGTTAATTATCTCAATTTTTACCACGGTTTTTAATAGATTTGGAAAATTCTAGAGTTTCATACCCCTGTAAGTATGGTTTGTATGCTGTGCAAAATTTTTCAAAGAATCTCTCTTACTTGTGAAGAAAAATGTACCTATAACAACAAATGCAGCCAACGTTAAGTGAATAAAAGTATATTGTAAAAGTATAGACAGTAGAAAATAAAATGTCCTGTGGTGCCTCTCCTGCTCCAAGTCGGCCCGTTTGACGTCCTACCCCCCCCCCCCCCCCCACTTAAGAAAGTAGGAGGGGGGTGGGGAAGGAGTAACGTTAGAAAAACTTAGTTCATCTGGCCAAGATGATGGTACCTCGGGGGGGGGGGGGGGGGGGGGGGGGGCTTTCTGCGGTACGGCCCAGACTTCGACGATATTACGGCGGAGATGGAGGCCACTGGAACTCCGGAACTCTCGGATGAAGCAACCTTGCTTTTAGGGGTATTATAGAAGCGATGTGAAGAGGGATCTCACAGCTGCCTTGAAGGTAGTCCCTCTAGGCAAAGAAAATATCCGAATGAAATGTCCCCTGGTCCTGCAGTTTGGGATTCTTTGGCAGGTCAGCATCTGTATCGGTAAAAGAGTTATTTCTGTGTATTTCAGGAAGTGAGAATTATAAAGGCTTGACAGAAGAGTGGCTAATGCTGATTCCTGTGTTAGCCTATATTTGATAGACAATGGCTCAGTAGCCCGTGTGGCAAAGTTTTTTCGTGTAGTCGTAACAGAGTGTCCCCGGGCTACGGAGGTGGTTTTGTTGTTCGTGGGCAGGCAGTCAAAACACGACGAAGAGTGCTGCAGAGTGACACTGTGTGCGCGCGGGGCGCCGCCATAACCCACCTCAACAGGCCGGCGCGGGCAGCGAGGCGCGACCGAGGCCGCCGCCGCCACCTGCTGTGACGGCCGGCGCGCCTCTGTCTGCGGCTGCTGGCTGCCGCTGGGGGCACCGGAGGGGGCCCGCTGCCCCAGTCTGGCCGCCCGTCAGCTGACTGCGCCGCGTAGGCGCCCACCACCTGTCACCGTAAACTAGCGGCAAGAAAAACCGACACCAGTATTTTAGTTTCGCATCTACATCTACATTTGTACTCAGCAAGCCACCCAACGGTGTGTGGCGGAGGGCACTTTACGTGCCACTGTCATTACCTCTCTTTCCTGTTCCAGTCGCGCATGGTTCGCGGGAAGAACGACTGTCGGAAAGCCTCTGTGCGCGCTCGAGTCTCTCTAATTTTACGTTCGTGATCTCCTCGGGAGGTATAAGTAGGGGGAAGCAATATATTCGATACCTCATCCAGAAACGCACCCTCTCGAAACCTGGCGAGCAAGCTACACCGCGATGCAGAGCGCCTCTCTTGCAGAGTCTGCCACTTGAGTTTATTAAACATCTCCATAACGCTATCACGGTTACCAAATAACCCTGTGACGAAACGCGCCGCTCTTCTTTGGATCTTCTCTATCTCCTCCGTCAGACCGATCTGGTACGGATCCCACACTGATGAGCAATACCCAAGTATAGGTCGAACGAGTGTTTTGTAAGCCACCTCCTTTGTTGATGGACTACATTTTCTAAGCACTCTCCCAATGAATCTCAACCTGGTACCCGCCTTACCAACAATTAATTTTATATGATCATTCCACTTTGAATCGTTCCGCACGCATACTCCCAGATATTTTACAGAAGTAACTGCTACCAGTGTTTGTTCCGCTATCATATTATCATACAATAAAGGATCCTTCTTACTATGTATTCGCAATACATTACATTTGTCTATGTTAAGGGTCAGTTGCCACTCCCTGCACCAAGTGCCTATCCGCTGCAGATCTTCCTGCATTTCGCTACAATTTTCTAATGTTGCAACTTCTCTGTATACTACAGCATCATCCGCGAAAAGCCGCATAGAACTTCCGACACTATCTATTTCGGTATTTTGCGGTATTTGTCATGTTTTTGCTCATAACGTGGTAAAAAAAAACCGGCACATCAGTTTGCCGTAGCTGCAGAGATAAAACGTTTGATTTTCAAATAAAACATTTTTTAAAAAATGAGTAATATCTACTTGTGTAATTTCCATTATTTTGAACTACAGAATTATTATAGATATTGGAAATATCGATCTGCATTACTTTAATAACAACGCCTACAGTCAGAAACTAGCAAAGAACACATGACATAAAAATCGGTACAGCACTGCAGAGACAACAATGCACCTGTTGCCGTCCGCCATGGCTTGTCAGACGGTACGACTGCACGTGCGATGTGCAAGACTTGCTCCCACCTGGTCTGTACGGTAGTTCCTCGTTGTTGCCCTCGGACGTTAGTTGTACTGCAGATTGGTAGCATCGCTACTTGGAAGTATTTTCAAAGTGCACCATTTGCTTTAAAACATTAAAAATGGAGGCACAACAAACTTGGAGCATCATACGCTTAAGAACCAAAGAAGTTGGTACACCTCCCTAATATCGTATAGGGCCCCAGCGGGCAGGCAGAAGTGTCGCAACACGACGTGGCATGGACTCGACTAACGTCTGAAGTAGTGCTGGAGGGAATTGACAATATGAATCCTGCATTTATAGGGTACGTTTTACCTTGAGGTCAAATATCATTCTGAGGTGCAACAGTAATTACTAATTTACTGTCAGCAATTCCATACTTAGGAACAGATTTAGTTCAATGAATGTGAGGAGGATTTGCTGTTGATAACGCAACATTAAATCGATTCTTTACATTTCATTTTGTATTACCATTTATTATTGCAGATATGGCACCAATTCACCTATTGTTTCTTCGTCAAACAGGGTCTAATAACCCATTAGGGCCAAACGGAGATATCGAAAAAATCCCATTTCACCCATATTTTACTTTCAAGGGTTCTATCACATTTGTATTAATAACATCATTATTAATTATATTATGTTGAATTAACTCTTACCTCCTAGGACAACGAGATAATTTTGTACCTGCCAATCCATTAGTAACACCAGTTCACATTCAACCAGAACGATACTTCCTATTTGCATATGCAGTTCTACGATCAATTCCTAATAAGTTAGCCGTAAGAGTACTAGGGGGTGGAGATCTCTTATGAACAGAACGCTGCAAGGAGGCCCAGACCTGCTCAATAATGTTCATCTGTGGGAGTTTGGTGGCCAGCGAAAGTGTTTAAACTCAGAAGAGTGTTCCTGGAGCCAATCTTTAGCAACTCCGGAAGTGTGGGATATCGTATTGTCCTTCTGGAATTGGCCAAGTCTGTCGGAACGCACACTGGACATGAATGGACGCAGGTGGTCAGGGATGCTGTCAGAGTCGCATCTGGACGTATCAGGGGTCCCATATCACTCCAACTGCACACGCCCCATACCGTTACAGATCCTCCACCTGCTATAACAGTCCACTGCTAACATGCGGGGTCCATGGTTTCATGACGTTGTCTCCATACCCGTACACGCCAACCGCTCTATACCATTCGAAACGAGACTCGCCCGAGCAGGCGAAAAGTTTCCAGTTATCAATAGTCCAATGTCAGTGTTGACGGGCCCAGGCAAGGCGTAAAGCTTTGTGTCGTGCAGTCATCAAGGGTATACGAGTGGGCCTTTGGCTCCGAAAGCCCATATCGATGATGTTTCGTTGAATGGTTCGCACGCTGACACTTGTTGACGGCTCAGCATTGAAATCTGCAGCAATCTGCAGAAGGGTTGCACTTCTACCACGTTGACTGATTCACTTCAGTCGTTGTTGGTCCCGTTCTTGTAGGATCTTTTTCTGCCGCAGCGATGTCAGAGATTTGATGTTTTACTGGATGCCTCATATTCACGGAACACTCGTGAAATGGTCGTAAGGGAAAATCCCCACGCCATCGCTACCTAGGAGATGCTGTGTCCCATCGATTGTGCGCCGACTACAACACCACGTTCAAACTCCCTTGATCTTGATAACCTGCCTTTGTAGCAGCAGTAACCGATCTAACAACTGCTCCAGACACTTATCTTACGTAAGCTTTGCCGACCGCAGCGCCTATTCTGCCTCTTTACGTATCTCTGTATTTGAATACGCATGCCTATACCCCTTTCTCTGGCGCTTCAGTCTATAAGGAGAGAGCATTCACGGTGTTACTTGTAAGAGAAGTTAAATTTGATTGCTATAACTCTAGTTTCAATGGAGTGGTATAAACGCGGGTAATAAACGATCCTTTGACTTTTTGCTTGCTTCGTGGTGAAAAATTGATGACATCGAAAAGCGATGATGCAGGGGAGTCAACAATTTGTGACCTTTTGCTCCCGGTGTCGATGCACCGCCCGCCACCTTCACTTTCGCACTCTTTGCTGTGACAGTGAGACCGATTTCTGTCGCAGCCGCTACGCCATATGGATCGTGATCCCCTACTCTTTCACCTTCATTAGAACTTTTCTATTTCTGTTCGAAGTCTATATATTTTACGAGACGTACTAGCAAAGGAAAACTTGTTATTCCAGTAACCGTTTGTTTTGGGCGGTATTAATAGGCACAGGAATGGCATTTATCTTTGGAAAAACCAGTTTTCTGTTATACCGGTTTTTTCAGTTTAACATGACCGTTTAAATCGCTGAATATAACTGGTCTCTGAAGTAACTAATTTTCGATTTTTGATAGCTATCATTTCCATCAATAACCGTAGACCTCGAACAAAGACTGTAAAGTTCAAAGATTCCCTCAGACCTTTGTATTATACGTTCAAAGATACATAGAAGCAAAATATCGAATAAAAAAGATAAATAAAAGCAAAAACAGTCCGTCCACGGTTTGCTCCGTTTCTTGGAAAGTGATGGGTGAAATCCCTAAACACAGGATGGGGAAGGACAAGGAAAGCAAGGAACGGCGAACGCAGTATAGCAGGGTCATTTGAATGGTTACATTTTTTAACCACCACATAACAGCATGAACAAATAAATGCAATAATCACAAGTAATTATGAAGACAGGGTAACGCCAATTAGTTGCTTCTAACAATAACCGGCTTTAACAAATATTTTAACTTAATACACCACAAGGCAGTGCCAAAATAAATATAAAACGCTAAATTAAAAAAACCTTCTTTCCTTATAAAACAAAAGCTCCTCAAAGGGTAACAGCAAAGAAATCTTTAAGACGGTTTAAGAAAAATGTCACTTTAGGCCTTCAAAGGATTTTCGGCAAACTAATTGAATTTTTTTTAATCATACGGGCACTTAATGCAGAAGAGGGGAAACACACAGCTAAAATCAGCATAAAATCTACTGAAAATTTTATCACGTAGCAAAACAGCAAAATAAATTAAGGTTGTGCACATGGAGGCAATTACAATCCAAATATTCGCTTAACATAATAATCAAGACAGTACCTCGTGCTTAAGTAAGTTTAGGGATAAAACGTACGTACCTGAGATGCATAACGTGGGCAATACAAGCATATTCCAAAGAAGGTGTACAATTTTAAGGAAAATATTAAATAAGGTTCCATAGATCAGAACATTAAGGAACGTAGGCACTAGTTAAATTAAAATTATGAATAGGAAGTGCGAACCAGCGCGGACGCATGTCAGAGGCAGTCAATAAACACCCAGTTGGTGCGTAGCAGCAACAAGATCCTGCGGCCATCGGCCGCTGAAAAACGGCCCCCGAAGCTCAGAAGACAAAGTAGAGCTGTTAACAAACACCACTTACGTGAAACATAGGCCAAACAAACAAGTTAAGCAAATATTAATGGCCACGTTCTCGAGAAATGGTCAGCCTAAGGCCTCTTAATATGATGATTAACGTCAAAATTTTGTCTTTAACCAAATTTACAAAATATCAAGAATGCATGGTAGTGACGAAGGAAATATCTGTTAAACCATTTACCTGAATAAAATTTGATGCAGGAAAACTTAAATGCCCAGAGAATAAGATCTGACAGTAATTTAGCCAAATCACACGTCAAGGAACTTGCGTGAACGAAACAGTTGTGTAAGGAAATGACAAGCTTACCTTTGAGGCAGTACTTAATTATTAAGTCTTACAAGAAATGCTTCCTCCAATAGTGTTTAGGCATGGAAATCTACTACACAGTCTTAATACGTGTATTAAACACAGGAAATCCCTCTTAAAACAAGCAAAATATAAAATATAAGATTAAATGCAAAATCCTTAAAAACTCCTAATACTATAATTTAACCTGCAAAACGTTTGCCACAGCTTATTGCCAAAACACTATCCCAGAATTTTACGGCACAACAAAGTCGACAGTTGTATGAATGGGAGAATTTGACATTGAGGTTAACTACTGCATTTAGTTCTTCACAGTGCATATAGCCAACACAAGCTCTCACTGGTACACAGAGATTCTCAATACATGCACAATTACATGTAGAGCCAAATATTCGACTGATTAGAAATATACACTACTGGCCATTAAAATTGGTACACCAAGAAGAAATGCAGACGATAAACGGGTATTCATTGTACAAATATATTATACTAGAACTGACGCAATTTGGGTGCACTGAGCAATCAGTACCCAGAACAACCACCTCTAGCCGTAATAACGGCCTTGATACGCCTGAGCATTGAGTCAAACAGACCTTGGATGGCGTGTACAGGTACAGCTGCCCATGCAGCTTCAACACGATACCGCAGTTCATCACGAGTAGTGACTGGCGTATTGTGGCGAGCCAGTTGCTCGGCCGCCACTGACCAGGCGTTTTCAATTGGTGAGAGATCTGGAGAATATGCTGGTCAGGGCAGCAGTCGAACATTTTCTGTATCCAGAAAGGCCCGTACAGGACCTGTAACATGCGGTCGTGCATTATCCTGCTGAAATGTAGGGTTTCGCAGGGATCGAATGAAGGATAGAGTCAAGGTCGTAACATATCTGAAATGTAACGTCCACTGTTCAAAGTGCCGTTATTGCGAACAAGAGGTGACCGAGACGTGTAACCAATGGCACCTCATACCATCACGCCGGGTGATACGCCAGTATGGCGATGACGAATACACGCTTCCATTGTGTGTTCACCACGATGTCGCCAAACACGGATGCGACCATCATGATGCTGTAAACAGAACCTGGATTCATCCGAAAAAATGACGTTTTGCCATTCGTGAACCCCGGTTCGTCGTTGAGTACACCATCGCAGGCACTCCTGTCTGTAATGCAGCGTCAAGGGTAACCGCAGCCATGGTCTTCGAGCTGGTACTCCATGCTGCTGCAAACGTCGTCGAACTGTTCGTACAGATGGTTGTTCTGTTGCAAACGTCCCCATCTGTTGACTCAGGGATCGAGACGTGGCTGCACGATCCGTTACAGCCATGCGGATAAGATGCCTGTCATCTCGACTGCTAGTGATACGAGGCCGTTGGGACCCAGCACGGCGTTCCGTATTACCCTCCTGAACCCACCGATTCCATATTCTGCTAACAGTCATTGGATCTCGACCAACGCGAGCATTAATGTCGCGATACGATAAACCTCAATCGCGATAGGCTACAATCCGACCTTTATCAAAGTCAGAAACGTGATGGTAAACATTTCTCCTCCTTACACGAGGCATCACAACAACGTTTCACCAGGCAACGCCGGTCAACTGCTATATGTGTATGAGAAATCGCTTGGAAACTTTCCTCATGTCAGCACATTGTAGGCGTCGCCACCGGCTCTGAAAAGTTAATCATTTGCATATCACAGCATCTTCTTCCTGTCGGTTAACTTTCGCATCTGTGGCACGTCGTCGTCGAGGTGTAGCAATTTTAATGGCCAGTAGTGTAAATATTGTGAAGCAACAGAGCTTTTGCTCGGATAATTACGCTCAATCAAATATTTCAAAAACCACCAAGCGCAGGCAAAGGTGGTGGGTGTATAGTAGTATGAGAAATACTGCCTCCAAATGCACGATCTGGCAGATATTTGATAATCCTGGGCATATCCAGTGCGGCTCGCACCGCCCCCCTCCCGCACAGCATTGGATATTAATGCCTGACAAAACAGAGGGCGTAGACAAACGGCCGCCATGCTCAGCTCAGTATCTGGACTCCGACTTCACCAGTGTCATCAAATCTTAACACAAACAGAGCTAATGGTCGACGGACCCACTATGCCCAGAACTCATCCCGTGATTCGCTCCAGTTCGCTGTCACTCGCTGCCTCACTCTTAGTGCCCCACCAACGCTACTCAAGGCTTGCTTTGGGTCTCGCTCTTCCAGAGATAATCAGCAACAAGCTACAATCGATTCGCGCTGCCAGTAGTAGCGCCAATGAATAATGCCCGATCACAAGGCACGCGAAATCGATTGCGAACCCCCCACGGCTCAGTGAGGAGTTGAATAATACAAAAAATTTGTTGGTAATCCAAGATAAGACCAGTCTTTGGGAATTATTAATAGTCAGTGCTAAAGGCTGAAAACTGGAATTGGAAGACTATTTTTCGTGTTAAGTTGATTGTTGCCAAGTACTACAAGCAGAAGAAGGCACATTATGTGGACACAGGCAACACCCCAGCTACTTTCTATCATTTCGATACTAATAATGAGTTGTTAGGTTTCTAATTTGTTACTGTCGCCATAACTTACTTCCTCCTCTTTTAGAAATGACGAGTACAGCTTTTGTGTAAAATTTGCAACGACCTTTTTCTTTAATGATTGAGAATGAAGAACTCGTTTTTTAGTCCAACACACTTTTACTTTTTAGCGGGAATTTGAATCTGATTGTCCTTTTTTTAACAAACCAAAAATGAACTTTCATAAAATTCAAATGAACAATTTAGATAGTAGAAAAAATTTACTAGGTAAAATTACTTGACAGTAGTTACACTTTCAGTAGTGAATTAATACATAGGCCAATATTTATTGTCCAATCTGCTCATAAATATTCGTTCAATAATGTTTTGATCTGTAAGTTTACTCCTTTCATTAAAACCATTCAAAGACGACACGAATCTTTCAGAAGCCACAGAACTTTCCACCAAACTAGTTTCTAAAGAAGTTTCATGTAAAAACTAAGAATTCTAGCATCACTGCTATGGCAAATTGGTACCATATATCGGTTTTATACCCGTTTATCAGTAAAAAAATAAAAATACCCGTTGTAACTGAGACAAAACAAATACCGAAAAATACCGGGTATTCAGAACTAAAAAACCGGCAACAGTTTTAATAGATCAGTTTTTCCCATTCCAATCGTAAACTAACCGACCGTCTGTAGTTACGCTGATTCGCAGCTGAAATGGTGTGAACAAAAATAACTGGAAAAAGAATTTAATCTATCTTGTAGGTATGGTCCGTCTGTGAAACAAAATGAACGGCTGTTTTTTTTGTATCATACGTCCTCCAGTTCTTTTTACGCTTCTTGACAACTACCAAGGTACAGAAACATTGCCGGCCGGGGTGGCCGTACGGTTCTAGGGCCTACAGTCTGGAACGGCGTGACCGCTACGGTCGCAGGTTCGAATCCTGCCTCGGGCATGGGTGTGTGTGATGTCGTTAGGTTAGTTAGGCTTAAGTAGTTCTAAGTTCTAGGCGACTGATGACCTCAGAAGTTAAGTCCCAAAGCGCTCAGAGCCATTTTTGAACAGAAACATTGCAGGACAAAAATAACCGCAGGCAATGATGGCCGACATGAAACACTGTAGAGGTGGAATGGTATATGTATCACGAAAAATGGCACGTATTTCACCACATGGGAAAGCAGGATAACAGAAATAAAACAACGTTCATGTTTGACACGGGTCAGACTTCCAACATAGCCCGCAACCCGTGGTCGTGCGGTAGCGTTCTCGCTTCCCACGCCCGGGTTCCCGGGTTCGATTCCCGGCGGGGTCAGGGATTTTCTCTGCCTCGTGATGGCTGGGTGTTGTGTGATGTCCTTAGGTTAGTTAGGTTTAAGTAGTTCTCAGTTCTAGGGGACTGATGACCATAGATGTTAAGTCCCATAGTGCTCAGAGCCATTTGAACTTCCAACATAAAGGACGATACCGGACTCTCAGTAATGACTATGCCCTACTCGGGCACTACTCCACATTTCGCACCTGTTATTCACGCTGGTTACCAAACTGTTAAGGAGTCATTGGGGGATACCGTCCCACTCTTCTGTCAAGGCGGTTTTCGTTCTTGCACGTCTAAGGAGGGACTGATCGTTGATTGACACGTCTGTCAAGAGCGTCCCAGGCATGCTGTGTAGGGCTTAGATCCGGGGAGTACACAGACCATTCCTTACGTTCAGTATCTTCACTTTCCGGTGTGCACGACACCTCACCAGTCCTGTGTGGGCGGGCATTGTCGTCCGTAAAGAGAATGTCGGGACTTACCGCGCCCCTAAACAGACGGACACGAGATATCTCTGATCTGCCTAGACGTGATACATCTATTTTCGCTAAAGGACTACGTGTCAATCCACTTGCGGTGTGGTTGTCCGTGTACAACCACCGGCTTGCTTTCGCATAGCATTTCCACCTTCAGCGGCCTTTTCTAATCGCGAGATGATACTTTTGCTCACATCCGTTATGTGGCCACAGTAGTGACACTTCCAGCGGCTTGGAGCCGTCCAACTGGTCGTCCACGATCGTAAGCACTGAAATGATGTCTTGCAGACATTTTACCCTACCACTCAATGTCGCACTAATCGCTTCCACAACAACCTTTATCAAACACCTACTGCGTGAATAGTGGAATGTACACGGAGTACGTTAAATGTATTGGCAATTACGAATATGGACAACCATCAGCTGTAGAATGGAATGACGACAGTGACAATTTGTGCTGGACCGGGGCTGGAACCCTGGTTTCCCGCGTACGCGAGTGGTCGCCTTACCATTCGGCTATCTGTGCACGACTCACGGCCAGACTGAATCTTCCGTACGTCGTCAACTATGCGTTTACAACCTGTACTCGTACATCCATTACGTATACTCCCGTACAGGTGAGACATTTTCCTTCAAAGTTCACGTTCCTTCAAAGTTTCCTTCAAAGTTGCTTGCCCGGTGTCGGCGGATAAATACGATATTGCAGTGCCTGTGTTGTTCTGAATTACAATGCAAAAAAAGGAACTTTGCACCGTAATTCAGAATAACACAGGCACTGCAATATCGTATGTGCACGGAGTGTTCGAGCACAGACTTCACTGCATAACTTACATGTCGCTCCCTCCAAATTACCTTCTACAGTAATTGGTCGGGTGTTCCGTGGCAGTTGGCAGTTGTTCCTCAACAAGTGTCAGTTGTTGCTTAGCAGTTGTGAAGCTGTGTACCTGTGAAACATCTCCTTTTGGCTGAAATGAAAGAGACAATATCATACAAACTGACGCAAAATCGAACAAGCCTAAGCCGTGTTTTGTGAAAACAAGAGAAACAGGCGTGGTATTTTATAATGCTCAAGGAAGTTACGAAATAACTTTCAACTGTCAGCGCTTAGCTATTATAGCCAGAAACAATATTACCCAACAGTACAGGGTGCGGTGCTAAAAATGAAACTTTTCTTAAAAGCAAATTTATCAAAACAAAATACAAATGAAAATCCTTCTACATATAAGTAATGGCATCTTTCAAGAGTAACATTACTCGATGTAACCCCCCATCCCCTCTTCAGCCGCAATGACCGCCTCCAGTCTTGCTCTGAAGCGATGGCACGCACACTTTAAAACAGCACTGTCCGTATTCGCGAATGCTGCTTCGATGGCGGTGCGTAGAGATGTGACATTAGGCTGCCTCGTCTTATTGGTAACTCTTTCAGCTACGCTCGAAACGTAACTGTCGAGGGCGTTCAAGTCCGGGCTATTCGGGGTCCAGAACTCCTTTGACCAGACCATGTCAACGTTATACGAGAGCGAGTTTTGGACTAAATGGCTCGTATGAGGTCCTCCTCCGCCGTCCGACGTATTGTTCGCTTGCTGACATTTATCACTGACGCCAGTTTCATCAGCGATTGGCCCGGGCCCTCCGAAATCAGAGCGTGAGCCTTTTCGATAACTGCCGCAGTTCGTGAGAGGCGTTTCCTCGAATGGGGATTCCTCACCGGGTTAAGGGACCTACCCCCGAATCCTCCAAACATACTTGGTCACAATATCATAAGCAGTTGATCTCGGGTACCCGGGCCGGCCGGTGTGGCCGTGCGGTTCTAGGCGCTTCAGTCTGGAACCGCGTGACCACTACGGTCGCAGGTTCGAATCCTGCCTCGGGCATGGATGTGTGTGATGTCCTTAGGTTAGTTAGGTTTAAGTTGTTCTAAGTTCTATGGGACTGATGACCACAGATGTTAAGTCCCTTAGTGCTCAGAGCCATTCGGGTACCCGAAGAACCGAACTATTTCAGTGGGTGAACGCGCAGCGCGAAGATTTTCGATAATCGCGGCTCTTCGGTTGTACTCCGCACTTATCCGTAACATTTCGGCCAATTTGGAGGTTATAACTGTTTACTAGATGCCTTTTGCTTTCAAGAACACCAATCGCGACCTCCAACGGAACTGCGATATGGCAGGAAATTGAATTTTGTTCGGATTAAAGCGCCGCACCCCGTATAGCGTACTGACATTTTATATACACAGTCTTTAGTTTTCATATAAATATAGGGGTTCCTTTTCAAACATCCCACATTTCGAAGACCTAGAAAAAAACTATAGTGGAAGCAGCTGTGTGGTTTGCAGAAACAAAATCGCAGATTACTGGGCAAAGAAATCATCATAGGTTGTATGAATGTGATTAAACTGATGTGGAAACAATTTAGCAACGGTATCATAAGCTTATGCCAACTGGAAACTTTGTGAAACATTCTGACGAGCCGGCCGCGGTGGTCTAGCGGTTCTAGGCGCGCAGTCCGGAACCGCGCGACTGCTACGGTCGCAGGTTCGAATCCTGCCTCGAGCATGGACGTGTATGATGTCCTTAGGTTGGTTGGATTTGGGTGGTTCTAGGTTCTAGGGGACTGATGGCCACGGTAGTTGAGCCCCATAGTGCTCAGAGCCCTTTGAGCCCCATTCTGATGATGCACGTCGCAGTGTTTTGGAGGAGGCAGTGAAGGACGTAAGAGAAGCGTTTCTCAGAAGCCGACGTAAGTCAATTCGGCAGGCATCTAGGCAACTTAATGTAGCCGGAGCAACACTGCATCCTGCAGTACACAAACGTCTTCGTTTGTATCACTGCAAGGCGTAAATTCAGCACCATCTTATACGTAACGACAAACCACCATGACAACAATTTCCTGCGCATATAGTGCAGCGTGTTGACATGAATTCCAGCTGACTGAAAGGATGTTTATTCCCAGATGAGACAAGCTTCCATGCATCATGGGCAGTTAATAGGCAAACTGTTCGGATTTGAAACTCTCAAAATCCGTAAGCTGTCGCTGAACGTGTTTGTGATAGTCCTAAACTGGAAGTCTGCTGTGGGCTAATACACGAGAGGATTGTTCTTCTTTGCAGAAAACACAGTGAATGGGCCAGTGTATCTGGACATGTTGGGGCAATTCGTACACCGTCAGATACAAGACTAGCAACGCCTCAGCATCTTTCAATAAGATACAGCTCCACGCTTTGGTCAACGGCTGTTCGCAAGTTAGTGGACACGAAATTTCCGTATCGCTGGACTGGACGTGGGGGACCAATTGCCTGGCCATCGCGTTCCCCCGACATTAACCTGCTTGCTCTCTTCTTATGGGGAATCGTGAAGGACCGCATCTATGTGACCAAAGTGGAGGACGTTGCTGTGTTAAAATTTCATATCAGTGATGCGATTGCGACAGTGTTAGAGGATGTGTTACGAAGAACATAGCAAGAAACTAAATACAGACTCGACATTCTTCCTGCTACAGATGGTTCACATATAGAAGTGTACTGAGGATTATTAAATACATTCTTCGGGATCGACTAGTATATGGTGCAATTTCATTAGCAAATATATTTTTCCCTTGGATCTTTGAAATATGGGAGGTTTTAAAGGTACACCCCAGACAGACAGTAGCGGACCATTTACAAGACACGGTCTGCAAAATTAATTATTGGCTAATATCGAGAGTAAAAAGTAAATAAATGAAATGAGCGGATTCAGCTGTTTAT
The DNA here is from genome assembly GCF_021461395.2 of Schistocerca americana. NCBI lineage: Eukaryota > Metazoa > Arthropoda > Insecta > Orthoptera > Acrididae > Schistocerca > Schistocerca americana. The sequence goes on from NC_060120.1 coordinate 909,354,173, forward strand.
GCTTTGATCCTTTCCGTGAGCGTGATCAGCACTCAGACCAAAGATGTGGCAGACATTAACAGACATTTATGAAAACAGTGATATTTACTTATAAGATGCAATTGATGTTGACAATGTTTTCGATTGTGTTTAATATCATTGCCAACATTGGATACGAGCGATCTGTTGTAATTTGTTATATATTTAGGTTTAAAAATCCTCGAAATGAAGTACGCAAACCAATTTTATTGTGATTACTAGTTTCAGCTACACACGAACTATCTTCTGATCATAAAAACAGTCTTGATTAGTGTAATTGTCATAACGGCGTAACACATCGTTATAAAATTTTACAATGGCAAAATTCATACAGACTAATAGGAGGAATAATTTGACATATCGTTCATATACAATCAGTTAGTACGAAGGTCATGAAACAAGGGCATTAAATCGTTAAAGCTTAGTAATTGACACACTTAATTAATATTTGTGTTGTCTCTTAGCCGAGATCACCGTAAGTACGTTATCACAACGTAGTATACGCAGATGGTATTGCAAAAAATGGTTCAAATGGCTCTGAGCACTATGGGACTTAACATCTATAGTCATCAGTCCCCTAGAACTTAGAACTACTTAAACCTAACTAATTTAAGGACGTCACACAACACCCAGTCATCACGAGGCAGAGAAAATCCCTGACCCCGCCGGGAATCGAACCCGGGAACCCGGGCGTGGGAAGCGAGAACGCTACCGCACGACCACGAGCTGCGGACAGATGGTATTGCAGTTGGCAACCAGTACAGTGAACAAGTAATGTAACATTTCTAATACACATCTTGTAAACGTGTGTGTTTAGTACTACGGTGAAATACTGATTAAATGTGTCAGATACTAAACTTTGACGATGTACTGGCTTACTTTAATAACCTTCGTTCGATGTGATTGCATATGAACGATATGTCAAATCCTTTCACCTATACGTTCTGTAAGAACGTTGTGACTGAAAAATTTTATGACGATGTGTTGAGCCATTGTAGCGATTACTCTAAACACACTGTTTTCATGATCGGAAGATGACTCGCGTGTACTGGAACTAGTAATCATGATAACATTTTTTTTACGATCTTGACTTAATTTTTAATCCTTAATATATATAAAAAAATAAATATTTTCGATGTATTGACACTGGGCGGAGTTTCCTGTAAACAACTTTCGTCTGACTTTATGTACCTGCCCTTTTGATAAATTAATTTTTTGCACGAGACTTGAAAAATCGAAAATAGTAGACACAAAATAGTCATACAGTATCCTTTTGCCATTTACTTCATGTATAAACTTGGCTTCAAAATGCGAAGAACAAATGCCAGTGTTTTTTGTCGGAAACCAATTTTCGCTTCTCATCACAGTAACCCATTTCTTCGTCAGCAGCTTGTTTTTCAGTGAAAAACTAGGGCAAAATAATAAGTTCACTTGTTCACGTAAAGTTAAACAGTTGAGAGGTCTTTCTGTGCTTGTGTACAAGACAAATGTATAAAACTGCTAACAGGTAATATTTTTGAACAGTACTCACCTGAAATAAGATACATTGTTAGTTCTAATACTTGTGTGCTTGCAGTAATACGCTGCGAAACAGTACGCATTCTTTTGAAAAGAAATTCGGCAACTGCTTATCACATGACTTCGCACACGTACGAGTACTCTCTCTTTCAAATCAGTCACAGGATACCTTTACAAGATGTGGCGGGTGATAGCACAGCGTGACACGACAGGGTGCGCTACTTAACGTGTCATGGCCTCTCTAGGTATATTCTCTCTCTCTGGCTGTAAGACATGCTTGTTTTATGTGTACAATAACTGCATTATATAATGATTCCAGATAAGTTACAACATTACAGCATTATGTTATTCTCTTATTCCTAAGTAAGAAACAAGTTATTAGAGCAAATCACATTTAAGTGTCTGACAGAGCGTTCATCGAACCACCTTCACAATTATCTATTATACCAATCTCGTATAGCGCACGGAAATAACGAGCACCTATATCTTTCCGTACGAGCTCTGATTTCCCTTATTTCATCAAGGTGATCATTTCTTTCTACGTAGGTCGGTGTCAACAAAATATTTTCGCATTCGGAGGAGAAAGTTGTTGTTTGGAATTTCGTGAGAAGATTGCTCCGCAACGAAAAACGCCTTTCTTTTAATGATGTCCAGTCCAAATCCTATATCATTTCAGTGACACTCTCTCCCCTATTACGTGATAAAACAAAACGTGCTGCCCTTCTTTGAACTTTTTCGATGTACTCCGTCACTCCTATCTGGTAAGGATCCCACACCGCTCAGCAGTATTCTAAAAGAGGACGAACAATTGTAGTGTATGCAGTCTCCTTAGTAGATCTGTTACATTTTCTAAGTATCCTGCTAACAAAACGCAGTCTCTGGCTAGCGTTTCCCACAACATTTTCTATGTGTACCTTCCAACTTAAGTTGTTCGTAATTGTAATTCCTAGGTATTTAGATTTGACTGATTTATCGTGTAACCGAAGTTTAACGGGTTCCTTTTAGCACTCATGTGGATGATCTCACACTTTTCGTTACCTAGGGTCAGTTGCCAATTTTCGCACCATAGAGATATCTTTTCTAAATCGTTTTGCAATTTGTTTAGATCTTCTGATGTCTTTACTAGTCTATAAACGACAGCGTCATGTGAAAACAACCTAAGATGGCTGCTCAGATTGTCTCCCAAATCTGTTGTATAGTTAAGGAACAGCAAAGGGCCTATAACACCACCTTGGGGAATGGCAGAAATCACTTATGTTTTACTCGATGACTTCCCGTCAGTTACTACGAACTGTGACCCTCTGACAGGAAATCACGAATCCAGTCACATAACTGAGACGATATTCCATAAGCACGCAATTTCACTACAAGCTGCTTGGGGTGGTACTGTGTCAACAGCCTTCCGGTTCAAATGGCTCTGAGCACTATGGGACTTAACATCTGTGGTCATCAGTCCCCTAGAAGTTAGAACTACTTAAACCTAACTAACGTAAGGACATCACACACATCCATGCCCGAGGCAGGATTCGAACCTGCGACCGTACAGCCTTCCGGAAATCCAGAAATACGGAACTGTTTGAAATCCCTTGTCATTAGCACCCAATACTTCGTGCGAGTAAAGTGCTAGTTCTGTTTCACAAGAACGATGTTTTCTAAATCCGTGTTGACTGTGTGTCAGTAGACCGTTTTATTCGAGGTAATTCATAATTCTAACACAATATATGTTCCAAAACCTTGCAGCATATCGACGTTAATGATATGGGCCTGTAATTTAGTGGATTACTCCTACTATCTTTCTTGAATAAAGGTGTGACCTGTGTATTCCATGTTTGTATTATTCCACATGTGTCATCCTGGAATTGTACGTAGCACCCTACGGACATCATGAAGCTCGATTTTCGTCGTTTTCAGCTACATTTCAAGTGAACATTTTACTTCCGCTGTGTATTGGCTGAGTGTGTTTACTGTGTTGCCAAATGTCGCTCTGTGTTTTTCGTTCGCCTTTTGTATGTGGTGTGGTTTGAAAAATCAGGAATCCTGGTTATAGGAGTGTTATCCAGCGGCAAACCACTTCTCTGTCTCGTTTTTTCTGAGTGGATGTTGTAGTTTCTTTTGACTAAGTCCATATTTTTAACAACAAATCTCATGGGTGAAGTATGACTGAATCAAAATTCCGATTCAGCTGAAGAACCGAGTGCAGGAAGCTCGTGAAATGACAATTCATGTCATTCTGACTGTCCCTTTCTGAGTTAAGAATGTTGTTTGAGAATGAACAGAGTTAACTCACAATATCATTCCATAGGGTATAATAGACTTACAGTGTGAAAGTAGGCAAGTTTTTGTTCGTTTCAGTGCCAGGCATACTGGAGATTATTTTTTTGATGAAGATAACAGCATTTAGTTTCCCTCCAAGATTTTGAATGAGAACGTTTCATATCTCTGCAATGCTAAGAATGTCAAATATTTTACTTTAGTAATAATTTGACCACTTTAGGGACAATACAATTTGTCTTCCGCAAGAGTTCCGTGTCAAAAACTGTACTGACCGTATTTTAGGTACATAAGTCACGAGCTAGTGTTATTCACCACTGTATTAAATAAATGTCGTAAATTACTTTCTACTTCTTCCATAATAGGTCGCAGGTTCGAATCCTGCCTCGGGCATGGATGTTTGTGATGTCCTTAGGTTAGTTAGGTTTAACTAGTTCTAAGTTCTAGGGGACTAATGACCTCAGCAGTTGAGTCCCATAGTGCTCAGAGCCATTTCTTCCATAATAACACAGGCAAAATAATATACTACATGCGATGTTTGGTGGCTGATCATTAAAATACACTACCTACTAAAAAATTGACTACTTAAACTACGTTGAAACACACAAATAATGATCAGAGTTCATTTTTCCTGTCCGTATCTTTTAAGAAGTCTGCACTAAAATCTCCACTAACTATTGTTTCTTTTTATCATGACAGTAGCTCAGTTATGCACCTAGATTTTTCATAAATAACGGGAAGTTTCCTAGAGGGAAATTTCCAGAGAAGTGGTCAGCAGCAACAACTCAAAAAGCACATGCTTCTAGGCTCCGATCTGTACAAAAGCTGTTTGTATCAATACTTTTTTTTAACTTTATGTCCAGCTTTTACATATGTTGCAACTTCACCTGTTTCCGTTTTAACTCTACACGAAAATAATGTTAGTCTACAATCCCTGATCTGCAACTTTTTCCATCCCTAAGTTAAATGGCTCTGAGCACTATGCGACTCAACTTCTGAGGTCATCAGTCGCCTAGAACTTAGAACTACTCAAACCTAACTAACCTATGGACATCACACACATCCATGCCCGAGGCAGGATTCGAACCTGCGACCGTAGCGGTCGCTCTGTTCCAGACTGCAGCGCCTAGAACCGCACGGCCACTCCGGCCGGCCATCCCTAAGTTAACATGGTGTTCAGAGAGGCATAAAACATCTGTCACTTCAAAATTTTCCGCATCTTCCAGGCATGCAAAAAGCTCTTCTATCTGCTTTTTCAACCACCTAATGTTCTGACTGAATAGATCAATTATTTTTCTGGAAACTGTTACTATTGTGTCTCACTGTTTAGAGGCACAAATCGCGTGGGTGTTTACAGTTTGTAACAAAATGCAAATAAGCAGGAGGCCGAGTTGATAGGAGCTGAACGAGTCCAGGTTGCAATAATATGCGGTACGGCACACTGTTAGAGAGAAGGATTATTATTCAAGAAACACATAGTACAATGAAAATTACTTATGTTCAGTAGTTTGTAGGACTGCAGCTACGGCTATAACTAACACGACATATTCTCAGGGACTAAGCCTGATGGGCCCTCCTCAGAGAATCAATGCAAACAGAACTGGCTGAGGGCCGATTATGAAAGTCCCGTCGAGCTGCGCAGCTCGCTGGAGTGCGCTGTGCTCGGCAGACGACGGGCTGCCGACCATGTGTTGGCGCGGCGTTGTAGTAGTATCTGTAGCAATGATACTGCAGCTACGTATACTATGGTCCTGTCCTACTGTAATATTATTCAATACTAACTGTCTGTAACCTGACTCTAACCTAAAAAAATGTTCCCCATCTGACTCCAGTCATCAATTACCTCCATGCGACGGTATTGTGGTGCCATTTTTTTTTAAACAGGATAGTGCTTGTCCACACATGGCACTTGTCTCTGTGAATAGTCTGCGAGATGTTGAGGTACTGCCGCAGCTAGCAAAATCGGAAGATCTGTTCCCGATACAACATCTATGAAACCAGAATGAAATTTTCACTCTACAGCGGAGTGTGCGCTGATATGAAACTTCCTGGCAGATTAAAACTGTGTGCCGGACCGAGACTCGAACTCGGGATCTTTGCCTTTCGCGGGCAAGTGCTCTACCGACTGAGCTACCCAAACACGACTCACGCCCCGTCCTCACAGCTTTTACTTCTGCCAGTACCTCGTCTCCTACCTTCCAAACTTTACAGAAGCTCTCCTGCGAACCTTGCAGACCTAGCACTCCTGAGAGAAAGGATTTTGCGGAGACATGGCTTAGCCACACCCTGACAGTTTCATATCAGCGCACACTCCGCTGTAGAGTGAAAATTTCATTCTAGAAACATCCCCCAGGCTGTGGCTAAGCCATGTCTCCGCGATATCCTTTCTTTCAGGAGTGATAGTTCTGCAAGGTTCGCAGGAGAGCTTCTGTAAAGTTTGGAAGGTAGGAGACGAGATACTGGCAGAAGTAAAGCTGTGAGGACGGGGCGTGAGTCGTGCTTGGGTAGCTCAGTCGGTAGAGCACTTGCCCGCGAAAGGCAAATGTCCCGAATTCGAGTCTCGGTCCGGCACACAGTTTTAATCTGCCAGGAAGTTTCTATGAAACCAGCTTGAAAGCCAGCTCCGTCCCGGTCACACGATCCGTGATACTAAGGACCAGTTTCAATGGTTGTGAGCCAGCTCGCCACAGGGGATGATATGACTGCCTTATGACTTCCTTCCCGACGGAATCAGTGCATGCATAGAGGCCAGAGGGGGTGCAAAATCGTGCTGCTAAGTGGGATCATACTGCGAGGTTCGTTGTTAACTTGACTAGATTTTCTAATCACTGCAGTAACACCACATATCCTCTCAAACTGTGAACTTTCATTTCGATCACTTCTGCCCTTCTGGGTGCTTTTTTTTTTTTTTTTGTCAGTCAGTATAGTTCAAGAAAAATAGCAGAAGCCTGTGGAAACACCCAGATCTCTCCCTGTATTACCACTTTACAGTACCCCTGTTATATTCTATGCTGGTCTACACCAGACGACAATCTTCTCCTTCCTAATCTTTTGGTATGAAATGAATCATTGTTCTACTTTTCCTGTAATTCCATAATGTTGTATCCAGGCCAAAGTATAGCATAGTCCTCACTATCAATTTCTTTAGTTAAACAAAAAAAAGATACCTGCTGACCACAAATTATTGTTCCACTCTTATTAGTACCTCTCGTACGAAATAGAATTCCTTTTCTGTTGATGCTCCTTTCTGAAAGTAAAACTACAAATCTGGCAGCTCGTCAGGTTGATGACGACAGCTTCGCAAATCACATTAACATGAAGTCCATCTATATGTCTCTACAAATGATATGATCATACGGTCACGATAAAAAATAAGATCTTTACACAATAGCAGTTCGTAATCAATGCAGAGACATTCCTTTGTGTTTAGTTGCTTATTTCATTTCTTAACCAATGTGCATAATTTAGGTCATTGAGAATAGGCGGAAGTACCCATTGTTATTTGATTGCATGAGTGATGAACAATTACTGCAAACGATTGAATAGATCTAATACCAAGAAGTTACTGTTCAGAGTGATTTAGAGTGAAAATAAAACACAAAACTAGCTGTAAGAAAGGCAGACGACAAAGCGAGTGTCATTGGAAGAATCATAACAAAATGAATCTCATCCGCTGTTGACACAGACTGTAAAACCATCGGAACGTTTTGTGTTGTTTTTAATATGTATGTTGTTCTGTTCTGCTTGACACATTAAATGGCGTGCTGTAATTGTGTGTACATTTGTAGTTCAGTGAACTATACGATTTGTCGGCACATGCACGTATAGTTACACATCAAATGACGCAATACGCATTGAAGTGACAACACAACTTATCACGGGCAAATAACACAGTCCTTTTTTTTTATAGAAATATTATTTGAAGGGTTAATGCCCGCAATATGAAATATGTAAAGAACGGTGTGAACCACCGTACTAGCTCGTACGTTAATAAAATATCTCATGTTCTTTTGCATTGCAATTCCATTGAAATTAATACTTCTTTAATGCCTTGGGTTGACGTAAAGAAATATTATTGTGTGGCACGTTTATCACTTATCATTTCGGAGTAAGTTAATTTCTGTGAATTAACGTAACTGAGATAAAAGATAGCCGTTACGCGGTAACCACAAGAATTTAATAAAACCTGCTGTTAATCTTTGCAAATTAATTAAAATGGCACTGAAGTTAAATAATATAATTAAAATTCAATCTTTGTGAGTTATTTCCGCGGCTCTGTGCAGTTTAATACTGGTAACGTTCCGGCCGTGCAAATGGCCGACAACAATTAATCGTATGTTCGCGCTGTATTTACGCGTTCTGATACTGTGAAAAAATTAGTCATTAGTTTCCTAACATGTAGGGATACTAAAGTTACGTACATAAATAAGAGCAAATAAACACATATATTTAACCAAAGTGAAACGTAAGTACACTTACAATGTCAATAACATCTATCCTCATCCAAGATCAAGACCAGATTAAGAAATTGCCGGGCGGAGTGGCTGTGCGGTTCTAGGCGCTGCAGTCTGGAGCCGAGCGACCGCTACGATCGCAGGTTCGAATCCTGCCTCGGGCATGGATGTGTGTGATGTCCTTAGGTTAGTTAGGTTTAATTAGTTCTAAGTTCTAGGCGACTGATGACCTCAGAAGTTAAGTCGCATAGTGCTCAGAGCCATAGGTTAACTAATTACATACAATCATTCTACTGTTTCACAGTTATTAATATTTTTAACATAGAACAAAGAATAATATGCATAATAAATCGACATTGTCTTTAAGTACACTTACGTTGAATGATGAATGTTCTTCTGTACATTTTTGCGTACGTCATTCAAGACTCTTAAAAGTCCTAATTCATTGCACTGCTCGTAATTCCATATGAATAAGTATTGCTCCAGTACAGATTGACAAACTGCCTATTGGCTTCTGTCTCGGGTTCTTCGGCCGACGTTCATCTAATGATTTTTCTGACGTTTCGCCAGCACGAGTGGCTGGCATTGTAAAAGCTTCACCCTCCATTGCCTGTGGTGAACTGGAGCCGAGCTCGCGGCCGCAGACTATATGTACCTGGCGCGCCAACGTCCGAGGGCTTCTCCGCGGTCATTTCCGGTGCGGTTCTCCTCTTGCTACCGGCGACGGTCGTTCGCTGCAGTACGGGAAGCCAGGATCCGTTCACCTTAAGGCTTTCCTCTTTCTTGTTCAAACAGTCGCGTGTTTTTGTATTTCTACAGCTTCTCTGAACATGCGCGTGTGATAGTGCTTCTCTACAGCCAGAAGCACCTCCCATTTCCTTTCATTATTCCAGCTGCGGATATGCGGATCTGCGTCAGATCTCTCTTTGCCCAAAAATGGAATGACATCTGGAGCGCTAATGCTCATAGTAATGAACTCCACACAATCAAGTAGTCTACTGCAGTATGCCACTCTTCCTTCAGCTTCTCTCGGAAGGAGTCCACTATTTTATGCCCTCTACGCATTGGTCATATCAGGCTCATCCATTGTTTCCTCCTGCGTAACGACCCCCCCCCCCCCCCCCCTCCCAGTTTGGTTGTGGAGCCAGACTACCAGTATCCCATATACTGGTGGAATGTCCCCTTCTTTTGACCCTTAGTGCTAAGTAAAGTCTTCCCAATTCCTTAAATTTGATATTAGCAGACGATTCACGGATGGTTGAACTGCTCCTCAGTTTCCTCTGTGAAAGTGGTTTTTATTTCCAGATATAAAGTTCTTCTTTAGCCTTGGAGCAGGAGCAGGATTGTTGTGGTTGGGACATCTTTTCCAGTTTTCTCGTTCTGGGACCCCGTGACCATTCCTCCATGGAAAGAACGCCCCTTTTTTTCGAGTCTTTAGAACTTGTCTCACCTTTTATAACTTTTACCGCGTGCGTTTAATCTTCATTATTTTATAATTTGACTCCCCTGGCTGGATCCGTCCACTTTTGGCGGATCTCCTTTCTTCTGTGACAAACTTCGGAATCGCGGGACTGATTACCTCACCGTCTGGTCCCTTAACCCCTCTAATTAATCAGTCAATCAATCGGGACAGGCCTGGGATTTATGGAGGTGTAGGGCATCGATGAGTTGACCTGGTGAAGCCTACCTTCACATGAAAGTTGGCCACGTGGAACACACTGATGTAATGTGTTTGTACTCATGTGCATATCTGCAGTTTGGATCCTCGGCGACTCTGTTACAAGGGGTCTATGTACTCAGTGGTAATACGTCGTATCGATGAAAGCTTGATTTCCTGATCTGTATTTATTAGGATTATTTGCTTGTTTTATTGTATTCTGCTCGCTCCCTTTCGTTTGTGCCGATAATGGTGAAACAAAACAGCCTGTTTAATACGGGGAAACAACGAGCGTTGATGTAAAGTTGATGACTCATTCGGCGTGTGCTTGGATGTATCTACCTCTCTCGGCGGGTAGCCTTAACTTGAGGCAGCACATGTAGTGGTGGTCAGCATCGGGGTAAACTGAGACAGCGAGAGTATGAGAGTGGAAACATACGGAGACCAAGGCAGCAGGTGTGTGTGTGTGTGTGTGTGTGTGTGTGTGTGTGTGTGTGTGTTTCTTGCTGAGATGACATCGCCGGGCGACCCGACCTGCCCTCCCACTTAATTAGGTAGGCCCCTCTTAATCTCGCTGGGAGAAACGCTCTCCATTAGCAGCACCGCCAGCCCAGTGCAGACCCTGTCTGTCATCGTTAGGCGCGTTTTAAGCCCAGCTTCAGCAGCAACCACTGCTCTGCTCTGCTCTGCTGTGCTCTGGTCACGACACCGCCTGGTCCACTGCAGGCACACCTCTCATCTCCCTTACTCGCCTGAGAGGTGCGTCATTGATTCTTTCAGCTGAACTGAGGCTCGCGTTTAGGACAATACCTCCGAAGCGGATGATGTCGACACGAGCTTAAGCGACGGCGCTTGAAATAGAGGTTACCAGTCTGACTCCTGGCGCTGCAGTAACTCACGTTGATAGTAACTGGCCAGTTACGGGAGGAGAGATGGTGACGTACCGGCCGGGATCAGCAGACTTTGAGCCATTGTCCTGGGTTAGAAAGAATAATCACGTTCAGTCGCCGAGCGGTTCTAGGCGCTTCTGTCCGGAACCGCGTTGCTGCTACGGTCGCAGGTTCGAATCCTGCCTCGGGCATGGATGTGTGTGATGTCCTTAGGTTAGTTAGGTTTAAGCAGTTCTAAGTCTAGGGGACTGATGACCTCAGATGTTAAGCCCCATAGTGCTTAGAGCCATTTGAACCATTTTGAACCATGAACGAGTAGAGACAGGACTTTCATATTCACAGTACATGTACATTAGTATGTTCTGCAGAAATTATTAGCATTTCAGTCATCTCGGTTCAGCATGTGTTCTGTTGCCTAGTAAGCACAGGGCCCGTCCTGTGCGCTGACAACTTGCTCCACGCGTGATGGCATCGATGCGTATATAGGGCGAATGGTATCATAAAGTATAACCACCTCTGCTCCATTCACCTGCTTCCAAAGTTCATCTGTGGTGGCTGGCACTGGATCTCAGCGCTGCACCCATCGTTTCACCACATGTCACACCCTTTCGATTGGCGACAAGTCTGGTGATGTGGCGGGCCAGGGCAAAGGGCTGACATCCTGTGATACCAATAAGGCACGTCTTCGTGCAGAAACATGTGGTCGTGCTTTATCTTGCTGAAAAATAGCGTCTAGGGTGATTGTCATAAAGCGTATGGCTACAGGTCGCAGGAAGTCATTCACGTAGGTCACACTGATCACAGGGCCCTGGACAAGCACCAGTTGTGATTTTTGTTGTACTCAATAGCACCCCACACCAAAAAAAATGTGTGTGAAGTCCTATGGGACTTAACTGCTAAGGTCATCAGTCCCTAAGCTTACACACTACTTAACCTAAATTATCCTGAGGACACAAACACACACACACATGCGCGAGGGAGGACTCGAACGTCCGCCGGGACCAGCCGCACAGTCCATGATTGGAGCGCCCTAGACCGCTCGGCCAACCCCGCGCGGCGCACCCCGCACCACAAGGCCTTGAGTTAGCGCTGTATGTATTGTGCGAATGCAGTCACCGAAATGCGGCCATCATTTCAAACAAACACAATCTGGATTCGTCCGAAATCACTACCTGATGCCATTCCTGCCCCAGTGACGTCGTTCCATACACCTTTGCCGTCTAGCTTGTTTCTGCACGTGCGTCAAAGGTAGGCGGACAAGTGGACGACGCGCACGCTACCCAGCCTTAATAGACGGCGACACACTGTCCCCCCTGACACTGTTGCGCCAGAGCCGAAGAGCACATAGATCTGTCCTGCATTGCCATTCGAATGTGTCATTGGGGGGAGGAGTGATCTGGATGTGATGTGACCTGACCCATCTCGTCGAGTTTTACGCCCTTCCATGAACCATTCTGCATACATTCCTGACTAAAGCTGAACATGAACTCTCTCGATCTTTACAGTATCAATTCCATACAAAATACTTTTCAGTTTGTAACATTCTTGTTTTTCCATTATTACGACAAGGTTGGGCGCGTCGCTTCGGGACGACTTCCTTGGAACTCGACCGCTGTTTTTACGTTTCTGATGGCCGGTAACTCTATGTGACGACGGGAAAACCTTTCCTTCCGCCGCTGCCACACATCCGCTCGTATCATTAAAGAGAGATAAAAAAAATCATTTCTTCCAATATTATAGTTGCAACAACAAAATATAAAATTCATTTTACCATATCTAGCCATTATAATAAACCTACAGCTACACTACTGGCCATTAAAATTGCTACACCACGAAGATGACGTGCTACAGACGCGAAGTTTAACCAACAGGAAGAAGATGCTGTGATATGCAAATGATTAGCTTTTCAGAGCATTCACACAAGGTTGGCGCCGTGGCTCTACCCTTCATTCGATCCCTGCGAAACCCTACATTTCAGCAGGATAATGCACGATCGCGGTTTGCACGTCCTGTACGGGTCTTTCTGGATACAGAAAATGTTCGACTGCTGCGCTGGCCAGCACATTCTCCAGATCTCTCACCAATTGAAAATGTCTGGTCAATGGTGGCCGAGCAACTGGCTCGTCACAATACGCCAGTCACTGCTCTTGATGAACTGTGGTATCGTGTTGAAGCTGCATGGGCAGCTGCACCTGTACACGTCATCCAAGCTCTGTCTGAGTCAATGCCCAGGCGTATCAAGGCCGTTATTACGGCCAGAGGTGGTTGTTCTGGGTACTGATTTCTCAGGATCTTTGCACGCAAACTGCGTGAAAATGTAATCACTTGTCAGTTCTAGTATAATATATTTGTCCAATGAATACCCGTTTATCATCTGCATTTCTTCTTGGTGTAGCAATTTTAATGGCCAGTAGTGTACTTACATTCCATGTGTCACCTGGCGGGAACAAATCGAAGGTACAGCGCTCCGAATACTGTTGTCATCACAACTGCTGTCTAGATACTCTTTGCTCAAGTACAACAAATGTTATCACTGCAGTCCTCTGTAAAGGCATTTTCCAACGACGCAGGAGAAAGTATGTATAGTAATTCCATTAAAACACGAATTTGTGCCACCATTCGGTAGCTGTAAACGTCAAAAATTACTTACGTGCATCAGAAAAATTCTCCATGTTTTTCGCTATAGCTGAGCGAAATGTGCACCACGGTATATTTACGTGAGGTTGTCCTGGAGACATTAGGAGAGTTCCATATCGTCTGCCTCACCCTGTGTGCATATCTCCATAGCCGTAGCGTGGACACCGCCCTTGCGTGCAGACGTCGCGTGATCTGTCACTCCCATCCCCTCTCCTGCCCTCTCCCCCACCTCTCCCCGTGCCCATTAGCATATAAAGAGCACACGCGACGCTGGACAGGTGGCAGAAGATATCTACGAGCTGTGTGACGTGGCACGCACAGGCCGACGCCGCCCTCTACCTGTAGCAACACGGACGATCGTCCGACCGACACGCGCCGCCGTCCGCTTCGCTTTCAATTAGCCGTCCTCTGGCCCTCGAACTCTTATTCTCTGCGTACCCAGGGGCTTTCAGTAGCGAGGAGAAATTGTATTACGACTTTAATAGTGGCCTGTCACGCCGTCCTTTATCAAACTAAACTACGTGCTACCAGTGTTACACGGTAACTACGTGATCTGACCTCGCAAGTGTGAAGGGTGTGTGGTGATATTACCCGCATGCCCGCAGTCATGCACCAAAGCAAATGGTGTAGCCCCAATTCCAGCATGGAGAACGAAACAAATCAGCACAACAAAAAGTGTAGAAAGCAATTTTAAGTCACGCATTCTCTTTTTTTTTTTAAATTTATTTACAGGTGACGCCTGTATATAAGAAGGGTAGAAGGACGGATCCTCAAAATTACAGACCAATATCCTTAACATCGGTTTGTTGCAGGATTCTCGAACATATTCTCAGTTCGAATATAATGAATTTCTTTGAGACAGAGAAGTTGCTTTCCATGCATCAGCACGGCTTTAGAAAGCATCGCTCCTGTGAAACGCAACTCACCCTATTTTCACATGATATCTTGCGAACCATGGATGAAGGGTATCAAACGGATGCCATATTCCTTGACTTCCGGAAAGCGTTTGACTCGGTGCCCCACTGCAGACTCCTAACTAAGATACGAGTATATGCGATTGGTTCCCAAATACGTGAGTGGCTCGAAGACTTCTTAAGTAATAGAAACCAGTACGTTATCCTCGATGGTGAGTGTTCATAGGAGGTGAGGGTATCATCTGGAGTGCCCCAGGGAAGTGTGGTAGGTCCGCTGTTGTTTTCTATCTACATAAATGATCTTTTGGATAGGGTGGATAGCAATGTGCGGCTGTTTGCTGATGATGCTGTGGTGTACGGGAAGGTGTCATCGTTGAGTGACTGTAGGAGGGTACAAGATGACTTGGACAGGATTTGTGATTGGCGTAATGTTTCAATACTCCATTACTAGCGTAGCGTTTTACACAGTCACGTCGATTAAATATTTGCGCGTAACATTGCAGAGCGATATGAAGTGGGACAAGCATGTAATGGCAGTTGTGGGGAAGACGGATAGTCGTCTTCGGTTCATTGGTAGAATTTTGGGAAGATGTGGTTCATCTGTGAAGGAGACCGCTTATAAAACACTAATACGACCTATTCTTGAGTACTGCTCTAGCGTTTGGGATCCCTACCAGGTCGGATTGAGGGAAGACATAGAAGCAATTCAGAGGCGGGCTGCTAGATTTGTTACTGGTAGGTGAGATCATCACGCGAGTGTTACGGAAATGGTTCAAGAACTCGGGTGGGAGTCTCTGGAGAAAAGGAGGCGTTCTTTTCGTGAATCGCTACTGAGGAAATTTAGAGAACCAGTATTTGAGGCTGACTGCAGTACAATTTTACTGCAGCCAACTTATATTTCGCGGAAAGACCACAAAGATAAGAGAGAATAGGGCTCGTACAGATGCATATAGGCAGTCGTTTTTTCCTCGCTCTGTTTGGGAGTGGAACAGGGAGAGAAGATGCTAGTTGTGGTACGAGGTACCCTCCGCCACGCACCGTATGCTGGATTGCGGAGTATGTATGTAGATGTAGATGTAGATGTAGATTTCCTCCTTTACGATATATAAAACATAACTCAACGAGGTAAATTTTGTGTACAAAGTACATTCGTGTGACTGCACCATTACAATAAAAGCCACAAAATTTTATCACAAAATCCAGTATGAAGGGTATAAATTTTAAGTTGACAAACCAGAATAACTAGAAAAATAAGCTACACACGAAAAAATGTGTAGAATCCAAAGTGGATTATTTTCGAGGGGGACATCTGCTGGTGCTAAAATTAGGCCACCACCCCAGCTCCATGGGGGTGGAGCGGGAGGCAACTTTAAAATTTCAAGTGGGAACTCCCATTTTTTTATTGCAGAATCAGATTCTTCATAAAAAATTACGTACGTTTTACCTTAAACATTTGTTTTGATTCTTGGTAGTTGGCGCTGTAATTAAATAAAATCCATGTTCTCATTTTTGCGTGGAAAATGGTTACGGATAAATAAAAAATACTTATTCACTTCGTAAATTTTTATTCTCTACACCTAAAACCCTCCCTTTCTTCCCGTAGGGCGGGGTTTGAGAGAGAGGAATTAGAGTTTTACAAATTTTGACCCAATCTGCGAAAAAAACTAATATGTAGGTCAACATTTGTAAGACTCTAATTCCTCTCTCTCGAACTCCACCCTATGGGGAGAGAGGGAGGGTTTTAGTTTCAGCGAATAAAAATTTACGAAGTAAATAAGTATTTTTTATGTATCCGCAACCATTTTCCACGCAAAAATGAGAACATGGATTTTCTTGAATTACAGCGCCAACTACCAACAATCAAAACGAATGTTTAAGACAAAATGTACGTAGTTTTTTATGTAGAATTCGTCAGATGCGTAATCTCTATTGTTTCGGCAGATAGTTGCAATTTCATTTTTGCAATGTTTAGCAGGAGTCAGCCCACACGAACGCTGCTCAGCGCACCTATCATGCAATGCCCAATTTCGATGGAAAGCGTCAGTTTGTCTGTCGATTCGATAGAGTCATCCCAGGTTAGTCTAGTGCGATATTCGTTTTATTGCTGTATATTAACACGGACCGTAAAACACCAAGATTATACAGTACTCCACCAGCGATTGATTATGTCATCTGGGCCCGTGCTGACCGGTACCGCCAGGGAGCAGCACTGGTCAGTCGCTATTGGAGTACTGGTAATTCTTTTCACTATGCAAGACCAACTTCGCGCTAGAGTAATTTAGTACCGCTCTATCTAATGGGTAAATTATTTTGGTTTTAATGGCAGACAAACCGACGCTTTCTGTTGACTCTGGGCATCGCTTGAAGAATGTGAATAGCAGTATTTCTTTGGGATGACTCTAGGTATACATTGTAAAAAACGAAATTGTAAACATCTACCAAAACGCCAGCGATAATGCGTCTGATGACGCTTAGAAGAGACATCCTGTGTATGTAGGCGTACGAACTGCAACATAATGAACATTCTCAAATTTCAAAGTTCTCTTTTACAAAGACGGATGAAATGGGAAATACATTTCGCAACAGACCTATTCACGGAACTAAGAGCTACTTTAAGAGAAAAAAAAACGATTAAATTTTAAAGTATTGAACATTTAATTGTCCTTCGATGATCCTGTTTATGACATTGTATTAGTGTATCTACAATGCCCTCGACAAAGAGACAGAAATCACGTCTTGGGAAGGACATTAATTTTAACAAACGTTCCGTTCTGTTACTATACATGTGACCTGTTCTAAGTCTTTTAATACTATCAATTTCTTTTCTCGTCAACGGCTCGTTGAGAAAACAGACGTGACGTGGAATTTATTGCTGAATCGCCCAGTACCACGTGCTTTTGACACTGTAGTCGATGTCCACTAACTCCAGCCATTCCGTGTTTGGTCCACTGGCGAGTAGATTGCGGAAAATGACTGTATGGTAGGGGCATATCGGTGGGAAACAAGTGCTACACGATTTTCGCCAGTTGATCCGTACATTAGCTGCCCCTAATACCAACATGTCCCCCTATCCAAATTAATCAGTTGACACAGCTCCTTTACTGTGTTGAAACTTCTCAGTACATCGTGTCCCAAGGAATTTACAGATTTTTTCTACGTAAGAGATTGCAGAGCACTCGTCGAGTCAGTACATTTTAGAGTTTTGTCGACTTTTAAATCCGCTGTGTAATGAATAGATTGATGATTGGCATACAACTCCGCCGTTAATATCGATGCTTCTGTTGGCAATAAAAATGATCGTCTCCACGCAGTTTGGACATAAAAGAATGCAGCTCCTGCAGATACATACGTTTTGGAGCCGTCCCTGTACAATTTTAACAGTTCTGCTAATTACGATCAAATTTCGACGGTGTAGTCACATTAATGCCAAACAGACACCTGCAGTCGAGAAACTACTTCCTTCGATCGTTCGAAGTGGTGTCGGATTGTTTTTGGTGGTTCACAGTACTTCGAATAACAATAGCGAAGACTAAGATCGGACAAATCGATCTTTAGCAGTAATTTTAGCAGTAATGCTGTGCGGTTGGTGCTGTGAGTAGCGTTTTGGGTTAGCGTGCAGAAGGTCAAGGGTTAGATTTTAGATGGAAGCGTATGGGTTTTTATTTGCGAAATGTGGTACGGCATATGGTGTCTTAATCGTCATATACCTATTACAGTGGGTCTTCTATAAAATATTTGCGCTGACGTGCTACGAGCACAGAAATGGAAGTACAATCGTTTTCACCGGTCAGCTTTTGATGAAGCCTTTTGCATATCTTGGGCGCGAATTGTTTCAGGCCACTGCATCTATTAGATTCCAAACCTGTTTTGTGTGTACTTTCCCCTCAATGGCCCCAGCCATTAGTACCAACTATTATTCTTGCCACGCTGAGGTCCATTGAATTTCGTTATGGCCTTACGTCACCAGTAGGGCTGACAAAGTGCTTTGCAAATTATTTCCAAACATGTGTTACGTAAGTGTCGGATAAACGTGGCTTAAGAAACAGCGTATGCAACAGTATTATATGGCAGAATGAAATTATCAATTAAAAACGAATACGCCTCGACCCCGAATAGAAACCTAGACCGCCTGCATGCTAACCCCGCTATCCATTGCACCAATTGCACAGTACTGCTCTTACATGCTGACAGAAGTAGTTACGTACGTGTGATTACAGTGTTGCCAGATTGCTAATCTTAAATGTCCATTTACTGCCGGAAATATGCGCGGGACGCTATTTTGTGAGAGATATTTGTATATGGCTGTTATGTGAGAAATCGGACTGCGAAATCCGAGTGCGCGAATTTTTCTTCACCCTGTATGTAACAATATCCATATTGTATGAAACATTTGTATCTATGGTTTTATTACATAAGCGTGGAACATGCTGCATTCTCCTCAATTCCTTTTGTTATTTTCAGCTAATTGAAACTTGTGTAAGTTTTTGCCGCGCAGATCCGAGCTATTTTTCATTCCTATGAAATAAATGGGCTACACCGATTGCGTTGCACTTAACTGTCTAATTTTTATTGTTTGTAGAAGCAATTAATCGCAGCATACAATGAAAATATTTTTCTGTTACATAGCGATCTACGAGAGAGTTTTCACAGAATCGTAACGCGTATTTTCTGATGACCAAACGATCGAGCGTTGTTACCGCTTTGTTATCAAAGGTTTTTTTATTTAAATCGAAACTGATTTTATTTGGCGATGTCGCCCGAGATTTTTTTCAAAAACAAAATTCTGACTACGTACGTAAATACATTTTGCCTATATTAATGGCCTCCGATAATACATGCGTCAACAGTTATATCATCACGGACGCCGGTAAAAAGCAGTGAGATGAGTGGTTGAAAATTTACTACGTTGCTTAAAGTGAATGTCATTCAGTAAAAAACCAGTGTTCCGTTATTTTTATTAATTCAGGAAAGATTGCGAAGCTTTCCCCACTGAGTGTCAAATCTATATCCACTTGATGAAACGTGATATAATAATCTGAAAGTTAATCCCCCCACTGAGTGTCAAATCTATATCCATTTGATGAAACGTGATATAATAATCTGAATGTTAATCCTATGAAATTGCAAATTAATAGCAGAGAAAATAATTGTTAATATTAGTCACTGCATTAATGGAGATAAACCCATGTCATCAGTAATAGAGTGAAGGGGAGATACTTCACTACCTAGGAAAGAAAGCAGACTTTAAGATTTTGTTGATTCGGGACTCCATGGAGAGTTCTGTGCACCACGACCAAATAGTGGATATAATTGGAAGGAGAATCACCATTGGTCGTCACTAAGTGACCGAAAATCGATTTTGCGGATAAAAAAACAAAAAAAATACGACCAATGCTGATTCTCCTTCCAACTTTAAGATTTTGTTATGCATAATAACTATTACTGCACAATTTCATTTTGTAATTATTTGAAAAAACATAAAAATTTTCAGATAATTCATTAATTACTACGACAACACTACTTTGCAACTAAATTTAATATCTTTTCACTTATTAAGATCTAGGCCCCACTTTAGTTGCTTTTTTTTCCAAAAACAGACCCTGACAAGTTTAGAGCCTCCGGCACTAGCAAAATGTTTATGAAATTCAGGTGGCCATGGCCAAGCCTAGTAGCTCAAATCCAGCAACTTCTGTAACAGTTCCCACTGATAGTCTACCTCTTTGTGCCGCTCTCAGCTCCGTATATTCTCCGAATCTTAAGTTGCCTCCACGACTCCAGTAAGGACATAACATCCAACAAGGGCTAGTGTCCAGTCTTCTGGCTTCCTTTGACCGCTGTACAGCAACATGTTGCGAATAATCACTCCAGGGACCACAGCAGGAACTCCTGGCACTTCCCGAAGCCCATCACCCCATCACATGCAGCTCAACACATGTCTGCGCACCAATCTTAACTTATAAAAGGTGTGCAAAACACACTGCGTCACAAAAATTAAAGGATCGCTTTTCCGAAACCACGTAATTATGTCCCATCGCGACACGTAAGTCTGAATTTCGGCTCAAAGCTGTGTACACTTATGTACACTTATAATTTGTTATTTTAAACATATTTAGCGGTTTTAGCTCTGGATGTAGCGATTGTGTTAATAAAGAATCAGCAGAGGATGCATCCGGTTGGAAAGTGAGTTCATAATATACTATTTTTGTTTGTTAGAAATATGGTTAGGTTAGGTTGTTACTGTGAGTGATTACATCCAAAAAAGTTTTAGGTCAATATTCTCTCAAAATACGTGTTGTTTTTATGCAAATAAGCGTTTAAAGATCATTAAATATCAAGACATCGGCTGCTTACGTATATTACATGAGTGCGAACTGACATTACTAGTGCCTCTGTGCACTTTTTCCCACAAATGGTTTAGTTAGTAATTATCTAAACGTGTTTGCAACTTTCAAGTAATAATGGAAATCAATTATGTGAAGCCTGATTTTGGAAATCTTCCAAACTATCACGCATTTATGACTTACGCAGCACCGTTTGGCAACGAAGTCAGACTACGTTCCTCTACCCAATACTACAAGAATGAAGAACTTCATGTCTGTTGTTTGGCGTGTGCAAGTGCTTAGGGCACGGGAATGCGATACGGAAGGACTTGAGTTCGCCCATGGGTGGATGCAAATTTATTTTTTTTTTCCTCTCCTGAGACATTGTTATTCGAGTAAGTTAAGATTTTTCTGCGATACTCGTTATTACTTCCATGTAAGAGCGAACTTCCTCAGTAATGATTTCATTATTTCTGTGTGTTTAAAATACGAAATATGAAATTATTGGAGATGAAATTGCTGTGAGTGAAACAACCCACAGTGACCTTTATATTTTTATCTTGTCAGATAAATTCACCATTTTTTCCGAATATGTAGCGATTTCCGAGTATGCGGTTAGACAGGAATCTAAGAGAACAACTTAAATTACTGGAAATGTAACTAGCAGCAGTCATCTTCATAATCTTGCTTGTCACAAGTATTTATCTGCGATCGAATCCTCAACCAAAGAAGACAGAGATGAAAGATCTCTGCCGTAATATTTTTAGACAGTAGCACCATATACATGTACCATATGCATGCATGGAAATATGTGGTCAGAAAAACTGTGAAAATTTTTATGCATTTCAGCTGAGAATCATGGAAATTGATATACTGCGCCTGATACTGTTAAGGAGGAGGCAAGGAAGATGAAGGCGGGCACGTCAGCTCGATGGAATGCGGCGACATGCGTTATGACAACGTAAACGCAATTTTCGATACTTGGAAGAACACCGCGCCTTTGTCGTCTGCTAGCCGCTTAGTGTTCGTGGCGCTGTGCGCGCTGCAGTGCGCATGCGCGGATCTGCGGCCGCTTGCTTTTGATTGGGTTGCGCGACACGAACCGACAACAGCACTTCGGTTCTCTGGACCCGAACGTTATCGCTACCGAAATGCGTACCGAATAATGCAGAGGCTCTAATTCGAGTACTAGACCATTCGGTGCTCTTGAGTACCGAAACGATCGGCACAATGGCGGAAACATACAGAATAGGCACCCAGGTGTCGACACATGAGAGTTCAGAAGTTCATGTGAAGTGTAAGGTGGGTTAGAGATGTCTCGTAGGCACCAAATTTCACCACAATTCTGCCCAACGCCAGCGTAGACGTGTCACACAGTGAGAAGGTCGCCACAGCGCCTCTTGCCCTCATTTCACCTTTTTCCTTATGACGGCTCTGCGATGGAGTTAGAACCGCCACACCCAGCGTTACACTCACGCGGTTTTCCTATGATTGGCTGACATATGGCACACACCATCGCTCAGAATCGACTCGAAAGGGCATCAGGGGGTAAAATGAAGGGTCTCAGTGAAACAACTCCTTTGCCTGGAGCGTGGATTCCCACACATTTCGTGGCTGAAAACGACAGTTCGCACTACGATGAGCAACGAGATGATGTTCTTGACACACTTTGACACCTTTGGACTCCCGAAACTTATCTAAGGACATCTCCACTGAACGTGACCACACCCCTTCTGAATGCCGCGTGACCGCAATTGTTGCTATTATGCACAGGATGGAACCACTAGGGACCGTTTAAAACCATTCAACGAAATTTGAACGTCATCCTAAGCAGCAAGGGGTATTGTATTGTACTGTATGTTAACCGGGGACCTAGAAACGACGGAGAGGCTCCGTCCCCGCCACAGCCGCAGTGGTCCACAACCCCACTACGACTACCGCAGTCCACTTCACAACTCCGCTGCCCCACACCGAACCCAGGGTTATTGTGTGGTTCGGCCCCCGGTGGACCCCCCAGGGAACGTCTCACCCCAGACGACTGTAACCCCTATGTTTGCGTGGTAGAGTAATGGTGGTGTACGCGTACGTGTAGAACTTGTTTGCGCAGCAATCGCCGACATAGTGTAATTGAGGCGGAATAAGGGGAACCAGCCAGCGTTCGCCGAGGCAGATGGAAAACCGCCTAAAAACCATCCACAGACTGGCCGGTTCACCGGACTTCGACACAAATCCGCTGGGCGGATTCGTGTCGGGGGCCAGGCGCTCCTTCCTGCCCGGAAAGCCGTGCGTTAGACCGCACGGCCAACTGGGCGGGCAAGCAGCAAGGGGTACTTGGGATTTTTCAGCCCTCCTGTTTTTCGCTCTCCTGTAGGCTTATCTCGCGAGAGTGCAACAATAATATGTACGTGAATAAAACGGCAAAGGTTCCAACTAAGACCCCCCAACTTGGCAACACTTGAGACGCCACCCACTCACCACGTTAGAAACGTACCTTCAGAAATTTCGACACCAAATCAGCCTGGCGGATGCCCTAGTGCGTCAAAGCAGGCAATTCTCACCCAAGAAATGTCGAAGGGGTTGCCTAACCGAAACAAACATTGGTGCTGACAGAGTTGGCGAATGCGACATTCGTTTCTTCAGTGACTTTTGCAGCTGACGTCCTCTTATTTTTCTTAACGATCCTTTTCAATGATCGTCTGTCACGATCACTCAGCACACGCTATCTACATCTACATGGATACTCTGCAAATCACATTTAAGTGCCTGGAAGATGGTTCATCGAACCACCTTCACAATTCTCTAATTATACCAATCTCGTATAGCGCGCGGTAAGAACGAACACCTATGTCATCCGTACGAGCTCTGATTTCGCTTATTTTATCGTGTGTGATCGTTCCTCCGTATGTAGGTCGGCGTCAACAAAATATTTTCGCATTCGGAGGAGAAAGTTGGTGATTGGAGTTTAGTTAGGAGATCCCGTCGCAACGAAAAAAGCCTTTCTTTTCATGATGTTCATCCCAAATCCTGTAACATTTCTGTGAAACTCTCTCCCACATTTCGCGATAGTACAAAACGTGCTGCCATTCTTTGAACATTTTCGGTGTACTCCGTTAGTTCTATCTGGTAAGGATCCCACACCGCGCAGCAGTATTCTAAAAGAGGACGGACAAGCGTAGTGTAGGCAGTCTCCTTATTAGATCTGTTACGTTTTCTAAGTGTCCTGCCAATAAAACGCAGTCTTTGGGTAGCCTTCCCCACAACATTTTCTATGTGTTCCTTTCAATTTAAGTTGCTCGTACTTGTAATACCTACGTATTTAGTTGAATTTATGGCCTTCAGATTAGACTGATTTATCGTGTAACCGAAGTTTAACAGTTTCCTTTTAGCACTCATGTGGATGACCTCACACTTTTCGTTATTTAAAGTCAACTGCCACTTTTTGCACCATTCAGATATCTTTTCTAAATCGTTTTGCAGTTTGTTTTGATTTTCTGATTATTAGTCGATAAACGACAGCGTCATCTGCAAACAGACTAAGACGGCTGCTCAGATTGTCTCCCAAATCGTTTATATAGATAAGGAAAATCAAAGGACCTGTAACACTACCTTGGGGAACGCCAGAAATCACTTCTGTTTTACTCGATGACTTTCCGCGTCGTGACTTTTTCCGCTTCCTCTGCATGCCGTATAAATATCCGATACTGTACTTCTTGAAACATCCAACACTTCGGCTACCTTGGTTACGGAAGCACCCACCGTGTGTGCACCAACAATTAGCCCACGTTCGAATTCACTCACAACTACACCGGACACTGTTCTGATTATGACTGACACTTGCAAAACATTGAGTACACTGCATAGGTGGCGTTCGTGGTTAAATGCAACAGCACAACGTGCATGCCCGACTATTACCTGCATTTATGTTCGAGCATTCATTTCTCGCGTGGTTTCCATATTGCTGTCCAAGCTCTACAAGTAGCTGTAAATGGTAAATATATCAACACCGCCTTTTAACACAGTTGCGGATAATTATCTTTTAACCTGCCCCGTGTTTAAGCTAACGGCAGTAATTTAAATTTTTCGTCCCAGATCACTCAGATGTCAGTTAAATAAAAGTTTCGTATTCTTCTGCTGAAGTGGTCGAAGTTCGTGCATTGATAATAAAATAGGGTTTTAATCCATAGTTGTTCATTTGTAAAACACTAATTAGCAACTTCAATCTATCTATCTATCGCTTGAGCCTTGTCCCGCAGTTACCCATGGTCAGCCATCGTTAATCGGATTTGGCATGTTAATGTGTAAGGGGTGGCCGGATGCCCTTCCTGCTGCGACCCCATACCCTCTGGGACGGAATTAATCCATGGAATAGTGCGAATGTGGTCAGATGTCCACGAGCCGTGTAACTGAGCCGGAATATGCGGAACAGCGCGGTATTCACCTAGCGGGATGTGGAAAACCGCCTAAAAACCACATGCAGGTTAGCCGGCACATCGGCCCTCGTCATTGATCCGCCGGGCGGATTCGATCCGGGGCCGGCGCGCCTACCCGAGTCCAGGAAGCAGCGCGTTAGCGCTCTCGGCTACATTGGCGGGTCAGTTAGCAGCTTCAGAAGGTATGCAATAAAACTTGTACAATAAATGTCTCCCCTGTTTCGGCCCTTCCTCTTGTGGTAATCCTTTTGTGTTGAGAAGCAATAAAACTATGAAGGATGTCCAAAAGAAAAAGTATGAAATAACACTGCGGTTATTGAGTCTTTACTCAAAAGTGATCACCAGACGCTTGAACACAACTATTCCACTGTTTCACGAGGCGAAATATTCCCTGTTCCCATTATTCCTGTGGCTGTGACAGATGGCAGTCCTCCACTGGTTCCTCCACTGGTTCTGCAGTTCGTCGTCCAAGTTGAAGTGCTTCCCTCTGACAAGAGATGCTTTTATAGCGGACCAAACTCATGGACGTCGCAGCGTGTCATTTCCGGGCAGTAGAACGGATGCTCAAGCTTCTCCTACTTCAGCATGGCCGTTACACTTTGTGTGACCTTGGAGATGTGTGGATGCGCGTTACTGTGGACCAGCATCACTCCCTCCGTGACGTACATAGGCCGTTTGCTCTTGATGGACCTGCGTAGCCTATGGAGTGTTTCACAGTACAGTCGCGGTTTATGGTTATTCCGTGCTCGAGTATTTCGATGAGTATCGGCCGTCGGACGTTGAAAAGGACGGTGAGGATCACTTAGCCTGTTGAGGGCGCAGTTTTGATATTTTCTGGGGAAGTTGACGACGCTACGTTCTCGTCCCTATATGCAAAATACGACCGGTTTTGTTGTTAACATATTTCAGTTTCATTTGAACACTCCTTATATACTGAAGCACTGTTTGAAAAAAGTTGCCCAAATTTTCAGACAGATCTTCGTAATATGACATACTGGTGCAGTAATAGGTAACTTGTAACTCTTCAGGCTTTCCCGGCGATCTAATGACATCTTGGGTTGTCGGGTGTTCTGCCGGATATCAGCGTCGTACTTGCACGATATTTCGGTCACGTAGCTCGAGACCTTCATCAGGTGCGACCTGAGACTGCTCCTCGAGTGGACCTGGTCCAGTATTTATGCCTATGGCCTTCCCCCTCCACCAACGGCTGCAGGCGCTTCCTCTGTGGTCCGCGCCCATTCCCTGTGACCTGCTGGAGCGTTGCTGTTCCGTTTTCCGTCCGCTGCGGTTCTAGGTGTTCCCTCTGCGGTCCGCGCCCACCAAACCCGCTCCTGGGGGTTTCATCTACGGTCTGGGGTACCAGGCGTTCCCCCTGCGGTCTGCGCCCGCTCACCACGACCTGTTGGAGCGTTGCCGCTCCGTTTTTCGTCTGCTGCGGCTCTGGATGTTCCCTCTGCGGTCCGCGCCCACCAGTCCCACTTCTGGGTGTTCCATCTTCGGTCTGGTGCTCCTGGCAGCCCGTCAGGGGCTCGTTTACCATCTCCATGTCTCTGGTTCTTCTGTTTGTGTAGTGTTGCAGCTGGCCCCGTTGCTCCTTTAACAATTCCAGAGCCGGATCCCAGGCTCTGCTTAGCTGGTACCCTGTGTCACGATTCATAAGATCGTCAGCCATTTTAATCTCAATCGATTCTCTTATAACACTGTCCCAAAATCTGGGTGTTTGTGCTAGAATCTTGGTATCCTCATACTTCATGGCATGATCTAGTTCTAGACAGTGTTCAGCAATGGCTGACTTAGTCACCTGTCGTATTCTAGTGTGCCTCTGATGTTCTTTGCACCTGATCTCCACAGTTCTTGTCGTCTGGCCAATGTAGGATATGCCACATTGACCCAAGATGTCAATAGGTAACTTACTTGGAATATTCAAAAATATAAAATTGCGTATTTCACAAAACGAGTAAAACTTGTGTCCTGCGATTAGAACACCAACGATGCATAACTGGAATAAAGAAACTCACGCAAATACTTGAGTGAACCAATTTGTAGGCATGTGAAGTGGGTTGGTCACATAGCTACAGTCGTAGGTAAAATAGGGCTACAGTCTAGTAAAGAGATGCCATGCAGAACCGTTGTGCTACCCATTCTAGAGTGCTGCTCAAGAGCAGCAGCGCGAATGGTCACAAGTTTGTTCAACCAATGGGAGAGATACTGAATAACATCAATTGCTAAAAGTCTGAAGATAAACGCCAACTAAAGCCTGCTTATAAAGTTTCAAAAACCAGTATAAAGTGAGAAATCTAGAAATATCATGCGTAAAAAAACTAAATGAACAAAATTTTATAGTGTCACAGGTGCGGCGGGCCGTGGTGGCCGAGCGGTTCTAGGCGCTTCAGTCCGGAACCGCGTGACTGCTACGGTCGCAGGTTCGAATCCTGCCTCGGGCATGGATGTGTGTGATATCCTTAGGTTAGTTACGTTTAAGTAGTTGTAAGTTCTAGGGGACTGATGACCTCAGGTGTTAAGTCCCATAGTGCTCAGTGCCATTTGAACCATTCAGAACCATTTGTCACAGGTGCACCATGTATTCGCTAGGGGTCCGTGAAGATTTTGACGCTTGTGGTTTTCAGAGACGGTGTTCAGACTGTGTGATGAATATTGCTTTAGATATGTTGCCGACCTCCTACGGACTTCATTTTTATCGGGCGACACGAAGTGTTTGATGCACGAGACACCGATATCCACTTGAAGTGAGTTGGTTGCACGTTTACCTGAATGAACAGCCGTTATTCATGAAAAATCTTGTTGTTTTGAGCGCGTTAGACAATCATTACCCCACAGATTCCAGTTGTGCATTAATTTAAACAGACGAAATTTTCAGCACCATCTCCGTAACAATATCCCTACCGATGTCGTTTTGTGGAACCCGCAATGTTATATCTGGCCTTCCTAAACCGCGAGTGAGGTTTTCATATTCCCTCGCTTGCTATGCATGTACTATTAGTACTACAGAAGAAAGAAAAGGATCTTTTTGTAGGTAATTTAAGTAGTTAAATTTTGCACTGTGTTAAGTTTTCACAAGAGGTCGTGGTTTACGAGTTATCCAAGAAAACGTACAAAAGTCACCTTCAGACGCACCCGTCGCCACACTCAGCCCCCACCGCTCAGGATATCTAGTATGTAGTACATTTCAATCCCTCATTACGCTGCACAAATATTTGCGACTGCACGAATTATTGCCCACATTCGACCGTTTTTGGTCTTCATTGACTGGCCTTATTACGCCAACGACTTAGTCGAGCACTTAAAAACTGTAAAATTGATGTCTGCGTACATTTACCAAACGGTTTTCTGAATTTGAGCAGTATAAAATAAACAATTGCGTTGTAGTATGCGTCAGGCCTTCTGACTACGGAACTACTGTGCTTGTAAAGTTTAAGTGTGGATAGTCGTCAATGTAATTAGTTCTGTCGCAACGTGAACACAACTCATTTTTCTTTCATTAACCTCACGGGCATTTTTCATTCAACAATGGTAACGGAATAACAACTATGCTGGTCGAGTAATAAGCAAATCAATGGAGACAAAAAAAAGGTCGAATAACGGGAATAGTTCGTGTATTTGGAAATTTTTGTACAGTGACAGAAGAGAGTTCCACTAACAACATGCTTTTTATGAGGGTTGCGCGTGGTGGTGGGGGTTGTTTCACGGTAACTTTCGTATGTTTTTCTTGAATAACTCGAAAATCGTGGCCTCCAGCGGAAACGTATGTCAGTGCAAAATTTAACTACATTAAATTTCGTACAGAAAGGTCCTGTTCATTTTGCTATGTAGGACTGATGTTTTTCCAGGCGTAACACTGCGGGTTGCATAAAATGCATCGGTAGGGACAGCTGAATCACTCCGTATAACAATAAGCATCACATGGCAATTCGAACACCGCCTGTAAGGATCACTAGGATCAAAACTATCGTGGACCCCTAGTAGGAAAATACCGCACATGTGACAATTCTGTCACAAAAAGTGTTTTTTATCTGCATTCAACACTAAAATTTTGTACACGTAGTTTTTTTTTTTTACATGGTGTATAGCACAACCCACTACTTGTCGCCCCCGTATGGATCGCGAATACAAAACTAGCTTAGTTACAGTACGCACAGAGGCGTTTCATACGCTAATGGAACGGAATGATCGCTATCGCGTGGCACAACAGATGGGAAGTACCCTCTGCCACGCACTTCACTGTGGTTCGCAGACTGCAGATGCAAATTTAATTGTAGTGGTAGAAGAACTTTACTGACATATAGATCGTTGATTTCTCCTTGCTTGTTGGCCTTCTAACTCTTGGTACTGTAACATAACAACTAATTACATAATAATCAGTGAGTGAGTGCAGTAGACAGACAAGAAAAAGATTAGCTGATTTATAATAATGTTCATTCATTTTCTTTGCAGGTGAGTACTGCGGCTGAACGATAAAAACCCATTAGTGGTCCAGTGTCGTAAGTACCAGGTACCTACAATTATATTTAGCACCGTCTTCCGATGGCTTTAGCGACAACTTTTTAGTGCCCCTAATTGCAGAAGGTGAAAGGCAGAACTACCTACTGTTTACACTTTACACCAACATGTCTAAGAACAATGCCGCATGTTCTGCCTTTTGTGCTTTCCACATATCAGCGTGTGGCTGAGCGTGTCTCCCTACACGGCTCCCTTAGTTTCCAGTGCTGCATCCTGATTCACATATTTGCTGTTGCTGACGTGAAACGGATGAAAACTATTGCTCCATTTACGACTGGCGGAGACAGGGGAAGACAATGGCCAAACTTTGCAGCGGTCTTCTGTTACTTGATGTTTTAAGATGACATTCAATTTAACGCCCCTACTACAAAAGAAGATATTTTGTACTTAGCAAAAAGTACCCTCCATTCGGGGTGTATGTATGTAGACGTAGACATAATTTTATTTCCAGTGAATAGGATTAGAACGTTAAGAAGCTGTTTTCAACCTGCATTATCCGCCCCCAGTGCACAGCCCCAGGAAAATATTCAAGATGACAGAAATTAGCTACTTAGCCTTTACAGAAACGGTGATAAATTAAAATTTTACCAGGGAAAAATCCATTAATGGGGAAAACCAAACTTCTGGCATGGAAATATTCAAACCGACGAAAGTAGGCACCTGGTAAAAACGACGGGAAATCAAAATTTTGCAAGAAGCCTATTTTTATAATTCAAAACGGAGGTATAATTCAAAATGTCATGGAAATATCTCACTTGTGCTGTTTTAAAATTAAGATAGATCACTCAGAATGGGAACACATCTGTTTGAGTCTGGGTTGCAGTCATTTTTTTTTTTTTTAATTCCGCTTTTTTCAAAATTTGGGTATTTCTCACTATTTCCGCACTCTTTTGGTATTGAACAATTGCTTCATTTCTTATACCATGAGAAATTCCGTTCCAACTCATGTGTTCATCCCATAATGGTGCCAAAATTTTATTGACTTTTTTTGTATTTTTGATGAATTTCACTCGTTCCTCGTTTTCTTTACAAATAGCGACCTTACTCCATTTTCCAGTTTGCGATAGTTTTTCATAAACTATAATACTTCCGTCATTTTAGTAGCTTGTTTCAGGTAATTAACGATCGCTAATCGTAAAACTAGAATGCGTCTAAGTTGATTACCCTTTCTTTACTGTTGGTATGTATTTAGGTAATTGTAAATGAAGGATTGTGTCTTCACTGCTTCTTATTTATGTCGTAGTTCAAACGCACTCCTGGCTTTTGTTATTGCACACACACTATTTAATCGCAGTTCTGTATCGACATTTAATAAGAAACAAATGTGCTTACCGTTTCAACTATGTCCATAATATTTCTGTTTATAGTGCTGTTTTACATTCCTGTACTGGTAAGAAATGGCTCCATCCATAATTTTCTTTTGTGATAATATTCTTTGTACACAGGGCGAATCACCTAAAACTTGGCCGGCCGCTGTGGCCGAGCGGTTGTAGGCACTTCAGTCCGGAACCGCGCGACTGCTACGGCTGCAGGTTCGAATCCTGCGTCGAACATGCATGTGTGTGTTGTCCTTAGGTTAGTAAGCTTTAAGTAGTTCTAAGTTCTAGGGGACTGATGACCTCAGATGTTAAGTCCCATAGTGCTCAGAGTAATTTTGAATCTAAAACTTGCACCGCAAATATTGTGGAAATGGAGAGTACTAGTGATGTGTGGTTTTCACAGAATGGACTGATAGCCAGGGGCTCGTACTGTTAGCCAATTAACAAAATGTACTAATACTTAGAAAGTGTACTCTTTGAGCAGATATACATTTCTCAAGTGCAACAGTGGCTATTGACACTAACAAACAACAGTGGAGTAGATTAGAATTCCAGTGGCGTTTCTTGCGGGAGTGTAGTGCGAGTGATTTACGTGGTATCGTACGAGTGTTTCGAAAAGTTTCCACACCAGCACTTATTTGAGCCATTCAACCTGCGTAGTCGCTAATTAAGATGTTGTTACGCTTACATACAATGCGCTTGTCTGTTCTTTGAGTGTACTGCGGCTTGCTAGTCAGGGTGTGACAGTCCAAGCAGTAGGTTGTGGGAGGACAATGCGATTTACCAGTGCAAAAGAAGCCGACATGTCCATGTCGTATGGAGAGTGTAGGAAGAAAGCAGTTCGTTCTTGTACAGTGTATGAGGCTAGATACCCCAAATGACGTCAACAATTTCGGCAATTTTTTATCAACCTCTTCAACCAGGTAAGTGAAAATGGCAGTGTAACATCTAGACGACATAAGAGAAGGAAACAAGTGACAACAGAAGAGGGGGGGAAATTAATGTTCTTGCTCTTGCAGTTGATCGGCACGTTAGCTTCCGTGCAGTCGCACGAGGAAGTGGCATGAATCAGGCAAGTGTCCTAGGCATTCTCCATCCACATAGGTTGCATCCCTTTCGCATTCATCTCCATTGAGAGCTGCAGGGAAACGATTACGAGAATCGTGTTAACTTCTATGCATGGGCACTAGGACAGGATACTCCAGACGTCTAGTGATGAAGCCACATTTACCAATTATGGCCAGGTAAACCGCCGAAACATCCACTTTTGGTCCGTTAACAGTCCCAGTTGACTTCGTGAGGTCGAACGTCAGCGTCCATGGAGTAAAATGTAAATGTCGTGTGATCAGGGCCTCCCGTCGGGTAGACCGCTCGCCTGGTGCAAGTCTTTCGATTTGACGCCACTTCGGCGACTTGCTCGTCG
The DNA here is from genome assembly GCF_021461395.2 of Schistocerca americana. NCBI lineage: Eukaryota > Metazoa > Arthropoda > Insecta > Orthoptera > Acrididae > Schistocerca > Schistocerca americana. The sequence goes on from NC_060120.1 coordinate 909,386,542, forward strand.
ATGGGGATGAAATGATGATGATTAGGACAACACCACACCCAGTCCCTGAGCGGAGAACATCTCCGACCCACCCTGGAATTGAACCTTAGGATTAACATTCTGTCGCGCTGACCACTCAGCTACCGGCGGGCGGACGTCCATGGAGTGTAAACGTGTGATGTGCGATAGTGATCATTCAGTTCATAGGCCCGTTTTTTCGTAGAAGAAACACTGAACGAGGTTAAGTAACGCATCCTCCGAACAGATCATCTTCCACATATGGTGAAGTTCCTGTGCAGACTAGGAAGAATCTGTGGTATCAGTATGATGGCTGTTAAGCCCATACTGTACGGGATGCATTCAAGTTCTAAGGCCTCTGATTTTTTTTCTCCGGACTGGAAAGAGATAGAAACATGCGCCTTGTTTTAAAATGAGGCCGCGTTCATTGTCAATACGTCCCAGAGATGGCAGCACCGTACGGCAGATGGAATTTTACCACCAGCGGCGAGAATGAGAACTGTTTTAAATACTTAAAATGGCGAAGTTTTCCCTACTTGAACAGCGTACAGTCATTCGTTTTCTGAATTTGCGTGGTGTGAAACCAATTGAAATTCATCGACAGTTGAAGGAGACATGTGGTGATGGAGTTATGGATGTGTCGAAAGTGCGTTCATGTGTGCAACAGTTTAATGAAGGCAGAACATCGTGTGACAACAAACCGAAACAACCTCAGGCTCGCACAAGCCGGTCTGACGACATGATAGAGAAAGTGGAGACAATTGTTTTGGGGGATCGCCGAATGACTGTTGAACAGATCGCCTCCAGAGTTGGCATTTCTGTGGGTTCTGTGCACACAATCCTGCATGACGACCTGAAAATGTGAAAAGTGTCATCCGGGTGGGTGCCACGAATGCTGACGGACGACCACATGGCTCCCGTGTGGCATGTTGCCAAGCAATGTTGACGCGCAACGACAGCGCCGGCCGCGGTGGTCTAGCGGTTCTAGGCGCTCAGTCCGGAACCGCGCGACCGTTACGGTCGCAGGTTCGAATCCTGCTTTGGGCATGGATGTGTGTGATGTCCTTAGGTTAGTTAGGTTTAAGTAGTTCTAAGTTCTAGGGCACTGATGACCACAGATGTTAAGTCCCATAGTGCTCAGAACCATTTGAACCATTTAACCAACGACAGCACGAATGGGGCTCTCTTTTCTTCGGTTGTGACACTGGATGAGACGTGGAAGCCATTTTTCAATCCAGAAACAAAGCGCCAGTCAGCTCAATGGAAGCACACAGATTCACCGCCACCAAAAAAATTTTGGGTAACCGCCAGTGCTGAAAAAATATTGGTGTCCATGTCCTGGACAGCGAGGGCGTAATCCTTACCCATTGCGCTCCAAAGGGCACTACAGTAACAGGTGCATCCTACGAAAATGTTTTGAAGAACAAATTCCTTCCTGCACTGCAACAAAAATGTCCGGGAAGGGCTGCGCGTGTGCTGTTTCACCAAGACAACGCACCCGCACATCGAGCTAACGTTACGCAACAGTTTCTTCGTGATAACAACTTTGAAGTGATTCCTCATGCTCCCTACTCACCTGACCTGGCTCCTAGTGACTTTTGGCTTTTTCCAACAATGAAAGACACTCTCCGTGGCTGCACATTCACCAGCCGTGCTGCTATTGCCTCAGCGATTTTCCAGTGGTCAAAACAGACTCCTAAAGAAGCCTTCGCCGCTGCCATGGAATCATGGCGTCAGCGTTGTGAAAACTGTGTATGTCTGCAGGGCGATTACGTCGAGAAGTAACGCCAGTTTCATCGATTTCGGGTGAGTAGTTAATTAGAAAAAAAATTGGAGGCCTTAGAACTTGAATGCACCTCGTACGTAGTACCATCGCAGGTCTTCATGAATTGTTTACGAATCGTTCGACCGGACGCAGAGGACCTGTAGCTTGGCCCGGCCCGTTCCCCAGATTTGACACCTATAGACTTCTTTTCCTGTGGGGAAAGCTGAAAGACGCTGCCTACAACGATATACCAGCTACACCCGATGATATGCTACGACGTTTTACAGCAACCTGTTCAGACATCCCCGCTGAAATGCTAGCACGTGTGCAGCAGCAGTTCCATACCAGACTGGAAGCGTGTTTTACCAGTGCCGGTTGTCACTTTTAACACTCGCTATGATTCGAGAGCATACAAACTCTTCAGCATTCTTTATCTAAGACTTAAATGAATTTTGTTGATCTTTGTAAAAATCTTACTGAAAGAGACTATTTGTTGTTAGTGTCGCATCCGTAACGACTGTGCAGATTAGTAAGCGGATGCGGCTGCTGATTGGCGATGTATGTGAGCAAAATAAACGACGACTAGCCTTCTTGAATGTTGATACGTCTTATTATCTGTACCATTAACTAGTCTTCAAATCAGTGTAGGCTGATCATCAGATCGAGCTGTTACTGGAACAAAAAAATGGCTCTGAGCACTATGGGACTTAACATCTATGGTCATCAGTCCCCTAGAACTTAGAACTACTTAAACATAACCAACCTAAGGACATCACACAAGACCCAGTCATCACGAGGCAGAGAAAATCCCTGACCCCGCCGGGAATCGAACCCGAGAACCCGGGAGTGGTAAGCGAGAACGCTACCGCACGACCACGAGCTGCGGACTGTTACTGGAACATTACAGGATCATGTGCAGCTATATCCCGTGGTCGTCACGCTGGCGGAAATGACGGAAATGCAGCTGTCGGTGACGAAATGTTTACTAAACAAAAATTTGTTATGTTTTAAGATACTTACATTGCACCGCTTCGTGGTGTCCATGAGAAATTCATTCTGATAATGAACATTTTGCAGGCTGTACGCATACATAGACAATATTTAGTTGCACTTGCTTTCACACTCATTCATAGTAAGTAAATATTGATTGTAAGAACAAAAGAATATGAATTTACTGAATATCGTACTTTGCTAAATCGCAGTCTTTGACTTGAGATATCGCATTACACAATAAATTTTTACGAGCAGTTCAGCGATCAGTATGTGGCAAACTGTGATGTCAAGCATAAAAATATTTTTTTGTATAAGGGCGATCGAAAAGTTTTCAGCTGAGGAAGTTGTAGCGCAGTATATGGAACACAGAGCGACCCCGATTAATAAGCACCGACATGGAAGCAAGGGATCAGTGTGGCATTCGTTGCCACCGACGTGCGTCCGGTATATGCGGAAACGTGAATTATGATCAAGGATCGCGTTGTGACAGAATGTGGTGTGGACTGTAATCATATTTTTCGTAAAGGCCGATCAAAAAGTTTCCGTTTGAGTGCTATGTCAACGTTACCACCAAATGCGCTGAAACAAGGCCCATGTGCTGTTACTCTCTTCTTGGCTGTCGAAGGATAGACACTTGTGGATATCCAACGGGGAATGAAGAATGTGTATGGGGAAGTATGTCTGTCGAAATCTCGTTTCGGCACAGTCGCTTAATGTACACTACTGGTCATTAAAATTGCTACACCATGAAGATGACGTGCTACAGACGCGAAATTTAACCGACAGGAAGAAGATGCTGTGATATGCAAATGATTAGCTTTTCAGAGCATTCACACAAGGTTGGTGCCGGTGGCGACACCTACAACGTGCTGACATGAGGAAAATTTCCAACCGATTTCTCATACACAAACAACAGTTGACCGGTGTTGCCTGGTGAAACGTTGTTGTGATGCAACGTGTAAGGAGGAGAAATGCGTACCATCAGGATTCCGACTTTGATAAAGGTCGGATTGTAGCCTATCGCGATTGCGGTTTATCTTATCGCGACATTGCTGCTCGTGTTGGTCGAGATCCAATGACGGGTAGCAGAATATGGAATCGTTGGGTTCAGGAGGGTAATACGGAACGCCGTGCTGGGTCCCAACGGCCTCGTATCACTAGCAGTCGAGATGACAGGCATCTTATCCGCATGGCTCTAACGGATCGTGCAGCCACGCCTCGATCCCCGAGTCAACAGGTGGGGACGTTTGCATGACAACATACATTTGCACGAACAGTTGGACGACGTTTTCAGCAGCGTGGACTATCAGCTCGGAGACCATGGCTGCGATTACCATTGACGCTGCATCACAGACAGGAGCGCGTGCGATGGTGTACTCAACGACGAACCTGGGTGCACGAATGGCAAACCGTCATTTTTTCGGACGAATCCAGGTTCTGTTTACAGCACCATGATGGTCGCATCCGTGTTTGGCGACATCGCGGTGAACGCACATTGGAAGCGTGTATTCTTCATCACCATACTGGCGTATCACTCGGCGTGATGGTATGGGGTGCCATTGGTTACACGTCTCGGTCACCTCTTGGTCGCATTGACGGCACTTTGAACAGCGGCCGTTACATTTCATATGTGTTACGACCCGTGGCTCTATCATTCATTCAGTCGCTGCGAAACCCTACATTTCAGCAGGATAATGCACAACCGCATGTTGCAGGTCCTGTACGGGCGTTTCTGGATATAGAAAATGTTCGACTGCTGCCGTGGCCAGCACATTCTCCAGATCTCTCACCAACTGAAAACGTCTGGTCAATGGTGGCCGTGCAACTGGCTCGTCACAATACGCCAGTCACTACTCTTGATGAACTGTGGTATCGTGTTGAAGCTGCTTGGGCAGCTGTACCTGCACACGCCATCAAGCTCTGTTTGATTCAATGCCCAGGCGTATCAAGGCCGTTATTAAGGTCAGAGGTGGTTGTTCTGGGTACTGATTTCTCAGGATCTATGCACCCAAATTGCGTGAAAATGTAATTATATGTCAGTTCTAGTATAATATATTTGTCCAATGAATACCCGTTTATCATCTATATTTCTTCTTGGTGTAGCAATTTTAATGGCCAGTAGTGTATAAAACGGTAACCACAAGTGACACCCTAGAAAACGTTGCTCTTTATGGCCATAACTCCAGATATAAATTAACAGCACGATACTACAAATTTCAGGGAATACCAGAGAGAGTCCATAACGCTTGTAAACTGAAATTTATTGCAAGAAGTGAAAATTAGAAACTGTTAACACTTTCATAATGCCAGCAACTGTAACACATCACTTAATCCGCAATCATTACTCAAAAACACATTTTTTTGCGAATAATACAGTTTCAAGAATATCTGGACTCCCAGATAAGTTTGATTACCGGAAGTACTCTTGCTCTTTAAAAGGTTTTCCAACCACCTATTAACTGTCATTCACAAAGTGTGTGCTCTTGCATAAGCTGATAATGAACCGAACAGCTACAAAAATTATGATTAATAGCGTCAAGCGCTGTAATGAAATTTCACCGTCAACAACGTATCGCTAGTAATTTCAGTCTTCATGATGGAACGCTGTTCAGTGTACAGTCCGAAAACCACCTATCGTACTTGTTATCTAACAAAGGTCAAATACAAATTAAAGTTATTATGTTTCAGTTTTAAGTGATACGACGAACTGTTTTGTTCTGGATGTGGAGTCAGACCCAATACTAACTAACCAAATATTCATTCCTGAGCGAGATTCGGCCACTGCACCAATCGTCATTACTGACTAGCTTTAAAGAAACTTGATATAAAATATTTTAGCCACTATCAGTCAGCAAATATGAATTTTAAATTACTTGATGAAAATTTTGTGCGGGATCCCTGTTAACTAATCACAGAAGATGGTAAATATGGTTTCATTTCTAAGTAAAATATTTGAAATGACCTAATGAACGTGTGGATGGCGATTCGAATCCAGCAGCTATTTCGATTGTTATTTAAACACAGACAAAAGCCAGGTATCGAATTTTCTCAGTAGCAGCGAGATGTTAAGAAAGTGCAATGACGAGAAAAATGAACGATTTTTGCCTTCCAGAGATTCGAACCCGGCACCTTTCGTCGTTGTTATCTAAGCAGGAGTGGACATTAAATACAGGCTTCTTTCACCAGAAGCGAGAAGTGCTATTCCTTGAACTTGAAGCGACGTGACGAAGAGTACAGTGATGACTGGGAATCGAACCCCACACATATCATTGTCCACTGCACCCGAAGACACATTAACTATCGAATTCTTTTACACCAGTAGCTAGGAGTGTCATGTTTGAACTTGAGATGAACTGACAAAAAGATCTCTGTCTCTCTGGGAGTCAAAACCGGCACATACCGTTACTGACAATGAATGAAAAGATGTTGAAAATCAAAATTAATTGCGATCAGCAGTTAGGTGTGCTCATGCTAAAACCTGAAAGAACATTACGAAAATTTTTGTGCCGAACCAGGATTCGAATCCTGAAACGCATCTTACGTGGAGAACTCTAGGAGTTTGGAACCTTGAGCAAACAACAAACTGATGGCACCTCGCCGTCACTAGTGTCCATTCTTGGTTAGAAAACAGCGACGAAAGGTGCTGGTTTCGAATCTCTGGTAGGCAGAAATTGTTCATTTTTCTGGTCACTCTACTTTCTAATATCTCACTACTGCTAGGAAAATTCGATACCTGGCATTTGTATGTGATTGAATAATAATCGGATTAGATGCTGATTTCGAATCGCCATTCAATACTCACATTACGTCATTTTCATGTTTATCACTTGGAAATGAAACCACATTGAGCATCTTTCGTGGTTAGTTAACAGCGAAAACAGTTTCTGGATAGTTACCCTGGTCCAATACAACAATTTTCGTCATGTAATGTAATGTTCAGATTTGCTAACTGATACTGACTGAAATGTGTAATATCACGTCTCTTTACGATTAGCCAGCAATGACGAATAATGTGTTGATTGGGGCCGGCCGGAGTGGCCGAGCGGTTCTAGGCGCTACAGTCTGGAACCGCGCGACCGCTGCGACCGCTACGGTCGCAGGTTCGAATCCTGCCTCGGGCATGGATGTGTGTGATGTCCTTAGGTTAGTTAGGTTTAAGTAGTTCTAAGTTATAGGGGACTGATGACGTGAGAAGTTAAGTCCCATAGTGCTCAGAGCCATTTTTGTGTTGGTTAGGTCTCGCAGTATATGAATAATTTATATTCTTAATGTCTCTTTTTGTTAGATAACAAGTACGATAGTTTGTTTTCGAGCTGCACATAAATCAACGAGCCACTATGAATATAAAGAAATTATTAGTGATATTTTTGATGACGTTTCGGTTGAGCGCTTGAGTCTGTTAATCATGATTTTTCTTACTGGTCAGTTCGTTAAGTGCAGGCGACACTTCGCCAAGTGAGAGACGGTTTACAGACGTTTGGAGGACATTTTAGACAACAAGAATTCGAGAAAGACTAGTGTGTTAGACTTAAGGTCAATATTTAGGTCACGTTCTAATAAGACCGATAACACTGTACAAATGTCACTTCTTGTAATAAATCGCAGTTTACATGAGCTAAGGACTGTCTCAGCTGTTCTCTGATATTTGCAGTATCGTGACCGATAACACTGTACAAATGTCACTTCTTGTAATAAATTGCAGTTTACATGAGCTAAGGACTGTCTCAGCTGTTCTCTGATATTTGCGGTATCGTGGTGTTAATTTCTATCTGGACTGATTTCTAGTAGTCACTTGTGATGACCATTTTACATAATCAAATGACTGTACCAAAAAGGGCTTAGAGGACCTGCAAGACAATTACGTTATGTAGGCTGCATACAAATCAGGCGAAAAGCAATTCAGGTCGTTCGAATACTTTTGAGCATGATAGTACATTAGCAGAATAAATTTGTCACGGATGCTACGATACAGTGCAACGGAAGAATCTTTTGTTCTGTAAACTGTTCGTTAATGCAAAGAATCCTGTCGGAGGAGCATCTGCAACTGAGTATTATACCAGAGGTTGAAAATACCGACAGAGTCGTAAGGTTATTTTATTTACAACACGGTTTATTTATATGTTTGAAAGATTTTGCGTCTTCTACTCGTCCAACGCGGCCCTCTAGGCCATAACACCAAGTTACGACACATAAGATGGACGTATAAGAGACCGAAACCGGTCGTGTCCTAAATAAAAGAACCTTACAACTGTAGCGGTATTTTCAGCCTCTGTTCGTTAATGGTAATGAAATTTCCGTTATTTCCACTAGCACGATGACCACAGCGTCTAACTGCACATGGTTCAGACAACACTCGCATTCCCGTAACACCTCCATCTGATAATCAGTCTCCACTGGCTTCAAAACTGCTTAGCGCTACAGGTAATAAATCGTACCAAAATTCAAAAACCTTCAAGTTGCACATTTTACCCACATAAATCGCCATTTTGCAGTTCATCGTCCACAGTAGTTATAGTGTAGCTTACTGTTTTTTAATATCGTAAAAGGACTCGTAAGTTTCCCGGAAACGTCGCAGTAATTGTTGATGTTAACGTCACTGCTCTGAGTGGTCGGTAGTATCAACTCGTTGCACTATCACCAGCGTCATATGGACGGGCGCCAGCAAAGCAGCGCCGCGATAAGGTTTTGCTGACGTATTGGCTGTGCGGCTGCCTCCATTCATCCGTCCACCAGACCCTGTACAGCGGCGCGCGTGTGGTCTGTGGGCTCCCTTTGCGGGCCTGCCGCTGGCCGGCTGTGAACAGATGCTCCGGGGCTGACCCCAGGGTCAAGGGTCAACCAGGGTCGGCCGAGCAATCACGGACGTGGGAATACCTCCAGCGCGCAGCGTCTGCCAAAGGGCGCCGACACACACACACACACACACACACACACACACACACACACACACACACACACACGCACGCACGCAACACCAGTCCAATAATGGGAAGTGCTATACCATGAAGTACCAGTCCGATATTTGTCAAACCTTGCGGAGACGTTAGTCACGTAACGGGATTACCTGATGAAACTTTCATTCCATTTGGAATTGGAGCCTATCATCGGTATCAGTATGAGGTGTGACCCCATGGCCATGAATCGTCATTTCTATTCGTTGTGACGTGGAGACAAACAGCCTGCGAATGTCATCTTGGGCAATTTCTTGCCATGCCTAATATATATATCCTGCACAGCAGTATAAAGCTATACACCTTCCCATCGCATCCAAGACCTACTCTAAAGACTCTACAGATGACAAGTAAGAGGATAAGGCAGCAAGGGTACGGGGATTCATCAGGGCGATGGTGGTGTGGACTGCAGTCTGGGTTCCTGCATTATCCTGTTGAAATGTGCCTTTACGTACCTTACTCATGAAGGTATAATAATGAGGTTTATCATTATTATTACATTGTGGTGAGCATTCAGCTTCACTTCCACAATTACTAAATTGGCCGTTTTGTCGTATCCAATGGCTCCTCATATCTTCTTTCCAGAAGTTCTATCGCCCTCAATCGCTGCTTTCTGTGTCCTTCACCACACCATCTACAGAAACACTACCGTCGATCTGATTGCCACAGACGCAAGCGAGATTCTTCTCTTTTACACCAGCACACTCTAAAGGTCCCTAATGAGTCTGGATCTGCACCATACACATTTTTCTTACCTATGGTGTGGTTGAGAGGTGGCTAATAGCCATTCCCGATAGCCTCATCTCATATATGTAAGTGGTAACATTAATAGCAATTGAAAGGGCCAATTGCACTTAAAACTTGAAAGGAGCGAAATGGCAATTATTCCAGTGGCTGTATTGAGTTTTTGTGCTTTGTCGTTGTGATGGGATTTCTTGTATCCCATATAATGATGTGTAGAGGCAGGCAGGGTACCGTCGGAAGTGAGTGAGCACTAGAGAGGGCGAGGGCTGCAACAGGGTTCTTCACTTGGGACATACAAGGTGGTGTCCTTTACAAGCGGGTGATTAAACCCACGGCCGAGGAAAAGAAGAAGAATGGGGCTTTGTGCAGATGGCTGGGCAGTCATCAGGGTTGAAAACAATGCGGGGAGACATGGTCGCGGTGCTAAAACCGCAACCTCCACTCTTCTCCCCCCAGCCTAACCTGTGGACTGAACATTGAGTCCTTAACAAGGAAAGCTTGCCTGGTGGTGTGAGGCATTACAGATAGATGCTATTGGCATCTCTGAGTGTGCAAAAGCGTAGGCTTTAACTACAGAAAACATCTTTAGAAAGCGTACCAAAGACATCACCGACTGTGACTTTATTGCGTGGCTGATGGCCCGCCAAGCCAACACCGAGAAAGTAGGACCTTTTTATTACCCTTAATTTTCACACGATGACGAAAACGCGCCGACGGGAAAAACAAGGGCCGAAATTGGTAAACGGCCAGTGACATAGGTTCTGAGTTTCCTTTTTAGACTGAGAGGGGCGGTAAAGAAGTTAATTAGAGAAGAGTTCTACTTGGGGGAAGGATGAAAAACATTAGAAAATTGCACCACTGGCTAGTGTTGGCGGGAAAACTGGTGATTAGTTGGAGAGTTTACGGGGGTGCACAAAATAGTCTCCAGTCTTGGAGATTTGCGTTTTGGGAATTCACGGTCAAATTCGGTACACACATTGGGACCTGAAATTTGAATACAGAGATTTGTACATGGACATTCCGAGTGGAGATTCGGTAACTCGGTCTGGAGGCAGGCGGACTGAGAGAAGCACACACACATAAACCAGGCTACGCAGATGACACCCACAAGTTAGGCCACTATTTCGAGCGCCGCTGCTTATGGCAAGAAAGTGTTGCAGCATTAGTATGATAGGGACGGAATGGTGCGATAGCATGTTAAATTTTATGGATACAGCGAACCCTCTACCTATCGCTGTACCCCATTGATATCCTTGTATTCACTTTCTGTCAACCTCTCGGCTTGCAATCACTGCTTACTTGTCACCTGACTGGGCGATTTAATACCAATTATAGTGGACCATTGTAACCAAATTGTTACCCCCATCCATCTCAGAACCTTGCTAATAATTAGTGACTGTCGTTAAAGTGACCATCTACACTGATCAGCCAGAATATTATGACCACCGACCTACTACCGATATAAACCCGTCCAGCCGACAGGAGCTTCACCTGGTGAGGAATGACTGCTAGAGATACGCATGCACGGTGCATATAGCAACAATCAGCGTGCAGTACGTGTGTATAATGGGGAAAGTGCAAGATGTATCTGTGTTTGATCGAGGGCAGATTGTGATGGCCCGACCATTTCGGAAGCGGCACGACTTGTCAAGTGTTTGAAGAGAGCTATGGTGAGTGTCTTCAACACTTGGCGAAACCAAGGTCAAACCACGTCTAGACATCGCAAGGTTGGAAGTCGTAGGCTGGGCAAACTGGACGAACAACACCCAATGCACCGAAAACTCCTAACGATGGGCTTCCGCAACCGACGACCCATGCATGTGCCAATGTTAACACCATGACATCGGCAGCTACGACTGAAATGGGCACGTGACCATATGCAAGTGGACGTTCGCGCAGTGTCAGAGCATTACATGGTCTGATGAATCCCGATACCTTCTTCATTATCCCGATGAGAGGTTCCGAAACCGTCATCTTGCAGGGGAACAGCTCCTTGACACCTGTACAAGCTGGCGGCGGCTTCATTATTCTTTGGGGAACACTAACGTGGGCATCCATTGGTCCAGTGGTGATAGTGCAAGGCACCGTAAAGGCCAAGGACTATTGTGCACTCAAAGCATCTGTGGGGTAGCGATGAAGTGGGGATTTTCCCGTACGACCATTTCACGAGTATACCGTGAATATGAGGAATCCAGTAAAACATCAAATATCCGACATCGCTGCGCCCGGAAAATGATCCTGCAAGAAGAGGCCAACTACGACTGAAGGGAATCGTTCAACGAGACAGAAGTGCAACCCTTCCACAAATTGCTGCAGATTTTAATGCTGGGCCATCAGCAAGTGTGAGCGTGCGAACCATTCAACGAAGCATCATCCATATGGCCTTTCGGGGAAGAAGGCCCACTCCTGTGTCCTTGATGACTGCACAACACAAAGCTTTACGCCTCACCTGTGTTTGTCAGCACCGACATTGGACTGTTGATAACTGAAAACTTGTTGCCTGGTCGGACGTGTATCGTTCCAAATTGTATCGAGCAGATGGACTTGCACGGATAAGGAGACAACCTCATGAATTCATGGACCCTGCACGTCATCAGGGGACTGTTCAAGATGGCGGAGGCTCTGCAATGTTGTGGGGCTTGTGCAGTTGGAGTGATATGGGACCCCTGATACGTCTAAATACGACTCTGACAGGTTACACGTACGTAAGCATCCTGTCTGATCACCTGCATCCATTCTTGTCCATTGCGCATTCCGACGAACTTGGGATATTCCAGCAGGACAACGCTACATCCCAAACGTCCAGAATTGCTACAGAGTGGCTCCAGGAATTCTCTTCTGAGTTTAAACACTTCCGCTGGCCACCAGACTCCCCAGGTAGGAGCATTATTGAGCGTATTTGGGATGCCTTGCAACGTGCTGTTCTTCACCCCTTCATACTCTTACGGATTTATGGACAGCCCTGAAGGATTCATGGTGTCAATTCCCTACAGCAGTACTCGATACCTTAGTCGAGTCCACGCCATGTCGTGTTACGGCACTTCTGCGTGCTCGCAGGGGTCCTACAATATTAGGAAGGTGTACCAATTTCTTTGGCTCTCCAGTGTATAAATACTGTTTCCGCGTATATAATGGTGTAAATATGTATATGTACAAATGTATGTAGCATCGGTATATAGGTCCGTAACGAACTGCCTTTAAGCTGACTAATCGACGATTAACATAGTCAGTTAATGTACTGTCATCAGACGCAGCCCCGCTAAACACCTCCCATGCCCTACACATAAAAGCACGACGTCTGTGTGTACAGCATATAAATAACGCCGCCGTTATGAGCCTTCAAGAGTCTCAGAAGCTGTTACACAAGTGTGATGCTCAGTGTCTAAAATGCGACGGAGTTGCGACTCTTCTATTGCCTCTCCAGGTCGACGTGCGCATGACTTTCTGCGTCTGTTGTTCCGGCGGATCTGAGACTACTCCGAGGTTTGTTCGGTTCATGCAACCTTCATAGCTCGAGCTCTCCAAGAAGTACGCGCTAAATTAGACTTACGTCTGCGGGGCGTATCATAAAATAAATAATATTAATGATGTCCTGCTTAGGGCTTCACCACATAATAGATTTAAATACAGTTCTCGGGCTTACGGTAGGATTTTATAATTGTATCTCCACAATACTTCGCTGTAGGAATTGTCCACCGTGGTTTAGAAATTCTTCTGAAAATTTCACAAACCGCGTGCACGCACTGTTACAGAACAATCCGTAAACATTACGAGTCCGTGACCTCTGCGGAAGCATTGACTGCATCCCACTTACGTATACTTGTTAGGTGAAAATTTACTTTCTAGAGTAGCCTCTGTTCTTCTTCAGAGCTCAAACTATCTCCATACAAAATTTCATGAAAATCGGTTCGGTGGTTTAGCCGTGAAAACCTTATGGACAGAGCTATTTACGCACTTACACTACGGGGCTTGAACAAGCCATGCAATACCTTTTTTTCTCGGCTAGTTTCAGTTGGAACAATGTGCAATTATTGTGGGGCATCGTAGAATATTCCTACGTACCCTTCAAAACGGCGACTGCGATGAAGGTGCGTTCTGAGGAGAGACGTTTTATTTAGTTTTTTCTGGCGGAAATTCAGACCATTCCACATATTCACAGACGCTTGCAGAATGTCTACGGCGCCCTGGCAGTGAGCAAAAGCGCAGTGAATCGTTGGGCGAGGCGTCTGTCATCATCGCAACAAAATTGCACAAACCTGTCCGATTCTCTGACGTGGCGGCCGGCCGCACACATCTAGGACTACTGCTATGTTGGAATGTGCAAACAGACTCATTCGAGGGGATCGACGGATCACAATCAAACAGCTCGCTGCCCAACTGCACGTCTCCATTGGGACTCTGATGGATTTATTTTGTTTGGTGTCTCCTCTCATGATGCAACTATCAGCATTGAAGTGTATTTTGCTACCCTCAGGAAACTCCAGCGTGCCCGTTGCCACAAAAGTGCAAACGAACTTCCCCTTCTCAGTGACAACGCAAGGCCTCATACGAGTTTGCACATCCGGGAGGAGTTCAAAAAATTCACTGGACTGTTCTTCCTCATCCACTCTACAGTCCGAATCTCGCAACTTTCGTTTGTTTGGCCCACTGAAGGATGCACTCCACGGGGAGCAGTACGTGGATGACGGGAAGGTTATAGGCGCAGCAAGACGTTGGCTTGGACGTTGACCAGTAGAGTGGTACCTTGAGGGCATACAGGCCCTCACAGTAAGGTGGCGTAAGGCCGTCACATTGAACAGAGATTATGTCGAGAAATAGAGTTTTGGAGCCAGAAGTGTGGGGAGTAATATGGTGTATTGGAATGCTGAATAAAAGCAGCCTGCTTTCAGAAAACAACTATATTTCATTACTTACTGAACATGAGTATGGATATTATGGTATGCAAATATGTACACTACCCTCCATAAGTTTGGAAACACCTAGTAATTATAGACAATGGAAAGGAAATACAGTATAAAAATACATTTTGTTGTTTTCCAAATGTTTATTAAGCTCAAATAATACACAGGAAGATGCAATAATTAAATTTTCGAGTCCTCAAAATAGCCACCCTTTGCTTTCATCACTCCCATGCACACTCTCGGCATGCGCTGCGTCAGGTTTGCCAAGGTTTCAGTTGGAATTAATCTCCGTTCTTGCTGCAGGACCTCCCACAATCGTGGCCCACTCATGATTTCCCGTTTTCGGATCCTCCTGTCCAATTCATCCAATAGCAGCTAGACTGGGTTACAATCAGGGAATTGGAGCCGCCATTCCATGTTTTTCAATATTTTACGAACCTCTAGAGACTTCACATAATTCTGACACAAACGAGACGTATGTTTCTAGTCGTTGTCTTGCTGCAAGACAAACCCTTTCCCAATCAGACGCAAACCAGATGTCTTAGCATGTCGCTGGAGAATGACATGATAATCCTTTTGGTTCAGTTTTCCATCCATTTTCACCAAATCTCCAACTTTATTTCCTCCAAACGATCCCCATGCCATCACAGAATCCCCTCCATGCTTTACAGTTGGAATTACGCACTGAGGATTCAAGCGTTCATGGGGTAAATGGCGTACAAATTGACGGCGCTTCTTCCAAATATTTCGAACTTGGATTCATCAGTGAATAAGACTCTTTCTCAATCCCCCGCTGTCCAATGTTTGTGTGTCTTAGCCCATTGAAGCCTTTTCTTTTTGTTAACAGGGCGCAACAGTGGTTTCCTTGCTGCTACATAGCCTCGGAGGTTCTTGTCTGCCACGCGTCGTCTCACTGTTGGCTCACCGGTGAATCCCACGTTGCGTTTAGTTCAGCAGTCAATTCACGGACAGTTTTTAATCTGTTACGTTTACTGGTCACTACCAAATACTGTTTCTGGCGTTCTGATTTTTCCTGTGTGCTCCTGAGTGAGAACGATCTCCATAGGAGCCTGCTTCTCGATGACGGTGTATGGTTTTGACAACTCCGCTGATGGAAATCATCGGTTTCTGTGCTATTTGTCGGACACTATTGCCTTCTTGGTGCAAAGTGATTATCATTACCCGTGATTGTAAAGTAATCTGGCACTTTGGGACCATTTTCAATTACTTTCGCGGCGTGTTATACCTTAATGCAAACGCAACTACAAGTGAACAGAAATGTAAACATCGTACCTCTACATAGCCATGCGGTCTACTCGCGCCACCTGCCGTGTTTAGTAGAACTGCATGGACAGATAACGTCGGTTTACATAAAAAGGAATAATACTAGTATGTTCGAACATGTATGTATATGTACAATAATTAAGTGTGCAATACTGCACGTGTCATTATTAATCGTTATATGAGCCTGCTATTCCGTATTCTAACCAATAACTCGCATAGATCACTTCCATCTTGCTCCATTGTAATACGCAGCATGGTGTTTCCAAACTTATGGAAGGCAGTGTACTAAACATGATAATGATTATGTAAGTATCGTATTCATTGTGCTGTATCGTATTATGTACAACATATCATCGAATTTAAGCATTTTCATAAATATGATGAAGTTCAAAAATCAAAGATAAATAGCTTTTTAAAGAGTAAATATGTTCCCCTAATTCGTGTAATATTCTTGAAATAAATAAATGTTTTGTACTAAACAGTTCCTGAAGGATTCTATGTTGTTCCGAGTGTTCGATTCTCTCAACACCAAATTTCATCAAATTCTGTTGAGCGATTAGTTGTGAAAAGGTAAAGACAGAGTTCCTTTCGCATTTATGATATTAGCATGGATTCTTTTCCAAAATAGATAGCCCTAGGTTCGCAGCCTCTGGCATTGTTGTTGTTGTGGTCTTCAGTCCTGAGACTGGTTTGATACAGCTCTCCATGCTACTCTATCCTGTGCAAGCTTCTTCATCTCCCAGTACGCACTGCAGCCTACATCCTTCTGAATCTGCTTAGTGTATTCATTTCTTGGTCTCCCTCTACGATTTTTACCCTCCACGCTGCCCTCCAATACTAAATTGGTGATCCCTTGATGCCTCAGAACATGTCCTACCAATCGATCCCTTCTTCTAGTCAAGTTGTGCCACAAACTTCTCTTCTCCCCAACCCTATTCAATACTTCCTCATTAGTTATGTGATCTACCCATCTAATCTTCAGCATTCTTCTGTAGCACCACATTTCGAAAGCTTCTATTGTCTTCTTATCCAAACTATTTATCGTCCATGTTTCACTTCCGTACAGCCGGCCGCGGTGGTCTCGCGGATCTAGGCGCGCAGTCCGGAACCGCGCGACTGCTACGGTCGCAGGTTCGAATCCTGCCTCGGGCATGGATGTGTGTTATGTCCTTAGGTTAGTTAGGTTTAAGTAGTTCTAAGTTCTAGGGGACTGATGACCACAGCTGTTAAGTCCCATAGTGTTCAGAGCCATTTGAACCATTCACTTCCGTACTTGGCTACACTCCATACAAACACTTTCAGAAACGACTTCCTGACACTTAAATCAATACTCGATGTTAACAAATTTCTCTTCTTCAGAAACGCTCTCCTTGCCATTGCCAGTCTACAAAAAAATGGTTCAAATGGCTCTGAGCAGTATGATACTTAACATCTCAGGTAATCAGTCCCCTAGAACTTGGAACTACTTAAACCTAACTAACCTAAGGACGTCACACACATCCATGCCCGAGGCAGGATTGGAACCTGCGACCGTAGCGGTCGCGCGGTTCCAGACTGAAGCGCCTAGAACCGCTCGGCCACCACGGCCGGCTGCCAGTCTACATTTTATATCCTCTCAACTTCGACCATAATCACTTACTTTGCTCCCCAAATAGCAAAACTCCTTTACTACTATAAGTGTCTCATTTCCTAATCTAATTCCCTCAGCATCATCCGACTTCATTCGACTACATTCCATTATCCTCGTTTTACTGTTGTTGACGTTCACCATATATCCTCATTTCAAGACACTGTCCATTCGGTTCAAATGCTCTTCCAAGTCCTTTGCTGTCTCTGACAGAATTACAATCCTCTGGCATTAGCACAGTATTTTTGGACTACTATCTAAATCATGTAATTTTCATATGTCCTTGTTCCACTACCTGCAACGATTTTTCGCTTATTTTACGCTTTCTCAGTACCACTATTTTTGTAGGGAGTAACAAAGAAAGTGTTTGCATCAAGGCCAACCCACAAATCCCGTACTATGTGCTGAAAGTTTACGGCATCGTAGGATCCCAGAGGGCGCCGTAAAAAGAACATACGTGGACGGATGGTATCTTTATGAGGGAACGTGACTATACGAGGAGCTGAACGGCTTAATGACTGTAGAAAGATATGGCGGGATTTATGTTGGAAGATGTTGGGGGAGGGGAGGGCGAAGGCTAGGTGACGGAAAATTCCTAGAGGTGGGGCGCAGAGGTAATGCATCTGGGCCGTGTTGGGGAAGGTCGTTAAGTTTTATATCCCCTGAATTACAGAGCTGGCGCAACAGAGCCCGGTAATGGGTGCGTGGCCGGGGCGGTGCTCGCAGGGCGTGGGGTGGCCCGCGTCCACCACTGCGAGCTGTGCAGGCAGGTAACACGGAGTGGCGTTTAATCTGCCGTTCGTAATGAGAACGCCGCAGGGTGCGCGGCCCGCCCCTGGCGGCGGGACACTGAACTAGAATCGCCCACGCTCGGTACTCCGGTCTCTCCCTCCTGCGTGAAGTCTGAACTTCAAATACAATCTTCCAAGGAGGTAGTGTGAGACTGGAATTGGAACGAGTCTCGTGCGATCGTTTTCATTCTCGCTGTTTGCCTGTCAGTTAACTCCACACAATAGTGCTCCTCTGCGGACTGTTACTAAGCTCCGAGCTTGCGACGTAGGTTCTCAGTTAGGTGAGTGGCTCGAAGACTTCTTAAGTAAGGGAACCAAGTACACTGTCCCCGACATAGGTATGAGAAAATCCAAACGCTTAAAAACCATTCCGGTATTGTAATTCTCAAGAACCGGTACTTTTTGATATGTTTGATTTCGGTTATTATAGGTCTTTTTTAAATATGTTTTCTAATAACCATGTAAAGAAACCAAATGTCAATTAGCCGTAGGGGCAGTGCTAAAATTTTTCGTTTATTAATGAATCTTTTCGAAAAATGGAGTACAGCAGAATCCTGCTAATCCGAACCCCGGTATTCCGAACTTTCGGTTAAACCGAACATGAACAATGTTAGTCTAAGTATGGAAAAATGTGGGGTAAACTGCTGTACAAACACACTATTTTAATTTACACAGTACAGTAAACATGTATTAGAAAAATTAGCAAGAAAACATTAGGTTTAAACAATGCATAACAATGAAAGAAAAGCTGTCAAACTTACTAAAATACAGTGGACATTTTATCCCTACTTTTTAGATGACAAAAACTCAGTCATTGCTTTTTCGCGTAATGAAGACAGTCTGTTATATGACGCATAGTTGCGCCATTGTCTCATGAACATCAAATCAGCAGGTATAGCGGTGGGCTGTTGGTCCAAATAAGGTAGCGCGAGATCAAGGGCTTCTGCTACATCATTGTGTGGCACCAGCTCTCCTGTGTCGCTTTCAGGCTCATTGTCACTTCCGTCACAGCAGTCCACTTCTTCCTGGTCTTGAGTCACAGCAGCATCTAACTCAGCGTCAGTAAGATTCTCCACAGATGCCCCATCCGCTGCCATCCACTCATCTACACCTCCTTCACTAGTTCTTCACATCCAGGGATTGCCTGTATCATTTGCAGAAGATTTTCCTCTTCATTTTCAACTAGATTGTTTAGAAATTCAAGAGATATCCACAGTTTTCTCGACGATTTTCACCGAGTATTTTCTGAAATGTTCTGCCTTACCTCAGCGGCCCAATAAACAACATCCTTCACATTGGTCTTTTTTTATTTTGTCCACTAAAGGAATGCTATCATTTTGGATCAGCATTCTTAAAAATTGTTTTATGTAAATCAGTTTTAATGTTTGCAGTATTCCCTGGTCCATCGGCTGTAGAAATGGTGTAACATTCGGCGGCAAAAACTTCACCACAATTTCTCCATCACATAATTCCTGTGCTGGGATGAGATAACGCGTTATCAGTCAAAAAGACTGCAAGGAGAGACAAATGATTTTCCTTAGAAAACCGTCGGACAGAGTGAACAAACTGGCCGTGAAACCATTCTCTGAACAGCTTACCATCCATCCATGCTTTGTTCTGGTTGTGATAATATACGGGCAGGGACTTCATGTTGCAGATTTTAAAAGCTCTGGGTCTAGCAGATCTGCCGATCATCATTAAAGCCAGCTTGTGATTACCAGCACGCTAATAAAGTCACACGATCTTTGCACATTTTAAAACCAGGAGCATGGTCTTCTGCTTTTGATGCCAGGCTCTATGTTGGCAATGTCCTAAAATTAAGGCCAGTCTTGTCAGCGTTATAAATTTGTTGGGGAGAATACTTCCCTCTCTTATCATTATTTCAAACTGACCCAAGCATTCCTTCGCTGCATCACGGTCAGAAGAAAGCTTCTCTCCAGTAATTGTTAGTTGACGGATTCCACGAGGTTTTTTGAATCTGTCCAACCACCGCGTACTAGCACTAAAAGACTCATCACCATTCATTAACTAGTTCAGGTAAACAGACTTCTCCTGAACCAGTGCTCCACTCAAAGGAGTTCCCCTTTCTCTTTCGTGCGTAAACCAAAGGAAGAGAGCTTCATCCACTTTACCGTACTGGGACTGTTTCAAAGTCTGCCGAATTTCGAGTGTTTTTTCCCGAAGACGTTGCACAGGACTGTTCAAGCTTCACTCAGTTCTCCTCCCAATCACAAATGGTTGCTTTACCATCACCCAGTTTCGTTGCCAGTTTAGATACATTCTCCCCATTGTCTATCCACTTCAAAGCATTCAGTTTTTCTTTGAGATTTAACGTTGTATGTTTCCGTTTACTCATGACGAAAATACGTACACCACTATCCCTGAACGAATACAATACAACTGTTACGCGTGCCAGAGATCGATAACTAACATAACCAAGTGCTTTGCGAGCCAACTGGCAGTGCACTGACCTCAGACACTACAAAGGTCTCAACAGCGCACAGCAACATGGGCAGAGAGTGAGAGTGAGCCATTGTTCCCACACTTGTTACCATTTGTTACCATTGTGTACCTACTTATCTGCTTGCTATACTTCATTCTAGAAGCTCGTCACCGTAATACCGACTAATCCGAACAAGGTCCGGTCCCAATTAGTTCGGAATAACGGGACTCTACTGTAATTTTTATTTGTAATATTTGCATTGCTTTGAAATACTGCGTTATTATATAAAAATAGGGAAAGCGATCAGTGCTGTTTCAATAACAATGCTGACAGAAACGAACAAAAAAAATACTTGGAATAAGTATTGGTTCAGCGTTACTGAGTCAATTATGTGCCCCTTGCCGTGTGTCGTTGCTTGAGGCACACGTGTAAGTGCAGTATGCAGGACTTGCCACCACCTGGTCTATACGGTAGTTTCTCCCTGTCCTAGCCGGTCATTCGTTATGTTCTAGAATTACGCCGACCCTAGTCTGGAAATATTTTTGCGAGCTGACGTAGTAATGAAGTTCAGTGCTTCATTTGCTTCAAAAGATGTAAGATTTATCTGTCTTTTCTGTGAAATAATGAAAGAGGAAGGAAGTTATTGTAACAGTAACAAAAACTTAACAACAATGCTAGTATACAATAAAAGTAGAACGTAGCTGATAATGCTGTCTGTGTCCACATGATATGCCGTTATCTGCTTATAGACCTTGAAAACGGACAAGTTAATGCGAAAAACAAAGTTCTTCAGCCTCAGTTTTCATTCTTTACCACTCATTATGGTATACCCATATAGCGGTATGCTCCCTATTTATAGCATGATTTTTGAGCAGAGCTTCAAAAAATTAGAATCAATAGGAGGTACTAGTGATTTTTTGTAGTATTCAACCACTGGTCACCTTTGAGAAAAGCAGCGAACGGTAGATGCACTAAGTTTTCTTTTATTTGCCTATTTAATTTAATATTTTGATTCCACCAGAGGGTTCCAGAAATATGCAGACACTCTTTGACATTTAATATTAATGGGAAAAAATGACACACCGTCACAATTCTTGCCCCTTGGAAGACTATTTTATTTGTTCAAAGTGACCTCCATTAGCAGCCAAACAACGTCAATGCTGATGAACTGTTGACCCAACTACGACTGTCGTGTTGCTCGCGTGTGAGCAGCACAGGGTACCTCGACGGTTTCTCGTAGCTCGTTCAGTATAGCTGGCTTCTGTTGACAGATTTCATTTATCGAGGTGCCCATAGGTAGAGGTTAAGAGGTGTAAGGTCTGGAGACCGTGGTGGGCACTCAACAGCTCGTCTTCGACTTACTCGTCGTTCAGCTAGATTTTCATCCAAGTAGGATCTGACATCTCCGTGGTAGAGAGGCTGGGCGCCATCTTGTTGTAGGTAAAATCTTTCATTTCCGAATACCTCTCGGATGGCGGGTAAAATCGATATTTGCAGCATATGAAGAAACACCTCACCAGCTAATGTACTTTCGAAGAAGAATGGACCAGTCAAACCGTGCGACGACACACCACACCACACATCAACACCCGGTAGATTGTTTGTCCATGTGAACGTGAGGATTTTTAGGAGCCCATTACACGCAGTTGTGGCGGTTTACAATACTGTTCAGTTTCAGTTGCTCCTCGTCAGACCAGACAACCACCCCTACAATCCAGTCATCCTCGCGAAACATGCCTTCAAACCACCAGCCCTACTTCATCCTCCGATCAGTGTTGTTCTCGTTCATAGCGTGCAGCGATCTTGGACTGTACAATTTCCACTTTTTGCAGCCTTCAGAATTCGTCTACGCTTGATCAGCTTAGCCCGCTTTCATGTGCACTCTTCTTCACAGATTTTTGAGGCGACCTAGTAAAATGTTGCAAGACATCAACGCTGAAAGCTGAACTTGACGCTTTTGGTCGGCCAGACCTTTCTTTATTAACAACTTAAACACTGCCGTCGGTTCCGAATTTATTCTGAAGACGATCACTTGTTGTACGTGTTGGTGGCTGAGTTTCTATAAAATGGTTCAAATGGCTCTGAGCACTATGGGACTTAACATCTGAGGTCATCAGTCCCCTAGAACTTAGAACTACTTAAACCTAACTAACCTAAGGACATCACACACACCCATGCCCGAGGTAGGATTCGAACCTGCGACCGTAGCGGTTGCGCGGTTGCAGACAGTAGCGCCTAGAACCGCTCAGCCACACCGGCCGGGTGAGTTCCTATACATTTCGCCATTGTCGTCGTTCGTCATTCGTTGCTGCACAGTCATATGCAGGAATACGCACGCCAAGATCTGTTGAGAGAATAATGGACTACGTCACCGCGCAAAATTGCAGCGATATTTCGTTTTATTCCAAAGATGTTCACCATCAAAGTGTGTCTACATTTTTGAGTGCCCCTCTGTATGTACCTTGAAACTGAGACACACAGAATTTTTCAGTCTTTTTTCGACTTCTGCGTTTATTAAAGGAGAGAATAGGAATAAAAAAGCGAAAATCGGTTATTTCAAGAAACGGTTATTTTGGGCGGTTTTAACGGCCAGGGAAAATTGACTGGATAAAAATCCAACATAACCGAAAACTGGCTATTCCAGCGATAACCGCCATTCCTACCTCGACAGCGAGTGTTCATCAGAAACAAGGGTATCGTCAGGATTGCCCCAGGCAAGTGTGATATGATCGCTCTTATTGTCTATAGAGTGTGTCCGAGGGGGAATGGTGAATATTCAGGGATATAACATGCACGATCATTAGAAGCAAAAACGTCTAGTGAAGTTGGCTCTAAAATGCATTCCTAAAGAGCTATGAGCACTCCTTCATCTTCGACATTAAGAAACAAATTCCTTCTACTGCAAGCTTATTACTTTTCCTATTTTGGGTGGAGGCAGTAAGGACCAAAACAAACAAAAATGTCCAATAAACATGGGCTCTAAAGTGCATATCGTAAGAGCTACGATCAGTTGCTCGGAGAAGAGATGTTTCACACTAGCAGATAGGAACTAGTGCTCATAGCCCTTAAGATACGCCAATGAGCCAATGTTTACTGGACATTTCTTATTGTTTTGGTCCGTACAATCACCTCAGGGTGGTCCAAAACACTCTGAAAAGTTTGTAAGAGTGTTGCAGGGTAAAATGTGCTGAGAAATAATTGTCAAGTAAAAAATACGATACGTTGCGCCGTTTTCCAGTTAATTAGCATTGTTTTTCAGTTAATTAGCATTTAATTTAGCTCAGTCGGACCGTTGTGGCATGCCACGAAGCACGTTCTTCGTTTGGTATCCTAAATCCGAAAAAGAGAGTGATGGAACAAAAATTGGACGTGGGTGGGTTGGGAGAAAGGATTGAACCCAAGCCAAACGCTGCGCAGTCACGTGCGCTATCATCTACGCTGTGAGAACAACTGACAATAATGCTGTCTGTCGGGCCGCTTGAATTCGGACGACACCCTGAATGTCAGTGAAAATTAACTCGGAAATGGCGCAACGTCTTAATCTATTTTTTAACAATTGTTTCTCGGCATAACTTACCCTGCAACATCCTTACAAGCTTTTCACACCGTTTCTGCCCACCCTGTAGAAAGCAAAGACTATGCAGTAGAAGAGATTTACACACATCAAAAAACGTTTTGCATCACCTCGGTTCCGAGAGTTCCGGAATCTGTGCAGAAAATTGGAACAGAAATAAACATAAACATCATATCCGCCCCTTTTGTTGCTCATAAAAACCACACATTGCATTTTGTACCACCATATAGCGAAACCTTCAGAGGTGGTGGTCCAGATTGTTGTACACCCCTGTCCCTCTAATACCCAGTAGTGCGTCCTCTTGCATTGATGAATGCCTGTATTCGTCGTGGCATACTATCCACAAGTTCATCGTGGCATACTATTCACAAGTTCATCAACGCACTATTGGTCCAGATTGTCCCACTCCTCAACGGCGATTCGGCGTAGATCCCCCAGAGTGGTCAGGAATTTTTCCTGCCTCGAGATGACTGGGTGTTGTTGTGTCGTCTTCATCATCATCATTCATTCCCATTACGGTCGGAGGAAGGCAACGGCAAACCACCTCCATTAGGACCTTGCCTAGTAAGGCGGTGCGGGTCTCCCGCATCGTTCCCCTACGCTCTGTAAAGAAGCATGGGACTTCATTTCCATTTCATATATTACGCTACGTATCGAAGGTTCTCTGTACGAGAAAAGAGTAGTATTTTCGCGACTTTTCTGCACAACAAATGTCATACAGAATAACGTATCGATATCACTAGAATTGCCGCGACTTTCCTCCTAGGTACATGTTAGCTATCTATGTGCCAGACAGAAACGTATAAAATAGGACGATGCGGACGCGCATACTACATATGAAAGTACAACTACTCGATAACTCGATTCAGTAAGAGTCGACTGACGAATAGCGAACGGGCTGACTGATGGGGGCGGCGTGGGTGGCAATGCGGGCGGCCCCGTAAGGTGGGGGGGAGGGGGGGGGGCGACCCGCGCGCCTCCATATGTATCAAATGTTCAAATGGCTCTGAGCACTATGGGACTCAACTGCTGTGGTCATAAGTCCCCTAGAACTTAGAACTACTTAAACCTAACTAACCTAAGGACATCACACACATCCATGCCCGAGGCAGGATTCGAACCTGCGACCGTAGCGGTTGTGCGGTTCCAGACTGTAGCGCCTTTAACCGCTCGGCCACTCCGGCCGGCCCATATGTATCCGCCACTGCCGTAGAGAAGGCGACGTTCCTTTCCTGAAACGCTATTGAGAAAATTTAGAGAGCAGCCACTTCCAGCTGACTGCAGAACAACTCTACTGCAGCCAACGTACATAGATGTAAATATTCGAGGCACAAACTGATGACTGAACATGCGTCCTTGGAGCGTGTGGAGGCGAAGGGGATCTTCATGGAGGCTGCAGAAAGTCCCTCATCGTGAATGCTTGTCAGGCTTGCAGCACCATGAGCGGCCGCAATAATATATCACAACAATCGGATGCAATAGTAGATTAAGTTAGATCGGATATGCAATTCGTTCGTTACGCACCTTGTGCGGAGATCTCCGAGGATGTTCAATATGTCAGAAAAACAAAATCCAGGAAGTGGCGTGAAGTCGCGCAGTCCAGCTGCACATCGTCATACCAGGCTTCTGTCCAAGGTTTTACGGTTTATTCAACACCTAGTCTCATTGCTGTGTGTGTGCTGGCCTAAAACTGGTTGCGGAATCTTGCGTAATTATGTAATATGAACTATGTGATAATAAAGTCCCATCGCCTGCGATATCTACATCTACATATATACTCCGCAATCCATCATACGGTGCGTGGCGGAGGGTACCTCGTACCACAACTAGCATCTTCTCTCCTTGTTCCGCTCCCAAACAGAACGACGGAAAAATAACTGCCTATATGCCTCTGTACGAGCCCTAATCTCTCTTATCTTATCTTTGTCGTCTTTCTGCGAAATGTAAGTTGGCGGCAGTAAAATTGTACTGCAGTCAGCCTCAAATGCTGGTTCTCTAAATTTCCTCAGTAGCGATTCACGAAAAGAACACC
Organism: Schistocerca americana; assembly: GCF_021461395.2. NCBI lineage: Eukaryota > Metazoa > Arthropoda > Insecta > Orthoptera > Acrididae > Schistocerca > Schistocerca americana. The sequence continues at coordinate 909,412,644 of NC_060120.1, forward strand.
TCGTTTCCTCCAGAGACTCCCACCCGAGTTCTTGAAGCATTTCCGTAACACTCGAGTGATGATCAAACCTACCATTAACAAATCTAGCAGCCCGTCTCTGAATTGCTTCTATGTCCTCCCTCAATCCGACCTGATAGGCATCCCAAACGCTCGAGCAGTACTCAAGAATAGGTCGTATTAGTGTTTTATAAGCGGTCTCCTTTACAGATGAACCACATCTTCCCAAAATTCTACCAATGAACCGAAGACGACTATCCGCCTTCCCCACAACTGCCATTACATGCTTGTCCCACTTCATATCGCTCTGCAATGTTGCGCCCAAATATTTATATCAGAGGTGTTACTCGACTTTGGAATGCTCGGAAGTAAAAACCTGCAGAAATTTACCGTCAGCTGAAGGAAGTGTATAATGATACAGTAATGAAGGGAAGAACTGTGAGAATTTGGTGAGAAATGCCCAGCAGTAGACGAAAAAAAGTCCAGCACAGAATACTATTTTGAAGTACGACATTGATTATAGGTAATTTGAAGAGTAAAATGAAGAACGAAATCGTGCAAGCCATCTAATCACGGAGCTCAAAGGGTCTCTGGGGCGGAAAAGCTTTGGAAGCGACGACAAGATGAAGAACGGCGTGAACAGTTGACTTCCTCGACCAGCGGCAGTCCGCTACGGCACCTGCATTCAAAATATCGTGGACAAATAGGACAGACACTTGAATAACGAGGTGATTATCTGGAGAAATGAAGTAAGTTCCAATTTTTATTGTCAATGTATATTTTGGTTCAAATGGCTCTGAGCACTATGTAACGTAACTTCTGAGGTCATCAGTCCCCTAGAACGTAGAACTACTTAAACCTAACTAACCTAAGGACATCACACACATCCACGCCCGAGGCAGGATTCGAACCTGCGACCGCAGCGGTAGCCCGGTTCCAGACTGTAGCGCCTAGAACCGCTCGGCCACTCCGGCCGGCAATGTATATTTCTGGAAATGATTTAAGTCAAATGGTATTTACTTCCTGGGCTACACGCGTACATATTTGCTAAAGAACTACCATACTAATGTTTTTCCCACAAGTCCTTAGGTGACCTTCAAGGATGTGAAAACAAATATTCCATTCTCCGTTAATGAAAGAAAATACCACAAAAAATTAAATGGAAAACTGCATAAGATAATCCGAAGGCTTTTGCGGTCAAGCATTGTTAAAAACAAAACGTTTTGCAAGGATTGTTACTGTACTAAAACTATACCGCAATCAGGTATTACGTAAGATTTATGTTTCAGGATGTAGTAAATAACAAGTACGTCGTTTGGGACCGATCAGAACTTCGTCAGAGAAGCAGACTGAGTTGTCCAAAAAGAAAAAAAAGTCGTTTAGGCTCCTCATAAAGTGAACTTTATTAGTTGCTAAACGATTTATGGTTTCTGGGGAAAAATAATAAATCTGTATTCCTGAGATAATGTACACTTTTGGGAAGTGGATAAAAGTTTCACCAAGATTGTTCTTATCCTAATATTATATGAACTGATGTGTTGATGGGGAGATATGTTCCTGACGACAGCTCTTATTAAGGAATAAATATAATGAAATGTAGTAATTAGTACACTCGGTAATTTGAACAGACTTCTGTAAAGCGAACTTAGTCATACAAAAACCATTTCGTATTATACGCTGTAGAACATGGAAAACTTCAGCTTCGTTTTATGAGTTATCCCAAAGCATAATACCGTATGGCATTATGGAAACAAAAGCAAGCAAAGTTTACCAGCTTTTTTATTCTTATGTCACCTGCGTCTCATAACACCCAATTAAAAAAAAAAAGTTTGGACCTTCCACCCGTCCTGTGGTATGCTCCACCCAACAGAATTAGTTATTAACCTGTAGTCACAAGTGATTACCCCTGTCAAAGGGTTTTTCTGCTTATCCTTTATAGTACGCATGTTTTCAGTGGAAAGGATAAAGTATTGCGCAGACATATGCTTGTTTTCTGAATCATATGAATGCAGCGATTTCGTTGAAGAATTGCGAACGAAGAACGAAGTAGCACGCATATGTTACTTCCTTAAATATTTATACTTTCGCAGCGATATGATTTAATAATATCATCTAGAAATTAAGACATTGTCTAATGGTGAAAACACCATACTGCCACGACATTTAGTAGTTACCGCATGCCAACGGCCGTAGGGCACCATACCCTTCTAGATATTTAGTAAACGCAGAAGGCACTGGTAGTGCTCAACTCTAGACTTGCGGAATTTCAATCACTTCGTGGATTTCGTAGGAGTAAAACCGGTATTTGAAACTTTGTGAAGTTGTCCGCTGACGAAACTGACTCCAACGCTATACGTGTTCTTTGCATTTTTGTAATGGCTTTTTGCTTTCTCTCTTGACTCCCAAGCACTAATGCAAAATATTCGCTTTCTGTAAATAAGGGGCCGGCCGGAGTGGCCGAGCGGTTCTAGGCACTACAGTGTGGAACCGCGCGACTGCTACGGTCGCAGGTTCGAATCCGACCTCGGGCATGGATGTGTTTGATGTCCTTAGGTTGGTTAGGTTTAAGTAGTTCTAAGTTCCAGGGGACTGATGACCTCAGAAGTTAAGTCCCATAGTGCTCAGAGCCATTTGAACCATTTTTGTAAACTAGGACAAAAATAAAATCCCAGTTTTACCAGAAGCACTATCTGGGTATAGTATTTAAAATAAAACACAGTGAAGTCTCGATGGTACGGAAGTTATCTTTAGTCGTTTCCAGGGGCTACGTATAGAGGTACATTACAAACAGTTCTTCTCTTAAACGCTACCGAATCGTTTCGGCTTGGTGCAAGACTTGTGGCAATCTCATCTGTGAACTGTTTTAAAATTTATAGTGTGAATACATCTACTCGCACATACAGTGGGTGGACAAAATTATAACTTTCTAACTCCACCCGCACGGGCCACGAAGCGCCCAACGGAACCGACCGGCCGCCGTGTTATCCCCAGCCTATAGGCGTCACTGGATGCGGATATGGAGGGGCATGTGGTCAGCACACCGCTCTCACGGCCGTATGTCAGTATACGAGACCGGAACCGCTACTTCCAAGTCAAGTAGCTCCTCAGTTTGCCTCACAAGGGCTGAGTGCATCACGTTTGCCAACAGCGCTCGGCAGACCGGATGGTCACCCATCCAAGCCCGACAGCGCTTAACTTCAGTGACCCGACGGGAACCGGTGTGACGTCTGCGGCAAGGCCGTTGGCTTGGACAAAAATGTGGAAACACCAAAAACACAATACGGTCTAGGATAACTGTTGGAATTCATAAGAACTTCCAGTCGTCCCTGGATGCATAAATACAAATCCTCTACGATTTTCAGTTCGGCGTCATACCATTCCTCCTGCAAAGTAGTGACAAGTTCAGGTAACAATGGATAGCGATCACGTAGCCTTTGCTACAGAGTAGTCCACAAGGGCTCTAAACACTGAAATCTGGTGATGTGGTGGTCAGAGGAGATGCGACAATTCATCTTCGGTCTCTCAAAACCAGTCCTGGACGATAGGACCTGCGTCAACTTGGGCCGTTTCCCGTTGGAACGCAGCTTCAGCATTTGGGTACAAACATTGTACCATGGGCTGGACCTGATTAGCCAAAAGTGTCACAGTCCTGGGCAGTAATGCGAGCTTGCTGAGTAACTATGAGACCCACTAAATATAGCGACATGGCTACCCAAATCATCACGGAACCCCCGCCATGTTTCAGTCTTGGGACGTAAACTCGGCCGGAAGTTGAAAACAGTGTGGAACAAAACTGATCCGACCAAATGACATTCTGCCATAGCTCCACAGTTCAGATTTTATGACGTCGACATCACGTTTCCCTGTTACGAGCAGACGCATCACTGATGAGTGTTTTCGGCATTCCAGCTCGCCCTGCACTTCCCGTTTTTTAACTTAGCGGATGATGTTTCCCCGCTTTTGCTGTATGCCTTATAAATCTTTCGTACAGTCCCTCTTGAAACACCAAACATTTCTACCTTGGTTAAGTAAGCACACATCAAACGAGCACCAACTATTTGCCTACGTTAGAATTCACTTAGTTCCGACATAATGCACTCACAAATGCACAGAACACTGTTCTGACCACGACTGACATTTGAAAAATATTGAGAACACTGCACAGTGTCGTTCGAGATCAAATACAACAGCCTAACATGCGCCCTGGAGCAGACCGAACACATTTGAATGCTAAGCTCGTGAAGACTCTAACAATACCACCACTTGTAAAGTAGGTTAGAAATCAGATTAATAATGTTGCTCACACGGCATATGTTCGCTTTATCGGGCAACAACAAAGTTACTGACTGTGGATGGTATCGTCAGAATGGAAATAATGAAGTCACTATAAAAAAGTCATTAATTTTGGCACTTATCTTGAATGGATTCCCACGTAGATTTCGTCGAAGTTGTTATGGCTCATCTTGTTGATTCTAGGGTGATTCCACTTTGACTGCTAGAGGGTCCAGATCTGTATTTTAGCAATATTTGAAGACCTAACATATGCGTTTTTCAGGAAATTCTTAATGATCAAACAATCCCAGATCAGAACAATGGTATGGTAGAAATTATTTTTGACTTGGTGTTAACGATCCACATTTTTGTTAAACTTCTTGTAAATTCACATATACTTCTTCATATTTGTAATTTTCACTTTAACCAAACACTGTTCTTTTACAAAGCGAAATAACAACTTAACTTCTGCAAAGTGAAACAAAGACTGCTCTGTGCGCATTCGCGCCAGAACGGTAACACAAGAACCATATCACTGTAATATGTGGATACATCGGAGTACCTATACATCAATAAAACCAAATGTGAATATTGTCACAAAAATATGTCTGTTACTTCATAGAAAAGTAGTATGATATTACTGGTATCGAGAACTGGGGTTGGAGTGCCGTAATGGTCACGTAAATAAAGAACCATTACAAGACGAGTAGTTAGTTCTGTAATAACCGTCAGTTAAGTTAATTTTACATTTTAAGGAAGTTAACTGCAGCCTATTTGTCTTATCTATTGAAAGCTTCACTTGTTTCAACGTATTTCTCGAAAAGAGAGAGAAAGAAACGGATCTTAAGGGCCGGTTTCCGCGTACTTTAGACGTAGGTTTTCATAGAAATTTAAGACGATTGCGTAAGTATTAAGTGAAGTTTTAACGTTGTCTTCATTACACGTATATTTAGCACTGCAGTATCTACTCGGGGAATTAAAGGTTTTAAGTTCAATCTTTTATTTCCTTTCAAAATTCGTAAAAGTCCATACCGCGTATACGCGATCTGAGGCCCAGTTTTTCGGTTGTAGAGGTTTTGGGTTTTAACGTTATTTTAAGTGCATTACGTTACTATATTAATAGTATGTACATATATTAATGTTCCACATAACTTTACTGACTCTTGTGATCTGTAGTTAATAGGATATTACTATTATTGTCTAGGTAAATTCTGTAAAAACATTGTAAACAACTGTGAGCGAGAAGTGTTCAAGCTAGTTCTGAGCTTCTACGCAGCTGTTGTGACAGATGGTTACATTGGGGGGAATGTAGTGGTATGGGAATTTGGGAAGTAAATGGGTCTCTTCCATGGTATTGCAACAAAGTATGTTCAAGAGACTGGAAAATAGCTGAAGCGGAAGGGAGGATTAGAACCCTTACGGCTGAACTGGATAGTACTAGGGAGTAACTGATGAGATTAAGGGGAGAGAAAGGTGAAGACATTTTGGAAGTACCAGCAAGGGACAGGGGCCACAGAAAGAGAACAGTTTCCGACAGTTTCATCATTGGCACAATCAACAGATTTGCCTTGCTATCTCAGTAACTAAGAAAGTGGCTCAAATAGATGTAAGTTCAGTTAATACTCAGCACATTTTCACTAGGAAACCAAGTGTTTCAAACAAAGTAGAAAGTAGGAGGAAAGTTTTACTGTTAGTTAGTAGCCATGAAAAGGTGTGGGCCAATTTTGTAGGAAAACTAGGTGACAGGTACCAAGTCACAATTTTTTAAAGCCCAGTCCATTCTTAGCGAGGTGATAGAGGATGTAGGCTCATTGTGCAAGGGTCTTACGAAGGACAGTCACGGAGTGATAGTGGGTGGAACAGGAAGTAGTATAGATAGGGCTCATGGCTACAATACTGAGTGCGACCTCGTACAAAAAAGCATCTGCAACGAACCATACAAATGTTGGCTTTGTTCCTGCTTTTATGCAGTATGATTGCCTCGATTGTAACAGCTCTGTCAGGAGGGTCAATATGAAGTTAGATTAGCTGCCTCAGGCGGCTACTTTGTTAGGCATGGATTTGGTTCCTGTTGACTATTGGTAGGTGGGACTTACCAAGGCATGGCCTTGATCTCAGTGGGAGAGGGGAGGGTAAGCTGGCCGGGATGATAGCAAAATCTTTGAGGGGGGAGGGAGATTGAAACTTATGGGAATACCTCTTTTTAAGGCAAAGACAGTGTCCAATGATTCAACATCGAATGAATTTACCCTAAGTGAGAGGCTCAGACAGGCAGGTACTAGAGATGCTAAAATGTCACAAGATTCTCATAAATGGACAGTGAAAAATAATGTTATTATATCACAAGATTCTCATAAAAATACAGTGAAAAATGATGTTATCAGAATATGAGGGTATTAAAAAGAAGTGGATGAGCTTCTTGTTTGTTTACAAGACTTAGAAACTGAGGTTGGAATAGACGTACTGTGCCTGTCTAAACATCATACAGTCACAGATATGGAAAGGATAAATGTAAGTGAATGCGAGCTTTCAGCACGTTTAAGAAGAGACTCTATGGACAGCGGAGGAGTTTCCATATATGTTATAATTTATCAGAGTGTGAAACATTTAGAAACTAAAAAATTTTGTCTAGAGAAACATACAGAAGCATGTCCCTGTGAGCTTAAACTAAATAATGGTACACTTATAAATGTACCAGTGTGTAGGTTCCCATTGGAAAATTTTCAGCTGTTTCTGAAAAACTATGATTGTTTGTTGATCTATCTCTCTGGCAGAGTTCATTGTTTGTGGGGGTTTTAATGTAGATTTTCTGAAAGAGTCGGATAGAAAGAATGACCTTGAAATATTACTTGGTTCTTTCAATTTGACATCAGTTGTTGCTCTTCCTGCTCAGATAGTATAGGAAAGCGGCACATTGATAGATGATGTTTTTATAGACCGAGATAAATTTAATCAAATAAAAACTTTTCCTGTTAAGAATGTTCTTCCTGATCATGATTCACAGCTAGTTACTAGGTCCATACAACAATAAAAAAACAGTTCCCCAAAATAGTACGTTCAATCAACGATTTAACTCCCCCAGCTAAGCCATGTCTCCACAATATCCTTTTTCCGGTGGTGCTAGTCCTGCTTGTTTCGCAGGAAAACGTCTGTGAAGTTTGGAAGGTAGGAGACAAGGTACTGGCGGAAGTAAAATTATGAGGATGGGTCGTGTGTCGTGCTTGGGTTACTCAGGTGGTAGGGCACTTGCCCGCGAAAGGCAAACGTCCCGAGTTCGAGTCTCGGTCCTGCACACAGTTTTAATCTGCCAGAAAGTTTCAACGATTTAACTGTTGTAAATTTTAGGAAAAGCTTGCAACTGTTACACTGGGATGAAATGTACAGGAAACCTGATGCTAATTTAAAATTTAATGTATTTCATGATACGTTTGCGAATATATTTGAAAACAGTTTCCCTAAGAAAACAGCGAAACATAATTGTAAGAAACCATTAAAAAATCCATGGGTTACTAAAGGGATAAAAAGCTTGTAAGAACAAAAGGGAAATATATATTACACGTAAGAAGAGCAATGATCCACAAACAGTCAACCATTAGAAAAATCACGGCACTGCATTAAGAAAACTTATTAAAAAGTCCAGAAATATTTGCATTATCTCTCAGATTAGCACCTCTGATAATAAAACTAAAACAATTTGGAATATTGTTAAAAGGGAAACAGGGTAACTGAGACCACAGGAAGACTGTATTTATATCAGACTCAATGAAAACATTGTTAACAAAAAGTCAGAGATAGAAAATCATTTTTAAGTGTTTAAGAGAATATAGGATTCAGCTGTTCATCAGAAAATGAAATAAGTTCATTCAAAAGTAAAAGCTCGCAAGGAACTGATGGCATTTCCAATAGAGTACTAAAAGCTTGTTCCCAAAAGCCGCCCAGCCACATATGTAGTAACTCACTGAAACAGACCATTTTTCTGGATAGACTGATATATGCTATTGTTAAATCGCTGCATAAAAAGGGGGATAGGACTGACTCTAACAACCACGGCCCGATTTCACCTCTGACGTTTTTATCTTGAATTCTTTAAAAAGTAATGTATTCAAGAGCAGCTTCACATATTTGTGAAAATAAAGTATTAACAAAATGTCAGTTCGGGTTTTAGAAAGGCCTTCCAACAGAAAATGTGTATATGCTTTCACTGATCAAATATTAAACGCTGTAACCAAACATCACCCACTGGGATTTTTTGTGATCTCTCAAAGGCTTTTGACAGTGCGAATAATGAAATTATTCCAGATAAGCTTAAGTATTGTGGTATAAGAGGGACAGTGCACAAATGGGCTAATTCATATTTAACTGGAAGAATGCAGAAGGCTGAAATTAATAGTATAGATAGACTACAAAAATCAGCAGAGTCCTCTAACTGAGGAAGTATCAAGAACCGTGTCCCACAGGGTTCAGTGTTGGGTTACTTATTATTTTAAATATATATTAATGACTTGCCGCTCTGTATTCATGAAGACGAAAAGCTAGTTCTTTTTGTTGATGGTAGAAGTATAGTAATCACACCAAACAAACAAGAATTAACTGAGGAAATTGTAAATAACGTCTTTCAGAAAATTATTAAATGGTTCCCTGCAAATAGACTCTCACTAAATTTTGAGAAAACGCGGTAATATGGTTTTTTGCAGTAAGTAACTCAACAACATCGATAAATGTAGACTTTGACCAGAAGTCTGTTGGTATGGTACAATATTCAAAATTCCTGGGGGCGTGCATTGATGAGAAACTAAATTGCGAGAAACACATTGATGATCTGCTGAAACTCTTAGGTTCATCTGCTTATGCTACTCGGGTTGTTGTAAATTATGCTGATAAGCATATCGGTAAATTAGCGTACTATGCCTCTTTGCATTCACTGCTTTCATATGGCATCATATTTTGGGAAAATTCGTCATCAAGAGAAAAAGTATATATTGCACAAAAGCGTGTAATTACAATAATAGCTGGAGCCCACCCAAGATCACTAATCAGATATTTATTTAAGAAATAGGGATATCCACAGTGCCGGCATGTGTGGCCGAGCGGTTCTAGGCACTTCACTCTGGAACCGCGCGACCGCTATAGTCTTTTTCATGATCTGTAGAACAAGTACTAACGCAGTGTAATGTAATGTAATCTGCAGGCTTGGCAAGCATCTGCATTTTTGTTCAAGCATACATTTCTCTTGGTTTTTCCGTATTTTTTTTTCAACCCCTGTGATATTCAAAGATAACACTGGGTATTTCACAGTGCCTACTACAAGCTTGTAGGGGTTGTAGAAGGGGATTTAGCAGATAAAGGTCTGATAAGGAACCCATGTGGGAAAATGTACCGTTTGCATATAACATAAATTTGATGATCGGATCACCTTCAAATCTCCTGCTTCGCGATATCGTGCGTAATGGTATAGTTGCGCAATGGTATAGTTGCGCAAAACATGAATCGAGAAAGTTTCCGGGTCCCCTCGAACAGTCACATACTATTTTAATCCGACTACCAACAACGGCTGCGAAAGATTGGTACATTCACTTCTAGGAGGGTTGGCTGCAGTTCTCCACGGATACGCGCCATTGTTTGTGGTCCGTGTGTATGAAAACATACGTCGCAGGTAGATGCATCTCGTGCAACGAAAAGCTGGGTTACCATCTGGAGCTGTTCCTGCTTCAGATGGTAACCCTGCTCGGGCCAGAGCTCAATGTCTCCACTGTGTGCGTACCGCGAAGTGGGAGGTTTGAAAATGATCCAATCTTCAAACTTATTTTTCACCCAAATGGTAAATTTCCTTTTCAAATTTTTATCTAAGAAATCTCCTGTAGAACCTATACAATCCTGTAATCAGAATTGTGGGACACCGTGTATATTACAGTACAACAATACTACGGTTTATCCGTGGATGAGTTTGGTTGAATCACTTACCTACCAATATCATCTCTGGTAAGCCGCAGAATACGTGAAAAGTCGCAATAATGTACTGTAAAGTCATCGTTGCTAACGCAAACACACTGCCAATGACAGAATTGTCTTTGCTTTATTCGTGGCTTGGTACTGTTCTGCGCTATGGCACAACAGTTCCCACACTCGCCTAATGCACGTTCAGTTTCGACGGGCCTTGGGTATTGTCTCTTGCATGTTTTCTTCCCACACCAGCTCAGTGACCCCCGGTGGTAAACAGTATTACACCGCTCACATACGGAGACAGCGGCGAACATTTATATAGGTTACTGAGAAGACTGCAGAGTGACCACTCCTTCCCAGTTCATAATACAATCCTACAATGTCCTGTAAGCTGCCTGAAATCTCGCGAAACAATCCGAAGAACCATAATGAGCCACTTAATTTCGATTAGTTTTTTTCGTTCTTTTAGGTCGTTCTCTTTGTTCAAAATGATAAAAAAAAAATTAAAATATCATCGAAAATTTCACCAGTATTTTCATAAACCTTTTGCGTTGAAATACATTTCTTTATGTAGAAATTCCGTTAATACAGACAATACGATTCAAAAATGAAATCATATACTCTACCAAATAGCTCAACATTTGCATGTTGTCATTTACATAATAGCCAGAATTAATGTGCTCATAAAAACTGATATATCATTGCATAAATATGTGACTGTTATTCGCAAATGTCTTTGGCGTTTCTTGGCTTGTGCTGAGATACATATATATATAAGGCAAGTTAACTTATACCAAAAAGCAATGATCACATCAGGTAATACGACAGACTATAAACTAGAGATAAATATATTTTGAAAGATATTTTGAAACGTCCCCTTAGAACAATTATACATGACTGTGCTTAAACTGACACACAATATTTTTTAGCGCAACGCAATCTGACTTTCAAAAATCTCTACAAAAGAATGGCCCTGACTAACATTAAGCTATACCTTTCACAAATCACTTACCTCACAAAAATCTTCGTTACTCGAACTACTGCAATACAGCGAGCGCCACTACTGCCAGCTAAATAAGATTCACACTACTGAAGGCACTAACTACTAATAGGCATAGTTAGCAAATGAAAGATTTTGATAGAGAACAAACAATGTATTTACCTCAATAGTGTTCAAAAGTCATAATGTATATAGCAGTTCATGACATCCAGTCTTACAAATTTCAAAACTCCGCCATCTCTCTCCCCACATCCGCCACTGCTGGCGGTACACCTCCAACTGCGCAACGCTACGCGCTGTTCGCATCCAGCTGCCCAACACTACAATGGCAGACAACAATGCAAACTAGCCACAGACTGCACATAGCGCAGCCAGTGATTTTCTTACAGAGCGCTACGTAGCGTTACCATTATAAAAACCTAAACAGCGTACTTACAATTTGTCTTCTATCATGCAGAAGCTGCTGATAACGGAATTGCGCCCGGCACTAGTCCGGCAATACGTAAATAAATCAGTCCATACATATTATAAAAATAGATGTACATACATAAGTAAGTATGTATGAAACATACATACATGTTCCATTTCTCCTACTAAACTACCGGACCAACTTCACCCAAACTTCATATGCATACCTCTCACGGTGTGGAAATAGTCTCTTTGGTAGTATTAACCCTCTGTCTATCAAAGATGTGGGGATGGGGGCGAAAAAGCAGAGTAATCCACGGCGCACCAATACCCATACTTGAGACATCCAGTATTTGAGAGTGAGAGACTTGCAACAAACTTTACACGTAATTCAAAACCTTTACGAAACTCTCTCTCGCCTCAAAATAATGAAAGGAAAAAAGTTTCTCTCTTACTACATTTTCACTGTTAATACAGTAAAACTGCCTCATAAAGTTTGACGTTTTATTTATTAGTGCTTTGCTATTAACTGTATACGCGACACACTTTGCAGAAAGTATTCACATATTCCATTGAGTGTACCAGAAAAATTATGTCATTGTAGCACATAGAGTTCAGGAAATATGACGTCATAAACACTAAGAACGGTTCCAGGCGCTTCAGTCCGGAACCGCGCTGCTGCTACGGTCGCAGGTTCGAATCCTGCCTCGGGCATGGATGTGTGTGATGTCCTTAGATTAGTTAGGTTTAAATAGTTCCAAGTCTAGAGGACTAATGAGCTCACTATCACTATAGTGCTCAGAGCCATTTGAACCATTTTGAAACACTAAGATGCGTGAAAAACTGCGGTATCACGTACTTTATTACTTCTATACTACTATCTCTATTGGCAAAACATTTCGCAGAGTAGGCACATATACCACTTGATGTAGATGCAAAATTATATCAATGTGCCGTACATAGTTCAGGAGATACGACGTCGTGAACGTTGAATCGCGTACAAATGAAGCTGCAGGGCAAAATTCACTAGAGGTACAGGTGAAATACACTATGTGATCAAAAGTATCCGGACACCTGACTGAAAATGACTTAAAAGTTCGTGGCACACTCCATCAGTAATGCTGCAATTCAATATGGTGTCGACCCATCCTTAGTCTTGAAGACAGCTACCACTCTCGTAGGCGTTGTTTAATTAGGTGCTGGAAGGTTTCTTGGATAATGGCAGCCCATTCTCCACTGAGAGCTGCACTGAGGAAGAGGTATCTATGTCGAAGACAGTAACTGTTCTCGAAAGAACAGATACTGTTGATGACCGTGCAGCTTTTGCCTGGAATAAATGATGACTAACTGAAACCCTCAGCTGCCGACAGGTGTTGTTGGTGGGAGAGGAGGAGATGGACAGAGAAGGGAAAGAGGAGGTGATGGGTGGAGACAGGGGGAGAAGGAGGTAGGCGAGTGAGGGGATGGAGGAAATGATCAGCCAGAGTGGAACTGGACAGAAGGAGAGGAGAAGATGACAGAGAAAGGGAAGAAGACGTGATGGACAGAGACAAGGAGAGGAAGAGAGAGGTAGAGAGAAGAGGAGGAGGAGGAGGAGGAGGAGGAGGAGGAGGAGAAAGAGGAGAAGGTGAAAATGAACAGAGGAAGAGGAGGAAGTGTACAGAGAAAGAGGTGAGGGAGATGGATAGAAAAAGGATAGAGGAGGAGATGGACAGGCAGGGGGAGCGTGAAATGGAATTCGACGGGGGAGAAGGAGATCGACGTAGGGGTAGGAGCAGATTAACAGAGAAGGGTGATGACGTCACGTACAGTGAGGGACAGGAGCAGGTTGACAGAGGGTGGTGGATAGAGAGAGGAGGTGTAAGAGGAGATGGACTAATAGAAGTTTGGAATAAATACATAATCGGGCAGTGCCTGGCACTCAGCTGCTAAATGAATAAAAGTAAGGTCTACATCTACATTTATACTCCGCAAGCCACCCAACAGTGTGTGGCGGAGGGCACTTTACGTGCCACTGTCATTATCTCCCTTTCCCGTTCCAGTCGCGTATGGTTCGCGGGAAGAACGACTGCCGGAAAGCCTCCGTGCGCGCTCTAATCTCTCTAATTTTACATTCGTGATCTCCTCTTGAGGTATAAGTAGGGGGAAGCAATATATTCGATACCTCATCCAGAAACGCACCCTGTCGAAACCTGGACAGCAAGCTACACCGCGATGCAGAGCGCCTCTCTTGCAGAGTCTGCCACTTGAGCTTGCCAGAAATCTCCGTAACGCTATCACGCTTACCAAATAACCATGTGACGAAACGCGCCGCTCATCTTTCGATCTTCTCTATCTCCTCTGTCAACCCGACCTGGTACGGATCCCACACTGATGAGCAATACTCAAGTATAGGTCGAACGAGTGTTTTGTAAGCCACCTCCTTTGTTGATGGACTACATTTTCTAAGGACTCTCACAATGAATCTCAACCTGGCACCCGCTTTACCAACAATTAATTTTATATGATCGTTCCACTTCAAATCGTTCCGTACGCATATTCCCAGATATTTTACAGAAGTAAGTGCTACCAGTGTTTGTTCCGCTATCATATAATCATACAATAAAGGATCCTTCTTTCTATGTATTCGCAATACATTACATTTGTCTATGTCAAGGGCCAGTTGCCACTCCCTGCACCAAGTGCCTATCAGCTGCAGATCTTCCTGCATGTCGCTGCAATTTTCTAATTCTGATGCAGTCTGGAATTCCTATGTTACGGTCTGGATAGATGTTTGCCTATTACTGGGCAGCCTACGCGCCATTTGTTCGACACAGCCGACTGAAGAAGTAGACCTAGATGGGTAGACGGAGATTTGAAGAGGCGTCCAGTGCCTCATACAGGACTGCGCCGCGCCTCTCTGTGTGTGTCAGTAGGGCCAAGGCCCGCAGCGCGCAGCTGGTCCCGGGCTACTCTATCACCGGAAGCGCCTGCTGGCGGAAGTGGCGGTCACATGTCTCTTCGCGGTGCCCCGTGCGCTGAAGGGCGCCAGCTTTACCGGCACTCGGTACCCCTGACAGCTTCGATGAAACGCTACGTCAGCTCATTTGTTCTGTTAAGATTAAAAATGACTTCACCGGTCCATTTGTTTCATCGTTGTAGTCCTGGGTCCGAAGACTGTTTTAAAGCGGCTTTCCATTCAAGTCTAGCCTGTGTAAGCCTCTTCATCTCTGCATAACCTGTCTCTTTATTTCTGCATAAATACTGCAACCTGCATCCATTTGAACCTAGTCACCGTAGTCAAACCTTCCGCAGACTTTATTACGTCGCCATCCAGTTACATACAGGTTGAAAAGTATTTAAACGGACAAACTCTGGCTGGTTGTAGTGGACATCAAAACAAATATTTTTCCCTAACGTTATATTTTCCTATGAGTATTATTTAAACCGGTGGAGGCCGTATTACGATCTTCAGTTGTTAGTGAGCGTATTACACTCTTCAGTTGTAGGCAACTGCTGTCCACCAGTGTAGTAGTGCATTGTCTCTGTTTACTAATGGAGCGATACAACTGGAGTGAATGCACTGATATGGTTGGTGCGTACTACGTAGCGCACCACAATGGACGAGCTGCACAGCGGGTTTATCAACAACAATACCCTAATCGCCGTATCCCGCATCGTACGACCTTTGCTGCTGTGTACCAACGTCTGCGTGGGACCGGGTCATTTAGCAGATTACCTGGACAGGGACGCCGTCGCACGGCAAGAACGGTGCAATTTGAGGAAGCTGTCTTGCAGCATGTGGAGCGGGATCCTTCAATCAGCACTCGTGCATTTCCACGTAACATGGGGGCCAATGAGACGAATGTAAGAACAGTCCTTCGAGAGCAATTGTTACGTCCATTTCACTTACAGCGTGTCCACAACCTGGAACCAGTTGATTTTCCACCCAGAGCCCAGTTTTCACAGTAGTACCTGAAACAGTGTGAAATGCATCCTACATTTCCATCCTCTGTGTTGTTTACCGATGAAGCAATGTTCGGGCGTGATGGAGTCTTCAATATGCACAATTCGCATGTTTGGAGTGATGATAACCCAAATGCCACAGTTACTAGCGCTCATCAAGTGCGGTTCTTCATTAATGTGTAGGTCGATGTTGTTGTGGACTGTTTAATTGGGCCGTATCCGCTACCTAGGCCATTAAATGGTAGGCACTATTACAATTTTCTCGCCAGAGCATTGCTAGTATTGCTGGAAGACCTCCCGCTCCCTATAAGACAATGCATGTGGTTTCAACATGACAGGGCGCCGGCACATTTCAGTCGTCGTGTGCGTCGATTCCTGGACCGACGGTTCCCAGAAACGTGGATTGGCAGAGGTTGTCCTGTACCATGGCCTGCTCGATTACCAGATACGTCCCCTCTGGACTTTTTGTGTGGGGAGAGATGCGCAACCTTGTTTACGCAACTCGTGTTGCATCAGAAGAGGATCTGGTCGCCCGGATAGTAGCAGCAGCAGCAGGAACAATTCAGGATACTGCTGGGGTTTCTGTACATGTCAGACAGAACATGATCCGACGGTGTAACCTTTGTTTACGTGTCAATGGAGGCATTTTTTAAGATCCTCTGTAATTGAAATTGGGTCGTCTTAATGTGTTGTCTCTTGGTCATAAAAAAATGGAAAAGTGTTTGTTGGTTTAATTAATTTGCCACCAGAGAAATCTTCCTCTACCGGTTTAAATACTCCTCATAGGAAAAAATGACATTAGGGAAAAATATTTGTTTTGATGTCCCCTACAACCTCCCAGAGTTTGTCGGTTTAAATACTTTTCACCCCGTATACTATACGTTGAGGAAGTGTAGACTCGGTATAAGCAAACAAACTTAAACATACACTACAATATTTTCAGAATTTCCTTAGGACTGACAATTCGGCATGGACATGTGGAGGCGCGCAACTGGCAAAGGAAACCTTCATAGGTCGTCCTCTGACACAGTCGAGACGTGGCAGGGTGAAAGAAGGGCGACACCTATTTCGGCTTTGGTGCCAACACTTAACAGTTCCTGATAAAGAGACGGTCAAAGTTTCGACGCGACTTCACCTGTCCGCTTGAGCGGCGTGAAGACAGTGAGGTCATACCGATATGCCTAGAGCATGGTTTTGAATTTTAGCGCCCTGTGTTCAAATCTATTCGTATACCTTTTTTACATTTCTTCTCACGGAAGTAGTTGACCTCAATATTTTTTGTGGCGTCGAGAAATACAATGAAGTTACTGACAAAAGAAATAAGCATTTAAAATCTTATTAAAACAAATTTTATTATCAAAATTCTTGTGCAGTCGTACTTAATTAACAATAATTTAAAAAAAAAACAAATTCCTGTACTCAGGCTTTTTTCTTTGAATTTTACTTCTGTACTTCAGGAGAACCAGCGTATTCCCCATGGTGGCTGGTATCTATCATAAAATATTCAAAGCATAATAATTTGGAGCACCACGAGGAACATACGAAGAAACAAATGCCACACTGATTTTTTAGTGTACGTATGTATGTGTGTGTGTGTGTGTGTGTGTGTGTGTGTGTGTGTGTTACTAGGAAAAGCAATTTCGTTAACGTTGCTCAATACATGGCGATCTGGAGATAATTTCGCGGGGAACCACAAGGCAAACCACCCAATCGAAGCATTTTCTCGAAAGCTGGAGCCGTAATTGATTATCGATCAAGGCATGTATTTTAATTGCATCGCTTCTATTTGTTATTTTCCCTTACCCTGTAATGAGAATATGGCACTTCCGTAATCGGCAAATATAATTCCTCTCCTGTCGGTAAAAGTATACGTAAGAGGGTTGACAGAGGCACGGGGTAGCCGTGCGGTCTTGGGTGCCTTGTCATGGTCCGCGCGGCTACCCCCGTCGGAGGTTCGAGTCCATGCCTCTGGCATGGGTGTGTGTGTTGTCCTTAGCGTAAGTTACTTTAACTTAAATTAAGTATTGCGTAAGCTTAGGGACCGATGACCTCAGCAGTTTGTTCCCATAAAACCTTAGCACAAATTTCGAATTTTTCTAGAGGTTTGTCACAACGACGCACACACAGGCGCATTTACTTTTAATTGACACGTCGGTATTCCGGTTTCATCGACAAACAGCCCACGTATTAGGATGGATCGCCTTGCCCATCCCACAAATCGATGGTACACAGAAATAGCTCCGTTTGGACTTACGGTCGCAAAACTTTGTCCAAAACGTATGACAGGCTTCGCTTGCGTCCTTTCCAATAGCTTTTGCATACAAATTTTAATGTCCGTTCATTAACTGGTTTTCGTCTTATTGGACTCGAGGCCCATATTTGTCACTGACCTCTTGGAGACAAACAAAAACTGTTGCTAACAGATTACCGGAAAGAGTCAGTCTGTAAACGTAAATAGTTTCCAATGTTCCAGAAAATACTTAGACATGTGTGGTTTACCACGGAATTATGTACCGACCGTAATGTGTTTAGCAACGTTAACGAGATTGCTTCTAATGATAAGTACATTAAGAAAAATGGCTATGGCATGTGTGCATTCGCGAATTGCTCGTGGTGCTCGCAATTCATACGCTGTGAATGTTGTTGTGATAAAAATCTCCGCGATGAATGCCCTGGTTCTCCTGAAGTAGAAAACTGAAAATCGAAGCAAAAAATTGAGATGCTGGAATATCTATGTTTTTTATTTTGAATTACTGTTAACTATGTAACGCTGTATAATATTTGTGATGATAAAATCTCTTTTTATAAGATTTGAAGTCTCATTTTTTTTGTCAATCATTTCATTGTATTTCACGGTGCCACAAAAATAATGAAGTCACCACTTCTGCGACAACAGAAGGAAAAAATTTAACATACGAATCGATTTGTAGCAGCTTCGCTACCGCCTCACGTGGTCTTAAGCTACGTATCGCACTTATGAAGTTGCTTCATAATTTTGACGGTCATTTTCTCGGAAATTAGTGAGTGTTAGCACCAAATTCGACGTAGTAGTACCCTTTTTTCGTCGTCCTTTCACCCTGCAAAGTTTAGAGAGCTATCTTAAGGGTGGGGATTCCCCTTGTGAGTTGTCACGTCCCTCGCAGAAATCACACGTCATCTTACATTTCATTCGATTGGCTCAGAATCACAGACTGTTAGCTGTGCGACAATGGAACTGGAATCAGCGTCGTTCGGAGCGACGGCACTACGTTTTCATTTTCGTGTTTAGTCGGCAGGAAATTATTAACACGATATAGTGACACTTGATGGAATTCATTTGCTGACGATATCACAAAATTTTTTACATGTTGAACAGTTTTGGATATTGAAGCTAGGTGGACACATCAAGTGAACGAGAGCTAAAGATGTCATTGCAGTTTCATCTACTGCAAATCGGATCCCCCTCAGAGCGTTTTCACACGAAATAGTTTCAGTTAAATGTCTCCCACAATTGTCCGCTAGCGCTTCAAGTACTAAGTGTCGCCCTTGTGTTTCGTTACAAGAAACAGATAGTAAGATTTATAATGAACCTGTTATTAAATTGAGGGAGACAGCTGTACCAATACAGAAAAAAATACCTCTATAGTGTAGCAATAATATTGCAAACATTGATTTTTATTTTGTGTAATACAGACTGAGTTCATGAGATGATCTTTTTAGTTACTTGCTTCTTACTAAAATTTCGAAACTGGTCACGAGAACGTCGCCGGACTTTTCCGCTCATAACTTCCTACGTGCTTCCTTCTGACATTTTTCAGTACCATACAACAAACACAATAACAACTCGTGGGACCATAAAAATGAAGTG
Source organism: Schistocerca americana (assembly GCF_021461395.2). NCBI lineage: Eukaryota > Metazoa > Arthropoda > Insecta > Orthoptera > Acrididae > Schistocerca > Schistocerca americana. Next base: position 909,432,053 of record NC_060120.1, read on the forward strand.
AAACAAAATTACTTGGAACAACGGACGCTCATAGATCAGCCTAAAAGCTGAAGAGTAGTGCAGTCGGGAAGTGTTGTGGTGGTGGTGAAGATTCAACAACGACGGCTGTTTGCTGTAGAGATCAGGAATGAGCTCCGTATACTCGCTTTAAATTCGCCAGCTGGTGTTATGACGTCATCGAACTCGCCGTCTCCGTGTCCCCGGAGTATCGACTCGCGAGTCTTCTCCGCTTCCTGTTTAACCGAAAACTCGACACTTTGTTGTCGGGAACAGCCGTACTGCGCCAGGGTGAGGAGCTGAACGACCATAAACCAAAGTTATCACGTGTGTTCCTGCATAGCCGGCCGTGGTGGCCGAGCGGTTCTAGGCGCTCAGTCCGGAACCGCGCGACTGCTACGGTCGCAGGTTCGAATCCTGCCTCGGGAATGGATGTGTGTGATGTCCTTAGGTTAGTTAGGTTTAAGTGGTTCTAAGTTCTAGGGGACTGATGACCATAGATGTTAAGTCCGATAGTGCTCAGAGCCATTTTAACCATTTTTGTTCCTGCATCTGACGGATGATGACTATTCAAATTTCCGCACCAGTCGCATAAGAATGGTGCTACTAGAGCTACTCTCAGAACGCTAATCAGGTTTGCTTTAGATACTCTCTGCAACGATCGTGAGCGTTTGTTACCTTTGAGATTGGACGTGGTGAACTGATGTCAGTCCAGAATGCCTTCAAGGCGACGAAGACGCCGTTATCTACGCCTCACTGAGTTTGAACGCGATCGCAGTTTGGGCTACGAGGAGCTGAATGTTTCTTCTGCGATACTGCAGGACTTGGCAGGAATGTGGGCACTGAACAAGGCTGCTGGCGGCTGTGGTCACGAGAATGTACGGTCGCAAGAAGACCCGAGGCTCCGGACGGCCACGTGGCAGTACCCAGTAGCAAGACCATCGTGTTCGGCGTATGGATAAGGCCCACCGTACTTCATTTGCAACAGCAATTTGAGCAGGAGTTGGCACCACGGAGACACAACGAACTGATACATTTGCGACTGCAGTGGTGTCAAGCGAGAGCTCATTGGCGAGCTGGGTGGAGATCTGTCGTGTTTTCTGATGGAAGGTGTTACTGCCTCGGTGCAAGTGTGTTGGTTACGAGGAGACCAGATGAGAGCCTGCGTGCTAGACACAGTGGGCCTACACCTGGAGTTACGGTATTGGGTGCATGACAGAAGGAGCACTCTTGCGGTTATCCCCACGCACCGTGACTGCAAATTTGTACGTCGATTTTCTGTTGTGCTGCCGTTCGTGAGCAGGATTCTAGGGGGTGTTTCCCAACAGGATAACACCCACCCACGTACCCCTATTCTAACCCAACGTGCTCTACAGAATGTCGACATGTTGCATTGGCCTGCTTGGCCACTAGAACTGTCTCCAATCTACCACATATGGGACGTCATCGAACGGCAACTTCAGTGTCATCTACAAATAGCAGCCGCGCGGGGTGGCCGCGCGGTCTCGGGCGTTTTGTCACGGTCCGCGTGGCTCCCTCCGTCAGAGGTTCTCGAGTCCTCCCTCAGGAATGGGCATGTGTGTTGTCCTTAGCGTAAGTTAGTTTAAGTTAGATCAAGTAGTCTGTAAGCTTAGGGACCGACGACCTCAGCAGTTTGGTCCCGTAAGACCTTACCACAAATTTCCAATTTTTATACAAATACCATGAAGCGTCTCTGTATTTGCCAACCAGGTAAAACCGGCGTGGAACTCCATCCCACAAACTGACGTCAGGCACCTGTACAACACAATACATGTACCTCTGCGTGCTTGCATTCAACAGTCTGGCGATTACACTAGTTATTAATATACCGGTCTTTCATATTTTCAATGGCTTATTTTGCACTTATATTAGCCTGTGATGCTGCATGAGCTGCTGGACAAAGCGGTCACATGTGCGTGAAGAGTGCTTGCTTGTCTGAATGAATGTGTGAGTGCGTGTGTGTGCTTCCTTTTCTGAAGAAGACTTTCGCCGATAGCTAATTCGTAAATGTCTTTTCGTTGTGCCTGTGTGAAACTCACCGTGTCATCTTTATGTTGAGTAGCGATTTATCTTTTCCTTATATTGCCGTTATTCCAACTTGAAGTTTCCACTGCACTAAAATTCCTATTAAAAATAAATATATTTGACCACAAATCGGATCTTTCATCAGAAATACTTAAGGAAATCATACGCTACAAATTTTACACCAACGCATATTATTTGTTTGCCATTTCTATGAAATTACAAAAAGAAAAGAAATTATGGCAACAGTAACAAAATAAAAACTTGACAATTTAGTCATAGTTTATAACAGAAATAGAAAGTACGTGATCTGCTGCATGTGTCTACATAATATGACTTTATATACTTGTAGTCCTTGGAAACGAACAACATAACACAAAAAATAGAGTTCTCCAACCCCAGTTTTACTCTTCAGCTCTGACTGTTCGTAATGCCCAAATAGTGGTATGATCCTCGATTAAAACATTATTTTTGATCAGAGTTTCAGAAAGTTAGTAACATTGTAAGAATACTGCTCATTTTTTGTGGCATTCAACCTGTCATTACCTTTCGATAAAAAGATCGAACGGTGGGTGGCCTAAGTTCCCTTTTATTAGTCTATTTTATCTGATACGTCGTTTCTAGGTATCTTGAAATAGGTGATGCAAAGTATGAGGTATTTTTTAGAATATTTCAATCATTTATTATAAATAAGAGCAATAAAAAACCGAAATTCCGTTATTGAGGAACTTGGTATTTTCAGCAGTTTTAACAGTCAGGTTAAATTGGACAGGAAGAAAAGTATGTAACGGACAAGCGATTGTTTCAGCGATAATAGCCAACCGTAGTACGTCTACACGTCTTTTTAGTCATCTGATACTAATAAAATAAACAAAATAAATGTTTTATCCACCACCATTTCATTTTTATTACATTGAAAATTACGACTCCAGCTTCAGTATGTTTTTTGATCTATTTATTTGGATTTAAGACTCCCATAGTAATTCACATCATACCTGATTCATGCTCTCGCTAACACAACCCACTGATTTGAATGGTTTTAGAGCTGAGAGTATCTCACAACGGGAGATACTGCTTTTAAACTCTTTATATTCAGACAGATCACAAAATTATTTGTGAAAACCCAATTTATTTTAGCAAAAGCGCTGATGACCATTTTTAATCTTCTGATTATTTTTATTTTTATTAACTTAGTCAGTGTTTCAAACTGCCCTAAAAGCAAAAACTCATCCACGGGTTCCCTGACTCCACTGCAAAAACAAATCTCGAATTTCTGACTGGCCTGAGATACTGAATAATGCTAAAAGTTCTTTCAGAGCTCATTTTCACATTTTGTATTAGAATATCTTTGAAATCAAGAAAAATTATGTACGTAAGCACCCGCATCTCGTGGTCGTGCGGTAGCGTTCTCGCTTCCCACGCCCGGGTTCCCGGGTTCGATTCCCGGCGGGGTCAGGGATTTTCTCTACCTCGTGATGGCTGGGTGTTGTGTGCTGTCCTTAGGTTAGTTAGGTTTAAGTAGTTCTAAGTTCTAGGGGACTTATGACCACAGCAGTTGAGTCCCATAGTGCTCAGAGCCATTTGAACCATGTACGTAAGCTGAGATGCTGATACGTTAGTGACGTAAGGATTTTTATCTTCTAGTACCCTCCCAGATTCAGAGATTTTCAGTTAAACATGAAACTTTAAATTCGTAACCCCCCACTTTATTTGATATACTTGCTTTCGATCATCATTCAGAGTCATGTCAGTTGTTTCTGTAATCTATTTTATTTCTTACTTTTACATAAATCACTTCACAAAAATAGCTGGCCGTTTTATATATTTCTTTTATTTTCAGTTTTTGTTTAGAACGGGTGGAATATAATATATTAAAATATCGATCGGTATTCTGTTATTATTAAGGGTGTTACAGATTACGATAAAGCACAGAAGTTTCAGTTTATCCTGTGATTTGATATTTTTTGGCACTTGGTTTACATAGCTAGCAGAAGCTGTACGTGAAACATTTCGATTTTCCCCCAAAGTACTAAGTTTCTTGTTAGAAACGCTAATTACTCTCAATCTGTTTTTCTTTCCTCAAAACTGAACCTTACGCCGGTTAATTTTATACTCCATTTCTCTATTTGCCACTCTTCATTCGGCTATGACAATTCCGGCAAAAAATTTCCCCTCAAGTCACTAATATTTTTCTTAATTACTTGGATTGCATTCAAGCAATTAAATACTCTTTTGTAAAACAAGACCTCACCCACGTAAGTTTGATATCCCATTTGTCTGTTCACCACTCTTCGTTTGTCTATGAAAATTCAAAAAATAATTTTCCTACAAATTACAAAGTTTTTTTCTTGATCACCCGAATTAATTTCAAGCAGTAAAATATTTTTCTATACAATTAGACTTCCCACTGGTCAACTTGATACTCTATTTGTGTATTTTCCACTTTACGTTTCGCTGTGATAATTCAGATAAAAATCCACTTTGTGAGTTCTACGGAGCCTCGTTTTAGCGCCGCTCAAACATGTGACAAAAAACCGTTTTGAGTTTACCAGAGGGATCGGTTGGCATTTCCAGTCCCGCGAATTAAGCACGATGACCCTGTGTTGGGGTATAATTTCGGAAAGGCTACTACCATCTGTTCGCCAAATGTCAGGCCCTGAACTGCCCTATGTCAGTTTTTAACACAACTGTCTAGAACCGTGCGACTTTGAGATTCCTATCGTATCTCCATTCTGAAAGAGGCGTTGTCTGCCTCTGACGTTCCAGACATTTCTGGGTACGTCCTGTTTATCCTCGGCCATTACCGCCGAATATCAAACCGAGGATCCCATCTCATTCCAAGCTACTGGGAAACGGGCCGCCATCTAGTCTTCCCTCGTTATCGTGATTTCAGCATCGAGAGCGCCAGGTCTCATGCATTGCTGAACTCAACAGGCTCTTCGTGGTAATGAGATCCTTCTGGATACGCATCTCTTCTTTTGCAATGTGAAACGAGGTCGTAGATGCGTAGGATAAGACCTTACTGTTTTCTCAGATCTTTCGTTACTGAAATGGTGTATTTAGTTTTAGAAAAGAGAAGACGATCGTAGTTTCACATTCGTTTGAAGTGCAGCTGATTTTATGGAGGCTTGGACGCAATATGAGGCTGGAATATTAATACATATATTGTTTGGGACGACGTTGCTGCGTGCTGCCCAACACAATGGCTCTAAATTGTTTCGACCTGTTATGTGTGTTCGTATCTTAGGTCGTATAAAAACGGTGAATGGACGCAATGTAGATATACACTTGCCAGATGATTCTCGGCTGCAAGAAATTACTCTAGTCTCATACTTTATGATCTTGATATGTGATAAATACGCATCCGACAGATGTCAGGTCACCCTTTGTTTCAATTCCCAGCAATATCCTTCTGCTCTGCTTTTGCAGTGTGACGGAATGTGTTTATCTGAAGTAACAAATGACAGAATAGCGTCATACAAATCGAAGAAGATTAAATTCTGCTGTTTCTTCATTTAAAAAAAGAATTATTTACTAGAAGTCGATTTCCAATCCTCCTTTCTTTTCACGGGCATGTGTTGTGTAGCTACAGATCGGATCACCTGTATCTCTTTAACATAACATCAGTACGTTGAAACATCTCTGTGAAGTCGTTTCATAAGACGCTTGTCGAATTCGGCACAACTTATTCGCTTTACTATCTGATTTTAGCTCAATTCATGAACTCTTCCAGAAAGACTGAGCACTCAAATAAGGACTATTGAATATTATAAGTGTGTTTTAATGTGGGGTTTCGGTTTTGTTTTGTGGGAAACGCTGAGTTGGTCATCGTCTTCTGGGAGCAGACGATGTTGCTTCTCGTTCGAAGGAGAACAGAGGATGACCAACTTAGGTTTCCAATACCTGAACAGAGAGGTTTACCCATTCTAGTCGAAGGCTGTTTTTGTGTGTGAGGTTGGTGACGGAGGGCTACCCCTCTGTTACCTTCCGCTGCACGGGGAGCTAGGTAACTTCGAAAGAGAAAGGGGCACTCTTCGGTGAACGCTTGCTGAGTACGGATCGTAGCTCTTAGGGGGGTTTCAGGTGATAGGAAGCAGGTTGAATTAGGACATCGTTATGTTTAACTGTTGAAATACTTAAGAACTTCAACTTAACTGAAGCGTGTGAAGCGAGTTATTTTTACGAATATGCCATAGTTATATTGCTTTAAATCGGCGATTTTTGGGTGTTTGAGTTAAAAGTGAGGAAGTTACTTTGTTCAATTTGAACAACGATGAAGTAGAATTTCAAACGGTAAATCTGATTAGGAAAAGCTGGTTAGGATGACTTCAACCGTACATGAGTGTAATACTGTGACGCAGCGAGTATGATTTTTAGTCTTATGTTTTGTGGAAGTTGCTTTTGTCTTAGTGTGTCGATTTTGTGCCACGTGTTTGGTAAGCAATGACCCTTCTGGTCCACCACGGTACCGCAATAAGTTTTATTTTAACAGTTTGCTTGTTTAATGAGCTATAATTTCTGCAAGAATATCTGTTCTTTCGTGCGCTTTCTACAAAGTAGCACAACAGTTCGATTCGGAATGCACCACGTGCTCTAGTTCGGCCGTTTGCAAGCAGCAGTCGCAGTTAGTATGTTGAATAATTATCGCACAACCTCGTGCATTGGTTAAACCTCTGTCCAGAATAGTGCATGCGTAGAATCGTAATGCGAATCTCACTGAGATATTTTTATGGTATGAATGCAAAGGAGATGATAGTATCATTGTCTCCCGTTTTCAGTATTTCTTCTTGCTGTAGTTAAATTGTGCTCTTTTACATTCTCACGTAATTCTTACTTACATATTTCTAGTCAGGCACCAGTTATGTGTAGCTAGGATGTGCAACCAAATACTTAGACACAATAAATAATGTACGTGAAAGATAAATTCTGTGGTGTTGATCTTACCCACTTACTCCGACTCCCAATTCTGAATTAATCAAGTTGCTTCATGCACGACATGGAGTGTTATTTATCTGACTACTTAAAGAAATTTGCATACTTGTAATTGAATTATTAAAGTAATTAAAGTAATAATTTTCCAGCTCAGTTTTTTTTTCTAAATGGTTAGGAAGGGCTTGGGCTGGTGGCGACTCTGAATTTCTGAATTTCTATCATTATTTGTGTGAGAGATGCAGCTAAAAATGCGAGATAACGTATATGGCTCGATGAGAAACGTTATCGTGAAATATTAACTCAGTTTAGGGAGGACGAGTAAACCTCCCTCTTCTCAACCCCCTTTCTTTTTAGTAGAATTTAATTCCCACTCAAAAAACAGTTCCATTTAAAAAACTAGTTTTCCATGCATCTCAGTATTTAAGATATCTTCTAAACTATGTGTCGTACAACGATATAATTTTAGAGCTACATTCAGTAATACATGCGGCTATCTTCAAAATATGGTGCGATTAGGATTAGTAATAAAGACATAATAAATTACAAGGTGCGATGAAAAAGTTTGTTCTAAGGTCGTACAGTGCAGAATCGGTATGATAATCAGACAAAATTGCAGTGCGCATTTAGGCAATCATTTCACCGACGTACCAGGTTGAAGGTACCCGTTTGGTAAAACACAGTGTCCTGCTGCGTGAACATCTCCGTAACTGCCTGAGCACACCCTCGCCCGACAGGAATCGTAGACCCTTCAAGGCACTTGTTGAAGGGCCGAAGCTGCGATAGTCGCATGGCGAGAGATCAGGACTACAGGGTGGGTGCGCGACTGTCACTCACATGAATTGGAGTTAACTTCTGCGTTGCGACAGTGGCGCTAAGGGGACGTGAGTTATCATGAAGCAGCTACCCGGAACTTGGTACATCATTGCACAAAGATAGTTTTCGACAGACATATTGCACCACACATATGTTTCATTCTCCGATAGATGTGTACGGGTGGTTGTACTCTGGAAGCCTAGAAAACTATACATCTACATCTACATGGTTACTCTGCAATTCACACGTAAGTGCCTGGCAGAGGGTTCATCGAATCATTTTCATACTACTTCTCTACCATTCCACTCTCGAATGGCAAGCGGGAAAAAGGAACACCTAAATCTTTCTGTTTCTCTTACACTCCTGGAAATTGAAATAAGAACACCGTGAATTCATTGTCCCAGGAAGGGGAAACTTTATTGACACATTCCTGGGGTCAGATACATCACATGATCACACTGACAGAACCACAGGCACATAGACACAGGCAAAAGAGCATGCACAGTGTCGGCACTAGTACAGTGTATATCCACCTTTCGCAGCAATGCAGGCTGCTATTCTCCCATGGAGACGATTGTAGAGATGCTGGATGTAGTCCTGTGGAACGGCTTGCCATGCCATTTCCACCTGGCGCCTCAGTTGGACCAGCGTTCGTGCTGGACGTGCAGACCGCGTGAGACGACGCTTCATCCAGTCCCAAACATGCTCAATGGGGGACAGATTCGGAGATCTTGCTGGCCAGGGTAGTTGACTTACACCTTCTAGAGCACGTTGGTTGGCACGGGATACATGCGGACGTGCATTGTCCTGTTGGAACAGCAAGTTCCCTTGCCGGTCTAGGAATGGTAGAACGATGGGTTCGATGACGGTTTGGATGTACCGTGCACTATTCAGTGTCCCCTCGACGATCACCAGTGGTGTACGGCCAGTGTAGGAGATCGCTCCCCACACCATGATGCCGGGTGTTGGCCCTGTGTGCCTCGGTCGTATGCAGTCCTGATTGTGGCGCTCACCTGCACGGCGCCAAACACGCATACGACCATCATTGGCACCAAGGCAGAAGCGACTCTCATCGCTGAAGACGACACGTCTCCATTCGTCCCTCCATTCACGCCTGTCGCGACACCACTGGAGGCGGGCTGCACGATGTTGGGGCGTGAGCGGAAGACGGCCTAACGGTATGCGGGACCGTAGCCCAGCTTCATGGAGACGGTTGCGAATGGTCCTCGCCGATACCCCAGGAGCAACAGTGTCCCTAATTTGCTGGGAAGTGGCGGTGCGGTCCCCTACGGCACTGCGTAGGATCCTACGGTCTTGGCGTGCATCCGTGCGTCGCTGCGGTCCGGTCCCAGGTCGACGGGCACGTGCACCTTCCGCCGACCACTGGCGACAACATCGATGTACTGTGGAGACCTCACGCCCCACGTGTTGAGCAATTCGGCGGTACGTCACCCGGCCTCCCGCATGCCCACTATACGCCATCGCTCAAAGTCCGTCAATTGCACATACGGTTCACGTCCACGCTGTCGCGGCATGCTACCAGTGTTAAAGACTGCGATGGAGCTCCGTATGCCACGGCAAACTGGCTGACACTGACGGCGGCGGTGCACAAATGCTGCGCAGCTAGCGCCATTCGACGGCCAACACCGCGGTTCCTGGTGTGTCCGCTGTGCCGTGCGTGTGATCATTGCTTGTACAGCCCTCTCGCAGTGTCCGGAGCAAGTATGCTGGGTCTGACACACCGGTGTCAATGTGTTCTTTTTTCCATTTCCAGGAGTGTATTTAATTATGATGATCATTTCTCCCTACGTAGGTGGGTGCCAACAAAATATTTTCGCAATCGGAAGAGAAGGTTGGTGATTGAAATTTTGTAAATAGATCTCGACGCAAAGAAAACCGCGTTTGTTTCAGTGACTGCCACCCCAACTTGCGTATCATAACAGTGACACTCTCACCCCTATTGCGCAATAACACGAAACGAGCTGCCCTTCTTTGAACTTTTTCGATGTCCTACGTCAATCCTACCTGGTAAGAATCCCACACCGCGCAGCAATATTCCGCCTTCTCCACAATATTATGTATGTGGTCTTTCCAATTTAAGTTGCTCGTAATTGTAATTCCTAGGTATTTAGTCGAATTGGCAGCCCTTGGATCTGTGCGATTTATCGTATACCCGAAATTTATCGGATTTCTTCTAGTACTCATGTGGATGACCTGCGCGTTGGTCGTGTTTGGACGCATTTGATAACATCATCACCTAGTACACGTTCCGCGTTTACCGCACACACGTCGCAAGGACACGAATGCCACACTAGTCCTACATCGCGTATAATCTTTAGCAGCGCCCCCAAAATGTAACTTTTTGATCGCCCCTTATAAAAAGTCATGCCTGATGCTGAAATTTTACGGCTTTAACAGCAAAATTATACGATGGTAAGTCAATTTTTATCCGTAAAGTAGCTACAAAATTTTATTTTAATCAAATAGGAAACTTACAAGAACATCATTTTTCGACATGGTCTCCTTGCGTTTCAACGCACTTGGTCCATCGTTGTAGAAGCTTCCTGATGCCCTCATAAAAGAAGGTTCTCAGTTGAGCTGCGAGTCAGGAATGTACCGCTTCTTTCACTACTTCGTGCGAGGCAAATCGACGGCCTCTTAATGCCTGTTTGAGTGGACCAAACAAGTGATAGTCAGAAGGGGCAAGATCGGGACTATATGGAGGATGATCCAGTACTTCAGATTTGAGTTTCTGGAGCGTTTCATCAGTGTGGGCAGCAGTATGCGGACGGGCATTGTCGTGCAACAACACAAAACCTTTTGACAGCAATCCTCGGCTTTTTCTTACAATTGCAGGCTTTATCCTGGCAGTAAGCATCTCACTGTAACGTACAGTGTTTATTGTTGTGCCCCTTTCCCCATAATGTTCCAGTACTGGACTTTGTGTGTCCCAAAAAACCGTAAGATCAGTCTTCCTGCGGACGGTTGGGTCTTGAACTTTTTCTTGCACGGCGAATTTGGATGTTTCCATTCCATACTCTGACGTATACTCTCCGGCTCGTAATGATAAATACATGTTTCGTCACCAGTAATGATCCTGTCAAAAAAGTTGTCCCCTTCGTTACCGTAGCCATCCAAATGTTTTTTTGCATATATCCAAGCGCGTTTGTTTATGCAACTGTGTGAGATGTTTTGGGACCCATCTTGCACAAACTTCATGAAACCCAAGTCTGTTGTGGATGATTACGTAGGCTGCACCGTGACTAATTTGCAGACGATGTGTCACTTCGTCAATAGTTAATCGTCTGTCTAAGAGAATCATTTCACGCGAACGCTCAGTGGTTTCTTCATTTGTGGCGGTAAACGGTCGTCCGGCTCCTTCCTCGTGAGTAACACTTGTGCGACAATTTCGGAATTTTTCAATCCAGTCGTAGACACTCTGTTGTGGCAAAACACTGTTCCCGTACTGTACCGAAAGTCTTCGATGAATTTCGGCCCCTGATACGCCATCCGACGAAAAATTAAAAAAAAAAAACAAAAACAAAAAAAGCGTTACAGGACGTTGCTCTTCTATGGTGCAAATAGACAGCGGAGCAGCCATGATTAACATCACGGCAGTGGTAACGAAACTAACCTAGCAGCTTTAAAATTTCAAAGATATAACAACAAGTAAACAAAGCATGCGTCATCAACGTAAAACGACAGTACGACAAAAATATAACTAAATTGCGGATAATAATTGACTTACCCTCGTAGTAAGCGATAAACTTTTTTCTTTTTATTATTTTGTGGGGGTGTCAATGGCAAAACTTTCGAAGAGATTCGAAATTATGTGCAGATTTTGTTGCAGGTCCCTAAGTGCTCTCGTTCTCAAGCACTGGGTGATAATACCGTCCGTAATTTGCTTGTCATGTATCACGCTGCCTCCATATACAGTTTCTAACTTGAATGCTTGACTTGCCGTGTTAGACCTTCAATGTAAGATTATACCTCATAATGAGTGCATTATGACTGCATTTTATATATTTGTACAGTTGATCAGTAGTCACATAATGTATGAAAAGTCAAATTTTTTTTTGCCCTTTGAAGCTGTTAGATAGGCAACCAGTAGCTAGGATTGAGTGGTCAGATGAACGTTTTTCCATTTAGTAATGTAGGTGGAGAAGTCACTTGCAAGTGACTTAAGCATAACATAAACTAGGAGGATCAGATCACAATTTGTACCCAACTATAGCGCATACGAAATGGAAAAAGATTATGGTTAAATGTCTCTTCGACGACGAGATCATTAGAGACAAAGCAGAAACACGGATTGGGCAGAGATGGGGGAGGAATTTGGCTGTGCCCTTTCAAAGTAGCCATCCCGGCATTTGCATTAAGTGTTGTTGTAACAGGTCATAAAACCTTAATCTGGATGGGTCGAGACGGATTTTGTAACGTACTAAGGTGGAATAACTCATTCATAACATGAATATCATTTCGTTTTTCCTTTGTGCTATCTGTTCCATACATTAGACATGTATAGAGGTTGGACATCAATAAAATCGACAAACTGCAGGGACGAATTCCTGTCTTGAAATGGAGGGGGAAAAACATCCTATGAATACGCGTCCGGAAATGCATCGTCGCCACGGTAGATGACGCTGACGAACGACAGTTGCTCTGTCTGCGAGCCGTGAATTCCTTGTGTGTTACAGGTAGCGTGACTGGCACAGCGCACTATAAGCAGCAGAATGATCCGATATTCATGTGGGCAACAAGCCGAAATGGTGTTTGCTTACGGCAAAACTGATGGAGACGATCAGTAGGCAGAACGTCTGTACCAAAACAAATACCCTCACTGACACCAATCACATTCACACAACAATTCAAGCGCCTTTTTAGCGTTCGTGTGATCATAGGTTCTTTAAGCGAGACGAACGTGCAGAGAGGCGGCTGACAGTGCATACACCAGATTTTGAGCCGGCCGTTGGTGGCCGAGCGGTTCTAGGCGCTACAGGCATGAACCGCGAGACGGCTACGGTCGCAGGTTCGAATCCTGCCTCGGGTATGGATGTGTGTGATGTCCTTACGTTAGTTAGGTTTAAGTAGTTCTAAGTTCTAGGGGACTGATGACCTTAGAAGTTGAGTCCCATAGTGCTCAGAGCCGTTTGAAAAGCAGATTTTGAGGAGCGGGTTCTACAGGATATTGACACGAACCGTAGAACAAGCTCCAGGCAAGTGGCCGACAACATGGTGCAATCTAAAGAACGATTATGCGTATCCTACATGACAACCGCTACTGTCCCTATCACTTTCAATACCACGGAGGCCAGTTTGAATACCTGTTGTGACGTGGATGCGATGCGGCTGTTTACTGCGTTCCGGAACGATCTGTTGCCTTTTCACGCATGCCGCGCGTTTCCGTACACAAGATCATAGGACCTTTTTGTCTCCCCTTCCAGTCAGGAATCCGTCCCTGCAGTTTGTCGAATTTATTAGTGTCCATCCTGTATACACCAAATCATCAAATTCTTATCCAAGCTGTAGTTTTCTAAGCTTTATCATCTGGTGTATAATTTGCAAGCTGAGGATAATAACAGTATAAATAGTTTATCGAGAAAGATTTTACTTAAATTTTTTTCGAAAATTAGTATTCATTGGAACGACACGCACTTCAGTATTCGATTCCGTTGGTAATTATTTGTTTTGGCATTGGCGTACTGTACTTGAGAGCTTCTTGAAGAACAACTTATCTTTTCCCGGAAACTGTGACTGTCAAAAATTATCTTCTTTAAAAACAACTGGTTCCTAGAATATTCGAATCTTAAGGGGAGGTTTACTATGTTTGGTCCGAAAAAAGCATGTTCTTTGACAATTTTTTCTCGGGATGTGATATATATATATATCAATGTCAAATTTGGTCAAAATGTTTATTGATATTTCCTCTACAAACTAGCATTTTTTCGACCGGAAATGTCGAATAGGAAAGGCGTAAGTCCCGTCGGAACGAAACAAAATTTCGATACGTCACAAGTCAGCCGGTTCGTCTGAAATCAAAATTGAGTTGACGTTAGCGAAGTGTATAAGATTCTTTAGGAGTTGTACCTCGCTTAAGTTACTCGGACCATAGGAAACAAAATGGTGGCCATTTGAAACAAAATAGGGTTTTTTTTCATCGATTTTTCGACTTCGTCGGCTAAGTAAAAATATTTATAGTTGATGGATCGGAATAAAAGTGGTACAACTCCTAGACAATTTAGTTAGATTCGTCGGAAACAAAGAATCATGCCAATCGGTTCAGTAGATTTGTAGTTACCATACCGCGCGATTAAAAAAAACTCATTCAGAGAAAAACGAGTTTTAAGTTTTAACTACATATAATCCAATATTATGCAACTTACGTTCAATCTGATATTCCGGGTATAGAAACTACTCCTTCCTCTTCCTCATAGAGGGCTTTCTGCTCGATCTGGGACATCCTGCGCTGCTCCAGAGTCGTTCGTACGCCCGGTGACAAGCGGTTTTCGGCCCCTTGAATCCGGTGGTCGTCCGAATGCTTGGCGAACTGCGTAGAATAGAGTCCCAGGGAGACGTCCATCGTTGTCATGGTCTTTAGAACTGCTGAATACCCTTCGTTGAAGATGCTCACTGCCAGGAAAGTCGCAATCTCCACAGTCTTCGCACCAGAATGCAAATGCTTGGGTGCTAACTCTTCCAAACACACGCGTTCAAACTCTCATTTGAATTTTGTGTTTTTCCTCTCAAGCACCGGTACAATAACTCGTCCTCCGCAAGGGCCTCGTAGATCGGATGAATTACTTTTCGAACTTCTTTGGAGAGCGGCTGGTCGTATTGATATTCGTCCAGATATCCAGTAGCGTCTGCAATGCACCACTTGCACCAACTAGTTTCCCCAGCCGCACAATTTTGGTGTTGTGGGTGCTCATCTGTCGAACACTTGTGTAAATACGTTGCCCAAATTGCCTTCTTCATCTGTTCCACCGAATTGGAATGCCGTCGGATTGCCAAGCCGCAGTACGTCGTAAGCTCCTTGATCACTTGATCTCTTGATCCTTGGGAAAGCACTTAGAATATTTCAGGCAGGTGCATTTTTTTGTTGAACCGCGAATAAACATTTCCGTTCCGTATTCGGAAAAACCGTTTCAGGGGAGGTTTCTAAACACTTTTATGGATCCAAAAATGCAATTTAAAGAAACCAAAAGGTAGTAAACCTCCCCTTAAAATGTAATGATTTCGAAAATTCAACTTGTCTTGTAGCGCTTACTTTGTCAGCTTAGAAAACTGTATTAATTTCCTAGAATCGTATGTTAGTTTATGAAATATTTCGTTTAGAAAATACGAGTTTCCAGAAAAATCTTGGCCAGCTTTTGGAAATCCCAGTGCGCGATAAGACTTACGCTCCACGAAACAGAACCATCATTTGTACACATTTAAAGACGCTGAGCCAACTGATAATCAAAATACCGTCTGCCTCTTGGGCTAATGGTTATCTCTAATCCATACTTTCACTGTCTTTTGTTTTCCTATCTAAAATGAGTAGCTTTATATATAGACATTTGCTAACATCTTTCCCGGACGCGTTTTTATACAGCCGTCGTGCACAAAGGCACTCAGTCACTGGCGAGCATTCAAAGAATACACATGCCGTGTCGGACAGCGATTAGCAGTCACAAGGGGAGGCCGCCAATTGTGAAATTCAGATTCGATTCATACTGCGCATAATAAAAGCTCATGGCCAGAGGTGTAATGTGGCAAAGCACCAAGATGCACTTCTCAGCCGTTGTCGAGAAAATCGACAGTTAAAAGAAACCGTTGCGGTGAAATACTCTCTACGATTAATATTGTTCTGCAGCGTTGTGGCGCAGCGGTAAGCGCTCGGGTTCGTAATCCGAAGGTCGCCGGATCGAATCTCGCGCCATACAACATTTTTTTTATTATTGGTTTATTGTAATTCAAATATATATATATATATATAAACTATTAATGAATTGCTTATGCATGTTGGTGAAGGCGGATCGCTCTCCAATTGTACCGCCTCCATTTTTCCGTTTTTTTTTTTAACGGGGTGTACCAAAGCTCTCCCGTCCGCACTGATTTTCGACGATGTTATAAGTTGCGCTAGGGACCGCATCTACCTTCTTTCGAAGTTAGCAGGCAACTACGCTGTTATGCGGTGGATCGTTTCGGCCCATTCAACATCTGTCCTTCAAGTGTAACGAGCGAGTAACGGAGTTTATATTTCATACCAGCCACAGCGAATTTGTGTTCGTGGGGGTCTCTATTCTAATTCGAACGTTTGACTTACATTATACGTATTCGTTTCGGAATATCGTTTCTACGTCTTCCGTTAACTATACATGGTTAACATTATGAAGACAATTAATAACATTTGTGAAATACAACTTTGTTTGCGGAAAACATAATGATGTTCGAAGTCGCCAGTTTTTCCACGACAAACGACTTTCAACAACTTATTATATGCATAATTGTTGCAACTGATTGCCGGGAATTATATATATATGTGTGTGTGTGTGTGTGTGTTTATATATAAACACATTTGAATTACAAAAAAAAATAGTAAAAAAAAAAGGTTGTATGGTGCGAGATTCGATCCGGCGACCTTCGGATTACGAACCCGATCGCTTACCGCTGCCCCACGACGCTGTAGAACATTATTAATCGTAAAGAGTATTTCACCGCAACGGTTTCTTTTAACTGTCGATTTTCTCGACAACGGCTGAGAAGTGCATCTTGGTGCTTTGCCACATTACACCTCTGGCCATGAGCTTTTATTACGCGCAGTATGAATCGAATCTGAATTTCACAATTGGCGGCCTCCCCTTGTCAGTATGTTGAAGTTGTATGTCGGTAAGTCGGCAGCCAGCATTCAAAGAACGCAATTACTGTGTTACTTGTTAGTCATTTAGTCAGTCGGCGCCCGACATTAAACACGAAAAGATCCGTGTCAGTGACCGTGTTTTCAAGTGATCTCGTGCTCTGTAACTATTGATTACGAGCTTTTTGCCCGTGTCATCGCCTGTGAACGCTTACGTCACATATATTTTACACAAATATATATGTATTTCGACTTACATTTAAAATATTAAAAAACTAGAAACGCGCCTCGATTGCGTAAAAAGCACCTGGTGTTAACCTAGGTTTCGGCGTAGATAACTACACCTTCTTCAGAAAAATAAAACCCACAAGTGCCTAAGAAGACCTTTGTCAATGATTAAAAGAACACCATAGCTAAACATTTATAAACGAAAAAAAGGATAACACAAACAGTACATATGCACAAAGTCTAAACCACTACTTAACTTAATGGTGTAACCTCCACCTCACACCGGCCTATGTTCGATGGGCCGTGATCCGCCAGGCATCGCCGGTCAACTGCTGTGTATGTGAAATCGGTTGGAAACTTTCCTCAAGTCAGCACGTTGTAGGTGTCGCCACCGGCGCCAACCTAGTGTGAATGCTCTGAAAAGCTAATCATTTGCATATCACAGCATCTTCTTCCTGTCGGTTAAATTTCGCGTCTGTAACACGTCATCTTCATGGTGTAGCAATTTGAATTGCCAGTAGTGTAATTGATACATAAGGGTTTTCTTCAGTACGTACAGGTAAGTCGTCCGTAAATATTTTCACCTTATCTACTGAATATGTATTCTTTCCATTTCGACGTCCCAGTTTAACATCATCTCTAACGTTAGGCTGTAACTTCATTTTCCAGCAGCCACTTTCAGTTGTCTGGCAGTTAAATTTGAGTGCCAGAGTAGACGGCACAGCCATTTCAGGTTCCGTGCACTGGTGATCACTGTGGCGTGCGACGCCCAGTCCCGTGGGGGCGGCTATCATCAAGTTGCCATGGTAGCCGTGACGCCACCGCCTTCCCTCGCGGGCCCTCTCCCCAGAGAGAACAGGGCTTCCGCGTGCCAGCCAGCCAAGTACGGAGTCCTCGCTTCACGTTTGTCGACGGGGTGCTCGGCAGTGTCGTCTCTGTATATAATATCTCTACGAAGGATGTTTAATAAAGACTGAAGGTCGTTTCTTAATAGCTTTATTTTAAAATTTTGCAAATTCAGACTTATTGTCAGCTTCAGTGGACACTAATCAGCCAAAACAATATTATCAGTGCCCACCGCGACTTTGGATGCCTCCTGGTGGAGTTGCGGGCACGTGACGCGGTGAAAAAAAAAGTATGTAGGTGGAACAGACACGGACGGGGGATCACCCTAGCGGAGATATGGGCAGCTAATGGGGAAATCCATAGAGATACGCGACTGCGACAAAAGAGAGATTATTATTATTACACAGAGCCTGTGAACGAGTATCTCGAAATCGGCGAAGCTGATCGAATGTTCATGTGCTGCTGTCGTGAGCAACCACGGAAGGAGATAGAACGTCAGTGAAACTACCACTATGCGCTAAATTGTTGGACGTCCATTACACTTCACAGAACGTGTAGTTCGGAGGCTTGTCTGCTCTATAAAGTAAGGTAGATGGTGATCTGTGGCATCTCTACCTAAAGAGCACATCTCGTGCACGCACAAGTGCTTCGGAGCACACCGTCCATCGTACACTGTTGACAATGGAGGGTTGGGTTGTTTGGGGAAGGAGACCAGACAGCGAGGTCATCGGTCTCATCGGACTAGGGAAGGACGGGGAAGGAAGTCGGCCGTACCATTTCAAAGGAACCATCCCGGCATTTGCCTGGAGCGGTTTAGGGAAATCACGGAAAACCTAAATCAGGATGGCTGGACATAGGATTGAACCGTCGTCCTCCCGAATGCGTGTTGACAATGGAGCTCCGCTGCAGACCACCCCTCAGTGTTCACACGTTGACCCAACGATATCGTCAACTGAGGTTGCAGTGGGCACAGGACTATCGGGATTCGACCGTCGATCAATGGAAACGTGTCGGTTCTTCGGCTGGATCACATTATTGCTACACTAGGTCGATAGTGGTCTCCACAAACGCCGTCATCGAGCTGAAAGGCGGCTCGAAACGTGCAGCGCGTCATGGACGCAGGCTGCTGGGAGCAGTATTGTGCAGTGAGAGATATTCTCCTGCGCATGCACGAGACCTGTGGTAGTAATCGAAGACACGCTGACAGTTGCGAACAAACTGCATCCGTTCATGCTTCATGTCTTCCCCGACGGCGATATCATATTTCAGCAGTTAAATTGTCCGTGTTCCGGAGCCAGAGCCGTGCTACATTGGTTTGGGGAGCATTATAGGCCGGCCAGAGTGGCCGAGCGGTTCTAGACGCTACAGTCTGGAACCGCGCGACCGCTGCGGTCTTAGGTTCGAATCCTGCCTCGGGCATGGATGTGTGTGATGTCCTTAAGTTAGTTAGGTTTAACTAGTTCTGAGTTCTAGGGGACTGATGATCTCAGAAGTTAAGTCCCATAGTGCTCAGAGCCATTTGAGCATTATAGTCAACTCACGTTGATCTCTCGGCGACCAAATTCTTCTGATTGAAAACTTATGGAACCTATCTAGGTCGCTGTCGGCTCCATCACTACGTACGCTAATCAGCGGCCCGTTATTCACGCGAATTACATGACCGATCCGTTCACATCTAACGCCACATACCTACACAAAACTATGAGCAAACTGTCGGATCCCTCATACCAACAATCAGTTATGTATTTCGTTCCAAAGACGGACGACAAGCTGTTAAGCAGGTGCTCGTAATGTTATGGCTCATCAGTGTAGACAGTGTGATCAAAAGTATTCGGACACCTGTATTTAATGCGCAGCTGAGCATTTGATGTCATGAGACGTGGATCTGGTAGTGTAGAAAGAGGTTGGGAGAACGGTTTTGTCAGTAGAGAAGCAGTAACAGCGGAATGGATTGATCCACTTCGAACGTGGACTGAAGATACCTGAATAAGGTAGCCATCGTTTCAACCCGTCTAAAACTGCCCAAGTCGACTGTTGATGATGTGATTGTGATGTGGAAACGCGGAGGAACAACCACAGCTAAACCAAGACTAGCTACATCTCGTTTACAGACGAGTAGCGACCGTCTAGCATAGCGGATGGTGGTTGTGAAAACTCGCAAGAAAACAAGTGAAGAAATCAATCGTGAGTTCCGAAGTACTACCAGCAGTCCAGCTAGCACAACGTCTGTGCGTAGGCAGTTGAAAATATTGGGGAAGAGTGGTTGAGCAGCTCTTCATAAGCCACACACGTCTGCAATCAGCGCTATGTGACGCTTGAGGTGGTGTAGACAGTGACACCTGTTGGGTTTGGGTGACTGGAAACAGTGATTTAGAGTGATGAATCACGCTACACCCTGTGGCAGTCGTATGGAAAGTTTGAATTCGGCGACTGCCTTGAGAACGGTAACTTCCACCATATGTGGCGCCAACAGCGAAGTACGAAGGAGGTGGTGTTATCGTTGGGACGTTTTTCATTGATAGGGCGTGGCGCCGAATGGAGCTTAAGAAAACGCTAAATGCGGGAGAATATGGACTCATTTTGCTGCGTGGTGTACTGCGTAGAGTAAAGGAAGTCTTCGGAGACGATGATCGTTTGTATCAGCGTGACAATGCACCCTCTCATAAAACAGCATACATGAGGCAATGGTTTCTGGGCGTTAATATTTCTGACATGGACTGGCCTGCGCGAACTCCCGACCTGAACCCAATGGAGGATCTTCGGGGTGAGTTAGAGCATCACCTTGCTTCAGACACCAGCGTCCATCGTGACAACCTTCTCTGTCTTAGGTTCTTGAGAAACAATAGACTGCCATTCCTCCACAGACATTGATACACGTCATTAAAAGTGTCGCAGCAGAGTTCAAGCCGTTTTGAACGGGAAAGGTAGACACACTCCACATTAATGTCTGCTAAAAGGTGTCTGTATATTTTTCGTCACATTGTGTATGTACTGTAACATTATCTCACTCTCCTTATTCACTAATGATAATGTTGTATGGGGGTTAACTGTAACTGACGTAGATATCGGGGTGTGACACACATACCTTGGGAGTGCTGGCATAGCACTCGTTTCGCAACCTGTTCTACAATGTTTTCTATTTAATTATTTACTTTATATCTCTTTCCTTCCTTCTTGATGTCATGTATTTGTATCACCTACCGGTGGTCAACAAATTTTTTACATAGTCACTTTATATGCGTATATTTTTGCGTATATTTTTGTTTACTTTTGTATTGTGTTACGAAGTCAGGTAGATATTTTTTAATTAAATCCTTTATCCTCTTTTTACTCGTATTTTACTACATATTCTTATTTTCTGTAACTATGTGCACTCATGCAGCACCTAACGGCATATTGTCTTTTCCTTGTGGGCCCGCGAGAGCACGCATAGCCGATCAGTCTGCCTACAACTCTGAAAGGGCCACATAGGCCTACCACTAGCCACAGTAGCAAAATGGTTCAAATGGCTCTGAGCACTATGGGACTCAACTGCTGAGGTCATTAGTCCCCTAGAACTTAGAACTACTTAAACCTAACTAACCTAAGGACATCACACACATGCATGCCCGAGGCAGGATTCGAACCGGCGACCGTAGCGGACTTGCGGTTCCAGACTGCAGCGCCTTTAACCGCACGGCCACTTAGGCCGGCCCACAGTAGCATTCGTGTACATAATATGGTTTCATCTACAAGTTACTGGTGTAACGATACTGTATACAAAATATCGCACATTAATGTGGATTGTTAAGACGGTTTCCTGCTCTGTATATTTTTGCTCGGTTTATTGCATTTTTGTAATTTCATCGTATAATGAGTGCCTGTTTATATCTTACGTCTGGAATAAATAATACTTTATCTCAGTGGTGTAAGCCGTAAGCTTATTGAGATCTGTCTCTTACATGAGCGTCTGCTGAGATGCAAATGTTGTGTCTTGGCCTCATTTTACGATCAGACAATACATATATTTTTATAATAGGTATGTAATTGTCTTTTTGATTGTATTATTGCGGTTTCTGTAATTCCTCATGGTACATTGCGGAAGTGTAATTATCTGTTGTTATTCCAGATCTGAAGGTGGTTGTATAATTAGCGGAAACTAGTCGTCGTAAAATGTTGTTAATTCGTGATCTTGACCATTAAAAGATTTTATTAAAAACTATATTTAAAAATTTTAAGTGAAGCTTACAGGTGGCTTGTATCTATCCTATCCATGTCAGAAACTAATATTAGAAATTCACTCCTTTACGGTCTTTCAAAAAATTAACTATTTCCAAAAATATATTTATAAACATTTGAAACTTCCCCTTAGAAAAATTATGAAAGACTGTGCTGGTAAACTTCTACGTTATTTGATTTTCAAACAGCTTAGCAAAACTGAACGTACTCAGACACTTCTCTCTTTCCTTATTCTGATCATCACTAAACTGACACACAATATTTTTAGCGCAACGCAATCTGACTTTCATAATCCCTGGCATACCATATATATATATATATATATATATATATATATATATATATATATATATATATATATAAGGCGGATGCACAAACAGTGCGCGAACTCTTACGGAAATCGGCAGTTCAAATTTGGTTCAATTGCTCTGAGCACTATGGGACAATCCTAGAACTTAGAACTACTTAAACCTAACCAACCTAAGGACATCACATGCCCGAGGCAGGATTCGAACCTGCGACCGTAGCGGTCGCGCGGTTCCAGACTGAAGGGCCTAGAACTGCTTGGCCACTCCGGCCGGCAATCGGCAGTAAAGCCGCGAGTAATGAGTATAATGGGCAGGGGCACTATGAATATAGTGCAGGACAATAAGCTGCGTATGTGGGTCTCACGGGAGGCGTGCCAGAGATAAGTCCCTGCAGTCGCAATATCCACTGTGTCCTCGGTGACTCACGTGGATAGAGCGTCTGCCATGTAAGTAGGAGATCCCGGGTTCGAGTTCCGGTCGGGGCACACATTTTCAACTGTCCCCGTTGACTTATATCAACGCCTGCATGCAGCTAGGGGTGTTCATTTCATTGCAATGACATACCCGTGTATGTCACACAAGCTCAGTTCTACTCGATGCCCAGATACATCCTTGGTTGCTTTCGCCGAAAATTACGCTATAAGGTAACCTGCTGCGGCATCTATGTAATGGGCAAGAACACTCAACACGATTTAATTTCTCCTGAATCAAGGAGTCGTTGCCCTCCAGCGGCTTCCCATTGCTCTACTCTCCTATGCAGTACTTGGCTCTGTGTACTAAACTTCGCGTCATGTATAAATTCCAAATTTACAACACATTTAATCGTGTATTGTTCTTACTATACGGTATTTGCACAATAAGAATATGCACAGATATTGGAGAAACCAGGAGAACATTTCACACCAGATACAGAGAGCATATAAGAGTATGGAAATACAGGACGAATGATTCAACTTTAGCCGAACACTTACAAAATTACCACCAGAGAAGCAGACATGGATATCATAAGGATAAACAACAAAAGAAAGCTTGTAATTGTACAAGGAAACTACCTCGTTAAAAACTAGAACAGGAAGGAACAGTTCATAAATAATCAAGTTAACCTGGCGAAACACATACTTGTTTAAATTAATAGCCCATTTAGTATAAAATGAAATATAGATATAAGACAACACCGCTGCCTATATTTCATTCACTCACTAACAACCTCCTCCCCCCCCCCCCCCCCCCCCCGAGTTCTCATCAGTTCATTTCCGTACAATCACTATCCCATTTCCGAACACATAATCACGCACATGCTGCTTCCTCTGCCCTCCCTGCGCCCTATATCTAGTTTCTCTCTGTCCCTGACACACACACACACACACACACACACACACACACACACACACATAGAGACAAGTGCCGAAGAGAGGGGGGAAAGTCCACTCACAAGGTTGGGAACACTCACAACCTACATTGAAAATGAATGTATGAACATAAACATTGTGCTACGTGCGGAACACGTCAAACTGCAGTACCATTTCTCTTGAGAATTGTACAAAAGCCGTGTAAAGCGGAAAAAGACCACAAATCTAGCATAACAAAAAAAAGTCATAAAATGGGAAACAATTCTAAAATTAAGTGGGAAAATCGGTCCATATCTACTTCAACCTTCAGTAACAACGAAGGAACGTGTGGTGGACGTCAGAATGTGTAAACAAGAGATAAAAACACTAAACTGTACGTGAAATACTGTTTTTAATCTATTAATACCAAAAATGTAAGAACGTATTGTATGTACCATATTTCCAGAATGGCCAGAGCAGATGCTTCGTAAAGGTGAAACGCTTGATGAGAAATATTCTTTAAATGCAGTAAGCTTAATACGGAAAAACTAATAATGTTTGCAATCAAAAACTTACGTTAACGGACCTGCGCATATAGCATAGCATGATACCTTTCCAGATCAGGATCCAATCCGCGCAGCGCATTAATAACCGTGGACGGTGCGCCAGCCATCCTGAGTGTGGTTTTTAGGCTTTCTCACTGTCGTTTGGGTAAATACTGGACAGCTACTCAATTTCTGTCTCAGAATATACAATACGCAAGCAGTTAAAATACGATCAGATACAGAACAAAGTTTACCCAATTCACAGATGGGTGGCAGCACACGACATTCTTCCATTAATGTGTACTTTCACTGGACGTGAAAACATTCGTGGACGAGGTGCTTCTGACGTCATAGAGTGGAATTCCACGCTCACTGCGTTGGAGAATCTGCGATATCAGGTTTTTGCCTCGTGGAGAGGAACGTGGCCAGTCAGATGCATCAATGCAGACGCCATATTGGATTAAGTCATACGGAGTTGAACTCCGTATTTCGTGGATTTTATATTATAGCGTATGTGTTACTTGTGCAACACATTTAAAAGCACTGGAATATCGAGGATCTCTCGAAAACTCATTGTTTCTGGTATGATTTGTTATAATAAAATGAAGGAAAATCAGTAGTCAAAAGCTTCTCGTATTAGATGCTGTTCACATCATAATTTGCATGGCATGAAAGTGTAGCGTTTGAATGCTACAGAGTACTGATGATTTATTGAAGTGCGTCGTTTTTGTTGTAATGTGTTATAATTAAATATCAAATAATATCTGTAATTACGTCATTTAGATATTTATTGGAACAGTATACGATGTAACTTAGACAGTGATGCTATGTAGAAATTGTAGCGTAATTGTCAACGTTGTGATCTACAAATGGGAGAGATTGCAGGTTTGAGCTTGAATGAGTACAATTTTTTTTTAACTTTTTGTATTTTAAAAGATTCTGGTATTGTCTTGATTCGTGTTATTGTTACACTCACTCTTTCTGTCTCCATCTCTTTTCCTCCCTCTCCCTCTCATCTTAGTTACATTATTTGTTAGTAATAATTTATTTGCTACCATTCTTGTTGCATAAGCTATTGACTGGAATGTTTCCCAAGCGGCTAGAAAGTCTTAGCGTGACTACCAGTCTGTGACAGAAAGAAAAGTTCCCGGGTTCCCGGGTTCGATTCCCGGCGGGGTCAGGGATTTTCTCTGCCTCGTGATGGCTGGGTGTTGTGTGATGTCCTTAGGTTAGTTAGGTTTAAGTAGTTCTAAGTTCTAGGGGATTGATGACCATAGATGTTAAGTCCCATAGTGCTCAGAGCCATTTGAACCATTTGAAAGAAAAGTTTTTACTGTTATTTATACCTATCTCTTGGTTTTATAGACTGCCTCATATTTGCACCTTGCCCGTAAATATCTTTTTCAATTACGGCGAGTAGTTTAGAAAATATCTCTGCCATTAGTATGAAATTACGGAATGAATTAGTTGGTTTGTGCAGTAAGGGGACCAAACTACGAGCCATCTATCCCTCTTTCCTCTTTCATACAGGCCTCGAGTTAAAAACAATCCAAAAAGGAGTCAGAGAAAGTAAAAAGCGTAAAACTAGCTTCGAATTAAACTAAAAGACAGAACTACAGAACCTAACAGAAAGAGGAAAACGTACACTAAAAGGAAAAGGTAGTGGAAGGTATTAAGATAATATAGTATATGGCCTGGGCTGGCTGATCGCAAAAACAAAAAAGGATGAGCCAGCCACCCTGCAACACTCTAAAATCTCAGACCTGAAAGACAAGGCTAGAGGATACAGATAGGGAAAAGACGAGCACCAAGGCGAACAAACAGCAAAGAAAGAGTAAGGAAGAGTTAAACTGCCGGGACGGTGGAGACCTGGGAGAGAAGGCCAGATACCCACCCTTAGAATGTGTGATAAAATCCCCCCTCACGAATAAAACGTAAAACAGCCACTGAGGCATTGTTTCCCAACATCATTGGCAGCCTGGCGAAAAAATTAAAAGTCCGCCGCAGAGCGGCTAAAATTCGGCAGTCCAACAAGATGTGGATGACAGTCATATGGAAAACAAGTTCTCCCGAAGGAGGTGGTTCAGAAATGTTCAAATGTGTGTGAAATCTTATGGGACTTACTGCTAAGATCATCAGTCCATTAGCTTACACGCTACTTAACCTAAATTATCCTAAGGACAAACACACACACCCATGCCCGAGAGAGAACTCAAACCTCCGCCGAGACCAGCCGACGGAGGTGGTGACCATGTGTCAGCCAAGTATGGTTTATGCAGAGCTAGCAAAGGACATTGGAGTCCTTGCGAGTGGCTTGCATGGATGACCACCACAGATTCGTTGTCTACTTGATAATATGTAGTTTATTTGGTGTACTGAGGGTGCGCCATTCAGTATAGCAGATCGCGAAAACTTTACGCCAGCCGGAGTGGCCGTGCTGTTCTAGGCGCTACAGTCTGGAACCGAGCGACCGCTACGGTCGCAGGTTCGAATCCTGCCTCGGGCATGGATGTGTGTGATGTCCTTAGGTTAGTTAGGTTTAATTAGTTCTAAGTTCTAGACGACTGATGACCTCAGAAGTTAAGTCGCATAGTGCTCAGAGCCTTTTGAACCATTTGAAAACTTTACGGTGGAAGACCGATCAGAGATCAGTCTCTGGTATGCCGATCTCCAGAGTTGATTTATCGGTAGCCAGTTTGGCCAAGCTGTTAGCAAGTTCATTACCCCTCATCCCGACATTTTTTGCGGTCCAAATTAAAGTCACTGAACGTCCACTGTTGCCGAGAGCATAAACAGACTCTTGGATATTCAGTACCACAGGATGGCGAGGGAAGCAATGGTCGAGAGCTGTAAGGTTGGTTAACGAGTCACTACAGATGGCGAAGGACTCACCGACACAGAAGCGGATATGCTCAAGAACGCGATAAATGGCTATCAACTCTGCAGTGAAAACACTGCAGCCATCCGGTATGGAGAGCTGCCAAGTGTGTCCAACGTGAGCATAAGCGAAGCCAACAAATCCTTCGACCAATGATCCATCAGTGTGGGCTAGTTCTGAGCTCTGCAACTCGCCGAGAATAGGGAACAATTGCTGGCGGATGGCCCCAGGTGGAATAGAGCCTTTTCGGGCCATGCGATATGTCCAGACGAAGCTGTGGGTGAGTCATGGACCACGGAGGTGTATGTAAGTCGATCTGCAGGAAAGGTGGTAGAGGGAAAGCGTCGAGTTCAGTAAGAAGCGGCCGGAGACGGACTGCAAGGGGATTCCCAGTTCCGGGCCGCCATTGCGGGAGATGGATCACCATGTTAGGGAAAAGGACACAGTAATTTGGAGGGTAAGGCGAACTATGAATGTGGGCGCCAAAGCCGCAATGAATGTGGGCGCCGGAGCCGCAATGGAGGAACGCCAGCTTCCCCGAGGAGGCTGTTCATTGGGCTTGTTTCGAAAGATCCCATTGCGAGCCGAACTCCACAGTGGTGGATAGGGTCCAGCAGATGCATTGCAGAAGCCGATGCTGAACCATACACCAGGTGCCCATAGTCAGTACGGGACTGTACAATCGCTTTGTACGACTGTAACAATACAGGGCGATCAGCACCCCAGTCGGTGTGGCTCAGGCATCGAATAATATTAAGATGCCACCAGCACTTTTCTTTAAGCTGACGACGATGGGGAAGCCAAGTTAAGATGCCGTTGAGTACCATTCACATGTGGCCGAGCGGTTCTAGGCGCTATAGTCTGGAACCGCACGACCGCTACGGTCGCAGGTTCGAATCTTGCCGCGGGCATGGGTGTGTGTGATGTCCTTAGGTTAGTTAGGTTTAAGTAGTTCTAAGTTCTAGGGGACTGATGACCTCAGAAGTTAAGTCCCATAGTGCTCAGAGCCATTTGAACCATTTTGTACCATTCCCAAAAAGCGGTAAGTCTCCACTACATAAAGTAGTCGGTCATCGAGATAAAGTTGTGGATGGGGATCTACAGTACGACGTCGACAGAAGTGCATGACACAAGTCTTGCTGGACGAAAACTGAAAGCCATGAGTGAGGGCCCACGACTGCGCTTTCCATATGGCTTCCTGCAGCCGGCGTTCAACCACACTAATAGAAGAGGAAGAGAAGGAAATACAAAAATCAACATATATAGGAGGGGAGATATTGAGGATTCTACTGAAAGTGTGAGACCAGTAATGGCAATTAAAAAGATTGGGACACTCATGACAGAGCCCTGCGGGACTCTATTCACCTTTGTATGGGGCGCCTGTGGGAAGCTACGACGTGAACTCTGAACGTGTGGAGCTACAAGAAGTTCTGTATAAAAATCGCCAAATGGTATCGTAGGCCATCGTCAGGTCAAAAAAAATGGCAATAAGATGTCTCTGGGAAAAAGCCGATCGAATGGCAGACTCCAGGTGGACCAAGTTGTCGATGGTGGAGCGCCCTTGGCGAAAACCGCCCTGCGTGGAGCCAGAAGGCCCCGAGACTCAACGAGCCAAAACAACCGCCGACTCACCATACGTTCGAGCAGCATGCACAGAACATTGGTGAGGCTAATGGGACGATAGCTATCCAAATCTAGTGGGTTCTTACGAGGCTTTAGTCCTGGAACGATGATACTTTTCCGCCATTGCGACGGGAATTCGCCATCGCTCCAAATGCGGTTGAAGACGGCAACGAGGTGGCGCTGGTAACCCGCTGACAGATATTTAACCTTTTGTGAATTGATGCGGTATGGGCCGCTCTCACCGAAAAGAGCATTATATGGCTCAGGGTGGCGTGGAGCAAAAGATAGGTGTTGTCGTTCCATCCGCTGTTTGAGGAGTCGAAAGGCGGGGTAGTAATACTCAGACGCAGAGGTGCGAGCATAAGGCTCGGCAAGACACTCCGCGATCACGTCTGGATGGGCAGATACAGCTGCATGTGTGGAAATTCCAAGTACATCTGCACCGGTCTGATAGCCGTAAAGTCGTCGGAGCTTGGTCCAAACCCGGAAAGGAGAGGTTCGTGTTCCAATGGTGGAGACGTATCGTTCCCCACACTCCTGCTTCCGTCGTCTGATGAGCAGGCGGACCTGGGCACGGAACAGTTTGAAGGCAATGGGGTTCTCCAGGGGCAGGTGGCGCTTATGACCTCGGAGGGCCTGCCTGCAGTCACTAATAGACGCAGCGATTTCTACCATTAGAATGGAATTACCAAATGAATCTCGATCTTGAAACCTATATTATGAATTACGTTGCTTCAGAGTGATGGTAGTCAATACAACATCAAAAATATTGGTCTTACGCATGCACAAACTGGTATTACAAACTATGCTTTAACTATACTCGATTTAAACGGAAATATGAAGAAGATACAATTTAGTTGACGAACAACCCCTACAAGTGCGTATCCCAGACCCTTCTGCAGCACACATAGTGTTTCTCTACCAGCAATTTGCTATTCTAGCCATCGACGTGTCCAGAATCTTACTCGCGATTTTCTCCGACCATCGTCGACATTCACTAACAGAGTTAACGCAACTATTTTTATGCACATTTGTTTTCGTAAACAAAGTGTGTGATCGGCGCACTAGATGCAGCAGACAAATGTCACTGGAAACCGCTGCGCTTGTAAATCGCGATGAGGAGAACGTTGTGTTCCGTGAGAGGCAGCAGGTCGGTTCAGAGCTTGAAGAAAACACGAAGGACATCAAGTCTGGCGTTCATCGCGGTGAGAAACACGTCCCGTGTGAGGCTGGCTTTAGGTAGCCGACAACTGCGATGACAGGAGGAGCATCCAGCTGCAAAGCTAAATGAACTAATTTTGCGGGATCCTTGGGCTCAGCGGAACCTTTACTAGACGGGATAAACGCCAAATAAAAGAAAGACAGCAGTTGTTATGTAAAGCCATCGTCACACTAGCCAAGGCACTCAGCGTGGAACGTGCTGGCTTGGTTTCTACCGTATTGCTGAACGCTCAGAAGCTATCTGTCTTAGGCATACGGTACGTGTGCGTCAACGAAGTATACAGGAGGGCAGCGTGCACCAGCGGCAATTTGCGACTACAGGTGACGTGCAGGAACTACGCAGTACGCACGAGTACTCGAAAACATGATTTCTTTTTATATATAGCTGCGTTAGCTTTAAGCCATTTTCACATGGGACGAGGCAGCTGACCTTGATGTGGAGGCGGATGCTAAAATCAACCGCACGAGACACAGCGTGCTGATAAAGTGTTTTGCTGTGCGCCTTCGTGGTCTGCGACAGCAGCGCTCTCGGGCGGCAGTTGTCGGCTGTATCTGGCCCGAAAATCACAGTTTCTTTATGAAGTGGACGGATGTAAGATTCCTACTTTTGCTGTATTAAAAAGCACATTCCTTTCCATATGCCAGTCAACGTGGCCTGCCTGTAGCAGTATCCATGAACGTAATACAAGGCAAGAGGAGAAGTGCCACCACCAGTCAGTAAAGACAGTGGCTTATAAAAATTCCATCACAAACAGTATGATCCAAATTTACGATAGTCCTGCAAATAAGACAAAATATTTTTTATTATTCTCACTTATCAGAATAACCTTAAGACCATTCTTACTTGATCGCTTTTTCTATTCAGGGGCAGGTGTGTAGAACATGTGAAAAGGAAGATTTGGAACAAGCAATTGCAAAATATCTTACTGTAAGCAGTGCACAAACAAACTGACTCCTCAGAGAGCAGGCCCTCATATTTACTTAACATCCAATATTATAGAATATAAAAACTAAACTCTTTGCGAGCAGGCCTCGGAAGGCCCTGTGGAACAAACCGACCGCCATGTCATCCACAACCGAAGTGCGTCACTGGAGGCGGAAGTGAAGGGGCACGTGGGTAGCACACGGCTCTGTCAGTTTTCGTGACCAGAGCCGCGATTTCTGAATCAAGTAGCTTCTCAATTCACCTCACAAATGTTAAGTGCAAAAAAAGTTTCAAATGGCTCTGAGCACCATGGGACTTAACTTCTAAGGTCATCAGTTCCCTAGAACTTAGAACTAATTAAACCTAACTAACCTAAGGACATCACACACATCCATGCCCGAGGCAGGATTCGAACCTGCGACCGTATCGGTCGCGCGGTTCCAGACTGAAGCGCCTAGAACCGCTCGGCCACCCCGGCCGGCCTGCTAAGTGCACCCAACTTGCTAACAATCCTCGGCAGACAAGTCGATAATCCATCTAAGTGTATCACATTAATAAGATCGTCTCAGAAACTATTAGGAAATGTAAAGGGGAGTGAAACTGCATTCGGATGTGGTGAGGTTTGAACTAGATACTCTTCACACAACTGTTTGTAACTCTGTACATTACGTTACACTGAACTTCTGCAACATATGAAACCGGCCGGTGTGCCAGTGCGGTTCTAGGCGCTACAGTCTGGAACCGCGTGACCGCTACGGTCGCAGGTTCGAATCCTGCCTCGGGCATGGATGTGTGTGATGTCCTTAGGTTAGTTAGGTTTAGGTAGTTCTAAGTTCTAGGGGACTGATGACCACAGAAGTTAAGTCCCATAGTGCTCAGAGCCATTTTAACCATTTTTTTACAACATATGAGCTAGTTTTGTTTGCTACCATCCCCTGAAAGCTTTTGTTGGAGGTGTGTTATTAACTGACTTTATATTTATTATAATTAATCCTACGAAGGACAAAGTGTTTTTGATATATCTTCTGCATGCAATTGCTTTGAAACGGCATATACTTTCAGGACACACAAGCTATAATGTGGAAACGACCAAACGCGAAAACTTTTTAACCGGCACTGTGCTGTTTCCCATCATTTTATTACAACAAATCGTACCAATAACAATCGGTCTTCGATACGTCCTCAATTTGCTGGTGTTTCGAAACTAGATATATTCATAGGACATCAGTTTCAATATAAACCCAACCCAACAGGCAAGATAGCGTTTCTGGACTCCATAATAAAGAGAGATGGCCTGCATGTGACATAGATGGCGTTCTTCATCTACGCTCAAACGCGCGTTCAGAATATCTAACATTTTTTATACTGCTCTACATGAGCCATGCTCCGGCTCGCGTTGGTGCCATTGGTAGGTTGGCATCATGTAATAGGGGTAGTGGCGTCTTGTTTTCTTCTTGTGTTTACTGGCGCCACTACATTTGCTAGCGTTGTCTGTCCGCCAGTGGCAGCAGCGGCGGTTGTCTATACCTAGTACCGTGGTGCTATCTTTGGAAGGATGTAAAGTGTTTTCCGGGTCGGAGTGTGTCAGAGAGTTCGGTTGGGACGCAGCAGCAGTGAGGCCCGGCAGCGAGAGGGCGGGCTGGGACTGCTGGCGGCACGTAGGCACTGCCAGATCGAGGGGCTGTAGTTGCGAGGGCCGCAACCTCGTTGTCCACTGTACGCAGGATGTTTGAGTTGAGTGAACATTAACCCAGTAGTGAAACCTCCACTATTTTGAGATCACGCCGTTTGTTGCTGCTCGCAGGCTCATTGAGATGAAGAGCAACGAGTGGAGTGTTGGAGTTAGCAAAATTAATTAGCCGTCCTCCACTTCTTATTATTAATCATTGAATTCCTTGTGTTTATTGATGAAGTTCATACAGCAGTATTTTTCTGCCTAGTGGCCTCTAACGCCCCAGTTACCTGCCCTGGAGGTTAGCGTATTTTCGCGTCAGTGTAGCTTTCCTCGTCTTGCCGCTGCTGTCCGGTAACGCTTGTAGTTCGACAGCCTCCTTGAGTGTGGTTCGGATATTTTGTTTCTTTTGGACTACTGTGGTCGTAGTGATTCCTTCTGCTTCTGGATGTTCTAAACACCGGATTCTGAAGACGCATTGCTGTCCTCCGGTTCCGCCTTGCCTGGGTTATTGCATCGTTGTATTTGTTCTCAGACATTAGGTAGAGTTTGCAAGAGTGTTGGTCTGCGTTTAAACTGTCACTAGTTTCAATGTCCATCCGGTTAAGTGAATGCAACGCTTGGCTGCCTGTCTCATCGTTTACGAAGTTGGCGGTCCGGGGTGGCCGAGCGGTTCTAGGCGCTACAGTCTGGAACCGCGCGACCGCTACGGTCGCAGGTTCGAATCCTGCCTCGGGCATGGATGCGTGTGGTGACCTTAGGTTAGTTAGGTTTAAGTAGTTCTAAGTTCTAGGGGACTGGTGACCTAAGAAATTAAGTCCCATAGTGCTCAGAGCCATTTGAACTTTTTTTTTTTTTGTTTACGAAGTTGAGCGAGTTTCCCAGGTCGATCCTTGGAGCACTGTCTGAGGCTCACTTTTCTCTTGATTTGGTCAGATTGTGATGATTGTTTCTTTTTAAAAAAAAATTTAATTGTGAATTATTACTATTGGGGCCTTCAGCCGACAAATAATTTGAAATTCTTGTCAATAAGCCCTTCAGCTGTGAATGTAACTTGCTTAAGAATTTTTTTTTGTTAGACATTGTGTCGTAACAGTCAAATTTGATAATTGTTCCTGATTGCCAACTGTATTTGCAACTGTTCCAAGTAAACTGTGCGTGGTTAAAAAAACTGAGCAACCAACGGTAACTAAGTACGGCCCCGTCCACACCGAATCCTATCCTCCCTAACTCCCAGGTCTCACTACAAGACTCCACAACGCCACGCCACCCCAACCAACACCGACTCAACGGAAGGCCTCGGCGCTTGTTCGTGACGTCACGTCAGCTAGGCACGCCAGGCAGAAACGCCTGGGCGTGCTTATCACTATAAATGTCTTATTTTTGGACAAAATGTTTGGTATTGCTTTGGATTCTGCAGTTTTATTTAGATGACAGATTTTCTTACTATCGTAAAGCTACAAATGAAGATCATAGTTTTGTATTACTGAATCCTGTCGAAACAAACGTAGATCAATATGAGAAGATGCTTTGCCCCATTGCAAGCTTCGGAAATTTTACATTGAAGTAACTATATTTACTTCATCTATTTTGCTGTCGAAACTTTCCCCAACCCCCTTACAATGAACTCGTTTCTGTTATCTATTTATTTATTTTCATTTGACATCGTCACTGGAAATGTGAACTAATTTACATTTGTAAATGTCCAACTGTTGCCAGTCATTAGATTACAGTCGTTTTCAACGAAAGGAATTCTAAACAGGAAACAAAACAGCTTCATACATCGAAAATACTGCTGAACTTAAACTTTTTTAAACATGCACATTAGAAAAGATAAATGTTCCCCTCTTGCAACTGAAAGGAGAAACTATATAAGATAAAAAAAATTTATTTTATAAAACAAGTAGCTCTCTTTAGCCTCTTCTTCTGTCCCCCACCCCCTCCCCCAACGTGTACAATCGCAAGATATTTCATTAACATTCAGTGCTCCTCACCCCATAGTCAACCAAGATACCTAAAGAAGAGCACCATTATGTTCACAGTTTCTTGTAAAAGCAACCCAGTACAAACGTAACTCCCTCATATTTACAAATAAGGTAAAGTAGCACGAATTCTGTTGCTGCTGCACCATGAAGTTGTTTCTGTATGTCAGTCCTTAAAACAGGTGGAAATTTAAGTTCAGGAGTACACTATTTGTTAAGAAGTGTAATGAATAGCACAATTAATTGATTGCAGAAATCTCTCAGAACAATGTGTGTTGGTCAACTACTGCCAATAGTTTCACATTTTCCTGTGTCAGAGAGGGAGACACCACCATTATGAGTATGCCTGCAACAGACCTGGCGTTCGCCGTGCCTAGCTGACGTGACGTCACGAACAAGCGCCGCGGTCTTCCTTTGAGTCGGTGCTGCCTCAACGCGCTCTTTCTGCGGTATGACGTCATATACTCGGCACGCTCAATTTTGACGTTCGAATGCACGGTTCGAGTGACGACGGCTTAGCTGAGGCAGCAAGTAGCGGTGCTACTGACGCTCGGCTAGTAGGCGTGGCTGTCGGAGCAAGGACTGTGAGGTAAACAGTAGGGCGCTCGTAGGACGTGGCGAGGCGCGAGCTGTTGCCGAGGCAGAGGCAGTGACGGGTGAGGGGGAGGGGGGGGGGGCGGAGGGAGGTCTCATCTGAATGCTGGCCGGCCGGCGCCTCATTTAAATGCCGGCGGCAGGCAGCGGCCGTCGACACGGCAGAGCGGTGCGGGCCGGGCGCCACCGGACGTGAAAGTGGGTCGCCGGGCGCCGCGCGCTCGCCGGCGGCGCGGTGTTGTGCGGGGCTGTGCGTGTGTCCACACGCGTGCGTGCGGCGTGCGTGTCGCTGCGTGCTCTAGTCGCGCCGAGCAGCGCCGCCGTCCCGTACACGGCGGGCGCCACCGGAAGCAAACAAAAGAACGGTGCGCAGATGGGCGCCTGCCCACGCCTTTCTCGCATGCTAGTTTACTTTGAGGCGGGCTCTGGTGAATGTCCATGCGCTGCACTGAAGATCAGTAAACGGAAAGGAAAACAGTGTTTTGCACTATTTTAACAAGTGCTTTGTATTTCTGGAGACCGAAGATCTCGTCTGTAGCAAGCAACTTGAGTCCCGCAGTTACCCCTTGGAACCCATCTCACTCTTTCGCCCATGACACACAGAAAGTAGGCCGGTCGGTGTGGCCGTGCGGTTAAAGGCGCTTCAGTCTGGAACCGCGTGACCGCTACGGTCGCAGGTTCGAATCCTGCCTCGGGCATGGATGTGTGTGTTGTCCTTAGGTTAGTTAGGTTTAATGAGTTCTAAGTTCTAGGCGACTGATGACCTCAGAAGTTAAGTCGCATAGTTCTCAGAGCCATTTGAACCATTTGAACAGAAAGTAGTAGATGTCTACACACACACACACACACACACACACACACACACACACACACACACACCTGCAACCTTCTAGCTATTTTGATACACTACTGGCCATTAAAATTGCTACACCAAGAAGAAATGCAGATGATAAACGGGTATTCATTGGACAAATATATTGTACTAGAACTGACATGTGATTACATTTTCACGCAATTTGGGTGTATAGATCCTGGAAAATCAGTACCCAGAACAACCACCTCTGGCCGTAATAACGGTCTTGATACACCTGGGTATTGAGTAAAACAGAGCTTGGATGGCGTGTACAGGTACAGCTGCCCATCCAGCTTCAACACGATACCACAGTTCATCATGAGTAGTGACTGGCGTATTGTGAAGAGCCAGTTGCTCGGGCACAATTGACCAGACTTTTTCAATTGGTGAGAGATCTGGAGAATGTGCTGGCCAGGACAGCAGTCGAACATTTTCTGCATCCAGAAAGGCCCGTACAGGACCTCCGACACGCGGTTGTGCATTATCCTGCTGAAATGTAGGGTTTCGCCGGGATCGAATGAAGGTTAGAGCCACGGGTCGTAACACATCTGAAATGTAACGTCCACTGTTCAAAGTGCCCTCAATGAGAACAAGAGGTGACCGAAACGTGTAACCAATGGCACCCCATACCATCACGCCGGGTGATACGCCAGTATGGCTATGACGAATACACGCTTCCAATGTGCTTTCACCGCGATGTCGCCCAACACGGATGCGACCATCATGATGGTGTAAAGAGAACATGGATGCATCCGAAAAAATGACGTTTTGCCATTCGTGCACCCAGGTTCGTCGTTGAGTACACCATCGCAGGCGCTCCTGTCTGTGATGCAGCGTCAATGGTAACCGCAGCCATGGTCTCTGAGCTGATAGTCCATGCTGCTGAAAACTTCGCGAACTGTTCGTGCAAACGTCCCCATCTGTTGACTCAGGGATCGAGACTTGGGTGCACGATTCGTTACAGTCATGCGGATAACATGCCTGTCATCTCGACTGATAGTGATACGAAGCCGTTGTGATCCAGCACAGCCTTCCGTATTATCCTGCTGCACCCACCGATTCCATTGTCATTGGATCTCGACCAACGCGAGCAGCAATGTCGCGATACGATAAACCGCAATCACGATAGGTTACAATCCGACCCTTATCAAAGTCGGAAACGTGATGGTATGTATTTCTCTTCCTTACACGAGGCATCACAACAAAATTTCACCAGGCAACGCCGGTCGGCTGCTGTTTGTGTATGAGAAATCGGTTGGAAACTTTCCTCATGTCAGCACGTTGTAGGTGTCGCCACCGGCGCCAATCTTGTGTGAATGCTCTGAAAAGCTAATCATTTGCATATCACAGCATCTTCTTCCTGTCGGTTACATTTCGCGTCTGTAGCACGTCACCTTCGTGGTGTAGCAATTTTAATGGCCAGTAATATATATTTAGGGTGATGAAATGCTTCTGTTTTTATCTCTTTATTGACTTGACGAAGTTTTTATTTGTGTGTACTACAGACAGAATAACATGGCTAGCATATAGACAAGGGATAACATGCTCGTTTTAATATAACTAACCCAGGAATTTTACGTTCGCCCACTTCGTGGACGAACTGTGTGATTTACTAGACAGATACAGCCACCAACTGCCGCTGGAGAGCGCTGCAAACTGAAATCACCGAGGTACATAAGCAAAACAAATTGACCAGCACGTCCAATGTGATGCAGATTCTCTGTCTCGTGCGGTTGGTTTTAGCTTCCGCGTCCACGTAGACGATAGCTGCGTCGTTGTGTACGAGAAGCACTTCTGGGGAAATGGTGTGTCGTACACTGCCAATGTTAAATTATCACACGCTTCGACTCGTTATTTGGGAAAGTTTTTATGACATCTATTTCCAGTTTTCCGTAATTAATGAATGTGCTCTTGCAATTATACTTAACTAGAATTATTGTAAAAATTGTAATATGAAGCGCGGTACGATATTTTTCTGAAATTATTTTCCGGCAGAGTTTTGTAAATAAATGAATACAAAAACCAAACAACAGAAGATTTTTCGTTTTTTTAGTTCGATATGTCTTGAATCCAGATGAACGTTGTTCGAAATGTGCATGCACTCAATAATTGACTGGCAGATCACTACCACATTGTCGATTTCATCAAAAATGGTTCAAATGGCTCTGAGCGCTATGGGACTTAACAGCTGAGGTCATCAGTCCCCTAGAACTTAGAACTACTTTCAAGTAGTTCTTTTAAATAGTTCTAACTAACCTAAGGACATCACACACATCAATGCCCGAGGTAGGATTCGAACCTGCGACCGTAGCGGTGGCGTGGTTCCAGACTGAAGCGCCTAGAACCGCTCGGCCACTCAGGCCGGCTAGATTTTATCGAGAAATATCAACTGTAATACACTATTTGAAATTCTGAAGGTAGGAGGAATAAAATACAGCATAGGGAAGGTTATCCACATCTTCTACAGAGACCAGAGTCCAAGCACATGAAAGAAAAGCAGTAGCTGAGAAGAGACTGAGCCAGACAGATCTACAACGTTATTCAGCCTTCACAATGAGCAAGTGAAGTAGCACAAAGGGAAATAAATATAAATATGGAAATTGGATTATTTTACAGAGAGAAGAAACAAAAAGTTTGAGGTTTGCCGATGACGTTATTTTGTCATATGGCAAAGGACCTGAAAGATTAGTTGAACAGCATGAATAGTGTCTCGACAAGATATTGTAGTATGATATTCAAAAAAACTAAATCGGTGAAAATAGACTTTGACTGAGTAACTAATATTCATATTATATTAGGAAATAAGGTGCTGCAAATGCTGTACGAGTTTTACTATTTCGGCAGGAAATTAGTTAACGACGGCAGAAGTAAAGACGAGGAAAATTTTTCTCAATCGAGTAAGTTTGTTAACATCGAATATAAATGTAGGTATTAAGAAGTCTTCTTCTGAAAAGAAGAAAAGGTTACAGGAGAATATGGGCTTGGGACAAGGAATGAAAGAGGAGAAAGACTAATTGAGTTCTGTAATAAGTTTCAGCTAGTAATAGCGAATACCCTGTTCAATAATCGCAAGAGGAGGAGGTATACTTGGAAAAGGCCGGGAGGTACGGGAAGATTTCAATTAGATTACATCATGGTCAGACAGAGAATCCGAAATCAGATACTGGATTGTAAGGCGTACCCAGGAGCAGATATAGACTCAGATCACAATATAGTACTGATGAAGAGTAGGCTGAAGTTCAAGACATTAGTCAGGAAGAATCTGGCCGTGCGGCTAAAGGCGCTGCAGTCTGGAACCGCAAGACCGCTACGGTCGCAGGTTCGAATCCTGCCTCGGGCATGGATGTTTGTGATGTCCTTAGGTTAGTTAGGTTTAACTAGTTCTAAGTTCTAGGGGACTAATGACCTCAGCAGTTGAGTCCCATAGTGCTCAGAGCCATTTGAACCATTCAGGAAGAATCAATTCGCGAAGAAGTGGGATACGGAAGTACTAAGGAATGACGAGATACGTTTGAAGTTCTGTAACGCTATAGATACAGCAATAAGGAATAGCGCAGTAGGCAGTACAGTTGAAGAGGAATGGACATCTCTAAAAAGGGCCATCACAGAAGTTGGGAAGGAAAACATAGGTACAAAGAAGGTAGCTGCGAAGAAACCATGGGTAACAGAAGAAATATTTCAGTTGATTGATGAAAGGAGGAAGTACAAACATGTTCCGGGAAAATCAGGAATACAGAAATACAAGTCGCTGAGGAATGAAATAAATAGGAAGTGCAGGGAAGCTAAGACGAAATGGCTGCAGGAAAAATGTGAAGACATCGAAAAAGATATGATTGTCGGAAGGACAGACTCAGCATACAGGAAAGTCAAAACAACCTTTGGTGACATTAAAAGCAACGGTGGTAACATTAAGAGTGCAACGGGAATTCCACTGCTAAATGCAGAGGAGAGAGCAGACAGGTGGAAAGAATACATTGAAAGCATCTATGAGGGTGAAGATTTGTCTGATGTGATAGAAGAAGAAACAGGAGTCGATTTAGAAGAGATAGGGGATCCAGTATTAGAATCGGAATGTAAAAGAGCTTTGGAGGACTTACGGTCAAATAACGCAGAAGGGATAGATAACATTCCATCAGAATTTCTAAAATAATTGGGGGAAGGGGCAACAAAACGACTATTCACGTTGGTGTCTAGAATATATGAGTCTGGCGATATACCATCGGACTTTCGGAAAAGCATCATCCACACAATTCCGAAGACGGCAAGAGCTGACAAGTGCGAGAATTATCGCACAATCAGCTTAACAGCTCATGCATCGAAGCTGCTTACAAGAATAATATACAGAAGAATGGAAAAGAAAATTGAGAATGCGCTAGGTGACGGTCAGTTTGGCTTTAGGAAAAGTAAAGGAAAGAGAGAGGCAATTCTGACGTTACGGCTAATAATGGAAGCATGGCTAAAGAATCAAGACACTTTCATAGGATTTGTCGACCTGGAAAAAGCGTTCGACATTATAAAATGGTGCAAGCAGTTCGAGATTCTGAAAAAAGTAGGGGTAAGCTATAGGGAGAGACGGGTCATATACAATATGTACAACAACCAAGAGGGAATAATAAGAGTGGACGATCAAGAACGAAGTGCTCGTATTAAGAAGGGTGTAAGACAAGGCTGTAGCCTTTCGGTCGTACTCTTCAATCTGTACATCGAGGAAGCAATGATGGAAATAAAAGAAAGGTTCAGGAGCGGAATTAAAATACAAGGTGAAAGGATATCAATGATACGATTCGCTGATGACATTGCTATCCTGAGTGAAAGTGAAGAAGAATTAAATGATCTGCTGAACGGAATGAACAGTCTAATGAGTACACAGTATGGTTTGAGAGTAAATCGGAGAAAGACGAAGGTAATGAGAAGTAGTAGAAATGAGAACAGCGAGAAACTTAACATCAGGATTGATGGTCACGAAGTCATTGAAGTTAAGGAATTCTGCTGTCTAGGCAGTAAAATAACCAATGACGGACGGAGCAAGGAGGACATCAAAAGCAGACTCGCTATGGCAAAAAAGGCATTTCTGGCCAAGAGAAGTCTACTAATATCAAATACCGGCCTTAATTTGAGGAAGAAATTTCTGAGGATGTACGTCTGGAGTACAGCATTGTATGGTAGTTAAACATGGACTGTGGGAAAACCGGAACAGAAGAGAATCTAAGCATTTGAGATGTGGTGCTATAGACGAATGCTGAAAATTAGGTGGACTGATAAGGTAAGGAATGAGGAGGTTCTACGCAGAATCGGAGAAGAAAGGAATATGTGGAAAACACTGATAAGGAGAAGGGACAGGATGGTAGGACATCTGCTAAGACATGAGGGAATGACTTCCATGGTACTAGAGGGAGCTGTAGAGGGCAAAAACTGTAGAGGAAGACAGAGATTGGAATACGTCAAGCAAATAATTGAGGGCGTACATTGCAAGTGCTACTCTGAGATGAAGAGGTTAGCACAGGAAAGGAATTCGTGGCGGGC
Organism: Schistocerca americana; assembly: GCF_021461395.2. Classification (NCBI taxonomy): domain Eukaryota; kingdom Metazoa; phylum Arthropoda; class Insecta; order Orthoptera; family Acrididae; genus Schistocerca; species Schistocerca americana. The sequence continues at coordinate 909,473,421 of NC_060120.1, forward strand.
CGCATCAAACCAGTCAGTAGACTGATGACCAAAAGAAGACTTCTGAAATTATAAGGGGCGATAAAAAAGTTTTCGTTCGAGGGCCATGCAGTCCAGAATCTGTATGCCAATCAGACAGAATCGCTTTGAACATTGAGACAGTCGTCTCACCTACGCACCAGGTTGTAAATACCCGTTCGGTAAAATAAAATGCCTCCTTGCGTGAAGAAGTCCATACGTTCCTGCTGCATATTTTCGTCCGACATGAGTCATCGGTCCTTCAAGGTATTTTTAAGGGACAGAAGGCACTACAGGGTGGGTGCTCTAGTTGTAATGTCCGTAATGGATGAGTCTGGTCTCTCTGATTGACCAGCGTCTTGTGTCGAACCGCAACCAAGGCGGAGCTTACGATACGATACGATATTGCAGAGCCTGGGTTATTCCGAATTACGGTGCAATATTCCTTCGGACATGCGTGCACTTCCGATGGAACATAGTGTCGTAGTTCGGAATAACACAGGCACTGCAAAATCATATTTACCGGCCGACAAGGCTTTCAAGTAAAATATCTCGCCTGTATAGGAATATACATAATAGATGTACGAGTACAGGTTGTAGGCACATCGTTTACTACATGCTGAAGTTTGGGTCTGGCCATGTGTTTTGCTCGGATAGTCAAATGGTAAGGCGACTGCTGGCGAGAAGCGCGAAATCTGGGTTCGAGTCCCGGTCAGGCACAAATTTTCGTTGTCGTCATTCCATTACGCGGCTAATGGTTGTTCATACTCGCAACTGTGAATACATTTAACGTGTAGCACGGAAATCGGTGCACCACTCCATCATGGTAGTTTTCGACAGACATGCTGCCCCATACAAATTTTTCATTCTCCGATGGATGCCTCTAATCCCTTGCTTAATGTTGGTGTTTATATACCTGCGGTAACGGCCTTGCCGCAGTGGGTACACCGGTTCCCGTCGGATCACCGAAGTTAAGCGCTGTCGGGCGTGGCCGACACTTGGATGGGTGACCATCCGGGCGGCCATGCGCTGTTGCCGTTTTTCGGGGTGCACTCAGCCTCGTGATGACAATTGAGGAGCTACTCGACCGAATAGTAGCGGCTCCGGTCAAAGAAAACCATCGTAACGACCGGGAGAGCAGTGTGCTGACCACACGACCCTCCTGTCCACATCCTTATTGAGGATGACACGGCGGTCGGATGGTCCCGATGCGCTACTTGTGGCCTGGAGACAGAGTGCTTTTTTTTTATATACCTGCATCGGAGTCACGTACGTTGCATATACGCTGCAGACACTCCCTCAGACAGAAACTTTTGTTCGCCCCTTATATTTCTCTTGAGAGTAGCATTAATCGAAACTGAAACGTGGTCGATAAACAGTGCAGATAAAAAGACCTAACAGGTTTTTGAAATATGGTGATGATTAATTGTGTAGATCGGATAACCAACGAACAGGTACTAAAGGGAGTGAAAGGAAAAAAAGAGCTTATGTCACAACTTGACAAAAATAAAGGATGTGTTCGCAGGTAACATCCTGTGGTGTTCAAATGGCTCTGAGCACTATGGGACTTAACGTCTGAGGTCATCAGTCCCCTTGAACTTAGAACTACTTAAACCTAACTAACCTAAGGACATCACAGACATCCATGCCCGAGGCAGAATCGAACCTGCGACCGTGGCGGTCGCGCGATTCCGGACTGAAGCACCTAGAACCGCTCGGTCACCGCAGCCGGCTCCTGCGGTGTCTAGGAGTAGGTAATTTGGTGATACAGAGACCTGCGGGTTGTAACAACTGTGGAGGGAGACGAATTGGTGAATATAGTAAGTAGGCTCAAATGGACGTAGGCAAAGCTGTTGTTAAGTTGACAGATTTTGGTGTGGGGAGTTTCTGTAGAGTAGGATGGAGTGCGGCCAGGGCAGCAGGTAACTCTCGCAGACAATAGCAATGACGTCAGGGAGAAACTTTGGAGACCATATTCTGGAGGTGGGCAATGGCTTCCATTCTCAGTTCGCCACACTCCGGTGGCTGATGGAGAATATTGATATTGAAGCACTAATAGGCAAATATACCAACATCAGGGGGGCGAAAGAGTAGAATTACTGACTACAACAGTATTCCTCTGGTACAGTTACTTTAGAGGTTAGGGTACGTGAACTGCACTGACATCTATAACATTTATATCTTCATAAATGTTAATCTGATTGTGGCAAAAAATACATCACTGATTAGCTCTTGTCAAGGGCAATCTATATAGTTGCAGAGAATTAGCGTACGATAGCTGATTCAGGCGCGATAGTGCCAGGCTGCACAATCTTCTCTATTCTTGAATGAATTTTTCACTCTGCAGCGGAGTGTGTGCTGATATGAAACTTCTTGGCAAATTAAAACTGTGTGCCGGAGCGGACGCGAACTCTGAACCTTTGCCTTTCGCGGGCAAATGCTCTACCAAGTTACTCAACCTCGACTCACGACTCATGTCGCACATCAGAAATCAGCACCTTAGTTTCGCTCAGTGGTACTCAACAAACACAAGAATGTGCTCTGTTAGCTCTGTCATGGAAGTACGTCACTCGACTTCACAGGTAAGACTACGTCCAAGATAACCAGCGGGCGAAAACATCTGTATCGGAAATATCGTCTGTTTAGATCACAGCGTAGACACTTTCACTTGGATGTTGAAATTATCCCAGTATAGACCGTACTACGTAACACTACGAAGATGATGTGCACCGACGAATTGCCACAGATACTATTTGTGGACTGACGGGCTAGTGGTAGCTACCGGAATATGTTAATAATGATATTAATAACGCATCTGACTATCAAAAGATCTACAGGGTCGTATGAATAACTACCACCAAAGACGATCTCAGCTTCAATAGAAAATTCTATGCAATACAGTATACGTTGGATAGAAAATCAGATACTCGACCTCACCACTCACAGCAACAGAATAAAAACTTCCAGTGTGCAACTCTACTACACGGCAACGCACCTCGCTAAGCAACGGCCTAACGGAAATGCTCAACTATTTTATTAAAAAAATACAAGCTGTCGTGCTCGATAATACCATCTAAATATCTTATCAGGTCAAAACCGTGACTAAATTACGTAGAACCAGCTAATAATTGCGTGCTTGTCTGCACTTTTAAATAATATTTCTTTTACGTCACACTTTTAGGGATATAATTTAGTCTCTCGTTTAACTTGTGGCGAACGACAGTGATTTCGAGTGGTCGCGCTAAAAGCAGAGACGTTCCAACACAGCAGAGTAGGACTGCGTACGGAACGCCTTTGGCTCCTTGATTATTCTTAATTTTTGTACTTGACAACTTCGTGTTGTTTTCTGGAATTATTTTGTGACTTTTTGTGTGATTGCTAATTTGATTGTGTTTTGTGAATGCAGTCAAACAATAAAAGTAAAGTAACACTCTCAAGAAGTTCTGCGTTATTTCAGCAATACACAGGGTAGTCCATTGATAGTGACCGGGCCAAAATTCTCCCGAAATAAGCATCAAACGAAAAAACTACAAAGGACGAAACTCGTCTAGCTTGCAGGGGGAAACCAAATGACGCTATGGTTGGCCTGCTAGATGGCGCTGCCATAGGTCAAACCGATATCAACTACGTTTTTTTTAAATAGGAACCCCCAGTTTTTATTACATATACGTGTAGTACGTAAAGAAATATGAATGTTTTAGTTGGACCACTTTTTTCGCTTTGTGATAGATGGCGCTGTAATAGTCACAAACGCATAAGTACGTGGTATAACGTTACGATCTGCCAATGCGGACGGTATTTGCTTCGTGAGACATTACCCGTGTTAAAATGGACCGTTTACCAACTGCGGAAAAGGTCGATATCTTGTTGATGTATGGCTATTGCGAACAAAATGCCCAATGGGAGTGTGCTATGTATGCTGCTCGGTATCCTGGACGACATCATCCAAGTGTCCGGACCGTTCGCCGGATAGTTACGTTATTTAAGGAAACAGGGAGTGTTCAGCCACATGTGAAACGTCAACCACGACCTGCAACAAATGACGATGCCCAAGTAGGTGTTTTAGCTGCTGTCGCGGCTAATCCACACATCAGTTGCAGACAAACTGCGCGAGAATCGGGAATCTCAAAATCGTCGGTGTTGAGAAAGCTACATCAACAACGATTGCATCCGTACCATATTTCTGTGAACCAGGGATTGCATGACGATGACTTTGAAAGTCGTGTACAGTTCTGCCACTGTGCACAAGAGAAATTACGGAACGATGACAGATTTTTTGCACGCATTCTATTTAGCGACGAAGCGCCATTCACCAACAGCGGTAACGTAAACCGGAGTAATATGCACTATTGGACAACGAAATATCCACGATGGCTGTGACAAGTGGAACATCGGCGACCTTGGCGGCTTAATGTATGGTGCGGCATTATGGGAGGAAGGATAATTGGCCCCCATTTTATCGATGGCAATCTAAATGGTGCAATGTATGCTGTTTTCCTACGTAAGTTCTACCGATGTTACTGCAAGATGTTTCACTGCATGAGAGAATGGCGATGTACTTCCAACATGATGGATGTCCGGCACATAGCTCGGGTGCGGTTGAAGCGGTATTGAATAGCATATTTCATGACAGGTGGACTGGTCGTCGAAGCACCGCACGTTCACCGGATTTGACGTCCCCGGATTTCTTTCTGTGGCGAAATTTGAAGGACATTTGCTATCGTGATCCACCGACAACGCCTGACAACATGCGTCAGCGCATTGTCAATGCATGTGCGAACATTGCGGAAGGCGAACTACTCGCTGTTGAGAGGAATGTCGTTACCCGTATCGCCAAATGCATAGAGGTTGACGGACATCATTTTGAGCATTTATTGCATTAATGTGGTATTTACAGGTAATCACGCTCTAACAGCATGCGTTCTCCGAAATGATAAGTTGACAAAGGTACTTGCATCACATTGGAACAGCCGAAGTAAAATGTTCAAACGTACCTACGTTCTGTTATTTAATTTAATTTAAAAAATCTACCTGTTACCAACTGTTCGTCTAAAATTGAGAGCCATATGTTGGTGACTATTACAGCGCCATCTATCACAAAGCGAAAAAGTGGTCAAACTAAAACATTCATATTTCTTAACGTACTACACGAATATATAATATGAAATGGGGGTTCCTATTTACAAAAACGCATTGATATTCGTTTGACCAATGGCAGCGCCATCTAGCGGGCTAACCATAGCGCCCAACTGGTTTCCTCCTTCAAGCTAGACGAGTTTCGTTCTTCGTAGTTTTTTCGATTTGACGCGTATTTCGTGAGATATTTGGCCCGGTCACGATCAATGGACCAACCTGTATATTAGTAACTTGAGTGGTGACTCCGATATTACGAACACGAAAATTAGCTCACAAGAAAAAGTGACCACAAGAGTAGAAGGGACTCGATCACGTACAGAAATTGGACGGCAGCGGAGTTCAAGCAACTCCAATTGAAAATTCATCCGTGCCGCTTTGTAACAGCGGCGAATCAGAAGCAGGTTTAATCTCGCGGGTGGCTCTACGTTTACCGCCTTTTTGGCCACAGAACCTTAAAATTTGTTTTGCACAGACGGTAGCAAATTTCCTCTGTAGTGGAATAACGAACGGGAAAACAAAGTTCGCCTATGTGGTAAGCCAGTAGGACCAAAACTGCGTCATCTCTGGTGGGAGATATAATTGTCAGCCAACCATCTGAAAACTGTTACCAACACCTGAATTCAGCGTTAATACAACGGGTTTCCAAGTCTTTTGTGCAGCAAATCCTACATTTATTGCATAATGAAGAGATGGGAGAGAAGACGCCTTCGCAATTTCTCCGACGCCTGAGAAGCCTCGAAGCTGACGCAGAAATGACAGACTCAATGCCGCGAGTGCTGTGGACAAGTCGCCTACCTGTATCAGTGCAAACCATCGTACATTCACGCATGGAATCGAATTTAGATAAGCTGGCAGAGATGGCTGACCGAGTACTGGAGACAATTTCACTTCCGCTACCTCCAATTGGTTCAAATGGTTCTAAGGACTATGGGACTTAGACATCTGAGGTCTCAGACCTTTAGACTTAGAACTACTTAAATCTAGCTAACCTAAGGATATCACACACATCCACGCCCGAGGCAGGATTCGAACCTGCGACCGTAGCAGCAGCGTGGTTCCAGACTGAAGCGCTTAGAACCGCTCGGCCACAGCGGCCGGCCTACCTCCAATCACAGAGCTTCGACGACATTACACAGCAGCGTCAACATAGATGGCCGCAGCAACTCAGCGGAAGTACCATACAGAGATACAGGACGAGTTGCAACAGTTGTCAAATGCAGTACAGCAACTGTCATGCCAAGTCAGGCCCCCACAACCGCACGAGTGGTCGACTGTGAAGAGCGGACAAATTGAATAGCTGGCCGGCGGCCATTAGAGTGGTAAACTGACGCGCGGATTTCGAATGTTTATACATCGCTTTTGGTTATAAAATGCCTTCCCTAGAGTTAGGTCACAAACATAATGCCTCATTTAAATACATTACTACAATATAGTTTTTAATTTATGAACAAACAGCAACTAGTCACTGTTTATGAATTTATGTTACGTAGTACATGGAATCTGCCGTAGCTAAAAGTTATGCACTGGACCCCTAGCATTTTTCGTAGTTCATTTACGATAGATGTACGCAAAATGCATCAAAATACTCGAAGATTTGCCCACTATGTTAATAGATATTTTCTGACTCTACCTTGCTTTATATTTTATGACGAAAAGTGCGTTATATATGGCGTAGTGCTTTGGCAACTCACAACCAAATTATCAAGTTTCAACCTAACCTAGACCATGAAAACACTACCGATCAGCCAGCTACAACAAACAAGACTTCAGGCAGGCATCCAGTATCGCATTAGTCACAATATTTACTTTCGAAGATGTACACTTCAGTTTATATGTGTGGTTTTTTCTTATAATAAATAAAACTCAACAACTGTTCCATCGAGAGAAGTTGTGAAATCAGATTACAATTACACACATTCAGTTGCATTTTATAACGATAAAAAGCCTGCTAACTCAAATTTCGTGTTGCTTGCAACTCAACTTTTATAGTTAAAATAAAATGTGGTTCACAAAGAAAAATTTATCTTCTGCTGTATATGGTGTGGAAAATGAAAGATGGATGGAACAGCATCATCTTTCAGCTTTCTGCGATTTACGTAATTTTCAAGGAAACAACTTTCTTCAAAATGATCGGAACATGTAAAATGGTATTTTGTCGGTCGGAAATCTTGCCTCCTGACAGCGCGTAACCACTTTTGTAACAGCTGTGGTTTTGAGAAAGGAAACCTGCAAATATTTGCAGAGACATTATGCTAATACCGTGTTACAAAAACATTTACTAAGCAAGTGCACTGACATACAAAACAACTTAAAATATCCACATACCTGTGAAATGTAATATTCGTTCCCTTCTCGATTTTATTTGTACAATTAATCGCTGCACAACTCTTCACCGTTGTACTTCTTTTGATTGGAACGTACAGACAGTAGAATTACGAGTAACAAATACTGTATGTACGCCCCAACAAATATACAACGATGAATCAGGGTCTTCATAATCAACAGTACTACACATCAGACTACAACCACTATAATGGCGTCCAGCCTAAGGTTCAAATTACCCCGCTACTGCAGCGCCATCAATGAGTCTAGTTATTTTTTACAAGGTCTTTGTGCCAAGTAGAGTCGTCAACAGTGCAGCATGAGGAAACAGAAGTTGACGATAAAGAGAAAATAATTCAGAGACGACGGGAAACGTTTCCTCAACAACCAGCTAGGAGTAACAGCACGAGCCGACATCGACGTCAGTTTTGTTGGTATCACGAGCGTTTTGGTGAACGTGCAACACGAACTCACCACCGTGCAATTACCAAAACTTCTCGAGAGGCCGGCAATAGTCGCGACCGGCTGCGGAAGTTATTTACAGCGTCAACAAAACAATTAATTTTCTCACAAACTCTTTGTGGCAGACAAACTTTCGCGGTGCAAGTTCCTCATAGACACAGGGTCGGATGCTTCCTTATACCCGCACAAGATGTTACCTGTTCGTGTGAAGCCCACGCCCTTACAGTTTTATGCAGCAAACAACTCGGTGATCAAGACATTTGGTGAAATAACTCTGCCGTTAGATTTCGGACTGGGGAAGAGATATCAGAGGCAGTTTATTGTAGACATCCTCACGAATTTCAGCTTGCTGCCTGATGTCAGGAATGGCTGTCTAATAGACAATACTTCCGGCTGCAGTACAAGAGACACCAAGCCATCTTATCCCATGAAACAGGTGCGAGAAGCATTCGTCACAAATGAGTTTATTTGAACACTTCCCCGAGATTGTTGCACCACAATACGAGAAGAATGACGTGAAACAATACGCAACATTTCATCAAAACCACACCAGGTCCACCAGTGTCTGCACGGCCACGGAAGTTACCACATGACCGCATAGTAATTGTAAAACAAGAATTTGAGAAATTGTTGAAGGAAAACATGATCCGTCCGTTTAACAGCCCGTGGGCTTCGTCGTTGCATTTAGTTCCCAAGAAACATAAAACGTCGAGACCTTGTGGCGATTTCCGGGAACTAAACGCAAGGACAATACCAGGTTCCGAATTCACAGGAATTCAACAATTTCCTATCGGGATCCCAAGTCATATGTTCAGCGTAATGGATTGTGTGAGAGCTTATACGCAAATTCCAGTGGCGGCAGAAGAGATTCCAAAGAGAGCTGTGACTACCCTGTTTCGCCTCTTCGAACACATGTTCGGACTTAAAAATGCAGCCCAGACACGGCAAAGATTTATCGACGAGGTTTTGCGTGGTCTGCATTTTTGTTTTGCTTACATTGACGACATTCTAGTATTTTCTAAGACTACAGCCGAGCATAAGGATCATCTGACACAGGTTTTTCAACGTCTCAGTGATTATGATGTGACGATCAATTGCAAGCAGTGTGTCCTAGGACAAAACCAAGTGACTTTTTAGGGTATTTAGTTACCGCAGCAGGAATTACTCCAACGCCGGAGAAGGTTCAAGCGTTACAGCAAGTATCACCCCCGACCACATACCAAGAATTACGAAGATTTCTAGGAATGGTAAATTTCTACAGGCGGCACTTAGCAGCGACGGCGGAGAAACAGGTGCCATTGGCAGCAGCACTCGCAGGTACCAACGCTAAAGGTAAGCGCGGAATTCAGTGGTCTATGGAAATGCAACACTCGTTCGAGGCAGTGAAACAAAGTGTAGTTGACGCAACGCTTCTACCACGCCCTGATCCGAAGGCGCTTTTGGCAATTGTCGATGCAAGTAAGGTAGCCATAGGCGCAGCCTGCAACAATATGTTACTTTTGCGTGGCAGCCTTTGACATTTTTTTCCAAAAAATTAAATGCGCAGGAAAGGAACTGGAGTGCATATGATTGTGAGTTGCTGGCGGTTTTTGAGGCAATAAAATATTTCAGAACGTCAAAAAATGGTTCAGATGGCTTTGAGCACTATGGGACTTAACATCTGAGGTCATCAGTCCCCTAGAACTTAGAACTACTTAAACCTAACTAACCTAAGGACATCACACACATCCATGCCCGAGGCAGGATTCGAACCTGCGACCGTAGCGGCCACGCGGTTCCAGACTGAAGCGCCTAGAACCGCTCGGCCACACCGGCCGGCTCAGAACGTCAGTAGAGGCCAAAGACTTCACCGTTTTCACGGACCATAAACCCTTAACGTTTGTTTTCAAAGAGCGAGGCAAATACAGTTCTCCAAGGCAACACAGAGAGGTTGAATTAATAACTCAATTCACATATATACGGCATATAACAGGGGCAGACAATTTTGCAGCAGATTGTCTTTCCCCAAAAATGGCATATCCCAAACCATTGACTTTCACGAGTTGGCAGTGACACAAGAGAAGGATGCAGAGGCGCAGCATTTCCACTTGAAGGATAATACGGGTCTCCGTCTAGGGCAAATTAGATTACCGAACCCGAGGCTCAAAGTTTGGTGCGACGTCTCTACAGGTGCAAAGCGCCCATTTGTGCCAACAGGCTACCGCTGTCGAGCATTTCATAGTGTTCACGATCTGGCCTATCCTAGCATCAGGAGCACGGTCCGTCTGGTGACAGAACGTTTCGTACGGCCCGGGGTAAGTAAAGAATGCAGGAGATGGGCGCAAGAATGTTTGGCCTGCTAAAGAAGCAAAATGCGTCGTCACGCCATCCTTCGTTAGGGATTTTTCCAGACAGGTGCGAAAGATTCGATCATGTCCATCTTGACTTTGTGGGACCATTACCGCCCTCAGATGGTTTCCGCAACCTTCTTACGGTAATTGATCGATATACCTGTTGGGCAGAAGCCGTTCCGATAGCGGACATTTCAGCAAAAACGACAGCAAGGACCTTCATGGCGTGTGGATAGCGCGTTTTGGATGTTCTGTACATGTAACCACGTATAGAGGGGGACAGTTTGAGTCAACTTTATTTCAACAGTTAGCCAAGCTGTGTGGAATGAACCATCACAAAACTACCAGTTATCGTCCCGAGGGTAACGGTATGGCTGAAACATGACATCGGACTTTAAAAACAGCTCTTACGCGTCATGAGGATGAATGGACACAGGCTCTGCCTTTGGTATTACTTGGTTTGCGCACTGCTTACAAGCCTGAGTTAGAACGTCTACCGCAGAAATGGTGTATGGCCAGAATATCCACGTCCCAGCGGACTTCACTGAAGACAGGAGTCCTACGACAGGACAATTTGATGCATCACCTACGTTCATGAAGCAGTTACGACAACAAGTGTCGCGTCTGGGCACAATTCGAGGCACTGGGCATGGACATCAACCAACTTTCATGCACAAAGACCTGAGCAGTTATACCCACATTATGTTGAGATCAGACATCGTCAAACCACCATTGCAACAACCGTATTCGGGGCCTTACGACGTTTTGCGCCGAAACACTGCCGGCATGGTAACTCAGCGCGTTCGGTCAGAGGGTTAGCTGCCCTCTGTAATAAAAAAAAACTGAGTTAATGGAACAACGACGAACTGAAACGGGTGTCTTGCGACGTCCGCCCCGAGCAGATACAATGAACGAAAACGAACAAAATTAGATTAAAAAAAAAACACGCATACGATGGAAATCTCCTACAATGGGAAGTCAACAGTGGTGTCAATAGAAAGAGTCAAGCCAGCTTACATGTCTGCTGACGGTAACGAAGAACCTCGCCCAGCAAACAAGCCAGCACGGAGCATATAGGAGGAAACAGTTTCTCTTGTGACTCTTCCGTCCAGGCAGCAGACATCGCCCGAGCAAGTACCGCATAAGCACACACACACACACACACACACACACACACACACACACACACACACACACAAGCGGGTCGGCGGGTACGCTTCAAGTATCCATATGCCCCGGGTGCTCCGCACTTTCAGCAGGGAGGCTGTGTGGCGAACGACAGTGATTTCGAGTGGTCGCGCTAAAAGCAGAGACGTGGAGAATGACTGCGCACGGAACCCCTTTGGTTCCTTGATTATTCTTAGTTTTTGTATTTGACTACTTCGTGTTGTTTTCTGGAATTATGTTGTGAGTTTTTGTGTGATTGCTAATTTGATTGTGTTTTGTGGAAGCAGTCAAACAATAAAAGCCAAGTAACATTCTCAAGAATTTCTGTGTTATTTCAGCAATATGTATTAGTAACTTCAAACTGACGTTATCAATCAGAGAACTTCTGCACGTAGTAACCACGCTACGACAATATCGTCTCACACTCTCATAAATTAGTAAATTATCCTTCTTTCGAGAATTAATCATCTTTCCCTTTGAATAAAATTCTGGAGGTAATTTTCTCTTCTTTTTAGCTTAAGAAATATGAAATAATTTCTCTATTTGGAAATTAAGAAATCTGAACTAATATAATTCCTATTGCTTTGCGAATTAATATTTTTGCTTTTTGTAACATTGCAGACTTTTATTTATCTCTCTTTGAATTCCTTTACCACTTTACGGTATTTGAAGATTATTCATTTGCTATAAAACTGAACTTTACTTTTATAATATCCTTGAATGATAAATGTGGGGCAAATGAGACTCAGGACACTATTTTTATTTTTAAAACAGAAACCGTTCTGCATTTACTGATTCTCTTCTTTCATGTACAGAAACAAGTCAGCTTTGATTTTACGAGTGTTACCTAATCAAACCAACTCCTCTAAGCGGGAAAGAAGAAGAAGAAAAAGGAACTAAACAAAAAACACCTGGGTGTCACCGCCACTTTTAAACTCCTTGGACTTTAAAACAGACACAAAATTAATTCCATTTCAAGTGTTGACTTTCCGCGGACCCAGTACTATTGAAATTATTTAAAACACAGCACTCGCACTTGCTTAGTCGTTTGGGGTTTTATAGGAAAAGCTATAAATTCGAGACCGCGCGTGCGAATCTCCTACTAACTTAGACTGGTTCTCATTGTGCCACTTACAACCAAAAGACGTCCCTTCTCCTAATTACAAAGATAACACAGTCATGTATCTATATCGAGATCTTGAAATGTTACCTAAAATACACAGACTCCCACACTGAAGTCGCAAAATTATCCCTAACACAATATCGCAAAGTCGCCATTTCCGAGGCGCATGCTTTCACCTTCAAAACCACTAATACGACAACGCAGAGGCACTATATCCTTAACGCTTGCTTCCTCCATCGTCAAATTCAAATGGAAACTTCACGTGAAGCGTCGCTTACCTCCCGCAACAAAATGGAAAATCTCTAATCCAACAGAGATGCGGATCGTCCACAAGGGAGTGGCTTTCAAGGTACACTTCTTGCTGTAACTGTTTCGGCATAAAGTCAGTCAGAAATCAATTCTAAACTACAGTATACCGTAGCCACTATTGGTGTCTCGCACAAAGTTCTAAGTTCCCACAAAAACCAATCGCTTGACGCCTTCCGCTCCACAAAGTGAGATCAAAATTGTCATAGATCAGCGTAAATATCTTTCAGACAAGCCAATAACAGTCTCATGGAATTCTCCCGAACAGCTGTAGCGTTTCACTCAAATAATCCCGAGTCTAGCCCCGATTCGGATCGATCTTAGTCCGGCTACCAACCAACAACAATTAACTGAATGTCTCATTGGAGAAACCAAGAACCACTTACGATGAAAAAACATAGAACACTAGTTCTCCATTTTAACAATAGTTAGTTTTTCTTTACGGCTGCCGTTGGAGTCTTGCGGTGGCCATCGGCGCCGTTGATGTTGTCTTTGTCGCAAGCCGCAAATCTGCAGTCATCCGTGCGAAGTAAGCTCGCCAACTTTGGCCGGATTCTGCTGCTCAGATACTTTCTGGCGACAATCTCTACAACATGTTTACAAAAATACGTACAATAACACCTTACAAGCAACTAATTACACCCTAGTTTCTTTTCATAACAGCAAATTTTGATAATAAGATGAGGCAACACATACAGGTAATGCCGATTTAACCAAACAAATTTTGACGCATTACACCACCTCACAGCATCCGCCAGTACCTGTCTCCTACTTTCCAGACTTCACAGAAGCGCTCCTGTGAAACGTGCGGCACCAGCACTCCTGGAAGAAAGAAGCTGAGGCGCTGGCGGAAGCAAAGCTGTGAGGTGGGTCGTGAGTAGTGCCTGGATAGCTCAGTCAGTGGAGACCGAGAAAGGCAAAGGTCCCGCGTTCGAGGCTCGGTCCAGCACACAGTTTTAATCTGTCGGAAAATTGCTTCTTTCTTCCTGGTCTTATTCCGTAGCTTCAGGGGGTCGTCATGTTAATCTGGGTCAGTGGTAGAGAGAGTGGCCGGGTGCCTATTTTTTTCGGCTACTCTGCCCCCCCCCCCCCCCCCCGTCCTCCTGCGGGATGGAATTATGTACCCCAACCGTGTCATACTGTTATCCACTGTAAAAGTGTGAGAGTGTTTCCGAAATGTTTGTGAATCGTGTAACCGAGGCAGAACAAGGGTGCCCGCCCCGTATTCACCTAGTCGCACGTGGGAAGCTGCCTAAATACCAATCCAGGCTTTGATAAGCCGGTGGGAGGATTTGATTCGGGGCCAGCGCGCCTCCCGAATCCAGGAAGCATCATGCTAACGCGAGCAACTGTGAGGACAGGTCGCAAGATAATAAAATAGCAGAATTAATTAGTTCATAAACACTTGGAATTAATATGCAGGCTGACACACAGCAGTCTGCCGTTCTGGCATCTGGCATCACTGTAACTGAATATCGGAATGTGCAATTGACTCTTATTTACGTAGATATGTTGATAATTATTAGGAAAATTAAGAGAATATGATAAGTAACAACGCATATCCGAACATATGATGAGAAAGAGGAGACAATTGCTTTCAGAACAACACTGAACACTTGGGATCATCTTATCATTTGCACACATTCCTTTTGTAGTATAAATTATGCAGTTTAAGAACAATTTTTAATTGCATGTATCTCTGGTACCAGTCATCGCAAAAGCAACCACTTCAGCTTACTTTCTTGTTTCATTGGCGCGCATGCGATGACTAACATCATAGTATCGAATTATGAATAACTAAAATAATTTACATTGTAGTTGTGAAACACGCTCTGATGTCGATTTTATACGTCAGAGGACTTGGTGACGAATCTATAGAACAGGATGCTAGGTGCACAGGTAGCTGTGGACAGAAGGGTAGCTTGAGAACTCGGTGGTAACCGATAGTGTGGTAGGAACAGTTGGTGGGGTTTGGCGAAAATGGCAGGAGTGGCGGTGGACATTAACGTGGTTGCTTGGATGGTTGTTTTGGGGGAGGGGACCAAACAGCGAGGTTATCAGTCCCATCGCATTAGGGAAGGATAGGGAAGGAAGTCGGGCGTGCCCTTTCAAAGGAACCATACCGGCATATGCCTGAAGCGATTTAGGGTAGTCATAAAAAAACCTAAATCAGGATGACCGGAGGCGGGTTTGAACCGTCGTCCTCTCGAATGCGAGTCCAGTGTGCTAACCATTGTGCCACCTCGCTCGTTTCATTAGTATGGTAGCCACCATATGTTCTAGAGTAGCTTGGCGGAGGATCAGCGCGAATGACAATAAATGTCATTGCTGAATTGTTAGCGTTCCGTTGAGTATCTGAGTTTTCTTTTACAATAGAATGATTCGTGGCTGTTTTGGGACGCGCTTGCTCCGATATTGTTCAAGCTCCCTTGTCACAAAGGAAAGCATAATTAAGCTCGACTTTAATTTGACACAATAAACTTTTATTGCAACATAGGATGGTTCAGTGTATCGAAAAACTCATTGTTTCTAAACTGTCTTCATCTATTGAAATTTCAGAGACTTTCAGCAAGGCGCTGCAGACCTACGCTTAAAGAGAACGATGTAATTACGGCGGTGCGCAAATACTCAAATGGCTCAAATGGCTCTGAGCACTATGGGACTTAACATCTGAGGTCATCAGTCCCCTAGTAGAACTTAGAACTATTTAAACCTAACTAACCTAAGGACATCACACACATCCATGCCCGAGGCAGGATTCGAACCTGCGACCGTAGCAGTCGTGCGGTTCCAGACTGAAGCGCATAGAACAGCTCGGCCACACCGGTTCGCGCAAATACTCCTTACAGACATAGCATTCAAACGTGCCTAACTGATTTTGCTGATCGATGCAATGTGTCAGCTCGTACTGCGCACATACAAAAAGACTTGCACAAGACAGACAAGATGAAGTAGCCAGTCTTCGGAATGAATATTACGATACTCAAGACGCTCGGAACAATGTCGCTCGAGGACATTTTCTATGCCATTTTCCGGCAAGGACGCTAACGAACATCTTCAGCACATAACGGGTCATCCGCAGTGGTGGTAAACAGCTGGAGACGGCCCTCCGCTCTGCTCCAGATTTCGCCCAGCGCCGGTCGGCGGGCGATGCAACCTTGACACGGTTATTGCAACAGATTTTGCAGACCTTGGCTTGCTTCTATTCAAAGCGGCTGGCGCCACGATTTACGCCGCGCGCGTTCCGACGCGCAGCACATGGCGATTTCATTCCAGGATTGTTCAGTACAGTTTTTTATTGCACGTAAAACGTCAGTTAAACTCAGGGAAAATGGAGTACAGCATCTATGGGTTTTTTTGTGACACACGGGAGTTCAAGAATATTTTACTCGCTTTCCGTCCATATAAGATTTGCGAACGACATTGTCGTTTAGAGAGAACTTTTGTAAACATACAAATGATTGTAAACTATGGCGGATCACACAAACTCCACAATAAGTAATTTTCGACTGTCTGACATCTATGCTAGGCATGCAGTCACAATAGTGCCTTTCTTAGCAATCATACACAACCGCTCACTTGAAGAAAGGCCTGTTCCTAAAGACTGGAAAGTAGCACAGGTCTCACCAATATTCAAGAAAGGAAACAGGAGTAGCCTATTGAATTACAGACCGACATCACTGACCTCAATTTTCTGTAGGATTTTGGAGCATATACTGTACTCGAACATTATGAATCACCTTGAAGAAAATGACTTATTGATACATAACCAACACGAATTCAGAAAATATCTTTCCCTTGAAGTAATGAGTGCTGTCGACAAGGGATCTCAGATTCCATATTCCTAGATTTTCAGAAGACTTTTGATACTGTTCCTCACAAGCGACTATTAACGAAATTGCGTGCATGTGGAGTATCGTGTCAGTTGTGTGACTGTCTCAGAGAGGTCACAGTTCATAGTGATAGACGGTAAATCATCGAGTAGAACGGAAGTGATATCTGGCGTTCCGCAAGGTAGTGTCATAGGCCCTCTGCTGTCCCTGATTTGCATAAATGATTTAGGTGATAATCTGAGGAGCCCCCTTCGATTGTTTGCAGATGACGCTGTAATTTACCGTCTAGTAAAATCATCAAACGATCAATTCCAATTTCAAAATGATCTAGAGAGCATTTCTGTATGGTGCGGAAAGTGGCAATTGGCACTAAGAAATCCGATAAATTTTGGGTATAAGATAAATCGCACAAATCTAAGGGCTGTCAATTCGACTAAATACCTAGGAATTACAATTGCGAGCAACTTAAATTGGAAAGACCACATAGATAATATTGTGAGGAAGGCGAAACAAAGACTGCCCTTTGTTGGCAGAACACTTAGAAGATGCGACAAACCCACTAAAGAGACAGCCTACATTACACTTGTCCGTCCTCTGCTGGAATATTGCTGCGCGGTGTGGGATCCTTGCCAAGTATGATTGACGGAGGACATCAAAAGCCGGCCGGCGTGGTCGTGCGGTTATAGGCGCTACAGTCTGGAACCGCGTGACCGCTACGGTCGCAGGTTCGAATCCTGCCTCGGGCATGGATGTGTGTGATGTCCTTAGGTTAGTTAGGTTTAAGTAGTTCTAAGTTCTAGGGGACTGATGACCACAGTAGTTAAGTCCCATAGTGCTCAGAGCCATTTGAACCATTTTTGAGGACATCAAAAAAGTGCAAAGAAGGGTAGCTCTTTCGTGTTATCGCGCAATAGGGGTGGGAGTTTGACTGGTATGATACGCGAGTTGGGGTGGCAGTCACTGAAACAAAGGCGGTTTTATTTGCGGCGAGATCTATTTACGAAATTTCAATCACCAACTTTGTCTTCCGAATGCGAAAATATTTTGTTGACACCCACCTACGTAGGGAGAAATGATCATCATAATAAAATAAGACAAATCAGAGCTTGAACGGAAAGATTAGGTGTTCCTTTTTCCCACGCGCAATTCGAGAGTGGAATGGTAGAGAAGTAGTATGAAAATGGTTCGATGAACCCTCTGCCAGGCACTTAAGTGTGAATTGCAGAGTAGCAATGTAGATGTAGATGTAGATCTGTCTGTGAGGAACCATTATTCTCTGAAATGGACCTTAACATACAGGGTGTAACGCAAATGTACGACACAAATTGCAGGGCACATTACACACACATAGACGGAGAAATTACGTTCTACGAACATGGGGCTGGAAACGCTTTATTTTCATGTTACAATTGATTTTCGCCATCTCATGAATCACGGGAAACACACAAGAAAAGAACGTTAAAATCAATGGAGAAAATGCATTCTGGGTGACGCCTGGTTACGTTGTGCACCGCCAGTGTTTTGTTTTACATGTCCCTGTTGCCATGCGACGTACGTCATTGCTTGCTTACAGAAAACATCAACTGTTCCAGCGATCAGTACGATCGCTGCAATCACACACGTTACTACGTAGGGTAAGGCTCGATTCACACGATGCGCAACGTCACACACCGTCAAAAATCCACTTGCATGCACACTGGACGGAGCGTCAAGCGACGTCAAAACTCCAACCACGTTTTGGCGCGTTATTGGAAACTCGCAGAAGTGTTCACGAGAGAGGATGATGAACTTGCTACAATTGCATTTGCTTTAGATGATGAGGAAAGAGAGCGGAAATAGGCAAGGCAATCAAAACGAACGTGGGTGAAGAAAATGATTTTGAAGAGAATTTGTGAAGGCGAATATTACACATTGTATAGAGAGCTGGAAGAAGAGGAGACGTCATTTTATAAATATTTACGAAGGTCGAGAAAGCAATTTTTTAATTTGCTGTCTTTGATAAGCAGCTGCATCAAGAAAGCAGACACAAACACGGGCCGTGCAATTTCTCCACTAGAAAAACTAATGGTTGAATCATAGCGTGTAGGCTTTCACGGCCGGCGTCTTCAATAATTAAAACTTCCGGGCTAAGAGGCCGTGGTCCAATAGTAGAAATACTTCTCCCCGACGTTTCGTTGCCAGCTGCGGGCAACATCATCTGAGGTGAGTCTACGACTGGCTGCTAGGCCATGGAGGTCCTGTTTATATAGAGCGCGTAGAGGGCGCCACCACTCGTCACGTGTTGTCAACAGTAAAACTATCTCTGGCTGGCGTCATTACTCTCCATCTAACGTAATCGATTGTCACATCTTTGGTACAGAGTCGATCGCCATATCTTATCTAGCTTCAAGCCTTCTTCTTTCCTGTTAAAATTATTGTGGTGTTTAAAAATCTCTACAGCCTCTCTATACATACGTGTATAATAATACGATGTCTTAGCTAGCACGCTCGTCTCACTAAATTTTATTTCATGGTCACCCGTTTCAAAAACATGTTCCGCTACAGCCGATTTGTCCGTGTGTCCCAGTCGACAGTTCCTTTTATGTTCAGTTAGGCGAGTATTGATACTTCTTTTTGTGGTTCCAATGTAAACCTTCCCACAACTACACGGAATCTTATAGACACCAGGAGTAGCTAGAGGGTGTCGTGCATCTTTCGCCGATCTTAAGCATTCACTAATCTTCTTGGTGGGTCTGAAGATTGTTTCAACTCTGAACTTGGCCAGCACTTTCCCGATACGGTCCGTAATATTGTGGATGAATGGAAGAAAAACTTTCCCCACCGATGGTTGTTGTTGTTGCACGTTTTCGGACATTTTTCTTCTGGGATGGAGTGCTCTATCTATCTCCTTTCCAGCGTACCCATTTTTCTGGAAAGCAGTTCGCAAGTGGTTTAGTTCCTCTTGCAAATAAGCTGGCTCACAGATTTTATTAGCCCTGTCCACCAATGTCTTGATAATACCTCTCTTCTGCCTGGGATGATGGTTTGAATCCTTATGAAGATAACGATCGGTATGCGTATCTTTTCTGTAGACTTTGTGACCCAGAGTCCCATCTGCTCGTTTAATTACTGAGACGTCCAAAAAAATTATCTGTCCATTACTTTCTGTCTCCATAGTGAATTGTATTTTTGAATTGATGCTATTCAAATGCTTCAAAAAACGGTTCAGTTCTTCTTCACCGTGATTCCATATGACAAAAGTGTCGTCCACATACCGATACCACTTCAAAGGCTTTTTTCTGGCTGACTGCAGTGCTTGCTGTTCAAAAAATTCCGTAAAAATATTAGCAACGGCTGGACTTAGAGGGCTACCCATTGCCACTCCATTAATTTGTTCATAGAACTCATTATTATACTGAAAATAAGTCGTGGAAAGGCAATTTCTAAACAAAGCTACTATATCAGTGGGAAATATGTCAGATATGCAAGCAAGAGCTTCGTTGACAGAAACCATCGTGAACAGAGACATCACATCAAAGCTGACAAGAATAGCACTGGGGCTGACGGTAATCTCCTTCAATTTTTCGATGAAGTGCATAGAGTTTTTAATATGATGATCAGTATTTCCAATAAACGGTTGTAACAAGGTGGCAAGATGTCTAGCCAGCTCTTGAGTAGGGGATCCAAACGGGTGACCATGAAATAAAAAAAAAAAAAATTAGTGAGACGAGCGTGCTAGCTAAGACATCGCATTATTATACACGTATGTATAGAGAGGCTGTAGAGATTTTTAAACACCACAATAATTTTAACAGGAAAGAAGAAGGCTTGAAGCTAGATAAGATATGGCGATCGACTCTGTACCAAAGATGTGACAATCGATTACGTTCGATGGAGAGTAATGACGCCAGCCAGAGATAGTTTTACTGTTGACAACACGTGACGAGTGGTGGCGCCCTCTACGCGCTCTATATAAACAGGACCTCCACGGCCTAGCAGCCGGTCGTAGACTCACCTCAGATGATGTTGCCCGCAGCTGGCAACGAAACGTCAGGGAGAAGTATTTCTACTATTGGACCACGGCCTCTTAGCCCGGAAGTTTTAATTACTGAACTAATGGTTTGTTTGAGGTGAGTCTCATGCTTCAGCTATACCAATTCCTTTGAGGGTTCCTGTTCTGTACCTTTACGTATTTTATAGAACAGAATATGTATTGTAATACTGCACACTATCAACAAATTGAGCTCTAGGCTAAACATTCACAATTTATGGCCCCTTATTATGTAGATCTAAATCTGCTACTCTTCGTCCTGCATAAACTTTGGCACTGCCGAGAACCAACTGCACACTATATGAATGTGGAAATCGAACTTTTTACTGCAGTTGTACTTAAATAAGCTGTATCCATACGAAATGTTGAGTGAGACTCAGTACCAGAAAGTATGTAAATAAATACTATACATAAGTAAACTACTAGCCAAAATGACTATGTGACGTAGAATACTCATATTTGCTTCGGAATGATAAGTATTACATATAAACATGGTCGACATAAACTTTCACGACTCGCGAATAATTGTGAAATTGGAAAGCAGGAAGGCTCTAACCTCTGCTAAGCGTTTTCACCTCCTAATCGTGAGTACATACATACATACATAAATAGATGCAGGTGCGATGTTATACATCTAAATACATTACATAGAAAATAAATATAATCTGCAGTAGGCCTATAATATTCGTACAGTTATTTACCTGGGCGACCGTTAACCAATCCATATTTCTTCTTTAAACAAAGTGTCGCTGTATTTTTTGCAGCTCATGTCATACAACTCCACATTTTGGCGAACAAGTTCGATTAACTTCTCGTCGTTCATGTTTATATAAAAACATTTTATAACTAAAAACTCAGTAGATATTTTCGATGTCGAGAACACTACTAGCAGAAGCAAACTCGTGCCATGCGAGCAGCCGCAGGACAGAAAAGTAACAGCCAGTCGTAAGCAGATCGCCAACCACGTGACCCCCACCGTCAACGTCAAACTACTCTTTCGAAGTATACCGGCCGGCAGGCAAACTGAGACGTGACGTTGCCCACCCTGTGAACCTTGCCATTTGAAAGCATTGGACGAATATTTTGACGTCACGTGAGCGACGTTGAGGTGAGGTTGCCCACCGTGTGAATCGAGCCTTAATCAGACTTGGCTCGTGCAATGGCAGTGTACACAAATGCAGAGTTGGCAGATGCCCATTTGATGTGTAGATTAGCTGACGACAGTGGCGCTCGCGCCCAAACGTTTGTACTGGGAAAGGCTTCCAGTACTGAGGTGCCCCACAGGGAAATCAGCTGCTAATGGTGCCTGTACACACTGTAAGCGGTATGGATACAGCTGGTCCTCGGGTAACACCCACCAGACAGTAGTGTTGTCAACATTCAGTGTTGCAACTAAATGTCTTGTACTGACACTAGGGTCGTCGTCAACTGCATGAAGAATTGCCGCCTCCCGTTGCTGTGTCCTCGTCCTTCCAGGCCTCTCCAGGTCGCGACTATCAGGCTTAAATGCCCCATGTTCCCTAAGTCGACAATCAATGGCTTCAAACCTTTTCCTGTCGGGGCACCTTCGTCCTGGAAATCTCTCCCAGTAAAAAAGTTGAGAGCGAGCGCCATTGCCATCAGCTGACCCATACATCAAATGGACATCGGACATCTCTGCATTTGCGTACGCTGCCAGTGCACTAGCCAAGTTTGAGATTAACCCTACGTAATAACCCGTGTGCTTGCAACGGCCTTACTGATCGCTGGAACAGCTGATGTTATCTCTAAACGTACGTCGCATGGCCCCACGTAACACCTTCGTCTACGTGTGAGGACAGTGTTCTGCAGTTTGTGCCGTACATTTGCGTTTCACGCTGCCTGAGCCTAGACGCCTGGTTTTTCGGCTTTGTGGGAGTGCGAATAAAAAGTTGTGAAATAAGGTCCCGTTTTGGATTAAAGACTTCAATTGCCTTATGTAATAGGTAATGAGTTCTTGAACCAGGTAAACTGGAATCTAACTCGCTTCCAGAGCAGAATGACTTCTGACAACAAAATGATGTTCGGCACAATTTTGTTACTTCTATTACCAGCGGCTTAGAAAACGGTATGTAAAGAATATCCGCGGACCGGTATCGCAATTTCACGTCAGTATTCAGTAATATATGTTTAAGAACTTAATGTTGGAACTAGCCAAGTGATCATATTTTTAAAAAATACCTAGGCCAAATTATTGAACCGACGGGGCTAAATCGGCAAGTTAACAAAGAGAGAGATACAAAGTTACAAGCAGCATACATATTGACCTGAATTAGATGTTATAAACAAAAGAATATCACATAAAACAAGGATACGATATCGCTACGCAACTTTCTAAAGATAAATATTGTCGGCGTTTAAAACTACTAAAATTGTGTCGTAACTCGAATAATACACGTCGAAAAGAAAATGATGAAATACTCAGAAAAAATTATGCTAAAAATGAGAAAATGGAATTTTGGCGAAGAGAGAACAAAAAAGACCCCCATAGTTTCACTAATATGGAAATACGAGATTCAGACTGCAAATGGTCACTTATACACAATTAATGAGACAAATAACGCTCTAAATCTGCTTACGCATCAATAATCTTAACAATAGGCTAACAGAAATCAGTGAAGATCTAAAAGATATTGGTAGTCATAAATAAATCCTTCAGGATAAAAAGGAATTCACACTTCTAATTCACAAACAAACGATTGGCAAGGAGACTAATCGAAAAATTGCAGAACGTAACACGAAACACTGCGAACACACTTTAGGAAGAAAATATGAAGAGAAAATGCACGATGGATGTAGTAAAAAGGGTTACAGAAAACAAATTCTGACGTGAAAATGAATCGTTTTCGGGGCCATACCCACATTTTCTGCACGTATCCTGAAAATTTGGCTTTCCATATTGTTATATCCTGAATACGACAAGCGTAATACACAATTCGAACTCTCCCCTCATAGCGATCAGGCAGTCTTCGACATCGTAAGAAGTACGTTGTCTTAACACATCCCAAATAAATAAATAAATTAACAAAACTGTTCGTATTCTTTCCTACGTGATACCATTGCATTAAAATTATAGTCACTTTCATTATTTTGTTCTGGGCTATTAAGGAATACTATATTGCGATTTTGCTACATACGTTCTCTCAGACATTTGTATAAAAGTTGTAAAACAACTCTGGTTTCTAATTATGCAGTAGAACGACGAGAGTCTTGTAGAGAGAACATTCACTGTAATGACCTAGAGGCAACAGCGTCACTGGGAACACCATGTTAGGGCAAACACATCTAGTACTTTCTCGTATTTAGTACTGAACTAAAGTGTTGAGCCATCAAATGAATTATAGAGCTGGATTTTTGTTTTGTATAAACGTGGGTTTTTCTGAGTGGTGAAGGTGTTCCCTAGATAAGAGGCATGCATGTGACTGAAAGTAATTCAAGAGACTCTGAGTTTAAAGTTATACTGGGTGTCACCGTGATAGCGTAATTTTTGTTAAGGATACGTAGAGCATCATCATATGGTGTTTCTACTTACGTGTTGCTCAGACAGCATAATTGGAAAGCTTTCCGTAAACTCCATGCATTAGCAACTTTCCTGCAATTTACGAATCACATCAATATCCTTGAGGAACTGTCCACTCTACGTTAAGTAAATGGCTGGACAGCTTGTTCTCGATTTGTAAATTTAATTAATTGTAGTTGATATAATAGTTTAATGGAGATGCCCCCCCCCCCCCTCCGTCCGCCCCATGAACCATAGACCTTGGCGTTGGTGGGGAGGCTAAAGTGCCTCAGCGAGACAGATAGCCGTACCGTAGGTGCAACCACAACGGAGGGGTATCTGTTGAGAGGCCAGACAAACGTATGGTTCCTGAAGAGGGGCAGCAGCCTTTTCAGTAGTTGCAGGGGCAACAGTCTGGATGATTGACTGATCTGGCCTCGCAACACTAACCAAAACGTCCTTGCTGTGCTGGTACTGCGAACGGCTGAAAGCAAGGGGAAACTACAGCCGTAATTTTTCCCGAGGGCATGCAGCTTTACTGTATGGATAAATGATGACGGCGTTCTCTTGGGTAAAATATTCCGGAGGTAAAATAGTCCCCCATTCGGATCTCCGGGCGAGGACTACTCAGGAGAACGTCGTTATAAGGAGAAAGAAAACTGGCGTTCTACGGATCGGAGCGTGGAATGTCAGATCCCTTAATCGGGCAGGTAGGTTAGAAAATTAAAAAAGGGAAATGGATAGGTTAAAGTTGGATATAGTGGGAATTAGTGAAGTTCGGTGGCAGGAGGAACAAGACTTCTGGTCAGGTGAATACAGGGTTATAAATACAAAATCAAATACGGGTAATGCGGGAGTAGGTTTAATAATGAATAGGAAAAAAGGAGTGCGGGTAAGCTACTACAAACAGCACAGCGAACGCATTGTTGTGGCCAAGATAGACACGAAGCCAATGCCTACGACAATAGTACAAGTCTATATGCCAACTAGCTCTGCAGATGACGAAGAAATTGAAGAAATGTATGATGAGATAAAGAAATTATTCAGATAGTGAAGGGAGACGAAAATTTAATAGTCATGGGTGACTGGAATTCGAGTGTAGGAAAAGAAAGAGAAGGAAACGTAGTAGGTGAACATGGGTTGAGGGTAAGAAATGAAAGAGGAAGCCGCCTGTTGGAATTTTGCACAGAGCACAACTTAATCATAGCTAACACTTGGTTCAAGAATCATAAAAGAAGGTTGTATACATGGAAGAAGACTGGAGATACTGACAGGTTTCAGATAAATTAAATAATGGTAAGACAGAGATTTAGGAATCAGGTTTTAAATTGTAAGACATTTCCAGGGGCAGATGTGGACTCTGACCACAATCTGTTGGTTATAAACTGTAGACTAAAACTGAAGAAACTGCAAAAAGGTGGGAATTTAAGGAGCTGGGACCTGGATAAACTGACTAAACCAGAGGGTGTACAGAGTTTGAGGGAGAGCATAAGGGAACAATTGACAAGAATGGGGGAAAGAAATACAGTAGAACAAAAATGGGTAGCTTTGAGGGATGAAGTAGTGAAGGCAGCAGAGGATCAAGTAGGTAAAAAGACGACGGCTAGTAGAAATCCTTGGGTGACAGAAGGAATATTGAATTTAATTGATGAACGGAGAAAATATAAAAATGCAGTAAATGAAGCAGGCAAAAAGGAATACAAATTTCTCAAAAATGAGATCGACAGGAAGTGCAAAATGGCTAAGCAGGCATGGCTAGAGGACAAATGTAAGGATGTAGAGGATTATCTCACTAGGGGTAAGATAGATACTGCCTACAGGAAAATTAAAGAGACCTTTGCAGAAAAGAGAACCACTTGTATGAATATCAAGAGCTCAGATGGAAACCCAGTTCTAAGCAAAGAAGGGAAAGCAGAGAGGTCGAAGGAGTATATAGAGGGTCTATACAAGAGTGATGTACTTGAGGGCAATGTTATAGAAATGGAAGAGGTTGTAGATAAAGATGAAATGGGAGATATGATACTGTGTGAAGAGTTTGATAGAGCACTGAAAGACCTAAGTCGATACAAGGCCCCGGGACTAGACAACATTCCATTAAAACTACTGACAGCCTTGGGAGAGCCAGTTCTGACAAAACTCTACCATCTAGTGTGCAAAATTTATGAGACAGGCGAAATACCCTCAGACTTCAAGAAGAATATAATAATTCCAATCCCAAAGAAAGCAGGCATTGACAGATGTGAAAATTACCGAACTCTCAGTTTAATAAGTCACGGCTGCAAAATACTAACTCGAATTCTTTACAGACGACTGGAAAACCTGGTAGAAGCTGACCTCGGGGAAGATCAGTTTGGATTCCGTAGAAATGTTGGAGCACGTGAGGCAATACTGACTCTACGACTTATTTTAGAAGCTAGATTAAGACAAGGCAAACCTACGTTTGTAGCATTTGTATACTCAGAGAAAACTTTTGACAATGTTGACTGGAATTTTTTCAAATTCTAAATGTGGCAGGGGTAAAATACAGGGAGCGAAAGGCTATTTACAATTTGTACAGAAAGCAGATGGCAGTTATAAGGGTCGAGGGACATGAAAGGGAAGCAGTGGTTGGGAAGGGAGTGAGACAGGTTTGTAGCCTCTCCCCGATGTTGTTCAATCTGTATATTGAGCAAGCAGTAAAGGAAACGAAAGAAAAATTCAGAGTAGGTATTAAAATCCATGGAGAAGAAATAAAAACTTTAAGGTTCGCCGATGAGATTGTAATTCTGTCAGAGACAGCAAAGGACTTGGAAGAGCAGTTGAACGGAATGGACAGTGTCTTGAAAGGAGGATATAAGATGAACACCAACAAAAGCTAAATGAGGATAATCGAATGTAGTCGAATTAAGTCGGGTGATGCTGAGGGAATTAGATTAGGAAATGAGACACTTAAAGTAGTAAAGAAGTTTTGCTATTTGGGGAGCAAAATAACTGATGATGGTCGAAGTAGAGAGGATATGAAATGTAGACTGGCAATGGCAAGGATAGCGTTTCTGAAGAAGAGAAATTTGTTAACATCGAGTATAGATTTAAGTGTCAGGAAGTCGTTTCTGAAAGTATTTGTATGGAGTGTGGCCATTTATGGAAGTGAAACATGGACCATAAATAGTTTGGGCAAGAAGAGAACAGAAGCTTTCGAAATGTGGTGCTACAGAAGAATGCTGAAGATTAGATGGGTAGACCACATAACTAATGAGGAGGTACTGAGTAGGATTGGGGAGATGAGGAGTTTGTGGCACAACTTGAGTAGAAGAAGGGATCGGTTGGTAGGACATGTTCTGAGGCATCAAGGGATCACCAATTTAGTATTGGAGGGCAGCGTGGAGGGTAAAAATCGTAGGGGGAGACCAAGAGATGAATACACTAAGCAGATTCAGGAGGATGTAGGCTGCAGTACGTACTGGGAGATGAAGAAGTTTGCACAGGATAGAGTAGCAAGGAGAGCTGCAACAAACCAGTCTCGGGACTGAAGACCACAACAAACAACAATGGAGATGGAGGAGTAAATTAGTGTTTAACGTCCCATTGACAACCAGGTGATTAGAGATGGAGCACAAGCTGAGATTTGGGAAGGTTGGGGAATGAAGTCTACCGTGCCGTTTCAAAGGAACCATCACAGCATTTGCCTAAAGTGATTTAGGGGAATCACGGAAAACCTAAATCAGGATGGACGGAGGGCGGTTCGAACTTTCGTCCTCCTGACCAAAAGTTCAGTGTGCTAATCACTGCACCACCTTTCTCGCTAAATGGTCTAATTTTGTCTTCGCTGTCCTTATGAGTGCGATATGTATGCGGTGGTAAAGTATCTATATATTTTTCTGTCTGTAAATACTGGTCTGTTGTCTGAACAGGGTGACTGATAACATTATCAGCAAGGAAGTTATACTCACCTGCTGATCTGCGGTCCGTGGACAGTAAAGGAGTCAGACTTCTTCTCTCTGCAGATATTTCGACACCTAATTGATAGCTTCATTTAATGACAAAGGGACGGTGGCAAAGTTACAGAACATGATAGGTGGAAAACATGATTAAAATAGGCACATATATTGTAAGGTGGCACAGTCTCCTGACCTTCATTTCTTAAATACTCCATCCTCACAATCGTAATCTGCACATCAAGACGCTTCATTCGAACTCCAACTCGTTAAGGTAGAGTCAATTTTGTATGAATTCATGTAAGCGATATGCGAATCTAATAAGTAAATTGCAAATGCAAACAGAGGTTGAAAAAGTCGAGGCTGGCATACGCAACATGATGGCCACAGGAATTTTCGTTCTAAAGAGGCAACCAGCCCACTGGAAGGCCCGTCCCTTCAGAGGGGTGAGTCAACATACCTACTTTGGTTGGAGCGACCGCCCATAGAGAGGACAGCTTTTTCCAGAGTGAAGGAATAATGATCCCCGTGTTCACCTTAAAAGAAAATTCTGCTACATTGTGTGGGAGCGATCAGAAGACGCATTTTTTCACGGACTGACTTCGTAGTTATGGAGTTCTCAGAGGAGGACAGTATACCCCTAAAAGAGATGCTACATTACTTAAACGAAACGTCATTCTCCCGTGTAAAAGAGAAACGTTGATTGGCGGAATATTTCTGACGCAAAGAGCCAGAGGAGTGACGGAAGACGGCGAAGGATATACCCTTCCAATTTTTCCAGAAAAAGGAGCCGATCCGTTGTCGCTCTCGGAGCAGGAACACGTAACGAGAGCGAGTGCGTTCGTACATGTACGCAAAGAGTGAGGAACAAAGTCTCTCCTCAGTACTTCACTGGGAGAGCACCTCTGTCATTAGCGAATCGGAGTGATACTCTGTACTGAGTCGCTCGCGATTAAGCATTATTCACTGTGTTGGCCGCCACACTTATTGTGCGGTGTGAACACGGACAGAGTACTAGTTAAACGCCTGCGAGCGAGTATTGAGTGGCATCGCGGTGAATTGGTTATCTGACCGGTGTACCACGCCAATACTTAGACTAGGGGCGGATAGGAGTCACTGACTTCATCAAGGTGTAGGGAGAGTTTGACTGGCGAAGGTCAATCCAGACAGAAAGAGACAGTCGTGTTATTTTCAGCAGCGAGCTACGCAGGCACCAGTTGTCGCAGCTCGCGTTATTGTGTGCCACAGCAGGGCTTCCCAACCTGTGGTCCGCTGACCACTTAGGGGTCCGCCGGCTCTTTCTAGGGGGTCTGCGGCCACCTTTCACTAAATCGTGTAAAATAATGAGTAAAATTATTGAATAAAAATGTGAAAATCAAATTCATCACTATATTTTTTCGCGTGAAAAACGTGCACTTTTACTTCAGGTCGTATCCCCAAGCAGCCTTTGCGGTTCCTAAGTGAGAACGTATACGCAGTTTACTGCCGGAGAATGCGGCTTCTCTGAGCGACTGTTTCGCAACAATACGGGGGTCGTTTGTGCGCTGGCTCACGGCGCTAGATGCGCTGAAACCTTTTACGCATGCGCGGAGCGAGCTTCGTCGACCAATCAGAGCTCTCTCTGGCACGTATGCGGCCCCAGGCATCATTAAATGTTAAACTTGCTTTGTCAGTGCACTACCTATTTCGTAAGTCGATTTTTGACCAGGTTATTACTTCTAACATGGATCGGTGGCTGAAGTCAGGATCATTGGAGAAGGGTGCAGTTTCTCCATGCCTTCACAACAAGGGAAGTTTTCAGTTGAAATGAATGAGGAGGGAGGACGACCAAAGGAAGACTTTACATATATTTGAACATTTTTCTTCGGATTTCACGAAAATCAACACACACACACACACACACACACACACACACATACACATACACACACACGACTGTTACGAAATATGCATGCTCCTTACACAAAAGTAGCCAAATAGTGGAAGTGAACAGACCATAAGCGGCAGCTTGTCAACAGCGAACAGTTTGGACGTGACGTTGATTGCTCTCGAAGGAAGACAGCTCCATCGTGTGAAATTTCAATTACCAAGTAATTTTAATCAGGCTATAGTGTGTTGAACAAAGGGAGTAAATCCACTAGTACGTGTCTGGATACAGTGGGAATTCAAATTGGATGGTTAATTTCAAGTTGTTTTCATTCATCTCTAAACCAAAGACTATTGACACTTCGGAGGGGAGTCATTGGGAACATGGCACTTGCATTAAGAAGCTTTCAGTTCCCATGGGTTTCGCTCTGAAATTTAAAGTTACTGTGTTCTTGACTGACTAGGGGTCCGCCATGGATTTTCGACTGAAGGGGTCCGCCAGCTGAAAAGGTTGGGATGCCCTGTGCTACAGCATATGCGAGCCCCATCTGTTTTCCATAACAGTACACTCCATTACATTTCTCACGTGACAGCCTTGACTGTACCTAGAAAAGTTATCCAAGTAGTGTAGGCATGGCTCTCAGCCATTCTGCCGAGTAAATAACATTCTTAAAGAAAAGGGAGAAAAGAACGTTTCCTTACTTTGTAAAATAATAGCCTTCTTATCCATAAGAGGGAATCTACTGTTCTGAAAAGAACCCAGAAATTTATTATTTTTAAAAAAAGTTTCACTTTATTTCTCAGAAGTTTTTTGCAATAAATAATATTTTTCGTTTGTTTAATGTTTTTCTTACACTAACTAGCAATACTCCAGTACCCAAGTATTCCACTAGTAAATTAAGAATATAGAATATTTTTGTGTCTCCTCCTTATAGCGGACGACTCCAGGAGATATTTGTTGCTGAATGTTTTTCAAGCAGCTCTTGTTGGTACATTAGGAGCGTCTGTCTGACTTCTGTGGTAGTGTGAGGTGAAAATTGTTTCTTGCAGGAGCCAAAGGATACTTGTTGGATCAATCCATTGCGCAACTTGACAAAATAAAACCGCCGGCCGAAGTGGCCGTGCGGTTCTAGGCGCTGCTGTCTGGAGCCGCGAGACCGCTACGGTCGCAGGTTCGAATCCTGCCTCGGGCATGGATGTGTGTGATGTCCTTAGGTTAGTTAGGTTTAAGTAGTTCTAAGTTCTAGGGGACTAATGACCTCAGAAGTTGAGTCCCATAGTGCTCAGAGCCATTTTGAACCAAAATAAAACCCACACACTCACAATATTACAGTACAACACACGAATGTGAGTTAGCCCTGTGACAAGTTTTGTAATATGCACTCACAAATCTGACTGACCTGGCAGAAAGCCGCCGTACTCCAGGACACGAAATTAAAACAAGAAAATACATCAAAACATTGAAAGACACGATGATGTCCTCCTGAGGGATATTGTGCCAAATTCTGTCCAAGTGGCTCTTAGATCGTCAAAATTTGGAGCTGGTTGGAAGGCCCTGCCCATAATGCTCCAAACCTTCTCAATTGGGACAGATCCGGCGACCTTGCTGACTTAGATTGGCAAGCATGAAGACACGCTGTAAAAACTCTCCCCTTGTACAAGTGGGCACTATGTTATTAAAATGTAAGCCCAGGATGGTTTGCCATGAAGGCAACAAGGCGGGGCGTAGAATATCGTCGACGTATCGCTGTGCAGTAAGTGTACATCAGATGACAACCAAAGTGATCCTGCTATGACATGAATCGACACGCCAGACCATCCCTGGTTGTCGGGCCGTACGGCAGGCGACAGTCGGGATGACATCAGGGGCGTCTCCAGACACGTCGTCGGCCAGGAGTCACATTGACTGGAGTACAGTAATATTCACTTGGCACGTTTTTAATGAACAACATTTTTACGAGATAATTAAAATTATTGTTATGTAATATAAACTTCTTTATCTTATAAAAATATCTTATTACTGAAAATATTTATAGATATAATATTCTAAGGTACCTTTACCTCTTCTGCTGTGGCTGTTGATGACGGAGACTTGCTACGAGAATGTAAAAGTGATAATTTGCGCAACGGGTATTTTAACGCGACTGGAGTCGCCCTGACACTTACAACTTCCCCAGTAGGAGTACGTTATTCTCATTAGTTAAGTCAGTTGTCGTGTGATAGCCTAACTGTTTCCAAACTGTATCCTGTGGATGTGATCGAATGTCAGGATAAGCCGACAAAATCCAGTTCTCTTTTAATGAATAAGTTAAAACACGTATAATATATACACTAGTGGCAAGATTAATTAGCACAGGAAATTAGTATGTACTAAAGGATATATGCCGTGATTTTAACATATTTATTCATCATAAACACAATTCAAAGACAGTAGACAATAGTTACAACTCGCAGGTTCTCCCTGAATTAATATTGGCCCTTAAACTGTCTGGCTCTGTCCTATATTGCACTCGCGATCTGTGATTAGGCGAGGAGTAACTGACATCCCCCGTTGTACTAAATAGCAAGTTGTTGTCGTGGTCTTCAGTCCAGAGATTAGTTCGATGCAGCTCTCCACGCTACTCTATACTGTGTAAGCTTCTTCATCTCCCAGTACCTACTGCAACCTACATCCTTCTGAATCTGCTTAGTGTATTCATCTCTTGGTCTCCCTCTACGATTTTTACCCACTGCGCTGCCCTCCAACACTAAATTGGTGATCCATTGATGCCCCAGATTATGTCCTGCCAACCGATCCCTTCTTCTACTCAAGTTGTGCCACAAATTTCTCTTCTCCTCAATTCTATTCAATACCTCCTCATTAGTTATGTGATCTACCCATCTAATCTTCAGCATTTTTCTGTAGCACCACATTTCGAAAGCTTCTATTCTCTTTTTGTCTAAACTATTTACCGTCCACGTTTCACTTCCATACATGGCTACACTCCATGCAAATACTTTCAGCAAAGAATTCCCGAAACTTACATCTATACTCGATGTTAACAAATTTCTCTTCTTCAGAAACGCTTTCGTTGCCATTGCCAGTCTACATTTTATATCCTCTGTACCTCGACCATCATCAGTTATTTTGCTCCCCAAATAGCAAAACTCCTTTACTACTTTAAGTGTCTCATTTCCTAATCTAATTCCCTCAGCATCACCTAATTTAATTCGACTACATTCCATTATCCTAGTTTTGCTTTTATTGATGTTCATCTTATATCTTCCTTTCAAGACACTGTCCATTCTGTTCAGCTGCTCTTCCAAGTCCTTTGATGTCTTTGACGGAATTACAATGTCATCGGCGAACCTCAAAGTTTTTATTTCTTCTCCATGGATTTTAATACCTACTCCGAATTTTTCTTTTGTTTCCTTTACTGCTTGCTCAATATACAAATTGAATAACATCGGGGATAGGCAAGAAGGAACTAATATCTCAATGAGCAGTGTGAAACCTCAGCACAGAACGGAGTAGAACACGTGATTCAGCAATGTAAATTTACTTTCCTACACGCCGGAGCATAAGCAAGGTCACCGTAGTGATGAGACGCTATAGCCGCAGAATTTTTCGCCTCAGCGGGATAATAGTAAAATTGCGCTTCACCAAAAATACAGCCGAAGAAGTCCGTCGACTGCTGTGGACCCAAGACGACCGTCCTGCTCCACGACCCGGCAACGACTCTCTGGCTCCACGCCCAAGGAACCACCTCCCAGCTTCACGCCCCAGGAACGACAGCTAACTTTCCTCCACTTTTTCCCAGCTCAAAGTCTTTTCTCCCCCCTTTGGGTGGCGAATCATCTTTCTGGAAGGCGCTCGTTTCCGAACGCCGACCAACCTCAGTTTAGAATTCAGACTGAAGTTTCTGGAAAATTGGAAATTTGTGGTAAGGTCTTATGGGACCAAACTGCGGAGGTCATCGGTCCCTAAGCCTACACACTACTTAATCTAACTTAAACTAACTTACGCTGTGGACAGCACACACACGCATGGCCGGGGGGAGCCGCACAGAGCGCGACAAGGCGCCCTAGACCACGCGGCTATTCCGCGCGGCGTAGTTTCTGTAAGTTCTTTCTACGTCCGTAGAAAAGTCCGCGAATGCTTGCTGCCGCGTGGTTTTAGACGACCCGCTGCCTTCTCACGCCTGCCCGCCGGACACGTGTTTTCGTTTTGCAGGTGGTCCAGCTCCCGGGCATCCCGAGTTTGGCACCGGAAGCGGCTGTGCCGTCCTATTGT
Organism: Schistocerca americana; assembly: GCF_021461395.2. Classification (NCBI taxonomy): domain Eukaryota; kingdom Metazoa; phylum Arthropoda; class Insecta; order Orthoptera; family Acrididae; genus Schistocerca; species Schistocerca americana. The sequence goes on from NC_060120.1 coordinate 909,507,697, forward strand.
CCGAAGGAATTTGCGAGCTCCTTGTGTTCTTTCGTTCTACCACTAGTTTCACAGCTCTGCTCGTTCCCCAGTCACCCAACATGCAGACATTCTACTGTAAATAGTGTACTAGGCGATGTCAGTCACATAGATGTTTTTACTGAATGATCACAAACCTGCCTTCTCTATCATTGACGCGGCTTACTTATGGTATTGGATGTAACACGGTTTGTAAATTGACGCCACCTTACAATATAATATAATCAATTTAATTAATTCGTAAAAGGAGATTGTCCATCAAAACATGCCAAGAGTGCTCAATATACCCATCTACTACAACTCATGAGTCCCACTTCGAATTGAGTCCCGATGGCCAGCGGAGAAGTATCTATTCTACTGCTTGTCTCCGTGCTGGCAGAAACCTACGTTGGCTACCGAGATCGCCGGATCTATTGCCAATTGAGACTGTTTGGAGCACTGTGGGCAGGACTCTCCAACCAGCTCGGCATTTAACGATCTAATTCGCCAGTTGACAGAATTTGGCACGATACCTTCAAAAGGACATCCATAAACTCTGCCAATCACTGCCAAGTCGAACAGCTGCTTGCATAACCTGCATAAGGGCCAGAGGTGGACCAAGAGGTTATTGACTGGCTCGTTTTATGAATCTCTTTCTCTTGACTACATCATCCAGTTTTTCTGAATTTGTATCATTTATTCGTCCATATATGTACATCACATCTATCGATTTGCGTCCCATTCGGATAATTCCTTCTTGGTGCGTCTTTTTTTTCTGTACTTCATTATATGTAACTGCGTCATCTGGAAAAAGTCTGTGGTTACTATTAGTGTGGTATGCCAGGCGAATAGTGTACAACATGAACAGCAACGGTCCCAACACACTCCCTCAAGTTGCTTCAACTTCTGTAGATCACTCTCCATCCAAGATAGCATGCAGCTTTCTTCCTACCAAGAAATCCTGAACTGAGTCCCAAATTTTGTTTGATATTCCATTCAATGGAAATTTTATTAATTAGCACTACGCGTAAAATGTACATAATTTTCAATAAAACGATTTTAAGAAGCACCTGATGCTTTTGATTTGTTGCGACAACACAAACGTAAAGACCTCTCACAGACCAGGCCTTACGCCTGGCCGGCCGGTGTGGCCGAGCGGTTCTAGGCGCTTCAGTCTGGAACCGCGCGACCGCTACGGTCGCAGGTTCGAATCCTGCCTTGGGCATGGATGTGTGTGATGTCTTTAGGTTAGTCAGGTTTAAGTAGTTCTATGTTCTAGTGGACTGATGACCTCAGAAGTTAAGTCCCATAGTGCTCAGAGCCATTTTTGAACCTACGTAGCTGTACTATTATTCTCACTATTACATAAGTTCTTTGTTAACCTTTTATATTGCAATTATGATCTGGATAATATTTACGGCAATGAAAACAAGATTTTACCTGTCAGCGATTTAACTCATAAGCAAGCCTGAGCATCGTATTATTATTTATTATGTTCGGGTTCGTCATGTATGTTTAATAAAAACTTTTCTCCAAAAAATATTTTTTTATCCTGATACCAAAAATATTTAAAATATTTTTTCTGTTGTTTTGTGGGTGTGCCCGAAAATCATGTGATCAATTATATACACGTAATGGCTGCCAATGCGCCACAACAGAATGGCAGATGAGCAATAATAAAACTTGAACTCTAGCGATAATTAATTATTTCCACTTAATTATTTTCACACGGAGGGAGAGGTATGAAATGAGATTATGAGGAGAAATACTTTTTATACATATATTCCGAAAACACTTACGTTCAGTTTACAAAATTGTGTGTTCAGAAGCAACCTCGTACAAAAGCGTCCAGCAGGTTCGAGAGTTGACATCACAGCGATAATTTTTTTCATCCAAGTCTTTATCTTACAGTCATATGGAAATTCCATGACAAGATATAATCACAATCTTCGTTAATATTAATATCTGTTTCACAGAAATATATTTATTATTAATAGTTCTATGTTCAAAACACATCCAGGCGGATGTTTTTTTTCAATCAAAAATAATATTCCGTCATTGATAGCACATGTACATACATGAGCACTCATAGTTTTGTTTGTTATTATCATAGTTCACTTGTGGTTATAGTAACAATTTACTACGGTTTTAGAAAGTTTATCAGGACACGATACAAGTCGAAATTTTGCGAATAACCTTGTGGCTGTAAAGACAACACTAAACAGCCACAGAGAAAATAATATCTCAAATAAAAAAAGCCCTGTTGAAATGTAGCTGCACCTGAATATAAATGATGAGTAAACGAAGGCAAGAAAAGAGTTTCCATAACCACACGCCACAGTACTGTCAATTAGCTGCTGAATACTGGATTAGAGACTGAGCCATTGCCACCGATATTTTAGTAGTGAATTTCCGATGCTGCCGAGCCACTTTGTCGTATCATTGGAAACTCTACAGCCGGCCGCTGTGGCCGAGCGGTTCTGGGCGCTTCAGTCTGGAACCGCGCGACCGCTACGGTCGCAGGTTCGAATCCTGCCTCGGGCATGGATGTGTGTGATGTCCTTAGGTTGGATAGGTTTAAGTAGCTCTAAGTTCTAGGGGACTGATGGTCTCATACGTTGAGTCCCATGCTCAGAGCCACTTGATTTGGAAACTCTACGCTTGTACCATTCGTGAAATGTGTCGTAAGTGTGTTTTGTAAGCGTATACCTGCAGCTTGCACGACGGCCACATGCTGCCCACTAAGGGTTTTTGTGTGGCCCGCCAACGTAGTCAGAAAAATCTGGCTTGAATCTGGATTTCCTCCCCGTGCGCTCGACCAAAGATCTGCACCAAGACAGCCATGTCAATAAGCACGCGCAGCGTAGATACCATCTGCGCAAAGCGAAGTTCGCAAGTGGCGCGGCGGCTGATGGCGACCCTAAAGGCATTTCCAACTTACGCTCGTTCCCGTCAGCCACCGCGGCGAGTACCAAGAGTATCAACATGATTTGGGCGTAGAGCTCTTTTCCGGTTGATCGGCTTTATTTTCATGATATCCGTGCAGTAGTAAGCGTATCAATGTCCGTCTTTCGTGAAACAATAAACCTCCGAACAACCGTAAAATCGGCGATGAGTGTAGTGTGTTTAACGAGGAATCGACTTTTTCTGAAATACAAAGGTAATTAACGAATGCAAACATTTTAAAAGGTGCGGCCCTCAGCTAACCTCCGCCTTCACAAAGTGATCCCCGAGCTACATTAAATTCCCATCCCTGAGCTAGACAAACGGAGGATGGACGGATGGGCCCCTAGCAGGGAAATGATGCACCTGCGACATTTTTGTCACAAGAAAATCTTTTTTATCTACTTTCAGCACACTAAAATTTTGGATGCATTGCTTTTTTAGATCCTGTATTGTGCAGCCTTCTGCATGTCGCTCCTGTAGGAATCGCGAAGACATAATTACCTTTGGTGTACTGGTAGCCATATAGGAACGTCAGACTTTTGGAAGATGATGCAGTTGTCTATAATGAAGAACTGAACTTTTCAGGCACATCTTCGTTATATTACAAATTGGTGCAAAGATTGGCAACTTTCCTTATAAGTTCAGGAATATAAAATTCAAAAATCGGAAAAAAGTTTTATTCTATGTTTAGAACATCAACGAGTCGAAACTGGAGTAAGTCAACTGATACAAGCATTTGGATGAAACAATCTGTAGAGATGTGGAATGGAATGATCAGTTAGGTTTAATCGTAGGAAAAAATAGGTGGCACACTTCTGTTCACTGACAGGATACTGCGGAAGTGCTGTGAGTCTAAAAAGGAGATACCTTACAAAACCGTAGTGCTACGCATCCTAGAATATTGCTCAAGAACAGCAGCAACAATGGTCGAAGGTTTCTTTAACCAATGAGAAAATGTTACAGAGACGCTGAAAATCTGAACTGTCAGGCGTCTGAAGCCAAACGCCAACGATTCGGCGAAAGCGTTTCAAGAACCAGTATTACGTGATAAATACAGAAACGTCGAGCGTGAAAAAAAAACTACATATCATGCAAAACAAGAGTGTTTAGAGGAGATAAAAGAAACACTACTTTTACGCAACAGAAACGGCACACTAATGATGATCAGAGACGGTGTTCAGATTGCCGTGTGATGACAGTTGCTTTACATATGTTGCCGTCCTCCTATGGAATTGGTTTTTTTGGGGGGGGGGGGGGGGGGGAGGGGGGGACACGAAGCGCCTGGTGTACGAGACACGACAGCTACGCGAGAAGAGTGGTTGACCGTTTGGCTGAAGCTACAGCCATTACTCATGAAACACCCGGTTGTTAAGAGCACGTCAGACACTCATTACGAAACCGGTTCCAGTAATGAATTGACGTAAACGGACGACATTATCAGCAACATCTCTAAAACAATACTCACCACATGGGACTTCGAACACCGTCTCTGAAGATCACTACCGTCATAATTTTCATGGACCCCTAGCAGGGAAATGGTGCAACTGTGACGTTTTTGTCACATGAAAAGTTCTTTTATCTACTTTCAACACACTAAAATTTTTCATGCCTTCGTTTTTTACATTCTGCATAGCACAGCCTCCTCCACGCCGCTCCTGTAGGATTTGCGAAGACAAAATTACCGCCGGCCGCAGTGGCCGAGCGGTTCTAGGCGCTACAGTCTGGAACCGCGCGACCGCTGCGGTCACAGGTTCGAATCCTGTCTCGGGCATGGATGTATGTGATGTCCTTAGGTTAGTTAGGTTTAAGTAGTTCTAAGTTTTAGGGGAATGATGACCTCAGAAGTTAAGTCCCATAGTGCTCAGAGCCATTTGAACCTTTTTTTTTTTTTTGACAAAATTACTTTAGTTTCACTGCACACACAGATCTTTAAGGCCAGATTATCAATCAAGTGAGGAAAAAATACAAAGGATATGTTTGGGGATTATGATTTGTCATACTTTGAATTTATTTTAGATTTTCAATAAAAAAAAATTATGGTTTGATCAACGACCTGCGAGTTGGATGTACGCAGACTACCTGCAGTGTAGCCCCTTAGGGGTTATCTGGAATCAAAAATGGATAACATCAGTCCATATTGCATTAAATTTATGGGCACTTATACCTAACCACAATAACGATATGGTGTTAACTCGAACTCTGAGTCAAATTTTTGGAGGTTTGTTTCACTCTTTATGGCTTTGTAAAAATAGCTAATATTAACAGATTTCGTGTGTTATAGGTATAAGGTCCCAAGAAAAGTGTTTACTTTTCGCAGATCAAAAGTTGAAGTTAATAGCTTGAACGGTTTTTATTTTATGCTGCACGCAGATCTGAAAAACTATTTCTCGAGAAAAACCTGTTTAAACGTGAGGGAAAACGTTTATATGTGTTATTAGTTCCAGTTGCATAAAAACTCCATGTTATTATATATTACTGATGTCGCTGAACACAAATCTGAAGTTAGATTTTGAAATTCAAAATGGATAATCCAATATGGCGGACAAAAAATTACTTTTTGGCCAATTTTGGTCAAGATTTGACCAAAAAATGTGTTTTCGATTACGTTTAAGCTGCAATTCCAGGGCTGTATATCAACCCCTCCTCTAATTCGAGTGGTTCCTGGAGAGCAATTCCGTCGTTATTCTTGGGGAGAAAAGTCGATCCGGCTGAGCTTGACACGCCGCGCTGGGCAACCTGCACACACTGTTCGCCAGCTTTTTCGGCAAATATGTTTGCATGCATACTGCAGTATAAATCAGTTAGCGAACGTGCGTCAAGTTTTCTACCTGAGTCGGGCTTATCAGGCTGAGCGTGTCCCACGACGGCCAAGACACTTCTTGGAATAGTGGGCTGCAGAAACTTTTGCAACGCACGGATTAAAAACCTTTTCGTCCCAACAATATAGAGACAAATACCTATCAACAACTGCAATTAAGAAATTGGATTTTCGACCATTTTAAGTGACATCCGCGCATTAAGCATTCTCCCCGTGTTTCACACGCTAGTGGAAAGGGATCGCTGTCGCATGTTGCAACAGGTAGGAAGTACCCTCTGCCATGCACTTCACTGTAGTTTACGGGCTGCAGATGCAGCTATACAAGTAGAACAACTTTACTGAAGTCCTGCCTTGTTGATATTCTAGCTCTAGAAGCTGTATTATTACAATTATTTACGTAATTGTCAGTAAGTGATAACAACAACATAAATATTAGCTTGTATATAATAATGTTCATTCATTTTCTTTGCAGGTGAGTACTGCGGCTGAACGATATCAATTCATTAGTGATGCAGCGCCGTAAGTACCAGTTATCTACAATTATTATATTTAGCACTGTCCGCCGCAGGCCTTAGCGAAAACTTTTTAGTGCACCTAACCGCAGCAGGTGGACGGCGGATCACTCACTGTTTACGCGTTACACCAACATTTGTAAGAACAACGCCGCACATACTGCCTTATATGCTTTTGCATGTCAGTGTCTGATTGAGCGAGTCTCCTTGCGTAACTTCCTTAGTTTCGTGGCCTGCATTCTGATTCAAATATTTGCTGCTGCTGACGCGAAACGGATGAAAACTGTTGCTTCACTCATGAGCGTCGGAGATAGGGGTAGACAATCACCAAACTTGCAGGAAACTTTTTCTACTTAATGTTTTAAAGTGATATTCAAGTGTACGCCCCTGCTTCAGTAGCAGGTATTTTGTACAGAGAATGAAGTACCCTCCATTGCATAGTGTACAGTTACTTGTGGTGTATGTGTGTAAATGTAGAAATCATTTTATTTCCGATTAATAGGACTAGTACGTTGTTCTGACTCAGGCTACAGGCGATAAATTCGAATTTTACCAGGGAAATAATGCGTTACGTGGGGAAAATCAAACTCCTGGCATGGAGGTATTCAAAGTAAGTACCTTGTACAACTAATTCGAAATCAAAATTTTGCATGAAGTTGAAATTGTGAGGAAGAAGTATAGTTTGCTAAGTTAAAATGGAGGAATAATTCAAACAGGCCACTCAGACTGGAGTCACAGCTGATTAGTCCTGGTTTCGAGTCATGATTTTCTTTCTGTTAATTCCGTAATTTCCAAAATTTTAGTTTTTTTTCACTATCTGTGCAGCTTTCGGTACTGCACGACTGTCTCATTTCTTATACCCTGCGAGATTTCATTCCATGTCATGAATTAATTCCGCAACACTGGTAATTTTTGCGGTTTTTATTATTTTTGGACTTTTTTGTATTTTCGATGAATTTCAGTAGTTACTCGTTATCTTATCTGTACGTCATTTTCCGATAGTTTTTCACAAATTATACTATTTCCCTCATTTTGCTAGCTTCTTTCAGGTAATTAACGGTCGCAAATCGTAAAACTAGAATGCAACTAATTTAAGTACCTATCCTTTGCTGTTGCTACGGTGTTAGGTACCTGTAAGTGCTTCACTGCTTCTTATTTATATCATAGTACAAATGCACTCAGGGCTGTTGTTAATGTACACACACTGTTTATTTAATCGCATTTCTGTATCGATGCCGAGTAAGATATTAACTTGGTTACGGTTTCACCGTTTATAAAGTCTTTCATATTGCTACACTGGTAAGATATATCCATTAGTACAATTTCCTTTTGTCGTAATATTCTTTGTACATATTTTATATAATATCTCTTGTTAACACCAAATGCAAAGAAACACTTAAAAAGACCCTCGTAGACACAGTAATCGCCAAATAACGACCGGCCGGTGTGGCCGTGCGGTTCTAAGCGCGTCACTTCGGAACCGCGTGACCGCTACGGTCGCAGGTTCGAATCCTGCCTCGGGCATGGATGTGTGTGATGTCCTTAGGTTAGTTAGGTTTAAGTAGTTCTAAGTTCTAGCGGACTGATGACCTCAGTAGTTAAGTCCCATAGTGCTCAGAGCCATTTGAACCATTTGAACCAAATAACGCTAAGACGTACCTAAAGCGTACAAATGTCATAGTGCTGGATTTAAAATGAAGTTATATTGTGTAACTGAAGACGGAATTTATATATTCATTCATTTGAATGAGTTATTAGCAGTACAAAACAAGAAGCTCGTCAATGAAGTATTCCCTTCAAACAATGAGGATTGGATGTTACTTGTAAAAAAGATGTGAGCAATGTGATAGAACTTCTGCACCACTTGCCAAAGTTTCTACCGATTTCCTGGGTAAGAATGTCACAGAACGTAAGCTTTTTTTAGTTATAATATAAGAATATACTGCAAAAAAGGTAGTTGTACCTTTTCTTAAAGTTTATTCTGTGCAACTAACCGCAAATTACACTAATGCTCGTATGACTTCCATAACACAGTTACAACACACTCTTTCCCCTGTCGAAAATTTCCTTAGCATTTGTGCATGATTTTGACTCCATTTCCGACATTAAACATACTTCTAGAATCGTGGCATTAAACTCGAGAGCTCATTGTGGTTGTAGGGTACGTAGAAGAGACTTAATACACTCCAAATGAAGAGGGCCACGATGAGTCACGAGACCGAAGATCAGCGAAAAACAACTGGACATAAATGCATTCTTTCATACAGTCTGTGCCATGCTACTGAGACGACTTGCCTCAAAACACAGCCGCGCGAAGTAGCCGCGTGGTCTTGGGCATCTTGACAGGGTTCGCGCGGCTCCCTCCGTCGGAGGTTCGAGTCCTCCCTCGGGCATGGGTGTGTGTGTTGTCCTTAGTGTAAGTTAGCTTAAGTTAGAGTAAGTAGTGTGTAAGGCTAGGGACCGATGACCTCAGCAGTTTGGTCCCTTAGAACTTACAACAAATTTCCAAATTTCCTTAAAACACACTGCCCACGAGTCTCCACGCATATCTCCAAATACACTGTGGGAACGTCTCCAACTGTGGCGTCTAATTCAAAGAAATACGAGCCCTTCTGTTCAACAATGCACATTCTATATTAAACAGCGACTCCTGGACCTGTCGAGTATTGCGACCAGTGATATGCACGTGTAGAGATGGAGGTAGTATTGCAGACGATTCATGTGAAAAGGTTTTCAGTGTGATTATGGTCGCACTACGGGAATTAAGACTCGAAGCGCGGAACAGTAGTTGGAGCTAGATGAATGAGACATTCTATTTCGGAAACCGTTACGGAATTCAGTATTCCGCTATACTCAGTGTAAAGAGTTTGCCGAGAATACCACATTTCAGGCATTGCCTCTCGCCACGGATCACGCAGTGGCCGACGGCTATCACATGACGTCCGAGAGCAGCGGCTTTTCCCTAGGGTTGTCAGTGCTGACAGACAAGCAACACTGCGTTAAATAACACCAGAAATCAATTTAGTACATACGACTAACGTATCCGTTAGGACAGTGAAGCGAAATTTGACGTTGATGGGTTATGGCAGTATACGACCGACACGAGCGCCTTCGCTAACATCGCGAGATCGCCTGCAGCGCCTCTCCCGGGCTATTGACCACATTGGTTGGACCCTAGACGACTGGAAAATCGTGACTGGTCAGATGGAGTCTGATATCATTTGGTAAGGGCTCCAGTATGGGGCAGACCCCGCGAAGCCATGGACACAAGTTGTCAGCAAGCCACTGTGCAATCTGGTGGTGGCTCCATAATAGTGTGGGCTATGTTTACATAGAATAAAATGGCTCTGAGCACTATGGGACTTAACATTTGTTGTCATCAGTCCCTTAGAACTTAGAACTACTTAAACCTAACTAACCTAAGGACATCACATACATCCATGCCCGAGACAGGATTCGAACCTGCGACCGTAGCGGTCGTGCGGTTCGAGACTATGGCGCCTAGAACCGCTCGTCCACCCAGGCCGGCTTACATGGAATAGACTAGGTCTCTGGGTGTTCGGATACTTTGAGACCATTTGCAGCCATTCATGGTCGCCATATCCCCAAACAACAGTAGAATTTTTACGGATGACAATGCGGCTTATCACCAGGCCACAGTTGTTTGCGATTGGTTTGAAGAACATTCTGGACAGTTCGAGCGAATGGTTTGGCCACCCATGTCGCCTGACATCAAACCCATAATTGAGAGGCCAGTTCGTGTACAAAATCCTGCACCAACAATACTTTCGCAGTTATCGACGACTATAGGGGTAGCATGGCTGAATATTTCTGCGGAGGAGTTCCAACGACTTCTTAAATCCATGCTACATCGATTTGCTGCACTAACCTGGGCAAAAGCAGGTCCGACACCTTTTGTCACCTCAGTGCAAGTATCTACTTCCAGACGATAGGCGTCTTGTCACGGCCCGCGCGCCTGCCCCCGCCGGAGGTTCGTGTCCTCCCTCGCGCATGGGTGTGTGTGTCGTCCTTAGCGTGAGTTAGTTTAAATTAGATTAATTAGTGTGTAAGCTTAGGGACCGATAACCTCAGCAGTTTGGTCCCATAAGACCTTACCACAAATCTCTAATTCCCAGACGACTTGGCCGGCGTAAAGATTAGAACTTATACAAACAAAGCTTCATCGCGGATCAGTCTATCTGTTAGTAAAAACCGTATCAAAATTCCTTCAGTAGTTCCTGAGAATGATTGTCACATACTGTCGACGTCCGGCCACCCAGATTTAGGTTTTCTGTAATTTTCCTAAATCTGTTCAGGGAAATGCGTTTCGAAGGACACGGCTAATTTTCTTGTTCGTCCTCCAAGCAACCCGCGTTTGTGCTCTGCCTCTAATGACCTCGACGTCGACTGGACGTTACACCTAGGTTTTTGTTCCTTCCTCCCACGTAGAGACAAGAAAGCGGTGGTGGACTTAACTTTAATAATGTGCACAGATTATTTTACAATCCCTTTTTCTTTTGTTTTAAGCAGATCATCTGAAGATGACTTGCTAAGTAGTCGAAATCCTTCATGAGCCGAGGCTGTGAATTACAATAAAAGAAGACGTGTGAATATTCCATCGACTGATGTAGGATAATCACATTAGTGCGATTAGTTTGTAATGATTAACAGTCGGTAAATAAAAAACGCAATTACTGATAGTAAAAAGATGGTAGCATGACACTGTGTCAGTTGCTGCGTTTTTCATTTGTCTCGTATTCGACCACTTCACAGAACTTTGATGTTTTTCCGTCAGGCTTTTACTGTCACGAGAGTTTGATCCCAAAAAGACACAGGTTTATCGGACGTATGAATGTCTACCAAAATTTTCGGACAGTTAGAGACATTTCCAAAATTTACAGCACTTTTCCGCCACGAAATAATATTGGTCCATCAATAAGAGTTCCAGCACTACTTACCTGCAATGCAGTCGCATTCAGTTGAGCGCCTCCAATGTAATAAATGGATAAATGGTACACAGGGGAAATTACGCGTCTGGGTGAACCCTTTTGTGTAGCAGCAGTCTCAGAAATTTACAACCATTATGTTCTGTGTCATTTGTATGTGTAGTGAAAGGCGACAGTCTTATCACAATTCCTTTGTGCACACAGGGCACCACTTTCTCTCTCCAAGCGTCACTACGCTGTAGGCCTAGGCGATATCTTTGGTGTCAAGTGTGACTTGTCACTTTTCTAATTTCATGTCTTTTTTGTTATTTAAACAACAACGTGATTTAACAGTGTCTCTGATTAGGTGACCCTTCTGCATGCTACGTAGTAAGTAAACGATTACAAGAAGTTCATAGAGAGGCAGCTTCTTCAGAATCAACTACAACTATGATTCGACGATTTCAAGAGCTGATATTGGTTAATATGTTTTCTCTGTAAATAATGGTATGAAGTAATGTAGGTTGTATAGTGTCTTTTTCGACTGTAATAAAAGCCTTATTCAGATCATATGCGTTTCGCTTTATTTCAAAATGGTTCAAATGGCTCTGAGCACTATGGGACTTAACATCTGTAGTCATCAGTCCCCTAGAACTTACAACTACTTAAACCTAACTAACCTAAGGTCATCACACACATCCATGCCCGAGGCAGGATTCGAACTTGCGACTGTAGTGGTCACGCGGTTCCAGACTGAAGCGCCTAGAACCGCTCGGCCACACCGGCCAGCCTCGCTTTATTTCAAAACATCTTCAGTGGTCACTGTAACAAATGTTTCTTCTTACAAATCTGTGAAGATCTTAAACAATTTTCGTGTTTTAAATGACTACTATTAAACTGTATGAAATTGCTATGATTACTCACAATTTTTTTCCTGCTTCATTCCTAACATTTTTATACAAAGAAACATTTGATTTAGTGCCCTGCAGTTCACTGATACAGAACATTTTAACTAAAGCTACTATTAGAAAATAAGGATAGACAAGGAGCTTCCAACACTACGCAAATGTAACAGGCGGTCAAATGAAAACTGAACACCCGCCACAACGTGTCCATGGAATGATTCCACTTAAAACTAATCAAACCGCACGTTAAGACATTTATCCCATTGGGAGACGAGACAATCAATTCCTATTTCGTAGAAGACTGTCGGCCGCTGACGGATCCACAACCACATCCACTCTCGTAATTACTAGTCCGACTGAAACTGACGCCCTAGCGTGTCTGTCTACAAGTCGCCAAATATGTGTAAACCAAACTGTGCAAGATACGGGCTGTACGGATGATGTTGCAGCGTTTCCTAACCCAATCGCCGAAGCGTTGCCTCCGTCCGATTGACAAAGTGGGGTTGGGCGTTATAGTGCCAGAGGACGTTTCCTCTTCTCTTCGAGTTTCCCCAGTGTGGAACCGCAATCATCGGACCTGGGACCATAATCAATGCGCAGCGCTATGGAGACATTTTGTAGAAACTGCGACTCGCCGTAAAGTGAAAACACCCAGAAATACTGTTACTCGGTATCATCCTGTTGCACGATAACGCCCCCCCCCCCCCCCCCCCCCCCCCCCACATTGCCCATCGGTCGAAGACTATGCTTCAGTGATTCGGTGGGGAAACACTGCGATATTCTCCCTATAGCCCGGATCTTTCACCGTGTGATTTTCACATCTTTGGCGACCTGAAGGCAGACGCGCTAAGACGTCGGTTTCAGTCGCACGAGTAAGTAGAAGAGTGGGTGTGGTCATGGATCCGTTGAGGCCGACTGGCGTTCTACGAAACAGGGACTAATAGTCTAGTCTCAGTGGGATAAATGTCTAAACACCTGTCGTCATTCCTTTCGGGTGGAATCATTCCATGGATCGGTTGTGGCGCTGTCCGGTTATCATTTTACTGCCCCTCATAAGAATCGTATTTAGACTCATACGAACAGATAGACTATCTGGTCTAAAGTGTCCGGTCACCCCAAAGTAATGCATAATTGACTAATGCATGTCACAAGAGGCGCAACGCCAGTATAACATGCGGCGCAGAGTATTGTGTTGTCAGTACACAAGTAGTAACAGTAGAATGGGTCCGTCAGGAGAGATCAGTGACTTGGAACGTGAAATAGTCATTGGATGTCACCTGAGTAACATATCGACCAGGGGCATTTCAATCTTACTAAAGCTTTCTTAGGAGAAGAAAAACTTCCTAGCCAACATCGCAATAAAACACTGTAGTGTGGATGACCGGTTTCGGTAAACTGTGTTACCATCATCAGATCTGTAACAACATTACAAAGGTGCTGCAAACTGTTTAATACATAATGTCAGATTACCCCAAAGAGAAATAAATGACAACATACCTTCGTACAGGTTATTATAAAAATCTTGTGGCAGATGCACACAAAATATTTCCGCTAAATTTCCAGATGCACAGTATATGAAATGAGTGATGTGTTGGCACGTGAAAAGTAAATGTTAAAATTACTATGTACACAAATCGCGACAACATTGCATCCATATGATCACACGTCATGCCTACTAGGGCACCATAAGACTGCTTTTCAACAGTCGGTGCATGAAATGAAGTGACAACAATACGACAGGCGACGCTACAGTGCATAGTTTCTAACAGATGATTGGAATCGAGTGATTTGGAGCCGTGAATCGCGCTATACTCTGTGGCAATGAAATGAAAGATTGTGGTTTTGACGAATGCCTCGAGAACGTTACGTGCCACTGTGTGCAGTACGAACAGCGAAGTTCAGAGTAGTTTGTGTTACTGTGTAGAGGTGTTATGTGTGATTAGGTTGTGATTTCCCTATTGCGCTTATGTAAGCACCGAATGCGGAACGATACGAACACATTTTACAGAGTTGTGTATAGCGTACAGTAGAGGAACAGTTCGGAGATGATTGCCTGTATCATCATGACAGTGGATCCTGTCATGAAGCAGCATCTGTGAGACAATGGTTTGTGGACAGTAACATTCCTGAAATGAGCTGGCGTTCTCGGAGTCCTCACCTAAACCCAGTGGAACACCTTTTGGATGAGTTAGAACGGCGACTTCGCTCCAGAACCCAGCACCCAAAAGCTCTACGTTCTCTGGCTTCGGCTCTTGAGGAACGAAATCAACAAAACAGTAGAGTGGAAAATGAAGCAGAGGAACTCCTAGATGTCGATCATTGAGAAATATAAAGGCGCCAGAGCCGGTCGGAGTGGCCGAGCGGTTCTGGCGCTTCAGTCTGGAGGCGCGCGACCGCTACGGTCGCAGGTTCGAATCCTGCCTCGGGCATGGATGTGTGTGATGTCCTTAGGTTAGTTAGGTTTAAGAAGTTCTAAGTTCTAGGGGACTGATGACCTCAGAAGTTAAGTACCATAGTGCTCAGAGCCATTTGAATCATTTGAAAGGCGCCAGAGGGGAGGTTGAGACATTGCATTTTCCTGTAGCTGAGCAGGTCATAGATCGCACCAGTGCATCTAAATTTCAATCAAATAGGGAACAGATAACAATACATATATTACACACTCATCGTTACTATAATTATGAATTGTGTAAACAAACCTTCCTCATGAATCAAACGCTCTGTTAGTGCAAACCGTATGAAACTTCCCACTGTAGTTCCTGGAATTAATCCCGACATACAGACAAAAAAAATGTGGCAGGGGACCGTAATTCGTAATAGGTATACGCAAACAAGAACTAACAGCGAGCAATAATAATTTAAGACCAAGAGAGAAATGCTCGGATTAAATAGGGCGTAATGTATATATGCAATCTTTCCCCACTGTTACTCAACATATGTACCGAAAATTCAACGAAACAATTAAAAGTAGACTCAGAAGTGGGATGAAAATTCAAGATGAAAGGATGTAAGTGATAAAATTTGTTAGTGACCTTTTTGTATTCGGAGAAAGTAAGGAAAAAATACCGAAACTGTTTGTTGTAATGAACAGCCTACTGAGGGAAGAATACTGATAAAAACTAAAAAAAAGTAAGTGTAGAGGATGCCAGAAATGACGTTAGCGACAGACATAACAGTAAAACAATCACAAAAACAAAAGCATGATCTTTTCAGGAATTTTCAGTCACCAACTTTATCCTTCGAATGCGAAAATATTATTTTGCAGCCCACCTACAAAGGGGGACACGATAAGAGCTCACTTGGAAAGATTAAGTGTTCGTTTTTCCCGCGAGTTATTCGAGAGTGGGACGATAAAGGAATAGCTAAATAGCTTTAAGGTGGTTCGATGAACCCGCTGCTAGGCACTTAATTGTGAATTGCAGTCATCTAGATATAGATAGTTGACCAAGTGAAGAAATTTTAATCTCTGTAAAGCACAATAATGCAAGACGATAGAGGCAAGGAGGACAGGAGAACCAGACTAACACACACAAAGAGGGAATGCCTCGCTAAAAGAAGTCTGCCAGTATCAGATTTCATTAATTAATTTTAGGAAGAAATTTTTAAGGGCACGACGTTTATAAAAGTGGATCATGGATTGAGGGAAAGAAGGGAAGTTGAAATTTGGCGTTAGAGGATGATGGGGAAAACTAAGTGGAATGATGGTATAAGAAATGACGAGGTTCTCCGCAGAATCGATGAGGAAAGTCATACGTCGGAAATATTGACTAGAAGAAAGGACAGGCTGACGGAATGTGTGTTAAGACGTCAGGAAATAACTTCTGTGGTACTAGAGGGCAAGACAAGGATTTGAGTACATCCAACAAATAATTGAGGACGGTTGATGTGAGGGCTACCCTGAGAAGAAAAGAGAGTCCTGGTCGATCTGTAACAAATCGGTCAGAAAAATGATGACGCAAAAAAGTAAGAAAAATGAAACGGATGGTACTACAGGTATGAATTATAATGAAGAAAAGTTTTTTTTGGTTAGCCTGTTGTTGAGAGGAATTCTATAAAAAGAAGAAAAGGAACAACAGCGGATCTCAACCGCTTCTCGTATCTCCCTCTCTCATTATTCTTTGTTCGGGAAAGTTTTCTATGAATGAGAGGAGCGGCTATATTTCTGCTTAGGACTTAATTAGTATGATACGCAAACGCTCATTAAGGCACTTGGTTAACAGCTGGGTGCATATAAAGCTGATACTACACAGTTCTTTTCTTTTCATCGAGAAACAAAAAGAGCTCTTGATGATAAAGTGGTATGTATTTTAGAGATAACAGCACGCTAAGTACAGCTGTCTGTTTATTTCCTCACAAGGGGAACTTGATAACTGGTATGCTCAGACCGTCTATTCTTTGATTGTTTCTCACCTCTATTAGTCTCATTTTTTATTGGCTTAAACGGTTTCTTAGACTGTATATTTTTTAGATTTATTCATGTAACGTGTGCCATATATGTTAAAATCGCGATTTACTGCATGTAGGTCTGCCCCATCCGAACGCTCGAATGTAATCGATGTAATACTGTATTATAATAGTTACCGACGGAGTAGGGGCCTTGTTAGTTTCGGATTGTGGCACAGAGGGCATTGGTATCAATTAAAATAGTATTTTCAACACGATTTCTCCTTGTAACGTGATTCGTTTATGGTAAACAGCCTGAAAGCACGCGCTTGTCTCGCGCCTGTTTAGCTTGTCATTTCGGTTGTTTTTTATACGAAGTAAAGCGTGAGTGCTTGAAAATGACAAACAACGGATAGAAAAGGTTCGAAAAGTAGTCTCAATCAGGCAAAAAAAAAAAAAAAAAAAAAAACCCTTCAACTGGTAAGCCGAAGCGAGTTAATCGATATAATGTCATCAAAAACAGTGTGTTTCGACATCAGCGAAAAAGAAGCGAACTGTACGGTGAACTGTCGATTAAAGGTTTGTTCAATTACATCATCTCAAAACACAATTTTTCAAGTTGGTAGGGGGTATAACTCATGAAATATATACGTAATTACATTACACTTCTTTGCAACTTGTGAGTCGGTGTTTTTTCTTCTCTAGTACGTAGGATTTTTTGCGGTATCTTTTAATTATGATTTTTGGTGCCCGTTTTTATAGCAATTTTTTTATCGAAAAAACTGGCATTTTGTTAAAAGCCATTTTCTTAAATATCCCTACGTACCACATTAGATAGTATCAACTGTTTCAAAGCAGTTGTCGAAATTTTGTTCTAGTCAGAAAATTGTGGCGTTCAGAGCTCGCACCAACCGCCCACGGAATCAGTGAAGGCCTTTCGCCAATGTCATGTAGTGTCCTCTGGGTGTAAGTCTTTCACTTAACAAAAACATGTAATACAATCATAAGGGTGTACAATAAAGGCCTAAAGCCAGTTTTGTAATTTTATTTTAAAAAATCCTGAATATAAGTTCCAAAATCGAGCGTCACCCTCGTCTACCCCCGCAAAAGAACGGCCGTTTTGTGGAGGCAGAATCTCTCCAGTGGCTGCAAAAACTAATAGTGTATTTAGGCCTGTTGCTGCTATGACACAAGCAAATGGCAAATTCTTTTGGAAGGTTATGCTTTCTCACTCATCTTCACGTAACCAAGTATTAAATCAAAATCTGTGGCAAGATGGAAAGGGAGCATTTTAGGAATAAAACATACGTTTATTCAGGCCTTTTGCTCATACTTCCTTGACCTTTGAAAGTTTATGAATTTACGTGTAATCGAGTTTGGCATCGTTGAATCCCTCCCTTAATCACCTTCTGGAGGTCGCCAATAATTTTTCCAAACACAGGTTTCATAAATTCAAAGTAATTACTAAATTATAGCTTTCTGAGGCTGAAAAAATATTCGGACGCTCATTAATTATCCACTCGTCGTCGAGCCAGGCATGAGGCGTGGTGCACAATTGAAGTGTATGAAGTCGGAGTTCGCCCTCCCTTTACATGTCGCCTGGACATGTGGATGCACGTGGTCTCTGTACAGTGCTGCTCCATGCGGCGGCACTTGGTACTATTGTCACCGGACAGTGAGCAGTACGAGATTCATCGCACAGACTAGCTGCTTTGCGTTGGCAAAGTGGTGGCTTTTTCCAAAGTGTCTACATTTATTACTTACATTTTATTACTTCACAAATTAGTTACATCATATTAAGACAACTAACTGTTCGGTGTAAATACCGTCTTAATCACTTCTTTTATTACCGGCTACCTGTTTGAACCTGCGCTCCATATACCCATGGGCTAATTGGAAGCGGTATAAAAAAGGGAACAACAATATAAATATAAAAATTACGAAAGTGTGACATTACAGACATTACCATCAGAGACTGCACAGTTACCATCAGAATATTATGAGAACCCACTCATACCAGGCGCCGCAAAGGGCTGCTGGTCAGTTAACGTAAAATACAAGTATTCGTGAGTTAAAATTTTTTTGTATAGTCAGGCGACGCAAACATATGTCCTCGGCTAGTATTTTAAAGTAGAGAGAAAGAGATTCCTCCATGCTAAAATAAACTAAAATAAATAATGAAATCAACGACTAAAAGAGATGATCATGAAATAGGCTGCCCTATGTACGATGCGCCGTACAGTAAAACAAAGAACCATATGTAAAAAACAGCCTCAGAGCACAGTGTGCATTTTACATTTTCGTTCTCATTTTTATACTTTAAAAGGCAGTGCAAAAGAAAGATACGTATCTAATCATCATACTTTGTATCTTCCGTTTGTTAAAACACAACATTTAGAATTGACCTTCATTTTATTGACTAAGAATACAAATATACTGAGGACCATTACTGTAAGATTTAAAAAAACGAGAGAAAGGGAATGCAGATAACAAAAATAACTGTAGTCTTTTGCAAATACTATAAATTATAAAGGCATTTAAGGACAGTAATGTGAGAAATATAGCCGGCCGGAGTGGCCGTGCAGTTCTGGGCGCTACAGTTTGGAGCCGAGCGACCGCTACGGTCGCAGGTTCGAATCCTGCCTCGGGCATGGGTGTGTGTGATGTCCTTAGGTTAGTTACGTTTAATTAGTTCTAAGTTCTAGGCGACTGATGACCTCAGAAGTTAAGTCGCATAGTGCTCAGAGCCATTTGAACCATTTGAGAAATATAACAGAGTGGCCACTAGAATGCGCCACCTACGACAGCAGGGTGAGTGACGGGCGATGCAGTAATATGTTTGTGCGTGTTACAGGCTGCAGTCTGCGTCGAGTACCTTCCACACAGAGCAGTCAAGAAGGATAAACAATTTCATGTTTGTGGAACGAGGAGAAGCACCAGACACAGCGTACCTACTGCAGTGTTGTTGTTGTGGTCTTCAGTCCTCAGACTGGTTTGACGCAGCTCTCCATGCTACTCTATCCTGTACAAGCTTCTTCATCTCCCAGTACCTACTGCAACCTGCATCCTTCTGAATCTGCTTAGTGTATTCATCTCTTGGTCTCCATCTACGATTTTTACCCTCCACGCTGCCCTCCAATACTAAATTGTTGATCCCTTGATGCCTCAGAACATATTCTACCAACCGATCCCTTCTTCTAGTCAAGTTGTGCCACAAATTTCTGTTCTCCACAATCCTATTCAATACCTCCTCATTAGTTATGTGGTCTACCCATCTAATCTTCAGCATTCTCTGTAGCAGCACATTTTGGAAGCTTCTATTCTCTTCTTGTCCAAACTATTTATCGTCCATGTTTCACTTCTATGCATGGCTACACTCCACACAAATACATTCAGAAACGACTTCCTGACACTTAACTCTATACTCGATGTTAGCAAATTTCTCTTCTTCAGAAACACTTTCCTTGCCATTGTCAGTCTACATTTTATATCCTCTCTACTTCGACCATCATCAGTTATTTTGTTCCCCAAATAGCAAAACTCATCTACCACTTTAAGTGTCTCATTTCCTAATCTGATTCCCTCAGCATCAACTGATTTAATTCGACTGCATTCCGTTATCCTTGTTCTGTTTTTGTTGATGTTCATCTTATATCCTCCTTTCAAGACACTGTCCATTCCGTTCAACTGCTCTTCCAGGTCCTTTGCTGTCTCTGACAGAATTACAATGTCACTGGCAAACCTCAAAGCTTTTATTTCTTCTCCATGGATTTTTATTCCTACTCCTAATTTTTCTTATGTTTCCTTTACTGCTTGCTCAATATACAGATTGACAGATTGAGTAAGATCGGAGTAGGCTACAACCCTGTCTCAGTCCCTTCCCAACCACTACATCACTCTCATGCCGCTCGACTCCTATAACTGCCATCTGATTTCTGTACAAATTGTAAATAGCCTTTCGCTCCCTGTATTTGACCCCTGGCACCTTCGGGGTTGAAAGAGAGTATTCCAGGCAATATTGTCAAAAGTCTTCCCTAAGTCTACAAATGCTAATAATAGGAGTAGGTATGTAAGAGTAAGGGGAAAGGTACAGAATCCAGTAACCTGAGCAAAAAAAAGCTATGTGGGGACTTAAGTGTGAAGAATTCAAAGTCCAGAGAAACACTGATGGTGGTAAGACGGCTAAGAATAAATGACAACTGTTGTGTAAACTTACAGATGATAAGCTTATATAGGTGGAAGATGTACTACAAGGAACATGTTAAAGAATCGACCAGAATTTCAAGACATAAGCTCCTATACAGGCAACGAACATGACACAGAAACCCAGGAGATAAAAGCATCGGAGGTATAGCAGACAGACAGATCAACACCGGCGAAGCAACACAATCTGGAGCTGTGTGTACAGAGTTTTTGATGGCCGAGCCAAATATATTTTCCGAATATCTCACTAAGCTACTTACTATCTTCTTAGTGGAGAAGAAATCCCTGTAGAGTTTAATGAAGGGTTCTTCACAAACCTATTTAAAAGGGGAAGCAAGGATAATTGCTCAAACTATCGAGGCATCACAGTTCTCAGTTCTATATCAAGATTTTACGGTAAGATCCTTAAAACTAGAACTGAGAGAGAAATTGAGGCAGTAGAAGAACAGAGTGGCTTTCTAGCAGGCAGACCGTGTATTGACTATATCTGCAGCGTTATACTGCTGACTGACGAGACAGCGGCAAGCAACTTACAGACACACACGGTTTATACCGACTTGCATAAGGTATATGACAGTGTACCGCATTCTAGGATGTGGGAGGCAATAAATAACCAGAACAGACATAAATGTCATGCACAGTCTGTATTTAAATAACACGTTAAAAGTTCGGAAGTGACTAAGGCAAGATGGTGCTTATCGCCTAACCTCTTTAAACTGATATTAAAGGAAGCACAGAAAAATTGGAAAAAGAAGTGCAAAACATGGGAATTTGAATAGATGATGACCCCCTGTTCTCCCTAAATTTCGCCGACGATGAGGTCATTTTCGCCGACGAAGAAGATGTATACTAATGTTAGGAAAACTTGAGGAATACTGTGAATAGTGATATATAAAAATAAACTCACAATGACTTACTCAATACAATGCCAAAGAAAAGATAGCTATAGAAACTAGAGTGCACAAAATGGAAAGAGTGTTTCATATGACCAAAAACGTTTATAATAAAAAATCCTTGTCCTGGAACACGAAATTAAGACACTACCAAACAGTGACCAGACCTGAAGCTCTCTATGCGGCAGAAACACTTAAACTAACAAGAAATGGAGATCTTGAGAAACTAGAGAAGGTCGAAAGAAGAATTTTAAGGAAAATACTGGGAGCTAAAAGAAACGATAATGCTGAATACAGGTTAAGACCAAACAGAAAGCTATATCTGAAAACGGAGAAACTAACTGATGTAGTGAGGAAGAAGAGACTACAGTTTTTTGGACATATATTCAGAATGGATAACAACAGACTAACCAAGCGGATATTCACATTACTCAATAGCTACAAATCCAAGCCAGCATGGTTCATAGAGACTGAAAAGGACATTGAAAATGCTGGAGTTACAATAGACACAATAGAAAACAGAACACATTTCAGAAAGGCAGTTCAAAAGGCAGAATTTCAGGAGAGAAAGAAAATAACTAGACGAAAGTGGACTCAAGAAGAAAGGGAACAACACTCTAAAAGGATGAAGGAAATTTGGAAACTGAAGAAATCTAATACAATGAAGAGTAGCCAAAGTTGATTCATCGTACCCTCCAAATGGGTTATTCGAAAGAAAAAAAAAAACTCACAATGACTGACTGACTGGCTGTCGGAATCATAGGATGGGATTAGTCACGGGTGATGGATCTATAGTCAAGTGTAGTCGACCAAATAATTATTTAGGTACAATGATTTCGGATAAATTGGAAGCAACGAGGAAGCAAAGCGCAGAATAGGAAATGGAAAGGCAAAGGTGGCAGTGAAACAACTACACTCTATTATCTTGAATAAAACTATAGTTGAAAGCATCGCTCTGTATGGGTGCTCAAAATGTGGGAAGTTTCCAGGGGCAATGAGAAGAAATTAAATACAGTGGAAATGAAATTTTGGAGACGCAGTTGTGAAGCAACAAGATTAGACAAAATAAGATATGAAGTGCTACGAAGCTACGAACAGGTGATAGTTACCAACTACATTGTAGATACAACATACGAATCACACAGCCAGCCGGTTGCAAATAACTGTTTGGTACATTGGCGTAGGTTTCGACACCTCTAAGGATGTTTTCATCAGAATGAGATATTAAAAAACCGTAATTTTTTTTTTAACTTGAACTTATCTGCTCATAGCTCTTGCCATTGCTTCTAGCAATGTAATTTTATGGTTTCTTAAAATCTCGTTCTGATGATGTCCTTAGAGGTGTCGAAACGTAGGTCATTGTACCAAACAGTAATCGCCAACCGGTTGGCTGTTTGATTCCTATGTTGAAACTTATATACGGTTGCTGAGAAACATCCATCATTAAAAATGTAATATTTTAGATACATTTTGAAAAGAACGCCTAACATGGTACGAACATCTTTGAAGAATTCCAGAGGAAAGTTGGTTTCCTAAAATATGGCACTGGAGACATCCACCGACACAAAAAGCGGAAGACCCCAGCTACATAGGAATAACTGAGTGAAGCATGGAATGCAGTGGAG
Organism: Schistocerca americana; assembly: GCF_021461395.2. NCBI lineage: Eukaryota > Metazoa > Arthropoda > Insecta > Orthoptera > Acrididae > Schistocerca > Schistocerca americana. The sequence goes on from NC_060120.1 coordinate 909,530,904, forward strand.
AGAGACTTGCAAGAAGATGATTGGCAAGATAGAAGCAAGGTGGATGCGAGAGACGCCGCATGGAGCAGAAAACTCGCAGTAAGATGGAGAAGAAGAGGAGGATGCTGTTGCATGAGAGGTAACATGTGAGGACACAGGACATCCGCGACGCACTACTAAGTCGCCAGAGTTCCTCTCTCACTACCAGCCGAGAACCGAAGTCCTATAACTTCAGGTCTCAGTGGCTCCCTACGTCATGAAACCAGGAATAACACCAATGTACCCCTCCAAAACATTGGAAGAATAGGATCTCTCCTCAGGTTATACTTATCCAGGGTAACGGAGAAACACGATTCATCACTGAACACATTTATAAACAATCCATGGTTCTCAGTCACACCACTCCAAACGTAGCAGTTGATGTTAATAACAGCCTCCCCGTGGAACGGTAATTCAGTATTCCGGCCGCTGCTTGTCTGGATGACATGATATATTTCAGGGAGTCCATTACCTGTTCTCAGATGGCAGATGCAAAGGTGAAGGGGTTACGATGTACCTGGTTCACAATACGGCGTTCCTCTGTTGTGCTGATCAGGAGGAATCGATCGCAAACCTGATGACAAGTGTGCCTCTACTCACTTTATTCATAAATTGGCCACTGTCCCTCCGAATGCACCACAATTTTGGAGATTGCACGATTCGACCAGTCGGTCAAATGGAGGCCCACTATGACATCCTTTTAAACTCTGTCAAGTGCTGATAACGCTGTCTCAGACGAGTATGAGGGATCTACGTGTCCTTCATAATAATCACTGTACATCTGTCGCGGGTGACTCCAAAAATGTTCAAATGTATGTGAAATCTTATGGGACTTAACTGCTGAGGTCATCAGTCCCTAAGCTTACACACTACTTAACCTAAACTATCCTAAGGACAAACGCACGCACCCATGACCGAGGGAGGACTCGAACCTCCGCGGGTGACTCCCCTCATATATCCTACCATGCCTGTTAACAAGACTTAACATAACACTATCACACTCTGGTTGCCTATTTAACTGTCGCAGAGAATTACAGCTATAATCATTTACTTACTCACCAGTAGTTTCTGCGCATGTGCGAAGTTACATTGATATCCGACCATGTTTTCTGGGTGCTTCATTTCATTTTTATTTTTTTCTGTCAGTGTGTCAGTCATGTGTAATGAGTGAAGGAATACGTAGACAGTCAGCTCCTAATAACAACTACGGTTCTACCATTCACTAAGGCAGTCTTGCATGCAACAATAAGATTTCGTTCTGCAAAGCTGGAGCAATAACCAGAAACTGATGCATGCACGCGCTTGTATTTATGTATGTATGTATGTGTGCGCTCGTGTGCAGGTGGGTGTGTTTTGTGTGTGTGTGTGTGTGTGTGTGTGTGTGTGTGTGTCGCGAAAATGGTTGGGGGTGAGGGAGTGAGGGGTAGTAGAAGGGCGGGAGTGGGTTTGATGAAAGAAGACGGAGATGAGGTCGTGTAGAAGGGGGACGCCATCCCCGCTCCTTGCTGTAAAACCGCACTGCGTTATAGAGCGATATGAAACTTTTCATTGCCACACGACGAGAAGGTTTTCTGAAGCAACGGGGAATGAAAAACGCGAGAGAGCAAACACGCTATCACAACTACAACACACAGCAATGATACAGCTTTTTACGACTGGCTTATTTATTTCCTGCTGGTGTATACATGACCGTGACCTGAATTTTAAATCCGTTCTCCATTTGCAGAGCGACGAGTATCGCTTGTCGGACAGCAAGGAACATGAAACACACTTCTCTGGCGCGACTGTTACTACTCTGTTTCGTATGAAAATACAAGCAGTAGTACCGTCATACTATGTTCTTCGTAACTAGCGTATCGTATTAGTTTCCCAGTTTCTTAAAAACGATAAATATTTAGCGACACATAAACGCTCGAGGCTTCCTTTGTATTTCGAAGAGAGTATTATTGTGTTGGAAAAAAGTGCTGTTCGTAATTCTTGTCTCCTTTATTCCTTCCTTCATTCTACGGTGCTCTCTTCGTGTTGATCAAGTAATACCATTTGCGCAGCATTACTATAATATGTTTACGCTTGTCTTTATTAATGGTAGTGTGCTGGTCCTCGTATGTGATGCTAAGCTCTGGCCTTTTTGTTGCTAAACGAGGAATAACTTTTGATTCGTCCTTCGCCTTTGGTCAAACGATTAGCAAGATGCGTCCGCATAGCATATCAACGTGCTCTGTGGAGATGATTCTTCGACGTTTTAACCAAACTTTGAAATGATGAACCCATGGAAAAAAATACATTTTAAAATGTTCAGTGGTTCGTCTGTTGTTGTTGGGGTCTTCAGTCTGAGAAGTGGCTTCATCCAGTTCTCAACACTGGTCTATCCCGTGGCTCTTCATCTTTGCTTAGCTACCGTAACCTACATCCATCATGATGTACTAGTGCCTAGGTATTCGTTTGTCATTTTTAAACCCTCCACTTCCCTCCATTATCAAAATGATGATTCCTTGATTCTTTTAGTCACGTTATGCCACAATATTTTTTCCTCATATCGATTCAGTAATTCCTCATTAGTTATACGATGTGCCCATCTAATCTCCAGCATTCTTCAGGGTCTCGCCACATTGTAAAAGCTTCTATTCTCTTCGTGTCTGAGCTACTTCTCGTCTACATTTCGCTCCCGTAAAAGCCTACTTTCCAGAGAAACTTCTTCAGGCAAGACTTTCTGAAACTTAAACTAGATTAGATGTTAGCAAGTCCCTCTTTTTTATATCATCTCTACTTCATTCATCGTCAATTATTTTGTTGCCCGAACTGCAAAAGTCATCTGCTGCTTGTAACGTAGCATTTCCTAAATTAATTCCCTCAGCGTCATCTGATTTAATTCCGCTACATTTCAATTCCCTTGTTTTACTTTTGCTCACGTAATCTAATAACCTCTTTTCAAGATACCAGCCATTCCGTTCACCTGCTCTTCCAAGTCTTTACAGTATGACAGAATTACATCGTCAAATGCCAAGAGTTTTCATTTCTTCTCCGTGAAGTAAAAATTTCTACATCCATTTCTTTACAGCTTTCTCGATATATAGACTGAATAAAATCGGGGATATATTACAATTCTATCTTTTTTCAGCTATTGCTTCCTTTTCATGCTGTTTATTCTTTTAAATGGAATGATTGCAAAACGAGTTTTCGCTCCCTGTGTTTTACTACTGCTACTTTCAGAATTTCAAAGAATATATTCCACTCAATGTTGTTGAAAGCTTTCACTGAATTTACAGATAACACAAACTTAGATTTCCCTTTCATTAACCAGTCAGATAAGTCATAAGGTCGGTATGGTCTCCCGTGTTCCTGCGTTTAGTGGAGTCCAAAGTGACCTTCCCCGAGATCAACTTCCATTAGCGTGTACATTCTTCTGCAACTAATTCGTGTAAATATTTTGCAACTATGTGACCCGCCTGCTTCGTGGACTCGGGTAGGCGCGCCGGTCCCGGATCGAATCCGCCCGCCGGATTAACGACAAGGGCCAGTGTGCCGGCCAGCCTGGATGTGGCTTTTAGGCGGTTTTCCACATCCCTCTAGGTGAATACCGGGATGGTCCCCACGTACCGCCTCAGTTATACGACTCACAGCCATCTGAAACACATCCGCACTTTTCCATGATTTACACTGGCCGCAGACAGATGAGGTACTCTGATTCCGTCCTGGGGGGGGGGGGTACGGGATGACGGCAGGAAGGGCATCCGGCCACCCCTTCACATTAACATGCCAAATCCGGTTTAACCACGCCAACCCCGCGCAAAATGCGGGACAAAGGCGCAAGCGATAGATAGATAGCTAGATAGAATTTTGCAACTATGACTTACCAAACTGGTGAAAATAAAAAATGCAGAAAATGAATCTTGTGAAATGGAATACAAACATCTAAAAATGAGAGTAACAGAACTGCAAAATGGCCAAGCTGCAATGGCAAGAGGACAAATACACGGCTGTAGAAGCATGAATTGTTAGGGAAAAGACAGGTGCTGCCAATAGGAAATTAAAAGACTCCTCTGGAGAAAAGAGAAGCAGCTGTATGAATATGAAGAGCTTGGACGGCAAGCCATTACTAAGGAAAGAAAGGAGAGCTTAAAGGTGGCAGTAATAACAGGGGCGATCAGTTTTCTTTACAACGTTGTACATTCCAGAATCGGTATGCCACTCAGGCAAAATTGCCGTGTACATAGAGGCAGTCATCTCATGGGCGCGCCAGGTTGAAGAACCCGGGTATATTAAGTACCGACGTGTAGTCAAGGGAGTAATGTGGCACCCATGTCTTTCCTACTGCGTGCGCCAAATGCTGAAGCATATGTGCAACGTAGTGCGTGAAGAAATCGTGGGTGCCTGCTGTACATCCTCGTCCGACACGAATCATCGACTCTTTAAAGCCTTTTTTAGGGAGGGGTGGGGGGGGCGAGGGCGTGATGATCGCATTGTGAGAGTTCAGGACTATAGGGCTGGTGCTCGAATGTATTCTACTTGAGTTGGCGTAACTTCCGCGTTACGACATTTGCGGTAGAAGGGCATACGTTATCATGAAACACCTTCAGTGCCCCTTGTCGCACCACTGCGTGATGATGGTTTTCGACGGACGTGCTGCCTCATACAATTTTTTATTCTCTGGTGGACGTCTTCCGGTATTTGTGATCTTACGGCAACCAAGAAAATAATAACAGCAGTTTGATCCTGTTTGGACGCATTTGGTAATAACGTCGCCGTAGTTCATTTTCCCGCATTTGTCGCACGCACGTAGGAAAAACATGGATGCCACATTACTCACTTGCCTACCCGTCGGTGCTTTATATATCCGCATTGGAGTCGCACTGCGTTGCACATATGTTTCAGCAACGCCCTCGGCTGGGAACTGTTTGATCGGCCCTTATGTATAGACGAGATATATAATGAAAATAAACTTGGAGACAATATTATTGGGAGAGAAGAGGAAATAGGTGAAAATGTGATGGGAGATATGATACTACGAGTAGAACTTCACAGACTACAGAAAGACCTAAGCAGAGTAAACGAGTAGCCCAATTTCCATCAGAATTACTGTGATCCTTTGGAGAGCCAGCCATCACAAAATCGTTCCACATAGTGTGCGGGATATATGAGACAAGCGATATATACTCGGATTATAGGAGGAATGTAATAATTACAATTGCAAAGGAGGCAGGTGCTCATAGGTTCAAATGGCCCTAAGCACGATGAGATTTAACATCTGAGGTCATCAGTCTCCTAAACTTAGAACTATTTAAACCTAACTAACCTAAGGACATCACGCGTATCCATGCCCGAGGCAGGGTTCGAACCTGCGACCGTAGCAGCAGCGCGGTTCCGGACTGAAGCGCCTAGAACCGCTCGGCCACAGCGGCCGGCTCTCATAGGTATGAAAACTGCCGAATCATCAGTTTAACAAATCATGTTTGCAAAATATTGTCACGAATTATTTACAGAAGAAAGGGAATGCTGCTAGAAGCCGTCCTCGGATAGATCAGTTTGGGTTCAACTTAGGGACACGGAAGGCAGTATTCAGTCTTAGAGTTAGCCTAGAAGATAGGTTGAGGAAAAACAAATCTACATTTATAGTTTTTGTAGATTTAGGGAATGTTTTTGGCAATGCTGAATAAACGACATTCTTTCAAGTTCTGAAGGTAGCAGGTATCAAATAAAAAGAGTGAAAGGTTATTCACAAATTGTACAAAAATCAGACTGCAAGTATAAGAGTAGTAGTACAGGAATAGAGTCCGGTGAGCCGGCCAGTCTGTGGATGGTTTTTAGGCGGTTCTCCATCTGCCTCGGCGAATGCGGGCTGGTTCCCCTTATTCCGCCTCAGCTACACTATGTCGGCGATTGCTACGCAAGCCGGCTGGAGTGGTCGAGCGGTTCTAGGCGCTACAGTCTGGAACCGCGCGACTGCTATGGTCGCAGGTTCAAATCCTGCCTCGGGCATGGATGTATGTGATGTCCTTAGGTTGGTTAGGTTTAAGTAGTTCTAAGTTCTAGGGGACTGATGACCACAGTAGTTGAGTCCCATAGTGCTCAGAGCCATTTGAACCATTTGAACCACAGCAGTTAAGTCCCATAGCGCTCAGAGCAATTTTTTTTCTGCGCAAACAAGTTCTCCACGTACGCGTACACCACCATTACTCCACCAGGCAAACATAGGGGGTACACTCGTCTGGTGTGAGACGTCACCTGGGGGGGGGGGGGGGTGTCCACTGGGAGCAGAACCACAGTATAACCCTGAAAGAGTGGTTTGGTGTGGGACGACGGAGGGGTGGAGTGGACTGCGGTAGTCGTCGTGGGGTTGTGGACCACTGCGGCTGCGGCGAGGACGGAGCCTCTCCGTCGTTTCTAGGCCCTCGGTTAACATACAATACAAAAAAAAAAAAAATGGTTCAAATGCCTCTGAGTGCTACGGGACTTAACATCTGAGGTCATCAATCCCCTAAAACTTAGAACTACTTAAACCTAACTAACCTAACAACATCACACACATCCATGTCCGAGGCAGGATTCGAATCTGCGACCGTAGCAGTCGCGCGGTTCCAGACTGAAGCGCTTAGAACCGCTCAACCACACCAGCCGGCATACAATACAGTACATGAGTAGAAATCACTTGAAGAGAAAAGAGTGAGACGGGGTTGTAGCCTCTCCCCGATGTTATTCATTTTGTATAATGAGCAAGGAGACCAAGGAGATATTCAGACAGGGACCTAAAGTTTCCGCGAGAAGCAATAAAAACTTTTAGATATGCTGATGAGACTATAATTCTGTCGAAGACTGCAAAGGCACTACAAGGGTAGTTGAACGGATTGGGTAGTGGCTTGAAGAAAGTTAGTTGGATGAAGTCAACATTAGTAAAACAATGGTAATGGAACGTAGCTGAATTCGATCTGGTGATGTTTAGAGAATTATATTAGGAAATGAGAGATCAAAAGCAGTAGACGAGATTTGCTATATGGGCAGCAAAATATTGATGACCGCAGAAGTAGAGAGTCTAACATTCTGCGTGGTGTCCGTTTGTTCTAAGTCGTGTCTCCCTACCACTTTATCGTGCAACGAAGCTCTGAGCGTGTTTTTTAGGGAATTGGCTATTTTGAACCTGCGACCTGTTGCTGGTAAGAAGACTCCAGACCACACATGACATGTAGAGTTCAGAAGAGTTCAGTGAGATTAGCGATGATATAATCAAATACTAAATGATTTCAGCGTCAGCTCCACTGCACTCCCTGTCAAAGAATCTTAATACTAACTAAATTTAGTGGAAGGGGTTCAAGGCTTTCCTATTTTTAGTTAGCTGGTAAAATAACGTCGAAAAATCAGTTACGTTTACCATTGGAATTTTTATTCTACTCACAAAACATTGTTTATAAATTGCACTATTGAGAAAAGGAAATGTTTTTGTACAGGATGATAAAAACCAACTGTGTTCAACAAAAATGTGAACGAATATTCCCTGAATGGGTTTCCCACTTCTACAATGGATCGAAGGATGACCTATGCCATATCACATCTAAGATCTAGGCTTAAGTTAAAGTTTCATAAAAGAGAAAACTATCAAAATGGTCTACAGTGACCCTCAACTATCTTTAATTACTTTTTTAACTTGTCGTAAATTGCAGTGGCTGATGTGGCTTCTCAATAACTATATAACAGAAAAATCATCGCGTTTCAGATTTTAACTTCTAGTAGCAAATGTGAATACCTCGAAGTTTAATTGACGATCGACACTAGTATTATGTAAAAAGGGGATGTAACAGATGAGACTTTTGCAGTTCTGAGTGAAGCCTTATGCGGTCTTATGCGGCATCGCGTGCGTTCATTACCTTGTCGGTGGTTAGTCAGCTTTAGGGGGCTGCGGGTGGCGCAGCTCCACACACCTCGCAGTCTCGGAAGCAATTCTCTCTAACTTCTCTTTACTACAATTTACTGAAGTGGGTTTAAGAAAAAGGTATCTTGCTGTGTTTTCAACTGACCAATCAGGGTCTCAGTGTTAACCATAAGCTCCGCCTACAAAAATTCTGTCTGTCCAATGAGAAACCTTATACTTTTCGTGGTGGAACAATGTTTTTAATGTTTGCAACGTAACAGAGACGCGTATAGTCTCACGCTAAAACTTGCCGCTGGTGTGGCCCGTTTAGTGTCATCGTAAGATCTATACCGTTCTTCTGGAGGGCTCTATCTTTTAACATGGGCTGGGGGCTGCTCTTGGTGATCGGGGGCGATGTGGGTGTCCGTCCCTTGTCGTAGGGACTTCTAGCTTACACGACTCTGCTCTCGGCTTCTGTTCTCGTTTCTCCCCTCGGAACTGCGTCTGTTTCACGGTGGGAAGGTATGACATGCATTTAGGCGTTCTTGTGTTAGTCTGTGATATTCCATTTGCTCACTCGTTGATCGTATTACTTTGGTTAATTTAATGTCAGGATTTATTCGGAGGTATGTGACATACTGCCGGATTTGCTATCATGTCAGGGTTTTTATGGAAGGTGTTGGATTTGCCTGACACCTTACAAGAGGATAACTGGCTATACCGTGAAAAGTAGTTCTGAAAAAATTTGTTGACATCTAACATAAATATTAGTGTTAGCAAATATTTCCTGAAGGTATTTGTATGGAGTGTAGCCCTGTGTGAAAGTGTAACGTGTAGGGCAAGCAATTCACCAGAAGAGAATAGATGCATTTGAAATGTCGTGCTACAGGAGAATGCTGAAGATTAGATGAATACATCGCGTAACAAATTAGATGGTACTCAAATCGAATTGGACACAAAAATGTATGTCACAAACTATTAGAAGCGATTGGTTAATAGTACTTATTTTGAGACATCAAGAAATTACGAAATAGCAGAGCCTGTGCTATTAAGAAGTACAACACAAAGTTCCTTCTGACATACATACATGTCAGGTTGCGACACATGGAGGACTACGTACAGAGTTTTGTGTCTGGCCGTGATTCGTGCTCGGATGGCCGAAGTGGTTAAGGCGAGCGCTCGCGTAACGCGCAGAGTCCTGGTTCGAGTCCCGGCCCGTCACAGAGGTTCATTGTCGTCACTCCAAGATACAGCCGAAGTGGTTCGTATTTTCAACTGCGAATCATTTCCTGGACATCAAGGAATTGTCAGTTTCGTAATGGAAGCAAGTATGAGGGATAAAAATTGTAGAGGGAAGACCAAGTAATGAATACATCAAGTATGTTTAAGTAGATATAGGTCGTAGTAATTTTACAGTGATAAAAAGGCTTACACGTGATACAGTTGGATAGAAAGCTACATCGATGCGGTATTGCGACTGAAGACACAACTACTACTTCAGTTTTAAATCGTGTACCCTTGGGTTATATTTGACAATTTTCCTGTATTACCCCATGTTCTGTGTGAACTAACTCAGAAAACGCTATTCACACAATTAGGTATCTGTAAATGATATCGCCGGCCGGAGTGGCCGAGTGGTTCTAGGCGCTACAGTCTGGAACCGCGCGACCGCTACGGTCGCAGGTTCGAATCCTGCCTCGGGCATGGATGCGTGTGATGTCCTTAGGATAGTTAGGTTTAAGTAGTAAACTTTTGAAATGTCGTGCTACAGGAAAATAATAAAGATTAGATGTGTAGATGATGTTAGTAACGAGGAGGCACTAAATAGAATTGGGCAGAAAAAAAAAGTAGAACAACTTGACTTGAAGAAGGGATCGGTTGACAGGACACATTCTGAGATATCAAGGAATAACCAATTTAATACTGGAGGGAAGAGTGGGGCATAAAAATCTTAGAGGGAGTCCAAGAGATGAATACAGTAAGCGGATTCAGAAGGATGTAGGCTGCAGTAATTATTCTGAAATGAAAAGACCTGCACAGGCTAGAGTAGCAGAAAGAGCTGCATCAAGTAAGTCTTCCAACTGAAGGTCACAACAATAACAACAATAACAACATCGTCACATACCCTGCTCTACAGGGCGGACGTGCCCCCCGACATCCACGTTCTGTGATAATGGACGCCCCACACTTTGTCGCCTACACGTCGTTTCACCGCCCTATCAACTTCCCAAGCGCAGAGCCTACTAGCTTCGTCGTTTTCGAGATGCTCGTTGCCATGCTCCGGACATAACAATGTTGTCTTTCTCAAAGTCCGTTCGTTAGTCATGTCTCCGCATTTTTTATTTGTATCGTCGCTACTATGGTTCACCTTTTGTCTTTCCTTCGATTGTATACCTTTATTAGCGCACCACGTGGCTATAACCACAACAGACGGCATTAAAGTGTTGCAGTGGGCGGTGGTTGTAATATTTTGGCTCATCATTGTACATTGGGATAACTAAGTAACGAAACAACGTTGGGTAGAGGCCTACATTCAAGTACAAATGTAGTTCTGTTGATTAGGCGTGTGGAACAACGCTTTGCAATGTTATTGTTTGATGATCAGCATGATATAAAGAGAAAGTTTCAGAATTGTGGTGGTGGTAGATACAAGATCACGACCTGGTACAAGCTCATTTAGAGACACTTCGATAAAAAAAAGTTCGGAATGGCTCAGTAACAGTTTTAAGGTGATATTTTTGTTTCTGGGAGCACAGTACTTACCGTGCATCGAAAAGTTGTATAGCTGAAGATTACAGAGTTACGCCCTCTTGAGGACATCGTGAAGCGTCACTGGACATCGCCGTAAACGTCCAGTTTAATGTCCTGGGGTTCTAAAGACCGGTAATTACACATCCTGTGCCAGTTTTTCGCAGTAAATGAAAAAGCTGCATATAAGACGGTCTCGCAATTTGCTCCTTTCAGCGCCTGCAGTTGCCGTTTTACGAGAAACGTTACGTGCAAGTGGATGACCGCATTGGGTCGATAGTAGCCACTGGTCTGTGTTTTCTTCGCAGATTACACCCAGGTTAACAGTTGCAGAGAACAGAGATTCTCCGCGAGTTGCATCGGTGGTCGTTCAAAGACTGCACAATTAGCTGGTTGTATGTGTTGTTTTGGAAAAGTAGTTGACGCCCTTGTATGAGGTGAATGTCCAACAGAACTACCTCAGGAATGCCGACTATGTAATGTATCACTTGCTGGCCGTCGTCTGGGATAGCCATTTTCACTAATGTTGTCGCCTCAATCAGATTCCGCGGACAGGGGAAAAGGCGTTTTTTGTCTGGCCTGAAGAAGCTAGTCGTCCTAAATCGGTGAAGGTCGGATTCGACTATGCGGACCTTAAGGGCGAGCAAATCTGCCATTACGGCCTGACTTTCAGACAACCGCCGCTGAAGAGATACTAAAAGTCGTTCCAGAAAGCTGTACTTTAAAGAAGCTCAGTTAGGAGGAGCAGGAAATGGCCAATGAAAATGCCAACATTCTAGACTCGATTTGTCGGGAGCTCGGTGACATTGTGGAGTTGGCCGGTAGCCGGCGTGCGGTTGAGGTGGCAATTCGAGAACACGCTGGAGCGGTGTTTTGGTTTAAAGTGGCTGTCAGCAGTGGGACACTTTTCTTTCTGGCGCATATTTATTTGCGACTTGACCTCTGACCGCTCATAAGACTGCAACTTAATTAATTGGTCTCTTATGTAATTGCGCTTTCTGTGTCGACCCTCTCAATCGCTCCCTCCCTTCCTCCCCCTCGCCTAATGTTTCGCGGGGTATAATAGCAATAGAGTGTATGTGCCTTTCAGCCAATGACGCTGCTGAGCCTAGGACTCTGCGTGGAATTTTATTTCATATTGTCGACGGCATGAACATCACCAGCATCAGTCATTATCCAGCAGCAACAGATAATCAGCCAGTAAGTATTTGCAAAAAAATAGTATTTGCCAAATACTGATAATATCAAAATAAACTGTTGCTGTTGTAATTGTTTAGTTCTTCAGCACCTGTAACATCATGTTTTCAATTGATGAGACACTTGGGTTGAGCAAAGAGGAATTTGTGGAGTCTACTTGTTGTAAATATCTAGTAGAGAATTGTAATCACAGCATTCGACTTCGGAACTGAAAGGATGTGACAGTGGAGAAACAGAAGACTGTAAACACGTGGAATATTGTTCAGCAAATAATAACGTCTATGCCCTTCTGTCCAGTGTCCCGCCATGCAAGAAGCGTAAGCAACTTCATTAAATATTGATCTATAGTAATTATTATTATGTTTTTATGTCATATATATTGTAACCTCCCCACCGAAATTTTATAAATGACAATATTATTTAAGAATGCTAATGGACATTGCGCTAAGTGTAACCTCCCCACAGAAATTTAAAAAGACAGAAATAATAAATGAATGGGAGCCAAGAAGCAATGTCGTCCCCACAGAAATATTTAAATAAAAAATATAATAATAAATGGGAGCCAAACGTAACCTCCCTAGCAATTAAATTTAATGACAATAAAAAATGAGAATCGCAATCTGACTCAAATATAAGTTCTTCACAAAAAAATTAAAGTCCATTCAGTGATAAGAAAATCTCAGTGATAATGATAACTCAATTAAACCGAAATATCGGTCTTTGGCCCTTGTGTAAAAACAATCAGAATTAAATTCTTACCTCATTGAAACTGCTTGTCAAATTTCTGCTCTTATTGTTGCGCACGGCTTGGAGGAACTGCATTGCAAATAATATTTTTTTTTATTTTTATTTTTAAAATTTAACTGAAACTTTTCTTTAAGGGAAGTGGAACGAAATCGTTAGTTCAATTAAATAAATTTTTTTTTTGTAAAAATTGCTTTGAAATCAAAGTTATTATTGGGGCACTTGTTGGAAATTAATTACAATAAATAAACTTTACATTATCTGATGATTACCTACATTAACAATATACCTCATTCAGCATCTTGACCAGAATGCCATGTCGACGCTCGCCGACTGCGTCCCTCTCGCGACCGTGACAGGACTAAACCACTACTGCCGACAGACTACATCACACAACCGCACTGGGCTGCTACTACTGACCGACTGCTCTGCATGCCGACTACTAGCGTAATGCTGGACGCAACTGAACTGAGCTACTGCTACCGACAGAGTGCACTGGCCTACTGCAACTCGCATACTGCTCTGCATGACGACTACTAGCGTACTGCTCGCAACACTCGCGCGGTCAAGCGCAGACTAACCACGATAACAGACTCTCTGGTCAAAGATTTTAACGTGCCTCACCATCGCTGCTACGTTACATACGTGTTTCAATATAGATACAGGGTGGTCCATTGATAGTGACCGGGCCAAATATCTCAATAAACAAGCATCAAACGAAAAAACTACAAAGAACGAAACTCTTCTAGCTTGGAGGGGGAAACCAGATGGCGCTATGGTTGGCCCGCTAGATGGCGCTGCCATTGGTCAAACGGATATCAACTGCGTTTTTTTTTAAACAGGAACCCCCATTTTTATTACATATTCGTGTAGTACGTAAAGAAATATGAATGTTTTAGTTCGACCACTTTTTTCGCTTTGTGATAGACGGTGCTGTAATTGTCACACACATATAAGTACGTGGTATCACGTAACATTCCGCCAGTGCGGACGGTATTTGCTTCGTGATACATTACCCGTGTTAAAACGGACCGTTTACCAACTGCGGAAAAGGTCGATATCGTGTTGATGTATGGCTATTGTGATCAAAATGAGCAACGGGCGTGTGCTATGTATGCTGCTCGATATCCTGGACGACATCATCCAAGTTCAAATGATTCAAATGGCTCTGAGCACTATGGGACTTAACTTCTAAGGTAATCAGTCCCATAGAACTTAGAACTACTTAAACCTAACTAACCTAAGGACATCACACACATGCATGCCCGAGGCAGGATTAGAACCTGCGACGTAGCGGTCGCGCGGTTCCAGACTGAGGCGCCTAGAACCGCTCGGCCACACTGCATCATCCAAGTGCCCGGATCGTTCGCCGGATAGTTACGTTATTTAAGGAAACAAGAAGTGTTTAGCCACATGTGGAACGTCAACCACGACCTGCAACAAATGATGATGCCCAAGTAGGTGTTTTAGCTGCTATCGCGGCTAATTCGCACATCAATTGCAGACAAATTGCGCGAGAATCGGGAATCTCAAAAACGTCGGTGTTGAGAACGGTACATCAACATCGATTGCACCCGTACCATATTTCTATGCACCAGGAATTGCATGGCGACGACTCTGAACCTCGTGTACAGTTCTGCCACTGGGCACAAGAGAAATTACGGACGATGACAGACTTTTCGCACGAGTTCTGCTTAGCTACGAAGCGTCATTCACCAACAGCGGTAACGTAAACCGGCATAATATGCACTATTGGGCAACGGAAAATCCACGATGGCTGCGACAAGTGGAACATCAGCGACCTTGGCGGATTAATGTATAGTGCGGCATTATGGGAGGAAGGATAATTGGCCCCCATTTTATCGATGGCAATCCACATGGTGCAATGTAAGCTGATTTCCTACGTAATGTTCTACCGATGTTACTACAAGGTGTTTCACTGCATGACAGAATGGCGATGTACTTCCAACATGATGGATGCCCGGCACATAGGTCGTGTGTGGTTGAAGCGGTATTGAATAGCATATTTCATGACAGGTGGATTGGTCGTCGCAGCACGTTCACCGGATCTGACGTCCCAGGATTTCTTTCTGTGGGGAAAGTTGAAGGATATTTGCTATCGCGATCCACCGACAAGGCCTGACAACATGTGTCAGCGCATTGTCAATGCATGGGCAAACATTACGGAAGGCGAACTACTCGCTGTTGAGAGGTATGTCGTTACAAGTATTACCAAATGCATTAAGTTTGACGGACATCATTTTGAGCATTTATTGCATTAATGTGGTATTTACGGGTAATCACGCTGTAACAGCATGCGTTCTCAGAAATGGTAAGTTCACAAAGGTACATGTATCACATTGGGACAACCGAAATAAAATGTTAAAACGTACCTACGTTCTGTATTTTAATTTAAAAAACCTACCTGTTACCAATTGTTCGTCTAAAATTGTGTGCCATATGTTTGTGACTATTACAGCGCCATCTATCACAAAGCGAAAAAAGTGGTCCAACTAATACATTCGTACTACACGAATATGTGATAAAAATGGGAGTTCCTATTTTCAAAAACGCAGTTGATATCCGTTTGACCTATGGCAGCACGATCTAGCGGGCCAACTATAGCGCCATCTGGTTTCCCCCTTTAAGCTACACGAATTTCGTTCTTTGTAGTTTTTCCGTTTGATGCTTATTTCGCGAGATATTTGGCCCGGTCGCTATCAATGGACCACCCTGTATCCCTGTCTGTATATATCGCTGCATTTGAGGCTCGACAATGATTATGACCGAAGAAGGACACAGTAAGTATTTGAAAAAAACTATACTATTATCACAGTACTAAGCATTCAGTGTCTTTTTTTTAACTTTTTATTTCTTTCACAGCACAATGTTATGATGTTGACATGCAGTGCTGAGGATGTGACTGAAGAAACTTGTTGCTGCTGCAGTACCCTTCAATTTGTGATGAGAATATTTTCCGCAATTATTATGTAGTAAAAAGTGTACTGAGTATGCTGGTGGGACTGCCGAAAATGATTGAGTTGCATGTGGGCACGTTTACAGTGAACCAGTGTGTGTGTGTGTGTGTGTGTGTGTGTGTGTGTGTGTGTTTGTGTTGTACCTGCGTCAAAAAAAGATAAAGTTCTGTAAAGAACAGCATTATCTTTTTTAACGTGGAAACACAGTTATTACAGTGTGTGTATGTGTCAAAATGGCGCTCTCCATGTAAGTGGGTGCTGTTATATGCGCTCTAAAATGGGCTAAGGTCATCATACTGCCGGGCAATTATGCCTTAATTTAATGCTCAGTCTCTATACTATAGTGTTGCGATACTGTTTATAGTCACACGGGAACATCACCATGGCTTACCCCTCTGTTACAGAGATAACCACAGGCCACATGTCCCCTGATAGTAATAGCTGACAAGCCTTAATTTAATGGACAGACTTTGAACCGGAGTTTTGGAGAGAGAGAGAGAGAGAGAGAGAGAGAGAGAGAACTGTCTTTTTCCCCTGTAGCTGCCTGGAAACATGGGCACAGCAGACTTCTTCGAAAAACTCTGTATTGCTCTTGCACATATATATGCCCTAGAAGTACATGGTTATATGTCTTCGTTGTAGCTCAATTGGTGTAATGCCAGATTCAAATGCAGGTGCTAAGACGGATTTGATCGGCTGGTTAATTTGAGAGAGGAGACCAAACAGCGAGGTCATTGGTCCCATCGCATTGGGGAAGGAAATCAGCCGTGCCCTTTTAGAGGAACCATCCTGGAATTTGCCTGAAGCGATTTAGGGAAATCACAGAAAACCTAAATCAGGATGCTAGTAGGAGGGTTTGGACCGTCATCCTCCCGAATCCGAGTCCATTGTGCTAACTGCTGCCCCACATCGCTTCGTACCGATAATAATGAATAAAAAACACATGTAATAAGAAAAATTTCTTAATATTCATCTCCTTTTCTAGAGCCAACATAATTTATTCTTCTGGGCAGTGGCCTAGCAATTTGACATCGCCTGTTCCCATCACAGTTTGTAACAGGTTCATATTTAGAACGAACAGCGCCATTTTTAAACAGTTGGGGTATCAGATAAAATAAGTGTGACAAACCACACAACGATTGTATAAATAGCACTGTAAACAGGTTATAATCAACATCATGTACATCAGTGAGCACCTTCCACACTTTTTAAATAATTTTAACCCAACGCACCTACAAAACGCACTGAAGAAATTCTCTTGAACAGTAAATCCTTAATCTGCAGATGGAATCAGACTGTACCTTCCGGAGTAATAATTTGCTATAGAATAACTAACATTAGACTTGGCCACTGTTTCTATGTTTCGATACAGTGTATCGATACGTGGAACTGTTTCAGTGTTTCGGAACGGCTGTGGTTCATTGTTTCGAAACAGTGGTGTTTCATTCCGCCCCTGTCTCGCATAACCGGACCAGATTCGATGTCGAGCCAGACACAGAAACTGTATCGTTGTTTCAAAATAAGGCTGTTTCAGTTCACCTGTGCTTGGAACGGACTAATTGTATCGAAACAGTGATGTTTTATTCCGCTCTGTGTCAGACGAGATTCGGGCTCGGCACAGGTACTGAAACACAACATACCACTTCATGAAACACTTTCAAGAGTATCGAAATCTTTTTGACAAGCAATAGCATGAAGCTTAAGATATCCGAAAATAAAGCTTCGTTTCTAGCTGACTGTCCTATTCCGAAATGGCGTAACATCTGCTTTATAAACACTAACCAAACAATAAAACAACGCATACTATTCACATTCAAAATAGTAAATACGTGAAAATCATTCAGTTAAATTACACTTTTTTATAACATGCGCTTCTGTGTTCATGTGCAGTAATCTTATTAAGAAACGCAAGTAAGCCTACAACATTTTGAATAAAAAAAGGCGTAGAGTGATAGTTATTAGACATATATATATAAATGTTATGTAGGTATAATTGCAAGCAATCTGTTTGACATATCACTGATAGTGTAATGGTAAACGGGAAGGGCTGGGAAGCATGGTGAAACACCTTGAAAGACAAAATTTTTTTCTGTTATATTTTGTTATTTATTGGAATTATTTGGCGTTATTTGTGAGTCTATAGTCACTGTGCCTATTATCCACAATGATTCCCTTTGTGTGCAGGGAAATTAGCAGGATAGGTATATTACACATACTAACGGAATGTAGGAATCTCAGTAGCATATCCGTTGTTTCTGCAGTTTGCTCCCACCTCCAGTTCCGTTCGTGGTGGTTCTTCTGTCTTCAGCTATGACTGTCCTCAGCCAATTGAGAAGTATGAAAGTCACACGACACGAAAGCAGCGCATTTGCTGCAGGAAATACGAAACTGCCAAGCCACCTAAGTGATAGTTTCATACTTTCTGCCATATGATTAGCGCTCTCGCACCTCATTTGTGTTTATATGCACATACTCATACAGCAGACATTCAAGATGATAAAATGTGTAGATTTATTAGGTTTCAAAACACAAACTGTATCACTGTTCCGAAACAGCGTATCGGAACATTACATTGTACTGTTTCATTAGTTTCGAAACAATTACGTGTTTCAGTTAACCCGTCTCTAACTAACATGTAGTAACTAGGATGGTATACTAAATACAACCGAGACCTGCTTTCACCATACAGCAACAGTCGCTTAGCAGGAACTAGGATAGTCTACTAAATACAACCGAGTCCTGCTTTCACCTTACAGCAACAGTCGCTTAGCAACGCTAATCCACTTGAAAGTATATGCGTACTTTTTTTTTTTTTTTTTTTTTTTTTTAATGGACTTGTAGTCCGGGGTGATAAGTTACAATACAGCATCACCGGTCTATTGCGGTCTAACTGTGTCGGTGATGCAGTAAATTTCCACAGGGCAGTGACTGCGTCACTGCAATTCACTTTGGAGGTGTGGCGGTGGGACTTGTAGTCCCGTACCACCCTCGTACTTCATTTTTTCTTTTTTATTAAATGGACTCGTAGTCCGGGGTGATACGTTACAATACAGCATCACCGGTCTATAGCGGTCTAACTGTGTCGGTGAGGCAGTAAATTCCCACCGTACTCCCAACGCCAATAATATGTACTCTGCCTTCACAGATATAACTGTGAGAGCGAATGCCCTAGTCAGTTTCAAGAAACACAACGACCTTACTCATTGGTTCTGTAGGGATAAACTGAGAGCTGTGCTCTTTGCTTGCTTATATTTATATACTTCATATGTTGCGACACAGCTAGCGAAAAAAATCTATGTAACCAGCTTCCAATCGCTCAGTAGTATTAGTGGGTGAACTTCAGTAAAACATGTCGTCTTACCGCTTAGTTGCAACAAAGCAGTCATGTAAGTATAAGCACTGACGCTGAATATAGTTGGAAAAATTAGACAGATTTAGATTTCTTTTTTCTCTACAGCTGTGGTGAAACGAGTACCTGAAAAATACTGCTGTTCATCCTTACACACAGTCCTAGGCTCACCAATGTCGGCATGTGTTCACATTTTGTCCTTTTCAGTAGTAGTATTCGAAAACCCCAAATGTAGCGACTTCAATGTAATACTTTCCAGAGATGAGTGCAACTGCCTGTATGATAACTTAATGCAGTTCACGCCAGTGTTCTATGGAAGTGTACAGCCGCCCTCACTACAGTTGGGCAACCGTACTGTTACAACAGGACCTTTCCATGCAATAAAAATCTACAATGAGAAGAGGGTACATACAGAAACCTACCTTCACACCTTAATGTGTGCTAGTTATGCTATCTGGCCGGATCTAGACCTTAGACTCAGCTGGAAACCAGCTGTCTACAGTTTCTGTCAGAAATTATTGATCAATTTACTAAGGCTAGTGTGGTAAACAGTCTATCCCCCTTTGGAGGAAATGGATGCTCAACTGTACAACACCAAAAAAATGGTTCAAATGGCTCTGAGCACTATGGGACTTAACATCTGCGGTCACCAGTCCCCTAGAACTTAGAACTACTGAAACCTAACCAACCTAAGGACATCACACACATCCATGCCCGAGGCAGGATTCGAACCTGCGACCGTAGCGGTCGCGCCTAGAGCCGCACCGCCACACCGGCCGGCTGTACAACACCCCCTACTAGCAATGGATGGAACGATATACGATGCAACTGTGCCAGTTATTGGCAAGGAGTTACATTCATATTTAAGTACGTTTATACAGGGTGAAAAGTATTTAAACCGACAAAATCTGGGAGGTTGTAGGGGACAGCAAAACAAATATTATCCCCTAATGTCATTTTCTCCTAGGAGGATTATTTAAACCGGTGGAGGCCGTATTACGCTCTTCAGTTGTAGGCACCTGTTGTTCTCCAGTGTAGTAATGCATTGTCTGTTTACTAATCGAGCGATACACCTGGAGTGAGTACTCTGATATGGTTGGTGCGTACTACGTAGCGCACCACAACGGACGAGCTGCACAGCGGGCTTGCATTTCACCTACAGCGTGTCCACAACCTGGAACCAGTTGATTATCCACCCAGAGCACAGTTTTCACAGTGTTACCTGGAACAGTGTGAAATGCATCCTACATTTCCATCCTCTGTGTTGTTTATCGATGAAGCAACGTTCGGGCATGATGGAATCTTGAACATGCACAATTAGCATGTTTGGAGTGAGGATAACCCACATGCCACAGTTACTAGCGCTCATCAAGTGCGGTTCTTCGTTAATGTGTGAGTCGGTGTTGTTGGGGATTGTTTAATTGGGCCGTATCTGCTACCTAGGCCATTAAATGGCAGGCACTATTTCAATTTTCTTGCCAGAGCATTGCCAGAATTGCTGGAAGACGTCTCGCTCCCTACAAGGCAACGCATGTGGTTCCAACATGACGGGGCGCCGGCACATTTCAGTCGTCGTGTGCTCCGATTCCTGGACCGACGGTTCCTAGAAACGTGGATTGGCAGAGGTGGTCCTGTACCATTGCCTGCTCGATCCCCAGATATGTCCCCTCTGGACTTTTTGTGTGGGGAGAGATGCGCAACCTCGTTTACGCATCTCCTGTTGCGTCAGGTTCCCCGGATAGTAGCAGCAGCAGAAACAATTCAGGATACTCCTGGGGTTTTTGCCCGTGTCAGACAGAACATGATCCGACGCTGTAACCTTTGTTTACGTGTCAATGGAGGCATTTTTGAAAATCTACTGTAATTGAAATTGGGTTGTGTTAATGTGTTGTCTCTTGGTCATAAAAAATGGAAAAGTGTTTGTTGGTTTAATTAATTTGCCACCAGAGAAATCTTCCTCTACCGGTTTAAATACTCCTCATAGGAAAAAATGACATTAGGGAAAAATATTTGTTTTGATGTCCCCTACAACCTCCCAGAGTTTGTCGGGTTAAATACTTCTCACCCTGTAGATCCAGTAAGATGTAGGAGTTTACAATACAAAAACAGCAAGTAATTCACGTGTGCATCTATAAACACCCCAGTGCATTAATATGAATGCATAGTTGTCAGTGTGGCTCAATGAACGAAACACTGCCACATTAGGAACTTGTAGGAATAGAATGGTCCTGCAGTGATGCTGGAAACCTGAGGTAGAAGAAGAATCGACTGTTACTTCCCGACGACCTCTAAATGTGGGAGCTTCGAGGTGCAGAAAAACTAATCTAATTCTGTCACTGGTAACATATCCTAAGGGGGTTTGATTCGTCAATGTATATATTTATTCAAAAACACTGTTACAAGTAGAATGCCAGCTATTACAGGAGATTTTCTTGATTTTGGTGGAGTTACATACTAGCTGTTAAGCAAAAGTGATATCCTATCACCCGAAGAGGTAAAACCCAACACAGTATTTATTTTCGATGATGTCACTATGGAGAATCAGGACATATTTCCGCTCTGGCCAACATGCGAAAGTGGAGGTTTTTTATTTGAGACAGAACTATTACCATGTCCTAAAACAGTCCGTTCATGACATTGCCAAGCTCATCATCGCTTTCAAACAGGACAGTATGAATTTAAAGCAAATTTACCAGGTGAAGGGAGGTACTGAAATGACGTTCAATGGATTTATAAACACGTGTGCAGGTTACTGGAAGTGCATGCAGTATGGGTTTCTGGTAATTGACAAAACTACAGTATTAATGATGGCCAGTATAGACGAAACCTTCAGGAGGTTCTTGTTATTAAAAAATAGTACCAGTATACGGTATCCGATGGATATGTTTGGACATACATCGAGCACTCAGGCCAGTAGAAGGTTATGCGTAGGCAGAATATTCGTCTGTACGTGGAGGCGAAAACTGAAGCTATCAACAATATTCTGAATCATCGTACTATGGAAACACAGGCATTGGGCAACATGACGTGAACTATGATAGTAAAGGTTCACCAAATAGAAGAAACACTGGAAGCTATCAACGAAAGTCTTATTCACCACACTACAGAGATTCAGACGTTGGGTAGTGCAATGAAAGCTGTAACTGGGATGGTTGATAAAATAGAAGACAAATTGGAAGATATAAAACAGAGTCCTCCGATAAATATTAGGGAGAAAAATGATCATGAAGCTATTATTTTAACCCTTCTGCAGTTAATACACTATGTGATCAAAAGTATCCGGACCCCCCCCCCCCCAAAAGCATACTTTTTTCATTTTAGGTGCACTGTGCTGCCACCTACTACCAGGTACCCCATATCAGCGACCTCAGTAGTCATTACACATCGTGAGAGAGCAGAATGGGGCGCTCGTTGGAACTCACGGACTTCGAACGTTGTCAGGTGATTGGGTGTCACCTGTGTCATACTTCTGTACGCGAGATTTCCACACTCCTAAACATCCCTAGGTCCACTGTTTCCGATGTGACAGTGAAGCGGAAACGTGAAGGGACACGTACAGCACAAAATCGTACAGGCTGACCTCGTCTGTTCAAATGGTTCAAATGGCTCTGAGCACTATGGGACTTAACTCTTGAGGTCATCAGTCCCCTAGCACTTAGAACTACTTAAACCTAACTAACCTCAGGACATCACACACATCCATGCCCGAGGCAGGATTCCTAACTGCGACCGCAGCGGTCGCGCGGTTCCAGACTGTAGCGCCTAGAACCGCTCGGCCACTCCGGCCGGCTGACTTCGTCTGTCGACTGACAGAGACCGGCGACAGCTGAATCTGTTCAAACTGCATCAAGATACACAACAAGTACTATGACAGTTAGGCGGGAGGTGAGAAATCTTGGATGTCGTGGCCGAGCAGCTGCTCATACGACACACATCACGTTGGTAAATGCCAAATGACGTCTAGCTTGGTGTAAGGAACGTAAACATTGGACGGCTGAACAGTGGAAAAACGTTGTATGGAGTGACGAATCACGGTACACATTGTGACGATCCGATGGCAGAGTGTGGGTATAGTGAATACCCGGTGAACGTCATCTGCCAGCATGTGTAGTGCCAACAGTAAGATTCGGAAGCAGCGGTGTTACGGTGTGGGGTGGTTTTTCGTGGAGGGGGCTTGCACCCCTTGTTGTTTTGCGTGGCACTATCACCGCACAGGCTGACATTGATGTTTTAAGTACCTTCTTGCTTCTCACTGTTGAAGAACTATTCGGGGATGTCAATTGCATCTCTCAACACGATCGATCACCTGTTCATAATACACGGCCTCTGGTGTAGTGGTTACACGACAATAACTTCCCTGTAATAGACTGGCCTGCACAGAGACCTGACCTGAATCCTATAGAACACGTTTGGGATTTTTTGGAATGCCGACTTCGTGCCAGACGTCACCGACCGAAATAGATACCTCTCCTCAGTGCAGCACTCAGTGAAGAATGGACTACCATTCCCCAAGAAACCTTCCAGCACCTAATTAAACTATGCCTGCAAGAGTGGAAGCTGTCATCAAGGCTAAGGGTGGGCCAACACCATGTTGAATTCCAGCATTACCGATGGAGGGCGCCACGAACTTGTAAGTCATTTTCAGCCAGGTGTCCGGATACTTTTGATCACGTAGTATATGATGATTTACAGCGACTAAGAGAACTACAACTCTTCTCCGCTGGCAACCATGTGTTCTACAATTGTCATCGGCACCAAAACTTTAAATCATCTCTCTGTGATAAGCTGTGTCTCATCTTTATCCAGACAAATTCATAAAAACGAATGCCATACAGATCACCGAATCAATCGTGATTAAGATGCAATGTCGTACACTCTGACTATGAGAGGACATATGTCAGTATTAAATGCGGATTACTTTCCAGTGATAGATGTAAGCAGTTGTGAATGGAGTATCGCATTGGCTGGAATGGAAACACACAACAGCATTCCTAATATCACCAACGTCATTTTGGAGGTAGTATAGTTGCGGTAATACCACCAGGCGCTTACCACCTAAGCTGACGATCTAAGTACACTTATAAATTAGTCTGTAAAGGGGCTTGTGCTACGAATAAATTTATCCGGAAACAAAAACAAGTAAATAGACAATAGACTTTAGCCAGCAAGATTCAGTAGGAGAACCATTAGGTTTCAGTCGCCTTTTCGAGAAGAATTTTAATAAAATTTACTTGTCGCAACAAACAGTGGATATATTATCATTCAGAACAGTTTGTATTGCGTATAATATAGCAACGGATTTGTATCTCAATAGTACACTGATATACATGATTTATGTATTTTGTCCTACAGTGGATCCAGGATATGAAATCACCGAAGTGTCGTGTAGTCTCTCATATCTGCCAGTACCCGCTGAGACATTAGACCTTCTCTAGTTGTATATTGTGGACTACGATGGGAATCTAGATGATTTTCGAAGTTAGGAAATTGTGGCAAATCTCCATTAGAAGCAAACCTCATCAAGGGTGTGACATATAAAAGCGCACCACGCAGCCATCAATACAGCTTCTCACAATGTAAACACAACATTATAAAGCCGATAATTACAGGTTCCTTAAATCGATAGGACTGTAACCTCGCAATGACATCAGCATTTGATCCAACGTTACCCGTTCAGTGTGATTCGAACGAGGAACTCGACAGGCGTAAGTTGTCCAAACCGTTTACTTCAGCTGTATATAATAATACCGACGAGATACCGGTTCTCATTCAGCACCAGAATACTATATCACCTCCAAGCAATAATTTCCTGTACCTGTAAGGAAGACGTTTGAAGAAGGATGGAACACTACGACATCATTACAGCTTACATGAAATGCATTCGCCAACTTTTTCTCAGGAGACACATTACGAACGCAGTGGAATCGAAACCGTATGCTCTAGGGATGTTGGTTTCACCTCACCCCTTAAATACATGTTTCCACATCAAAGATTAACTTGAACGGTTTACTGAATAAACAATCGCTTTAGGACTAATGATACCGTATGCGACAGTGTTCCAGTTTGTGTACATGTACGATTCAAATCTCACTCGTTTCAGATCATGTGGAGGGGATAAACCTGTGAGATGGTCGCTCAGTGAGCTCGAGAAACTCGCGTGGGTAGTTGATCGTTATTATAGCAACAACATTCCAATGAAAAACTTGCAGAAGAATAAGGAATTGTACAAGGGAGCCGTTGACTGCCATGTGTGTGGGCTGCCATTGGATAAAGATGCAGAAACTCCTTGTCGTGACCACTGTCATCCAACAGGGACGTTCTGTGGTGTAGCTCATAATGCCTGCAACTTTTAAGTACCAGTTACCATGACACATACCCGTTTTCTTCCGTAATTTGAGTGGGTGTGATGCTCACATTCTTGTTGGGCACTTAGATGATTTCGGCTCGAAAGATGATAAAGTTAGTGTCATATTTGACACCAGTGATTGGTACCTTTCATTCTCCAAGTGGGTCACATCGAAAATTGAGCTCTACTTCCTGGATTGTCTTCGTTTCATGCCTGTGTCCCTTCAGAAACTGTATGAAAATCACTGGCTATGCTGTGTGCAGTCTGTGGCTGGTTGGCATTGTTAGAATATTCGCTATTGCAGTGTTGCGCGTAACTTTGCGCAGTTGGAGGTGAGCCGCCAGCAGTGGTGGATGTGGGAAGAGAGACGGCAGACGTGTGTCCGTCAGAAAAACGAAATTTGTAAGACTGGTTGTCATGAACTGATATATATATTATGACTTTTCAACACTATTAAGGTAAATACATTGTTTGTTCTCTATCAAAATCTTCAGTTTGCTAACTATGCCTATCTGTAGTTAGTGCCTTCAGTAGTTAGAATCTTTTATTCAGCTAGCAGTATTGGCGCATGCTGTATTGCAGTAGTTTGAGTAACGAAGATTTTTGTGAGTTAAGTGATTGATGAAAGATATAGGTTATACTTAGTCAAGGCCATTGTTTTGTAGGGATTATTGAAAGTCAGATTGCGTTGCGCTAAAAATATTGTGTGTCAGTTTAGTGATGATCAGAATAAGTAAAGAGAGAAATGTCTGAGTACGTTCAGTTTTGCTCAGCTGTTTGAAAATCAAATAACGTAAGGGGTTTACCAGCACTGTCATTCATAATTTTCTAAGGGGAGGTTTCATTAGTCACTCTGGAGATGGCAAAGTTTTCCATGTGGTCTACGATGTCTGTCAATGATGATACGTGTGTGCTGGAACTCTCCAAACTCCACTTTCGTTACAAGTTCGTTAATCCAAATTTATTTTATGCAGATGTAGACATTTTTATCTACTGAGTGCATGGCTACAATCCAGATAAAGTACATACCTACTGGCCCGAGGGATTCGACACATATGGATATGCGACCAATAATCCTTATAGTGTAATTGCACAAAACAATAAAGTTGTCGTCCTGATGAAAGACAAGGCAAATGGTTCGCAGATTGTGGAGCTTTTGGGGCTGCGACCTAAGACATACTCATATTGTACAGATACAAGCGCCACCCAGAGGCGGTTCAAATGGTTCAAATGGCTCTGAGCACTATGGGACTTAACTGCTGAGGTCATCAGTCACCTAGAACTTAGAACTACTTAAACCTAACTAACCTAAGGACATCACACACATCCATGCCCGAGGCAGGATTCGAACCTGAGACCGTAGCGGTCACGCAGTTCCAGACTGAATCGCCTAGAACCGCACGGCCACACCGGCCGGCTACCCAGAGGCGGGATAAGGGTGTGCAGCATCTATATGTCTATCGATCGAGGACTACAAGGTGTGTCTGTTCCATGGTGTATGAGGTGCGCCATCTAATCAACCGCATATAATGCGCCAAGTAGTCTTTCGATCGTGAGAACATGTGGCACAATCCACATCGCAACTGAAAGTCGCATTGTCACGTCATGATGACAAGCAATTCATCTGACAATGATGGGACTGGAACCCTACCACTCTCACACTATTCAACTGAATGTGATTGAATGCCTGTGTGTGTGCGCGCGCGCGCGCGCGCGTGTGTGTGTGTGTGTGTGTGTGTGTGTGTGTGTGTGGGGACGAAGTATTTATTTAATTGTTTGTAAGTAGAGACGGACGTATTTGTATGAGTGCATACTGAATAGTAGGCGTATGAATCATTTGTCGTAGGTATTTGTTTATGTACATATGTGTAAATACTTTTCTTATCAACACATTTCGTGTGTGTGTGTGTGTACCTTATTTTTTGTATATATCCTGGTATACGTGTTGTAGAAACAAAATTCACCCTAGAAAATTTTTTAAACAATTTGAAATAAAAATGTTGCTTATAATATATTGCAAATATGGATAATAATTAAGAAACTGGGAATTGGTTATGATTTTTGTTCTTCCAAAAAAAATTTGTAAATATGGCTAGCAATAAAACTGTGAATTCTGTAACTTCTTTTTTCTTTTTCAAAATACCGCTGTTCATCTTCATTTATGAAGTGCCTCCTCTAAACCCATAAGATTTTATATGTATTGATGATAATGATAAGGGACAGAAAAGAACATAATATATTATTTTTGTATACACACACACATACACACACACACACACACACACACACACGCACGCACACACAAAGTACTGCCCAATCAGTTCATGTCTATATGCCTCGAATTCGGATTGCAGTGTATTTAATCTTATCGGGCCAGCTACATACGTTGGTGTCCCGTCAGTGTATTCAGCAGACACAGAGTTCGCACGTCGGGCTTCAGCTTTTATAGACGACGGCACATGTTGAATACCCATATTAGCCTAATACACAAATCTGACTAGTCGAACTTCATTTTGTTGGTGCGCAAATCCGTAATAAAGTCACGGAATGCCAATCTAACACACTGCCGCCGGCGACATAATTTGCCAGACGCAGTCATTAATGCACAATACAGTTCTAGTAAATTCACTACACTTGAATATTTGATGTTTATGGCCACACTAGAAGCTCTTAACCCGAGCATTCCCTCTCCATACATGCCCCGAACTGCTGCTTCATGTTTTAACATTCCAACGTTAATTGGCGTAAGCAGTGGGCTATACTCGAGAGTCATTTTTCTTTCAATGTGTCCTCTCATACCACACAAGTAGTCCAATTGCAGCCACGTGTAGCGCACTTCAGGAACACTTCGTTGCAAATTCTGTTCGTAGTTCCTGTCTGGTACTAGCCCCACATTCACACGCTTTGAACCAGTTGCCGCCAAATTGTACGTATTAGCGAAAAGCAGTGGCAACACCATTCTGCTAGTATTAGCAGCACTCGACTGCAGTTTCGATGCTACTTCTGGCTGGTGCCGATCGAACGCCAGCAGACGCGGAAGCTCAAATGCATACGACTGTTGTGGCGTCAACAGTTCGAGGTGCCCGGCGTCCAGTGCTACTGCTGCTGCCTTTTGTGGCTACGTGGAATTGTGCAGGCCTGCAACAATAACACACTGCGGTGATAAGTCGTGGGATACATCCTACGTGTCGAACCTCTTTTTTCCCAGTATTTTGCAGCAACTCGACATGGCATGGTATCAACAGATCGTTGGAAGTCCCCTGCAGAAATACTGAGCCATGCTGCCTGTATAGCCGTCCATAATTGCGAATAATTGCGGAAGCGTTGCCAGTGCAGGATTTTGTGCAGCCGGCCGCGGTGGTCTAGCGGTTCTAGGAGCGCAGTCCGGAACCGCGCGACTGCTACGGTCGCAGGTTCGAATCCTGCCTCGGGCATAGATGTGTGTGATATCGTTAGGTTAGTTAGGTTTAAGTAGTTCTAAGTTCTAGGGGACTGATGACCACAGATGTCAAGTCCCATAGTGCTCATAGCCATTTGAACCATTTTTTGATTTTGTGCACGAACTCACCTCTCGATTACTGAATTCATGTTGTAAAGCAGTGACGTACTGGGTCAAGCTTAATCAATTGCTTCTAAAAGTGGTAGCGTTACCAACATGTTTTCCAATGATGACATGGGTTCCATTTCGAAATGTCATCTATTCACTCCCCGACTCAACTTCTGGAGGTTTGTAATAGGAATTTCCGAACACCCCGTATACCTGCATTTTGGAATTGCCTCTTCACAGTGACTTACTTCGCCGGTCGTCTTTGCAAAACTAGCTGCGAGTGGTCACTATGACAAGGCAAGTGCAAGTAAAGGACGATTTAGTCGACAGAGCGGCAAATTGCTATTTTCCTTCCTTTCATACTTCTGTGTGTCTTGTGAACTAGGCTGTTGTATTCACCAAAAATACTTGGCGTCAGACGAATAAATGTGGTAGGAGGAGAACCCGTTACCATGGAAAGTGGTTGCTGTTATGAGGTGGCTTGCTTGAATACAGCTATACAGCATCTTCCTATGGCTAATTTGGGTTAGGCAACAATTATGACAAAATGACGGCAACACAGATTCATAATGATTTATTAATAGAAATTTTTCAGAGACTTATCGTTACACATAATTTTCGTATTACAGCTAACTCATTGTAATATGGAAATGAGATGAGACTTTGGCGTCATTGGCCGGGAGGCCCCTTGCGGGGCAGGTCCGGCCGCCTTAGTGCAGGTCTTACTACATTCGGCGCCACATTGGGCCACCTGCGCGCCTGATCGGGATGAAATGATGATGAAGACAACACAAAAACCAGTCCCTGAGCGGAAAAAATCTCCGACCCAGCCGAGAATCGAACCCCGGCTCCTAGGACGGCAATCCGTCACGCTGATCACTCAGCTATATTTTTTTTTCTTTCATTTTTTTTGTATATAGTTCGTTGCGTTTGGTCTGTGTGGACGTCACAAGACAGCCGTTGAAGTTGATCGTTGATTCCTTGACTCAGTTTTTTTTTTTATTACAGAGAAGCTATTGGGGTAATATGAAGATGATGCTTAAAGATAACTCACTGTTCGTTTGCACTGATCTGTCTTTAACTTCGGTCTAGACCTGAATCCAGTGAACGATAACTATGATCACTTGTACAAAGTCCACTAGGGCTCTTCTTAGAGGCGCCTATGGTTGACTCGAGGTGCTATCTTGGGACAATTTTGATATCGTCGCTGATAGTGTCTGAATGGAGCCGTGGGTCTGCTTATATCCGCGTTTGGCGACTGTATGTCCTCTTGGGAACTATTTTAGTGGCATATGACGAAGGCATAAAATAAGCCTTGCCCTGTTGCGCCTTCGAAAGTGGGTAACCGTAAGTATGGTACGCCTGAGTTGTAGGTAGTTTGCCACTCTTCCGTGTATAGCTGTGTTCCATATCTTCCGGAGGTCGCAGCATTCGCCAAAGAGCATTGGAAAAAAACAAAAGATCAAATTACCTGACAGAGGCAAGGTTACGGGATCCGATAACAGCAACATTACATTCTACACTGGAAATGTGGAAGAACTCGCCCCTTCTGTAGCATCAGTCATAGCAGATAGTGTGCGAAACTGAAGGACTAATTTTCGCAATGACGTGTCACTACTAAGTATCACAGCTCTGTGAAACTTGGGCCATACATAGAAGGAATGGCTACAGTATAGTACAGATTGTAACTGAATGAAATAAGCAATAAGACAAACAGAAAATACATTTCAATTCAGATAAATTAATTATACATAAATCACCGCGATTCATAATGGACCCTTGTACATTATAAAAGGCAGGACATGGTTCTCAACAGGGTGTATGATCATCATGGATGGCCATACCTGCTCTGCAACGTGCTGGCCGTAAGGTTGATGAGGAGTTCTTATGGTAGAGCGTTCCATTCGTCCATCAGCATGGTTGCCAACTTTTAGATGTCTTTGGAACATGTGGACGTGCTGCAGTACATCTCCCCAACGCAACCCACACACTTGCTCCAAGGATTGCAAGGCAGGAAAACGTGCAGGACAGTCCATTCGCCAAATATGGTTTCGTTACAATAGCTCCTCCATCTGCGCTGTTCGATGCGTTCGTTTATTGTTATCTGCAAATAAAAGTCAGAGCCTAATGCAGCCATGAGAAGACGCACATTGGGAAGGAGTACAGTATCACAATAACCTTGACCTTGACCGTGTTCAAGATTTGGAGATCAGTACGCCAACAGCACTTGGACCACCAAAACGATCATGTTCGACAGTTTTTCTGGTTCCATTACGTGGTAACACCTCTCGCCATACGGCGGTAATTCCAGAATCACTACTCGGACTGCAGCTGTTCTCTTCAGAGCATATCACGCATTCCCACTTTTCGTTAGTCGCCCTTGCGCTTTTGGAATCAACGTGAATGGTGCTGCTGATGTGCGGGTGTCAATGGAACACAACGTACGGTACTGGCCTCCGGGCAAAAAGACCCCTCCCCAACCTCCCACCCATACAGTCGCAGGTGCCCTGGCAGGGACTCGAACACGCAACTGTGGCCAGTGGCTCCATGGCGTCCCTCGTCTCGCATAGCTCCTGCGTCCTGGTAGTACTGCTGGACTCCAAATGACTCGGCTAAAAAATCAACATTTTTGTACGCTGATGGCTCTCGGAGTGGTCGCGGTGCGACGTGTGCCTTCGTCAATGGCACCGACTTTTCGGCATCGGCCTCCGCAAAACGGCTCAGTATTTACAACCGACCTGCCCCCTATGTATCGGGACACGTAATACATCCGAAGACACAGGCTTCTCAATTGTGTCATCTGCTCTGGTACTCTCAGCGCCCTTCAGAGCCTCTGTGTGGTGTACACAGTCCATCCCTTAGTGCAACTGGTCCAAGAAAAGTTCCCTTTACTCACTCTTGAGGGAGCTATTGTGGAGTTTATGTGGGTCCTTGGTCACGTCGGTCTGACGGGAAACGAGGCTGCAGTCCTCCTACCTCGTCGCGCTATTTCTTCCATTCCTTCCGATTATCTCTGTGTTGCCGTCTGTGAGCACGTGGTGTCACTTTGGCATCAGCACTGGTCTTCGCTTCATGGGAACAAGCTCCTGAGAATTAAACCTCTCCCAGCGGCTTGTCCGACCTCCTCTCGGCCCTCTCACCACTAGGACTAGCCATGTTGCGTATGGGGCACTGTCATTTTATCCATCGCCAGTTGTTAAGTGATGATCCCTCACTACTTTGTACGCTTTGTTATCAATCTTTAACGGTTTGTCATTTCCTGATCGAATGCCTGCTTTAACCACTTACGTTCCAACGTATGTTTGCCGTCTCAATTACCGGTGTTTTTAGTGAACAACGCGTGGGCTGTCGACCGCGTTCTACTTTTTACCAGTCATAGCAATGTAACAATTTAATCTTTAGTTCGGGGCCTACGTTGTCTCAAGGGCGTATTTCGTGGCCCTTTCTCCAAAAGGAAGTCCTTGTTCTTACCTGTCTTTCCTTTCATCGACTGGACTTAATATGTAACTGCTTTTAACTCCATTTTCATATTAGTGTTCTAAGGTCCTGACATGGGCGGCTATGACCTTAGTTGTCTTTGCGTCCTAAAACAAAACAAAAACAAACATTCCCGGCCGCTGTGGCCGAGTGGTTCTGGGCGCTACAGTCCGGAGCCGCGCTGCTGCTGCTGTCGCAGGTTTGAATCCTGCCTCGGGCATGGATGTGTGTGATGTCCTTAGGTTAGTTAGGTTTAAGTAGTTCTAAGTTCTAGGGGACTGATTACCTCAGATGTTAAGTCCCATAGTGCTCAGAGCCATTTGAGCCAAAAACAAACATTTATTTATACCATATAGCAGCACACTTGTCGTGCCAGTGCACCATTCCTCTTTACGAACTTGGCAACACCACCGAAACCCTGACAGTAGAGGCATCGACTTGTGTGCGCCATTAATTCTTGTTGTGCTGGCAAGTCACGCTGAGTGGGACCAGTCTGTTAACAGTTACACATGCTTGCTGTCGTAAACGAAATGTTGACACATGGCGCTCATCGGCGGCTAATGGAACCACTGTGCCTCTTTGCAAATTTTACTGTTAACCTGAAAGGGCGCTTCAGAGCGTGCGAAGAACAAATTATCAGGATCAGCTATTTTGCTGTACTGCAGAGTTCAATTCGCATGCGCCACGGGTACCGTGAACACGAAGCAATGTGGCCTCTAGCTGCGCAGATGGCGTCTTAGCGGAGGGGACGACGGTACTCGGGGCTCGGAGGGGAGGGGGGGGGGGCTTTTGTCATGAATGGCCACTGCTTGGTAGGGGAGGTATAGTTCAACAGTTCAAGCCTATGCACAAACTTGTATCTCGTACAACTTGTAAGCTACAAGTGATGGGTCAGCGAACGATCGTATTAGCAGGTTATTTCAGTACGATCCTCACTCGACAAATATATATCTTCAAAGTCAATAGTTTCTCATTTAAGAAAAGGCTATAACCGCAAAAACAAAGGAACGACCAAACCAAAACGAGATTCACCACGAGCTGTGAGAAGGAAATCCCTTAAAACAAAAAAGGAGTAAGAAAGGTACTTCGCGGACAACGTCGCTTCATCAGATGCTCCGTTTATCGTATTTCCACCATTTCTTTCGCCACTGTATCTCAACAGGACGAAATTGTGGCCAGTAGCTCGATATTACCACAATCCATCAGTTGGCAATGAAAATACAATTTTCAACCATCGCAAGATTCTTCGGCGGTAGAAGGTGGGTGCTTGATGTTTGAAATCCTCAGAATACGGGGTAAATTTGTATAAAATGGCTCTGAGCACTATGGGACTGAACATCTGTGGTCATCAGTCCCCTAGAACTTAGAACTACTTAAATCTAACTAACCTAAGGACATCACACACATCCATGCCCGAGGCAGGATTCGAACCTGCGACCGTAGCAGTCACGCGGTTCCGGGCTGAGCGCCTAGAACCGCTAGACCACCGCGGCCGGCAAAATTTGTATAGGGAAGTGTGCCTACTTTAATATATGTACAAGAACCAAGAAAGAAACATAACAATGGATGATGCAGAGACAAGTGATTCGAATGAAATGAGTGTAAACCAGGCATGTTGATGATGATGAGTCCCATACTTCTTTACAGAGCGTAGGGGAGCGACGCGGGAGACCCGCGCCGCCTTACTAGGCAAGGTCCTAGTGGAGGTGGTTTGCCATTGCCTTCCTCCGACCGTAGTGGGGATGAATGATGATGATTACACAACAACACCCAGTCTTCTCGAGGCAGGAAAAATCCCTAAACCTGCCGGGAATCGAACCTGGGACCCAGTGCTCGGGAAGCGAGAACGCTACCGCGAGACCACGAGCTGCGGACCCAGGCATGTTATGATAGCTTAATTAGTCCGGCCTGTTTATCTGATAGCAAAGTGCGAGACCAGGAAGTCGCGTGACTGAATCCTGTTCGGACCACGGAAAACTTCAGCGTGTCTTTAATCTAATCTTCACTTATCAACGGCGTGAGGAACCTCCAAAAACAGTACATGGTTCGGATTCCACGTTAAACTGTAGAACACCTCTCCTCGGTGGGATAACTAGGATAGGTTAGGGGCATCAGTATCGCTGAAGTTGTGTCCAATTGTAAGAGTACAACTATTATTATTACAGGATCACTATCGTCGGCATTTGGAATGCTAAGTTAGTAGCAAAACTCGCATCCGTTGTTCGTATTCGCTTCTAACGGCAGCTGTGTGCCCTAGCCAATAGAACAGCACTTAAAGTCATTATTACGAATATGTGCTATTACCGACTGGGAAAGCGTTCAATAATAAAAGCTCAAGTTTCACTACACTTCTGCAATTTATTATTAAGTATAAGTCATTACAATACTGCCTGCTTTTGTGCGCACATTGTTGAATTCACAATTCTACCTCTCATACACATAAAAGCATTACCATAATTAATTATTATAGTTGGATGAGATGATCAGTGTAAGATCCATTCTACGTAAACGTTCCGTTGTCGTTCCGTCTCTACTTTGTTAACTGTTTTACATCCACTTAATGTTCGTAAAGCGATCAAGTGCCTCCTGTCCATTCTTCGGCCCCAGACGTGATAGACTCCACATCGCTAATTCAAATAACGCTTACCGCCACACTACTAGTGCTGTTGTTCACGAAGACCAACGCTGGAAGAAAGGAAACATTGCCCCTGGCTAAGGTGAGCGGTTTGCTAACAGGCTGCAGTCTTCCTCTTCCACTGTTCAACCTGCATATCGTAGAGGCAACGAAGAAGGTACAAGGAAGGGTCAGAGCTGATATTAAAACTCACGGTGAAAGGATACTAGCGATCAGATTCGCTAAGGAGATTGCTATCCTCTGCGACAGTGTTGAAGATATCACAGGATCTGATTAATAGATTACCACTCCATCGAGCAAAAATATAGTAAATTGAGTAAAAAAATATAAGTAAAGGAAAGAAAGGTGAAGGTATTGAGTAGCGGTTGAAATGAGATTAGCGACAGATTTAACACTAAGTTTGGGAATAAGTAGTAGAAGAAGCGAAGCAGTTCAATTACCTCGGAAGCACAATACAGCATGACGGACGAAGGAAGAATGATATAAACGAGCACTTTGCGCAACAAGAAGTCTGCTCTTGTCTGTTCAAAATTACTTTATTATTGACATTTCGTCAGGAACACGTGAGGACAGGGAGAGCGCTGTTGCTACATTACGCACAGAATACACTCACGGTCTTACGTTTCATTCAGCTAACTGTCATCAGTGTCTTCTGGAAGAGCTGTACTTCGTTTCCTTTTATGTTTATCTGCGGAAGCAAATTTTTACAACGATATACGAAAAGTTTACTAAAACGCTTTTCCTGACCTTGTCACAGGATTTTCGAGATGCGGGAAACTTTTTTTGCTATTATATTGAAGTGAATACATTATCAAACGAAATCTTAAGATGTGATCATATTTCCATCTGCTGCAAGGTGGAGCTCTGTCGGGGTACTACAACATGAGATGATTTGAGTTAAATTATACGAATGAAGATGCGCTCGCAAGTAAAAAATTCAGCGGTTGCCTGTTTGGTTTTACTGGAAGAAACAGAGAGCTAGGTTTATTAATTAAACTGTTACAGCGTTTTCTGATCAAATTTTCTACTTATTTCTAATATCACAACTACTCTGTGAGCCTCAGCATACAACTTCCTCCGTATCTTTCAATCTAAAAGTAATTTTGAACAGATTATACTACCAAAAATAATACTAAAACATATTAATTAATATCTGGAAGTGTATGTCTGGAGCACGGCATTGTACGGAAGTGAAGCATGGACGGTGGGAAAACCTGAGAGGAACGAAATCGAATCGTTTCAGACGTGGCGTTAGAACAGGAAGCTGAAAATTGAGTGAGCAGATACGGTAAGAACTGAGTGGATTCTCCAGAAAATCGGCGAGGAAAGGGATATGTGTAAAACCACTAGAAGAAGTGTTAAGGTAACAGCTCATATATTGAGATCCATGTAGCAGAAGGAGATGTATGGCCAAAAACTGTAGAGACGCTGTGGTTGGACAACATGAAACAAACAGTTGAGCAAGCTGACTGTAGGTATTTCTGTGAGATGAACAGCTTGACGAAGAAGAGAAACAAACACTCGCTCTCCTCATCCCATGTTATAAACACTCGCAGAGCGTGTCCTGAAGTATCTACAGGGAGGCATCATAAGTGTCAGACATGCATATCCCAGTAGATGGTTCTGCGAAGAACACTCGAAGCTTCCGCTAGATATAGAGTTGCCAAGTTTTCTAATCGAAAATAAGGAAGCTTCTGAAAATTGCTAACACGTCATACGGTGTAGGGTATAACACTACACTGTTGACGTTTTCTGTAGTATTACCAATTTTAGCTTTGATGAGTCCAATGGAACTTTTATTCTGAAGCAATTAAAATATATAAAAGACTTGAATGCTCAAACATGGTTACAAACATTTACAGTTTAATTTACATTCAGAAAGAAAACTGACCAACTTTCGCAATTTGAAAAGTTCTTTACAGTGTAATTGAAATTTGTTACATTTTGCAGTCAGCTTTAATGACTTTAACAGAACCTCTGTTTGTCACATCAGTCTACTTATTATTCATCACTCAGATATCTCTTTCTGTGTCTGCATTACAACCAGAGATACTCAGAACATAACAGAGGACTCTTTTTTTTCAAATTTTGTGTGCTAAATCCTCGCTTGTTCATTAAAGTGTAAAAGTTTGTTTTGAATATCCGCAAGGGGATCAAAATACCCAACAATCTTAGGGAACATTTTTCGAATTTTGAAATTCGGAGCATCTGTGGCAACTGAAAACATTTATGACTTACTTGGGTCTTTAAGAACGTTTACACCACCGCCAACATTTTTTGGAGGTACAACATTTCTCACTTTTGTTTCTGCTTGTGCAGGACATTTTTCCTATCACATCATAGTTACCTAACAATTACCTTAGCAGTTGATTGTCACAATCCACACTATTCTAACTGAAAGTGTGCTTCACTGTATGCAGTGTTACACCTACTTCTGCACCTAAAAAATTGTCACTAGTTGTTGTTGCTAAGCTTGTCTGTCAGTTGAAGAAGGTGGAGATTATGGACTTTTGTCTCGCCTCCCGCTCTTTACTTTTATAACCAAACAAATTAAAAATGTATAATTGCTACATTGTTTCAAAATCTGGTATCATGTTTTATTTCAGTTTAATATGGAAGCAGCCTGGACGAAATGAGCCAACGAAACGTAACTTCATACAACGCTCTGCCAAATAAATTAATAATTACCTGCGTGTCGTAGACAGTCATTTTTCACCCCATGTGCGCTGGTGTATTCATTCCCTCACAAGGTTGTGGTTTGGTTGTGGGCTTGAAGGGACCAGACTACAAAGGCCATCGGTCCCCTCACACGGAACAATTGGCTTTATGTGTTTTTGTTTTCATTAGACCAACCCGAAACTAATTTCACTCTCATTTTGAGAGATAAGCACACACACACTATCCAGTCACATGAATGTGAACCCGTGACAGAAGCCTGCCAGCCCCTGTGGCCGAGTGGTTTAGGGCGCTTCAGTCCGGAACCGCGCTGCTGCTACGGTCTCAGGTTCGAATCCTGCCTCGGGCATGGATGTGTGTGATGTCCTTAGGTTAGTTAGGTATAAGTAGTTCCAAGTCTAGGGGACTGATGACCTCAGACATTTAAGTCCCATAGTGCTTAGAGCCATTTGAACAGAAGCCTGAATAGCCACCTTTTGCGGCGCCAAACACTGCGAGAGACGCAGGAAGAGAGTCAGTTAAGTCCTGGAAGATACCAACAGGGATGTGGAGACAAGCCGACTCCAGTGCCATGGAGAGATGCGCTAGTTTCTCGGTTAAGAATCCATGAAGGGAACAGCCCGGTTAAGGTGGTCTAAAACTACCCAATCGGTATAAAGCCGGGGAGTTTGGTGGCCGGGGGAGTATGGTAAGCTCATCCAGGTGCTCTTCGAACGACGTACGTAGAATGCAAACTGTGTGACACGTTGCATTGTACTGCTGGTAGATGCCATTATGCCGAGGAAAAACAAACGGCATGTGGTTACGGATATTGTCTCAAAAGATCGAGGGATACTTGTGTTGCAATGTGTCTTCTAGAATAACGAGACCATCCAGGGAATGTCACGCAAACATTTCCCAGATCATAACGCTCCCTCCTCCGTCCTGGGCCCTTCCGACGATTGTTGGAGACGCTTAACGTCGTACACGCCCGCAACCATCTGTCCGACAGAGGGTAAAATGTTGTTGTTGTTGTTGTGGCCTTCAGTCCTGAGACTGGTTTGATGCAGCTCTCCATGCTACTCTTTCCTGTGCAAGCTTCTTCATCTCCCAGTACCTGCTGCAACCTACATCCTTCTGAATTTGCTTTGTGTATTCATCTCTCGGTCTCCGTCTACGATTTTTACCCTCCACAAAGCCTTCCAATAAAAAATTGGTGATTCCGCGATGCCTCAGAACATGCCCTACCAACGGACCCCTTCTTCTAGTCAAGTTGTGCCACAAACCCCTCTTCTCTCCAATTCTATTCAATACCTCCTCATTAGTTATGTGATCTACCCATCTAATCTTCAGCACTCTTCTGTAGCACCATATTTCGAAAGCTTCTATTCTCTTCTTGTCCAAACTATTTATCGTCCATGTTTCACTTCCATACATGGCTACACTTCATACAAATACTTTCCGAAACGACTTCCTAACACTTAAATCTATACTCGATGTTAACAAATTTCTCTTCTTCAGAAACGCTTTCCTTGCCATTGCCAGTCTACATTTGATATCCTCTCTACTTCGACCATCATCAGTTATTTTGCTCCCCAAATAGCAAAACTCCTTTACTACTTTAAGTGTCTCATTTCCTAATCTAATTCCCTCAGCATCACCCGATTTAATTCGACTACATTCCATCATCCTCGTTTTGCTTTTGTTGATGTTCATCTTATATCCTCCTTTCAAGACACTGTCCATTCTGTTCAACTGCTCTTCCAAGTCCTTTGCTGTCTCTGACAGAATTAAATGTCATCGGCGAACCTCAAAGTTTTTATTTCTTCTCCATGGATTTTAATACCTACTCCGAATTTTTCTTTTGTTTCTTTTACTGATGGCTCAATATACAGATTGAATAACATTGGGGAGAGGCTACAACCCTATCTCACTCCCCTCTCCACCCCTGCTTCCCTTTCATGCCCCTCGACTCTTATAACCGCCATCTGGTTTCTGTACAAATTGTAAATAGCCTTTCGCTCGCTGTATTTTACCCCTGCCACCTTCAGAATTT
Source organism: Schistocerca americana (assembly GCF_021461395.2). NCBI lineage: Eukaryota > Metazoa > Arthropoda > Insecta > Orthoptera > Acrididae > Schistocerca > Schistocerca americana. The sequence goes on from NC_060120.1 coordinate 909,570,494, forward strand.
GAAAGAGAGTATTCCAGTCAACATTGTCAAAAGCTTTCTCTAAGTCTACAAATGCTAGAAACGTAGGTTTGCCTTTCCTTAATCTTTCTTCTAAGATAAGTCGTAAGGTCAGTATAGCCTCACGTGTTCGATTATATCTACGGAATCTAAACTGATCTTCCCCGAGGTCCGCTTCGACCAGTTTTTCCATCCATCTGTAAAGAATTCGCGTTAGTATTTTGCAGCTGTGGCTTATTAAATTGATAGTTCGGTAATTTTCACATCTGTCAACACCTGTTATGCATCTGAAAAGACCACCCGTCACCAGTCGGTGGACGCCCATTTGCATGCAAATCCCAGCCTTCATCGCCGATGAAGAGCAGTCAGCGTGGGTGCGTGAACCCGGCGCCTGCTGCAGAGGCCCAGGCAGAGCAACGTTCGTTGAGCGGTAGTTGAGCAGACGCTGGTGGTAGCCTCTTGGGTCATCTGATCGGTCATTTGCTCAGCAGTTGTGCATCTGATCACCCGTACACATCTCCGGAGCCTGCGATCACTGCTGTCATGACTGAACGACAGTTGCCTCGGCACCGGTTTTGGATAACTCCATTTTGCCACACTTGGTATTGTTTAACCACGACGAGAGGCGAACAGTTTACAGATTTCACCGATTCGGAAATGCTTCCCCGAAAGCCAATGATCAAGTCCCTTTGGACGCTAGATAAATCGCTCTGTTTCCACATTATGACAAAGACTGCACTCTGTACCGTGTCCCCGGAGGCGCTTTATACGCCCTCCACAGTCTGTTCTGCTACGTGCCGTCTCTGAGTGGTTATTGAACATTGACATCGAATACAGGCAGTGGTCGCACTCATGTGATCGGACCGTGTGTAACGATATTTTAGATTTTATGGTACACCTCATCACTTTCGCCGCCCATAGCGTCATACACTCCTGGAAATGGAAAAAAGAACACATTGACACCGGTGTGTCAGACCCACCATACTTGCTCCGGACACTGCGAGAGGGCTGTACAAGCAATGATCACACGTACGGCACAGCGGACACACCAGGAACCGCGGTGTTGGCCGTCGAATGGCGCTAGCTGCGCAGCATTTGTGCACCGCCGCCGTCAGTGTCAGCCAGTTTGCCGTGGCATACGGAGCTCCATCGCAGTCTTTAACACTGGTAGCATGCCGCGACAGCGTGGACGTGAACCGTATGTGCAGTTGACGGACTTTGAGCGAGGGCGTATAGTGGGCATGCGGGAGGCCGGGTGGACGTACCGCCGAATTGCTCAACACGTGGGGCGTGAGGTCTCCACAGTACATCGATGTTGTCGCCAGTGGTCGGCGGAAGGTGCACGTGCCCGTCGACCTGGGACCGGACCGCAGCGACGCACGGATGCACGCCAAGACCGTAGGATCCTACGCAGTGCCGTAGGGGACCGCACCGCCACTTCCCAGCAAATTAGGGACACTGTTGCTCCTGGGGTATCGGCGAGGACCATTCGCAACCGTCTCCATGAAGCTGGGCTACGGTCCCGCACACCGTTAGGCCGTCTTCCGCTCACGCCCCAACATCATGCAGCCCGCCTCCAGTGGTGTCGCGACAGGCGTGAATGGAGGGACGAATGGAGACGTGTCGTCTTCAGCGATGAGAGTCGCTTCTGCCTTGGTGCCAATGATGGTCGTATGCGTGTTTGGCGCCGTGCAGGTGAGCGCCACAATCAGGACTGCATACGACCGAGGCACACAGGGCCAACACCCGGCATCATGGTGTGGGGAGCGATCTCCTACACTGGCCGTACACCACTGGTGATCGTCGAGGGGACACTGAATAGTGCACGGTACATCCAAACCGTCATCGAACCCATCGTTCTACCATTCCTAGACCGGCAAGGGAACTTGCTGTTCCAACAGGACAATGCACGTCCGCATGTATCCCGTGCCACCCAACGTGCTCCAGAAGGTGTAAGTCAACTACCCTGGCCAGCAAGATCTCCGGATCTGTCCCCCATTGAGCATGTTTGGGACTGGATGAAGCGTCGTCTCACGCGGTCTGCACGTCCAGCACGAACGCTGGTCCAACTGAGGCGCCAGGTGGAAATGGCATGGCAAGCCGTTCCACAGGACTACATCCAGCATCTCTACGATCGTCTCCATGGGAGAATAGCAGCCTGCATTGCTGCGAAAGGTGGATATACACTGTACTAGTGCCGACATTGTGCATGATCTGTTGCTTGTGTCTATGTGCCTGTGGTTCTGTCAGCGTGATCATGTGATGTATCTGACCCCAGGAATGTGTCAATAAAGTTTCCCCTTCCTGGGACAATGAATTCACGGTGTTCTTATTTCAATTTCCAGGAGTGTAGTTATAACTCACGTACCGTAACTGTGCAAGTGAGAAGAGACGAACTCCCAGCGACCGAGTCGCCGCAAAAACACAAAAGCAAAAGAGACTTAGAGGCGAATCAAAGGAATATTACTGTTTCTGTACAATCAAGTTCCGGTCTCTAGCTTAACCAACTTAATAATTTTGTTCCATGCCGCAGTTCTAGAACCTAACACTTACACACACAAGCATTTGGCTATATGCTTGTGAAACTAATTTAATGTTGCCAGCGACGCTAATGCACTGCTTGTTAGGTTTATTACTGCTTCGGTACAAAGCTATGATGCCAGAGTACTACCGTTCGATCCATCGCTCAGAACATTTCGATAATCTTTAAAAGATCTTCAGTCACATAATATTATATTGGAATGAAAATACGGGAGAAATGTCATTTTCCCGTAACCACACTCGCTACTTAGACTGATGTTAGTAACTTCGTGGGTCAGTTTTCGACCCCAAAGACAAAAAGCATCCGAAATCTATTTACTCCTATGTTTCTCTAAACTGCTGTTTTAATAAATCTTATACAAAAAAATCTGTCTTTATTAAAAAAGAAAATATGATCTTACTGACATTTGAAGCTTTTACATTCACATGGGCCTCGTACACAAACGGTTTGGAATTAACTTAAAAAAACAAAGAAAAATCTTCTTCGATAATGCCCAGAAACTTGTTTTGAGATGTAGTTATGATAATTAGCTAAATTATAAGGAAAAAATAAACAATGGCTTTCAGTAAAAAATGGCAGCAGATACATGAACGAATCAACTAAGCAGTGTTCATCACAGTCAAGACATAACTTTCTGTCAATGGAATGCATTTTGTTCACGTATTTTTGACATTTAGAACATAATTTGGTAGTTTTTGCGTCGTTAAGGCGTGGACATACGAGGCATCGTGACATCTTTGACTATTTGGCTTTTGGCTGACTCGATCCCGCTTGGACTAGCACTGCAGATTCTCTGGTCCTATCATTTTCAAAATTTTTGCGAAGAACTTCGCCCATTGAAGTCTGCTAGTCCTTAGACAAATTCCTGGAATTAATTTTCCTCCCTTTCATATTTGCTTTGATCAATGCCTTGCCGATGCTCCATCTTACTATTCTTATTTATAACAATTTTTCCATAAAAATCGCCCAGTTGTATTTCTGTTTCCTGTTTTTCTTCGCGAGCACACTCTTCTCCTGCCTCTTCTTCTTCCTCTATTTCCGTGTAAGTATCATGATCAGACATTTCTGTTTGATTTTCTCTAAACTGTGCTGGATCTAGAAACGTATCTGGTGTATCCAATGCATCAGCAGTCTTCACTAACAAACAGTAACTCCAAAATATGATCATCGTTGAAACTTCTTTCCATTCTATTTAAAACAGGTAAAAACAATTTGTGACGGAAAATAGGAAAAGTAGCGTTTGTATCACTGTGAGGTAGATTTCGACCGCAGCTAGTACATTAACGCGGAAATAGTGGTCGCTGGTTAGCACGCGCCTGCACAATGCAAAAGCACAGCAGGTCATAAGATTACACAGAATCGGAGTGGCAACGTTGCAATTGGAACTGAATTGTAAACGAAAGAGTGACGCATGGTGTAATAAACTGCCCGACGAATGTAGTTAAGGGTTAAATATGAGCGACTGAAAACAAGGTGAAAATACGTGAAAAACCCGGGAAATACGGGAGACCTGGCAACCCTAGCTGGATCCACGACGTCGTACTCCGTCCCGGGGTAATGAGAGGCGTTTGCATGCATTGCGCAGGCCACTCCGGCGGCGGACGCGCGGTTTTTCGATGCAAACGGCCGCCTTCCTGCCGCAGCTAACTGTCGCCAGATTGGCGAATAAAATTTTACGAGGGTCTGCCCAGAGTCGGGCCGCTTGCGCACCTGTCCGTCGCCCGTCCACCTGCTGGACGGGTTACATCGCCGCATTCCTGGCGACGGAAGCGGCCACCGGTCTGTCCCTGCCTGCTGGCAGCGCCGGCATTGGAAGTGCGCCTCCGGAACCTGCCGCGCCGCTGCAAGAAGGTGACACCAGGCTGCGACAGACGCTCACCGTGTCTCCAAACTGCCTTTAATGACCACAGCGGGTAGGGAACTGTGTACTGGCGTGGTGCTACCATGACGTCATAGGTTTCCAGTATAAAATGAAAAACTGGTTTTAAACATTTCATTCTTGGAATCTGTTTTCGAAATGGCGTGTAACACACTGACGATTGGGAAACAGCTGCTTTTTAAATTAGCTATTGTATTGTGCATAGGTAGTCACAGTGGGAGAACCAACAGTGGTTGGCGTCGACGTATAGTGCCACGTCAGTAGCAGTGAAGCAATGGATGATGCAACAAACAAGCATTGTTGCTTATACCTTCTACCAGGTGACAGATGGGAACCACATGTTTTTGAAATGTGTATGTGGTGCATAGACTACGGTACATAGAGAACCAGCACTTACGGCCTCGATATACAGCGCCAGGGAAGTGGAGGTGAAACAGTGGATGGTGCAAGGAACATGCACTATGAGTTGTTCATCCCCTTCTGCAGGATGACAGATGGAAACGAAATGTTTTTGAAATATGTATGTGATGCATAGGCCATGTGGGACAACGAACCTTCATGGTCTCAATAGGCAGTTCTAGGTCAGCAGAGATGGAGCGTTGGATGGTCGAGAGTTCTGATATTAATTAATTACCCCTTTCGCAGGGTGACAAACTGAAACCAGATGTGCTACGGTCACAGGTTCGAATCCTGCCTCGGGCATGGATGTGTGTGATGTCCTTAGGTTAGTTAGGTTTAAGTAGTGCTGCTTCTCCCCTGGCCTGGAACTTCATAGTAAGGTCAAAGACTGCTGGTTCCTACATCACGCCTACCTACGTAAGAATAACAACTGCTTCCCAATCTTCCAGTACCGTTTTGCCACTCTTTGTAAGGCGGGTAAATAATAGATACCGTCTGTTCAAACACCATCCAGCGCTCCATCTCTACTGATGTGGCACTGCCTGCCTTCCTATGCAGCATATAATATTTATTTCAAAAACATCTGGTTTCAAAAAAAATGGTTCAAATGGCTCTGAGCACTATGGGACTTTACATCTTAGGTCATCAGTCCCCTATAACTTAGAACTACTTATACCTAAGTAACGTAAGGACATCACACACATCCATGCCCGAGGCAGGATTCGAACCTGCGACCGTAGCGGTCACGCGGCTCGAGACTGTAGCGCCTAGAACCGCATGGCCACTCAGGCCGGCCACGTGGTATTTCGCTTTCACTTTTTTTTGTCTTCGCCAACTCATACTGAGACTGTCACACTCCAGCGTACTGTAGATCTCGGGCTGTGCTACAAATCAGTTTGTCACTACAACGAGGTTTTTTGCTTTCAAATTCGTTCGCTTTACCAGCTCACAATCAAACTGTCACATTCCAACCAAACCTGGCTTCTTCTTAAGACGTGGAAACAAGCCTGAAACTGGTAAAAGCAAAATAAATTATCTTAAAAAAATACCAGGGTCGAACTTTTTTCAACCTTTCAACATATATAAGGCTAATTCCTAGGAAGACGTGTCGTAGGCTACAGCATGTGGTATTACTCTGCTAGACAGGAAACAAATTTTTGGTGTGTCTGTGTACTCCCTGGGAAAAGCCGCTTATTCCAGTAAGAGTCCAAGGCTCTGCAGGACTCCCTCTCCTCAGAAGTGTACCGTGCATAAGTATTCCTACCCTGATTTAAACTGCAACACAGCCGCACTGCATAGGGCTTGAGTGTAGTCTTAATACCGCCAAGCTTCCTTACAAATGGACGAAAGTACAATCCAGAGTGAAATGACAGTTAAATCAAGACCCTAAGCTGCCGACAGGCGTTGATATTCATCAACGGGGACAGTTGAAAATGTGTGCCCCTACCGGGCCTCGAACCCAGGATTTCCTGGTTTCATGACAGACGCTTACATGCCATGTAAGCAGGAGATCCCGGTTCGAGTCCCGGTCGGGGCACACATTTTCACCTGTCCCCGTTGATGAATATCAACGCCTATCGCCAGCTTAGGGTCTTGATGTAATTATCATTTCATTCTAGAGAGCTGCATGGTCACCAGTGGTGTCTATTCTTTCGGACATGTCCGAAGGAACAGATACCATCTTCATACAATCCAGAGTTTCTTCTTCCTGCTGAAAGCATGCAGAATGTTCTCTTACTGCATCTGGCTGTTATGTGGTGGTTTCCAGTGCGCTCCATGCCGACATATAACGAAAAGGTAAATGGTAAATGTACTTGCCGATGCAGAGGAAGCTTTTGGCAATGTAAATTGGTGGGCGCATTACATCTGAAATCCTCATAAATAAAGGTATGTGCTATAACAGGGATGGCCAACAATTCGGCTCGCGAGCTGCGCCCTGACACGAGTGCCATCGCTCTCAGCCTGTCTGCACGTTTCCCTCAATGCGATGGCACGCTGTCCGAGCGTGAGGAGGGGGAAGATGTAAATACGCCTGATTTAAACTGCAATACAATCGCACTGCTTAGGATTTGGTGTTGTATTTCACGTTCGTCGAAAACGCTCCGGATTTAAATGGCAATACAATCCTGCTGCATACGACTTGGTTTTGTAATTTCAAATTCCTCAACAATACAGATCACAAAAAAGGTGTTAGCGGTAATATTTAATTATTTATGGCACGCTGAAGACATAGTACAATTTTTATCTGGTACAAACTGTTCTCACACGGACAGACGCAGACAGTTTCACAGATTTTCGCGCCCAGGCTGTCACGTAATCGTGACTCGTTCAGTTTTGTAATCGAGAAACGTTCTTTCACACACATGTGGTGATCGAAATATTCTACCGCTTTTGCAACCTAATTATGGAGACGTGGAAACTTTACCCGTGGAAAGCAATGTGGAAATCCTGGACATTTATAATAGAAAGGTATTCGTCTTTGAAACGGGAATTACACTGCAGATCAATCAGTTACAACTGCACATGTGCAGGTGTGCGTTCAACTGAAGTGGAAAGAGGTGTGGAAAACAGATGTAAGATTGGCCAGTGTCCTCAAAGAGTTTAGAGATTTTCCTTGTATTCTTACTAGTCCACGACGAAGTCTTCAATCCTCGCGTTTTCTTTAAAGCCAGTGAGCTTAGGGAACTGGATTGTGTTTCTCAGAATTCGTCCCTTCTACGACTTCGGCCTGTAAATTCGCTGATTGATCCTGAAAAATGGGTTTGCAATTTTTTTTGTGTTTTTAAAGAATTTTGGCTGTGGAAGCAATTGTTACTTCCTTTCACATATCTTTCGGTCCAAGTAAACGCTGCACAAGGTATCGTCATTGTAATAAAGGAATCTTTTCTGAATACAAATTGTATTAGATCAACTGGATAATATTCTACAAGTCACCGGCTAATGGATGCCGCCACTAGCCAGCTGATCTAGATGTTGGTTGCAATGTGCCATGTGTGGTGTATAATCCTGTGGTCTAAAATATATTACGTGATCAAAAGTATCCGACATCTATTAGTGGACATTAATATGGGGTATAGCCACGTGCCGCATTTAAAACATCCTGAACTATGCTGTGAGGTGTCTGTGGAGGAACGGCAGCCACTCTTCCTCAACAGCGGAAATTAGAGAAGGTAGCGATGTTTGACGAAAGCTCCGGAGCCAAGTCGACGTTATAAGTTATGTCAAAGGCATTCCATTGGCTTAGTCCATTTCAGGAGTGTTATTGTCCACTAACCATTACCTCAAAGAGCTACTTTATGACAGGGTGCAGGGACATGTTGATAACACAGTGTACACTATGTGATCAAAAGTATCCGGACACCTGGCTGAAAATGACTTACAAGTTCGTGGCACCCCCATCGGTAATGCTGAAATTCAGTATGGTGTTGGCCCACCGTTAGCCCTGATGACAGCTTCCACTCTCGCAGGCATACGTTCAATCAGGTGCTGGAAGGTTTCTTGGGGAATGGCAGCCCGTTCTTCACGGACTGCGGCACTGAGGGGAGGTATCGATGTCGGTCGCTAGGGCCTGGCACGATGTCCGCGTCCCAAAACTGGAATTCAGGTCAGGACTCTGTGCGGGCCAGCCCATTACAGGGATGTTCTTGTCGTGTAATCACTCCGCCACAGGCAGTGCATTATGGACAGGTTCTCGATCCTGTTGAAAGATGCAATCGCCGCCGGCCGGTGTGGCCGAGCGGTTCTAGGCGCTTCAGTCTGGAACCGCGCGACCGCTACGGTCGCAGGTTCGAATACTGCCTCGGGAAGGGATGTGTGTGATGTCCTGAGGTTAGTTAGGTGTAAGTAGTTCTAGGGGACTGATGACCTCAGATGTTAAGCCGCATAGTGCTCAGAGCCGTTTGACCCATTTGCAATCGCCATCCCCGAATTGCTATTTTACAGTGGGAAGCAAGATGGTAATTAAAACATCAGTGTAGGCCTGTGCTGTGATAGTGCAACGAAAAACAACAAGGGGTGCGAGGACCCGCTCTGAAAATCACTACCACACCATAACACCACCGCCTCCGAATTTTGCTGTTGGCATTACACACGCTGGTAGATGACGTTCACTGGCCATTCGCTATACCCACACCCTCCATCGGATCGCCACATTGTGTACCGTGATTCGTCACTCCACACAACGCTTTCCCAGTGTTCAATCGTTTAATGTTTACGCTCCTTACACCAAGCGAAGCGTCGTCAGGCATTTACTGGCGTGATGTGTGGCTTATGAGCAGCCGCACGACCATGAAATCCAAGTTTTCTCACTCCCCTCCTATCTGTCATAGTGCTTGCGGTGGATCGTGATGCAGTTTGTAATTGCTGTGTCATGGTCTGAATAGATGTCTGCCTGTTACACATTACGACCTTGTTCCATTGTCGGCGGTCTCTGTCAGTCAACAGACGAAATTGGTCTGTATGCTTTTGTGCTGTACGTGTCCCTTCAAGTTCCCACTTGACTATCACATCGGAAACAGTGGACCTAGCGATGTTTAGGAGTACGAAAATCTCCGTAGAGACGTATGACACAAGAGACACCCAATTAGGCCGGCCGGAATGACAGAGCGGTTCTAGGCGCTACAGTCTGGAGCCGCGCGACCGCTACGGTCGCAGGTTCGAATCCTGCCTCGGGCATGGATGTGTGTGATGTCCTTAGGTTAGTTAGATCTAAGTAGTTCTAAGTTCTAGGGACTGATGACCTCAGAAGTTAAGTCCCATAGTGCTCAGAGCCATTTGAACCATTTTGAACACCCAATTACCTGACCACCTTGAAAGTCCGTGAGTTCCGCAGAACGCCCCATTCTGCTGTCTCGCATGTCTAATGACTACTGAGGTCGCTGATATGGAATACCTGGCAGTAGGTGACAGCACAATGCACCTAATACGAAATACATATGTTTTGGGCTAGTCCGGATACTTTTGATTACATATTGTACGTCTTCGAATTGTTACTCTACTGTACGCAGTACACAATTTTAATACACTATTTTAATTCCATGCGCCATATACGTATACTTGGACATAAAATGCTTCTCTTATATTCCAATATGTAACGGGTAGACGCAACACTAGTGTTTGTATTTGTGTAATATTTTTACATTTGTTGTTGACTCCTCTGTATTGATCACAGGTTTAATAAAGGTGTTTAGATGCACCGATATTTAAAACGTGAAACGCCCATTGGCTGTGGAGGTGCGCTTGTACGTGAGACGCGAAGCTAGCGTCATCGCAAGTTTCCTGGTGCTGTTGGCTATCTTAACCTCCAGTTCGATTTCGACTTAGTAAGAGGCATGTGCGGATTATGGCACTCATTGTGCAAACATTTACAAAGCTTGTGTTGCCACTTTGACGTTCATTATTAAGATCAATCACTTTCACTGGAGATATGTTTGCAATCAATTAATTAATTTCCTTTACCTTTGAACTTTTTCTTGTAATTCCACTTTTGTATTCACTGTTCACTGTCAATTACGTACTGGTTTTTTGTAGCGTCACTAAACTACGTTTGAAAGTGAACCTGTAAGGTTCGAAACTAGTCGCCTAATATAAATACTGAGGCTATTGCGAGAGTCGTTAATAAAGGCTTCAGGGCATTTAATAAAGTTGCTGGTTCCCCTTCAACAAAATCTTTAAACTGAAGAAAAAGTATCTGATTTTGTATACGAAATTCTCGTTTACGCCTTACAATTCCTTCCTGGAAATTTATTTGCAACCTCAAATTTTCCTTTACCCTCCTTTTCGTGCCTTTTATGAAAATATTAATAAATACAATATTATGAGCGTTATTTCGGTTTAATTGCAGAGTATGGAACATAGAAACTGGAAATAAAGAATTTAAAAAAGGGTTGTGCATAGGGACTCGAACCCACGACCCTCGGATTACCGTTGTCCTTTTTCTGCAGCGGCTACCGCTGCCTTGAAACTAACATAAATGGCTAATGCCTCGACCGATCCACACCAAATATGCTGCATTTTCTAAATGCTGTGCCATCTGGAGCTCCTACTTCTGTGACTTTCATATCTGGCCAAGCCCTGCATTTACTACAAATTGTGACGAAATTGGGTGACAACGTGTAGCCGTAGAACCCTTGTGAGCCCTCCTGACCGATTAATTCTACCCGCGCCTCCTTTTACAGTGAGTTGACAAATGTCGCGGAATACCTTCTAAAATCGCGTCTGACATCATTTTGAGCGGCGTAGAGCAGCAACTCAACGTGTCATACACCCAACACGTCGGCTGAAGTCCCCTGCAGAAAAACTGAGCTATGCTGCCGCTATAGCCATCCATTTTGAGAAAGTGTTGTCGGTGCAGGATTTTGTGCACGAACCCACCTCTCGATTGTGTCCCATAAATGTTCGATGGGATTCATGTCGGGTGATTTGGATGGCCAACTCGTTCGCTCGAATTGTCCAGAATGTTCTTGAAGCCAAACGCGAACAACTGTGGTTCGGTGGCACGGCGCACCATTGTTTGGAAACGTGAAGTCCATGAATGCCTTCAAATCGTTTGCCAGCAGCTGAACATAACCATTTCCAGTCAGTGAACGGTTCAGTTGGACCAGAGGACCCAGTCCGTTTCATATGAACACAGCCCACACACAGTTATGTAGCCGCCAACAGTTTGCACAGTGCCTTGTCGGAAACTTGGCTCAATGGCTTCGTGAGGTCTGCACCTCACTCGGGACCTACCATCAGCTCTTACCGACTTAAATCGAAACTCATCAGACCAGGTCGCGGTTCTCCAGTCGCCTAGGGTCCAACCAATGTGGTCACGAGGTCAGGAAAGGCGCTGCAGGCGATGTAGTGCTGTTAGCAAAGGCACTCAACGTCGGTCGTCTGCTGCCATATACCATTAACGGCAAATTTCGCCGCACTGTCGTAACGGATACGATCGTCGTACGTCCCACATTGATTTCTGCGGTTATTTCATGCAGTGTTGCTTGTCTGTTAGCACTGACAACTCGAAGCAAACGCTGCTGCTCTCGGTAGCGTTATCCGTGGTGAGAGGTAATGCCTGAACCTTGGTGTTCTCAGCACTCTCTTGACATCTCAGAATATTGAATTCCCTACGGATTTCCGAGATGTTATGTCCCATGCATCTGGCTCCAAATACCATTCCGCATTCCGAGCCTGTTAATTCCCGTCTTGTGGCCATATTGTATTATTATCTCACTGGAAGTGACATCTCCGCAAGTTCACTGTTGCCTTATACTACCGCCATATATGTGCATATCACTATCCCATGTGCTTCGTCTCCTCAGTGTATATTAGCGTGACAAGTAGTGGTCAGTTCCGCGTTGCAGTGGGGTGTGTGGATGCATTTGACCAGATAGTGTAGATAGAATGAGATTTTCACTCTCCAGAGGAGTGTGCGCTGATATGAAACTTCCTGGCTGTGGTGTGCGTACTGTAAGACCTTCGGTACACACACGATCAGATTATTTGACTTGTCGCTCTAACGAAGTAGTGTCAGCAATATGTCTCGTGGTCTTATCGTGGCGTGTTTATCTTCTGCCGTTAGGTCAGACGATAGAAATGCCACTTGCACGCTTAGAGTTGCAGATTGACGGTGTCCAACTTTAAACAGAACTTGATTAATTTTCACACACATTTATTAAAATAATAACAAGCATAAAAATAACTTAACTTGGTTCTAAAGTGTGCGTCATTTATGTTGGCGGCCGAGTTTAGGTTCGTTCTGCGCATCTGACGTCACAAAACACAGTCAGCCAATGAACAGAGAACGACGTTGCCAGATCCCGACTGCAGAGCAGAGCACGGACGAGTGTCTTCAGTTTTAGCCCAATTGCTTAATATTCTATTAATTAATTAAACCAAACAAGCAATAAGACTCCTAATTCAGGCGATAGCAAGGAATGGTGTTTGTATCAATCTCATGAACCGCTTTTTCGCAATAAAGAACAGCGGTAATTGTTTACTTCCTATTGTACTTCGACGAAGTGTGAGTAATTCTTAGTCATACCAACAGTGTTTGTCAGTATTTTGCGTGTCCTGTTAGAGACCTCATGGAGAAACGTTGTAGGACGGACTGCGTTGGCGTAACGGTTAAGGCGTTGGGTTCAAACCTTGTGTGGTGCTTAATATTTTATTTATTTAAAAACAATATCGAAGTGTCTCACTTCACGGATTTTATTCGTTTGAATGCAATTTTTTGAAATTTCTAGTGCTTTGTCTCTTCATTAACCCTTTCGCTACTGCAGACACGTGCTCCCCGCATTCCGCGCTGTGCGCGATTTTGTCATCACTGCACTGCTCGCCTGTGCAGACACATGGTGTTCCCACTGCTTTGACACACTTACTATTCGATTTCACAAAAACTATTTGGCCCAAAAATTAGATTTTTACACATCTTCTTGACTGTTACTTTCCCCCCATAAATGACTTAATTTTGTTTCGATGTTCAACCCAGTTATTGTGCAGCATTAAATGTAGTAAACCATTGCACGAAAACTTGAAGAGTTTTCAGAGGTAAAAGTCCATAGCGTATACTTTCCGTATGGTCGATTTTAGTTGCCACAATGCTGAGAATGAAATGTGGACAAGATACCTAAATTTCATATAAAATTTGCTGTATAAAAATATCTCATTTAATTTAAGTACCACATAGGTGTTGTATGTGATAATACGAAATATTCCATCTTTCGCGACTGTAACAAAAGTTTTATTTACACCGGGAGCGTTTGGCTTTATTTTAAAGCACTTCCATCAATGAAAGGTATGGCACATACACAATGGTACTCATGTTCTCTTTCTTGTTTTTGTTCCACAGTCGTAGTTTTACCATTGATATTGAAATATATTCCTCTTCTGCAACTGTAATAAGCGACTTATTTAGATCAGACGCATTTCTCTCTTTTGAAGCATCTTCAGTGGACAGTATTTTGTCTCCTCCATTGCCAAGTCACTTTTCGTAGTTTTGTGCTGCGGTAACACAATATTCAACGTTTGTGCCGGCTGATCAGTGTTTTAGCAAATAAATGCTGTTTGTGTGTGCCACACACAAAAATTATATTTGACATACCTCAGAGCACTTCACTGATAGACGGTATATTCAAGCCCTAGTGTTTTTGTATGTCCACAGTATTGTTTAATGTATTTTGTCTACTTCCTTTTGATTGATTGAAGTGCTTTAAAATAAAGCCAAACGTGCCCGGAGTAAATAAAACTTTTGCTACAGTCGCGAAAGACGGAATATTTCTCAATATTACATACGACACCTAGGTGGTACTTAAATTAAATGAGGTATTGTTATACAGTAAATTTTATATGAAATTTAGGTATCTTGTCCACATTTCATTCTCAACATTGTGGCAACTAAAATCGACCATATAGAAAGTATACTCTATGGACTTTTACCTCTGCAAACTCTTCAAAATTTCGTACAATGATTTACTATATTTAATGCTGCATAATAACTGGGTTGAACATCGAAACAAAATTAAGTCATTTATGGGGGGGAAGGTATCAGTCAAGAAGATGTGTAAAAATCTAATTTTTGGGCCAAATAGTTTTTGTGGAATCGAATGATAAGAGTGTCAAAGCAGTCGGAACACCATGTGTCAGCACAGGCGAGCAGTGCAGTGACAAAATCGCGCAGAGCGCGGAATGCGTGGAGCACATCTCTGTAGCAGTGAAAGGGTTAATGCGGCCGTGGTGGCTTTACTTCATGAACTGCGCGCTCCCACCTAAAGGTAAGCTTGTGAACTATACTATACTATGGCGCTGCTTCTCTTGGCGCGTGCGTCGTGTGCAACTGGCAACGGAGCAATCTCCCGCGTCTGGGCGGGCATGCGCGAGCCGCCAAGATAAAAGAATTGAACTATAGATGCTATTTACAATTGACAATCGGAAGTTCCTTTGGTCTTGGTACGTTAATCTTATTCTCACATATTTCTAATACTTGACAAAGTGTCTATTCATTTATCTTCATGGCTATGTACAGGAATATGGTAATCTTATTAGGCGCAGACTGGAACTTGACTATAGACTGGTGTAGACTAATGCAGACTGACTAATCGGAGGTCTGTACACTCGTTATAATACCTCGCGCGTTCAGGTATCACTGCGCGAGTGTGATCCGCGAGGAGAAAAGGTTCTACATTAGCAGCAATCTCATTGGCTGCGTTACATATTAATACGCGGATCGGCGGAAGCAGAATTTGGTCCGTCTCTTAAGACAGCGCCATCTCGTAGTGCGGAGACGGACGAGCGCTGTGCCTGCGCTGTTGTGCTTAGCGGGGCGCGCTCTAGTGGGAAAGTTGTGTACGCGCTGACTACGCGGAACAATGTAAACAACACTGGCAGATTAAAACTGTGTGCCGGACCGAGACTCGAACTCGGGACCTTTGCCTTTCGCGGGCAACTGCTCTACCATCTGAGCTACCCAGGCACGACTCACACCCCGTCCTCACAGCTTTACTTCTACCAGTACCTCGTCTCCTACCTTTCAAACTTTGCAGAAGCTATCCTGCTAACCTAGCAAAACTAGCACTCCTGAAAGAAAGGATATTGCGGAGACTGGCTCAGCCACAGCCAGGGGTATGTTTCCAGAATGAGATTTTCACTCTGCAGCGGAGTGTAAAGTTTGGAAGGTAGGAGACGAGGTACTGGCAGAAGTAAAGCTGTGAGGACGGGGCGTGAGTCGTGCTTGGGTAGCTCAGGTGGTAGAGCACTTGTCCGCTAAAGGCAAAGGTCCCGAGTTCGAGTCTCGGTCCGACACACAGTTTTAATCTGCCAGGAAGTTTCAGATAGTGTAGATGTCGGCACGGTTAGCAATCGGCAGTGAGAATTGAATCCCGTGCTCCGCACAGGCAGGTTTCACACGGAACTGCCTGTCAGCGTTTCGACCCCTGCAGAGTGTGGAATTTTCAGGTGCGGGGCGGCGTGCCAGTGGCGTGCCCATGTATAGGCGCCTGGCCGCTCAGCGCCGCACCGCACCGCGCGGGGCAGGGTCAAGGCGGGCGCCGTGTTTGGCGCGGCCGGCGCTGACTCACCCGGACTCCTGTTATGGGAACGCGCCGCGCAGCGCCGCATAGCATTGTTTCTCAGCCACTGGCGCCTCTGGGTCCAGCTCCGCCTAGCGCCGCCGCCGGCCGGCACCGACGCCGCAGCCGACGCCCATGTCGCTCTCTTCCGAGAAAGGGGCCCGCGGACGAGACTGACGGATAAAGCCGCAGCAGTCGCGAAAATATTTAAATGCGCCGAATACAAATCGCCCCTGCCTACACTGACGGGAAAAAATCACAATTCCAAATGATAATTAATGTGAAGTAATGAAATTTAAGGAAGACATTTGTCTAACTCTAGGTCACACATGTAAATGACTGACAGTGCGAGATCACAGGTAATGTAAGCGCGAGATAAGTCATTGCAGACGTGAAATGCTCGCACATTAACAACTGGTGTAATCGCCAGAATGCAAGCGTGCATAGTACACACATTCTGTTGCACACGTGCTAGATGTCACTTTGTGGGATACTTGTTGCACTTGGTCGATCAGTACAGATACGGTTCTGCTGCTTGTGGATGACGCTGGAGTTTCGTCCGATGATATCTCGTACGTGGTCGACTGGAGACACATCTGGTGATCCAGCAGGTCAATGCAAAATGTCGACACTCTATAGAGCATGCTGAGTTACAACAGCGGTATGTTGTTGTTGTTGTTGTGGTCTTCAGTCCTGAGACTGGTTTGATGCAGCTCTCCATGTTACTCTATCCTGTGCCAGTACCTACTGCAGCCAACATCCTCCTGAATCTGCTTAGTGTATTCATCTCTTGGTCTCCCTCTACGGTTTTTACCCCCCACGCTGCCCCCCCCCCCCCCCCCAGTACCAAATTGGTGATCCCTTGAGGCCTCAGAACATGTCCTACCAACCGATCCCTTCTTCTAGCCAAGTTGTGCCACAAACTCCTCTTCTCCCCAATTCTATTCAATACCTCCTCATTAGTTATGTGATCTACCCATCTAATCCTCAGCATTCTTCTGTAGCACCATATTTCGAAAGCTTCTATTCTCTTCTTGTCTAAACTATTTATCTTTCATGTTCCACTTCCATACATGGCTACACTCCATACAAATACTTTCAGAAACGACTTCCTGACACTTAAATCTATACTCGATGTTAACAAATTTCTCTTCTTCAGAAACGCTTTCTTTGCCATTGCCAGTATACACTTTATATCCTCTCTACTTCGACCATCATCAGTTATTTTGCGTCCCCAAATAGCAAAACTCCTTTACTACTATAAGTGTCTCATTTCCTAATCTAATTCCCTCAGCATCACCCGATTTCATTCGACTACATTCCATTATCCTCGTTTTGATTTTGTTGATATTCATCTTATACCCTCCTTTTAAGACACTGTCCATCCCGTTCAACTGCTCTTCCAAGTCCTTTGCTGTCTCTGACAGAATTACAATGTCATCGGCAAACCTCAAAGTTTTTATTTCTTCTCCATGGATTTTAATACCTTCTCCGAACTTTTCTTTTGTTTCCTTTACCGCATGCTCAATATACAGATTGAATAGCATCGGGGAGAGGCTACAACCCTGTCTCACTCCGTTCCCAACCACTGCTTCCCTTTCATGTCCCTCAAGTCTTATAACTGCCATCTGGTTACTGTACAAATTGTAAATAGCCTTTCGCTCCCTGTATTTTACCCCTGCCACCTACAGAATTTGAAAGAGAGTATTCCAGACAACATTGTCAAAAGCTTTCTCTAAGTCTACAAATGCTAGAAACGTAGGTTTGCTTTTCCTTGATCTTTCTTCTAAGATAAGTCGTAGGGTCAGTATTGCCTCACGTGTTCCAACATTTCTACGGAATCCAAACTGATTTTCCCCGAGGTCAGCTTCTACCAATTTTTCCATGCGAGAGTTATCGTGTTGGAAAACGCAGAACAACAGATCTAATCAACAGACTGACGTACAGGCTTGCAATCAGGGTGCGAGAGTTCTGCTGCTGTCATACGAAGTCGCATCCCAGACTTAACTCCAGGTGTGGGTCCAGTGGGTCCAGCAAGCAGACAGATTGGTTGCAGGCCCTCAATTGGCCTCCTACTGACCAACACACAGCCATCTCTGCCACTGAGACAGAACCAGCTTCCCTCAGAATTCAAATGAGCTCTCGCTTGACAGCACAGATGTCGCAAATGGCGGTGGTTTTGGGTCGGTGGGATGCACGCTATATTGCGTCTGGGTCGGAACTGTCCTTGAAGGAATCGACTTGTGACAGTCCGTCGGTCACTGCAGTACCAATAGCTTCTTAAATTGCTGCTGGAGCTGCAGTACGGTGCGTCAGAGTCATACGCTGAACACAATGGCCTTCCCTTTCGGTGGTGCTACGTGATCCTTCGGAGCCCGTTCTTCTTGAGACCGTACATACTCGTGACCACCGCTGCCAACAATCGTGTACAGCGACTACAATCCTGCTAATCTTTCTGCAACATCGCAGAAGGAACGTCCAGCTTCTCGTAGCCCTATTACACGACCTCGTTCAAACTCAGTGAGGTGGTGATAATGGCGTCTTTGTCGTCTTAAAGGCATTCTTGACTAATATCAATCCACTTCGTCCGATAACAAAGGTAATGAACGCTCACGACCGTTACAGCGTGATCCGCATCGTCATAGTGACACTACCAGCGCCACTCCTGTATCCCAGGGGCGAAATTTGAAAAAAAGCATCATATTAGATTTAGAAACAGTTCTATCAGCTTCCTTTTATCTCGCACAAATCCTCCTTTTGCTGCTATTTTTTTTACCATCAGTGTACTTCAGAACAGCAATATTGACAAAAGTTTGTGACAAATGGAAAAGTGCAATTGTTCGTTACATCAGATACACAGTTGGATAGTAAATTTCACTGTGTGTGTAAACCAACCTGTGCACTGCTTGCAATACACGTTTATTCTGTGTATTGGTAGAGACCGGAGAAAAAGATCCCTGAAAAGCTAAGGAACATGAAAGGTCATATTGGCACGCATACGATAGCATGCGCACCCAGTATCATCCAAAACGCCTCACATACAAGCATTTTTCCGTTGTTCACACATCGGATTCTGTTGGTAATAGAAAGGTAGGATAAAGTGTTTTGGATATCGCTTGGGCTTCGGACAATATGTGTACCCTACAGAAGGATCGTCTCACTGTAACTATCACATAATACACAGTCAATTTTTAGTGTTACTCACTTCATCCAGCTTAGGCAAATGTAGCAAATCGACTGGTTCATTTTGCGTTAGATATGTTCCACGATGCACCTTAAGGGGCTTATGGAGGCACCATTTGTCTCATGGGCGTTACCTGAGAAAACCCGAAAAAAGCATTTCACCATTTTTTCGCCCTCAGCAGCGGGTGCCTAAATCACTAACCGCAGAAAATCGCGCAAATATTTTCTAAGCATTTATTTACAGGGTGACAGCAATCAATTATTTGAAAAATATGTAAATTAGTTACAAACTACGGCGTGCACACACTTTTTTTCAACGTGTAAACGTTACTATAGATAGCCTGAATTACGTTATGACATGTTCGATATGCCTGCCATCATTGGTGAAGATGTGGTGCAGACGAATATTGAAATTCTGCATGACCCACTGAAGTGTCGGAACATCGATGCTGTCGATGTCCTACTGAATGGCTGTTTTCGGCTCAGCAATGGTTTTGGGGTTATTGCTGTACACCTTGTCTTTAATATAGCACCATGAAAAGGGCCGGACACGGTGGCCGAGCGGTTCTAGGCGCTCAGTCCGGAACCACGCGACTGCTGCGGTCGCAGGTTCGAATCCTGCCTCGGGCATGGATGTGTGTGATGTCCTTAGGTTAGTTAGGTTTAAGTAGTTCTAAGTTCTAGGGGACTGATGACCACAGATGTTAAGTCCCATAGTGCTCAGAGCCATTTGAACCATGAAAAGGAGTCGCATGTGTTAAGATCCGGAGAACACGGCGGCCAGTCGGAGCCCATGTCAGTGACCTGTGGGTACACCAGAGCCAGAATGCGGTCCCCAAAATGTTCCTCCAGGACATCAAAAACTCCCCTGCTTGGATGGAGTCGAGCTCCGTTTTCCATGAACCACATCTTGTCGAAATGAGGATCACTTTTGATAATGGGGATGAAATCATCTTCCAAACTCTTCACGTAGAGTTCGGTAGTCAAAGTGCCATCAAGGAACATCGCACTGATTATTCCGTGAGTGGATATTGCACACCACATAGTCACCCACTCAGAGTGAAGAGACTTCTCGATCGCAAAATTCGGATTCTCAGTCCCGCAAATGCACCAATTTTGCTTATTGACGAACCCAACCAAATGAAAGTGGGCTTCGTCGCTAAACCAAATCATATAGCGAATACTAATTCCCATCACGCCCCGCAGCCAACTGTGCAGTTCGAACGTCCTAACGCAAACCGTTCAGAAGTTATGACGATTTTATTTCATATAGTACAATAATTGTCACACTGTAGAAGTGCCGTCTTCCCGTTTCCAAAAAAACATTGATCCGTACACAGAAACACCCAAGAAACGAGGTTTCTGGCTACCAAAACTGAGTCACGGATTTCAAGATGGCTAAGCACATCAAATGGCCGTAATTTTGATTCGAATATTCCTGAAATCCCAATCTTGATGTCTTTATGCCCTCCCGAGATACAAATGTTCAGAGGTACCCTACTTTTACACGTAAAATACGCACGTAAAATCCGGTGTAAGGCGTAAACGTAGTGACGTAGCGCAGAGAAATATGCTGCTGTAAAGTGTGTCCGCTATTATCAGAAGGGACCTGAGAACCCCATGTTGTAGTAGTGAAGCACATAAAATCATGTCTGCGGCGTAAAATCAATTTTGCGTTATTGCAATTTCACATAAGTAAACTATCAAAATTTTAGAGAGCCATAAAGTTCTGCCACGCTGTGTAGCCACGCGGTCTTACATCTACATCTACACCCTTACTCCGCAAGCCACCTGACGGTGTGTGGCGGAGGGCACCTTGAGTACCTCTATCGGTTCTCCCTTCTGTTCCAGTCTCGTATTGTTCGTGGAAAGAAGGATTGTCGGTATGCCTCTGTGTGGGCTCTAATCTTAGGCGCCTTGTCACGGTCCGCGTGGCTCCCCCCGCCGGAGGTTCGAGTCCTCCCTCGGGCATGTGTGTGTGTGTGTGTGTGTGTGTGTGTGTGTGTGTGTGTGTGTGTGTGTGTGTGTTGTTAGCATAAGTTAGTTCAAGTAGTGTGTAAGTCTAGGGACCGATGACCTCAGCATTTTGGTCCCTTAGGAATTCACACACTTTTTTTTTTAACATAAAGTTCTTTTCGTATGACTGACAAGCCTTCTGTCGCAGGGTAAACAAGGGAACCAGCGGAAGAACGCTCCTATCGGAGCGTAGGAAAGATAAATATGCCCCTGTTTAAAAGACACAGACAGAGAAATGGGACACCAGCTGCCTCTTTCTACGTTCCTCAGCCTTTAAAAATTTTCGCGCTTTTTTATGGCTGAGAAAGGAGGATTTAGTGGCACTGTGAAACAGATGGGAAAGTAATAAATATTGAAAAATAGTAGACAGTGGTTGTGATACAGAATGAGCGAAGGAGACAGTGGCAGTCTGAGAGAAAGAGAGGGATACAGTGGCAGTGAAACATACTTCACAGCAGTATTGCCAACAGTTAAAGTGAGCTCCCCACCAGTTTCAAGTGAAAAAACACCATAGAACCGCAAACTAAAATGCCCCTACTCTCACAATCGCTAAAATTTCCTCAAAATTTTTTAATTATTATGAAAGAAAACAATAAGTATATTAGTAATTAGTTTTCTTTATTATTAAGTAATAAAATAATCATTAAATCAATACAATAAATAAATCAGCAAGTCAAGGTCAGGAACATACAGAAAGTTTTATAACAACAGCTAATTATTTAAATGATTCGTCTTCTTCAGATGAACCATTTTTGTCTACATCATCATCATGATCATCATTATCATTGTCAGATTCAGACTGAATTTTCTTGAGACAGAGAAGTTGCTGTCCATGAATCACAATTTAGAAAGCATCGCTCCTGCGAAACGCAACTCGCCCTTTTTCCACATGATATCTTGCGAACAATGGATGAGGGGTATCAGACGGATGCCATATTCCTTGACTTCCGGAAAGCGCTTGACTCAGTGCCCCACTGCAGACTCATAACTAAGGTACGAGCATATGGGATATGGGATTGTCCTCGATGGTGAGTGTTCATCGGAGGTGAGGGTATCATCTGGAGTGCCCCAGGGAAGTGTGGTAGGTCCGCTGTTGTTTTCTATCTACATAAATGATCTTTTGGATAGGGTGGATAGCAAGGTGCGGCTGTTTGCTGATGATGCTGTGGTGTACGGGAAGGTGTCGTCGTTGAGTGACTGTAGGCGGATACAAGATGACTTGGACAGGATTTGTGATTGGTGTAAACAACGGCAGCTAACTCTAAATACTCGTAGATATAAATGTAAATTAATGCAGATGAATTTGCTGTTTGCTGATGATGCTGTGGTGTACGGGAAGGTGTCGTCGTTGAGTGACTGTAGGAGGATACAAGATGACAGGATTTGTGATTGGTGTAAACAATGGCAGCTAACTCTAAATAGATATAAATGTAAATTAATGCAGATGAATAGGAAAAAGAATCCCGTAATGTTTTAATACTGCATTAGTAGTGTAGCGCTTGACACAGTCACGTCGATTAAATATTTGGGCGTAACTTTGCAGAGCGATATGAAGTGGGACAAGCATGTAATGGCAGTTGTGGGGAAGGCGGATAGGCGTCTTCGGTTCATCGGTAGAATTTTGGGAAGATGTGGTTCATCTGTAAAGGAGACCTCTTCTAAAACACTAATACGACATATTCGTGAGTATTGCTTGAGCGTTTGGGATCCCTATCAGATCGGATTGAGGGAGGACATAGAAGCAATTCAGAGGCGGGCTGCTAGATTTGTTACTGGTGGGTTTGATCATCACGCGAGTCTTATGGAAATGCTTCAGGAACTCGAATGGGAGTCTCTAGAGGAAAGGAGGCGTTCTTTCCGTGAATCGCTACTGAGGAAATTTAGAGAACCAGCATTTGAGGCTGACTGCAGTACAATTTTACTGCCGCCAACTTACATTTCGCGGAAAGACGACAAAGATAAGATACGAGAGATTAGGGCTCGTACAGAGGCATATAGACAGTCATTTTTCCCTCGTTCTGTTTGGGAGTGGAAAAGGGAGAGAAGATGCTATTGGTGGTACGAGGTACCCCCGCCACGCACCGTATTGTGGATTGCGGAGTATGTATGTAGATGTAGATTCTTTGGTGCCGATTTGTTTTACAACGTTTATCGGAATTTCATATTCGTTGCAGCATTTTCCTTCCAACCTCAAACCAGAGCGTATTCGTATTATAGCAGTTAAAAGATTTAACTTCATTCTATTCCTCTGCTTGTTTTTTATTACATTCACACTGCTAAATAGTCTCTCAACACCAGCCGTTGGAATGAGGCAGTATTAGGAGAGTAAACACAGAAGTCGCTAATTCCTCAAACCTGGATTCCCCTTGAGCATTTTTGAAATGCAATACTTTATTCAAAAATTTTGTTATATCTTTGGCCTGAGCCATTATATCAGTTGGATTTTCTTTGTTGTGATTAAGTGCTTTTTCAATACTTACTCCGGAAATTTTTTTCGTCAATGTCAAATTTTCTGGTAACCTGTTTTTTATTTCTTCAATCAGACTTACTACAAATCTTATGCATCGATTATGGAACATTTCTTCGTCTTCCTGAGGTAATCCTTTTTCTCTCACTTCAAGCAACTGCTTTTCAAAGCGGAATCCCAGATAATATCTTCCATCGAAGAAATCACGAATATTTTGAGTAAAAATATGAACTTTATTTGCATCCAACGTAACTTTGCTGACAAGCATATCTATCAGGTTGGTTGACTCATCAAAGAGTGTGGTGTGATCTGTGTCTTTCAATTCGAACATTTTATTGACTCTGTTTATTTCAATTAATATTGGATATAAAAATGGAAATATGTGCGTAATTAATCTCGTTTGCATACATAGTGTGCACTTTAGCTACGGAAAAATGTATTTTTAGCTCTGACCATTGCGTGCATATTCTTGATACAGCGGATTCTTTTGGTGACCACCTTGGGTCACGCACTTGAACTTTTTTTAGCGATTTCTGTCCATCGTTAATGGTTTTGTATTGATTCTTATAAAGAGATTGTCTGGAAGAGGAGCGACTAAACCAATCATATGCCTCTTTAATTAAAAACAAACTTCTCGATAGAAATTCTTTAGCAGCAGCTGAACCAGCCAGTTGCAGGGAATGGTACAAGCAACGTACTAAAATCGGTTGTGGCACCTCTTCTTTCAATTTCGTTATTTACTCCAACCATGACAGAGGAATTATCTGTACCAATGCCCATTAAATTTTCAAGTCGTAAATCGAATCGTTGAAGTGTCTCCTTGATAGCAGAGACAATAGTTTCTGCGTTACACTCGTGCAGTTCAGCAGGTTCCAGTTTTGTGGATACTATTTTTTGGTGTAATTTACTGAAATAAACCTATTCATTTCCAAGTATTTATGTACATCAATGTCAGTAGATTCATCAGTTAATAAGCTAAATGATTGATCTTTGGAATCTTGTTTTAGAACGTCAGTGAAATGCAGTGCTAACACGTTTTTTGTAACTGTAGTGCACTTAATTCGGTGCAGCTGAACTTATTCGACATCTTTTTCACGAGTGTGATTAATTACCTCTCCGAAATGGTCCCTACATGTATACTAGTATGCATGGCTGTGAACAATGCGAGTCTTGCTTCTTCCTTTCTTTATTCCCAATGGGCTCTGACTTAAAAGCAATTTTAGGCTGCATAGTTACAACCTGCAACAATTTACTTAATCAGAGCATGGTCAAAGATGTAAAACCGATCAATGAATCACAAATCAAATTAAAAACAGGTCGCTCACCTTTTTATTTTGTAAATGTTTCTTTGACGTCCCATGAGACTTCAAATCTCCATAGTGATTCCTTAAAACTATACTACAAAATTTGCACCTCGCTACCTGACCCGTAGTATTTTCAGTAAGTTGAAGCCAATCTTCTAATTGTGGGTCTTGAAGCCAAAAATCCCGAAACTTTTGCGTATATTGTGGCTTCTGCATAGTTATACATGTATGAAGTCGTGAAATGATACCATACACTGAGAATCACAATCGTGTAATGCACACAACGAACGACGACAGTCGAGTTACCTTTTCTGTGCATCTGACGTGACGCATCCTGCGTGAGCCAACAAGCGCTCAGAGGTTATTCGAAGCGACAACGAAGTAAGTGAGCACCCTCCGCTTGAAACCGGTTGCTGCAGTCTCTCCACCTGCCCAATTCGCCTTCGCTCGTAAAATGGGCTATAACTAGGTGCTAGCTACTAAACAGTGTTCATTCTACAGGGAATCCCCGCAAGTAGTCTCTATAGTGTGATGGTTCGTTTGATGTCACATAGTAATGCATCAGTGTTGTCCTCGCAGAAAAAGTTAAATACTCCTGAAATCAAATAAAGTAGAAATAACATATTTGGAAACACAAATAGCTAAGTGGTTGAGAGATCGCATTTTCAGAAGGTAGAAACCACCAGTTTCAGTGGAAAATCCACTAAGTTGGCAACACTACTTGACAGTGACATAACAGTCTAAGAAAGCCGTGAAGGAGTGCCAGTGAGAGAGGAATAAAGAAAATTAGAAAGTAGAGTGGGTGAGAGCCAGTAATAATGAGAGACAGTGTCTTTGACAGTGACAACGAGGAAGACAGGGATTATGAGAGAGAGAAGAAACAGCAGCAGTGGTAAGGAATCAGTGAGATAGGTGCAGTAAGCGAGAGATAGCAAGAGGGACACAGTGAGAGTGGGAGGAGAGACTGGTAGTAGGAAAGAACAACGGAAACTTTGGCTGTGATACAGGAGGCAATGGAAGTTAGAGATAATGCCAGTGACTTGGGTTGACTGGGCGGGAGGGAATGAGTGGGTATGCGACTTACAGTGATGGACTATTGGGTTCAAATGGCTCTGAGCACTATGGGACTTAACATCTATGGTCATCAGTCCCCTAGAACTTAGAACTACTTCAACCTAACCAACCTAAGGACGTCACACAACACCCAGTCATCACGAGGCAGAGAAAATCCCTGACCCCGCCGGGAATCGAACCCGGGACCCCGTGCTCGGGAAGCGAGAACGCTACCGCGAGACCACGAGCTGCGGACGACTATTGGGTGCGGGCAACTTACAATAGGGGAGTGTGTGTGAGAGAGTTGTGAGTTGCATGTTAAAAACAGCTCGATTATGCTCATATGAAAAAATTTTTGGGAAAATTTTCAACACACCCGTCAAACGCATCCGCCATAGTTTCACAAGGTGTCCGCAGAAATCCGTTCGCCATGCAGCTCAACATGCCCCCGATGACCTTCTGGCGTGTGTTGCGTCGACGTTTACACATGAAACCATACAAAATTCACCTGCTGCCAGTTTTCCGGCGGAACGGCACGAATATCAAGAACGATACAGCATAGAGGGCTGTGAGACGACGTCAGCCAATAGCACGCTGACTATAATTTTTTTTAGGACGTCACCACGACAGGAGCGGCATCTACAGTGATACAAAACGATAGCAGTGACTTATGAACTTGTGTGCATTAGCTAGCACGGAAATTGTATACAGCGAAGGATATTGCATGTCACCGATTGCTTGCGACACGTCCTTGTAAATCAAAGTTAAGTATTGTCAATTCAATTACTGTAATAAACTGCATTAATATGACTCGCTTGTATGTTGCCTAGCTATCCGAGAAAACAGCTTCCTAGGCACCCTACAAGACACCAGTGGCCAGGGTCTCACAGCAAGCTCTTCGTGAAGGTGACATACAACAGTGTGTGGAGTTCTGTAATTTCGTTCTTGGCGAGATGGAGGATGACAGTTTTCTTCCACGCTTTGTGTTTAGTGGCGAGGCAAAATTCCATTTAAATGGAAAAGTGAACCGTCAGAATATGAGAATATGGGGTTCGGAACAACCACATGAAGTTGTACAACATGAGAGGTACTCGCCTAAATTTAATGTGTTTTGTGTAATTTCACGGGAAAAGGTGTATGGTCCATTTTTCTTTGCCGAGAGCAATGTTACAGGAAGCACATGTCTCGACATGCTTGAGAACTCTCCTTTCCCACAGTTGGATACTGATTCGAACGAGTTCATTAACCAACAGGATGGGGCACCGCCACACTGGCATCTGGAAGTGCGGGAATTTTTAAATCAATGGATTACTGAACGATTTGTCGCAACAGACCAAATGATTCAGCCTTACACTACTGGCCTCCAAGGTCACCGGACCTGACTGTATATGATTATTTCTTGTGGGGATTTATAAGAGATTTTGTGTTTGTGCCACCTTTACCAACAACAATAAATGAAATGAGGCATCGCTTAACCGTAGCTGTGGAAGTTGTGACTCAAGACATGTTCGCTGCAGTGTAGGAACAGTTTGAACACCGCATTGACATATTCTGTGCATCTCATCGGGGGCATATTGGACACCTACGAAAAAGTATTAAAAAAAAACTTTTTGAATTTGCCATTCATCAAAAAACAAATTTTGTTGTATATGTTTATTAGTTTGAGAAATATAGACGTGCCAAATCGGACGATTCTTTTAAACCCGTCCTGTACTTTCAAACCGATTGAGGTTGCGGAGGGAAAGAGACTGGCACAGCATAGACTAGCATGGAGAGCTGGATGAAAGCTGTCTGCGGGACAGTGGCCAGAAGAACAAAGATGAGATATTCAACTATAAAAGATATTTCTTTTATGTGTCACAAACAGGTGAATTTGTACGGACGTAGTCCACCATCATTGAAGAAAGAAGACAGAATAATCATTGTCTTTTGTTCCATTTGATTTGGAATTTTTCTTATTTCTTTGTTCATATAACGGTCTTCTGTCAGCACTGCCCTCCATCAATTCTGATTGATCAATTCTGATGTTCAAGTCATTGTAGATATGGAGGGGGGAGGGAGAGGGGCAGGAGGGGCGGGGGCGGCAAACTGGGTTATGTGCCCAGGGCAGGAATTTCAGGAGGCGCCAAATTCATATTCTTGAATAAAAAAAAAAAAAAAACCTTGTTTCGCAAAGCTCCTAGCATCCTGCTCACTTTATTTTTGAACATGTTATGAGTCGACTTCTGAAAGAAGCATAAGTTGATTTTTGAATGCGTGTATAGCGCACGTGATGTCTCTGCCATAAAAAACTTTCACGTAGACAAAGGGGGACAGAGCTATACGAGCTAAGCCGAATAAACCCGAATGGGTGAACAAAAATTGTTGTTTGTTTATGTGGTTGATTGGGTGTGCAAACAATAAAGGTTGTTATAATTATTAGCCAAATCTGAAATCTGGTTTCGCAGGACAGAGCGGGTCAGGTTGTGGAAAGGGGCCAAGATCAGTTACTGTTAGTTACACAAGAGCACACAACTTTATTCCTCGGAAACCAATGCACAGTTTTCTCTTTAAAACAACAAGGGACAATTCTTGGCTGTGGGCCCAAGTAACTTCTCAATAATAAAGTTTAAATAATTCCTTTTAAAACACAAGGAGTTAGAGAAACGGCTGAATGCCTTACTTAAGTAAAATTAAAATATCCTTAAATAATTCCTTTTAAGGCACAAGAATTTAGACAAACGGCTGAAGACCTTACTTAAGCAAAATTAAAATGTCTTCTCAGCTAAAGGCCCAAATAATATTTCAGATCAGCAAAGAAAATTCTTTAAGAGGCAAGTATTTACCAATTTCGGCTAAAAGCCATATTAAGGAAAATTTAAATTAATTCCTTGGCTGAAAGCCCAATAATACTTCAACATAATAAAAGGAAACCTTTAAAGACAAGCATTTACACAGTACAACAGAAAACCATCTTAAGAATATCTTGGCCGGCCGAAGTGGCCGTGCGGTTCTAGGCGCTGCAGTCTGGAACCGCGAGGCCGCTACGGTCGCAGGTTCGAATCCTGCCTCGGGCATGGATGTGTGTGATGTCCTTAGGTTAGTTAGGTTTAACTAGTTCTAAGTTCTAGGGGACTAATGACCTCAGAAGTTGAGTCCCATAGTGCTCATAGCCATTTGAACCATTTTTTTTAAATATCTTGATGGCTGAAGGCCCAAAAAATTATTCAAAATAATTAAATGGAAACCCTAAGATAAGCATTTACACAGTACGGCTGAAGGCCATTTTAAGAATTCAAGATAATTAAAGAGAAACCTTACAGGCAGGAATTTACACATTACAGCCGAAAGCCAGACATTTTAAAATAAATGCGGCTGAAGGCCTAAATACAGAGCAAACAAGAATTTTCAATAAAACATGACTGAAGGCCTAATCTTAAAATAATTCACGTAAGGTTTGGCTGAAAGCCATATACTTAACATAGAGCAGACAAAATTAATGCACGGCTGAAGGCTGTACTTCTGACAAAAGAAAATCACAATCACGAAGAACAGAACACTGGTGCTCAGAAGTGTTCCCAGGATCGGCCTAGGGAGGAAACACTAACAACAGTTTAAGTGAGACAGGCAGCCAAACGTAACACTAAATAATCGGGTGGCAGCACGACCTAGGGATGGGTGAAGAACCAACCAACAACCTAGTCAATTACGTTCTACCTGAACAGTGGCATGACAACCAAAAATATCAGCTAGGACGAAGATCGCAGCAGGACTATGTCTTAATAATTGGCGCCTAAACACAGTCAAAGCACAACAACCACTCAAAGAGAAAGGGAGAACAACGACTGTGGAACTACATGCCGTGTCTGACAGCATCAACACAGCGAGGAAAACACACTGCCGTAAAATTACGCTAACACCCAGGGCAGGTAACCAGAACGTTAACAGCCAGAAGGCAGAAGATGCCGCTGGTGCACTTCACAAATAAATTATAATCATTTCAGAAGTTAAACACAATATATGAAGACAGCTGCAAAATTTTGACAACTCCAGCACACAATCACGTTGCTGCTTGCGAGAACAGCCGAGGAAGCAACAACCAGCAATCAACGAAGAGATGTCACAGCAGTTGAGGTTTCATAACAGGTTCACTGATTATTCAACTCCAGTATGCAGGTTCGGTGGGCGACAAACTTTGCAGCTCTCCCATCTAGTGCCACACAACTCCGACCACACGTGCACGCCGCTAGCGGCCCCAGCCTGACCTCACGCCACAGAGACTTCCTCGCTGCTCCGTCGCGAACGACCAACTGCCTCACACACACCACGACACGGAAATATAGCGGCCACACCAAAGAAGGTACAACAGTACTGGTATAGGTAAACGCTGCTGCTGCCACTGACAGAGGCAACTAAGCAACTCGTTCAGGTAGTAACTGAGGGAGCAATGAGACGCCACTCGATGGTGACAAAATGCCAAAAAAAGAAAAACGGCATCAGCGCGAGCCGACCACGGCTCAAAATCCATAGATACAGACTACCAGAATGGAAATAAATGACTAACAGGAATAACAGGTAACAAAGATTACATATTATCTTCTCGGTGTATCCAACAAAATGAAATTTTGACAGAAAATTTTCGCCAGATCGCTACACTATTAAAGTCCAGTTTTACAGTCCCCAGTTAGCAGCCACTTAGGTTCTGCTCTCGGAGTAGTGCGGAAAACGCGTTGTACAAACACGTAAGAACTCCTAACCGGAGAATAAATGTGGGAAAACTGAACTGGCGATTCTGACAGGATTAACGAAGTTCACCTTAGAATAAGTTTTGACAATGGTTGGAATAGCTACAGAATTAGTGATCACAAGGTAGTTAGAACTAGGCAGGAGAAGAAACAGGGACATCACACAAATTATGTGGAGGAACATGACGATTCCAAATTTGTATAAAAATTTCGTACTACTACTACTTTGAAATGTGAAACTATTTCCTAATATGAAACTTTTTGCGCCGGCCACTGTGGCCGAGCGGTTCTAGGCGCTTCAGTTTGGAACCGCGCTGCTGCTACGGTAGCAGGTTCGAACCCTGCCTCGGGTATGGATGTGTGTGATGTCCTTAGGTGAGTTAGTTTTAAGTAGTTCTAAGTTCTAGGGGAGTGATGACCTCAGATGTTAAGTCCCATCGTGGTTAGAGCCATTTGAACCATTTGAATCAAACTTTTTGCTTGTAGTAGGCCTAACAGGCATTTGATACTGGTACTTCATGAATTATATTCTGTCGTGTTATTCATGTAAATGAGGTACATAAAAATGACTATTTGGACCAAAACAGTCTCGCTTACTTGGCGTGTGCTACAATTGCTGCAATATTTGAAAGGCCTATTTGGTTTTATCTGGCAGACAGTGACAAAATAGACGTAATCACACGGATAAACCGCGCCACTCTTGGGTACTATTCGTATTAACAGCTTTTTCAGTATTAAGCAACGTCATTTTGATTTTTCTTATAGCAAAACGTTTGAAGAATTTTGATGAGGTAATAGATTCTTTCGCAGAAAGAAAAGCACACCGTGTAAAGCTGTAGCAAGATTAGAGAGGAAAAAATGCTGGGACCTAAGGATTGAAGAAATGTGTACTGCCTTGCTTGTCTCGTCTTTACTCGTTGTATGTTTCCTATATTTAATTTTACGTCATACAAAAGAGAAAGTTATTAGCTAATAGTCAATAAAGGGTGCAAATTTTCTGCAGATCTCTTATTCTCCTGGTCACAAATAATCCCACCCACAAGTGATAATTTTCTCTTCTTTTTTTTTTTTGAGTTTGGGATGTCAAACCGGCCGACTGGGAGTAGGAGAGGCACCGTAGGACGTTTTAATTTCCATTGACCCGAACATAGTTATGATGGCTTCCATTACAAAATATATACGTTTGAATTCCACAGAGCGAAATACAGTGAGGTGCGATAAAGGAATGCTGTGTGAGGAGGGGTGGCACTGCACTTTGGTGCACTTTAAGACCAAATGATATGTCTTAAATCTCCTCGAATATACACTAATGGCCATTAAAATTGCTACACCACGAAGATGACATGCTAAAGACGTGAATTTTAACCGACAGGAAAAAGATGCTGTGATATGCAAATGATTAGCTTTTCAGAGCATTCACACAAGGTTGGCGCCGGTGGCGACTCCTACAACGTGCTGACATGAGGAAAGTTTCCAACCGATTTCTAGTACACAAAAAGCAGTTGCCCGGCGTTGCCTGGTGAAACGTTGTTGTGATGCCTCGTGTAAGGAGGAGAAATGCGTACCATCACGTTTCCGACTTTGATAAACGTCGATTGCAGCCTATCGCGATTGCGGTTTATCGTATCGCGACGTTGCTGCTCGCGTTGGTCGAGATCCAATGACTGTTAGCAGAATATGGAATCGGTGGGTTCAGGAGGGTAATACGGAACGCCGTGCTTGATCCCAACGGCCTCGTATGACTAGCAGTCGAGATGACAGGCATCTTATCCGCATGGCTCTAACGGATCGTGCAGCCACGTCTCGATTCCTGAGTCAACAGATGGGGACGTTTCCAAGACAACAACCATCTGTACGAACAGTTCGACGACGTTTGCAGCAGCATGGACTATCAGCTCGGAGACCATGACTGCGGTTACCCTTGACGCTGCATTTCAGACAGGAGTGATGGTGTACTCAACGACGAATCTGGGTGCACGAAAGGCAAAACGTCATTTTTTCGGATGAACCCAGGTTCTGTTTACAGCATCATGATGGTCGCATCCGTGTTTGGCGATATCGCGGTGAACGCACATGTGAAGCGTGTATTCGTCATCGCCGTACTGGCGTATCACCCGGCGTGATGGTATGGGGTGCCATTGGTTACACGTCTCGGTCACCTCTTGTTCGTATTGACGACACTTTCAACAGTGGACGTTACATTTCAGATGTGTTACGACCCATGGCTCTACACTTCATTCGATCCCTGCGAAACCCTACATTTCAGCAGGATAATGCACGACCGCATGTTGCAGGTCCTGTACGGGCCTTTCTGGACACAGAAAACGATTGACTGCTGCCCTGGCCAGCAGATTCTCCAGATCTCTCACCAATTGGAAGCGTCTGGTCAATGGTGGCCGAGCAACTGGCTCGTCACAATACGCCAGTCACTACTCTTGATGAACTGTGGTATCGTGTCGAAGCTGCATGGGCAGCTGTACCTGTACACGCCATCCAAGCTCTGTTTGACTCAATGCCCAGGCATATCAAGGCACTTATTGCGGCCAGAGGTGGTTGTTCTGCGTACTGATTTCTCAGGATTTATGCACCCAAATCGCGTGAAAATGTAATCACATGTCAGTTCTAGTACCTATAATATATTTGTCCAATTAATACCCGTGCCGGCCGCGGTGGTCTAGCGGTTCTAGGCGCTCAGTCCGGAGCCGCGCGATTGCTACGGTCGCAGGTTCGAATCCTGCCTCGGGCATGGATGTGTGTGATGTCCTTAGGTTAGTTAGGTTTAAGTAGTTCTAAGTTCTAGGGGACTGATGACCATAGATGTTAAGTCCCATAGTGCTCAGAGCCATTTGCACCATTTGAATACCCGTTAATCATCTGCATTTCTTCTTGGTGTAGCATAATTAATGACCAGTAGTGTATATATTTTATGTATCAAACTCTTCAGAAACATGTGAGCTACAAAATGAACATGTTTTTGAAAAATGGATTTTTCTAATTTTTGACGCCCTGTTCAATCGCTCGAGGGGGAGACGGGTCGCCACTATCAAGTCTTTGCCGCGGTTTGTAAATATCGTAGATCCTGGGCTGTACGCCATCCAAGTGCACATCGATATTCTCGATTTGGATGTCCTCGTCAGAGGCGTCCTGAATGCCGGCTAGTTCGTCTCTCGTCCGTGAACGCCGGACGGGGAAGTCAGTCAGTCATTCGTCATCGGCCTTGCGGCAGCCACCGCAACGCGCCGGCAATTGCGCGGTTTCCAGGAAGAGCGGGCAGCGCCGCCGCGCCTCGCCAGCCGACCTGCTGTTGGTAAACAGGCGCCACGCTGCGAAGAGTGCCCTTCATTAGGGCGCGGCAGCTGGTGCAGGCCGCACAGTGGAGCAGCTAATTGAGAGCGCCAGCGGCAGGGGTGCCGTCGACGCCGTAATTGGCCGCCCAACTGGGACACGAGAGCCAGTGTCGAGGGACAAACACCTTATATAACTAACAGGGCTGCGCACTGGGTCTCAACCCAGTCGGCTATTTGTAATGGGCAGCTCCATTTATTTGACCCTAACATTACCATGGTAATTTCTGTTACTTGCAATACCAACGGCGGGGGGGGGGGGGGGCTCAGACAGGATGAAGGTGGCAATTTAATCGGTCATAATGAAAATTTATTTACTTCGCTACCACTGAGAACACTTAGAACTCTTTAGACCTTATTTTTGTATGCTGGATAATAACACATTCAACTGTAGTAGGAACAAATTCAACAAATCATAAAATTCACTTTGTATATTTTTTTTCCAGTAATGTTCATAGTTTTGTTCTCTTATCTATAAAAAAAAAACTTTTTTAATTTCAGTCCACTACATGAAGCAACCAGAATTTACTGACTCATTCTGAAACACATTTTGTCGCGCAGGATTAGCCGAGCGGTCGGTCTTTTTTTTTTTTTTTTTTTTTTTTTTTTTTTTTTTTTTTTTTTTTTTTTTTAGCACTATGCAACTTAACTTCTGAGATCATCAGTCGCCTAGAACTTAGAACTAATTAAACCTAACTAACCTAAGGACAACACAAACATCCATGCCCGAGGCAGGATTCGAACCTGCGACCGTAGCTGTCGCTCGGCTCCAGACTGTAGCGCCTAGAACCGCACGGCCACTCCGGCCGGCTAGCAGAGCGGTCTGAGGCGCTGCAGTCATGGACGGTGCGGCTAGTCCCGGCGGAGGTTCGAGTCCTCCCTCGGGCATGGATGTGTGTGTTTGTCCTTAGGATAATTTAGTTTAAGTACTGTGCAAGCATAGGGACTGATGACCTTAGCAGTTTAGTCCCATAAGATTTCACACACATTTGAACATTTGAAACAAATTTTTCACACAACACAGTCTTCTTGCTGTGTTTTCCACTGAGGGGTTTGCGGCACTGAGAGATTCTTCTATTTCTCCAGGCGTATTTTACGACGAAATGAATCTTGGGTGAACAGCCTGGTATGAGTGTGCATAGGACACAATATTTCGGCAATCGACCTCGTTGCCATCATCATGTGCGCTGAAGTACTGACCGTCGGTGGGCCGGAGCCATGTATATATAGGACAATCCCCCTCCCGCTCCTCCCTTCCCAACTTGTTGTACTTGATCTTTTTAGATGCAGTTTCTTTGCAGCGTAGGTGGCACCGTCCATGCGTTACTGGTCCTGCTGTTGATGGTGAAGGTTCCATTGTGCAGCTAAGTCTCCATTGTGTGGTGCTTTCCAGTGCCATTATTACTGGCTTTCAGATCCCCTTACAAATTTCAGGTCTGTTTGTCTACATGTGGCCCCATTAGTTCAAGACCTAAGTTGGTGAGGAAAACTCTTTTGAGATTTAGCAAATTATTTTTCCAATTTGAATAGCTGATAAGGAAGACTGAATACGCGTTTATTGCTGCTATATAGATGGGTGTCTAGAAGAGGGACATAGGCCATCTTCTTGTTCCTCCCTTCGTGCTATAATGTCTTGACATCTGATCTATGGAGCCAAGCCTCCCTTTGTAGAATCAGCAAAAAAGATTTATGTTAGCTTTTTTATTTCTTTTATTTTTTATTTTTTTATTTATATTTATTTATTTATTTATTTTTGAGTCTTCACTAATCACCCTATCTGAGTTGTAAGTCGGACGCATCAACAGCAGTCGCTTTGGTTTCTCACGGACTACTCGTAGAGTTGATGCGAGAGTAGGTGGTGGCCTCTGTTTCTGAGGATCAGTATACGCAAAGACTGATGCGCGTACATTGCGGCCAGTTGTAGTCTTCAGCTCTTCAGGTATGTGTCGTCTGTTCGAAGCACGGTGCCAACAAGTGTGAGGTGAAAATCATTCCATAGAGTCTCAGCAAGCTCAACTGAATTGTAGTACTCATCCATGGTAACATCACGATCTGATTTGTCAGTGGGTTTTATTAGTTTCTTTAAAATATCCTTTGGTTCATTTAGATGCTGTGCATTTCCAGACATTCCTATATAGACGTCCAAGCTGATCACATACCTAGTCTCAGAATCAGACAGCATTCTAATTAGAATGCCGTATTTTTCAGGTTTTTCTTTTATAAATACCTTGAATGGGCAGCCAACACGGAACAAAGACAACATCACATGCACTGTGTTGTGTAGACCGGAAACGTAATACAATGGAGATGAAGCATTCAACCTTTCAAAGATTTCTGTCACTGGAGCAAACTTCTCAGTCTGGCGACGAATTTCTCTTGTGTTCTTATCATTAAACCTCAATATTTTAGTCAGTTCAAAAAATTGTCGACCCTGAAGCATAGAGCATAAATATTGGACAAGTATGTTACTGTCACGATTTTAACCCATTATTAGACTAGTAAGAGCCCTATATAACAACTCATCTTCATCGGTGTTGAAGCCTCTTCATTTGAGTGTAGTTTTATTAGATTCATAACATGAGATGTAAAAAAAGAGATGCATAGCCACTTTCGTAGACTCAGTTTTTCCTTATTTTTTTAGCCCCGTTATTTTCCGCAGTATATTTTGTACAGAACTGCGATATTCTCGAGATGGTTCCGTAACTTACTCTAGTCCCCTTTTGACAATGAATTTACAGCAGATGGTGACATTAGCATCTTGTGGGTTGGGCTGGAGCTCATCTTCTTTCTGAGAGGCCGGCCGGTGTGGCCGTGCGGTTCTAAGCGCTTCAGTTTGGAACCGCGTGACCGCTACGGTCGCAGATTCGAATCCTGCCTAGGGCATGGATGTGTGTGATGTCCTTAGGTTAGTTAGGTTTAAGCAGTTCTAAGTTCTAGGGGACAGATGACCTCAGAAGTTAAACCCCATAGTGCTCAGAGCCATTTCATTCTCAGACGGTGAATCACTTCCAGTTTCTTCCACATCATCATCCACTTCACGTTCATCTATATATTAATCGTTCACGACTTCTTCAAGCACTCTTTCAATAGAACTATCACGTAAACGTTGTCTATTCATGTGACTTGTTCAACAGCAGCAAGTCACATACGAGGGTCACTCCAAAAGAAATGCACACTATTTTTTTTTAATCCATCTTTTATTCTACATGTTAGAAAGTTTTACAGTGTGTAGATACATCCAATATCTTCATTTCTCCACATAATTTCCATCTCTCTCAACTGCCTTATGGCATCTTGGAACCAGCGCCTGTATACCCACACGGTAAAATTCTGGACCAACCTGTTGGAGCCACTGTTTGGCAGCGTGCACAAGGGAGTCATCATCTTCAAACCTTATTCCACGAAGAGTGTCTTTCAGTTTCCCAAAGAGATGATAGTCACATGAAGCCAGGTCAGGACTGTAAGGCGGGTGTTTCAGTGTTGTCCATCCGAGTATTGTGATCGCATCCATGGTTTTTTGAGTGACATGTGGCCGTGCATTGCCGTGCAACAGCAAAACATCCTGCTTTTGCCGATGTGGTCGAACACGACTCAATCGAGCTTGAAGTTTCTTCAGTGTCGTCATATATGCCTCAGAATTTATGGTAGTTCCACTTGACATGATGTCCATAACAAAGAGTCCTTCGGAATCGAATAACAACGTAGCCATAACTTTTCCAGCAGAAAGTGTGGTTTTAATTTTTTTTACTTGGGTGCATTTGCATCATGCCACTCCATTGATTGCCTCTTCGTCTCTGGTGAAAAATGATGGAGCCATGTTTCATCACCTCTCTCAATTCTTCCAAGAAATTCATCTCCACCATTCTCGCACTGCTCCAAAAGTTCGCTGCATACCCGTTTCTCTTGTTTCCTTGTGAGCCACTGTCAACATTCTGGGAACCCATCTGGCACAAATCTTTTTTAACGCCAACACTTTCAGTATTCTGCAAACACGTCCTTCCCCTATCCCAACGTAGCGTGACAATTCGTTCACTGTGATGCGTTAACTCTCTGCACATTGTCTGGAGTGTGTGCAGTACGAGGTCTGCCGCCGCGAGGACAATCCTCAATATTGCCGTGCCCGCTTTCATCACGTAACCTACTTGTCCACCGACTAACTGCACTGCGATCGACAGCATCATCTCCATACACCTTTTTCAACCTCTTGTGGATGTTTCCCACTGTCGCGTTTTCACAGCACAGGAATTCTATGACAGCACATTGCTTCTGACGAACGTCAAGTGTAGCAGCCATTTTGAAGACAAGCTGTGACGGCGCCACTCACGGTATCGGGTTGAATTAAGTTTGAAAACAAGCGGGATGGATGTATCAACACACTGTAAAACTTTCACACTTGCAGAATGAAAACTATATTTTTACAAAAATAGTGTGCATTTCTTCTGGAGTGACCCTCGTATTTTTACACTCGAAAACTCAAACATTAAAACCTGTATGGTCCTTTGCGTTGACCTAGAATCATGAAATTTGGCAAGACTCAAGGTTTCACAGTACTTCTAAAGGAAAAAATTCGAAAGTTGTTAATTTATAATTATATAAAAGGAAAAAATACTTTTGTCATTTTTCATCAGTCTGTCCGTTTCTCTCTCCGTCTGCTACAACCCCTTTCTTATGTTGAAAAGATCGGCGTATCAAGTTAAAATTTATGTCACATACTAACAAGGGAAACTCTACATCGTACCCCCCTCAGATTTAGTGGTAAGATGGTCGAGTGGGTAGCCCGTCAAAACCTGAACACAGATCAAGCGTGAAAACAGGAAGGAGTTGTACTGAAATGCGAAGAAAGAAGCAAAATAGAAACAGTGAAAGGACCAAGATATGCTCACCGTGTTGGACAGCAAAGTGGGAGGTCCATGTTCAAAGCTCCCTCGTTCCCCTTTTCTTCACGTAATTATGAACTGTCGATCCGGTGACTAACGTGTCTGTTTTCCTACTGTAGTCTTCGCAATTGTCATACTGTACATTGGTTACAGAGTATGAGACATGTGGTAAGAATATATTACTGTCTTAAGTAAATGTGATGACTAGGGAGGGCAGGCGAGATGCCGTATAGACCTCTCACATAAAAACAGCAAATGAACGGATGTGGGCTATGTTACAACAAAGGACTTCAAGAGTCAGAACTTCCGTCACTGAACGCAAGAGTCATAACATATGGTACTTGTGTAGCAAGAAAGGAGCTACGGACGTCTGGAAGTCCCTTCCTTACCGTCGCTGTTGCAGACTGACGTTACACCATGACGCAGACACAAATGTGAATACAGCGAACAGTCACATCATTGACCGGTCACACAGTTCATAATTTTGTGATAAAAAAGTGAGGCAGGAAGGAGATTCGAACACAGATCATCCCCGTGCCAGTCCAGCAACGTGACCGTATAACGACGACGGTGTAGCTCTTCAAGTTCGTTTGATGTTGCTCATCTTGAGCTTGGGTCGTTCATTAATTCTATCTTGCTTCTTTCTTCACAGTTCAGCGCGCCCTCTTCCTGTTTTCATGCTTGATCTGTGTTCTGTTTTTGACGGGTTCTCCACTGGGCCATCTTACCACTAAATCTGTGTGTGTGTGGGGGGTGGGGGGGGGGGAGGGGGGGGGGGGGTGCGATGTGTGGATTTTCCCTTCTAAGGTCTATGGTCCCTTGGCAGCGTAAAAATTTTAAGCTTCTAAGTCAGTTCAGTCAAAGTATACGGCCATTTCAGTCACATATTTTGACACTGGAAAACGCACTCATGGAAAGCTTTAGAGTACTTTAGCTGGCGTTGCAGGATTTTGTGCACGAACTGATCTCTCGATTATTTCCCATAAAAGTTAGATGGGATTCATGAAGTGGTGTCTGGGTGGCCAAATTATTCGCTTTAATTCTCCAGAATGTTCTTCAAACCAATCGGAACGACTGTGGCCCCGTGAGATCGCGCATTGTCATCCACAAAACTTCAATCTTTATTTAGGAACATGAAGTCCATGAATGACTGCAAATGGTATCCAAGTAGCTGAACATTATCATTTACAGTCAATGATCAGTTCAGTTCTACCAGAGGATCCGGTCCATTCCATGTAAGCACAGCCCACGCAATTATGGGGCCACCATCAGCTTGCACAGTGCTTTGTTGACGACTTGGGTCCATGGCTTTGTGGGGTCTTCGCCTCACTCGAACACTACCATCAGCTCTTACCAACTGCAATAGGGACTCATCTGACCAGGCCACGGTTTTCCAGTCGTCTAGGGTCCAACCGATTTGGTCATGATGCCAGGAAAAGTGCTGCATGCGATGTCGTGCTGTTAGCAAAGGAACTCTTGTCGGTCATCTGCTTCCACAGCCCCTTAACGCCAGATTTCTCAGACCTGTCCTTATGGATACGTTCGTCATACGTCCCACATTGATTTCTGTGGTTATTTCACACAGTGTTGCTTATCTGTTAGCACTGACAACTCTACGCAAACGCCGCAGCCCACGGTCGTTATAGAAGCCTGTCGGTAACTGTGTAGTCGGTGGTGAGAGGTAATGCTCAGCACATTCTTGACGCTGTGGATAGCAGAATATTGAATTCCTTAACGATTTCCGACATACACTGCTGGCCACCGTCAATGCAACACCCTGAAGGAAGCATCCGAATCAAGTGAAATTTACACCATGGGTGCAGCAGCGATGAGATATGCAACTGATTAGAATTTCAGCGCAGACGCACTTCACGCGCGCCTGTGGCGCCACCTCATAGCGCCATTTAAGGCTTGGCGATTTCGACGAGTGTACGTTCGGCACGTGTGTTTACCTGGCGGTTGTTTCACAAGACGATCAGTTATGCCTCGTAGACAACAGCGAACATCGTTTGATCAAGTATCCGTGTTCGACAGAGGGAGGATAGTGGCTTACCGAGATTGTGGATTATCATACAGAGAAATCGCTAGTCGTGTTGGACGAAACCAAACAACTGTAATGCGGATATGTGACCGTTGGATGCAGGAGGGTACGGCGGACCGACGTGGTCGATCGCATTCACCTCGGTGCACCACTGCACGTGCTGATAGGCAAATTGTGGGCATGGCAGTGACGGATCGCTCAGTGACATCCCGAACCATAACACAGCACATTGCGTCTGTAACGCATCATCCAGTGTCTGCGCGTACCATTCGATGTCGTTTACAGCAGAGTGGTCTGTCCGCAAGACGTCCATTGCTTCGTCTACCATTGGCGCAGAACCACAGACGTCTCCGTCGCCAATGGTGTGATGACAGACGGATGTGGACGGCAGAATGGAATGACGTTGTCTTTACTGACGAGGCACGCTTCTGTCTGCAGCACCACGATGGTCGGATTCGACTGTGGAGACACCGTGGAGAGAGGATGCTGGACAGCTGCATTATGCACCGCCACACTGGTCTTGCACCGGGTATTATGGTATGGGGCGGTATTGGATATTACTCTCGCACGCCTCCAGTACGCATTGCCGGTACTTTAAATAGCCGGCGCTACATATCCGAGGTGATGGAGCCAGTTGTCCTTCCTTACCTTCAGGGCTCGGCCACAGCCATATTTCAACAGGATAATGAGCGACCACACGTGGCACGCATTGTCCAAAGGTTCTTCGTCAATAACCAGATTGAAGTGCTTCCCTGACCGGCTCGCTCTCCGGATCTTTCGCCGATAGAAAACATGTGGTCCATGGTTGCTCAACGAGTGACCCAGATTACATCCCCAGCTGCCACACCAGATCATCTTTGGCAACGTGTGGAAGCTGCTTGGGCTGCTGTACCC
The DNA here is from genome assembly GCF_021461395.2 of Schistocerca americana. NCBI lineage: Eukaryota > Metazoa > Arthropoda > Insecta > Orthoptera > Acrididae > Schistocerca > Schistocerca americana. The sequence continues at coordinate 909,612,259 of NC_060120.1, forward strand.
CAGGAACATATCCAACGTCTCTTTGACTCAATGCTGAGACGTGTGGCAGCGGTGATCTCCAACAATGGCGGCTACTCTGGCTACTGATTCTGGCAGGAACCACATGTCACAGACGTCTGTAAACGTAATCATTTGATACTTGGTCAACATGTTATCTACAAAATAAATTTTGTTGTGCTACCTCTTGTCTTTCTTGGTGTTGCATTTACGGTGGCCAGCAGTGTAGAATGTCTCATACGTGTAGCTCCAACTACCGTGTTCAGTCTGTTAGTTCGCAACTTTCGGCCATAATCACTTCGGAAACCCCGTCACATGTATCACCTGAGTACAATTGATAGCTCCGCCGATGCGCTGCTCTTTTATACATTGCATACAGTGCATTCATCGTCTTTCAAAAGCATAATAGATGAACATTATTGCATGAAAACGTAGAACGTAAGCTGCAATGATGTTTTAGCAAATAAATGAAAAATATTCTATGAAATCTTCTATATCTATATATATATGAAGTGAAGTCGCTTACTAATTTCTTTTTATATATCTGTGCTAGTCTGAAGAACTATTCTAGAGATTTTGCTACGGTCTTGGAATTCTCGAGACAGATACCGTGCCAGTATCTACAGTTAAGTTTGAACCATCAGTGTGTCGAGTTCTGCACATACTTCGCCAATTTCTTCTTAAATAATAGCTTAATATTATCGTTTTTGGGACTCTGAACCCATATCTCAATATCAGATTTTCTTCTACGACGTGCAGGTTTCTCTTAATTTCATTCATCGTAATCGATATTTTTGAAAAATCTGTGTGTGGGCTTTCACGAAAGTAAATGATGTGGTGTGGTGGTCCTCAGCTACGTACCCTCTGACTCAAAGTTGATATATTAAAAGTTTTGGCTGGTTTCGTTGTCTAGGGGCTAGGATACGTAGTTGCAGCATTACAATCCAAATACTGCTGAATCTGCAGTGTACAATGTGAATATACACAGGAATCGAATGGTCGAAGGTTCCTATCACTCGGCAATTGCGAATTTTGAATGTTATACAGAAATGTATAAATGAAAGATTGCAATTAAATAAATTCTGCAGGTACTATTGTAATGACTTTAAATCATGGATACGATAGCAGAAGTACCTTTAAGAATGCCCTTTATTACTGTAAAACACTTATTGGTGTCGCTGGTTCACCAACAAAATAAAATATAAATTGAATAACAGGGTAACCTTAGATTCGTACTTCACGTGATTAGTTATGGGCAAGAACATAGCTCGCGAGATATTCACTTGTAAATGCATAACTACGTCTTCACTGCAGAAGCCACGGAAATCTCACAAGTGCAGAAGTCGCCACTACGAAATATTTCTATCTCCCGCCACCACGCGCAAACTGCTCCACTCTCCAAGTCTTTCTCGCGACTGTGCGTCCGTCGCGCCGTACTCGCCCACTCCCGTGCTGTCCAGAACTCTCCCACGTCCTCTGCGACTGTCCCTAGCGCCACACTGTTCAGAACTGCCCCTCCATTCACTTCAGTAGTCGCCTCCCTTAGTAACGAGCGCTGTAATTGACGATAACGCTCCCGTCATGTCTCCAAGCCAATGGACACTCATAAGCATTTTGAAACACATTCGAAATACTGGATTTACATTTAAATAACTTGAAATTAAATAAATATTCCTACGGCTGGACCACAAACACGCTCTGACACACATTATAAAATACATAAACAAATTAAATAAACATATATCAAAGGAATAGCAACAAAAGGTAGGCCAGTAGCCTAATGTCTCTGTGCTTTTTAAAACACAGTAAATATTTAACCAATTTCTTCATGAATGGTATATATCGGATATAAACAAAGACATAGATGAATAAATTTGGTAACATCTAATATAGATTTAAGTTATATGGAAATTGATGGTGGAGGGGGGGGGGGGGTCGGGGGGACGAAAGGGAAGATATTACTGATGGCAGCTACATCGGGACATTACGCGGAATCAGTGGCGACATCTCACAACCGACTCACATTCTTACCGAGCGCCACCTACCCGCAATCTGTCTCCAATTCCTCCAGCCTTGCTACACTGACATTCCCGCAGGACGAAATGGTTAGCATCTGCGGATAGGTGCTGCTGGGTCGGTCATGCCGAGATAGTCCGCGTAATTACGATACTACAGTGTCCTGGATGACGCAGTAGTTAACACACCTGCCTAGTAAGCATTAGACCCTGAGCTCGAATCCCGGTCTGGTATACATTTCCACTTGTCGCCGCTAATTCCGCGGAATATCCCCACGCAGTTGAAATTAGTAAATTATTCCCTTACGTTTCATGTCTCCCCCTCCACCTCTGCCCCCCCCCCTCACTTTCAATTTACATATACTGTATTATAGCTGCAGATCCCGCATGATGTCTGTTCTTCTGTCACACGCATTCATATAATAAATTTAAGTGCTAGGAAGTCTTCTTTGAAGGTATTTGGTAAACTTGAACGACAAGCAGCCTAAACAAAACGGAATAAAATGGGTAGTGGGAGTAGCTAATAAGAAGGCACTGAATCGAATTTGGGAAAAAAGAAACAAATGGCATAACTTACCTAAAATAAAGGGTCATTTGATAGGACACGTTCTGAGGCGTGAAGCAATTATCAGTTTAATAATGGAAGGAGGTGAGGAGGGTAAAAATAATAAAGGGAGACCAAGACTGAATACAGTAAGCAGGGCTACTTGACTGCTGGTTCCAGTACTTAGTCACAGATGACGAGGCGTGCACAGCGTAGACTAGCAGGAGAGCTGGATCAAACCAGTCTAAGTACTGAAGACCACAGTAGCAACCACCAAGTCGCCAGTTTATTACACAGGTATTTTGTATCCTAGCATTTCTTCTTTCCTTCTCCTTAATGCATCTAACGTACCATCACCACCACTGAAATGTGTGTGTTGTGGGTGTGCGTAAAGAGACCTATACTAGTCCAGCCATATTTATAGTTGAGCGTTGTTGGTACCGTCTTTCAACCACTTAGTTATCTGGGCGAAAGCGCTCACCTAGTGCCCCACGGGCATCGTCCACCGTTTCAATAAAAAAAAAGAAAAAAAATAAGGTAACTGTTCAGAAAATGCATCTTGAAGTTCGTTAAACAGTGGAACTTCTTGAACTGTTCCAATAGGTTGGCTGTAACATAAATGTAGGGTGGATCTTTTTTGTTGCCCAAGAACTTAAACCAAAATCTTCTTCCTTTTTCTGTTGGTATTAGTGAGGAAGGTATCGCCGTGCCTGATGTAGTATATCTATGACCTAGATTAATTGGAAATTTTCTCTGACCACTTGCTGTGAGCTCCTTGAGTGTTGCAGGCTGTGTGATTGATGCAGCGTACTGCAAACATCAGACTGGTCTGGTATTTATGTTAGGAACATGGTGTTAGTGCACGGTCAAGCGGGTGGAAAAGGTAGAGGGGTAGCACGGCAGTTTTTTTCTAAACTGTTCACATGTTAACGTCCTGACAAAATTTAATCTATAATTTATTCCTTTCTAACACTTTTAACCGGTCCTTATGGATGCAATTGCCGAGTGAGATTTAATCATTGTTCATCTCGCAGTATCTGTGTGCTATTGTGTGTGAGCCTGTATTGATAAGTTAGATTTGTGTCTTTATTCTCTGTATGTATCTGTTTTCATGATATATGTGCCTCCCATAATGTGTGTTGGGTTACTGTAGTCGTTATTCAAGGTATGGTAGTATCCACTTGTAGCATACTGTCGTGAACGTAAACTAAGTACCACCGTTAGTACCTGATCAAAAGTATCAGGACAGCCCTATGCAATGTAGAATTGACTACTAGATGTCGCGAGAGGTAGATCCGTCAGTATAGGATGAGGCGGAGAGTAGTACGTTGTTAGCAGAGAGGCAGTAACAGCAAAGTGAGTCAGTCAAGAGAGTTCAGTGACTTCTAACGTAGACTAGTCACTGGATGTCAACCAATAAGAGACCCATCAGGGAAATTTCACCCCTATTATAGCTCCCCAAGTCGACTGTTTGGATGTGACTATGAAATGGAAATGCGAAGGAGCAACCACTGGTATACCAAGATCAATAGTGACCGTCGTGCACTATGGACGGTGTTTGAAAAGAAACTGTGTAAATTCAGAGGAAGGAATCACTCGAGGATTTCAGAGTACTACTAGCAGTCCAGCTACCACAGCCCCGGTGCATAGGGAATTGAGGTGAATGAGGTACAAGGGTTGGGCGGCTCCTCATAAACCACACGTTACTGTAGTCGAAGTTAAGCGACGCTGGAGGCAGTGCAAAGAGCGACGTAACTGAACAGTGGGTGAATGGAAATTAGTGATTTGGAGAGATTAACCACGCTATATCCTGTGGCAGTTCGACTATAAGGTTTGGATTGGGTGTCACCTGTTATCATGTGCAGTGCCAAGAGTGAAGTGTTGAGGAGGTCGTACTACTTTATGGTGGTGTTTTTCGTGGTTAGTATGTGTTTTTCTCACTGCGGTTAACAAAACCATACATTCAGAAGAATATGAACAAATTTTACAGGACTATGTACTGCCTACCGTAGAGGAGCGGTTCGGAAACTACATATCGCCATGACAGTGCACCTTATCACAAAACACCATATCTGAGACAAAGGTTTATGGACAATAACGTCCCTGAAAGTGACTGGCCTGCCAAGGGACATGAGCTGTACCCGATAGAACATCTTTGGGACGAGCTAAAAATATAGACTTCCCACATGACCTCAGCGTCGAATATCACAAGCTACTCCAGTTTCGGCTGTTAAGAAAAAGTGGGATGCCATTCCTCCATCTCATTGAAAGAGTCCCCAGCAGAGTTCAAGCCGTCATAATGGCGAAGGATGGACGCACCCCAAATCAGTGTCCACAATACACTTCTGTATGCTTTTGATAAGAAAGTGTATATCGACACTGACTTTACTACCACTTTCACTTGCTTCACCAGAATTGTCAGTATGCTAGTGTCAGCCCGTCCAGTTGGCCGTGCGGGAAGGAGCGCCTGGTCCCCGGCACGAATCCGCCCGACGGATTTATATCGAGGTCCGGTGAGCCGGCCAGTCTGTGGATGGTTTTTAGGCGGTTTTCCATCTGCCGCGGCGAATGCGGGCTGGTTCCCCTTATTCCGCCTCAGTTACACTATGTCAGCGACTGCTGCGCAAACAAGTTCTCCACGTACGCGTACACCACCATTACTCTACCACGCTAACATAGGAGCTACACTCGTCTGGTGTAAGACGTTCCCTGGGGGGTCCACCGGGGGCCGAACCGCACAATAACCCTGGGTTCGGTGTGGGGTGGCGGAGGGGTGAAGCGGACTGCGGTAGTCGTCGTGGGGTTGTGGACCTCTGCGGCTGCGGCGGGGACGGAGCCTCTCCGTCGTTTCTAGGTCCCCAGTTAACATACGATACAATACAATGCTAGTGTCTATACAAGTTAAACATTAATAAAACTGAGAAACAGTAAGGGTGGATTCGCGACTGGAAATGGAGGAAAAATGTCCCATGTCCGATGTGTCTGGAAATGCATTGTTGCCATAGTATCGGGCGCTGTCGAATGACAGTTTCTCTGAGCACGTCAGAGCTCCTTGTGTGTTGCAGGATGTGTGATTGATGCAGCGTACTGCAAGCAGCAGAATGGTCTGGTACTTACGTTGGGAACAAGCCGAGATGGTGTTGCTAGCGTACGGTCAAGCGGGTGGAAAAAGTACAGGGGCAGCACGGCAATGACAAAACAAGTACCCTCACAGACAGCAACAACTTTACACAACATTTCAAGCCCTTTTTGGGTGTTTGTGTGCTCATGGGTCCTTTCAGACGAACGTGTGGGGAGTTGAAATTTCTCTGATGTGACTGGTGTCTGCAACAGTACTTGTTTTGGCATAGCTGTGCTGTCTCTCGACCGTTTCCATCTGCTTCTCCATACACAAACACCATCTCGGCTTGTTCCCGACATGAGTACCGGATCATTCTGCTACTTACATTATGCTCCATCTATCACAGAGCCTACAGCACGCAAGGAACACATGGCACATGGTCAGAGGAACTGTTATTCGTCAGCACCATCTCCCGTCGTAGTGATGCATTTGCGAACATATTTTCGTAGGCCATTTCTTCCTCCATTTCCAGTCAGGAATCCGTCTGTGCTGTTTGTTGGTTTCATTACTGTTCACCCTGTGTAAGTTATGCCGCAGTATTATACGTTGTTTTTATCGTCTGTCAGCCTGATACTCCCTGTGCAGATCCATGGAGACTTGGCCTGCCGTCTGATATATCGGGATCCATTGTACATGGACGTGTAGTGAAGGTATCATGTCATTTGTCATATATGTTAGTGTGTACGCGTACTGCACAGAACTATACGTTCGCGTCAACACACTGCTCAATATTTAATACGCCAAAGAGAAATAGAGGGTGATTATAAGCAAAGTCCTACTTTCAAAACGCTGAAAAATAAGAAGAGCCGCTGATCAGAACGACATCTTTTAGACTAGATCGCACAGTGGGAGTCATAACGTAAATGGGTTTGGCGACAAATGGCAGATGAAGCGCATTACAACAGATATGGTGTGCATTACGCATTAAACCTACTATACTGTCAAATGTGCGTGACTGCACAAGTTTGGCATTCAACAGATGTGGCACTGTTAATTAGGTAAGCCCACCATGGCCGGGTCGTATCACATTGGATTGGAACAATCGGTTTTTAATTCCCAAGGCCAAAAACCGTATAAAAAGAAACAATGAAAAGCGGGATTTAATTGTCCTGAGGCCAAAAACCATATAAAAAACAACAATGAAATTGGGTGCTAATTGTCCTGGGGCCAAGAACCGCACAGAAAACAACAACGAAATCGGTTTGCAATTGCAGTGAGACTGGTACGAAACACGTTAAGAGTATTGAGCTGGGTAGTTTCTGGGACAGCTGGCATTGTTGCCAAATTAATACAAGATCACGGATCCGAGATCGTGGCCATAGATGTGGCAATGTTGCACTGACGTCACAGCAGGAAATTAAAATTTTGGTGGAAAATAGGGCCGGCCGGAGTGGCCGAGCGGTTCTAGGCGCTACAGTCTGCAACCGCGCGACCGCTACGGTCGCAGGTTCGAATCCTGCCTCGGGCATGGATATGTGTGATGTCCTTAGGTTAGTTAGGTTTAAGTAGTTCTAAGTTCTAGGGGACTGATGACCTCAGAAGTTAAGTCCCATAGTGCTCAGAGCCATTTGGAAAATAGGGCAGCTGGGATACCTCCATTAACCTGACTCTCCCCTCCCCCCCCAAACACACACCTTCCCCCACACTGTCCCCCAGTTCCTCTGCATCACCCATCCGCTACCACCACCACCCTGGAAATATGGGAGACAGTCAGTCTCTGTCAGCTGCCAGAGTGAAAGGTTAGGTTAGTGTACTTAATTTTTGGTGGAAAACTGAAGTAAAGATTGCTCCAAATTACACATTCATATGCATAGTGCTACACAATGAGTGCCTAAAATCGCAAAACTGTTCAAAATTGACGATGTCACACAGATGGTGTTATTCTGCTGGACAAAAATTTATAATACGACTTGAAATTAGTAGCAGGCGGACTCAAAATAAATAGTAACTCTATGTAGGATGCACTTGTGAATTGGGGAGGGTGGGGGGGGGGGGGGGGGGAAGTGACTCAGTCTAAAACGATAGCCGAGGCAGCCTCTTAAACTGGTAAATGAATAGAAATTATGGAGTTTTTTTTAAAAAAAACAAGAACTGTAGTGATCTAAAAATTCAGACTGTACATACCTGCTACTGATAATAACAGTGTTCTAAGAACGACTATGCAGTGAGTAACACCACTTCAGCTGCAAATTACAGCCGTATACGTGGGAAATAAAAACAACACAAAAAACCTGGTAAATTACCGGGCGCTAGCACAGCGGAGGTTAAAAACTACCATTCACAACACTTGTAATCGTATATTTAACACACAGCATGGGGGGGGGGGGGGGGGCTGAGACAACACGCTGGTGTGATGGTGCGGCGTACTCTGTGCTCTGCTGATGACTGCAGCTTCTCACAGGGCTGCAGCACGCACTGCCGACTCTCGTGGCATCTGAGGGCCACCGGTGGAACTATGACAAGGCACTTGGAGTACCATTCCAAGCATCTGCCACGTGAGACGGCATGCAGAGTCCTGTTATGATTTTAATTTTACAAGAGTGACATGGACTATTTTGCAGGATCCAAAAAAAAAAGAATGCACAAGGCCTCATGTGTACAGATGGACGAAACCAAACAGAAACTGTCACTGGCCTAGAATAATAGCATAATTTTGAAACACCTATATATATATATATATATATATATATATATATATATATATGGGGGCAGTGGTCCTCTCCATTCATAAATAATGCACTGTCAACCATTTTCACGAAGTCCTTCCTGAGATACTGCTGTCTAACCTCCCCATTGTCAAAACTTTCAGCAGCACCCTCCAGTAATACTCCTGTTTCCAGAGTATTGTGCCATTAACGCTAAAAGCTATCTCAACATGTGCAGCAGAGAGAGGTAAAACCTGTCGAAATCAGTTCGTCATAAACAAAATTCCTGTGCAGAACATCTCGCAACCCGTTAGTATTCTGGCAACAAAGACATCCCTGAACGCTGAGGGAAATGCTGTCTGCAAACTGACCCGAGCCGGTCTTGTGAACGACAGGAAAATACCTGTCCACTGACCACCGCCCCATATTCGTAGCAACTGAGGAAACAAGTGTTTTCACATCGCTAAATTATCGTGAAAATCTTATATAGCATTATGTCATAAACTACATTTCTTGTAAGCATTGTTTCATCCAGTAAAACAATATGTTCTAAGCTGTTGCGTCCCACAACGAGAAACTGCTGATTACTGATCCGACTCACATATCATATCTGTGGCGACTGCCATTCTCTGGCATGGTGTGTAGCCGCCCCCCACTATACCAGCACCACCAGGTAGAAGCCCTGCCACTCAAGCGGCGAACAGTGAACAAAATATTTCTATACCTACACAATTTATCTTCAGCTAACAATCATCAGTACGCATAAGCGCCTGATGATGAGCAAAACATGCCTGAAATAGGTTGTAATTTGTTAAACGAAACATAAAATAAATATAACGGCTAAGCTCTGCCTTAGCCTGTACTAAAGGAATGAGAGAGTGGTCACTTTCTCGACGATGTCTCACTAGCTCTGTTCTGCTGCAACTGTAGCCATGCATTGAGATCCCACTACAAACGTATTTCTAAAGTCTGATGTTTTTCTTCCTCCTCTGTTTTCATTCAAAGCGATCGCTACGAAATCAAACTAAAGAAGTCCTATGAAACACATGAGTTCGTATTCGTCAAATGAATGATGGAGTTCGCTTCAAATTGCCAGTCAGTACTATAATATTGTTTATCAGTAATAAGCTCATTTATGCCTCTCATTTTCACTGCATTGTGAATGGTGGAGCTCGAAGCTTGGAGTCACTGGATGTTCACCACAACACAATATTCGTATTTCCCTTACATATACCTCGTCAGAGTAACAACAGAATAACCACCCAAAAAAAGCTGACAACAAGAAGCCGATAAGCTAGGTATGAAACTACATCCAGTGTCATATTTTAAGAAACATCCACGCTCGTTGATGTGGTTGGGCGGGGAGGGATGGGTGTGTGTTATGTTGAGGTAACTGTAACAATTGTTTATTGCCTATAAAACGAGGTGACTACTGCCAAACCATAAAAAAGAAAAAAAATTCGCAGCCGGAAAGTTGCGAGTGTACGGCATTTCACTGCGACCAACTGGCGTATTATGGGTCTGTGTGATGTGTGGGATACCAGGGTGTGGATGCTATTCATCCCCTGGTGGGCAGATGTTTCATGAGCCGAAAATAAGTCTGAGTTACGATGACATGTAGTGGTATGAAACTTCCTGGCAGATTAAAACTGTGTGCCCGACCGAGACTCGAACTCGGGACCTTTGCCTTTCGCGGGCAAGTGCTTTACCATCTGAGCTACCGAAGCACGACTCACGCCCGGTACTCACAGCTTTACTTCTGCCAGTACCTCGTCTCCTACCTTCCAAACTTTACAGAAGCTCTCCTGCGAACCTTGCAGAACTAGCACTCCTGAAAGAAAGGATATTGCGGAGACATGGCTTAGCCACAGCCTGGGGGATGTTTCCAGAATGAGATTTTCACTCTGCAGCGGAGTGTGCGCTGATATGAAACTTCCTGGCAGATTAAAACTGTGTGCCCGACCGAGACTCGAACTCGGGACCTTTGCCTTTCGCGGGCAAGTGCTCTACCAACTGAGCTACCCAAGCACGACTCACGCCCCGTCCTCACAGCTTTACTTCTGCCAGTATCTCTGAGCTACCGGGCGTGAGTCGTGCTTCGGTAGCTCAGATGGTAGAGCACTTGCCCGCGAAAGGCAAAGGTCTCAAGTTTCATATCAACGCACACTCCGCTGCAGAGTGAAAATCTTATTCTGGATACATGTAGTGGTAGTTTAACGTCATGAATCAACAGCATATACACTCCTGGAAATTGAAATAAGAACACCGTGAATTCATTGTCCCAGGAAGGGGAAACTTTATTGACACATTCCTGGGGTCAGATACATCACATGATCACACTGACAGAACCACAGGCACATAGACACAGGCAACAGAGCATGCACAATGTCGGCACTAGTACAGTGTATATCCACCTTTCGCAGCAATGCAGGCTGCTGTTCTCCCATGGAGACGATCGTAGAGATGCTGGATGTAGTCCTGTGGAACGGCTTGCCATGCCATTTCCACCTGGCGCCTCAGTTGGACCAGCGTTCGTGCTGGACGTGCAGACCGCGTGAGACGACGCTTCATCCAGTCCCAAACATGCTCAATGGGGGACAGATCCGGAGATCTTGCTGGCCAGGGCAGTTGACTTACACCTTCTAGAGCACGTTGGGTGGCACGGGATACATGCGGACGTGCATTGTCCTGTTGGAACAGCAAGTTCCCTTGCCGGTCTAGGAATGGTAGAACGATGGGTTCGATGACGGTTTGGATGTACCGTGCACTATTCAGTGTCCCCTCGACGATCACCAGTGGTGTACGGCCAGTGTAGGAGATCGCTCCCCACACCATGATGCCGGGTGTTGGCCCTGTGTGCCTCGGTCGTATGCAGTCCTGATTGTGGCGCTCACCTGCACGGCGCCAAACACGCATACGACCATCATTGGCACCAAGGCAGAAGCGACTCTCATCGCTGAAGACGACACGTCTCCATTCGTCCCTCCATTCACGCCTGTCGCGACACCACTGGGGGCGGGCTGCACGATGTTGGGGCGTGAGCGGAAGACGGCCTAACGGTGTGCGGGACCGTAGCCCAGCTTCATGGAGACGGTTGCGAATGGTGACAGTTACTGATTTATGATCTTTGATCTGCAGACGGAGTATCTGAATATTTAATAACTACGCTGTAGTTCAGAAACGCGAATAAAATTGATTGCAATATATTTTTGGTATACAAGCCCGTATTCGCCGTGTCTTTCCGAAACAAGACGTGCTCGCTTAAGCGCCAGGCTTCACATCGTCTGGTGAAATGAATTCTTCCTGATCGTAGTATAACTGAAACTTGGTAACAAAGTAGAATACATTTGGCAATGGTGTGACTGCCGAGTTACTTTCTGGATGACATATAAACATACTGACAAATTCACATGATATATCCCTGTCAGTTTGATTGAATAATCTGAGTTATTTACTTCAAAAGTATGACATCGGCTTATGACCTTTTTCTTTTGAGTGCAGGGAGGTTATTCCACGCTGAAATTGCAACTAATCTCGTCTTTTACGTTGCAGTTTATCAGTTCTAGCCACCACTGGCACTATAAGGAAGCACTTCAGCGGTACTGATTTGGATTGGATTGTTTGGGGGGGGGGGGGGGGGGGGAAGAGACCAAACAGCGAGGTCATCGGTCTCATCGGATTAGGGAAGGACGGGGAAGGAAGTCGAGGAACCATCCCGGCATTTGCCTGGAGTGATTTAGGGAAATCACGGAAAACCTAAATCAGGATGGCCGGACGCGGGATTGAACCGTCGTCCTCCCGAACGAGCGGGACTGAGACAACATGTTTGCTTCCGAAGAGCGGGCTGCAGTGGGTCACATTTCCAGTTTCGCTGAAGTCCAGATTTTTTAAGCCCGTTCCGGATAGAGAGCTACAGGCAGTCAGATCCGAAACCAATAAATAATTTATAACTATGAAAAGCCAAATTTGCATACTGTTTCAGTTTTACATAGGACAGCAAGTAAACACAGACCATTTCGAAGTCCAGATTGAGTAGTATCTTATTCATTCGCGCTGTCATGGGCACCTTTGAGTTACAGTACTTTCGGTTTTATTAAAACAGACTTTCGTCGTGAAGTTACCATGGTAAGCTTAATTGCAGTTCTTAGTTGTTGACAACAAATACCAGCTGCAGTAGACACAGCCCTGTGGAGGCCGTCGTAGTGCACAGCACCCTTATTGAGTCACCAGCTGCAAAATATTATGTTCTCACCTCCCCTTTCTGGAGGAGATATCTTTTCTATCAGTTTCATGTTAAGGAGTTAACATAAAGATGTCATAACCAGACATCAATTACAATATTGCATAGAATTCTCAATGAGCGAAATGATGTTTGTTGCTTTCATTTAGAGCCTGTTTTACTTCTGCACCAGACTTCTGAACCTTGTTTAGTGAATACAAATGGCGTACTACGGTAAAATCGTCGCGGTCCATCATGTATAAAATGAGCCATGACTGAATGAAAGACAGTTCTTGAAACAGTAATATCCTTTCATAACATTTAAGTTTTCACGGCCAGCGTCTTCATTAATTATAACTACCGGGCTGAATTGCCGTGGTCCATATATAAAACTTCTTCTGCTTCCTGACGTTTCGTTTCCTACTTCGGGCAACATCTTTTGAGGTGAGTCGGCGACTGGCTGTTAGGCGCTGGAGATCCCGCTTATATAGAGCGCTTAGATGGCGCCACCACTTATCACGTGCTTTCGACTTTAAAACTATCTCTGGCTAGTGCCATCTCTCTCGATTACAGCTAATCGATTGTCACTTCGTTGGTACAAAGTCGACCGCCATATCTTATCTGGTTTTAATCCTTCTTCTTTTTTATTAAAATTATTTTCGTGCTTGTGGACCTCTATAGCTTCTCTATACATGCGGGTATAATAATGTGAGGTCCTAGCTGTAACGTTTGTCTCACTAAATTTTATTTCTTGATCACCGTCTTTGAAAACGTGTTCCGCTACAGCTGATTTGTCAATTTGTCCCACTCTACAGTTCCTTTTGTGTTCCTTTAGGTGAGTATTAACACTCCTTTTAGTTGTTCCAATATAAACCATGCCACAGCTACACGGAATTTTATACACACCTGGGGTAGCTAAGGGGTGTTGTGCATCTTTCACTGTTCTTAAACTTTCACCAATTTTCTTGGTAGGTCGAAAGATTGTCTCCACTTGAAACTTGGCCAAAACTTTCCCAATATGGTCCGTGATGTTACGAATAAATGGAAGAAAAACTTTTCCAGCCGACGGTTGTTGTTGTTGTGTACCATGGCAGTTCAGCCTGGAAGTTTTCATTAATGAGTAATATCCTTTGTTGAAGTGTTTTGCCCAAAAACACTTGTTCCACACACAGGGCTAGTGTTCTGGGCTGCCTTGCTGCCTTCACACCTCTGTTGAACCCAGAGGCCGGCCCTTGTGGCCGAGCGGTTCTAGGCGCTTCAGTCTGGAACCACGGTATCGCTCCTGTCGCAGGTTCGAATCCTGCCTAGGGCCTGGATGTGTGTGATGTCCTTAGATTAGTTAGGTTTAAGTAGTTCTAAGTTCTAGGGGACTGATGACCTCAGATGTTAAGTCCCATAGTCCTTAGAGCCATTAGAACCATTTTAACCCAGAGAAAACAATATGTTACAAATTTTAAACTTTTTTCCACTTGCAGCTCTATTTTACAGCTCTTGAACAATGTTCATAGGATTCAAGCATGCAGAATCCAATATGTAACTGCAAAATAAAAGAACTTCAGATTAGAAAATGACAGTTGATGAAAACAATCATAGCGCCGCATTCACCAGGTAGCACGACGCCTGACGAAGCTGGCGAGTGGTGTGCTGCTGGTAGCCGGCTGCCCGGGGCCGCTGTAGGGCGAGGAAGCTGTCGCGCGTAAACTTGGTCTCTACACAGCCGCGACCTGTGTGGTGGAATTGTTGTGGAGATTTCTGGTATTACAGAGGGGTTAAAAAGTGAAGGGAAGTATTTTTATCTCCATCAGACTGACTGCTTTCGCAGTCAACCGAAATACGATTAAAAAATAATAATAAAAAAAAGAGGAATGGAGTGCATCTGATCTCGCGACTTCGTGGTCACATTGCGCGACGTTTTCCAGTAGACCACGAGCTGTTACAGCCTTACAGCCACTCGAGGAAAGGACAATACTACCTGCAGATATTTCCGCACTCTACAGTGCTGCCAGGTCGTGCATACCGCCGGTCTTAGAATTCTGATGGGGCGATCTACTTTATTGGCCACCTTAAGTGAACGGCAGGCAATCAATTTGTTTGTCTAAGACTCTACATCCATCTTTACAAGGGGTTCACATCGTATCATTTTAACTGTGTATCTTTTTCTTTCGTAATGGAGAAACCCTTATGAAAGTGTCTTGATTTTTCTGAAGTCTTTCTTCCATTAGCACGCGTAAAGGTGAACTGCCATCAAGAGACTGTTGTGAGTAAAGAAAAGAGGTGCAACCGTCAGTTCACAACCACCCTAGTGTAAACTAACATTAGGGTTCTGCTCTCCAAAATGCTAGTTATCTCTCATTGCATAAGAACATGTGACTCTACCTAGTTCGGCCCTCCCATCATATTGGGGCTTAAAAATTCAGCGATATTCTTGGTGTCACTCTCTGCTGTGTGTTTTCGCGATGATGATTAAAGTTAAAGCGATGAAGGAGAACTGAAAATGCGTAAATCTGACATAGTTATCTTAGTCTGTAGAGACTCAGTTAAAAATTGGTAACGAAAATAAGAAATCTGCATACAGCATTTACCGTTAAGGCGATGAAAATCCAAGTAAACGCCTTGTCACAACAGTTTTATTTACCTACGAAACTCGAACAGAGTGAATTCGTAGCTGCTCTTCAAAGTGGCTTCCCCCAGCTCTTAAGCGTGACTTCGTCGCAGCATCTTCTGTCGTAACCGTTCCAACAACAGAGGTGTTGTTGGAACGGTATCTCAGGGTGCGACAACCTCGTCGTTGTGCGCCCAAAAATCACACACACACGAAACAATGTCACATCCACAAAAATTATTACCAGGTGACCCTCTTCACGCAGAGCACGTGTCTTTTACTGAAGGCTTTTCGGGCAATGACAGAAGGAGAAATTACTTCAGATCAGATGAGGTGATCGAGTAAGTCACAAAAAAGGAACTCAGTTTCCTTTACATGTGTAAGAGACCATCGGGCTTTGGTGTTCACGAGCTGGATATGATAAGTGAGCTGAGGTTTAATTCGAAATTTGAAGCGTAGATCAGTTGAAACATCATTCGACAACGCGTGACCAAGTCTCAGATGAAACACAGCGTATACCGGTGTAGGTAACTGGGGGTTAGGCAAATACGAATGTCTTAACCAATCATTGACTGTCCCCAGCCATAAACTGACAGCATATGTGTGTTGATTGCTCTTTGCGACTGTAGCGTACACACACCCAACGGCCCATACATGACTAATAATTGTAAGAATTGGGCATCCCTTCTTCAGGGCTTCATCTAAGCAGAGTACATACGCAACACGCTTGGGATCAAGCATAAAGCATTGCAAATCTCACTGGCTACACAAATGTCAGATTCTAAGGCGTGAGTGAAAGCTGTGAACTATCGATGTAGCTGATATTGCTATATTACTTACCACGCAAAACTTATTTCCTGTGCAATTGATGGCGTGCTGATTGTTCTTCATTTACGCATGTAAGCACTGGTTCAGCCAAATCGAGAGTCCATACAGTCCCATGTCCTGCTCCGGTATTGTGTTGTATCCCGAAGATTGGTTTGATGCGGCTCTCCACGCTAATCTTTCCTGAGCTAGCCTCTTGTTCTCTGCACAACTACTTCCACAAATTCGAACTTGCTTGCTGTATTCAAGATTCTATGACGCCTCAAGTTAATCTTGCATCAGCAGATCCCTTCTTTTATTCAAGTTGCGCCAAAGATTTCTTTCTTTCCCCAATACGATTCAGTACCTCCTCAGTAGCTATTCGGTCTACGAATCTAAATTTCAACATTCGTCTGTAACACCACATTTCAGAAACTCCTGTTGTCTCCATATCTGTACTATTTATTAACCACGTTTAACGTCCACATATGGTTGCATTCCAAATAAATATTTTCGGAAAAGAAACCCTGACACTTAAATCTATATTCAATGTTAACAGATTTCTCTTTCTCTGAAACGCTTTTCATTCATTTATAGTCTCTCTACTTCGGCCATCATCAGTTACTTTGCTACCTAAATAGCAAACTCATCTACTCCGTTTAGTGCCTCATTTCCTAATCTAATGCCCTCAGCATTGCCCTACTTAATACGATTACATTCCATTACCATAGTTTTACTTTTTTATGTTCATCTTATAACCTCATTTAAAGACACTGTCCATTCTGTTCAGATGTTCTTGCAAGGACATTGACGTCGCTGACGAAGTTACACTGTCATTGTCAGTGCTTAAAATTTCCATTTCTTCTCTCCAAACGTTAATTTTGCTCCCAAATTTCTCTTACAGTTTGCTTTTTGAACTGATTGAATAATGTAAGGGAGAGGCTACCATTTGTCTCACTCCTTCTCAACGAATGTTTCTGTTTCATGTTCTTCAACACATCTTAGAACTCTTGTCTGGTGTAAAAGTTGCAGATAGCCTTTCGCTTGCTATATTGTATCCCTGAGAACTTCAGTATTTCGAAGTGCGTATAAACTATAAACATAATCAAATGGTTCAAATGGCTCTGAGCACTATGGGACTTAACATCTTAGGTCAGTCCCCTAGAACTTAGAACTACTTAAACCTAACTAACCTAAGGACATCACACACATCCATGCCCGAGGCAGGATTCGAACCTGCGACCGTAGCAGTCACGCGGTTCCGGACTGAAGCGCCTAGAACCGCTCGGTCACCGCGACCGGCCCAAACATAATCAATCAATTTGTTACATTGTACAAACAACGACTTGGTAGGTTTTCGTATCTTACGTTTCGTCTTTTAACTTCCGGTTCAGACTTTTACGGACCAAGGCTTCTCATTTCAGATTCACACAATAACACTTGTATATTGTTCCTGAGAGCTTTATCATCATCACGAAAACACCGTGTATGCAGCATCGTCTCGGTTTTCGGTATTCTGTGGCCTTCGCGTAACGATATCGAGGTAAGGTGTTATCGCTGCTCAGCGCAGTTCGGGGAGGTACTGCGAGGTAACCGCCTTTGTTACGTAACTGAAATATCGCACTCCGCTTCGCAAGGAGACCGGTACGGCCTTATCTAGACTGAGAAAGATAATAGTGTTTCAACAGCCGCTCTTTCCGTTATCTGGTGTAACAGAGTCGTGTTTTGTAAATATTAGTACAAGTTGCGGACGATCCGCTATATCTTGAACTTTGTTATGTCACGCTACAAACGTGGACCTGACAAGGTTAGCCCCTCTGTTACGCGATGAGATGCTCCTGCTATCGGACTGTAGGTTGAAGCGTTTCTTTCGACTCTACCGCACTTCTGCCGTTACGAAGTGGTTTTCCCCGAACTGTTGGGCGACAAAACACACCGAACGCTATTTGATGCTTATCTTTTAGCAGCGCGGTTACAGCAGATATCATAGTTACTTTGCATATAAGTAAATGTCATTGCTTTTTTTTAATAATTAGTAGTTCTTTTATCTCCTCTCCTCAATCACATTAAATGAACAGACTTTTTTCTTCAATAATAAAATTAAAAATAATATGCATACACACGAAGCGTGGTTGGTTGGTTGTTTTTGGGGAAGGAGACCAGACAGCGTGGTCATGGGTCTCATCGGATTAGGGAAGGATGGGGGAGGAAGTCGGCCGTGCCCTTTCAGAGGAACCATCCCGGCATGTGCCTGGAGTGATTTAGGGAAATCACGGAAAACCTAAATCAGGATGGCCGGACGCGGGATTGATCCGTCGTCTTCCCGAATGCGAGTCCAGTGTCTAACCACTGCGCCACCTCGCTCGGTCACGAAGCGCGGGATTACAATAAAATACCTACTTGATTTCAAAACATTTACCACGTCATCTGCGTTTTCATTTCAAGATAGACGAGTATGATGGTTCAAATGGCTCTGAGCACTATGCGACTTAACTTCTGAGGTCATCAGTCGCCTAGAACGTAGAACTAATTAAACCTAACTAACCTAAGGACATGGCACACATCCATGCCCGAGGCAGGATTCGAACCTGCGACCGTAGCGGTCGCTCGGTTCCAGACTGTAGCGCCTAGAACCGCACGGCCACTTCGGCCAGCCACGAGTATGATGAATGAAGTATCTTAATGTGCCGGTACGTTGACTAAACACGCATGGACTGCACTTGTTGCTTTGCAAATATGGTAGCCATGTACACGGTTAACCAGAGCTCCACTGACAAACTTTCAATATTAGTGATAACTGAGGAGTAAACGATGTTCAAATGAATATATGGGTTTTAGTGCTTTATAGCATTTATTACATTCAATTTCGGATTATAAATAATACGTAAAATAAAATAGGAACTCGAACAGTTTTATTTGTATACCTGTGTGTAAAGGGAAGAGTATGAAACTATCAAGAGTGACTGAACAATATGTGAGTGAGAGAGTCTTTCACACGTAGCTTCAAGAAATCAGTAAAGTTAGCCCGAGGGCTGGGTGTTTGTGTTGTCTTCATCATATCATCGTTGTGACGAGATTGGACTGCGTAAAGATTGGGAATTTGTTCGGGCTCTCGTAGCCGCGCAGTTGAGCGCCCCACAAACCGAATGTCATCATCGTCATTTGTTATAGCTTGCAGTTTTCACAAGCTCTAAAGCCTGCAGACTACGGTTTACGTGTCGACTTAACAAACTAAATTTTGTTGCTGCATGACGACGAAGATATTCTGGATCGCGTCATCTTCAGTGATGACTCGACATTTCTCCTAAGCACAAATGTCAACACACACAATGTGCGCTTCTGGGTGTCAGCAAATCCGCGTTAGATGGTGCGCCGCCTCCCTGGCATAATTCAGTACGTGACTGGTTAAACGACATTGTACTTCACCGTTGGATTGGCCTGCAAGAGATCGGATGACAGAGCTTGTTTTGTTTGACCTCCACATTCACACACGATCTACATCTACATCTACATCTACATTTATACTCCGCAAGCCACCCAACGGTGTGTGGCGGAGGGCACTTTACGTGCCACTGTCATTACCTCCCTTTCCTGTTCCAGTCGCGTGTGGTTCGCGGGAAGAACGACTGTCTGAAAGCCTCCGTGCGCGCTCTAATCTCTCTGATTTTACATTCGTGATCTCCTCGGGAGGTATAAGTTGGGGGAAGCAGTATATTCGATACCTCATCCCGAAACGCACCCTCTCGAAACCTGGCGAGCAAGCTACACCGCGATGCAGAGCGCCTCTCTTGCAGAGTCTGCCACTTGAGTTTGTTAAACATCTCCGTAACGCTATCACGGTTACCAAATAACCCTGTGACGAAACGCGCCGTTCTTCTTTGGATCTTCTCTATCTCCTCCGTCAACCCGATCTGGTACGGATCCCACACTGATGAGCAATACTCAAGTATAGGTCGAACGAGTGTTTTGTAAGCCACCTCCTTTGTTGATAGACTACATTTTCTAAGGACTCTCCCAATGAATCTCAACCTGGTACCCGCCTTACCAACAATTAATTTTATATGATCATTCCACTTCAAATCGTTCCGCACACATACTCCCAGATATTTTACAGAAGTAACTGCTACCAGTGTTTGTTCCACTATCATATATTCATACAATAAAGGATCCTTCTTTCTATGTATTCGCAATACATTACATTTGTCTATGTTAAGGGTCAGTTGCCACTCCCTCCACCAAGTGCCTATCCGCTGCAGATCTTCCTGCATTTCGCTACAATTTTCTAATGCTGCAACTTCTCTGTATACTACAGCATCATCCGCGAAAAGCTGCATGGAACTTCCGACACTGACGCCTTGCAAATTTTGTAGTGGCGTAAGCTGTCGCCAGCACACCGGTCGGCAAAGATGTAGCTAGAAGATCGATAGCAGGCGATGCATCAAGCGCTCCAGTCGGGAGAGAGGCCAAAGATACGCTAGCAAGCACGTGCTGCCAACACCTTCTCGGCCGCAAACATGTAGATCACCGCCACGGACCGGAGGGCTCAGTCTCCGTCACTACGTCAGTCTGTTACTGGCATACTAACCGGCACTCCAAGTCGGCGTCTGACATTCATCGCTTAGCGGGACTGGTACTTCACCAGCAGTGAGGCTAACGTGGACTAATAATGAAGAGCTTGCACTACAACACATGGACGCTGTTAAAGTTAAGTAGCAGTTATTAGTCAAGTAAATAAATAACGTTGTTAATACATGTGTGCAGTTGTAGAAAGAGGATACCAACCACCAAACAACATCCTCTCCTTTCATTCCTATGGTACAAGACTCTACAGTGGCAACGAGGCTACAACAGTTTTTACCATTGAGGGTTCATAAACGATAGTGTGTATGTGACTCCGTTACCAGCTGACCTACTCGACTTTAGAAACGTCGCTGTTGAAACAACTACTCCATGGTCAAGGTTTGAGAAGAACACGCCTGTCGACTCGATACATGACGAATAGTACTCACATTGAACACTTATAAGAAAAACTGTTTAAGTCGCTCTTTCATTTCATGTATTATTTTTAATTGTAAGTTGGATGTATCAAATGCTACAAAGCCTTAAAAGCCGTAAATTCATTTTAAAACATCTCGTATTTTTGTATAAGGAACCCGCATGTACGAGGTTCATATCGGACAACTTCTCACCAGTAAACCTATCCATGCAACTGTGTATCATTGGTAACGTACAACTAACGCTCCCGGAAGAATAAACCCAAGACAGAACCCAGCCGTATTGAATGCTTGAATTCGAAGAGAAGAATGGGTAGTATTCTCAACAGCAGGTGCCGTGAGCGAACATAAAGAAGACACACATCGCATTCCTTCGACATTTCCACTGTTGTACACTATTTTCAGCGCAATGCAGATACAAAAGATACGAAACTAATTGGGGCAAGAAACCGAAGGAAATGCAACAACTCTGTAATCAACCGCCGGAGACCGTCGGCCCCCTTATGCCAGAGAACTCATTGGATATCTTTCAACAACTTATGAAAATTTGTCGTGGAGTTCAGGTTCACCTTACATGTGATTCTACGGGAATATGGAATGCTATCACGCGTTGATCTTCCCACAGCGCTGTGGACCTCCTCATATTGAACATTTAAAGTATATGGCGTGTTTTATGATGATGATGATGATGATGAAGTCCCACACTCCTTCACAGAGCGTAGGCGAACGATGCGGGAGATCCGCACCGCCGTACTAGGTAACGTCATAGTGGACGTGGTTTGCCATTGCCTTCCTCCGACCGTGTTATTTGTCTAATATTGCCTGATAATGGACGAACAGATCGAAATTAGCTAATCGACAGGGAAATAGTGTGTTCGTTTCAATAATTAGAGCTTCTTGCGGGGAAATGACATCTTTAAAGAATACTGATAGCTAATTAAATTGTAAAAAGGAGGACTCCAATGTGTTCAAATGTTTCAGATGACTCTGAGCACTATGGGACTTGACATCTGAGGTCATCAGTTCCCTAGAACTTAGAACTAAGTAAACCTAACTAACCTAAGGACATCACACACATCCAGGCCCGAGGCAGGATTCGAACCTGCGACCGTAGTAGTCACGCGGTTCCGGACTGAAGCACCTAGAACCGCTCGGCCACAGCGGCCGGCCTCCAATGCGTGTGCCGAACAACAAATCTGAAGTTATTTTTCGATCTCCACGCTGGGAGAATACTACGCTCATGAAGTGCATCACAAGCTTCAGCTACCTCTCATTCCATTGCAGCCGTTAATAAGAAGGCAAATCGTTCACAATGAATGCGTAGGAGATTAACAGTACATATTTTGGTCTGGAAGTTCGTAAAAGCTAAATATCTCCTCTGAATTTAGTACAGAAACACAAGGGTGAATTCAAAATAATTATTGCAGCATAGGAAATAAAATAGAATCATCACAGCATTTTCAATACAGAAAAACACGGTTTAACGGAAAAAACATCATTTGATTAGTTTTTGTTGAATAATAGCTGAATCTCGTGGTTCATGTTTTTCAGTCACGTGCAGTATCTTCTCAACGTGACTTTTCCGTACACTAGAATCCTAACCACTTACATGTAGCAAGTGCTAAACAGTTCCTCCACGCACATAGCACGAGATATCAATTTTACATTTGAAAATGCCATTTCGTCCATCGGCGATGACATTCACAAAAGTGGACAACACATCAAAGCAGAGTTTTTCGCGAACGAGTGGGGTGAAGCCCGTATGCGACAAAAAATTTCATTTCACAGGGCAGGACGGAGTTGCCCGTTGGCCCTGCTGTTGCGTAGCTACGCAGCGCGACGCATGCCACGCATGTTCGTGGTCGCCCTGTTCGCACCTGCGTGGCACGTGACTTTACTCGCGTCCACCGGCCGTCTGCTGAATAAAGCTTCACACACACACACACACACACACACACACACATAGCAAGGTACTGTGCAGCAGGCGGGCGCGCACCTGCCGTTTCGTCACTGCCCAGACGTGCCGAACTTTCTCTCCATCCGTGCGAGAAGTGCGTCAGTTGGCCTGACGTAAGCCCGGCCTGGTGTTGCGATCCGTAGAGGCGCGAACATCTACATCTACATCTACATTTATACTCCGCAAGCTACCAAACGGTGTGTGGCGGAGGGCACTTTACGTGCCACTGTCATTACCTCCCTTTCCTGTTCCAGTCGCGTATGGTTCGCGGGAAGAACGACTGTCTGAAAGCCTCCGTGCGCGCTCTAATCTCTCTAATTTTACATTCGTGATCTCCTCGGGAGGTATAAGTAGGGGGAAGCAATATATTCGATACCTCATCCCGAAACGCACCCTCTCGAAACCTGGCGAGCAAGCTACACCGCGATGCAGAGCGCCTCTCTTGCAGAGTCTGCCACTTGAGTTTGTTAAACATCTGCGTAACGCTATCACGGTTACCAAATAACCCTGTGACGAAACGCGCCGCTCTTCTTTGGATCTTCTCTATGTCCTCCGTCAACCCGATCTGGTACGGATCCCACACTGATGAGCAATACTCAAGTATAGGTCGAACGAGTGTTTTGTAAGCCACCTCCTTTGTTGATGGACTACATTTTCTAAGGACTCTCCCAATAAATCTCAACCTGGTACCCGCCTTACCAACAATAAATTTTGTATGATCTTTCCACTTCAAATCATTCTGTACGTATACTCCCAGATATTTTACAGAAGTAAGTGCTACCAGTGTTCGTTCGGCTTTCATATAATCATACAATAAAGGATCCTTCTTTCTATGTATTCGCCATACATTACATTTGTCTATGTTAAGGGTCAGTTGCCACTCCCTGCACCAAGTGCCTATCCGCTGCAGATCTTCCTGCATTTCGCTACAATTTTCTAATGCTGCAACTTCTCTGTATACTACAGCATCATCCGGGAAAAACCGCATGGAACTTCCGACACTATCTACTAGGTCATTTATAAATATTGTGAAAAGCAATGGTCCCATAACACTCCCCTGTGGCACGCCAGAGGTTACTTTAACTTTTATAGACGTCTCTCCACTGAGAATAACATGCCGTGTTCTGTTTGACAGAAACTATTCAATCCAGCCACACAGCTGGCCTGATATTCCGTAGGCTCTTACATTGTTTATCAGGCGACAGTGGGGAACTGTATCGAACGCCTTCCGGAAGTCTAGGAAAATGGCATCTGCCTGGGAGCCTGTATCTAATATTTTCTGGGTCTCATGAACAAATAAAGCGAGTTGGGTCTCACACGATCGCTGTTTCCGGAATCCATGTTGATTCCTACAGAGTAGATTCTGGGTTTCCAGAAATGACATGATACGCGAGAAAAAACATGTTCTAAAATTCTACAACAGATCGATGTCAGAGATATAGGCCTATAGTTTCGCGCATCTGCTCGACGACCCTTCTTGAAAACTGGGACTACCTGTACTCTTTTCCAATCATTTGGAACCTTCCGTTCCTCTAGAGACTTGCGGTACACGGCTGTTAGAAGGGGGGCAAGTTGTTTCGCGTACTCTGTGTAGCATCATACGCGGAGAGTCACCATTTTTTGTGAGAAGACGTCCATTAATAACGTGAGCTCAAATTTAGAACGGGGGAGGGGTCCGGCAAAATACCAACAAATTTCATTTAAAAAAAGGGGGGTCAAAATCTCACAAACTTTTTAATTCAAGGAATATGCACAGAAGGCAAATACCTTGGAATAGTGCTACGCCCATATACAGTAGTATCGCAGTTTTATTTTTGTTATCAGCCAACAGACTGCTTTGACGCGGCCCGCTACGAATTCCTCTCCTGTGACGACCTCTTCATCTCAAAGTAACACTTGCAACCTACATCCTCAATTATTTGCTACATATATTCCAATCTCTGTCTTCCTCTACTGTTTTTGCCCTGTACAGCTCCCTCTAGTACCATGGCAGTCATTCCCTGATGTCCCATCATCCTTGTCAGTGTTTTCCACATATTCCTTTCCTCTCCGATTCTGCGCAGAACCTTTTCATTCCTTACCTTACCAGTCCACCCAATTTTCAACATCTGTCTGTAGCACTACATCTCAAATGCTTCGATTCTCCCTTGATCGGTTTTCCCACAGTCAATGTTTCACTACCATACAATGCTGTGCTCCAAACGTACAATTTCAGAAATTCCTTCCTCAAATTAGGGTCTGTGTTTGATACTAGTAGACTTCTTTTGGCCAGGAATGCCCGTTTTGTCAGTGCTAGTCTGCTTTTAATGTCCTCCTTGCTCCATCCGTCATAGGTTCTTTTGCTGCCTAGATAGAATAAATCCTTCATCTACTTTGTGGTCATCAGTTCTAATGTTAAGTTTCTCGCTGTTCTCATTTCTGCTACTTCTCATTACTTTCGTCTTTCTTCGATTTACTCTTAGTCCGTATTTTGTACTCGTTAGACTGTTCATTCTATTCAGAAGATCATGTAATTCTTCTTCACTTTCACTCAGGATAGCAATGTCAGCAGCGAATCTTACCATTGATACCCTTTCACCTTGAAGTTTGTTCCCTGTCTTGAACCTTTCTTTCATTTCCGTAATTGTTTCTTCGATGTATAGATTTAACGGTACAGGCGAAAGACTACATCCCTGTCTTACAACCTTTTTAATCCGAGCACTTCGTTCCTGGTCGTCCACTGTTATTATTCCCTCTTGGAACTTGTACATATTATATATTGTCCTTCTCACCCTGTAGCTCACCTCAATTTTTCCCAGAATTTCCAACATCTTGGACCACTTTCATTGTTAAACGCGTTTTCCAAGTCGACAAATCCTATGAAAGTGCCTTGATTTTTCTTTACCCTTGCTTCCATTATCACCCGCAAAGTCAGAACTCCCTGTATGGTGCCTTTACCTTTCCTAAAGGCAAACTGATCGTCATCTAACACATCCTCAGTTTTCTTTTCCATTCCTCTGTATATTATTTATGTCAGCTATTTGGATGTATGAGCTGTTAAGCTAATCGTGCGATAATTCTCGCACTTGTCAGCTCGTGCAGTCTTCGGAATTGTGTGAATGATTTTTTCCCGAAAGTCAGATGGTTTGTCGCCAGACTCATACGTTTTATACACCAACGTAAATAGCCGTTTTGTTGCCACTTCGCCCAATGAGTTTAGAAATTCTGATGGAATGTTATCTATCCCTTCTCCCTTATTTGATCTCAAGTGCTCCAAAGCTCTCTTAAATTCTGATTCTAATTCAGGATCCCCCATCTCTTCTAAATCGACTCCTGTTCCCTCTTCTATCACACTAGACGAAACTTCCCCCTCATACAGCCCTTCAGTGTACTCTTTCAAGCTACCCGCTCTCTCCTCAACATTTAGCAGTGGAATTTCCGTTGCGCCGAAGGTCATTTTGACTTTATTTTATGCTGAGTCAGTCCTTCCGACAGTCCTTTCTTTTGCGATTTCTTCACATTTTTCATGCAGCCATTTCGTTTTAGATTCCCTCTACTTGCTATTCATTTTATTTCTCAGCTACTTGTATTTCTGTATTCCTGAATTTCCCTGAACATTTTTGTTATTCCTTCTTTCATCGATCAGCTGAAGTATTTCTTCTGTTATCCGTGGTTTCTCCGCAGTTACCTTCTTTGTGCGTATGTTCTCCTTTCCAAATCTGTGATTGCCTTTTTAGAGATGGCCATTCCTCTCCAACTGTACTACCTACTGAGCTATTCCTTATTGCTGTTTCTGTAGCCTTACAGAATTTCGAGCGTACATCGTCTTTCCGTAGTACTTCCGTATCCAGGTTATTTGCTTATCGATACTTCCTGACTAATCTCTTAAAATTCAGCCTACTCTTCCTCGCTACTACATTGTGATTGTGTCTATATCTGCTCCTGAGTGCGCCTCACAATCCTATACCTGATTTTGGAATCTCTGTCTGACCATGATGTAATCTAACTGAAATCTTTTCTGAGTATACCTCCTCCTCGTGCGATTCTTAAACAGAGTATTCGCTAATATTAGCTGAATTTTATTACAGAACAGTCTTTCTCCTCTCTCATTCCTTGTCCCAAGCCTATATTCACCTGTAACCTTTTCTTCTACTCTTTCCCCTACACTGCATTACAGTCGCCCATGACTGTTAGATTTTCATCTCCCTTTATGTAATGTGCTACCGTTACATTATGTACTTTCTCTGTCTCTTCATTGTCATCTTGCGACGTCGGCATGTATACCTGAACTTCCGTTGTTGGCGATAGTTTGCTGTCGACTCTGATAAGAACAACCATATCACTCAACTGTTCACAGTAACACACTATTTACCCTACTTTTCTATTCATAGTAAATCG
Organism: Schistocerca americana; assembly: GCF_021461395.2. Lineage (NCBI taxonomy): Eukaryota > Metazoa > Arthropoda > Insecta > Orthoptera > Acrididae > Schistocerca > Schistocerca americana. The sequence continues at coordinate 909,639,534 of NC_060120.1, forward strand.
TATTCCATTATACCAAAACAGTTTTGCATCACCTCGGTTCCGAAAGTTCCGGAACCTGTACAGGAAATTGAAGTAGATATCAACATAAACATCATTTCCGCCCTTTTTATTGCCCATGAAAATCACACAATGCATGTTGTACCACCATACGGCGAGACCTTCACAGGTGGTAGTCCAGATTGCTGTACACACCGGTACCTCTAATACCCAGTAGCACGTCCTCTTGCATTGATGCACGCCTGTATTCGTCGGGACATACTATCCACTAGCTCCTCAAGTCCAGATTGTCCCACTCGTCTACGGCGATTTGGCGTAGATCCCTCAGAGTGGTTGGTGGGTCACGTAGTCCATAAACAGCCCTTTTTAATCCATCCCAGGCATGTTCGATACGGTTCATGTCTAGAAAACATACTGGCCATTCCTGTCGTTATCCTGAAGGAAGTCATTCACAAGATGTGCACTAAGACGAATGCCTCGCCAATATGCTCCCGATATGGTTGCACTATCGGTCGGAAGAATCAATACGCAAAGAAGTGGGATACGGAAGTACTAAGGAATGACGAGATACGTTTGAAGTTCTCTAACGCTATAGATACAGCAATAAGGAATAGCGCAGTAGGCAGTACAGTTGAAGAGGAATGGACATCTCTAAAAAAGGCCATCACAGAAGTTGGGAAGGAAAACATAGGTACAAAGAAGGTAGCTGCGAAGAAACCATGGGTAACAGAAGAAATACTTCAGTTGATTGATGAAAGGAGGAAGTACAAACATGTTCCGACAAAATCAGGAATACAGAAATACAAGTCGCTGACGAATGAAATAAATAGGAAGTGCAGGGAAGCTAAGACGAAATGGCTGCAGGAAAAATGTGAAGACATCGAAAAAGATATAATTGTCGCAAGCACAGACTCAGCATACAGGAAAGTCAAAACAACCTTTGGTGACATTAAAAGCAACGGTGGTAACATTAAGAGTGCAACGGGAATTCCACTGTTAAATGCAGAGGAGAGAGCAGATAGGTGGAAAGAATACACTGAAAGCCTCTATGAGGGTGAAGATTTGTCTGATGTGATAGAAGGAGAAACAGGAGTCGATTTAGAAGAGACAAGGGATCCGGTATTAGAATCGGAATTTACGGTCAAATAAGGCAGAAGGGATAGATAACATTCCATCAGAATTTCTAAAATCATTGGGGGAAGTGGCAACAAAACGACTATTCACGTTGGTGTGTAGAATATATGAGTCTGGCGAAATACCATCTGAATTTCGGAAAAGCATCATCCATACAATTCCGAAGACGGCAAGAGCTGACAAGTGCGAGAATTATCGCACAATCAGCTTAACAGCTCATGCATCGAAGCTGCTTACAAGAATAATTTACAGAAGAATGGAAAAGAAAATTGAGAATGCGCTAGGTGACGATCAGTTTGGCTTTAGGAAAAGTAAAGGGACGAGAGAGGCAATTCTGACGTTACGGCTAATAATGGAAGCAAGGCTAAAGAAAAATGGGGCAAGCTGTTCGAGATTCTGAAAAAAGTAGGGGTAAGCTATAGGGAGAGACGGGTCATATACAATACGTACAACAACCAAGAGGGAATAATAAGAGTGGACGATCAAGAACGAAGTGCTCGTATTAAGAAGGGTGTAAGACAAGGCTGTAGCCTTTCGCCCCTACTGTTCAATCTGTACATCGAGAAAGCAATGATGGAAATAAAAGAAAGGTTCAGGAGTGGAATTAAAATACAAGGTGAAAGGATATCAATGATACGATTCGCTGATGACATTGCTATCCTGAGTGAAAGTGAAGAAGAATTAAATGATCTGCTGAACGGAATGAACAGTCTAATGGGTACACAGTATGGTTTGAGAGTAAATCGGAGAAAGACGAAGATAATGAGAAGTAGTAGAAATGAGAACAGCGAGAAACTTAACATCAGGATTGATGGTCACGAAGTCAATGAAGTTAAGGAATTCTGCTACCTAGGCAGTAAAATAAGACAGAGATTGGAATACGTCAAGCAAATAATTGAGGACGTAGGTTGCAAGTGCTACTCTGAGATGAAGAGGTTAGCACAGGAAAGGAATTCGTGGCGGGCCGCATCAAACCAGTCAGTAGACTGACGACAAAAACAAAAAAATTCGGTCAAAGGATGGCATTCACGTATCGTACAGCTATTACGGCGCCTCCCATGACCACCAGCGGCATACGTCGGCACCACATAATGCCAGCCCAAAACAGCACGTAACCTCCACCTTGCTGCACTCGCTGGACAGTGTGTCTAAGGCGTGTAGCCTGACCGGGTTGCTTCCAAAAACGTCCCCGACGATTGTCTGGTTGAAGGCATATGCGACACTCATCGCTGATACCAATCCTGAACGGTCCATTCGGCACGTTGTTGGTCCCAACTGTACCTCTCTGCTTACATCTTTGGGCGGGTTTAGTGACATCTCTGAATAGTCAACGTGTATCTTCAGGAGTTCTAGGAACCGGGGTGATTTAAACCTTTTTTTGATGTGTCTATCTACTTTGACCCTTTACATTTCCCTCTTCAGATTTACTAGATTCCCTACCACATTCAAGCTTCTGACATTCCACTCCCCGACTCGTAGAACGTTATTCTTTCATTGGTTATTCAGTCTTTTTCTAGTGGTCAAGTCCCCTTGGCAGTCCCCTCCCAGAGATCCGAATGGGGGACTATTCCGACTATTTCGCCAATGGAGGGATCATTAAGGCACTTTTTCAATTACTGTCTTGTGGATACACGTTATGTGTCTTTAGTTCATTGGTTTCCATTGCCTTCTGCATCCTCATGCCGTTGATCATCACTGAATCTTCCGACTTTAGGGGCAGTTTCCCAACCCAAGGACAAGAGGGTACCCTGAATTTCTGTCCACTCCTTTTCTTTGACAAGACCATTGGCAGAATGGGGGTGACTTCTTATGCCGAAAGTCTTCGGCTGCCAATGCTGATTATTAATCAAAATTTAAGCGGTGTCGGTTTTCTAAACCGGGACCAAGTCCACTTTGGTTACTAATCAAAGACGCTACACCTAGACCGATAGTGCAGTATCGCGTATAAAAGGACAGTGCATTAGCGGAGCTGTCATTCGTGCTCGAGGTTTCCGACGTGATTATGGCTTCACGACGGGAGTTAACAGACTGTGAACGCAGAGTGGTAGTTGGAGCTAGACGCATGGGACATTCCATTTCGGAAATCGATAAGGATTTCAGTACCAGTATCAAGAGTATGTTGAGAATACCAAATTCCTGGCATTACCTCTCACTACGCACACGGCAGTGGCCTATGGCCTTCACTTAACGACCGAAAACAGCGGTGTTTGCATAGAGTTGTCGGTGCTAACAGACAAGCAACGCTGCGTGAAATAACAGCAATAATCAATATGGGACATAAGACAAACGTATCCGTTAGGGCGTTACGGCGAAATCTGGCGTTAATGGTCTACGGCAGCAGACGACCGACGCGTGTACCTTTACTAACAGCACGACGTCGCCTGCAGCACCTCTCCTGGGCTCGTGACCGTATCTCTTGGACCCTAGACGACTGGAAAACAGCGGTCTGGTCAGATGAGTCCCGATTTCAGTCCCGAAGAGCTAATGGCAGGGTTCGAGTGTGGCGCAGAAAAAATGGCTCTGAGCACTATGGGACTCAACATCTTAGGTCATAAGTCCCCTAGAACTTAGAACTACTTAAACCTATCTATCCTAAGGACATCACACACATCCATGCCCGAGGCAGGATTCGAACCTGCGACCGTAGCAGTCCCGCGGTTCCGGACTGCAGCGCCGGAACCGCTAGACCACCGCGGCCGGCCTGTGGCGCAGACTCCATGAAGCCATGCACCCAAGTTGTCAACAAATCACTGTGCATGCAGGTGATTGGCTCCTTAATGGTGTATGCTGTGTTTACATGGAATGGACTGGGTCCTCTGGTCCAAATGAACCGATCACTGATTGGAAATGGTTATGTTCGGCTACTTGAAGACCATTTGCAGCCATTCATGGGCTTCATGTTCTCAAACAACGTTGGAATTTTTACGGATAACAATGCGCAATGTCACGGGATCACAGTTGTTCGCGACTGGTTGGAAGAACATTCTGGACAATTCGAGCATATGATTCAGGCACCCAGTTATAGTACACAATCGAGGGGTCAGTCCGTGCACAAAATTCTGCACCAACAATACTTTAGTAATTATGGACGGCTATAGAGGCAACGTGACTCAGTATTTCTGCAGGGGGCGTCTAAAGACTTGTTGAGGACATGCCACGTTGAGGTGCTTAACTACTCCGGGCAAAAGGAGGTCCGGTCCGATTATAGGAGGTATCACATGACTTACGTCAACTCAGTGTACATTGTTATAACGGATAAAATTTTGTTTTATGCAGTTGTTTACGCCGAGCGCAGACAATATTAAAGTGCCCACCAATCTTCATGGCCTCTCTTAACTTAACTCAATGCTTTACACGTAAGTGTTGTGTCTAGGCAAGACAGCCTAGACACAATGCGAGGAAGCCGAAAGGCACGCGCTAAGCTAAAGCAGGATGGCGTGAGGTCTGAAACAGGATACATAATGAATGCTATAAAGAAAAGTACGTAGCTGCTGGAATACTTAACTTTAATCCATCCTTGTGGTACATTTGGAGATTGTGGCGATACAAGTGAGACTCTTTAGATACATGCAATGTTACTAATGGCGCCTTGCTAGGTCGTAGCCATTGACTTAGCTGAAGGCTATTCTAACTATCTGCTCTGCAAATGAGCGAGGCTCCGTCAGGGTGCATCGCTAGCTACGTCGTCCGTACAACTGGGGCGAGTGCTAGTACGTCTCTCTAGACCTGCCGTGTGGTGGCGCTCGGTCTGCTATCACTGAAAGTGGCGACACGCGGGTCCGACATGTACTAATGGACCGCGGCCGATTTAAAGGCTACCACCTAGCAAGTGTGGTGTCTGGCGGTGACACCACAGTAAGTATGTCGGGGATTCCCAGATCTGAAACAAGAGCGTCACAGATGTCAGATTTCGTTCGGGGGGTTCCCTGCCTCTCCCGTCGAAAACACTGCGTGTCAGGAAGTGCGTCATCGTGATACTCTGCAACGCATATGAAGTCGATCTTACAGTGTTCAACATGGATTTGTATCAAACCTTTAATGCAATGCGTATATTAAGTGGCATGCCGACAAGTCAAAAACCACGCGCGAGCTCTTTCTCTTAATCTCTTGTAGAAGGAACCTAGGATGAACTACACCAACAAGAACTCTCTTAGTGACCATGTAAATCCGGATACTGCAAAGCTTCGTAATGATACGGCACAAACAAAGGTACAAACAATTATATCTTTCATCTACAAAGTAAGTAAAGAATCACTGACAATTAATTTTTATGTTTCCGGCGTTGTGTGGAATTCCGGTATTCTATAGAATGCCTGGGAAAGGTATAGCATTCCTGATGGCTTTAGACAAACTGTGAAATATAAGTTTTTTGTAAAAATGTTACATCCTTTTCATAGGCATCATACACAGTTCCTAGGCATTATACATAATCGCCAGTACCATTTACGCGAAGTGTTAGAAGGGTGCAAAACTGAGCAGACTTGATATATAGATACGCATATGAAACTGAAAGAACAAAACTAGAAAATGAAGCACAGGATATCCTTACCGGGAAACAATGAAAACAGAAATGAGATTGAACTATTTCTTACAGTAAGTACTCACTTTTCTGCTTCACAAAAAAACACATTTCGGCAATTTGATCTGGTACATAAATTTCACGACTTAAAGAAAAATGCAAACAGAATATTTTTACCGATAAAACACAAAGCAGAGCAGGCATGACCTACTTGTTGCAGCGGGGAGGCTAGATCGACGTTTTGAGTTGCACTTTATTTTAGAAACTTTGGCATTTCGTGTTGCACATATAGCTGACGAATCTTTGGCCGATTCCTGAGGACTAAGAAGAGACATTTCGTGGTCAGGAACGTCTTCAGTTCTCGTTAAGTTATTTGGACATTCGGCAAATTCTGATCTCACGTAAAGCTGCTTCAAGATTCCTTCTGCAGTTCGGTAGAAGCCATCTTCCGTTATGTTCATAACAACTGCCAACAGTCGTCCCTCCCTTTGTCAACGACACGAATCGAAACTCGCACAGTGGTATCCAAAGGCACAGGAGAAATTTTTTGTCAGAATCCATTTTCATGTTTTCGGCCTGAATCTTAAGGTTCAATTTCGATTCCGTTTCACTTTGAATACCTTTCTCAATATTGAAGCAAACACTGCACAAAATGCTAAACCCATAACCTACTTCGTCCTCGTCGTCATAGTCTTCAGGAGAATGTCCACTGATGGCATGAACATTTCGGCAACACTTTTAATGATATTTAATTGCAACCCTCAGCTGCCGACAGGTGTTGTTGATATACCTCGATGGGGACAGCTGAAAATACGTGCCCCGAATGGGACTCGAACCCGGGAACTCCTGCTTACATGGTAGACGCTCTATCCATCTGAGCCACCGAGGACATTGGTGAACAGCGCGACTACAGGGACTTATCCCTTGCACGCTTCCCGTGAGACCCAACTGTCCACAATCTACATACGTCGGAGCACACGTTTCCAGCTGTCCCCATCGAGAAATTTCAATACCACCTGTCTCAGCTGAGGGTTTCAGTTAATTATCACTAATTCTAGAGAAGCTGCACGGTCATCAGTGGTATCTGTTCTTTCGAGAACAGTTACTATCTTCATATAAACACTTTTAATACCTAGGAAACCGCTGGTTTCTTTTGAGCAGACGCAACAGACAAAAGAAGCATTTTTGGTAACCACAGAAATGAAGGGCTCTTCGATAACCACTACTACATTTCACCAAGGGGAGAGAGGGGGTTAAAATTTAAAAAAAATACCTCACGTACTTAATGGACGTCCCCTAACTGTGAAGCGAAGCTCAGTGTACAGTTCTTGTCCATACATAAGCTGGATGACACTGCTCACATATACCGAGCGAGGTGGCGCAGTGGCTAGCACACTGGACTCGCATTCGGGAGGACGACGGTTAAATCCCGCGTCAGGCCATCCTGATTTAGGTTTTCCGTGATTTCCACGAATCGCTCCAGACAAATGCCTTGATGGTTCCTTTGAAAGGGCACGGCCGCCTTCCCCGTCCTTCCCTAATCCGATGAGACCGATGACCTCGCTGTCTGGTCTCATCCCGCAGACAATCCAACCAGTGCGCACATATTTATTTCTTCTCTGGAGTTCCACCGCACTGATTCGTTGGTTTTAACCCTTCACCACCCTCTCCCACAGCCAGATTGGTCATACACGGTGGATGACTGAGTTATCGTAAGCGTAGCAGTTCGAAAATATGGCGTTCGGTTCCGAATTAAGTCCCAAACCTATGGGGAAATGTACGTCTACTAAGGCCAGTGTTTAGTATGTGCAGACCTCTAGGTGCAGACCGACCAGGGGAAATTTCATGACAAGTAATTAACATAAACAACAATTCAGACCAATTTTCGAATTACAAGCCCATAACGTAGCATTTAAAGTTTAGTATTTAATTGTTTTATATTTTGGCGTATAATTTTTGACTTAATCAAGTCATAAGATTGACAAGAGAAAGAATTTTCGTTTCTCGCTTCCACTTCCAAATTCCTCTTTCTTTTATGACATTTAGTCTGTATTTTATGATGGTCCATAGCAGTAGATTACTCAGCGCCTTATTGCATTAATGACTGTGGTCTGCTGTTGCATAATTGTTATTCGCCTGCTATGACTGGTACAGCCGCAGGGCGTTTCAGAGTCTTCACATCAGCCGTCTAGGGGTGATAGAACATATCATGGGGGACAACTTTCGTGGGAGATAAAGGTACTCGCTGTCGATTGCCAGCGACGCAAGATTTTTTTATTGAATTCGCTGGCCCTAGGACGACGAGCTTTCACCTAACTTACAGGGTCTACTAATGCGTGTGTTGTGTTTGCATTCTACCTACCCCAGCAAATTGCTAACAGTGATTTTTGGAAGAGAAACCTTAAGAATATGTGTCTCTAAGAAGAGAGACATTTTAGAACCGAATCTTTTGCTCATCCTGCCCACTTTCAAGTGGAGCAGATGACTGGCTTATAGGCAACCCACATTGCATATGAACGCTGCAGAGTGCCGATGCCTTGCCCCGCCTCTCAGGGCATAATCATGTATAAAACATGCCCCTAACAAAGTATATACCCCATGATGTTATCTATCATCCCTAGACGTTTGATGCGCCGTTAGGAGTGTTCAGTGCACTGTGAGTTCGAAGACGCATGTACTCTGCACTGCATTAAAGTCTGATGTTAGTTCCGTCACAGTTCGCCGCCTGTCATGTTTTAACAGTCTTCCCAGCCTATGCCGTCCGACACCTGTAATGAGGGGTGGCCGCCCAACCACACGACGCCTGGTTTCACGTTCGTTTCAAAAATGGTTCAAATGGTTCAAATGGCTCTAGGCACTACGGGACTTAACATCTGAGGTCATCAGTCCCCCAGACTTACAACTAGTTACACCTAATTAAAGACATCACACACATCCATGCCCGAGGGAGGATTCAAACCTGCGACCGTAGCAGCAGCGCGGTTCCGGCTGAGCCGCCTAGAACCGCTCGGCCACAGCGCCCGTCCACCTTGGTTTCGCACTCCTCGAACACCCTACGAGTCGAGCAGTTTCAGAAATGTTTGTGCCTAGCCTCCGGGCCATCACAATCTGCCCTCGATCAATCTCAGATACAGCGCCCATTCTGCTCACGCCCAGCACGCTCATCGATACTACATGCACCGTGCGTGTGTCTGACTAGCAGTCATTCCTCGCCAGGTGACGCTGCTCTCGTCTGGACGGGTTTACATCGATAGCAGATCAGTGGTCATAAAGTTATAGTTGATCAGTGCATACATATTGTCCTTACCATGCTATGTGCCTGCAACGGCTCCAGGTGGAAGTCAGTCGATGTGAGTGGTGGCAGTGTGTTAATGTTCTTGGTTCATGAGAGAGTATCGTGATTACTGGCTGATCCGCAGTTACTCTAGCACACATCGCTTCCAACCGTGAGGGGTACTTGCTAGCTGTCTCAAGCCTGTTTCTTCTCCCCTCACCCTTTTCCCTCTCGGTCAACAGAAGAACGTTGGAAGACATCTCTCATAGTCTTTTTGTTCTGCTGCGAAGGTTCTTTGCGAGACTACCCATCCTGTTAGCGTTACTTTCGAATTCTGTGTCATAGCGACGTCCAGTCTATAAACATATTTCCACGCTTTAGACATTCAGCATAAGTTAAATTTCATTATCAAGTTTTACAATATTCACGTAAAAACATTATTTACATACATCACTAGTTTTGAAGAACAATAAAAAAGCTGATGCCAAAATGAGATTTTCACTCAGCAGCGGAATGTCCGCTGATATGAAACTTCCTGGCAGATTAAAACTGTGTGCCCGACCGAGACTCGAACTCGGGACCTTTGCCTTTCGCGGGCAAGTGCTCTACCATCTGAGCTACCGAAGCTGTGAGTACCGGACGTGAGTCGTGCTTCGGTAGCTCAGATGGTAGAGCGCTTGCCCGCGAAAGGCAAAGGTGCCGAGTGCGAGTCTCGGTCCGGCACACAGTTTTAATCTGCCAGGAAGTTTCATATCAGCGCACACTCCGCTGCAGAGTGAAAATCTCATTCTGGAAACATCCCCCAGGCTGTGGCTAATCCATGTCTCCACAATATCCTTTCTTTCAGCAGTGCTAGTTGTGCAGGGTTCGCAGGAGAGCTTCTGTAAAGTTTGGAGGGTAGGAGGCACTGGCAGAAGTAAAGCTGTGAGGACGGGGCGTCAGTAGTACTTGGGTAGCTCAGTTGGTAGAGCACTTGCCCGCGAAAGGCAAAGATCCCGAGTTCGAGTCTCGGTCCGGCACACAGTTTTAATGTGCCAGGATGTTTAAAAAAAGCTGATGATTTCTGGTGTCAACTGACTTACTTGGTCGTAGTTTCTGTTCGAATTTTGGATAAAAAGACTTGCTGCCAGATGATTGTAGCAAAATTATATACAACCACTATCCTTTTTTTTTTTTTCAGCCTTCGCTGGTGCTACCTAGAGAGACCGTCCGTCTTCGAATTCGTTCATTTATCACTTAAATTTTAGACTTCGCTCATTCTAATATTTGTAGTTGTAACAGAGCAGATAATGTAGGTTTGGCCCCTGGCAACATCGACATTGTCGAATACTTAACTACAATAAATGTTGTTGATTTCTTGAAGGTTATACTGTGAGGCAGCAAAACGTGTCCAGGGTGCGAGAAAATGAGGCACCTCCTATTCCGGCGTTCCTCAGCTGGTGCAGCAAAAAGCGGCGTGGCGCCCATGACGAGGCGCGCACCCGAGTTTCTTAGTCGCTAGACGCGTGTTACTTCTCGCGCAGGCCTCGCTCAGGTAAATTACGTCCAACGACCACCTGCCAGCAGGGACCCAATGGAGCGGAACGCAAGGCGACAGGACGGCTAATTAGCAAGGCTGTGCCTCTCCAGCAGTAAATTAACCGCGCCGTTCGCACATAGCGCCGAAAATTTATGTCTAATCTGCTCTGACATACTTGCTAAACTACTGCTCGAACAGGCTAGCAGCGTTTCATACACTGATTTACATTCCACTGTCATTGTGATAAGTGAACCGACTAATACGAGGGCTGGATCTTTAATGCTGGACACTACTTACTCGTATTTGCAACTGATACAACCTACGCAGGGCGTTCAGCAACTACTGCATCAAATTTTTTTCTCAGCCATTTTCGGTTGTAAAAATGAGGAATTTACTGTGGAACTTTCTTTCTTTCTTTCACTAGTGCCATGTCCCGCACTGACGCAGGGTCGGCATTGTTAGGAACGGATTTGGCCCCTCCTGCTGCCACCCCATACCCCCCGGGACGAAATTAGTGTACCCCAGCTATCTATGTCTAGTGTTAATTCATGGAATAGTGCGAACGTATTCAGATGTGGGTGAGTGGTGTAACTAAGGCGGGACGTGGGGAGCAGCCCGATATTCACCTAGCGGGATGTGGAAAACCGCCTAAAAATCACATCCAGGCTGGCTGGCACACCGGCACTCGTCGTTAATCCGCCGGGCGGATTCGATCCGGGGCCGGAACGCCTACCGAAGTCCAGGAAGCAGCGCGTTAGCGTTCTCGGCTATCCTTTCGGGTGCGTAATTTACTGTGGAACATTGTGCAATATTCCGGTTTCAGTTCCTACAGGTTCATGAAGTTCCGATAGGTGGCGGCGCTATACGTAGCCAACGAAAGGGCTTTTTTTTGTCAGAAAAGCAGAGCATCGCCGATGTTCATAGGCGCTTGCACGTAGTCTGTGGAGACCTGACAGTGAAAAAAAGCACGGTGAGTCGTTGGGCGAGGCGTCTGTCATCATCGCAACAAGGCCGCCCTTGCCGTTCTGCCGCACACAGATGTGACTGCTGCAATGTTGGAACGTGCGGACACTCTCATTTTGCTGCGAACTGGACGTCAGTGTTGGTAGTGCCGACACACCTGTCCACCAGCTGGGTTACTCGAAGGCGAATGCCCGCTGGATACTCACCACCTAACAGAAAACCATAAAGCGCAACGAAGGATCATATGTGCAGAGCTGCTTGTGCGTTACAAGGCTGACCGCGACCATTTTTTGTCGAACATCATCCCGGGCGATGGGACATGGGTTCACCATTTCGAACCGGGAACACAACAGCAATCCATGGAGTGGTGCCACACCACCTCTCCTCCGAAAGGGAAAGTTCAAAGCCACACCCTCAGCCGGTAAAGTCATGGCGACTGTCTTCTGTAACTCTGAAGGGGTTATTCTGTTTTATGTCCACCCTCACGATGCAGCAGTCAACTCTGAAGTGTATTGTGATCCATCAGGAAATTGAAGAAACCAATTGAGAGAGCGCTCGTCTCCATAAAAATGCAGACAATCTCCTCCTTCTTCATGACAATGCAAAGACTCGCACAAGTCTATGCACCCTAGAGGAGCTCACAAAATTTCATTGGACTGTTCTTTCTTATGCACTCCACAACCGAGTTCTCGCACTTTCCGTCCGCTTGACTCGACGAAGGATGCACTCTTGAGAAGCTTTACGTGGATGATGGGCAGATTCTTGATGCAACAAGACGTTGGCTCCGATATCGACCAGAATAGCGGTACCATGCTGGCCTACAACCCCTTCCAGTGTCGTGGCGTAAAGCCGTCATATTGAACGGAGATTATGTTGAAAAACAGGGTTTTGTAGCTAAAACAATGGGGAATGATATGGTAAACTGAATAAAACCAACCTGCTTTCAGAAAAGAAATGTGTTCCATCACTTATTGAACGCCCTTTGTATATTACTAATTGGATGAAATGGAAATGAGCGTTTGGCGTCATTGGCCTGGGGATCTTACGGGGCAGGTCCGGCCGCCTTGGTGCAGGTCTTGTTACATTGGACGCCACATTGGGCGACCTGCGCGCCGAATGGGGATGAAATGATAATGAAGACAACACAACAGCCAGTCCCTGAGCGGAGAAAATCCCCGACCCAGCAGCAGTCCGTCACGCTGGCCATTCAGCTATAGGGACGGACACTAAATTGATAAAACGACCACACAGTCTGAGTTTCGGGTTGCCTATTTAACGGCTTCCAGAGGCAACAAAAATTTTATTCTCAGATGTTTGCGTAATTATTGGCCAAATGTAGAAATTAAAAATGCTGTCATTCCTTACTCATTAAGAGGTATTACTTTACGTTAAAAGTCTAACATAATAACTCAGTTACTGAAGTTGGAAACTGTTTATGTCTTGATGCACCGTAAATCACGGCGCGCAGATTACCCAGTTTATATTCATATAGTTTTTGAGAATGAGAGCACTGTAAGTGTAATTACAAATCCTTTCTAGTCCATTTCTCCCTTACGGCCTCACAAAATAACAAAATCAGTGTATCACCTATTGAAACTGGCTTTTTTTGCCAGCAATGTGGAACTCGTAGGAAACTTTGAAGAGAATAGCTCGAACGGAGCTGTCTATGGTCCGATGAATGTCTGGAACAGTTCTGAAGCGTATGCCACGAAGTGCTTCCTTTATCTTGGGAATCAAGTCGAAGACATGTGAATGTGGTGGATGGTAGAGCGCTTCCCAGTGCCCTCGACCGAAGAACACATTCGCAACTCGCGCTGTACGCACCCCCATATTGTCTCTGCAAAACGACGGGTTGGCTCTCCAGAAAGTATCGCCGCTTCTTTCTCATAGCTAGTCGTAGATTGCGTTCTAAAATTGATCACCAATAGTGTGCACCGACGGTCTGCCGTTGATGGAACAGTGTGTGTTACAATGACCCTGATACGGTTGTGCGTGAGAAATACCATAACTGGGACAATGACGAATTCGTTTGATTGGCTCATATGATTTGACCCATGTCTCATACTGGGTAATGATACGGCATAAGAAAGCGTCTCATTCACGATCTTAGCGTTGCAAGTGGATGCGAACAACGTCGTATCGTAGCCATTTCCGCATGTCCGTCAAATAATGAGGAACCGATCGCGATGCAATTTTCCTCACGCCCCGATGTTTGTTCAGAATGTGGAACGCGATCTTGTGCTCTAAACCTGTCTCTCGGGTCAGCTCGCAAACCATTTGGCGTATTTTTACCTTAGGATAAGTTAGTTGTAGGACCTAGTTTATAGATACTAATCTTAGGAACCTGCAGCGACCAACACCATGGCCTGCCCAGTGTCAGGGGCACGCTCATTGGGGTTAGCTCAATGAGCAAGGCCCTATAGTAGGTTTATATTTTCAGCTGACACATTTGTAACGCTGCAGGCTTTAATGACTAGTCTGTAGTTAGTTAGGTTACCACTTAGTACTTAAATAACATATTGCTTTGCCCATTGTAGCTCCCATATAGTGTTCTTACTAACTAGTTACTAAATCATACTTGGAATAGCTGCAATAAAAAGTATAAATGTATAAGTATTTACGGCCCACTAATCACATAAGGTAGTGGGCTACATTGTATAATTAATAAGCTTTTGAAAATAAAGAATTTAAAAAAAAACCATTTGGCGTCGGCCACTGTCCGTAACGCGATAAGAGCGGACACTTCGACAGAGGGACGACCTGGCTCACGAATTTCTCTCACTCTTTGACGTCCCGCTTTTAAAACTTTCAGCCATCTTGCCATTTATATGCAAGCAATGTAGCTATCCCGCAATCCTCTAGAAAATCCTGATGATACTTGTCGTGCTGCACGTCCTCTGGTACTTTCAATTTTAATCCAACGATATGGTTCTGGTTTCTAAAAAAACGTGACGACACTACATTAGAAAGTCCGCTAAGTGGGGCTGTGTTCTCGCAAATGCGCATGCGAGCGGTTGTGAGTGTGTGGGTTTTATTTTTGTCAAGTTGCGCAATGGATTGATCCAACAAGTACCCTTTGGCTCCTGCAAGAAACAGTTTCCACCTCACGCTACCACAGAAGTCAGACAGACGCTCCTAATGTACCAACAAGAACTGCTTGAAAAACATTCAGCAACAAATATCTTCTGGAGTCGTCCGCTGTAAGGAAAAGACACACAAGTATTCTATATATTCTTACGCAACTAGTGGAATGCTTGGGTACGGGAGTATTGCTAGTTAGTGTAAGAAAAACATTAAACGAACGAAAAATATAATTTATTACAAAACATTCTGAGAAATCAAGTGAAACTTTTTCTTATAAAATGATAATAAATTTCTGGGCTCTTTTCGGAACAGCAGATTGCCTCTTATGAATAGGAATGCTATTATTTTACAAAGTATGGAAAGGTTCTTTTCTCCCTTTTCGTTAAGAATGTTATTTACTCGGCAGAATGGCTGAGAGCGGCGCCTACTTAACTTGAATAACTTTTCTAGGTACGGTCAAAGCTGTCGTGTGAGAAATGTAGTGGAATGTACTGTTAGAGAGGACAGATGTGGCTCGCATACGCTGTAGCGCACAGTACCGTGAGCTGCGACGACTGCTGCCTGCGTCGCTCGCTGCTGACAAATAACACAACTATCTCTTTATATCTGGATTGACCTTCGCCAATCAAACTCTCCCTACGCCTTGATGAAGTCAAGGACTCCTACCCGCCCCTAGTCTAACTATTGGAGTGGTACATCGGCCAGATAACCAGTCCACCGCGATACCACTCAATACTCGCTCGCAGGCGTTTAACTAGTACTCTGCCCGTGTTCACTCCGCACAATACGTGTGGCGGCCAACACAGTGAACAACGCTTAATCGCGATCAACTCTATGTCACTCCGATTCGCTACCGACTGAGGCGCTCTCCCAGTGAAGTACCAGCGCACTCGCTCTCGTTATGTGTTCCCACTCCAAGCGCGACAACGGAACGGCCCCATTTTCTGGAAGAGTTGCAAGGGTATATCACCTTCCCTCACTCCTCTGACTCTTTGTGTCAGAAATATTCCGCCAATCAGCGTTGCTCTTTTAAACAGGAGAATGATGTTTCATTTAAGTCGACCAATGCGGAAATCTGTAGTATCTCTGTTAGGCGTATACTGTTCTCCTGTGAGAACTCCGTAACTACGCAGTCGGTCCGTCAAAAAATGCGTCTTCTGGGTGCTCCCACACAATGTAGCGGAATTTGCTTTTAAGTCGAACACGGGGGTCGTTATACCTTCGCTCTGGCAAAAGCTGTCTTCGATCTGGGCGGTCGCTTCGGCCGAAGTAGGTATGTTGTTGACCGAGTCCTCTGAGGAGACGGTCTTCCCAGTGGGCTGGTTTCCTGTGGCCGTCATGTTGTGTTCGCCAGTCTCGACTTTTTTAACCTCGCTTACATGAATTCACACAAAATTGACTCTACTTTATCGAGTTTGGGTTCGAATGATGCGTCTTGATGTGCAGAATACGATTGTGAGGCCGGAATAAGTAAGAAATGATGGTCAGGAGACCACACCACCTTACACGGTGTGTGGAGGGAAAGTTCATTTGAGCTGTAATAAGGCAGTCGTGTATGACTAAACAGTGGTATAAGCGATATTATTTGATTCCGTTGCGTTGCATTTTTGTGGCAGTGTTGCCACTATTAAAGGTCCACTCCTCGTATACATAATGGAGTTATCAATATTGAACTAAAATTGTCCTCTGTGTAAAGTAGGAATAATTTTCCTCCGTGTATAAACAAGTATGACACCAGTTTTTTTGTGAGCATCAGGCATGCTGACCAAGCTGCAACTGCTTCCACTATATGCAGAAAATTATAGCTCGCCTGAAGAACTTCCTGTCTCATTGACGGTGGCAGCATAAAAAAATCACACACCAAGAAGGAGTTGTGCGGCATAAACGGAAGTTGTGTCTCTACATCCGACATATGATTTGTGTTCATATTTCGCGTCAGTCGCGTAAGAGTAGCGCCTGTATGAGTATACAAATCGCGTTTGCTTTAAACACACGCTGTAACAGTCATGGTGAGTAAATGTTGGTCAAGAATGCCTTTAAGGCGGCAAACACACCATTATCGACACCTCAGAGTTCTAATGACGTCGTGTAATAGGGCTACAAGAATCTGGAGGTTCCTTCTACGACACTGCAGAAAGACTTAACAGGAATGTAGCCAGTGCACATGATTGCTGACAGAGGTGGCCACGAGAATGTACGGTCGCAAGACGACCGGGCTCCGGACGGCCACATGGCATTACCGAGAGGGAGGACCATAGTGTTCAGCTTACGGTTCTGGCGCATCGTACTGCACCTGCAGCAACAATATGAGCAGCAGTTGCCACCACAGTGACACAACGAAATGTTACAAATCGGTTACTTCAGCGACAGCTCCGAGCCAGACGCCCTGCAGCGTGCATTCAAAAAAATGGTTCAAATGGCTCTGAGCACTATGGGACTTAACTGCTGAGGTCATCAGTTCCCGTAGCAATTAGAACTACTTAAACCTAAATAACCTAAGGACATCACACACATCCATGCCTGAGGCAGGATTCGAACCTGCGACCGTAGCGGTCGCGCGGTTCCAAACTGTAGCGCCTAGAACCACTCGGCCGCCCCGTCCGGCCAGCGTGCATTCCATTGATCCCCAACCGCCACCATTTGCAAATTCAGTGGCGTCAAGCGATAGTTCATTGGTTGGCAGGGTGGAGGTTTGTTGTGTTTGCTGATGAAAGCTGGTTCTGTCTCGGTCCCAGTAGTGCCCGTGTGTTCGTTAGGAGGAGGTCAGTCGAGAGCCTGCAACCACCTTGTCTGCGTGCTAGATACAATGGAACTACACCTGGAGTTATGGTCTGGGATGCGATTTCGTATGACAGCAGAAGCACTCTCGTGGGTTTTATAACCCAATGAAAAGACAAACATACAGGGTGATTCAGTTGGCTCTACCGATTTCGTTTTCCGCTTACCTACATGGCAGAAGAATGTTGTTGGCCAGTTTGCTCTGGAGATGTAAAGCACATTGTCACAATGTCGCAGAATAACTGGTCAAGTATACAAAGATATCTTACACCTGTTGTACAAATTTTATTTATGAAACTTTTTTAGCACATTAACGCAGCCACTCATGTGTTAATCTTCTCATTGCCCTAGAACCGGAAAGTTGTTGCTTCCATGCTTCCCATTTTGATATCTCTTGTTAATTTTGTTGTTTCCGATGGTGAAACACACATTATATGGCAACCTTTATGAACCACTTACGAAAGATTAAGCACTATAAAAGGAATAAATTTAAAGAGACATCCAAAACTTGTATGACTGTACTGCTAATTACGCAAAGGAAGACTGGAGACACTTGAACAAGTGGGGCAGAAATAATTTATCTTGGTCCAAAGATTCCGTATACGAGGGCTATTCGGAAAGCAAGGAAAGATAGGTCGCGAAATGGAAACCACAGTGAAAACCACAACTGTTTTATTTGCAACGTTAGCTACACCTTCTAGCTACTTCTCTACACAGTCGCCGCTCAGACCTAGACATTTGTCGTAGCGTTGTACCAGCTTTTCAATTCTCTCGTTATAGAAGACAGCGGATTGTGCTTTTCGACAATTTTCTGCTCTGGATTGCAGCTCGTTGTCTGTGTCAAAATATTGTCTTCATAGGCAGCGGTTCATTTGAACAGAGAAGAACCTCAGGGGTAGCCAAATACGGGCTACATTGTGGATGATCAAATACTTCCCATCGAAAACACTGCAGGAGCATCTTCATTGCCCCTGCAGAGTGCGGCAGAGAATTGTCGTGTAGAACGAACTGCATGACAGTTATGTTATGTGGATTGCATAGCTTCAGGCGAAATGTTTCGCCAGGCTCTCATACTTGATGGGAGGCGCTAATTTATAGTCATCTTTATGTTCTGACTGTGAGCTCAGAACTGAAAAGAGCGACATGATGCGATCGACAGGTGTAACAGACACAGTGCCCAACGCATCTGCGCAAAGCTTCATCAGATTTTCACTGTATTTTCCACTTCGCAACCGATCGTTCCTTACTTTCCGAATAACTCTCGTAACTCTTGGCCAATCTTCACTGATATATTTTTAAGTGTGATTTCATTTCCTAACTGTCGCCAAAAGCTCTGAGAGGGAACTTGGATAGATTATGTGGCTGTAGCCTGTCAGGATATCATTCCTGACACAAATGTAACGTGGGTTGCATAAAACAGCATCGGTAGGGGCAGCTGAATCATCCTATATATTGCGTGTCCCAGAAGGAAAGGTCAATATTCAGGGATACGATAGGCACCATCATTCTAAGCAAAAATCTCTGGTAGATGTTGGCTCTAAAATGCATTCTTTAAGACCTATGAGGACTACTTCATCGGCCGTGCGGTTAAAGGCGCTGCAGTCTGGAACCGCAAGACCGTTACGGTCGCAGGTTCGAATCCTGCCTCGGGCATGGATGTTTGTGATGTCCTTAGGTTAGTTAGGTTCTAAGTTCTAGGGGACTAATGACCTCAGCAGTTGAGTCTCATAGTACTCAGAGCCACTTGACTACTTCATCTTCGATACTGGGAAACAGATCTGTATTTTGGGAAGAGGTAGTACGGATCAGAACTAGCAGGGACTTGCTTACCCATTCCCCCGACTTAAATTCCAGAGTGCACTTCTGGGATCCGTTGGGGCGACATATTGTAGCACATCCACATGTACCATAGGCCATCGAGCATTTGTTAGCAGCGCTGGTGGAGTAACGGAACGCCCTACCACAAGAACTCCTTACCAACATTGTCGCCCATATGGAGCACATTGCAGAGCACGCATCGCCGACCGTGGTGTTCACACAACCTATTAAGAACAATGTCCCGCCTTTTGTAATGTCCAGGGGACCATCATGAATCGCGGTGAGTTCTGTGTAATTATTACCGTTGAATAAAAGTAATTTCTGTTCGTCACATTGCACATTTGTTTCAGTTATCTTCTGTACTATAAAATAACAGTTCTATATACGTATGTCCAAGTTTCATCGAGCTATCTTACTTCGCAGTGACACATCATGTGAAAGTTATGTTTATCCTTAAGCTTTGCACGCCAGTAGACACAAAGTATTACTGGGGTCTAAAATTATGAGATCTGACTGCATTAGATGTTCAGCTTCGTACGCTGCTCCATGTGTAAACGATTCCCAAGGAATAAACAGTTCTCCCCACCGCACGTAGCAGTCACCAACAAAAAGTGACCGTGCAGAACACTCTAATTAACAGAAAACAGTCATCACCATATTAATCATATCTCTCAGTAAAAATAAGTCCTATTGTTGAACTCAACAAGTTGCAAATATTCTTCCAGAACAAAATACAAAAAATGCACTCTTAATATCTAACTAACCTTTAAGGAATTTCGTTCGGGATTGGAGATGAGGCAGTAAATAATTCTCATGTGTTAAGACGAACACAAGACAAAAATTGGCGTTTAAAAAGTTTGGTTGAAGTCTTGTTTTAGCTCTGCAACAGGACCTGTAGACTCCGTCCCGTCGGACCCATTGTTTCCTCGCTTCCACCGCTCGCTCATTATCCGTCCGAGTACTCCGTCCACCAGTTTGAAATATTGCGTGGCGGCTCGTAAACTCAGCGTGTAATAGCTTTTCCAGAACCAATTAAAAACAGCACTGTCCTCCATTTGCCGTCCTTATTCCATCAAGTAGCAGACTCGTATATATTAGGTTGGTGCGTGAGTTCGTAGCGTTTTTGTTTTGCACGTCGGTAATCCGATAACTATGGGTTAATTTATCGATTGTCGTTTCTTATTTGTACTTTCCTGATGCTATTTGAGTTTACATACAGTAATTTTGCCATTTGGAGACAGCGAGTGGAGCAGTGGGCGCTAGAAAATAGAGGTCCAAGTAGAGAAATCGTAACATTTCCGACATACTCTTCTGATTTCAGTTCAGTGGAGTGTGACAGCAGCGGAGGCGGATAGAAACATTTGCGCCGTGTATGGGGATAATGCCATTGGACAGAGCACGGGAAGGAAATGGTTTCCTCGTTTTAAGGAGGGTCGTTTTGACATTAGTGACTCTCCACGTTCTGGAGGACCTTCGGTGTTTTATGAAGATCGTTTAAACGCATTAATCCATAATGATATACGTCACTGTATTCGAGGACTGGCAGATCTGATTAACTGTGATCATTCCACCATCGTGCTCCATTTACATGCAATGGGGAAAGTTCAGAAATGTGGTGTCCAGGTACCGAATATTCTAAACCAAAAACACAAAAATGAGATGGTGGCCATATGTCCCTTTCCGCTTGCTCGTCATCAATTGGCTCGTGAACAACACCGACCATTCCTATACTCTATCGTCACCGGTGACAAGAAATACTGTCTTTATCCAAACGAAAGGAAATTAAATGAATGGTTGAGCCCAAACAATGCAGCAACTCCCGTATAAAGACCTGTGCGCATCCGCAAAAGATAATGTCATGCATCAGGTGGAACAATGACGGTTTGGTGTACTAATAATTGCTCCCTCAAGGAGCCACCATCACAGCTAAAATTTAATGTCGACAATTGAGACGTCTTGCTGACACAGTCCAAGAACAACGATCTGGAAGACTTTGTGAAGAGATCCTACACCACGATAACGCCTGCCCGCATTCTATTAGAGTGACAAAAAACACTACAACAGGAGTTGGGCTGGGAAGTTATCCCGCACTCTCTTATTCACCTGATCTTGCACACTCAGGTGTTCACCTTTTCCGCTCTCTATCGAACAACCTTCAAGAACTTACTTTCCGGATGAACATGTGCTCCGAAGATGGCAAGATGAATTCTTCTTCACCTCTGAACCACGTGATTTCTACAGTCACAGAATTTTAAAAGTTACTCCAATGTCGGCAGTATTTCTTAAGCAGTGAATTAGAGTATATTATTGTTGTCTAAAGTCTCTGTTATGTGTATCTGTTGTGTTTATTAAACTTATAGAGAAACCCAACCAACTTATGCACCAACCTAATAATAAAACCTGAACAGCAAGACTTCATGAAGATGACTCTGGAACTAAGATAGCCTGCTCCTTCCTCCCTACAAAGAAATGCTGATCCAAATCCCAATCGGCATTTGAAACTTCTCTGAAGCGCCAAAGAAACTGGTATAGGCACGCATATTCAAATGGCTCTGAGCACTATGGGACTCGACATCTGATGTCATCAGTCCCCTAGAACTGAGAACTACTTAAACCTAACTAACCTAAGGACATCACACACATCCATGCCCGAGGCAGGATTCGAACCTGCGACAGTAGCGGTCGCGTGGTTCCAGACTGAAGCGCCTAGAACCGCTCGGCCACAACGGCCGGCACGCATATTCAAATGCAGGGATACGTAAACAGGCAGAATACGGCCATGCGGTCGGCAACACCTATATAACACAAGTGTCTGGCGCAGTTGTCTGAACGGTTACTCCTGCAATGGCAGGTTATCAAGATGTGAGTGAGTGTGAACTGGTGTTATAGCAGGCGTACGTGCGATGGGACAAGGCATCTCTGAGGTAACGATGAAGTGGGGATTTACCCGTACGACCGTTTCACGAGTGTACCGTGAATATCAGGAATCCGGTAAAACATCAAATCTTCGATATCGCTGCGGCCGGAAAAAGCTCCTGCAAGAACGGGACCAACGACGATTGAAGAGAATCGTTCAACTGACAGAGTTGCAATCCTTCCACAAATTGCTGCCTCGTAAGGGGCTTTCGGAGCCGCATGCCCACTCGTGTACAATTGATGATTGCACAACACAAAGCTTTACGCCTCGCCTGGGACCTTCAATACCAACAATGGACTGTGGATTACTGGAAACATGTTACCTGGTCGGACGAGTCTCGTTTCAAATTGTATCGAGCGAATGGGTGTGTACGGATATGGAGACAACCTCATGAATCCATGGTCCTTGCATGTCAGCAGGGGAATTTTCAAGCTGGTGAAGGCTCTGTAATGGTGTATGCGTGTGCATTTAGACTTATATGGTACTCCTGATACGTCTAGATACGACTCTGACAGATGACACGTATGTAAGCATCCTGTCTGACCACTTGCATCCATCCATGTCCATTGTGCATTCCGACGGACTTGAGCAGTTCCAGTAGGACAATGAGACACCCCACACGCCCAGAATTGCTACAGAGTGGCTCCAGGAACACTCTTCTGAGTTTAAACATTTCCGCTGGCCACCAAACTCCCCAGACATGACCATTATTGACCATGTCTATGAGCTTTGCAACGTGCTGTTAAGAAGAAATCTCCGGATTTTTGGACAGGCCTGCAGGATTCATTGTGTCAGTTCCCTCCAGCATCATTTCAAACATTAGTCCAGTCCATGCCACGTCGTTTTGCGACACTTCTGCATGCTCGCCTGGACCCTACACTATGTTAAGCAGGTGTACAAGTGTCTTTAGCTCTTCAGTGTATATACGATCCTACTTTCGGTGATAATTACGACCATGCGGGCAAGATGGCTGTCTGTTGCATTCTGTGCCAGATTATCGCTTCCAGTACCAGTGGTTCCACATACGCGCCCCTCTCGGCATATTATGTCCCATAGGGGATGAAATTCCCGTTTCAGAAACTAGGATATTCCTCTAGCCACACGAAAGAGAGAGAAGTTACAGCCTGCATGGATAGCTATAAGCAAGGGAGGTATGTGGGGACACTTGCCCCCTCCTGAAATATGGAGGTACGGACTTCTTATTACTTTTACAAAATTCTCACTTTGTTCTGGCAATGACTGTGTGCTACTCTACTAAACCACAGTTCTAACACTGCAGAGCGCGATGTGAATTACTACGGCTTTGGCAGTCATAACTTGCTTTTATTATTATTATTATTATTATTATTATTATTATCTTGCTCCTCATGGGAAATTGCGCCTTGGGGGCGTTTTCCGTGATATATAGCACCCAAGGTGAATGCTCATCTTTACGGAACAGAACCGAAGAAGGGTCTTTTCTTTGTAGTTTACCCGCACAGGCTTTGTGTAGCTACAAGAAAGGACCTCTCCAACACAGTGGCTCACAGACTCAATTCCCAGCACACCAAGTACAGCTGCAGTGCAGAAGGATGCCCCTATTGCACAATGGTAGTTTACCATTTGTCTGACGTCAAAACAGATGCATGACGAATTTCTTCACTCTCACACAGCATAGTTATTGTAGTGGACTTTGAATGGCATGGTCATGCTGTACTGTAGGTCGGTACATCTACACCTACAGGGTATAATGGGTATAAGTGCAGATAATTTTATATGTGGTACCTTAATGTGTACACACGTCTGTGTGTTGGTTGTTTTTTCTCTGTATTGAACAATCTTTCCACAAATGCCTCATATAGTTTTCTAGCTGATGTTTTCTACGTGGACTTAGCTGCACCACTAAGTGGACTACGCCTGTCAGGATAGACTAAACGCTCCATGTCCACACATTAACACTTCAACGGCTAACCTACTGCCCAGGGGAAAACAAACATTAACGGCTTGCTCTTGCAACATATACTTGAAGATACCAACTAACCTAAAAACATACAGTTTGTAATAACTATAATTGTTAATTTGGAAATTGCGTAAATACTGATGTAATGTTTCTAAGTACAACGTCCTTGGTCACCAATAAAAATATCTTCACTTATTCCAGTTACAAACTATTGAGCCAGGTTTATCAGTCCACAAGAGCACAACGAGAGAATGAAATTTCAAAATAAGGTAGATGTCTCCAGGGAGTGAGTCTTCGTTCAGTCCTTGTCTGTTAATAGGCGAGTTTGCCATATAATATGCAGATGGTTTTGGGATATTTCCTACATTCATCTAGTCGAATACTAACCCTGCTTTTCATTTTACCCGAATAGCCAAAGGTATGGTAGCTTCTAGAATACATCTTTTGCCATTTTGACCATGTGAGTCAACATTACATAATGGAAAGTATGGAAAAAATGCAGTAAATCTTAACATTTCCAGACCTATAGTTTTCTAGGCAAACAAAGTGTTGTTGATATCTTTTATGATGGCATCAGCTTGAATAACTGTTTTTAAGTCCATTTTTTGTTTCTACTCTACGAGAAGTATTTATGTCATTTCTTTTATTGCTTCTTATTGTCGCTATCGAACAGTGTTTTCTCCATCAAGCAGATTTCTTTAAATTTCAGATTTAAATTTTTAGTGCTACATTAATGTTGTTGGTGCACGAACAAATTATTGTGAATAAGGTGTTTGATTACTTGGATTTAATCATAAGTAGAAGGTAATTTTTCATCAATGAAATAAAATGATGACATTTATATTCATACTGATGATACAAAAAGGTATGTTTCACTTCAAATGGTTCAAATGGCTCTAAGCACTATGGGACTTGGCAACTGAGGTCATCAGTCCCATAGAACTTAGAACTACTTAAACCTAACTAACCTAAGGACATCACACACATCCAAGCCCGAGGCAGGATTCGAACCTGCGACCGTAGCGGTCGCGCCGTTCCAGACGGAAGCGCCTAGAACCGCTCGTCCACAGCGGCCGGCATGTTTTGTCTTACAACAGTGAACTATGCATACAATTTTGGTGAGCAAGGTACCTTAAAACGTTGACACGTCGCTTATCAGTCGTTTCAGATGCAAACAATTCGTGGATTTCCTGCCAGATTTAATTCTTGGCGCAGGATACGGTCTCAAACTCACCTGGCCAGCTGCATTGAAAACGGCAGTTTTAAAATATTGCTCTCACATGGACAGATTTCTGCCGAAGCTCACCCCTGCGTGTTTGCCATCCTTCTCCAACCTCAAACAGTTATTTCTGTTACGCTTTTTTCTACTCCGTCTCGCATTCTGATTTAATTCGGTGTATGTTATCTGAGGCCTCAAATTTTTGACAAAGTTAGCGTTGTTTGCCACATGTCAAATTCTTTAGAGGGCACGAGAAGGTCTGATACATTGGTATTCCGCTGCTGTCGCTCCCAGAAAGGCATGTAGATGGAATCATGAGCGGGATGCCATATCATTGCTTATGTCGTCCCCGTCACGGTGACAGCCAGCACCGGCGATCCAAGGACACGGGTTTTATAGGTTCCGCTGCTGACTTCACTCGGCGCTCGTAACGCAGGCATTTCAAACTGCCGAGTGTCCACTGTACTGCCAACAGCAGCCAGGTAATGTCCTGACAGGTGGCTAGAGCAATGAATGTGGTGTTACATGCAGAAACTGATTTGGAATTTGAATTAACAGTTATGAGGAGCAAGTATTTCGACTCAAATTAACCAGACGTTATACGAGGGTTTATGTGTAAATTCTTATAACTTTTTTAATTAAATGGAGTTGATAAAAATTCTACGTCTACATTCTACGTCTTTATTCTTCGTGTGTACATATTTGTTTCTCAACATAGTCACCCTTGTGATGAACAAATTTCTTTCAACGAGAGACCAGTTGGTTGATACCGTCACTGTAGTAAACCTGACCTTCTTGACAGCACCACAACCTCACATCTCCTCACACCACTTCATCACTATCGAAGTGAAGTTCTTGAATGTGTTCTGTAAGTTTTGGAAATGGCAGAAAATCGGATGGGGCCAAGTAGAGACTTTATAGAGTGAATCCAAGGCGTCGGATTGCTGCAGATGTCGTAGCGCTCGTGTGTGGTGTGACATTGTCGTGCTGACGAAGAGAGTGCTCCATTTGTGGACGAACTATCAGAGTTCGTGCTTTCAATTTTCTGAGGCCCTCGCTGTGCTTTGCAGAGTTTATGGTGGTGCCTTTAGGCACGAATTTCAAATCCATCACAGAACTCTGTGAGCTTGACTTTGCATGTGTTTTGTACCAGTGTGATAAATATACTCCATCCCTAAATAACTTGTTCCAAAATAAGTAAAGTTCACACCTTCCTTACTTTTCCCAGCAGCCCAGTGCAGGCTGAGTCATTTTCGCGCCGTTTTCACCCTCCAGACCACCATGTAGGTTTACATCACAGGAGGGATGACAGTACCCTCTGGTGGCAGTATTGTGCACTAGGTCAGTTGGAGTCTAGATCTCATGCTGGAGACATTGCCTGCAAAATAAAAACTTATGTCCATCACAGGCAGAGTCGTTTTCCCGCCATTTCCCCCCCTCCCCTACCATCTTGGATTACACCACGGACAGGACGACAGCACTCTCTGGTGGTGGTCCTGTGTAATAGGTCTAGAGTGGTGGTACTGTGTACTAGGTCTAGACCTCATGGTGAACACACTGTTTGCCGTCATCTTGGATAATGGTAATTGCATCATTAGCTGCCGTCATGGCTGCCATCTTGGACTACAGAGCCATCTGCTGGTGATAGTGTGTACTAGGTCAGTTGGAGTGCGGACCTCCTGGCAGCCTCACTGCATGGTGGTGCTGTCTCTAATTGTTTAAATAAAGACTGGTGCATGATTTTGACAGTTGACATTAAGCAAGCATGTTTGCAGAGTCTTTTAGATGGATTATTGTTTTGACAATTAACGAGTTGTCTGGATGTAAATGTATTGCATTATTTACGAGTGGTTTGCGTGTCTGTAGGCTGTGCAATGCGTTATTGTGACAGTTTACAATTAGCAAGTGCGTGTGTAGAGCATTATACATGAGTTACTTAGGAGTAGTTTGCAGGTCCGTATGCTGTGTGGCATGTCAGAGCGTGTGTTCTGTATCACTGTGATAAATATACTCCATCCCTAAATAAATTATTCCAAAATAAATAAAGTGCATTCCTTCCTATCTCCACCAGCCAAGTGCGGGCTGAGTCCTTTTCCCACTAATCCCTAGGAAGAGGTGGCAGTTGGGTGACTTAGGTTAGTGGAGGTAGCCCAAGTGACCTATCTTCCCGCGATTTTCTTAGGTTAGTAGAGGTAACCGCAGTGTGTTGCATTATCCTGATGTAATTTGAACTTCCCGCCATTTTCTGGCGGAGGGGGGGGGGTTAGGTTAGTGAAGGCTACCCAATTGACGTACTTTCCCGCCAAAATTCAAACTTCCCGCCAAAAGTCACCATCTTGGATGACATAATCGCCGCCATTTTGGATGACGGTACTTTGGATTTCGCAAAGGAACATAGGTATATCAGGAGAACTGAGCAGCACTTTGTGATTGGGAAGCACCCGTTAATTTACGCAAGTGCCTGACTTTGTAATCGGGAGTCAGGGCTTGCAGCAATTGCATCCGGTAAGAATTCAGTTTCAGTCCTTTCCTTATCGTTTTCGAAACTGTAGGTTGTGATATGTTCTGAACTCTGCTTCTGTGGATTACGTGTGAAACTCGACCTTATGTGGTCAACAGTTTCTTCACTCGCTGCAGGCTGACCTGTTGATTTCCCTTAAAGAGACATCCTACGCATACAAATGCAGAAAGGAGTTGGCAGTTGGTGGATCATTGGTGTACTTCGTTCTGAAGTATAGTTGAATTGTTACTGCAGACTGATGTGGATGCATATCAAGCACAATGTACGCTTTCTTGCAACACCAGATACATACAAGACCATAGAACAGTATCGTGACGTAATAGCCAAACGGCCATGGAGATATATATCCACACAAGCGGCGATCGTACTATAAAGCAGGCAACACCAAAAGATTTAAGTGACTCCCTAAAATTAGCAAGTTTTGAAGTGATACTTGAATGATTCGTTAACAGAGAAAACTCGTATAGTTATTTAACAGAGAAAAGACATATAACTGTTTATGTGGAATTAAGAACGTATAATTACGATTAATTTCATGTGTAGCATGTGCAACATGACTAGGAAATCTGTAAACAAAGCTGCTGAAAAATATTTTCGTACGCAGGAACTGTCAGGAACATCTGGGGCACTTTTAAATATAGCCTACAGTCGATATTTAGTAAAACGTTCACACACTCCCAAATAATATTTTCATACCATACATAACGCTGGGGCGTGCACAACACGGTTGGTTGTATCCACACAGTTTTATTTTACCAGCAGAAAATGAAAAACAAGTTCAATGGCTCACACAAAGGCAACTTAGTAACACACAGTGTGACCTCTGCGTACTTAAATAACAATCTCGTAACAATCACATAGTACCAAGAGTTTTTGTTTCCAAAACGTTTTTGATACAACACAGCTGTTGTCTTTCGCCTCTTCTCCCTGACGTCACAACTTCGAATTCCCGCAGCTGTTCGGCCTTTCCAACCTGCGGATAATTATCCATTGAGGTGTAAAATGAACTTTGCTAAGGGGTAAAAACTAAACGATTCGATTCTGTTTCAGTCACGATACTAAATTATTTTCAAAAAATCATTACTATTATCATAATTTTGTAGGACTCTAATATTCATTATTTTACGTTATCAACAATTACTTTTTCTCAATTAATAGCATTAATGCAGTGGAGGTTACAAGTTCCTCACATAGTCCATCCACACATGTTGTGATTTTCCCGTACATCGCTGATGGTAAAAGTGAGACATGTACAGTACGTAACAAATGCTAAATATCTCAAGAAACTACGTGCAGTAGTTCAGGAATTGCTTCGTGAATCGCTACGAAACAGACAAATGAATTAACTGGCAGCACGCCACAGCAGTAACTACATAGGGGCTACTACAGAGCTGTACACAGTACGTTATTATTATTATTATTACGATTATTACTATTACTATTAGTGGTAGGGATCAGTCACACAACAGCCTGAAGTCTTCCAGTTCCTACCAGTTCGGAGGTAAGGAGCGCAGCAACCAAGTGATTGACGAACGTAAGGGCACACATTTTAACTTGATTGGTTTTATATGGGGTTACAGTGTGCAGATCAAGCATGTGCCGCAATGGAGAGGTGTAATGAAGGGGACATTCCTTTTCGCAACAAGTGTCTATCCTCACTGTGAATAGTTAGCTTTCCTATTCCAGAAGGAGTTGTGGGTAGCACTTCCGATGTATCATAATTTCCTTCGTCATTCATTCTAACGCGAGCGCGCGCGCGCGCGCGCGCACACACACACACACACACACACACACACACACACACACACACACAAACTAAACTACTGGCCATTACAATTGCTACATTAAGAAGAAATGCAGATGATAAACGGGTATTCATTGGACAAATATATTATACTAGAACTGACATGTGATTACATTTTCACGCAATTTGAGTGCATAGATACTGAGAAATCAGTACCCAGAGCCGTAATAACGGCCTTGATACGCCTGGGCATTGAGTCAAACAGAGCTTGGCTGGCGTGTACAGGTTCAGCTGCCCATGCAGCTTCAACACTATACCACAGTTCATCAAGGGTAATGACTGGCGTATTGTGACGAGCCAGTTGCTCGGCCACCACTGACCCAACGTCTTCAATTGGTGAGAGATTTGGAGAATGTGCTGGCCAGAGCAGCAGTCGAACATTTTCTGTATCTGCTGAAATATAGGGTTTCACAGGGATCGAATGAAGGATTGAGCCACGGGTCGTAACACATCTGAAATGTAACGTCCACTGTTCAAAGTGCCGTCAATGTGAACAAGAGGTGACCGAGACGTGTAACCAATGGCACCCCATACCATCACGTCGGGTGATACGCCAGTATCGCGATGACGAATACACGCTTCCAATGTGCGTTCACCGCGATGTCGCCAAACATGGACGCGACCATCACGATGCTGTAAACAGAACCTGGATTCATCCGAAACAATGACGTTTTGCCATTCGTGCACCCAGATTCGTCATTGAGTACAACATCGTAGGCGCTCCTGTCTGTGATGCAACGTCAAGGGTAACAGCAGCCGTGGTCTGCGAGCTGATAGTCCATGATGCTGCAAACGTCGTCGAACTGTTCGTGCAGATGGTTGTTGTCTTGCAAACGTCCCCATGTGTTGACTCAGGGATCGAGACGTGGCTGCACGATCCATTACAGCCATGTGGATAAGATGCCTGTCATCTCGACTGCTAGTGATACGAGGCCGTTGGGATCCAGCACGGCGTTTCGTATTACCCTCCTGAACCCACCGATTCGATATTCTGCTAACAGTCATTGGATATCGACCAACGCGAGCAGCGATGTCGCGATACGATAAACCGCAATCGAGATAGGGTACAATCCGACCTTTATCAAAGTCGGAAACGTGATGGTACGCGTTTCTTCTCCTTACACGAGGCATCACAACAACGTTTCACCAGGCAACGCCGGTCAACTGCTGTTTGTGTATGAGAAATCGGTTGGAAACTTTCCTCATGTCAGCACGTTGTCGGTGTCGCCACCGGCGCCAACCTTGTGTGAATGCTCTGAAAAGCTAATCATTTGCATATCACAGCATCTTCTTCTTATCGGTTAAATTTCGCGTCTGTAGCACGTCATCTTCGTTGTTCAGCAGTAGTGTAAATGTTAATCATTTTCCATTATACTAAAAATAAAGTGTTCCAAGAGAAGTATTTCATTCTACAGTTTAGTTTGATGCTAATGTTGGTGATAATGTGGAGGGGAGAGAGGGGGTAGGACACGGCAGGGGGGGGGGGGCTATCACCTAACGTCTAATTGCACTCAGGGGTAATGGGCTAAGAAAGGTTGGGAACCACTGATCTAGGTGGTGGTGTTCCTTGGCGTCCATCACCGTCTTCTCTAACTGCTCACTGCTGCGCTCTCGTGGCAGAAATCTGAAGCGAGGCTGCAACAGTAAAACACTTTTTAGTTTTTCTGTACGAGTGTTGAGTTTTGTGACAATATGTCAATTAATGTAGCTACAGCGAGTTTATGAAATCTCTTTAATGGTTTATAACAATCCTGTGCTATGAAGAAGCATAAGTACGAGTACAAAATTTATTACGAAGAAGTTGAAATACGAGTACTAAAACGAATATGCTAAACGGATAGCATCCACCTTCTCCAGTACGCCGATGACACCGCCTTCCTCGCCCTCGGCCGCGCTCCCAACACCTTCTCCAATTCCATCTTGACCGGTTCACCACTTGGTGCAACCAGTGGTTGCTTAATGTCAATCCTTCCAAATCCCAGGCGATCATTGTAGGCAAAACCACCCCTTCCTTCCGCCTCCTAGACTTCTATGTCACCATCTATGGCCGTCCCATCACCCTCACCCTCACCCTTAAGTACCTTGGCGTCACCCTTGACCGTCGCCTCTCCTGGACCCCCCCCCCCCCCCCATCTCCAGACAATCCAAACCAAGGCACGCTCCCGACTTCGTCTCCTCAAGCTCCTTTCTGTCCGTACATGGGGTCTGGATCCCTCCACCATCCTCCACACCTATTAATCTCTCATCCGCCCTATGCTCTGCTACGCCCACCCTGCCTGGATCTCCGCCCCTCCTACCTTTTACAAATCCCTTCAAATTCTCAAACGCCATTCTCTTCACCTTGCCTATCACATCCATCTCCCCTCCCCCACGTGGATCCTGTACGACCTTATTCCATTCCCCCACCTCCTCCTTTTCCTCGAATGGATACGGATCCTCTACACCTCCTGTAAACTAGATCCCCCTCACCCGCTTGTCTCTCACATCCTCTCCCACCCCCGTCCACTGCCGCACCTGTATTTCCACATTCCACCTGCTCTCCATCTCTTCACTCTCCTTACCCTCTCCCAAGGTGGCTTCCGCTAGCTCCCCCTCCCTGATGATGCCCTCCTCCCCTCCATCTAGCCCTCCTACCAACTTTGATCCTTCCCTCCCACTTCCTGTGTTTTTTCCTCAGGGCACCCTCTTTCCCTTCTCTCTCCCTTCCCTCCCTCCTCCCCCCTCCTCCCTCGGGCTTTCCCTACCCCCCCCCCCCCCATACCCTCATTCCTCCGCCATCTCGTCTGCCATTGGCATCTCTACTCTCCCCTCTCCCTCCCCCGACACCTTCTTTCCCTCTTGGCAGGTCCCCGGACTCACACACGTTAAGTGGAGATCATCGCCATCGGTTTAGTGTGTGTGCCGTCGTGTTAGTGATTCAGTGTTTTTCGCCGCCCACGCTCCTTCGTTCACGTGTGTCGTCTAAATCATCAGTGTTTGTGCACAGTGCCGCCAGTTTTCTTGTTTTTCGTCGAGTGTGAACGGCTTCATGTTTTTTTTTTTTTTAAATTACTGTTCAAAAAACTGCTTCAGATGGCTCTGAGCACTATGGTACTTAACATCTGAGGTCATCAGTCCCCTAGAACTAATTAAACCTAACTAACCTCAGGACATCACACACATCCATGCCCGAGGCAGGATTCGAACCTGCGACCGTAGCAGTCGCACGGTTCCAGACTGACGCGCCTAGAACCGCTCGGCCACCGCGGCCAGCTTAATCACCGTATCTACCGTTTTTTAACCACCATTATGTTACTTTTCTGTCTTCGTTGGTTTTCTCTCTTATTGTACTGCTTGTGGCTGAAGAGCGGAGTAAAATTTTCCGCTGCCAGCCCACCTTGTATGAGGCGCGAAATGACAATAAAGAAAAAAAAAAAACAGGAAACCCGCCTCACAATATTGCTGACCAGCGTAGAGCGAAGGAACCTGTGGACCGGTTAGCGCCGGCTAGCGGCGGCAGGTGGGTCCGGGGTACGGCTTTAGTAGGGCCGGCGGTGGCGCTGCCAGCGGCTCGCCCACGCCGCGGCTGTCTGCTGCAGGCATTTGGACGGCCGGCGCGCCGTGGCGTGGTGTGACTTACCGGCGCCCGTGAGGTAAGCGGATGCCAGCCAGCTATTCTTTGCAGTGATTCCAGCTGCCGAGGAACGCGGCGTGTGGGTTTCGTTCCGGCCGGCTACGCAAATGCGTTCATGCTCTCTACGGGTACGTGTATTTCGTCACATATGAATACGTGTACTGCGTCACGTAATATAGGCTACAGCTTAGGGATACTGAGTCCTTGCTTACATTAAGGTGGTAGCCGTCTTTAACCGCATGAAAACTGGGTGATTTCTGTGATTTTTTTTTTTTTCAAATAAAATAGAAAGTAATGCTAAATCCAGTAACATAGTCCTTCCATTTTTGTCTTTAAGAAATCATTTTTGTGTCCACATCGGACACTCCGTGTAACCGCTGCGCCACGTGGAAGGATCCCTTGCAGCCGCAACATACGTCATCGGCGGGAATTCCCGAAGCCCTCCCACTTTGATCTGTAACAAACTAATTCTGTGTAAGTCATTTTCAATACATTCTTGTCAGTATTCATAGGATAACTGAAAAATATTATTTTCCAACAAAATGGTGATGTGTTACATCAAAATTAGAATTATATTATTACCTTCAGCAGCTGCTGACGGGCGTTTATATATATCAACGGGGACAGGTGAAAATGTATGCCCCGACCGGGACTCGAACCTGGGGTCTCCTGCTTGCATGGCAGACGCTCTATCCATTTTTTAAAATTTTTTTTTCGATTTCGTTCGTTGCATCTGCTATGGGCGGACGTCGTAAGACACTCGTTTAAGTTCGTTGCTGATCGATTACCTCAGTTTCTATTATTACAGAGGGCAGCTAACACTCTGACCGAACACGCTGAGCTACCGTGCCCGCATCCATCTGAGCTACCGAGGGCACAGAGGATAGTGCGACTGCAGGGACTATCTTGCGCACCCCTTCCGCGAGACCCACATTATCACTTTGTACAGGGTGTTTCAAAAATGACCGGTATATTTGAAACGGCAATAAAAACTAAACGAGCAGCGATAGAAATACACCGTTTGTTGCAATATGCTTGGGACAACAGTACATTTTCAGGCGGACAAACTTTCGAAATTACAGTAGTTACAATTTTCAACAACAGATGGCGCTGCAAGTGATGTGAAAGATATAGAAGACAACGCAGTCTGTGGGTGCGCCATTCTGTACGTCGTCTTTCTGCTGTAAGCGTGTGCTGTTCACAACGTGCAAGTGTGCTGTAGACAACATGGTTTATTCCTTAGAACAGAGGATTTTTCTGGTGTTGGAATTCCACCGCCTAGAACACAGTGTTGTTGCAACAAGACGAAGTTTTCAACGGAGGTTTAATGTAACCAAAGGACCGAAAAGCGATACAATAAAGGATCTGTTTGAAAAATTTCAACGGACTGGGAACGTGATGGATGAAAGCGTACGGCAACCACAGAGGGCAACGCGCAGCTAGTGCAGCAGGTGATCCAACAGCGGCCTCGGGTTCCCGTTCGCCGTGTTGCAGCTGCGGTCCAAATGACGCCAACGTCCACGTATCGTCTCATGCGCCAGAGTTTACACCTCTATCCATACAAAATTCAAACGCGGCAACCCCTCAGCGCCGCTACCATTGCTGCACGAGAGACATTCGCTAACGATATAGTACACAGGATTGATGACGGCGATATGCATGTGGGCAGCATTTCGTTTACTGACGAAGCTTATTTTTACCTGGATGGCTTCGTCAATAAACAGAACTGGCGCATATGGGGAACCGAAAAGCCCCATGTTGCAGTCCCATCGTCCCTGCATCCTCAAAAAGTACTGGTCTGGGCCGCCATTTCTTCCAAAGGAATCATTGGCCCATTTTTCAGATCCGAAACGATTACTGCATCACGTATGGACATTCTTCGTGAATTTGTGGCGGTACAAACTGCCTTAGACTACACTGCGAACACCTTGTGGTTTATGCAAGATGGTGCCCGGCCACATCGCACGGCCGACGTCTTTAATTTCCTGAATGAATATTTCGATGATCGTGTGATTGCTTTGGGCTATCCGAAACATACAGGAGGCGGCGTGGATTGGCCTCCCTATTCGCCAGACATGAACCTCTGTGACTTCTTTCTGTGGGGACACTTGAAAGACCAGGTGTACCGCCAGAATCCAGAAACAATTGAACAGCTGAAGCAGTACATCTCATCTGCATGTGAAGCCATTCCGCCAGACACGTTGTCAAAGGTTTCGGGTAATTTCATTCAGAGACTACGCCATATTATTGCTACGCATGGTGGATATGTGGAAAACATCGTACTATAGAGTTTCCCAGACCGCAGCGCCATCTGTTGTTGAAAATTGTAACTACTGTAATTTCGAAAGTTTGTCTGCCTGAAAATGTACTGTTGTCCCAAGCATATTGCAACAAACGGTGTATTTCTATCGCTGCTCGTTTAGTTTGTATTGCCGTTTCAAATATACCGGTCATTTTTGAAACACCCTGTATGTCCACACACTACATTCGTAGTGTCCCACCCCAAAACACTCGTGGAAGACATTCTTACCAAGTCCCGTATGAGTTCGGGGAATATGTGTGCATCCGCACAGAAGAAGAAGGTCATGGCCGGTATTTCCAGAACTATATACTTATATGGATATCGTGTCTGTTCTTTCGGTCATGTCCGAAAGAACGGACACCATATCCATGTAAATAAATGTTACAGCAAACGTCATTTTCTTCGTCCACAAGCACACCTCCAGTCAGCAATCCCTGCACCATACAGCAATCCTTTCAGATCCAAAAGGAGGTACTCCTCCAGCTTCTTCGTTGCCATTGTGGTCCTGCGGGCCTCTTTGGCAGCTTCTGTCACCCACTGCTCTGCTCGCTCGATATGCTTTTCGCAAGCTTTTGTGCAGAAGTTGCAACAAGCTGGCCTGATCTCAAGTTCGCCGGCCGAAGTGGCCGTGCGGTTAAAGGCGCTGCAGCCTGGAACCGCAAGACCGCTACGGTCGCAGGTTCGAATCCTGCCTCGGGCATGGATGTTTGTGATGTCCTTAGATTAGTTAGGTTTAACTAGTTCTAAGTTCTAGGGGACTAATGACCTCAGCAGTTGAGTCCCATAGTGCTTAGAGCCATTTGATCTCAAGTTCGAGCACGTTCATAATTTCCATAATGCCTGTTAGGCCGCCGCTGAAATTACATGCTGCCACATTGTTCGCGAAGTCGACTGTTTTTACCCCCTGTGAACTATTTTTGGAGACACTTTTTCAGAAATCGCCTTGTAAATCGATAAAGGAGTTTCTGGCGATACTTCCGATGGAATTGGAGGATATTTTCACCCCTACAAAAAATTCACCCACCCACCCGCCCTCACGCCTTCCATATCGTTACGTTGTACACGTAACACATACACAACAGATCCAGCGTGGCTGCAATAGAAGTGAAGGTAAAAAAGGTCAGTTACTTTCAAAGATAAAATATATAGCAAAGATATGCCTACTCATATGCATACGCTTCTCGGCTTTTGACAAGATCAATATACAGGTTGGTTATAATTAATGATGGGTGATTTCATTTGAAAAGCAAAGCATAATATCGCTAATTTTAGTGAATCTTTCGTTTACGTCACAGGTCAGTCCTATTTTGAAAAAGAAATGCGATCTAGAAGGACGCTTTAACTCAAAGGGGAAAAACATACTGAGGCGATTGAATTCACACGTAATAGACATCGCAGTCAGTCTGAGCAGCATATTTGTTCTCAAGAATCAACCAGAAATGTTCGCCACATGTGTATATACCAATGTTTTATACAGACAATCTTGTGGTAGATTCATCGCAGTCTGGACAAATCGGAAATGAAAACGATGTACTTTTCATGCGTCACGCTTCTCTTCCGTTGCGTGGGAAACAATTCCTTCTGCTTGTAACTTCTTGGTCGGGTCGTAAAAGCTCTGTACCATTAATTTCTGCGTTTGAAGCTCACCTAGCAAAAGAAGCAACTTCGTACGAGGAATGTGTTGATCATTAGAGAAGTTTTTCGTCAGTGGAAGGTATTTTAGAAAACATAAACAGAGAAAATTATTATGGGCAGACTACTGCAGTTTCCGTCTCCCAGGATGGCAAGATGAGGTTAATCCATCCTTGCTTTCGTGAGCAAGCAAGTAGACAGCGTGTTAGAGTCCCCTCCAATAATTTTTCTTGCAGTTGTTAGCGCTTTCATGTTATAAGCAAAAAAGGTGTGGTTCCTCATAGGGTAGCGGATATCTACCAATAAGAAATCGGAATGACATCACGGCGCGTTTGTAAATAAAATCCGTGAACTTCACAGTAATAAGCCGGCCGGTGTGGCCGAGCTGTACTAGGCGTTTCAGTCCGGAACCGCGCGACCGCTACGGTCGCAGGTTCGAATCCTGCCTCGGACATGGATGTGTGTGATGTCCTTAGGTTAGTTAGGTTTAAGTAGTTCTAAGTTCTAGGGGATTGATGACTTCAGATGTTAAGTCCCATAGTGCTCAGAGCCAATCGAACCATTTTTCACAGTAATACCCTCTTGATAACAGTAATAATCTTCACCACTTATGGTAAAGAAAACTGAGGATTTGTTAGATGATGATCACTTTCGCTTTCGGAAAGGTAAAGGCACCAGAGAGGCAGTTCTGTCGTTGAATCGGTAATGGAAGGGAGACAAGGAAAATCAGGACAGGTTTATAGGTTTTGTCGACAGTGTAAAATGGTGCTTAATGTACGAAATTCTGAGAAAAATAGGAATAAGATATAGGGAAAGACGATAATGTACGAAAGAAGCAAGAGAAAAAAATACGAATGAAAGACCAAGAACGAAGTGTAAGGGTGTAAGACAGGAATGTAGTCTTTCGCCTCTAGAAAATCTATAGAGTGAAGAAGCAATGACGGAAATAAAGCTTCGAGAGTGAAGAGATACCAGTGATAAGATTCGTTGATGACATCGCTATACTCTGTGAAAGTGAAGAAGAATTGGAGGACAAATTGAATGGAAAGAACAGCACAATAAGTATAGCATATGGATTGAAAGTAAACCGAAGAAAGGCGAAAGTAGAGAGATGTAGTAGAAATGAGATTACCGATAAATTTAACATCAAAATTAGGGGCACGAAGAACACAAAATTAAGGAATTCTGCTATATTGGAAGCAAAATAATACGTGCCAGACAAGTCAAGGAAAACAAATGCAGATTAGCACAGGCAAAGCGGACACTTCTGGCCATAAGAAGTCCACTAGTATTAACTACTGCTCTTAATATGAGGTGGAAATTTCTGAGAATCTAGGTTTGGAGCACAGCATTGTGTGGTAGTAAGTCGTGGACTGTAGGAAAATCGCAACACGAAAGAATCGAAGCGTTTGAGGTGTGGTGCTATAGAAGGATGTTGAACATTAGGGTGACCGGTAAGATAAGGAATAAAGTTCTCAGCAGAATCGACGACGAGGGTAACATACGGAAAAGTGACAAGAAGAAGGGATATGTTGATAAAAAACCTGTTAAGTCATTAGGGAATGACTTCTATGGTGCTAGAAGGAGCTGATGGGTGAACATTACAAGGGAAGACAGAGACTGGAATACATCCAGCAAATAATTGAAGACGTGACGTGCAAGTGCTACTCTGAGGCACAAGATAGGAATTCGTGACAGGTGATATCAAAGTAATCAGAAGACTGCTGACCAAAAATACTCGGCAACAAAAATCGACAAAACTTATTAGTATTCCTAAGGTATATGGTTACATTATTTTTGAAATCTGTCACCTCGAGAGTACTCATAAAATTAATATTCAAATTTATGTACTTAATGTTCAAATGTGTGATAATTTCTAAGGGACCAAACTGCTGAGATCATCGGTCCCTAATCTTACACATTACTTAAACTAACTTATGTTAAGAACAACACACACATCCATCCCCGAGGGAGGACTCGAACCTCCGGCGGGAGTGGCCGCGCAGTCCATGACATGGCGCCGGAGACCGCTCGGCCACTCCGCGCGGCAACGATTTAATAATGGATATTTAGTAAAGATAGGCAATTATTTTCTAAAATTTTGGTTACAACGTTTACAAATTCAAACTTGGTTACTTTCAATATGCTACGCATCAAATGCGCTGCTCTTATCCCACCTGTTTTTTCGCTCTTGAAACAAAAGTTGAAAGCAACTCTCAATCATACACTTCAGAATCATCTCTTAGCTTTCACGGTCAAAATTTCATCGTAGAAACGACATCCCTTAAGGTCCTTTCTGAGACTGTGGTTAAGGAATAGCCACATGGTTCCAGGTCTAGACCGCAAGGTGGGTGGGGTACCGTAGAAATACTTTTGAGGTCAAACCCTCTATCACACTTCGGGCAACGCGAGGGCAGACATCATTCTAATAAAGTTTCCACATCCCAATAAGTACGTTTCGCTTCTCTGGAGTGTGAGTACTCATCAATTAGATCAGTAACTGTCTAGCATGCTGCACTGATTGTAGTAACTCTTGTCACAATGTGCATTTACACCATGCCTCACTCACAGACTTCTTCTGTGCGAACACTTTTTTGGAAAGGGGGGATTTGGCCGTGTTGGTCCCATTTTGTACGACTCCTTCACTACTCCGTACCATTTATGGGTCACAGCAATACACCCACGCTTCACATGCAGTGCCACCATGCATCACCCTCTTCTTCAACACACTGTTTCCAACAACGCCTAATTTTGCTCCGAAGTAAGCAGGTGTGCTGTCCAGCGTGTGCGCACTGTGGACACGTACGAAAGCTCCTTAAAGGAGCATCAACTTTTCCAACTGCTACGTCCAGAGTGCGTGAAAGTAGTGTGAGTATGAGAATCGATTCATTGCTAATAACATCGGTTCACGTATTCGTCGTTGTCTCTGTCACTGCTGTTGCCTTCTCCTCCTTGCAATTCGCTACTGTCGTGGCTACCCTGTAAAGCCTTCTGGCAACGAAAACGGTATCGATGGGACACAACATACTAACAAAAAACTGTCTTCAATTCGCCTTGGGTCACAGAGGCGTTTTGTTTAGTCGATTGCAAAATTTCATCGTGTAACGCTGCTTCTGAAACTCAGACAAGCTGTATATTGTAGAGATTCCAAAAAAAGCACACCCACTTCCATTCACTTGCTGCAACTCAGCTGAGAGATCGGGAAGAATGACAAGCAGATACATGCGGAATCCAGCATCTTGTTTCCTAGACGGCGATGGATGGCTGTCGTACTCACTGCACGCGATTGAGGGAGTTGGTGCGGGTCTTTATTGAACATCCTGGACTTTTTGATATGAATCTTGAGCTTATTTCACCTTTTCTACTGCTTTGCTTGATTCTTAAATACTCTTAGAGGCATGATAACGCCATAGCTTGTGGGCGTGTTAGATCAAGCCTGATGTATTCGTCTAGATCATTGCCACAATAAGAAAGGAAGAAAAGTGCTCACGTAACTAACGCTTAAATGTCTCATGAGCCAGCTGACAGCGTTATCATAGGATCTCATCTACCAACATGCAGAATATTAAAGCGGCCCAACCAGATATTAGCCGTTAGACCGCAAGTTTGAACTTTGGTAGCGTAAATATTTGAGGTTATTATTCACTGGCGTTCGGTAGCCGACAGCGATGTGCAAATTTGCCTGCCACAAGTGTGCATAGACGCCAGACAATTAACGTTTCCCTGTTTTGTATTACGCAGCCGGGCAGTAACACGTTCACCTACTGCATGATTTAAATCAACTTTAATTCTCGTATGGATGGCCACATGCGACAATGAAATAACTAGAAATTGCAAGTCTGGTATGTTTAATATGCATGTAATATCACATATATTCTTACTGTAAAACGAACGACGACGACGGGTGTAGAGTGATAGGTGTTGGTGACTCATGCTTAAGGCAAATCTGAACTGTTGCAAGTTCACACAAGTCAAATGGTAGCGAGTAAAAGACCGCCATTAACAGGGAATGTGCTATATTAGTGATTGACCAATACAATTTCGCTTACTGAAGTTCTCACTGCTGTAGTGTGTGACAAATGTGAACTTTACTGCTTCAGTTCCCAAATACACTATATGCTTAAAAGTATCCAAACACGTATTAGTGGATGTTAATATGGCGTGTGTCCACCCTTCGCATTTATGACGGCTTGAACGCTGGTGGAGAGAATGTAAAGTTTTCACATGTTTGCTGCCTTTGTAAATATACACATCAAAAAAAGTTTTGCATCACCTCACTTTCGAGAGTTCCGTAACCTGTACAGAAAATTGGAATAGATATCAACATAAACATCACTTCCGCCCTTTTTATTGCTCATGAAAACCCCACATCGCATGTTGTACCACTATACAGTGAGACTTTTAGAGGTGGTGGTCCAGATTGCTGTACACAACGGTGCTCTGATACCCAGTAGTACGTCCTCTTGCATTGATGCATGCCAGTATTCGTCGTGGCATATATCCACGAGTTCATCAAGGCACTGTTGGTCCAAATTGTCCCATTCCTCAACGGCGATTCGGCGTAGATCCATAAGAGTGGTTGGTGGGTCAAGTTGTCCATAAACAGCCCTTTTCAATCTATCCCAGGCATGGACGATAGGATTCATCTTTGGAGAACACGCGGGCCACTCCAGTCGAGCGATGTCGTTATCCTGAAGGAAGTCATTCACAAGATTTGCTCGAAGGGGAACGAATTGTCATCCATGAAGACGAATGCCTCGCCAATAGGCTGCCGATATGGTTGCTCTATCGGTCGGACGATAGCATTCAGGCATCGTACAGCTGTTACGACGCCTTCCATGGCCACCAGCGGCGTATGTCGGCCCCACATAATGCCACCTTGCTGCACTCGCTGGACAGTGTGTCTAAGTCGTCCAGCCTGACCGGGTTGACTCCGAACACGTCTCCGACGATTGTCTAGTTGAAGGCATTTGCGACACTGATCGGTGACGACAACTTGATGGCAAACCTGAGCGGTCCATTCGGCTTGCTGTTGGGCCGATATGTACCGCATTGCATGGTGTCGTGGTTTCAAAGATGGACCTCGTCATGGACGTCGGGAGTGAAGTTGCGCATCATGCAACCTATTGCGCACAGCCTGTTGCATGCAGTTTCAGTCTTAACACAACATCCTGTGACTCCACGAAAACCATTACTCAGCATGCTGGCGTTGCTGTCAGGGTTCCTCCGAGCCTAAATCCGTAGGTGGAGGCCATCCACTGCAGTAGTAGCCCTTGGGTGGCCTGAGCGAGGCATGTCATCGACAGTTTCTGTCCCTCTGTGTCTCCTCCATGTACCGCGTTGCATGGTGTCGTGGTTTCAAGATGGACCTCGTCATGGACGTCGGGAGTGAAGTTGCGCATCATGCAACCTATTGCGCACAGCCTTTTGCATGCAGTTTCAGTCTTAACACAACATCCTGTGACTCCACGAAAACCATTACTCAGCATGCTGGCGTTGCTGTCAGGGTTCCTCCGAGCCATAATCCGTAGGTGGAGGCCATCCACTGCAGTAGTAGCCCTTGGGTGGCCTGAGCGAGGCATGTCATCGACAGTTTCTGTCCCTCTGTGTCTCCTCCATGTCCGAACAACATCGCTTTGGTTCACTCCGAGATGCCTGTACACTTCCCTCGTTGATAGCAATTCCTGGCACAGAGTAA
This sequence comes from Schistocerca americana, assembly GCF_021461395.2. NCBI lineage: Eukaryota > Metazoa > Arthropoda > Insecta > Orthoptera > Acrididae > Schistocerca > Schistocerca americana. Next base: position 909,682,265 of record NC_060120.1, read on the forward strand.
CAATGCGGACGTGATCGAACCGCGGCATTGACCGTCTAGGCAACTGTTGAATTACAGACAACACGAGCCGTGTACCTCCTTCCTGGCGGAATGACTGGAACTGATCTGCTGTCGGACCCCATTCGTCTAATAGGCGCTGCTCATGCATGGTTGTTTACATCTTTGGGAGGGTTTAGTGACATCTCTAAACAGTCAAAGGGATTCTTTCTGTGATACGGTCCTTTACTCTGTGTTCAGTTTAACCTGTGGTGCGCTTGGTCACTAGACAACCGTGCAGCGCTGGGGCTTTATTATTAAAGGCATAATAGCGAACAGTTGAGTTTTAGAGGAGGAGGTCTGACATGTGTGAATCTGGGAGTGATTATCTAGAAGACAAAATATCTTTACACACAAGTTGTGTGGATGGAGAAGGCTTTTGGAGGAATATTTTAAGGTAACCAATGCACGTGCAAGTATGAAATATGTTTGTCAGAACTATTAATTGAAGGTATTCTTTGTCCCTTAAATAATAAATAATATTCATGATTAGTGTCAATTCCATCTCTTTGTTTTCCTTATGTCACAAGTAGCGCTACTGGTTTAAATCTCTATAATTTTTTTAATGATTGTATTTAGTAATTGTTAAAACCTTCTTGTGTTGTACAGTCTTTTTTCGACAATAATCAGAATTTAGTTTTATGAGAATGCTTTTCTTTCAAATAAAACCCCCATACATCATCCACAGCGAAGTTATAAATATTTTGTCATGAGAGCATTGCACCATGCCTCACACGCTGACAATCGGCGAAAAATATAAAGGTGAGTAGATTATTTTTCTTTAGCTGCTGCATTTACTGATTTCAGTTTTCTTTCGAGAACGCCACCACACGAGTCACAAAAGAGCATGCTCGGCAAGAGGAAGTTACTTTTCTTTCAGGGTAGAGCTCACTTATGGGCAAACAGTACGTTGTCAAAATTTTCAGGTGTTGTGCTAAATAAGCAGATTAATTTACAGTAAACAGCGAAGGTAACGTTAAACATTTATTTTCTTTCGAGTTCAGCAGTATTTTATTTTGAGGATATTTCAACTCAGAAATTGCAATTCATGTTACATAACTTTAATAACTTACTTCATTGTTGAGTTCCAGTTAAATAGTCTTCAAAAAAATGGTTCAAATGGCTCTGAGCACTATGGGACTTAACATCTGAGGTCATCAGTCCCCTAGAACTTAGAACTATTTAAACCTAAGGACATCACACACATCCATACCCGAGGCAGCATTCGAACCTGCGATCGAAGCAGTCGCGCGGTTCCAGACTGAAGCGCCTAGAACCGGTCGGCCACCAGCGGTCGGCAATATTTTTCACTGAGTACTTAATTAGCGTCTTTTGCCATTTAATTAGATTCATTTTCATTATTTCAAATTAAGCATTTGACCAACATTTAAGATTTGTTTCACGACACTGCCCACAAGCGCAATACCGGGCCAACCAATAATCACTGTTACTCAACTGTTTAATACTATTTGTGAAGGATACGTTACACGAAGAGAAAGTTTTTGAAAAAGAATATTCAGTATTTCGTGTAAAGATTAATTACACAGAATGTTTATAATACACTACTGCCCTTTAAAATTGCTACACCAAGAAGAAATGCAGATGATAAACGGGTATTCATTGAACAAATATATTATACTTGAATTGGCATGTGATTACATTTTCACGCAATTTAGGTGCATAGATCCTGAGAAATCAGTACCCAGAACAACCACATCTTGCCGTAATAACGGCCTTGGTACGCCTGGGCATTGAGTCAAACAGAGCTTGGATGGCGTGTACAGGTACAGCTGCCCATGCAGCTTCAACACTATACCTCAGTTCATCAAGAGTAGTGACTGGCGTATTGTGACGAGCCAGTTGCTCGGCCACCATTGACCAAACGTTTTCAATTGGTGAGAGATCTGGAGAATGTGCTGGCCAGGGCAGCAGTGGAACATTTTCTGTATCCAGAAAGGCCCGTACAGTACCTGCAACATGCGGTCGTGCATTATACTGCTGAAATGTAGGGTTTCGCAGGGATCGAATGAAGTGTAGAGCCACGGGTCGTAACACATCTGAAATGTAGTGTCCACTGTTCAAAGTGCCGTCAATACGAACAAGAGGTGACCGAGACGTGTAACCAGTGGCACCCCATACCATCACGCCGGGTGATACGCCAGTAGGGCGATGACGAATACACGCTTCCAATGTGCGTTCACCGCGATGTCGCTAAACACGGATGCAACCAACATGATGCTATAACCAGAACCTGGATTCATCCGAAACAATGACGTTTTGCCATTGGTGCACACAGGTTCGTCGTTGAGTACACCATCGCAGGCGCTCCTGTCTGTGATGCAGCGTCAAGGGTAACCGCAGCCATGGTCTCCGAGCTGATAGTCCATGCTGCTGCAAACGTCGTCGAACTGTTCGTGCAGATACTTGTTGTCTTGCAAACGTCCCAATCTGTTGACTCAGGGATCGAGACGTGGCTGCACGATCCGTTACAGCCATGCGGATAAGGTCCCTGTCATCTCTACTGCTAGTGATACGAGGCCGTTGGGATCCAACACGTCGTTCCGTATTACCCTCCTGAACCCACCGATTCCATACTCTGCTAACAGTCATTGGATCTCGACCAACGCGAGCAGCAATGTCGCGATACGATAAATCGCAATCGCGATAGGCTACAATCCGACATTTATCAAAGTCGGAAACGTGATGGCACGCATTTATCCTCCTTACACGAGGCATTACAACAACGTTTCACCAGGCAACGGCGGTCAACTGCTGTTTGTGTATGAGAAATCGGTTGGAAATATTCCTCATGTCAGCACGTTGTAGGTGTCGCCACCGGCGCCAACCTTGTGTGAATGCCCTGAAAAGCTAATCATTTGCATATCACAGCATCTTCTTCCTGTCGGTTAAATGTCGCGTCTGGAGCACGTCACCTTCTTGGTGTAGCTATATTAATGGCCAGTAGTGTAATTGCTGGTACCTTTTGGCTTTCAGATATTTCGTCTGTCGTGTGAGAGAATACTAGTAGAAAAATATCAGGTCCTGGTGCAAGCGTTTAGTGTGCTAACAACAAAATGAAAATTACAAAGCCGCGCGGAGTGCCCGTGCTGTTTGAGGCGTCAAGTCACTGATTGCGCGACCCCTCCCGCCGGTGGTTCGAGTCCTCCCTCGGGCATGGGTGTATTTGTTGTTTTTAGCATAAGTTAATTTAAGTAGTGTGTAAATCTAGGGACCGATGACCTACGCAGTTTGGTCCCCTAGGTATTCACACATTCGAAAATTACGAACGCACTAAATCCATTACTGTGATTAGATCGGGGTGACTGGGAAATGGGTTAACTTCCGATGTTACGAAAAGGCGATACTGTTTCTGCGCATGCGCATTCTACAACACCCTCGAGTATTTAGAACTCAGCACTCGACACAGTCAGCTGATCACTGACAGCGCTCTCACACTAGCGAGTTGGCTGGCGAATCTTTTACACGCAAGCACGTGACGCGCACCCACAGCGAGTTGTCGACTTTGATCAGAGAGTCACTCCTGTAAAATGGGCTTTAGACGCAGTAAAGAGAAATTAAATGGCATATCGTGGCGGACGTCACGTACACAGTTGCAGGGACAACAGCGTCTGCGGCGCCTTGACGGGCGACGGGTGGGGACTGCCCAGCGGCGCCGCGTAGCGCCGGCAGCAAAAACTTGTTTTCCTGGGCGGTCGTTGCTGACGGGAGCGAAGGAGGAGTGAGCCAGTGACTGGAGCGGATCACCGGCGTGGCGTGCTCCGACTTGCCTTACCGCAGGAAGGAAAGGCAATCGCTTGGCGCCGGCGCCGTTGCTGCTTGGCGTGAGGGGGAGGGGGGAGAGCAGGCGCCGCGTGTGACGTAACCCTAAGCGCGTGCGCGAGGTGAACCCTGCGACCAGCTGGCGCCGCGCTATGCGCTGCGGAGGCCGCCGGGGAGAGCCGCAGCAGGGCAGGCACCGCCTCCCCGGAAGGTAGCTACAGCTGTTCTCAAGCGCGACGTCAACGTGAATAAGACCATCCGCACCCGGTGTGTTTGTTTACAGATATACAACGACCTTTGCTTTTACCGAGCATCCTGTGTGCTACCTGCAGCGGTAGTGTCCTGTATATTGCGTCCAGTGAAATCTGCGCCCAGAAAAGGTGGAGAAAAGGTACACCAATCTCCCCTCTCCAAACTCTGCAGGCTGAGTAGAAGAGCCGAGGACTCTTTACTTGGTGTACTGATGACGACTGGAGGTGTTGAAACTAGAGATGGGCAAACTCGTTCATCCTTGGGAACTAGTTCACTGCTGATAGTTCTTTTATGGAAACCGTTCATTTTTACTCGTTCACCGTTCATTTGTGCTTGGTATATGGTTCTTGTGAAAAACAGAAAACTAGTAGTGTAGGTGACTGAAGGATGGATGGTCCCAAGAGGGGGCACTTGCCTCCCCCTTGGAGTATAGAGTTTTTATTCATTACAGAATTCTTACACACTTTTAAAAGTAATTTCTGTGATTCTGCAGAACCTCTCGTTTAGCCAACTGTGGCGTTGAGTGGTTGATCACAGGGAAATAATATAGGGTGGCGCACGGAAAACCGGTCCCGAGTACAGACTGCTCGCCAATTACGGACGTTGTGTTGCTCGTTACGAGCAGATATAACAGGCAAACATGTAATAATTAGGCAGTGAAGAAATAACAAGCTAATGCAAGCAACAATGGCGAAACAATCGATGACGATGTGTAGAGAGCTGGAGAAGAGCACATGAAAATCTCACGCGACGCGCATGGGCTATAGGACATGTAGTCTTGTAAACCTGTTGGTGGCTGTTTCCCAACTTAATAGATCACAAATGTCTTGTATAAAATTCTTCGTTTGGACTTCCACAACATAGCTATGCTACGTTGTAAGCAATAATCGGTTACACCCTATATATACTTCACGTTGTCTCTGAGTTCGTAGGCGAAGTAGACTTTATGGAAGCATAAAATAAAATGTGGTTTTCTCATCATACTTGCGTCACACGCTTAGTAAAAATTAGGTTTTTATGTTGCATTATTAAATTTAATTCAGCAACAATAATAAAGTTCGCAGTAATAAAGTTTTTGGTTTCAAACCTCCTTCTGAACAAATGTTTTTGAGATAATAAGTAAATACGATTTTATGGCAATCTATGTCTTTTCAAATGTAGAAGCACCGCTTTTGCTACTGAGCCAAAATGACCCACAACCCACTTTTTTTTTTTCAAAGAAACCAAACTAGCAGGTAATGCAAATTAGAAACAACCAAACTTAAAAATAATTGGAGCCTTCCTAAATGTAATGTTTGGTATATGAGAGATACACGAAAATCGTTTTATATGAATTTTCTTACACTAGAAATTAAGCGAATTATTGAAAGTTGGTTGCTAAATCAAGTCGATGAAACCAAAAAATATATGAACAACAACAAAAAAAACTTGCCTTGTTATAAGTATGTCTTCTGCTGTTCATCGATATAATGAAGTGAGCTGATATGCGCCTTTTGTTACCTGAAAAGACGTACCTATTACATACGATGTGATTTTTATGTAATTTACGTAACTGTAAAATACTTTCTGATTACCGGTCGTGGACCCTGAATAGCAAGACCCAAGTGGAACAACAGTTTGGAACACATGTAAAATGGGCGAGCGCAGTGAACGAAAGGAACTGGATACTGAACTAACTAGGAGCAGTCGGCAGTGGAACTGAGACGGGTGGTCATGCGAAGAACGACGAGTGCGGCCGAGGGAGACCGAGACAGACGAGCACGCGACCGAACCTGGAACGAAAACAGCCGAAGTGACTGCCGCGACTGAAGTGAACAAGTGAACTATGAACCGATCGTTCCCCGTTCCCGGGAACTATAAGTAGACCGCCGCGACCGAAGTGAACTATAAACCGATCGTTCCTTGAAATTCGTTCCTCGGTCCTTTCGTTCATCTTGGTAAACCGTTCCTTTGCACCCGTTCGTTCGCGAAGTACCCATCTCTAGTTGAAACATCCCCTTAGAAAAATTTATGAATTACTGTGCTGGTAAACCTCTTTTGTTATTTGATTTTCAAGCAGCTGAGCAAAACTGAACGTACTCGGACATTTCTCTCTTTACTTATTATGATCATCACTAAACTGACACACAGTATTTTTAGCGCAACGCAACCTGACTTTCAATAATCCCTACAAAAGAATGGCCCTGATTAACAATAACCTATACCTTTCATGGATCACTTACGTGACAAAAATGTTCGTTACTCGAACTACTGCAATACAGCGAACGCCTATACTGCCATCTAAATAAAAGAGTCTAACTACTGAAGGCACTAACTACTGATAGGCATACTGCGCAAATGAAAGATTTTGATAGAGAGAAAACAATGTATTTACCTCAATAGTGTTCAAAAGTCATTATATATATAATCAGTTCATGACATCCAGTCTTACAAATTTCGTTTTTCTGACGGACACACGTCCAGATCGTCCGTTCTCAAAACTCTGCCACCTCTCTCCCCACATCCACCACTGCTGGCGGCTCACCTCCCAACTGCGCAACGCTATGCGTTGTTCACATCCAACTGCCCAACACTACAATAGCGAATATTCGGACAATGCCAACCAGCCACAGACTGCACACAGCACAGCCAGTGATTTTCATACAGAGCGCTACGTGGCGTTACCAACATAAAAACCTAAACAGCCTACTTACATAGCCCCCATACTCCCCACAAAAATTTTACAAATTGTTTTGGGCAGTGGCCAATACAGATTTGAAAAAAATTTTCATAATTACAATAACAAAGATATCAAATGCACACACTTATTGATACACTTTTGGTCAAAAGCAAAGATTTTCTCACAGTCCATAAAGACAGTCCTGATCATTTATCACAGTAGCAATTGCAGTGTTTTTCTCAAAGTCTGAGCCGTAAAAAAAATGCACACGGAAGTAGTGGATTTCCATGCAGTCTTGAAGAAGTAGTGTTGTCCATCCAACGGAAAGACAATGCTGACTCTTTACATGCAGACAAGTAATGGGCCACAACAGAGCAAATCCACAGCAGAGTCAATCGAAGTTTTGAAGAATATTGGTAGGTAGGTCATCACAGAGCAGACGCACTGTAGTCCTGGTAGAGAGTATGGTATTGGTGTGCCATCAAAGGTGCAGACCCACTGTAGTCCTGGTAGAGACGGCCAGCAGCCATCTGTTGCGACTGTGCAGGTGCACAATCACCATCGAAGAGTCTTGCGGACAGTATAGCAAGTCAATAAACCACCGCTTGTGCACTTGCAAACTTTGTGGTATGTCCTTAGAACCAGTAATGCTGTTAACCAGTCCCTTGATGAATTATCAACACATGTGCGAGCACTAACAGTCCCCTTTTTTCACATATTGTGCATTTACTATGACCAACAGAAACGTGTGCAGTGTAATGAAACTTAATTTGAAGAACTGGTGTCTATACAATTATAAATTTACAACATAATAATACAATTACAAAGGTACAAAATACATCCTTAAAGAACATAACAATACAGATAACATTTGTAGTAATACTGGCTTTACAAAAGAATCGAAATAACATATACATCAGCGTTACAGGAATTATGACATAAGTAAATACATAAAAGAACAGAATAACTTTCGAAACATCAACTTAACACATGAGCATTAAAACAAAACAGAATAAATAATCCCTAAACATCTTTACAAAGTAAATAACTTATTATTAGAAAAATTCTACGACATAACTCTTATCAGATAAACACATAAAGACAGGAAGAACACAAATACACAAGGGTACACAAACACATAGCAGAATAACACAAAAGGAAAGGACAGGATTTGTTTTACTGCAGTATTTGTAGTATTTGATTTGCAAACAAAACGTTCTTTACGTCTTGGAGATCTCCCTTAGTTCTTCATTATTCCCAAAAAGTCCTATCTATACCTGTTGTCCCTAAACCCTACTGTTTTGTTCATATCCGCTTTCAAAATAATTATTCTTCATTGTACACTACTTATTTTGGCCCAAATCTTTTTCATGTAACTTCTCAATGCATTCTTTCCCTATTCTCCATAGTTAGTTTCTTATATAGTATCCTCCCCCCTCTTAAGATAACTTAAATCTATTGAGCTCAGATACATAAACTAAGGGACAAGGCTATGCAGCAGTACAAAACAATTAACACAAACAGCAATGACAAAAAAATGCAAATTGGCAAAGCAAGCAGCAGTTTATCTAAATTAGCAAAGCAAATGCAACATTCCAACTAATATGAGCACATGTACAGCAACAAGAAAAATAAATGAGTATTAAAACTGGGTTAATACAATGTACAATTCAGTAGAACTATGCCTGGCAAACAGCAGCAGCAAATGCAATAACCTATACCTAAACATGGCAAAGCTCAAGCAGAAAGAATATTACAATAAAGATAGGAAATGTCTGATACCTAAGTCAGATCTTAACACAAGAGTGATACAGCACAAAAACTTACTCTGTCAAAAAAGTTACCAAATCGTTGAAAAATTATGTATGCAGTTTCTGTGAAGAGAAATGTCTGTCTGTGCTCCTCCCATTTTTTTAAGAAAGTAGATCATATAATTATTATTTAATGTATCTTAACAATGTTCAAAAGTCATCATATATATATATATATATATATATCAGTTCATGACATCCAGTCTTACGAATTTCGTTTTTCTGACGGACACTCATCCAGACTGTCCGTTCTCAAAACTCTGCCATCTCTCTCCCCACATCCACCACTGCTGGCAGCTCACCTCCAACTGCACAACGCTATGCGCTGTTCACATCCAACTGCCCAACCCTACAATAGCGAATATTCCAACAATGCCAACCAGCCACAGACTGCACACAGCACAGCCAGTGATTTTCATACAGAGCGCTACGTGACGTTAACCAACATAAAAACCTACACAACCTACTTACAACCTTAGTACAAACGACAGCTCCGCCAGTGCACTGTCCTTATATACCTCATGTACGCGATACCACCACCATCCGTATACATCATATCGCTATTCCATGACTTTTGTCACCTCAGTGTACATTGCTTTTTCACATGTTTGTTGTGGTACGAAGCGGAAACAGAAATGAAATTATGATGTTTAAAAATGCAGCCGCAGGGCGTCAGTCGAAGAACGCTAATCAGTGGTTGGGGAAGGCCAGTGGCGTCACAAAGCAAGAACGGTTTCGGCTTTCAGTGGCGTCAGATGACAAAAAGCAGCATCGCCTGAGAGTGATGCGGCAGGAATCTGTGTATTTCCCTAAGGAATCTTCGTGACGCCACTCTAGTGACGTCAACTAATTACGTGTAGAAAACGGTTTCAAGCCCGCGCCCCAGGAGTACGTTCTCCTCCAAGATTTGTTCACGGCTTGTAAGTAGGAACCGCTCATTACTAAGCAGTTTGCATAAAGGTAGCCTTACCTGAATGAAGGAAAACTCTTACGGTTATTTCGGCTGGGAGGTCTTAAGCGTGTCTGTTTGTTATAAGTGACTAAAATGGATATGTGTGTGTGTCTGTCGTGTCACGTTTGTGTCGTACGGTAATGTGAGAAGGAAGAGGGTGGAATGTACCCCTCTCGTGTAGCACCAAGGGGGCTGCTAAGTTCGAAGACCCTATCCGACGGATAGACCGTCATTAACATTTCCACACGCCCACACTCCTAGAGACAAGCAGAGAGGTTTGAAATTTAATTGAGGGCAACGGAACAACGTCTGGTGATCAGGAACGGTACGCCACCACTTCTCCCGCAGTTGCGGCCGAACACTGGCAGCGACAATATCTTCACCACCAGGAATAGAATCGGCTACCTCCCAACCGAGCAGGCATGCGGTAGGGACCTCTGCTGCGGGGGTGAGTGTGGGAGTACGGGGGAACTCACATGCTACCTGCCTCTGAGCATAATGTCGGTCTTCCACTCCGTCTATTATTTGTGTCTTAGGTGTACCTGTTGCGCAGTTTTCCTCCTAAGATTCTTTGAATGTTAACTGCGCCGCCCAACGCCTGACGTTATAATCATAAAGCAAAGAGACTGCGAAAAACGTTTCATTTGAACTTAACCATTTGGCTTTGTGATGAAGAGACCAATATTGTTCCTATTAATGAAAATAGGGAAGAGTTGTGTTTGTTCGCTGTAGAAACGCACGTGTATTACAACAAACGCCTGAGGGCTGAACCTCTGGCAGGAAATTCCAGTAAAGTGAAAAAAAAAATGGAAATTTGTGATAAAGACTATGGGACCAAACTTCTGAGGTCATCGGTCCCTAGGCTTACACACTACTTAATCGAACTTACTGTAACTTAAGCTAAGGACAACACACACACACCCATGCCCGAGGGAGAACTCGAACCCCGACTCGTCTCAAGAAAGGATCACAGGATTTGTCAAGCTAGAAGAAACATTCAGTAACGTAAAATCATATAAAGTGTTCAAAATTCTGAGAAAGAATAATTTAATATATAAAGAAAGACTGGTAACATAAAATATGTCGATGAACCAAGAGGGAACAATAAGGCTAAAGTCCATCAACGAACTGCTCAGACTAAAAAATATTTAAGACAGGGATGTAGTCTTTTGCCCCTACTGTTCAGTCTGTAGAGGGTGTATCATAATTACTGGCGCAAACGCATACAATTGAAAGTTCACGACACTAGACTTTTTGGTGCCCATGTTTCCTGAGACTTCTTTGCTTGTAGTATCGTGCACTTTAAACTGTTTGTGTTTACACCATTAATAACAATATACCCTATATATCGAACAAGCAATGACTCTAATAAAGAAAATGTTCATGTGTGAGAGCATATGAGTGATAAGTTTCGCTGTACACATTGCTGTCCTCAGTGAAAGTGCAGAAGAATTATAGGACCTGTTGAATGGAGTGAAAAGCGTAATGGGTACAGAATATGGATCGACAGTAAACATAAGAAACACGAAAGTGATGAGGAGTAGCAGATATGAGACTAGCGATAATCTTAACACCGAAATTAGCGGCATGAATTAGGCGAAGTTAAGGAATTCTGCTACGTTGCAAGCAAAATAACACATGACAGACGAGGCAACAACTTGAAAAGTGGATTATCACAGGCAGAGGGGCCACTCATGGCCAGAAGAAGTCTACTAGTATCAAGCAATGGCCTTAATGTGAGAGAGATATTTCTGAGAATGTATGTCTGGGGCACAGCATTACAAGGTAATGAATCACGGACTGTCAGAAAACCGGAAAAGAAGACAATCGAAGCGTTTGAGCTGTGTTGCTATCGAAGGACATCAAAAATTATGTTGACTGAAATGGTATGAGGAAGTTCTCAGCAGAATCAGCGAAGAAAAGTGTGGTGTCATCCGGAGACCACGATGCTACACGAAAGTCCACAACATACGTCAGTATGACTGATGTTAGCGATGTCTCGCTGCGATCCACAACGATGTATGGGAGGTGCTCCACAAGACCACATCCCACATCTCAGCACTGCAGCGCCATTGTACTGAGGTCAATATAGAGATGAGCTTGGAAGAACGTTGCCTCAGTTTGTTACCTCAGCTTCAGCAGTGAACATCATTTAGTCGGGTAGTGTTAATCAAAGTCTCAGTGGGACATGTACTTCAGTTGAATGCTGTACTTAAAGAGAACAGTGTACATCATGTCATGCTTTCACAGCCAATGACAGTTGTAAATGTTCTACGCTCTCTAGTGGCTAAGATGTGTCTCAAGTTAAGTAAATCTTTTTATTCGTTCGTGTAACGAAATGAATTAATATTTCATCCGTTACAGTTGCTATGGATCATCTCCCACAGTTGTGGCCAGACGATTTTATTGGGTGGTTATATTTAAACTTTACCTATTTAACACATTATAACAGGAAAACTAATTACTGTACGGGTACTAAACTTGGTAGCATTAACGTCCAGAGTATGGGACGCATGATTTACATGTGTCACAAAGCCACCGACCAGTTCCAACTATGGCCACCAGGTGCCGTGATCCATCATCGTGCCGGCCGCTATGGCCGAGCGATTCTAGGGGCTTCAGTACGGAACCGCGCTGCTGCTACGGTCGCAGGTTCGAATCCTGCCTCGGACGTGGATGTGTGTGATGTCCCTAGGTTCGTTAGGTTTAAGTAGTTCTAAGTCTAGGGGACTGATGACCTCAGATGTTAAGTCCCATAGTGCTTAGAGGCATTTGAACCATCCGTCATCGTGATTGACAGCCTCATACACCTGACCAGTCGCAGCGCACTTGGTGACGTGTCATCATGAGCTTGTACAAAAGGAGCAGGCACTGTTGGTGAAGCTCTATTATCAAAGCAACAGTAACGCTGCAGCTACTCTTCGAGAATATGGGTGGCTGAAAAGGTTACGAAAGGGTCCTCCTTCTCTACCTGCTGTGCGGAGCATGACGAAGAAGTTCGAATGAACTCGAGAACTGGGCGTCGCTCCCGGAAGAGGCTGACGACCGGTTGCACCATAGGTGGCTCATGAAATCGCTGTTGCTGTGGCAGACAACAATGCGCGTAATTCTCGTTCGTCAGGCGGTGCGCCTGCTGTGTCAAGACAATTGATCGTCTCGTGGTCCACTGAACGGAAGGTGCTTCAAAAAATGGTTCAAATGGCTCTGAGCACTATGGGACTCAACTGCTGAGGTCATTAGTCCCCTAGAACTTAGAACTAGTTAAACCTAACTAACCTAAGGACATCACAAACATCCATGCCCGAGGCAGGATTCGAACCTGCGACAGTAGCGGTGTTGCGGTTCCAGACTGCAGCGCCTTTAACCGCACGGCCACTTCGGCCGGCGAAGGTGCTTCGAACCATTCTCAACGGTATCTGTACAAGATCCATATAATACAGTAGCTTGCAACACAGGACGCACAACGACGTGTCCACTTCGCTCTCCACTTTCTCGCAAGGACTGAACTTGACAAGGGCTGGCCCTGGACCATCCCATAGACAAAGCTCATTTTTCTCTTGCAGGTGGGGTGAGCACACATAATTGCCGAGTGTGGGGATCTTCACCTCCAGTCACTGTGCATGAGGTTCCTCTGTATGGTGAACTTGTCACCGTATGGTGTGGCTTCACGACTACGTTCATCATTGGCCCATTCTTTTTTGAACAGGCTGGCGCTCCAGGACCAAAGACGTGCAGTGTGACTGGCCAGCGTTAGTGCAATATGCTTCGCGAGGATATCGTACGCGCCCTAAAGGAGAGACACGCATTGAACTCAACAGTTTTCATGCAGGATGGGGCCCTATCGCACACCTCTCGTGAAGTTCACCCGGTTCTCCGAAACACACGATCGTATTATCAGCCGATCGTTTCCAAATACTTGGCCGACGCGATCACCTGATCTCACTCCCTATCATTTCAGGTTGTGAAGCTACCTGAAGGACAGGGTTTACCAGGGGAACATTCACACATGTGCCGATCTGAAGCGCAGCATATCAAGAGACGCAGCCAGCATCCCTGCGGACATGCTTCGTTCCGCTGGGCAGAATGCAATCCTGCGCTTTCAGACTCTTCTGTACACTGATGGGCGCCATATTGAGCCCCTTTTGTAGCAGTAATGGTACCGGTATGTAATGGTATGAAGTACCGTGGCAGCACATTAAATGTGTTTCAATTGAATTGATTCTGCATTATTTCTCTTCCCCATGACATTAATGCTACCATGTTTGGTCATCGTACGGTAACTGGTTTCAGTGTTATAACGTGTTAAGTAGAGAAAGTTTAGTAATAACCACCCGGTAGTTTCGTTTGGCACAACAAAAGGAATACACGGAAGGCGATCAGAAGAAGAAGAGATATGATGATAGAAAATCTTTTAAAGCATCGGGGTAACTTACACGGTGCTAGAGGGGCTGAAGGGTCAAAATTGTACGGGAAGACGGAGACTGGGATACATCCAACAAAGAAATGATGATCAGTACTACACTGAGATGAAAAGGCTGGCGGAGCAGTCAGACGATAACCCGAAACCTGTCATGGCGTTAATGTAAAGCTCTTTAAGGGTATCTGTGGCTGGTTGCGTTCTCCGCCACCAATCCTTGAAGGAAACAGTCGAGTCTTCCGCTTCAGTTCGGGTACTGGCCTAAAGAGCAGTTTTGGGCAAGACGGCAGTTTTTGGCTAGAGCAATTAAAAGTTGCAGAGACGGTGTGAGCCGCAAGCTTCGGCCGCTGAGCTTTAGTCGAATAGTGTGTGTACGAAGAGCGCCGCGACGTCGCGCCGGCAGGCAGGCGCAGCACATACGTGGCTAGCTGCCGCTGCGGCCGCGGGTGACCTTGCGCGTCAATGGCAGCGGCTGCGGCAGGTGACCGCTGCGTTACGGCACGGCAGGGCTCGCTGGCGCCACAGGCGGCGCAAGGTCACGGCTTCCAGCCGCACACTCGCCGCCTCTTGATTTACGACGCGCGCAGCAAGGCCGCCGTCCCGGCGCTCGTGTGATCGCCATACCGGGCCGCCTCTGCCGGCGCCGCCGTCCGGTTCCCCGCTGGCCGTGTTGTTGTTGTTTACACCGAGACAGCGCCCGCAGCCAGCTGGAAGGAATTCCACGGCCAGGAACGGGCCTGCAGTTACGTTGCGTCGTTGTCGTGACGCATACAGGGTGTAAAAAAACCTGCTGAATCTTCTGAGAGGTGGCAATGCTCGTGAAAGCAAGGAAGCAAGTTCGACGAAAGATGACTCCAAAAACAAGTACTTTACGAAGTAGGAACACTTCTTCATAGGACAGGCTTAAGTTTGGTTGCAGATGTCTCTCGGATACTTTGACAGAGTCATAAATGCCTGACGTCTTCGATACAGACGTTGGTCACATAAATTAAGTTGCACCGAATCCCTCATTCACATCTACAACAATAAAATATTACTTTGTATGTAGACTGAAGGTGGGGGGCGAGGGGAGGAAGGAAAGGAAAAAGAAGCATTTTCTGGTGTCAGCACCATCGGGACCTCACGCAGAATTAGCGGCGACGAGTGAAAATTTTTTACCGTGTAATATTTCTGTAGTATCATGCCCACTCGTCTATAGGGTGCCTAGGAAGCTGTTTTCTCGCATCGCTAGACAAGTTTTCAAGCAAATCGTATTAATGGTGTTTGTCACAGTAAGTTAAATGGACAGTCCTCGACTTTGCATATACACAAAGGTTTATCGCAAGCAAATGGCGACATGCAAGTAATCAATGTCCTTCGCTATATACCATTTCGCCGGCTGGTGTGACCGAGCGGTTCTAGGCACTTAAATCTGCCTCGGGCATGGATGAGTGTGATGTCCTGAGGATAGTTAGGTTTAAGTAGTTCTAAGTTCTAGGAGACTGATGACCTCAGATATACCATTTCAATGCAAGCAAAAGAAATTCAGATCGTAAGTCAGTGGTGTAGCCTTTGTATGACGGCTCTTCTTCCACTGCCGGCCGCGTGTACGCGACGCGGCGCGGTGTTTGTATTCTCTTCGTGTAGATGCCGCTCCTGTCTTGGTGTCGTCCCAGTCAGCGTACTCTCGGCTGACGTCGTCTCACAGCCCTTTCTGCTCTTCCGTTCTTAATCTTCGTGCTGGCGCTTGTCGTTACGCCGGAACAATTTTTTACTTTGCAGCCATTATACTCAGGTGCAAGCTCTTTTTAGGGCAGTTGAGAAGACAGCAGAGACAAGGTGACGCAATGTAGTGTGAGGTTCCGATGACAGATGGTTTGATCGGTACGTGTATAGTGAGACAAAAAAATTAAAAACTTTGTGTTCTGCCTTTCGGCAGGTCTTGACATGGGGGAAGCCTCGTCAGAGAGGTCCACCGCATGAGCGCCTAGGGAAGTGATTCCAGTGGTGGTTTCCCGTTGCCTTCCACTGATGATGATGAAATGATAAAGAGGACAACACAACACGCAGTTCCTGAATGAAAAAAAACTCCGACCCAGCCGGGAATCGAATCCGGGCCCCTTGGCGTGACATTTTAAAAAAAATGTGTGTGAAATCTTATGGGACTTAACTGCTAAGGTCATCAGTCCTTAAGCTTACACACTACTTAACCTAAATTATCCTAAGGACAAACACACACGCTCATGCCCGAGGGAGGACTCGAACCTCCGCCGGGACCACCCGCACATTCCATGACTGCAGCGCCTCAGACCGCTCGGCTAATCACGCGCAGCTTGGCGGGACAGACCACCGCGCTGACCACTCAGCTATCGGGGCGGACGGTATCATGAGATGATGAGGTCCCACACTCCGAGGAGCGTAGGGGACGATGCGGGAGACCCGCACCGCTGTACTAGGCAAGGTCCTTGCGGAGGTGGTTTGCTATTGCCTTCCTCAGACCGTAATGGGGATGAATGATGATGATGATGAAGACGACACAACAACATACAGTCATCTAGAGGCAGGGAAAATCTCTGACACCGCCGGGAATCGAAACCGGGACCCAGTGCGCGGGAAGCGAGAACGCTACCGCAAGACCACGAGCTGTTCTAAATTGTGGTCCTTCTCCGAGATTGGCTGCTGCATTCGGAAGTTGCGCGCCAAAGTGATAATCTTCTGTTATTAATATTAGACAAACTGAACAGCATATTTATGTGCATTTCAAATTAAAGCGTCGCTCCATAGCGTACTATCATTCTATTAGCTCACAAGTGTTAATAACCAGCAGAATAATAAACAACTGCTAAACGTAAAGGCAGACGAAGCACTTCGGTGATGTTCGGATCACACCTAACTTGGACGGCGGGCGAAATGGTTCGGCTGTAAGATCAGATCTGGTTCGGCACTGTCGGAGGACAGGCATGTTGTGTGCCTCGGTATCAATTAAGACTTAATTTGCAGTGGCTAATTTGTAAATGTGAGAGCTGTAACACGCAGTTCATTAATTTGTTGAAGAATGGAAATTAGTAGTGACTCTAAAGTGGAATGTATCTGTGCAGTTTCTCGTGTTCTGCTAATTAAAAAGCGAATGGTATCCCGCATAAACAAATTGCTTGAAAATTTAATTTATTCTAAAATAACAGTTCTTCGTTAACAGTTTCTTACAGCCGCAAGATAACGGATACACGGCCTATGTGCTGTTTTCTGCGCAGGGGACAACAACTGTAGAAGACTGCAGGTTGGGGAACATTTATTAGAACTTATGCATTCCACTCAGGGCGGTGGAAGCAGGTAGGCAACTCGAGTATACTGCAATCTTAGTGCAAATGAGATCAGTGACACGTCATCTGTGGCAACACAGAGGAGGTTTGAAGGAGAGAAATTTTCGCGAGAAAAGGTTTATAATACCCACGTATATTTCACCAATCTCTCCCTCTCACTCTCTCTTTTTCAGCTTGCCGTAACCGTACTGGAATTATAATACCATATCAAAAAATTACTTATTATTTCGTTGGTGGCCTCGTTTTCTTTTGTGGGATATGATACTGGTCTCGGACCCTGTCTCTAAGACGAAGAAAGATTATCTGCCGAAAAGACCATGTTACTCAGGTGGCATCCAATTTTTATTCAATGAAATCAAGTTTCTGACCTTCCAAACAAATATAATCACTAATATTTGCACACCATTAACTGTTAACAAAAGATGCTTCTGCCGTCAACAGTATTACAAAAACACGTCATCTCCATTTACCATCGTTCTTCCGCCAAGACTGCCATTTCACGTTTACACCTACTCTTCTGGCAACTGTGTACACAACGAAAAAGAACAGAAATATAATATAAAACCAAAGGATTTACAATTTTGTACATAATAATCGCTGGTAAAGCTTTGAAAAAATAAAAATGAATTTACAGAAATTTAAATAAAATACTTCAACATTAATTCAGATGTGTATAATATCAGTATTTAAATATAAATAACAAATTTTTGATAAATATTTGGATATGTGAAGTTATTTATTCTAACTGTACATATCGGTAAGCATTGATACAGTAACTGTACACGATATTATCAAAAGGACAGAAGAAAACTCTACAAATTTGACGGGTATTCTTACAAATGCTATTTACCCTGAGAGCGGTACAGCACCTGTTACAACTGGAAAAATACAACAAAAACTAAGCTTTATGAAAACGGCAAAACAAATAAGGATAGTTACGTTGAGAGGTGGCATGAGCCCCCTCTCATATTTCTATCTTACGATTTTCCTCTCTAATTGCATACAGTGAAAAGTCGCTATTCTTTCACACGCGGACTTCCCACGCAGCGTCTCTCGTCATCCAGGTGGTCCGGTGACAGGCGGGCTCTGCTGATCTGGAAAGGGTTAAGCCGACGGGTGTGAGGAAGTCGAGTGAATGCTTTGCAGACGCCGACATTGTCAAAAGACACGCCCGGAGGGGTCTGAAGTAGCGGCTGGGCTAGAGGTTCCGTTACTTCGCAGAAACTTAGCGAAAACACTTTCTGGTGGGCTACCAGCGAGGCATGGGAATGACTTGTGTACCCAGGCAGTTGTGGCGGGAAAATTCCCGCGCTTTCTGCAAAATAGTAACTGTGATTGGCTTGCTCAGGGCATAGCTCCACGACGTAGCAAAATCAGCGCAGAAATTGGCGCCAAGAATCTCCATGGGTGGAATGGTAGTGATCCGGCAATAGAGTGGAATTTTCCGCCGGTTTTCGAGTTGCTGATTGGAACGTTTACCCACGGCCACTGTCGTGGGGGCGGGAATGTGGTGTGTTCGGCCTGTACGGGTGCTCTAGGTAGTCGGCTCTCGCCTTTTCGGTCGAGGACGTCGAAGCAACCAGCCATCGCCTCCGGTACGCCAAATCGTGTTCTTGCAGTTAAGAAGACAGTTTGGTAATGTATGTCCACAGCACCGGCAGACAGGGATTTTCCTAGGTGATAATCAGAGCTCAGCAGAGCGTGCCTGTTCGTCTTTTTCTAACTTTGTTCTGCCTTGGGTAGCAGCAATTAACGTTGGGTTGGCTATGTGTTTTCTCTTAAGATTTGAGTTGCAAGGAATTGGCTCCACATACCACTTCATCATAATCCTCACAATCTAGTTTAGGGACAACTTCACATTCACAGCGTTTGTTTGAGTATCCAATTTGAGCCAATTTGATGTATTGTAAATGTTTCATGTGTTTTTGTTTATTATTTTGTGTTTAGTCTTAATAAATCATATTGTTATTTTGGACAGAACTTTCATTCTGTTAATCGGTAGAGCAACCCCATCATTCCTCACTATGTTAATGAAACCTTCGTTTATTTAACTTATTTATCAAATTAAATTATTGCAGGTGCCAAACTCTCTTCTACTCCACTGGCAGGGTTGATTAGAGTCAGTTCGCGTATTTTTTTAATTCTTGTGCAACAGCAAAAGTCGGAGTTAGAATAGGGGGGGGGGGTCTTAGTGCATCATTTACATATGTAGATTCTAGAAGAATTTAGTGTTAAATACACTGCTAGCCCCAGCACCTCGCAACGTAAGTCGGAGCGATAAAATGTGCACTGCAAGGAAATGGTATGGCCACTTTGCAAAAACATCATCTCCAAATGAAATCCAAAACAAGTATCCTCTTTTAACCTGGGTTGAGGTCTGGAATAACATTAATGGTTCAAATGGCTCTGAGCACTATGGGACTTAACATCTGAGGTCATCAGTCCCCTAGTAGAACTTAGAACTATTTAAACCTAACTAACCTAAGGACATCACAGACATCCATGCCCGAGGCAGGATTTGAACCTGCGACCGTAGCGGTCGTGCGTTTCCAGACTGAAGCGCCTAGAACCGCTCGGCCACACAACCGGCGTAACATTAATGGCCATTGTCTCACCACAGATTTCAGCTCGACTTGGCGTAAGGTCGCCAATGACACCATTGCAGTACGTAATAAACTTCACGCATTTCATCTAACTGATTAGCCGAATTGTGGGAAATGGAACAAAGGAGATGCATTAACACACAGATTCACATGTTTCTTTCCTTCAACTTATCTTCTAAGAGAAGTGCTAGAGGGAGTATTCTGCCTCAGATGTTCCTACATTTCGCGGCAGAACCCAAAATGATTTTCCACGAAATTACCTTCTCCTGCAAATAAATCGTGTCAGTAATTTGCACCGAGCGAGGTGGCGCAGTGGTTAGCACACTGGACTCGCATTCGGAAGGACGACGGTTCAATCCCGCGTCCGGCCACCATGATTTAGGTTTTCCGTGATTTCTCCTAAATCTCTTCAGGCAAATGCCGGGATGGTTCCTTTGAAAAGGGCACGGCCGACTTCCTTCCCTAATCCGATGAGACCGATGACCTCGCAGTTTGGTCTCCTTCCCCAACACAACCCAACCCTCAGTAATTTGCAACTATGGCTTATTAAATACATGGTTCACGCTCTGTGCCAGCATCTGCCTTCTTTGGAATTTTATAGTTGCACCATCAAAAGGAATGATCTTCTCTTGAATTATAATGCTATTATTTTTTTCGCTTTAACAATGTGACTACTTTTTAATATCATTGTGCTCATGACAAGCAATACGTTTCCCTACCTGTTCCGACCCTATGTGATAAATGTTACACGGCAGATGAAATCAACAGTAAAGACAAAAAAATTGCTTCACCGGTTCGATATACCACTGATTACTAGTTCTATAGGTCAGTTGCTGCTACAGGTACTCTTCCCACTGGATCGGATTGGTCGTACCTTGGATAGTTTCAGGCTTGATATAATGCATCACGATAATCCGTTCACACTTGCTGTGGGAGAGCCTAGGATCTGTCTGCCGGTTCTCTCACGATGACCAAGTAATTTTCAAGGAAATTCTATTCGTGTATGTGCTTTACCTGATGTGATGAAAGATGTTCCACATGCCACTTAGAGAAATTTTGAAAGATGGACAGTGCAGAACATCGGAGAGGCCGTTCTGTAGCGTTAAGATGTTGCATACGGGTTGTGAAACGCTCAGTGTTTCATAAGCGGCTGTGCGTGGACTTGTTGAGTAAAGTCATATTCCAGAGATTCAGGTGAAGTGTAATAGGTATAGATGTACTACACAAAGCGCCATATGAAAATCTGTGCCAGAACCGACTCGAAGCTCGATTTCCCGCTTATCGCAAGCGGTCATCTTGCCACTTAGGCCATCCGAGCACGCACTCCGGACCGACCCAAACTTCCGGCACAAATTTTCATATGTCGCTTTAGGGAGTACATCCATGCCGCCCGCCCGGCTAGCCGCGCGGTCTACCGGGCTGCTTCCCGAGAGGGAAGGCGTGCCGGTCCCCGGCACGAATCAGCCCAACGGATTAGTGTCGAGGTCCGGTGTGCCAGCCAGCCTGTGGATCGTTTTTAAGGCGGTTTTCCATCTGCCTAGGCGAATGCGGAGTGGTCCCCCTTAGCCGGCCGGTGTGGCCGAGCGGTTCTAGGCGCTACAGTCTGGAACCGCGCGACCGCCACAGTCGCAGCTTCGAATCCTGCCTCGGGCATGGATGTGCATGATGTCCTTAGGTTAGTTAGGTTTAAGTAGTTCTGAGTTCTAGGGGACTGATGACCTCAGAAGTTAAGTCCCATAGTGCTCAGAGCCATTTGAACCATTTTTGAGTGCCCCCCCCCCCTTATTCCGCCTCAGCTACACTATGTCGGCGATTGCTGCGCTAACACTGTCTCCAAATCCGCGTACACCATTAATCACACATTACTCTACCACGCAAACACATTTGGGGCTACAGCACAACCACCCTGGGTTCGGTGTGGGGCGGCGGCGGGGTGGGTTGACTGCTGTGGCTTGTTGTTGTGGACCACTGAGGGCTATGGCGAGACGAAGTCTCTCCGTCGTTTCTAGGTCCCAGGTTTGAATACACAATATGCATCCACACCTGTTATGGTTAAGTTGAATTTCCGGAATAAATTTCAGTATTTGATCTGTAGTTCATCATCAAATATATGTAAAATGAAGTAGAGCCTATGACAAAAATGACAACGGTAGTCTTCATTCTAAAACCGCCCGCGAATCAAGAGGTGTGAGTGTGAGTAAATGAATTAATAAGTTGTGAGAAGAAATACATATGAATATGAAATATGGAAGTTTGATCGATCCAGAGAGCTTGCTCGGATAGCTTAAGTGACAAGGTGGCCGTTCGTGATAACAGAGAAATCCGGGTCGAAGTCTCAGTCCGTACAAATTTTCATATGTCGCTTTAGGTCAGGATGTTCCAGCTCGTCGGCTCCGTTGTGAGCCGCGGAGCCCTCCCTGCTCCAGGGAGTCGTGTCTCTCGCTGCGACCATTCAAGTGGACCGACACGCCGGCACGTGGCACGGCTGGCTGAGGCAGGCGGCAATGCGAGCGTTTTGATGTGCCAGCTGCGCCTTACAAGATCGATAACCTCATACTCTTAGCTGCTAAGACGTGGTGACATGCTACACCAGGAAATGCGATGTTCAGGAAATAAATAAGAAACAACTATTTTACAAGAAATTGCATACTACATTTATTGGGCCTCTGTAGCGTGACATTTTCTTTTCATTACAAGGTCGGAAATAATCAGGTGCCAAAGTGTTCGCAGCGTTAATGTGGAGGATGGCCTTCATTGTTGCATCCTGAAGAAACGATCGTTCCTTACTTTTTATTCTTTTCATTGCTGAGAAAAGCTGCTCACAACAATACGTAGATCCAAACATGCACACGATCTGAGCGGCATTGTTGTGAGGCTTGGGAAATGTTTTTTGCTGTAACGAACGATACCATCGTGACAAATCCAACGTGTTGTAGTACCTCTCTTTCAACAAAGTTGAATTTTGCAAATCAATAATCTACAATTGAAGTGACGATGACAAGTCATCGGAAAAAACTGAAGGAGTGCTGAACACCATAAGTTCCATTTCCAAACTAGTGAGGTCTCGGAATCGTGTTTCAAACGACGCGACGAGCTGCTTTAAATTTGCTTGGTAATCGCCGAAAGTAGTACCTTCAGGTAGTTTTAATGAAGCAGGACGTTGAAGAACTTTAAATGTTCATTACTTATCTGCCTCTCAAATAAACGTAACTTTTCCATGAACGCTTTGATCTGGTCGTGCATGTCAACGATTAGCTGCCCTTTGCCCTGCAATGACAGATTTAAATTATTCAGATGCGTAGTTACGTCAGCTAGGAACGCCAGGGCTGATATCCATTTTATGTCTTTCAGACAACGCATTTCTTCCACTTTCATTTCGAGGAAAAGGGATATTTCCTCACGAATGGCAAAGAAAACATCAAGAACTTTTCCCCGACTCAGCCAACGAACTGTACTGTGGTAAGGTATATCCCCATACTCCGCTTCCATAGCTTTCAGGAATCCTTTGAATTGGCGATGATTCGTACCGTGACGCCGCACATCTTTCATTACGCCACCTAACTCTACTGTTTCAGCACACAGAGCCTCTTGGTGAATAAAACAATGAAGAGTCAAAATGTCTTTCCCGAATTCGTCCCTGAATTTATTTTTCAAACGAAAAGCAAAACCATGGTGACGCCCGATCATTTGTGGTGCACTGTCTGTCGCTACAGAATGGAGCTTATCCCACGGCAAATTCATATTGTCCACTGATTCATAAACAGCTTAAAAAATGACACGTCCTGTTGCGGTGTAATCGAGTGGTACCACATCCAAGAGTTCTTCAGTTACTTGCAGCTCCATGTCGACACCACGCACAAAGACTGCAAGCTGAACACAGTCCGATATGTCGGTGCTTTCGTTAAGCGCTAGCGAAAATGCAACAAAGCTCTCCGCCTTTTTCCTGAGCTGTGTCTCTAGATCCGCTGCCATGTCTAGGATTCGACGAGACATTGTTTGCTTCGACAGGCAAACCCCTTCAATCGCCTGCACCTCCCTTGCAAACAAACATTCTGCAACTGCTACCATGCGCGATTTTACGAGTGGTCCCACCGAAAACGGCTTGCCACTCGTCGCAATGATGTGAGCGACCCTGTAGCTTGCTCGAATTGCAGATTCAGTAGTGTTTTCTCCGCTCTCATTCACGTGAAAATTATAAACGCATTACAGAACACGAACTATGTTGCATGTTTTGATACCCTCCGTATTACGAAACCGCTTTTCAAACTTACGTCTCCTGGTATGTCGTTCTTAAGCCAGGCTACCAGTTCTCTGCGTGCAACGCCTTCTACCTCATCGTAGTGCGCTGCGTGAAGTCGTGTATAATGTCGTTGTATATTGTACCTCTTCGCAGAATTAAATATTTTATGAGATACAAGACACTGCGGACGACCATCCCTCTCCAATGAATAGAAAAGTATCCTCCAATAGAGGTATATGGCTCCCGCGGCTAGTCATAGCTGTCATTGAACACGGATTACTGCGTCAGTTGCGGCTGCATGCGGCCAGGGTGCAGTGAGTTCGCTTTCCCCCTCCACGCGAGCTCCGAGCTGCCGCAGTGAGCGCTCCGGAGCGCTCCGGCTCCCTGGAGCTCGGTTGGAACAGCCTGCTTTAGGTGATACATCTATAGATACATCTATATTTATTGCAGTTAAGTTAAATTTCAGGAATAGATTTCAGTATTTGAAAGACAAATATCTATTCAGACGACTTTTATGGTGAACAGTCAGAGCATTTGGTGTGGATATCGAACGCTGTCCCAATATAGAAGTTTAGAAAGAGCAGGTGAACCGCAGTTTTGTTTATCAGTTAATGAAGGAGGCCGAGAACTCAAATTTTGGCGACTTGCATAGTTTGTGTGGCGTCAGGCAGAAGTTTACCCACGCGTTATTAATGTGGGCAGTAACGCAAGGCGACGTGCAAAAATTGGAAAACTCCAACCTCTTAATCTGGACGTGTTTATTAGCAAATACGATAGCTTCTTCGGAGGCGCTTCACCAACTCAAACTCCGTCTTGATCTCTTTGTTTTACTTCTCTAGACAGCTACTTATTTATTGAACTCGTTAATAATGTAATATATATATACTGTAAATTTGCTAACATTACTACTGAAACTTTAAAGAACGTATCATCACCTTCGCAGACAAAGGCAGAATATCAGACAGTACCACTCTATATAGACTTCGCCCATTAACCTGGAAAAAACTTTTCATCCTCTTCTGAAAGCTGTTTCGCCAGCCTTGAAATTCAACACTGACTTAACATTCATTATTGGGCTGCTACAATGCAAAAACGCAGAACTTAGTGTAACTAATATGAATAATTAAGTTTTTATAAGGTTGTAACGAATTGCTTTTGTTTCTTTGCAGGTGAGTATGAAGCTCCATGTTGGTTACAATGAACAAGTACAATTCTCTGTCACAAATAACAGTAAGTAATAACAGCATACGTACATATAAGTGTTAGTAGCTAAATACAGTAAATTCTTTGTTTTTTATTCCAGTTCTACCCTTTTTCTTCATTTATTTCCTTCAACACACATCATTTCTTAGCAGTCTCTCAATGTAATGGCGTTTGCTCTTTGATTCACTGGCCTGTAACGGAAACTAATAATCTCGGTTCTTACATTTCCATGTGGCATACGATTTGATACCGTGTATCTCATATGGAAACTCGTATCCATCCCTAGGTTTACCCAAACATGTTTTAAAAACTGTCGGACCAATAGTCATATATCCAGACTTTTTCCTAAGCAAGGAAGTCCACCCACACTTCAAACACATAGCTACTCTCCATAGCTTCAGTAAGTTGCACACGCAAAACATAATAGTGTCTCTCGGCATTTCTATAGTTACACCTACTCGACACCTCCATACCCCAACCATCTCCTACCAACACAATGTCCTCTCCGTGTACTTCCATCGAAGTACACGAATTCCAAACTCTTGTTTTTTCCTAATTACTTACTTCTCAAGTTATATTTACTGATTCCCTACAACTGCACTCCCACACAATTACTCAACCTTCCACCTTTCAAATTATCCACGCTACGCAATTACTTCTATTGCATTAGTCTAGAATGCAAAACAAACGCACTGAAGCAACGATTCCACATGAATGAAGCTGATTAGCTTATGTTACAGATTAATTTTTGCAAATTGTTTATCCCAGACAAAAACTTTTATCGAAACTAAAAGAGGCAATTGAAGGTACTTAATATCTGATGCTATGGGATAAATATTCTAAATGTCACGAGACATGATAAAAGGGACAAATGAGTCCTCTCAACGGAGAGGTGACAAATTGTGTCGAGAGGACCATGATTTAGAGCTTTTAAATATTTTTGAAAAGTCATCATTTGGCACAATAACTTCATGTTACTGCTTTATCAAAATTACCAATTTTGCTCAAGCAACAGGCAACTCCCAGTTCTCAACAACGACCTTAATTACAGGTTTTGCGTCCAAACATAAACGTTTGTATGTAGACCACGATTGTTCTTTAAAGGCATCAAAACTTACAGAACACTTGAAAGTACCCGATTTATATGTGGATTTGTATTTGGATACTTAAGTGGCATGTTCTCTTGTATACTGAAGGTGCGTATTCTCTTAATGGTTCAAATGGCTCTGAGCACTATGGGACTTAACAGCTGTGGTCATCAGTCCCCTAGAACTTAGAACTACTTAAACCTAACTAACCTAAGGACATCACACACATCCATGCCCGAGGCAGGATTCGAACCTGCGACCGTAGCAGGCGCACGGTTCCGGACTGCGCGCCTAGAACCGCGAGACCACCGCGGCCGGCCCGTATTCTCTTATATGTGTTGGATACTGAAGTGGCAAATTCTCTTGTATCTCGCGTATACTGAAGTAGCTTATTGTCTTGGAATTCTTGGACGATGATGTAGCATATTCTCTTGTATCTCTTGAATACAAAGGTTGGATACAGGACAATATGCCAGTTGAGTTGGCCTTGTGTACCGTCCTGACAACATTGTCTCATACCTACTGCATTTAATAATACTGATGTAATTAGTGTATAGCGGTGGTCCAGATGCAAATGACCAAGTCTGATCTCATGACCTGTAATTGAGATCTTTTTAATTCGTAAGGATTGTATAATGTTTGAGTGGAAACGCTTGTCTTGATAAAGATGTGGCATGAAACTATTGTGCAAGTCATGATTTTTCAAAAAGATGAGATAAATAAAGAGCACATTTTTATTAACAGTCATAGTGTCAAACGGAAGTATGAGAGCTTATAAATGTTTACATAGTATTTTATTACATCAAGATATTAACATAATTAATAATTATAGAAACAGAACATGTTAGACTGTGATCTATCACCAAAGATAATTTCATTCTGCGGCAGTACAATGAATCATTATGGCATAAGGGCAATTATGACTGTATTCTCAATAGTGTACATCGTAAAATTTCCTAAACGTAGGATATCGCTTAGTTTTTGATAAGAGTAACAACTTAGGAGCCAAACGCAACATAATTCATCAAGATCTCGAACATTTAGCTCACACAGTGAGGAAGCTATGTACATAGGGGAACGGAACAGAGAAAGCGAAATCCGCCGTCATTTATTTTTCTATTACTATCTACAATGAAGCGTATGTCAGTCAGAAAATAAAACTATTGGCTCTGCTGTTGTGAGTGTCTCTTATGCTCCACAAGTCGTTTATAATTATTGATCTCTGATTGACCTCAGTGAGTTGGCCCAAGCGATTAAAACGGGGCGGCTGAGAGTGCAGCCGAATTAACTTCCACAGTCTGCTGTTTGTTTTCATTTCCAGCTTTCCGGTGCCAGCAGGACATTAACACAAACACATACGTACCGTGTGTGCTGCAAATGCTTGATTATTGTATTTAACGTGCAAAATTTACAGAATAAAGTTTCGTATGGAGTTTAGCTGTAACGGCTTGCATGTACATTATATTTGTTTAAATTGTTAACGATATGAATCGCTTCTGTTAAAACGTTTCGAAAGTAGCGTTTATTGTCCAATAAAAATTAGAGGTCGTCAGTGGTGGAAACATTGTCTGTTTGTTAACTGTTCACCTAAATATTAACTGCCGAATTTCACCATCTGCTGCGTCAAAATGAAAGGAATATTTTAATGACCATTAAATACCAGTATTTCGTGTGTCGTGTTAAAGGGCCTTTGCCGACTGATAATTCCTTTTTAACTCAAAACAGTATTGAATGAACGGCTAAATCTTCAGTTTCCACTGAGGTCTGTACTTACCACTGTAACGTGCGCGTGGGGCACACTATACTCATTAAAGCCTGTACTATGGTAAGTGAGCGAGGTTCACCTTACGAGGCAGGATTTTCGTATAGATATTGACCGCGTGTACCTGAATGGTGACAAATCAGACTTACACCCACTCTGTATTAACAATGATCCGTCAAGTAAGTTCAAAATGCAATTACACGTCAGTATGTACCAAAAGCAACACTGAAGATGCTACCAATTTGATAATAATACGGTCGCCAGCCTAATTAGGCATTAACTGAGTTTCTTCCCTGTTCAAGTTGACGCATATTCATGCAAAACAACAAGTAGTAGCACTGCATAATATAGTAGAATTTTAGAACCAGAAAATCTATTGAACTGATAGTTTCACGTTCTGTACTGAATGGAAAAACCATGAATACATAACACTACACTATAATGTACACTACAAAA
Source organism: Schistocerca americana (assembly GCF_021461395.2). NCBI lineage: Eukaryota > Metazoa > Arthropoda > Insecta > Orthoptera > Acrididae > Schistocerca > Schistocerca americana. Next base: position 909,710,823 of record NC_060120.1, read on the forward strand.
CTTCGTACTGTCTATTGATCTGATTAAAATCGGGCATAGGTTACCCTAGAAATAGCACTTTCGAGCCACACACAAAATGTCAATTTTGATAAAGATAAAACACTGATAAATTTTGACATTTATATTGACTTTAACTTTTGCTCGTCAAACCAATGTGGAATACTACAGAATTCAAATGAATAAAAGGGGGGGAGGGACCCTGAAACTGTTATGATCACTATATTTAAAAAATTGATTACTGAAATTATCATGCGTTCAAAATTTCCAGTATATGAGTTACTACTCTTTTTATCTTATTTACTTCTCATTTAAATACCTTTATATCTGTCTCGAAATAATTAAACTTCATTACTATATCAATATTACAGTTACCTTTCAACTTCGTTAGACCTTCGTTATTCATTTACTGGTTCATTAACAAAACATTTCTTTAAACACCATTCTAACATAGTTAGTTCTGCAAATAATTATAATTATTATTAACACAAATTTTAATTTTCATTTTGAGACACTCGGATTGCACAACATTTGGAAAGGACCCTGTCTAGGTTAGTTGTGAGGGTAATTAAATGATGGGATAGTTCTGGTAAAATTTAAGTTATTATTGCACAGTTCACTCTCTGGTCCACACAAATACAGTACTATAAGTTTCAACCTGCTTGTATCGATGCGGCGGTTGGCGGGCGGCGAGATGGCGAGGCACAGAGCACACATACAACCACAGCTATGGCTCTTGATGTATCGGCACTTTAATTTTTCTTAGCGTCGCAATACATTTCCATTTAGTGCCTATGAAATTTTTCCATGCTGTGTGGGCGTTGGAACAGCATACCCGAGGCTCAGTGAAATTACGTCTTCCAGGAGAGCCTCCTCGCTCCAGAAGGTGTTGCTCAAACCAATGCCAAACTCCAACTACTACTGTTGAGCCTGTTGTGCCGTACAGTTCCCGTGCGCATTTTCCCGCGCTCGCCTGCCATCCACCTTTTACCGCTCCCTTACAGACAGGGTATTCATCCGAGGTTTTGCATTCTACATATCCTAACACATTGCCTACGTATGGACCAGACACACAGTTACAATTCTAAACATCTTACAACAGTTTCAACATTTGTTACATTTCAATTCTATTACAATATTGTTTGACATTTGATATTAACATTAATTTTCACATTGAAACTTGTTTACAGTTTTCTTAACACAATGGCATGAAACAAAAAAAGAAATGAAAGCAGAACATTAATTACACAAGTTTATCGAAAAATCAGAAGAAAAAAATATTATATGTACAATAGGACAGAGTCGTTGTTGTTACACCACCAGTGGATCAAAAATGGTTCAAATGGCTCTGAGCACTATGGGACTTCACATCTATAGTCATCAGTCCCCTAGAACTTAGAACTACTTAAACCTAACTAACCTAAGGAACTCACACAACACCCAGTCATCACGAGGCAGAGAAAATCCCTGCCCCCGCCGGGAATGGAACCCGGGAACCCGGGCGCGGGAAGCGAGAACGCTACCGCACGACCACGAGCTGCGGACACCACCAGTGGACTGTTTCGGTTAAAGGCAAGTCCTGGAGGTGCTTTGAGACTCAACCACTGTCCCTCTGGGCAGTAACACCCAGTTCATTTACACTAAAAACAATAATTAAATTGATATTTCAAAAAATAATTCCGAATTCTTGTTTGAAGCAAGATCAGAACATAGATATCTATGATTACGCCAGATCCTCTTGTTACTGAAAAAGTTTTGTGAACTCAGAAAACTTTGACTTCATTTAAGAACAGGTCTGAAAATATAATACCATATGATACCAACCAACCATATGAGACACCTCTTTGGGGGTTACAGAACCAATGCCACTCGTGTTGTACTTTTATGAAGTCGCGGATATTATTAGCTGTGATTTCAGGATTTTCGAAGATGTGTTTGCCTATGAAGAAATTCTATCTGTTACAAACTGCAGTTACATTCAGTTAGACCTCAACAGAATAATAGTCCAGTGAGAGGAGTTAAAACCGTTAAATGCGCCAGTGTGATAGTGCCTGACTTAATTGAAATACTATTCTTTCACTATGAATGTGTGGATAATGGACTAATTATCAACGTTCTCAACTACGGCATCGTGATTCCTCTGCTGTAATTCATAAGCTAAGACCCAAATGACTATCTCCACACTTGCCACTGTTTTATCGAAATAAATCAGAACTGAACAAATGTGTGCACTGGACTGATGAGGAGTCGAGTCTCACGTCTATGCTTGCAAGTAAAAATAAATCTAAGTTGACACACACACACACACACACACACACACACACACACAACGCGCAACTGAGACAGACACAATTACGTAATTACAGTAATGTTTATTGAAACTCAATTAAACAATCTGCATATAATCAGTTCTAACTTAAATTGCATTTCTGTACACGTAATCATCTATGCCAAACGTGACCTTTCATTAATATATTAAAGTTATGTCTCACTTAAGCCAATCTCTAAACATAACAATGTTAGAAGGACACTGTACTCAGAATGACCGATATTATACGTCTTATTCAAGGATACAAGACTCTCCTATTTCGGTTGTGCAGTAATGCCATATGTCCAACTTAGAGAAATATCTTAAATTCTCCTGTGTCGCACTTAGGGAAAGTACTGAGTTTTCGTATTGACTTTCGGAATGATTAACACCGTTCTAATGTATTCTGCTGTTAACTCTTTGGAACGCTGTCAATGGTGTCTTATTCCAATCACATACACACTTACTGTGCTGTTTTATGAAAATCGGTTCACCAGAGACATGCAGTACGTTTTTCTCTCTCACCTGCGACTGTAGCAATGGCGGCAGATAAAGGTAACTGCTGATTTCTCGTGCTGCAGACGTCTCCACTGTCCTCGGAAGCTGACAACTGGCGATGAACAATGAATAAATTAGTTGAGCAATTATAGTGACTCAGACTATGGCTTCCCCACACTTTCCTGCTCCTAAAATTTCATTCAAACAATTTAAAAGGGATGTCAGAATGGGATTTGCTGGTCTGTTTACAGTTAGTTTTTCGGTTTCAACAATAGACCATCACTTGATAATTTATTTGAGTGGCGTGGCTTCAATTTATTCAAAATTTCACTTTCAAACTAAGTCAATGTATGGCTCTCACAGCAAATGACTGTGTAATTTATACACTAATACACTGTTCCAATTTGTTTCGGTATCAGGAAAGGTCGCTAACTTCTTTTGTATAGTCCCCAGTCGCTATAGTTCATTGGGTCCCTTCTGTTCTGGATCAAAAGAAATAGCTGTCGTTCTCTTCATACGCTGTGCACTTACATTGCTCAAACTATTACGGGAATCGGTAGAATGACTGCCACGAGTAATGAGTGTAGTGGTCAGGGGCACTACAAATGTAGTGTGTGGACAGTTAAGTTCGAAGTGTGGGTCTCACGGGGAGCGTGCCAGAGATAAGTCCCTGCAGTCGCACTGCCCTCTGTGTTCTCGATGGCTCAGTCGGATAGAGCGTCTGCCATGTAAGCAGGAGATCCCGGGTTCGAGTCCCGATCGGCGCACACATTTGCTACAGTCCTCGTTGATATTTCTCAACGCCTGTAAGCAACTAATGATCTCGATTTCATTGATATTTCATTCATACGTAACAGTTGTAGAAACATGAAAGTGGAACGATAACATACTCCTCATTGTAAAAGGCAGTGATTGGTTGGTGGGGTAGTGGCAACCTACAGTTATTATATAGAAGAGAGTGTATACTGCGAGAAAGAAGATGCTGCGGTGTGCTGGGAAAATGTGTGGTTTTGCTTTCGTTACGCAGTTGGTAAACCGTTAAACTGTGTGTTTCTCGTGTATATATTCCTTCTCATTGTATACAATTCTAAACAAAAACTGTATACACGCCAGTGAGATGTTTTGTTTTTTTCTCATTTTTTCCAATTTAAACAGAAAATAGGAAAGTTGTTTTTATGGCTTATCAGCTTATGATTAAATTACTAATACATAGTATGTAATGACGTTGTTTAATGTTGTTTACAAAAATCTCGAAAAATTCTCTGCTTAGCTGAGTGGTAACGTGTTTGCGTATCATGCACGGGCCCGGGTTCGATTCCCGGTCGGGTTCGAACTGGGTGTTGTGTTGTCCTCATCATCATTTCATCATCACCGACACGCTAGTCGCCCAATTTTATGTGGCGTCACCTGACATAAGCCTTGCAACTCGGCGGCCGAACTTCCCCGGATGCAGCCCCCCCCGGCCATCAATGCCACACGATCATTTCATTTGTTTTTACATGATAGTCAAGTAGTCTAATAAACGATCAGATAGATATGGGCTACATATTTCTTTGTGTGTGTGTGTGTGTGTGTGTGTGTGTGTGTTTGTGTGTGTGTGTGTAAATTTGAAGTAAATAAGTCAAGAACTTTTCTAGAGTTTTGTAGTATACAGCCTTAAACAACGTAATGTCTTTAAGTTGCAGTACAGCTGTACAAGAAGCACGATTGAACATTGTGAATGGAAGCTCAATAGGGAAGTTTTTTGATTAAAAATAGGACATGGCGGTAATGCAGTCTCTCTCAGCAGCTGTTCAACCTGTATGTCGTATAAGCAATGAAGGACATATAAAGGCCATAATCCCTCTCATACTTCATCAGCATAATGGCACTGTTTTTGTTATGATGTTTGACCATATTGTCCACACTTTATATGATGTGTTACGAAATGAAATGTGTGAGGCGCTGTAGCAGATGTAGAAGTATGCAACCGGAATTTGGTAGAATTATTATACGTCTGTTGTTTGAAACTGATGAACAATATTTTATACAAAATAATCTCCATTGCTGTTTATACATTTCTCTCACCTCTCCGGCAGCCTATGAATGCCACGCCCAAAAAACAGTTGTTCTTTTTGAAGCAAACCAGTCAACGAGCCATTTTCGTATATTTTCATACGAACTGAAGCGTTGATCAGCGAGAGCGTGTCCCAGTGATGCAAATAGATGATAATCGGACAGAGCCAAGTCCGCAACATAAGCCGCATGCACTAGTATTTCCCAACTACATGCCTCGATCGTTTCCCTGACCCGTTTCGCTGTATGTGATGGGGCATCATCATGAAGCAGTATGACTTTGTATTGCCTTTTTCCATATTCCGCTCGATTTTCACGTAATGCTATATTTAAATCGACCATTTGCTGTTGGTAGCGATCAGTGTCAACGGTTTCACCAGGTTTTAGCAGCTCATAACAGATGACACCCTTTTCATCCCACCAAGCACAGAGCACTGTTTCCTTTCCAAAGCGGCCTTGCAGTGGATGTCGATGGTTTGTCTGGATTCACCCATGATTTACGGCGTTTAGGGTTCTCATAATATATCCATTTTCATCACCTGTCACTATTCGATGGAGAAACGACTTTCTTTAGTATCTGGTGAGCAGCATATCACAAGTGGTCTTTCGATTTGCTTGCTGTCTTTCATTCAGTTCATGCGGAAACCATTTTCCCACTTTCTGCACCTTTCTCATAGGCTTCAGCCGAAGACAAACAGCTTTCTGCGTCACATTGCATTAAATATTCAAATATTGCGTAAGGTGGGATGACAGTATGCTCTCAAGCATCTAACGTGAGATTGAAATTCAGGGTGAAAGAGTATGTTTCGCTAATGAAATAGCTAATCTCCATTTACCTGAAGGGATACAGACAGGGCTTATAAGGATAAATCGCTGAGCAGTCAACTATGCTCAGAATATGGACTAAGAGTAACATAAAGGAAGGTGAAAGTAATAAGGAGAAGCAGAAATGAGATTCGTTATAAACTTATCGTATCAGTTTCGAAGCACTTGGTATTCGAAGTGAAGGAATTTTGCTACCTTGGAGGCAAAAGACAGCGTGGCCGATGAAGAAAGGCGTTCACTGAAAATTTATTATGTCGTATAAATTTAAGAAGAGGAGGCCCTGTTACGTCAACAGGCAGTATACACGTACATGTAGACGTAGACAAAAATGTGGAGAGTCTTCTCAGAGTTTAGTGGTGATGAGCTGGGACTGCAAGAGTGAGGGTGCTGTGCCTACGCCGTTTGCGTAAGAGCGTAATTTGCTTGTCCAGCAAGGTGCAGAGGAGACGGATGAGGGACTGCATGAAGCCCCACTGTATTTGCATTAGCTGACAGACAGCTGTCAGGAACACAGTGTATGCTGCCCGGAGAAAGCACTTCTCTCCCGTCAGCACCTCTCCACATGGCGGCAGAACCTGCTGGTGAGTGTCTGCCCGTCCATCTACCCCTAGCAGCCTCGCTCTTTTTGCTAAAGCGGCCTCTAGACTGTCAGTAGTACGTGCGCTATTTCGTATTGCACAATATTGTTGACCGCTTCTGAATATTATGGAAGGTTGTTCAATATATTTTACGGGAGGGAGCTACTGAAACTGGACTTTTATTGAGTAGACTGGCCGTATTGCATAGTCTCTGGATAATTTTGTAAATCTTTGTCAGCTCAGTCCTGTATGCCAGAGTGTTGTATAGTGGAAACAGCTTCGGAACATGTTGAACGCACGTTCATTTTAGAATTACTGGAAGTCTATAGTGGTTTTGCCAATCCTAAGGCGCGAAAATCATACTAGTATAGTAATCATCTGAAGAAACTGAACAATACAACAGATAAGCTTCAGTTAGTAAAGGAGTTAAATTCACTGGGGACTGATTATGTGAAGTGCAAAGGAAAACGTAGCTAGAGCCAATTAGGGATGCAACCAGTTCCCATTCTGTGGGGACCAAACCTACTTTTCTATAGTTGTCCCTTGTCCCTATGCCAGGATACCCTGAAGTCTCTACGTTTTTGGTTTACTTTTATAGTTTCACTTTTTTTATATCGTATTCCATAATCTTTATTTTGATACTCTTAAGTTTACCATCTTATATTTGTTAACCAAAACCAATATGTGTAAAATACACGAGGGAGCAACAAAACAATGGATTTAAAAGTAGGCAGTTTCGCCACCTCGTTTTCTTAATGGTGTTGAAGAGGCGTTGTATTTATGGAGTGACCGACTGAAGGAGTACTGACGTGTTTCGTACTTCTACTGTTCCGTAAGAACAATATGGTATTAATATTATAGTGATTTTAGAGTTTTCCGAGGTCCGACTCACATTTAAAATTCTCAGTAGATCAGTACAAACAGCAGTGAAGTGATAACAGTTATGGCGGTCAGAATGAAACCGGAGAGAAAAAAGTGAAAAAAATATGTTCAATGCGTAATGAATGGTTGGAGGATAAACAGTTCAAAACTTGCTTATGTAACGGCAGTGCGTACAGTGCATCCTGCTTCCTTACCAGTAAAAAATAAAGGTACTGGGCCAGTGAAAAAGCATTTATCGAGAGAGAAACATCAACTTTCTCTCGAATTAACTTCCAAAAGTAAATTTATTGCAATTTTTTTTAGTGTTAAAAATACTTCTGTTGGCAATGAAGTTTCAGCAGCCGAATTGTCACTTGCCTAGCATGGAGCTATGCATAACCATAGTTATGTTTCTACTGATTGTGGTATTGAGCTGCGGTGTACAGTGTTCAAAACAAATCCAAGTTAAGGGCGAAACTTCATTGTGGGAACACAGAATGTGAAACGCTGGTACAAAGTGTGTTGACTCCGCTTCGGTATAAGCTGAAAATGAATTAAAAGATGGCACGTTCTTCTCAGTTTCGATAGATGTCTCTACCAAAGGTAATACTGAATGCTTTCCAACGTCCATAAAATATTTTTCAGATGTATGTGGGGCGAAGGAGACAGTAATAAGCTTCCGCGGCGATAATAATGTAATAACTAGTGGTATTTTCGCAAAAATTAAATTTATTTTAAATGACCACAAGGAGGAAGTTCTAATATACCAATTTTCGGTGCAGATAATCCAGCAATAAACTTTGGAAAACATCACTCAGTTTTATTTCTTTTATTACCTTCATATAACTAAATGAAACTGCCATGTTATTCATAATATGGCCAAAAATGCATGTCGAGGTTCTAGTATTGAAAATATACGAGTCCTCACCTTCTAGTAAAAAACTCATGAACTCAAAAAAGTGTTTCACTTTGTTTAAGAAGAATATTCAACAGTTTCACGGAATTCTCCTGTACAGTGGTTGTCCATGTTGCCGGCACTTAAGCGTTTACTACAACACCGGAAAGTTATTCGACTGTTCTGTCTCTCTCAAGGAGAAGAAGAGCTTAACCTATTAGTACAGACTTTCGTAAAGGGCGTGGACAAACGAGACGGATGGTCATTTCCCTTTCTTTATATGCAGTTCATACATAACTCTATGCAGTTCATACATAACTACATGTTTTAGAAACTGAAAATCGGAAAACGCATCCTACATATAAGGGTCTTCTGAGCACAAGGGAATCAAGTCACAATAAGAAAGTTTTGAGAAAAATAGGCGTAAAGTTTTTGCTGAATAATTAGTTACAGGAAAAAGTTTACACCATTTTAAAATGTTTGAATGGTAGAAGATATTCTTTATAACGTATTCTAATATTGCATAAGTCTAAATTTAAGTGCTATTACATTTTACCTTGACTACGAAAGTAAAATTTTGGACTTCATTGGTATACTGAAAGTATTGTATTTGCATCTTTCTCTTTATTCTAGTTTTCAGGTATTACTCAAGTACCATCTTCCTCAGCACCTGCATTAAAAGAAAAATTTGTAAGTATATCACACAAAGACCGTGAAAGTACCATGTAGATTTATATGCATTTTCTATTTTAGTTACGAAACAGTAATATATAAAAAATACTGTTATATATTTAACCCCAATTGCTCATTCTGGTTTTTAACTCGTTTCTTTATTCTCACTTACCAAATTTCGAAAGTAGTTATTGGCTTACCTGAGCTACAACGCTGATATTCTTATGCGTTACCTTCCATAACTCCAGACGAATTACTCATGAACATCAATCTGCTTTAATTAGGGCTAACAAACCGACAAAACAAACCGTGCATACTGTGACAACGGACATGTTTCCATTGTGCTCCGAATAAAAGACTGTTTCTCTCCTAGCTCAATAGTGTTTTCAATCCCGTCACAGTTATTTCCGGTATCTGGACATGAATCTCCATAAAAGTGGAATTAGTCCAAAACGACCACAAATGGACTTTCTAGCACACTATTTTCATCAGGTTCTATCTAACAAGCCAGAACACGAGTTCAATGAAATGCTTGGTGTATATACTTATCTTGCTGGTTTCGACGACTTTTCTCCACCAATTCAAAGTTAATTGGGGTGCATAACATTAACTGCTTCAATGCAGAAATTCCAGGAGTCAATGCGGAAATACAATGATATTAAGTAATTTACACCAACATGCAGTTTGAATTTTGTGTTAAAGTCTGTATTGTTCCAGAAAATTCGTACTATGGAGAGTTCAAACAAACTGATGTTACAGATCATGTACACAAGCTGACTGAAAACAACTGCCACTGCACTGCGCTTAGCCTCACTGCTTATACAGTTTCTTAACAACAAAAGTTCTTTAAAAGTACTATTCAACAGTCACATTAACTGAGTTACAAGTAATCTCGGTTGTTTCATAAGAAATTACAATTACAGTTTTGAAGGCAATAAATGACTGATTATAACAAATGTGGTTTCTAAAATTGATTTAAAAATTTAGTATCGAAATTCTGCTTCAAATATGAGACTAACAATACTTGACACAAAATAATTAATACCTCATTAATTACAACAGAAATTTTGCTGTTAACATATTTTGGAATACTTTACACAATGTGGAAATAAATTTTGAGGTTTAAATTTACATAATAACCTCGGTTTGACAAACGATCAAAATAATAATTTGTTTATGACAGAAACTTCTAGTACTCGCAATTACAGAATTAAATGCAGTGAATCTTATTTTGAGTTTTTATACAAACATAATCTCTTGAGAGTGAACGTAACTTTCAATGTATCAGTTAGACAGAAATCTACCCAAATCATTAATTATCACGTTTTATGAAATAATCAAATTTTTACAATTAATTTTCCATTTAATGATTGAACTGATTTTAACACTAACATTTCTCCACAATTATTGTCTGACAGTTACACAAATGAGATAATTAGTTTCGCAATGATAACAATAACACGCTTTTCCACCAATTAAAAATTACTGTTAGTTGCATTTAAATGAGCCGTAGTTGACTAGACGGGTATCTCTTGTACAGTGCTACTTGATACAATACAGAGAACCAGAATTTGTACTTTAACATTTGCTATACTGTCAAATGCGTATCGTCTAATACAGAGAATCATGGTACCATATACGTCATATAAGGTTCCCCATAGGATATCCTATCACAACTTGATTCCCTTGTGCTCAGAACGCACCATATCTTTATGGCATTTCATAATTCTTGAAGAAGAACCTTGAATGTAGATTAAAAGGTTATTTGTTTTTCTTTTTTGTTTTAAAGTGAATCAAAATTTGAAGAGACTGGCCAAATCAGACCAAGATAAATTTAGGAAAGATGCTGCTAACGTTTATCAGCGAAGCTTAAACTATCTAAAAATTGGTTTAATTTCGAAACCTCGCCTTTTGAGAAATTCACTGTCCTAAACATAAAAGATGATATGACCTTTGATAGCCATCTCGATGTTGTAAATTAAGTAATAAGAAAGTAAACGGTGACGAATTGTACAATGAAGTCCCATTGTTAATAAGAGTTATTGAAACTTTGAAAACTTCAGATTTATCAACAGGTAAATGTTAGGTTCATTTCTCTAGTAAAACTGCAGCCCGAAACTTATTAAAGATAGTGAACTTTGTGTTTCCTATTCCTGTGAGCAACGCACAAGTAGAACGAGTATTTTCTCTGATGGGAAACTTGTAGACTGATGAACGGAACAAACGTAGGGTGAAGTCTGTGGAAGATAAACTTCTTGTTAAAATTAATTCTGATATGAGCTGCTCAGAGTTCTATCAGCATGTTCTACATGAGAGGAAACTTCCAGTGGCTGCTAAATCCGATAACAAGTACGCTTATACGTTCCAGCACCAGACCAATTGATTTTCACCAATTTATAAGGTGAACGTTGTTAACTTTTATATATTTGAAGCTTCAAGTATCGTATTTGCAGTTTAGTTTTGATGTGAGATGAACGTTAGTAAGAATTGCATGTTTAATGTACTACGTGCTACCTGTTCTTGGAAGTGTCCCGATTTTTGAGTTGCCAAACGTGGCGACCCTAGAACCAACAACCTGATACTTTCGGTATCATGAACTTTTTTCAGGAGCAAAAAAATCTCCTGTAATTCAAATTAACCACCGCTTCAGCGTTAAATGTGTATATACATCTTTCGTTGTCTTTATGAAATGTTTCCAGATTTCTGTAATAGTTGTGTATATTTCCATCACGGTGGTGGTATGGCACTTACAGAGTTCAGGCCTTCAGAAGAATTTCTTGTAGCCAAATAATGTAATGCAGTTGAGGGGTGCTGAGTTTCGGGAATAGCGTCTCGCAAATGGGTTTCCTTTTCATTAATTATAAGTGTAAACATTCGCAGCAGTTCCTTAGTAAATTTTCAGGTCTCAATTTTTTCTCTTCTTACACCATTCCTTGTTTCACATGATGTATTGTATATACTCATACTATTAGTACTGTTATTTCAGTTTAAATTTTTTTTTTTTGACGTGTTCCACATCCACGAGGTTCTCCTCAGCACGGATCTATGGAACGAAAAACTAATCTAATCTAATCTAATCTTCATCTATCTATTCTGCATCTCTTTCTTCCCGCGAGCACCCTAGAGTCGAATAACAGTTGACCTCCATATCCGCCATGTTTGCACCGCCGAGATCTGCCATTAAGTATGTTCTCTTGAGCCAATCGTCAATATATGGCACATTATTATTGTCCAATATTATTGACAGTCTAGGGAGCGGTTAGAAGGCGGATCAAAGCGGGGACTGGCGCCGTTGCGGTCTGCACCCCTTGTCTGTGTGGCGTAAAGTTTTAATTACAGGCCTGTGGAGAGAAAGGAGGAGAGCTAGAATTACACAGCGACGTCTCCACTAATGAACGGCCAGGCGTGGCTGCAGTCTCATCCACCAACCAGGCGACCGTCACTGGAAACTAACGCGTAGATGTGATTGAAACTTGCACTTGCCCCTACTCGTTACGTTCTTACATGGCTGCCGACGTACACATTACGATCCTGTTCTGCCGACAGATTCGGAAAACTTACATGCATGTCTGAAAGAACAGACACCACTGGCGATCCTCAAATGTACGAAATATTTGCGAAATTAATTCGCTGACTGCGAATTCTTTGACGTCATGGAGCAAGTTATGATACTGATAAACAATTTCTAGTCTTGTTGTGGCACAGGCTTTGCCTCTGCGCAGTCTGATACATTCGTAGTTGAAGTGAGGTAGGTGGTGGACATTCAGTAGCACTATGCAGACTTGTAATTGTATCTGTTAGATACAGAGAGATTTGTTGTAAAGGACAGCAAGGCGAAAAGAATATAAATGTTGAATAATGTTATTACTTTTTGAAGGGAAGAAGTCTTAGGTAAGACTGCAGCACTGCGCAACTAGTTTGTCGGAATAATTATTGTCAATTAGTTACCTTTGTTCACTTGCTCAGAGCTGAGAGAAAAAAAATTGCTCTAAGCACTACGGGACTTAACATCTGAGGTCATCAGTCCCCTAGACTTAGAACTATGTGAACCTAACTAAGCTAAGGACATCACACACACCCATGCCCGAAGCAGGATTCGAACCTGCGACCGTAGCAGACGCGTTGTTCCGGACTGAAGCGTCTAGAACCGCTCGGTCACAGCGGCCGGCCAGCTGAGAGAAAGACCACCCCACTTCCCTAAGTTATGCATTAAAATATCAACTAATTAAGCTGTTTGGTTTTTATGGAAATGATTTATTAACATTGTACCCTTTTTAAATCATTGCTCAATTTATTTTTGTTTTCAGTATTGTTCAGGCCAAAGTCAGGTGTGAAGATCAAGCGAAGTTTTACTCTCTCTTGTTGAATACATGCTTCATTCTAAAATCGTTGTCTTGGAACATCATTTCATCATTTCTCCCCGTCCCATTGTTTAAAGAAGGTTTATCATTAAGCATTACCACACTGTACCATGTGGTATGCAATAGCTTGAATATTGTCAGGAAGTTTTGTTTAGAAATAAAAGTCCGTCTTAGCTGCTGCCTGCCGTTGTGCTTTCGAGAGATGTGCAACAATATTATCAAGACGAGAGGTTACTGGATATTTTGATTAGCGCCAGATAATTGTTTTATTTTTTTTTTTTTTTTTTTTACTTTATTGTTATTTTAAAACCTGTACAATTCAGGTAGGCTGGCAGCGGCACACTACGCCGCTCTTCAGCCATAGCGGTTTACAAGAGTATAAAACATGGTGAATGACAATGAACAGAGTGACGGGCAAAAGAGAGAGGTCACAGAGACATAAAAAACACGGAGTCGTTCACATGTGACGATAACAACACTGAAAACACGTTGGCACGGCGCACAAAACACTGGTGAGTCCGACGGCACAAGTGAACGTAGGAGTGGGACGGCGGACACCAAAAACACTATATGACGTCACACACACGAAGCACAAAAGGCGACGATCTCCGGCGCGCGAATGTTCACTATACGTGTGCGAGTCCGGGGACCTGCCAAGAGAGGAGGAGGAGGAGGAAGGGGAGTGGGAGAGCGAGAGGGGAGAGCAGAGATGCCACGGGCAGGGGAGATAGGGGGGAGGGAGGAAGGGGGAGAGGAAGCCCAGGGGAAGAGGGGGAAGGGAGGGGACAGGGAGATGGAAAAAGAAGGGAAGAGAAGAGAAGGGAGGGAGGGTGCCGAAAGGAAAGGACACGGGAAGTGGGGGGTGGGGCAGGGTCAAAGTTGATAGGAGGGGTAGATGGAGGGGACGAGGACATCATCAGGGAGAGGGAGCTGGCGGAAGCCACCTTGGGAGAGGGTATGGAGGGTGGAGAGATGGAGACCGGGTGGGACGTGCGAATACAGGCGCGGCAGCGGGCGGGGGTGGGAGAGGAGCGGGGAAACGAGCGGGTGAGGGGGATCAAGTTTACGTGAGGTGTACAGGATGCGTATCCTTTCAAGGAAAAGGAGGAGGTGGGGGAAGGGGATGAGATCATACAGGATCCGCGTGGGGGAGGGGAGACGGATGCGATAGGCAAGGCGGAGAGCATGGCGTTCAAGGATTTGGAGGGATTTATAGAAGGTAGGGGGGGCGGAGATCCAGGCTGGATGGGCGTAACAAAGGATAGGGCGGATGAGGGATTTATAGGTGTGGAGGATTGTGGAGGGGTCCAGACCCCACGTGCGGCCGGAAAGGAGCTTGAGGAGACAGAGTCGGGAACGTGCCTTGGCTTGGATTGTCTGGAGATGAGGAGTCCAGGAGAGGCGACGGTCGAGGGTGACGCCAAGGTACTTAAGGGTGGGAGTGAGGGCGATAGGAATAATTGTTTTACTTCAGTTGCGCATTTAACATAAAGACAAGCTGTATGCAGACCAGTTACAGTTCAGTTCAAATTAGGTTCTGTTTACTCAGAGGTTAGCATACGAGTTTAAGTTGGATATCAGATTGCGGGTACATAGTTTTGGTAATATGTAGACTTTTTATAGGGGCTAAATTCCGTACAGAAACACGTAGTGGTGACCTTACAGCAGTTAACAAAAAGTTATATGAGGGGTGTTTGAAAAGTCCGTGCAAAGTCCGAGAGATGGCACCACAGGCGCGTATCGAGGTCATGTGTAGCTAGTAGCACCTTTGGAAAGAACGCACACCAAGTTTCAGCCATATTGGTCTATTTCTTTGTATTTGACATTCGTGTGAATCAAGGAAGTCGAGTGGTTGTCAAAAAATGGACGAAAAATAATTTCGTGTAGTGATTAAACATTACTTTATGAAAGGCAAAACGCCTCAGGAGATTAAAGAGAAGCTTGATAAACATCACGGTGACTCTGCACCTTCGATTAGAACAGTTTATAAGTGGTTTCAAAATTTTCGGAGTGGCCATATGGGCACAAGTGACGCTGAACGTTCTGGACGCCCTATGCAGGTTACGACTCCAGAAATCATTGATAAAATCCATGATATGGTGATGGATGAAAGAAGAGTTAAGGTTCGTGAGATTGCTAGTGCTGTGGGCATCTCTAATGAACAGGTACATAATATTTTGCATAAACATTTGGACCGCGATTGCTCACGCTTGACCAAAAACGGAATCGTGTGAAGTTCAAAATTCAAATGGCTCTGAGCACTATGGGACTCAACTGCTGTGGTCATAAGTCCCCTAGAACTTAGAACTACTTAAACCTAACTAATCTAAGGACATCACACACATCCATGCCCGAGGCAGGATTCGAACCTGCGACCGTAGCGGTCGTGTGGTTCCAGACTGTAGCGCCTTTAACCGCTCGGCCACTCCGGCCGGCCTCGTGTGAAGTGTTGCAAGGATGGTTTACAGCTGTTTAGGAAGAATCCGCAGGACTTTAAGCGTCGTTTCGTCACTGTGGATGAAACATGGATACATTACTATACTCCTGAGACCAAACAACAATCTAAACAATGGGTTACCAAGGGATAATCTGAACCAAAAAATGCGAAGACGCTTCCTTCGGCCGTAAAGGTTATGGCGACTGTCTTTTGAGGGTTCGCAAGGGATAATCCTCATCAACTATCTGGAAAAGTGTAAAACTATTACAGGTGAATATTATTCATCGTCAGTGGACCGTATGAAAACCAAGCTTCAAGAAAAACGCTGGCGATTGGACCGCAAAAAAGTCCTTTCCCATCACGACAATGCACCAGCACACACCTCAGCAGCTGTGGTCGCAAAATTAATGGAAACAGGATTCCAACTTGTTTCACATCCCCCCCTATTCTCCAGTCTTGGCTCCCTCGGACTGCTGTTTGTTCCCCAATTTGAAGAAATGGCTGGTGGGACAAATATTTAATTCAAATGAGGAGGTGACTGCAGCAACTAATAGCTATTTTGCAGACTTGGACAATTCCTATTATTCGGAAGCCGTCAACAAATTAATACAGCATTGGACGAAGTGTAAAAGTCTAAAAGGAGACTATGTCGAGAAATAAAAAAGGTTTACCCCAAAAATGTAATTAGTTTTCAGTTTTGCACGGACTTTTCATACGCCCCTTGTAATGTACATAATATACACTATTGGTTTGTTAATATTCATGTTATGAGCCATGTTGGAAGAGAACAGCATTGACACGCCCGAGCTAAATGGGTGGAAGCGATGACAGAGCCGTCCTATTCTTTGCAGCAGTATTCCAGTTTAGCGCAGGCGGATCATGTCCTCACCAGCGTTGTAGAAGAAATATCTGACATTTCTTTTGAGTCACGAAATGAAATTCCTGGTTTCTACAGGAACCATGTCAGGCTGGACACCATTATTTGTTACCTATGACAAAAACATGAGACGCAGTTTGTTCATCGAGCTTGTTGGCCGCGATGCAGATATAGACGAATGGTGGTCGTTGAATTGGAACAAAATTCTCTCCCGGGCGCTCTACAAGACTGCAGCAAGCGTCAATAAACTTCCCCGCAGCTGAAGCTGTTACTGTTCGTGACCATTGTTTTCCCACATGTGAATGTATTTACGATGGTCATTAGGAGACGTTTGTTTGGAGGTGCAGCGAAGCTGTTTCTTTGTTGGCGGTCATTCATTCTCTGTGGTCTGAAACACATGAAGGCTTGCCAAGTGCACTGCAGTTCGCACTGCGGAGTTACCCTTGCGGTGACCGAAGGAATTTTCGCCGGCGAACGATGTTGCAGCGAGTTGTAAAGTGTAGATGCGGCATTTACTATTTGTTAGCTCCGATTGTTTTGTTCCCGTTTCAGAATAAACGTTTTTTATATTACTTTTTGTCTATATCTTTTATCCACGTATAATTTCAGCAAAACCTTGTCATATTGATAACTAGCCTTTTCCCTGTGGCTTCGCCTATATATGGGTTTCATACAATACTGCACACAATTCTTCCCATCTCTCTGCTTCCACCTCTTCGTTTGTTGTTCTATCTATCCCTCCTCACCGTTCTCTCTTCCTCTTCTTCTCCTCTCCCTTCGTCTTCTCCTCCCTCATTTTCTGTCCTTCTCCTCCTCCACCTGTTACTGCCCCTATTCTTCTTCTCTCTGTCCATCCTTTCCTGTGTCCCTTTATCAGTTCTTCCATCTAGGCTGATGCTACACCAACACAACACGCCTGTCAGGCTTGGTAGCACACATATGGGAGGCTGGAAAACCGTTTCTTGCCTCTGACATGTAGGCTGCCCAGAAAAGCGGGTCGATCATGCAACCGATACTATTCCCACACCATATGCCTGTCATGCAAGGCAGCCTACATGCTGGTGGCTGGCAAAATATGGTTTTGCTCGTATTGGAGCTCCTGTTGGAGCTAGGAAGTTACAAACCCCACAGCGCTGACACTCGGATGGTGCGTTGTTAGTGTACCAAATTTAGCTGAAGTAGGTCCGGGGGTTTGGGAGGAGATCCCGGACATACACAAATACATATGCTGTGCTTTATATATAGAGACATAACTGCAAGAAATTGAGTTTATTCTGGCATATAAAATTTTCAAATAACTTATGGGAATACAGCAGGGTAGAGCACTCGACAGCCGCTGATATCCCTACAAGTGAACACCCTGTCAATTTCAAGGCACAAACGTAACGAGAGAGTGCTGTGCGAGGAAATTTAAATTCTCAGTAGGCGAGAATACGGCGGCCAAGAACCATAACACATCGCATGCAGAAAGATAACACACAGCATGAACAACTAGGGCCAGTACACAACCAAACGTGACAACATCAGGAGTTACAGATCTGAACAAGTAACTTTAACAAGTCCCTCGTTTTTCTGACCAGGTGTCCGTGTGAACTGAGTGAATTGAGAAGTGGCACCTAAGTCTGTGGCGCTTTTGCCTTATGCAGGTAGTATGACCAACATGATCGAACAGATTCTGCGGAAACACGCAGAAAATTGCGATTCTCGACCACCATCTAAGATTAGTGTCCTTTTAGTGCAGTGGTTCCCAACCCTTGCTAGACTATTATTTGCTAGACCATTATACCGCCGCGCGGGGTAGCCGCGCAGTCTGAGGCGCCTTTCACGGTTCGCGCGTCTCCCCCCGTCGAAGGTTTGAGTCCTCCCTCGGGCATGGGTGTGTCTGTTGTCCTTAGCGTAAGTTAGTTTAAGTTAGATTAAGTAGTTTGTAAGCTTAGGGACCGATGATCTCAGCAGTTTGGTCCCATAAGCTCTTACCACAAATTCCCCAAAAGCCATTATACCTGGGCGAGATCAGATGATATCCAATAGACCAAACAAAGCTAGCTAAACATAAGACTTTAAAGAAGTAAACACTCCTATTTTTAAAGTGACAAATTATTTATAACAGTTAATGTTCAAAAACTGCAGGTCAGATGTTTTCTGCGTAGTTCATTAAACCAAAAAATAATTATTTTATGATTGGTTTGGTGTCCGCAACTGCCCATCAGCAATTGCGTACCAAGTTCTTTCAGTTCTTCACCTTTGCTTTCATTTCCCTGAAAGTTTTGGCGAGAGGAATCGGTATCCTTAAGAGTACCTCCAATAATAATAGCTACTGACGACAGAGCGCTAAAATAATGCTGATCACTTCTTAAAAGACATCATAGTCGCCGTTGACTGTATGAAATATTTATTATTACAATTGGAATTTCGGCCTTAGGGCCATTTTCAAGTAATACTGCAAAAGTTACATTCTGCCAGAATATAAAACGATCTGATATGAGTACATGTCGTCGTCAAAATAACTTATATTCTGACAGAAGGTAACTTTTGCAGTATTACTTGCAAATGGCCTTAAGTCCGAAATTTCAATCGTAATAATAAATATTTCATATAGTCAACGGCGACTATGATGTCTTTTAAGAAATATTATATCACTGTGAATCCCAACCATGAGAAGTTAATTAAATGCTAGTTATGTTGAATGAGAATCTGTTCATTGCGTGTTGCCTTTACAAGGCCAGAAAATTGTACTTTGGCTCAAATTTCATTACCTGAAAATTTTCCTTCATCCACTGAAACTGGCCTTAGAACCCAGATCAGTTTGCAAAATTTGAAGAAATAGTTGCTACTAGAATTTATTCCTCATGTCGAATGACTACAACCACTGGGTGGGCAGCAAAAGCAATAAACAGAAGAGTAAAACTGTCCTTTAATGTTGCCAATAAGCTGAAGGAACTTACAAACTGAAGCTCTTAATGTGTGAAACTGAACGCTAACTAACAGTACGTACCCCAGTTTCTATTCGTGATAGTGAGACATGATCTTTTAGGTCGAAGGCTATTCAGAATTTTTCAGAGTGGCTCTTCGGCTAGGGGAGAGATGCGTGTTGCAAATTATGGGAAGCGTAGCTATTAGAGTGATGAAAAAAGTAGAGGTGGGCTGGGCAGTACTCCGGAAGATTGATGGTAGATGGCCAAATCAAGTTTTTTCTGGGTTCCAAGAAAGAAGAAATGGCTGAGAAGAGAAGCTTACGGAAGGCAGGTAAGTGACATTTGAAAAGAAGCACGAGCTATACTGATTCATATTGTTAAATATCGCAACGCATGTAAATACCTGGAAACGGGTTTTTGCAGCATTGAATATGAAACGGTTGATGATAATGGTGATGTGTTATATGTTAGAGGCTACAGAAATTTTGATAATAGAGATTATTTTCAACGAATTAATTTCGAGTAGTCACTAATTCTTCATTCAGCTTGTTGTATATTCATCCTTAAGAGATTTCCATTTTACACCCCTGTGGGTAATTAACCACAGATTGGGAAACTCTGTTTTAGTGTCGACAGTGTGTGCTGTTAGTCTGCATAAGGCGGGTGTCTACCGTATCTCTTGCAGCTGTGTCCTGCCCTGCACTAGTCAGAACATCAGAACCGTAGAGGACCGTTTTAAAGAGCATGGGTGACTCCCATACAACAGCTGAGTAAATCGGATATTTCAGAAAATGGCTTTGGCACTAGTCCTTCCTATGGAATATAACAACATGAAGATTCTGGTATACTCTTAAAGTAACTGGGAAAGGTTATTAAGGAAGCAGTTGAGATTAAGTTAGAAAGTGACCTTATAAACAGAGACAGCGGTTTCTGCTGAAATTTCGTTTGGAATCCTGTTCTCTCATCCTGATCAAACGACAGAGACACATAGTTAAATGTTACTTGCTGGTTGATAGATAGTTAATATTCACTATCGATAGCTTTTGACGTTGGTTGTGCGGTATGTGGTTGTCTTTCCGCACATGCCGTATTATGATTCTTGGGCATCATAGCCCCTCCTGACGAAGATTCCAACTTCCTTGCACAGCGCTCTTTCGTTTTGTCCCTTGAATATGACGGCGTGTTCACCTGTCGAAATACTGGCAGTTGCCGATGATGTCACAATGGACTGTGGCATAAAACAGACTCTGCGGTTCGAAAAAGAAGAGTCTTAATTGTGGTGAATTCCGTAAACGAGGAAATTTTATTGTGTTTAAAGTCACGAGACTGGATACTGAGACTCACGTGTGGAAATCTGGGAGTACATAAGAAATTATGACTATGGCTATATGGCCTGAATTTTTGCCCCTTTCTACATCAAGTCTGACACACATGTAAGTAAATGCAATCTGAATAATCTGATTAAAGTCTCAGAGTGGCAAGGAGAACATTATTCTGGAGTGAACACATGTGGGAGTATGGAACACACAAAAAGATTCATTAAGGAGGAGGATGAATTCGCAATATCTTTAGTCACACGTAACATAATGATTAATATTCATGTGCAGGATAACACACTTAATGTGTAAATGCAATTCAGTGGACAATGCACATTTACACTCCCACCGAATACAATTCACAAAAGAAAATCACAGCCGATTATTATTAATTCCTGGAACAGTGTCTTACGAGCGGAAGTGTCTTGAGATAGGTCAGCTGAAATCTTGGATCGCTAAATTAGAAATGGATATTGATCTCCACATGTTCTAAAGAACATTAAAGCGCCAATAAAGATGCAACATTCCCGACGCTAAATACGGCTGCACTAATTCTCCACGATTTAGGTTAAAATCAACAGGCGAGCTCGCAATAATATTTGTTTATTTACCGGTTTCGGCTTATGTTAAAGTCGTTCTCAGAATTTATGGACCGCTATGGCTGGGGCCAAAAATTCTGAGGATGGCTTGAACATAAGCAGAAACCGATAAGTACACAAATATTATTGCCATCACGCCTGTTGATTTTAACCTAAATATAGCACCAGATCACTGCACTCAGTAGACAATGTTGTCTAAATTTATGAATTCTCCATGATCTGAAAAGTCACGTAATGTATCATCACGTATACGCAGAGCAAATGTGCAAGCAACCAACAATATCACCCTAATCCAGAACGAAGTCACCTCAGTGTGTCCATTTCATATCACAAGTAGTGGAAAGGCATCAGGACCAGATGAGGTACCTGTAAGATTCTACAAAGATTATGTGAAAGAACATGCTCCACTTCTGGCAGCAGTTTATCGTAATTCACTGGAGCAACTAAGGGTACCTAGTGACTGGAAAAAAGCGCAGGTCATTCCCGATTGCAAGAAGGGTTGCAGAACAGATGCTCATAACTATAGGCCTGTGTGACTGACGTCTTTTGTAGGATTATGGAACATGTTTTATGTTTAAGAATTGTGAGGTGTTAAAGAACGAAAATCTTCTCTATAAACAGCACCATGGATTCGCAAACAGAAACCTTGCGAAACTCTGTCCGCTCTGTTCCCCCATGGCAGGCATAGCGTCGTAGACGACGGCGCTGAGGATTATGCCGTGTTCCTAGACTTCTGGAAGGCAATTGACACCTTCCCACACTGGCGTTTAGTGAGAAAAATTCGAGCTTATCGAGTATCGGACCAGATTTGCGGCTGTATTCAAAACTTCCTTGCAGATAGAACTCAACACGTCGCTCTCAACGGAACAAAATCGACAGATGTAAAGGTAACTTCCGGAGTATCCCCAGAAATTTTGATAGGACCCTTACTATTTACAGTGGATGTAAATGATCTAGTAGAAAGCGCCGGAAGCTTTTTAAGGCTCCAGAATGAGATTTTCCCTCTGCAGCGGAGTGTGCGTTGATATGAAACTTCCTGGCAGATTAAAACTGCGTGCCGGACCGTGACTCGAACCCGGCACACAGTTTTAATCTGCCAGGAAGTTTCATATCAGCGTACACTCCGCTGCAGAGTGAAAATCTTATTCTGGAAACATCCCCCAGGCTATGGCTAAGCCATGTCTCCGCAATATCCTTTCTTTCAGGAGTGCTAGTTCTGCAAGTTTCGCAGGAGAGATTCTGTAAAATCTGGAAGGTAGGGGACGAGGTACTAGCAGAAGTGGGGCTGTGAGGACGGGGCGTGAGTCGTGCTTGGGTAGCTCAGATGGTAGAGCACTTGCCCGCGAAAGGCAAAGGTCCCGAGTTCAAGTCTCGGTCCGGCACACAGTTTTAATCTTTTTAAGGCTGTTCACAGACGGTGAGGTAATCTATAAGACAGTAGCAATGTCAGAAGACAGTATCAATTTGGAGAATGACATGTAGGGAATTGATGCGTGGTGCAGGCTCTGACAGTTGACCCTGAAGGCAAATAAAAGTAACACATTGTGCATACATAGGGGAACAAATCCACTATTGTACAAATATTCTGTTGATGAAAAATTGCTGGAAATAGTACCAGTCGAAAGTATCTAGGAGTAACTATCCATAGCGACCTTCAGAGGATTGCTCACGTAAAACAAATAGAATAGAAATAAGATGTAGGGCGGGGATTCATACGAAGAATCATAGGGAAATGCAACTCATCCACGAAAGAAGTGGCTTACAAAGCTCTTGTTCGACCGCCGGCCGCGGTGGTCTCGCGGTTCTAGGCGCTCAGTCCGGAGCCGCGCGACTGCTACGGTCGCAGGTTCGAATCCTGCCTCGGGCATGGATGTGTGTGATGTCCTTAGGTTAGTTAGGTTTAAGTAGTTCTAAGTTCTAGGGGACTGATGACCTAAGATTTTAAGTCCCACAGTGCTCAGAGCCATTTGAACCATTTTGTTCGACCGAATATTGAGCATTATTCATCAATCTGGGACCTTTAAGAAGTAGGACTGATAGAAGACATAGAGAAGATCCAACGAAAAGCTGCGCGTTTCGTCATGGAATCATCTGGTGGGCGCGAGAGCGTTACCGATATTTTCAACAAACTCCACTGGCGAACGCCACAAGACAGGCGTTGTCCATCAAGGAGAAGTTTACCACTGACATTTCAGGAGAGAACGTTCCGGGAAGAGTAAAACAACGTATCACAATATACCACATATATTCGAAGCATATCAGAGGAGTAACTACACTACTGGCCATTAAAATTGCTACATCAAGAAGAAATTCAGATGATAAATGGGTATTCATTGGACAAATATACTATACTAGAACTGACATGTGATTACATTTTCACGCAATTTGGGTGCATAGATCCTGAGAAATTAGTGCCCAGACCAATCACCTCTGGCCGTGATAACGGCCTTGATACGCTTGGGCATTGAGCCAAACAGAGCCTGGATTGCCTGTACAGGTACAGCTGCCCATGCAGCTTCAACACAATACCACAGTTCATCAAGAGTAGTGACTGGCGTATTGTGACGAGCCAGTTGCTCGGCCACCATTGACCAGACGTTTTCGATTGATGAGAGATCTGGAGAATGTGCTGGCCAGGGCAGCAGTCGAACAATTTCTGTATCCAGAAAGGCCCGTACAGGACCTGCAACATGCGGTCGTGCGTTATCCTGCTGAAATGTAGCGTTTCGCAGGGCTCAAATGAAGGGTAAAGCCACGGGTCGTAACACATCTGAAATGTAACGTCCACTGCTCAAAGTGCCGTCAATGCGAACAACAGCTGACCGAGACGTGTAACTAATGGCACCCCATACCATCACGCCGGGTGATACGCCAGTATGGCGATGACGAATACACGCTTTCAATGTGCGTTCGCCGCGATGTCGCCAAACACGGATGCGACCATCATGATGCTGTAAACAGGACCTGGATTCATACGAAAAAATGACGTTTTGCCATTCGTGCAGCCAGCTTCGTCGTTGAGTACACCATCGCAGGCGCTCCTGTCTGTGATGCAGCGTCAAGGGTAACCGCAGCCATGGTCTCCGAGCTGATAGTCCATGCTGCTGCAAACGTCGTCGAACTGTTTGCGCAGATGGTTGTTGTCTTGTAAACGTCCCCATGTGTTGACTCAGGCATCGAGACGTGGGTGCACGATCCGTTACAGCCATGCGGATAAGATGCCTGTCATCTCGACTGATAGTGATCGAGGCCGTTGGGATCCAGTACGGCGTTCCATATTACCCTCCTGAACCCAACGATTCGATATTCTGCTAACAGTCATTGGATCTCGACGAACGCGAGCAGCAATGTCGCGATACGATAAACCGCAATCGCGATAGGCTACAATCCGACCTTTATCAAAGTCGGAAACGTGATGGCACTCATTTCTCCTCCTTACACGAGGCATCACAACAACGTTTCACCTGGCAACGCCGGTCAACTGCTGTTTGTGTATGAGAAATCGGTTGGAAACTTGC
Source organism: Schistocerca americana (assembly GCF_021461395.2). Lineage (NCBI taxonomy): Eukaryota > Metazoa > Arthropoda > Insecta > Orthoptera > Acrididae > Schistocerca > Schistocerca americana. The sequence continues at coordinate 909,735,535 of NC_060120.1, forward strand.
CTTATGTCAGCACGTTGTAGGTGTCGCCACAGGCGCCAACCTTGTGCGAATGCTCTGAAAAGCTAATCATTTGCACATCACAGCATCTTCTTTCTGTCGGTTAAATTTCGCGTCTGTAGCACGTCATCTTCGTGGTGTAGCAATTTTAATGGCCAGTAGTGTACAAACTGACGGCGACCAACGCGCCTATCTCATTCGTGTATTTCACACCGCCCACAAAACAGTTTTCCTTTCTGTCCTTCAGAATTGTCCGTAGAATCTGAGACCCATGCTGGGATCGGTTGATTTGCACCTTTCGTAAAAAGTTCTTACAGACATAACTAGGATACCAAAGGAATGGCCAAGAAACTGTCGTGAAGGACGTTATAATAAATACATATCGCGTTAGGGAAAGCGTTACTAAAAAATTCCAAGCTGCTACTGTTCATAATGAGGTGCAATGAAACAGAATACAAGAGTATTTCAGAAACTAATGCTTCCAATTGTTTTTGTTGACTCAATTGTCCGAGTCAAATTGTGTTGGTGTAGTACTAATCATTTAATCTTGTCGCTCATGTCCTATTAGTTTCGTTCTCCTGCGACGGACAGCAGCATGGGAGGATTCCGAAATCAGTATCTGCCCTCGCGGTGTCACTGAATTGCTCATTGACAAACAAATACCGTAAGTCGAAATCAGTCTACGCTTGATTATATTGTTGTATACTTTCACCCACATTAATTGTCGTTGTTAATTGTGACAAATCCTGCATACCGATCCACGGAACTTGTGCTAACCAGTGTTACAAAGAATATAGTCATAAACATGTGTAAATCTTCCTGGAGCAGTGATTCCCCAACTTTTTTAGTCCATTACCCCTGGCTGCAGTCAAATATTAGTAGAACCCCCGTTCCTGCTCCCCCGCCACCAGCAATATTAGCAACTAACGAAATTTTTTAATGAAACGGAATTTTCTTTGAACACTTCCACTATTAAAATGACTAATCATAAATCATATTTAGCGTTTGTAGATATTTTATTGAACCACAAGCTAATGACTAGATGAGACAATCTGTACTGCTTATTTTTGTCAACCAATTTTTTATAGATATATAGCTCTGAGCATCACGATTGCTACCGACAACTCCTTCTCAGAAAAGAAAGCGAACTATCCCACTGAGGGAAGACACTTGTGAGAAAATATTCTTTCTCTGCACCACTCCTCTGCTGACACTTACTTCACCCACCTCCGGAACAAGTACAAGGATGGGGAAGGAAATCGGCCGTGCTCTTTCAAAGGAGCCATACCGCCTTTTGCCTGAAGCGACTTAGGGAAATCACGGAAAACCCAAACCAGGATGCCTGGACGCGGGTTTGAACCGTCGTCCTCTCGAATGCGAGTCCAGTGTGCTAACCAGTGCGCCACCTCTCTCGGTCACCATGTTGGATCTCTGGGCTCCTCACTTCAGAACTGGCGGAAATTGGATGACTTCAAGTTGCAATTATGTTTTGTATGACCACTGCCACTAATAATAATACTAAACAAATCCTATAGCAGTGTAGTAGTATTTACGTAGTTAACGTTGGTTTGAGCTGCCCATTACTTCATTTACCAGAACCCCCCCCCCCCCCCAGCCATCCCTCCTGCCTCCCGATTCTCTTGTAAAAACTGCTTCCGTTACACGCGTGTATATGATTTATATCCCTCAACTGTGTGTCGCACAGTGACACAATTTTGCAGATAGATTAAGTGGTACATGTAGACACTGTCTGCAAAACGTATTGCGAATAGTTTTCGCAGTAAAGAAGTAATAAATTAAACCGTTACGCCTGGGGAGGGATTTTTGCTACATGAACGTGGAATATATCAACGAGAAAAAGTTCCGTAACAGGTTGAAGTTATGTGTAAATTTTGTTGTAAGTCGTTACGTGCCTTCATTTCAATACTGGCTGAATATACACACATCAAAAATTTTGCATCACCTCGGTTCCGAGAGTTCCGGAACCTGTACAGAAAACTGGAATAGAGATCAACATAAACATCATTACTGCCCTCTTTATTGATCATGAAAACGACGAATGGCATGTTGTACCACCATACAGCGAGACCTTCAGAGGTGGTGGTTCAGATTTCTGTACACACCGGTACATCTAATACCTAATAGCACGTCCTCTTGCATTGATGCATGCCTGTATTCGTCGTGGCATACGATCCACAAGTTCATCAAGGCACTGTTGGTCCAGATTTTCCCACTCCTCGACGGCGATTCGGCGTAGATCCCCCAGAGTGGTTGGTGGGTCACGTCATCCATAAACAGCCCTTTTCAATCTATCCCAGGCATTATCGATAGGGTCCATGTCTAGAGAACATGCTGGACACACTATTCGAGCGATGTCGTTATCCTGAAGGAAGTCATTCACAGGATGTGGACGATGGGGGCGCTATTTGTCGTCCATGAAGACAAATGCCTCGCCAATATGCTGCCGATGTGGCTCCACTATCGGTCGGAGGGTGGCATTCACGTATCGTACAGCCATTACGGCGCCTTCCATGACCACAAGCGGCGAACGTCGGCTCTACGTAATGCAACCTCCATCTTTCTGCACTCGGTGGATAGTGTGTCTAAGGCGTTCAGCCTGACCGGGTTGCCTCCAAACACGTTTCCGACGATTGTTTGGTTGAAGGCATATACGACACTCATCGGTGAAGAGAACGTGATGCCAATCCTGAGCGGTCCATTCGGCATGTTGTTGGGCCCATCTGTACCATGCTACATGGTGTCGTGGTTGCAAAGACGGACCTCGCCTTAGACGTCGGGTTGTGAAGCTGCGGATCATGCAGCCTATTGCGCACAGTTTGAGCCATAACATGACGTCCTGCGGCTGCACGAAAAGCATTATTCAACATGGTGGCGTTGCTTTCGGAGTTCCTCAGAGCCATAATCTGTAGGTAGCTGTCATGCACTGCAGTAGTAGCTCCTGGGCGGCCTGAGCAAGGCATGTTATCGACAGTTCCTTTTTCTCTGTATCTCCTCCATGTCCGAACAACATCGCTTTGGTTCACTCCGAGACGCCTGGACACTTCCCTTGCTGAGAGTACTTCCAGGCACAAAGTAACAATGCGGACGCGATGAAACCGCGGTATTGACCATCTAGGCATGGTTGAGCTACAGACAACACGAGCCGTGTACCTCCTTCCTGGAGGAATGACTGCAGCTGATCGCCTGTCGGACCCCCTCCGTCTAATAGGCGCTGCTGTGAGCATGGTTGTTTACATCTTTGAGTGGGTTTAGTGACGCCTCTGAGCGGTCAAAGGGACTGTGTCTGTGATACAATATCCACAGTCAACGTCTATCTTCAGGAGTTCTGGAAACCAGGGTGATGCAAAACTTTTTTTGATGTGTGTAAAATGAATGACCTGCGCACCGTCAGTTACGCTGTCTCGACACGTATACACAGTTTCTAACGTTAATAATTGTCTTAGTATGTTAAACCTTTAACTTAATATTATACAGGGTGTTTCAAAAATGACCGGTATATTTGAAACGGCAATAAAAACTAAACGAGCAGCGATAGAAATACACCGTTTGTTGCAATATGCTTGGGACAACAGTACATTTTCAGGCAGACAAACTTTCGAAATTACAGTAGTTACAATTTTCAACAACAGATGGCGCTGCGGTCTGGGAAACTCTATAGTACGATATTTTCCACTTATCCACCATGCGTAGCAATAATATGGCGTAGTCTCTGAATGAAATTACCCGAAACCTTTGACAACGTGTCTGGCGGAATGGCTTCACATGCAGATGAGATGTACTGCTTCAGCTGTTCAATTGTTTCTGGATTCTGGCGATACACCTGGTCTTTCAAGTGTCCCCACAGAAAGAAGTCACAGGGGTTCATGTCTGGCGAATAGGGAGGCCAATCCACGCCGCCTCCTGTATGTTTCGGATAGCCCACAGCAATCACACGATCATCGAAATATTCATTCAGGAAATTAAAGACGTCGGCCGTGCGATGTGGCCAGGCACCATCTTGCATAAACCACGAGGTGTTCGCAGTGTCGTCTAAGGCAGTTTGTACCGCCACAAATTCACGAAGAATGTCCAGATAGCGTGATGCAGTAATCGTTTCGGATCTGAAAAATGGGCCAATGATTCCTTTGGAAGAAATGGCGGCCCAGACCAGTACTTTTTGAGGATGCAGGGACGATGGGACTGCAACATGGGGCTTTTCGGTTCCCCATATGCGCCAGTTCTGTTTATTGACGAAGCCGTCCAGGTAAAAATAAGCTTCGTCAGTAAACCAAATGCTGCCCACATGCATATCGCCGTCATCAATCCTGTGCACTATATCATTAGCGAATGTCTCTCGTGCAGCAATGGTAGCGGCGCTGAGGGGTTGCCGCATTTGAATTTTGTATGGATAGAGGCGTAAACTCTGGCGCATGAGACGATACGTGGACGTTGGCGTCATTTGGACCGCAGCTGCAACACGGCGAACGGAATCCCGAGGCCGCTGTTGGATCACCTGCTGCACTAGCTGCGCGTTGCCCTCTGTGGTTGCCGTACGCGGTCGCCCTACCTTTCCAGCATGTTCATCCGTCACGTTCCCAGTCCGTTGAAATTTTTCAAACAGGTCCTTTATTGTATCGCTTTTCGGTCCTTTGGTTACATTAAATCTCCGTTGAAAACTTCGTCTTGTTGCAACAACACTGTGTTCTAGGCGGTGGAATTCCAACACCAGAAAAATCCTCTGTTCTAAGGAATAAACCATGTTGTCCACAGCACACTTGCACGTTGTGAACAGCACACGCTTACAGCAGAAAGACGACATACAGAATGGCGCACCCACAGACTGCGTTGTCTTCTATATCTTTCACATCACTTGCAGCGCCATCTGTTGTTGAAAATTGTAACTACTGTAATTTCGAAAGTTTGTCTGCCTGAAAATGTACTGTTGTCCCAAGCATATTGCAACAAACGGTGTATTTCTATCGCTGCTCGTTTAGTTTTTATTGCCGTTTCAAATATACCGGTCATTTTTGAAACACCGTGTACCTGTTAATGAGTAGATTATGGCAGCACTTAAAATTTTTAATTTCTATCAGTAATTATATGTAATACTGAAAATGAGATTTATGTTTCTCCCGTGAGTCGTTAGATAGGCAACCTGCCATTGGGATGTTGCCACGGATTAGTCAGTTGGAAATTTACATTGTTGGGAAATGTTTAACAAAGCATATTTTGGTCTATTACAGGAGGTACGTACAACTCGGAAATGTAATTTTCATGAGATATTTGTGCGTGTGTGACGTGTATGTCTCAATTTTACTGCCGTTTATCCGTGCAGCTACGGAAGTATGAGGAGATGTTCATACAATAAGTTTCCTTTTATTTTTCGTCTATATGGACACAAACTTTTTGTTAACAGATTACCGGTTTCGGTCTGTAATGACCATCATCAGATCTGTTTGATAAAAACAAAGTCCGCACTTAACATTTGACGATGCCACTATGGCTGCAGTACATTAGGACTTTGTTTTTATGAAACAGATCTGATCATGGTCATTAAAGACCGAAACCGGTAATCTGTTAACAAAAAGTTTGTGACCATAGACGTCAATTAAAGGAAACTTATTACATATACGGGTCACTGTTTTTTCGAGACGATGTCGCAGCTTGTGATGTTCATACAGTTGTGTCACAAGCTGTAACCTGCACCACGCTGTGTATCGTGTTGATACTACAGTAGTCTTTGACAGAATAAATGTAATTATTGGTAACTTACATCTACATCTACATGACTACCCTGAAATTCTCACCCAAGTGCTTGGCAGAGGGTTCATCGAACCACAATCATACTATCTCTCTACCATTCCACTCCCGAACAGCGCGCGGGAAAAACGAACACCTAAACCTTTCTGTTCGAGCTCTGATTTCTCTTATTTTAGTTTGATGATCACTCCTACCTATGTAGGTTGGGCTTAACAAAATATTTTCGCATTCGGAAGAGAAAGTTGGTGACTGAAATTTCGTAAATAGATCTCGCCGGGACGTAAAACGTCTTTGCTTTAATGACTTCCACCCCAACTTGCGTATCATATCTGCCACACTCTCTCCCCTGTTAGGTGATAATACAAAACGAGCTGCCCTTTTTTGCACCCTTTCGATGTCCTCCGTCAATCCCACCTGGTAAGGACCCCACACCGCGCAGCAATATTCTAACAGAGGACGAACGAGTGTAGTATAAGCTGTCTCTTTAGTGGACTTGTTGCATCTTCTAAGTGTCCTGCCAATGCAACGCAACCTTTGGCTCGCCTTCCCCACAATATTATCTATGTTGTCTTTCCAACTGAAGTTGTTCGTAATTTTAACACCCAGGTACTTAGTTGAATTGACAGCCTTGAGAATTGTACTATTTATCGAGTAATCGAATTCCAACGGATTTCTTTTGGAGTTCGTGTGGATCACCTCACACTTTTCGTTATTTAGTGTCAACTGCCACCTGCCACCCCATACAGCAATCTTTTCTAAATCGCTTTGCAACTGATACTGGTCTTCGGATGACCTTACTAGACGGTAAATTACAGCATCATCTGCGTACAACCTAAGAGAACTGCTCAGATTGTCACCCAGGTCATTTATATAGATCAGGAACAGTAGAGGTTCCAGGGCGCTTCCCTGAGGAACACCCGATATCACTCCAGTTTTACTCGATGATTTGCCGTCTATTACTACGAACTGCGAGCTTCCTGACAGGAAATCACGAATCCAGTCGCACAACTGAGACGATACCCCATAGGCCCGCAGCTTGATGAGAAGTCTCTTGTGAGGAACGGTGTCGAAAGCTTTCCGGAAATCTAGAAATACGGAATCAACTTGAGATCCCCTGTCGATAGCGGCCATTACTTCGTGCGGATAAAGAGCTAGCTGCGTTGCACAAGAACGATGTTTTCTGAAACCATGCTGATTACGTATCAATAGATCGTTACCTTCGAGGTGATTCATAATGTTTGAATACAATATATGCTCCAAAACCCTACTGCAAACCGACGTCAATGATATAGGTCTGTAGTTCGATGGATTACTCCTACTACCCTTCTTAAACACTGGTGCGACCTGCGCAATTTTCCAATCTGTAGGTACAGATCTATCGGTGAGCGAGCGGTTGTATATGATTGCTAAGTAGGGAGCTATTGTATCAGCGTAATCTGAAAGGAACCTAATCGGTACACAATCTGGACCTGAAGACTTGTGATTAAACTAGGAGTCTTTTAAAAATAATTACGTAGCTGACAAAAGCACAGCTGAACCCTTATTTTACCCCTCTGGAAAGTACATTTCATCCTGGAGGGGTGGAATGATCCCCGGGTTGGGATCGACTGTTCTAGAACGTGCCAAGACGTCGATAACGTGCTATACTGTAAGCTTCCTTTCCGCTGCGCTCCGATGCATCTCAGTATGTGTAAATGTGAGAATAACAACATTATCAGGCAGCGCGCGTGCGGGAACCGGTCGCGTGCACTGGTGTTATTACGACGTCTGGTTGCGGCGCCGCGGCTGTTAGCTGCCTCTGCGAGCGTGAAGGCGCGCAGTCGACCGCGAGACGCTGATCGGTGGCCGATTAACGCGTGCTGAGGGATTACTTAGGCACGCCTGTTACTCGGCGGACGTGACCACTGCGCGCCCCTCTTGCGGCCGCGCGGGATCGTCGTTGTCGCTCCGGAGCACCTCCTCACTGCTTACTCAGGTGCTCCTTTGGCGTAACGAGCGAGTTGTTACCTGTGCAGCTGAAGCCGAAGTGTGACAACCGCAGGTATCAAGGTACAAAGCGAGAATATTGTTGCAGGACTACTATCACTTCAGTTCAGTTTTACTAAGACTGACTCTCAAATTGCGGGATTCATTAATTGTAGTACTAGAATCATTAGTATTTCCTTCGGCAAGCTAATGGCGAGACTCTAAGTTGATTACTTTTCTTCGATTAAGTACCAAAATAGTATATGCAGATTTTAGCTCAATTTTCATCTTCACAGTGTTTCATAGGATTGAGGTAGAGTGATCAGTGGGCAGGGGGATGTGCAGATGTCAGACTCAGTTTAACAATTAATTTATTTAACCTCAAGGTACTTCTGATAGTAGGATAGTAACACAGTTTCAGTAAAACAATGTATCCCTGTGTATATGGTAAAGATACTTAAGCAGCGCTCGAAAAAATCATTACAATGAAATGAAATAAAGACAATTAAAATCCAGCCATTGCCATAAGATACATAACTGGACAACAAGTTTAACAATTTCCAATACATGCCGGCCCAAGTGGCCGAGCGGTTCTAGGCGCTACAGTTTGGAACCGCGTGACCGCGACGGGCGCAGTCTCGAATCCTGCCTCGGGCATGGATGTGTGTGATGTCCTTACGTTAGTTAGGTTTAAGAAGCTCTAAGTTCTAGGGGACTGATGACCTCAGAAGTTAAGTCCCATAGTGCTCAGAGCCAATACATGGCCCTCGGCCGTAACTAGTAAAGATGATGGAGACAACTTCTACAGTTAGACATAAGATGCCATAACAGCTATTAGACTGAGCTATCAGCAGTTATCTAGCACGTAATTATACATATATATATATACTCCGCAAGCTACGTATGGTGCATGGCTGTGAGTACCTGTACCACTAGTTATTATTTCCTCTGCTGCTCTACTCGCAAATAAAGTGAACGGCAAACGACTGTGTACAACACTCCAAGCGAGCACTAGTTTTTCTCATCTCGTCTTAGTTGTCCATATGCGAAATGTACTTGGAAGCAATGGTATCGATCTGCAGTCGACTTCATATGCCGGTTCTCTGAATTTACTCAATACTGCCCCGCTAAAAGGATGTCGTTTCCCCTCCAGGGATTCTCATCTGAGTTCACGAAGCATCTCTGTAATAATTTTAATAATCAACAGCCTCATTTGCGCCGTTTACCTAGAATTTACCTACATTTCAGTCGGGATAACTCAACCTTGTTCAGAATACTTGTCGGCCGCATCGGAAACTTCGGCAGGTAAGAACTGAAATATATTCAACATTTCGAGGCCTTGTCAGCAACTGTATAAATATTAATTTTAATTTTAACAATCAATAGCCTCAGCTGTATTCTGAAGAAGGTTGGGTTATCCCGACTGAAACCTAGGTAAATTCTAGTTAAACGGTGTAACTGAGGCTGTTGATTACTAAAATTAAAATTAATATTTATACAGTTGCTTTGGCAAGCCCAAAGACAAGCAGTAAAAACATTAGCCCTGTGCGAGAGGCCAGTGCATATCTAAAATGTAAGCCTGGGATTGCTGGCCATGAAGGGCAACAAAATGGGACGCAGGATATCGTCGACATACCGCATACCGGATGACAAACAAATGGGTCCTACCACGAAATGAAATGGCACCCCAGACCATCACTCATGATTGTCAGGCCGTATGGTGGGCGACACTCAGGCTGGTACCCCACCACTCTCTGGGGCGTCTCCAGACACGACTGCCTCGGTCATCGAGGCTCATTTCGAAGTAGGAGTATTCACTGAAGACACCTAGTCATTGGCCGGCCGCTGTGGCCTAGCAGTTCTAGGCACTTCAGTCCGGCAGCGCGCTGCTGCTACGGTCGCAGGTTTGAATCCTGCCCCGGGCATGGATATGTGTGTGATGTCCTTAGGATAGTTAGGTTTAAATAGTTCTAAGTCTAGGGAACTGATGACCAGCCGGCCGTAGTGGCGGTGCGGTTCTAGGCGCTACAGTCTGGAGCCGAGCGACCGCTACGGTCGCAGGTTCAAATCCTGCCTCGGGCATGGATGTGTGTGATGTCCTTAGGTTAGTTAGGTTTAACTAGTTCTAGGTTCTAGTTCTAGGCGACTGATGACCTCTGAAGTTAAGTAGCATAGTGCTCAGAGCCATTTGACTGATGACCTCAGATGTTAAGTGCCATAATGCTCAGAGCCATTTGAACCAATCAACGCCAAGCCGAATAGATGATTGCATAGGAGCCAGAGGTGGACCAACACGTTATTAACTTGTTCAGTTTGTCAATTTGTGAAACTCTTTCTCTTGAATAAATCATCCAATTCTTTAGAAACTGTAACCATTGTTTTTTGTCTGTACACGTACATCCCATTCGGATAACTCCTTCGCGTTGCGTCGGTCTTTTTAGTGTATTATTAAGTGAGTAAAATCAGTAAAATCCCAAGGAAAGGCAACTAATGTGTGAAGGTTTGGGAATGGGGTAGCGCAGGGACAGCTGCCAAACGGCATGTCACCTTTCTGGTAAAACGTTCTCGAACCGGCCCTGCCCTAATCTACATCTAGATCTACATACATACTCCGCAATCCACCATACGGTGGGTGGCGGAGGGTACCTCATACCACAACTAGCATCTTCTCCCCCTGTTCCACACCCAAACAGAACGAGGGAAAAATGACTGTCTATATGCCTCTGTACCAGCCCTAATCTCTCTTATCTTATCTTTGTGGTCTTTCCGCTAAATGTAAGTTGGCGGCAGTAAAATTGTACTGCAGTCAGCCTCAAATGCTGGTTCTCTAAATTTCCTCAGTAGCGATTCACGAAAAGAACGCCTCATTTCCTCCAGAGACTCCCACCCGAGTTCCTGAAGCATTTCCGTAACACTCGCGTGATGATCAAACTTACCAGTAACAAATCTAGCAGCCCGCCTCTGAATTGCTTCTATGTCCTCCCTCAATTCGACCTGATACGGATCCCAAACGCTCGAGCAGTACTCAAGAATAGGTCGTATTAGTGTTTTATAAGCGGTCTCCTTTACAGATGAACCACATCTTCCCAAAATTCTACCAATGAACCGAAGACGACTATCCGCCTTCCCCACAACTGCCATTACATGCTTGTCCCACTTCATACCGCTCTGCAATGTTAAGTCCATATATTTAATCGACGTGACTGTGTCAAGCGCTACACTACTAATGGAGTATTCAAACATTACAGGATTCTTTTTCCTATTCATCTGCATTAATTTACATTTATCTATATTTAGAGTTAGCTGCCATTCTTTACACCAATCACAAATCCTGTCCAAGTCATGTTGTATCCTCCTACAGTCACTCATCAACGACACCTTCCCGTACACCACAGCATCATCAGCAAACAGCCGCACATTGCTATCCACCCTATCCAAAAGATCATTTATGTAGATAGAAAACAACAGCGGACCTACCACACTTCCCTGGGGCACTCCAGATGATACCCTCACCTCCGATGAACACTCTCCATCGAGGACAACGTACTGGGTTCTATTACTTAAGAAGTCTTCGAGCCACTCACATGTTTGGGAACCAATTCCATATGCTCGTACCTTAGTTAGGACTCTGCAGTGGGGTACCGAGTCAAACGCTTTGCGGAAGTCAAGGAATATGGCATCCGTTTGATGCCCTTCATCGATGGTTCGCAAGATATCATGTGAAAAAAGGGCGAGTTGCGTTTCGCAGGAGCGATGCCTTCTAAAACCGTGCTGATGCATGTACAGCAACTTCTCTGTCTCAAGGAAATTCATTATATTCGAACTGAGAATATGTTCGAGAATCCTGCTCATGAGTACCTGCTGTTACAAAACAAGATGACCAACGTAGCCGCAGAGATAATGTCTATTGCCTTCTTGTTTTATTGTAAGGCATTCGCCGGAGGTAATGCCTCGAGTGGCGGAGTTGGCCATACGGGGAAATGTTGCGCATTTTCCACATAGCACAGGATTCCTGCTGAGCCGCTGACGTCGCTGCTTGGGAACTTTCCTCTCTGCCGTCCGTGAGAGCGCCACGCGGACGCCGTCCCCGACGCTGGGGCGCCTCTGGAGGTCGCTGCGTTTCGTGTTGGTGGTCCACTTAATAACGCCGTTCTATGCAGGAGGCCGCGCACTGCCGTGCGTGACGCCTACAGGGCCACCGGACATGGACACCGTTTGTGGTGCTTGGCGGGTAACACAGCCATCGCTGGCACAGGAGCAGGCACGTGCGTCGTGGGCCGGTCTTCTTGTCCGGTATTCGCACCCGTCGCAAGCACTCTCACTCAAAGTCCTTGAGCACTGCGACTCGCTTTCCGTATCCGTTTACAAAAAAATGGTTCAAATGGCTCTGAGCACTATCACACTTAGCTGCTGAGGTCATCAGTCCCCTAGAACTTAGAAATACTTAAACCTAACTAACCTAAGGACATCACACACATCCATGCTCGAGGCAGGATTCGAACCTGCAACTGTAGCGATCGCGCGGTTCCAGACTGTAGCGCCTAGAACAGCTCGGCCACCCCGGCCGGCGTATCCGTTTACACTCCCCCCTTCTTATACTGCACAACTTATTGGATTGCCACATCTCCTCAAACACCTGGATTACGTTCGGCAGCTCCGCGTCTCCCGCAAAATCGAAACCAACACTACACAGTATCCCCAATCCTTGAGAACCCTGACTTCCTACAGCACATCTGTCACCAAGTTTCCCTTTTCTCCCGCATCCGCGCACACTAAATCACCATACCCACTTCATGGTTAATTTTAACCGCCTTCATCTACTAGACTGTGAAATCATTCCTGAGATACGTCCTATCGGCGCCAACCTGCACTACATATTCTTTTCCCAAATGAGGTTCAAATGGTTGAAATGGCTCTGAGCACTATGGGACTAAGCCGCGCGGGATTAGCCGAGCGGTCTCAGGCACTGCAGTCATGGACTGTGCGGCTGGTCCCGACGGAGGTTCGAGTCCTTCCTCGGGCATGGGTGTGTGTGTTTGTCCTTAGGATAATTTAGGTTAAGTAGTGTGTAAGCTTAGGGACTGATGACCTTAGCAGTTAAGTCCCATAAGATTAAAAAAAAAACTATGGAACTTACCTTCTGAGGTCATCAGTCCCCTAGAACTTAGAACTACTTAAACCTAACTAACCTAAGGACATCACACACATCCATGCCCGAGGCAGGATTCGAACCTGCGACCGTAGCGATCTCGCGGTTCCAGACTGTAGCGCCTAGAACCGCTCGGCCACTCCGGCCGGCCCCAAATGAAGTCTCCAGCTCATGCTTTCCCTGCATACCTACATAACAGCAATTCCATCCATCTCCTACTGCCTACATACTATCTCTCGACTCTTGTCAATACTCATCACACGTTCGTTCTCACCTCGCCTCCACTCCAGTCTCATCTGTACCCAAATCCCTCACCTAGTAAATGTTCCAGGAGCCCAAGCACCATTATCCCTTAAGTTTCAAAATCACCCGCATCTCCATCTCATGAAAGTAAATTGCCCGTTTGTTTATTAAATACCTTTTTTTTATTTCTTTAAAATATTCTGAAAATGGCATCATGGCGTTTGCCTGCCAATCGCCCTCTGGGGAGAATGTGTATGAATAACAGCTACAAAAAATCTGGTACTGACTAACATCACCTCAATAACTTCAATTCTTGCTGTAAACAGCTCAAACTAACCCTGCAAAACCCAGGCTGTATAACCTGTTAAAGCTTGCGTCCTCGAGATCCTGACAGACTACGCCACAATACACATTCCTCCTAACTAAGACACAAACATTTCTTGCACTATCAGCTGAACAAAACCTAACTTGGCCGCACAACTAATAACTCTCCGAAAGGAGTCCCACGAGAGATTATAACTACTAAGCGGCCAAACAAAGCGATTGTCAGTCACAGCAAAATTTCAGATGATGCCTGCAAATCACCGTTTCTCTGAATAACTGCAATCTTATTCACGACCATAATAATGACTTGCACATGACTTGTAGTACGACACTCCTCTCTCTAGGTGATCGAATACTTGTTGCAGTTACTGCACATAAAAATTTTTTACTTCCTTCCCCTATCTTGTCAGAAATTCTTCATAATCACTAATGGTTTAATGAAGATGACACATACCTCATGTACATTCATCGTCTTTACAAATGCAACACCACGGAGTCAGTATGCAACAACCGATCAAATTGGCATGCTTGACTATGCACGTGATAAGCATTTCATCGCAACCGACATTGATATAAGAGCGTGGCCTATGTAGCCTGCTGTTTATAATTCTGTAATAAAGCTAATCCCGTCGGTCAGCATATTACGATTTTCATATGAATATTGAATCGATGGGTTCAGCAGATAAAAATTCAAGCCGGATCTCAGTGACCCCATATGACTAGCGCTCGAGAGGATAAAGATATTGCTCCTTCGGCCGAGAAGAATCGTATAGCCACATAACGCACCGCGAATAAGGATAAGGGCTTATTCGTTCAAGACAAATATCCATATGGTTGCGACGAGCGTGATGGGCCGTCAGTACGCCATTGTTGCATCTTTCCTTGAAGCGCCAGGGGAGAGGCGCGCCGACAGTGGTACAACCGGCGAGAACACAGGACAGGACATCTTTTCATATGAGTTCCGGTTCTGAATACAGAGTCACGATATACAGGGCGTTTCAAAATTACACCGACAGACTTCGTTACAGAGCGTCAAACTTACAGGCACCGGCGCCCGTGTATGCGTGTGCACACAGAGTGATCCCGTGATGATGTTACAAACTTTCAGGGATGATGGAGAAGGATAAATGTATCTGTCTGAGATAAGGGATCCTGGTCTGTGAAAGTGTGTAGTAAATTATATGTACGATAAATGAATTGTGTAGGGGGAGAAAGGGAAGGAAAGGGATTAATGATGTCAGCTGCATCGGGATATCACACAGAATCAGCGGCGGCGAGTGATCCCAAACCCGGGATCTCCTGCTTACTAGGCAGGTGCATTAACCACTGCACAACCCCGAACGCAGAGGTCAGTGCAACTGTGCGGATTATCTCAGTATGTCTCAGGGCCGACCCACGTGTAGGACAAGTCCCAAAGAACAGGCACCACACGTTCATATAATTGATTCACCTAGATGGGCAATGGCTCCACCGTCTTAATTGCGGATGCACAAGTAAGTCTGAGGTCCTGCGAGAATCTCAGAGTAATATTCGTGGAGGAAATGGACAGGGACGGCAGATAGGTGGCACTCGGTGGGAGTATGGGTCAGCCGTGAGATGGACCGACATCGCCCACGCAGTTGCGATAAATTCTGTGTCCTGGGTGGCGCAATGATTAACACATCTGCTAGTAAGAAAGAGATCCCGTGTTTGAGATCCTGGTCTGCCACGCATTGTTTTACTCAACGCCGCTGATTCCTTGTAATGTCCCGAAGTAGCTGACATCGCTAATCCTTTTCCTTTTCTTTCTCCCCCCTCCACCTACAGTTTTCATAAAATGTATCACAGCTGCGGATTACGCGTGAATGTTCTTTCGAGTATGTCCGAAACAACATACATCACGCGTTCATATAACTGTGTAGTAAAAATCGGCTATAAAATGTATACCGTAAGAGCTATGAACAGTTGTTCAATAGAGGAGATTTGTTTCACAGTTGCGTAGATGAACAAATGCTCGTAGATCCACGGGTATACATTTTACAACCCAGCTTTAACTGACACTTTTTTCTTGTTTTAGTCCATAGTGCCACCTCTGAAAATTTCCTACCCTAACAACAGTAGCACCGGTACCGGTTCAAGGATCAGAACGATTTTCGCTTATAACTTTCGACTCTTTTCTTTTCTCCTTTTTTTTATGACCAGGGTCCCATATCTCAAATGGCTCAAATGGCTCTGAGCACTATGGGACTTAACATCTATGGTCATCAGTCCCCTAGAACTACTTAAACCTAACCAACCTAAGGACATCACACAACACCCAGTCGTCACGAGGCAGAGAAAATCCCTGACCCCGCCGGGAATCGAACCCGGGAACCCGGGCGTGGGAAGCGAGAACGCTACCGCACGACCACGAGCTGCGGACCCCATATCTCAGATTGATACATTTATCCTTCTCCATCATCCCTGAAAGTTTGTAATTTCATTACGGAATCACCCTGTAATACATACGTACAAGCACCGCCGACTATAACTACCACTTTCTGTAGCGTCGTTGGTTGACGTTTCCGGACATACGTTCCTATCCTCATTTCGTTCCTCAAGAAAACCTCACCATCTCCTCGAAGTTTGTCGGCGTGATTTTGGAACACTATGCACATACAGGATGAGGCATTTAAAACTGTTTTTAGAAATACCTGGAAAACTACAAATCGGATTAAAAATGGTTGTGATAAAAGTTGTTTGCCTGGAAGGGGAACATCCATTGTCATCAAATCCGACCCCCTGCCCCACACCCAAGAGGCAGGAGGGGGGGAGGTCGACTACGAAATTTTAAATAGAAACCCCTATTTTTCATTGCGTATTCGGATCCTATGTGCAAAAATACGTAACTTCCGTTTTTTAACGTTTTTCGTTCGTGAGAGATGGCACTGTAATTGACAAAAATCAAAATGGCTTAAAAATCTCTGAAAAATAATAATATCTCAAGAAACACACATCTAAAAATTGTTTGTAATTCATTCATTGATAAATCATTGAGCTGTTCCAATTGCTTTCCATTTCAACGGCAGCTGGGAAAGAAATTACAGCAATAATGTGGACAAAGTAATGTTCAAAATGGTTCAAATGGCTCTGAGCACTATGGGACTTAACTACTGTTGTCATCAGTCCCCTAGAACTGAGAACTACTTAAACCTAACTAACCTAAGGACATCACACACATCCATGCCCGAGGCAGGATTCGAACCTGCGACCGTAGCAGTCGCGCGGTTCCAGACTGAATCGCCTAGAACCGCTAGACCACCGCGGCCGGCACAAAGTAATGTGTTATGGTCTGGTTTGCTATAAAAAAACGGGTTTACTATTGAAGATTTTAGATTAACTGCCTTTCTAACGTCCTGGGACATTAATATGCTGTGTATTTCTTGAGATATGATAATTTTCAGTAGTTTGTAACTCATTTGCTGCATATTTGGTAACTTGATAGGTCTCTTTCGACAGTGTTTGGGTCCAGTAATCGTGTTCCATGTGCCCACCAGATGCGAATCCGTCGAGAATCACTCTCCAGACCAAATCAGGGCCCATCTGTGAAAAGAACATTGGGCCACCTTTCGACCGTCCAGGTGGCACGTTGACGGCTCCACTCTAGAGGTTGCCTTGTGTGAAGACACACCAGAGGTAGGTAGACAGCAGGTCTCCAACAATAAAGGCCACTCTGCCTCTATACAACACGTCCACGGGGTGCTGCGAGGTCAAATGCCAGTCGCAGTGCAGTAGTAAGGCAGTACCGTAAAACAACGGTCCACTCTGTTATCACACATGGTCGGTCCTCTCTTGGTCTCCGGAATTCAGTTTCGCTCTCTATAAACTATCGCCTCATCCGAGAACCAACAGAACGATACACATTAAGCCATCAGGCCACATCAGTTTGAAACTTTCCTGCTTCTATTCTTCAATGGCCCTGCGCAGCAGAGAGTCCGTAGCCGTCTTCTCTGTGCCATACTGCACCGTCAGTGACTGTGTACACAAAGATTGTGGATGTGGGACTACCCTGCAAACACTACCCCGCTTGATAGGTGCCCTGACGTTATTGCTGGCGTGGTTGTCCGTTGATCGGAATGCCATCTTCCGTGCAGAACACGACCGTAACGACATCTATTGACAGTTTGTATGCTTATATCGTGAATTAGACACAAGATTGGGAAATAGCAGTTTGTTGCTTTAATTTTGGACACCAGAGTATTTGCTTCGATGAATGGTAAACAAAAAAAAGATGGCTATGAGCACTATGGGACTTAACATCTGAGGTCATCAGTTCCCTAGAACTTAGAACTACTAAAACCTAACTAACCTAAGGACATCACACACATCCATGCCCGAGGCAGGATTCGAACCTGCGACCGTACCTGTCGCGCGGTTCCAGACTGAATCGCCTAGAACCGCTCGGCCACACCGGCCGGCTGATGAATGGCAGCGTCCTCTGAATGTTGTAGAAAGTAATGAAGACTGTAATACTTGTGGCTAATTGACCCTTTGTGGAAACGTAATGTGGTTCAGTAAAGCTTAAATCCAACTGGGCAACACACATTGCGTCATGATGGGTTGTCATCAAGCTCTTGGTACGTGGCTAGCACTGTAAACAACATCAAATGGAACGAACATGTAAGGCCAGTTGCAGGGAACGCGAATGGTCGGCATCAGGACAAGAATACCAGGAAAGTGTAGTTCATCTCTACAGGAGACACATTCTTAAGTACTGCTCGAGGTCGGTTTCAGGTAGGACATCGAAGCAATAGAGGGGCGTGCTGCCAGATCAGTTACCAGTACGTTCCGTCAACAAGCGAGTATTATGGAAATGCTCCTTGAACTCAAATGGGAATCGCTGGAGGGAAGAAGTAATTCCATTCCCGAAACACTGCTGATGAAGTTTGGAGAACCGGCATTTCAGTCAGACTGCAGAACGATTCTCCCGCCACCAACATACATCTCGCGTAAGGACGGCGAAAAGGAGGACCCGTACAGAAGAATTCAGTCAGTCGTTTTGCTTCTCCCGCTCCACTTCCGAGAATAAGAGGAAAGGGAATGACAATGGTACGGGTTCAAGCTACCCTCCGCCATGCGTCGTATGGTGGTGTTCGAAGTATGTATGTAGATGTAGGTTTATACCTATGTCCATACTAATAATAAAACTATAAAAGCTCCGCGTCGGACTGTTTTAGTATACTAATCTTCAAAACTGCTAGAAGAATTTTGATTACATTTTCACAGTTAACTTGAGCGTACCTTGCGGCAATGTACATCCGTATTTAATCAAATTCGGGACACGAAAAAAAGTTATTGTAATTTGAAGTTTTGTCTACAATCATCGGCTCAGCTCAGCAGTTCGGTTGTTTAAACATCCCGAAAACCAATAGATGGCACTGTTAGTTCTTTTAACTCGGTGACATCTGTTTCAGACACTTAAGTGACTGGCGGAATTAAGCACCGCAATCGTACCTTTACGTATGCCAACTAACATTGAATTTACTTGGCTAGGATATACGGGTCTACCGATTTCTCTTTGTGTATTTAATACTTAAAGACGTTGTTTTGTTTCCTTCAGTAGACTTCATTTATACAATTTGTTAGGAAAAACGAGTTCATTAAGTTTGTTTCGTGATTTGGGTGCCTACTCATTATATTTTGACTTTGCTTTGGCTACGAATAAAAATGCCTAGAAAATGGTCGAGCCTTTCTGAATACACCAGAATGACTGAAGACTGAAGGCTGTGGTCTGAAGGCTTCAGCGGAGACGAGACTTGCTGCGGCTCAAGAACATCAGGGTTTAATTAGCTCTTTGGAAACTCCTCCCGAAAACGAGGCGCAACATAACACTGATCGAGAGCGTCATGCGTTATTTCATTCCCAAGAACCCTTCTCTCATAGAAGCTTAAAGTTACTACTCTCCAACGTAACATCATAGAAGCGGAAATTCTGATGGGAAGTTGGGCAGGCGAGTGTGTTTTTACACATGAGGTTCCGATTATTCGTAACAGTTTACCATTTCACTTTAAACGAATACAGTTTCCGGTAAACGTACTTATATGTTACGCCATGACCATAAACAACGCACAAGGTCAGATGCAACTTGTTGCAGGCATAGAACTTAGTGTCATACGCTTTTTGTAAGGCCAGCTCTTTGTGACTCTCTCCCGTGTTTGTGAGGGAAACAAGTTCTTATTTCATGTCCCCAATCAAACAGTCCAAATGTTGTGTACTGAGGTGAAAAAATCCATGGGCTAGCGGTAAGTACGTATGTAGATGGCAGAAGTATAGCGTACGCAGGGTATAAAGGGCAGTGCATTGGCTGTGCCGTCACTTGTACTCAGTTGATTCACGTGAAAAGGTTTCCGACTTCATTATGGCCGACGGTAATTAACGGACTTTGAACGCGGAATGGTTGTTGGAACTAGAGGCATGGGACATTCAATTTCCGAAATTGTTAGGGAATTCGGTATTTCGAGATCCACTGTGTCAAGACCGTGCGGAGAATACCACATTTCAGGCATTACCTCTCACCACGGACAACGCAGTAGCCGACACCCATCACTTAGCGGCCAAGAACAGCAGAATTGCATGAAATAACTGCAGAAATCAACGTGGAACGTACGAAAAACGTATCCCTTAGGACAGTGCAGCGAAATTTGGCGTTAATGGGCTGTGGCGGCAGACGACGGACGCGAATGCCTTTGCTAACAGCGCGATATCGCCTGCAGCCCATCTCTTGGACTCATGACCATACCGGTTGGACCCTGGACGACTGAATTTCGTGGTCTGGTCAGATGAGCCTCGATTTCAGTTGCTAAGAGCTGGTGGTAGGATTCGGGTTTGGCGCACACCCCGTGAAGCCACAGCCCCGCGATTTTGTATCCCCCTCCTTGTGATTGATGGTCCTTGGGAGTACACCTGTTCACTTACGTAATAATATAAAACAGCTGCAGCCTGGTTTATGTTATAATGTTTCGGTGCGTCAGTACACCATCTTCAGGTCCTGCATAATGCTGAGGGGGCGAACTCTGTCTGCAACCATCAACTACCAACTGAATGACATTTTCACTCTGCAGCGGAGTGTGAACTGAAGTTTGGAAGGTAGGAGACGAGGTACTGGTAGAATTGAAGCTGTGAGGATGGGTCGTGAGTTGTGCTCGGGTAGCTCAAGTGGTAGAGCACTTGCCCGCGAAAGGCAAAGGTCCCGAATTCGAGTCTCGGTCGGGCACAGATTTAATCTGCCAGGAAGTTTCAACTATGAACTGGTTAGCAGACACAACATCGCTGTTACAGTAATCTACGGAAGCCAGTTCATAGATGTTGGCCACTGATGGGATCGTGTATACGATCGTAGTTCACCACCCTAAGCATCACCTAAGGCTGATTCACCGAAACTGGTTGCTGTATAATAAAATCACATCAAAACGACGACTGCAGGTGTTTCATTTTTTTCGTAAGGACCTACGTTGTCAACAAGCCACTGTGCAAGCTGGTGGTGGCTGTATAACGCTGTGGGCTGTCTTGACATGAAATGAACTGGGTCCTCTAGTCCAGCTGAACCAATCATTCCTAGAAACGCCTTTGTTCGTCTACTTGGAGATCATCTGCAGCCATTTATGATTCAAATGGCTCTGAGCACTATGGGACTTAAACATCTGAGGTCATCAGTGCCCTGGAACTTAGAAATACTTAAACCAAACTAACCTAAGGACATCACACACACCATGCCCGAGGCAGGATTCGAACCTGCGACCGTCGCAGCAGCGCTGTTCCAAACTGAAGTGCCAAGAACCGCTCAGCCACAGCGGCCGGCGCCATTCATGGACTTCACGTTCACACCAACGATGTAATTTTTATGGATGACAGTATGACGCATCACCCGGACACAATTGTTCGCGACTGATTTGAAGAACATTCTGGATAATTCGAACGAGTGATTTAGTATGATTTAGTCACCCACATCGCCCGACTTGCATCCCATCGCACATTTATGGGACCCAATCGAGGGGTCATCTCGGGCACAAAATCCTGCACCGGCACAACTTTCGCAATTATAGATGGCTATAAAGGCAGAGTGTCTCAATATTTGTTGAGTCCACGCTACGTCGAATTGTTGCACTACGCCGGGCAAAAGGAGGTCCGATACGGTCTTAGCAGATATCCCATGACTTTTGGGCAACGGCCTTGCCGCAGTGGATACACCGGTTCCCGCCAGATCGCCGAAGTTAAGTGCTGTCGGGCGTGGTCGGCACTTGGATGGGTGACCATCCAGGCCGCCATGCGCTGTTGCCATTTTTCGGGGTGCACTCAGCCTCGTGATGCCAATTGAGGAGCTACTCGACCGAATAGTAGCGGCTTCGGTAAAGAATACCATCATAACGGCCGGGAGAGCGGTGTGCTGATCCCACGCCCCTCCTATCCGCATCCCCCTCTGAGGATGACATGGCGGTAGTATGGTCCCGGTAGGCCACTCGTGGCCTGAAGACGGAGTGCTTATCCCATGACTTTTGGCACATCGCTGTATACAAAGCAGTTTTTTAAGTCAAAAATAAATTCGACGCGTACGGTGTCTAGGGCACAGATATAAATAAACCCATGCACCGAGCGAGGTGGCGCAGTGGTTAGACACTGGACTCGCATTCGGGAGGACGACGGTTCAATCCCGAGTCCGGCCATCCTGATTTAGGTTTTCCGTGATTTCCCTAAATCATTCCAGGCAAATGCCGGGATGGTTCCTCTGAAAGGGAACGGCCGACTTCCTTCCCTAATCCGATGAGGCCGATGACCACGCTGTCTGGTGTCCTTCACCAACCAACCAACCAACCAAACCCATGCAACGCCGCGTTTCTCAGCTAGCCGAGAAGTAAAATAGGGTCGTTTGGTATTGTTCGTGACGTTGCCACTTTAACAGCCAGCAGTGTATGAATTCTGAAACCAGAGATCCTCCGCAATTGTTCGAGCTGTTGCCTCACTTCCGTGCACCTGCCAGACGCCACGGCCGTCTGTCACCGATACGGAGCTCTTCAGCGCAGCGCTCCGCTCAGCAGGTACTTTTCCGAGGCGCGGAGCGAGCAGGCCCCACGACGCCCGCAGCAAGGCTGCCGCGCATGGCTGGCCAGATAACCTCGGCCGCACCATAGCATCTCGCCACCTACGCACCCTCACGCACCATTCCAACACAGCATTTACCATTCAGGTTTTCACTGTTGTGGTGGTTACTTTGGAGCCTTCAGAGTGGGTGGCAGTAGATGGGCCAGATAGGAAAAGTGAAGGGCACAGAAGGCGGGGAGGAAACGAAATGAAACTCCACAGGTTGATAGTGTATGTGATCTTAATGCAGTGATTACAAAATCGAGTCAGATTTAAACAATTTGGCATATGAGTCCACTTCTCACTAAGACATTGCACTCCCTCTTGCCTGGATGCACTAACTAATTCTATTGGTAAGGTTGTCGTGAAGTCGTTGTGCGCTCTCCTGACACAGCTGGTCCACAACCGTGTTATCTGGCCCTTCGTACCCTCGATACTGACGCTGAGACGGAATTAGCGCCCAAGCTAACCCCACACATGTTCTGTCAGTGACCTAGGGAGTACCTCAGCTTCACGAAGACAGTTTCTTGAGACAGTCATTGACCTGTTGAAAAATGGCAATACGAGACTGTCCAGTGAGAGGCAACAAATGAGGACACAGGATGACCGTGTCGTACCGTTGTACCGTCAGAGTACCAGCCGTGACCTGGTCATCCGCGATGACTCTCCACGCCATGATGCTAGGTGTAACACCGCTGTGCCTCTCCAAAAACAATGGAAGAATTGTCTTCCCAGGTCATCGCCAAACTCGCCGACGATCGTCAGTGCGGAACCGAGCTGAACACAAAGCGACATCATTCATCAGCAAGCCGGCCGAAGTGGCCGTGCGGTTAAAGGCGCTGCAGTCTGGAACCGCAAGACCGCTACGGTCGCAGGTTCGAATCCTGCCTCGGGCATGGATGTTTGTGATGTCCTTAGGTTAGTTAGGTTTAACTAGTTCTAAGTTCTAGGGGACTAATGACCTCAGCAGTTGAGTCCCATAGTGCTCAGAGCCATTTGAACCATTCATCAGCATTCCAAGCTTCCCGTTCATGGCACCACTCAAACGCACCTGATTGTGATTTGGTGTTAACCGCAGCCTACATATGTAGAGGTAATTCCGTAGTCACGTGATTGCTGGTCTTCTACCACTGCTGCTGGTCGATGCAGGATGTTGCAGGAGTCGATTACTTGTTCTCGGATGGCAGTTGTAGACGTGAAGGGAGTGAAGTTGTGTCTGGTGCACAGTACGGAGATGTATCCTTGTGCTGCTCAGACATGATCGACCGGAACCTTAAGGACGAGAATGCTTACTCTCACATTTCCATGAGATCCAACACCGGGCCACTGTCACGTCCGAATGCCCCACAAACCTACATATTGCACAATTCGACCAGCTGGCCAAGTGGAGACCCTGAATCACACGTTTTTGAAACTCTGCCATATACTGATTACGCTTCCTCAAACGAGTACACGACAGTTATGTCTCCTTCACTACAAAAACGCAACATTCGACGCTGTTCACGGCCCTTAATGTGCTTTACCAGGCGTGGTAACGACGCTAAATACGAACAATACCAATGAACACTGGTGGTCGATATACCTTTCACTGAGAATTACAACCCTAATCGTTTGCATACCCGCCGATGGTGTGCACGTATACGAAATTGATATCTGTCTTCTGGGTACATTACTTTTTTTGTCAGGCAGCGTAAGTACCTTCAGAGTTTCAGAAGACGACTACACTAAAAATATGAGACATAGAGAAAAACTGCCTACTGCAGCTGGAAATTACATTCGCCACAAAGATGAAATGTCACTGACAGTATCTTTATTTCCATCAAGACGTATAGTACGTCATGTGTGTGCTTCCACACGTTATTAATAGTCTTTGACTCGCGTTCCAATTTCCAAATTCTCAACAATATTCACAGTCAAAGTGGTAATAGCTACGTGAGACAGACAGCCTATTCGGATTGTTTCCAGTTGCTACCGTACATCAGCAGCACATCAGGTATAGATATCTACAAAAAGCCTGATATTGCCGTTTACAACATTACGTTTACCCGAAAACTAGCGATAAATTAGGTGAAAATGTCACAACCAGTCATCCTCAAAACTGGGACAAAAGAGGACGCAATTTGGCACTAAGAATTTGCCTTCTGTAACTCTAATATTTAACGTGTGAACATTTAAGTATTGTTGGTGCATTACGTTACGTTGTGCTACGCAGCAAAACACTGTCCCTCTTGTCGCCAAACAACTGTTGAAGCCTTGAGAAAGGCTCCTCACTCTATTGGAGCTGCTGCCAATACACAAATGCGTAATCACGGCAGACACTTAGCAAACAGCTGAATGTTTACGTTCCATTCGTAATACCTGTTGCAGTTTACTGACAGATTACGCTTTGCCATGTAAGCAGGAGATCCCGGGTTCGAGTCCCAGTCGGGCACACATTTTCATCTGTTCCCGATGACATATGTCAACGCCTTTAAGCAGCTAAGGGTGTTCATTTCATTGTGCTTTCATTATCAGTTGAACACCAGAGTTACATGTCTTATCGCGTAGCTACAGCATAATACACAAAATGATCGACTTCGTTGCTCAGAATTAGCTATTCATCGCTACTCTCGTATTATTTTATTTGCCACAAGTACAACTTAACAGCTATATGTTGCAAAGAAACCTACTTACATATCTTAATCATCACTAAAATGTTGGTACTTTGCGAAGGTATTAGTGAAGGGGCTATGTGAGGGTGGAGGTGGAAGTAGATCAATTGCACAAAGAGGACGGATTGTATAGATTTCATAGCGTCAAATATAAGCAGTTATTACCCATCAGACGATATGTATTGAACAGTTGTCCACTGAACTTCGACCTGTACTTCCAATACGCTTACAAACATCTAAACGAGTGCTAGTGTTCACACTGATCAGCGTTCAGGATACACGAAGTTCAGCTGACTAGACATGTGCAAGTGTGATACTCTGAACTCTAAGGCGGAGAATATCTGGTCGAAAGTATCTGGGCACCACTACGTAATGCGGAGTTGATCACTAGACGTTAAGAGAAGTGGAACTGCGAGTATAAAAGGAAGTGGGGTCGAGTGTGTTGTTACTACAGAAGGTCAGAGACTTTACATGTGGACTAGTCATTGGATGTCATCTGAGCAACAAATGCTTCAGGAACCTTTCAATCGTCCTAAAGCTGCTCAAGTCGACGGTTGGTGATGTGACTATGAAGAGGAAATGTGAAGGAACAACCACAGCGAAACCAAGATCAGGCAGAGCTAATGTACTGAAGGACAAGGACAGTAGAGCGTTTCGGAGAATGGTTGTAAAATATCGCATGAAAGGAGTGGATGAGTCGACTTATAAGTTCCAAAGTTCGGCCAGCCGCGCAGCTAGGACAATGACTTTCCTTGGGGAGTTGAAACAATGGGGTACAATGGTCGAACAGCTCCTCATAAGCAACACATTTACACTACTGGCCATTAAAATTGCTACACCACGAAGATGACGTGCAACAGACGCGAAATTTAACCGACATGAAGAAGATGCTGTGATGTGCAAATGATTAGCTTTCCAGAGCATTAACACAAGGCTGGCGCCGGTGGCGACACCTAAACGTGCTGACATGAGGAAAGTTTCCAACCGATTTCTCATACACAAACAGCAACTGACCGGCGTTGCCTGGTGAAACGTTGTTCTGATGCCCGTGCTGGATCCCAACGGCCTCGTATCACTAGCAGTCGAGATGACAGGCATCTTATCCGCATGGCTGTAAAAGATCGAGCAGCCACGTCTCGATCCACCTAGATGTTGAGCGCCCATAAGCCCCAACGTCTCGATCCCTGAGTCAACAGATGGGACGTTTGCAAGACAACAACCATCTGCACGAACAGTTCGACGACGCTGGCAGCAGCATGGACTATCAGCTCGGAGACCATGGCTACGGTTACCCTTGACGCCGCATCACAGACAGGAGCGCCGGCCGCGGTGGTCTAGCGGTTCTAGGCGCTCAGTCCAGAACCGCGCGACTGCTACGGTCGCAGGTTCGAATCCTGCCTCGGGCATGGATGTGTGTGATGTCCTTAGGTTAGTTAGGTTTAATTAGTTCTGAGTTCTAGGGGACTGATGACCACAGATGTTAAGTCCCATAGTGCTCAGAGCCATTTGAACCATTCATCAGCATTCCAAGCTTCCCGTTCATGGCACCACTCAAACGCACCTGATTGTGATTTGGTGTTAACCGCAGCCTACATATGTAGAGGTAATTCCGTAGTCACGTGATTGCTGGTCTTCTACCACTGCTGCTGGTCGATGCAGGATGTTGCAGGAGTCGATTACTTGTTCTCGGATGGC
This sequence comes from Schistocerca americana, assembly GCF_021461395.2. Classification (NCBI taxonomy): domain Eukaryota; kingdom Metazoa; phylum Arthropoda; class Insecta; order Orthoptera; family Acrididae; genus Schistocerca; species Schistocerca americana. The sequence goes on from NC_060120.1 coordinate 909,762,412, forward strand.
AGTTGTAGACGTGAAGGGAGTGAAGTTGTGTCTGGTGCACAGTACGGAGATGTATCCTTGTGCTGCTCAGACATGATCGACCGGAACCTTAAGGACGAGAATGCTTACTCTCACATTTCCATGAGATCCAACACCGGGCCACTGTCACGTCCGAATGCCCCACAAACCTACATATTGCACAATTCGACCAGCTGGCCAAGTGGAGACCCTGAATCACACGTTTTTGAAACTCTGCCATATACTGATTACGCTTCCTCAAACGAGTACACGACAGTTATGTCTCCTTCACTACAAAAACGCAACATTCGACGCTGTTCACGGCCCTTAATGTGCTTTACCAGGCGTGGTAACGACGCTAAATACGAACAATACCAATGAACACTGGTGGTCGATATACCTTTCACTGAGAATTACAACCCTAATCGTTTGCATACCCGCCGATGGTGTGCACGTATACGAAATTGATATCTGTCTTCTGGGTACATTACTTTTTTTGTCAGGCAGCGTAAGTACCTTCAGAGTTTCAGAAGACGACTACACTAAAAATATGAGACATAGAGAAAAACTGCCTACTGCAGCTGGAAATTACATTCGCCACAAAGATGAAATGTCACTGACAGTATCTTTATTTCCATCAAGACGTATAGTACGTCATGTGTGTGCTTCCACACGTTATTAATAGTCTTTGACTCGCGTTCCAATTTCCAAATTCTCAACAATATTCACAGTCAAAGTGGTAATAGCTACGTGAGACAGACAGCCTATTCGGATTGTTTCCAGTTGCTACCGTACATCAGCAGCACATCAGGTATAGATATCTACAAAAAGCCTGATATTGCCGTTTACAACATTACGTTTACCCGAAAACTAGCGATAAATTAGGTGAAAATGTCACAACCAGTCATCCTCAAAACTGGGACAAAAGAGGACGCAATTTGGCACTAAGAATTTGCCTTCTGTAACTCTAATATTTAACGTGTGAACATTTAAGTATTGTTGGTGCATTACGTTACGTTGTGCTACGCAGCAAAACACTGTCCCTCTTGTCGCCAAACAACTGTTGAAGCCTTGAGAAAGGCTCCTCACTCTATTGGAGCTGCTGCCAATACACAAATGCGTAATCACGGCAGACACTTAGCAAACAGCTGAATGTTTACGTTCCATTCGTAATACCCGTTGCAGTTTACTGACAGATTACGCTTTGCCATGTAAGCAGGAGATCCCGGGTTCGAGTCCCAGTCGGGCACACATTTTCATCTGTTCCCGATGACATATGTCAACGCCTTTAAGCAGCTAAGGGTGTTCATTTCATTGTGCTTTCATTATCAGTTGAACACCAGAGTTACATGTCTTATCGCGTAGCTACAGCATAATACACAAAATGATCGACTTCGTTGCTCAGAATTAGCTATTCATCGCTACTCTCGTATTGTTTTATTTGCCACAAGTACAACTTAACAGCTATATGTTGCAAAGAAACCTACTTACATATCTTAATCATCACTAAAATGTTGGTACTTTGCGAAGGTATTAGTGAAGGGGCTATGTGAGGGTGGAGGTGGAAGTAGATCAATTGCACAAAGAGGACGGATTGTATAGATTTCATAGCGTCAAATATAAGCAGTTATTACCCATCAGACGATATGTATTGAACAGTTGTCCACTGAACTTCGACCTGTACTTCCAATACGCTTACAAACATCTAAACGAGTGCTAGTGTTCACACTGATCAGCGTTCAGGATACACGAAGTTCAGCTGACTAGACATGTGCAAGTGTGATACTCTGAACTCTAAGGCGGAGAATATCTGGTCGAAAGTATCTGGGCACCACTACGTAATGCGGAGTTGATCACTAGACGTTAAGAGAAGTGGAACTGCGAGTATAAAAGGAAGTGGGGTCGAGTGTGTTGTTACTACAGAAGGTCAGAGACTTTACATGTGGACTAGTCATTGGATGTCATCTGAGCAACAAATGCTTCAGGAACCTTTCAATCGTCCTAAAGCTGCTCAAGTCGACGGTTGGTGATGTGACTATGAAGAGGAAATGTGAAGGAACAACCACAGCGAAACCAAGATCAGGCAGAGCTAATGTACTGAAGGACAAGGACAGTAGAGCGTTTCGGAGAATGGTTGTAAAATATCGCATGAAAGGAGTGGATGAGTCGACTTATAAGTTCCAAAGTTCGGCCAGCCGCGCAGCTAGGACAATGACTTTCCTTGGGGAGTTGAAACAATGGGGTACAATGGTCGAACAGCTCCTCATAAGCAACACATTTACACTACTGGCCATTAAAATTGCTACACCACGAAGATGACGTGCAACAGACGCGAAATTTAACCGACATGAAGAAGATGCTGTGATGTGCAAATGATTAGCTTTCCAGAGCATTAACACAAGGCTGGCGCCGGTGGCGACACCTAAACGTGCTGACATGAGGAAAGTTTCCAACCGATTTCTCATACACAAACAGCAACTGACCGGCGTTGCCTGGTGAAACGTTGTTCTGATGCCCGTGCTGGATCCCAACGGCCTCGTATCACTAGCAGTCGAGATGACAGGCATCTTATCCGCATGGCTGTAAAAGATCGAGCAGCCACGTCTCGATCCACCTAGATGTTGAGCGCCCATAAGCCCCAACGTCTCGATCCCTGAGTCAACAGATGGGACGTTTGCAAGACAACAACCATCTGCACGAACAGTTCGACGACGCTGGCAGCAGCATGGACTATCAGCTCGGAGACCATGGCTACGGTTACCCTTGACGCCGCATCACAGACAGGAGCGCCGGCCGCGGTGGTCTAGCGGTTCTAGGCGCTCAGTCCAGAACCGCGCGACTGCTACGGTCGCAGGTTCGAATCCTGCCTCGGGCATGGATGTGTGTGATGTCCTTAGGTTAGTTAGGTTTAATTAGTTCTGAGTTCTAGGGGACTGATGACCACAGATGTTAAGTCCCATAGTGCTCAGAGCCATTTGAACCATTTGGACAGACAGGAGCGCCTGCGATGGTGTACTCAACGACGAACCTGGGTGCACGAATGGCAAAATGTCATTTTTTCGAATGAATCCAGGTTCTGTTTACAGCATCTTGATGGTTGCATCCGTGCTTGGCGACGTCACGGTGAACGCACATTGGAAGCGTGTATTCGTCATCGCCATACTGGCGTACCACCCGGCGTGATGGTATGGGGTGCCATTGGTTACACGTCTCGGTCTCCTCTTGTTCGCATTGACGGTAGTTTGAACAGTGGCATTACATTTCAAATGCGTCACCACCCGTCAATCCCTGCGAAACCCTACATTTCAGCAGGATAATGCACGACCGCATGTTGCAGGTCCCGTACGGGCCTTTCTGGATACAGAAAATGTTCGACTGCTGCCCTGGCCAGCACATTCTCCAGATCTCTCACCAATTGAAAATGTCTGATCTATGGTGGCCGAGCAACTGGCTCGTCACAATACGCCAGTCACTACTCTTGATGAACTGTGGTATCGTGTTGAAGCTGCATGGGCTGCTGTACCTGTACATGCCATCCAAGCTCTGTTTGACTCAATGCCCTGGCATATCAAGGCCGTTATTACGGCCAGAGGTGGTTGTTCTGGGTACTGATTTCTCAGGATCTATGCACCCAAATTGCGTGAAAATGTAATCACATGTCAGTTCCAGTATAATATATATGTCGAATGATGTAGCAATTTTAATGGCCTGTAGTGTATATAGTCAGTGCTAAGCGACATATGAGGCGGTGCAAACAGCGACGTCATTGCACAGTGGATGACTGGGAACGAGTCATTTAGAGTGATCAATCACGCTGTACACTGCGGAAATCCGATGTAGAAGTTTTGCTTCGGCGAGTGCCTGAAGAACTAATGTATAGTGCCAATAATGAAATAAGGAAGTTGTGATGTTAAGGTACGGGGTACTTTTCGTGGCTAGTATGTGGTTTCCCTATTGCGATTAAGAAAACGCTAAATGTGGAGGCATACGAAGACACTGTCAGCATTGCGTTCTGCATACATTAGAGGAACAGCATGAAAATGCACCGTTTCGTGAAGCAGCTGCTGTGAGGTAATGTTATATGGAATACAACATTCCTGAAATTATCCTGGGGATTAAAAAGCCGCTGTAGTTGTTATTTAAATACAACTTAGCGGCCTCCTAATACCCAAGATGATTAAATGGCTCTGAGCACTATGGGACTCAACATCTGAGGTCATCAGTCCCCTAGAACTACTTAAACCTAACTAACCTAAGGACATCACACACACCCATGCCCGAGTCAGGATTCGATCCTGCGACCGTATCGGTCGCGCGGTTCCAGACTGTAGCGCCTAGAACCGCTCGGCCACTCCGGCCGGCTGTATGCCTCAGATGGCCAATTTCGTGTTTCAGTGGTTCGAGTTGCATGATAGTGAATTCATGTTGACGGCTTCGCCGCCAGACACTCCTGATCTGAACGCGTTGGGATGCATCTGGGACGATATTGTACACCATTAGCCTGTTAAGTACGGGAATTGCGTGACTTGTGCGTAGACATCAAGTGATTACACCGCTACGGGTCATCGATCAACTGACAGCCACGCTCACCGATAACGTCACTCAAGAACTTGCTCCCCATCCAGCGGCAGTTTATCGTAGGTCGCTGGAGCAGCGGACGTTTATTTCCGCTTTCAGATAGATGCACATAATTAAAGTCCCTTGTCACTCGCTTCAGACTGGTTTAGAAATACGGAATACGTTTTGTGATCGTGTATTAAGAGCGTATAGGAGAGCAGGAACCTTCTCTGCTTGAATCAACATGGATTCAGCAAACAATGATCTTGCGAAATTCAAGTCACTCTCTCTGTTGTTCGTCTTTGAGATCAAGGGAGCAGTAGAAATGGGCGCCCAAGTAAATGCCGTGTTCATAATCTGCCGTAAGGGATTCGATGAAGTTACCTGCTATCGTCTAGCGAAAAAAATATGGGCGTTTGAGGTAACGGGCAAGCTTTGTCAGTGGATTCAGGACTTCCTAGCAGATTGAACTCAACGAACACTGAAGCCCCGGAGAAACTGACATAGGCACGCGTATTGAGATACAGAGATATGTAAACAGGCAGAATACGACACTACTGTCGGCTACACCTATATAAGACAACAAGTGTCTGGTGCAGTTGTTAGATCGATTACAGCTGCCACAATGGCAGGTTATCAAGGTTTAAGTGAGTTTGAACGTGCTCTTAGAGTCGGCGCACAAACGATGGGACGCAGCATCTCCAGGGTGTCTATGAACTGATGAACTGGGGATTTTCCCGTACGACCATTTCACGAGTGTACCGTGAATATCAGAAATCCGGTAAAGCACCAAATCTCCGACATCGCTGTGGCCGGAAAAAGATCCTGCAAGAAGGGGACCAACGATGACTAAAGAGAATCGTTCAACGTGACAGAATTGCACCCCTTCCTAAATTGGTGCAGATTTCAATGCTGGGCCATCAACAAGTATCAGCGTGCAAACCAATCAACGAAACATCATCGATACGGGCTTTTCGAGCCGAAGGCCAACTCGTGTACAATTGATGACCACGGCACAAAGCTTTATGCCTCTCCTGGGCCCATCAACACCGACACTGGACTGTTGATGACTGGGAATATGTTGCCTGGTTGGACGCGTCTCGTTACAAATTGTATCGAGAGGGTATGGAGACAACCTCCTGAAACCATGGACCCCCTGCATGTCAGCAGGGGACTGTTCAAGCTGGTGGTAGCTCTGTAATGGAGCGTGTGCAGTTGGAGTGATTGCGACCCTGATAGTCTAGATCAGACTCTGACAGGTGACACGTACGTAAGCATCCTGTCTGATCACCTGCATCCATTCATGTCCATTGTGCACTCTGACGGACTTGGGCAATTAGAGCAGGTCATTTCGACATGCCGCACGCACAGAATTGCTAGAGAGTGGCTGCAGGAACACTCTTCTGAGTTTAAACATTTTCGCTGGCCACCAAACTCCCCAGACACGAACATTATTGAGCATGTCTGGGATTCCTTGCAACGTGCTGTTCAAAAGAGAGTTCCACCTCCTCGTAATCGTACAGATTTCAAATCCATACTACGTCGTATTGCGGCAATTCTGCGTGCGTGCGGGGCCCTACTTGATATTAGGCATGTGTACCAGTTTCTTTGCCTCTTCAGTGTATTATTATTAACGATGCAAGGTACTCGGACGTAAAACTATCTTTGGGAGCGCTTCCAAGTCGTGTTGTAGAGCAGTTACCTATAATGTCAGGTCTGTTTCTGGGAGATTAAGTTTTGCAGGCGAAATGTTACAGCCCATGCTTAAACATTTTACGGACACTCACACACAATGTGCTGCCGAAAACTACAAATTTCTACAAACAATTTACGTCATTCGTGTGATATTTTCCCGCATCCAAACCAAAGGCACCATTTTTGTTTTCAATGGCTAGTCGGGCGGTCTATAGCAACGACACGCAGCAAGGAACTTTTTACGGTAGCGACTGACTGAGGAAGGCCCGGATTTTTCTTTCTTAACCGTAATCCTCCCCCACCTCCACCCCCTTTCTCCCTCCTGACTGTGGCACGAAATCACCCTACATAGGTCGTACTGTCTGATGAGCACAGGAAAAGCTGTTACTATAGCATCATGCTGAAGCAGGAGGAAAGCTGCAAAGCCAACGGTAAAACTGAAATTTTCTAATTTTAAACTCGGTAGTCTAGAATTCCCTCACCTCAAATTCACACATTTCTCTTTCCATAATCCTGAAAGTTTCTATCATTCTCACAGAAACACCTTGTAGTAAACGTTATACCATGTTATGAGGCCCAGAGTTTTTCTAAATGGTAGAAACCATTTTATGGCACCCTATATGGTTGTATTGAAAAGCAAACTGTTAGTTCTACGTCATAAAATATTGTAAACGCTGTAGCTGAGACGAGAATAGCGGAAAGGCGCTTACGAACGTTTCAGACACTCTTTTAATCGATCAGTTACGCAGTTCTATCTGTTAGCCTGACTGTGTCCAGTTTGTACGCGATCCTCTTGCACGAAGTGATGTCAGCTCATTTGATAGTTCGCATGTAGCGTGCAGTAGTCGTGCATACTGGCTGTTGACTTGCAAATCGCCCTCTAATGATACGTTCTGCGGCCGATGACGTAACGATGAAGGGGCTGGGGGCAACTCGTTTTACGCCAATTTACTCGCAGATCTGCACTGGACAGGGTCGAACGCTTGTGCTTGTGTACGGACGTTTTGCTTGTTATTACACTCCGGAAAGTGAGAGCAGCTTAACAGCGCTCGACAGATGAGGAGGTAATCAGCATAATATTTTCGTGCAGAGATCGTGACTAATTCTGATAATGCCTATTTCTTAGAATGACGACATGCTACAGTATCGCTGGAAACCTCACCTACTAACCGTACAAGAAAAAGCTCACAAATAATAACCAGCGGATCATGTAGATTGCGCCTCTCCGACATACTCCTCAGCCGCAAAAACATAATTCCCTCTTGCTCCAAAGTTGCCACTTTTTCTCTCCAGCAGAATTCTAGCATTCCTTCTAAATCCCCGAATGTAAAGCTCTTCATTCTGAAAACCCGCCACGTCTTAAAAATTTAACCATGGATATTCATGAAAATTTCTGAATACGGTTTGCCCTGTCATTGAGCCCAAAGTTGTTAAACCTGGACGCTTGCAAACGCAGTCTGACTGGAGCAGTGATATTCCAGATGTGTCATAACTCTCTGAAGTCATCCGGAAGGAATTAAAGGTGAACACTTACCGAAGACACAGTGCGACGAACTTTCATCGTGTACGTAGACGCGCCTTGCAGACTAGACTTGTGCAAAACAAATACGTTTGCTATTTGTAACTTATGATGCATCAAAAGATCTAATCTACCAACTGGTATGAAGGAAAAAATTAAATCCAGTGACACCGTTTCTGCAATTTCATGAGTCTTAGAGGTACTTTTCCATAATACAGCCCTAAATAAACGTTTAAGCAGGTGATGAATACGTTGTCGGAATCATAGACAAAGCCATGCATGCAGAGTAACGAAATCAAGAACGCCAAACATACTGTAAAGAAATTAGAATTACATTAATACCTTCAGCTGCCAACGGCGTTGATATTTATCAACGAGGACAGGTGAAAATGTGTGCCCCGACACGGGACTCGAACCCGGGATCTCCTGCTTACATGGCAGACGCTCTGTCCATCTGAGCCATCGATGGCACAGAGGATAGCGCGACTGCAGGGAATATCTCGCCCACACCTCCCGCGAGACCCACATTCTCACCTTGTATGTCCACACACTACATTCGTAGTGACCCACACCAACACACTCATTACTCGTGGAAGGCATTCTTGCCAAGTCCCGTAATAGTTCGGGGAATATGTGTGCATCCGCACAGAAGAAGAAGGTCATGGCCGGTGTTGCCAGAACTATATACTTATATGGTTATGGTGTCTGTTCTTTCGGACATATCCGAAAGAACAGACACTATATCCATATAACTGTAAAGAAACTTTATAATGAAGTGAAACTACAAAACGAATCACCCCTCACGGACGAATAGAATACATACAACACAACAAATTTACATCACCAAACAAAGAAATTTCAAAATAATATTACAAATTTCAATATTGTGATTTTACAAGCGAGGGCGAGACGTTATCACTTAGGTGTGAGCACGGATGTATAAACTAGGACTGAGTACGGGCTTCCACTTTCTCTGGTGAAATATAATGGATCGCAAAAGGCATTTAAGCTCTTCTTACCAGTTCGAATGAAAATTTGACTCAATTTTCCCTTAGCTTAAAAGTACCGGGTGATAAAAAAGTCAGTATAAATTTGAAAACTGAATACATCACCGAATAATGTAGATAGAGAGGTACAAATTGACACACATGCTTGGAATGACATGGGGTTTTATTAGAACCAAAAAAAATACATAGGTTCAAAAAAGTTCGACAGATGGCGCTTCATCTGATCAGAATAGCAATAATTAGCATAACAAAGTAAGACAAAGCAAAGATGATGTTCTTTACAGGAAATGCTCAATATGTCCACCATCATTCCTCAACAACAGCTGTAGTCGAGAAATAATGTTGTGAACAGCGCTGTAAAGCATGTCCGGAGTTATGGTGAGGCATTGGCGTCGGATGTTGTCTTTCAGCATCTCTAGAGATGTTGGTCGGTCACGATACACTTGCGACTTCAGGTAACCCCAAAGCCAATAATCGCACAGACTGAGGTCTGGGGACCTGGGAGGCCAAGCATGACGACAGTGGCGGCTGAGCACGCGATCATCACCAAACGACGCGCGCAAGAGATCTTTCACGCATCTAGCAATATGGTGTTGTTTTCTTGGTTCGCCCATGTCATTCCAAGCAAGTGTGTCAATTTTTACCTCTCTATCTACATTATTCCGTGGTTTATTAAGTTTTCAAATTTATATTGACTTTTTGATCACCCAGTATATGTAAGTTTCAGCAACATGTGTGAAACGCAAATGCACGAGACACCTGCTATCTCACCATATCCTGTGACATAGCGGCGTGAATGCGCCCATCTCGAAACATACAATACAAGGGTCTATACTACACTCATTCTACGTCGATGAGGAACCAAGCTCTTCTCAACCACGCCGTTCTGGCGGCCTGCCAGATGATTGGTCGCTACTGCCCAAAGCTTTTAGTGCGAAACAGGGTATACCACGCGGTACTTTGCAAGGCACGCTTAGCTAGCAGACGAGGAGGGAAGTGACTTGCATGTGGCGCGAGTATGTGCGTATGTATTGTGAAACAAAGACCACGCAATGGCAGCCTTATATCAGCATCGCCTTCTGTATCTGTCTACCCTCACCCATTCGTATCCTTAAGGGGGAACGACATGGTGACGGTCCAAAAACATACGAATTTTTTTATTACGAAATTCGAATGTATATAAATTAAATAATAATTCCCTAAAATATTACGCGCGAACTCCACAAAAGAGCGAATTTGTGAGCGCTTGAAGCCGAGCTTGCACTCCACGCGTCGGTGTTAGAGATCCGGCTTTGCCCTCACGCTCCCTATTTATACCGATTTGAGTAAACTTGATTTGCTGGAGCGCTGTTTGGGCGATTTTGCTCAAAATGTGAACGAAAGATCCAATAGGCTCATTTGGAGATATGCTCCAAAAATAACATTGTCAACATTGCTTCAAATTTGGCCGTACGTCTGTTCAGTGTAGGTCTTACTGCTTTAATGCACGTGGCAAATGCCCTTCAAATCAAAATCGGCGATGAAATGCGCCGGTTCTGTGAAGACAGAAACGCCAGAGCGATGCGCTCAGCGACGAAAAAGGCTTGGGGACGAAAATGAGGGCTTTTCAGGTCAAAGTAGTAGAAAGCGACCATACACTAGCCAGAGCGATAGTTATTATGGACCAGGCATGTATGATATCCCGTAAGTTACAAGCTTTATCCCTTTTTAATATGATAATACTTGTCGAACTTTAAACGGGTTTTTCTCAAAACCATGTTTTTCGGCATGGTTGTCGTCGCTCACGCTATAACTTTCATCCGATTGGTCTCCCCTGAAACAAATTGAATTCTCTTCAGTTCATTGTATCCGATTTTTTTGTGCTGATATTTAGAATTTTTTGCCCAAAAAGGTGGATCCAAAAATGGCTATTTCTTCAAATATCTATAATTTCGCCATTTTTTTCTTTTTGCAAATCTCTGCGATAAAGTGAAATTACATCTGTAAGGATATGGGTGATTTGTTTATTTCATGTTTCAGATAACCACAACCGGAGTTATAGCGCAAACCGTCGATCTGTCTCGTTTCAGAGCTGCCTCGGGAAACCCCAATTACACAGTGAAGATATTAATATTTTCCAACATAAAGTAACGATACAAACTCCAATGTATGCTTTATTCATTGCAGCAGATCTCATTTGTCTACTACACTCCAGTACCGAGAAAAGAAATCATGAATTTGACCTGTATTTACGTTCGTCACACCGTCGTTCCACCTTAATGAACTCATTTGCTCCCACTACCTTCACCTCACCACACTGAACAATTTCGGACTTTTTGCACATCCACAAAACCTGGTACCAACCACCCTATTGCTTCATTCGTGGTACCCTCGTGCTCTGTCGCATTTGTTCCAAAAACACATCCCCTCACCATTACATCTGCACACTCTCCACATTCTGTCTCGACCGCAGTGGTTTGTTTTTACCTCCTTATTTTACGATATTTTAAACCAGCATCCCGACCATGTACCAGTATTTACGGATGGCTCTAAGCAGGGGGACTCTGTTGGTTGTGCTGTTGTTTTCCCTGATCGAGTCTTCAAGTTACGGCTTCCTGCAGCGTTTACCATCTTTGATGCTGAATTGTTTGCGATCTTGCGGGCATTGGAGCAGATGAGATGTGTTCCCAGTCTTAAGTTTCTCATCTGTTCTGACTCCCTGAGTGCCCTTCAGACCATGCAACACTTGTACCCAGCGGATACGGTCGTCCAGAACATCCATGATGCCCTACTCCACCTGCAACGGCAGGGGAAGGAGGTTTCTTTTGCTGGGTGCCGGGGCACGTGGGTATTAGGGGAAACGAACTGGCGGATGTGGCTCCCAAAGATGCATGTTCCCTCCCTCACGTTGTTGAATGTGCCGTCCCCCTCCATGCTGTTACCTCCCTTTTGCGTTTTCGTGTTATGCGTCAATGGGAAGAGGAGTGGCTGGCAGTCGGTGAAAATAAGCTGCGTCTGGTCAAGGCCACCACGCGGCCATGGCGTACGTCCTACCAGTCATGCAGGCGGGATGAGGTTCTCCTCACTCGCCTCCGCATCGGGCACAGTCCCTTAACGCACGGTTTTTTACTCCGGCGGGAGGACCCCCCCAATCTGCAGTGCTTGTGGCGTGCAGATTACTGTTCACCACATTTTACTTGACTGTCCTTTATTCTGTGACCAGAGGGTGGTGGTTTCCTTGCCACCGGATTTGCCCTCTATTTTGCAAGACGACGCAACGACTGTGGTTAAGGTCTTACGGTTTTGTGTCCTGTCCAATTTGTTGCCTCGGATTTTAGGGAGAGGATTTTAATGTGCTGCAGGGTGACTGGCTCACCCATGTTTTAGGTAAGAGGTCCGCCAGTCACGATTACCTACTTGTTTCACTTCGATTTGTGTTCTCTTTTCCTTGTGTTTCCTTTCCTTTTTTAGTGCGTTTCTTCTCCTCTTGTTTTGCCTCTGTATGTGAGGATTTGTAACTGCGTCAGGTGTCTTTTAGCCGTTCTCCTTGTTCGCTGTCCGTCTTCGTCCCTTCACTGCATGTGTTCCTGTTTCTATGCGTTTGGGCGCTGATGACCACGCTGTTTAGCGCCCGAAAACCTCAAACCACACACACACACACACTCGACCGCAGTTTCACTTCCACCTCATACCTAATCAAGGGAGTTATCCACCCTTGCAGATCTAACAGAACGTCCCCTTCCTGTCCGCCACAGAGATCCCGTTTTCCTCACTTTCCTCCCTCCTTCCCAACAATTTGGTTCAGAGTCCTCATCACTATAACCTTTCCATCGCATATGCTTTCCACAATGCTCTCCCACAGAACTCTCGTCACCTACTGCTCACCTCCTAAAACACAATGAAAATCCACTTTTATCTTCTAAGTAACCCTAGCGTAAGTTAAGGTTTTTAACATGGCTGTCAATCAGCGACTGTTGTATAATACAAAATTTTGAAAAACACAGCCCTCAGTCGCGAACACAATTAATTTGTGACCTAGGTTTCGGTGTCACAAGGGACACCTTCTTCGGACGAAATTAAAACTAAATGTTACAGCATAACGTACCAAAAAATACGAAAGCTGCGGTCATACCTGACAGCGTCAGATGGTCAGAATTAAAATAAAATGCAACAGAGGTGCAAGCCACTAGGGGCTGCCATGTGTCCTCTGCTGCAGTCAACACAAAACTCTCGGTGACTCAATACACCATTTTCAGGCGGTAACTGAAGCTGAGGTGGTGAACCCAGATAGCACACACGATACAATCAGTGGCCAACGTCTGTCAACTGGTTTCCGAAGAATCCTGTAACAGCGATGTTATGTCTGCAACCATCTGTTCAGTGGTTCAGTTAGTAGCTGGTGGTTGCAGACACAACATCGCTGACACAGCATTCTATGGTAACTAGTCGACAGACGTTGGCCACTGATTGGATCGTATATACTGTCGTAATTCACCCCTCAGCGTAAGAGGAAGATGGTGCAGTATAACAAATAACATCAAAATAAGGAGTGCATGTGTTCATTCGAAAGGCTGAGCACTCTCGCGAGCTATCATGTACGTTATGAGAACAACTGATACTAATTGTATCTTGTGGGATGCTTGAATTTGCACACGTGACGGCCTGACTGCTTAATTTCAATGAAAATTAATACAGAAATGGCGCAACGTATCGAAGTTTTTTCTGTACAAATATTTCTCGGCATAACCTACCTTGCAACACTCAGACTTCTTCTGGCCACCCAGTATATAGACCATGTCCACTTAGCAAGGAAGTTTTAGCTGAAGTATGGCGATAGGCTATTGTTAACTTCCTGCTTAATCAACATTGTCCACTCACAGTTTCTCCATTACTTTTCAGAAAGAATTCTATTGAAGAGTATGTAGTCAATAATTGATTTTAGAAACAGACGCTCCGCCGCTATACATTTTATATTCATTCATTTATATTTGTTTCTCCCTTCTAGTTTCTGCGTCGTAGCCCCATTTTTAGCGATCAATCGTGCCATCAGCGAAGCCGTCGGGTTTGGATGTGGCATCACCAGCGATCATACACACACAAAAAAAAACTGCCCACTCATTTTATTGATATCGCTTTTTGAATTGGATAGGATACAAAATGATATCTGACTGTTGCTCTGGTTGTTGCAGTCTTCAACACGAAGTCTGCTTCCACGCAGCTCACCATACTGGTCTATTCCGCGCTAAGCTCTTCATCTCTGCATCACTACGGAAATTTCAGTGTGAAAACAGTAGTCAAGATTTTGCCTCTCCATACAATTTTTATCCTACACACACGTCTCTCCATTATCAAACTCATGATTCCTTGATGCCTCAGGATGCGTCATATAAAATCATCACTTCTTTTATTCGAGTTGTGCCATAAATTTGTTTTTTTTCCGTACTCGGTTCAGTGCCTGTTTGCCATCCAATCTATCCGTCTTATCATCAGCATTCATCTGTAGCAACACATTTCAAAAGCTTATATTCTCTTCTTATCTGAACTCCTTACCGTCCATGTTTCACTTCCGTACAGAGCTGAATGCGTTACAGAAAGGACTTGCTAATACTGAAATTTATGTGAGACTAGCTTAGTGTCCGTTGCTTCGCTGCGTAGACTGTATGGTCCGCACAGATATTTTTTTTGTTTTTTTATTTTTTTTATTTAATCGAGTGTTCACGGTGTTCACAAATTCCAACACCTTCTAATCTTTTCACGCTAACCAAGGTCATAGGAGCAGGGTCTTCACCGAGTGGACTTAACCGAGTGAGGTGACGCAGTGGTTACCACACAGTGGACTCGCCTGCGGGAGATTTAGGTTTTCCGTGATTTTCGTATATCTCTTCAAGCACATGTCGGGATGGTTCCTTTGAAAGGGCACGACCAATATCTTTCCTCCATCCTTCCCTAATCCGTCTATAATGACCTTCTTGTCGACGGGACGTTAAACACTAATCTCTTCCTCCTCCTCTGAATATAATTCCAATCAAAAACCGATTGTGGTAGCTAGAGTCCAAGGCTTTTGTTAACCACTCCTTTTGCGTTCTTGTAGTGATATTTCAACACAAACCTTCATCCACTAACTCATATTTGTGTGTATCTAACCGAGAAGTGAAATACTAGTTATCATAGATTTAGATTCAAATTTTTTTATGTAAAGAAATATTTTCTTAAAAATTTTCATCCCTTATTTTACCTCTATGGAAATGTAATTTCGATCAATCCCTTCTTAAATGATTTGTACGGCATAAGATCAACACCTTGTCCAAATTTCAATCTTCTATCTATAACAAATTTCTCTGTCTCGTAAATGATTTCTTGCTATTGCGAGTCTGCATTTTGTATCCGCTCTACTAATAATCAGTCACTTTAATGCCCAAATTGCAAACCCCATCAGCCACTTTTAGTGGCTCTGGCTCTGAGCACTATGGGACTTAACTTCTGAGGTCATTAGAACTTAGAACTACTTAAACCTAACTAACCTGAGGACATCACACACATCCATGCCCGAGGCAAGATTCTAGCCTGCGACCGTAGCGGTCGTGCGGTTCCAGACTGTAGCGCCTAGAACGGCTCGGCCACTCCGGTCGGCTGCCACTTTTAGTATCTCATTTACTAATTTAATTCACGCAGCATTCCCTGATTTAATTATGCTGCGTTCCATTACCCTTGCTTTACTTTTGTTCATGTTGCTCTTAAAACGTCTTTTCACGACTGTCCACTGCGTTCAACTGCTCTTCCAAATCCTTTACCGTTTCTGACAGAATTACGTCATCGGATACCTCAACGTTTTAATTTCATCTCGCTGAACTTTAATTCCCTTTTCAAGTTTATCCACGGTTTCCTTTCTTGTTTACATAATGTAAAAATGGAATAATACCAGGGACAAGCTACAAACTCCTTTCAAAACAACTGCTCCCCCGTTCGTGCCCTTCGGCTCCTATAATTACGATCTGGTTTCTGTAGAAGCTGTAGATAACCTTTCACGTTTTGTATTTTATTCCTGCCAACTTCAGAATTTCACGGAGGGTATTAAAACTGTAAATACAGTATACAAATTCCCAAGTAAAATCTCATACAAATTAATTTTGATGTCAATTTAACTCATAACTATGCATTTGACATCAGTATAGTCCGTTTCCGATTATTTTTACAAGTCAGTTCCTCCACAATACACCACCCGCACCTAACGCTCCTCGTGTGCTCTCTTACCGTCACTGTGTTTTGTACTAGACAGTAAGCCGTATGAGTACCAAGTCCGGTTTCAACAGCCCCAAGTAGATCAGAGTTGAGCTAAACCCCCATCATCCTCCTTCCGGGGTTAAATGACATCAGAACAGTTACCAGTCTGCCAAATGACTTTGTCACCACTATCTTTACTTTTTTATTCACACATTCATTCTTACGTACAATGTCTTAGAAAACAATACCAACAAACTCTGAGGGGAAACTCCGGCCAGTAGGTCACCCCTAAGGCAACAAACGTGATTTTCTACATTAATGAAATATTCCGTCAGTACTTGAAAGAACATAGACGTATCAAAAACTGAGACTTACAGTTTCAATGTTTCACAAGAATATTTATTTATGAATCGTTGTGAACCAGTTATCGGCTTTATAGGACTTCATCTCAGAGCTTATATCTGTATGAAGATAGTTATTTCCAGAGGTATCTGATAGTGGAAGATTCTGCATCGATACAAAAATCATAAAGCTGCAGTGCCTTAATTTGCATGATACTGAACAAAAAATATTATATAATGATGTACTAAATGTTACAGACTCGAAAGACGTGAGTATAAATCCCTAAACCCAATGTTTAACTCAACTAAACATATTGCACTACACAAATTAATGGTTATTAGTTAATGTTTGGATGGCCCACATGAAGCCGGTAGGCCTCACATACTGGTTTATCGCCTTTTCTCGAATTGTTTGTGAAATGGCAAGACTGTCTCGAAATGGCCACCGCTCTTATAAACAGGAAACCGCATGTAAAATTTAAAATTTTCCCTGCGAATCAACTGTTCAAAGAGATTTTGGGCTTGCAGCCGGTAGTCGTGAACTTCATTGCACGAGATTTTGGCTGGACAACTGCCAGCCATCTTCAGGTGAGCCGAACAAGGACTGACGAAGACGGTTTTTTTTTTTTTTTTTTTTTTTTTCTTTATTCGATTTCAGTTTCCCCCCTCCCCAGAGGGGGAGATAAAAAGCACAACTAGCGACAGTATGGCGGCTGTTCGCGACACGGACAGGGGATGCACAACACTGAACACTCACTTATAACAGCACTACACAGGTGACATGGCGGCAGATGAGGGGGGGGGGGAGGAATCGGACCTATGAGGGGGAAAAGGGGGGAGGAAAGGAAAAAAAAGGGAGAGCCGATAGAGGGAGGGGACATAGAAAAGGGCGGCTGGGTGGACAAGAGAAGGAGTGGGAAAGGCGGTGGAGGGGAGAGCAGAAAGGACTCAGGGGGGTGAGATGGGAGGCTGAGAGAGGGTATGCGGGGAAAAACAGGATGGAAGGGAGGGAAGAGGGAGTCTGGGGAAAGGACAGAGGAAAGGAGGGGGAGGTGAGGATTAGAGTTGATAGGAGGGATAAATGGAGGGAGAGAAATGGCTCAAATGGCTCTGAGTACTATGGGACTTAACATCTGTGGTCATCAGTCCCCTAGAACTTAAAACTACTTAAACCTAACTAACCTAAGGACATCACACACATCCATGCTCGAGGCAGGATTCGAACCTTCGACCGTAGCAGTCGCGCGGTTCCGGACTGAGCGCCTAGAACTGCGAGACCACCGCGGCCGGCGGAGGGAGAGAGGGCATCGTCCGGGAGGGGGACAGAAGCCACCTTGGGAAAGGAGATGAAGGGTGTAGAGATGGAGGGTAGGGAGGACACAACAGTGAAGGCATGGCAGAGGGCGGGGGTTGGAGAGGAGAGGAGCAACTAGGGAATGAGGGGGATCAAGGCAGCAGGAGATGTTGAGTATGCGGATATGTTCAAGGAATAGGAGCAGATGGGGGAAAGGAATCAGGTCGTAGAGATGAAGACTTTTTTTTTCCTTTATTGTTATTTCATGCCGCAGCTGAGGCAGGTCAGCAGCGGCCTACATACACTGCTCTTCCGCCAAGAGATACAACATATAGACGAAGAAGGCAGAGAAAACATAAAAAGCATCGTAAACATATGAGGAACACTGCACAATAAATTAGAAGTCGTTCAACAGAAGGCACTGCACATGAGGGGTGGCACCAGTTGAAACAGGTGGAGATACGAATGTAGTAGAAAACACTGTACACAAACGGAGAGACAGTGATGCATGGAAAACACTGGTGATGATCATTGGTGAAGCACTCTTACTGACGATGGGAAGGGGGGGGGGAGGGCCTGCCTCCATTTCAAAGGGAGAGGTAGGAGGGCGGGAAGGAGGGATGTGGAGCCAGTGGGAGAAAGAAGGGAGAGCAGGGAGGAGGAGAGAGGGGGGCTGGAAGCCTGGGGAGAGGGGTGGAAGTGAGAGATGTGAGAGAGAGGAGGGGGGAAAAGGAAGGTGAGGAGAGAGAGAGAGAGAGAGAGAGGGAGCCCTGAGGGAAAAGGGGGGAATGGGAAGGGAGAGTCAGAGCTGGTAGGAGGGGTAGATGGATGGGACAAGGACATCATCCGGGTGGGGGAGTTGGCGGAAGCCACCTTGGGAAAGGGTACGGAGGGTGTGAAGATCGAGAGCAGGTGGTATGCAAGAGTATAGGAGCGGCAGTGGGCTGGGATGGGCGAGGATGGGAGAGACAAGTGGGTTTAGGGGATCGAGCTTGTTGGAGGTGTAAAGGAACCGTATCAGTTCGAGGAAAAGGAGAAGGTGCGGGAAGGGAATCAAGTCATATAGGCTCTGCGTGGGGGATGGGAGATGGATGCGATAGGCGAGGCGGAGCACTCCTTCCCCCCCTCCCCCCCGTCGGAGATTAGAGGCCTCCCTCGGCGCATGGGTATGTGTGTGTGTGTTGTGTGTGTGTTGTCTTTAGTGTAAGCTAATTTTAGATTAAGTAGTGCGTAAGCCTAGGGTCCGATGACCTCAGCAGTGTGGTCCCTTAATAACTTACCACCAGATTTTAGACCATTACAGAGGAGGGCTGCATGCACCTTTGAGACAAATTTCAACGATTTAATAGTAATGGGAGACGATTATAAGATCTCGAAAATGTGACACTGAATTGTGTTGCTCAGGATATTTCGGATGACGTACCTTTGGCGTCATATCCTGTTTACGTACAGTGAACAGATAAAGTTTGTAAGAGTTGTTCCATACTTGGAATGCTCGATATTACGAAATATTGTCTTTTTGTGTTTAAAAAAATCTGTGTTTCAATATCGATGATGAAATCTTAGCATTTTAACGACGATTTTAAAGACCGTCGAGGTTAGCAAGAAAAGCAGCCTACTTGTTATCACTGAATAATTTATTCGTCATTCAAAAGAATATTCTTCTGAGCAAGTCTCGTAACACCAGTGCTGCACTTTCGCCTCTAGTCAAACGTGGCTGAAAAGGGGGGGGGGGGGGGGGGGAGTAATATTAAGCAGAAACATTGGCAGCTATTGTACCTAAACGTTGACTGATAACTTTCACTTTTCATGCACTTTATGTATTCATTGTGTCAAGTAGTGGGCGCCCATATTGTTTAGAGTGTTTCTTTTAATTGCTAAAAATGGTACACCCAATTACATTAAATACATTTTCCGCTTATGATACATAAGATTACATGTGATCCATGAAAATATAATATAAAATAAACACACACAACCAACAGTCAGTAAAAGTGGATGTTCATGTATAACGTGCTCGAAAAGCCGAAAATGGGACATCCTGATATACACAGGCCAACTAAGTGCAAGTCCAGGAATAATAAGCTTACACATTTTCTGCTGCAGACGATTCGTAAATAACAAGAAGCGAAACCCGTAGGGTACGAAACAGACAACCTTTCATTTAGTTGAATAGACGGACCACATCTCTAAGAGTAAGTACAGGTATTTGTATGGCTCAAACAAAGATATCCACAATTTAAGCTTTTAAATATTTGTGTTGTGTCAGTTCACGAATAATTTTACTCTCTTCATTTGTTAACTTGAACTGCTAAATTATTACGCATAGCAGCCTTTCATTTTCATGTTGTCTGTGTTAATATTAAAGATGTTGAAACGGTTGTACAAGAATATGAGTTGTTGACACTTCTTTATTTTTTATGACTTAACGTTGTTACGACATGCATTATAAAGCAGTGAGAACTCTATTTTGCATTAAATATCGAGCGAGGAGTAGAATCAGTCTTCAGTGTAGCAAATTGCAAGTCCTTCGGACCAGATTGTATACCAGTTAGGTTCTTTCGAAGCACGCTGATGCAACAGTTCCGTACTTAGCAGTTACGTACAGCCGCTAGCTCGGGTAAACGTCCGTATCAAAGGACTGCAAAGTCGCATAGGTCACACCAATACCCAAGAAAGGAAAATGAAGCAATCGTCTCACTTACAGACTCGTTTCTCTAACTTCGATTTAAAGCAGGAATTGTGAACGTATAATGAAGTGAAAAAAAAGCACTCTGTCATCAGGCCCACCGGGACCATCCAACCGCCGTGTCTTCCTGAGCTGAGGATGCGGATAGGAGGGGCGTGTGGTCAGCACACCGCTCTCCCGGTCGTTATGATGGGTTTCTTTGACTGAAGCCGCTACTATTCGGTCGAGTAGCTCCTCAATTGGCATCACGAGGCTGAGAACACCCCGAAAAATGGCAACAGCGTATGGCGGCCCGGATGGTCACCCATACAAGTGCCGGCCACGCCCGACAGCGCTTAACTTCGGTGATCGGACGGGAACCGGTGAAGTGAAAAAAGTCGTGGGATATCTCCTAACATCATGTCACGCCTCCTTCTGCCCTGCGTTGTGCGGTAACTCGGCATAGCATGGACTCAACAAATTGCTGGAAGCCCCCTGCAGAAATACTGAGCCATGCAGCCTGTATAGCCGTCCATAATTGAGGAACTGTTACCGGTGCAGCATTTTGTGCACGAACTGACCTTTCCATTCTGTTCCATAAATGTTTGATGGGATTCACCTTGGGCGATCCGGGCGGTCAAACTATTCGTTGGAACTGTCCACAATACAGGGTGAGTCACCTAACGTTACCGCTGGATATATTTCGTAAACCACATCAAATACTGACGAATCGATTCCACAGACCGAACGTGAGGACAGGGGCTAGTGTAATTGTTTAATACAAACCATACAAAAATGCACGGAAGCATGTTTTTTATCACAAACCTACGTTTTTTTAAATGGAACCCCGTCAGTTTTGTTAGCACATCTGAACATATAAACAAATACGTAATCAGTGCCGTTTGTTGCATTGTAAAATGTTAATTACATCCGGAGATATTGTAACCTAAAGTTGACGCTTGGAACCTCCGACGCTCAGTTCCGTGTTATAACAAACACGGGCCACGGTCCTGTGTTTCGTTGTACCTAAAGCTTAACCGGCTGCAGTTCTTAATATGTTCCCACTCATTTTCAGTACTCTCTGATTCTGGAACTGTACCCGTAATTGTCTCTACACGTCTTTGATAAAGGTTCTTGATTGACTCCTGTTCTAGTAAGTACACTTTATACAGGGTGTCACAAAAAGGTACGGCCAAACTTTCAGGAAACATTCCTCCCACACAAATAAAGAAAAGATGTTACGTGGAGATGTGTCCGGAAACGCTTAATTTCCTGCGGCGACATTACACCAGACGTACTGCGGCGTGTACGACATTCATTACGCCAGAGATTGCAATTGTGTGCAGCAAATGATGGCCACCACATTGAACATCTATTGGCCTGACATGTCGGGACACACTCTATTCCACTCCGTAATTGAAAACGGAAACCACGTGTGTACGTGTACCTCACCCCTCATGGTACTGTACATGTGCGTCAGTGAAAAATAAAAATAAAAAGGTGTTAGCATGTGGACGTAATGTGCTGTTCCAGTCTCTTCTGTATCTAAGGTCCATCACCGTTCCCTTTGGATCCCTATGTAATTCGGTGCTCTCCGATACACACGATCGAACAGCGGAGGAGTGGTACTCAAGCGTCAACTTTAGGTTACAATATCTCCGGATGTACGAGGGCAGTTCAATAAGTAATGCAACACATTTTTTTTCTGAAACAGGGGTTGTTTTATTCAGCATTGAAATACACCAGGTTATTCCCCAATCTTTTAGCTACACAACACTATTTTTCAACGTAATCTCCATTCAATGCTACGGCCTTACGCCACCTTGAAATGAGGGCCTGTATGCCTGCACGGTACCATTCCACTGGTCGATGTCGGAGCCAACGTCGTACTGCATCAATAACTTCATCATCCGCGTAGTGCCTCCCACGGATTGCGTCCTTCATTGGGCCAAACATATGGAAATCCGACGGTGCGAGATCGGGGCTGTAGGGTGCATGAGGAAGAACAGTCCACTGAAGTTTTGTGAGCTCCTCTCGGGTGCGAAGACTTGTGTGAGGTCTTGCGTTGTCATGAAGAAGGAGAAGTTCGTTCAGGTTTTTGTGACTACGAACACGCTGAAGTCGTTTCTTCAGTTTCGGAAGAGTAGCACAATACACTTCAGAGTTGATCGTTTGACCATGGGGAAGGACATCGAACAGAATAACCCCTTCAGCGTCCCAGAAGACTGTAACCATGACTTTACCGGCTGAGGGTATGGCTTTAAACTTTTTCTTGGTAGGGGAGTGGGTGTGGCGCCACTCCATTGATTGCCGTTTTGTTTCAGGTTCGAAGTGATGAACCCATGTTTCACCGCCTGTAACAATCTTTGACAAGAAATTGTCACCCTCAGCCACATGACGAGCAAGCAATTCCGCACAGATGGTTCTCCTTTGCTCTTTATGGTGTTCGGTTAGACAACGAGGGACCCAGCGGGAACAAACCTTTGAATATCCCAACTGGTGAACAATTGTGACAGCACTACCAACAGAGATGTCAAGTTGAGAACTGAGTTGTTTGATGGTGATCCGTCGATCATCTCGAACGAGTGTGTTCGCACGCTCCGCCATTGCAGGAGTCACAGCTGTGCACGGCCGGCCCGCACGCGGGAGATCAGACAGTCTTGCTTGACCTTGCGGCGATGATGACACACGCTTTGCCCAACGACTCACCGTGCTTTTGTCCACTGCCAGATCACCGTAGACATTCTGCAAGCGCCTATGAATATCTGAGATGCCCTGGTTTTCCGCCAAAAGAAATTCGATCACTGCCCGTTGTTTGCAACGCACATCCGTTACAGACGCCATTTTAACAGCTCCGTACAGCGCTGCCACCTGTCGGAAGTCAATGAAACTATACGAGACGAAGCGGGAATGTTTGAAAATATTCCACAAGAAATTTCCGGTTTTTTCAACCAAAATTGGCCGAGAAAAAAATGTGTTGCATTACTTATTGAACTGCCCTCGTAATTAATATTTTACAATGCAACAAACGGCACTGATTACGTATTTGTTTATATGTTCATATGTGCTAACAAAACTAACGCGGTTCCATTTAAAAAATCGTAGGTTTGTGTTAAAAAACATACTTCCGTGCATTTTTTTATGGTTTGTAGTAACCAGTTACACTAGCCCCTCTCCTCTCGTTCGGTCTGTGGAGTCAGTTCGTCAGTATTTGATGTGGTTCACGAAATATATCCAGCGGTAACGTTAGGTGACTCACCCTGTATAGTTCAAATCAATCGCCAACAATTGTGGCCCAGAGACACAGAGCATTGTCATCCATAAAAATTCTGTTGTTGTTTGGGAACTTGACGCTGCAGAGTGCGTCCATGCTCGTGGTTTCTGCTTCACACTCGAACCATACCATCAGCTCTTACCCACTGAAATCGGAACTCAGCTGACCAGGCCACAGTTTTCCAGTCGCCGAGGATCTAACCGTAATAGTCACGGGCGCAAGAGAGGCGCTGCAGGTGATGTCGTGCTGCTAGCAAAGGCACTCGCGTCGGTCATCCGTTGCCATAGCCTATTAACACCATATTTGGCCTCATTGTCCTAACGGATACGTTAGCCGTACGTCTCACATTGATTTCGAAATGGAATGTCCTTGCTCCTAGCTAGAACTACTATTCCGCGTACAAAGTCTGTTACTTCCCGTCGTGCAGCCATAAACACGTCGGAAACCTTTCCTCGTGAATCATCTGAGTGCAAATGACAGCTCCAGCTCCAGCCACTGCACTGTCCGTTTATACCTTGTGTACGTGATACTAAGAAAAATGGTTCAAATGGCTCTGAGCACTATGGGACTTAACATCTATGGTCATCAGTCCCCTAGAACTTAGAACTACTTAAACCTAACCAACCTAAGGACATCACACACACTCATGCCCGAGACAGGATTCGAACCTGGGACCGGAGCGGTCCCGCGGTTCCAGGCTGTTGCGCCTCGAACCACCACGGCCGGCTACGCGGTACTACCGACATCTGTCTATGTGCAGATCGCTATCGCATGACCCTTGCCACCTCAGTGTATAATCACCTCCAGGAAAACGATCTGTTCACAAATGCTCAACATTCAGAATGTACGGTTCTTGTGAAACACAACTACCTCTTTCATTCGCATGAAGTAATGAGTGCTATCGACGGGGGATCTCGAATTGATTCCATATTTCTAGATTTTCAGAAAGTTTTTCACACCGCTCCTCACAAAAGACTGCTGATCAAACTGCATGCCTGTGCAGACTCGCTTCAATTGCGTGACTAGATACGTGATTTCCTCTCAGAAATGTCACAGTACGTAGAAATCGACGGAAAATCGTCAAGTAAAACAGAAGTGATATTCGCAGTTTCGGAAGGAAGTGTTACAGGCCCGCTGATGACCCTAATGTAAACAATGTAAAAGATAATCTGAGCAGCCCTCTTAGGCTGTTTTGCAGATGATGCTGTCATTTGCCGTCTATTAAAGTCGTCAGAAATTCAAATTGAATTGCAAAATGAATTAGACACGATATATGAATGATGCGAAAAGTAGTAATTGTATCTTAGTAAGGGAAAGCGTGTGGTCGTCCACCTGAGTACCCAAAAGAATCCGTTAAATTTATTTTACACGATAAATCTCACAAATCTAAAGGTTGTGAAACTAAATACTTGGGGATTACAATTACGAATAACTTAAATTGGAATGATCACACAGAAAATGTCGTTGGGAAGCTAACCAAGCACTGCGTTTTACTTCCAGAACGCTGAACAAGATGCAAGAGTTCCTCTAAAGCAGGCTGTTCCAACCGAGCTCCAGGGAGCCGGAGCGCTCCGGAGCGCTCACTGCGGCAGCTCGGAGCTCGCGTGGAGGGGGAAATTGAACTCACTGCCCCCTGGCCGCATGCAGCCGCAACTGACGCACTAATCCGTGTTCAATGACAGCTATGACTACCCGCGGAAGCCATATACCTCTATTGGAGGATACTTTTCTATTCATTGGAGAGGGATGGTCGTCCGCAGTGTCTTGTATCTCATAAAATATTTAATTCTGCGAAGAGGTACAATATACAACGACATTATACACGTCTTCACGCAATGCACTACGATCAGGTAGAAGGCGTTGCACGCAGAGAACTGGTAGCCTGGCTTAAGAACGACATACCAGGAGACGTAAGTTTGAAAAGCGGTTTCGTAATACGGAGGGTATCAAAACATGCAACATAGTTCGTGTTCTGTAATGCGTTTATAATTTTCAGGTGAATGAGAGCGGAGAAAACACTACTGAATCTGCAATTCGAGCAAGCTACAGGGTCGCTCACATCATTGCGACGAGTGGCAAGCCGTTTTCGGAGGGACCACTCGTAAAATCGTGCGTGGTAGCAGTTGCAGAATGTTTGTTTCCAAGGGAGGTGCAGGCGATTGAAGGGGTTTGCCTGTCGAAGCAAACAATGTCTCGTCGAATCCTAGACATGGCAGCGGATCTAGAGACACAGCTCAGGAAAAAGGCGGAGAGCTTTGTTGCATTTTCGCTAGCGCTTAACGAAAGCACCGACATATCGGACTGTGCTCAGCTTGCAGTCTTTGTGTGTGGTGTCGACATGATGGAGCTGCAAGTAACTGAAGAACTCTTGGATGTGGTACCACTCGATTACACTGCAACAGGATGTGACATTTTTTAAGCTGTTTATGAATCAGTGGACAATATGAATTTGCCGTGGGATAAGCTCCATTCTGTAGCGACAGACAGTGCACCACAAATGATAGGGCGTCACCATGGTTTTGCTTCTCGTTTGGAAAATAAATTCAGGGACGAATTCGGAAAAGACATTTTGACTCTTCATTGTTTTATTCACCAAGAGGCTCTGTGTGCTGAAACAGTAGAGCTAGGTGGCGTAATGAAAGATGTGCGGCGTCACGGTATGAATCATCGCCAATTCAAAGGATTCCTGAAAGCTATGGAAGCGGAGTATGGCGATATACCTTACCACAGTACAGTTCGTTGGCTGAGTCGGGGAAAAGTTCTTGATGTTTTCTTTGCCATTCGTGAGGAAATATCCCTTTTTCTCGAAATGAAAGGGGAAGAAATGCGTTGTCTGAAAGACATAAAATGGATATCAGCCCTGGCGTTCCTAGCTGACGTAACTACGCATCTGAATAATTTAAATCTGTCATTGCAGGGCAAAGGGCAGCTAATCGTTGACATGCACGACCAGATCAAAGCGTTCATGGAAAAGTTACGTTTATTTGAGAGGCAGATAAGTAATGGGCATTTAAAGTTCTTCAACGTCTTGCTTCTTTAAAACTACCTGAAGGTACTACTTTCGGCGATTACCAAGCAAATTTAAAGCAGCTCGTCGCGTCGTTTGAAACACGATTCCGAGACCTCACTAGTTTGGAAATGGAACTTACGGTGTTCAGCACTCCTTCAGTTTTCTCCGATGACTTGTCATCGTCACTTCAATTGTAGATTATTGATTTGCAAAATTCAACTTTGTTGAAAGAGAGGTACTACAACACGTTGGATTTGTCACGATGGTATCGTTCGTTACAGCAAAAAACATTTCCCAAGCCTCACAACAATGCCGCTCAGGTCGTGTGCATGTTTGGATCTACGTGTTGTTGTGAGCAGCTTTTCTCAGCAATGAAAAGAGTAATAAGTAAGGAACGATCGTTTCTTCAGGATGCAACAATGAAGGCCATCCTCCGCATTAACGCTGCGAACACTTTGGCGCCTGATTATTTCCGATCTTGTAATGAAAAGAAAATGTCAAGCTACAGAGGCCCAATAAATTTAGTATGCAATTTCTTGTAAAACAGCTGTTTCTTATTTATTTCCTGAACATCGCATTTCCTGGTGTAGCATGTCACCACGTCTTAGCAGGTAAAAGTATGAGGTTGTCGATCTAGTAAGACGCAGCTGGCACATCAAAACGCCTGTCTTGCCGCCTGCCTCAGCCAGCCGTGCCACGCGCCGGCGTGACGGCCCACTTGACTCGTCGCAGCGAGAGACACGGCTCCCTGGAGCAGGGAGCGCTCCGCAGCTCACGACGGAGCCGACGAGCTGGAACGGCCTGCTCTAAAGGGACTGCCTGCACTAGGCTTGTCCGCCCTCCTCTGGAGTATTGCTGCACGCTGTGGTATCGGTGTCAGATGGGGCTGACGGCGGAGATCGGAAAAGTTCCAGGAAGGGTATCTCATTTGGTATTATTGCGAATTAGGGGAGCGACAGTGTCACGGGTACGATACTCCAGTTGAGGTCGCATTCATTAAAACAAAGGCGTTTTCCGTTGCTACGGGATCTTTTCACGAAATTCCAATCATCAACTTTCTCCTCCGAATTCTAAAATATTTTGTTGGCGCCTTACTACATGATGAAATGATCATCGTAATAAAAGAAATCAGAGCTCACACGGGAAGATATAAGTGTTGGTTTTTCCCATGTGCTGTTCGGAAGTGAAACAGTAGAGGAAAAGCCTGAAGGTGGTTCGATGGACCCTCTGTCAGGCAGTTAACTGTGAATTTCAGGGTAGTCTTGTACAGTGATCAGCCAGAACATTATGATCTCCTACCTACTTACCAACCATATAAACCCGCCCAGGAGATAGCAGCGTCACCTGGCGAAGAACGAATGCTAGTCAGACACATGCACGGTGCATGTAGTATCAGTGAGCGTGCTGTCCGTGTGTAGAATGGGGAAGGCGCGCGATCTGTATGAGTTTGACAGGGCAGATTGTGATGGCCCGGAGGCTCGCCACGAGCATTTCGGAAACTGTACCACTTGTCGGGTGACGGAGGAGTGCTGGAGTTAGAGTTTACAACACGCGACGAAACGATGGTGAAAGCAGGTCAAGACGTCGTGGGGATCAGCGGCCACCCGTCATTATAGATGTCGAACGTCGCGGGCTGGGCAGACTGGTAAAACAGAACAGGCGGCGAACTGTGGTGGAACTAACATCAGACATTAATCCTGGGCAGATAACAAGCGTGTCTGAACACACAGTGCACCCAACACTCGTAACGATGAGCTTCCGCAGCTGACTACCTATGTACAGGGTGTTTCAAAAATGACCGGTATATTTGAAACGGCAATAAAAACTAAACGAGCAGCGATAGAAATACACAGTTTGTTGCAATATGCTTGGGACAACAGTACATTTTCAGACGGACAAACTTTCGAAATTAACATAGTTACAATTTTCAACAACAGATGGCGCTGCAAGTGATGTGAAAGATATAGAAGACAACGCAGTCTGTGGGTGCGCCATTCTGTACGTCGTCTTTCTGCTGTAAGCGTGTGCTGTTCACAACGTGCAAGTGTGCTGTAGACAACATGGTTTATTCCTTAGAACAGAGGATTTTTCTGGTGTTGGAATTCCACCGCCTAGAACACAGTGTTGTTGCAACAAGACGAAGTTTTCAACGGAGGTTTAATGTAACCAAAGGACCGAAAAGCGATACAATAAAGGATCTGTTTGAAAAATTTCAACGGACTGGGAACGTGACGGATGAACGTGCTGGAAAGGTAGGGCGACCATGTACGGCAACCACAGAGGGCAACGCGCAGCTAGTGCAGCAGGTGATCCAACAGCGGCCTCGGGTTTCCGTTCGCCGTGTTGCAGCTGCGGTCCAAATGACGCCAACGTCCACGTATCGTCTCATGCGCCAGAGTTTACACCTCTATCCATACAAAATTCAAATGCGGCAACCCCTCAGCGCCGCTACCATTGCTGCACGAGAGACATTCGCTAACGATATAGTGCACAGGATTGATGACGGCGATATGCATGTGGGCAGCATTTGGTTTACTGACGAAGCTTATTTTTACCTGGACGGCTTCGTCAATAAACAGAACTGGCGCATATGGGGAACCGAAAAGCCCCATGTTGCAGTCCCATCGTCCCTGCATCCTCAAAAAGTACTGGTCTGGGCCGCCATTTCTTCCAAAGGAATCATTGGCCCATTTTTCAGATCCGAAACGATTACTGCATCGCGCTATCTGGACATTCTTCGTGAATTTGTGGCGGTACAAACTGCCTTAGACGACACTACGAACACCTCGTGGTTTATGCAAGATGGTGCCCGGCCACATCGCACGGCCGACGTCTTTAATTTCCTGAATGAATATTTCGATGATCGTGTGATTGCTTTGGGCTATCCGAAACATACAGGAGGCGTCGTGGATTGGCCTCCCTATTCGCCAGACATGAACCCCTGTGACTTCTTTCTGTGGGGACACTTGAAAGGCCAGGTGTACCGCCAGAATCCAGAAACAATTGAACAGCTGAAGCAGTACATCTCACCTGCATGTGAAGCCATTCCGCCAGACACGTTGTCAAAGGTTTCGCGTAATTTCATTCAGAGACTACGCCATATTATTGCTACGCATGGTGGATAAGTGGAAAACATCGTACTATAGAGTTTCCCAGACCGGAGCGCCGTCTGTTGTTGAAAATTGTAACTACTGTAATTTCGAAAGTTTGTCTGCCTGAAAATGTACTGTTGTCCCAAGCATATTGCAACAAACGGTGTGTTTCTATCGCTACTCGTTTAGTTTTTATTGCCGTTTCAAATATACCGGTCATTTTTGAAACACCCTGTATGTGCCAATGTTAACATCACGACATACGCAAGTACGACTGAAATGGGCACGTGACCATCGGCTCTGGGCGTTGGCGCAGTGGCAGAGCGTTGCATGGTCTGATGAAGCCCGATATCTTCTTCATCATGCCGATGGGAGGACGCGAATCCGTTGTCTCCCAGGAGGACGGCTCCTGGACACCTGTACTGCGGGACGGAGACAGTCTGGCGGCGGTTCCATTACGTTCTGAGGAACATGAACGTGGGCAGCTAGTGCAAGGCACGATGCCGGCCAAGGAGAATCGTACACTGGTTGCATCCCACGTACACCCATTCGTGATGAGCATGTTTCCCCAACTGCAGTGGCACTTTTCAACTACACAATGCGCCATGTCACAAGGCCAGGAGTGCGATGGAGTGGTTCGAGGGACATAGTGACGAGTTTCAGTTGATGTTCCGGCACCCCAACTCGCCAGATCTGAACGCAGTCGAACACATCTGGGACGTGATTGAACGTGGCATCAGAGCCCGTTGCCCCCCTCCCCGGAATTTACGGGAATTAGGTGCCTGGTGTGTGCAGATGTGGTGCCAACTCCCACCAGCGATCTATCAGGGCCTCAGTGCTTCCTGCCAAAGGAGGAAATACCGGCTGTTAGGTGCTGGTCATAATATTCTGGCTGCTCAGTGCAGATGTAGATTCCAGCATTATTTCTGAAATAGCTAACATATAATAACAAAAGCTTTACTACCTGTAAAAAAATTGTGGGATATGTAATGTTAACTTCGGTGTGTTTATTGATCAATAAATACAGGTGTACAACTTTGCTTTCGCCGTTTTTCCCCAAACTTGAGGCTTTAAAGAAACAATTTGACTACACATATATCATCTGTAATATTTTTCATCGTTGGCCACTACTTCCTCCCATCTTTCGGGCAGTGTACGAATCCTGCGTCGAAAAAATGGTTCAGCGTTTCAAGCGATCCACGAATCGATCCAATTTGTGACTTCTTCATGAGATCGGAAGTGTTGGTCAGCCTGGCCATGCGCCATGGATCTAAACAGGTGATAGTCAGAGGGGCCATGTCTGGAGAATACGGCGGGTGGGGTAGGACTTCACATTTTAACGTTTCCAAGTACGTTTTGACCTCTTTTGCAACGTGGGGTCGAGCGCTGTCGTGCTAAATCACTTTATCGTGCCTCTCGCTGTGTTGCAGCCGTTTGTCTTTTAATGCTCTGCTCAGACACATTAATTGCGATAGATAACGAGCACCTGTGATTGTTTCACTTGGTTTTAACACTTCATAGCACATGACGCCGAGCTGGTCCCACCAAATGCAGAGCATGATCT
The DNA here is from genome assembly GCF_021461395.2 of Schistocerca americana. Taxonomy (NCBI): domain Eukaryota; kingdom Metazoa; phylum Arthropoda; class Insecta; order Orthoptera; family Acrididae; genus Schistocerca; species Schistocerca americana. The sequence continues at coordinate 909,793,630 of NC_060120.1, forward strand.
AGGAGCCGTCAATATTAGGTTTGACCGTCGACGTGGAAGCATGGCTGGGATTTTTTGCGTTTAGAGTTATCGTAATGAACCCATTTTTCGTCCACAATCACAATACGATGCAGAAATCCCTTCCATTTTTGCCTCTGAAGCAACTGTTCACAAACACAAAAATGGTTCAAATGGCTCTGAGCACTATGGGACTTAACATCTGAGGTCATCAGTCCCCTAGACTTAGAACTACTTAAACCTAAGTAACCTAAGGACATTACACACATCCATGCCCGAGGCAGGATTCGAATCTGCGACCGTAGCGGTCGCGCGGTTCCTGACTGAAGCGCCTAGAACCGCTCAGCGACAACGCCGGCTCACAAGCACACAAACGCCGTTCAACGTCTCTTGGTTTCAGCTCACACGGGACCCAAGTTCCTTCTTTCTCAATCATGCCCAAAGCCTTGAGGCGTTTTGAAATGGCTTGCTGTGTCACTACCACTAATCGTGCCAATTCTTCTTGAGTTTGAAGCGAGTCTTCACTCAGCAATGTCTCCAAATCTACATCTTCGAAAACATTTTCTTTTCCACCACTATGCCTGTCCACGACGTTAAAATTACCGTTCTTGAAGCGTTGAAACCGCTCACGACACGTTCTTTCACTAACAGCGTCGTTAACATGTGTACTTGTGAGCATTCGATGAGACTCAGTCGCTGTTTTCTTCATACTGAAACAAAAAAGTAACACCTCCCGCAAATGACGAGAATTAGGTTCGGGAACTGACATTTTCAATCAAGAACAATTTTATGATGCGAACACAAATCGACTATTGTCTCAATGAGGTTATGTTTACCGAGGTCCAAGCTAACTGCCTGACGTCTGCGATCTGTTTCTTTCGACCGCTACTTACCATTGTCGCCACCTATCGGCAAACGGCTGAAGCAAAGTTGTACACCTTGTACGATATTAGATCTATTTGTATGTAGCTTCTGTGAATTCATCATTTGACATAGGTTATTGTCGACCATCGATGTTTTGACGTTGATGATGAAATCTAAATCAGCATCGATAATTTGCCAAAGTCGCGTAGCACTACTGCTTGCTTGTTGGTGTATACCTTCAAAAATGGTTCAAATGGCTCTGAGCACTATGGGACTCAACTGCTGTGGTCATAAGTCCCCTAGAACTTAGAACTACTTAAACCTAACTAACCTAAGGACATCACACACAACCATGCCCGACGCATGATTCGAACCTGCGACCGTAGCGGTCGTGCGGTTCCAGACTGTAGCGCCTTTAACCGCTCGGCCACTCCGGCCGGCTGTATACCTTCACTAATTCCTCATCCTTGAAGTTTCTCCTTCTTGATAGGATCTACGAAAAACAGTGAATGGACGGGAAGTCCAGATAGAGGTATGTGGCTTCTGGTCTCAACCCTCTTCGACTGAAAGGCTGTATGTGGGCTTGCCTCGACTCGCCGCCCTGCAGTGGACACCCTACGGATCTGCTGTTTCGCAGCGCCCCTACTCGACAGCCCAGCGCCCTCCATTTACATTCGTTTGGCCCAAGGCGCGTGCTACGGCCACCTGGGGCTAGCCGTCTGTTTGCGCCCCCTTTATCGCATTCGACCGGCTCGTGGCTTTGACAGGAGAGAGACATGGCTGTCGCTCCGTGTTTCTGACCGGTCCAGTGCTCTTTTACAGATTTTCAGGGGCGGCAGAGAGCGCCTCTTTTCGGCTCTGTGCACGTTCTGTGCCAAATAGCCCTACAGTTCGTGCCACAGGGCTGTGTTCCAGGTCCATTCCTGCTTTTAGCTATTGCAGGTTTCACGAAAGAAGAAGGGGAGAGAGAGAACAGAAATTAAATAATTCTTCCTATGGGATCTACAGGATGGGCAACATAAAATCTCGGAAAATATTTCATGCACTTTAAGATAGGATATCAATTTAACGTCATCCACCCGAGGTGCATGAATTAATTTTCAGGCCATTTTTATTTTACCCTTCCCATGAAGGTTACTAAATTCTAAAACTGAGTCTAGGTATAAACTAATAACTAATACTTACTGGTGGTTATTTCTGGTCTACAATAAATGCAAAGAATATATAATTCCCATATTCTACTAAAATTGAATGCCATATTTAGAAACTGATGCCACAGCATTCGAAATTTCACTTTATTCACTTCATAGGGCCTAACGATCGACACGCTATGCGTGAGCGAACGTTGACGCTACGGCCTTTCACGTCACCACGCTTTCGGAGACCAACCGTTGCTGCTTGTACGTTATTACGATACAGCGCTCAACGGTGGCTAACTCTTGATGTAGTTTATTTACAGCTGTCCATAACAGCGTCTCCACAAGAGGATACAATAGCAATGCAAGACGTACTCGGTCCTCATTACCTGACAGAGCACTCTCGTCGACGTGGAGAGGCATCTGGACCGGATGGGTCAGTCTGTCTATTAGATTTCATTCTTGTAAACCCTCGAGCGGGCGCGCCGTTTTTCATTACACGAACGGGCACGCGGCGCACTTTGTACACATGTATAGAATAGCTTCATTTATTTTGCCAAGGTGAGTCAGATATGATCAAAATCACACTTTAATCTTAGTTTATTTAAACAACAAGAAAATAAACTTACATAATATGAGCTACACCACTGTAAACAATAATGAAATAAATTTTCAGTACAACACCCTGTTGACAAGGACACGTGTCACAGAGACAGCAATAACCCACTCGAAGCATTAAGCAGTGCAGTGGCATCAGATCCCATCCAGCTGCTTAATCGAACACTAATTATCTCGTAGACAACTGCCTCAATGTGGCATTAGGCTACTGGCTCATAATCAGGGTCTTTTCTTTTTCACGGCTAATAAATTTTTTCTGCCTAGCTCGCTTTGTGTTTTATATTACTGCTGCTCACTTGGACGCATGACAACACGAATTATCATTGTGTTACCTGAAGCAATAATGAAGGAATAGGTATGGATCTGCAGTTGTGAAACAATCATTTTATTTTTTGTTGGCGCACTTTATGCACAGGCGCGCCCGCTCGAGGGTTTAAACAAAACTGCAACAACTTTTGAATAATCCTTTATTAGTACGATCGGTTTCACAAAGTACACCTAAATACAAAAAATAGAAATTGGTGGGAGAATTAATTTTTGTTATAAGAGGTCCCGTGAAATAATTATGTACTTCAGAGATATTTAGATACCAACTATACGAAATACAGACAGTAACCCTCATGAGAGTCAGATACACAATAAACAGGATACTCACATTCAAATCATATTGAGCGAAACGTAGATTATTGGACGGCCCGTTCGCTCTCAGTCAAGCTGTATTAAAATGTTCTTAAAAGAAACGGCAGTCAAAACATGAGCGGTGGAATAAAGCAGACGGCCACGTTAATTGCCTCAAGTTCCAGAAAGAAACACGGAGTTAAAATTGTGAAATAATATCAACTGGACCAAGAAATAGATAAAGCTCGTAGAAGTCTGTTGTATCACGCTGACCCGCTTCGCTGCTGCCGGTAAGTCGCTACAGAGATTATGCGACAGAGCTTCCCCATCCTCCAGCCCAGCTTCTCGAAGCACGCTGGATCAACGAAGGGCACAAAGCGTTTGGAAAATGTGCAGATCATTCCCAGTTCAAAGAAGTGTAGTCGGACACGTGCTCACAATTATAGTTCTATATTGTTGACATCAGTTCGTTGTTGACTTACAGATATTTTTTTTCATGCATTATGACCTTTTTGGAGAGGGAAAATTTCCTCTAAAACGATCAACATAGATCCCACAGACATAGATCTTACGAATCTCAGATCGTTCTGTTCGTTTATCAGCTATGGAGTGCCGTGCACATCGGCGCCCAATTTGATGCCGTGTTCTTTGAATTTCGGAAGATTTTCGACACAGTTCCGCACTGTCGATTACAGGACGATACACGAACTTACCGAGAATAGGATCAGATTCGTAATTGCATTCAGGATAGAACTCAACACTTCGTTCTTACCAGCACAAAATCGACAGCTGTAGAGGTAATATGGGGAGTACTCAAATGGAATGTTGTAGAAAAATGGTTCAAATCGCTCTGAGCACTATGGGACTTAACATCTGAGGGCATCACTCCCCTAGAACTTAGAACTACTTAAACCTAACTAACCTAAGGACATCACACACATCCATGCCCAAGGCAGGATTCGAACCTGCGACCCTAGCGGTCGCGCGGTTCCAGACTGAAGCGAATAGAACCGCAGGGCCACTTCGGCCGGCAGAATGTTGTAGAGGCATCACTGTTTACATTGTGTGTAAATGATGCAACACATAATGTTTGAAGCACCTTGAGGTTTTTCGTGGACGATGCTTTTGCAGCGCCAGAAGAATAGTAAAATGCAGGAAGATTTGCAGGGGATTGTCGAATGGTGCAGACACTGGCGGTTGACCTTGAACGTGAATACGCCAAAATAACCATTACTGTTCGATTTGAGCATTGGCGATAAATCACTGGAAACCCTAACAACGGTGAAACACATAGGAGCAACCGTCTACTGCGACGCAAAGCAGATTGACTTCATAAAACTAACAGTAGGAAAAGCGAACTATAAACTGAAATACACTACGATACACTAGAAAAACAATTCATTTATTAGTCAGTCACTACATAATAACGCGATCAGCTTCTGTATACTTTATTGTTGTCTTTAGAAAGCAAATCGATACAACGATATAATGGATTACAGGTCTGTTCAAATGTGTTACACTTACGTATGCTGCTGCTGACTGTGTGCTTTGTACACCGAATGGCAATAAATTTAAATTAAAAAAATAGCGACAGTCATAAATGCTGAATCGTATTGTAAATAGACAGATGGTGAATTGTTGGTGATTCATTGACAGTAAATTTAAAATTAAAAACAAGACTACATACACAAACGTCAACCGTCTTCTCAATAGGCTGATGGTGAACTACTGGTGACCTTTTGTTGTGTGGTCATTATGCCGTGGTCCAAGCCGTAATTATCTGCCTAACGTTTCGTCCTCCAGTGCTGGAGAAAGCATCAAACTCAGCAAATCTAACTGTTCATAAGTATCCACGCAATGATTGGATGTAACGTCATTAGATCACTGTCTAAGTAAACACTCAAACGGACAGACACCTTCATATAAATTCCACTCACCATCCCAAGCAGAAAAGGAGAAGCAATCGAAACATCGGTGAACTGGTCTAAGAGAATCTGTGAACCTCGATACTGGAGGACGAGCCCAGTCATTTAAGAACTTCCTTCGAAGAAACGACTACCCTGACAAAGAGATAAATGCAGCAGTACACTCAATAGGTGTGAAGCTTCTAATGGAAAAAAGAATAACTAAAGGGAATATTTTCCTTGTACTTGTAAAAACTGTCACGTATCGTGTCGGAAGAGTACTGTATTGATGCAGTGTGTAAACGAACGAGAAAGTTACGCGAATATAAACGCTGCTAAGTTCCCACGCCCACCGCGTGCCACAGTGGGAGTATACAAAACCTCTTACACCTGCGGCAAATGCAAACGCTCGGTATCATTAAACTTTCGCTGCTTCAGCCAGCGTCGATCGAAAACTATTTACCGTATGGGTACCCAACTTAATAGGAATGATTTTCGGACTGTGCGCTGCAGGATTTGCATTGTTAATGGTGTTAGTGTCGTGACTTAACTGTAACTCACCGGTACTGGTACAGTAGCGAAGTGTTGAAACCCAAGCGTCTGTGTGCAGTTACAGTTGCATATAGTCAACATGGGCCTGGACATGAAAAGGAGGCCTTACTCGTAAACCTGTTTTATCAAAACTACAGCAATAGTGCTATGCTCTTTGCACTATTGCAAAGGTGAATATGACTGACGTACTCTGTTTTGAATAATAGGAGCTGTGTAGAAGTAATGATGAATCGTAATAGAAAATGAAACTGTCGTAATGAGAGGACAAGCCTTTAATACTGGTAAAGTGAATAATCTGACTGCAATAATTTTGACAGTATAAAATGCCTGAATAATGAACTTTGACATAAAACCTAGGATAATTAGTTTTGCGCAACTGATCACAGATACCGAAACTAAAACTGATGTACAACTTAGAAAAATCTAACTGTGTCTGAATGACGTAAGTTGGCCCTGACTGAACAAAAAAATAAAAATATGTAGTCCTTATCTCTATTCTGCGCAAATCTGGATAACGCATTGCAGTACAGCTCTGTCTTGCGCGCCGCTATGCTAAAGCTGCAAATTAGTATACCGACACAGAAACACTCATGAGGTGCAATGAGTTCTCTGTTAGTTCGCCCATTTAGGATCAAAAAAACGTAACTCCAAAAACAATATTTTAAGATAATTTGATTTAAAGGTTTTGTCCGAAAAACTGAGTACTTTCTAATAGTTTTTACAAACCTTTCTACGGTAAGTAAAAAGTATACTTCATCGACTGTTGTTATCTACTAGGTGTTATATATTCTAGTCACTCGGTGGACAGTAATGAAATATTTTATGAAATTATGCACGTAGTTAGGTTTGTCTGATCCTTAACTTAATGGTTGCTGCTGTATAACATATGAATGTCAAACAAATAGCCGGCCGGTGTGGCCGTGCGGTTAAAGGCGCTTCAGTCTGGAACCGCGTGACCGCTACGGTCGCAGGTTCGAATCCTGCCTCGGGCATGGATGTGTGTGATGTCCTTAGGTTAGTTAGGTTTAATTAGTTCTAAGTTCTAGGCGACTGATGACCTCAGAAGTTAAGTCGCATAGTGCTCAGAGCCATTTGAACCATTTCAAACAAATAATATGCAGCTTTAAGCGATATTATCGTATTAAAGATTAATGCAGTTGTGTTAATAATGTCTGTATAAATACAGATTACACGGAACCACGGAACAAGCTATGGGAATGTGTATCCGTGCTATTCAGTGAGTACTATAAGCAAGAGAACTGTTTGTCAGGAAGTTCACCATCAGTCTATGATGAAAAAAAGCCTTTATTATTTTTACTTTGCATAATTTGTCTGGAGTAACACTGAACTTACAATAAATAATTTACAGGTAACAGAAATAATATTCATGTTTCTTAATCTTCACATAATAAACATGGGAAAAATCATATTAGGAAACACAGTGCTCCCTGACACCTGTTTTCTGATTGTGGATTACTGTTTCAAAAAGAATACAATACAGACATTTAAACGAGCCAAAATTAGTGGTTTACATGAAATAGCTAATGTGATCAACTAGCAACAATAATAAAGGAGACAAAAAACAAAATAAACCTGAAGTCTATTCCTGTGATTCTTCCACGTTTACCTCATTTTCTACATCGTTAGCAGCATTGAGTCCTTGATATAATGTGTGATACCTAAGAGGTATAATACCTTTATTACATAAATCTATAGGATCTTTTTTCTTTTTTTTACTTATGCAGAGAGAATTGTCATATGCTGGGCACAAAGTATTGTCTGGAGATCCTGAATTCGAAGAATTTCGTAGGCCAAGTCTTTTCTTGGTGTGCAAAACTTGGAAGTCATGGTCATCGTAGGAACGCTTGAAAAACCTCATGTCGGGATGATCTATCCTGTACTGCATCCAAACAGTTTTAATCCATTTCACAGTTTCTCCATTCTCAGCAGTTTTCCCATTCCGAATAATTTTCTTCTGAAGTTGGTTGAAATCTAAAATTTGAGAGTTATCCATTTCTGACACACTGTTCTTGTTGGAGGTCATTCTTACAATTTTATACTAGCCAATGGGATCAAAAATATCCACATGTTTACTTTTTGTTTCGATGCTCGGATGCACTGAGTCTACTTTCATTTGTGAATGTTCAAGCTCAAAAAAACATTGCTCGATAGTTTATGTCCAGTCTATTTACTGCATGCAAACACATAATGCTAATGTTGGGATTCCTGTTCTATCACACACATGTATCAGAAAACAAGGTTATCGGTTTTCCTTGTGCATGATTTTTCAAAAAATCCCACAGACATGAAGCCACCTCTACGGACCCCCTTTTTGTTGTTGTATCGTCCCACATGTAACAGTCGGTTTTGTTTTCTCCTACTTTAAGAACTGTGGGATTGTACACAGAGAGCCTTCTTTTATAGAATATTGCCTTTGCATTCACTTTATGGCAGTAAAGCACAGCTAGCAAAGATTCGCCTTTTCTTACACTTTCTTTCTTAATGTTCTTAATTTCCCCTGCTATTTCTTTCCTTTTCAAATGCTCTTCCTGATCTCTTTTAAAATCTTTGTCTTCGTTTTCCTCAGCTGAAAGGTGTGAAAACTTAAACATTTATAACACATATCTTTCTGTGGCCTGTAGAATTTCAGATTAAATTCCTTTGTGAATGTCTCCCTATGCAGCCATTATTTCTCGACTGTCTTTCCTTTCTGATAGCATTGTTCCCGATATAACTCATACATTGTCTCAATACGCATGGCCGGCCGCGGTGGCCGTGCGGTTCTAGGCGCTTCAGTCCGAAACCCCGCGACTGCTACGGTCGCGGGATCGAATCCTGCCTGGGGCATGGATGTGTGTGATGTCCTTAGGTTAATTAGGTTTAAGTGGTTCTAAGTTCTAGGGGACTGATGACCTCAGATGTTAAGTCCCATAGTGCTCAGAGCCATTTGAACCATTTTTTCAATGCGCATATCGGCAGGTAAATAATCTGCTGTACATTCTTTCCTCTTGTAATGTGAAGGAAGTGTAGGAAAACACTTAATGTGTTTTTTCCTTATAGCCTCTTTACTTTCTTCTGGTCTCATTATACCTAGCAGATGACATCCTCTTCGCTGTTTCTCAATTACACGATACTCATCTCTTTTTTTAATAGTATTTCTTAAAAAGGTTTCAGAAATTTCAAATGTCTTGAGAAAAAACTGGAAATACACTTGAATGTTATCAGACCCCTTTAGTAGATAGAAATTCTTGGTCCTCTTCCTTCGCCAGTTAACCGATTTAGTCCTCACACTTTGTTTCTCTTCTTCTTCCACTAACTTATTTAGGTACTGCCTCTGTAGTGCAACTGACCCAAGATCCCAGTAGGCTCTATCGATATTTTGTCGGTCTTGCTCAGTAATCTTACTGCTGCACTATCGTGGACATTCAGAGTAATCCTTTGGCTTCACATTTCTTGCAGGAACTTCGGAATTCTTTGTAGAAATATATGCCCTACCATGCTGTCGACAGATTTTTCTTTGATTTCTTTTCCATTCCTCTTTAACCGGTACCCATTTTCGTTTTCTTGTTTTGTTACTATTCTCAATACCAGCATTGTCATCTGCAATTTCCCCATCCTGATTGTGATGATTTACTTCTGCACTAGTTGCATCCTCAGGAGTTTTTATGACATTCTTTACAAGGGACGTTCAATGTTCAACAATGCTGTCTGTACATGACAGGTATTCACAGGAAGGGAAAAGAAAATTAACTGAATTGCTGTAGTGTTTAGTAATTGCTTGGCTACTCACCACAATCTGTAGTGTTGTCCAGTTTATAGGAAGAATCATCATCTGTATATGAACCAATGAATATCTCGAGCATCACCACATCACATGTTCTTCCTCAGCTACGAATACAAACAATAATGATAAAAATAATAATATAATAATAATAACAACAACAATAATAATAATAATAGTAGTAGAATAGGCCTCCGGTATGTTCTGCCAGTCGTAAAAGGCGACGAAAAGAACAAGCAGCTAATAGGGCTAACCCCCCTTTTAGTGTGATTAGTTGGTTCAGGACAGAACTAAAGATGCCTCGGACAAGCGCCGTCATGGTCGGGGACGACGCTTGAACCCTATATCCGCCCACAATGGTAACGACACTGCTAGCCAACTGGAAAATGATTCAAATCCAAACAGAGGTGTTTTTCAGGATATGCTTCCTGCAACCACCCTAGAAGGAAAACAAAAACAGAGGATGAGATGGTCAGATAAAGTTAATCGACACCTCATGTTCTGTTATTACCAAGCAACAAACCTAGGAACCAACACAACTGGATACAGATCACAAGTATACACAACATTTATTACCAGATACCCAGAATTAAAATTTTTAACAGAACAACGACTAGCTGATCAGATCCGAGTAATAATCAAAAATAACAGGATACCCCAGTCAGAATTAGAAAACATCAAACAACAAGTACAACAAATACTGGAACAAAATAATGTGCAATCAGAAGAAGAAGAAAATACAGTAATGGACTCAAACATCCCAGAGCAAACAAACAAAGAACAATACGCATCAATTAAACAATCAGAGGAAAACGAAATCTTAAGACAGCCACCAGAACAAGCACAAATAGATCTCGAAGTAACACACATGTTAGATATAGAAGAAAAATTTCAGCTGGCATATATAGAAGACAAAGACACAAATACAGACATTAGACCATCTTGCATAGACCGCCAAATAACCCACAAGTCGAAACAACAATAAAAACTATCAACACAATCATACACAACAAAATAAATGAAAACACAACTATGGAAGAGTTACAACTACTGGTTTATATAGGAGCATTCACTACACCAAATATACACACTAGGCAGAGATCAGAACCAACCAACACACAGAAGAAACCCACAAAACCAGCATGGCAACACAGGCTACAGATCAGAATAGAAAAACTGAGAAAAGATATCGGACAGTTAACACAATTTATAAGAAATGAAATGTCAGAGAAAAAAAAAAACGAAAAAGATTAGGTAAAATCTCACAACAAGAAGCGATAGAGGAATTAGATGAAAAGAAGCAGGAATTACAAGCATTGGCCAAACGACTTAGAAGATACAAGAAAAGTGAAAATAGAAGGAAACAAAACCAAACATTCAACACAAACCAAAAGAAATTTTACCAGACAATAGATAACACACACACAACATATGGTCAAACCCGGAACAACATAACAGGCATGCATGGTGGATACAAGCAGAAACAGATACATACAAGATGATACCACAAATACCTGAAGTGATAATTTTGCAACATGAAGTCACCCAAGCAATTAATTCTACTCACAATTGGAAAGCCCCTGGAAAAGATAAAATAGCAAATTTCTGGCTAAAGAAATTCACCTCAACACATTCACATCTAACTAAATTATTTAACAGTTACCTTGCAGACCCATACACATTCCCTGATACACTTAAACATGGAATAACTTATCTGAAACCTAAAGATCAAGCAGACACAGCAAACCCAACTAAATATCGCCCCATAACTTGCCTACCAACAATATACAAAATATTAACTTCAGTCATTACACAGAAATTAATGACACATACAACACAGAACAAAATTATAAATGAAGAGCAAAAAGGCTGTTGCAAAGGAGCACAAGGATGTAAAGAGCAACTGATAATAGATGCAGAGGTGACATATCAAGCTAAAACTAAGCAAAGGTCGCTACACTATGCGTACATTGATTACCAAAGAGCTTTTGATAGTGTACCCCACTCGTGGTTACTACAAATATTGGAAATATACAAAGTAGATCCTAAATTGATACAGTTCCTAAACATAGTAATGAAAAATTGGAAAACCACACTTAATATCCAAACAAATTCAAATAATATCACATCACAGCCAATACAGATTAAGCTTGGAATATACCAAGGAGACTCATTAAGTCCTTTCTGGTTCTGCCTTGCTCTGAACCCACTATCCAACATGCTAAATAATACAAATTATGGATACAATATTACTGGAACGTACCCACACAAAATCACACATTTGCTATACATGGATGATCTAAAACTACTGGCAGCAACAAATCAACAACTCAACCAATTACTAAAGATAACCGAAGTATTCAGCAATGATAGAAATATGGCTTTTGGAACAGACAAATGTAAGAAAAATAGCATAGTCAAGGGAAAACACACTAAACAAGAAGATTACATATTGGATAACCATAGTGACTGCATAGAAGCGATGGAAAAAACAGATGCCTATAAATATTTAGGATACAGACAAAAAATAGGAATAGATAATACAAATATTAAAGAAGAACTAAAAGAAAAATATAGACAAAGACTAACAAAAATACTGAAAACAGAATTGACAGCAAGAAACAAGACAAAAGCTATAAATACTTATCCTATACCAATACTGACCTACTCATTTGGGGTAGTGAAATGGAGTAACACAGACCTAGAAGCACTCAATACACTTACACGATCACAGTGCCACAAATATAGAATACATCACATACATTCAGCAACTGAAAGATTCACATTAAGCAGAAAGGAAGGAGGAAGGGGATTTATCGACATAAAAAACCTACATTATGGACAGGTATACAATTTAAGAAAATTCTTTATAGAATGAGCAGAAACTAGCAAAATACACAAAGCAATCACTCATATAAATACATCGGCTACACCACTGCAATTTCATAACCACTTCCACAACCCTTTAGATCACATAACATCAACAGACACGAAGAAAGTAAATTGGAAAAAGAAAACACTACATGGCAAGCACCCGTATCATCTAACACAGCCACACATCGATCAAGACGCATGGCTAACAAAAGGCAATATATACAGTGAGATGGAAGGATTCATGATTGCAATACAGGATGAAACAATAAACACCAGATATTACAGCAAGCATATTATTAAAGATCCCAATACCACAACAGATAAATGCAGACTTTGCAAACAACAAATAGAAACAGTAGATCACATCACAAGCAGATGTACAATACTAGCAAATACAGAATACCCCAGAAGACATGACAATGTAGCAAAAATAATACATCAACAGCTTGCCTTACAACATAAACTTATAAAACAAAATGTTCCCACATACAAGTATGCACCACAAAATGTACTGGAGAACGATGAATACAAATTATACTGGAACAGAACCATTATAACAGATAAAACAACACCACACAACAAACCTGACATCATACTCACCAATAAAAAGAAGAAATTAACACAACTAATCGGAATATCCATACCCAATACAAGGAATATACAAAAGGAAACAGGAGAAAAAATTGAAAAATACATCCAACTGGCTGAGGAAGTCAAGGACATGTGGCATCAGGATAAAGTTGACATTATACCAATTATACTATCAACTACAGGAGTCATACCACACAATATCCACCAGTACATCAATGCAATACAGCTACATCCAAACTTATATGTACAACTACATAAATCTGTAATTATTGACACTTGGTCGATTACCCGAAAGTTCCTAAATGCAATGTAACATATGCCATGCAGTTAAAGGGAAGTCACGCTTGATCAAGGTCCGTGTCACCTTCCATTTTTCAGCAGACATAACGTCTGAGACAAGAAAGAAATAATAATAATGACAACAGCAGTAATAGCAATAATAATAATAATAATAATAATAATGACAACAGCAGTAATAGCAATAATAATAATTATTAGTACTTACTAGCGAAATATATGCACCAAGAAACAGGTTCTAATACTTACAAGATTCCATTAAATTTTGTTCCTTCTACCTCTGGACTCCATAGCGCTCCTACCTGCTTGTAAACCCATTCACAACTGAAACAATATTTATCTCCCTTGCCAGGAAGTCGTATTTAATTGTTGTCACAGAGCGATGGCGACAATGCGTCTAAAGAGAACTAGCAGGAAAGCAACTTCTTAACCCTCCGTCGCTCGTTCGGATGACACTCGTCATCCACATGGCTTTCCCACTCAATGTAGTCTGACAGGGCAGGATTAAGATCGCGCCATTTTCAGTACCTTTCTGTTAACTTTCCAGCAGTTAGCTCTAATCATTGTTTGCTTTCAGTTACGAAAGATAGATTGTTTAAGAAACATTATTATAGTCTGGAGGACACCAGTCATCCGCGCGAGATCTGCTACCACAATCTGAAACAAAGTAAGTCTGTATTACTTTATTGCTTTTCTAGATTCAATCGATATTTCATGTGTGTAAATTTGGACTTATTGAAACTGACTGCAGTTACCTTCCGTGTTACCTAGTATTCTCTTTATTTTTAGATATTGGAAGAAATATCAAAAGCATAAAAACCTCAAACAGAGTGTAGTAGAGATCCTAATGTATGGTGGAATGGTTCAATGAGCTGAGTGATGAAGATGCTTACAGTGATAGCGTTGACTCAGAGACTGAGGACTGTGTTCATGAAAGCGGTCATGATACAGGAACAGAACAAGAAGTGTCAGAAAATGATGAATATGAGTCACGAGAAGACGTGATTCAAGAGGATGCATTTTTTTAGGGAAAGATGGAATAACAAAATGGAGGAAAAATAAATATCCTACCAATGTTAGAAGCAGATCTCGTAATATTATTACGCATTTGACTGGACCAAAAAATCAAGCTCGTATAAAAAAGGACAGAAATAGAAATTCTGAATTTGTTCGTGCATGAAAACATAATAAGCATTGCCGCAACATGCACTAATATATCCATCACTGAAATTCATGGCAACGTCTCTAGGGAAAGGGATGCTAAAGAAGCAGATGCGATAGATATCAGAGCTTTCATTGGTTTGTCACATCTGTGTGGATCTTTGAGATGTTCTAGGAAGAGTATATCGAAATTGTGGGGTAACTCAAAGGGAAACGGACTTGAATCATGTTATTTATGCATAACTGAAAACCGATTCAGGTTTCTGTTGAGATGTCTTAGGTTTGATAATATCCGTGATAGAGGTGTTCGCAGAGAGACTGACCAGTTGGCTCCTATCAGAGAGGTACTTGAACTATTCACGAACAATTGCCAAAAATATTTTTCACCTAGTGAATATCTTACTGTTGACGAACAGCTTTTGGCATTTAGAGGAAACTGCCCATTCAAAATGGTTCAAATGGCTCTGAGCACTATGGGACTCAACTTCTGAGGTCATTAGTCCCCTAGAACTTAAAACTACTTAAACCTAAGGACATCACAAACATCCATGCCCGAGGCAGGATTCGAACCCGCGTCCGTAGCGGTCTTGCGGTTCCAGACTGCAGCGCCTTTAACCGCACGGCCACTTCGGCCGGCACTGCCCATTCCATTCAGGCAATATATCCGTAGCAAACCAGCAAAGTATGGGTTAAAAGTGTTTGCTTTGGTTGATGTAAAAACAGCTTACACATTGAATTTAGAACCGTACGTCGGTAAGCAACCAGAGGGACCGTGTAATGCCAGTAATTCAGCTGAAGATATTGTTCTTCGAATGGTCGAACTGTTTCAGACGTTAGAATATATTACACTCTGTACGAATAGTAAATGTATTATATTTAGATTTAATAAAAAATCATAAAATAAGTTATACACACTGTTCAAAGTATTCAAATAGACCGCTTGCTTTTTGGATGACAACTGTCATCCGCGCGAGTGACCATGTCGCGAATTTTCGCGCGAGTAACGGAGGGTTAACAGTTCTGTTAAGATCAGAGAAACGTAAGAGCTGTTCCGTTCCACAAATTAACACTGTGTCCTGTGGTGCAAAAACGTATCAGCTCTTCCGCCTGTCTGATCCTCACTATTTTTCGTAAAATGTAGATCGTTGACAACTGAAGCGGAAACCTCATAAGATAGAGTTACGCTTGTTTTATCGTAACGTAGGTGTTGACTCCGTGTACCTTATGGTACTAACAATTCAAAAGTAGCAAAAATGTAGTTACGTCTGTTTGATCCTAAATGGGTGCAAATCGAAGTATTTTCGGAACACACTTTGTTCCTTTTCTACTTTCGAAAAAACCGTCATCAATTAAAAATCGTAAGAGAAAGGTTGGTGAAAAATGGTGCTGCAATAATAAAAGAGTGACTTCAAAAAAATTACCTGATAATTCCTGTTCACGTAAATAAAAGATTCCATTACACCTCCTCCTTCTCAGATTGGTTAACATTACATAATCATCTTAATTAAACACATCGATAAATTGAGACTTTACATTTGAAACATAACACTACAACAGCTTCCTCGCTTTAATGCAGCTAACCACTATCTCATACCGCGCCTACGCGCGCATAAAAAATGGTAACCTAACCCTGCGGTACAGCTTACAACATCGCTGCTCGCTCACATGTAACAGCTCGAGAGCAAAGATACGACATTATTGTACAATCGATTAATACTCAAATGACTCCTATCAGAGGAATACGGTGAGGTCCTCCTTCGTATCTTGGAATTAACTGGCGATTTGTGAATTGGTCCTGTCTGAGGCTGACAACCAGTTGCGCCACAAATCGATGAAGAAGTAACGGCTGCCATGGCTGAAAATGATGGACGCAATGTGCTGTCTCAAAGCAGCGCACGAGTTGTGTCGCGACAGCTGGACATTTCAAGACCCACCGTTGTTTCGGGCACCAGCAGAGCAATCTTTAGTGGTGTTACAGGTTGTCGTGGATGCAGATGGTCGTCACATTGAGCAACGTTGGTAACCGGGAGCGTAAACGTAGTGCGCAATTAATAAATGTTAGGCCTCTCACGTGAAAATTAAAATGTGGCTCTTTCAATAGGTTATTCGTTACTTCTCTCCCGCATCTTCTTAAAAATGTTTACACGGATTTTCACTGTCCCACGATATCACAATTGGTTTTCATATGGGGCCGTCTCAAGCAGCAAATTTTAATTATAACCACCGCTTTCCTTATTTTTCATCGCCCTTCGTACGGGCTTGAGGTGGTACGCCACGAATTCCTCAAAAAAATGGCTCTGAGCACAATGGGACTTAACATCTGTGGTCATCAGTCCCCTAGAACTTAGAACTACTTAAACCTAACTAACCCAAGGACGTCACACACATCCACGCCCGAGGCAGGATTCGAACCTGCGACCGCAGCAGTCGCGCAGTTCCGGACTGACGAATTCCTCTCTGTGCCAATATTTTCATCCCAGAGTAGCACTTGAAACCTACGTCCTCAATATCTGCTAGATGTATTCCAATCTCTGTCTCCCTCTACAGTTTTTACCCTCTACAGCACCAGCTAGTACCATGGAACGTAACAGATGTTCTGTCATCCTGCCCGATCTTCTTGTCAGTGTTTTCTACATACTCCTTTCCTCGCCGATACTGTAGAGAACTTCCTCATTCCTTACCTTATCAAACCACCCAATTCTGAACATTGTTCTGTAGCACCAAATCTCAAATGCTTCGATTCTCTTGTTCCGGTTTTCCCACAGTCCACACTCCATTGCCGTACAATGCTGTGCTCCGAACGAACGTTCTCAGAAATTTCTTCCTCAAATCGAGGCTCCAGTTTGTTACTACTAGACTTCTCTTGGCCAGGAATCTAGGATCTACATAGCAACTACAAAAAGAAGCAGTTACACTCGCCTTATAGTGCAAACGAGCAATTGGCTCTGAGCGCTATGCGACTTAACGTCTGAGGTCATCAGTCGCCGAGAACTTAGAACTACTTAAACCTAAATAACCTAAGGACATCACACACACTCATGCCCGAGGCAGGATTCGAACCTGCGACCTAGCGGTCGCTCGGCTCCAGACTGTAGCGGCTAGTACCGCACGGCCACTCAGCCCGGCGAAAACCAGCAATTATTGTCGTCTGGAGTCCAGGGATAAATCAGTAGTAGATCGTGTACTACGACTAGGGAACTATCAAATTCTTTTCTCTGATACTGTTATTTTATGAAGATATAATCATTACTGTGCTACACTGTACAGAGAGGCTGTATAGTAATTCAGAATCTCAAAACAAAAACAAAAAAATTAACGGAAAAGAAGAACTGGAATTAGTTGTGACCCTTAGTACAAAATAAAACAAACACGCCATGTCTCTCCGCCTCTTGCTACAAGCTCCATAACAGAAGTCGGTAATTTCCAAGAATGATTGCCTATCGAAGTCGAGGGGTCCAAACGATAAAAATCGAGCGTGCGATCGTAAATCGATCATGCGACTCTGGTGGCGAGCGTTATGAGTATGTTTACGTTGGTCACTACTGTAACGACAGAAGATAAGCGTTACAAAAATACTAACTCGTCGCCGGTATTGTCGGCATGTGAAAGTCAATGACGGTGGTCTGGATGGATAATTTGGATTAGTGGAATCATGTATTCTTCCCGAAAGTCGTTCGTTTTCCGCACTCTCCGCAATGAAAGTTAACAGTATTTCAGCATCGAAACTGTTCTTAAGAAGTTTTCCACACTTCGCACCACCACTTTCTACACAATTTCTTCTTTCCTCGTCTGGTGGTACTCCATATTTGCGACAAAAAGTCGAACAATTTTCTACGGTGGATAAACATGGCATTAGATTCTTCCATGTGAGAGAATCCACTGAAGAAACGTCAAGTACACCAGACATCCAACTCACTAACGACATAAATCGTCTGGGTTTCCCTAGCAACTCACGAATCATTCGCGGAGGCACGTAATTTAGAGCAACTAAGGAAACGACGCAAAACAGATAAAAATGACGATCAAAAATAACAGATGAGAACGCCCGCAAGCGGAGTTGCATGATCGATTTACGATCGCTCGCTCGATATGTATCATTTGGACCCTTCGACTTCGATAGGCAATCATTCTTGGAAATTACCCAGAAGTCGGTGCGACTCCTCGATCTTAGGCAGCAGTCTGCTGACGTCACGAACCGACCGTTGCGTGGATACGTATCAACAGTTCAGCTTTCTGAGTTTGAGACTGTGCATGTGGGCTTAATTATATATTAATGCAAATAATTTTTTTAAATTTTTTAGTAGTTGTATGTCCGATTACGAGGTCTCGTAAACGGTTGGCCCTGACTAGTTTAAGTACGCAATCTGACTGCACAGAATAACAACAAAGAATGAAAGAAAATTTCCGTTAACACAATTAATTAAGTCCCCAACAACTATAAAACCTACGAAACCAAAACACAAGTGTAATTGTTGTGTGTGTGGAAGTGTGATTCAACGTACACATCTGGCACGGTTCTTCTTCAATAAGACAAGAAATTTTAAATACCATTTATACTGAAGTAATTAAAAAAAATAGAAATACTATAATTGCGTAAGGAAACCAGAATTACACTCTAATACAAGAACACAAGCCAGATGCTTTGTTGACTGAACCTGTAATGACGCATTATTTAAGACATTGAAATAATAAAAAGAAAAGGGAATTTTTTTACCTTCATATATATTAACGAAAAGCACTCTGATCATTACAGTATCTCCATTCGAACAACATCTGCTGTCTAGCCCATCAAACAACTGCATACAACATGGAACAAGCACTCCCTACTACAACATCTCAACACCGACCCACTCCTACCACATCTCGAGAAGCACTGACTACTGCCACATCTCGACAAGTACTCTCCACCACGACTTCTCGACAAGAACTCTTCACTACGACATCTCAGCAAGCACTGCCAGTGGAGGCGACGGAATAAAACTCTTTGGCGCAATCTCTGGCGCTGTGGCTCAGTGTAGCCACCTTTCAACTGTAACTGCTTTTTGAGTAGTTGAAGTCTCTGAAGATGTCTCTAGCATTGGAAGAGGAAATGTTAGGAAGAGAACAGTGCCTCCGATCACGACCTTATACCCAGAAAACCAATACCGACCATAACGCAGATACCGGCTGTGAAAGCCTGCGTTCTATCGCGGTGGACTTCCAGCGCAGAAGGTCCAGCACACGGAGCTAACGGCCATTTATTGAGTCGAGTACGACTGCGGGTCGCTCTCTGACGACGCGGCGGCGTCTGCGCCGGCGACGCAGAGCGCGGTTGAGCAAGTCGGACGCCGTTTGCGTCAGTCGGGCATTGTTCGGCGGACAGAGGCGCTGCGCTTCCTGCCGGTGATGCAACCTGCCTGCTGCTGGCCGCGCGGCGCAGTTTTCCCGGTGAGCGCTGCCGCCGCCGCCTTCCCTGCCAGCCACCAAACACTTCTTGTTACGCCGCACTCTGACAGACCAGTTTTCCGGTATCCCTGGAAACAACAAACGCTGTCGTCCTGTCTCTAATGACTTCCATGCCGACGAGACGGTCAACAATACATTCATTCCCCTCTTATTAGGGGAGGCCACGATGTTGGTGTGGTGTCACCGCCAGACACCACACTTGCTAGGTGGTAGCCTTTAAATCGGCCGCGGTCCGTTAGTATACGTCGGACCCGCTTGTCGCCACTATCAGTGATTGCAGACCGAGCGCCGCCACAAGGCAGGTCTAGTCTAGAGACTCCCTAGCTCTCGCCCCAGTTGTACAGCCGATTTTGCTAGCGATAGTTCACTGTCTACATACGCTCTCATTTGCAGAGACGACAGTTTAGCATAGCCTTCAGCTACGTCATTTGCTACGACCTAGCAAGGCGCCATATTCAGTTACTATAAGTACTATGTGAACAGATAATATTGTGACTCATGTACCATCAAGAGCGACGTTCATCATTAATGGATTAAAGTTAAGTATCAAACTAATTCCGTACGCTTTCTGAATTCTAATTCCTTGTCATGTTCCAGGCCTCACGTCAGTATAGTCCTTCCCTCCTCACGCCAGCGTACGTGAGCTAAAACGCGTGCATTTCGGCCTCCTCTAGTAACACGGTGTTGGCTCTTCGGCCAACACAACAGTTGGGATCACAGAGTTACTTCAGACTTTGTACGCCTTTAGTAGGCCATTAAATCAGAATACGCAAGTACACTGAAGAGCCAAAGAAACTGGTACACCCTCCTATTATCGTGTAGGGCTCCCGCGAGCACGTGGCATGAACTCGACTAATGTCTGAAGTAGTGCTGGAGGGAACTGACACCATGAATCCTGCAGGGCTGTCCATAAATACGTAAGAGTACCAACGGGTGGACATTTCTGAACAGCTCGTTGCAAGGCATCCCAGATATGCTCAATACTGTTGTTGTCTCGGGAGTTTGGTCGCCAGCGGAAGTGTTTAAACTCAGAAGAGTGTTCCTGGAGCCACTATGTAGCAATGCTGAACATGTGCGCTGTCGCATTGTCCTGCTGGAATTGCCCAAGTCTGTCGGAAGGCACATGGACATGAACCGATTCTGGTGATCAGACACGATGCGCCGGCAAGTGTGGCCGAGCGGTTCTAGGCGCTTCGGTCTGGAACCGCGCGACCGCTCCGGTCGCAGGTTCGAATCCTGCCTCGGGCATGGATGTGTGTGATGTCCTTAGGTTTGTTAGGTTTAAGTAGTTCTTAGTTCTAGGGGACTGATGATCTCAGATGTTAAGTCCCATAGTGCTCAGAGCCATCTGAACCATTTGAAGACGCGATGCTCATGTATGTGTCACCTGTCAGACTCGTATCTAGACGTAACAGGGGTCCCATATCACTCCAACTGCACATGCCTCACACCATTACAGAGCCTCCACCAGCTCGAACAGTCTCCTGCTGACATGCAGGGTCCATGGGTTCATGAGATTGTCTCCATACCCGTATACGTTCACCCGCTCGATACGATTTGAAACGAGACTCGTCCGACCAGGCAACATGTTTCCAGTCATCAAGAAACATCCCCTTAGAAAAATTAAGAATGACTGTGCTGGTAAACCTCTACGTTATTTGCTTTTCAAACATCTGAGGAAAACTGAATGTACTCAGACATTTCTCTCTTTACTTATTCTGATCATCACTAAACTGACATACAATATTTTTAGAAAAACGCAATCTGATGTTGCCTTTCATGAATCACTTGCCTCACAAAAATCTTAGTTACTCGAACTGCTGCAATACAGCGAGCCCCAATACTGCCAGCTAAATAAAAGTTTTTAACTACTGAAGCCAGTAAGCACTGGTAGGTATAGTTAGCAAATGAAAGATTTTGATAGAGAACAGACAATGTATTTACCTTAATAGTGTTCAAAAGTCCGCAACGCTACGCGCTGTTCACATCCAACTGCCCAACACTACAATAGCAAATATTCCAAAATATTACAACAATGCAAACCAGCCACAGACTACACACAGCACAGTCAGTGATTTTCATACAGAGCGATACGTGGCGCTACCTACATAAAAACCTAAACGGCATTGTCGGTGTTGACGGGCCCAGGCGAAGCGTAAAGCTTTGTGTCGTGCAGTCATGAAAGCCCATATCGATGATGTTTCGTTGAATGGTTCGCACGCTGACACTTGTTGATAACCCAGCACTGAAATCTGCAGCAATATTCGTAAGGGTTGCACTTCTGTCACGTTGAACAATTCTTTTCCGTCGTCGTTCGTCCAGTTCTTGCAGGATCTTTGTCCGGCTTCACCGAGGTCGGAGGTTTGATGTTTCACCGTATTCCTGATATTCACGGTACACTCGTGATACGGTCGTAAAGCAAAATCATCACTTCATCGCTTCCTCGGAGATGGTGTGTCCCATCCCTCGTGCGCCGACTGTAACACCACGTTCCAAGTCTGTTAAATCTCGATGACCTGCCGTTGTAGCAGCAGTAACCGATCTAACAACTGCACCAGACACTTGGCGTCTTTTATAAGCGTTGCCGACCGTAGCGCCGTATTCTGCCTGTTTACATATCTCTGTATTTGAGTACGCATGCCTATACTAGTTTCTTTGGCACTTCAGGTGCTGCACTACTCCGGCAATTCCTAGAAAATTGCAAGAAATGTATTACGCGTCTATTATTTAGCTTACGTATATGTGCGTAGGTGCCAGACTTCAAGAGTTCATGGTGGTGGAGTAGCGTTCGAGTTTCGTAAGACGAACGTAAATGAGCCGACATTTCGACTCACGCTCACGCTCATTAATATAAGCCTATTTTTTTCCATCACTGGTCAGATTGTTTAATTTATATGTCATTTGAGAGATAATATAATGTAGAAAGAAACCACGTGTATTAGCGTGAAGTTTCAGTTTATGTTTTCAGTGTCCGTATGACAAATCCCATCCTGCAACGTATGATGTCGAGAGCACATCCAACGAGTAATTGTACAATGCTCTTGTCGTCTGGCACATTGTGACTATATTACTGATTGTGAATAACGTCATTCGTATCATTATTTATCGGCGATTGACGTGGGCTTCCCACACGTGTCCCTCGTCCTAGAAAATTTAATTACAAATAGTAAATAGTCAAGTGACAAATGAAATTCACTGCAATTTCATACGTGGCCGCTTTTCATTATTTTACCTCTCAAATGTCATATAAGTTATTAGTGTGACTAGTCATGAAAATATATAGATTAAAAAGTGAGTGGTAGAGGGATTTGAATCGCCGCCCCGTACATGATCCCCTTGCAATGCGCGAACACTAACCGCTTGACAACAATGGCGTCTTACGACCAGAACCTTCGCACAGGTGCACCAGGTTCATGATAGACGCGTAAAACTTCTCTTGCGATTTTCTCAGAATTGCCAGAGCACTGCACCTTACTGCTTGCACATTATGTTGTTTTAATGACCGACTAAATGTGTACAACGTCTCAAATAAATATGTGATCCCAACGTCGTGGACTCCCTTTTTAGTCATTCTTCAAGAAGCAACAACTGCTTAGATACTGCATTTCCACAACAGTATCCTCATTCTCTGCAACACAGTGACATCCAATAGCGTCATACCCGAAACCACTATCGTAAGATAGTGTATGCACCTGCTAGATTTCTTTCGTTCATATGCTGTCCTGGGTAACATTATACATTTTTTCTCGGCCAATTTCGGTTGAAAAAATGCGAAATTTGTATTGAGACATCGCGCAATATTCCCGCTTCAGTCCCTGTAGTTTCATGAATTTTGGACAGGTGGCGGCGATAGCTTTCGAAATGGCGTCTGTAACGTAGGTGCGTTGCTAGCAGATAGCTGTAATTTTCTTTTGGCAAAACAACAGAGCATTGCTGATATTCATAGGCGCTGGCAGAATGTCAGCGGAGACCTGGCAGTGAATAAAGCACTATAATTCACAGGGCGAGGCGTCTGTCGCAATCGCAACAATGTCGCCCAAATCTGTCCGACTCCCCTCGTGCCGGCCGGCCGCACACATGTGTGACTACCCTAATGTCGTAACGAGCGCACAGCCGGACACTTTGCAGCACAACTGGAAGTCTCTGTTGCTTGTGCTGACACACTCGTTCACCTGTTGGGGTACTCAGGGGTGTGTGGCCGAAGGGGTTCCTCGCGGCCTAACAGAAGACCATGAAGAGCTACGCGGAAATGCCTGCGCTTTACGAGTCTGTTTGACTGCCAGAAGAGTGGGGAATATTATCGTGCAATGGAATCCTGAATAAAGCTAACCTGCTTTCAGGTATATCTAATCAACCAATGCATTAAATCTGATTACAAATATTTGGTTCCTACATTCAAGGGTCCGTACTGTAAAATTATGAAGGTTCCCATTGCGTTGGTGCATACTTAAAACTAAATATACAAAATTTCATTACCTCGCCTTTACTCACAATTGATTTTGCCACTCAGGCAACATCTTTGGTTCAGTGGTGTCAAAGATACAATCTCTTTTACATGTGATAACCATTTCATGTCATTTTGAAATCTATTACAAAATCGGGATCCACGTACAAGTGGATCCCTCATACACTGATAAAATAAATCAGAAGACTTCTTTTTTTTAATTTTCTGAAATCTTCAAGACAAACATGGCATACCTTTTGAAGCAAACACGACTTTTTCTGATCACCAGTTCTGCTTCCAAAGTATCAGAAGTACACTTTCTTTACTAAATCGTTACTGTTCGTTTCAAGTTTTTAATCATAAACTCACAATACATTTAATAAGAACCGTCAGTACAGTCCCAGCTGATGTATCAGGGCTCCCTTTTCGTGGACGATTTTACCATCTATTGCAGCGCGCAGCGTACATGTTTCCTGGAGCGCCGTCTTCAGCGTTGTCTTGACCGTCTTTACTCCTGGAGTGTCGCCAATGGCTTCCGTTTTCCTGCCGAGAAGACGGTCTGTATTAACTTCTGCCGCTACAAAGAGTTTCTCCCACCGTCCTTACGACTCGGTCCCGTTGCTCTCCCATTCGAGGAGACAACAAAATTTTTAGGTCTTACATTTGACAGGAAACTTAGCTGGTCTCCACATGTGTCTTATTTGGCTGCCCGTTGTACCCGTTCTCTAAATGTCCTCCGTGTTCTCAACGGTACGTCGTGGGAGCGGATCGAACCGTGCTACTTCGCCTATATCGGTCGATCGTCCGCTCAAAGCTGGATTATGGGAGCTTCGTATACTCCTCTGCACAGCCGTCCATCTTACGCCGCTTCAACTCTAGAGAACTGCGATCGGAGCGTTCTATACTAGTCCCGTCGAGAGTCTTCATGCTGAAGCCGGTGAATTGCCACTAACCTACCGGCGCGATATACTGCTTTGTCGCCATGCCTGTCGGCTACTGTCAATGCCCGACCACCCGTCTTATCGTTCCTTTTTTGACGACTGTCTCGACGGTCAATACGGGTTGTATGTATCTGCCCTGCTACCCTCTGGAGTTCACTTTCGTCGCCTCCTTCAGCACCTTGATTTTTCACTCCCTGCAACCTTTAGAGTGGGCGAGAGCCGCACGCCACCCTGGCTCCACGCTCACGTTCACCTTGACCTCAGCTCGCTCCCAAAGGAGGTTACCCCAGCTTCGGTATACCGCTCCCAGTTTGTCGAACTTCGTTCGAAGTTCATTAATATGATCTTCATTTATACAGATGGCTCTAAGACCAATGGCGGTGTCGGGTGTTCTTTTACTGTCGGGGCACACAGTTTCAAATACCGGCTCCTTGGCCATTTCTCGGTCTTCACAGCTGAGCTGTTTGCTCTCTACCAGGCTGTTCTTTACATCCGCCTCCACCGACATTCGGCTTATGTCATCTGCTCTGATTCCCTGAGCGCCATCCAGAGCCTCAGTGATCCATATCCGGTTCACCCTTTCGTGCACCGGATCCTACGCTCCCTTCAGCAGCTGGCGGACGACGGTTCTCCGATTACTTTTATGTGTGTTCCTGGCCATGTCGGTATCCCTGGGAACGAAACTGCAGATGCCGCAGCCAAGGCTGCGGTCCTCCAGCCTCGGACAGCTTCTTGTTGTGTGCCTTCATCTGATTTTAGCTGGGTCATTTGCAACGCATTTTATCGCTGTGGCATGTCGATTGGGCTACACTCACTGACAACAAGCTTCGGGCCTTGAAACCTCTCCCCACGGCTTGGACGACCTCTTCACGCCCTTCTCGGCGGGAGGAGGTCGTTTCGGCCCGGTTACGAACTGGACACTGGCGGTTCAGCCATCGCCATCTGCTGACGGCTGCGCCGGCGCCGTTCTGCCCATGTGGGCAACTGCTGACAGTGCGCCACATTTTAACGTCCTGTCCGAATTTTAATACACTGCGCGTTGATATTGGCCTGCCATGTACTCTGGATGCCATTTTAGTGGATGACCCAGGAGCAGCATCTCCAGCATCTCGCGTTCTTCGTTTTATCCACTTGAAAAACCTGTCTAAGGACATTTGATTATGCTGTTTTCTTTTAATGGTTCAAATGTCTCTGAGCACTATGGGACTCAACTGCTGAGGTCATTAGTCCCCTAGAACTTAGAACTAGTTAAACCTAACTAACCTAAGGACATCACAAACATCCATGCCCGAGGCAGGATTCGAACCTGCGACCGTAGCGGTCTTGCGGTTCCAGACTGCAGCGCCTTTAACCGCACGGCCACTTCGGCCGGCTTCTTTTAATCCCTTGCCTGTTAATGTGCCTTTTATAGTATTGTCCCTTTTAGTTGCTGTTTTAACCTTGTGCCTCGCAGTGCATTCATAACTTAGTCTGGGCGCTAATGACCACTATAGTTGTGCGCCCTAAAAAAAAAGTACAGTTTTTAGAATCGCTACTAGCCACTATCCTAAACACATGCACTAAAAGATAGAAACGGAGATTAAGCTGTGACAAAACGAACAGCCATAAATGAAGAAGAAGCATACAATAGATACTTAGGTGAAAGAAGTTACTGGATAGCGATATGCACATATGCATATTGCGCTAGTATCGCGTATACAACGTATAAAAGGACTGCTTTGGCAGAGCTGTTATTTGTACTCAAGTGATTAGTGTGAAAAGGTGATTATCGCAACGACGGGTATTAACAGACTTTGAATGCGGAGTGGTAGTTGGAGCTAGACGCATGGGACATTCCATTTCTGAAATCATTAGGGAATTCAATATTTTGAGATCCACAGTGTCAAGTGTGTGCCAAGCATACCACATTCGATGTATTAACTCTCACCACGGAGGACGTAGTGACTGACGGCCTTTACTTAACGTCCGAAAGCAGCGGCGTTGGCGCAGAGTTGTCGGTGCTAACAGACAAGCGACAATGCGTGAATTAACCGCAGAAATGTATGTGGGACGTACGACGAACGTATCCGTTAGGACAGGGCGGCGAAATTTGATATTAATGGACTATGGCAGAACACGATCGACACGAGTGCCTTTGCTAACAGCACGAATTCGCCTGCAACGTCTCTCCTGGGCCCGTGACCATTACGGTTGGATCCTAGACAGCTGGAAAACTACTCCCTGGTGAGATGAATCCAAGTAAGATATGATGGTAGGGTTCGAGTGTGCCGCAGATCCTACGAAGCCATGGACACAAGTTGTCAAAGAGGCACTGCCGAGGTGGTGGTGGCCCCTTAATGGCGTGGGCTGTGTCTACATGGAGTGAACTGTGTCCTCTGTATGTTCGGCTATTTGGAGACCATTTGTATCCGTTCATAGACGTCATGTTTCCAATCAACTACGGAATTTTTATGGAAGACAAAGTGCCATGTCACCGGGGTACAATTGTCGATAGGTTTGAAGAACGTTCTGAAGAGTTGGAGCGAATGGATTGGCCATCCAGATCGCCCGACATGAATCCCATCGAACATTTCTGGGACATAATCGAGGGGGCGGCTCGTGTACAAAATCTCGCACCGCCAACACTTTCGTAGTTTTGAACGGCTATAGAGACTGCGTGGTCTAATACGAGTATTTATGCTGGCGACTTCTGTCGACTGGTTGAATCCATGCCACGTCGACCTGCTGCACTAAGCAGGCCAAAAAATGGTCTGACACAATATCAGGAGATATCCCATGACCTTTCTCCCTCAGTGGATACGAACCACTGCAACCACTGCCGCCGAAATTTGAGGTTCATATCAGTAATTAAAATAGTACAGAGCTATTTATAAGAACCACCGGGGTTTCAGAAGATCACTGTTGGAAACTAGGCACATAGGAAATAGACACACGTAAGTGGATAGAGAAACTATGCAGTTTTGAACCCATGTTACGCTTGCAAACGTCATTACGTGCATGTGGTTCGTTGAAATCACTGACACAAACTGTCACGGAATGCGCGACGGAAACCGTCTTTGGAAATCTTTTTATTGGTTTGCCTGTCTCAAGGCGCGGACTAATTCGATGTGACAATGTGTAGTAGATGATTTGTCCACAAGTACTGACACTCCCCCTCGTATAACTAAGACACGGTGTGCACTACAAATCAGAATTTGGAGAGAAGCTCATTTTTCTGTACAGTCCTGATCATCTTCAATTCCCGCTAGTGATTGTGGTTAATATAAGGGTCGATCAAAAAATTTTCACCTGAGGGCGTTGCTGCAGCGTATTTGCAACGTACGCTATTGACCATTAAAATTGCTACACCAAGAAGAAATTCAGATGATAAACGTGTTTTCATTGGACAAATATATTATACTAGAACTGACATGTGATTACATTTTCACGCAATTTGCGTGCATAGATCCTGAGAAATCAGTACCCAGAACAATAACCTCTGGCCGTAATAACGGCCTTGATACGCCTCGGAATTGAGTCAAACACAGATTGTATGTCATGTACAGGGGAAGCTGCCCATGCAGCTTCAACATGATACCACACTTCATCAAGAGTAGTGACAGGCGTATTGTGACGAGCCAGTTGCTCGGCCACCATTGACCAGACGTTTTCAGTTGGTGAGAGATCTGGAGAATGTGCTGGCCAGGGCAGCAGTCGAACATTTTCTGTATCCAGAAAGGCCCGCACAGGACGTGCAACATGCTGTCGTGCATTATCCTGCTGAAATGTAGGGTTTCGCAAGGATCGAATGAAGGTTAGAGCCACGGGTCGTAACACACCTGAAATGTAACGTCCACAGTTCAAAGTGCCGTCAATGCGAACAAGAGGTGACCGAGACGTGTAACCAATGGTACCCCATACCATCACGCCGGGTGAAAAAATGGCGTTTTACCATTCGTGCACCCAGTTTCGCCGTTGAGTACCCCAACGCAGGCGCTCCTGTCTGTGAAGCAGCGTCAAGGGTTACTGCACCCATGGTCTCCGAGCTGATAGTCCATGCAGCTGAAAACGTCGTCGAACTGTTCGTGCAGATGGTTGTTGTCTTGCAAACGTCCCCATCTGTTGACTCAGGGATCGAGACGTGTCTGCACGATCCGTTACAGCCATGCGGATAAGATGCCTGTAATCTCGACTGCTAGTGATACGAGGCCGTTGGGATCCAGCACGACGTTCCGTATTACCCTCCTGAACGCACCGATTCCATACACTGCTAACAGTCATTGAATCTCGACCAACCCGAGCAGCAATTTCGCGATACGGTAAACCGAATCGCGATAGGCTACAATCCGACCTTTATCAAAGTCGGAAACGTGATAGTACGCATTTCTTCTCCTTACACTAGACATCACAACAACGTTTCACAATGCAACGCCGGTCAACTGCTGTTTGTGTATGAGAAATCGGATGGAAACTTTCCTCATGTCAGCACGTTGTAGGTGTCGCCACCGGCGCCAACCTTGTGTGAATGCTCTGAAAAGCTATTCATTTGCGCATCACAGCACCTTCTTCCTGTCGGTTAAATTTCGCTTCTGTAACACCTCATCTTCGTGGTGTGCGTCAGTGGTGTGTATATAAGCAGCGATATGCAGGCAAGGGATTAGCGTAGCATTTGTGTCTTTTAGATGTGCGTGCGGTAAATGCGGAAACGTGAACAATGGCGACGCTAAAACCAAACGCGTCCAAACACGACTAACGCGCTGTTCGTTTCTTGGCTGCCGAAGGAAAAACACCAATAGCCATACACTGTCGAATGGAGAATGTGTATGGGGCAGCGTGTTTGTTGAAACCCACCATTGTCAAATGGTGTGCCAAGTTCTGTGCTGGAAATCAGTGGAGGGACGAAGTTCTTTTCGCGAAACGCTATTGAGAAAGTTCAGAGAACCGCTATTTGCGCCAGACTGTAGAACGATTCTACTGCCACCATCGTATGCGATTATCACGTCTTCAGTCCTTTAAATGATTCAAATGGCTCTGAGCACTATTGGACTCAACTGCTGAGGTTATTAGTCCCCTAGAACTTAGAACTAGTTAAACCTAACTAACCTAAGGACATCACAAACATCCATGCCCGAGGCAGGATTCGAACCTGCGACCGTAGCAGTCTTGCGGTTCCAGACTGCAGCGCCTTTAACCGCACGGCCACTTCGGCCGGCTTTCAGTCCTTTAAAAAAGGCCTTGAAAGGCCAACTATTCCCGTCGGATGAGGATGTGCAGAAGGCAGTTACGGACTCCTTCGCACAACAGGACACGGTTCAAATGGTTCAAATGGCTCTGAGCACTATGGGACTTAACAGCTGTGGTCATCAGTCCCCTAGAACTTAGAACTACTTAAACCTAACTAACCTAAGGACATCACACACATCCATGCCCGAGGCAGGATTCGAACCTGCGACCGTAGCAGTCGCGCGGTTCCGGACTGCGCGCCTAGAACTGCGAGACCACCGCGGCCGGCCAGGACACGGTATTTTTACCAGACGGGTATCTTCAACCTGGTACGTTGGTAGGATGATTGCCTCAGTACTCAAGGCGATTTTACCTGATTGGAATTCAGATTCCATATCGTACTGCTTTCGAACGGAAGCTTTTAGATCGCCCCCTTACAATAATAAGAAACCATCGCAGCTGTATTGACACAGGTTTGTTGTGAGTCGAGTGTGCACTGCTTGGCAAACAGCTCGCACCCAGCGATCTACGTGCTTCTGCCACATGGTCGATGGAGTGACGTCATGTTCCAGAATTTACCAAGAACAACTATGTGAGGGTATCTTATGAAAACTGTCGGCAGTGTAACATGATGGTGTTCTAGTCAACGAAATCTCCCACGACGTGATAAATGTATATCAGTACAGCTGTGGTTGTTTCTTAACCCTTTGCCTCCCATTAATATAAAACAATCTCGAAGTTTTTCGCAAAATTGTTCTTTATCTTCACCGTAAGGAACAAGAAACATAAAGAAATTGGCAAACAGCGAAGAATAAATCGTTTTAAAGTTGTCGTTTCGCTTTGGAACCCTAGGACATACAGCAATTTCACATTTTTCGTAGACGCTACCTGACATCTCGAAACTGTCATAAACTGATAATGCCTAAAAGAAGTTCTAGTTCTAAATAACAAGCAAGAATGTGCCAAAAATTTAATAAATCTATATAAAAGTACATACAGATCCAGCAGCGGTTTCATTTCGAAACCACTCATAACCGCAGTTGTATAAACCCAAATTTATGTTATACAACCACTTTAGATATACTTACTTCACTGTCATGATCTCCTCAATGTGAACACTGTAAAAAAAAAAAAAAAAAAAAAAAAAAAAAAAAAAAAAAAAAAAAAAAAACCACACGTTACAAACTTATACAATGACAAACCTCAATCTCAGCGGCGACTGTTGTTTTGAACGCATTAATGAATGTTCCAGTGCGCTGCATTGGTAAAAGTGCCTCAGTATACCACCAGATGTCTCTGTCTTGCAATAGCATCGGTAGTTTCAAGCGAAAGGCATGACACTTAAAAAAATAGTATTATTAAAACTGTGATTTCAGGTAGAAATCATGGTACTCAAAGGGTTAAACCCCGGGGGTACTTTTGAGTAACACTGTATATGAAATACATGTGATTAGAATACTGACTGTTAATTGGAAAAGAATGATGAGCGATGCCCCAGTTTCATCATATTTGTATTCATAAAAGTAAAAACTACGAGAATAAACTATTTTCATTAACAAAGGTTTTCTCAGTTTTGGGCCGTTTCATCAAAAATGTCTGTGAAATCCTATGGGACTTAACTGCTAAGGTCATCAGTCCCTAAGCTTACAGACTACGTAACTTAAATAATCCTAAGGACAAACACAGACACCTATGCCCGAGGGAGGACTCGAAGCTCCGCCGGGACCAGCCGCACAGTCCATGACTGCAGCGCCAGAGACCGCTCGGCTAATCCCGCGCGGCTGCCGTTTTATCGAATATTTTTGGTAGTATTAGGTATTTGCTGTGTTATAGTTTAAACAGTTTAGATCATGCTAGAAATATTTGTAGAGAGTTAACAAATATTAGCTTGTGCTGAATTCATCAGTGCAAGTGTCGACCGTAGAAAATAGTGATACTCTGAACAGATTATAGAAAACGTTGAGCGGAGAAGATAAGAGTATGCTAAATTGATTATAGAGGATATAGAGCGTAGTAGTTTCGTAGGGATAAAAAGGTAGGAAGACATTAGAACATGTGTCAGACTGACTTCAGAATGATGATTAAAATTACGTTACTTCGTATTACAATAGAACCTCACTAATCCGTCCCCTATGGGACTGATAGCAAGGTCGGAACGCAAAAAAGTTCTGATTATCAGAGGAACACTTTCATTGAGACATAACGTCACAATACAGTATAGTACAACTGTAATGCCGGCCGGTGTGGCCGTGCGGTTCTAGGCGCTACAGTCTGGAACTGCGTGACCGCTACGGTCGCAGGTTCGAATCCTGCCTTGGGCATGGATGTGTGTGATGTCCGTAGGTTAGTTAGGTTTAAGTAGTTCTAAGCTCTAGGGGACTGATGACCACAGATGTTAAGTCCCATAGTGCTCAGAGCCATTTGAACCATTTGAACAACTGTAATTTTCCTCTGGAAATACTGTGTGAAACACGTTAAAACAATAACAAAACGAAAAGAAAACGTTGAGACATAAGAAATCTTACACGAAATTGCAAGGTACAATAGTGCAGATAGTTCAAAGTGTACCGTACATAACACATTGTTACTGTGAGTAAAAGTTTAACATTCGTACACTCGTTATTACATTACGGCCTTGACACAGAACTGATTCGCACTTCACAACTGAAAATATAAGAAACCACACGGTAAAAAATGTTCTGTTCTTCAGCAGGACGAAAAAGTCTGTAATGTTCTTTTGCTTATCAGACGACGGCCTTGATTTCACTGCGATGTCCAGACATTTCCTAATACACAAAGTATCTATTGGGGTAGACGTAGAGCTACATTAGATGTACTGAACGGCTATATCAAAAGCAGTTTAAGCATTTACGTGTGATAACCGAGCTGCAGGTTCATCGTCTTCGTTGTCGTCCTCATGTTTCTCGTTCCCATCGGTTGTTTCAGTTACAGCTTTAATGATTCGGTCGTCAGTTGATTCAGCTTCTGTTGTGCTGCAAGAGCCAGCTGATCCGATCCAGTCACTCACGTCATTAGGCTCACTATACGGTTGTAAACGCAGCGTCACACGTTTACGTTTAATTGTTGTCATAATTTACTTTTACACTCTTTGATATACACTGCTGGCCACCGTAAATGCAGCACCCTGAAGGAAGCATCCGAATCAAGTGAAATTTACACCATGGGTTTGCAGTGATGAGATATGCAACTGATTAGAATTTCAGCGCAGACGCACATCACGCGTGCCTGTGGCGCCACCTCATAGCGCCATTTAAGGCTTGGCGATTTCGACGAGTGTACGTTCGGCACGTGTGTTTACCTTGTGGTTGTTTCACAAGACGATCAGTTATGCCTCGTAGACAACAGCAAACATCTTTTGATCAAGTATCCGAGTTCGACAGAGGAAGGATAGTGGCTTACCAAGATTGTGGATTATCATACAGAGAAATCGCTAGTTGTGTTGGACGAAACCAAACAACTGTAACGCGGATATGTGACCGTTAGATGCAGGAGGGTACGACGGACCGACGTGGTCGATCGCATTCACCTCGGTGCACCACTGCACGTGCTGATAGGCAAATTGTGGGCATGGCAGTGACGGATCGCTCAGTGACATCCCGAACCATAGCACAGCACATTGCGTCTGTAACGCATCATCCAGTGTCTGCGCGTACCATTCGACGCCGTTTACAGCAGAGTGGTCTGTCCGCAAGGCGTCCATTGCTTCGTCTACCATTGACGCAGAACCACAGACGTCTCCGTCGCCAATGGTGTGCTGACAGACGGATGTGGACGGCAGAATGGAATGACGTTGTCTTTACTGACGAGGCACGCTTCTGTCTGCAGCAGCACGATGGTCGGATTCGAGTGTGGAGACACCGTGGAGAGAGGATGCTGGACAGCTGCATTATGCACCGCTACGCTGGTCTTGCACCGGGTATTATGGTATGGGGCGGTGTTGGATATTACTCTCGCACGCCTCTAGTATGCATTGCCGGTACTTTAAATAGCCGGCGCTACATATCCGAGGTGCTGGAGCCAGTTGTCCTTCCTTACCCTTCAGGGCTCGGCCACAGCCATATTTCAACAGGATAATGCGCGACCACACGTGGCACGCATTGTCCAAAGGTTCTTCGTCAATAACCAGATTGAATTGCTTCCCTGGCCGGCTCGCTCTCCGGATCTTTCACTGATAGAAAACATGTGGTCCATGGTTGCTCAACGAGTGACCCAGGTTACATCCCCAGCTGCCACACCAGATGATCTTTGGCAACGTGTGGAAGCTGCTTGGGCTGCAGTACCCCAGGAACACATCCAACGTCTCTTTGACTCAATGCCGAGACGTGTGGCAGCGGTGATCTCCAACAATGGCGGCTACTCTGGCTACTGATTCTGGCAGGAACCACATGTCACAGACGTCTGTAAACGTAATCATTTGATACTTGGTCAACATGTTATCTACAAAATAAATCTTGTTGTGCTACCTCTTGTCTTTCTTGGTGTTGCATTTACGGTGGTCAGCAGTGTATAAGAAGATCACTGTCACTTATTTGTAAGTCATCGACAAATCCAGACCGAACTGTAGCAACGGTCCGTGTCCGTAAACAAACGCTGGAAATGGGACGGTCAGACTAAGCGGGGACTCGGACCATCCGAGGTCGGATTAGTGGGGTTCTACTGTAGTCAGATCCTGTTTCACTGCGTATTAACTAAGCGACCGTCGATCTGTAGAAGCAAACTCCACAGCTTCACCGTTAGTAATTCAGTATTCGAACATTCTAAAACAAAAAACAGCGGGTGTTTGGTGGTACAGTGGTTTTAGTGTAATGAGAGACGGAAGCCTTGCGTGAAAAACTGAGATGTCACCATAATAATTACGACATGATGTAAGGAGATAGCTACTCTAAGAACGTACCCTAATATTTGTAGAAAAGTGACAGTATTTACCTTTTGTGTTTGTCGGCTTCTTCTGTAGAACTGTTCTCATCAAGCCATGAAAATATAATCTTACCTACTCAGCGTTTTATATTTGCAGACTGGAGTCACTGCGAGGCTGATGTAACGCCATATATCTTCAGCTTGTTCCCGGAATATAGATGTTAGCATACAAAACAAAGCAGGGCGTAAGTCTTTCGTTTGCCGTGGACAATGTCAACCGATCCGGTGTGACTGCGTAATATCCTGTTCTGGCTGAACTGCGAATCAACGAGTGACGTCATTTCTCTACTTTGTATACGTTCGTAACTGAGAAACTCTCACTCTAAGACTCTTTTTAGTAACTGATGACTGTTTCCAGCGGGTGCGATAACAGGGCTGTAGCGATCCTCAGAAAGATGATGCTTGCTTGTGGCTACACCAGTGATACAGTACAAACATTTCTTTTACTGAAGTTTCACTGCAAAACTTAGATTGTTTTGATTTTAACAAGTCAAAACTACTCCTGTTTTTGGCCTGTTTGTGATCTCGTGCCTGTAATTTGTTTTGTCTTTCCGAGAGACACTCAATTTTCCCTTATTTGACCTCCTGTTTAGCTTTGTTTAACGATCTAAAATGTATGTTTACATTGTGCGGTTAACTGTAAGGAGAACGTACATTAATGCATATTTACAGATTTAAAAACTCAAGCTGTCACAATGTTTTCCACTGTAAAATTTTAAAAAACAGCAGTAGAAGAAAGTTACACATTTTTGTGTAATCAAATCACACTTTTTCTGAAATTTAATCATAATCAGTACATAAAAATGAAAATATGAGCACCATTAAAACCTACAGATTTTTCCCTGTACTCTTAAAATTATTAAGAATCTCCTCATAAAGACAAACGTCTTTAATAAATAAAATCGAAGCAGCTCACTGATTCAGAATAACACTCACATACTGGAGAAAGGTAAATGTTGATTCTGTACAGATATAGAGAAAACAGGCGAAGTTAACATGGATTCGAAAGGTTTAATGACGCATAATATTCACCTTCCGTTTGTCGTGACACGTTCCACATCTGTTATCAGTAATGTTTTCCGCGGCTCTTGACCTAACGTACGTGGTCTTTATACGGCAATTTCAAATCGAGGACACTTCCTCTAGAGGCTATTTGCTTCGCTACCACGTCAGTCTCCTCATTATAGCGGATTCCGGTGTGGGAACGCACCCAAAGCAGATGGACAGTCTGCACCCTCCGCTTGCTGCAAACATATTCCAGCATCACATGTAATATATAATAACGATTGATTATTTTATGCACTCTCCGGTGCTGAATCTTTTTAATAACACTCTCGGCGTCGAACCCGATTAATATCTTTAGGAAGGAACCTGAAGATACAAACTTGACTGCTTTCAAATTTGCCAATGTCTGCACGGTAAAAATTGAAGTGTTTTAGGTGTTTTGAAGAGCTTACGGCTTTAGAGCTGAGGCCACAGAAAAGCACATCCAGTGTATTCTCCTTGGGAAGTTTCGGATTCATCTGAATATACACAGTTACTAAGTCACTGAGCTTAGAGGTGATAGAAACTGCGATTTGTATTTATACTTTACGAGTTTGTCGTATTAAAATTATATACTGTAATCTGGTAGCTGAATGTGTCATGATCATATACAAATAAAGGCAAATGCGAGGAATATATTACAGAATGTAAGATAGGAGGCCACTTTTTAAAGTTGGTACAAACGGCCAGAACTTTACTTCTCTTGGGGGCAATCTACAATTCGTAAATGCAGTCTATACTTTTATGGAAAGCTATCCATGTATGCAAAGCCTTGAATAAAAAACTTATCTGACAGCATTTGACATCTACAGCTACACTAACAGGCGTTTGTAGGAGCTGAACGCATGGCTCCTAAACAGCTGCGAATGGCTCTGTGCTGAAGAGTAATTTGGCTACATAAATCGTACACACTTGGTGATCGTGTCTCAATCCATAGTTCGGTGGAGATCGAATAATCCCTCGGCAGATAGTGAATAGAATATTTTGATGCGCTTCCCACGACAGACAGTTGGATAAAAAAATTATATTTAATATTGCTTCACGCTTTTCAACAGTGGATTGTATATGAATTGTCCAGCTTACCCGTGAGTGAAGTATTATTTCGAGGAAGTGAGGACGAGATTTTATCTGAAAAATGTGCTTTCCACGTATGACTTGAGCATTCGATTTGTAAAAATGTACGATTGACTTCTCAACTGAAATCTCCAGCCCGTCGGTAGAAACGCAATCATCCACCTGTTCTGTGGTAGTAAGTAATTCCGATTCGGACCGAAGATACGAATTCGCAGTTAGATGAACACATACGCTGAGATGACAAAGGCCAGGGGATGGCGATATGCACATATAGATATGACGGGAGGTATAAAACGGCAATGCATTATCGGAGCTGTCATTTGTTCTCAGATGATTCATTTTAAAAGGTTTCCGATGAAATTATGGCCGAACGGCGGGAGTTAACAGACTTTGAGGGCGGAACGGTTGTTGGACTTGAGGCATGGGACATTCCATTTCGGAAATCGTTACGGAATTCAATATTCCTAGATCCACAGTGCCAAGAGTGTGCCGAGGATACCAAATTTCATGCATCACCTCTCACCACGGACAACGCAGTGGCTGACAGCCTTCAGTTAACGACAGAGAGCAGCGGCGTGTGCGTAGACTTGTCAGCGTTAAAGAAAAGTGAGCTACCCGCAGAAATGTGGAACATACGACGGACGTATCCGTTAGAGTGTGCGCCGAAATTCGGCGTTAATGAATTATGGCAGCAGAAGACCGAAGCGACCGCCTTTGTTGACAACACTACATCGCCTGCAGCACCTCTCCTGGGCTCGTGATTATATCACTTGGACCCTAGACGACTGGAAATGGAAAAGAGTTCTGATATCAATTGATCAGAGCTAATGGTAGGGTTCGAGTGTGGAGCAGAACCCCAGAAGCCATGGAACTAAGTTGCCAACAAGATTCTGTGAAGGCTGCTGGTGGCTCCATAATGGTGTGGGCTGTGTTTACATGGAATGGACTTGGACCTCTGGTTCCGCCAGGGTAGCCGAGACCTTCCTGGACGCGGATACGCGCGTCGGCCCCGGATCGAATCCGCCCGGCAGATTAACGACGACGGCCGATGTGTCGGCAAGCCTGGATGTGGTTTTTAGGCGGTTTTCCACATCCCGCTAGATGACTACCGGGCTGGTCCCCTCGTCCCGCCTCAGTCACACGACTCGCAGACAATTGAAACACATTCACATTATTTCACGATTTACGCTAGATGCAGACAGCTGGGGTACACTAATTCCATCCCAGGGGTATGGGGTGGCGGCAGGAAGGGCATCCAGCCACCCCTAACATTAACCATGCCAAATCCGTACTTAACCCTGCCGACAATGCGTCCAATGTGGGATAAAGGCGGTAGCGAAAGAAAGAAAGGACTTGGTCCTCTGGTCCAACTGAACCGATTGACTGGAAATGGTTATATTCGGCTACTTGGAGGCCATTTGCAGCCATTGATGGACGCAATGTCCCAAAACAATGATGGAATTTTTATGGATGATAATGCGCCATGTCACCTGGCCAGAATTGTTCGCAATTGGTTTGAAGAACATTCTGGACAGTTCGAGCGAATGATTTGGCCACTCACAAAGCCCGACATGAATCCCATCGAACACTTATGGGGCGTAATCAGTAAGTCAGTTTGTGATCAAAGTCCTGCACCTGCAACACTTTTGTAACTGTAGGTATCTGTAGAGGCTGCATGGCTCAATATTTCCACTGGGGACCTCCAAAGACTTGTTTAGTCCATGCCGTGTCGAGCTACCAGGCAAAAGGAGGTTCGACACGATATTAGGAGATTCCCATGACTTTTGTCAGCTCAGTCTACATGGTCTGCATACTATAATATGTTTGTGGGGAGAGTGGTTGTTCGTTCTAAGTCATGAGTCACCAGACTACACACACGAGGACTTTTTGGTAGCAGGAACACAACAGTGACGTTGCTCTATAGTCTATACCCTGTTTTTTTTCTATAGAGCACGTACGTTTTTTAATGGTGAAGGTACTATAAACAAGGATATTATCATTGTTTCATTGGACAGTCATTCAACGTTTTTGTCTGAAGCACGATCTATAGTATCAATCTCCCTCTAGACTCCATTTTTTCTCTTTCGGAGTCCTTTTACAATTGTGTACATTGCATCAATTCATTTTTGTCTTGTAGCCCCACAAAACACAGCTTCGTTATAGGCAATCTTCTTTCAACAAACGGTCGTTTCGTACACTCATTGCTATACTACAACGACACCATCGTACACTCAAGTTCTGTGCTAAGTCACAACTAGCCTTACACTTCTGTAAAGCTCTCCTCTCATTGGAAGTGGAAACGTGCATGGACGAGGAGCTGGTGACGTTACAGCGTGGAATTCCACGTTCCATTACACTGGCAAGCGCGAAAATCTGCCATGTCGCTTTGTCCGTTGTAAATAGCCTGAAATGTTTAAGTTCAGTTCATCTGAAACGCTATGGGCCTCCCAATGCCTTTGTGCTATGAGGTAGCAGTAATAGCTGACGATTAAGTGCAATTTTTACACTGATCAGACTTGTCTTTGTTCCAGTGGAACAACGTGGTGCAATTCACCCGCCACAGAAATTTTCCATCAAGTTTAAGTTAGAATAACTTGCCCATACTTCGTGTAAAAGTAAGGGTGATTGTTTCTTTATGCGAGTACGTTTTTCAATTTCTTTACGCCCTTGATTTGTAAAC
Source organism: Schistocerca americana (assembly GCF_021461395.2). NCBI lineage: Eukaryota > Metazoa > Arthropoda > Insecta > Orthoptera > Acrididae > Schistocerca > Schistocerca americana. The sequence goes on from NC_060120.1 coordinate 909,833,791, forward strand.
TGAACGTCGCGCCCTTTGTTCGAATTGTAAGAAGAGCCACGTGCTCAACCTCTCCTGTATAATCAGTTTCTTTCGTTGTGACCTTAAGTAATTACTTGTTATGATATTATTTGAGAATTCTCGAAGTTTTCATGCAAGTGCGGAAATCTGGCGTAATAAATTATGTGGAACCAAGTGGGTGTGGATTAGGTGGAGGCCTTCAGCCGGACCAGATTATTCCTCATCGATTTGATTTATACGGCTGCTATTCTGTGATAGAAATGTGCTCTCTGTGCCCACTTTTCCTTCTTTGCATTCGAGTGCTGGTGGTGGTTCTCGCCTGAGTCCATCTTTTGAGTCTCAGCTAAGTAACTGAGCGTATGGCCATTTCCTTATTATTGCATGTCGTTTTCCTTCCGTTGAATTTCACAAGTGTTACGATCTTCTCATTAAAGAGTAACAAGTTACTTTGTTCCAGTATAAGGCAACCGTTTCCTCTTATAATGTAACTAATTCCCTCCATTATTGAGCACTGCTAATTGAATAAACCAGTGATAAGTTGTATACCATCAATCCTGCGTATTGTTTCGTGATCGTTAGGTCAATACCTGATTTCAGTTGTAAAATCAATATGAATTCTCTGTTATATCTTTTGATGAGTCATTGCATAAGGGCAGTGATAAATGAGAAGGTGAAAATCACTTAAGTGATCAAAAAAAGAGGGGGAAACAATTGTAAATACCTTTTTATAAACATTTTCCAGTTAGGTCGGTTCCCTTGTCTTAAGAATCGCTTTAGGCTGGTGGCGACCCTGAAACGCTATCATATTAGTTGTAAGTCTGAATGCCCCCAAGGTACTAAAAGTAGCATACCGATACATTGGTCCTAGGTCAAGTTGCTAGTGCAGACTCCGTGCAAGACCTAAACATCCTACTTATACATAATTATATGTATCAGATAATGAAATCTGTAGTTGCAGTCTTTCAACACACCGTTCCATATAACTGACACGTTACTCCCATGTTGAAGGCGTAGCATACTTGACAGCGATGTAAATTATAAAGAGGAAACCAGTAGGTTCGCGTATAACTACTTATAATTTTTTTACCATCTGTTTTTTAAATATTGTAGGGTCTTTCTTATTAATTTAATAGGAGACGGTGTTATTAATTATTAATTTGTTGCACTGACCAAAGACTGGAATGATTAAGTGACTATAAGTCTTAACGTGATTGCCAATCTATTTCAGAAAGTAAACATAAGTTAGTCATTGGAAATTCTTGGTATTATGAAACTTCGTGTAAAATATATCTAACTATATCGTGGTTTTATGGGCTTCTTCACATTTTGATTTTGCCTGTAAATATATTTTTCATTGATGGTTAGTAGCTTCGAAAAAATCTCCTGTTCCATTCGAATGAAATTACGAAACGAACCTCGATCTTCAAACCTATGCGATGAAGTACATTACTGTACTTCAAAGTGGTGGTAGTCGATACAGCATTGAGAATATGAATATTGTCGATGCGCAACGGACATTAGACATAATACTTTAACTCTGTTTAGTTTAAAAGCGAAAACATTATAAAGATTCAACTTCTACTAGTACGTATCTTAGCATATGTAGTGGTCCTCTACCTGCAGTTCGCTATTTAAGCCATCTACAAGTCCAGAATCCTCTTCGCGATGTTATCCGCTCTTCTTCGACGATAGCAAACAGAGCTAACGTATCTATTTCACACACTTCCATTTTCGTAAACAAACTGTGTGATTTGCGCGGCAAATGCAGCCGAGAACTGGCCCAGGAGATCGCAGCTGTCGGAAAATTTGATGGTGAGGAGCACGTTATGTTCCGTGAGATGTAGCAGATCGTTTGAGAGGGCGCAACTACCACGATGGATACCATATCTGTCAGGTTTCGTGATGAGAAACGCGGCCCGTGTGAGGACGTTTTAGAAGAGAATGAGTCGACAAGTAGGAAGCGACGGCAGCAACACCGCCCTCAAACTTCTCATACTCGCAGGACTGCAGCAGGAAGGAGGGAAGACGGTATGGCACTGACGTCACCGCGGCGCCTTGATTTCTAATGTATGCAACCCTCGACGTTTGACTCGTACTGTCTCCTGTTCTGATTTATAGTTGAAACCCGTTGCTAGTAAACAGAGTATTGGTCTTCGATAACAGCAAGAGACCACTGAGCTTAAGGCCAGGTTCTCACTCAAAATGGCCGAATATTCGATTTTTGTTAATCGCGTTTTTTGAATGGTACAGGGTGACAATTATTGAACTATATGAAAAAATTAAATTAATTACAAACTAGGCGTGCACACAATTTATTCAACACATTAACGTCACTACAGTTGTTCTAATTCAGGTTATGACGTGCTCGATATGCCTGCCATCATTGCGATGATGTGGCGGTGACCAATAGCCAAATTCTGCATGACCCGTTGAAGTGTCGGAATATCAGTGCTGTCGATGACTTCCTGAATGGCTGTTTACAGCTCAGCAGTGGTTTTGGGGTTATTGCTGTACACTTTGTCTTTAATACAGCCCCACAGAAAGGAGTCGCATGTGTTCAGATCTGGAGAATATGGCAACTAATCGAGGCCCTTGCCAGTGGCCTCTGGCTACCCCAGAGCCAGAATGCGGTCCCCAAAGTCCTCCTCCAGGACATCAAACACTCTCCTGCTTCGATGGGGGTCGCGCTCCATCTTGCATGAACCACATCTTGTCGAAATCAGGGGCACTTTGGATAATGAGGATGAAATCATCTTCCAAAAGCTTCACATGCCGTGCAGTAGTCACCGAGCTGTCAAGGAATATCCCATCGATTATTCCGTGAGTGGACATTGCACACTACACAGTCACCCATCGAGGGTGAAGAGACTTCCCGATCGCGAAATGCAGATTCTCAGTTCCCCTATTGCGCCAATTTTGCTTATTGACGAACCCATCCAAACACAAGTGGGCTTCGTCACTAAACCAAACAATATAATGCGCATACTAATTCCCATCATGCCGCACAGCCAACCGTGCAGTGTGAATGTACTAATGCAAATCGTTAAGAAATTATGACGATTTTGTTTCATACAATTCAATAACTGTCACCCTGTATATGTGTCTAGAATTTTGGGACGGAAGCGTTTTTTAATCTGCGCATTACACAAATTTATGCAGGCCACTGTTCGAAGCAGTGTGACGGTTGCCGTGGGACGCTTTCAGCCAGAGACTCCTGATTCCACTAGAAAAGTTGTCGTGCCGTGACGCAGTGTTCACAAACTGACTTATATTACAGTATGCATGCAAAACATATTCGCCGAAAAAGTCGACGGACAACGTGCGCAGGATGCTGTACGCAGCTTCCCCAGCTCAGCTGGGTCGGCTTTTCTCGCGAAGAAGACCGAGGTAATTGTTCTCCAGGAACAATTCGAGATACAGCAAGGGTTGGTAGACGGTCCTGGAATTGAAGAATAAACGTAAGTAACGAAAACAATTTTTTGGTCAAATTTTGGTCAGAATTGATCAAAACATAATTTTTGGCCCGCCAGATTGGATTAGAGGCAACGGCCTTGCCGCAGTGGATACACCGGTTCCCGTGGGATCACCGAGGTTAAGCGCTGTCGGGCGTGGCTGGCACTTGGATGGATGACCATCCAGCCGCCATGCGCTGTTGTCATTTTTTGGGGTGCACTGAGCCTCGTGATGCCAATTGAGGAGCTACTCGACCGAATAGTAGCGGCTCCGGTCGAGGACAACCATCATAACGACCGGGAGAGCGGTGTGCGGGACCACACGCCCCTCCTGTCCGCATCCTCAACTGAGGATGACACGGCGGTCGGATGGTCCCGATGGGCCAGTTGTGGCCTGAAGACGGAGTGCTGTATATTGGATTAGCCATTTTGAATTTCGAAAATCTAGTTTTTGCGCAGATTGAACTAATAATATATATAAAAGTTATCCCTAAACTGTAAACAGGTTTTTCTCAAGGAATGATTGGTCAAAACTGAGTGCAGACCAAAATAAAAACGGTTCAGCCTATCAACTTCTACGTTTGATCCCCGAAAGTAAACACTTTTCTTCGTAGCTTATACCTATAATATAGGAAATATCTTGATGTTAACTATCTTTTGTAAAGCCGTAAAGAGTGAAGAAAACCACAAAAAATCGAATTGTTTTTAGCAACATATCGTTAAATTTAAGGTTAATTCATTCTTGTTAGGTATAAGCTCCCATACAGTTAGTGTAGTATCTACTGATGTTATACATTTTCGACTTCGGATAACTCCTGAGGAGCTACACTGCATGCTGTCTGTGTACTTCAAACTCGCAGGCTTTTGATCAAACCATAATTACGGGTCCCATTTTTTCGTGTTGAAAATCTAACATAAAGTTTAAAGTATGATCAATCATAATCCCCAAACAGACCCTTTCTAAGTCTTTTCATTGTCTCAAAAAAATTTCCAAACTTTGCCTATTTTTTGCTCATTTTAATAAGAACCCGGTCTCAATGTTAACACCTGACGAACGTATCACCACCAACTGCGTAACATGCTTTCAGTGCATTCGAAACTGCAGAGAAATTTGGCGGTCGCCTTTCCAGCCAGATGCTTGCTAAGTGGTAACGTATTTCAATACCGGGGTTCCCACCGGTCACTGCACAGGCGTACATTAGCGATCTTGACTTTGGAGGTAGATTGTACCCTAAACTGATAATTAATGAGTGGAGTTGTTAGGCGAATAAATCGCTGTTCACTACCTACGTGCGATAAATATCAAAAGGCGAGAGCGAATGTTCACTGTGAGGCTTACACAGTACGGAAATGCATATTATGAGGGCGGCGCCAAAGCTGAGAGCCAGCGAACTTCCTTCGATTCTACGTTGCAAGACGGACAACTAGCGCAGTGCTGGCAAGGTACCTGCGAATGCTAGCAAAATGCTTTTCACTCGTTCTTCCCTACCGTTAGCATCTGATAGAATGCTGTGTTTGCTGAGTGAAGTAGGGATGGTGGTTATCGCTGAAACAACCGGTTTTTGGTTACGTCTCTTTTTTCAACGCCAGTTTAACCGGACTGTTAAAACAACTCCAAACTACCGATTTATGAAATAACCAATCTTTGGGTTTTTATTCCCATTATTTCCTGTAATAAAAGTAGAAATCGAATGCAGTTTCGAGATGCCAATGCAACTGTTTTGAAAAAGACAGTGGAAACTAAAAGAGATCACCGAGGACGGTGGATCACTCGGCTTGTGGGTCGATGAAGAACGCAGCAAATTGCACGTCGACATGTGAACTACAGGACGCAATGACATCGACGTTTCAAACGCACATTGCGGCACTGGAGAGCACATGACGACCTGTTTGGTAGTGACCACTTCCCCATCTTCCTGTCACTCCCCTGACGTCATGCCCAAGGTTGCCTACCCATATGGGCTTTAAACAAGGCGGACTGGGAAAATAATTAAATAGGCAAATAAAAGAAAACTTAGTCTGTCCACTGTTCCCTTCTTCTCTCGAGAAGTGATAAGTCGTTTACTGCTAAGTGATAAGTGGTTGACTAGTACAAAAAACTCACCAGTATTGTCCTATTGATTCTTATTTTTTGTACCTCTGTTCGCAAATAATGAGGAAATCGGGGATCATTCCACTAATTGAACATTTTCCGCATTAATTTGTTTATTTTCAAGGGCTACAAGTAGGTAAACGCATGTTATGTAGGCACAGCCATTAATCAGCCGCTTTCTACTTTTATCGTAAACTATGTATGAACTGTTAAGTTTTCTCCTCATATCGCAAGATTGTTGTCGCTCCTCCCGTTTTTAATCTTTTCAAGTAACTGGAGCACAGTACTTCACTGATAGTACACTTTGTAAAATACTTCCAGATTAGGGATGACGCCAACCTGCAATAGAATTTATGTCTGATGACGACAGTGAGAAAATAGCATATACGAGGTGCGACAATAAAGTAATGAGACTGATGTGAAAAAAAATGTTGCTTACCGTTTTAGTCAAGTTTAGTGTTGTCTCCTTCAACGTAGTTCCCTTCTGATTGCACACACTTTTTCCAGCGCTTCTGCCATTGATGGCAACATTTCTGGAACTCATCTTCTGTAATATCATCCAAGACCCTCGTCACAGCTTTTTGGACATCTTGTGTTGTTTGAAAATGGTGTCCCTTGACCGCCGTTTTGGCTCTTGGAAATAGAAAAAGGTCGCACAGAGCGATATCTGGTGAAAAAGGTGGCTGTGGTAGTACTGAATTTTTTTTTTTTTTTTTTTTTTTTTTTGAGGTTAAAAATTGCTGTACTATCAGAGCAGTATGGGATAGCGCATTATCGTGATGCAGAATCCAATTATCAGCAATGTTGGCATGAACACAAAGAACTATTTTACGAAGTCTTTCTAAAATTTCTTTGTAGTAATATTGGTTAACTCTGTCTAAAAATGGTTCAAATGGCTCTGAGCACTATGTGACTTAACTTCTGAGGTCATCAGTCGCCTAGACCTTAGAACTACTTAAACCTAACTAACCTAAGGACATCACACACATCCATGCCCGAGGCAGGATTCGAACCTGCGACCGTAGCGGTCGCTCGGTTCCAGACTGTAGCGTCTAGAACGGCACGGCCACTTCGGCCGGCACTCTTTGTCCAGGAGGCAACCACTCTTTATGAACGATTTCCTTGGAATCAAAGAAGCACACAAGCATACATTTCACTTTTGACTTTGACATGCGAGCTTTTTTTTCTCTGGGTGATCCCTTTGAGCACCACTGCGAACTTTGGCGTTTTGTCTCTGGATCGTACTGAAAAAATCAACTCCCATCACCAGTGATAACACGGCTCAACAATTCTGGATTGATTTCCGTTTGCTCTAACAATATTATGCGAGTCCATTTCCGTGACGAGAGACACAAACACGTGTTAACTTATTACGGCACAACTCACGACTGAGCAGTTGCATCGATGTGCCACTTGGACTAGGAGCAGCTTATAGACCAAGGTCAAAGATATTGTGCCTACGCAAACCTGCAGGGTTGCCACATCTTGCAAAGAAAATCAGTTTCATTACTTTATTGTCGCACATCGTTGATCAGGTGAGGCGAGTCTTGCATTTTGCCTCTACACGCATACCATCTAATAGGCCACGCCACCTGCAAACAGGTACGCTATTGTCGAAACAATGATTGGTTCAAATGCCTCTGAGTACTATGGGACTTTACTTCTGAGGGCATCAGTCCCCTAGAACGTAGAACTACTTAAGCCTAACTAACCTAAGGACGTTACACACATCCATGTCCGAGGCAGGATTCGAACCTTCGACCGGAGAGGTCGCTCGGTTCCAAACTGTAGCGCCTAGAACCGCACGGCCACTCCGGCCGGCCGAAACAATGCTGTACAATTTCTTACTCAATGTGTTTGTTGGCTCTTTCTTGCCAGAATCGTTATTAAAATAGCGCTGATGGCTTTTCCAATTTTCTGTAATGACGCAGTATTTCAAAGCAACGTAAATTTTACGAATACAAAGAACTTGTTCTTTAAAAAAGATTTATTTAAAAAACAAAATATTTTAGTTCTGCTGCTATGGCTAATTGATATTTCAGTTTTTCTACCCTGGTTTTAGAAAAAGATAACAAGACCTGTTGCAACCGAGACCAAACAAATACCGAAAAATACTGGGAATTCAGAAGTAAAATACTGGTATCGGTTTTACCCGGTCTGTGTTTTTTTCCAGCCGTAGAGTGACGCACATTCGGTTGTGCGTCACCTCTGTGTAAACCAGACTTAAACACAGCACACTCCTGCCGTTTCACTTCTTTTCTCCGCCCTCGTGTGCTCCACCTACATCAGGGTTGTAGTCTCGTCTTCTGTTCGTGGCCCTGAGAGGCTTTTACTGGCGGTGGGCGGATGCAGCGGCGGGGTTGGCGCGGGGCGCACTTCCGGCTGCTGCGTGGAGCCGCTTCCGGCAGCAGTGATGTCAGCACAGGACGCCAGATGTGGGCTCAGCACACGGCCCGCTGCCCCCTTCTGAAGCTTCCACTCCTCTGAACGGATCGTATACGAGTCGTCAAGGACAGAGATGGAGGAGAGGGTGTACAACATTGTCGGCAGCAGTTTATATCACCGGGTTTGACGCACTTGTTTTTCGGATCCCGATAACGGTTAGAAAAAATTAGGAATTTGTGGTAAGTTTCAGTGGGAGCAAACTGCTGAGGTCATCGTTCCCTAGGCCTACACACTACTTAATCTTAAACTAACTTACGGTAAGGACAACACACACACACCCACACCCACAACCGAGGGAGGACACGAGCCGGCCGTAGTGACCGAGCGGTTCTAGGCGCTACAGTCTGGAACCGCGCGACTCTACGGTCGCAGGTTCGAATCCTGCTTCGGGCATGGATGTGTGTGATGTCCTTCGGTTAGTTAGGTTTAAGTAGTTCTAAGTTCTAGGGGACTGATGACTTCAGATGTTAAGTCCCATAGTGCTCAGAGCCATTTGAACCATTTGGAGGACTCGGACCTCCGACGGGGGGAGCCGTGCGAACGGTGGCAAGGCGACCCAGACCGCGCGGTTTCACTACAGTTATCGACGCTTCTTTAGCCAGACATTCCTCAAACCTGAACCTAGCGCATCGGGGCATGTGAAAACCATCGGACAGTTTCTCAGATAAGTCAAACTTTGTATAACAGAAGACAGTTTAAAGAAACGTATTTAGAGTTATATTAATACCTTCAGCTGCTAACGGGCGTTGATATATATCAACGGGGACAGGTGAAAATGTGTGTCCCGACCGGGACTCGAACCCGGAATCTTCTGTTTACCTGGCAGACACACTATACATCTGAGCCACCGAGTGCACAGAACATAGCGCGACTGCAGGGACTATCTCGCGCACACCTCCCGCGAGACCCACATTCTCACCTTGTACGTCCACACACTACATTCGTAGTGTCCCACCCCAACACACTCATTACTCGTGGAAGACATTCTTACCAAGTCCCATAAGAGTTCGGGGAATATGTGTGCATCCGCACAGAAGAAGGAGGTCATGGCCGGTGTTGCCAGAACTATATACTTACATGGATATGGTATCTGTTCTTTCGAACATATACCGAACAGGCCAATGATCTTCTTCAGTGGAGATGCACTGATATTTCCCGAACTGTTATGGGAATCAATAGACTAACTGCCACGAGTAATGAGTATAGTGGGCAGGGGCACTACAGATGTAGTGTGTGGACATTCAAGGTGAGAATGTGGGCCTCGCGGGAGGCGTGCGCGAGATGGTCCCTACAGTCGCGCTATCTCTTGTGCCCTCGGTGGCTCCGATGGACGAGGAAGGCAATGGCAAACCACCTCCACTGGGACCTTGCCTAGAACAGCGGTACGGGTCCCCCGCATCATCCCCTACGCTTCTCGGACTGTGGGACCTCATCATCATCCCAATCCATCTGCCTGGAAATGTTTCATTGAGGAACCGACGAACATGCACCGGCACGGTTGCTCAGCGTGTTCAGTCAGAGGGCTGCGTGCTCTCTGTAGTAAAAAAAACTGAGTAAAAGAATCAACGATCAACTTGAACGGATGTCTTGTCACGTCCGCCCAGACCAAACGCAACGAACAATATATAAAAAAAAGGATGGATAGAGTGTCTGCCATGTAAGCCAGAGATCCCGGGTTCGAGTCCCTGTCGGGCACACATTTTCACCTGTCCCCGTTGATATATATCAACGCCCGTTAGCAGCTGAAGGTATTAATATAATTCTAAATTGGTTCTAGACGGCTGCAGGTCATCAATGGTGTCTGTTCTTTTGGCCATGTCAGAAAGGACAGACACCATATCCATATAAGAATATAGTTTAAAGATTGTCAAGATATTTTTCTAGCGTTTATGCACCTGCAGAAAGCCTTCGAGAAAGTGAGGTAGTATAAACAGTTCAGTGTCACACTACAGAGACAACAGAGTGATGTATAACGTCTACTAAACTCAGATGAGACCAATAAAAAAGGGCGAGTTTGTGATAGAAGAGTGTTGTGGGGTTACTTGCTTTCCCTAGGTGGCTGTAAATGAATAATCTCTGCCTTAACGTGAGCTCCTTTATTTCCCTCTCACATTGCTGCGCAGCTTACCAGCGTGCAAATTAATTATGGCGCTGCCAGAAGGGACATGGAATATAATAAACACAAATCAAATATCGAACAAAAGGGTCGCCAACAAGTTTTACCACCAAGAAAAGGGCGGAAGAAAATTCGGATGACAGGTAACAGAATAGTGAAGATAATTTTCATTTTTTTTTCATAATGCGGGGCCACGGTCATCATATATTTCTTTAAAGTCAGTACCGCCAATAGAGTGTTGTTTATTTACAGTGTTACATTTACACTTACACAATCATGATTTCGGGTTCAGAGTGCCATTATCAAGTTTTTTAATTGTTATAAATAGCCTAAGATGGCATACTGTCATATTAAAATACACTATTAGACACATTGTCTAAGAGTCGATATTTCTGGCAGAGCCTACTGCTTTGTTTCATTACTGAGTACACCATCGTGACTCTGAATAGCTGCACACATGCTTACAATTATGGTATCGTAGGCAACCGCAAACATTTTTCCATGAAGGTACTGACTCTTTTGTCTTAAAGTGGGATACATTTATTAACAGCTATTATGATAACTTTTGAAATAATAAATAATGTTTTTCATCTATCTCGTTTTCACTTGTCTGTCGCTTATACGAGGGTTGACTGAAAAGTAATACCTCCACCTTCGACAGTTGGCAGCATTGGTATGCGGCAGGTTGGCTTGTTCCGTAGCCTCTTTTCTACAGCTCCAGTTGGCAGGAATCCTTAGCATTGAACGGTTGTGTTGTTACAGCGTAAAGTATGAAACCCTGCGCAGACGGTCGGTCAATGCGATTTAAGCAACGTGCAGTCACTGAATTCTTGACAGCAGAAGGTGCCACCCCCCAGTGGCGGATTTAAAAATTTTGCGCCCCTAGGCGCACCATATTATATGGGCCCCCCCTCCCAACCAGAAAACATGTTTTAAATAATAACTATTACCCGATCACTTCACAATTGCCGTTTTGGGTGGGAGCGCCGTGAGCTGTTTCCGTTTCGTTGTTCTGAAGGACGCGTCAGCAGTCTAGTCGCGCTCATTAAGAATACAATATGGTTTTCGAACTGCACTTTCTGTACGGCAGTTGATAAAACAAACTTAAAACTGCATTCACATTCTTCTATCGAAAGACGACAGAAAGTAACACAAGGAAAATAACTTTTCTTTTATGGCCTAAAAATTCAGCAGTGTGTGTAGGAGACAACGGATTTTTGTTATACATTCACTTTTAATATGTTCTTTTACACTAAACCGTTGAAAATGAAAATAAAAAAGTTGTGTTATGATCTAAACATTGAAGCGAACGTGTCATACTTTGTAATTTAATACGTACTTTTACAGAGATGCGTTCAAAATTTAAAAAAAAGTGGTTCAAATGGCTCTGAGCACTATGGGACTTAACATCTGTGGTCATCAGTCTCCTAGAACTTAGAACTACTTAAACCTAACTAACCTAAGGACATCACACACATCCATGCCCGAGGCAGGATTCGAACCTGCGACAGTAGCAGTCGCGCGGTTCCTGACTGAGCGCCTAGAACCGCTAGACCACCGCGGCCGGCTCAAAATTAAAATTAAACTGTAGTTTTACGATCTAATAACTTGAATGTGTAGAAGATAAAAAAAACGTTCGCTAATAATACGTGAATCTATAGGAAAGCGTAAGAAATGAAAATGAAAGAAAGAACTAATAACTAAATACAGACGAACAAACACAGAACTGAATTTGCTATTACATACTTTTACAGTCTAGTGTCGAAAAATCAAATTTGTTTTATAATCTAATAGTTTACTTGTAAAGCATTAGGGTCTGTATAGCTAGATGCTGCATAATAAGTGTACACAATACCTTTAATCCATGTAACGGCTGAACAGATGTGTACTGCACGTACTGCTCTCACCATAGATCTTTCTAACGGTATTAGCAAAGCTTTTACGTATTTATCGACAGAACTGAACTACGTTATTTATCAACACTTTTTCCTTTGAGCGGACTCTCCGATAACGTGTATTTCCGCGATACGCCAAGAATTCGCATAAGTTGTAATATACTATAGTATCAGTATGACTTGACTGTACAGCGCCAAGCGGCCTGGGTCATTCGGGGATTGTTGAGCATTGTCGGGCGCCTTCCATTCGGTCACGTCTGCACGTAAACAAGGTTGAGTTCCGCATTCTGCCATCGGCAATTGTAAAATAAACTGGTAATACATAGTTTGCAAATCCAATGAATGTGCTCTAAGTTATAATAAAAATCACATTATAAACCTTTAAGACTAATGTTGTTGTTGTTGGTGTTGTGGTCTTCAGTCCTGAGACTGGTTTGATGCAGCTCTCTATGCTACCCTATCCTGTACAAGCTTCTTCATCTCCTAGTACTTGCTGCAACCTACATCCTTCTGAATCCGCTTAGTGTATTCATCTCTTGGTCTCCCTCTACGATTTTTACCCTCCACGCTGACTTCCAATGCTAAATTTGTGATCCCTTGATGCCTCAGAACATGTCCTACCAACCGGTTAAGACTAATATGAATAAATAAATAAACTCACCAGTCAGCAAAGTTGGCGTCTGGATTTGAAGGCAGAAAACTCGTTAATCATATCTTGATAATTCAGACGGTTATCCGTTAGAAGGTCGGCTTCGATGTGAAGAATGTACAAGGCGTTCAATCTCTCCTAACACAACGTAGAACTTAGGTACGATTTGAGTCTTTTAAGAGCCGAAAACAAGCGTTCTGCTGAACAATTTGTAAGTGATATACATAGAAATATTCTAAGAGCAATGTCAACATTCTGAAATACGGACTGTAACCTCTCTTTTCGTAAAAATTTACTCATTTCGACTGGTATACCACTAATATCAGAAGATTTCAAAAGTACCGATAAATGTAAGCATTCACTAGGGAAGGAAGGCTGTAAATCTGTCATATGACGCTTGGAGTTTTCCTGCACGTTCAGCAACATCGTCAGGTAAACTGTTCTCATGGTTACTGAAAACTGAAATGTTCTATAGCTTTCCTTACTCCTCATTAAACCGGCGTGCAAATTGCCGAGTACTGAGAGAAATGTTTCGACTCTAAATTTTTCCCTTTCAGTCAGAAAAACTTCTTCATAGTCCTCTTCTTCGTCATCATGAAGTTTGTGTTTTCGTGATCTTTTATAGGTGCATTCATAGTCCATTTCAGTCACAGTCTCCATGGATTTATTTTCATAATAGTCTAACATGCCACGAATAGATGCAATAAATCCTACAAGTGATTCACACAATTTATGCACTATTTTAGTAACAATATTTACACTTTGCAGTTTCAGATTTACGCTATTAAATCTCGAGTATAGCCTTCCAAAGTGTCATCGTGGATACTGTTTCTAGTCTACGGAGTTAATTCAATAAAGCTGAAGCCACATTTCGCACAAGTGGTTTTTCAGACGTATTATTGGCAACATATGTGAAGGCATTGATAACGCCCTCCGGTTTTCATATAGATTTGCACACGCTTTCTCTCTTGTTGACCAACAAGTTTTTGGTAAACTTTCTACCGTTTTGCTTCCTGGTTTCATGAAAGAAAGAAGTTTATCCCAGCGCTGTGTAGAAGTAGAAAAAAAATTATAAAGGTTTTGTACTGCATTTAAAAATAAACGTGCTTCCCGACAACAAAAAATGGTTCAAATGGCTCTGAGCACTATGGGACTTAACATCTGAGGTCATCAGTCTCCTAGAGCTTAGAACTACTTAAACCTAACTAACCTAAGGACGTTACACACACTCATTCCCGAAGCAGGATTCGAACCTGCGCCCGTAGCAGTCACGCGCACTGATCTCCACAGTCAGTAATATCAATGGAATTTGTAGACGGGACTTTTAGTACGGCCTCAGCTAAGTTTTCGGACTTGTGTCCCGGGTTTGGTAAAACCGGAGCAAACGTTCAACAGGTTCATGTTTCACTTACGATAATTCTTTTTATTCGTTCCGAAAGAAGCTCCATTATTTTATCGCAGATTGTTAAAGAAATATAACTTGTATGTCCCTACATTGGATTTCCATATCGTTCCATGATCTCAACGAGAAAACGATCTAACTCGGCTATAAATTCAAGAGACATCATAAATTGACCATTATGTAATGAATGGAACCTTTCAATGTGTCCACGTAGGGGAAGTCCACGGCTTGTTAGCTTCTTCACTACTGCAAACACCCTTTTCAACACATTGCTCCAGCACATTTTTTCTGTCTCAACATATGACTCGAAATGGTTATCTATTGTTCCAAGTGACTTTTACTGGTTAAGAGTGATAACTCAGAATTTTTGTATTCAAGCGAATTCTCATGATGTTACAAAATATTAGAAATATTTTTCTAATCTAAAGTACCATTAGTAGCAATCGCGGCCTTACCTCCGAACAATTTACATGGTGCACAAAAAAAGCCCCGGTGCTACAGGAGTAAATCACACAAAGTTGTTTTACCATTGTAAGAGAATATCGATTGTTGATTCATTGACACACCATTCTGCAGGATCATCACTAACGACGTTATTTCTTTTTGTAATGTCTGACCCGACATTTAGTTTTTCATGAAACTCGAAATCAGGAGCAATTTGCTATTCTTCATTTTTAACTTTCGTTTCGACTGTATTTACTTCTTTTACAACAGCTGCAGTGCCAGAAATATCATCCGCACTACTTGAACTCAAAGTCGAACCAGCAACATTTTTTGCGAAAAATTTATCTACTCTGCTAAGCATTTTTAGAACATTGGCTTGTCACTCTCGCCTTTCCTTCGATAATTTCCGAAATGCCGCCCCCAATTAAATTTGCACGTTTGCTTTTTTCATTGTTATTTATGTTCAGGCACTTAAAAAATAGTCAACCAACATTCAAAACAAAAGGAAAAAATTGTAATAGGAAAGGAAGAAAGAAAGACTGTATCCAGTTCCAGTCGTACTACACCGCACATGAGCACAAAGCTTTTTACTTTAAACACGGCTCACGAGAACAAAGATTTGTCCTTTAAACACGGAGCGATGAACTGACCAACTCGGATTACTCGACGTAACTGTGCTATGAAAGAACGACAATGCAGGCTAATTTTATTTCGTTGTCACCTGTTTCTCTGTTGTCGGTGAACAGTAAAAGAACACCTGCTGCTGGGATTCGTCTCGTAAAGAAAACGGGATAGTCCCTTTATTGGCCTCTGTTTCCCCTGTCGCCGGAATTTTAGCTGGGACGCAAATATGTTCTAAATATTCTTGACACTGTCTTTGTAATTTAAAAAGCAAATAATTTTTGCAATTTCTTGCAGTGAGGTGTGCTGGATTGACTCTTATCCCACTTATTCTTGTGACATTTTAGCGGTTTCTGTGGGCAGGGAAGACAGATTACAAAGTTTTAAGTAGTCTTGGTGGTAGGTGATGTGGTATGTTGTCATTTGTGTGAACACTGCTGTTACGTCTACACGCAAATGCACCTTTTGTTCCAACATAAAATAAAAATAACCTTTCCTCGAAGAAAAAAAGCTTAATTACAAAGTTTAATATAAAATTTGCAATGCCACGTACTATTCGATTGCACAAAGTGGGAACTTTGATATCGTGCAGGCTGCAGCACAATAAATGTGACAGCGGCAATGGAGGGTGAAGCTTTGACAATGCCAGCCACTCGTGCTGGCGAAACGTCAGAAAAATCATTAGATGAACGTCGGCCGAAGAACCCGAGACAGAAGCCAATAGGCAGTTTGTCAATAAGTGGCCACGAAAGCCTTAACAATTTTGTGAAAGTTGGTTTCTTCTTCTTTTTTTCGCCAAAAAAGTAACTAAGTAAATAATTAAATAAATAAAATTTTTAAACTGGTATGAAATTATTTCACACGTTATTAGATATTCTGCTTGTGTTGTTTTCGTACAAACATGTGTTTAAAAATGTAAAACATTCCCAGTATCAACATGTTTTGTTAAACGGGTGTCATTAAATCAAAGCTCAGATACTGAAGACCACAGAGCTTTCGCATTAATTACAGCAATGGTGGTTCAAAATGGTTCAAATAGCTCTGAGCACGATGCGACTCAACTTCTGAGGTCATCAGTCGCCTAGAACTTAGAACTAATTTAACCTAACTAACCTAAGGACATCACACACGTCCATGCCCGAGGCAGGATTCGAACCAGCGACCGTAGCGGACGCTCGGTTCCAGACTGTAGCGCCTAGAACCGCACGGCCACTCCGGCCGGCTACAGTAATGGTGGGTTGACTTGATATTTCCCCGTAATTTCTACTAGAAATTTAAGTAGAGTGGGGTTTTACATACGGAGGCCCACACATATTATAGTATTTAATAAACTGATAATTAGTTTAGCACAGCTTTTCAAGGGTCCCGGTATTTTCTCTGGTAAAATGTGCTAGGGTTAAGCAGAAGCCGACAACATTCTCGGAATAATAACGTTTCAAACATTATATTGTAGATTGTAGTCCTGACAGCTTACTTCGAAATATTTTGAACAATCATGAAGATTATACCAGACAGAAACCCAATGTTAAATTTCCATTCAGTCACCATGTAAACTGTGTATATTTCCAAGCTTGTACTGTCGAATTTCGTTCTTAAGGCTTATTTAAACTAGCAAGTTGTTTAACAATATTGAAAATTTTGTCGTTTGTAAGCGCAGTTTTTTAAAAACGGAAAAGGTTGAAATGGGTACAGAGCAAAAAATGCCGCCCCCCTTAAGGAGTCGCCCCTAGGCCCGTGCCTAGTGGGTCTATATGTAAATCCGCCACTGGTCACCCCGAAGGAGATTCTTCAGAGAATGAAAGCAGTTTATGGTGATTGTGTTGATGTGAGTACTGTGCGTCGTTGGGCGAGTAAGTTTAAAGACGTTGAGGTGGGGCCGGCCGGAGTGGCCTAGGGGTTCTAGGCGCTACAGTCTGGAACCGCGCGACCGCTACTGTCGCAGGTTCGAATTCTGCCTCGGGCATGGATGTGTGTGATGTCCTTAGGTTAGTTAGGTTTAAGTAGTTCTAGGGGACTGATGCCCTTAGAAGTCCCATAGTGCTCAGAGCCACTTGAACCATGTTGAGGTGGGAACACCTGACCTGCGTGACAAACAAACAGTTGGACGTCCTGTGACAGCAACCGCCGAGATTCACAAGCAAAATGTTGACAGACTAATTCAGGACGATCGTCGTGTCACTCGGAGAGATATTGCAAGCACAATCGGCAATTCACAAGAACGTGTGGTTCACATTATTGCTTTGCCTTGCTATCGGAAGATATGTGCACGATGGGTACCCCAGATGCTGACTCCTGAAATGACAGCGCACAGACTTGAAATTTGCCAGGAACTCCTCGCGTTACGAGAATGAAGGTGACGCCTTTCTCCATTCAATTGTGACAGGAGACGAAACGTAGGTACACCATTACGACCCAGAGACGAAACGTCAGTCTATGGAAAATCGACACAAAGATTCGACCCAGAAAAAGAAATTCAAGACGCAGCCCTCAGCTGGAAAAATCATGACCACAGTGTTCTGGTTTGCAGATGGTGTTAGTCATGTCGATTTCCTTGATCGTGGAACAACAATAAATTCAGAGCGTTACATCACAACGCCGCGAACTCTGAAACGACGGCTAATAAGGCTCCGAAAGGAAAAGGAAAATGTTTTCCTGCAGCGTGACAATGCAAAACCACACACTTCACGTGCCACCACAGCAGAACTTCAGAGACCCAATCTCACCATCGTACGGCATCCTCCATACAGTCCAGATTTAGCACCGTCTGACTTCCATCTGTTCCCGGTAATGAAAGACGATCTGCGGGGACATCATCATGCTTCTGATGAAGACGTTGAGATAGCTATGAGACTGTGGGTGCGGAAACAGAGTGTCGACCTCTACCGTGACGGCTTCAGAAAGCTTGTTCATCGTTGGCGGAAATGTATCCAATTGGCTAGTGATTATGTGGATAAGTGTATATTGGTAATTAAAGATCACATTCTAAGGATTATTTCTGCGTTTGATTTATCAAAATATTCCCATACAAAAGCAGTGGAGGCATTACTTTCCATTCTAACCTCGTATATAAATATTCTTAAGCAACACATGAGTAGAAGACACTGTTCAAAAACATGTGCAGCCATTGAAAATGATCATAGTGGCCCGAAATCAGTCATGCCAATAATATGTAACTTCTAAAGTACACTTCTGGCCATTACATTTTCGCGCACTTTGGGTGCATAGGTCCTGAGAAATCAGTACCCAGAACAACCACCTCTTGTCGTAACAACGGCCTTGATACGCCTGGGCATTGGGTCAAACAGAGCTTTGATGGCGTGTACAGGTACAGCTGCCCATGCAGCTTCAACACGATACGACAGTTCATCAAGAGTAGTGGCTGGCGTATTGTGACGCGCCAGTTGCTCGGCCCCCATTGACCAGACGTTTTCAATTGGTGAGAGATCTGAAGAAAGTGCTGGCCAGGGCAGCAGTCGAACATTTTCTGTATCCAGAAAGGGCCGTACAGCAACTGCAACTTGCAGTCGTGCATTATCCTGCTGAAATGTAGGATTTCGCAGGGATCGAATGAAGCGTAGAGCCACGGGTCGTAACACATCTGAAATGTAACGTCCACTGTTCAAAGGGCCGTCAATGCGAACAAGAGGTGACAGAGACGTGTAACCAATGGCACCCCATACCATCACGCCGGGTGATACCCCAGTATGGCGATGACGAATACACGCTTCCAATGTGGTTTCACCGCGATATCGCCAAACACGGATCCTATCATCATGATGCTGTAAACAGAACCTGGATTCATCCGAATAAATGACGTTTTGCCATTCGTGCACTTAGGTTCGTCGTTGAGTTCACCATCGCAGGCGCTCCTGTCTGTGATGCAGCGTCAAGGGTAACAGCTGCCATGGTCTCCGAGCTGATAGTCCATGCTGCTGCAAAATGTCGTCGAACTGTTCGTGCAGATGTTTGTTGTCTTGCAAACGTCCCCATCTGTTGACTCAGGGATCGAGACGTGGCTGCACGATCCGTTACAGCCATGCGGATAAGATGCTTGTCATCTCGACTGCTGGTGATACGAGGCCGTTGGGATCCAGCACGGCGTTTCGTATTACCCTCCTGAACGCACCGATTCGATATTATGCTAACAGTTTTTGGATCTCGACCAACGCGAGCAGCAATCTCGCGATACGATAAACCGCAATCGCGATAGGCGACAATCCGACCTTTATCAAAGTCGGAAACGTGATGGTACGCATTTCTCCTCCTTACACGAGGCATCACAACAACGTTTCACCAGTTAACGCCGGTCAACTGCTGGTTGTGTATGAGAAATCGGTTGGAAACTTTTCTCATGTCAGCACGTTGTAGGTGTCGTAGATAGTTAGTGACACCCTTACGAAGTCGTGGTGGCTCGTTAGTTAACACATAAATTTTATGTTCTTGAGGCGACAGTGAAGACAACATATTGATACTCGTTTGATATAGGGACATTTTCAACCGATTTGTTTTTTGTTTGTTAGTCACGATACGACATCTGGTAAATCAACGGTGGAAGTTCGATGGATGATCACCGCCAAGCCTCCAGATCAGTCAGGAAACGGTAAAATGTTCTACTACCACTCAGCCATTACTTGCCAATCTCAGTCTGAGTCTCTCTCTCTCTCTCTCTCTCTCTCTCTCTCTCTCTCTCTCTTTCTCTCTCCCTCTCTCTCTAATTTTTATTGTTAATTCATATTATTCACTAACAGGAACAATGTCTGCTGCATTTGTTCTGGTCGGGTCTGCAGTGGAAGAATTCTAACAAAGACGGTTACCTCCCTCACACTGAGGTAGCTCAGCAGAGCCACCTGCCATTTACAGTGCGGGTAAACTTCGAAGGAGCTTCTCGCATCTCTAACTTGGCATTGACCTCTCGGTGAAGTTTTTCGCAACGTGAGAAGGCAGAAGACTGCGTTCAGAGATTTCGATACTCGCAGGGCACCGGGCGTAAACTTTTATGGAATCCGGGGGCCGTCAGCTGCCAGATGTCGGCGCGACGAGCAAAGTTTGCTGTCTTTGCCCGCGATTCCCTGCCAGGTCGGAGGCAGCAGTCGCCCCTGTAGCTGCCTCTGGCCGCCCTCTCAGCTGCGACCGCGTTCTCTGCTTGAAGGTGTTTTGTAAGCCACTAAGTAGCTTCGATTCGCGAAATCATAAGGAAACGGGGGGAACATAATAACAAGAATGGATTTAAAATTGATGTCGGAGATAGTTACCAGCCACTAACATACACTACTGGCCATTAAAATTGCTACACCGCGAAGATAACATGCTACACACGCGAAATTTAAACGACAGGAAGAAGATGCTGTGATATGCAAATGATTAGCTTTTCAGATCATTCTCACAAGGTTGGCGCCGGTGGCGACACCTACAACGTGCTGACATGAGAAAAGTTTCCAACCGATTTCTCATACACAAACAGCAGCTGACCGGCGTTAACTGGTGAAACGTTGTTGTGATGCCTCGTGTAAGGAGGAGAAATGCGTAACATCACGTTTCCGACTTTGATAAAGGTCGGATTGTAGCCTATCGCGATTGCGGTTTATCGTATCGCGACATTGCTGCTCGCTTTGGTCGAGATCCAATGATTGTTAGCAGAATATGGAATCGGTGGGTTCAGGAGGCTAATACGGAAGGCCGCGCTGGATCCCAAGCACTAGCAGTCGAGATGACAGGCATCTCATCCGTATGGTTGTAAAGGATCGTGCAGCCACGTCTCGATCCCTGAGTCAACAAATGAGGACGTTTGCAAGACAACAACCATCTACACGAACAGTTCGACGACGTTTGCAGCAGCAGGGACTACCAGCTCGGAGACCATGTCTACGGTTACCCTTGACGCTGCATCACAGACAGCAGCGCCTGCGATGGTGTACTCAACGACGTACCTGGGTGCACGAATGGCAAAACGTCATTTTTTCGGATGAATCCAGGTTCTATTTACAGCGTCATGATGGTCCATCCGTGTTTGGCGAAATTGGAGTGAACGCACATTGGAAGCGTGTATTTTTCACCGCGTATCACCGGCGTGATGGTATGGGGTGCCATTGGTTACACGTCTCTGTCACCTCTTGGTCGCATTGACGGCCCTTTGAACAATGGACGTTACATTTCAAATATGTTACGACCCGTGGCTCTACCCTTCATTCGATCCCTGCGAAAACCTTCATTTCAGCAGGATAATGCATGACCGCATGTTGCACGTCCTGTACGGGCCTTTCTGGATACAGAAAATGTTCGACTGCTGCCCAGGCCAGCACATTCTCCAGGTCTCTCACCAACTGAAAACGTCTGGTCAATGGTGGCGGAGTAACTGGCTCGTCACAATACGCCAGTCACTAGTCTTGATGAACTGTGCTATCGTGTTGAAGCTGCATAGGCAGCTGTACCTGTACACGCCATCCAAGCTCTGTTTGACTCAATGCCCAGGCGTATCAAGGCCGTTATTACGGCCAGAGGTGGTTGTTCTGGGTACTGATTTCTCAGGATCTATGCACCTAAATTGCGTGAAAATGTAATCACATGTCATTTCTAGTATATTTGTCCAATGAATGCCCGTTTATCATCTGCATTTCTTCTTGGTGTAGCAATTTTAATGGCCAGTAGTTTACCAGAGCGCTTTCTGTGTCTGTCCTTTAATAGGGAATGCTCACAGGCAGAAGGCTCAGTGTTATGCAAAAGTGTGAAGCAAGCAAGCAACCATGTAACGGAGACGCATCTGTTCTTCCTACAGTCGACTGAGAAAGTTTGGGAGGGGTCAGATTACGACCTTCTGTGTGGCGGGATGGTCCTATAGGAGAACTTCCACACAAGCTGGATGTTCTGCGTCAGTTTTGCAACGATGTTGTTATCAGTGGTCACGTGAATATTCTCACACCTGCAGACGAGGTTCTGGAAGTCCACGCTGCGGAAACGCCTGTCAGCATCGTCGTGTTGTAAGGGCAGCAGTGGCAGATCGTACGGGTAGCACAGCACAGGTAAGGGGGCTTATGAGCCCAGGCGTGTCATCACGCAGTGGAACTGCAGGCGCGTCTTCCACTCAACGCCGCACCATCGACGTGCACGATTCGAATGGTGTCGTTAGAGGATCACTTGGAATGGAGCGCTGTGGTCTTCAGCGATGAAAGCAGAGTCTGCTTGCACGTAAGTGATGTTCGTTTGCGCGTATGACGTAGACCCGGTGAGCGCTGCCTTGTAGAATGCCTTCGTCCAAGACACACTGGCCCCCATCCCAAGCCTTATGGTCTGGCCTGCCATAAGCTACAACTCTCATTAACCTTCGGTATTTCTGGAGGGGACGCTAACCAGCGGTCGGTACGTGCAGAATGTTGTTAGACCCGTTCTTTAGCTGCTATTGCAACGGGAAGGTGACGTGTTGTTCTAACAGCATAACGCTCGTCCACTCACTGTCCTTGAAACTCAGTGTGTTCTGCAAGACGTGTGGCAACTTGCCTGGACGACACAATCTCCGGACTTGTCGCTAAACGAGCACCTGTCGGATGTGATGGGACTAGAAGTGACTAGTGCGACTCGCCAGCCACTAGCTCCTACAGAACTACGTGAACAGGTCGGGCAGGCGTGGAAGGACGTATCCCGGACAGTATTCGCCATCTGTACGATCGACCTGATGCCAGGGTCAGCGCCTACATTGCCGGCCGTGGAGGTTATACCACATATTAACATGGGTGTTTCAGCATGGGTCGGTAGCTGGTACTTCAGAGCCGCTTGTGCTATTGATCTGTGAATGTACTCCGTAAGCACTGCTGGAACAATAAATCGTGAGTAAGCTGGGAACCTCTAAAAGAGTGTATTACTTATTTTCCGGCAGTGTTTTATAATTTGAGAGGGGATATACGGGGTGTTCAAAAAGTCTCTCCGCAGTGCCGTATGAACGTTAGCCGCGCGTGCCGTATGCTGCAGTCATATACCGAAATGAAACTCAGTGAAATACAAGTTATTAATTTATTGAATATTCATTTTTACTTACAAATTTCCACATTAAATGTTGAAAGCGCCCCCTCCCCTCTGTTTTTGAATACACAATTCAATTCGTCTAATCATGTTTCCAAACACAAGCTGTAACATTTCTTCTGTAACAGAAGCAGTGAAAGTGGATATTGCAGTTTTCAGTTCATCGATGGATTTTGGATGGTATTTATAGACAGTTGCTTTCGCTGCACTCCAGAAGAGAAGATCAGGTGGTGTTAGGTCAGGTGGTCGTGGAGGCCAAACTCCCTGTGAAATTATGCGATCACCATAAACATCACCAAGCAGTGACACTGAAACGCGAGCTGTGTGCGCGGTTGCACCATCTTGTTGAAAACAACCGTTCAGTATTTCACTTAACACAAGTTCTCCTATGAATGGGTACAGAATATCACTGCAGTATCGTTGTGCGTTTACCGTTTCGTTGAAAAATATGGGACTCACAATCCAACGTCTAGAAATTGCAATCCCAATAATGTATAAACAATGGATTTGCTGTAGTCCACATACGAGAATTTTGCGAGCTCATGTACCTGGATAAATGAAACCACGTCTCATCAGTGAAAAACGTTTCATTAAGAATATCCCTTCCATTTTTTTGAACGAAATTTTTGTACCATTGACGACAATGCAGTCTCTTGACATAATCAGTATTTTTCAGTTCTTGCACAACTGCCACTTTGTATGGGAAAAGTTCCGACACTAACATTGATTTCCTGGGCGAGTTTTTTTACTGACTTGTTCGGACACATGGACATTTTATCGGAAATATCGAGTAGTTTATCCTCAGACAAAACGCTAGAACGATCACTTCTCGGTGCATCTGTCACTGAACCCCTACTTCGAAATTGGTTAATCAAATCTCGCACAGTATCACGATGTGGGAGTGTTGTCTCCGGAAAAACTGAATTAAGTGTTTGACGAACTGAAACTGTGAATTTACCGCCAACTTTGAACACTTGCTCGATTAAAAACACACGTTCTTCAATGGTTAGCATTTTAACAATGACAAAAACGAAACAAACTAACAAAGGAGCTAAACTGAAACGTTCACGTTAACACGTAACGACACACACGAACGATATTACTGACGCTGTCTGAGAAAAACGAAACAGTGGAATGTTGAGAGAGTCCACTTGAAGGGAAGTAACCCAGGCAGGCGAACAATCATACGGCACGCGCGGCTAACAATCATACGGCACTGCGGAGAGACTTTTTGAACACCCCGTATTAAAATCATCATCGCTAAGAAATATTTCTGTAACTGATGAATGATATTCTCAAGTTTCCGTCTCTTTCTCTCTCTCTTTACGGAGAAACACACAATAAATCGCCATACAAAAGTGTGAATACGATGACAAATAACGTATTTGCTACACGAAATGTTGCACCTGACGTTCTTTGACTCTGAGCCACTTAATAACATTCATTTCTATGCCGATTTCATTCACACTGCACGATGGCTCCATCAGCCAGATATGAAATAATTTACCTAGTGAAAATGGGATTGGGGCGGAATAGTAAAAAGGTACATTCGATCTGCCACTTCCAAAAAATATTATAAATGAAAAGCTCAATAATTGTATGTTCTACAGAATTAATGTATTTTGTTAACAGCTTACAAGGCCATCATTAGACTTCAACAGACTATCTTTGTAAAAGAAGGAACAATGTTGGTGAAAAACGTTGAAAAACATATTGCTCGTCTATAGATATTGCTCGTCAGTAGTGAGGCATGAAGACAGAGTAAATGTCCTCTTTGACAATACGGTGGTAATTTCGATCAAAAAGGTTAAAATTTAAACGGTAAATAAATACAAAGAGAGCAAACCATAAACTTTATGAACACTGTACTCGAGAAAACAGTGTGTATATAAGAATTGAAATTAAATTAAAAATCCGAATAAAATAAAATTTATATCTGTCAAGGGTACTGAAGAATAGGTTGAACAGGTGTTACATATGGAAAATGGTACAGAAAGAATAAAGGATAAATTGACAGTTATAGCAACAGGATACATGGAGTACATAGCAACCACAATAAAATAAACACATGAGAAAAGGGAAACAGAATGCAACAAACAGCTTGGGAAACCTTCGAAAGTTGTGAGCATTAAGTGAAGTCTAGAAAAGGGGAAGTATTTAACTGTGTTTCGTCATTTAATATTAGATCAGGAGTGTGAGCCAAATGTATGCTGATTTGCAGTGCTTTTAATAAATTGCATTTTTGGCCTCTGTTTCCTAAGCGAAGGACGTGGGACTGTGGCTAGAAGCTGTGGCCCTCACTTAGTACGTGCTCAGCAAATGTGGACTCATAATTCAGAAAGTTGCTACGTTTTTGCCTGAGTAATTAATATAAAACTTATCACAGCCAGTACAGGTCCCTGTTATAGCCATACAGGATCTCTGTATTTATCTTTCTTCCTTTGTTACTCACAAAGAATTTTATTTTCTGTCAAACTCTTCAAACGCTGACTTGAGACCAAGTTCTAATGTAACGGGGATAGCTCCGCATGTAACAGACGCTAGAGAATATGATATTACGTCATAATACTGGACAACATACGTAGTCAAATTCACAACTATCTATTAGACCCTTGACACTCCACCTTCCTATTAATACTTCTTAATTAACATTGCTTACTTGTGCGGCGTCCTGTCATATGGCCAAGATCAGAGATATAACGTACACGACACGGATATCCGTTTGGCTGAACACCGATGAACTTGTCGCATAGCCAGTGATTGAAAAATCACCACTGGATGTCGTTCAAATATCAAACTACCACAAGAGAGCTGTTTCTGTTGCCGACCTTTACATTTCTGCAAGACCAAAGTAAATAATTCAGCCTCAGATTCAATATCCACTTCTCGGAAGTACACAGGGACACATACAAGTGTAATATGCTATCGATATCTGTCATTGAGCCACGTGATCGTGTCCGGTATCATTTCTTCGAAAGGGCGTTTACTTCGATACGTATCTCATGCAATGAAACGTAAAGCTTTTGAAGCGTAACAGACCTTCATTTTGGTCGCTATTACGAGCATGGTACCTGTTCCTTGTCCAGAAACTAGGTCACGTGTCAGTTACGTACACATCTGCAGCTGTAACTACATTAAGGAGTGAAAATTTATTCGCTTGTCTAGTTAAATGTCAGAAGCATACACGGGTCTGCACTAATCAGAACAGTTAGGGAATCAATCAAGTTATTCTGATAACTTATTGGGGGGGGGGGGGGAGGAGGAGGAAGTAGCGTACCAGGGACATCTTGCGATGCAGTCAAGTTCAAAGTAATCTTTACGACATATTTGTTGAAGAAGCTGTGGAGTTTGCAGCCTTACGGTTTGGAAGACGCAGTCAAAAACACAAGCTGTTTGAGTCTCTGCGTCCCGCATTGCCGCTAGGAATCGTATATCACGCTTAACACAGCCAACTAGTGTTGCCAAACGCGTTACTGAATAAGCGACACACCTTATGAAATTTTCTAGAAGCGTAGGATGTAACCATTATTGTCTCCATGGTCCTCTTTCTTCGAAAGTCAACTGCATTTCAATTTTAGAAGCGGAAAAATGTATTTTGGTTAAGATGAGAAGTAAAGTAATATTTTGTTACAGTAGTATTTTTCAATTTACGACGACAGAAATGGCCAAGTGCAAAACAGTTTAGCAAAAAGAACCCCAACACTTCAGTAAGCAACAATCAGAATTTCTCGTTTCCCATGTCGTTCTCTCATATACATATTACGGAAAAGAGTATTGCATCCTATTCTTTCTACGTATTCATTATTTTCATCGTAATACTTATAAAATGTCTCGTTCAAAATATGCATAAGATAAAATGTTTCTCAGATAAATACCCAATTTTTTTGCACACGAACAGTTTCTTTTTCTCTTTCTTTTTTGTAAGTTTACTAACCACTGAACAAGGCATTACCTAAAGTACCAAAATGGATAATAGCTTTAGAATAAATAATTCTTAAAAGTGACTGGTACTTGATTTTTTCCCGTAAACCAAAAGCCTGATTTAATTACTTTCGTTTCACTACTATATTTCATACTATCGTTTCTGGGACTCAATCATCAACTGTCTTTATATTCATAACACGTCATAAACAGATCCAATGTGTAGGCAAATAGCTAAATACATTATTTGTTTTCACACTATCAAACTGTAAAGGTTAATCACACACATCGCGTAATTTAATATACACTAATATATTTCAAAACCTTGCATAAATTAATGAGGTTATTTTTAAGTGGGAAAGGATATCCCAAACATGGCAAAGTGAAATTTAGTAGTAAATTTTATATAACAGAATCTGGGGAGTTAATTGACTCACACAATATAATTCTTATGCTGGTTATACTAAAACGAAATTTGTAATTACATACAAAATGTGAAGATCCATTTGCAATGTCGCGGTTTAGAATGTTCTCACCTCAGAACTAAAGCGGAGATTTCTTCTTCCGCGGTCCGGTCCAGCGACTTCCCAGTTAAAACCCAACGATTTTCCTCTATTGGAGAAGCTGTAGCAGAACCAGTAGTATTATACGAACCCAACGAGTGTAACAAATGTTTTCAGTATCAGGTTAACTGAGCGACTGAGAGAAAGATGGTTTGTGAGTGAAAACTTCGATATATTGGCGCTAGTTCGACACAAAAAAAAAAAAACACTGCCAAGTCGGTGTTAATCTTAAGTTCTAGTTTCAACATTCACACGCAATCAGTCGCTCGTAATAGCCAACTTACGCTAATTAACTGAACCCGTTACCAAAACGGTTTATCAAACGGATTATCTGTGACAGAATGCTTGCTCAGTATTACACAGTCTGAATGCTTCAGATGTTCATTTTGTCCTCAGGACTTGTGTAAAATGCCACGCGGATTTTAGTTACTCAAAAGACATACTATAAATATTAAAATCGTAATTTCACGTGGTCGTTTTCCTCACACGTTCGCATTCACTTTGCAGCACTCCACGGTCAAGTTTTAATCATTATTCTGCAAAATCATCACATCTATTCAGAGTTCCTTATATCTGCACCCGAACATAAAGACAGTTGAGTTCCGAACTGAACCCTGTAGACTTCACACAGCAACTCTTTAGCGCAAGAAGTACACGCGAACGTATTGTCCTCTAATTTCCTGATGCAGACCATAGCCAATCCGACATTAGTATTAAACAGTGCAATCCTGCATCTTTTACTTTTGAACAATCAGAACTTTAAATAGCTTTTATGAACAATTTACTAAATGAACAAATTTAGAAACTCTAGAAATATCAAAATAATTCCCTCTTTAAATAACAGAATTATCGTAAAATGTTTCTTGCCTTTCCAGTCCCATAAACGGGCTAGTTGTACGTTACAAAATTCCCCTGAGAGTATAATTCACTTTCCTTGTCTAGTCACATTTCTCATGCTAACGTGTACTCAGTTAACAGACATAACAATTATCATTTAACATCCTACTTTCCATTCACATCATCTTTCACATTAATAAGCATAGTAGCAATAATTAATGGCAGTCGTAATAATCATAATAACTACAGTTTTACTTACAAAATGTGTTTTCATTGCTTGAAATTTTTATAATCCGTAAGCAGCTCTCTAAGGTATGCAAGACACTCATAACTACTTGCAGCTAGCTGCTGGATCAGGGTGCATCTGTCTTGCATTAACCACGACTCATTGTCTGAAGCTATGTGCCTGCTACCATCTCTTACTTAAGATAGGCGTGATATGAAGCATTACGCTTCACATTGTTCAGTATTTTCCTTCTTTATTGTATAATACACCGATTAACTAACATAAATACAAAAAGAAAAATCTTCGATGTGTTTAATGATCCCCATAGCCGAATAATATTAAAAGTTACAAAATTAGTTCTTTCTAAAAAATTGAGAAATGAACATTAGCTACTACCTTCTTTCTGTTTATATGAAGACACGGATTCCATTGTTGAAAACCGTTGCCATTGAAGGAATATGGGAATCGGTGAAATTTCTTGCGAAAAAAAGTTTATATAACTCGTGCAATTAAAACGGTTTTCAATTAATACGAAGTTCACCATTCCTCATCCGAGGCGTTTCTACAACACTTCCTGACACAGATCCCAATCTCGAGCCATCAGTAAGCAGACATCCTCGACTGGATCTACATCACGAGACATTTCGACGCCGATACTTCTGAATGTCCACTCAGCCATTTTTTTTCCAGCTTTACTTTCAACAGAACGGCCACACTTGGATCCTTCAGTACTCCACCAAATTCTTCTTATAGTACCACATCTATCATCTCATCTCCATCTACTTCCTTTTCCCTCTCTGTAATATTGTCTTCATGTGCGTTTGTATTCTAGTAATTAAACTTTCGTCCCTGTTGTGTACGACTTCGTACTCAGTGGTAAGGAGAGCTGGGCCACAGAGGGGTGCGGCAGCCGTCGCCGTAGGAAAGCTGGACAGGAGCAAAAATAATTGGCGAACAGTTTAACAGAATGAACGGAAGATTTACTTGACTTGCGTATTTCTCCAAGGTTACGAAGTCCCATTACAAATAATGCAACAAGAAATAGAGTCCAGTTCTTAATGTCAAAAAGAATGAGGCTCCCTAAGATAAGCAAGAAAGGTGGTGGTGTAGCGAAGGGGCTCCAAGTGCGAGTAGCCTGTATGGCTGCTGTCGTCCATCGTATATTGCAGCAGCAGAGGGTGCTGACAGTACAGACCTGCAGGAGGCATGGCTCAGCGGGCAGACACCATTGGTTCGCCGGATCACACACGACTGCTATCGGCATCTGACAGAAACTAGCAATTCCATTGCCAACTGTGATGCCCATGGGGTGATATCGTAACTTGATACCCATGACCAATGAGTCATGGTAAGAAAATGGAACTTTGTGGAACTATTTGCAAGGACACACGGAAGAAAAATAATGAATAAACTACTGGAAGCAACACATTTAAATTTCCACATGAGAGGGCAATATTTGTTAACTGCGTACTATGTTTACGTCCCACGACAGCCTGAAAACACACTAGAGATTGCTCTAACGCTGTCTGAAACAATGGTGGACCATGGAATGGTCAGCTGTCGTGATACAAGTGGTGCACTACTAGAAGATCACACACTGCGTCAAGCGTTCTCAGCAATGGCTACAGTAACTACTTCAATAATTTGTGGCATTATTGGTCGTCGCTTCTCTCAGGAGCAGTTCTCGAATCGCCAGTTAGTTCGAACTTCGGGATCTAGTATTCAACCCCAGTGCTGAAAGAGAACCTGTCTGTACACCTGTAATGCATAGATACTTACTAAGAGCAGCAGCACTCCTGCTGTTGTTCTGATGAAAAAGTCTTACGACTAAAGTCCCGCTCACCTTGTCAGACCCGTGCTGATTGTCTGCAATTGTAGTGCAGATTGGTGCTTGTGTTTCATCCTTACATCGCTGCACCGATACCGGTGCCTAAGCGCAATTCAGGACGCTAATACACTACTGGCCATTAAAATTACTACTCCAAGAAGAAATGCAGATGATAAACGGGTATTCATTGGACAAATATATTATACTAGAACTGACATGTGATTACATTTTCATGCAATTTGGGTGCATAGATCCTGAGAAAACAGTACCCAGAACAACCACCTCTGGCCGTAATAACGACCTTGATACGCCTCGGCATTGAGTCAAACAGAGCTTGGATGGCGTGTACAGGTACAGCTGCCCATGCAGCTTCAACACGATACCACAGTTCATCAACAGTAGTGACTGGCGTATTGTGACGAGCCATTTGCTCGGCCACCATTGACCAGACATTTTCAGTTGTGAGAGACCTGGAGAATGTGCTAGCCAGGGTAGCAGTCGAACATTTTCTGTATCCAGAAACGCCCGTACAGGACCTGCAACATGCGGTCGTGCATTATATGGTTAGAGCCACGGGTCGTAACACATCTGAAATGTAACGTCCACTGTTCAAAGTGCCGTCAATGCGAACAAGAGGTGACCGAGACGTGTAACCAATGGCACCCCATACCATCACGCCGGGTAATACGCCAGTATGGTGATCACGAATACACACTTCAAATATGCGTTCACCGCGATGTTGCCAAACACGGATGCGACCATCATCCGAAAAAATGACATTTTGCCATTCGTGCACCCAGGTTCGTCGTCGAGTACACCATCGCAGGCGCTTCCGTCTGTGATACAGCGTCAAGGGTAACCGCAGCCATGGTATACGAGCTGATAGTCCATGCTGCTGCAAACGTCGTCGAATTGTTCGTGCAGATGGTTGTTGTCTTGCAAACGTCCCCATCTGTTGACTCAGGGATCGAAACGTGACTGCACGATCCGTTACAGCCATGCGGATGAGATGCCTGTGATCTCGACTGCTAGCGATACGAGGCCGTTGGGATCCAGCAACGCGTTCCGTATTAGCCTCCTGAACCCACCGATTCCATATTCTGCTAACAGTCATTGGATTTCGACCAACGCGAGCAGCAATCTCGCGATACGATAAACCGCAATCGCGATAGGCTACAATCCGACCTTTATCAAAGTCGGAAACGTGATGGTACGCATTTCTCCTCCTTACACGAGGCATCACAACAACGTTTCACCAGTTAACGCCGGTCAGCTGCTGTTTGTGTATGAGAAATCGGTTGGATACTTTTCTCATGTCAGCACGTTGGAGGTGTCGCCACCGGCGCCAGTCTCGTGTGAATGCTCTGAAAAGCCAATCATTTGCATATCATAGCATCTTCTTCCTGTCGGTTAAATTTAGCGTCTGTAGCACGTCATCTTCGTGGTGTAACAATTTTAATGGCCAGTAGTGTACTACTACTAATTCATATCCCGCAGCGCGCAGTCTGAACATAGTTCCTATAAACTTGGGTACCCATACGGTCAACAGCTTTCCGTCTGCAATGGACCAAGTAGCAAGATTTTAATTATATATACCCTGGATAGTTCTTGTATATATTTATTCTCCATTGCGACCTTCGTTCTTTGTTGACTACTGACTTGACATCTAAAATCTTGATATTCGAACAGGTACTTCTCTTGTCTACGTAGGTCTCTGTAATTTTCTTATAGGCAGTGTCTATCTTTCCCATAGTCATACATGCGTTGACAGCCTTGCTTTTCTCCCCTGTTCACTCCCTTCTGCTGTTTCTATCAGTCTCATCTTTAGACGGCTGGCTCGTCTTTCGCTTTTCTCCTTTCATCAATAAAATTCGGTATCTCGTTTCTTATCAACGTATTTTTACTGGGTCTTGTCTTTTGCCTATTTGATACTATGCTGCCTTGACTATTTCATATGCCGACCGGTGTGGCCGTGCGGTTCTAGGCGCTTCAGTCTGGAACCACGTGACCGCTACGGTCGCAGGTTCGAATCCTGCCTCGGGCATGGATGTATGTGATGTCCTTAGGTTAGTTAGGTTTAAGTAGTTCTAAGTGCTAGGGGACTGATGACCACAGATGTTAAGTCCCATAGTTCTCAGAGCCATTTGAACCATTTGACTATTTCATATCTCATTCCTTTTCGCTAATTAAATCAGTCTGTGCCTACTGCTGTCTTTGTAAGTCTCAACAACCTATGTTTCTTTTCACTTTTTGCATAGTGTCTTCTTCTTAATTTCCTATCTTAAGTATTTTTCAGTTTTAAATTGTAGTTCACAATCAATAAATTATGGTCGGTGTCCACATCTGCAACTGGAAGTATTTTGCAATGTAAAAATCTTTGTCTTACCATTAATCAATTTATCTGAAATCTTCCAGTGTCTCTCGGATTGTTATACGTATATGCTCTCATTTCATGATTCTTGAAGCGAGTGTTAGCAATGATTAAATTGTGCTCTGTGCAAAAATTCTACCATGCTGCTTCCTGTTTCGTCCCTTCACATCAGACCACGTTCTCCTACTATATTGCCTTCCCTTCGTTTTCCTACAGTCTAATTCCACTGCCTCGTCGCAAATTTTCGTCTGAATTAACGACCTAAATAAGCTGCTTTATTATGTGATACGTTCTTTCAATCTCCTAACCTTCTGCGGAGCTAGTACGCATATAAACTTCTTGTACTGTGGTGGATTTTGGCAGTGTCTGTGTCTTGCCTACAGTAACGCGTTACTTTCGCTGTTCACAGCAGTTTAATCATATTCCTGTTTTCTTATCCGTTATTAGAGCTAGCATTGCATTTCACATATTTGATTTTGTTGTGGTAACTCTACATCCAGCTGACGAATATACTGTATTTCTGCAACTGCACTAAACCACTTCTCGCTATATCTGATTTCAACCTATCCATACGTCTCTTTAAATTTTGTAATCTATCTATTCAACTAAAAGGTCCTGCAGCCCACGGTTCGACTCTTAAAAAGCCAGTATTGGTTTTCGTGATGACTATATCCTCATCGATAGTCACCACCCGGAAATCGAATTGGGAACTATTTTACTTCCAGAATATTTTACTCAGAGGATGCCACCATCATCAAGTCACATTGTAGAGCTGCATGACCTCGAAGAATAAAGGCCAGAGTTTCTTCTTGCTTTCAGGCGTTCGCAATATCAATTTAGCAAGTCTGTTTTGGTTATCGTTACAAGACCAGATCAGTCAGTCATCCAGAGACTGGCCCCTGCAACTACTGGAAAGGCTGCTGCTCCGCTCTAGGAACTACATGTTAGGGTACGTCTATGCTGCAACCTCGCTGCCCATCGGAGCCTTCACCATGCAACTGTTCACATCCCTAGTCAGACAACTAACACTGGTGTGAGGCGAAGACGACATTCTCTGCATCATGGCTCCAAAAATGTAATTATTGGCCAGGAAGCAGAGGTACACCCTTCTAATACAGAACATCTACATTGCAGATACTCTCAGCGGTCCTAGCGACATGTCAAAGTTGATCAGTACGCTTTTTCGTACAGCTACGAATGTCGAAATAAGTTTTCCAGTTTATCTTAAATATTACTGAATCAGAAATTGTTAGACAGGTGAATACTGTGAATCCAATTTCTTTGAATTGTTGATTGGTGTGGTTGCCCACAATGAAGTAAAATTTCATTAGCTTTTATTCACACTATTTAATGTACAATATCTGCTACATGTAGATTTTTGGCTTGATATTTTACCAAATAAAAATGATGGGCCAGGTAAAACAGGGGAATTAATTTCTATACAATATTATATGATCCAGTAAAAATCAGTTGTGGAGATTTGTTTGTGTGTGGTTCCAGACAGCTTTGCGTTCAAATACGTCTCAAATAAATGCCTGTTTGCAATCGTTTCTCGTAATTTGAAATTACTCCTAGGCTCGGAACGGACACTAATGTCTACGTATGGTGGTTTCGTTTGTAGGATACTGCGAAAATGCAGAATTCTACATAAACGTGTTCTTGCAAATCACTTGTATGACCCAATCTACAAAGAAGCTCAGGTTTGTACGGTCCATACTAATTAAGCGGATATTGACTGTCTACAAAGCAGAGTTTATTCGACCTATGGGTGAGTGTCATGGAAATGCCGAGAAACCTAAACTGGCAGACGCTTGAAGATGGATGCCAACTGAAATGCCACTGGTGGCGGTACAAAAACTATCCAAGTAGCAGTGACTGAACAAGATTATTTCTCAAAATTTAATAGAACTCCTTCTCCATCGTGTATTGAAACAAAACAAAAAATAAATTGCTCCTTGAAACAGAATAATAATTCTTCTGGGGGCTCACGGTCAGTTACATTGTCATTGAGTCTAAGTTCATTAAACACACACTTTATAAGAGCTAGCCCAGTAGGGAGCAAACCTGTCTGCGTTTGGCATGGTGCCGTTTTAAAGTTAAACAGGAATACGTTTACAAGTTCACAACTCTGACACAACGACAGAGTCCCTATCTTATTTGGCGAGACGGCCATGAACGATAAATCCACAGCTGGCAGCTTCCGGGATCACGAAGACAGAGACGAATGGCAGCGACGTCATGGCGACACCTCTCAAGCGAGAATCCTGATTGGTGGAATCCTTGCGGGATCAGCGCCTGGCCCAGGAAATCTCACTCGTATTGAAATGATCTGGTCTAGCCGGAGCACTGTCGTAAATACCATTTGGCGCTAGGATACAGTCGAGCCTACTATCGATCAAGTCTCTTGGGGAAGAGAAAACATCTGCGCAGCCTGCAGCCTGTAACGACGATTGGGTCGCCTGCTGGCGCACTGTCAGAGCACGGCCGCTTGTCTTCCACAAAACTGTCCCCTGTGTGATAGGCGCGTTCAAAACACTGATGTGGTGTTGGCTGCCTCGGTACAGCAGCACCAACTATCTTGCAAAGGTCTACCTACTGAATTTGAAGACCGTTTATTGAGGAACCTAGGAATATGCAACAGTTGTTGCTGTAGGGATTGTGAAGGCAAAAGTACAATGCACAAAGGGGCTTTTGAGGAGTAATTTTCCCAATGGTTTTGGAAGATATGAATGTTGATACAAATGTATGATGCACGGGAAACCCAAACGCATGAACAAGGAGCAGTTGTCTTGACAGCCAGTAAAGTTTCAGGATGGCTGACAGTGGTCACTGCCCTTCACACAAAGCAGTTTGATACCCTTCCCTGACGAAGATCGTAGCAAGCAGCACTGGCACAGCTTAGAAGCACCAGTAAGGCTAACAGGGCTTGTTCCATCATCGAGTTGTCATACCAGAGAAGTGTAAACAGCCAGACTACACTATAAAAATGTGTCGTACCATCAGTCTGGCCTCTCCACAGAGGCCAGTCCATCATGGTTGCACCTGTGGTATGGCTGCCAGTATTGTAGAGCCCTGCAAGCAACCCAACTGCGACTACGTCCATTACTCTTGATAGGGTTATTGAACTGACGTCTTAATATCATTCCGTTAGATGCACACTAGTTTTCAGTCTTCTACCTTAAAAAATTGTAACACATCTAATTTTAATTTTGACATTAAAAGAATACATTTACGCACATCAAAAAAAGTTTTGCATCACCCCGGTTCCCAGAACTCCTGAAGATAAACGTTGACTGTGGATATTGTATCACAAACACAGTCCCTTTGACTGTTCAGAGATGTCACTAAACCCGTCCAAAGATGTAAACAATCATGCGTGAGCAGTGCCTATTACACGGAGGGGCTACGACAGCCGATCAGTTCCAGTCATTCCACCAGGAAGGAGGTTCAAATGGTTCAAATGGCTCTGAGCACTATGGAACTTAACAGCTATGGTCATCAGTCCCCTAGAACTTAGAACTACTTGAACCTAACTAACCTAAGGACATCACACAACACCCAGTCATCACGAGGCAGAGAAAATCCCTGACCCCGCCGGGAATCGAACCCGGGAACCCGGTCGCGGGAAGCGAGAACGCTACCGCGCGACCACGAGCTGCGGACCCAGGAAGGAGGTATATGGCCCGTGTTGGATGTAGTTCGACCACACCTAGACGGTCAATACTGCGGTTCGATCGCGTCCGCATTGTTACTTTGTGCCAGGAAGGGCTCTCAACAAGGGAAGTGTCCAGGTGTCTCGGAGTGAACCAAAGCTAGGACATGGAGGAGATACAGAGAGAGACAGGAACTGTCGATGACATGCCCCGGTCAGGCCACGCAAGGGCTGCGACTGCAGTGGATGACCGCTACCTACGGATTATGGCTCCGAAGAACCCTGGCAGTAACGCCGCCATGTTGAATAATGCATTTCGTGCAGCCACAGGACGTCGTGTTACGACTCAAACTGTGCTGATGCGCGAATTCACTCCCTAGGTCCATCTTTGCAACCACGACACCATGCAGCGCGGTACAGATGGACCCAACAACATGCCGAAAAGACCGCTCAGGATTGGCATCACGTTCTCTTCATCGATGAATGTCGCATATGCCTTCAACCAGACAATCGTCGGAGACGTTTTTGGAGGCAACCCGGTCAAGCTCAACGCCTTAGACACACTGCCCAGCGAGTGCAGCAAGGTGAAGATTCCGTGCTGTTTTGGGTTTGGCATTATGTGGAGCCGACGTACGCTGCTGTTGGTCATGGAAGGCGGTACAATACGTCAACGCCATCCTCCGACCGATAGTGCAATCATATCGGCAGCAGGTTGGCGAGGCATTCGTCTTCATGGACGAAAATTCGCGCCCCCATCTTGCACATCTTGTGAATGACTTCCTTCGGAATAACGACTTCGCTCGACTAGAGTGGCCAGCATGTTCTCCAGACATGAACCCTATCGAACATGCCTGGGATAGATTGAAAAGCGCTGTGTATGGACGACGCGACCCACTAACCACTCTGAGGGATCTACGCCGAATCGTCGTTGAGGAGTGGGACAATCTAGACCAACAGTGCCTTGATGAACTTGTGGATAGTATCCACGACTAATACAGGCATGCACCAATACAAGAGGACGTGCTACTTAGTATTAGAGGTACTGGTGTGTACAGCAATCTGGACCACCACCTCTGAAGATCTCGCTGTATGGAGGTACAACATGCAATGTGTGGTTTTTATGAGCAATAAAAAAAAGGTGGAAATGATGTTTATGTTGATGCCTTTGCCATTTTTCTGTACAGGTTCGGGATCTCTCGGACCCGAGGTGATGCAAAACTTTTTGATGTGTGTATTTGTCTCCGGTGCTGCTGCTGATTAAGGATGTGAAGGCAGTAAACATGTAAGGTTATCAGTCTCTTTTAAACCCAGGACGGAATCAATATTTCCCCTCTATCTGTGTGTGAGGACATTTTCTGAATGTTTGTGAATGTCTGTCTTATTCGGTATGTAGGTACCAACTGCTATTTCCTAGTAGGATTAACAGAAAGAAAACAGATCATAAACGACTGAAGTACACTACACAATGGCACACTATTAAACACATTAAAATACAAGAAAAAGGAAACACACACATACACACACACACACACACACACACACACACACACACACTGCCATCGGATCGCCACATTGTGTACCGTGATTCGTCACTCCACACAACGTTTTTCCACTGTTCAATCGTCCAATGTTTATGCTCCTTACACCAAGCGAGGCGTCGTTTGACATTTACCGGCGTGATGTGTGGCTTGTTAGCAGCCGCTCGACCACGAAATACAAATTTTCCCACCTCCCACCTAACTGTCATAATACTTGCAGTGGATCCTGATGCAGTTTGGGATTCCTGTATGATGGTCTGGATAGATGTCTGCCTATTACACATTACGACCCTCTTCAACTGTCGGCGGTCTGTGTCAGTCAACAGACGAGGTCAGACTGTACGCTTTTGTCCTGTACCTTTACCTTCACGTTTTCACTTCCCTATCACATCGGAAACAGTGGACCTAGGGATGTTTAGGAGTGTGGAAATCTCGCGTGCAGACTTATGACACAAGTGACACCCAATCGCGTGACGACGTTCGAAGTCTGAGAGTTCCGCGGAGCGCCCCATTCTGCTCTCGCACGATGTCTAATGACTACTGAAGTCGTTGATATGGGGTACCTGGCAGTAGGTGGCAGAAAAATGCACCTAATATGAAAAACGTATGTTTTTGGGGGTGTCCGGATACTTTTGATCACATAACATACCTTTAGAGGGCAAGAACTCACTGAGTATATGACTCAGTTCTAGTAATCACCGCCTGCTACGAGCAGAGACGTGCAAAGGGAGCAGGACAGAGACGTGCAAAGCGTGCAGGACACTTGGAATTACGGGCTATCAGTTTACTACTGACTTAATAGCCAGTCCCCATTAGAACATCGAAGTTAAGCAATGGCGGGCGTGGTTGGCACTTGGATGGATGACCATCCAAGCCGCCATGGGGTGTTGACCTACCAGGGTGCACTCAGGCTCGTGATGCCAATTGAAGATCCACGTGATCTGGTAGTAGTGGCACCAGGTCACGAAAACTGACAATGGCAGGGGCGGTGGTGTGCTGTCCACGGGCTGCTCCACATCTGCATACAGTGACACCAGTCAGCTGAGTATTACACGGCGGTCGGTCGGTACCATTGTAACTTCCGAGAAGAGTTGGGGTGGAGTTTAGTTAAGGTATACTATTGAACGACACAATGTGCGACATCTCGGGACCGACTTTCGGTGTCCGGCAACAACAGCAGGGATTACGGCTCTAAATGTAATACATCCACTACCACATCTGCTTATAAATCCTTTGGAAGTACTACCAGCTAGGAACCTCACATTCTTGAACAATACGTGGGAACCCACCCTACTCATTTATCTGGGCGAGCTTATAGCTGCCCAGAAGGGGCGCAGTAGTGTGGAGAAAAAGTTCCAGCAGAATCAGAGCAGATACCAGCGCAGGGTCAGATTAAGAAATGTTTGGGTACCATTTTAATGCTGGTCCTCGTTTGCGCAGCCTATTTTTAGATATGGTGGAGAATTGTCCACCCTGCCGAACACCCAGTCCATGGCATACTGACTGAGGGGGTCATCCCTAAGTAGTAAGTAGTTATTGTACCTGTATCCATACACTACGTGGTAAAGTGTTCGAAGGAGAAGAGACACACTTAACATTTCACAACAGGTCAGACGAAGGCAATGGCAAACCACTTCCACTAGGATCTTGCCTAGAATGTGATGCAATGATTCATGCATCTGCTCCCCTACGCTCATTCCCTGAGTATGGAAGTACTTTTGACTTGACTGACATCGCTGTGTCCGGTAATTAGAATTAGGCAAAAGCGACTTGTTGTTGACTAGCGTCACAGTACAGCTTCTTTTGATTAGCTCTGTGTGTGGACAGCAGAGCTCTGTATAGTACATGCAGACTAACGTAGCCAATAGATGCGCTGCTGGCTAGGCAAGCATGGGGAGAGTGGTAGTGATGAGGGTTGCGGGAGAGCCGTCAATGTGTTGTAGAGGAAACGCCCAGTGCAGGAGGAGAAGCCCGTTCTAAACCGAAGAGTACGTGCTCCTCCATGCTGACACGTGCACAGTGATTCTTAAAAAAGATCTACTGTCACTTTCACTTTGGTTAGTATCTGGAAAGAATTTCGCTAACATGCAACAAAAGCAGCGACTTATTTTCACCTGGCTTTTTAACCGTTTGTAACTTTCAGAGAGGCGCCGTGAGTGGCGAATTTCAAATAATGCTACATTTCCCTTGTTGACATGTTAAAATTTGCTTCTTTTATCAAAACGCAGTGAAGTATACACAACGTCGCCTCACTAACAAACATATTGTGAAGACGGGATTGCGAGGGAATTCTGAAACAATGGTTTGTTAAGTTTAGTAAGTGAGGAACTGAGGACAACTAAGGTCAATAGTTTTTGAAAAATGCACATGCCCGGTACAAAAATAAACGTGTAATGTCTTCACTTACGTTGTTTCAAAACCAACAGCATTTCTTGTTTCGCCAGCTGTTGATGGCTCTTAAACATAACATTCTTTCACGAAACGAGTCTATAGTTCGTGCAGTAACACGATAGATAATGAATTTTTGGATAGTAACTATATGGCAAAGCTGCCACTTCCCAAATTCTTTTTTTGATATCTCAAACGCCGGCCGCTGTGGCCGAGCGGTTCTAGGCGCTTCAGTCTGGAACCGCGCGACCGCTACGGTGGCAGGTTCCAATCCTGCCTCGGGCATGGATGTGTGTGGTGTCCTTAGGTTAGTTAGGTTTAAGTAGTTCTAAGTTCTTGGAGACCTCAGAAGTTAAGTGTTGGTCCTCAGAGCCATTTGAACCATATCTGAAAACATTTACAAAATATGACGAATGATGTGGATATTTCATTCTGGCTTTATCGCTGGTGCTCACGATCGCAAATGAGTTTGCTACCTCTGCTCAATTTTCTTGAGATTGGTGGCTGATAGAGACCTTCACCGGAGTCTAAGGAAAAATTCAGTATGTTAACTAAATTCCATATGTACCAACATATGTAATATTCACCAAATGCAAAATTATAGAGACACTATTTTCGATTGAAAATTTTTAGAATTTCGCGCAACGTCTTAATTGCAAATATCACGATGA